>NC_087112.1:2500-2502500 GCF_963855985.1 Ostrinia nubilalis
AACCTAACCTAACCTAACCTAACCTAACCTAACCTAACCTAACCTAACCTAACCTAACCTAACCTAACCTAACCTAACCTAACCTAACCTAACCTAACCTAACCTAACCTAACCTAACCTAACCTAACCTAACCTAACCTAACCTAACCTAACCTAACCTAACCTAACCTAACCTAACCTAACCTAACCTAACCTAACCTAACCTAACCTAACCTAACCTAACCTAACCTAACCTAACCTAACCTAACCTAACCTAACCTAACCTAACCTAACCTAACCTAACCTAACCTAACCTAACCTAACCTAACCTAACCTAACCTAACCTAACCTAACCTAACCTAACCTAACCTAACCTAACCTAACCTAACCTAACCTAACCTAACCTAACCTAACCTAACCTAACCTAACCTAACCTAACCTAACCTAACCTAACCTAACCTAACCTAACCTAACCTAACCTAACCTAACCTAACCTAACCTAACCTAACCTAACCTAACCTAACCTAACCTAACCTAACCTAACCTAACCTAACCTAACCTAACCTAACCTAACCTAACCTAACCTAACCTAACCTAACCTAACCTAACCTAACCTAACCTAACCTAACCTAACCTAACCTAACCTAACCTAACCTAACCTAACCTAACCTAACCTAACCTAACCTAACCTAACCTAACCTAACCTAACCTAACCTAACCTAACCTAACCTAACCTAACCTAACCTAACCTAACCTAACCTAACCTAACCTAACCTAACCTAACCTAACCTAACCTAACCTAACCTAACCTAACCTAACCTAACCTAACCTAACCTAACCTAACCTAACCTAACCTAACCTAACCTAACCTAACCTAACCTAACCTAACCTAACCTAACCTAACCTAACCTAACCTAACCTAACCTAACCTAACCTAACCTAACCTAACCTAACCTAACCTAACCTAACCTAACCTAACCTAACCTAACCTAACCTAACCTAACCTAACCTAACCTAACCTAACCTAACCTAACCTAACCTAACCTAACCTAACCTAACCTAACCTAACCTAACCTAACCTAACCTAACCTAACCTAACCTAACCTAACCTAACCTAACCTAACCTAACCTAACCTAACCTAACCTAACCTAACCTAACCTAACCTAACCTAACCTAACCTAACCTAACCTAACCTAACCTAACCTAACCTAACCTAACCTAACCTAACCTAACCTAACCTAACCTAACCTAACCTAACCTAACCTAACCTAACCTAACCTAACCTAACCTAACCTAACCTAACCTAACCTAACCTAACCTAACCTAACCTAACCTAACCTAACCTAACCTAACCTAACCTAACCTAACCTAACCTAACCTAACCTAACCTAACCTAACCTAACCTAACCTAACCTAACCTAACCTAACCTAACCTAACCTAACCTAACCTAACCTAACCTAACCTAACCTAACCTAACCTAACCTAACCTAACCTAACCTAACCTAACCTAACCTAACCTAACCTAACCTAACCTAACCTAACCTAACCTAACCTAACCTAACCTAACCTAACCTAACCTAACCTAACCTAACCTAACCTAACCTAACCTAACCTAACCTAACCTAACCTAACCTAACCTAACCTAACCTAACCTAACCTAACCTAACCTAACCTAACCTAACCTAACCTAACCTAACCTAACCTAACCTAACCTAACCTAACCTAACCTAACCTAACCTAACCTAACCTAACCTAACCTAACCTAACCTAACCTAACCTAACCTAACCTAACCTAACCTAACCTAACCTAACCTAACCTAACCTAACCTAACCTAACCTAACCTAACCTAACCTAACCTAACCTAACCTAACCTAACCTAACCTAACCTAACCTAACCTAACCTAACCTAACCTAACCTAACCTAACCTAACCTAACCTAACCTAACCTAACCTAACCTAACCTAACCTAACCTAACCTAACCTAACCTAACCTAACCTAACCTAACCTAACCTAACCTAACCTAACCTAACCTAACCTAACCTAACCTAACCTAACCTAACCTAACCTAACCTAACCTAACCTAACCTAACCTAACCTAACCTAACCTAACCTAACCTAACCTAACCTAACCTAACCTAACCTAACCTAACCTAACCTAACCTAACCTAACCTAACCTAACCTAACCTAACCTAACCTAACCTAACCTAACCTAACCTAACCTAACCTAACCTAACCTAACCTAACCTAACCTAACCTAACCTAACCTAACCTAACCTAACCTAACCTAACCTAACCTAACCTAACCTAACCTAACCTAACCTAACCTAACCTAACCTAACCTAACCTAACCTAACCTAACCTAACCTAACCTAACCTAACCTAACCTAACCTAACCTAACCTAACCTAACCTAACCTAACCTAACCTAACCTAACCTAACCTAACCTAACCTAACCTAACCTAACCTAACCTAACCTAACCTAACCTAACCTAACCTAACCTAACCTAACCTAACCTAACCTAACCTAACCTAACCTAACCTAACCTAACCTAACCTAACCTAACCTAACCTAACCTAACCTAACCTAACCTAACCTAACCTAACCTAACCTAACCTAACCTAACCTAACCTAACCTAACCTAACCTAACCTAACCTAACCTAACCTAACCTAACCTAACCTAACCTAACCTAACCTAACCTAACCTAACCTAACCTAACCTAACCTAACCTAACCTAACCTAACCTAACCTAACCTAACCTAACCTAACCTAACCTAACCTAACCTAACCTAACCTAACCTAACCTAACCTAACCTAACCTAACCTAACCTAACCTAACCTAACCTAACCTAACCTAACCTAACCTAACCTAACCTAACCTAACCTAACCTAACCTAACCTAACCTAACCTAACCTAACCTAACCTAACCTAACCTAACCTAACCTAACCTAACCTAACCTAACCTAACCTAACCTAACCTAACCTAACCTAACCTAACCTAACCTAACCTAACCTAACCTAACCTAACCTAACCTAACCTAACCTAACCTAACCTAACCTAACCTAACCTAACCTAACCTAACCTAACCTAACCTAACCTAACCTAACCTAACCTAACCTAACCTAACCTAACCTAACCTAACCTAACCTAACCTAACCTAACCTAACCTAACCTAACCTAACCTAACCTAACCTAACCTAACCTAACCTAACCTAACCTAACCTAACCTAACCTAACCTAACCTAACCTAACCTAACCTAACCTAACCTAACCTAACCTAACCTAACCTAACCTAACCTAACCTAACCTAACCTAACCTAACCTAACCTAACCTAACCTAACCTAACCTAACCTAACCTAACCTAACCTAACCTAACCTAACCTAACCTAACCTAACCTAACCTAACCTAACCTAACCTAACCTAACCTAACCTAACCTAACCTAACCTAACCTAACCTAACCTAACCTAACCTAACCTAACCTAACCTAACCTAACCTAACCTAACCTAACCTAACCTAACCTAACCTAACCTAACCTAACCTAACCTAACCTAACCTAACCTAACCTAACCTAACCTAACCTAACCTAACCTAACCTAACCTAACCTAACCTAACCTAACCTAACCTAACCTAACCTAACCTAACCTAACCTAACCTAACCTAACCTAACCTAACCTAACCTAACCTAACCTAACCTAACCTAACCTAACCTAACCTAACCTAACCTAACCTAACCTAACCTAACCTAACCTAACCTAACCTAACCTAACCTAACCTAACCTAACCTAACCTAACCTAACCTAACCTAACCTAACCTAACCTAACCTAACCTAACCTAACCTAACCTAACCTAACCTAACCTAACCTAACCTAACCTAACCTAACCTAACCTAACCTAACCTAACCTAACCTAACCTAACCTAACCTAACCTAACCTAACCTAACCTAACCTAACCTAACCTAACCTAACCTAACCTAACCTAACCTAACCTAACCTAACCTAACCTAACCTAACCTAACCTAACCTAACCTAACCTAACCTAACCTAACCTAACCTAACCTAACCTAACCTAACCTAACCTAACCTAACCTAACCTAACCTAACCTAACCTAACCTAACCTAACCTAACCTAACCTAACCTAACCTAACCTAACCTAACCTAACCTAACCTAACCTAACCTAACCTAACCTAACCTAACCTAACCTAACCTAACCTAACCTAACCTAACCTAACCTAACCTAACCTAACCTAACCTAACCTAACCTAACCTAACCTAACCTAACCTAACCTAACCTAACCTAACCTAACCTAACCTAACCTAACCTAACCTAACCTAACCTAACCTAACCTAACCTAACCTAACCTAACCTAACCTAACCTAACCTAACCTAACCTAACCTAACCTAACCTAACCTAACCTAACCTAACCTAACCTAACCTAACCTAACCTAACCTAACCTAACCTAACCTAACCTAACCTAACCTAACCTAACCTAACCTAACCTAACCTAACCTAACCTAACCTAACCTAACCTAACCTAACCTAACCTAACCTAACCTAACCTAACCTAACCTAACCTAACCTAACCTAACCTAACCTAACCTAACCTAACCTAACCTAACCTAACCTAACCTAACCTAACCTAACCTAACCTAACCTAACCTAACCTAACCTAACCTAACCTAACCTAACCTAACCTAACCTAACCTAACCTAACCTAACCTAACCTAACCTAACCTAACCTAACCTAACCTAACCTAACCTAACCTAACCTAACCTAACCTAACCTAACCTAACCTAACCTAACCTAACCTAACCTAACCTAACCTAACCTAACCTAACCTAACCTAACCTAACCTAACCTAACCTAACCTAACCTAACCTAACCTAACCTAACCTAACCTAACCTAACCTAACCTAACCTAACCTAACCTAACCTAACCTAACCTAACCTAACCTAACCTAACCTAACCTAACCTAACCTAACCTAACCTAACCTAACCTAACCTAACCTAACCTAACCTAACCTAACCTAACCTAACCTAACCTAACCTAACCTAACCTAACCTAACCTAACCTAACCTAACCTAACCTAACCTAACCTAACCTAACCTAACCTAACCTAACCTAACCTAACCTAACCTAACCTAACCTAACCTAACCTAACCTAACCTAACCTAACCTAACCTAACCTAACCTAACCTAACCTAACCTAACCTAACCTAACCTAACCTAACCTAACCTAACCTAACCTAACCTAACCTAACCTAACCTAACCTAACCTAACCTAACCTAACCTAACCTAACCTAACCTAACCTAACCTAACCTAACCTAACCTAACCTAACCTAACCTAACCTAACCTAACCTAACCTAACCTAACCTAACCTAACCTAACCTAACCTAACCTAACCTAACCTAACCTAACCTAACCTAACCTAACCTAACCTAACCTAACCTAACCTAACCTAACCTAACCTAACCTAACCTAACCTAACCTAACCTAACCTAACCTAACCTAACCTAACCTAACCTAACCTAACCTAACCTAACCTAACCTAACCTAACCTAACCTAACCTAACCTAACCTAACCTAACCTAACCTAACCTAACCTAACCTAACCTAACCTAACCTAACCTAACCTAACCTAACCTAACCTAACCTAACCTAACCTAACCTAACCTAACCTAACCTAACCTAACCTAACCTAACCTAACCTAACCTAACCTAACCTAACCTATACCTAACCTAACCTAACCTAACCTAACCTAACCTAACCTAACCTAACCTAACCTAACCTAACCTAACCTAACCTAACCTAACCTAACCTAACCTAACCTAACCTAACCTAACCTAACCTAACCTAACCTAACCTAACCTAACCTAACCTAACCTAACCTAACCTAACCTAACCTAACCTAACCTAACCTAACCTAACCTAACCTAACCTAACCTAACCTAACCTAACCTAACCTAACCTAACCTAACCTAACCTAACCTAACCTAACCTAACCTAACCTAACCTAACCTAACCTAACCTAACCTAACCTAACCTAACCTAACCTAACCTAACCTAACCTAACCTAACCTAACCTAACCTAACCTAACCTAACCTAACCTAACCTAACCTAACCTAACCTAACCTAACCTAACCTAACCTAACCTAACCTAACCTAACCTAACCTAACCTAACCTAACCTAACCTAACCTAACCTAACCTAACCTAACCTAACCTAACCTAACCTAACCTAACCTAACCTAACCTAACCTAACCTAACCTAACCTAACCTAACCTAACCTAACCTAACCTAACCTAACCTAACCTAACCTAACCTAACCTAACCTAACCTAACCTAACCTAACCTAACCTAACCTAACCTAACCTAACCTAACCTAACCTAACCTAACCTAACCTAACCTAACCTAACCTAACCTAACCTAACCTAACCTAACCTAACCTAACCTAACCTAACCTAACCTAACCTAACCTAACCTAACCTAACCTAACCTAACCTAACCTAACCTAACCTAACCTAACCTAACCTAACCTAACCTAACCTAACCTAACCTAACCTAACCTAACCTAACCTAACCTAACCTAACCTAACCTAACCTAACCTAACCTAACCTAACCTAACCTAACCTAACCTAACCTAACCTAACCTAACCTAACCTAACCTAACCTAACCTAACCTAACCTAACCTAACCTAACCTAACCTAACCTAACCTAACCTAACCTAACCTAACCTAACCTAACCTAACCTAACCTAACCTAACCTAACCTAACCTAACCTAACCTAACCTAACCTAACCTAACCTAACCTAACCTAACCTAACCTAACCTAACCTAACCTAACCTAACCTAACCTAACCTAACCTAACCTAACCTAACCTAACCTAACCTAACCTAACCTAACCTAACCTAACCTAACCTAACCTAACCTAACCTAACCTAACCTAACCTAACCTAACCTAACCTAACCTAACCTAACCTAACCTAACCTAACCTAACCTAACCTAACCTAACCTAACCTAACCTAACCTAACCTAACCTAACCTAACCTAACCTAACCTAACCTAACCTAACCTAACCTAACCTAACCTAACCTAACCTAACCTAACCTAACCTAACCTAACCTAACCTAACCTAACCTAACCTAACCTAACCTAACCTAACCTAACCTAACCTAACCTAACCTAACCTAACCTAACCTAACCTAACCTAACCTAACCTAACCTAACCTAACCTAACCTAACCTAACCTAACCTAACCTAACCTAACCTAACCTAACCTAACCTAACCTAACCTAACCTAACCTAACCTAACCTAACCTAACCTAACCTAACCTAACCTAACCTAACCTAACCTAACCTAACCTAACCTAACCTAACCTAACCTAACCTAACCTAACCTAACCTAACCTAACCTAACCTAACCTAACCTAACCTAACCTAACCTAACCTAACCTAACCTAACCTAACCTAACCTAACCTAACCTAACCTAACCTAACCTAACCTAACCTAACCTAACCTAACCTAACCTAACCTAACCTAACCTAACCTAACCTAACCTAACCTAACCTAACCTAACCTAACCTAACCTAACCTAACCTAACCTAACCTAACCTAACCTAACCTAACCTAACCTAACCTAACCTAACCTAACCTAACCTAACCTAACCTAACCTAACCTAACCTAACCTAACCTAACCTAACCTAACCTAACCTAACCTAACCTAACCTAACCTAACCTAACCTAACCTAACCTAACCTAACCTAACCTAACCTAACCTAACCTAACCTAACCTAACCTAACCTAACCTAACCTAACCTAACCTAACCTAACCTAACCTAACCTAACCTAACCTAACCTAACCTAACCTAACCTAACCTAACCTAACCTAACCTAACCTAACCTAACCTAACCTAACCTAACCTAACCTAACCTAACCTAACCTAACCTAACCTAACCTAACCTAACCTAACCTAACCTAACCTAACCTAACCTAACCTAACCTAACCTAACCTAACCTAACCTAACCTAACCTAACCTAACCTAACCTAACCTAACCTAACCTAACCTAACCTAACCTAACCTAACCTAACCTAACCTAACCTAACCTAACCTAACCTAACCTAACCTAACCTAACCTAACCTAACCTAACCTAACCTAACCTAACCTAACCTAACCTAACCTAACCTAACCTAACCTAACCTAACCTAACCTAACCTAACCTAACCTAACCTAACCTAACCTAACCTAACCTAACCTAACCTAACCTAACCTAACCTAACCTAACCTAACCTAACCTAACCTAACCTAACCTAACCTAACCTAACCTAACCTAACCTAACCTAACCTAACCTAACCTAACCTAACCTAACCTAACCTAACCTAACCTAACCTAACCTAACCTAACCTAACCTAACCTAACCTAACCTAACCTAACCTAACCTAACCTAACCTAACCTAACCTAACCTAACCTAACCTAACCTAACCTAACCTAACCTAACCTAACCTAACCTAACCTAACCTAACCTAACCTAACCTAACCTAACCTAACCTAACCTAACCTAACCTAACCTAACCTAACCTAACCTAACCTAACCTAACCTAACCTAACCTAACCTAACCTAACCTAACCTAACCTAACCTAACCTAACCTAACCTAACCTAACCTAACCTAACCTAACCTAACCTAACCTAACCTAACCTAACCTAACCTAACCTAACCTAACCTAACCTAACCTAACCTAACCTAACCTAACCTAACCTAACCTAACCTAACCTAACCTAACCTAACCTAACCTAACCTAACCTAACCTAACCTAACCTAACCTAACCTAACCTAACCTAACCTAACCTAACCTAACCTAACCTAACCTAACCTAACCTAACCTAACCTAACCTAACCTAACCTAACCTAACCTAACCTAACCTAACCTAACCTAACCTAACCTAACCTAACCTAACCTAACCTAACCTAACCTAACCTAACCTAACCTAACCTAACCTAACCTAACCTAACCTAACCTAACCTAACCTAACCTAACCTAACCTAACCTAACCTAACCTAACCTAACCTAACCTAACCTAACCTAACCTAACCTAACCTAACCTAACCTAACCTAACCTAACCTAACCTAACCTAACCTAACCTAACCTAACCTAACCTAACCTAACCTAACCTAACCTAACCTAACCTAACCTAACCTAACCTAACCTAACCTAACCTAACCTAACCTAACCTAACCTAACCTAACCTAACCTAACCTAACCTAACCTAACCTAACCTAACCTAACCTAACCTAACCTAACCTAACCTAACCTAACCTAACCTAACCTAACCTAACCTAACCTAACCTAACCTAACCTAACCTAACCTAACCTAACCTAACCTAACCTAACCTAACCTAACCTAACCTAACCTAACCTAACCTAACCTAACCTAACCTAACCTAACCTAACCTAACCTAACCTAACCTAACCTAACCTAACCTAACCTAACCTAACCTAACCTAACCTAACCTAACCTAACCTAACCTAACCTAACCTAACCTAACCTAACCTAACCTAACCTAACCTAACCTAACCTAACCTAACCTAACCTAACCTAACCTAACCTAACCTAACCTAACCTAACCTAACCTAACCTAACCTAACCTAACCTAACCTAACCTAACCTAACCTAACCTAACCTAACCTAACCTAACCTAACCTAACCTAACCTAACCTAACCTAACCTAACCTAACCTAACCTAACCTAACCTAACCTAACCTAACCTAACCTAACCTAACCTAACCTAACCTAACCTAACCTAACCTAACCTAACCTAACCTAACCTAACCTAACCTAACCTAACCTAACCTAACCTAACCTAACCTAACCTAACCTAACCTAACCTAACCTAACCTAACCTAACCTAACCTAACCTAACCTAACCTAACCTAACCTAACCTAACCTAACCTAACCTAACCTAACCTAACCTAACCTAACCTAACCTAACCTAACCTAACCTAACCTAACCTAACCTAACCTAACCTAACCTAACCTAACCTAACCTAACCTAACCTAACCTAACCTAACCTAACCTAACCTAACCTAACCTAACCTAACCTAACCTAACCTAACCTAACCTAACCTAACCTAACCTAACCTAACCTAACCTAACCTAACCTAACCTAACCTAACCTAACCTAACCTAACCTAACCTAACCTAACCTAACCTAACCTAACCTAACCTAACCTAACCTAACCTAACCTAACCTAACCTAACCTAACCTAACCTAACCTAACCTAACCTAACCTAACCCAGTCCCCCTGCGCCCCTCGAGCCGAGCGTCACGTTTTTGTCGAGCTCCCAGTACGAAAAATATAAGTCGCGGGTTTTTTCGCACGAAACGTATCGAGTGATATATCAAAAGAAGCGCGCTGCCGAGACGAACAACCTGGTGAAAAAATTTTCAAAATCGGTGAAAGTGTGTAAAAGTTATAAGTGAAAAACTATATTTCTAACCTCACAAACAGTCAGTGTATTAGAAAGTCACCTTAAACCGGTTTGTTACCACCAGTGTGATACACCAAAAGAAGCGCCTCGACGAGCCCGTTCCAGCACTGAAGAAATCCTGAAAATCGGACTAATTTTCAGCGAGTTGTGGTCGGAAAACCGATTTCGGGACTTTCAGCGGCCATAGCTCGGGATTTTCAGCGACGACCTACAGTTTTCATCGTGCGCCCGTGTTCTTCTGGACGTCCCCTACCCCTCGAGACTTCCCAAAAAATTTTTTGGTGAACCCTCGGGGTGGGAGACCAAGAAAAATATAAACCACGTGGCACGTGGTCCGTCTTTTTGAGTCTTTTGGCTCAAACAAAGACCACCATCACATCGGCCTCGTCAAGACCTTCTCAACGACACCCAACACGTGGGGGTTGCGACGACGGAACTACCCCAAACCGGCGTTGCAAACTTTGAGGCAGCCCTGGAGTCGACGCCGCGGTGACAACCCTAAAAGTAAAGACTAATAATTAAAGATAAGTTTTAGATTAATAAGTGTTTTAAATTTGGTGTTAAAATAATCAGTGGTTTAAAAGATATTAAGGTTTTAAAATTAGAATAAATTATTTAAGGGTGAAAACCACCCCCTATAGTAACAAAAATTTTATAGCGTAAAATAGAAGGATAAATTAGCATAGTCACATTTTTAGATTTTAAATTTAGTTAAATATTACATTAAAAAATAGGATTACCAACTTATTTGCAGCTACTTTTGATGTAAACAAAGTTTTGTAAAATAAAAATATTATATAAGGGGTGGTCCAAAAATTTTGATTTAAGTGTCGTTCGATAGAGCCTTTTACACCCTATCCAACGACACCATCAAATCCCGGGCGTCACCAAAATCGGGGAATATTTTGGGCCTGGAATAAAAAGTGAACTCGCCCAAAAAGTGCACAAATAAGTTGGGAATCACCAGGTCACCGTATAAAAATTGTTATTAAATAAAAACTATTAGGTATTTCACATTTCTTATATTTTTACAGTTATCTAGGGGTCAAGTCAATGGTTTTGATTTCAAAAAATTTTTCAATTTGAGACTTGAAATTTTCAAAAAATTTTTTCAGGGTTTAAGGGTGACATTTTTCAAAATTTTTTTCAGCAGAAAAAACTTCATTTTTATAAAGATTTAGATTTTGGGTTAAAATTAAATATAGATATTAAAACAAAAATACAAGGTGCTTTTTAAATTTTTGCAAAAATTAAGAAGTTAAATTAAATAGTTTAAAATTAAATTTAAAATTAAAATTTCATTTGGCAAACCTTAGAATAATCCATCTTTTTATTAGTCCGTTTTTAAATTTTTAAAATCATTAATAGGAACCATTTTCAGCAAACAAATAGGTAAAATATCCCATTTTTCAATAACAAGGCCTGAAAACCCTGAAGGTCGGCGTTTTTTGAGAATTTCAAAGTGTCAAAATATAGAGCAGGAAATTTGGCAACAAGAGGTCAAAATCCAGAATTTTTGGTTTGTTATGTTCGCGCGTATTCAAATATAAAAAAGGTAAACAAACCAAAAATTCAAAAATTTGAAAGGGGTATAAAATCAAAACTAGGGGACATTTTCAGTTTTTTCGACCGTGAATGCTATTTTTTCTCCCGGTTCAACATACAGTATTGTTTTCAAAATTCTAAATTCAAAATTAGGGGGGGTCATTTTTGGATTGTAATTACGTAAATTAAAAGTAGGTCAAATTTTTAAAATTCGATATCTCGGAAACTATTCGGTCTTTTTTAACGGGGTTTTTTGCAAATTGGGTAGCTATCCGAGGGCTACATTTTTCATTAACAACTTTTGACTCTAGGTAGAGCCGGGAGAAAGTTAGTATTAAGGGCTCTACAATCCGGGTACGCTTCAGGCAAAATAACATCTGCCACCTGTCCTAGCACCACAAAAGGACACCCACTCTACCAAAATATAGAGCACCCAAATTGGGACTCTACCTATTTTGGCGAAGCGTACGGGCGTGTAGAGCTCGACGGGGCGAGAAGAACGAGCCCTCGCACGACTTCCTGCGACCTCGGACTCCAAAGTTACGGGCACTTTAAAATCCGGCAGCCATTTTGGGCCGCCATTTTGTTTTTATAAAACACGCCATAACTTTGGACAGGAGTGTCGTAGGAGGACGGGGTTTCGAGTGGCAGCATTGGCGTGGTCTACTCTACCGGATCTACGCTATTAGGAGCGAAAACGGCGCGACTCTACATTTAGTAGAGCCGGTTACATTTTTGGATAGAGCTCACGGAGACGAATTCAAGGACCCGTCGCACGTCTCTCTGCGGCGCACCGTTCGGAAGCCAGACCACTTTAAAGTTTTCGTCGGCCATTTTGACCGCCATCTTGGAAAGCTTTAAAGTCTTGCATCTCGGCTCCTGGTGGTCGTAGCGCGACGGGGTTTGGACCATTAGTAATCCCCCTGAGAGCACTCTCGGGTGAGGTAGAGAGGGTGTCTCTACATAGAGTGAGACTCTACAAAAAATTTTTTATTTTCTATTTTGATAGAATTATATTTTTTAGAGTTATTTAAATAGTTTAAGGTGTAAGACGGGCACATTAGCCATACAATAGCATAGGTAGAGTAAGGAGAAATTTATCTCTCCTTGTAATAATAAAGAAAATAGGACTTACCATCAAAGTTGACATCCCGGAGAGCATCCCTGCCGGAACAGACGCATAGGTAGAGCGCCACCTGAAAAAGAAAGAAAGGTTAGTACTGAGCACAAACACACACATAAATACAAACACGCACACACACTTTAATCAAACACATTCACACATACGTACACACACATACATCTACATACTCACATACACCCATACACACATTCAAGCACACTCATACACATACATCACACATATACAACACATATATACATACACACACACGCACACGCACACACACATACACACACATTTCTCTACCTTCTTACACTTACCTATTTTAGAGCGTGAACCGAGTTTTTTTGACCGGCCCACTTAGATTAATTTATTATATTTACCCGTGTTTTATTTACTGTTTTTCCTTTTGTTGTTGACTCTATACCCCTATTGGGTATAGATAGTACGTTAGTTCAATTGAACTATTATAATATTTATTTGACAAACCGACAAGGCTCGTCCCAGGACCATGTTCGCCATCGCGCACACACCAAAAAAGAAGGTGGCAGACCAGCCCACCACATCCCCAACTGAGAAGGAGAGGGCAGGACCCTCACCTAAAATTACGACTACAGCCTCCAGGGTGAGGCGCAGCACAGGGGAAGGGGAGAGCGTTAAAATTGACCCAAAGCCGTGTACTTCGGCAACACATCCGCACCCACAGGTGATAACCATATCACCACCACCATCAACAAAAACCACTTCAAAGGTGGCTGGTCAGCCAAAGCTGAAATTGAAGATAGCGCCTCCCGCTGAAGCACGACCAGTTGCTCGAAGGAAATCGGTAGACACGCCGACTGCGACCGCTACCTCAACAACAACTACGACAAAATCGCCACAACCGGCGAAGCTGAAAGGTAGAGCTCATGAGGGACGGGTCTGGCTTCAGAGGGCGAAAACTCATGTCAATGAGTCTCGCAATCTGAGAACAGACCTGAAGGAAGGCATGATCCTGGCAGTTGACAAACTCTACCAGCTGTTGAAGGAAGCAGAGGTCGAACTAGAAGAGGTTAAGAGCAAAAGTAGACAGACAAATGACAAGGATAAGGAGGAAAAGAGAGCAAGGGAAGATAAGAAGGATACGGAGGCAGCGACAGTGAGTGACGACTCTACGAAACATTTAGAACTTGTCAAGATGATGAAAGAACAAGGGGAAAGGTTAGAAAAGACTAACATGGAAATGACAAAGTTGAGAGAGTCAATAGAGTCTTACAGAACGGACACCCAACAAGCCACCTACGCCAGTGTAACGGCCGACAACAACAGGAGAACCACGAACGATCGCAGCTCTTTACACTCGATTGTCGTGTCATCCAAAGACGAGACGGAAAACAGCGACGACGTGCTTAAGCAAGTACGAAGTGCTGTAAACGCGAAGGATGGCTGGGTGACGGTGGAGAGGGTCAAGAAGGTTAAGGACAAGAAGGTTATTATTGGGTGCAGAACGGTAGAAGAACGGCAGAAAGTTAAGGAGAGGCTCAAGACTATTGAAAATCGGCTTTCTGTAGAGGACATGAAAAACCAAGACCCCATGCTGGTTCTCAAAGATGTGCTGTCTTACAACAGCAATGACGATATCGTCACCGCTTTGAGGAACCAGAATGGGGAGGTCTTCCGTGGCCTCGAAAAGAAGGACGATAGAGTAGAATTTAGATTCCGAAGAAAGGCTAGGAATCCACTAATGAGCCATGTTGTCCTGAGGGTATCCCCACAGATTTATAATAAACTCATCAACATCGGCACGGTGCATATCGACATGCAGCGGGTGAGAGTGGAAGACCAATCGCCGCTTGTGCAGTGCTCTATGTGCTTAGCATACGGACACGGCAGGCGATTCTGCAAAGAAACCGTGCCGAAGTGTAGCCACTGCGGCGGACTGCACATGAGATCGGAGTGTGCGGACTGGTTGGCAACGGCAGCACCGACGTGCTGTAATTGTGTGGCAGCAAAGGTGGATACCTCAGTAGAGCATAACGCCTTTAGCTCGGAATGCCCGGTGCGTAGGAGGTGGGAGGCATTGGCGCGAGCTAAAGTAGCGTACTGCTAAGGGCAACGATGACCGTTCTAGGGCAGGCAACCCCACCAGATGTTATACAGTGGCCCAAGCAAACCTCCAGAGGAAGGAACTGGCGACTACAGAACTCATGATTGAGGCCAGTGAGCGTAAACTCGCATTTGCGCTGCTCCAGGAGCCATATGTGGGTGGGGTGAGGAGGATGAAGGACTACCGTGGGGCGAGACTCTACCAAAACGCGATAGTAGGAGATGGGACTGTGAAGGCGGCAATCGTTGTCTTCGACGACAGCCTTGACGTCATCCAGTGCCCGAAACTCACCAACAACAATATTGTTGTGGTGAGGATCCGAACAGCATCTTGGGAAATCGCGGCGGTGTCCTTCTACTTCGAACCGGACCAACCCATAGAGCCATACCTAGAGCAGCTACGGACCATCAGAGAGGAGCTGGGTTCGACATCACTGCTAATTGGAGGAGATAGTAACGCAAAGAGTACCTGGTGGGGTAGCACCGTAGAAGACCACAGGGGGAAAGAACTGTCCGGGACCCTGGAAGAGTCTGGGCTTCAGGTACTAAACACCGGTGATACGCCTACTTTTGACACTATCAGAGGTGGAAGAGCGTTCACCAGCTACGTAGACATCACAGCCTGCACCGCAGATCTACTGGACTTGGTAGATAACTGGAGGGTAGACCAGAACATGACGAGCTCTGACCACAACGCCATACTACTTCAATTGAGTCTCCGCAAAAGTCGAGGCCTGAGAGTGGAGCGAACCACCAGGCTCTACAATACAAAAAAGGCGAATTGGGACAACTTTAATACAAAACTTTCGGAATTAAAACTGCAACATAAAATTAATGTCGAAACAATCCAAATAATTAGTAACAAAACTGAAGTAGAGTCACTTGTACAAAAATATACAGACAGCATCACGGCAGCGTGCCAATCGAGCATGCCGGCCAAAAAGAGTACTGAAATACTCAAAGTCCCATGGTGGAATGATGAGCTCGCCAGGCTGAAAAGGGTTACCACTACCTTCAGGCGAAAAATCAAGAACGCGGCGCCGTACCGCAAAGACATAGTGGTAGCCCAGTACCTAGAGAAGAAGGAAGCCTACGAGTGCCAAGCCAAGAAAGCCCAAATAGCAAGCTGGAAGGAGTTTTGCGAGAAACAGGATCGGGAAGGACTCTGGGAGGGAATATATAGAGTCATCAGGAGAACCACCAGGAGACAGGAAGACTTGACCCTAACCAAGGACGGTGCATTCCTAAACCCAAGAGAATCGGTGAACCTTCTAGCGGAGACATTCTACCCGAAAGACCTGGAGGCAACAGACAACGAAGACCATCGCCGGACCAGAGAGGCGGCAGAGCGGGTAAACGACCTGGGTCATGATGAACACCATGATCCACCGTTTACACCGCTGGAGCTACAGACCGCGGTGGGGAGTTTCAACCCAAAGAAGGCCCCCGGAGCGGATGGCTTCACGGCAGACATCTGCAGGAGAGCGATCTACCAGGATCTGGACGCCTTCCTTGCCCTGGCCAACAAGTGCCTTGAGATAGGGCACTTCCCGGACACTTGGAAGGAGGCCACGGTGGTGGTATTAAGAAAACCGGGCAAGGAAGATTACACGAACCCCAAATCATACAGGCCAATAGGCCTGCTGCCAGTCTTGGGGAAGATCCTGGAGAAGATGGTAGTAGCACGGATGAAATGGCACCTAGTACCGCGGATTAGTACTCGCCAGTATGGATTCATGCCCCAGAGGAGCACCGAGGACGCCCTCTATAAACTAATACACCACATCAAGGGTAAGATTGGGCTGAAGAAGCTAGTAACCCTAGTGTCATTGGATATAGAGGGTGCCTTCGATAGCGCATGGTGGCCGGCCATCAGAGTCCGACTGGCTGAGGAAAAGTGCCCGGTCAATATCAGGAGGCTACTGGATAGCTACCTCGACTGCAGAAAAGTCAAAGTAAGGTACGCCGGGGAGGAATGCACGAGGAGCACGAATAAAGGATGTGTGCAAGGGTCAATCGGTGGCCCGATCCTGTGGAATATCCTTCTTGACCCTCTGCTGCAGGAATTGGATCGGAGAGAGTACTACGTGCAGGCTTTCGCGGACGACGTGGTGATGGTGTTCGATGGGGACACTGGTCTCGAGGTGTCGAGACGGGCCAATGCCGCTCTAGCCTTTGTTCGGCAATGGGGAATCGACAATAAACTGAAATTCGCGCCGCACAAGACGTGCGCCATGGTGTTGACGAGGAAGTTAAAATACGACGATCCATTGCTGAGCATGGGAGGGGTTGACATTGGACTGTCAGCGGAAATAAAAATACTAGGGCTCACTATTGATAACAAGCTGACTTTCAATTCACACGTGGCCATCCAGTGTAAAAAAGCACTGGATATCTACAAACAGCTTTCCAGAGCGGCCAAAGTCAGCTGGGGCCTACACCAGGACATCATTAGGACCATTTATGTGGCAACCGTAGAGCCCATCATTATGTACGCGGCAGCGGCCTGGGCGCCTGCGTCGAAGAAGCTGGGGGTGCAGAAGTTGCTCTCTGCAGTGCAAAGGGGCTTCGCTCAGAAGCTATGTAAATCTTACCGCACAGTCTCCCTACACTCGGCGCTAGCACTGGCAGGGATACTTCCTCTCGACCTGAGAATACAGGAGGCAGCCGCCCTGTACGAGGCAAGGAGAGGGTCGCCCCTGCCAGTTCTAGGAGACAGAGAGACCGAGAGTGCGGTGAGGTTTTCAGAAGCTCCACATCCGGCCGAACATATGAGTCTGGAGTTCATTAGTCTGGCCGACCAACAACTAGTAAACCAGCACAATGTGCAAGCAGTACGCATTTTTACTGATGGCAGCAAGATTGAGGGGAAGGTCGGAGCCGCATT
The DNA here is from genome assembly GCF_963855985.1 of Ostrinia nubilalis. Lineage (NCBI taxonomy): Eukaryota > Metazoa > Arthropoda > Insecta > Lepidoptera > Crambidae > Ostrinia > Ostrinia nubilalis. The sequence continues at coordinate 20,646 of NC_087112.1, forward strand.
ATCCTGGTGGAATAATGAGACTGAGATCCGGAACCTCAAGCTTGGTCTGTCTGCATACTGCACGGTTTACCAGGCAGAACTCCTGGCCATATGGAAGGCGACGAGCGAAATCCTAAAAGGGGCAGAAGTGAGCTATGGTCTATACAGTGACTCGAGGGCAGCGCTGGAAACGGTCACAAACCATGACTCGCTTCACCCCCTTGCTGTGGAGACGAGGAAGAACCTGCGGACGGCATTCACCCAAGGCAAAGCTGTGTCTTTGTTCTGGGTGAAAGCCCATGCAGGACTTCCAGGCAATGAACGCGCCGATGAGCTAGCGAAGGAAGCAGCTTTAGGTTTGAAAAGAAAGCCGGATTACGATAAATGCCCCATTTCCTTTGCTAAGAAAACAATCAGACATGAATCGCTAAAGGAATGGAACGATAGGTACATCCAAGGGGACACAGCGGCCGTAACAAGAACTTTTCTGCCTGATGCGTTCCAGGCGTACAGGTTCGCGCGTAAGGTAGGACCGACGGGGATGCTCACCCAGATATTAACAGGACACGGTGGGTTCGCCCAGTACTTGCACCGGTTCAAGTGCAGGGATAACCCATCGTGTGTCTGCGACCCGGAATGTGAGGAAACTATCCTCCATATACTAACAGAGTGTCCTGTCCATAACCGCGAAAGATTTGACACCGAAGCCAAATTAGAAATGGACATAAAATTAGAAAATTTACCAGCATTAATGTTAAACAAAAACAGTAGGGAAACATTTGTAAAATATTGCATGAATGTATGTAAAATAGTAAACAATAGAAATAGTAAGTAAGTACTTGCTAAAGCTATAAATTGAATTTATAGACTGTTAGCAAGAATTAGTAATTAAGGTAGAAAATGTCTTAAGTAAAAATGTAATAAAAATAAGGAAAGTAGTAAATAAGGAAATGTATTAGATTAAGAAAATAGAAAATAATCATAAAACTGTACGTAGTACTAAGAAAATGTAAAATTAGAAATAAGAAAAATGTAATAAGATAAGAAAGTAAGAAAATGTAATAGTATTAAGTTTTGTTAATTTTGAATAAAGTAAAAAGCAGACTTTTATTATTCAGCCAGAAGGCCTAAGCAATTGCATGCAAGAAATATATAAAGAATAAATAAAAAATCCCCTTGAAGTAAAATCCTTGACGAATATCAGGGGACAGAGCTGCTAAAAAAAAAAAAAAAAAAAAAAAAAAAAAAAAAAAAAAAAAAAACCTAACCTAACCTAACCTAACCTAACCTAACCTAACCTAACCTAACCTAACCTAACCTAACCTAACCTAACCTAACCTAACCTAACCTAACCTAACCTAACCTAACCTAACCTAACCTAACCCAACTCAAATTTTCTTCAAAATTTAAACGCACCCCCACGTTATATACATCAAATTGTGCGTAATATTTTTAGTAAACACCCTCGTGACGTTAGACACGCGAAAAATCGATTTTCGTGGAAATTTTCGACTTTTCAAATTTTTAATATTGACTTAGAATATTTTCATAGAAAAATTTACAACTTTGGTATTTTTGGTCCGTTTTTCAAAATTTTTTCGCTTTAATAGACTCACCCCTTTCGGCTTAGCACTCCCCTGACGTTCGATTGATATCGTTCCATACTAAAACTTGCTTTTTTGGCGGATTTTAGGATTTCTGAAACGGTTTTTGGACGTCTTTTTCAAAATTTTTCAGGGCGACCCCAGGCGTTGACCGTCTTATTTTGTCCGTCTCGACGAGCCCTATCCGTGGACACCTCATTTGTTGCGATCCGACGCATACAAATCGAGGAATTTGCAGGACAGTCGAAATTTTGGGTCATACCGAGGTGATGTGGTGAATCGATTTACAAACAAAATCAACTCAAATTTTCTTCAAAATTTAAACGCACCCCCACGTTATATACATCAAATTGTGCGTAATATTTTTAGTAAACACCCTCGTGACGTTAGACACGCGAAAAATCGATTTTCGTGGAAATTTTCGACTTTTCAAATTTTTAATATTGACTTAGAATATTTTCATAGAAAAATTTACAACTTTGGTATTTTTGGTCCGTTTTTCAAAATTTTTTCGCTTTAATAGACTCACCCCTTTCGGCTTAGCACTCCCCTGACGTTCGATTGATATCGTTCCATACTAAAACTTGCTTTTTTGGCGGATTTTAGGATTTCTGAAACGGTTTTTGGACGTCTTTTTCAAAATTTTTCAGGGCGACCCCAGGCGTTGACCGTCTTATTTTGTCCGTCTCGACGAGCCCTATCCGTGGACACCTCATTTGTTGCGATCCGACGCATACAAATCGAGGAATTTGCAGGACAGTCGAAATTTTGGGTCATACCGAGGTGATGTGGTGAATCGATTTACAAACAAAATCAACTCAAATTTTCTTCAAAATTTAAACGCACCCCCACGTTATATACATCAAATTGTGCGTAATATTTTTAGTAAACACCCTCGTGACGTTAGACACGCGAAAAATCGATTTTCGTGGAAATTTTCGACTTTTCAAATTTTTAATATTGACTTAGAATATTTTCATAGAAAAATTTACAACTTTGGTATTTTTGGTCCGTTTTTCAAAATTTTTTCGCTTTAATAGACTCACCCCTTTCGGCTTAGCACTCCCCTGACGTTCGATTGATATCGTTCCATACTAAAACTTGCTTTTTTGGCGGATTTTAGGATTTCTGAAACGGTTTTTGGACGTCTTTTTCAAAATTTTTCAGGGCGACCCCAGGCGTTGACCGTCTTATTTTGTCCGTCTCGACGAGCCCTATCCGTGGACACCTCATTTGTTGCGATCCGACGCATACAAATCGAGGAATTTGCAGGACAGTCGAAATTTTGGGTCATACCGAGGTGATGTGGTGAATCGATTTACAAACAAAATCAACTCAAATTTTCTTCAAAATTTAAACGCACCCCCACGTTATATACATCAAATTGTGCGTAATATTTTTAGTAAACACCCTCGTGACGTTAGACACGCGAAAAATCGATTTTCGTGGAAATTTTCGACTTTTCAAATTTTTAATATTGACTTAGAATATTTTCATAGAAAAATTTACAACTTTGGTATTTTTGGTCCGTTTTTCAAAATTTTTTCGCTTTAATAGACTCACCCCTTTCGGCTTAGCACTCCCCTGACGTTCGATTGATATCGTTCCATACTAAAACTTGCTTTTTTGGCGGATTTTAGGATTTCTGAAACGGTTTTTGGACGTCTTTTTCAAAATTTTTCAGGGCGACCCCAGGCGTTGACCGTCTTATTTTGTCCGTCTCGACGAGCCCTATCCGTGGACACCTCATTTGTTGCGATCCGACGCATACAAATCGAAAAATTTGCCCGCCCACCCACCCTTTTCTCTTTTACTAGGTTAACTTTTTCGTTTGGTCCAAAAAATATTATTTCGGCTTTCGGTTGTTTTAGGTAGGGTCGACATTGAGAGAGATTTTGACGAAATTTGGGTTTAGTTTTAAGTAGTTATAAGTACTTTAGACGAGTAAACATATTTATTTTACGTTTTTAATTGAACAATTGACCGCTCCTGGCTGTGTTGTCGTTGTATCCGGTACCTGAAAAGTAAACAGACGATATTAACATAGGATAGACAATACTTAGTAACTTACCGGACTCCAGCGGCGGCGCAGTCAGCTCGGGAACTACCTGAGAAGAAAATTTACTTTTTAACATATTATTTATTTATACAACTTTTACAAACTTTTACTTTATTTTATTTTTATTTTACGCGGTCGTATTGACTTAATTATTTGTTTTACTCGTATTTTACTTTATTGACGTACACCTCTAGCTGGAAATATGTTTGGTTTCCGCACACCAGCAAAGAGGACGACAGAAGACGTCCAGCAAAAGTCTCCTGATTCTCCACCAATTCGAAGACCAGGGAAAGTGAGACGCAGCGTCGGCGAGTGGGAGGCAGGGAAAGCTGGGCTTTCCTCGGCGTCCGACTCAACCCCGCCGCGGGCCGAGCCACCAAAGGCCCCCAAGAAGCCCGCGCCAGGACGCCGGGCTTCTGTGGAGGCAGCTTCGGCGAGCTCACCCAAAGTTTCTGCTGCTATCAAAGATAGGACAGCCGAGGCCAGAGCCTCCCTTCAGAAGGCTAAGATGAGTCTTGGCACCGCACGAAACCTGAGGGGCGATATCAAGACCACCGTAGTTGAGGCTCTGGATCGGCTGTACCAACTTGTCAAGGAGGCGGAAGTGGATAGGAAGGGGAAGGCTCCCAGCAAGAGCATGGTTGAGCCTGAACCTGAAAAAGAGTTGGAAAAGGACAGGGAAGTGGAAAAGACAGTGGATGAGGATAGGATAGTGGCAGAAATTCGGGAGAATAGGAGACTTTTGCTGGAGAATAGTAAACAATTAGAGGAGTTAAAGGAGCAGGTAGTCAAACAGCGGGACACAGCCGACGTGACGACCTACGCCAGCGTGGCGGCGGCCCGGACTGTCCAGCAGCCGACCAGGTCGGCCCTGCACTCCATTGTCGTCTCGTCTAAGGACGCAATGGAGACAGGAGAGGAGGTGCTGCGGAGAGTCAGGGACGCCGTCAACGCCAAGGAGGGCTGGGTCAAAGTAGATAAGATTAGGAAAGCAAAAAATCAAAAAGTAATAATGGGCTGTGCCACCGAGGAAGAGCGCAGGAAAGTTAAAGAGAGGATCGACGGTGCGGGAGGCCTCCTCATCGCGGAGGACATGAAAAATAAGGACCCGCTCCTCGTGATGAAGGACGTCCTTTTGCTTAACAGCGACGAGGACGTCCTGAAGGCACTGAGGAAGCAGAACGGGGACACTTTTCGTGACCTCCGCGAGGGGGAGGACCGTACCGTCATCCGTTATAAGAAGAAGAGCAGAAACCTGCATACAAATCACATCGTAGTGAGTGTTTCCCCGGCGATCTATCAGAGGGCAATCGCGGCGGGATCTGTGCACATCGATTTGCAGCACATCCGCGTGGCCGACCAGTCACCGCTAGTGCAGTGTACTAAGTGTCTGGGATACGGCCACAGCAAACGATTTTGCACAGAGTCCGCCGACGTCTGTAGCCACTGTGGAGGCCCGCACATGAGCACCGACTGCGCCGAGAAGCTCGCTGGCGGGGCACCTTCGTGCCGTAACTGCCAGCGAGCCAAAGCGGAGCACGTCGCGCACAACGCTTTCAGCAGCGACTGCCCAGTGCGCAAGCGGTGGGATGCGCTGGCTAGGTCCACAGTGGCATACAGTTAGGATCTCCGGGGATTACCATCCAGCTCGTTACGATGTGGGACTACCGAAGATCTCCTTGTTTTAAAAGAGTTAGGTTAGGCAGTATATTCATTGGTCCTTAAACTTCTAAATTTAGACTCCAAATTGCACATTAATTATTTCGGCAAATAATTTAAATTTAAAAGTCAATAATTAACACCCCCATTAACAATAGACAAATTGGAGTCAATTTCATGAGTAAATTGAACAATTTGATGATAATAAAATAACTCAAAAATACGAACACAATAATTAAGTAAAACAACACAGGAAACGGCACAAATAGTAAAATGTTGAAATCGTATTATTAGAATACGATTACACAACATTTTAAGTGTAATGTAACCTGCTCACAAATCTCATTTGATCAAAATTTTTAGAAAACTTAGTAAAATTCGGAAAATTAACATTAGAATAGTAAAAAGTACATAAAGTAAACAAAAATTAGATAAACATGTAAATTAACAAGATAAAAGTAAAAATAGCAAATTGGAGAAACTTTTCATAGCGAACAAAACAAAAAGAAAACCAAACAGAAGAAAATAACCAAACAACTAATTTTTAACTATCAAACACCATAGCAAACAATTGAAGAAACATATTAAGAAAGGCTCTGGTGACCATGCTAGAGGTAAATAGAAAAAAAAAAAAAAAAAAAAAAAAAAAAAAAAAAAAAAAAAAAAAACCTAACCTAACCTAACCTAACCTAACCTAACCTAACCTAACCTAACCTAACCTAACCTAACCTAACCTAACCTAACCTAACCTAACCTAACCTAACCTAACCTAACCTAACCTAACCTAACCTAACCTAACCTAACCTAACCTAACCTAACCTAACCCAACTCAAATTTTCTTCAAAATTTAAACGCACCCCCACTTTATATACATCAAATTGTGCGTAATATTTTTAGTAAACACCCTCGTGACGTTAGACACGCGAAAAATCGATTTTCGTGGAAATTTTCGACTTTTCAAATTTTTAATATTGACTTAGAATATTTTCATACAAAAATTTACAACTTTGGTATTTTTGGTCCGTTTTTCAAAATTTTTTCGCTTTAATAGACTCACCCCTTTCGGCTTAGCACTCCCCTGACGTTCGATTGATATCGTTCCATACTAAAACTTGCTTTTTTGGCGGATTTTAGGATTTCTGAAACGGTTTTTGGACGTCTTTTTCAAAATTTTTCAGGGCGACCCCAGGCGTTGACCGTCTTATTTTGTCCGTCTCGACGAGCCCTATCCGTGGACACCTCATTTGTTGCGATCCGACGCATACAAATCGAAAAATTTGCCCGCCCACCCACCCTTTGGTCATTTACTAAGTAGACTTTTTGGATTTGACCAAAAATTATTATTTTCGTTTTGGGTTGTATTGGCCAGGGTCATCACTGAGGGACAGTTTGACGAAATTTGAGTTTAGTTTAAGGTTCAATTTAGGTCTTATTTGACAAATAATTTAATTTATACATTTTATAATTTTATTGTGACCGCTCCTGACTGCGACGTTGTGGCTCCCGGTATCTGAAAAGTAAATTAACGCATTATAATATATTTTAAGAAGACAAACTTAGTAACTTACCGGGTGCTGCGACGGCTGCATACTTGCTCGGGATCTGAAACGGAAAAAGCACTTTTTAACAAATTTTATATTATTTAATTTATATACAACTTTATACAACTTTTACAAACCTTTATTTTAACTAGTATTTTTACTTTACGCGGTCATAAAGACCTGAATTGTTTTATTTTACTCACTGACGCGTACCTCTAGCGAAATTATGTTTGGATTCAGAACACCAGCCAAGAGGGTCAGTGACACCAACCAACAGAAGTCTCCTGATTCCCCGCCAATCAGAAGACCGGGTAAGGTGAGACGCAGCGTCGGGGAGTGGGAGGCGGGGAAAGCTGGGCTTTCTTCCGCATCCGACTCAACCCCGCCGCGAGCTGAACCACCGAAGGCTCCAAAGAAGCCCGCGCCGTTGCGCCGAGCTTCTGTGGAGGCTTCGGTGAACTCACCTAAAACCCCCACTGCCACTGTCACCAGAGACAGGACAGCCGAAGCCAGAGCCTCCCTTCAGAAGGCCAAGGTGAGCCTTGGCACCGCTCGCAACCTGAGGGGCGACATCAAGACCACCGTCGTAGAGGCTCTGGATCGGCTGTACCAGCTCGTTAAGGAGTCGGAAACGGACAGGAAGGGGAAGGCTCCCAGCAAGAGCATGGTTGAGCCTGAACCTGAAAAGGAGAAGGAAAAGGATAGGGAAGAGGAAAAGAGAGTGGACGAGGATCGGATAGTGGCAGAAATACGGGAAAACAGGAGACTTTTGTTGGAAAGTAACATTAAAATAGAAGCTATGAAGGAAGAGATCGAAAAGCAGCGGAGTTCCTTAGAAAAGACATCATATGCTAGCGTGGCGGCTTCCGTGCCCAACCAGCAGCGTCCAGTCAGGTCGGCCCTCCACTCCGTCGTCGTCTCATCAAAGGATGTGATGGAGACGGGAGAGGAGGTGCTGCGGAAGGTCAGGGAAGCCGTCAACGCTAAGGAAGGATGGGTCCGAGTGGAAAAAATACGCAAAGCTAAAAATGCCAAGATTATCATGGGCTGTGGAAGCGAGGAAGAGAGACAGAAAGTTAAGGAAAGGATTGCGGGCACGGGTGGCCTCCTCATCGCGGAGGACATGAAAAATAAAGACCCGCTCCTGGTGCTCAAGGACGTCCTGTTGCTGAATAGCGATGCGGACGTTCTGAAGGCACTAAGGATGCAGAACGGGAGTATTTTCCGTGACCTCCGCGAGGGGGAGGACCGTGTCACAATCCGGTATAAGAAAAAGGCAAGGAACCCGCACACAAACCATATTGTAGTGAGCGTTTCCCCGATGGTTTGGAAGAGAGCAAACGAGGCGGGATCCGTGCATATCGATCTACAGCACATCAGAGTGGCCGACCAATCACCGCTGGTGCAGTGCACAAAGTGTTTGGGATACGGCCACAGTAGACGATTTTGCACGGAGCCCGCCGACGTTTGCAGCCACTGTGGGGGGCCGCACTTCAGCACCGACTGCGCCGAGAAGCTCGCTGGTGGGGCACCATCGTGCAAGAACTGCCAGCGAGCCAAAGCGGAGCATGTCGCACACAATGCATTTAGCAGCGACTGCCCAGTGCGCAGGCGGTGGGATGCGCTGGCCAGGTCCACAGTGGCATATTGCTAAAGTTGTCCCGGGGATCACCAACCAGCTCACGATCTATCGATCAACAAAATTCCTTTTAAAATACGTTAGGTGGTTAGGTATTAGTTGGTCACTATTAAAATTCAAAATTAAACACTCCAATAAAACTCTTTCGGCAGATAAACCCCCACATAGTATTATTCAAAATTCAAAATTACCACCTCAAGTCATAGCACAAACCGGAGTCAATTTGATGATCAAACTGAACCGTTTTAATGACAAAATTGGATAGCAAAGAAAATGTTGACTCAATATTATGATAATATAGAAAATCAACATTTTAGCACAAAATCCGATAGCAAACAAATTTGGAAATAAAACATTTTAGCAAATTAAAAATATACATTGAACATAATAAAACAGGTAACAAGGAACATATATAAAATAGCAGAAAAATAAATAGCAAACACAAAATTTAGAAACAAGAAAACAGTATTATTTCGAAAATTCAAAACATCTAAATTAAAACAGCACATTGGAGAATCTTTACAAAAGAAAACATAAATTAAAAAGAAAATTAAGAAACGCAAAAACTCACACAACTAACTTTAAAACCCTAAACAACACAGTAAACAAATGAACCAAACATAATACAAAAGGCTCTGATAAGCAAACGTCAGAGGTACAAAGAAAAAAAAAAAAAAAAAAAAAAAAAAAAAAAAAAAAAAAAAAAAAAAAACCTAACCTAACCTAACCTAACCTAACCTAACCTAACCTAACCTAACCTAACCTAACCTAACCTAACCTAACCTAACCTAACCTAACCTAACCTAACCTAACCTAACCTAACCTAACCTAACCTAACCTAACCTAACCTAACCTAACCTAACCTAACCTAACCTAACCTAACCTAACCTAACCTAACCTAACCTAACCTAACCTAACCTAACCTAACCTAACCTAACCTAACCTAACCTAACCTAACCTAACCTAACCTAACCTAACCTAACCTAACCTAACCTAACCTAACCTAACCTAACCTAACCAGTACTCGCCTCCTAGCGACACGAAACGCTAACAGCTCCGCGTTAAAAATTCGCAAAAATAGGCTAAAGTGCTCAAAACTCCCTTCCGTGTGTGTAAAGTGACAGTGCAGTGCCTGACTCACCAGGATTCATGTGGGCAAACCTGTATCCCTAAGGACTTCGGAGATACAGGACCTTAAAGTCCCGGTGAAATAACATCTCAGCGGTGAGTCACTTTCACACAAACTTTTCACCATCGTATTGTCCACATCTTCCCCTTTCATCTGACGGGTCGATCAGGACAATCGGTGCATCCCAGCGGGCGTGAGGGACGTCTGAAGGTACCCAATTTCCCATACAATTGGCGTGACCCCGGGCTCGAGGCAGACACGTGCCGCCAGACTGGCGCCACTGTCCATAACCTACCTCAACACAGCCACACCTGAAGACGCCGGAGAGGGACCGAGGAATCCGGAGTACCAGCGCTGAAGACAGGCAACACAGGCTGGAAGGTACTCCAGGGAACTCCTGAACGGTACGTCGTAGAGAGCTCGTTCCAGGACTCTTCGCGTCGGGACACCAGGACCTTCCCACACCCTCGGACACCCCCTCACCCTCCACCCCCACCCTCACCCCCCACCCCTCACCTCACCCCCCTAACTTTCCCACCCCTTCTATAAGTCTTATAGGGCCACCCCTATAAGACCATCCCCCCTTACCAACCCACCCCTGACCCCCCACCACTGACCCCCCCCCCCCCTCACCCCCTCAGCCTCCCCGCGAGACCCCCCCCCCCCCGCCCCCCCCCTCACCCCCTCAGCCTCCCCGCGAGACCCCCCCCCCCCCCCCCCCGAAAAAACCCTACCTCACCCCCTCATCTCGATATCTCGGCCATTTTTGGAGCTAGAGAGTCGTGCTTGGGCTCGTTTGAATCGTCTCAAAAAATCTGAGCGATTGGCCCCTAGGGTTTTTCAAATTTCCCCCTCCTTCCCTAATAAAAATCATCACAACCCCTAAAAACCTACATTAGACGTAAGATAGCATAAGTAGAATATAAGTAAATAGTATTAAGAATACAAAATTATAATTATAAATAAACAAATAATATAACTTGACATACTTTCCCAAAAAATTTATATTAATAATTAATTTAACTCAATTTTGACATATAATAAATAACTAACAACTAACACACCATGTCGTCGTCGTCGTCTTCAACTTCAAAACCCACACAGGCCCCCACAACATCTCGGGGAAAAACAGTGGGTGACAAGACTGACACAAAGGCGCCGGCACCCCCTCCGGGCTCTCCTCTAGATGGCAACACAACCATCACAGAGAGTGAGACGTCACGGATCCCCTCCCACACCCCAACTGCCTCAACCGGGCAGACCCCCCCCCCGGGGGCCGCAAGGCCCCCACACCCCCCCCCACCTCCCCCCTCCCCCATCGGGTCAATGACCCCCTCATCCCCCCCTTCCGGGTCAGCAAAGAGGTCCGAGGCCCCCTTTGCTGACCCCAAAAATCCCACCCCAAAAACCCCCACCCCTCCACCCAAGAAGAAAACATTAACACTCACTTTTGACAAAAAAACAACAACTTCACAAACAACAAAAACAGAAGAAATCTCTCCCATGTCAGAGAGCTCAAATAAGACAACAACCACAAAACACCCAGGAAGGATACAGAAAAAAAGGTATGCAGCGCCAAGGAAAGGAGACCCTAAACTTGGCAAAAGCATAGCCTTACTACAGGATCTAGGAAAGAAAACGTCCACAGGTGGCCTACGCAGAGCGGTTACCATCAAGAATGCTCAAACAAGCGCGAGAATGGCCGCCGCAGACGACAACAGAGACCTCGCAGAAGTATCCTTCCAAGGAGACTCACCAACCAAACCAAAGCCGGACGAGGACACCACACCACCAGTAACACCAACGTCCACAACGGGACTGTTGTCGTCGCCAGAACTGGAGGTGAAGGAGCCAGAACCCGAGGGACCCGCACCCACTGCTCAACACTCCACTCCGACATCATCGCCACGAGTCGACCACTACAGCATCGTTGTGTCCACAACACCAGTCGAGACACCGCAATGCGAGGACGAGGACGACTTCGATGAAAGGATCTCGGAGATAGACCAGGAGCTATCAGACCTGGGAGTCTGGGAGCACACAGAGGGACTCTCGGAGGATGACGCCTCCGAAACTGGAAGTGACGGCGGACGACCGAGTTTTCTCCCCCCCATCGGACAACGAACGGCAGTAAGTAAAGATCTCGCAACCGAGAGAGCCCGCGAAGTCATGATGGAGGGTAAAACAGCACTAGAGAAGCCCCGAAACTTGGACAAAAAGGTGAAGGCGATCGCTGTAAACGCCCTCAGCGACCTATATGAACTCGTGTTGGCCCTGGCGGACTCCAGACAAAGGCATCGCCTTAACCTGGAAATTGAAAAGACCAGGTCCGCAAAGGAATTAGCAAGGGTAGAGAGGGAGCACGCAAAGACACTGAGCTCTCTCCAAAAAGAGTTTGCCGAAGCTATGCAAAAGGGAAGTGCAGACCACCAACGCACCCATACATCTGTGGACAAGGTCCAGGGCTGGCTTGACTTTGAGATGGACGGATTGTTCAAGACAGTCCAAGCCATCCACGCGGAGGTCAGGTCGGCCCGCGCGCAAGCCTCAGTCCCACCCCCAAAACCATCGGCAAACTCCACGGAACCCAAGCAGTACCCGGCACAGGACTACGGCGCGGTCCTAAAAGAAATATCGGACAAAGTAACCTCATTGGCGACGGAACTCCACTACATCAAGGAGGACTCAAAAGCAGCCAAGACAATCCGATATAGCCCACCATCAAGCCCCGAGCAGTGCCCCCAACCAACATCAGATGCTACCGCCCTTGAGGGAATAAGAGGAGACCTCCGACGAATTGAGGACTCCATCAGCCTCCTCAAGGCTAGCATCGAGGCCAAATCGACCCCAAAGCGGGAAGACATCAAAACGGACCTGAAGGAGGCACTGGCACCACTAACGGGCAAAGCCAAGGAAATCGCTGAGGGCGTAGAGGAGCTAAAGGACATAACCTACGCCGGGAACGGTCCTCAACCTGCGGGGGCTCTTGGATTGGGTGCTGAAATGGCCCTCACCGACACGACTGCTCAATTGGAGGACCTCATCAATCCACTAAGGGCGGACGTGGCTGAGGCGGCGAGCCAGAGCAGGACCTTGAAGGAGACCCTCGTGTGGTTCAACTCGGCCCACAAAGACAAGCAGACGCGGCCCGTGAACGAAGTCGCACAATCAAAATCATACGCAGCGGTACTTAAAACACAACCACCCAAGAAGCCGAACCACGCAATAATAGTTTCCAGTACTGATCCCACAAACACCGGGGACAAAGTACTGGCAGCTATTAGAGACACGCTAGATTTCAAAACAACTGGAATCACGGTGGAACGCGTGCGCAAGGCCAAAAACAGCAAGGTGGTGCTTACCTGCGACACAGGAGACAATATTAAAAAAATTAGCACCCAAATTTCTAAAAATAAAAACCTCATAGTCAAAGAGGCAAAAGCGTCTAATCCTCTCATAAAAATTAAAAATATCTTGGCATACCATACGGATGAGGAACTGGTAGAAAACCTTAAGGCCCAAAACAAAAAAGTCTTTGCAGACTTGGCCAAGGAAGACCGATTCGTAAAGGTACGCTACAGAAAAAGAGCGAGAAACGTACACCAGTGTCATCCGGTGCTGGAAGTGTCCCCCAAGTTGCACAGCAGAATACTCGAGGCGGGAGTTTTACACATCGGTCTCGAGCGAGGGTCAGTAGAAGATCAGTCGCCCCTCATACAATGCTCCAAGTGCCTAGGCTTCGGTCACACCAAGGCACTTTGCAAGGAAAAGGAGCAGCTATGCAACTTCTGTGGAGAAAACCACGCATGGCAAGATTGCCCGAACAGAGCGGCAGGTAATCCACCGAAGTGCAGAAACTGCACCAATTCTAAGAGGGACAACCCAGAAACACCACCCCACATGGCATATAGTGATATATGCCCTGAGCGACAAACGTGGGACCGGATAGCACGTTCCAAAACGGCATACTGCTAAGGGCGCCACAAACTCCCAAGGGCAGTCTCCTAGAAGAGAAGACGGACACACGAGGCTTACAATGATCCAAGCCAACCTCCAACGCTCCAAACAAGCCACCGCCGAACTCCTCAAAGCAGCCGAGGACATGAAAGCAGCCATAGCTCTAGTCCAGGAACCATACGTTGGCTCTACAGGGACTATGAAGCTCCCAAAGGGCACACAGGTCATCCAGTGCACCATCAACCGGCAGAAACCTGTCAAAGCGGCGATACTTATTTTCAGTGACAAGCTGAGGGTAATTCATGACCCACAGCTTGTGACAGAAACTGAGGCAGCAGTGCTTTTACAGGCAGGCAAAACGAGCATAGGAGTCGTGTCAGTCTACTACGAAGGAGACAAAGACATAGAGCCCTACTTAAGACGCACAAAGGCGGTATGCCAGAAATTAAATTCTCAACACATCTTGATAGGAGGAGACGTAAACGCCTGGAGCCACTGGTGGGGAAGCAGATCCAACGACGACAGAGGAGAGGCATACTGTTCCTTTCTGAACGAAATGGATCTCCATGTACTCAACGTCGGCGACACCCCAACTTTCGAAGAGTACAGGAGGGGCAAGCTGTGCACTAGTATCGTAGACGTGACAGCTTGCTCCACCGGTATACTAGGGAAAATAAAAGAGTGGAAGGTGGATAGAACCCTGACAACATCGGACCACAATGCCATCACATTCAGTCTGGTACTGGGAGAAACACTACAACCTTGTGTTCGTAGCTCCACCAGACAATACAACACCAAGAAGGCAAAATGGACCGAGTTCAGAAGCCAACTACTCAAATCCTTAGAGTCGCACAACATCAGCGAAGAAAGAATAAGGGAGGTCGCGGACGGGGGGGGGATGGACTCCATTATAACAGGCTACACAACATCCATTGAGGAAGCGTGTACACACGCCATCCCCAAGATAGGCCACAGAAGGGGCAAGCCAACACCTCCATGGTGGAACGAAACCCTCGACGAAATGCGAGGAGACGTTCTACGTAAAAAACGTCGTATACGAAACGCCGCTCCAGCCAGAAAAGAGTCCGTACTGCAAGAATACCTTAAGGCTAAAGAGGAATACCTCCACAAAAGCTTGGAAGCCCAGACTGAGAGTTGGAAGGAGTTCTGCACAACACAAGACAGAGAGAGTATGTGGGACGGTGTATACCGAGTAATCAGGAAAACAGCTAAAAGGGAGGACGACATGCTGCTAAGAGGAGCCGACGGAGCCACACTGAGCCCCGACGAATCGGCAAATCTCCTAGCGAGCACCTTCTATCCTGAAGATACCACCATAACGGACACACCGTACCACACCCAACTCAGAACCGAAGTGGAGAGCAGAGCCCCAGAAGACATGCCTGGACTGAAGCCGGACGACCCACCTTTCACCGAGGCAGAAGTGGACGCAGTGCTTAAAGCACAAAATCCCAAAAAAGCCCCGGGCCCGGACGGCTTCACTTCGGACATATGTGCCAACGCAATAAACGCCAGCAGGGGGGTGTTTATGGCAATTGCAAACAAGTGCTTGGAATTGTCACATTTTCCCCTCAGCTGGAAAGCCGCACATGTAGTCATCCTGAGGAAACCTGGAAAAGGAGACTACACCCACCCTAAGTCATACCGTCCCATAGGCCTGCTTTCAGTGCTGGGCAAAACGGTTGAAAAACTAATGGTGGGGCGACTGCAATGGCACATTCTCCCAACACTCAGTCAAAAGCAGTACGGTTTCATGCCGCAGCGTGGGACCGAGGACGCCCTCTACGACCTCATAAACCATGTGAGGAAAGAACTGGACCGTAAAAAGTCTGTAATAATGATCTCACTGGATATAGAGGGCGCTTTCGACAACGCGTGGTGGCCGGCTCTAAAAACACAACTTGCGAGCAGGGGCTGCCCCAGAAACCTGTACAAGATGGTGTGTTCATACCTTTCGGACAGATCAATAACTGTGCATTACGCGGGAGCGAAGAGCACAAGGGGTACTACAAAGGGCTGTGTCCAAGGTTCAATCGGAGGACCAACCTTTTGGAACATAATACTGGACCCTTTACTTCAACTACTGTCCGGGGAAAGAGTACACTGTCAGGCGTTTGCGGACGACGGGGTCTTGGTCTTCTCCTCGGAAAGTCTGGACGGGATGGAGGATAACATCAACACGGTGCTGGAGAAAATTGTAAACTGGGGTGTACAGAACAAGCTAAACTTCGCAGCGCACAAGACTCAAGCCATGCTGCTAACGAAGAGACTCAAATACACCCCTCCCCAAATACAAATGTCAGGGACGACACTAGCACTGGTGGATGAGATCAAACTTCTCGGACTGATAATAGACAAGAGGCTGAATTTCAATGCGCATGTGACTGCAGTATGTAAGAAGTCAACAGACATCTATAAGCAACTAGCATGCGCGGCGAAAGTGACATGGGGCCTAAACGGAGAGATCATCAGGACCATATACGTCGCCGTGATAGAGCCAATCATGACGTACGGGGCATGCGCCTGGTCAAAAGCAACACACTTCCAGATGAATGCGAAAATCATCAGCGCACTACAAAGAGGATTTGCACAAAAGATCTGCAAAGCATACAGAACAACATCCTTGACCTCAGCGCTCATTCTGTCAGGAACACTCCCGCTAGACCTACGCATACAGGAAAACGCCACACTGTACGAAGCCAAAAAGGGAATCTCAGATGCCTATCTACCGCCTGGTAGGAAACTCGAGGAAAAAGTGAAATTTGAAAATCTTCCACACCCATCAGAGGCAACAACAGCGGAATTCACACTCCTCGAGAACATGGACGCCGACACCCAAGCCACCCACCAAATCACCGGACCTCAAATCTACACGGACGGTAGCAAAATGGATGGCAAAGTGGGGGCGGCCCTTACATGGTGGGAAAACGGCAGAGAGACCCTAAACGACACATTCAAGCTAGACGGCGCGTGTACTGTCTTCCAATCTGAAATGTACGCACTCTACAGAGCTATAGCGAGGGCAAAAGAAAGCAAGGAGCCAAATGTAAACATTCTCAGCGATTCTAGATCATCGCTTGAGTTGTTGACAAATTACAAATTGCTCCACCCCCTGGCAAAGGCCATAAGAGAAGACTTGGCGACAATCAGAGAGGAGGGCAGAAACGTGCGTTTGTTCTGGCTGAGGGCACACGTGGGCACAGCGGGAAATGAAAGGGCAGACGAACTAGCAAAAACAGCAGCAAGCAAGGACGACTCCTCACTCGACTACGCGGAAATACCTCTATCCTACATCAAGAGGAAAATCAGGGAAGAAACCATACAGAAGTGGCAAGATCGCTATAACAATTCCGAAACGGGAACGATCACCAAAGTCTTCTTCCCTGACGTCGACAGAGCATACCGGATAGTAAGAGGAGATAGACCAACACATCTCCAAACACAAATCCTAACGGGACATGGAGGCTTTGGAGAATATCTCCATAGATTCGGTCTCAGGGACAAACCGGGCTGCGAATGTGACGAGTCAGAAAGCGAGTCAGTGTGGCATGTACTTTTCGACTGCCCAAGGTTTCAGACAGATAGGTACAACTTGACGATGAACATTGATCTGGAATTAAACAAAACAAACCTACACAAAATATTGGAGTCAAAGACTGACAGGGTGCGGCTGCTCAATTTCATCCAGGGAGTAGCACGAATAGCGTCAACTCGAAACAGCGGGATATCGCCTTCTCAACCCACTACAAACACTCCACACACACAAACAACAATACACACAAACCCAAAACCAAAGCTTGACATGACTGACATGGGAGAGCCGGGTTGCCCGGGCATAAGGTTAAGAGGAGTAGCTCTCTATATGGACAACAACACAGAGAGACTGGGAATAGCCTTCTGCAACGCCATGGGCAAAAACACCGTAAACATCTCGCCAGGACTAGGCGCCCTCCTGAACGGCAGCACCTTCAAAACAACGATGCGCAAAAAAGTTTATAACTCTCTACAAACAGCGACAGTCGAAGGTGTCGAGTGTCGAATAGTACGAAAGAACAATAAGACTGTCGTACTATTCGCCACCGATTTCGATGTCACAGAGTTTCAACTGGCGTGTAAAGTGCTGAATTCACTAGGGACCCGATCCACACAGACGACACCTGCCCGGAAAATAAGCGTGGACGCTATGATCGTGGGATACAGGGGAGGAGAAACCAGAGATTACATGGGTGTAATTCAGTCTTCGAAACACCACGAGATGGTGATATACGAGGACAGAGGACAAAACCTAAGTTATCTCCTCTCCGGATCCCGCGAGGACGTCACCCCGCAAATAATCACCGACTGCTGGGATCATCCAGTCACCAACCCGACCATTAGTGGTTCGGAGAGACTACAAACACGGTGCCAGGAAGAAGCGTCTCGGGCAGCAGCAGAGCTAAGAACCCCACAAAATCCACACACCACACCTACATCACTGTGGTCCACCTTGACCGAAGCCGCACAGGCCATACCCGGACAACTAAAATCTAAACTACGACGAATGATGTCGCTTGAAAAAGCTGTCGAAGACTGCGTAACACCATCACGTCAAAAATCAGAACCACCACCACAACCCCGCAGTAGAGCAGATATGGGACAAGTAGCCCTCCCGAGACTGTTGCCAGTAAAGGAGACACAAGACCACATTATAAATGCCTTCTTGGAGTTCGTGGCAGTGACGAAGGCAACCAGGAAGGTGAGCACAGACACTTGTAAAGGTGTCATGCAAGCCTACCAATGGGGGTCGGCGCGGCTGCTGGGAGCACTAATGGAGGAGGCTGAGGCAGCCATATACAACAGCGATACCGCCACGGTTCTTCACGGAAAAATGGCAGGTACATATATGGCGGCCTACAGCAACACGTGTGGTTTTGTGTCTCTGAACGAGGAGAAGACAGAGATCGAGGGCAACACACACTTCAACACACCTCCCGAGGACCCAATAGTGGTGGTAGCCAAGTGCACCAAGGTGATGCTGGACGACAGGATTCTTGAAATGGCAGAAACCATAGCAGGAGACCTGTACAAAGGCGGGAAACCGGAGCACTGGACAAAACCAACCATAACTTGGGTAAACGGAGTCCCCGGCTGCGGGAAAACCACCTGGGTGATGTCCCAAATCGACACTTCACGCGACATCATCGTGACAACCACATGTGAAGCAGCGAAAGACCTAAGAGAGAAACTAGAACCGAAAATAGGCGCAAGGGCCAAAAAGAGAGTCAGAACTATGGCATCCCTACTAGTCAACGGTATGAGTGAAGGCGAGACGTGCACCAGAATCATGGTGGACGAGGCCCTCATGAACCACTTCGGATCCATAGTCATGGCAGTTCAGATAGCCCAAGCCAGCGAAGCCCTATTGATAGGAGATAACAATCAACTCCCTTACATAGACCGCAATAACCTCTTCCCGCTGCTTTACAACAGACCAAACCTCATCACAAATGTCACAAAAGAACTTCTTTGTACGTACAGGAACCCACAGGACGTAGCGTATGCCCTTAGAGAAATCTACAGTGGCATATACTCAGCCAAAACCCTGACGAGGTCTCTTCAGCTGAGGGGATTCACAGGTGCAAAAATCCCGAACCAAGAGGACACCCTCTATCTTGTCCACACCCAGGCCGAAAAGGCTCTCCTAATCGGCCAGGGATACGGAACCAAAACGGGATCTCGCACCCTAACAATCCACGAAGCTCAGGGACTCACCTTCAGGGAAGTGGTTATCGTACGTACAACTTCCAAAAAATCCCATCTCCTCCAAAGCGTTCCACATGCGGTTGTCGCCATCTCCCGACACACAGATTCGTGTACTTATTACACGGATAACGTCAAGAACGATGCCACTGCACGACTAATAAGCAGTACGGAGAGGGCGACAACGGCAAAAATCCTCGACTATAACCTAAAAATGACCATCAGAAGAGGCGATTGTAAAACACGGGACACAATCCTGGAGATGTGCAAGAGCCTCAAGTCATAACCCAAACCATTATAGACTTGCTGACTGACGACCGAAGGCAAGGGGACGACGCGATATACAGTGTGACGTGACCTGAGCTGAGTACGTCAGTCAATAAAAACATTACTTTCATATGGAAGTCAGAATTGAGTTTAATTGAGTTTAATTAAGTAAATTTATTTCAAAAATTGTCAATTTATCATAATACTAATAATAATAATTGTAATAGAAATAAGAATAATAATTAATAATATATACTAATATTAATAATAATTAAATTGATTTCACTTTGCTTGAGCAAAGAATGTAACAATTTTCAAATTTTAACTAACATAGATACAAAATTGTATAAATATTCTAATTTATAATAACAATAATAATAATATTACGCAAAAAAAAAAAAAAAAAAAAAAAAAAAAAAATAAAAAAAAATTAATATATAATAATAATTAAAAAGATCATATTAAAAAGATAATATAATAGATTAAAAAGATATAATAATACTAAAAATACATAACACAAAAAAAAAAAAAAAAAAAAAAAAAAAAAAAAAAAAAAAAAAAAAAAAAAAAATACATTTATATAATAATTAGAATAAGTGATGATTCCCCACACCCCCCTTCCCTTAATGTACCCCCTTCCCGTAGTTTTAAGCCTATTTTCATTGTATACAATCTTTATTTTAAACGCGGAGCAAACTAATGTAACAACCTAAACTAATAATTAAATATAAACTTAAAAAAGTACGGACCACGCGTCTGTAGATGTCATTTCTTTAAAAAAAAAAAAAAAAAAAAAAAAAAAAAAAACCTAACCTAACCTAACCTAACTTAATGAAACCTAACAAAAACCGGTTAGGTTTGCTGAAAACCGGTAATTTATGAAAACCGGTATTCCTGAAAAATTGAGGTTAGGTTCCTGAAAACAATCTGAAAACCGGTTAGGTTCGTTTCAGAACCTAACTTAATGAAACCTAACAAAAACCGGTTAGGTTTGCTGAAAACCGGTAATTTATGAAAACCGGTATTCCTGAAAAATTGAGGTTAGGTTCCTGAAAACAATCTGAAAACCGGTTAGGTTCGTTTCAGAACCTAACTTAATGAAACCTAACAAAAACCGGTTAGGTTTGCTGAAAACCGGTAATTTATGAAAACCGGTATTCCTGAAAAATTGAGGTTAGGTTCCTGAAAACAATCTGAAAACCGGTTAGGTTCGTTTCAGAACCTAACTTAATGAAACCTAACAAAAACCGGTTAGGTTTGCTGAAAACCGGTAATTTATGAAAACCGGTATTCCTGAAAAATTGAGGTTAGGTTCCTGAAAACAATCTGAAAACCGGTTAGGTTCGTTTCAGAACCTAACTTAATGAAACCTAACAAAAACCGGTTAGGTTTGCTGAAAACCGGTAATTTATGAAAACCGGTATTCCTGAAAAATTGAGGTTAGGTTCCTGAAAACAATCTGAAAACCGGTTAGGTTCGTTTCAGAACCTAACTTAATGAAACCTAACAAAAACCGGTTAGGTTTGCTGAAAACCGGTAATTTATGAAAACCGGTATTCCTGAAAAATTGAGGTTAGGTTCCTGAAAACAATCTGAAAACCGGTTAGGTTCGTTTCAGAACCTAACTTAATGAAACCTAACAAAAACCGGTTAGGTTTGCTGAAAACCGGTAATTTATGAAAACCGGTATTCCTGAAAAATTGAGGTTAGGTTCCTGAAAACAATCTGAAAACCGGTTAGGTTCGTTTCAGAACCTAACTTAATGAAACCTAACAAAAACCGGTTAGGTTTGCTGAAAACCGGTAATTTATGAAAACCGGTATTCCTGAAAAATTGAGGTTAGGTTCCTGAAAACAATCTGAAAACCGGTTAGGTTCGTTTCAGAACCTAACTTAATGAAACCTAACAAAAACCGGTTAGGTTTGCTGAAAACCGGTAATTTATGAAAACCGGTATTCCTGAAAAATTGAGGTTAGGTTCCTGAAAACAATCTGAAAACCGGTTAGGTTCGTTTCAGAACCTAACTTAATGAAACCTAACAAAAACCGGTTAGGTTTGCTGAAAACCGGTAATTTATGAAAACCGGTATTCCTGAAAAATTGAGGTTAGGTTCCTGAAAACAATCTGAAAACCGGTTAGGTTCGTTTCAGAACCTAACTTAATGAAACCTAACAAAAACCGGTTAGGTTTGCTGAAAACCGGTAATTTATGAAAACCGGTATTCCTGAAAAATTGAGGTTAGGTTCCTGAAAACAATCTGAAAACCGGTTAGGTTCGTTTCAGAACCTAACTTAATGAAACCTAACAAAAACCGGTTAGGTTTGCTGAAAACCGGTAATTTATGAAAACCGGTATTCCTGAAAAATTGAGGTTAGGTTCCTGAAAACAATCTGAAAACCGGTTAGGTTCGTTTCAGAACCTAACTTAATGAAACCTAACAAAAACCGGTTAGGTTTGCTGAAAACCGGTAATTTATGAAAACCGGTATTCCTGAAAAATTGAGGTTAGGTTCCTGAAAACAATCTGAAAACCGGTTAGGTTCGTTTCAGAACCTAACTTAATGAAACCTAACAAAAACCGGTTAGGTTTGCTGAAAACCGGTAATTTATGAAAACCGGTATTCCTGAAAAATTGAGGTTAGGTTCCTGAAAACAATCTGAAAACCGGTTAGGTTCGTTTCAGAACCTAACTTAATGAAACCTAACAAAAACCGGTTAGGTTTGCTGAAAACCGGTAATTTATGAAAACCGGTATTCCTGAAAAATTGAGGTTAGGTTCCTGAAAACAATCTGAAAACCGGTTAGGTTCGTTTCAGAACCTAACTTAATGAAACCTAACAAAAACCGGTTAGGTTTGCTGAAAACCGGTAATTTATGAAAACCGGTATTCCTGAAAAATTGAGGTTAGGTTCCTGAAAACAATCTGAAAACCGGTTAGGTTCGTTTCAGAACCTAACTTAATGAAACCTAACAAAAACCGGTTAGGTTTGCTGAAAACCGGTAATTTATGAAAACCGGTATTCCTGAAAAATTGAGGTTAGGTTCCTGAAAACAATCTGAAAACCGGTTAGGTTCGTTTCAGAACCTAACTTAATGAAACCTAACAAAAACCGGTTAGGTTTGCTGAAAACCGGTAATTTATGAAAACCGGTATTCCTGAAAAATTGAGGTTAGGTTCCTGAAAACAATCTGAAAACCGGTTAGGTTCGTTTCAGAACCTAACTTAATGAAACCTAACAAAAACCGGTTAGGTTTGCTGAAAACCGGTAATTTATGAAAACCGGTATTCCTGAAAAATTGAGGTTAGGTTCCTGAAAACAATCTGAAAACCGGTTAGGTTCGTTTCAGAACCTAACTTAATGAAACCTAACAAAAACCGGTTAGGTTTGCTGAAAACCGGTAATTTATGAAAACCGGTATTCCTGAAAAATTGAGGTTAGGTTCCTGAAAACAATCTGAAAACCGGTTAGGTTCGTTTCAGAACCTAACTTAATGAAACCTAACAAAAACCGGTTAGGTTTGCTGAAAACCGGTAATTTATGAAAACCGGTATTCCTGAAAAATTGAGGTTAGGTTCCTGAAAACAATCTGAAAACCGGTTAGGTTCGTTTCAGAACCTAACTTAATGAAACCTAACAAAAACCGGTTAGGTTTGCTGAAAACCGGTAATTTATGAAAACCGGTATTCCTGAAAAATTGAGGTTAGGTTCCTGAAAACAATCTGAAAACCGGTTAGGTTCGTTTCAGAACCTAACTTAATGAAACCTAACAAAAACCGGTTAGGTTTGCTGAAAACCGGTAATTTATGAAAACCGGTATTCCTGAAAAATTGAGGTTAGGTTCCTGAAAACAATCTGAAAACCGGTTAGGTTCGTTTCAGAACCTAACTTAATGAAACCTAACAAAAACCGGTTAGGTTTGCTGAAAACCGGTAATTTATGAAAACCGGTATTCCTGAAAAATTGAGGTTAGGTTCCTGAAAACAATCTGAAAACCGGTTAGGTTCGTTTCAGAACCTAACTTAATGAAACCTAACAAAAACCGGTTAGGTTTGCTGAAAACCGGTAATTTATGAAAACCGGTATTCCTGAAAAATTGAGGTTAGGTTCCTGAAAACAATCTGAAAACCGGTTAGGTTCGTTTCAGAACCTAACTTAATGAAACCTAACAAAAACCGGTTAGGTTTGCTGAAAACCGGTAATTTATGAAAACCGGTATTCCTGAAAAATTGAGGTTAGGTTCCTGAAAACAATCTGAAAACCGGTTAGGTTCGTTTCAGAACCTAACTTAATGAAACCTAACAAAAACCGGTTAGGTTTGCTGAAAACCGGTAATTTATGAAAACCGGTATTCCTGAAAAATTGAGGTTAGGTTCCTGAAAACAATCTGAAAACCGGTTAGGTTCGTTTCAGAACCTAACTTAATGAAACCTAACAAAAACCGGTTAGGTTTGCTGAAAACCGGTAATTTATGAAAACCGGTATTCCTGAAAAATTGAGGTTAGGTTCCTGAAAACAATCTGAAAACCGGTTAGGTTCGTTTCAGAACCTAACTTAATGAAACCTAACAAAAACCGGTTAGGTTTGCTGAAAACCGGTAATTTATGAAAACCGGTATTCCTGAAAAATTGAGGTTAGGTTCCTGAAAACAATCTGAAAACCGGTTAGGTTCGTTTCAGAACCTAACTTAATGAAACCTAACAAAAACCGGTTAGGTTTGCTGAAAACCGGTAATTTATGAAAACCGGTATTCCTGAAAAATTGAGGTTAGGTTCCTGAAAACAATCTGAAAACCGGTTAGGTTCGTTTCAGAACCTAACTTAATGAAACCTAACAAAAACCGGTTAGGTTTGCTGAAAACCGGTAATTTATGAAAACCGGTATTCCTGAAAAATTGAGGTTAGGTTCCTGAAAACAATCTGAAAACCGGTTAGGTTCGTTTCAGAACCTAACTTAATGAAACCTAACAAATACCGGTTAGGTTTGCTGAAAACCGGTAATTTATGAAAACCGGTATTCCTGAAAAATTGAGGTTAGGTTCCTGAAAACAATCTGAAAACCGGTTAGGTTCGTTTCAGAACCTAACTTAATGAAACCTAACAAAAACCGGTTAGGTTTGCTGAAAACCGGTAATTTATGAAAACCGGTATTCCTGAAAAATTGAGGTTAGGTTCCTGAAAACAATCTGAAAACCGGTTAGGTTCGTTTCAGAACCTAACTTAATGAAACCTAACAAAAACCGGTTAGGTTTGCTGAAAACCGGTAATTTATGAAAACCGGTATTCCTGAAAAATTGAGGTTAGGTTCCTGAAAACAATCTGAAAACCGGTTAGGTTCGTTTCAGAACCTAACTTAATGAAACCTAACAAAAACCGGTTAGGTTTGCTGAAAACCGGTAATTTATGAAAACCGGTATTCCTGAAAAATTGAGGTTAGGTTCCTGAAAACAATCTGAAAACCGGTTAGGTTCGTTTCAGAACCTAACTTAATGAAACCTAACAAAAACCGGTTAGGTTTGCTGAAAACCGGTAATTTATGAAAACCGGTATTCCTGAAAAATTGAGGTTAGGTTCCTGAAAACAATCTGAAAACCGGTTAGGTTCGTTTCAGAACCTAACTTAATGAAACCTAACAAAAACCGGTTAGGTTTGCTGAAAACCGGTAATTTATGAAAACCGGTATTCCTGAAAAATTGAGGTTAGGTTCCTGAAAACAATCTGAAAACCGGTTAGGTTCGTTTCAGAACCTAACTTAATGAAACCTAACAAATACCGGTTAGGTTTGCTGAAAACCGGTAATTTATGAAAACCGGTATTCCTGAAAAATTGAGGTTAGGTTCCTGAAAACAATCTGAAAACCGGTTAGGTTCGTTTCAGAACCTAACTTAATGAAACCTAACAAAAACCGGTTAGGTTTGCTGAAAACCGGTAATTTATGAAAACCGGTATTCCTGAAAAATTGAGGTTAGGTTCCTGAAAACAATCTGAAAACCGGTTAGGTTCGTTTCAGAACCTAACTTAATGAAACCTAACAAAAACCGGTTAGGTTTGCTGAAAACCGGTAATTTATGAAAACCGGTATTCCTGAAAAATTGAGGTTAGGTTCCTGAAAACAATCTGAAAACCGGTTAGGTTCGTTTCAGAACCTAACTTAATGAAACCTAACAAAAACCGGTTAGGTTTGCTGAAAACCGGTAATTTATGAAAACCGGTATTCCTGAAAAATTGAGGTTAGGTTCCTGAAAACAATCTGAAAACCGGTTAGGTTCGTTTCAGAACCTAACTTAATGAAACCTAACAAAAACCGGTTAGGTTTGCTGAAAACCGGTAATTTATGAAAACCGGTATTCCTGAAAAATTGAGGTTAGGTTCCTGAAAACAATCTGAAAACCGGTTAGGTTCGTTTCAGAACCTAACTTAATGAAACCTAACAAAAACCGGTTTTTGGGCGTTAACATTAAAATTTTCTATTCTCGCCGCCTACGTTGACCGGCTTATTTTATCCGTCTCGACGAGCTCTATCCATAGACACCTCATTTGTAGGGATCCGACGTCAAAAAATACAAAAAATTGCCCTCCCACCCACCCTTTTCTCTCTAGGCAGGTAGACTTTTTCGCTGGGCCAATAAATTTTTTTTCGCGATTAGATCGGTTTATGCAAGAATTATATTAAGATGACTTATCAGTGTAAATTTTGGTAGTTTTAAGGGTCCTATTGGACAATTTTTCCCAGTTTACGAATTTAACTGCGTCGAAATATTTTAATTTTTATCGCTTCCGGAAACGACGCTGCTGCAACCGGCACCTGCAAGCCGAAAATACGATTACTATACCGTTGTATAATACTCATCCGACTCACCAGCTGCCACAGCGCCTGCTGCCTGAATAGACAAGTACCTAAATAGGGAAAAAAGACGGTTTTATATTTTATTGTTATTATTGTTTTACGCTTTTTACAAACCTTTTTATTGACTAAGTTATTATTTATAAAATACATACCTTAGATGTATTTGTATCTTTTAAGTATATAAATACAGTGTGAGTCACATTATAGTGTACATTATGAAAATAGGTGAAACTAGATCTATTTTTATCGACAAAAAAGAGGTCAAAATTTTTTTGAGATTTTTTTCTAATTTTTTATATAATTTTTTTTCTACTTATTGTTAAGAAATCGTAATAACTTGTAAACTAAGAGGTATCCTGATAAAATAAAAACAGTAATAATGCTAAATAACAGGCGATACTAAAAAAATACATAAAATACTCAGAAAATGCCAACAAATAATAAAAAATGATAATTTTTGAAAAAAAAACTGCTTTTAAATTCGTGTTTTTTTGGTAACATAACAGGTGGTTTTTATTACTTTGTATTATTCTCTATCGTATTACCTTTGTAAAACCAAAAATCGCATGTCTCTATCCCTATCACAACGTTTGCAATGATGTCTTTATTCGGCCAACACTCGCTACATTTTATAGCCACACTAAGGCTGGGTTGCACCATCTTACTTTAACTTTGACAAACGTCAAAAATCTGTCAAACTCCATGCAAAAAGCACCGGTTATTGGCATAGTTACCATTTAAGTTATTTGGTGCAACAGCCTAAGAAGTAAAACGATAGTTAGTTAATCCGCTGAAGAAATTCCGAGTCGATATTCGGCTAATCACGACGCTCAAGAAGATTGCACCACCTAATTAGTTCTGTGAGCGCCGCAATTATTTTAACGCGATATCATAATCTGCGCTCGTGCGAGCACCGCACGGGCGCGCAGTGAGAAGCGGTACAGAGGATTAGTGCTTGTTTCACTCGATAGCCTTTGATGAGGGAGTAAGCGCCGCTTCGTTTGCATGCCCCGAGACCGCGCATCCCATACAAATTTGCGTTTACGCGCTCATCAAAAGTTAACGAGTAAACTGCACGAGGCAGTCAGTAGGCTTGGTTTCTACTAGTCCTGAGTCCTATAAGTCAGTCTCAGAGGTTCTAGTGTAGTCACCCTAGGACAGAGCGGTATACCTTGACATTTAAACATTCCTGATCGTCAACAAAAGTAAGAGACGCAAGGCACGATTCCTATTTTAGCACACCATAGGCCTCAAAATAGTACATCTTTTTATAAAATAGTAAAACCATTGGTAAATATTATTATAATTATAGTAATAGTAATATTACGGTAACGGTAACACCTAGTTCTCAAGTCGCATTCTGTCGAAATATGAACTGCAAGGACCGCGGGTCTTCTGCGCCCGCTCGAGGGGCCGGGGCGCGGGGGACGCGGCGCCTCGAATGCTAATACGGCATTAGTAGTGTGGCCAACTCGCGAATACCAAATGACAATCGCCAGGAACACAGTTTTCTTTCCTACGGAATGTCGACATCAAAATCCTCACTTTCAATTTAAATGTAAATGCCGGGTTCATAAAACTGTCATCAGTAAGTTCACAGCTCAGTATCCGAGGGGGTGGGAGGGGGCGTCTCGTCGGTTCTGGAATATAAAACAATTTGTTCAGAGCACAAAAGGGCTGTTCGTTCCGGACTCCTGTTCACTATCCTCTCGAATTTACATAATATTATAGCTAAGAAGGATTTTATGCGAGATCTGGAACGAACACGTTCGCTCGGACGTCGCTGCCCGCTGTTTTCGATGCGATGAAACTTATAAACTTAATAAAGCGCTTTAGTTCTCCTTGTTGGCTGTTGGGGCGAGGTCTCGGGCCGCGCGGTCGAGTGCTCGCGGCGGGCCCGCGACGAATGCTCGATGCCACTCGAGCACCTCCGCTCTCCGCCTGATTACGGATTACACTCGCAATAACATAGCATTTCCCGCACGCTCACGACGCGTGTTGTTTAACTGAAAAAGTTAGCCGTCGTCTACCGCGTGTTATAGGAGCAAAATAAACTTTGTTTTACGAAAATGGATATATTTAAAAGTTACGGCCTTAAGAATAATAATATCTGCATATTTGAGTATCTATTCTGCGGCTATGCGAACTTGGGAAACTTTTTATTAGCAAAGTTCGGCGGAGAAAGGCGTTCGCGGTGAAAAACTAAAAGAGATGCGTTGATGAACTTTTTTAATCAACGATGCTTACGGAACAGTGCAAGCCGCGGGGAGTGGGGGCCGTCTCCCTGGACGGTCGAGGCGTTTTATTGAATCCATCGCAGCCGCAATTGGCTTCGCGGGCCCGATGGGCACTGGACGATCCGAGCTCAGACCTTCATTAATGAATAACATCAAAATTGTGCTCGCGCTATGAATTCTTACTATAGGTATCTTACTCCTCTTATGATACTGAATTTTAAAATCTACTTACATTCAATAGTGACGACATGAGTCGCAACAGAAACGAGAGTCTATTGTCCCACATTTTTTCGGCGAAATACGCCTGAGACTGCACCTGCTCGTGCGCGTCTCCCTTTCACGACATGGGTTTGGGATAAAAAATATCTTATGCATTTTAATTCACTAGCTTTTGCCCGCGGCTTCACCTGCGTGAAATTTAGTTTTTCACAGATCGTCATAAATTATAGCCTATAATATGTTAATCTGGGTTATAAATAATAATACCGTAAAGTTTCATCAAAACCAGTCCAGTAGTTTTTGCGTGAAAGAGTAACAAACATCCAGACATCCAAACTTTCGCATTTATAATATTAAGTAGGATCAATTCATATTATTATGATGTACCTGCGTATACCTTCCTCATGGATAGAACACTATTAATATTATTATTGGTGAAAACAGCATGAAAATCCATTCAGTACTTTTGAGTTGAATAGGCAAACAGATATGTAGTTCTCATTTTAAAAAGTCCCGTAAATTCAAGATAATAAAAAAGGAGACAAAACATGCAGTGATAAAGCCTTTAATTGATCATCCTGCAGCCCTCTCAAAGCACGCCATACAGCCCAACGCTCAGTGATCCTATAAGTCCTTTAAGAAAACTTATAAAGCAAATAAATAGTTTGGACACGATCGCACAAAACGTCACGGTATAGCCTACATGCGTAGGATACAAGTAGCGTAAAAGGGACGCAGCGTGAAAGCGGGACGGGACAGTAGAGCGGGACAGCGCGGCTCGTTAGCGTGCGACGTTGCATTCATTACGGCGCTTCTCGGCGCGACGCGGCCACCTTAAATAAATATTCGCCAAAGAAAAGACTTTTTTGTTTACCTTTTTAACCGTCAAGGACTTTGAAAAGATTGTGAAAATAACAGGTAAGGGTGCACGCAAGGGTACGAGCGGAGCGGAAAGCTGAATTATCTGCCTTCTGTTAAAATTAGTTTGAAAAATTTCTTGCGACTTTCTGAGGATTTTTTTATTTTTTACTAGCTTTTATTCAGTTTCACCTGTCCCGATCCTATGTTATTTAATTTTTATCTCAATATTTTGTAGGTCGATATAAAAATTACTTCATTTTTCTTTTATAAGATTTCACATTTCTGTATTTATTAGATTATTATCTATCTATACTTATAATAAATCTGTAAAGAGGTCAATTCTGTACATGAAATATATTTTCAAAATAACTATCAGGGGGTGATTAGTGATCGATACGGATGCCAAAAATGCAATCAGTAAAATTTTTGTCTGTCTGTCTGTCTGTCTGTCTGTCTGTCTGTCCGTCTGTCCGTTAGGGTGTCCCGAAATGTCTTTTTTTATATTTTCGCTACACAAGACCCCTCAAAAGTTGCGTCATAAGATGTAGATTACCGTAAAAATAATTAAAAAAATATAAAATAATGTCTCAAGGGCTCTACCGGCATTTTTATGTCTCAAAAAATCACTTAATCAGCCCTTCACTGTTTGTCATCTATTATATTTTTTTCACAATTATTTCATTTTATTTTGTAATAACAGTGGCAGCTGAACCCTAAGATATTATGATTTGCAGGCAATGACAGACTGTTTCCAGTGAGGAATAGGTTTGGTTCGAACTAGCAGAATTCATATTTTGACTTGTTTTTCTCAAATTTTCTACTCCTTCGGCGAGGCTGTTGGTATTATTTCTGTTGTGGTTTTATTGCTGTAAGGTATCGCACCGCAGTTTATTGTTATAATATTACATACTTTTAGCATAAATTTAACAAAAATTTAGCAATATATGGTAGTAATATACTTTTTGATGTTTTTCAGGTAAAAACTACCTAGCCAAAAATCTTTATAATATTATATTTAAACAGAATACTAATTAACATGTTAAATAGTTTTAGCATACTATTAAATATAAATAACATTTATGTACGTTATATACACTTTCTAGCTGAAGTTTTTGTTGTCTACGCAGTTTTTTACCAATGGTGAACTTCAACGGAAGTAAAAATATATTTTTAGTTATGAAACGCATACATATTATATATCAAATTAAAGACAATTTAATATACTTCATTGGCTCATGTAAAACTTTTAGTAGAGTATAAGACATTTTGTAAAAAAATGATTTAAAAAGTAGTATCACAACAATGTAAAAAAATTCAATTTTCCTTTAATTACTAACTAAAGGTTGATTTTATCGATACAATTTATACCACAAAATATCAAGCGCACACGTAAAGCTATCATATAAATAAAAAAGTAATGAAATCGGACAAATGGTTTTCAAGTTATGGTTGATTTTCTAAAATTGACAGCCATTTTTGTTAGATTCCACTTAGAGATGCCAATCATTGTTTTATAATAGCGTAATAAAATTATTAACCTGCTGTAAGAAGGGAATTGAGTATCCTCAAATTAAATCGATATCTTGGCTGACCCATGGATTAATTAGGAATACATTAAAATCGCGCGCGTAAATGCCTAATTCTGGTCAAAAAGCCAATTCTGTTTTGAAAGTATTTATGGATTTATTGGTTTTTAAACTATTTTAAACCTTGATGTGACTCATTGTGTACCCTCAAATTTAATAAAAACGTTATTTTTGTATTATAAATAGTTTTTGTTAGGAACCCCTAAAATAGCAATTTAAAAATTTTTTAAGGACAGGTAGAGGCCTCAAGATGACAGATATCTCATTAAATTTAATGCTAATCGTAATCTATATTTCAAAACGCAACTTTTGATACCTCTTGCGTAACCGTAGCTCAAAAAAAAATTTTTCCCATACAACGACGGGACACCCTACTGTCCGTCTGTCCGTCTGTATGTTCCTTATAGAAACAAAAAGTACTCGATGGATTTTAACGAAATTTGGTACAATTATTCTTCGTACTCCTGGGCAGGTTATAGGATACTTAGGAATTTCCACGGGGGCGGGAATTAGCGGGAAAATCCTTTTGTATGAAAAATCTGAACCGCTTTTAGACGCTTTAAATTTAGCATACAGGTACCTTAATAAACTTAAAGCTTAGTTACAACAGGATATTGCAAAATTCCCAAAGGAACGGGAATTAGCGGGAAAATCCTTTTGTATGAAAAATCTAAGCCGCTTAAGTTAGACGCTTGAAATTTGGCATGTAGGTATCTTAGTAAACTTAAAGCTTAGTTTTAACAGGATATTGCAAAATTCCCACGGGAACGGGAGTTAGCGGGAAAAAACGTTTTTATGAAAAAATCTAAACCGCGTAAGTAAGTACGAAGTCGCGGGCGGCCGCTAGTAATAAATATTTTTAGTTTTTGCAGTGCAGGCCTAATGAATATAATAACCGTTCGCCCCTGGTGCTTCCCTCTGCCGCTCATAGCTCGGCGCTCAAGGCTATCTTTAACATCAGTATGTTGTGTTCTTTAACCTTAAATCTACCTAGGTTACCCAGTGGTAACCTAGGTAGATTTAAGGTCATGGAGTCCTTTAATTGGAAATATTCCAAAATAATGGAACATTATAATAGTGCAGTCTGTTAAAAAATCTTTTTGAGTGCAGACGAGGAAAATTCGTTCCCCGCTGCCGCTCGCCGCCGGCCGGCGCGAATGCGCGCGCATGTCGCCGCGTTCGTTACCGGAGTATTTTTCAGGAAATTGCCTCCCCCCGCTCGATCCGCGCATCTTGAATTATTTCGTCCCAGTCGCATTATTCAAAACTTTAATTGCGAAAGGAATCTCCCGGCGATTAAAGAAACAATTGTCCATTTCTGAGATTGCGCTCTGGAATATTAAAGTGCAAACAGAACAGATATTCGACAACGGCCGCGTTGTTGGGAGTAATTATTTTTAAGTGAATTTTTGCGGGGCTTAGGGCACGTCCTGCGCTCATTAGCGGGCGGCGGCGTCAAAGGGCCTCAATTAAAAGTTTGGGCGCGGCGCGATTACTGAGCAGCATCCGCGAGCGGCCGCGCGGCCGGAACGAGGAAGCGTCGCGTACGCGCCCGCGCCGAACCGCGCCGCGCCGGGAAGTCCATTGTAACTGTAGCCCACACCGCGAGACGTGCCCCGGCACGAGGCGCAGGCGGCACGGTAAGTTCCTCCTCAGGCGGCGCAAGCTCCGCTTGGGTCTGCGGCGGCGGCTGTCTCAAGGTTGACATTATCATTTCAAAGAATATTTAAAGTGGCTAAGTTAGGTTTTTTTTATTAACGACTATCACGCTACCCTTTCTAAAATTGGGATAAAACTAGAATATGATTTTGTCTTTGACAGATTATACGGATGTTGTAAATAACTTGAAAAAATCGAACTGCCTAAGGCGGGAATTGAATTGAATTGGAAGAGCAGTCGCCCGGCAAGCGGAAGGTCGTGGGTTCAATTCCCGCCTTAGGCAGTTCGATTTTTTCAAGTTATTTATAATTTTTAAAAATTAGTTTGAGATGCGACTCTTAACGCTAACTAAGATTATACGGATACCTACCTACCTACTTTCTCATGTAGGTACTTATCTATGTAAGGGAGAGTCCGCTAATTTGGACCAGTTTTTTTCAATCCCATTTTACACATAGTTTTCTTTTGTTTTTGCTAATGTCCATGGTATATAATAAAAGATACATTATTCAACTTACTATTTCATAAGTATTAATTAACATGATTGTTGTATATTTAGCACAAATCAACAAAGTACGAGTTCAGAGCTTCGGTCCAATTTAGCCAACCGGTTCGATAATTTGTACCACAGGGTTACTAAATTGGATTTCAATAAATTTCAAGCCTATAAAAAAACTATGGCAAAATATTATACGATACATTCTTAACAAATTAGGAAACGAAAAGGAACAGTAGTTAATAACATAGACAATCGATATTGTTTTACACGTTATCACGATTTTGAGTACAAGTTTTGTAATTCCAATTATCGTAACGCACACTTGTACCTTATCTACTTTGCCAGTCTTTTGCTTTCATTTATTGTTAGTCAAACATAACTACGCTATTATAACTTCAAAATATGATTTACTAAAAAAAATTTCAAAATCCTTTTGTAAAGTTCCATACAACTTGATGTGGTACAATTTAGCCGACTAGGTGAGAGTGCTTTTAAAAAATCGGTAAAAAATATAGCTTATAAATACCGAAAAATGTTTCAAATAATTGTAATCCACACTAATTTACGCTTCTAAATAATATATTAGAAACATCCTGTGATTAAATTTAACAAAATTACAATCTAAACATGTATTGTCAAAAGTTACTTGAAAACAATGAAAAAATACTTTTCAAAATAAAACACACGTGTTTGTTGTCACGGCAAAAACCACATGGCCGATATTAATTGATTTTAGTTGTGTATCGCTGAGTGTTGCAATTACAGACATTCAATAAATACTTTACGAAATATGAGGGTGGTACAATTTACCCGGCGGTACAATATACCGAACTCTCCCCTATTAGTAAAAACCGTATGAAAATCCGCACAGCACACTGCATTAACTTCAAAGCACTAGCTTTGGATTAAATAGCAGACAGATACAGACAAACGTGGCTGAGGACTTTGTAATAAGTAATTAGAATTAGTAATAAATAGGTAACCTAGATTACGATCAATGAAGATACAAACGACAGGGAGCTGATAAATCGACACGTCCGGAGCATGTTTAGCGACACCTCTACTAACTAAGTATGTGATGTGTCAACAACACCCAAAGCTCGCGTCTACTCGATGTCCAAACATGTCGCGCGATGGACGCGGCGCCTTATTCGCCCATCGGTCTATCTTAAAGTGGATCTACAGTTTCGATCGGAACGCTATGTCGTGGACGATAAAAAATTTACTATTCTAAACATAATGTAGGTACGAAAAATAGTTTCGCAAAATTGGATACGCCGTGTAACATTTATAATATAAGTTGTTTACTTTTTATTTTACTTTTGGGCAGATTAATAAGTCTTCTTTTAATGCAAACATCAGTGTAAAGAATATTTTTTAATGAACAGAATAGCTACAAATCTCGTTTAAAAACATGAGCATTGAGCAATACTAAAATAAGTTTTAGAACGGTAGAGCAAATGATTTAGTGATTATGGTTATGTCTTCGTCGGACTGAGTAAGGAAGCCTGCCTATAGCAGCGAGCCCTCGCTCGTCCGCTCGGCTGGGTGTGCGCGCGCCCTAACACGACCGCGATACATCACCGCTCGATACAATTTGCCGCGCGCCGCTTTGATGTATGCCCGGAAAAATAACTGCCAGATTAAATCGTTCTGCCAGGTCGCTTCCCACGCTATTTTCAACCTTATTTTTCATGTGGCCAAAGCTTCAATTGAGATGGATGGCTCTGGCGCGTTTAGAGGAAAACGCGAGTGGCCCGCGGGCGCTCACGCCTGACCGCGCGGAGTAGTTTCGATTCATAGTCAAATATTTATGCCGCTCAAGGCCGATGTAATGCAGATTTTGCTTTTATTGTGAAAAGATCAAAACATTTTTTGTTGGGTTCGTGTAAGTTTTATACAAAAAAGTGTAATAATGTTTTAGTATTACATGTCTCTCAGTAGGTTACACTCAGGCTTTAAGGCTTTTTTCAGGGTTAGCTATGTATTTGTCTACCTATTTAATATTATTAATGATGTTTTCAGGTTAAGTTATTTAAAATCAATACACCGGTGGGTGCGTTACATACTTCCATCGATTGCGTTCTAAATTGCAAGTCTAGAATAAAAACAGGAAATAAAACACATTGAATAAAATTATAAAACGTTCGGTCATAATTTTTTGCGTGAGTCAGTAATTTGAGTCACAAAAGAGTTCAGAGAAGAAAGGCGCCACGTCTGCGTCGGTCCCAGCGCTGGGACAATAATGGCCGCTGCTAAGATATTCTGTTGTACAACGACGCTCCCGAATTAGCCGAGCCAGCACACGGCGCCCGCAGCCCGCGGAGGTCAGTCCGCCAGGATATATTATATCATTACATAATAATTATGCAAGGACTAGGTCGAGTATCCCTGTCACCACGTATAAGAGGGAATACGACAGTTGAGCAAGTTGTTTGTTAATGCCACAAAATTGTAATAACACTGCAGAACAACACTGATGTTACAATGTCAACATTAAACTGTGATTTTAATTTGTTAGTCTAAAAGCTTTTAATTAATGTTTAAATTGTAAACTAGCTTTCCGTGGAATTTCGTTTGTTAAATATTCCTGAATTTTCTTTGCTATAAACCTCACGGAGCCCGAAACCTTTCCAACGAATGCAAAACCGTGAAAATCGGTTCATACGTTCTGGAGTTATAAAAAACCCGACTTATTTTTATATATTAGAAAACTAAATGCATGTTATAGATCAGACGAAAGAATTTATACAATCACAGGATTGCCTACTGTGTCAATGTGTCAAACAACAGTACCTAATTGAGCGCTGCTTCTTCTCAACACTGGGCCATTTATTGTCCCGAAGCAGTTGCAGTGGTAGGGTTAATACTGGGACGTATAAAAGTGCTTTTTAAACTGCCTACTTGCAAAAATAAAATTAGTTTTTTATATGTATGAGAATATAGGAATATTGTGCGTAGGTGTCTGTTGCAAACCATCCTCGAGCTGGCCGTCCTACGCGGGCGGGCGCGGGCTCGTGCATTGTTGATGCGGCGCTGTGTATTTTTCCGGCGTGAATCATTTAGCGGTCGTTTGAGAACGTCCTGGGATCTAATAATTTTGACAAACTGCCGCCGGCTGGCCTCCTCGCTGCTCAGCATTCAATTACAAACTAATGAATTATTCTTACCTTCCGAGAATACATTTGGCTAAGCTTTTAAGTTGGAAATCTCAAGTGTCTCGGTACGACGCGTTGTCGTTTTAATAACTCAGTACACCACGTGGATACGAGAATGGGTTCCGCTTCAGTTTGTCTATTTCTAAATACATTTTTGTGCGTACAAGGTCCTCTTGCATTAATCACTCATTGCATCAAAAGAAAGAGTGTCTATCATAAACAAACAATCTATGTGGCATACAATTTTCATGGAGAGCATTGGTGGAAGATATAAAGTTTTAGATGTGGATTGTGGGTATATTAACTGTGGTATTAGTATTAATATGTGGATATTAATATTAATATTTTGTTGATAGGTAGAATGAAAGTAAGATTGATATCAGTAAGGCTAATAATATTATCCTAAGTAGTCGTAGGTGTATAGGTACAGATATACATATAAGTCGATCGCATAAGTAGTTGCTGGCGAAGCCACGGAGCGTGATAATAAAAACGTTTCCCTGTCAGCCATTGAACGGTTCACTGCAAAAGCTCTTTCCATGTTTTCCACTCATAAAGGGGATTAAGTTATTACGTCACATTGCGCGTGGAGCTTGCCGGAGCTACTCAACCTACGTTTCTGTGTTAAGTCATGTCAATTATGAAATGGAAAACGCTCTCGCTTAAAAGTCAATAAATGTGTATTGGATTTTAATATACGCCCCACAGGGCGGAATAAACACGAATTAAATTACTTGTCCCATCAATCACAACAAAGTGCTGACGGTTTTGACTAAACACCTACAAAACCTGGACGTTTTCTAGACAAAAGTGAATATGGTACCAGCCTAGACTCTATCTAAACTTCACATTTAATTTGGATGATCAAAGAACACCTGCTATTAATCGAATTAAACCAGAATCTCCTAATTGAATACTCAATTTTCTTACAAATGGTTTACGGGCGTTTACTTGAGTTGTAAACGTTTTTCTACGA
Organism: Ostrinia nubilalis; assembly: GCF_963855985.1. Classification (NCBI taxonomy): domain Eukaryota; kingdom Metazoa; phylum Arthropoda; class Insecta; order Lepidoptera; family Crambidae; genus Ostrinia; species Ostrinia nubilalis. The sequence continues at coordinate 58,279 of NC_087112.1, forward strand.
CTTCAAGCCATCTATTAATTGGGTAGAGTCACTCTCGTGTAAACAAGAGGGTAAGTTCTCCTAAATTGTCGCTACAATATGATATCTGTATGGCCTCCATTTGTGAGCCCCCATTGTCTGCTTTAGGAAAACGTGTCAGCGTGTCACCTCCGGCGCCGGGGCGTGAAAAATAAATGACTTTAATGAGGCGGATGCGTGTTCGGAAAGAGTAAGGGCCCGCCATCGCCTCAACTTTGAATCTTAATTAAATGGTTCGCCGTATCCGCACCCTCCTCCCGTGATAATTATTTGAAACGTATGATGTTGACGGAGATACTTCTACACACACGCAGTAAGCCCATTGATTACAAATTGTAATCATTTACAACTTAGCATCTCTCTCCTTTCCCTGTTTTAGTGATTTCTATCTTATGCCGGCCCTGACAGATGTTAAGAACATTGAACAAACATAGTAACATAAGATTAGAATTCGTTTATTTGGCATACGAAATACGTATAGGTACTACTAATATTATAAATACGAAAATGTAGAAGTTACACTTTCACGCAATACCAGCTGAACGGATTTTGAGGAAACTTTATAGTATTATTGTTTATAACTCAGAATAACATAATAAATATATTAATATGGCTATAATTATGACGATCTGTGACAAACTGAAGTTCACGAGGTTAAAGCCGCGGGCAAAAGCTAGTTTCCAATAAAGGACCGCACACTTCATGCGTAGGTGACGAGTATTTAGATTAAAAGAGATTTTTGAGTTGAGTACGTAAGTCCGAGGTTACTGTGCGCCCGCCCGCTGTGGCCGGCGGAATTAAAGTGTCGGTTTGTTTTATTAGAGGCGCTCGGTGCTCCGGTGCTAATGAGCGCGGATCATATTCCACTCCAAATGAGGACGAATGGGCGCCAGCTTGAATAAAACAACGATTATCGCAATTTTACTAAAGATTAAGCTTCATTATTTTTAGCAATTTAATTATCCAAAACGGTGAAAAATATTTTATCGGTTATTATTGTTTTTAAACTCGTTTATGTGCGGAGCTGTGCGTTGTAATGTCTGGATGAATCTGTAATGGAATGGAAAATTCAATAAAAATGGAAAATGTTAAACGATTAACAAGGCTGTCTATTTCGTTAGTCAGTTAATGACCTGCTGCCATATTTAAATTACAAAGTTGCATTTGAATGGAAACGATCTGTTGACAAAATAGTCAATTGCTGCGATTCTCCTCAGTCAACAGTTCCATAAATGTATTAAGAAAGGGAGACGAACAATACTGCTTTGTGTTGCATATTGTTTCTCAAACTTTGTTGCATAAACACAAAGACGGTCTGAATGCTAATAAGAGCCGCTCCGAAGGGAATAAAATACATTGTTTCCTGCAGTATGATTCATTGAAGTCGCAGCTGGCTTGTGTGGGGCTGGCCGCTTACTGCCGTCCGACTGCACAACGATATTGAAATTAGATTGAAAAAGGCGAACTACGGTTACGCTTTTGATTTCACGAGATCCGGAGAGGAACAGCGGTATTATTTGTGTAGCTGCGATAGATGAACATGACACACATTGAAGTTTCGCAACTTCTACTGTGTTTATTTTGACCTTTTAAACAACAACTGTAGCCTTCTTTGTTCGAGACTTAGTCCCCAAGTGGGACACTACTTATTGTAATCTCTGTTTCATTAATACATATTTTCTGGTAAGTTGCTAAGCTGTATTACGTCGTCGTAATCATGTGTAGTGTAATGCATGTATAGGCTGAGTGATTCCGATGCTAGCTCTGTTATTAGCAGTCCTCACGGTAAAGGAGAGGATGACAAGCGTAGTAAATTACTTTATCTATTAGTCAGGTGTGAGGCAACAAAGCGGTTTGATAACATAAACTATGATTGTGATTGATTGAAATCGTGCTTAAGGTTAAACTAATTTCTATAAATATAACGTTGTTACAGTAGGTACCTAGTTCCTACGTTAAGAGCACGATTCTAATGACACGAGAGAAACTCCGACAAAGGTACTGTTCTTGAGAGAATACCTTTTTGCAAGTGTTTAGCGCCTGCTCGCAGCTAATATTCCTGACGCGAATTAATTCCAGCCGACATTCAAGTTCACAACAAATATTCTCTTTGTATAATCAAAAGGCCTGCGGGAATACCGGCGCGAGCTGACGTAGTGATGTCGGCGTTATAATTCAACCGTGTGTTTGTTGTGTACCTCTAATATGTTTGACGGGATGAGATTCCTCTTCTGCTGTCTAAAATGGATCAAGGTTGAAAAGTCCTCTCGATATTACTTAATAATTAGTCAACTACTACGACTGAAGAACTGAATGAATTTATTAACACGGGTAAGAAAACTAGGAAATTAAAGGAAAGATACAGTCAGTTATAATATAAATGGTTCAGGAGATTCTAGAACGTTCAGAAGGATTGTTAAAATAACAATGTCACTCATTTTTCGATGCTACGAATACGAGTATTGTCATGTAACTAATATTTTTATTTGACATTGTTCCAATACTATCATGAGAATTCCGGCATTGGCTTAAAGTAAAACCTCTCTTCACTTCAATTGACTTCTCTCCAACCTTGATCTATCTATCGATATGTGGCGTATGCAGCGGCATCCCTAGCAGCCGGGATGCTCAATTGCTGCGTGTCAATTAGACTGCGGCGATGACACCTGGCTGGCGTCAGCGGCGGCCGGGCATGGCGCCTTTGTCGAACTTCGAAAAACTGTTCACAAGTTTGAATAAGGTTCAGGCGAATTTTCTTAAAGGGTTTGACTATGTAGAAACAATTGAAAAGCATGGCATAAGAGCTTCTTAATGTCGGAGATGATTGCACCATCTACAGCAGGTATATCTAAAAACCTCTTTCCTCTTGAGATTAAGACAATCTTATTATTTTTTCCATCTTAAACCTTTCTGTCTGCTAACTGTTTTCAAAGAAAATTGAATAAGAAGCAAAGGAATGTTCAATTACTCTAGGTCTTATGAGATTTTAAATTATATACGCAAGCTTAAGTGGGAGCTAGTTTTCAACCGACTTCAAAAAAAAGGAGGAGGTTCTCAATTCGACCCGTATGTTTTTTTTTTTTTTTTTTTTTTTTTTTTTTTTTTTCTATGTTTGTTACGCGATAACTCCGCCAATTATGAACCGATTTGAACAAATCTTTTTTCGGCGTATAGGTAATACCTCAAGGGTGGTCCCATTTCAATTTAATAATAAAAAAAACAACCCCCAAGGGTGGAAAATTGGGGATGAACTTTTTTATACGCAATATCTCCGCCGATTATAAACCAATTTGAACGATTATTTTTTTGTTGAATAGGTATTATCAAAAGGGTGGTTTCATGCGAATTTGAAGAAAATATTTCACCCCCAAGGGTGGAAAATTGGGGATGAACTTTTTTATACCACGCAATATTTTATCTCCGCCGATTATGAACCAATTTTTTTTGGTCTCAGTGTACTGCCTACCTTCAGTGGTAACATCAAGGTAATAATTAGTTAACTAAAAAGCAAGAAATAAGTAAAATTTTATAAAAAAAAATAAAACCGACTCCAAAAAACCTACACTAAAACGTAGAAAAATAATTACTAATTACCTACTTATTTATTAGGACGAATTATTAATATTTATGTAGGTATACCATGATTGATACTTTTGGAGTCGGTGCAGGCAAACTTTACATGTTTCATAATCTTGGCACCGACTCCAGAAGTATCAATCATGGTATACCTACATAAATATTAATAATTCGTCCTAATAAATAAGTAGGTAATTAGTAATTATTTTTCTACGTTTTAGTGTAGGTTTTTTGGAGTCGGTTTTATTTTTTTTTATAAAATTTTTTTCGATAGAGAATGGTTATTAATTCCTCTTTGAACATTATGGAATGCAGTTAGTGCTCGTCTATTATGCATGCCTAGCGCGGGCGGGCGAACAACGGCGCGCGCGCGGCGGACGGACTGACTGCTAATATCGGAAATGTATAGGAACTCTATTAATCTGTTACTAAAGCGATAATGGCAATCAAATCGTAAAAAATACATAAAATGGTATCTTAAACAAAAATGGAATCAAGTTAAGAACGAAACACAAACATTAAGGGTCCTCTCCATATGAGTACATGCTTAATTAAACTGGAGCTCTATGCAGAAAAGTGATTTTCTATCAGAAGGAATATGCAGAGTAAGATAGCACCTGCAGATGTTTTCTTTTCTTTGTTAATGCTCTCTAATAAGTAAGTATTATGTATTTTGTCTGATACTGGTGTGGAATTTACAAACTGTACTGTAGGTACACAACAGGGCCATTTAAATGTTCAGTACATTTTGTGAAATTTTGCTGAAAAGCGTTTCAGCAGCAATGATGACGGATCGCGATGTTGAATCGTCCAGCGTTAATATTTGATGTGCGATTGTTTAAAAATGTTATTGTTTCGGGAATAACAGCTGATATTTATAGTTTAAACTTTTAAACTATGAATTCACATTCAATTCGAGTTCAGTTGTATTGTCAGGTCTTTTAACAAGTCATAATAGTCCCAAATGTATAGAAAAGTTGTTTATTTAGGGTCTAAAAATATAGGAAAGGATTAGTATTGTGCGCAGAATTACTCGGATTCGTAGAAGTACTCTCACAATCCTATGTAAGTACTTATTTTATTCCTATTATGTCAAAGCAGTTTATTCTTTCAGTTGCATTTAGAGTTAAAATAAACATTTCTAACATTGAATATTCCACGAGGCTCAGGATGTAAAAAGGCTAGACACACAAAAGCGGGACAAAGCGGGCAGCGGCCGTAATTATTAGCTAGTTAGTATGATAATTAGCGGATAGTCGCGGCGGCACAAAGGCCCGGCGCTTTGATGTCGCCGCCCACACACTTGCGGTCGTCTTTCCGGCACACGCCGCAGAGATCGGCTAATTCGTCACGATAAATGCTGCCAAAGGATAAATAAGGGTGACCAACTGACCACGACTGACACAAAAAAGTCAGACAGCACAACGAGCACGAGTTGCGGATGTCAATTATAGTTTTGTAATGACTTGCAAAAGTATATGTATGGTAGTCATAAAACACAGTTAACAAAGAAAACACCAAATAGGTAAGATTAAAATACGTAATTGTCATGATTTTTAGAAAATATTGTATATTATTTTAGTGAATTTAAAAAAATATGTCACGATTTTATTATAATTTTAAAATTAAAAAGTGGCAACACTGTTAACAACTGCAATCTTGTTTGGCAAGGAAGTGGTAATGTGGAGGGGATAGAGAGGCTTGTTGTAGGCCTAGAGCTCACTCAGATTGATTACTCTGTTAGCTTCGATAGAACTCAGACTACTTGACGAATCTATGTCCGATAGCTGTTATAATAATTATTGTGAGTTGAATATTGAGTAATTGAAGTGTAAGTGTGTAAGTGGAAATATACTCGAGTTTGGCTGGAATAACGTGGTTTCTTTTTATCTCAGAAGCGGGATAAGAACAGAACAAAAGGTATGTAACGCTAATTTCTTTTTTTTCTACGTTTGAAAATTATGAAACTATCTGATCAATTTTTTTTAATTATTATTATTATTATTATATACTTCTTGATTTTTTCTCCACCTTTTTAAAGATGGGTTATTATGTCTGTTATGCGGGCCTCAGCCAAGCATAACAGCATTAAATGACGTTAAGTCCGATGACAAGAATTTACGGGTGAGACGACAAGTGTTCAGAATTACGGCCTTTTGTAGCAAGTATGTTATTTTTTCATTAATGTCCAGTACTTTAAGGCTTTTTGCCAGTGATTTAGGAACTACCCCTGTGGAAGATATTACTATAGGCACAATGTAAACAGCATTTGCACTCCATTGTGTTTTTAGTTCTATGGCTAGGTCATGGTACTTTGTAAGTTTTTCTGAGATGGTGGTTTGTAAATTATGTGTGTTGGGGATCGCAATGTCAATGAGGTATACGGTTTTTTCGGATTTGTTATGTATTGTAATGTCAGGTCTATTGTAATGTATTGTTTTGTCTGTGATTATGGTTCGGTCCCAGTAAATTTTTAATTCGTTGTTTTCCAGGATGGTTGACGGTGTATATTTGTAATACGGAGATTTATTTGGGATAAATTTATATTTGTGTGCTACGTATTGGTGTATGATGGCTGCCACTTGGTCGTGTCGATGCTTGTAGTCAGATTGGACTAGAGATTTGCAGGCGCCGGTGATATGCTGGATAGTTTCCGGTACGCTGTTACATCTTCGACATAGATCCACCTGCAATTCTTTAGTGATATGCTTGCGATAGTTACGTGTCGCTATCACCTGGTCCTGTATCGCTAGCATAAAAGCCTCTGTCTCGGGAAATAGCTCACCGCGCCTCAGCCATGCGTTCGATGCATCCTTATCGACGTGTGGTTGACTGAGGTCAGCTTTATGCCTTCCGTGAAGAGACTTTTGAGCCCACTGCGTAGCTTTCTCCTGATCAAGTGAGCATTTTTCATTCCGTTGTGTGCTTTTGTCATGTAAGTTTAGTGGCGTTAGTTTTTTATCTGTCAAATTAAGGTTGTGATAAAGTGGTAGTGTTTCGGCTTTTTTGTGGAAGAACTTTCTTAGTGTAGTGATCTGTCTATTGTGTAGATTTTTTATGTCAATGAGTCCTCTGCCGTCTCTTGAAAGAACGGTCCTTTGTATGCACGATTTTGGGTGGTGTTTTCTGAATTTTGTCATATGTGTATTTATATTACGTTGAAGTGTGTCTAATTCTGTTTGTGTCCAAGAAATAATGCCAAAAGAATATGTGAGAACTGGAATTGCGAATGTGTTAATTGCTTTGATGAGATTTCTAGAGCTGAGATGTGTTTTGAGTATGGTTTTAAGTCTGTGTTTAAATTTATTTTTTAGTTGTTGTTTTGTTTGTTTCTGCAATAGTTGTCGCGCTTGATAAAAACCTAAGTACTTATAGCTTGCTTCCTCGTTCATTGCTTCTATTTCTTCGCCTGTTTCCACAAAGTATGGGTTGTGTTGGACTTTACCTCGTTCAATGGAGTGCACTTTGCATTTATCGATTCCAAACTGCATTTTAATGTCTCTGGAGAATGATTCTGTAATATTTGCTAAAGTGAATAATTCTTCTTTACTGCTTCCGTATAACTTGATGTCATCCATATACATCAAGTGAGAGAGTATCTGGTGATTATCTTCAGCTGAGATGTTGTACCCTAAATTAACTTTGTTTAATAAATGTGAGAGCGGATTTAATGCTAAGCAGAACCAAAGTGGGCTTAAGGCGTCACCTTGGAATATCCCCCGTTGAATTCGGATAGGCTCGGTCGTTACTGAAGAACCATTCTGTTGGATTTTAAGTATTGTTTGCCAGTTTTGCATTGTCGATTTTAAAAACGTAACTATAGTAGGATGTATTTTATATATATTCAGAACGTGTATTAGCCAGCTATGGGGAACAGAGTCAAATGCTTTTTGGTAATCAATAAACATAGTGTGGATATTTTTTCTCTTTCTCTGTGCCTCCCTCATAACTATTGCATCGATGGTTAACTGCTCTTTACACCCTTGGCTGCTTCTTCGGCATCCTTTCTGTTGCTCTGCGAGGATGCAATGCTCATCTAGGTGTTCATATATCGCTTCACTTACACAAGACGTCATAATTTTGTAAATGGTTTGCAAGCAGGTGATGGGCCGGTATTTAGCTGGGTTACTTGTGTCATGATGGTCCTTGGGTAACATATAAGTCACCCCTTGTGTTATGAATTCTGGAATAGTATGTGGTTCCTGTATGAATTGGTTAATGTGACTATGGATGTACGGGTAAGTGTAAGTAAATTTTTTGTACCAATAATTGTGTATATTGTCTGTCCCAGGTGCTTTCCAATTATGAGTTCGTTTTATTACTTGAATAAATGTGTCTGCAGGTATGAATTCAAAATGCATTTCTGTAGAGTTTGGATATAATTCGGAGTCATTAATCCAGTCGGCATCTTTATTGTGTTCTAGTGGATTTTCCCAGATCTTGGCCCAAAATTGACGGAGTTCCTGTGGCAGAGGTGCTCTATTGTCTGACTGATTTAGTTGATTTTGGTTTTGATCGGAAGTGAGGTGTCTGTAGAAGTATTTTTCATTGTGTCGAAACTGATTATTTTGAACTTTGCGTGCCGTACATGTAAGGTATCGTTTGAGTCTGCTGGACGCTGCATTTAATTTTTGTTTGAGGGTGTCGAGAAAATGTACTATTTCTGAGTTAGGTTCTTCGTGTACTGAGTGAATATGATATTTTCCTTTTATCTCTTCTACTGTTTTAGTGACTATTGAACTTCTATTTCCTTGCATGTAACTTGTTAGTCGTCCTATATCTGTTCTCAGCCTAGCTATTTTGTTTTCTAACCGCTGCTGCCACGAAGGTTTTCGTTTATTTCTTACCGCGTTGGAGCTGGTGCGATCATATACTTTCGAATTGTTACAAATTGCAGCTGTATAAGCTGCTGAATAAATAATAGCGTGCAATGTGGCAAAATCTTGGTCATGGCTTAAGTGTTTCGGTAAAACGTGGTTATTTAAAGTTTCAACAATAAAAGATAATTTTTTGGAGGTTTTCTGTTTTGGAATAAAAGGTCTACAAACAGGATCCGTAAATTGGAATTGCTCAAACGCCGTGTTAAACTGTTCTTCTATTTTAGCGACTTCTATACGTCCGTTAAATGTATTAGTGTGCTGTGGTGAGGGTTCGTTGTTAGTGCCGTCAGAAGTGCTATCAATAAACTGAGCTTCATTCGGGATTCCTTCTAAGTTGCTATTATTTTGCGATATAGTCTCATGTATGGTCGTTGACATGTTTGAGTCGTTACGTGTGTTTTTTAACTGCAAATCTACTTCTTGTCTAATTTGACTGATTTTGGCTTCATTGAGATATTTATTTCTGATGATTGCTCTTTTCTGGTCTGAGATACGTTGCTCTGAAAGATGAGACAAGTGTGGGTAAAAGACAATGCCGGAAATTGGCGTCTTTTTTTTTTCGCGCGGCCATCGACCAAACCTTGTTTTTTGATTACAAAATAGTGTAATAAACCAAACTTAGTATGACATGTATACCTCTAAACTCAGTCTGAACTGAGTTACGAGCATCAGAAGTTTGATGATTTTCATACTAGATTTGCTGTTTGGGCGCAAGTTTTGTAAGAAATTGCAACAAAATAATGACATTTTATGTGTAAACAAACAATACCATCCATTAAAGGCTCCAGACATCAGTATGCAGCAGAATCAGCGCAATAAAAAAATAGCGCAATATTTTGTTGCAATTTCTTACAAAACTTGCGCGCAAAAAGCAAATCTAGTATGAAAATAATTAAACTTCTAATGCTCGTAACTCAGTTCAGACTGAGTTTAGAGGTATACATGCCATGGTAAGTTTGGTTTAAAACACTATTTTGAAATCAAAAAACAAGTTTGGTCGATGGCCGCGCGAAAAAAAAAAGACGCCACCTTCCATACAAAATCTGGCATTGCCATTTGTATAAAAGACAATGCCGGAAATTGGCGTCTTTTTTTTTTCGCGCGGCCATCGACCAAACCTTGTTTTTTGATTACAAAATAATGTAATAAACCAAACTTACTATGACATGTATACCTCTAAACTCAGTCTGAACTGAGTTACGAGCGTTAGAAGTTTGATGATTTACATACTAGATTTGCTTTTTGCGAGCAAGTTTTGTAAGAAATTGCAACAAAATAGTGACGTTGTATGTGTAAACAAACAATACCATCCATTAAAGGCTCCAGACATCAGTGTGGAGCAGAATCAGCGCAATAAAAAATAGCGCAATATTTTGTTGCAATTTCTTACAAAACTTGCGCGCAAAAAGCAAATCTAGTATGTAAATCATCAAACTTCTAATGCTCGTAACTCAGTTCAGACTGAGTTTAGAGGTATACATCTCATAGTATGTTTGGTTTATTACACTATTTTGTAATCAAAAAACAAAGTTTGGTCGATGGCCGCGCGAAAAAAAAAAGACGCCACCTTCCATACAAAATCTGGCATTGCCATTTCTCCCTAAGCCTTGTTCTGTATATGGTTAAATCCGTTTCTAACTGTGTAACTTCAAAATAGGATCGAATAATAGCTTCATTAATATCGTCTGTCCATTGCATTCTACCGCCTTCGTTGATCATGTTGTTGGGTGGTTGTGAGTATGTAGTTTGTTTGATGTTGTATGTGTTCCCTGTATTTCTGCTGTTACTTCTGCTCTGATAGAATCAAGGGTATCTGGAGACAGCAATCTATTATTAACTATGGCCCTACGTTGGTCTCCTAAGCGCTGTCTAGATGCTTCCATTTCCGGGTAAGTTTGGGAAAACTTTTGATGAAGTAAATCCAGGTATCCTTTTTTTGTTTTTTCCAAATTTGTTGCTGTAAGGTATGTGCGCCAGATGAACTTATTCATTTCATCACTCCATCTTTTACGCGCACGCGTGGTTCCAGTAGTGGGTGCAGATTGATCAGCATTAGCTGTCCGCACAACATCTACCGGGGCTGGGGAAGTTGTGGATGATCGGGATGTAGTTAGGTCTTCAAAAGAATGAGGGGACGAGCTGGGGGATTGGAATAAACTATGGATTGAGGATGATGGTGATGACGGTTTTGAGTTGATTTCGGCTGTAGTTAATTCGGGTGCATGCCCAGCGGGAGCCCGCCTGCTCAGCTCCTCGCCACCGACGGTTCGCATGCTGAGACACCCAGCGTCGGCTCCAGGTGTGCCCCGGCGATCGCCCCCGGGAAGCGGCATTATACGTAATTTCCTACTTCGTAACTCCATACTGCTGGGTTTGCTATGGCCCTGTTGGTCACCCGTACAGAAAATATATTTCGGGTGTCCGCCCCCCACGTGGCTTAGATGTTCAAGCGCGGACGTAAGGTTAGACTTTGGGGGGCTTATTATTATTATTATTATAACATTTGGCCAATTTTCAAAGTAAATTAACAGTAATTACTGTGTTATTCACTTTGCTAAGGATATTCTTTAGTTGTGCAAAAATGAAATTGCTCAAACGGCCAGGGTATCGGACACATAATACTTATGGTCCAGATTCCTTTTGCCTTAAGCTTACAACGAAAGTACGCATTTTTTTAAAAGTAATTTCTACTGCATGGTGGCAATTTTAAATTAACTTGGTAATGTAATTGATTTAATGGTTTGTAAATAGATGCGAGAAAGCGTTTAGATGCTGACAAATTTTGTTCTCTCCGTAAAATATAGATTAACTTTCCACAAAGTTTGAATTACCAATTATTTACAATTGAAATAACAAAGTTAAAGTGTTTTTTTTTAATGGTCTACGTATGCTTAGGTTTAGTATACTGATATCAATTGAAATTATTGCTAGATTGAGTGGGCTATGTATGTTCACTGGACTAGTTAGGGGGCAGTGTATGTTTGGTCACTGGATTTTTGAGTGGGTATGTTTCCCGCTGGATTTTTTGAGTGGGTATGTTTCCCGCTGGATTTTTGAGTGGGTATGTTTCCCGCTGGATTTTTGAGTGGGTATGTTTCCCGCTGGATTTATGAGTGGGTAGGTTTCCCGCTGGATTTATGAGTGACCTGCATACATTTGTCGGATATTTTGAGTAAGCTAGGTTTGCTTACTGGATAAAGCTATAATGTTTGTTAATTAAATAGGCTATTTTACTAGATCAAATGAAATACCAATATTTTCAAGATTTTATTTAATAGAAAAGCTACATACAATAATAAAATAGTTTTAGATTGATCATGCCATTTTACATACAGTCTGGGACGGTTTATTTCGGTGAATTATTATAAATTACAGAAACAAATGACTTCTGATGACGAACACGGTACACCACGGGGAACGCCGCCTGGTTTGCTTCCGAAGCGGCGTGGACGAGCAAAGAAGTCTAAGTGGAGAAGGAGTCCTTCTTCTTCTTCCACGTCGAGCAGCGAACCTGTACCTAGGAAGTCGCTTCTAGCGAGCTTAGTAGTGAATCTGAATAACCATTCAATTAATTGTTAAGTTAAAAGTAGAAAATTATATTTTTAAATTATAAAGCAGTATAAAATTTATAAAAAAATGTATACAAGTGTATTTAAATATTGATATTATATTTGCATCTTATTGATTTATGAAATATTGTATGTATTGATATAATATTATGTTAAAACTCTATTGATTGAATTAATGTATATTGATAATAATATATTTACGCTCTATTGATTTAGAAAATACATAATGAACTTAATCAGTAGCTAATCTAATAAATGTACCTAAGCGAATGTCATGATTTAACATTATCAAAATGTGTAGGGTGCATCGTTGAACAGTGAACCGGCCTTTTTTCTAAATGCTCTAATTAGCTGGAAAATGAAGCTAGAAATGTCATTATGGTCTTATCAGTCAGGTAATTTAATAAGGTTTCTAATTTTTAGGCTTAAAATTAGCCTCAGCAATAAAAAGGTAACTTAAATTAGGTTTTAAAAAAAAATGAAATTTGGCTCACTGTGTACTACGGGTAGTTTTCACTGAACCACCCATATTTCAACAGTGAACCATAAAGTTAATTACGAGTAAAAATTATGATTTTGGAAAATAAACAACATAATTTTAGATAATCAGCTTTTATTTTTACAACACAAAAATCAAATGGAAATAAAAATGATTATTTCCACAAACAGTCTTCATAAAAAATCACAGAATCCAAAAATAACAACGAAACTCGCACAAAACCCAAATGAGAAGAAAAATGCTTCTTTTAACAAAAATAACTAAACATTGTCTAATAAAGCCTTCAAGTAATCAATAATCAACCTTTTTGGTGGTAAACAAACAGTCTTCATTTAAAAAATCACAGAAAACAAAAATAACACAAGACACAATTGAAAAGAAAAATCCTTCTTTAAACAAAAATAACTGAAAATTGCCTCTTAAAGCGTTCAGGTAATTAATCAACCGTTTGGTGGTTAAATAAAAAAACAGTCAACCGGTTCACTGTGTACTTTGAAAACCTGGTTCACTGTTCAAAACATACACTATTCAACTTATGAGTTCACAAACAATAAGAAGTACGCGGAATGGTCATCACGGAATGTGCTCATTATACAGATAAATCTACAATAATTTTGATACCAAATAGATTTCGTACTTAATATAAATAGCAAAATATACAAAAATCGTAAAGCATAACTAAAAAAACTATCTTTTGTCGTCGAGAAACAAAGAATTCGCAGCCACACTTCACACCTTTGCCACAGTCGCCGGCGCACTACGGGAGAGGGTAAGGGCATCCACGAGGCACGTAGTGACTCGTTCGGTGGAACTGGCAACGTCATACTTTTTGAAATATGGCGGTGGTTCAGCGTATCTGGTTGGTTCACTGTTCGACTACCCACCCTACTAAATTACAATTTACATAATTAAGTTCATGAGATTTAACTATGTATAATTTTTTATACCACTAAGGAATTAATGTTCCAGTATTTATTTCATTTATTTAATCGGATCCACTAACTATGTTTAGTTATTTTCATTTTTCTTAAATAAGTGTGCGTCGGGAGACAGCACAATATCGGATGGCCGAATGTCATGATTTTTAGAAAATATTGTATATTATTTTAGTGAATTTAAAAAAATATGTCACGATTTTATTATAATTTTAAAATTAAAAAGTGGCAACACTGTTAACAACTGCAATCTTGTTTGGCAAGGAAGTGGTAATGTGGAGGGGATAGAGAGGCTTGTTGTAGGCCTAGAGCTCACTCAGATTGATTACTCTGTTAGCTTCGATAGAACTCAGACTACTTGACGAATCTATGTCCGATAGCTGTTATAATAATTATTGTGAGTTGAATATTGAGTAATTGAAGTGTAAGTGTGTAAGTGGAAATATACTCGAGTTTGGCTGGAATAACGTGGTTTCTTTTTATAATTAATTAAATCATACAGATTATGTTCTTTTCCCTGCATGACACAAACGCATCACTCCATTTGAGTCTCTATTTTAACATAAGCGCGAGAAGCCTTTGACCCAAGGGCCGTTCTGTTCTCGCTGGGGCTGCGGTCGTCTTGCAACTCCGGGGACATAATTAATATTGTATTTGTCGCCGCCGCAGCCCTGGGCCTCCACGCATGCCTCTCGGAGGTCGCTCGGCTTTGGTCCTCCGCCGCGAGGTGGAGCTGTGGGCAAACGCGGTAATCCGGGCGCAAGAGAATGTCGATGGCTACAAGTTAGAATGACCCATTTTTTAAGTTGAATAGTTTCTCAATGATGTCGACATAGTTCAATGTTTTATTTAAAAGAAAATTAGTATTTCGTATTGCACAAATTACTAATAGTTTACCCCTTCAGTTAAACAATTTAAACATTGGGAAATGATCAAGCTAAACACATAAATCATGGCTATTCGTCATAATAATTATTAGAGACTGTTTTCTTTAGTACTAAAAAGGTTTACTAAAATTATACTTTTTTTTTAAATAATATGTATTTGATCATTAAATGATACGGGTATAATATAGGTAGACAGTTATGTACAGTCAGCTTTTACAAATATTAAAGACTGTAGCGCTGCAGCTTGGGAGACGCCGATAGTGCCAGTTGTGTATGATAGCTTGGATTGATTAATTGAGTCTAGGAACTTCTTAGGGGCCCGCACAACTTGTGAAAAAAGTGATTCTTGCAGTTAATTCACTGAATTTCTCTGCATTGGATTAAAAAAAAATACTTGATGGTTCGATTTGAAAGTTTCAAAGCTGTATTCATTTCACTTGAAGAATTTTCGTAGCAAAGAAAACATGGTGTAATATTGTTTAAATAATAATACGAAAATTATATACAGGTCTAGAAATCATATGAGTATAATAAGAGTAGATATGATACAAATGTTCAGAACCTTTTATAAAAGAGCATAATGGAACTTGACTGGTTTCTTGGACAAGTAAATACCTACTACGAGTATAATACTCGTATATCATCGTTTTTTTCACGTTAGATATTGTCAAAAGCAGCAAGATAAGTACACATCCATCTTTAAATCTTTCAATAAATACAAGTAATCAGTGATAACACACGCTATTAAATCAGCACCCGACTCTTATCGCATCAGAGTCGTCGATGACAAAGTTCATGACAAAATATCTGCTCAGGTCATTGATAAGCCATTTACTTTCCCTCCCCTTTGGGCCCGTAAACGCTATCTGCCTCAAGTGTTATTGCTCGCATTATAAACCTCGCTACACGCACTCCCGTTCCCGAAGCACGCCAATATACCCCTTATTCCCTCAACATACGTGTTGGAATTCCGCGTGCGCGACCGAGGACTGATCGCTAAGTGAGTGAGCAGTCGGAGACATTTTTCGATCCACTTGTGTGTAATAAAGCATTGGATTGGAGTCGATGGCGGAGATTGGGCGGGTCGATTCACGCAAATGCTCTTTTAAAATGTACAGTGATTTACGCGGTTTGTTTATTTATGAAAATACTCCGCGACGCGCTTTCTGCTTCGTCACCTCGACGCCGCACCGCTCATTTCCATTTGCTTCAAATACACTCGCACGCTCAACCCAGAAATTGCTAAATAAAATTCTCGATATAAAACGTGGTAGCCTACTACGATGTCTTATCAAAATAAATTTCAAGTTCTTTCTCCTAAAATTAACATATTTCATGAGAATTGATTCTTCACAGGTAAGTATTTCACCTGAAAAAACGTGACTTGATAAAAGTTATTTACATGAATAATAAAATAAGGCTTTTAAACAACACAGATCAAAGAATGTGGGTAATGGAAATTTCTATTTAAGTAGATACTTAAGATTAGATTTTGAGAAACTCTGAACATAATAATAAAGAAATGCATAATTATTAAATTAATTATGTGACTACTAAAAAGAAATAAAGATTGTACCTACATGTAAATTAATGGTAAATACAGAAAAATAGGTGGACCGACGATCTGGTAAAGGTCGCGGGAAGAGCCTGGATGCGGGCAGCGCAGGACCGTTCATTGTGGAAAACCTTGGGGGAGGCCTTTGTCCAGCAGTGGACGTCATTTGGCTGAAAAGAAAGAAGAAGAAGACAGAAAAATAATTATTATGTAAGCTTATTTTATGAAAAGTTGTCAATCATGTTACATGGTTTGTCTCAGACGAGCCTCTTTGCGCCCCAGATTAACTTTATTGCTGTAATATTATGACTTTTTACATTAAGCTGTTTAATGGATGGAGTCCCTTATAATTGGGTCCCGACGTGTATTTGTGACGGCCCTCGTTCACGCGTCATTAGTGTCAGGCACATTGTTCCGCGAATAAGCCATAAGACGTCCTCGTGGGAAGTGCCGCGGCTTGAGCCATCGACTATTAATTATCTCGCGGCGGCTCTCGTGGCGGCTCTCGCTGAGCCATGAGTCGACAGGAGGCTTTCGAGCCTCACTGAACACTTACTAAGAGTTTATATTCCAGGAAATCTCAAAGAAATTTCTATGTATATCATGAATAACATTATATTTTTGAGTAGGTATAAGCATTTAAAAATCAAAATTACATCTAAAGATTGTTTGCGCCCGTGACAGCTTAGGCCTTGTCCAGGAGAGCTAGGTACTAGGAGCCAATACATTGCGTCCACAACACAAGACACGCGCGAGTTGAACATACGCGCGTAAATCGCGTATACAATACGCTCGTGTTCGCGCGTAGGATTCGCGGCAAATTCGCCCTCCTGGACAAGGCGTTGTTGTAAATGTTAAAAATCCCAACATAGAACGTAATAAACTCTGACAACGTCACAACCATCACAACGGGGCTGTCTCAGTTCGTTCAGTAAATTTTGTTAAATTCTACACGTGCCATGAAAATAATAGCGTTTACATATTTTTGTGATAAGGCCATGAAAGTTTGATGATAACGCTCGAGGCTCTGTATTTATATTAAGTAATATCAGCATACACTCGTAAGTGTAATGATTTTAGAATTTATATTGTATTTTATACGATTATTGGTTACTTTTAAATAGTTATTGCAACAATTTTAGTATTTGTGTTGTATTTTAGAAGAACCCAAAAACCCATTATTAAATTAAAATACTTTATTTGATTACTTCCTAGGCATTTTGCAGACATTAGAATAATTTTAGAATTTATTTTGTATTAAATCCAATTATTTCATATTTATTATTTAATTTAATTATTTTAGATTTTTATTGTATACATTTTAGTATTTTAAAAATTAAGAAAACAGCCAATTATGAAATAAGTATTGCATTTGACTAGTTCCGGAGCATGCCGTCGATAAGTCGTTTTGAACCGGTCGACTTTCACTGATGGAAGGGGAAGTTACCTTATCGCTGGCATGCCGCCGGACAGTCAGTTCGATTTGAGCGTTCAAAGCAAGAGGTACTATTAAGATGACGTCATAATGTCGGAATTGTGTAAATCAGTGGTGCTGAAATACAAGTTAGAACAACATACAAGAGTGTTTCATTTCAACTCAGAAGTGGTACGTGATCTACAGCTCATAAGGTACGTTTTAATTTATTTGGTTAAAAAGTAATTGATTTTAAAAGTTCAAGTAGAAAAAAGTATGAATATTTCGTTTAATGCATGGAAAAGTTGTTTAAAACGAGGCTAGACGCGCCTCCAGATTATTAGGCTAGACGCGCCTTTACTATGACTAAATATAACGAGGCTAGACGCGCCTCCAGTTTATTAGGCTAGATGCGCCTTAAACTATGACCTTGACTATGACTGTGACTGACTTAGTATATCGAGGTTAGACGCGCCTCCAGTTTATTAGGCTAGATGCGCCTTAGACTATGACTATGACTTAGTATAACGAGGCTAGACGTGCCTCCAGTTTATCAGGCTAGATGCGCCATTGACTATGACTAAGTATGAGACATGTAGAGGTTCCTTAAGAACAAAATATTCGACCATTTGTAAGTACTATTAATTAGTCTAAACGAATAAAGATATTTTGACTTTTGACTTTGACTATAACTATGACTATGACTATGACCATGACTATGACCATGACTATGACCATGACTAAGACTTAGTATAACAAGGCTAGATGCGCCTTTGACTATGACTAAGTATAACAAGGCTAGATGCGCCTTTGACTATGACTAAGTATAACAAGGCTAGATGCGCCTTTGACTATGACCAAGTATTACAAGGCTAGATGCGCCTTTGACTATGACTCAGTACAACGAGGCTAGACGCGCCTCCAGTTTAATAGGCTAGATGCGCCTTAGACTATGACTATGACTTTGACCATGACTAAGACTTAGTATAAAGAGGCTAGACGCGCCTCCATTTAATAGGCTAGATGCGCCTTAGACTATGACTATGACTTTGACCATGACTAAGACTTAGTATAACAAGGCTAGATGCGCCTTTGACTATGACTAAGTATAACAAGGCTAGATGCGCCTTTGACTATGACTAAGTATAACAAGGCTAGATGCGCCTTTGACTATGACTAAGTATTACAAGGCTAGATGCGCCTTTGACTATGACTCAGTACAACGAGGCTAGACGCGCCTCCAGTTTATAAGGCTAGATGCGCCTTTGACTATGACTAAGTATAACAAGGCTAGATGCGCCTTTGACTATGACTAAGTATTACAAGGCTAGATGCGCCTTTGACTATGACTCAGTACAACGAGGCTAGACGCGCCTCCAGTTTATAAGGCTAGATGCGCCTTTGACTATGACTAAGTAAAACAAGGCTAGATGCGCCTTTGACTATGACTAAGTATAACAAGGCTAGATGCGCCTTAGACTATGACTATGACTATGACCATGACCATGACCATGACCATGACTGTGACTGACTTAGTATATCGAGGCTAGATGCTCCTCCAGTTTATTAGGCTAGATGCGCCTTAGACTATGACTATGACTTAGTATAACGAGGCTAGACGTGCCTCCAGTTTATCAGGCTAGATGCGCCATTGACTATGACTAAGTATGAGACATGTAGAGGCTCCTTAAGAACAAAATATTCGACCATTTGTAAGTACTATTAATTAGTCTAAACGAATAAAGATATTTTGACTTTTGGCTTTGACTTTGACTATAACTATGACTGTGACTGTGACCATGACTATGACTTAGTATGAGGCTAGACACTCCTCCAGTTTATCAGGCTAGATGCGCTTTTGAATATGACTAAATATAACGAGGCTAGACGCGCCTCCAGTTTAATAGGCTAGATGTGCCTTGGACTATAACTATGACTTAGTATGACGAGGCTAGACGCGCCTCCAGTTTATCAGGCTAGATGCGCCTTAAGGGCCCCATTGTTTAGGATGTCTCTAGAATAAAAAGCCTTCTATTGCTGACATAACAAGGAAGCCGTCCAATTGTCACATGAGTTGTGTGTGTAGGTCGTACTGAATAAAATACAAATATAAATACAAAATCTTTATTTGTGATGCATAAGTATAATAGAAACATGTCACAATGGTATTTTACTACACTTTGCTCAGGGAGCATAATATTAATTGTCAAACAAAAGATTTTTTTTAGATTTATTTTTGAGATTTAGATTTTTGGAAAAGACAAATCAAACTTTTGCTTAATATAACATGAACATAGCTTCCATATGATGTTGAGTTGATGCTGGTCAGACACAGTTTATTTCGTCGAGTACTTTATTTCACAGTTGAGTACAGCGACTGCTGAGGATGGAGCTCGTATACCGCCAGGAGCACCCGTCAGCTGACGATGAAATAAGCGTGCTAAGCGAGCGAGGTTGTCGTCGTCGTCCAGTAAGAAGGCGCCACCACGATCGTCTTCTATGGGGCCAAGGTTGAGGAAAGATGCGCGAAGGAGCTCATCTTCTTCCAGCTCTGCTGAGGGAGCAGTGCCACATGAGGTTCGTAAAATTTCTGGTAGACTCTAGTGAGGAAAAGTGCCTATTTTTTATTGGTGGTTTTTTTTTTTATTGCGCACACATTATGAAATATTATGCATACCTACAGTAAAATGGGAATATTAGCTTATGTAGTAAATCTTTAATAGTAATAATTAAAGGTAATAATAAAGTATTCGATTATAACGTTTAAATTAACGTTAAAGTAAATGTGTTAAAAAAAATTAATTTTTTAAATATTTTTACACAAGTAAAGTGAATTAATTAATGATTCGTTTATTTTAAAATTGTCGTCGGTTCGGACTTTCGGTAGGTTCTTTTGCCAAGTACAATATCTTGTCTATAGATCTATAATTCCACTTCAAAAATATATTTCGAATATGAAACGTCAAGGTTCCATAATGAGCAGAAGTTTAAAGTTTTTCTTTTAGTAGTCTTTCATTTTATGACAATTTTGTGAGCGCTATTATAATAGCTAATGCAAATAAGAGAATTTTGTCTTTGACTTAGACATTGCAAAAGTTAATTGGCTTAGCTAAAAGAACTACGGACGTCTGTTAGAGGAAATTTTGAATCCTGCTACTTGAAAGGATGAACAGTGTACGTAATTATTTTTATGACAAAAAAAATCTGAGACTGTTTTGGTAAATGAAAAATCCTTTTAAGTGTTGGTAGTGAGTGCACTTGTTGACGCAAAGCCGATGCTGAAACTAAGTATAGTTTGGCGGATCATTTCAATATCAATTCCCAATTGTAAAAGTTGTGGTCAATCATCAGTCATACCTCTATAGAGCTAATATAAACAAGAATGTTGATGAGATTGATGCTGTTATAGAAGTGTTAGTGATTGATGATGTATAGCAGACTTCACTGACAATGGACGATTTGACGCCGATATTGATTCGATATTACAATTTATTAAAGACATTCTGATCTTGAAAGCTTAATTAATCTGAAATGACCTGTAAATTACCATTTTTGGTCGGATTGTAATTAAGAAAAGTAGTTTGATTAAATTCACAAAATAGCGACGTCACTTGCTTGTCGTGCCATACGAAATCTATGGGAGTTTGATTTAACAGTTTTTAAAATTACGTCAATTGACTGGCGGTGTCAACACGTCTATTGGTCAAAACTTCACGCAACTGCAATTTCTCACGGTTTTGAACACTGACATTCTATAAAATTCCTGGTCAGAATATTTTCGAGAGCCACGAAAATGACGGACACAAGTGAATACCAGTTGACATGAATTTCTAGTTTTACAGAGGATAGTTTCTGGCGTTCACAGTTGCCTTTCGATTTAAATTTTTAAAATAACTTGACACCTGGCGAGCTTGGGGCCGTGGGTTCGATTCCCGCCTTAGGCGGTTCTATATTTTCAAGTGATATTTTATAATGCGAATAGCTTTCCGCCGAGGGTTCTTCCGCGTGGAATTTTGTTTGTCACAGTTGTTTGTTTTGTATGTTATGTATGTAAATTAAACAGGGGGCCAAGTACCGGGTGTTTAAAAGAGCCTTTTTAATTCACAACGGCAAGGGTGAAATCGTTTTTGGTAATTTGTCGCCTAGTCCAATAACACTTAAAGCAAATATTTTAATAGCTACTTCAATGCTTTTTGGAGCATGTCCAATATGTCATGTAAATCGAATTGTAAAAGACCCCTCAGCTATGGATACTCTCGATAGAGCTGATATTATGACTAAGCCCGGACTTAGTTCCGACATGTTCTGGTTAGTTAGATAAGCTTTATACTCTTTTGTGAAATTATCGCGATTGTATTGCTATAAATCTGACTGAGATAGGACGTACACGTGCAGTCTTTGATGTCAGGATGAAAAATAATGTGCAAATACCACCATTACCACTTATCTCATTACAAAAGGGAAAGGGGTTCAGAAAACCATAGATGACTAACTTGATCCAATGCTATGATTATCAATATTATTCAGGACTCTAAATCATATTTAAGTCAGATCTTGATGATAAAGAGAAAAGTCTTCAAAGTTCTGTAGCAGTCACTTACTTTAGTCGACCCACAGACAGACGACCCCTGAGGAAAGACATCTTCAATGAAAGACAACTTCTATGAGTAAGAGACACTAGTGTGGTGTGTGTGCTAAAAAAAAAAGTATATCTTTTAGGACTTAAAAGTTTCTACTGGTTATGCTGCCTTAAGAACCACGTTAAAAAAAAAAGAGAAGAAATTTAGTTCCGCGAATGGCCCAAATACCAAAATTTAGTCATAGAATCTGACGACAACCCATCCAAACATCGTAATCTCTTCAAATAGCAGATACAGTAAGGTTGATATTTTTAGTGGTCCCACGTACAGCTAGATGGCAAATATGTTGCGCTTATCGTGATGAAATCGAGCATCACAGACATTCAGAAACACAATATAAGCACACTGTAATTGTACCTATTGGTTTCAAAAACTTGAAAAATTTGTAAAGAATTAAATTATGTTAAGGCCTTAGAAATACATAATTCTGACGAAAGTACCTTTAGTGTTAATCATAAATCGTGACCATAATTCATTATTTGCCAGATTACGGTTACAAATGGATATAATTGGATATAATATTAACGTTTTGACATGTTCTTATAAACTTAATAACTTTCACATGGCAGTCATGGCAAGATACACTGTAATTAAATTGATTATGTACTAACATCTAATGGACGTGTATTTATGTGAAATAAAAATTTGGATTTAAAAAGAGAAGTTTCCAATATATTCGATATGGTAGTTTTGAGAAAATTATAAAGTAAAACGATTAATATCTGAATTTCATGCAAATATCCGTTATTGGTTATAAAATAAGTCATTACGAATAATATAGATTAGGTGAAAATGTATAGTGTGTATAAGTGCCTACAAGATTTTTCTCCCTTTCTTAACATTTGTTACTGGTTTAATATGAAGAATATAGTTTCTAAAATGCATTATTAATGTTAAAACACTCGTTAACAAGTTGTCATAGAATTGTTTATTATTCTACTATATATGCTTCATATTGTAATATTGTTTGAAAAGTAATATTAATGATTTTAGAATAAATCCTTATTAGACGTGAATGCCGGGAGGCATCACGGTGTCGGATGGCCGAATGTAATGATTTTAGAATTTATATTGTATTTTATACGATTATTGGTTACTTTTAAATAGTTATTGCAACAATTTTAGTATTTGTGTTGTATTTTAGAAGAACCCAAAAACCCATTATTAAATTAAAATACTTTATTTGATTACTTCCTAGGCATTTTGCAGACATTAGAATAATTTTAGAATTTATTTTGTATTAAATCCAATTATTTCATATTTATTATTTAATTTAATTATTTTAGATTTTTATTGTATACATTTTAGTATTTTAAAAATTAAGAAAACAGCCAATTATGAAATAAGTATTGCATTTGACTAGTTCCGGAGCATGCCGTCTATAAGTCGTTTTGAACCGGTCGACTTTCACTGATGGAAGGGGAAGTTACCTTATCGCTGGCATGCCGCCGGACAGTCAGTTCGATTTGAGCGTTCAAAGCAAGAGGTACTATTAAGATGACGTCATAATGTCGGAATTGTGTAAATCAGTGGTGCTGAAATACAAGTTAGAACAACATACAAGAGTGTTTCATTTCATAAGTTACCAGCACTGTGCAGTCTACTGAACATGAGAGCTTAATTATGGATGCCAATTAGCAGCGGGGTAGTTGCCACGGCGGGAAGAATGTCTTCATTAGCGATCTTGTAACACTGACGCAGTCTATTTTGAATCGACACAATATGTTTGTTGTATAATGAATTATTATCCCATATTATTATGCTATACTTAGTTTGAATTTTAAACCGAATGTATGAATGGAAGATTTTTGGTCTGTTCGGCTTACTTTGACGGTTCCTCTACGCCGCGTCACTACTACAAACGAATATATCACCGTGATAGTAAAACCTACGAGCTAATTAATTTTCACGTAATGTTTAATTATATTTTCTGTAATAAAAAATTGGCTGCCTCATCTCGAAGAAGTCTTAAAAAGTAAAAGTGTCTGGAAGTCCATTTCATATTTAACAACAAGGCGAACTTAGACATGTCCAAAAAATAGTGTGCGAACAACATCCATGACCTAATTACTATCATAACTCTCACATGAAAGTAAATGTCACATGTCAATATAAAACTTAAATTATTTCCCGCGGATGAAGTTGCCGCGTGACAAGTTGCTAGTTTCGCGCGATTGTTACCTGAGATTAGTTCAGCCTCCACACGAGGCACGCGCCTGATTATACTTGTAAATGACGAACAACATCAATTTCGGAGACAATTTTCGTAATAAGTTGTCGCGGCGGCGTGGATCGGGTTATGATTTGAAGTCGGCGATACTACGGAGTTTCGTAGCTACGATGCTACGGAGTTTCGTAGCCACGACGCTACGGAGTTACGTAGCTACGATACTACGAAGTTTCGTAGCTGCGATGCTACGGGCTACGGTGCTACGAGAATGTGGCTATTTTATTTAGCTTTGTTAAGTTATCTATGTTGTTTTAGCCAAATGACGTCCACTGCTGGACGTCTATACTATCTATACTAATATTATAAAGCTGAAGAGTTTGTTTGTTTGTTTATTTGAACGCGCTAATCTCAGGTACTACCGGTCCGATTTTAAAAATTATTTTAGTGTTAGATAGCCCATTTATTGAGGAAGGCTATAGGCTATATACCATCACGCTACAAGTAATAGGTGCAGAGCAAAAATGAAAAATGTTGCGAAAACGGGTTTTCACGCGTATGAAGTCGCGGGCACAGCTAGTTATTACCATAAGGTTTAAATATTATTTCTACAGTTTAGCGAAAGGGTGTGTGAAAGGAGCCAAGCGTTATTGTATTTCAGATGGCATTGCATCGCCCTAAGCCCTCTGACATACAAAAAGTTAGAAAAAAGTGGCATATTCATATCTCGACGCGAGTGCGTGAGGAGCCGCCACCTTTTAATTGTACTCGTAGAACTTAAATAAGTAGTTGGCGGACTTCGCACATTTTAACTCATCCCCACTAATTGCCTCCCCCCTCCCACTGTCCTTCCTTACGCACTAGTAGGACAATAATCCAGCTCATTAAGAAATTATGTGTTTTATTGAAGAACAATATAGCCCTACTTACTGCGATATTGTACAGGCGAGAGCAAGAGGAATGCATGAAAAAATGTATTCAACTTCCTTTGAAAGAACTCTTATAGTGAGTTGCTGAATTAAATTATCTGTTAACAATAACTTTTACACTTGACTTCATTTTGTCGTTTTGTTTATAAATCTGAATGTTAATTTGTATAAAAGAATGCAGCCTGATTAGCCGAGTCTGCACCAGCGTTGACCTCGCTTGTGCCCTCCGTCTTCATAATATGTAAATCCACATAATAAGTCATATGTATTCAGCCATTCCTGGCTTCCGTACCTCCGTAATGATTAAGATATGACAACAAAACGCGAATGACAAAAATAAGACGTCTCATCTACTTTGTATTTCAGCACTTCGCGAGAAATGCTCCGCTTTATGAAACCAGTTCATGATTAACTCCTGGAACTAAAATACAAAGGGACAAGTAGGCCATCAATATAATGTCTTTGATTTTTATATTGCAAATAATTGTCCTCCCTTTAGTTGTTATTTTTCGAGAAGTACCTAAGTGACGTATGAGTGATATACTTACCTATTTTAGATTTGTTAATTTAGGTACAACGTGATTGTTTCTTCGGATTAAAATAGTATAAGAGTAATAAAGGATAATTTATGAAACTAATCTAAACAGAATGAGATACGGCAGGAGATTTTAATTCTTAATATTCAATACAAAAGAAAAAGTAATATCTGACTAAATCAAAGAGCAGACAATCAGAACCGTCTATGATTTAATAATAAAAAGACTTCCAACGTTAAAAGAATCACAACGAGACAAAACGGAGTCCGGCACAGAATCAGATCGTTACAAATTCTCCTTTTACATTCGCTTTTGTTCGTCTTCGAGATAATCAGTTGCAGTCATAGGGGCGAACAATCGAACTAATCGTAATAAGTGGGGGCGCGAGTGTTTGTCCCAATCAGCGCCCGTATTTGCATATCGCGGCGGATCGCTGACGCGGCGAGCGCTCGTGGCGCCGGCGCCGCGCTCGTATCGCTCCTAATTCAAAGACGCCACGTAACAAACAGAGAGGTTGAGTTCATTGTTTTTTAAAGAGAACCGGAATAAGAATTCGTGAGTGTGTTTTGAGTGGGGAGACGCAAATTGAATTTATAGCGACGAGGAAGTGGTGAGTGCCGCTTGAGAGAATGACGGAGGTGGGCCTTGAAGAGATTCAATCGTTATCAAATCAAAATGTTTTATTTGTAGAGAGAATAATAATACATTACATTAAATTCCTTTCTTATGTTCAACCAGGAAACACACCGGCGCAGAAGCTTTTGAATTTTTTATAATACCTTTATCTAAGCTTGTAAATAAATAATCTATACAATATGGCGAGGCTTCCTGCGACTGGGACCGCAATTAACTGGGACTGCGGTCATAGTCGGTACAGTCATACGAAAAAAAATTCTAAATTATTTATTTGGATTATCATTGACTCGTTCTAGACATGATTTTATACTATGCGCTTAGCAATAAGCTAGGCCATTTTTACATATTACATACATTAATACAAATACTAATATTGGACTGAATACTTTAAAACATTTTCTACCAGTAAATTATTATTTACTGAATTTCATGGATGTTTAATGCTTATTATTTTTCCCCTTAGAATCTGTGGGAGACGAATCGAACGCCTCCTCACATTACTTTACCAGAAACAGAATTTAGACAAATCATAAGCAAATATATTTACAATTGACTATATTACAAAAACATAAAAGAAAATAAAATTAACAATCCGAATAAAATCAAAAGAGCAAATCGCAGTGAAGTGTCAAAGATGACAATATAAAATCTTCTTTTTTATTGCCGGCCAGGAGCGCGCGGGACGGAGCGCCGCGGGCGGACCAATGAGTTTTCATTGTGGCGTACCTAGATCGCCACAGTACTCCCCCGCCAGACCGTAACTACGGTCGGTAGAAGTCTGGATACCTCACTATTCTGCCGCTGGAGGTCTGCCTGACATTTTCTTCATTGGCGTGTTGAATCTCGGCCTCTCTTGAATCCTGTGTTGCATATGCTGGCTTAAGTCTGTCTATAGAGACGTTCACCTCCTTTGTGTTGATGTCTAGAGTATAAAACTTTGGTTGTCTCTTGATCACTCTGAATGGACCAGCATATGGAGGCTCCAATGATGTTCTAAGGCGATCTTGCCGGACGAAAACATGCGAACTGGACTGAAGATCTCGTGGAATATAAAACGATGAAGTGGCATGCCATGAAGTTGGCCGAGGGGTGAGCTTGGCCATGTATGCGCGAAGCCGGGTTGCGTACTGCGTGACATCGGCAGTTTTGTAATCATCCCTCGGACTCAGGAACTGACCTGGGAGGCGAAGAGTTTCGCCATACACCAACTCAGCAGGGGATGATTGAAGATCCTCTTTAAAAGCGCTTCGCATGCCAAGTAAGACCAACGGAAGAGCTTCATGCCACTGCGAAGGAGCATGGCACATGATCGCCGCCTTGAGTTGTCGATGTAGACGCTCGACGATGCCGTTCGCCGCAGGGTGGTAGGCGGTCGTGCGGAAGTGGTGCGCACCAACCATGGCAGCAAGGGCCTCGAAGAGGTGGCACTCAAATTGACGGCCGCGATCAGTGGTTATTCGCTCGGGACAGCCAAACCTGGCAATCCAACCCGACACGAGGGCGGCAGCGCAGCTCTCCGCAGTGATGTCCT
The DNA here is from genome assembly GCF_963855985.1 of Ostrinia nubilalis. Taxonomy (NCBI): domain Eukaryota; kingdom Metazoa; phylum Arthropoda; class Insecta; order Lepidoptera; family Crambidae; genus Ostrinia; species Ostrinia nubilalis. The sequence goes on from NC_087112.1 coordinate 86,051, forward strand.
GAAGTGGATATGCCTCAGGCCATCGGGTAAATCTGTCGATGACAGTAAGGCAGTACCTGAAATTAGAGGATGGAGGCAACGGCCCAATAATGTCGAGATGAATGTGAGTGAATCGTGAAGATGGTATGGGAAATGAAGAAAGTGGCGAATGAGTATGACGTGATACTTTACTTTTTTGGCAGCTGATGCATTGCCTAGCCCACTCTCTACAATCTTTGCGAATCCCTGGCCAAACAAAGCGTTGAGAGACCAGTCGCACCGTAGCTGAACTTCCGGGGTGATGAAGATTGTGCAGCATGTCAAAAACTTGTCTTCGGAAGTGAGGAGTGATAAATGGACGTGGAACAGTCATAGAAGTGTCGCAGTAAACAGGTATGTCACTGTACGTGGTCGGTATCTTTTGAAGCTTGAGGGAAGAACCGTGAAGCAGCAGATCTTGCAGTTCAGGGTCATTCTCCTGAGACTGCGCAAGTTTCTGGTAATCCAAAGATAATGTGATTTCTTCAACTCGGGAGAGGGCATCAGCGACAACGTTTTCAGGGCCAGGAATATATCGAAGATCAGTAGTGAACTGCGCAATAAAATCCAAGTATCGAAATTGCCTAGGTGAGCACTTATCTTTGGCTTGAGAAAAGGCAAAGGTTAGCGGCTTGTGGTCTGTGAACACTGAAAACGTTCGGGCCTCAACCATGTGCCGAAAGTATTTGATTGCCTCGTATACAGCTAACAACTCACGGTCGTAAGGGCTATACTTTGTCTGCGAAGGACTTAGCTTGTGCGAGTAGAAAGCCAGAGGCTGCCAACCATTTCCAGAACGTTGCTGTAGAACTGCTCCAATAGCCGACTCTGAAGCGTCGGTCACTATTGCGAGATCAGCTGCAGGATTGGGATGAGCAAGGAGTGCGGCTTGAGAAAGTGAAGATTTGCAGTTCTTGAAAGCCTCTTGCAGCTCGGGTGTCCACTCGACAGGGTGTGCGCCTTTGACCTTCGGACCAGCGAGTAAGGCGTTCAACGGTGCTTGAAAACGAGCTGCATTGGGAATGAAGCGACGGTAAAAATTCAACATTCCTAGAAAGCGTCGAAGTTCCTTCACAGTCTTAGGTGGTGAGAAATCCTGAATTGCTTTCACCTTAGTTTCAAGCGGTTTAGTGCCAGCAGCAGACACAGTGTAACCTAGGAATGTAACCTTGTCCTGTCCAAAAGTACACTTTTTGGTGTTCACCAAAACTCCATAACGCTTCAGACGCTCAAAAAGCTGACGCAGGTGGATTTTGTGCAGCTCTGCTGATGAGGAGAACACCAAAATGTCATCAATGTACCCATAGCAGAAATCTAGACCTAGAAGGACTTCATCCATAAATCGCTGAAAAGTCTGTGCAGCGTTTCTCAAACCAAAAGTCATAAACGGGAATTCGTACAGGCCGAAAGGTGTTGTGATTGCGGTTTTTGGAATATCGTCAGGATTTACAGGAAGTTGATTGTACGCTTTGACAAGGTCGATCGTAGAAAAGATGGTACAACCCGCAAGCTGGTATGAAAAATCGTGAATGTGGCGAATTGGATATCGGTCCGGGATTGTTCTTGAATTAAGCGCTCTGTAGTCTCCACACGGTCTCCAACCATCGTCCTTCTTCTTCACCAGATGTAGAGCTGATGACCAAGCGCTTTCAGACCGTCTAGCCACACCGCTAGCTACCATGTCCTCGTACTCTTTCTTTGCAATCTGCATACGAACAGGATCGAGACGGCGAGGTCTGCATGAAACAGGTGGGCCGGGAGTAGTTCTGATAAAGTGCAGCGTATTGTGTTTGGGAGGAGAATGAATTCCAGCAGGACGAGTGATCTCCGGATACTCTGATAAAATCTGATGATATTCTGACTCGGAATTACTACCTGAAGGCACTTTGACAGAAGCGACGTCATCATTTCCAGACGAAAAAGCAGCTACCGAGAGCGATGTAACTCCGTCGACTAATCGCTTATTACGGCAATCGACAAGTAAGTTGTAGTAGCTAAGGAAGTCGACTCCGATAATGGGCTTGGAAACTTCGGCCACAATAAAATTCCATACAAAATCGCGTCGAAGCCCTAAGTTTAGCTGTAGTCTGATTGGACCGTACGTATGTATCACCGAATTATTTGCTGCAGCGAGGTCAAACGTCGTCTTAGTGCAGGGTGTCTTGACAAATGATCGTGGGAAAACACACAAGTCAGAACCAGTGTCCACTAGAAACTGCATTTTCGAAGCATGATCAGTTACAAATAGACGGCCTGTAGCAGAAGGGCAGTCGTTGGCCGCTACTTGCGACCGCCCTGACAGTTTTCCGCCTTGAAACTGCAGGGCTGCTTGCACTTGTTTGCCTTGACGCCGTAATTGAAGTGATAAAAGCAATGCGGGTGATCAGCAGGAGGTTGACGAGGTTTTGTTGATCTAGCACGAGATCGATCACAGCATTTTATACAAGGTTCAGACGGAAACCTTTCCTTTGCATTGATTCTGCTCGCCAAGGAAGCAACTTGGTCAGCCAGGATGTCAACTTGCTGCCTCGTGTCATCGGACGACGAAGAAGTTGAAGCCGTAGCCGCTGAGGCGTTAGCCAGCTGAGGAGTTACAGGTGCAATCTCGAAGACTCTATCGGCCAACTCACCGAGTTTGTCCGCAGGAAGATCTATTTGCGACGCTATAGCTGTCTGGATATTTAGAGGTAATCTGCTAGACCACAAGGTAATGAGGAAATCCATGGGGACCGTAGGGCCAGCCAAGCTCCGCAGGTGACGCAAGAACTGCGAGGGCGTCCGATCACCGAGCTCCTCGTGCGTCAATAGTTGCTTATAGCGTTTCTCCGGTGTCGGTGAGAGGCGTTTAATAAGTTCCTGCTTAAGTTTACCATACTTATTTTCAGCCGGGGGGTCAGTTATGATGTCTCGTACCTCAATTGCAAACTGACGGTCAAGTTGAGAAACGAGGTAATAGAATTTCGTTTGATCGCTGCTAATACCAGACACGGCGAACTGTGCTTCTAGTTGCGCAAACCATAACGCAGGCTCTTCGGGCCAGAAGGGCGGTATGCGAATTCCGACTTTGAAAACTTCTTCCTTAGAGTCGTTCATTTTGTAAAATAAAAATTATAAAAAATATTCACCGCTTGCAGCAAGCCCCAGCCTTAGGTAGCAACGTAGTAGATCGTGACGACGAGAAGTAAGCAGGTAAGTCTTCCACGTTGTCAGCAGACCGAAACTTTTTTCTTGCGTCTTCTTGTATACGGGGTCACCAATAATGTGGGAGACGAATCGAACGCCTCCTCACATTACTTTACCAGAAACAGAATTTAGACAAATCATAAGCAAATATATTTACAATTGACTATATTACAAAAACATAAAAGAAAATAAAATTAACAATCCGAATAAAATCAAAAGAGCAAATCGCAGTGAAGTGTCAAAGATGACAATATAAAATCTTCTTTTTTATTGCCGGCCAGGAGCGCGCGGGACGGAGCGCCGCGGGCGGACCAATGAGTTTTCATTGTGGCGTACCTAGATCGCCACCAATCTACTATAACTCCACTATAAATCTACCTATAAGTACTATAAATCAAACGACTGATTTTTTTATTAAATCAGTATAACCAAGCTATGGCCTATAAAGCTTCGTCTATTTAAAGGTCAAGTAGCGCTTTCTAAATAAACATTTTATATTAATAAATGATGTTTTTAAAAATGATTTTTCTTCAATTATTTCACCTAAAAATTTTTTAGCGTGACTGTACATTTTTTTATTTCAGTTATGATGTACGAGTGGTCCCAGTTGCCGGAAGAATATTATTTAATTTTTAAGGATCCGGCGACTGGGACCGCGGTCCCAGTTAATTGCGGTCCCAGTCACCGGAAGCCTCAATATGGCAACTTTAACTTTAAAACTTAGACAGTTTAATCAACAGTGTTTGTAATGGGATATTCGTACCTACCTCTAGTACTTATTTTAATTAGCTGCTTAAAATATATCAAAACTTTATTTAACAGGCGCCCTTGTAGGCACCATGTAGCCGCGCCTTGAGAACATAAAGCCGGGGCCCGACGGCGGCGATTACTTCTATCCCGCGCGTAATCCTTCGAGTCATCCAATTACTTTAAAACTCCACCGCACATTGTTTAATTCGACAATATTTCTCCGTTTGTCCATCGAGTCGCGCTTGGCACAAAGTTAACTGTTGCACAGAAAAGTATTAATTTATCTTTTAAAAGGATACGTGACTTATTATATCGTGGAAGTCCATTTACAATGTCGGTGATGCAATTTCTTCACGTCCGCAATTTACCGATAGCAAGTGGGAATTCAATAGAAACTTTCATACATGTTAACTACCTTTTATCTAAGATCCTTTGTTCTTTAAACTGTATTTATGCTTCTGACTACAAAGGCACGGACAATAGCGTCATAATACGTGATTACGCCAACAGATTTTAGATTAAATTAGATCTTAAACTCTTTATTATTTCTGAAAACGATATGGCACAATTTAATAAAATAAAACCGATCGTTTATCATCATTATTTCGCTACATTTTCTAGGGTTGTCTTTGGATACATTATAGTTTCTCTTTGGCGTAAGCGAACTACCGCTGTCGCTCGCGCCTCAGCCTCAGGCCGCGCCGCTGCCGCCACTCGTTGCGGCGCCGCAACTCAGCGAATTGCCGATAGCCGATAATTTACTTTAGCGATTCTTCCGTTCATTCATTCATTCGCTAACAATAACGGAGATACGCCTCCGTTCCGCGTCGCCTCCCGGAATAACATGTTGGAGCAGTAGCGAGATGTTCCCGGTAAAAGCAAACAAATGAATTCTTTCCTTCGGGGAAAGTTGCTACGCAGTCAATGCTAAAGATACTGTTTATGTTTTCTTCTACTGATTTGATACTGAAAGATAGGCCGCTGGAAATAGTGCCTCTACGCGTCCGTGAACTCGCAAAGTTCTTCGATGTAGGAAACCATTTCGGTGTCGTTACAAAAATATTTCAGTTTTTTTATTCAACTTATATTGTGGAAAATTATTGGTTAACTGACTTTATTGATTTGAAGAAGGCAATAAAATACTATGGGATTGAAGTCGATTAATCATTTTGAACTGTTCTTTTCAGTGTGCCTCATTTCATTTTTAGACTAAATTACATACGAATCAGATTATAAATTGTTAAATATCCATCCTAAACCTTCATCTAATATCGCATCAAACTATTTCCAATTACACTAAGAATCTTCACCCATAATTATTTTCTGCATTCATTATAATTCACCTGTAAAATACAATATTAAGAGCCATTTTACATTTTCGTGCGAATTTCTAAGATTTTGGAAGCATGAATTTCTATCTTAAGCAACACCCAGAGATTATTTAATAACTGCGAAAGATAGGTCAATCCTTGGTGTTGACCATTAATGAAACGGATTTACTAAAACTCTTTTGCTTAATTCACAGTGCCCCATCTCCCACAACCATTTTACGGAAAAATTGCCGCAGACTCATTTTCAAAGTCCTGTATCTATTATTTATGCTCATATAATAAGTTTAAAAATATATAGTAATCGACGGACATACATTCTTGTAGTCCATTAATGAAATAGATTCTTGAATTTCATTACCATTATTGAATAAAATCTAAAAATAATTTGGCAAATTTGAAGATTAACGTCACATTTTGATCGTGGTTTTTGGTTTAAAAACACAGCAATAATTGCAATAAAAGTATCCCAAAATAAAGAATATTCATTGTAGAATTGATTTCTACAGTTATTGTTTAAATATTAGTAACCACTTTGTCAAAATATTGATGTGAATATCAGTATAAATTACAATGCGCAAGCCGACATCGATTAGTATGGCGCGAGCGCCCGTCAAGGCAGGACCTGTGTCATTTTTCCCGCCGTGACGTTTACGTGCGTTCGTGTCGTAAAGCGGTGATTTGTACGGCGACCAAATACATTTGATACTATGCCGAGAGGCTGTTTCGAGTTGGCCGGCCGAGCAGAAATTGAAATGATGAATTTTAATTTCTTTGACGGATCTGGGTGTAACTATGTATAATATGTAGGTACCATGTATTTAATTTAATAAATAAATTATAAAAAAGTATATCCATTATGCTAGCACCCTTAACACAAGCATATTGGTTTTTTTTTTTTTAATTTGGGCCTATTTAATTTCAGAGAGCATATTAGTTGCCTACTTTTGGACTAGATGGCGCTGTGAAATTGCCCAAAGATTTGTTTATTTATTTATCCGCTTTGAGTTTTGTTTCGTGAAGAAGAAAAAGAAGCGTTGTGTTTCGAGAGGGAAGCTTTGTTGTTAAATCTATACTAATAAAAGAGGAAAGATATAATTGTTTTTTTTGAGGCAATAGGCTCCGAAAAAAAATTCTTTCACGATTTAGAATCCAAATTTTTTTCTATGTAGGCTATAAAATATTTTCAAAAACTTTAGTCCAAATTCTTTGATAAAATTCGACGTTTAATAAATAAATTAGATAACATATTAATACTTTTTTTTCTCAGTACGATTTTAGTACTTGTTTTTCAGAAATTATACGATTTAACTAAACTTCTAAAGTGTTTATATTTTATGCATAATTTATTAACTTCTAAAATATACATATATCCTATTGATAGATGACGTGCTTCGTATTTTATTAAAATTATTACCTTACTAGGTTAAAAAGGTGTGGAATGTTATTTTGGAGATAACTTGGTTCCATAGAAATATAGAGAGATGCTAAGTAATGCGCTGAGTTCGAAACTCAGTGTCGTATTAGAAATTCACACACACAAAGAAATCAAATTATGTGCTCATTATCCACTGCGGTATCAGTATTCAACGTGCGAATAATCTTTAGTACTATGCAAGCAATATACACTGTTTACATAATGACGTCGCTACTGTCATCATTGCTTTCACAAGCAATATGTTCCAATTTGTCCCTTGTCACATTTCCCTTTAGTTTCTGTGCTCTGTGCTTGTTTCTAAGTTGATATCAATGAAATATTCCTTAGTACTTTTGATTTTTTTTTTTTTTATTTTGACACGTGTTTGAAAAATCAAGGTCAGATTACAATAAAATAACAAGTGAAAACGTAACATTGCATTGCAACTCGCAATTTCGCAATATTGATGAGGAGATTTCATTGGAAAGTCTGTATTCATTCCTAGGATTCCCCTAACACCATCAAATTCAAGAGAATTCAAGAGAGTGCAGTTTCCCATCTCATGCTTAGGAACCACGGTTTAAAATAGTGTGGTTGCATAGAGCCTGCAACGGGCAACCGCGTGCGCAGCTGCTCATACTGATTTTCGATACAAAAGCAAGTGTTGGCACCCTCACGAGTTTTAGCGGAGTTCCATATGGTAGCGGGAGTAGACTTAATGGAAATCTATGCTTCTCCGACGACCAGTTGTATGTGGAATACTCCAGAGTATGCGCACACAATAGCCTGGTAATTTTAGCACCTGAAGGAAAAACAAAAAAACATTGTTTACAAAGAAATCTGCGGCAGGTGTAGTGTTTTAATTTTGTTTTAGAAAGATCTCATAATTTTGTAAATATTCAAATATTTAAACATAATAATTTGTAGATTTTATATCAAAATATATAATCATTTAACAAAATTAATTTTCTTAGAATATTTTAATTCTATTAGAACCATTTTCCACTTCATCGCAGAAGAAGTCGCGGGCAAAAAGCTAATATGAAATATGTAGTATTGCCGCGGCTTCACCCGCTTGAAATTTAGTTTGTCACAGATCGTCATAAATTATAGCCTATACATTGTTATTCCGGTCGACGCCAGGGATGGATGAGTGTCGCTGTCGCTGGCGACAGGGTCTTCTGGTTTAGGGTTCCATGGCGTAGGTCTCAGGCAAAATGAAATCCACTCGTAGAAATTAATAAACTCAGTGTATTCACGAAAATAATTACACACAGCACTAGAGTCGTATCCGAACTGACTGAACCAAAGGTCTTGCGATAGGAACGTCCGACCCAAGTGATAGTTGAACACAGACTGCCTAGTACTGCTGTACTGTACTGTAAAGTTTCATCAAAATCTGTTCAGTAGTTTTTGCGTGAAAGTGTAACAAACATCCAGACATCCACACAAACTTTCGTATTTATAATATTAGTAAGACTAGTAAGAAGTAAGATAGTAAGATGAATTATTTTAGTTATTTGTTTACTTATAATAATATTTATTTATTTATTTCTTAGCTCTGTCTGATAATGGATCTGGAGGAGATGCAATGGCCACCTCCGTAACAAAACAATAGAACCCTATGGAGTTTGGGCTTGTGTGATTCGCCTTGACGAATATTTCGTATCCAGGGTTCGATGATGGAGCTGTAAGGGGGCAGATTTTTTTTTCACTATGTGACTGTCTTTATTTTGTACTTAATATATATTTTACATATTATACCTATTCGTGTTTCATTATGAATCGAAATATAAAAGACTTAATAAACTCTATTAAAAATTTAAATAAATTTATCAAGTTTGAATACCTCATTCTACCTTAAAATTAATAACTTAAATCAAGTCTTAATACGGTCACGGCTCAAGATTTTTTTGTCCATTTCAGCGTTCTTTTTACTCTTTTGACGTTGCGTTGACAGCTTTTACCTAAATTCGCGCGGAATATTTTTGTGAAATGGCTCTTAAGTAGTTCTAAGAGGTTCTCGTTGGTGTATTCAAATTAAATGATATTTTTATACAAATTCAGTGCAGATTGAAATTTTCTCGGAAAGCTCGGGCGACAGTTGGATGTTACTTCATTAGCGGAGCGCGAGCGAGCGTTCGTTATCATTTACATTCGCTCACGAGCGAGCGCGTCGCTGCGATCCCGCGCAATAGAGCGTGAACAAATGAAAAGCGAACATTAATTTAGTGATAATGCAGCTGGGGCTTCACCTCGAGCGGTGCCTCACAACTATAAAGAGTTTTGTAATTTAGTGGTATTGAATACAGACGGGGCCATAGCCCAAATGTCTCTCTGTTATTTAATTACTTCATAACGTAACGATTAAAAGGCAAATTGAAAATATAATATTTTATTATGTAGGTACGTTACATCCCAAAAAGTAACAAAAAGCTCCCTAGGGAAGGGCATTGTGCTTTCTAAAGCACAATGCCCTTCAGTAGTAGTAAAACAGAATCTAGCATTCTGTTTTATTCTGTAGAGCTGCCTGTGATTGTGAACAACGCACAGTCACGCCACAGCCTTAAACATCCGTTTTCAGGAATTTTCACAGCATGTTCCATATTATCATGTTAATTGCACAAATCATCGGTTAAGTTGTAAAACACGTGCATAAATATTAGCTATTTTACATGAGCATGAAACATTTTAAACCATACTTTAGTAGAATCCCATTGTGTTACATTAAATAAGTTTTTGAGTTGGAGCTGACGATAAGCCATTGAGATGCCTTCAGGATCTCATCAGTACTGCAGTTCAGGTGACTCACTTTACCGTGATGTTATTATAACTTTTGGAGTTATTAATTTCGATTCTAATTGTTACTTCAGTTTTCAAGCAAACTCGGTTCAACGTGAAGTCATTATAAGGAATGGCAGAGCTGACCAACTGTGCTGCGTTTATCACTCACTGTTTCCCGCGCAACGACCGGAAGTACAAATTTATTTGTGTGTAAGATTTCATAATAAAGCATTAGTAAAATAATTGAGGGAGTTGTCCCAAAAGTTTATTAATTATACGATCAAAACTGGGTGATCGATGCTATTGGCGTAAATCCTAAATAAATAAAGCGGTAATACGAGCACCTATCAGTACGTTCGCGCTCGAGCGGATTGAAACAATGGCGTCCTGTCGCGTGTACACGCACGTCGACGTAGCTCCTGATTGTAAATTAATGTTTATTAATATCATCCATTAAATTTAATTGAAAACGCAAGGCATTAAGACAAACCAAATTGACTGATCAATATTACGATATTCAATTGCTCTGTCACAGGCTTCGCTTTGAATGCTGATTAATGCTTTCGCAAACAATAATTTCTATTAGTGGTTTCATACTATGTTAAATAAAGATCTGGATATTTTTTGCGCCATATTTTAGTATTGTCATACCTCCAACGTAATTCGTTTTTATGAAAAACAAACAAAACCTCAAACCAAAAGTGGACCAAAACAATAAAACGGCTCCAATAGAAGCATCATGCCAAATTCGAAGGAAGTAAAAGATTAGAAAATATTTGTTCGAGACGAAGTCGCGCAGATTTATGCGGCGATGGCCGGCGCCGGCGCGCCACAGTGTTGCGACGCGCGCGCTAATGCGATTACAAATACTACAGGGCGTTGCAGACTTGCTACTTTTAGCATTCTGCGAATAGCATTTTTGAGAATGTGTCGAAGTTGCATGTTGTAGCGAATATTTACGGCCGCTTCACAACAATTTTTTTTAATCAGTTATTAAATATTGAAGAATGTCCAAAACTTCTTATGGACATTTAAAATAAAACAGTTTTATTGGATTATTGTATTTCTACTCCAAAATGTAATGCCAGTGTAAAATCCTAATATTAAATACTACGCCGCCGCAATATCGTTTATGCAACATCTCTAGCCAGCTCAATAATATTGTAACTTACTTATTATCTTCTACAACATAAATTTATTGAGTACTTAATTTAGATAAATGTTTTCCTACTTCTGCATCACCATAAGTACCTACATCGCGTTTCGTTTTCTGAAAGTCGTTTATTTGCGATGACTGCGGCTGAAAGTAGCTCGTCTGCCTTGCCCCCGGGCGCACATAAAGTCTGCGATAACGTTTGAGCTTATGAGACGTAATAACTTCTTTTGCGAGCACTCGCAGATGGTGAGACATCGCGAACATTCCTATCGGGGCCTTGTTTGTGCCGGCTTAATATCCGTCACATTTGAATATACCAATTGAGCTATCATATTTTTCGTATATATATTTGTTACTGGCAGTTATTCTAGGCTCTATGTGTATACTTGCTTGGAATATAAATGTTTTTCAATACCTTACAGCCGAAAGATTCGTTATGTTTTCAATCTATTTTGGCTTTAAAAAGTATTTTGGCTAAACGATTATTAATTCAATCAATGTAAAAGCTCTATCGTGAAGGTTCGAATTCAGTATTTGAAAAAAAAAAAATGCACAGACGGAGCTTTTATATTATAATGAATACCAAATTACCTACTAAAGAAGAAAATAATAATTGGAAAGCTTCTAAACTCAATGTTAGTGTTGCGGTTTATGTAAGAGGCAGTTAAACAAAAATGTAAATGACGTCATAATTCACCAGCGCCGCGTTGTCAATCGAATGGTTTTTGTCCGTGCGCCTGCATCGCGTAATGCGATATCACGCGACGAGCGTGTGCCCGCGCATCGATTCCCATAATCAAGAACATTGATGGAATGTATAATAAATTACCAGTCGCAGAAATATTAAGGAGTTTTTGAAATTATTTCGAAAATATTACAGAGAGCTTTTAAGATGAAGCTTTCGGGATTACCCCGAATCTTTAATCCGATGATTGTAATCTGTGTGTACGCGCCAGCATTAAAACCTCATACATTTCAAACTCATGTCACACTATTCTATCACTCATTCTGACAGTCCTTTTTCCTATCCTCTCCCTCCCACCTTCAGTCTCGCTCTCGCATCGCAACGCGCCGCTTCGCCTACCTATCTGGGCGTTAATAATAAATAAGTATCCAAAATAAACCAATTCAAATAAACCCAAATCGCGCGCTAAACTCATCTCAATAAAATTCAAGTGTTTGTGAAAGTGAAAGAAGAACCAAGCTTGGACCGTCCTGTGGAGTCTGCTCAATCGAAGGTATCCCATCCCGTTCCTATCCCAATCTCCTACAACTCCTTTCTGGTCCTACCGAGCCGCATGGTTCATTTCCTATCCTTTACACTTACAGAAAATCACAACTACACATTTTCACGCATCCGTCATTTTGACAACTCTCTAGAAAATTCTAGAAAATTCGCTCGTTTGACACATTCTTTCTGGAAAGTTCGATTCGTTTGATATTTGACACATTCTAGAAATTACTATTCGCTCAAACGTCAACTCGTTGTTTGTAAACACGTGTATTTTTAAATTCAATCTTTTAAAATTTTATTTCAATTCAATTTCAAATTCGCTTACATACGCTACGCATTTTATTTTCCTACTGGATTATAAATAAATACGCACAACTCAACTCATTTTTTAACGCTAGCTCTCGTGCGTGTGTTTGCTCACCTACAATACAATGGAGGGAGTAAAACGCAAAATTAATTTGCTTGAAGCTAAAAAAGAAGCGCTTTTTCAGAGGGTTCAGGAATTATACGACCTCAGCCTAAAGGTCTCCGACCCTCAGATTGAACAAATTTTCATGTCTCGCATGCATTCGATTGAAAAAACAAGATCGGATTTTCTTGATACTATTGACGAACTTAATTTGTGTTATATGAAAAATGATGAGGAACTCAAACCTACATTTGCCGCACTCAACTCGTTTGACGATTTGTACTGTAACATCCTTTCGGTGCAAAGCTCCATCGCACAACTAAAGGCCAACACAGAGCGACGCAAACAGGATTTCGTAAAAAAATTACCGCCTTTAGAACTAGTCTCTTTCGACGGAGCCCCTTCCAAGTGGCCCGTTTTCTACCAAAATTTTAAAACGCTTATTCATGAGAACACTGGTTTGTCTCCAGGTGAAAAGGCTCAATACCTTATAGGAAAACTTTCCGGAAAAGCACTTACAATTTGCTCGGGTATTCCACCTACTGGTGAGAACTATTACATAATTTGGAACAACCTATTAGAAAAATACCAAGACATAAGAGTACAAGCCTCTATGTATTTGGAACAGTTAATAAACTTCAAATCGCAATCTTTAGATGAATTTTTGGAACAGTATTGCTCAGCTGAAGCTGCCTTACGACGTTTACAGATTGATGACCTTTCCGATTTCATTTTGACTCATATTGCTCTCAGTAAATTAGACAAAGACACTCTAAATTTATTTGAACAATCCATTAAGCACGTAAAAATGCCTACGTTTAATGATCTCAAGACTTTTATAAAAGAACAGAATAAGATCCATTCTTTACGCTCATCTTTTACGCAGAATAAGCTGTACGTTAATAATAAAACGAATTTCGCATCGCAGTCTAAAAACTCGAAACCGACACAGTCGTTTGTTTCTAATACAGCTTCTGGAGTAAAACCCAATCAACATTACTTCCAATCTCAACCGAATTCGCAAGGCTCATACACTCCATCCGCTGTACGCAAGAATTGTCAACTTTGTAAGACGGAACCTGAACATGCCCTGTTCAAATGCAGTTATTTTCTCTCGAAAAATGCGCCAACTCGCCACTCTTTAGTTACTAAATGTAACTTTTGTCTCAATTGTTTAGGCTTTCATAACATCAAAGATTGCAGATCTCAAAATCGTTGCTCAGTTTGCCAACGTAAACATCACACTCTTATTCATATAGATAATTTTAACGTGAATAGACCTATGACGTCACAACAGCTGACTTGCAGCGCGACGCTTTCGCCGACCGACGCGTCCATGTCCGCGCCCGGTCCGGTCACGCCGCCGTTGCAATCGATGCCAACCAACAATGTATCTCTCTCTGCAGTCACGCCGTCGATCGCTGATGAATCTAGTACCACGGTCTTATTACCCACCGCGTCAGTGTATACTTATGACAATAATAAGACGTGTCAAAAATTACGCGTGTTTCTAGACACAGGTTCGATGAGCAACTTTATCACAAATAAATGTTGTGCGCGACTGAACTTAAAAGTCAATCCGCTACCTACCACTATTAAGGGCATCGGTCAGTCTGAAAGTGTGTCGCTAGGATATGTATCTTTCACAATTGCCTCACGCTTTGATCCCAGGTGTAAATACACTATTAACGCACGCGTCATTGATACAATAACCGATTATTTACCTAATGTAAAGGTTGACATAACCCAGTTATCGCATTTACAAGGTCTTCCTATGGCTGATGACAGCTTCGATATCCCTGCTGAAATCGATTGTTTGTTAGGCAATGAGATATTCCCGCTTCTTTTAGGTAGTAATAAAATAACTTCACCGCAATCCTCTGTCATCGCCATCGAAACCACGCTCGGATATCTCGCTATGGGACGCGCTCAGTGCTACTCAGCTCATTCACGCAATGATAATAAAGCATTCTTTTGCAATGTAGACTCGCACTCATTAGAATCACTCACGCAACGCTTTTGGGAGCTTGAAAGTGTACCTACTAAGAGACACATCAGCCCTGACGACGAAATATGTGAAAACATTTTCCAATCAACTCATTCTCGCGACGACTCTGGGACGTATACCGTTTCTTTGCCATTTAAACTCGACCCATCAGAACTCGGCGATTCTTACTTTACTGCTAGGCGTCGCTTCTATAACTTAGAGAAAAAGTTAGACTCAACTCCAGGCTTACGCACTAACTATAATGAAAATATTCAAGACTGTATCGATCGCGGTTTTCTGTCAAAAGTCGAAAACGCATCGAATTCAGAGGAAAATACTCCAAATTATTATATACCTCATCATGCAGTATACCGACCAGATAAACTCACTTCAAAAACTCGAGTCGTTTTAGATGCAAGTTGTAAAACAACCTCTGGAAAGTCGTTAAATGATGTTCTTTACACTGGCCCAAACTTACAAAGTAATATTTTTGATCTTTTAATTAACTTACGCATTTTCTCAGTCGCTTTATCTGCTGATATTGAAAAGATGTATTTCTGTGTAAAGCTTGATCAAAATCACCACCCGTTTCAACGCATATTATTTCGATTTGATCCTGAATCACCGATTGATACTTATCAATACAATAGGGTTTCTTTTGGCGTTTCTAGCTCGCCTTACCTCGCTATGCGTGTCGTTCGCCAACTCGCTGAGGACGAGCGCGCGAATTATCCTATCGCCGCGTCTGAAGCTCAATCCTGTATGTATATGGACGATTATGTCTCATCGATGGACGGGTTAGAAAAAGCTGAACAATCTTACCATCAAATGGTTAAGATGTTCATGGCCGGGGGGTTTAAAATGGTTAAGTGGATCTCGAACAACCCTGAGCTTATAAATAAGATTCCCGATTCGCATAAAATCCACAGCTCGTCGATTTTGACACTGACTCAGAAATTACGACAAAAATCATAGGCATGCAGTGGCAACCTAATGATGACGTTTTTCTTTACAAAATTAACTCTACTAACTCTGACCAATGCACAAAACGCACGATTCTTTCCGCAACCGCTAGATTATTCGACCCTTTGGGTTTGCTAGGCCCTGTGACAGCGTTTCTCAAACTTTTAATTCAAGAATGCTGGCAGCGCGAACTTGAATGGGATCAGCCAGTTCCAGACTCAATAAAAAATAAATGGAATCGGTTTGATAGTGAGATTAACTATTTATCGCAATTAAAAATATCTCGTCATATAGGAATCACCGCGGGTTGTCACGTCACTATCATGGGCTTCGCGGACGCCAGCGAAGTATGCTACGGAGCTGTAGTTTATGTGCGCGTGAGCTCTGATGCAGATTCACCCGGTGAAGTCTTTCTTATCGCATCCAAATCGCGCGTCGCGCCTTTAAAGAAAATATCTCTTGCGCGGCTTGAACTGTGCGCAGCGCAGCTCTTGACAAATCTTTTATTATCGGTTCGCGATAGTATAGAGAATCGTTATCCTGTTAACTCAATTTACGCATTTTCAGACTCGACTGTCACTCTCACGTGGATACATTCTCCCGCGTACAAATTTCACACATTTGTTGCGAATAGAATTACTGAAATTAATTCGAAACTCAACGCAAAAATTTGGCATCATGTTAATGGAAATGAAAATCCTGCAGATGTAATATCGCGACCTGTAACTCCTAAAGCATTATTAAATCAATTAAATTGGTTTCACTCTCCTCAATGGACAGCTCAGCCAATCTCGCAATGGCCTATCGAGCCATTTCAAGTTTCATCTAACAGTGTTCGACTGGAAGAGAAAACTATCGCTCTTGTTTCAGAGACAAACTCTCAATCGAACTCTCACCCTTTCGATCGATTAATTGATCGCATTTCCACGTACCCAAAATTATTACGCGCTACTGTGTACGTGTTACGCTTCGCTAAAATACTACGTTCAAACGGAGTGGTTACATCCTCTGATTTAGAACTCGCTGAACTCTATTTAGTACGCCATATACAGGCACTATTTTTTACTCAAGATATGCACGCAATTAAAAATAATAAACCCTTTAACAAATCGCTTCTCAAACTTAACCCTTTCATTGACTCTGATAATATACTTCGTGTCGGAGGTCGACTCACTCACTCTCAACTCAACTATGGACAAAAGCATCCAATCATTCTATCGCCTAAACATCGCTTCACTCAACTTTTAGTTGATTACTTTCATGTATGTAATTTACATACTGGTCCTTCACTTCTACTCAGTCTGCTTAGACAGAAATTTTGGATACTTTCCGCACGTAACTTAGTACGTCAAAGAGTGCATCAATGCAATATCTGTTTTCGTTTAAACCCTAAATCTACAAACCCTCTTATGGGCGACTTGCCATCATTTCGCGTTTCAGAAGCTAAAGCCTTTGTTTATACATCGGTCGATTATGCAGGTCCCTTCTTTATTACTCACATTCGCCGCAGAGGTGTTAAAAGCCAGAAGGCTTATATTTGTTTATTTTGCTGTCTTACAACTAAGGCTCTACACATAGAGTTAGTTTCAGACTTAAGCTCTGATCTATTTCTCGCCGCTTTTCGTCGATTCATTTGTAGAAGAGGCCCCGTTTCCATGATATATAGCGACGGAGGTACTAACTTCATTGGCGCTAAACGCAAGCTTGACGAAATTTACGCTCTTTTGGAATCTGACTCTCACAAAAATTATTTAAGTTCACATTTGGCTGAACAACGCATTAAGTTTCTTCATAGTCCACCATATGGTCCGCACTTTAACGGCATCACAGAGATAAATGTTCGTTATGTAAAAACGCATCTTTATAAAGTTATTGGTCTTCAAGTGTTAACATACGAAGAGTTCAACACTGTACTTGTACAAATAGAAGGCTTATTGAATAGTAGACCATTGTGTGTTCTTAGCTCTGACCCATCTGATATATCCGCTCTCACTCCCAATCACTTTCTCAATATAACTCCACTGAAATTCTTACCAGTAGAGGATGTCTCTGATATTTCTGACAATCGGTTAACGCGTTATCAGTTAGTCAATAAATTAGTGCAAAGCTTTTGGCGTCGCTGGAGTCAGGAGTATTTAACTTCTCTACAACGCCGTGAAAAGTGGAATACGGTGACCAAACCGATAGATGTGGGCTCTGTTGTTGTTATAAAAGATGACAATGCGCATCCTCTTTGTTGGCCATTGGGTGTGGTTGTGGAAGTATATCCCGGAAAGGACAAAATCATTCGCACCTTAAAAATTCGCACTGCAACCGGTATTTATGTTCGGCCTGTAGTTAGAGTTTGTCCTCTTCCTTTACAGTAACTCAAATAATGCTCTTAACTTAATTTTATTCTTTATTTATAATTTAACTCAACTTTAACGCTTATTTAACTCAAATTTAACTCGTTTAGTTCTCTCTAACGCATGTTTTTTTACGTTTTTAACTTTTTTTTACAAACGCTACTCAATCTAGAGGAAGACCTCTAGGCCGGGGGAGTTGTACGCGCCAGCATTAAAACCTCATACATTTCAAACTCATGTCACACTATTCTATCACTCATTCTGACAGTCCTTTTTCCTATCCTCTCCCTCCCACCTTCAGTCTCGCTCTCGCATCGCAACGCGCCGCTTCGCCTACCTATCTGGGCGTTAATAATAAATAAGTATCCAAAATAAACCAATTCAAATAAACCCAAATCGCGCGCTAAACTCATCTCAATAAAATTCAAGTGTTTGTGAAAGTGAAAGAAGAACCAAGCTTGGACCGTCCTGTGGAGTCTGCTCAATCGAAGGTATCCCATCCCGTTCCTATCCCAATCTCCTACACTGTGTGTGACGTGTGTCAAGCGTTAGCAACTGGATGCGAAACAGACATCTACGTTTGCGCTGCCCCTTAAAGGTCTTATTTATGGTAGTGCGCCCAGGAGTACCTAAGTGATAGGAAAGTGCGGCCTATAGTTTCCTGACAGTTAAACTGGACTAGGTTAAAGACTAAGTTAAACTGGCTAGTCAGATCGGTGGCACTTGATAGATACGTAGGTTTGCTTCAAAAATTCAGTCCATTAAGTAAATAGATAATGTTTGTCTACCCAAATTCTCTACATTTGTGTATTTCTGAGAATTGTCTTTCCCGAAGACTATAATCCGGGCATTTTCAAGGCGAGAGTGAATAGGCACTTACATGGCAGATATGTACCATCCTAGACTGCATGCCACTTAACACCAGGTGCGATTGTGGTCAAATATCTGCCTTGTTATGCATAGAAAAAAAAGTTGAAGCTTTTAGCAGGAAAATTCAGTTATTGTCTTTTTGCATAGTTTGTGGTGTTATTGTATAGTATATGTTAATTATAACAACAAAGCAGTAACACACATTCAGCGCACAATGGGCTCATTATCGGCGATCCACTCCAAGAGCGATTCATTTCGCCTGTCGCCATTATACGTGGCGGCATTACCATAACAGTGAAAGCCTCTAGCGAATGATTAGTTAATTCCCACGCCTAAGTGCTGACTCAACGGGCATTGTGCGCTGTGCGCTTACAGATTTAGCGTTTCCGACATGCTAGTTGTGGTGTGCTTTACACGATTAACAATTAAAAATCAGTTCTGCTTTGTTTTCTGTCACAAATGGTGATGCTATTAATATTAATAATTAATTATATTATTATTGTCAAAAACGAGATACAGGATAATAAAGTCAACAAAACGGCTAACACTTTTGAGGCACGTAAAACACGCTGAATCTGTAAGGTTGCAGGCTTGCAGCGCTTTGAAACGCCTGCTGATCGTTACTTTGACGCACTACTCCAATGGATGACAAGAACTCAATTCCGGCAGAGTGACTGGCAGAGTGGCAGCTTAACAAGAAGGTATATGTGTTTTAAAGTACCTGGATGATTTTTAACAACTTTCTACCGATAATTTATTTAAATTTCGTTTATAGAACCGTTTCATTTGAGATAATAACGGATCAACGGTGAAGGCTCAGCGCTTAGTGGGCCACTTATTGGCATAGGAGAGCCTCGTATTACGTGAAGTTAAAATTTCAGAAAAAGTATCTATGTGATCCCCAATTTACATTATTTTAAGAAAAATATAGTTTTCATTGATATATCAAAGTTAAAAAGCAAACTGCATGTTTGTAACCATTAAAAAACTGATTTTATAACCACTATTTAAACTTAAGGACTTCAAAATGAACACGTGAACTGGAAAGCGTCGATAATAATATTACGGATTCGGCATCGAAATGGAGTCCGATGGAGCGCACGTCGCGGCTAACGAGCCCCGTCCCGCCTGTCCCGCTGTCCCTCTGTCCTCTGTCCCGCGGGGCCGCACTTAATTTGGACATCTCACAAATCACAATTATGCCATCGCCGATAATTGACTGCTCGCTTTCAGGAAGGGCCCGAGCAGGTGAGGATCAGGGGCAAGGGAGGGCTGTTGCGTATAATTATAATTTATTTGGGAAAAAGGACGCCGAGGCTTCTGTTGAATTTTTCATTTTTGCTTGATTTGTGTAATTCACACACATATTTTTAAGAGTAGGTAGGTGTTTATTGAATTGTAATCATTTTAGGAATGCAGGGACTTAGGTCGCAATAAGGTTCTAGTTTTTAAGTTCTTTGTAAGCAACAAATTATTTTTAAGGGATTATAATTTTCGACTATTTATTTCATTCGAATAAAGTATAACAGGCTCGCGTACGTCATCCGCGGCCTGACAGGCGCGTCGCTACAAAGGCCGCGGCCTGTCACAGCGCGGCGCGCGTCGCCAAAAAGGCCGCGGCCTGTATAAACATCCGATTGCTAATTGCCGCGCCTCGCGCGCCGCGCGGGTCCGCTCGCTCGATTTAATTACCGGCCGCGTGGGGCCGCATACAAACGGTGGATTACGCGAAAAAACCGACCGATGCAAATGTACTGCGAACGTCCCCCAGTGCACCCGAAAATGTTAAATAAGCTTTTTTCTGTAACATTACAATTTTCTACTGAAAGATTGAAAAAAAGTTGTCATGTTAAACCAACGTAATATTTTTCATCCATCCACAGTATCCACTTTATTGCGTACAACCTAGCCTTGTTTTAAGGCGCTAACTCCCAGCACTCGGCCCGGGGCCAGCCCTCAGGGCTGGTGAAAGGCGAGAGGAAACTCGATTGGTGCGGGGCAAAGATTTTCCATTCCCTGACTGAAGACGAAATCTCAATTTGTATTTATTATACAGCTTACGTAATAAACGTTCCGTAAACACAATTATAATCGCTATCTCGGCGTAATTAAATAAAAATAAAGGCGAAATTAATTGTAGCGGCAAGCTCCTTTCGCTCAGCGAGACAAAGCCTTATCTCGCCCGACGAGGCTTCAAAAGAAGGCCCAATAATTACACGTCCGCGTAAGCCGGCCGCCGCGCAGCCACGCGGTATGTTCATCAATAATTACTTCTTTGGCAGTCGCTAATCTAAAATCGATCTTGGTGGAATTTAATTAGATCCAAGAATAAATATCGATGATTTATTTCGATGTTTATTATTGTTTAACATACATTTTAAGCGTGAGCAGGCCTCCCACTAGGTGGACCGACGATCTGGTGAAGGTCGCGGGAAGTGCCTGGAAGCAAGCGGCGCAGGACCGGTCTTTGTGGAAATCCTTGGGGGAGGTCTTTTTCCAGCAGTGGATGTCTTTCGGCTGAAACGAACGAACAAATTCATTTTGAAAGAGGAACCTACTGTCTGGTCTGAAATAAAAATGTTTCGTTATTATTCGTAGCAATTATGAGTGCTAATTACTAAATAAATTAAAACAAGAATCTTTCTTTCATCTCATGGACAAAGTGAGAAAACTCATCAAATCATAAGAATAATTTCGCGTGTTGACCTACTTATCTGAATAGCAGGTATAATCGCGAACGAATGAATCTAATTAAACTCGGCGAGATTCGCTGGAAGTCATCGGTATAACTCAGGAGTTTAACTCTGATCTACAGTTAAAGCGCGAAGTTTTTTCCGCGGGATGAGTAAGTGAGGAAGTTGGCGATAGATAATAAACCGGCAAGTTTTAATTGTGAGCCGAGCACAGTGCAGGCCCACGCAGGAGGCCTGCCTTCTAGATAAGTAACAACTAATATCCAATCAAAAACATTTTCATTAGAAATATTACCAAGATAAGTTCAAAAAGTTATCACATCTCATGTAGAGCCAAGCTTCAAACGCTACACGGTCTAACTCTACAAGCCCTAACTTCACAAACTCTACCTCATTCTAAACATTCTTAATTAAGCTAACATCTTTCAGCAGGGAAAAAATTAATCCTTCTTTTCCTTTTTATTTTATCCGCGGTCTCAACTTTCGCGTTAATTGCGAACATTTACTTATCGAGTTAAGATAATTTCATCTGTACCATGGTTAGTGATTGTCTCATGCAACTGTCTATAAAGATACGTCTTTTGGTCTTGTCATCATTGCATGCATTACTTGTTTGTGTAAAGATGTGTTGTTGCTAGATCTTTGTCAATAAATAAATAAATAAACTGTCTATTCATAAAACTTAATGTAATGATAGTACGAAAGTCATTGTGCTTTTCGACTCTGTATCATACTTATGTACTGACGACAGCTTAACAATCTAAATACTATAGATAGTAATGCTTGTATTAAATAGATGCTATCTTGCAACAAAATGTAGTCTGAAAATAAACTAAGAAAAACTAAAACAATTATTATAGAGCAACTGCATCTCGATTTCATCGCTATGACAGCGTTGCAGTGCGCAGTAAGTCGCAGTGTATAAAGGGCCTAATAGAAAGCCATAATATTAATATCTGTTATTGTAGATATTTTACAATGATAAAGGGTAGTTTTATAATTACTTTGCTCTTAATAATGTTGAACCGAATCAATCACTTGTAACGAGGAAGTACTCTTAAACGAATTCCCGCCCCGTGTCGGATCGCTTTATGAATCTAACTATTAATATTTATGAATCCACTCGCCTTAAAGTGCTTAAAATAAACTAGTTAAAACTTTCCCGGTATAATATTTTTGAAGTTTGTAACCCCATCAGTAACTCAATGACGTTCTCAGTGAACCTCGAACAGCTCAGCAAGAGCAGACACTTCATACTGTTAATATTTTTGTATAAAAACCTACGTCACCTAAGTCACTTGATGTTGTTGACCAAAGCTCTTCTACTAGTTGACATAATTTGAGATCTCAATTTGGAGAGTTCTGCTAGCTGAGCTATCATGAGACTACTCTCAGTATTTATAATACACTTGCACAAATCGGAAATCCAACTATTACAGACATCCTAATGTGGCAACAATGAGTCGTCCAGAATACGAATCTAAGATTTTTTTAATTTCACATATTAATTATTATCCATGAGGCTATTTGCAATGTATGTATTTAAAATCACTCCGTTACTTTTACAATTAATAACATTTGTTTCCTCAAGTTGTGTCGACAACAAACCTACACAAATGTCAGTCTAAAACTCTGCTACAAAATGCTACTGACTAGCATTCATTAAATCTTAATATTAATTGATGTCAAATGTTTATAAAACTAAATAATAATTTTTTAAACATTGTTAAACAAATAAAATAAACTGATTGACCGGCCGTCCTCCCTCAACTGTGGCAGAGTTAACGAATTCATTTGGACTTTAAACAGATTTCCGAAGTTGTGATAGACAATTATTGTCGTCAGCTTATTAAAATAACCGTCATTATTTTAAGGACGCTTGAAGAGACGTGATTTGCATCACAACGACTTTAATACCTGATATTACAAGTGGAGTTTAGGTTCTGAAACCGAGCAAGAATACTCTACTTGGGTCCAAATTCGGTTGTATTAAAAAACATATTTTAGGAGTGCATAAAGTTTTTTGGCATGGAAAAAGTGGAAGGAAAAAAATCTACCTTATGATTTATTTTGTATGAACGTTATATGCGAAACGATGAGAACGCCAAAAAACTGTTTGCACTTTAAATATGACGATGTTTTTTATACAACCCAATTGACCCATGAGTATCGCTCATCACGCTGATATTTGGCTCCAATTGGATTTGAACCCACAACCCCAGCCGAGCAGTAGTTCGGAATGTGAAACATCAGACAAACCCGTCGTCTAACATAATATTAACAGAAATTATCGCGATAATTTCCATTATAGATAACGGTGTAAGGAACAACATAAAATTTTACGGTGAACAAGATAAGGACTTCACAGCTGAATGTGGTTAGTTGCTGCGGCGTAATAATAATGTCATTGTATCAGCATGTAACGTCATTAATTTCTTGTATAATAAAATTAATAATTAAGTTTTTGTTTCAAATAGGTATGTATAAGAATTTTATAGCCCAAGGATTCCTTCCAAAAACTACAAGTGTGGGTTGGGGCACATTTAATTTACGATCGAAATGCAATACTGCTTGGTTTGGTGCTTGGTTCCAGCACGAGTATATTACACCAGTCAATGCCATTTCTCACACAGCAGAATCCAAAATCCTGTGCTTAACATAAAATACGACACAGGCATCTCCCATAAAATGTATCGCAGACAAAAATATTACAAAGCTTTGATTTTACGACGACATACAGCAACTTTGTAGTCTATTGAAAGAGATTCATTCTCTAACTCAGTAACTCTGGCATATTGAGATGAAACAAAGTTCAGCTCTATATTGATACGGCTTTGAACATAATTTATAAATAAGTGAATGGGTACAGTAGCTTCTATGTTCATAAAATTTAGGGAATAAGGCTGACAGACAAAAACTATTCATTATCTATGCACAACATAAAATCTGTCGATTGATAATGCTTTCTTTTCCCGGGCAGTTTTGTGGGAAACATAATCAATGGAGATTCCGATTATTATATTCAATAATAAATAAAAGGAAAGAGCGCGCGTCTAAATAAATCGAGCGACTTGGGACTGGTTTTCCTGAGTATTTTTCTACTGTGACTGTGGATTCCTTAAATATGGGTCTGTTTACGGGATCCGAGTTGTATAATATCAGAGTTTGTTCCAAAGGATGGCTTTTCCTATTCTGCGAGATTTCATCTTCGATCTTTTGTTATAAATAGGCATCCAAGTTTAAGACACTAGTTAAAAACGTGACTTATGCTATGTCTAGAATAAAATAAATATGTTATCGCGATATAGAGACATCAAAGAACAACTTCGTATCTATTTGTACTTTCTTGTTTGGTTCGGTTCTTCTTGTCACTAAAGACAATTTGCTCCGAGTTCGATTCTGGGCTTGCTTTTCAATCAAGTTTTAGGTAAAAGCTAAAGTTCATGCGATATTGTGATATAAGAATCCTTATTTGAAGAAGATCGCGACATTTGAAACGAGTCGTTGGGAGGAAAAGTAAATACATACTTATTGTATGTAAAAAAAGACAAAGCGGAGAATACACGTGTACGTACAGTCCTCGAAAAGGAATCATAACCCGCGCTTATTATAAATAAATCCAGCTTCGTGACGTCGTATTTTCATGACAATGAGTGGTATTACTCAGAATTCTTGTGAAGTACTACAGCACAATACTACAATGCTGAGCCTACCTAATTCACGGAATTTATATTCTCGGCCAGGACAAAGGTTACACACGTAAGCTTTCACAAAATCATCGCCGCATTATTTCGCGCACATTTTATTTAGGCTTTAATGTGACGTCACTGTTAAAAAGATGGATGGCAAATATAATAAAAGAGGCAGAAGACGGCTTTGTGAGCCGACGCGGGGCGAGGCAGGGCTGATAGGCTTACATTGCAATCTTATTCGTTTTTGAATTTATTTTTATAAATCTGGTGTGCCCAGTGTCTCTAGCAATAACTTAACCTTAATATAGACAATAAAGGAGTAAGATTACACAATAGATATGAAGTAACTGAGTTATTATACTAAAGTTTTGTAAAATACCAGCAACCTCTAAGGACTAGATAGCTAACATCATAAGCAATAACATTGTTCTATAGAGGTATTGAGTAGGATCGTACTAAGTGTCTTACGTTTCGAAGAAACAGCATTGACAGAAGTATACCGAATAAAGAAAATCCTATCAAGGGGATAAAGAGGATGAGTTAACTAATGGCTACGAAAATAATCACGTATGGATTAACACTTTATTTTTGTCATTGAAGACTTCATACCCATCTCGCAGCCCTATTCCGGAGCACAATGATACTTTTATACCGAGGCAAGAATCAAAAGGCTTTCTGGCCGTTTGGCCTGTCACGGGCAGGGCGCCACAATGGCGACTGGGGCGCCATCTGCGCCGCTCACAAAGACGTGTTATAAGCCGGGAGGTGAGCGCTAATGTGACGAAGTGGTCATTGTTTGGTAGTATCGAGAAAATATTGCAGTAGGATTATTAACATCAGGTGATCCGTCAGCTCGTTTGCCTCCTATCACATAAAAAAAAAAAAAAAAAAAACGTTTAAGGTGTTAAAACCCCTTGGGCCTTATTACAAAAAAGTTAACCCGGGACGAACTCTGGTTTAAAATGACATTTCCATACTAAATGTCAATTTAAACCAGGGTTCAAACTGAGTTTAGCTTTGTAGCTTTGTTGTAATAAGGGGGCTTGGCTTTATTCTTAATGGTGCTGGATTGTTTTTTGTAGAACTCAACAGGATGGTGTATTCACCAGCGTAGTGAGACAAGGGCATCTCCGTTCGTTCATTTCGACGTCCACTGCTGGGCAAAGACCTCCCCCATTCCAAGGATTGCCGGCCAGTTCGCGACAGCGACCAGTCCTAGTTTGCCGCACCATGGTGTTTCTTGCGATTTTACCCGTATCGTCGATCCACTTAGTGGGGGGTAAACTATAAACTTTGCTGATTGTTATAAAACTTATAAAGACGAAAATATAAAAATTACAGCTATTGGTGAAGTTTATGTGTACTTGGGGAGCTCTACATTAATTTACATACTATAAATTGCTATTCATTATACATCGTAGATAATGAGACGAGGATATTTTTTTGTAAATATGGGCTTACTAAACCTTTGTGTATTGCAATGATGATAAGAGGTCGTTATGATCGAATAAAGAGGCACTCATCTCGCGCCACCTGTATTATTTTTCGTTATTTGACATAATAATGTATCAGCAAACATTTCAGCTCGCGTTGATTAATACCATTGTCTTTGTTGCTAAGATATTCTTCTACTCAGTAATGTTATAATCCAAGTAATGTAATGTTTTCCACTGTACATACTAGAAAATAGGCTAGTTTCCTAAAAAAATGTTTTTAGTCCGTCAATTTTAGTATCAAAAAATATTGGACACGTACATTTTTAATTGTCAATCAAACAAATAATTACAAAGTTATAGTGCGTTGAAGTTCCGCGATGTCACAAAGCGCTGCACTTTTACGCACTCACTGACGTCACGGGCCTTTTCTTTAGAACTTTGGCACACTTTATCTCTTTACATTTCATTAGTTTTAAAAAGTGAAAATAGGTGTCGAGTAGTTTTTGATAAGCTAACTGACGGACTAATTAAAACTCTTGTTTTTTTACCCAAGAAACATCCCTATTAGCTACTACACCTCTAACAGAAAAGTAGAGTTATTCCCTTGTTTATATTGGACTAGCGGCTGCCCGCGACTTCGTACGCGTGGATCCCGTTTTACTCCCTTAAGGGTGGAGTTTCGTAAAATCCGTTCTTAGTGAGCACCTGCGTTCTAAAAGGAACCCCCATGCAAAATTTGAGACTCCTAACACTTGTAGTTTCTGAGATTTCGTGATGAGTGAGCGAGTCAGACAATGAGCTTTCGCTTTTATAGATATAGATTAATTACTTTAGATTTTACTTAAATTATCGCAATTTTCCGAAGGAAGATGTGTAGAATACAATAATATCTTTACATAATGTTTTACAAATGCATCGTAGCCATCAAACATGCTTATGTAGTAGGTAGTTCCGATAGAAGAACTGTCCTTAAGTAAATCAAGTGCGCTGGCGGCGCGCGCGGCCGTCGGGAGCGCAAACACGGCGGAACTCGTGCGCTTTATTGACTTTGTTTTGGCAGCGCGTTTTAAATGGAGTGGTCAATAAATACGCTGGAAGTAACTGCAAATACCCAAGTTTGTAGTTTCTGCAACAGTGTGTAAGTAAACAGTTTTAAAACTCTGCGCGCTTCTTACTCGATTTTATCGTAACAAATTATTGGATGTCCTAGCCGCTCTCCTATGTCCGAATCACCAAAGATAGAAAATGTCCAGTAACGATTGAAGATCGATGTGGATGAATTGGTTCGATTGATGTCATGTTTTTATTCAGCAGTGGTCTGACTCAAGGTAATGATGATAAAGGCATTTTAATGTTTTAGGTTGAGTTGCACCATCTAACTTTGTTGATGTTTTTTGCATGGAGTTTAGATTTTCGTTAAGTAGACGGTGTAACTCAGCCTTAATGTTTAAAAACTTAATACAAACTGTTGAAGATTTTTGAACATTCGATTACTTATAATATCAACGTTTTATCCTATTTTTACGTTAATTTCGTAGATCCAGTAATTCTGAAGGTAAGTAAGGAAAACATTTTCCTTTAATATGATTTCGGTTTTAAAAGCAATTTATGGTTTTAACATGAGTGATGTTGCGTCGTACATAAATCTCGTTACTACGATGACGTGCGGGAAAATTGTAAAACGTTATTTATCTTTTTTCATTTGGTTCACTTATTTAATAAGTGCCTTGTATATTAAAATGTTGAAATCAGACGTTGACTTAAAACAGATAAATGTGTGATTTGATCCACGGTCAATAGTCTTTAACATTTTGTTTGATATTATATTATTTGATGGCAAATTGAAAACGTGAAATTTAATTAATTAATTAAGTTGTTAAACAACCTAGTACTTATTAAGATAAATCAAATTTAAAATGTAACTAACTTCTTATTGTATTCCTACATAATAAGATTTGTTTCTAACCGCCCGATGCAAACGTTTTACGTAGAAAAATATGCGACACAAAATAAGAAAAACGGCGAACACTTACAAAAAATCCGGGACCATTTCAGAAAACATTTCGATTCTCTCAACGGTGAAGTCGTAAAGTATCGATAATGCACATCCCGCGATGGCGGAGGCCGAGGGAAGAAATTAATAAATCCACCATTTTTCTTACAATCGTTCGGCATCGCGTTGACAAATTAACCTATAAATCCTGCGGGAATAACGACGTCACCTATATTTGTTGTTGGACCTTATGCTGGGATCGGTACTCCATTGGCAACCTTATGGCTCAGAAATTAGAGGCGTGGGTTGAAAGGGAATGTGTTCAGGTAGGTTTGAAGATTAATGTATGAACGTCGCGGCTTCGGAGACTCCGTGGCCGTGTGGACAAATCGACCGTTCGACTGATCATCTTTGGTTCTTTTGTACACTTTTCGATACAAGTTAGGGTGACAACGAAAGGGTTTCGAGGTTCTTAGGGCTCAGATTTGACGGCTCTATTGCATTCCAGAATCACCAGGACAATAAAGATGTTGCAGAACATTTTATTTGTGTTCAGGTTTTATAGCTACTCTACCTATTACGAGTCGAATTGCCAGTCTGTCATATCATTCAATGCTACAGAAAAGGCAAGTGTAATTCAATATAAACAGTCATCTCCCAAAAATAAACAAAATCAGCAAAGTGACGAGTCAGGTTCACGCACTAAGGATTTTCTCGCAAAGCATCAATATCAATTTGGGTAATGACATCGCGATATGCAAAACAGGGGTTATCAATATCCATTTACCCGAATAGTGAAACTCGATGTAACAAAGTGATCGCCTTATTTTTTGCGGCGATGACAAACTGCAAATCAATAGCAATAACCGTGTTTGGTTGTTTAGATGCCTCTTTCTTTATTTTCTGGTGTTTTGGAGGCCATATGCAAATTTATTGCCTTAGATAGTGTTTGATCTAATGGAAATAAACTTTTCACACTCTAAGATATTCAGCTCATTTATTTATCTTCTTTTTTTCTCGTTGTTTAATTAAATTTACCGGTTTACACATTAATGTTGCTTTGAAGATGTAAACGGAACATACATGACATTTTGCATGATCATTATTTTATTGTACACAAATACATTGAAACGTTTTTATTTTTTGGACAAGTATTAAGTCCACGTTATTTCTACCCGAACTTTATTTCTCTTCAGGTGGGTCGGCGAAACCGGAGTGCAGCAGGAAATATTCCCGGTCTATTTCTTCTTCAATGTCCCGTAGGAGGTTCCGGGGCTCGTGGCCGGGCGGCGGCGTGGGGTCGATCAGGACCCCCGGCAGGCCCAGCTCATAGGCGCCCGTCACTGGTGCTTCTTCTATGATGGGTGCCGCTAGCGACCTGCCCATCACCACCAGACAAAGTCCAAAAACCTGTAACATCAAATGATTAACTACTTCAGCAAGTTATAATTTGCCTACTTCCCCTTCTTGCTTTAATGACCCTATTATAACTAATATTAACTATCACTTTAACGTCAAACTTCTTCTCAGCATATAATGTTGTCCCGAAGTGGTGGTAGGGCAAGCTATCTATATTTGGGACGTGTATAAGTGCCCGAAAGGGCCTATGTACTGAATAAAATATTTGAATTTGAAATTTTTATGTTGAATTATTCAAAATGTGTGTCAAGGTATGATAATAGTGATGCAATTGGCATATTTCACTGTAAAAGTAGAGATCACTTACTATGCAAGGGCCCATGTTGTTCTTTGTCTGGTACTGCACTGGTGCCCTGTCGGAGATATACTTCATTTATAGATGCTAAATGTACACATACTTGCGGACCGCGACCGCAAGCCTCCGTTGGTCAGAGTTAAAGGCACAGTGTAGATTAATTAAGCAGCGTCAGCTAAAATACTTTGACACGTCCCAGTATTAACTCCACCACTGCTTCGGGACAATAAATGAACCAGTGCAAGTGCTGAGAAGAAGCTGCGCAAGAAACTCGGTCACTATTCCATGCTGATCATACTGACATATCAAAAGGCAAGTAGACTAGAACATTTACTCGAACATTTATGTATGTAACGTTCACACGAATCGTACAACATAGGTAAATGTACGACATTTGGTTCGTGATAGGGTGACGATACACTGAACATAATTATAGAGCGGCTTATTGTCACTATAATTCCTGGTTTATGTAACCACTAAATTTGACTGGTGTGAGCCTGTTGTGTCTCACTGCACTGTATTAATCAGTTATTATCCAAACAAAGCAATTACCGTTAGCCGTAATCGCACAGGTCATCAACGATATACGGAACTACTCTATCATCAGCGGATTGATTTGCGTATCTATGCAGTATTTTAAGATTTTAAGGCCAAATTTTTCGATAAATATGGAATTGGATGGAAAACCATAGATCTACACACATCTATGTAGAATAACCAGCATACTAACTGTTGTCGTTGCCAAAAACAAAATTGGGAAAAAGTTAAGTAGTAATAATATAAAACTAAGAATAATAATCTAAGGCGTTATGTCGCCTTCATAGAGGATCATTAAAATATCATAAGACATAAGCTTTGTAAAGATGTTATCACGATGACAAGGGAACGAAAGATTTCTCATAAAATGCCTTCGTAAAAATAATATTCGACTGCTTGAATTTAGGGTTCAGTTTTTTCAAATCAAATCAAATTAAATAATTTATTTGTAAAGCATGAATGACGAATACAATTGGAAAGTGCCAGTCAGCCAGCGACACTTAAAGGTAGCACCATTATGAAAAACGTCTGAGGTAAGACTGAGCGGTTTGTATTAACCCTTAATTCGACGACGTGCGATATACTTCCCATCGAACGAAAAAAAATCTCCGTAAAAAAATTTACCGTATATCTTGAACTCAAGGTGTTTATTTGCTCCCTGAACTATCTAACTATGCTGTCAAAAATCAGCTAGGCACCAATGTCGATGAGACGCGAGCAATATCCAATAATGTGACGGGGAGGAAGTGCCCGCTGTGCGGGCTCTCGGTAAATTGCATTTTATTCATTATTTTACGGCTTAATACTCTTGTAATATTATTAAAAACTATAGATAGGATACCTGCGAAGCTACTTACAATGTATTTACTGTCATGCAGAGTTTTATTTTCGTTTTACGATACCTATTACTTGCATGTCCAGTATACTTCCCGTCGTCGAATTACTAGTAAAGTAACTGCTAAATACTATGTCCAGTATTCTTCCCGTTGTCAAATTGTTAGAAAATTAACTTTTGTGGTTTTTGATAACAATATTTTAGGGATCCACACATAAAATGTTTTCTGCCTCACTATGTAACGTTTTTCAGAGTTTTAACTCTAAAAAACAAGCTTTAGTAGCATTGGTGCCGCCTAACGCTACTCCTTTTCATATAGATACTGGTTTTCATACGAAAATTGTTCTTCTCACCCTGCTTTTCCATCAGTTCTTGCATAGAGCGCATGAATATAGACAGCTAAATCTACGAGGGCTGCACTAAAAGTATCGGGAATGGAATATTTCCACTGTTCCAGTCATGTTAAAATCTATTTAATTGCAAACTCCAAGGTTTTAAAAATCGTATACCATTTATTTATTTAAAAAAAGATTCTCAGTCGTATCACAAGGTCTTGTCAAACTTGTTTAGTCGTTGAGAAAATGGAATTGACTCGAGAAAATTCAAGAGCGATGATTTATTATGACTTTTGAAGTGGTTTAACACAAAAACAGTGTGTTGACCGGATGATTTCTGCATTTGGTAATGAAGCTCCATCCAAAACCACAATTTATCGCTGGTTTCCTGAATTTCAACGTGGACGTGTCAAGCTCAGTGATGATCCCCGTCAAGGTCGTCCAAAAACTGCAGTCACCTAAGAAAACGTTGATGCTGTGCGTAAGCTGATTGAAGAAGATCGACATGTGATATACCGCGAAATTCAGGCAACTTTAGACATTGGCATGAGTCAAATACAAATAATCTTGCATGAACAATTAGGTGTAAAAAAGTTGTTTTCCCGATGGATACCGCATTCGCTCTGTGAAGAGCAAAATGCGGCTCGCGTTACTTGGTGCGTCAGAACTCTCGGGAGATTGCATGCAGGATCCTCAAATGCTGTATACAACATCGTATCAGGTGACGAATCATGGATATACGCGTACGAACCCGAAACAAAAAACCAGTCACGAGTTTGGGTGTTCGAAAATGAATTAAAGCCAACAAAAATTGTTCGTTCACGGAGTGTTGCAAAAAAAAATGGTGGCCACGTTTGTCTCCAAAACCGGCCATGTTGCGACTATTCCTCTTGGGGGACAAAGAACGGTTAATGCAGATTAGTATGCTAGCATTTGTTTGCCACAGGTCGTTTCTGAACTCCGTAAAGAGAACTGCAACCGCTGCATCATCCTCCATCACGACAATGCGAGTTCTCACACCGCGCACTGAACAAAAGAGTTTTAGAGCAAGAAAACATAGAATTATTAGTCCATCCGCCGTACAGCCCCGACCTCAGCCCTAATGATTTCTATACTTTCCCTAAAATAAAGAATAAATTGCGTGGTCAGAGATTTTCATCACCTGAAGAAGCTGTGGAAGCCTACAAAACGGCCATTTTGGAGACCCTAACTTCCGAATGCAATGGTTGCTTCAATGATTGGTTTCGTGTATGGAAAAATGTGTCAAAGTTCGCGGAGAATACTTTATAAAGCAATAAATACATTTTTAAATAGTAATGTTGTTTCACTTCCTTGATTCCCGAAATTTTCAGTGCCGCCCTCGTATAACTCTGTCTTACTCGAGGGAAAAATGCCAGAGGCATGGAACAGGAGCGTGGTGGTACCCTTATTCAAGAAAAGGGATAACACCTTACTGAAGAATTATAGTCCCCTCACGCTTCCGAGCCATATCTACAAGCTTTTATGCGAGGGTTATTACATGCCGGTATCCAAGAAGTCTTTGTTACCATAAACCACATCCATACACTGCGGCAAGGTTATACAAAAGACCATGGAGTATAACTTGCCATTACGCTTGGCATACGTGGACTATGAGAAGGCTTTCGATTTGATTGAAGCTTGAACAGTGCTGCAGTCTTTCTAGAGAGCTTCCGTATTGACCCTTGGTGCTGAAGTGCTTGCGCAAAATGCCACCTTGATGGCGGTCCAAGTGCAGGAGAAGAAATCAGCAACAGGTCCAAGTGTGTTACCAGTAATCACATAATGGTACCTACTGAAAGGTTACTTCTCACAATAAGCCCTCTCTATATCACAGCATGACATGGAGAGAGCTGTGCTTGGTGTTTCTGTGCGACATCTAATGAGGAGATCCGTAAAAGAACTAAAATCACTGATATAGCCTTATGGATTAGCATACTAAAGTGGCAATGGGCAGGGCACACATCACGCAGAACTGATGGCTGATGGCTACAGCAAGGTTTAGTATGGAGGCAACGTGCCGACAACCGCTGCGTGGGAGGTCCACCCACAAGGTGGACAGATGAACCCATAAAGGTAGCAGGAAGGCGCAGGATACAGGCTGACTATCAGATTGGCCGGTTGTTAGCCCACTTGCCAACCTGATAATCATTGGGGGAGGACTATGTTCATTAGTGGACGTCATAAAGCTGAAATTATGATGATGATTATTAATATTTTATTACGGAACCACTTGTTTCTTTTTTCTGTATCTTCGACAACGGGAAGTATACTGGACATGGTTGGAGAGCGTCACTTTCTTATGAACTTGGCAATGTCCAGTATACTGGACATAGGTTTTTCAGGAAACTGAAATAGTGAGATTTTTTTGGGTATTTTTTCTGGGGTCCCATACAAGCTAAGAAACGAAATCAGTAACTGTTTTATAAAAACTAAAAAAAAATTCCGTCGAATGAAGGGTTAAGAGGCCTTACGATAACAAGGTTTACATAAATAAACAAAGTTTACAAAGCAAATATGCGCCGCGTAATAACAACACCATCTCGCTCTCTTAGGGCACGGAACCTTAAAAATATAAACCAAGAATAAATCCGTACGTGTCAGCGCGTAGCGTGTAACAAGATCCGCCCGGGATGTTATCGGAAAATACAGTATTCAGGCCAAATTTCCTAACAAATGCGGGCCCAATGCTCTCAGACGTTGACAAATATGGCTCCCCCCTCCGTTCGCTGGAGAAAAAGCGCTCCTTTAAATTGAACTACTCTCATATTGACTGTTGATTGATGAGCTCAAATCGATGTTCGCTTACACACAATCGACGTAATCATAACTCTCCGCCACAGCCTACTCCCGCTGCCTGCGACGACGCTCGACTCTGCGCGTTTCTGGTTCGGCTCACGCTGAGATGTCTGCGCTGTGGTCGGCTGCGCGGGTCGGGGCTCGTATGTGGTACGCGTAGTTAGTGAATAAAAAAACGCAAAGCGAGTGGTTCGGTCCCGTTCCGATAGCGCGTACATGTCGTCAAATATTTATGAAGCTCGTGCGCCGCGACACGGCGGCCCAATGAATTTTACACCGACGCTCCTATTGGGGAATTGCCTCGCGACTTCGCAACTCAATCTGGAGTCGGATTAAAGCATAAGGTGTGTTTGATTTTCTTTGTATTTTCTCCGCACCTGCAAGCGTCTGGAGATATAAGGTGCACAGTAGGGTGGAGCACGGTTGTATGGGAAAATTTTTTTTTTAGTTTCGAAGTTCTAATAGGGGGGGATTTGTGCCTTATATGAAAGTATAAATAACTGTAATTTTTTATCTCATTTAATGAATATCTTCTGCCTCCGCAGTGACTTCAAAATTTTATTTAAAGTTGAAAGTCGTCTAAGGTGAAATATTGCGCTCTATTTATTAGTAAGAAGGTATTAAATGACAGATAATTTATACATTAGATATTTACTAAGGTAATATAACAAGAAATACATACAAGAATTAGATAAATTACTTTAATTATTATGCTTGAAAATCCTTTTTTGATCAAAATTTAGGCATCACGTTTCGCGATTCCAACTTGACTTTTATTGCACCTTATTAGTGACTTTCTGGATGCAGTGAGAAATAGAATCTTTGATCGTAATCTTCACAGGTCCCTCAACAGCTTGAGTGAGGTAGAGAAGCCTTAAAACAAAGGTTTGCTCTCACCACCAGATTTGACAATGTGCTGAATTTCTTAGTCAAATAAATATCTCAAAAGCGGCTGTTTGGTTAAGTAAATTAAATCAATATATAAAATAGCATTAAAGTGTATCACTGGTACTTAAAAAATTCTAGTTATTGAAGGGTGACTCGTACTGTGTGACTTTAGTATGCGACGAGCGGCCAGCTCTCTGACATCGTAAGAAGACTGCTATCAGGATACTCGTAATAGCTTTTTCTCCGGGTAACTAGTTCTTTAATCTTTCATGGGGTATCTGGCAGGCCTCTCGAGGCCATAATCATTTTAAACAGATGACGGGTGCCATCTTTGCATGATGGTTTTGTCTTAATCAAAAATCAGGAAGAAGCATAGACTTTAACCACATAAGTAGCCAGAGGTATCAAAATTTCTATTGGATTTTAAGTTCCTACAATACAAACGTAGTATTCGGTACGCTCGTGTGATCTAACGGGCATGTTACAATTCACCAGCGGAAATTATTGCGAGATTTTGTGAGAATACGCCTAATTACCGCCGAAGCAATTGTATGCAAGTTCGCTGATCAGTACTCAGATAAATTGGCCATTTCTGATCACATTTGTCCTTCAATTTGTTCAAATTTATAGATAGGCAGTTTCTCACATGTTTCCAGAGCTTTTCCAGTAGACTATCTGACAAAGACGCGAGTCGCGAAAAGGGCCAGAAAAATTCTCTTCTGGCGCTCCCTCACTGCCCTTATTAAAATTATAAACCCAAAGCCTGGCTTTTTTGTGTATTTTAAATTGAAAATATAGCATATCAGTAAACGGTTTGTGATAAAAAAATAGTATTTTTATTTAAATATTCCACAGATATGTGGCGCCTAAGTGAGGTCTAAAACCAACTTTTTTTATAAATTCAGTGTCGATGCGGAGGCAGTTACTCTAAACCGAATTGATTAATATTTTGCATGACTTCATTTAAGCCCTAAAGGCACATAATTTTGACTATTATATTACAGTTATCTGAAAAAAAAATTTTCGCTCCACCCTAGTGCACAGTTCAATTTACAAAAGTATCTTTTATAAATGAACACACACCTTAAAATCGTATTGAAAATAGATGCTATCAGACAACACCTGCTCCACAGCATTCATGTTTGTGTCGATGTAAGGTAGGTGTCTTTTTTCATATAACAGAAACGTGATTGAGTTCAACACTCGATAAAATACATATATCCAGAACTTCTTACCTAACCAATTGGCGCCATAATATCAATACTGCAATACTGTTCTTACTAATTCATTGGAAGCAAAATAAACAAAAACTAAAATCGTATTTTAGGAAAAACACAGAATCAGCCCGATATCTCTGCGAGTTGCGCTGCTAAACAGAATTTTTCAAGCGCAAATAATTAAGAGCATGATGGCGAATGTTTTGGAAGCGATGTTTGAGCTGCGCTCAGCGCCGAACGAACTCGCCCGAACGCGATAGCGTCCAGTACTTCTGGCGGGACTAAAAAATCTGATCGCGCGGGACGCGTCGAGTGTGATTAAACAAAAACGAAACAGAAAAACAGTCAGCTCGAGGCTATCGAGGACGTTGCCATAAGTTGCGGGAATGTTTTCTCTTAATAGGTAGGTACTTTCTGTAATATATTTATATGTAGTTATAGAATAGCGGAAGTTTTGATTCGCATACTACAGACAAATCTCAATGGCTTGCTTTTTGAACTATTCTAGATAACAGAGTAAATAGTGATAATGCCGATCAGTGTAGAGGATTTTTGCATTTTCTATTCTAGTTAAAATGGAACCCGAAAGTTTTTTCTATAAAGATAACAAGACAGGCATTTGACCGCAATCGCACCTGGTGTTAAGTGAAATGCAGTCTAGGATGTTTAAATCTTTTAAAAGAAATTTTATAAAATCGTAACCCTTCCATTTACTTTTCTCCGTTGCGTGCATAGCAGGTGCGATTGTGGTCAAATAACTGCCTTGTTATGCATAAAAAAAAATTACCAATATAAGAAATATTTAATGTGAGATCACTCAATTAGCCCCACTTAATCCCAACTAATATTATAAATGCGAAAGTAACTCTGTCTGTCTGTCTGTCTGTTACGCTTTCCCGCTTAAACCTCGCAACCGATTTTGATGAAATTTGGCATAGAGATAGTTTGAGTCCCGGGAAAGAACATAGGATAGTTTTTATCCCGGTTTTTGAAACAGGGACGCGCGCGATAAAGTTTTTCTGTGACAGACAAAATTCCACGCGGGCGAAGCCGCGGGCGGAAAGCTAGTTTGTTATAATTAAAAACTTCCACGCTGGCCATTACGGCCACCGGCCACGACACATCACTAATTCAGCCCCAGTTTTTCCGCGGTGCATTGAATTAGCCGCCGCGCCGGTCATTAATAAATTGCTTGTTTAAATCCAATTAAGATTTCAACGTTTCGGATGCGACCATTCCACTGCTTCGGAGTGTAGCGGCCTGGCGTGGCCACATCACCTCTAATTTGGACATTTGTCTAATTTTAAGGCGTGTGGTTTATGTCGCAGTTCTTCTTCTTCGTCGCTACACTCTTGCCAGAGTGGTCGTGGTCGTCACACCCGGTCCAGTTCCAAGCCTAACAATCTGTCGACATTCCTCCCGCACTGCAGCCTTTCTTGTGCACTCGTGGAGTGGACCATTGCATTGAGTGCGGTTTTGACCTGGTCAGTCCAGCGCATGGGCGACCTGCCGCGCGCTCTCGTGCCCTCAACCTTCCCCTGCAAGTCGTTTAACAGAAGCGACGTCTCCACGTATAATATGGCCAAAGAAAGTGAGAATACGACTTTGGACGATGGAAGAAAGACGCTGTTTGACATAAGTTAGATGTACGCAGTAAGATAGTGCTATAGACCCGTGTTTTAAGATTGAAATCGGTGTTGGAAACTTGTGAGTATGGAAGAAATATTAATGTAAATACAGAGGTATGTACCTAGTTGTAGGTTTAGGAGCTACATAAAATTCTACTTCACCGCCTGAATTAAGATAAGAATAAAGGTAGAATTAAGTCTAAAAACACATTTAAGAGCCGTCTTTGCGAGCATGGACAATGCGCCACAATATTACAGATGCAGCTCGCTCGCCGACAGTGTGCAGTTACAGTGCACCGCATTAGCGGGCGGGCTCGTTAGCCGCGGGTTGGCGCAAACATTCGTGAGTTGGCGCAAATACTCGCGAGGCCACGCCGCAAGAATGCGCTCTGTTTGATGCATGATTTGAGGCCGATGGTACAAGCTTTGCTTCGTTTGGGACTAGAGGCGCAGTGTAAAATGTCCTTGTTATTATTATTTATTTTATTTTCTGGCAAAAACCATTTGTAGGGATCCAAAGAGCAATAGCCACTGTTGCGTTCTCAGATTCGATCATGTTCAATGTGATTTTTAGACTGTTTTCAATAAAATAAATTATCGTAGACTGAAGTGCGTAAAACTTTTCCACGTTAATTAATTTTAATCAATATTGTTTATTTCATTGTACTTTCTGTGCAATGGATGTTTAAGTGATGTAACACTATTAATGAACAGAATCATAAGTAGTAATTTGTATTAATTTAAATAATTAATTACTCTGAAAGTTTTTATCCCCTCCTCCAGTTATATAAGATATCTTTATGTCATAATATTATCTAAAGCAGGTGATAGTTATTATAGCTTTTTATTTTTCTAATGATAGGACATTCTAACAGCATAAAATGTATACTGTGAAAACAATATTTCCTTCAACTTGATTTGATTAGAAAGTAATTGAAATGTAACAATAACTCGTCGCGTCGTATCCCGCAATTCCCGACTTAACGCCATGCACGTGACGTGTGTGACACGTCACCCGCCCGGCATTGTCACGCAGTCAGGGCTAATCAACGCGAGCCTCTCTAACGACCAGTCAATACCGAGGCCTAGTAATTGGACTAACTTTGTGATGTCTTCGATGAGGCAGATAATCTAAATTATTCATGCACTTCAGCTTTATGATTGTAAACCTTTAAGGTCAGGTCTCTGAATCGAGATTTTCGACTTGTTAGTACTCATCTTCTAACCAAGTGTGAACTATTTATATTAAATTCAGCATTGAATAAAATGAGCTGGAAATCTCGATTCAGACATCAGACCACAATAAGACTTTCTGAGTTGATGTCAAATTAAACACATCTCAACTCTCAAGCCACTGAATGGGCTGCGCTGAAAAGCACGCAGATAGTTTTCATGGCGTAGGTACAAAATATAATTTCTATTTTGTTGTACATAATAGAATTTCTATTTTGTGGCGTAGGCTTTCGCTAAGAAAATAGTTTAGCGTGGGCAAAACCGCGGGCAAAAGCTAGTCGTACATAAAACGTTACCCATCCCCGACGTTTCTATCTCAGGCCCGTATTTATTGATTGTCCCAGGCTTTTTATTAATTCAATCAGAGCTTGTTTTATTGGCTGCTGAGCAGGCGATGTTGGTTTCTCCCGATTATTATTTACCTTCATTAAGTTGATTCCGCTGTTCCTTAGGGAACGCTGATTTAGCTGATTGATATGAGCAGATGGATTTAGGGTTCCGTACTAAAATGGAACTGAAATGAGCTTTTTCTCAGAAAAGGTAGTCAAAACCACCTGTATTAATTTAACTTGGTAAAGTAAGGGAAGGTATTTTCCGTCGAATTAGAACCTTGAAAGATGTTAAAAGATATTTTAGTAAGCGACATTAATAAAGGTAAGAGTAAAAAATAGTGTACGAAAATAGATGCAGAGAAATGAATGAGGACAAACCTCATTAACTCAGAACCCTTAGTGCACGATTGCAACTCGCACTTGGCCAGGATTTTTCCTTTGTTTGTAATTAGCTTTATTTAATTTTTATTTGGCAGATATTTAGTACCAATATGACGTGTTCTGCTGCTAAATTATATTCTCTGAATAGAAATACTTTAACATACGACATAGATAAATAAACGTGACTACGTGACATACTTAATTACTTATTTGTGTTTTTGAATTATACATTTAACGTTTAGTATTATATTTTACAAGAATTAATTTGTTTAATTAGTCAAAATCAGTGGGTAAATACTGTCGCGTATTGCCCTAGTTTCCGGAGTAGAGTTCGGCTGAAACTTTTGCGATTCCTGAAATCAAGTATGTATCGTCATGGTCTTTCGAAGTTAGACACCAATTAACGTTATTAAAATATATTCAAAATCCAGAATTCCAGATATCTTTTCAAAGGTTTTTAAGCTCGTTGATATCAAAATATAATGCTACAATGAACGCTTTTCGGCCATTCTCAGATGAGCTAGTTTTTGCGTGTCCGGGCTGTTAAATCGTAAAAAATGACAAATTAGAGACATGCAAGTATTTTTATATGTTACTTAACAACCCTATCCAGTTGTGCATTAAATCATAGGCCTCTATTTTAAGTATTTGTGACTTAATTAATTTCATGAACCTCTGTTCTCTAATTACCGTTACGCGTCCGCACACCGACTTAATGTTAAAAGTTGGCTGTAATTTTTATGTCGTATAGATTTGGTTCACTCCATTCAACATTTTAAAGAGTACAAAAGATTGTCTTATGCATAGCAAAATATCTATTCAATAGAACCATTATGTAAATAATTAGAATTAAAAAACTGCTTGTCCGAGCGAAAGTCCTAATTCCCGTGACGTTTTCTGTTTTTGGGCACACAAGCCTAAATAATAATATTTGACACATCATTTACGCGCGCGGCGCGAGCCCTTAGTTAGTTCTAAGACCTGTTAGCAAGTAGACGTCTATTGCGTTGGCGTACCGTCGATGAATTGCATAAGAGTATAATTACCATATCTTTGGTTTTCAATTTTTCTATTTACCATGTCCTTATTTTTATATTCGATTTTTGAAGGTAGATCCACGTTGTTAATTTAAATAGAATCAGTACTTTGGCCTTCATACGTTGTAGTAAGACAGTATTTGCATACGCTGCAGATTTTGGAAATTTTGAAGAAAAACTGTCGTTTTATAATTTCCATGTACTAATTACCATATATTAATAATCACCGTTGTATGAAATTATTACCTACAAATTGCACTCACGATTGAATAAGTATGATGATAAAATATGAAATATACCTAGACTTTCCCATAACAACTTTACGGACTTTTCTTCCAATCTGAAGTCAAAATTTTGAAAAGCTTTCGTTAGAGTAACCTCGAAATAGATTCGATTTCATGACGAATGTTCAGCTTCAGTTGCTGCATGGTTGTTGGATTTTAGAGTATATTTTAACCCCTAAGGTAACCCCACAAAAAGAAGTTAGCTGGAGTGAAATCGGGGCTTCTTGATGGCCAGGAGATGTCACCCCTGCGTGAAACATGTCTCGTACCAGACACTTATTTTTACTATTAATATCATTGATGAACATGTTAAATCATTAATTAATTCTAATATAATACCATTAAAATCTATCCATATTACCTTTGCCCTAAGAAGATGAGATTGTCCAACATTAACACTTACCTGGTGCTAACCCAAGTAACATTTTACTCCATTTAAGAGTTCAATAGTCGTTCACATGTACTCCACAAGCTGTGTATGTCAGCTGTATACGAGCTGTATAGCTTGCTATAATGCTTTTATAGAGCCAGTTTGGGCACAAATTAGACAGCTTTAAGTTCACTATGGCTGTACATTAGCAGTATAATAGCATTATAATAGCAGTTTAAGTAGTAACATCGTACTTAAGGCTGACTTACGGCACTATATGGGACGCAGTGTGAACCATACAACGTACGTGAGGACAATAAAGAGTAACAAGTGGCTAAATGCACAGCTTTCAAAGTTATAAAGTACGACAAAAGTACTCCAATGCTACCTAAAGTTCACGTGTGTCTTAAATTATTTCCACATTTTAATATTAGTTTGGTATTTGTACGTGAGTGCCAAGAGGGAAACAACTCGGGCGGATAATCATTTATGCAAATAATAACACGGGTTTTAAATACTTAATAATGTTAATGCCATTGGGAATGCAACTTTATCGTGAAATGTATACATATTTACAGCTAAAATATTTACGCGCCTCTGTAAAAACGCGATATTCATTTTAAAATATTTAAAACTGGCTGAGAGGAAATCTACAATTTTCAGTTTTTGATATTGGATTGGCATTATAATTATATTACGGTAATTAATTATAACATGAAACCAAAACTCAATCGCTCTATCTGCGAATTTTGTGATAAATCTGCATTAATTTTGGAGATTTATTTGGTAAATATTTTAGGTTATGTAGAACAAAATGGTGGAAATGAAATACGGCTATGTGAACTGTTATAACTCCAATTTAATGCGGTGAGCGTATATTAGGTTCACATGTGTTCTGTTAGAATGCTGTTATCTATATGAAGTTCCACATTTGTACCACTACAGCGCTAATGTCTATAAATTTATTCTAATGTGAACTTATGTACAGCTTTAAGATGTACCTAGTTCAGGTCAATTGTGTATCTTTAATTCTTTCAAATACTGAAATTTTAGAGATCCGCAATAAAAATTATTAATGTCCGTTAAATCGCCTAGCCCAGGTACTAATAGCCAAGTATGAATACCTAAAGCATCAGACGGTAGTGTTCCCGGTTTAAATTCGTTTATTATGCTTGATAATTTATTCAAAGCGGAATGAGGAATACGATTTTCAATAGCCCATGTTCTTATTTTTTTTTGCGAAAGGTTAAATAATTGTCCAAATCAAAATGGTATTCACTATCACAAGAACTGCAATCATCACACTCTGATATCTGGTATATTTTGAAGGGAAATTTTAGGTTCAGGCATAATATTTTCCTCTGCATCATGTACAGAACCACCATGAACAACTAAAAACAGGCTTGGGGAAATGTGTAATAGAATATCACATTCACATTCGTGTTCAGCTTAAAGCAAATAAGAGTAGTACTTGTGGACAAATAAACTGCTATTGATGTTAATGGACAACACATATAGTCCTTTTAACAGCCTACAGTGTACATGCGAACCATTGAAACACTTTTGTACAGATAGTAAAAAAAGGTTATTTTAATTATCACAAACAAGTCCTACTACAGCTACTAGCTGTATAACAGTCTAAAACAAGTAAACATAACAGCCTTTGGCTTTGTAAATGACCACGTGTGTTCTATTAAAATGCTAGCTCTATAACATCGTACAAGTAGGCCGTTAAACAGCGGTTGCCG
Organism: Ostrinia nubilalis; assembly: GCF_963855985.1. Classification (NCBI taxonomy): domain Eukaryota; kingdom Metazoa; phylum Arthropoda; class Insecta; order Lepidoptera; family Crambidae; genus Ostrinia; species Ostrinia nubilalis. The sequence goes on from NC_087112.1 coordinate 129,665, forward strand.
TATCTCTACCCTCCTATAATGCTCTTAGTCAGATGGCTGACTAAAGGATAGTTGTTAGAGTATTATAACACCAACAATCGTATAAAAGTATAACTCTACACTAGTCTACACTCCTATAAGTCCCTTAGACATGTATAGGTGTAATTAATTGCAATAATACAGCTTATACATCACGAGTGAACTGTACTAATGCTTTAAGTACACATTAGAACTAAATGTGAACTCTTAAATGGAGTAAAATGTTACTTGGGAACTACTTACGTGATCACATTAAGAACAAAAGGGAACAAATCAACAGACAATGGGACTTTTCAAGACAAGAGTGTATAGGCACTTTGTACCATCCTAGACTGCATCCTAACTGATTTGTTATGCATAGAAAAAACTTCGTGATATGCAATGGATACTGGGCAGAAGAAGCTTGGAGAACAAACTATATACAAATGCATCCTATATCTATATCTATGGCATCGACTTAGCCTCGCAAATGTAGAAATACTTTAACGTTTTCAAAATAAAGTATTAAAAATCTTGAGCTGTGCACCTTGGTTTACAAAGTTCACTGAAGTGATACCAAACGTCAAAGAGGGTGTAGAAAATTCCTGTAAAGCTTACAAACAAAGACTAGACCGTCATGAAATCTATTTGCTGCATCCCTTCTAAATTCTGAGAATTCTGCATTCAGGCTCAGGAGAAAGCGAATAGCATCAATCTGAAAACTTGTTTTATAAGAATCGAGGTGACCAATTATGGGATATGCAGAGCTGGAACTGTCATTATTACAAATTCAATTTAATCTGATAATGGCTGATGACTGATCGCAGATAGATTAAAAAGAGGAAAAATCACTTACATCATTAATTACTTTTTCAATATATGCATATCCGAAAAGTCTAATTCGTGAGACCTCCTGATCCATTAATTATCTGTACGTTAAATCGTTTGTACCACATTTAAATTAAATAAATTATGATTAAGATTCTGATTCTGCTCTCATTTGAAATGTGACACGTAGCCCCTTCTTGCTGAAACTAAGTGTTCCTGTTATAGCCTCGATTCTTGCAGTATACTGAAAATATCTTGATACAATAAATAATAGAAATTAGTGTTTTTCTTTTTGCAAAGGGTTTATTAAGTGTACCTACAGCTTTTTTTATGACGCTATATATTTGTATACAAATTTATCAATGCAAGATGTTGTTTTTTTGCTATTTTACATATCTTTTCTAATTACCGTTAGATTAAGTATTAGCCTTATCTAATTACCGTGACCATAAAATTTTTGGATCTCATTTACGCGAAAACCGCTTTGAATAATTTGACGCCTTTACGATTGTTAAATTCGTACTTTTCATGTGTTTTATATTTAAATGCATTTAAGTCAATTAAGCCAAATTTCAAAAATGATATGGTAATTAGGCTGAGAACGCCTGATCGTGAGAATGACCGTTTTATTTTCATAAGGCTCGCGAGTCGCGTGTTAGCATTTACCACAATTTAACATGAATTTTCAGTTAGAATTTTTAAAATAATTAGCTAATTTTCAGTAACGTTCAAAAGAATATTGTATTATGAAGAATGCAGTGTAATTAAACCCGAATTAAAAAGTTGCTTGACTATTTTCCACATACGAAAAGGAAAACTGTTAAGACTGTTGATTATTTTTTAAAGAAAGGAAGAAAGAAAGAAAAAATATTTATGGTACCCACTAAATTGAACGATACAAATCAACATAAAGAGCAAAAAGAATAAAATTGTTGTACCAAATTGGTCTCTGCTCAGTATAAATATAAATAAATATAAATATCTTTGGACAATCTCACACAGCGCCATCTAGCCCCAAAGTAAGCAATTAATATGCTTGTGTTATGGGTGCTAGCTTAACGGATATACTACTTATATACTTACTAGCTGACCCGGCGAACTTTGTTCCGCCTTAATGGCAATAAATAAGCAGACTTTTTTTTTATTTCGAACGGGATAAAAAGTATCCTATGTCCTTCTCCTGGCTCTAAACTACCTCCCTGACAATTTTCAGCTAAATCGGTTCAGCCGTTCTTGAGTTATAAGTGGAGTAATTCATCATTTCAATTTCTGCCCGGCCGGGAATCGAACCCGGGACCTCTCGGCATAGTAGTATGAGGCTTTTCTCGTTACTTAGTCACGTTATCTATTTCAGACTATATCAGATTTTTAATGCGATAGATGATAAGAAAAATAACTTATTCGCTAGCTATTCGTATATAAGGTTATTAAGTAGGTGTCCATTTAGTGACACAATGTCATGGTAAGCCCTAAGTACTTTTTCACGCGAAAGATGTTCCTGGCGCGTGTATATTATTATGAATAAATAAATATTTTTCGCAGAAAACCTTTTGTGCGGATTTCTTATACTGTATATTCTGAGAAAAAGGGTCTTTTTTATTGCGTAATGAAAATCAATTTTATGGGAACAAGAAATAGACAGATTTTTTCTGTACAGTCGCGGAATGAAAAGGTTCGTCACCTTAGTGTCGGTTTTCGCTTGCACTAGGTACTGTAAGAGTCAAACCTGCCAACATAACCGTGCAAGAAACAGTGCTGCTAACATTTAAATAAATAATGACGTTTGCTAACGAATAAGGTTTTGCTTGTTTATTTTTTTATCCCATCAGTGCAATGCAATGATGACATTGACCAATTGACAATAGTTTTTTTTTATTTAATAGAAATAATAATGGCAGGTTGAACCAACAAGAAGGTTTTAGTTTATCAATCATAATAATCTTCTTGACAAGATAAATCGTCAAACAACTTTGAGCTGAATAATTTTGAACTTTACTGACGAACATTTAAAGATTATTTTCTCTAACTCGAGATTATTCTGTAACATAGTTTCAAAAGGTAATATGTGCTCGCGATTCGTTGAAGGAATCAATTTGAAAACTGACGAACCTTTTCATTCCGTGACTGTACATAAAATATGTAATGTATTGCATTACTGTACTTACCATTACATTTTTATCAACAAGCTAGGTACTTAGGTATTTATATGTAGAGAATTAGCACTTATAGGGCATCAGGTGTGATCACAGTCAAATACTTGCTTTGTTCCGCATTCAAAAAAATCATTGAATATTATTTTGCGAATGAAAACAGTATAAAATTGTTTTGGTGTCGTGCAATTTCGCAAAATCAGAAGTACTAACGAGTAAGGTATAAAATGTGAAATCGATAAAAATAATAACACTATTTAGAAGCTTTTCGAAGAATCCGATATTTTGCATATGTTTTTATTTAATTTATAATGGAGGTAAGTATTTTCGCATATCCGTTTCTGCAAAAAAGATTTATTGATACTGCTGATAAGAAATATTACTGAATTTATGTGTAACTGGTTACAAGAAAGTAAGTCTCGCTTTATAAAGGAAAAAGTAATAATAATAAGTACTAGACTAATGTAAAGGCGGATCCAATTTACGAAAGATAATTAAGTATGTCTATGGGATTAGTATCAGTCGTCTACGCCTATAACGTAGAGTTTGCGAAGCCCTCGCCTAATTGTTTTTTATGTATAACAAGGCAGCTATTTGACCACAATCGCACTTAATGTTAAGTGGGATGCAGTCTAGGATGGTACATATCTGCCCTGTAACTGCCTATTCACTCTCGCCTTGAAAAGACCCGGATTATAGTTTTCGGGAAAGACAGCAGCAGGCAACGAATTCGCAACTGCCAAACCCAATGCCTCATCTCAGAGATTTATGTACACAAAGTAAAAAAAGTTTCTGATGTTTGTTACTAAAGCTACTTGTGCTAAGTGAGTTAGGCTGGGTTGCACCATCTTACTTTGACTTTAACAAACGTCAAAAATCTGTCAAACTCCATACAAAATACACCAGCGGATCTAGACAAAGTGCAAATTATAATCGCAAACCAGTCGAAAAGTGGTCGAAAAGCCCCTTTTTTGTATGGAGTTTTGACGGATTCGATTTTCGATTCGATCAAAAAGTGCGTTTTGTCTAGGGGGGACAGTTATCGCTATAGTTACGGGCAAAGTTAGGTGGTACAACTCAGCTTTAGTCTTTTTACTTATTAACGAACGACCACAAACTATCATTACGGTCAGACTTAGGTGGCGCGATAATTAAATAATTTCTAACAAGTTTTCTAGTGAATAAAATATTTAAAATAGTCAAGAGTAATCCTTGTGAGATTTAAATGCGGTGGCGAAGTTGCGGCAAAAATATTCAGTAGTTAGGCGAAGTTAAAAAGTTTCGCGGTTAGATATTCAAAATGGCGGCTATTTAGTCAATTATGCATGTTGGCGGGTGCAGTCGCGCCGCCGCTGACGCAAGCCGGGCCACGAAGTAAGCTGGGTCTGGTTTTATATGGTTCGGAAACGTGGCCTCTCACTATAGGCCTTGTCAGAAGCTCAAACTTGCACAGCGTGCTATGGAGAGGGCTATGCTTGGTGTTTCTTTGCGAGATCGAATCAGAAATGAGGAGATCCGTAAACGAACAAAAGTCGCTGACGGATTAGCAAGCTGAAGTGGCAATGGGCAGGGCACATAGTACGCAGAACTGACGGCCGATGGGGCAGCAAGGTTCTGGAGTGGAGGCCACGTATCGGAAAACGCAGCGTGGGACGTCCACCCACAAGGTGAACCAACGACATCGTAAAGGTACCTACGACATTGATTCACACTAGATTCCACAATTTACTTAATATCCAACGATTAAATTCAAATCGCTGGTGGGGTAACAAGAGCTCTAAATCTTTTCAGATTTAATCGGCAATGACTCTTAAGTTACTGGTGTACTCGTATCATTACTGTTATACGACAAAACTGTCTCTTCCGCGGCTCTCGTGGCCTCACAAAGGTTGTAGCGAGAACTTTGAAGGCATAGTCACTGGCCCGCGTGACGCTCGCTACAGACATACACGCGCTAAGCCCCCCCTGGCCCGGCAGATAGCAGGTAATCGACAACTCTATGAATAAAATGTTTTTACCCTGAAAATGGGCGTACGGTTTCCACGTATTTTATAGAGAAAATTCCTATATTTTTGTAACTATAGGCACTCGAACTTCGAATACGTGGAAGTTGTCCAATCAACCAAGACTTTTTTAACCTGTATCGGTGTCGAGAAATGTATCGATGGATTATTATTTCATTCACTTGTATGAAAAAAAAATCTAATAATATAAATAATATAAAACTCAAAGGTGACTGACTGACTGACTGACTGACTGACATAGTGATCTATCAACGCACAGCCTAAACCACTGGACGGATCGCGCTGAAATTTGGCATGCAGGTAGATGTTATGACGTAGGCATCCGCTAAGAAAGGATTTTACGAAACTCCACCCCTAAAGGGGTAAAACAGGATCCACGCGTACAAAGTCGCGGGCGGCCGCTAGTTAGTTATATGCTCGCTAACCTATTTTTTTCCGTCAGTTCCATAACATGATTACCTGACTGGTAGTTTTCCTATCAATTAGGTATTCATTGATTTATTGACAGAGTTTTATTATTATTGCAATGGAAAGTTTGAAGAGGTAGACCAGAAACATTTTAAAGGTATTACACATAGATTCAAAGTGTATTTTGTAGGCAATATATTGTTTATTAAAACACATGTAAGGAAATTGGTGCTTGGAAATGTGGCAAAGTACGTGTGCGCGGCGAACACGGAAGCCTCATTATGGATGTCATTAAATTAATTAACTAATTATTCAGAACGGGCTCGCGACACAGCGCAGGGATGACAGTCTTATTTTACGAGTAGGTCTTTTAAATTAAGACTAGCTTTGGTCATCCGCTACGCGGGGTACAAAAGGTAGCATAATAAGATGTGGAAAACAAGAATATTGTGAGAAATGTCCATGACTTATTTTACTCTCATTATTTTTTACCTCTAAATATTTTAAGAAAGTAGTAAGAAATAAAAAAAAAGAAAGAATAAAAATATTCGGCCTGAACATCACTTACCATCAGGTGAGATACAGGCTAAGAGCTTCCACGTTGTGGATGAAAAAATATGTATTGTCAGATTAACTAATAGACCACCACAAAAAGACTGACCTCCACACTACGCATTGCCTGTCCTGTAGCATAAGAGTCAAAGCACACTCGTATTATATTCTAGAATGAAAAATAAGTATGAAGGATGATACAATGCCTCAACTAAAGTAGGTAGTAGTAGTTTGACGGCGTCTTTCAATCAACAGTCTCAACTGTGACATAACAAGCGTTGCCTTAAATAAGAATCAGTCATGACATAATTAACAGACTGGCTATAGTGATCGAGCAGGACAAAGGACCCTGGCTGCTCTGCGCCACCTGTGGCGGCTTCGGCCAAATTATACCGCCCCAGTAATGAGTTCTTATTTGTTTCGCTCTTTTATAATTTGCGATAAAATATCGCGGTCCACGAAAACAATTCTCTGGCTTCGTGCCACGGCTTTCTTATTCTGCTGAAACAATTTGAGTAATTATTTCTTTGGTCTTCTACAAATGAAAAATCACTCTTTGTCATGAAACTTGTACTAAGTTTTTCCATCAGTTGTACCTAACCAATGTATTACCTGCCAAACTGCTAGGACATAGCATCTGTCGCTACTACGAGCTTGTTAGATTTTTGGGCATTAGTCATTTCTAAATTAGGAAATATTAATGTATTAAAGCAGATTCTTTAATTAATAAAGTTACCACAAAAAGAAGAATAATAGTAAGCAAAATCTAGCATAAATACTTTATGCTATATTCCTATCATATCGTATTATACCATGGAAATATATAGGACTATAATACTGTAATTTAATAAGTTCCAAATTAAAAATCCAATTTCAAATTCAAATAGTTTATTCAGTATAAATCCCTTTTCCAGGGCATTTATACACGTCCCAAATATAGCTTGCCCTACCACCACTTCGGGACATCATGGGCTGGTGCTGAGAAGAAGTGGCGGAAGAAACTCAGTCACCTTTGTCAGCCTCTTTTCCAACCAGATACAACAATTTATAACTTACATAAAAATGAATAATCTAGCAGTAATTAAGTCTTATTTATTATTAACATTTTGACGGTATTTTGTATAACCAGTATTTATAATCAAACACACAGAACACAAGTTCTAAGTTAGGTTACGTTAAGACTTAGGTTTTGGTTAGGTCAAGAGTTAGATTTAGGTTAGGTTAGGACTTAGGTTTTGTACCATAACATAACCAGCAACTATTAGCATTGTCCTTCTTTATACTGGTCAACAAACTACCGACCCGACCCCGTGGCATGTCACCATCAATTGGCCAGGTGTCAAAATAATAGCCCTGGCGCAGCCACATAGCCAGGTGTTAATACAATATCACAATAATACAATACAATAACACAACAAGCACAATAATAGTACCAATAAACAATGTACACTTAACTTTGGTCAGCATCACCTCAAAGATCCATCGAGACTGCCTTTCAACGAGGAATTCCATATATTTATACCCATACTCCTACCTTTCCTCTACTCAACTCTGATTGGTCACTTAAGACGACCAATCAGAAAACAGGAAGTTAGATAATATTTAAACGGACCCGGAAGTTGGAATTTCTCATTTTACAATATTTGTTTTTGATCAAAGAAATATTAATAATTATTATCCAAAAGCTGGAAATCTTACAATAAATTCTATAAACAGGAAGTTCGAATATGTTATAACTAATAATATTAAAACGGACCCAGATTTATTTTTGATTGAATATTAGCCAGTTGGCTTATTAATTTATCAATTTAATTATATTTAAGAAACATTAATAACCACTATTCAGAAGCCGGAAATCTTACAATAAATTCTTATTTGCAAACGGAAGTCTTAATTTTATCTGACAGTTAATATGGCGGCTGTTTGATACTTGGTGTGTGTGATGTTATAGAAAGTTAATAAATAGTGTAGTTACTAATATTAATTATAGGTCACATGAAATATTAATAACAATCAGGTATGTACATAATATAATTAATCTAACACGGCCATACTGACATGTACTTCGCTCTCGAAGTACCTATTTATCAATCAAATTATTGTTTCTAATGTTGCCATTCACCCATTTAATAGTTAATATTAAATAATTACAGTCTCACATGAAATAATTACAGTCTCAATAAACAGTTCCATTCTTAACTTAATTATTATATTATTTTAAAATCATTACAATTTGACCATCAACAGTATCGGTCCCATCATCAACAACAGTATAATGACCATCATCGGTCCCATCAACTACAGTAATGACCATCATCGGTCCCATCAACTACAGTAATGACCATCATCGGTCCCATCAACTACAGTAATGACCATCATCGGTCCCATCAACTACAGTAATGACCATCATCGGTCCCATCAACTACAGTAATGACCATCATCGGTCCCATCAACTACAGTAATGACCATCATCGGTCCCATCAACTACAGTAATGACCATCATCGGTCCCATCTTCAACTACAGTAATGACCGTCAACAATATCGGTCCAATTTCTCACATATTTCCAGCAGCTTGTCGTTTCTGAATTGCAAGATAAACAAGAAATATATTTCATTTGCCAAAATCTTATATAGAAATATAGTGAGTTCCCCTGGCTGCAACCAGTCTTATAACATTTAATTTTATTACAACGTAGTCTTAAGTCTGACCTAACATGGTTAGTTTATCCACCGCGTCAACCTCGGCACGCCCCTGCCGCGACGATCTAGCTGACCAGTGACACCAACAAGGATTGATAAAATAACCGTCCAGGGGCAGAAAATTAGAGCCTGAAGTCCAGTAGGTAGGATCGCTACAAACCTTTGTTCAGGAAAGTCTTAGTCACAGTTCAAATTAAAGTCTTGTATAATTTTAAAGAAACAAAAGAAAAAGAAACGACAAACTACTGGATAAACATTTTAGGCTTAGGCAAACCAATGCCTAAATTTCTTATCCTACATTATTTTAATTTCACATAAATACAAATTATAAAATACCCCAATCTTTCGGAGATCTATATATTTGTCCTTGAGCCAATAATGTCAATTTTCTTAAACAACTATAATTTCCATTCCTTTCAGAGCAAAATAATGTTTGGAAGCATGAACAACTTGCAATATTGTTTCCAGAATCAAAATTAATGCATTTTAAAATATCTAAAACTCCCCTCACTAACAGCGTCCAATAGTCTTGGGGACACGTAAATATACCATCTACCTGCAATGTTAGAATATTATGTCTCGACAAGCCATGTAAGGGAACTGAAACTATTTCATACATACATAATAGTATCTTATATACAATAATAATATCTTAAAATTACTATAATCTTACTGAAACTTTTACAGAATTTAGCAATCTGTAAGCAGAGTTATTTAAAAGCTTAGAAAATGCGAGGTTAAGTTATAAACAATGTACAACAACAAGCCCGATTTTAATTTGAACCAATTTTATTTCCTGTTTTTCATGTTTGTTCATGGGCATTTCCTTATTAGAATCGAGTTTAAATTTTACAATTTACGAAATTATATTATAATTCTACCTACTTGGTTTTAACTGTTAACACAATTTACCGCATTTATGTTTAAACGGTATAATGATATAATATTCATTGGAATGTTTGCTTGTGTAGGTACATAAAAATATCCTTGGACCTTTTCCGTGGACATTTACACCAAGTTTCTAGTCGCAAACTAAGCAACGTTTGTACTATGGATACTAGGATATAAACAAAATATAACGAAAAATAAAAAACGGATATAAAAAGGGTCGAACAAAGATAAGGGAAACCAGAGAAGAAAAATTAGAGAGAAGGAAAAAAATAGTTTCCTTGGATACCAAAGATTAATGACCATAATATAACTTGTCTTATCCAATAGGACACTAAATTATTTAAAAAAAAAAGTATCAATGAAATTAGGCAGAATTGAGAAGTTTTGACGAAATACCTTCATTCCTATTCTAGCTACTTACAAGAAGAAAATAAGAAGATAAAAATAGAAGAAAGAGAAAAAAAAAACATGGTACAAGAACTTAAATAAATAAACATAATAATACGGAACGCAATAACACCAGCCGTCATTAACAGCGTTAGTGAACAGACAAAATTTTATCATTAGTTATTAATCACCATAAAGTTTGATCTGTTTATTACGATTACTTAATTGGGAAAAAAAAAATATGTGCAAAACACACACACTATGACACTCCACCATACACTACACACTTGTAATATACCGACCATGCTACAGTGCTTGTTTAATTTAGTTTAATTTATAATATCTCATTTCACATTTTTAAAGTTTATAGATTTTAATACACAATTATTATTTGATTGGCGACTTGAAATTTAATACCGTATTCACATGTAATTTGCTTACTTAGTTTTTGAATTAAATACAAATTATTATGCGTTGAGCATATCAGAGACAGCATAAATATTACATTCCACTGGATGGATGTACCGGTAGTAATCATGTAATGAACCAAGTGTTTTTAATAGTGTAAGTAAACTAAATTTAGAAAAACCATCAATCAAGATTAGGATATGTACATAGCCTACAATGGATTATATGAGTCGAAATGGCATGAAGGGGTAAAGCAGCAGACTACAGAAAAATGCCACGAGACTAGAAGAAAGACTTATCGAATATAATACATCCAAAAGAAGGAAATAACTAGACACGGTGTTAAGTCATCCGGGCGGTAAGATAAAGAAGAAAAAAAAAAAAAAAAAAAAAAAAAAGACGTAGTGAATATATACGATTTTTTTTATTGTTTTTGAAATTCATTTTATTTTACTCGTCAATTTGACCCGACATATTTTCAAATATAATATTGTAGTTTAAATCTGACAAATTTTAGTTGTATTTGGTATCTAACTATGCGATTTTTTAATATGAAAACTATTTTTGATATTTTCCTACACAATGTATTTTGATTATTGGAATAAATTTCATGCTTTGTTTTATTTTTTTAATCTGACAAAGTCCCCCTATTTTCGACCATAAGTTAAACAACACTGCCATACGAGGACTATTTACTACCAGTACAATTCTGCTCTGAGGGATGTTTCTTAGATTTGATATTATACTAGAGCACAGCATTATCAGTTCAGATGGGTGTTACAATTTCACAACTTAATAAATACTAAAGCAAAGCCCCTAAGGGCCTTACCGGCCTTTGCGACGTCACCAAGCTTCTCCATCCAAACTCTTTCGATCTTTCTTCGAAGTATTTGCACTACCTTTCTGCACCGCTGCCGCCGGCCGCTGGCTCGAAGACTCGCAGCACCACATCTTCATCAGGTCTTCGATTCGAGAAAGCAGCATCCCATACGGTTTTCAGGTCTGAGCCAGAGAACAGGTTCCATTCTGAAACTTAGACAAGGACGTATTAGCAAAAGTGCTCGAATCCCACTTCTGATGTTAGATTTTTGGGCATTAGTCATTTCTAAATTAGGAAATATTAATGTATTAAAGCAGATTCTTTAATTAATAAAGTTACCACAAAAAGAAGAATAATAGTAAGCAAAATCTAGCATAAATACTTTATGCTATATTCCTATCATATCGTATTATACCATGGAAATATATAGGACTATAATACTGTAATTTAATAAGTTCCAAATTAAAAATCCAATTTCAAATTCAAATAGTTTATTCAGTATAAATCCCTTTTCCAGGGCATTTATACACGTCCCAAATATAGCTTGCCCTACCACCACTTCGGGACATCATGGGCTGGTGCTGAGAAGAAGTGGCGGAAGAAACTCAGTCACCTTTGTCAGCCTCTTTTCCAACCAGATACAACAATTTATAACTTACATAAAAATGAATAATCTAGCAGTAATTAAGTCTTATTTATTATTAACATTTTGACGGTATTTTGTATAACCAGTATTTATAATCAAACACACAGAACACAAGTTCTAAGTTAGGTTACGTTAAGACTTAGGTTTTGGTTAGGTCAAGAGTTAGATTTAGGTTAGGTTAGGACTTAGGTTTTGTACCATAACATAACCAGCAACTATTAGCATTGTCCTTCTTTATACTGGTCAACAAACTACCGACCCGACCCCGTGGCATGTCACCATCAATTGGCCAGGTGTCAAAATAATAGCCCTGGCGCAGCCACATAGCCAGGTGTTAATACAATATCACAATAATACAATACAATAACACAACAAGCACAATAATAGTACCAATAAACAATGTACACTTAACTTTGGTCAGCATCACCTCAAAGATCCATCGAGACTGCCTTTCAACGAGGAATTCCATATATTTATACCCATACTCCTACCTTTCCTCTACTCAACTCTGATTGGTCACTTAAGACGACCAATCAGAAAACAGGAAGTTAGATAATATTTAAACGGACCCGGAAGTTGGAATTTCTCATTTTACAATATTTGTTTTTGATCAAAGAAATATTAATAATTATTATCCAAAAGCTGGAAATCTTACAATAAATTCTATAAACAGGAAGTTCGAATATATTATAACTAATAATATTAAAACGGACCCAGATTTATTTTTGATTGAATATTAGCCAGTTGGCTTATTAATTTATCAATTTAATTATATTTAAGAAACATTAATAACCACTATTCAGAAGCCGGAAATCTTACAATAAATTCTTATTTGCAAACGGAAGTCTTAATTTTATCTGACAGTTAATATGGCGGCTGTTTGATACTTGGTGTGTGTGATGTTATAGAAAGTTAATAAATAGTGTAGTTACTAATATTAATTATAGGTCACATGAAATATTAATAACAATCAGGTATGTACATAATATAATTAATCTAACAAGCTCTATACTCCCTGTATAAGTGTATAGGTATGTAACAAGATAATAAGAAGTTAACATTTTGATTTACTCGTAGTATACACCACTAAATTTTAATCACCGAAAAAAAAATTCTGGGTAATGAGTTATTGATACTGATCCCATTTGTGCAAAAAAAAAAGTAAAATAAAGTGACTCAAAATATCCTCCTAAAATTGGTAATTTATTGACACACGCGTCGCTAGCACTATTTACGTACGATAATGTAACACTTATTAGAATTCAAAATGGTCTAAGTTAGCTAAGTATGTAATAATAACACTGGAAGCGTGGTCGAGGCGTGAGCGAGACAGAGAGATCGATGCAACGTGCGAGCGCGTACGACTACTCTAGCGAACAGCGGAGTGACCCAGCTGTGACGCGTAAAATACGGACTAAAGAAAATTTAATAAAAAAATTAACTTTATGAAAAACATTTCTTTTTCTTTTGCTTTAAATTTTTCACACGTTTCTACATAACCTGTTAAAATTTTTTCGGTGATAAAAATTTAGTGGTGTATTATCTCTATGACAATTTTCTTCATCGGAGCGATTTGTGAAACTTAAAATGTTTTGATTCCTCAACTTCGTGATTGGTCTCAAAGTAAAACATTGTCTACACTGTAAACTCTACAGAGAAGTAAAGTTTTGTGAATCTTTGCAACTTATGTTAAATTGTAGAGCTTGGTGCGACTCTCAATGCGAGCACGACTTTCAATTTGTTAAAAATTAAGAGTGCATTGGTATTAAGTATAAATTTTGGTCTAGTCGCGATAGGTTTTTGCACTCACGTTTTTGCACGATATATAAAAATACCTTAACTAGCTCACACCACAAATTAATTCATCACAGAACTAAATTACTGATGAGAAAATTAAATTAGTTTGAACTCGAGCTGCGGCGGCGGTTGACAACGCTCTCTATTAACGTTACGGGCCTCTTTATTAATGTAGGCGGTTGCAATTAATTTGTTTGAAATTAAATACCTCTTGTACATAATATTAATGCTTGACATACCATGCAAATGCGGACTGCAATGTATCGTGAAAAACTTTGGGTAGGCAGGCCATAGTGCTGCCATGTTGAACACCCAAACAGCATAATGCAGGACAAATGCCATTCAGTTAAATTTTATACCCCTTAGTTACATAGAGGTGAAAACTATAGGCTTTGACAACTTTAAAGAAAGTGATATACCTACTTTGGAGAATATATCACAAGATTCTGTATCTCATTCCAAACAATCACTGATTCAGGACAATAAGGAACACAACTGAGCCTAATTCGGTCGTTTTAGTTCTGAAAACCTCAAAAGAATCCGCCGCCAAATTGTAACGCACCCATTACGCTTCGCGCGGTGTCAGCAGGCGCCCGACAATACCTGGATGACGAAAACACTATCGAAAACAATTTGGCGTCGGCAATAACTCCGTCACGGCGCAAACAACGGAATTCCATTTGTGACATAAAAGCGTCTGGATTTACAGGGCTGCCACTTTAATGGTGCGTCCACACTGGGCGAATATGCTCGCGCGGCAAACTCGACATCCTGCTCACCCTGCTCTTGAGTGAGCAAGATGTCGAGTTTGCCGCGCGAGCATATTCGCTCAGTGTGGACGCACCATAATAGCAACTCATAGAACTACTTTCATGACATCGGAGACACAAACAGTTTAATTCCAGAGTGAGCTGGCTACTAAAATACATGGCATCATAGTCCTACGAGAAGAACACACACAATAGTTGGTTGATTTTCAAAATAAATTATGCGAGTACGTCTCTGCTATCTGTCTGTTAGTCGCCTGTATCTCATAAACCGTAATAGGTGAACAGTTGAAACTTTCAGAGAATAAAGAAAACACATCATCATCATCATCATCATATTAGCCATAGGACGTCCACTGCTGAACATAGGCCTTCCCCAATGCTTTCCATGTTGCCCGGCCCGCCTCCTGCTTCCTTAACGAGGTCGTTGATCCACCTTGTGGGTGGACGTCCCACGCTGTGTTTTCCGATACGCGGCCTCCACACACAACAAATAAAAAAACGATACTTAATTTTAGTTTTTTTTTATGTGACAGGAGGCAAACGAGCAGACGGATCACCTGATGGTAAGTGATTACCGTCGCCCATAGTCACCCGCAGACCCAGGGGCGTTACAGTAGGTGCGTTGCCGGCCTTTAAGGTGAAGATACGCTGTCTTCTTGAAAGCTAAATGTTATAGGGTTTTTCAACTTGATCTTTTTTTCACACTTTTGTGTTAATGTCTTTGTGGAAGCCCTATGGTACAGCGAGATGGTGACCGCCGACCGCCGCTCGACCACGGCAAATCCTGTCGCTACATCCCGCGATTTATAACGTGTTACGTCGTCGCCTCGCATCGGATCGGATTCGGTTCACCTGCACTTTACTGTGCCATCGACACGTTTGTTTTAATACTTTCTTTCTTGTAAAAGTATAACCCACCAGTAAGGCTAAGTTGCACCATCTTACTTTAACTTTGACAAACGTCAAAAATCTGTCAAACTTCATGCAAAAAGCGTCGGTGATTGTTATTGTTATGGTTAAAATAAGGTGGTGCAACTCAACCTAAGTGTATTGAAACAATATCTTTTTGACCATCGATTTTTCGTAGCCTAGTCTTACATTTTTGGTAGTTCTTAATGCGATAATACCATAATAAAAAGTACAAGTTCTAAATTGTGTCTAAAGTGAGCGAGCCTCAAACATGAGTAATCCCCTAATCCCGTGCCACTCCACGCAGGTCTTAGTCTGACGTCATGAAATTCAGAATAACTCCTGAGACAGTTAGCTCTTTAAGGCTTCAGGCAGACGATGTATGTATATACATTGTAATACATATTTATGTTGATAATACTCGTAATAATATAATTAATCATTATCATCATTTTAGCCACAGGACGTCCACCTGAACATAGGCCTGCAACCAGCGCCTTCCTAATAATTATGACGCCTTGAAAATCGACATTAAAATTATTTTATTTTTCTTTATTCAGAAAACCACAGCTCTTTATAATAATAATACAAACAGGTATGTTTGTTCTTACAGCCAATAATGGATTCTATATATTATTACAATCTCGTAAAAAACAGTCAAAGGGAAAAGGAAATTATTCATTTAAGACACCTAATTAATTTGGTTAATTGATAGTACTACGACCACCACCTGTGATGTTTGTTTAAAGCGTTTCATTGCATTCACAGAAAGGGTTTTTATACTGCCACGAAATCACTTGACTATTAAAATTTATTTAAGTTTGAAATACTATGTAGTAAATCTATAAGAATAGCGTCGCTTGCGGCGGCCTTAGTGAAAAATAAACAGTCGGCGCGAAACGGAGAGTCAAACTAATGGCCGACGAATTACGGTCATTACAACTCGCGCGAGTAAAAACTAGACAAGTGGGCAATGGACCTACATTGTTGGGTTCCGTAGTTAACAACAGCACCGTAGTAGTAACTATTAAGTAAAACGTTTTTAAAATCTTGGTAAAGTTCTTTATTAACTAATTACTTAAATTAGTATACTTCGCTTCGTAGCCGTCCAAGCGTGATAGATCCAACTTTAAATATCCATAAGTATAATTTTTTCATGCTTTTCAAGAGTTTTGAGGAAATAAGCTTAATTTGATAAATGGCCTGAAGTTTGATCTAGCTTTAATTTAGTAACGCAATTTTTACTTTATCTGATTTGGAAAAGACTTTTAAACTCCAAAGAGTCGTAATTTTAGAATAATAATGGTGAGCTTTCATATTTTCCTCTTCACAGACTGTACCCTAAAACACGCAGTAACACCAACACGTGCCTAAACGACTCCATAGCACTCTACCCTCTTTTTGTCCTCAAGAAAATAAAGTTTCCTTCAATGAAATTCATTTTATGTCTTCCTAAGTATATATATTTGAAATCGAAGTTATTTTACGGTCTTGTACCATTGTACTTACACAATCGATAATAACAAAGTCTCACCATACATCGTTGCTTAAGTTCATTCACTGCTAACGTTTTTGCGATGAAAACCATCGATGTATATGAAAGAGAGTTTAAGTTCCAACAATAAGGTTTGGGGATCGGGGTAGCCGTTCAGGTGGATGTCGGTAAGTGTAATATATTTTTTCTTGTCGGTCATTTGTCTGAGGCGCGTGAGTTTTTGCCGACATTAAGCGCCTTAAAAAGGGCATTTACCTCGGAGGGCCGGAGGGACTCAATTGTTCCGTTTAACTCGAGCCTCCACATGTGAGGCCGTGAGAACGTTCGCGTGCACCGATTTTTTAGCTCTAATCGTTTTGTAAATGACACTGATCCCGGGCCGTGGGCAGATTTCAAAATACTTTTTTAAAGGTCAGGAAAAAGAGCGAATTATTTTTAATACATTAATGAGCCTTTCACAAGCTGATTACGCGAAAAAATCCTTTGAAACCCAAATTAAACATTTATCAAGCCAGGAAGTCACGGAGATTTTTCCGATGCTGGTTCCCTATGGGAAATTATATATTTTTATGGAAATATTAAAAGAGCAACAGAATTCCCTAAAAGGAAATTGACTAATAAAATGGGACCATTTATAAATAAAAGGCTCGCTAATTCCCAGTAAACTGGGCACAGGAAACGGACGGGGCGGGAAATGTCCCAGTAAAAGAGAATGGTAGAACATCTTCAGTGCAGGTCAACAACACATTATGATGTGACAGCATGCACGATTTACCCCTATCGTGCATGCTATTAAAAAAAGAGCGAAGATTATGACGTGACTTATGCAACATTCATAGTAGGCAGAATAGCAAATGCAATCTTTTCAAGATGGTGCCTACAGAATACCAGCATTCATGTTCTGAATGGATGATACAAGCTGAGTAGGAGCCATTTTGGTTCAATAAATTATGTATGTAATTTAATTTGTGTAAAACGTTTGTTTGAACCAAATAAACCATTTTTCTTTCTTTCTTTCTTTCTTTCAAATGTGATGGCTTTGTTGACTCGTTGCCGTATGAATTTTGAAAAGAGACTCAAGATATTATACATTTACTGTTTATTTATACTGTGGCAATGGGCAATTATAATTATTACGCTTTTCGCAGCTTTACTTCTTAGCATGTTCCTCGGTAATCTTTTCATCCGGCTCCGGTATGATTTACGTGGGTAATCTCATAATTTTCGGGCAACTATTCATCGGCTGCGAATGAGGTACGTATTATTGTGCATAATTAACTTAAGAATTTGTTTTTGTATTACACATTTACACGTAACTAACTCTAGAATACTGTTCGCAAGTTTTGGAGGAGTGTTTATTTTTTTATTGAAAAATACGTACGTACACAAACAGATCAACAGATCACTGTCTATTACATTATAGCCTATTGAAAATTTAGTTTAACATCACTTACAGTTTTCGCAATATTATTCTCTTTATAATGACAGCTTAGCTTTAATATTATAGTCTCCATTTTAGTAGCTTCAATAGCCGATCCTATTAATAAGAGATCCTGTTGGCCAGTGTGTGTTCAGAAATACTCGCAGATAAAAATATTAGTGATAAAATTTTATAAAAAAAAAATAAAACCGACTCCAAAAAACCTACACTAAAACGTAGAAAAATAATTACTAATTACCTACTTATTTATTAGGACGAATTATTAATATTTATGTAGGTATACCATGATTGATACTTCTGGAGTCGGTGCCAAGATTATGAAACATGTAAAGTTTGCCTGTTTTGATAATACCTATTCAACAAAAAAATAATCGTTCAAATTGGTTTATAATCGGCGGAGATATTACGTATAAAAAAGTTCATCCCCAATTTTCCACCCTTGGGGGTTGTTTTTTTTATTATTAAATTTAAATGGGACCACCCTTGAGGTATTACCTATACGCCGAAAAAAGATTTGTTCAAATCGGTTCATAATTGGCGGAGTTATCGCGTAACAAACATAGAAAAAAAAAAACATACGGGTCGAATTGAGAACCTCCTCCTTTTTTGAAGTCGGTTGAAAATAAAAGGGCAGGCGTTATGGACCTAATAAAGGCCTAAATGAGTTAGCCCCGACCGTGAAATGAGTATGCAGTCGTTAGAGGTTACACCCAAATTAGAGGCTGCCAATTCTTAAGCCATTTGCTGCATAATTCTTTAATTAATAAGCTTAAAATCAATAATCTTGTATAATGATAATGATGGGATTTTAAAATATGATTAATTTCTGGAAACAAGCTTTAAGTAGTGTTTATTGTGAAAATCTAAAACGTTAAAATAACGGTATCGTTATAGCCAATGAGCTGCTGTCATTGTGACATGACGTAGTACCTAATGTCAATGTCACACTAGAAACGTCAGAATAGAGGGACACGCCGGGACGACTCCGCGCGCTTTTGTGCTAAGTGATGAATTGTATTTTAAAATGAGGCAATAATATAATGTGAAAGTTAAGTATCCAGTGTTTTATTTATGAGAATAGATCTACCGGCCTCTAATAGTAGGTATATTATCTGACATCTATGATAGAAATACACACAGAGTTTTCTTTGGTCTTTGTTGGTTTTAGCCGCCAACCGGCTTTGTAGTCCGACCCGTAAACCACTAACCGTTGATCAAACAGAATTAAAGACAAGCAGCCCCCCAATACTCGTACCCACAGATCACAGAAACTAAAGGGAGATGTGACAAGGGGGCGGGGCCAGTGTCGCAGCAATATCAGAGTAAATACAAATGAGTAGGTCATCTTCATAGAAACGCACCGAGCGCGGTTTGTATGTGAGCGCGCCAATACGCATGCGGCGCGCACGCACACACTGACAAAATTTAGCGTGGATTAGCGGTGAGTTGCCCCGAATTTTGTCAGTGTGTGCATGCGCGCCGCATGCGTATTGGCGCGCTCACATACAAACCGCGCTCGGTGCGTTTCTATGAAGATGACCTACTCATTTGTATTTACTCTGATATTGCTGCGACACTGGCCCCGCCCCCTTGTCACATCTCCCTTTAGTTTCTGTGATCTGTGGGTACGAGTATTGGGGGACTGCTTGTCTTTAATTCTGTTTGATCAACGTTTAGTGGTTTACGGGTCGGACTATAAAGCCGGTTGGCGGCTTAAACCCACAAAGACCAAACCAAAACTCTGTATTTCTATCATAGACATACATATCGTGCGTAAAATTTAGCGTGGATTAGCGGGGAGTTGCCCCGAATTTTGTCAGTGTGTGCATGCGCGCCGCATGCGTATTGGCGCGCGCTCACATACAAACCGCGCTCGGTGCGTTTCTATGAAGATGACCTACTCATTTGTATTTACTCTGGCAGTATGCCCAAAATGACAGCAATGATGACAGCAGCGACGTCATATATGAAAACAGAAAACATTGATTGCGTAGTACTAAAGATTATTCGAACGTTAAGTACTGATACCGCAGTGGATAATTAGCACATTCATACTAACATAATGCATTCAATCGCACGTCACTATGTATGTAGTGGTGCTGTACGTACATTACTTGCAACCTGGTATGCGAACGAATAGTAGCTCTGAATGCGATGAGTGCATGACACACACTCTTCGCGACGTATTGTTTTTATTTTGATTACTTTGAGCATCTCTTTATATCTCTATGCTCGTGCCCTTAGCATCAACTTTACCTAGAAACCATTTTATTCCCAACCCCTTTATTATCAGTCGATAAGGGATGAGAGATAGCAACAAAAATTGAAAAAATCCGGCCCCGGGTTGGAATACTGACCGCCATCATTTGGCTCGCCCCGGGATATAATATTATTTACTTATGCCGGAACCGTGAAAGAAGGCTTTTAATTTTATCTGTGATTTCTTTCGGAGATTTCTGGAGAATATTGAAAGGTATTGTGCAATGTCTGTTTGGCTACCGAAATAGATTGAAAGTGTTTTCATTGATGTTTAAAAAAAGATTCAGGCAGCTAATGGTCTGGCGTTTAACGTCCCCATAATACAGGATTACCTAGTTTGGGGACTGCTGGTAAGTCTTAAGTTATCCAATTGATTTAATTCATTGATCCAATTCAGTCGGCCGTTTGGTGTAGTGGTTCAGAACGGACTACTATGCCGAGAGGTCCCGGGTTCGATTCCCGGCCGGGCAAAAATTGAAATGATGAATTTTAATTTCTGTGACGGGTCTTGATGTGACTATGTATAATATTTATGTATTAAAAAAAAAAGTATATAAGTAGTATACCCGTTAAGCTAGCACCCATAACACAAGCATTAAGTTGCTTACTTTGGGGCTAGCTGGCGCTGTGAGAAATTGTCCAAAGATTTATTTATTTATTTAATTACACCAGTTATTTTTTTGTATTTGTTGTGTACCTTTCGGAAATAAAGTTTTATTTATTTATTATTTATTTATTTATTTAACTCAGTTAGTTCTTGAGGTATGGAAGCGGCACGGGAGGGTGTTTTAACGTCAAACGTCAGTGAGACTTCAGATCTCATTCAGAATTATAATGCTTAGTCAAGTAAGCAGGCTCTGGATTGGAATCCCCAAGGAAAACGCAAACGTGGTCGCCCCAGGCAAACTTGGCGGCGCACTGTAGCGGACGAGGCGAAGAAGATCGGCAAGACCTGGAGCGAAATCAAGCGAGAATTTCAAGATCGAACGCGATGGAGGACTGTTGTGGACGCCCTCTGCCCCATCTAGGGGACATAGGACCATAAGTCAAGTCTATAGTTAGGCAGGTATATGCTGTCCTGGCATATGAATGCGGCGTGAAGGTTCTCACCATCACATCAGCGTTACATTAATTATTCCCCAATTTTGATCTCTTAACCCGCGACACCGACAATTGTGGGTCCAATGACTGTTAAACTTTCCCCCGGGACAAACTTGACCTTCCCTGGTTGGATTTTTATTGGCGTTCAAGCTGTAGATCCTGGCTACAGCGGTGGGGACGAGATGTGGGAATAGTCCCGTTTGATTCGCGACACACGGGGCAGAAAGAGGTCCAAAGGTGTGGGATTAAAAAGAAGCTTTTATGTGTAGTGACATTCAAAAGACCTTCGAAAATACTGACTATAAATATTTGGTAGACTATTTTAGCTTTTTCTTTGGACTTACTAAATATTTTAAATTAATATTTACGTCTGTCTATGTAAAAAGAAATGAAGTAAAATAAATGCTTTATAGAAAATTAAACGTCTTTTAGGATTAAGACTTTAATTATTACAGAGTGTAAGAGACATGTTCAGTTAATATACAATTTGGCGCTAATTAACAAAATTATAATTCATTGTTCAAGTTTTTGACAACCTGTCTATAACACAGTGTGATTGTAAAACGTTCAAAGAAATTCTGGAAATATCTATTACCTATTATTTAGTAAGTGAAAATGTCACCTTGCTAAATTGTTTTAGCAAAGTTTAATTTCACGTTAAACAGAACGGAGCCTTTCCAAATATTAGCCCAGCCAGGTACCTTACAGTACTAAGTGCCCTTCTTTTTGTGCCCTGAAAATGTTCAAAGGATTTAATAAAAATATCCTGGACACTTAATCTGAGACCAAAAAACCGTTCCGCCTCAAGTCCCATAATCGCGTAACAACACAGTCGGTGTTGCTTTAACAAAAAATCCTCGTCAAAGAGACGCGTTACAAAAAGACGCATCGCCCCGGGACGGGACGTCCCGCACGGGTTTTTGCTCACGCATTTGCGTCATAGATTATGTTGATAGAGGTTCAGATTGTAACGTTTATGCTTATATTAACGTCCCTTTACCTAAACCGTGCAAGATTTGACATTTTTGTGCCAACCTTTAAGAAATTAATATCACGAGTCGTAGCTACACCTTACCTTGATTTAGTTGGCTCACCATAATCATCAGAGAATTTCTAACAGTGCGTAAGTAATTACATTTGACGGTTTTAACTTTTTGATGCCATTGGATGAAGAAAGACCGCGTGCTTAATTTTTCCGATCTCCTGTAAAATGCATATTTTTGACATACGTTACGCACTGTTAGAACTTTACTGATGATATGCCATATAATGCCAAATTCCTTCAGAAAGGCTTTCTGTTTACTTTTACTTTGTGTTTACTGAAAACCATATTTTTCATGCCATAACTCATGACCATCGATAGTTGAGAGATCCGTTGTGAAGAGATTAAAACGGATTTCAATCTACTTGAATGCACTGGTCTAATTCGTCTAAATGTTCGTCAGTAAGTACTAAAGTCATATCAAACGACATTCTAACTTTATTTGCAAAAGCGCCTCTCTCCTGGCACTTAACATTTCTCGCACGGACAAGAAGCTAACATTGTCATCGTATGTATTTGTAATAGACGCTTTTGGAACAAATGTAAGCGTCGCCGCACACGGACCACAAAATGTAGCTAGAAGCGGCTTCAAAATGTAGCTGAAGCGCGACAGTCACGTCTTGTGGCTGGTGGTCGCCACTCGCCACAATTTGTGGTCTGTGGCCGCTACTTTTACACCCATGCAGGTTCACTGGGGTAAGAGAGAGAGGGCACACAAGTGCCGTGTGGTAGCAAGTGCCCTGGAAAGGGCATATGTTTTGAATAAACTATTAAAACTCATTTATTTCTGTAAATAGGCTTAAAAAAAGCACTTTTACACGTCCACTTTTACAGTATTAACCCTACCACTGCTTCAGGACAATAAATGGGCCAGTGCTGAGAAGAAGCAGCGCAAGAAACTCAGTCACTATTGTCAGCCTCTTTTTCAAAGGTTTACATGCTTTAAAATGTACAAAGTTATAAATATTTATGCGAGCTAGGCAGTAACGTATCCCAAACATTTTTATCTTTTAAATAATCATCGACTTTATAGTAGCCCTTTTTCATTAAGGTACTTTTAATATGTGCTTTGAATTTATGAATGGGTAGTTCTACAACAGTTTGTGGTAATTTATTAAAGAATTTAATACATTTTCCCATAAATGAATTACCAATCTTATGCAATCTGAAATTTAGAACGGCAAGTTTATTTTTGTTTCTTGTATTAAAGTTATGCAAATCGCTCTTTTTCGTGAATTGCTCTATATTTTTGCGGACATATAAAAGGTTTTCATAAATGAACTGTGAAGCTACTGTCAGTATGTTTATTTCCTTAAAAAAATCTTTCAAGGAAAATCGGGGTCCAAGGTTATAAATGGCCCGCACTGCTCTCTTCTGCAGAACAAACACAGTTTCAATGTCCGCGGCTGAGCCCCACAACAATATGCCGTATGACATTATACTATGAAAATAGCTAAAATATACTAGCCTTGCCGTTTCAATGTCAGTTAATTGCCTTTCGTATTTAATTTCTTTTCATTTCATTTCAGTGACAGGTGGACTTTATCGGAAGAACGTCAGCCTGTCCTGTCAGTTCACCACCGGAATTGATTTGCTCCGCATCGCATTCGCATATAATTACTTGAAGACAGATAAGTCTATATGGCATCATATCCAGCCAACTAAAGAGAGCTCTGGAGTGCCGGCACCCTACGTCGGGAAATGTATGAAAACTACAGGAAAAACGTCGGTTGCGGTGTTTTGTTTGTGGCCGGTGGCCCGTGTGCGGCGACCCTGATGCGTATGTGAGTGTTCGTACAGTTCGTCACAAAACACACGGAGCTCGCCGCCATCGCTCACGCAGTATCGCGCTCTGACAGCGCGCGTCTTCCCAAATTAGAGGCATTTTCGCAGATTTATAGCCCCATTTGCATTTAGAGCATTCAAAAAGCCGCCTCAGAATAAATACGTGACGTTTGTACCGACATTATAAGCGTATTTGTTTATTTAAAGTGTGGAGAAAAATGCTAAATGGCGGCAAGATTTAACGGATTTGTTTCGGTCATTTTGTAAAATATTTTCGCTTTGCGGCATTTGTTTGGTTTTATGTCCAAAACGGAAACTAACGCGATAGGATTATGTTTAGATAATAAGTATCCAATGTATCACTATTATAAAGCAAATAATGAAAAAAAAAAAAAATCAAAGGCGAGAGTGAATAGGCACTTACAGGGCAAATACTTATGTAAGTGCCATCCTAGACTGCATCTCACTTAACACCAGGTGCGATTGCGGTCAAATACCTGCCTTGTTATGCATAAAAAAAACTATGATCTAAGCTAAGTACATTTAACCAACCTACTCCGTATAATCAGTGCACTAAGACTGGTGGTGACTTGAGCTCCACACAGTGATTTCCGAAGCTTAGCGGCGTGGCTTCTGTTCGAAGCTTTGGAGGGGCTTACTCAGGTTATTCAGGTGTACAACCCTTTTACATGTAGGCACTCCTACTGTACATACCTACAAATAGTAGGTAGTATTTTTAATTTTTTTAGCCAAAGAACTTTAAAAAAATGAAAATTTTCTGCTAGTAAGCTCTATTTTTTCACTTTGTTAATTCACTCCAGCAACCCAGCGTAAAGTAATACTGTTGTGAAAAATAAACAGTGTTTAAAAAACATTTTAAAAGTTAAAAAATGCTGAATTATCTCCTAAAGCCAACACAGCCACTCGAAAAACAGAATTACCTAAAATGGAGCTCGCTAAGAGATTAGCTCAAAAAATTCTCTCGACTCCATTTTTAATTAGGAAGGGGCTTAATAATCTAAATGAATATTTTATCTGCGATCCGAGTTATTTGTATAAAAGCTCAAACAATGGATTCAATTAAATGACGTCGGAGAGTGCAGCCGCGGCGGGGCGCAGGGCGACGACTCGAGCCACTCTTGTTTCAGAAAGAATTGAAAAAAATAATCTCTGGACTAATACCTAGGTACGTTAGTTAGTTGTAACTTAATGCTACAATAGTGGATTAGAGAGCAAAGAGCCTAATGACTAGTAGATCAGTTACTTAATTAGGTACTGATGGCATGGCAGCTAATTAGCTTGGCGACCTCTTTAATTCCAACAGTTTTATTTCATGATAAAATCCGCAAATATTAAAGTCCCTGTCTGGGTTTAATAAATTCATAGGTTGAAGTGGGGAATAAAGATCCTAGTGACATCAAACTTTGAAAGACGTGGCGTGGGTCTTCCATTCGGCGGATCTTTTTCCTAGTTAAGGTTCGGAGAAGTTGTGTACCTACAAACTACCCACACACTCGTAGTGTCGTAGCGTTCTGTGGATATCGCTTTGGGTAGGAAGCAAACTCGCTAAAGACATTCCAGACATTTAAAATCACTTTTAAATTTCAACAAAGATAAAATGAACGGATTTGAATGGGTTTTCTGATCTTAGTAACCTATGGTCGGGGAGGTCCGAGCGGGAACGTTACGGTAAAAAGTAACGAAATAGAGTGCGACGCGGCGCGCGTTACGTGAGCGGCTAAATATGGATGAGTCTCTTTCTATAGCTGGGTGCTTCATCGCGGTGGACTAGGAAAATGTCCCAACCATTAGAAGGTAGTATGATGACGTAGTTATGTGCCTAAACGAAACGCTACCGTACAGCAGTTTAAATAGCTACGCTGTGAAACATAATGTTCGAAGTTTTCCACAATAGTTTTAGAATCAATCCAGGTGGGATACTGATGATGACGATAATTCATAAATAATGCCGTTAATCACATTAATATTATAAAGGCGAAAGTTTATGTGTGTAGGTATGATTGTTAGTTATTCGCGCAAATACTACTGAACGGCTTTTGATGAAACTTTACAGTGTTATTGTTTATAGCCCAGAAAAACAACATAGGCTACAATTTATGACGATCTGTGACAAACTGAATTTCACGCGGGTGAAGCCGCGGGCAAAAGCTAGTAATATAATATAATTTTACAAATTTCAATTTTCTAATTTTAGTTCCCTGCGAATTGAGACCAGGAATTTCATTCAAAGCTCGACCTGAGAAGCGTTAGTAGTGTCAGTACATTAATGAAGCCAAAGAGATAGTGACTATCATCTTTTTATGATGTTATAAAGTACAAAGACCGGTATTGTGATTTTCTGAATGGGTTCCAATAATGTATCAACGAAATAATATTGTACAGGTCAAAGGCCATATAGTTCGAGCAGCCTTTTCAAAAACAACTATTAACATTTTCTTATGAACCGAATTGATTTCTCTTGTAAGTAGCAACACATTCCTTTGTGTCCGGATTTCTTTGAGTTTCTTTATCTACCCCCACACTTGGCGTGAGTGGTTTAACACGCATTACGATTGTACCCAAAAGGCACCTTAATAAAATATGAAATGCCCTGTGAATTCTTGCTTTTTGAAGGGTCTCTTGAGGGTCGGCATTTAACTAATACAGCTTTGTGGCAAAGCCTTCTATTAGGTGGAACTTTTGTTTCAAAGGCGGTGGAGAGGCCGGCGATGAGGTTTGGGCCAGCCTTGTGATGTGACGGAAAGGCCTCTTGGCTTCAGTCAGACCACTTGTAATAATATAATTCAGACCGTGAATTTCTTATTTGTACTTAAATCGCTTAACAAGATTATTCTTAATGTAATTTCTCCGTGATTGCTCGCTCAGCTATCTGATGCGGTTCATTCCACACTAGACACTTGAAATCAATTCACAGAAAATTGTATTTGCTTTAATAGCGAATCAAATTAATTCTAGATAAATATCAAGGTTTAAAGTTATTGAACGTGAACGCTTTGGAACTAACTCTAAATAGATTAAACAAAAATAAATAACTGTCTGGGGACCGACACCATTGTTATTAAAAGCAATTTTATTCTGTTATGGTGGGATCAGGTCTCTTAGCCTATGTAGTAGTCTGAATTTTCTTGCTGACTAATAGGTTCGTAAAAAATGTGCTTCTGAAACAAACACTCACTTTATAGAATTCTCGCAAATCTAATTTTCTAAGTGAATGCTCCCAGACACATTCTTCTTAAAATGTGCCTTAAAAGAAATATTCATAGCCTAATTTACGTTTTTAAACGTATTTATACGATGCCGTTTGTTTCCAAAAATGCATGATTACGATTTTACTCGTTAGATCAAAGGATGCCTTAATTGAGTTATGTCAAGACATGGTGTTTTGACACCGTAAACTTTTGCAGTATAACTCGTTACGTCGTTCGTTCTAAACAGGGGCTGTAAAATCTCTAATATGGCTTAATTAGACGACAGCAATCAGGCGAGCTGTAGACATTAATTGCGTTATCAGCGCTCGCGGCTGGAGCGTCAAATGTTGTGATAGGTGTTGAGTTGGAGTTATAGTGGTTGAATGACGAGATTTATTCAATTGTTTGTTAAAAGATTACAAAAATATTTGAAATAAATCAAATTAATTTTACTTTTGCCTCTAACGTAACGTAAACGTTCTATTTGTTACCGTTAACAACACAATTTCAATGTTATTTATTTAATCGTTATTAACATTTCTTAGCGAATAGAGTCGCTTCTCAAACTAAATTTTTAAATAAACAACTTGAAAAAATCGACCTGCCTAAGGCGGGACTCGAACCCTCAGTTGCAAGAGCAGTCGCCCGGCAAGCGGTAGGTCGTGGGTTTGAGTCCCGCTTATTTAAAAATTTAGGTCTTTATTCAACGTGTTCCATTTGTTTTCCGGAAATTTTAGGGGTATATTCTATAAATAAAAACTAGTTAAAGAGTCTTAGGAATATGTGTTTTTAAAAGCATATTTTTGAAGATATTGTGGATTCTAGATTTAGAAGATAGGTAGATAGGAAGATACCTAGTTGATTTAGATTATAGTATCATCAATCTAGTTTTTTTTTTTTTCAAAATTGTTACCTAGTCTTTTTGTGCAGACTTTTTATTGATAAGTGTATGTAAATTATGAATTATTTCAGTAAAAAATTAAGTTTTTAAATAATTTCGTATGAAAAAAAAGGCGAAAAAAATTGTTTCTATGAATCTAAAAGTCGAGATGTAACTATGAGTTGTGTAATCGTTCAACATCATTTAACTGCGGAAGATCGCAGTCAGACAAACTTGGAGACATTAATTACGTCATTGGGGGTGCGGCGGCTGCTGACAAATGTTTTGATGGGCGTTGAGAAGATAAATATCTGCGTCGAATTAAAGGGACAAAATGATTACATTTTAATTGATTGGCTGGGAGATAGAGAAGTATAGAGTTTTCTTCATAACATTCAAAGTGATGCTGTACTATTATTACGGGACTATTTTTTTTTATCCACAACGAGGAAGCTCTTGGCCTGTATCTCACCTGATGGTAAGTGACGATCAGGCCGAAGGTGGAAGCGAGCTTCACCCGGAATCCCCAACCACGGAGGAACTGGCTATCTCACCTCTAACTGCCGGAACACAACAATGCTGTTAACATTGTTGTTATGGCGACAGACTTAGGTAAGATGGTGGTAGCTAGCCAGACGGACTTAGAACAAGCCCTACCACCAACCTAACCGAACAGAAAAATCTGCCCCCACTGGGAATCGAACCCGGGACCTCTGCGTCTGAAGCAGGTGGTCTTACCACTAGAACACAGGTGGTTAAGTCTGCTAGCGGAAAAACTGAAAATTAATAAATAATCATGCAAGTTTCGTGCGCTGCTTCTTCCCAGCACTGGCCCATTTATTGTCCCGAAGCAGTGGTAGGGTTAGAGTAAAACCTACTGGGACGTGGAAAAATGCGTTTTAAAAACCTACTTGCAATAAATAAGGAAGGAAAGTCGAACCTTCACTTCGAACTCCTCCTATGTCCTTCTGATTTAATTCGTTGCGGGTCTAATCACAGTTTTACTGGTTTTACTTTCTCCCGGGACTAACTTGACCTTCACTGGTTGGGTTTTATTGGCGGTCAAGCTGTACGTCCTGGCTACAACAGGAGTTGCAGCGGTGGGAGTGGGAGGCGGGAAAATTTACAATAAATATTTGACATTTATGACTTTTAATAAAAATCATCAGAAAGTCAACTCGTTCAAAATTATGCGTGAACCGTTCGAAGTATATTTCAATTTGAAGCACTCGTTCGCTGGCGCTTGATTCGCATTTATCAAGAAATGTTATTGCAGAAGTTCGCAACTTGTCGAGCAGCGAGTGTATGCCGCGTACAGTCGCCCGCGAAAGTGCAAAGTCAAAGTCAAAATTCCTTCATTTATATGAACTACTTATTAAAAATAGGTAGTGCTTGCAAATCGTCAAATATTAAAAAAATAAATAAAATTAAAAATAAAACTTATTTATTTCAGGCCAGGGTCCAAAAAATTTCAATAATAATTAGATTACATCATGAATTAAAATAAAAAAAAAATAAGACTAATAAAAAAAAAACTTTTGCTCTTAGGGAAGTGGTGGGAAGCGTGAAGGCTCAAGTGTCTCCTAATCTTGGCTCTACCAGCGCTTCGAGACCAACATTTGGCAAGTGCTGAGAAGAAGACGAATTACGAATACAAAGAATCAGCCGAAGAGTAAATTCAAATAGCTACATTGCAGTATCAGTCAAAAGAGCAACTTCAAATAGCTGCGTGCTGCATTCGATTTCGTAATGCAATTTTGTTTTGAACCGTGTTCAAGGGAAAGATGATATTTCCATTCCAATAAAGCCTCATTTGGGAATTGTCTGCTCTGTTACTGTAGATCTGCTGTCTAGATGACTGCTCTTTCACTGAGTTACTACGAGTATGTAAAGGTAAATGCAGTAACAATGCAACTATTCTGAACAGGTTGGAATCTATTGATTTAACATGTTTGAGTAAGTTAGATAATGTCTTACTCTTTATGAAATCTATACTAATAAGCTGAAGAGTTTGTTTGTTTACTTGAACGCGCTAAGATTTTAGGAACTACCGGTCCGATTTGAAAAATTCTTTCAGTGTTAGATAGCCCATTTATCGAGGAAGGCTATAGGCTATATATATACCATCACGCTACGAGTAATAAGTGCAGAGCAAAAATGAAAAATGTTGCGAAAACGGGTTTTCACGCGTACGAAGTCGCGGGCACAGCTAGTGCACGATAATTATTGTGTTTTAATTCTTTAAGACACTATAAGGTCAATGAAAAAATGTATCCGTCTGTACTTGTCGCCAGGCGACAAAATATTTGCAAAAATATGCGCGACTGTTGCCGGCGACTTGGAAGCGTTGCCAGCGAACTGATTTAATTTCCGCACATTTTTAGAGTTCCACGCAAAAACGCGCGATCCATTTGTTTGTCATAGTTCCACAGTTTTACACCGATTTCGGGGAGTGTAAAATGTTTTTTGTGGGAAAGTTACTCGCTTCACTGACGTTTGGTAAAAGAAAAAGCTTTATGCAAAAACTTTGGGTATGAGTTTGGCAGTTGGTTTGGTTTTATCGTTTCTGTTAAGAACTATATCGTTTATGGTGCGCTATTCTTGACACACAATAAAATAAGTAAATAATAAAATTAATAAGAGATATTAAGCCGTGACCACACTAGCCTTATCTCTTTTGAAGCGAGCGTATTCCTCTTGTGCGTTGCAGTCATCCGTATCTAAATTCCGTATAGATAACAGTATAGTCTCGAATATTATTCTCATGTATCGTGTGGCCCCAGCCTAATAAATTCTCATTTAAATTTTCTTCAATAATTTATAGTTTAAGTCGAGTTAACTTGGAAATCTTAAACGAATAATGCCGTCAAAAGGCTTCTGAAACTAAGTACCTACGCATAATATCGTAAAACTCTTAGCAAATTAAATATTAAACAGCCCAAGAGGATCCACTGATTGGAAGAAACCTCACAAGTCGTTTTCAAATTGAATTTATGGTTTGTAAAGCAATATACACGAGCGAGGGCGAATGTTGACGTTCGAGACCGAACTGAGCTAATCTGCCAGTTTGGTTTTAGTACCTTGGAGGAGGCCTTTGTCCAGCAGTGGACGTCATTTAGCTGAAACGAACGATGCAATAGAAGTCTCGATTAAATAAAACGTGATGTATTTCATATTTCATTCAAACAAAGTATGAAACATTCGTCTGCTTTTATAATGTAAATGTAAAGTGTATTTTATAACAAAGAAAATAGAAGACTACGTACGTCCTAGAATTAAATAAATATAAGTTTTGAGGAATATTTCGCTGTACGTTCTTCATAAAAGCGAAAGTAACTTTGCCTGTGTTTGTTTCATTTTTATGACAAAGACGTAGGTAGAACCAATTTATGAAAAAAATCATTAAACATTGTCCAAAAAAGGTAGTAGAATAAGAATAAGAAAAACTTTATTTGACACAAAAAGAAAAAATAGTAGTAGATAATAGAAAGTTGGAAAAGAGAAGTCACAGACAGAGATGATTTTTTGGATGATAAAATTCAATCGCGCGATTATAATCTGTGCCAGACAAACTAATACACGTGCAAAGTTGCGGGAAAAAGTTAGTAGAGCCAATTTATAAATATATAGGACAGGTTGTATAAAACAAAACCTTCCCAGAAAATAAAGCATTCAATATTGTATGTACCTAACACACTCTCGACATTATCGGGTTTCTCGTGTATTCTAGGTCGATCCATTCTATACGTGCCTTTAGATATGCGATCAATCTTTCGCCATATTTTGTCTTATAATCCCATTCCTAGTGTGACACTTTTATTCGGAACGGAGAAGCAATACAATTAAAATAATAGCTCTCAGTACTGAAGGGTGGTTGTTTGTGCGAAGAAATTGGGAAATAGGGATGGCCATATTTCAGATAAAACAGATGTTATCGATAAACTAATCATTTAAAATCAATTCACACTAAACTAATTTGTTTGAGTGGCCAAAGTTAACTACTGATGAAGTTTCAAGAGTAAAATACAAATTATGAAATATTTCTAAAGAGTGCTCTGAACAAATACAGACTAGTGCTCTCGATGAGGCAAGTGTTACTAGACGCTTGGTTAAGCTCCGTAAAAACTTTAATTAAAACCCCGCAGTTAAGTATCTGTTCAATAATTAACGAGTCCCAGTAAAATACAAGGTTGTTACAAAATTAACTTGCACAAAAAACAGCTAGTTCTGCAAAAAAGGACCTGCTTATTTGCCAGTTTTAAAGCACATTTAATAACTAACTGCGGCGGTTTAGCGCGTGCCCTTTTGTGTGAAAATGCAAACACTGCCGCTACGTCATAATATTTTAACATGTCGGTGGCTGACGTATCCACGGCGATAAAACATAATTTATGCAAACTCTCATGTGTGTAACAATGACAAGCTTTATGGTGACAATTTATAGCAGCTTTAATACGACGAGGACTTCCTCGTTTAAAGGCGTGATAACAAAATGCCTAAATGAACTAAAAATAGATAAACCACTAAAGAAGGTGCCTAAAGGTAAGATCACACCGGATGATACTCCTCCTCTTGAATGTAAAAAGATGTTTGTAGTGTCTTCATACTTAAGTGCCAAACATCGATCTAAATTGAAGATTTTTCATTTTCATATTCTTTAAGTCGGCATATTACCGACCGAAAGATATCGACTTCCAATAAAACTATTTCCGTTCAAGGTCCGTGTCTATCGACTGTAGAATATCGACGTCTGACCTTGCCAGCGCACATCCCTAGAAGGCCGGAGTCGCCGCAAAACAGAAACATTACGATGATATAGGGGTGCGCTCGCGCGGGCAAACGGCTTACAAGGCTCGCGGTAAGGCGGGTACACATCTGCGCGGCACTTGACATATTAATAGACTTTATAGTGTCGGATAGATAAATACCACGTCCTTGATAAAGTGCCCATCACAATACGGGCTATTTAAAGATACACACCTATTAAAAAAACTGTTTACAAAAAAACAAGAAACATAAACAGAAGTTTGATAGGGTAGACCGATGCTACTTTTAAATATAGTACTAAATATAATATAGCACTTTGGCTACTTTACGTCGAAAATTTTAGGAATATAAACATACCATTGAAGACAGCAAATATTTATAATTTTTAACCACACAATTACCCCTATCTGATTGAAATTGAATCAGGTTTGTTAAAGTAAATAAAATTAAAACACTCACCAAATTCCAGCATTTTCATTTCCACGGAAATCTGAAACCAAAAAATTAAAACGTAAAGTTTTCCGTGAGAAGGTTTCCGATTTAAATCCATCAGGACTTTAAGGTTAAGACCCGAGTGCCATTTGGAGGGCGGGGATTTCCCGGGATCCGCCGGGTAATAACGGCACAGCCGGCTGTGCGAGCAGTAGGCTTGGACGTGCTTCGTTAGCATTTTAAAAAGGTAGAAAAGTACTCCTTCTCAGAGAAACAGCTTGATTTTAGTATGTTCATCTTTCATGCTTTTTTGTATAGAAGACGTTTGCTCGAACTTACAAATAATCAGGTACTACATAATTAAGCGTACATCTTGATACATCCTAAAATATTGGAATATACAGCCACCCCCTCTAAAGTACTCCCTCAAGACTGAAAGACGTTCAAAGATGGGATGATTTTATTACAATTTTCGACAAGACATTGAATCTATACTTTATTGGGCATGTTAGCCGTAAGTCAAAAATAGAAATATACTAGCGGCCGCCCGCGACTTCGTACGCGTGGATCCCGTTTTACGAAACTCCATTTCTAAGGGGGAGTTTCGTAAAATCCTTTCTTAGGGTATGATGCCTAAGTCATAATATCTACCTGCCAAATTTCAGCCCGATCCGTCCAGTGGTTTAGGCGTAGTGTGAGTTCATGTCAAACGCATTCGAATTTCGAAGTCGACTGAGAAAGTAACATTAAATGACATTTGATAACCGCGCCCCTAGAGGAAACTTTCGAGCACTAAAATCTTCATGTATTTTTTAAAGCGCTCGCTAGTGACGACGTTTGATGTAAACTCACACTAAGCCCTCTGACCAGGACTGTGACGTCAATTGTTACAGAACGATTCACGTTTATTTCACAAACTTTATTAAGGATTCCATGAAATTTTATGTATTTTTTGTATTAAAACCTTATAAAAGCACGAGCGGGCATTCTGCGCGAGTCAGCAGTACGGCGCACTGTCACCCGGAGGTCTCTCACTCAAATTGGATACCTCATAATTACCGAGTGGCCAAATCTTTACTTTTAAATGGAAAGCTGGCGTGTGCCACGTAAAGCTTTCTGGGAACTGTCGCATTTTTATTTTAGATTCACTTATTTTTTTGATTTATTTAGCTTCGTAATTTGTTTATTTTTACTCTTTATTTTAGGTTTCGTAGTAACACAAACTATGAGGGTATGAGTTTGACGGCGCGACGGTAGCGCCACCTTCAATTTCTAGACGAGAATGACAGATTAAATACTGTCATTCTGGCGGAACGTCAAACGGGCAACCATCTTGCAGCTCACTTTTTATTCGAGCGCGACGGAGGTTGCACGTCATCGACGAATCGCCTTTAATCTGCGTCAAATTACTTATAATTAAGTGTTAATTGGTTCCGATTGATTAAACAAGTGTGTGAGAATCGTATTCCGGCTTTATTTTTGATCTTACCCGCCCAAATACCCACGCAAGATGGACCCGCCTAATGATAATGAAATGACAATGTAAAATTAACTACCCTTTTTATTAAAAGTTTTTGTCAAATAGTAGAATTATGTGTTGATGTGTGATGTGATGTTTTCAAGTGCACGATTATAACTAAAAAAACATCGAAAGTATAACAAAATTCTTCGCTATCCTGCACTAGACCTAACCGGCATGTTTTCGCACAGATACATATCTTCAACTTATAACATTAACGTCCCCCGCATGTGATGCGTACTAATATTAAGCTGTCCCCTCCCCCTGTGAGTTAATACCCCCAACTTTTGACGCGTTTTCCTGTTTAGCATTGCTTTTGTTTTTGGGGTTGGTCAATCGGAAAATGGGGTTGAAGTTTGGCGGAGCTCGGGGGAAGGTCACGACGGAACTGTGCCAAATGTGGTGAGTTGATCATGTTAATGCGTGTCACATGTCAAACTTCAAGGGTTGTTGCTGAATAAAAATAACTATTTGGTGCTTGCGCTTCGTATAGAAAAGCAAAAACAACGTTTTACAGTTTACCCTCAAAACACACAGCTGAATATTTTTCAACGATGAAATCATCATCATCATCATTCAGCCATAGGACGTCTACTGCTGAACATAGGCCTCGCCCAAATTTCCATGTTTCAATGTTTCCAATGACGTCCACCCACAAGTTGGACCGACGACATCATAACGGTAGCAGGGAAGCGCTGGACGCAGGCCGCTATCAATCGATTAACAATGAAATAACAATGTACCTAAAATTAAGTTAAATTTTATCACAGAAATTAGGTCACAAAAACATGCACTAACCTCCTCTCCTTACTGCCGCCACCAGCCGCTCAGCCGGTCCCAAGTACCTCCATAATGTACACCTCACACACTTCACTTCACACATTATTACCGAAGAATAATTACAATAATAAGATGCTTTAAATCACTCACTGATTATTGGAAACAAGCACTCCCGAAATAAACACTCCTTTTGTTTTCATTGTTCGCACGGCGCACATCGATTGTTGCACACCGGCATTTTCAACTCAACCTATTGCGCGCCTACCTTCATACTTTACCCTCACACAGTAATTTTTTTTTAACAATGAAAAAATGGTAATATAAAAATAAGGTAAACTTCAAACATCACAGTAATAAGTAAAAAAAAAGCCCAAAGCTCCTCCCCCACTGCCAGCCGCCAGGGCCCGGGTACCTCCGTAATATTATTCACTTCACTTCACACATTACTATTACCAAAGAAAACTACAGTATCCAGAGATGTTATATTATCACTCACGCACTGCTTATACATAAATTTAATTAAACTTAAAAATACACCGATAGACTTTTATTTTTATTGATCACACGGCGCACGACACCGATAGTCGCGCACGGGCATTTTCCACTTAACTGTCAAGTAAGTACTTACACTATGCGGAAAATTTACCGAGACGCCCATACACCGAAGTATGGGCGACTGTAATCGAAGTGGGTGTTTACACTGTTACGTCTAGTGTACTTGCACCATTACGTTACGCACATTATTACCGAAGAAAAGTACTCAGTCACTGGTTATTTCAAATTTACAAACACTGCCGACTGCCGATATAAACAAAACACACCCCGATAGCATTTCGACACCTTCAGGTTCAATTGTCGTATAAACCATTTTGGCCAAATCGAGTTATATATACCATTTTAATCAGAATTTTTTTCTCTATCGAGCTGTATATTCGAAATATTGAAATTCGCTAAAAAAATGTTTATACGCCCCAAAAAACTATAGCGTAAAAGATAAATAAATACCTTATAAACAGTGTAAAAACCGAACGCTTGTTTTTGGTATTTTTGCTAAGATGTATCAACCATACATTTTTTTAAGCCAGGACGTAAAACTCTCTCGTAATTGAAAATGGTTTTTACGCCTAAAGACATGGCGTTTTATGTCCAGATTCAACGTCGTAAGTCCACGTATTCAATATGGTAATTATCTGTTTCATATTCATATTTATTTATTTATTGCATCACATATGTATGTATGTACAGTAAGTAAGTTTTTCTTATTTATAAAGTTAAAGAAAGTTGATTGTTTCTACTTTTGAAGATAATAACTAGATATATAAGGTTGCTTTCCAGGTCCAGTACATCTGTGAATAGTAATGATGACCGGGTCATGAAATCGAAACTCTATTTAGTCCGTCAGACAGAGAATTAGAAAATTTAGACTCATACTTTAATTTTTTCCCATAATCGAAGAATTACTGTATTATATTGAGTTGAAATGTCGCGCGACGTCACTTTTGAGTAAAAATTCTACTCAAGCGTGACGTATCGCGCCATTTCAATTCGATGTAGCACTGATATTATTAAATTATGAAAGAAAATAAAAAATATGAGTCTCATATTTTCTAATTATCTGTTTGACGGACTAAATGTGATGAATTCAAGACTTTTAAACAAAGAAAATAAGCCATAGTGTGCTCATTTTATACCCTTTTGAGATGCTCTGTAATAGTTTATTACTTTACAAGTACTCCAACTTTTAATTGTTGCCAGTAGTGGTTACTTTTAGCTGTAATTTAAATTTGGGTTTCTTGTAAAGATACAAATTCCTTAGAGAAATTCTCAAAAAATTACAAATCCTTCTCCTGAGCATACTGGGGCTCTTCTCTTCATGCAAAATGTATCATAACCAAACGAAATCAGAATCAGAGAACCAGGAAAGCTGTCTTAATGTTTTGCTGTAATTGTATTTTTTTGTTCAAAATTTATGGTGATTAGTTTTGTTTAGAATTATTAGAAATATTATTTGTTTTGCCATAATTTTCCTGCAAAATGTAAAAAAAATGTTATTTTTCGTATGCAAGCAAATTTATTATTTCTACCTCAACCAAATATAGTTTTTACACTGTTAAATATCTTTGTGCAAATTCTCTAAACAACAAAAGCCTGGAAATAGTAAACAATACATTATTTACATACATAGTTTTAATAATACATTTGAATAAATCACTTTATCAATGGGTATATAAACCAAAAAAAATACATCTAATGGTCTTTAAGCCATCAATTTCAGTCTCGTGTTTACAAAAAATTCAAATACGACGTAAAGAGTTATTTTTAGGTCAAATATAATGGGTCGTATAAACCACCGAGTGCCTTTTTCAACGACGTAACTCCAAGCTAACTTTAAAACTACTGAAGATGCCCATTTTTTAAATATTTAGACTTTTTCATCGCAAAAATTGAAAAATGTTTTCTTTTGGACATTTTTTTATAACTTCTCAAATAAAAAAGTTACGAATTTTTTATTTAAAAAAAAATCGTTTTTTGGCTCTCCTGAAAAGTAGGGTTTTGGTTTATACGACAATTGAACCTGAAGGTATCGATTTTGTTTTTATTGTTCAGACATCGATTGTTGCGCACGGGCATTTTCAACTCAACTGTCAAACTCCTCATCCTCATTGCGTGCCTACCTTCACACCGCTGCGCGCTGTGGTCGCTGAACGCTTGCAAGCTATGCAACTTCAGATTGGACGGAAAATCACTATGAAAGTCATAGACAATCAAATTATTAAATTCTAATGGCGTGTTTGGCCCAAAATAAAATTGTTAGCGCTAATAAGAAAAATGGCGTCCGGTTAGCGGTAAGCGCTAAGCTAAAAAAATGTGTAAGAAAACGTCACTATTGAAGTTCAAACGTGTCCTCTCCGAAAACATGCTAAAATAAAAATAAAGTTTTCACAATTGCCATTAGCTTACAATTTCTAACAAATTCTATTTTCGGCCAAACGACTCCATCAATCTTAATTTTCAGATTTCGATTAATCGATTATAATTTACAATTTAATCAATAGAAATGTTCTAACACTCTCTTTGATAAACGAATTTAATTAAAAATAATTGCAAATATTGCAATCGTATTCGCCATTACAATCGATGAAAATGATTTTGATTCACTTAGTATGGGATTAATCGATAGTATTGAATAAGTACCTAGATTATTATTAAAAATCTGTTTACTCGATGTGATTGATTTTATGGATTTAATCGATTCTGATTAATATTTACTAGGTATCGATAGAAATATTTATAAATAGATTTATTTTGTGATACCTACTTAATCGATTTTTCTGCAATATTAATCATAGGTTGTGCTAAGAATCGAAACCTGGACGCCGTGGGAGACAATGCCAATCTACCCACTCACTGCGCCTGTCAACTGAGATGGAATCGTTAAAAATCAGCAGTCCGTCGAATGGTGTTGCCATAAAATGGAGATCAGAGTAATTTGTCACGCGGCGTCAGCGGCCGATTGCGACTGATTGTCCATTAAACGATCCGAGTGTTCCTTTTACACCTGATCGATGGTGTCGATGTTTGAAAATAAATAACGCTGACTGTGATTCTGAAGTTATACTAATTTATAACGAGTTTTTATTATGATAATACTATTATTTTTGTAAGTTTGTAACGATTAAACTCAAAACTACTGGACAGATTTCAAAAATTATTTCACCATTAGAATGGTACATTATTTTATAGTAACATAGGTAAAAGCAGATTAAATTCACTCAGGTAAAACCACGGGCAAAAGCTAGTACCTACTTACTAAATAACAGGAAAAGAAAGAAACTGCTTACTCATAACAAAGATCTAGATATTATAACTCAAATTTTAGTGTGACCAATGTTTTACGTGACTTTTTTATGAACTTAATAACCTATGCTTGAGCAAAAGATCTAAAATGTTCATAATTCAATGTTCAAGATTGTTTATTAGGGCTATATTTCACCGGGACACCATGGCGGCGCAACCAGCCGCCGGCTACCAACAAAATGTATACAGCTCCATAGAGAGTTACTCACCTGGTGTCCGTTTGGTTGCGAAAAGCTGCATACATTTTGTTGGTAGCCGGCGACTGGTTGCGCCGCCATGGTGTCCCGGTGAAATATAGCCCTTAAGATGCATCTTTTGAAGTGAACTAAAGTCATCACCCAATAAACCATTCAAAGACAAAATGTAGTAAGTAGGTCTTTCACATAGGAAAAAATAGTTTAATTAATCAAAAGAAAAACTCAGCATTGACAAACGTTGATGTCTTTTTAATCGGCAAAAATAATGATTTGCAATATTTAAACTGTCGATCTCGCTTGATATAAAATTTTAAAACCACAGTTTAAATATTATTCACGCATTAATTTAATCGATTACAAAAATCGAATCACTTGCTTGAATTGGAACGCAATGAGGCGTGGTCGCGTGGCGTTCGAAATTTGAAATTCCCGTTCTGCTTGAACGCGTTCACCATAGACTTTAGTCTTTGACATGTCAGTGTGATGGTGAATTTTGTCGCGTGTTGTAATTTTATTTCCAAAAATATTATATTTTAGTGTATAATTTTGGTGTTTATTGTTGTAATATCGCGAAAACAATAAGTGCTTGTGTGAATTAAGACTTCAGCTAGTTCAGTAAGTGTTTTGTGTGTACCTACAGAAGCTATTGTACAGAACGACGGTTGGAGCAGGTAAGTGATTTTCTAGATACATGATAATATTAATTTGTTGTTTTGTTGATGGTAATAAATTATGATGAAATACGATACGTGACTTGTACCTGTTCACCGTATATTCCAAAACACGTCTGCCTCGTATTGGGTTAATATTTTTTACATGCCTTCAATATTTTTTATTACCCAACTTCGCAAGAAGGAGGGTTAGGTTTTTCTAGTGTATGTAGGTAAGTATTTGACACAATAATTTGCATTAAAGTCCTAATAATGACTCCGTAGAAATATGGTTATTTATAGGGAGCTATGTTGCCTCATCGAAACTTCGTTTAATTTTTCTTAATAATCATGAGTACCTATCAATGTCTCTGCATAAGTACCTACTATCCGTTCGCTTTAAGTTTGCCGCTGCCGATATGACGTCACTCGAAGGGAAGCGTCTATAACTTTATCAAACTATATTTAAAATATTTTTTATTTATTGTTATTGATAAAAATTGTGTATTTGCGTAAAATAAGACACATTAATTGCGTTTAATCACTGACTAATTTGTGTTTAATCGCGGTTGGGAGACGGGACGAGCATTCCACAGACCGGCAAACTTAGAGCGAATGGGTAGTATGTATTGTAGTGACAAAACGCGGCCATACTAGGCTGCTTGCGCTCCGTGCTTTTGGGTCGGATTTTTATTTACAACTTGAGGGCAGTACGCTTTAGATATTTCACTGGTCACATCGCCGTCTTCTATTCGCATCTAACGGGCCCGTCGCCGCGTGTGCTAGTCATCCTATTTAATTTTGCGATCTAACTTACCACATCATCTACTCAAATGTGCTAAACCCGAAGGAATTCCCAGCTGGTGCTGCCCAAACTCAAGGTGGAGTTGTCAATGATCTACTCAAGGTACGTGAGTGCGTAGTATTTTGTCGTTGCGTACTGCTCGTACGACACATCGATCCTATTAATTTGAAAATGATAATATAACTTGAAAAAATCGTAGCATCGTAAATTGAACCCACGACCTTCCGCTTGCCGGGCGACTGCTCTTTCAACTGAGCTACACATTGGATGAACCCGTCGAAATTTTCAAGTGCAATACGCTGTTCAATTCCCGCCTTAGGCAGTTCGATTTTTCCAAGTTATTTATAATTTTCAAATTAGTTTGAGATGCAACTCTTAATGCTAAAAAATTAAATAGCTATCGATCCCATTATTCCCATTTCATTCGCAAGCCTTCCAGGTGTAGGAGGGGGCCACCAATCGCCTTTTAATTGTGGTGCGTTTGTAACAACTTATTTACGTTGTAATTTATTTTCCTCATTCATGAAAAGTGATTCAAACGGCAGATTAAAACAATCAAATCGAAATCAAAGTTGTTGTACACGTCGATTGTTGTGCGCGACACAAAGGGAACGTTTCAAAGGCGAGCGCTCTGCTTATACAGGGTGTCCCAGAATGGTGAATCTAACTGCTAGGGGAGGTAGCTCTACTAATGTACTATCCCTTAAAAATAAGAAAAAAATAAAGCGCATAAGGAAACAAAATAAAATTGAAAAAGTGAAAATAAATCGGCTTTGACTAAGTATCTGGCTATAATTGCTGCGTTTGAAGTTTATTTGTACTTCTTTCTTACTAATATTAATTGTAC
Organism: Ostrinia nubilalis; assembly: GCF_963855985.1. Taxonomy (NCBI): domain Eukaryota; kingdom Metazoa; phylum Arthropoda; class Insecta; order Lepidoptera; family Crambidae; genus Ostrinia; species Ostrinia nubilalis. The sequence goes on from NC_087112.1 coordinate 172,020, forward strand.
ATGATCCCTTCGTTTATCTGTAAACAAACTTTTGAAAATAATGACTAGATTTCGAGTTCAGAGCACTTTATTTAAAAAAAAAATCCGAACTCAAATGTTTTTTTCATAATATATTTAGGGATAGTACTAGAGCTACCTCCCCTAGCTGTTTGATTCACCCATTCTGGTACACCCTGTAGACGTCCTCCACAAAACAACGAAGTGGTCAATCCATTTGTAGGGAAATATAAATTCAAATAAGGCTCGGGACTAGGTTCGAGATAGTTTTAGTGCCTACCGTTTTCGAAGCTTCTTTGACAAACAATAAAATTAGCATATAATAGAATAGAGAATAAAAAAATGGCTGATAAGAATTTCTTACAATCATTTTACCAAAGTAATAATATGGTTCGTTGAATCAGCTTTAGTTAAATTTGAACCGCCTCATTTTCTGTAATTAACATTGATTAAAATAATGTGAAAATGTAAAGCTTACTTAATTACGAGCTCAGTTTTTTTAAGTCTTATTAACTGTTTTAATTAGTGAGTGGGTATAATATTGATGATACATTAATCGTTATTAAATAAGTGGGTATACGAGTAATATAATTTGAGCAAACTTTGGTTGAAACCAGATCAGCCGAATTCGATATCGTCAGTTGATCCGAGAAACGAAACGAAAACTGAAAGTTGTTTATTTATTCTTTTGTTTTACTCCTCAACGTGTTTTTGTAGGTAAGTAAGGGAAATAATACATAATGTGGTTTCTATATTTACAACCGACTTCAAAAAAGGAGACCAATTTTACCGGTCTCTTGTTTGGTGAAGTCATTGAAGGGACATTAAACATCACAACATCTTCGGTGGCTCATAAACTAAGACACTAGGGCACGCACCACTCATAGTTTGTAAGAATAGTGAATAAACTCATATTGAGGTCAATAGAACGGATGTGAAATTCATAGAAATGTATTGGGAAATCCGCTCCAATGCACTCCTTGTGTCGTAGAGGAAGACGTCGGTAAATCGCGCCCCAGCATGAAGTATGATATGGGAGCGCCATAGATCAGCGACTTTGATACAATTTGCCGCGGACTCGCCGCTTTGATGTATCGCCGGAAAAATAACAGCGCCAGATTAAACGCCAAATCACGAGGTGACCGACTGGCACAATCGATTCTCGCCCGTAATACCCCGTTGTATGACTCCTAATAGCTTACAGACTAATCCGAATCTATAGCAAACTTTTTTTCGAAACGGAAACACATTTTGAACTCTATCGCATTAAGATAAAGATCGTTTTTGATTGAGACGAGGGTCTGATCAGAAAATTCAGCCATTACTCCGTAGGATGACTTTTCCTGAATTTACTATTGTGAGGTTTTGTTCGTTGCGATTGTTTATGGCAGATTAAGGCGAGAGCCGATATGCTTTAGGCTCTTTTATGTTCTCCCAGGCTTATGTAACTGTGTTTACGGATTTATCCACTAAGAGGATGAAAAATATGTCGGTGGATTTGTGCGTATGAAAAATAAGCGATATTTCGGGAGTCCTCGGACGGATGCAGATTATCTGTCCATCGGCCGTAATGCCGGCCGAAAGGGAATCCTTTATCGGCTCCTGATCGGGCTCAAAGGGACTGGATGCAGAGCGTGCCCAGCTTATAGGACGCACTACAAAACTTACACCAAATCGTGTTAACTTACCCAAATATAAGTACCTATGCTCAGTGAAGGCCATTTTACAAATTATATTTACGGAAATGGCGCTTATTTATTTTATTGATAGAAAACCGCTTCGAGTGTTTTGGTAGAAAATTAAATTAAGGTAGAAAATATTGACTAATAATTAGAAGCAATAGTTTTTGGTATTATAATTGTGATTGTTTACTGAAAAATATCATAATATCAACCCTCGATTTTTGGTTTCCCATTGCCAGGCGACTAATACATAACCACTGGTAGATATTTAAGCTATCGAAAACTGAAGTAACAAGTGACTTGACGTGACCCAGTCACTTTCCAATGAAATTATGTAACTGCACCATAATATTAAATTAAACACGCATTACCAGGTACTTACTAATTACACATGACAATAAGCTTTGTTTGGAATATTATAGTCTAGGGCGCGTTCTAGGAACGGACACAATGTAGTAAGCCATAGAGCAGACAAAGGATTATCATCCATCGGTATTGCATCACTGCACATCTAGATATTATGCAGTTGGCAATCAAGCATGTATAATATCAATTCGTTTGTTCAATAATTTTAATTGATATTAATGGACTGAGCCGGAAGAAGTAGTGTGGGTAGGCCTCCTACTAGGTGGACCGACGATCTGGTGAAGGTTGCGGGAGGTGCCTGGACCGGTCGTCGTGGAAATCCTTGGGGGAGGCCTTTGTCCAGCAGTGGACGTCATTCAGCTGAAATGAACGAACGATATGGGTTTTAGTAATTTATTTTATTTTATTCACTTTTTAACAAACTGTCCTCTAGCTTGTCTGGAAGAGATCACTTTATAGCGATAAGACTGCCTGAATTGTGCCTTTTTCTTTGTGTATATCTTTCTTTTCTTGTCTTGTGTGGGTGTACTGTGGGCTGAGTGTGAGTTTTTTTCAAACGCATTTAAAAAATGTATGAAAATTTTAGTTTTTAAAAGTTTCCCGCTAGGGGCGCTGTACAATTCGTCATACATTAAGGCTTGGTATTTCTGCTAAAATAGGTATTTCGCGCTGTCAAAATCTGCGCGCGCAATTCTTCGCCGAAGACAGCGCGCCAAAGAGCTCTCGCGGCTACACAGTATAGAAATACGCAGTTTAGAAATACGCAGTTGGTTAGGTTAGGTTGACTTCCTTCCGTTCAAGCGTCACACTCACAGCCCACAGCACTTTCTAATACAAATCATATCCAAGTGATACAAATTTAAACAACTTTCAAAATTTTTGGGAATATATTTTAGAATCGAATAAATATAGAATATAATAACTGCCAAAGTAAACACGGTTCAAAGAGGCGTGACGTCACCCGACCTTCCGGAAGTTCCGCGCCGGCTAAAAGAATTTCAAGATTACGTCACCCGACCTATCGGTAGATCCTCGGGAGCTTGAGCGATTGGAAAAACATTTTATGATCAGTTACTCGTAGTAGCGATTATTTAAAGCTTGGATAATAAATTATTTATAGTTGTTGCAATTCACAAAGCTTTGCATGTGGTTAATTACATTAATCAGTACACGCATCAATTTTGTTCAGTCTTTTTGTTTATTAATAAATAAAAATATCATACTAAAATTGCATACATATTTGTTTGTATTGGTCTGGGTGTTTTTTTCCATAATTTATGTATAACATATGTACGGGGCTCTGTATCGAAAATCACTATGAGCAATAAGCATCACACACGGTTACCTGGAGTGCATTACCGCAGCAAAATTTTTATAAATGTTGTGCTTTAGAGAGTCGAGAGTATAGCAGATAATTAGTCCATCGTGAGCAGAAATTTGTCCACTAATAGCAAAATTCGTTCAAATTATAGTTTTAAAGTTATTAGGAAAAAACATGTTTTTGGCTAAAAGATTCTTCTATCTTGCAGTTTAGACTTTTATTACAGACCTCCGACAGTATTTTTGGAAAACTTTTACGCATGGTGGAGGAAGGGACGCTCTAGAGACTCAAGTCTAGAAGGAGTCACATGAACTCCAAGTTTTAAATCCGTTGACATCTGCTGCATCTGCCAACTTTTTGGCTAGAAGATTCTTCTATCTTGCAGCTTAGACCTTTAGCTACAGACCTTAGACAGTATTTTTGAAACATTCTTACGCATGGTGGAGGAAGGGACGCTCTAGAGCAGTGGTTCTTAACCGGTGGTCCGCGGACCACTGGTGGTCCCTGGAGGCATTCCAAGTGGTCCACGATGTGCACTTGCACACCTTGGTCAAAACCACTTTTAACTGATTTTTGCAGTCAAACTGGTTTTGACCGATTATGAGGTGGTCCCTGACAAGACAGAAATTTGGTAAAATGGTCCCTCATGACTTAAAGGTTAAGAACCACTGCTCTAGAGACTCAAAACTACAAGGATACACATGAACTCCAGTTTTAAATCCGTTGATATGTGCTGCATCTGCCATGTTTTTGGCTATACGATTCTTCTATCTTACGGCTTAGACCTTTAGCTACAGACCTTAGACAGTATTTTTGTGAAAATTCTTACGCATGGTGGAGGAAGGGACGCTCTAGACACTCAAGTCTACAAGGAGTCATATGAACTCCAGTTTTAAATTCGTTGACATCTGCTGCATCTGCCATCTTTTTGGCTAGAAGATTCTTCTATCTTACAGCTTAGACATTTAGCTACAGACCTTAGACAGTATTTTTTATTATTTATTTGTGTCAGTGTGCTCTTCTAAAGAGTGTAAGTCGGTTGTATGTAGGTACTATTCAAATGTAATTTTAACTCATTGGTTTTGTCTCATATTTGAGGAATGTACTATGTATCATGAGTAGAGTCTTCGTTTAAAAGGATGCGAACGATTTAAATTTCAATAGGTAGACAAAATTGATAATTTTTAATTATCAAAAATTTAAGCTTTCTCCAGTAACACTGATATTATTATACTGTGACTCATCAAAGTCATCATTGTCAAAAATATTGACAAATCGCGAACTGTCACGGCCAAAAAACTGACACGCGTCCGTCCTCCGTAAGCGCCACCGCGCGACTGATTGAGATTGTCCAAGCCGTCATGGACGATTTTTTCCACATTTTTTAACATAGTAACTAAATAAGACGCAATATAAAAATTTCATCCGTTAAAAGCCCTCAAGTTATTTCTGAACTTTAGTTTAGTAAAAGATTTAGAATCTCAAATTGCTTATTTTAAAAATAAAACCATAAATAGAAAACGAATAGAGGTAACTTTGGGAATTTATTCTATCGAGTCAACTTCATCAAATCGTGTTTCCATCCGTTAATAGCCCTAGAAAATATCCTCAACTATGCCCAATAAAAATCTTAGCCTTTAATTTTACTATTTAGTACCTCAAAAATGAAAAATGAACACCTCATTTTCGCCATTTTCTCTGCTACCCGGCCTTAAATGTCATTTTTTGACGCGCGTTTGAAAAAAACACTCAGCCCTCTTATACTTGTCAGAGTCAAACAGTTCGTGACACCCAAAGTAGCCAAAAAGATCGCAACACGTCTTTGTTTCAATTAGAATAACTTGACTGTTGTAACCTTTTTGGTCATATCAAAGTATGTTCTAACCACATAATAATATACATAATGTAAAATTCCCAAATTGGTGGACTTGGAGTCTGTATTAATATCATTTATTTTACCTGCTTCACACTTACCTATTTTAGTTCCTATAATATTTCCTATCTATATATATAAAAGAAAGTCGTGTTAGTTACTCCACTTTATAACTCAAGAACGGCTGAACCGATTTAGCTGAAAATTGACAGGGAGGTAGTTTAGAGGCAGGAGAAGGACATAGGATACTTTTTATCCCGTTCGAAATTAAAAAAAAAGTCTGCTTATTTATTGCCATTAAGGCGGAACAAAGTTCGCCGGGTCAGCTAGTAGTAAATAAACAGCTGTCATAGGTGACCGAGTTTCTTGAATTACTTCTCAGAATTAGGCTATTTTTCTTGTGTTACTTAGGAGTACTTCTCAGAACTAGTGTGTTGTCCCAAGTGACAGGAAGTAGGGCAGGCTATATTCGTGACTGAGAACCTTGGAAAGGGCTTAGGCACTAACGAAGTATTTGGAATTATGGCCAATAATAAATAATAATATTTACTGTGGCAAACTTCTTTTCTTTCGTTTGTTTTGAAGATTTTCGTTCTTGTCCCGTTCAGGAAAACATGTCAGCGAATACAGTGGAATTTCCTTTAGCAGTCGCCATCAGGAAAAAATTAGCATAGCATTTTGAACAAATGTTTTTGCTACGTCAGAGAAACCTTCGGTTCCTATTATTTCTTTTGTTCTTGCTCCAAAAACATTGGACATGACTTAATGGGCTATAATGATTTCAAGATTGTACGAGCAGAACAGATTGAATACTACAGTTTTGTTGGCAAGAAGCAGGACTAGGTACTCACTGATTGTCATATTTTTTAAGAAGAAGACGATAGAAGTATTATTTTAGAATTTAGATCTTATCTTTTTATGTCCCAATTTTAAGTTAGGTTGGGAAGTGATGTTTGGTTCGATAGGGAATATAATGTGATATAAGATTTTAAACTTTAGCGTTTTAAATAATGTGATGTTCATAAAATTAAAATAATCATGATGATGTTGATCTTTATTGCCAGGTACTACGAGGCGAGTACTATTGGTCGCGTTTTAAGAATCACCATCTGCAAATATATTTTGTTTTTTTTTTTAAATTAGGGCTTGTTCCTGAAAAAACATCCCGTTTTTTTTTTGCAGAATGCCGCGTTGTAGTATGTATACGTGTTTTATTAACATTCACACGAACATTCCGCTTGCAGTCTCGCAAAAAAAACGATCCGATCGTATTTGTAATCCCGCATTGCTGGATCCCTCAAAACTGGATTGCTGCGGGAACGAGATCTTTGATACCTATCTGGCTATAATTTATCTTATTTGGCTTGTAATAGATTCTTTACAACATTTCTGCGACAATGGCGGTAACTGAACAGACCTGTCAGATAGTATTTCGGAGCAACAACAGAACTGAAGAATGAGGCGGGTAATGACCAAAGTTCGCGAATCGAGTTAGGTTTTGAGAACTCTTTCAGGTCGGAGTGAAATTAGTTGGAAACTTCGCGGGCGGGATGCTCCGTTAGTTCCCGTCTGCAGATTGAGGAGTTGCATGGATGGATAATCTTTAGATACTTTTGCTTGAGAGGATGGTTTAATGTCTGATACATTTGAATGAGGTGATACATTCTTAATAATAATAAAAAATAATAATTGGGGCGTACTTACTATGGGCACAAGGTGGATCGACGACCTCATAAAGGTGGCCACCAACTGGCCATTGTGGAAATTATTGGGGGAGGCCTATGTTCAGCAATGGACGCCCTATGGCTGAAAATGATGATGATGATATAGGTACTATGGGCCACACTTTCAGCTACCCATTTCCGGTCATGTCGTCTCGTTCTATCGCAAAGAATCGCCATTTGATGAGAACGAGAGAAAAAATTGAAATGTACATAATCTTACACTAAATTAATATTATCATAAAGTTTGATCAAAGTTCGTTTACTAGTTTCGTTAAAGTCGTTACGAACGTTCCATTAACCATCCTTACAAACTTTCCAGTTTATAATATTATACGTAAACCGTTGACCTACCTATGCGTAGTTATTGTTCATATTCTGAGGTCTCTCAGTGCGCGTGGACGCACAAAGTGACACACGAACCAATCACAGATCTCTATTCAATGCTGTGCGTTCGATTTGCTGCTTCACTTAAGCAAGTATCGTATGTGAATACGGGCGTTAGACTTAGAGAATGTTTATTAAGACGTAAAATCTAAACATCCTGGACTGCATCCCACTTAACATCAGGTGCCATTGTGGTCAAATATCCGCCTTGTTATGCATAAAAAAAAGTAGTCAAAGAATAGACAGTATCTTGTCTAAATAGATTCATCAATCGCACAGATTACGCAACAGTAACTGAGTGATCTCGAGAAGGGAGCGATGGGAAAGGCAAATGGCCGCCTATTTCCTCCGATGCCCTCGCATTGTGAGGTCTCCGGACCGCCAGCGTTCGGGGATGACATCCAATCATTAGATAAAATAGAATCGGAGAAAGTTTCTGGAGTGAACGATTACCGATGTATCAAACTAACGTACAGATTACGATTCCTTTTGGGTTAGATATCTGGGTTGCACCATCTTACTTTAGCTTTGACAAACGTCAAAATTATGTCAAAATGTGGTGATTAACTATATCGTTATTATTACCATCAGGTGATCCGTCTGCTCGTTTGCCTCCTATCACATAAAAAAAAAAAAAAAAAATCGTTCAGAGCTATCGCTGCACTGAAAAAAATGTTTGGTTACTGCTTACACAACAAAAGTGACCACCGAACACTTTGGTTATGAGGAACAAAAGGTTGTGTTAATCAAAAAATAATTCTGTAGTGAGCTAGACTTGGTTTGGTTAATGTAGTTAAACACTTAGTTCACCAGTCACTTTTTTCTGTAAGCTGTAACCAAACATTTTTTTCAGTGTGTGATTCTTGTAAAATTGAGAATCAAATCGGTGACCCCTAGGTCAGACATTAAATTTGATGGTAAATAATTTCATTCACAATGTGATCGTGGTATTCAATTAAGCTTAAAGTGCTATTTTCATTTAATAATACGTATCGTTTGAGTTATTTCAGAGCGTTCAAGCTTTCATCTTTTGATTTGCGATTCTGAGTAAATAATTATTTGCGTTTGATAGTAATCCCTTGTAGGCAAATTAACTTAGAGCCGGGGTTTGAGTCGAAACTATTACGGTGTACAAAGGAGACGTTAAGGTAATTTTCAAAATAATAAAACCGTTTTACAAAGAGCACATTAAATAATTTTGGACATAAGAAAGGCCAAATTATATAGACAAAAAAGAAAACAATGTAAGCAGACATTTTTTGTTATTATTATCATGTACCCTACCGTTTACCCTATCTTTTAATCTATAATTGCTCACACTAAAATACACTATATTATTTAAACAATATAAGATGGCTTTCTTGAACAAAAAAAACTAGGTAGACTTTTATTCTTTTGTTTTTCGTTAAATTAACATCTATTTCGGGTCATTTTGTGTTCATTCTAAGGTCGAGAATGGTTCAAACATCGTTCCTTATCTGCCCGACGTGGTTTATTTATTTGCGGTGCCCGACGCGTCTCCAGGGTTTCGTAGCCTTAAATTTATTTATTCCCTCTCCTTCTCTAATTATTCCCCCGGACGTTTGTCAAGTAATTATTTCCCTTTTGTCTTCGAGTTAGGCTTCATAGCGCCATTAAGTAGTTTCTTTTAAGATTTTAATTAACGTTGAATGGCTTTGTTCTCAACTTTATAGGAGTTTAATTATTGGTTGATAATTACGTTTGTAGAACAAATTAGAAGCATGTTCGGCTGGTTATTGATTAACGTAAATCTTTTCATACAGAAGCGTAACTTTAAGTAAAATATTAGGCTATTCGTATTAGAACATTAGTCTTATCTTAATAAAATACAGAGTAATATGTGAACGTCAGAATGGCGGGTGTATGATCACAGAAATGAATAAAATAAATATGGTTAATTAATACCTGAGGTGTACCTTGGTGTACCTTAAGTTATTTATTTTGTACTTCCCTAAGACGGGAACAATTACGATTACAAAATGAGTCGCCAACCTGATATCAGGTTGGCGGGTGTATGCTGAAATTGGACGAAACAGGTAAGTTATGGTATTATAATATTTATCATTATTTAGTACCTGAGATGTACCTCACAAATATATTAATACGAACCGAATGCGACGAATAATTAACGAGAAAATCGATACGATAAATTTGATATCCACCATTTTCTTGATGGCCACCATTTTTTATAAGAAGTTAGAAAGTTTATACTGACACAGATAATACCTACATACCGTAGTATTTTTAAAGGGGAACTACATTTAATATTTTCTGTCACCAAAATTTATATTTGTCATCAAGTTGTATCACCAAATAATTAAATCCATCGCCACGAAATATTTTCGTTCTCAGATAAACAAATTAATTTGTTTCCAGGTATGAATCACCAAATTAATGTTAATATAATATGTGTAAAATAAAAGATGGATCACCAAATAAATTGTAGTGCATTGATTGAATATAAACATCGTTCTCTTAATAATAGTTTTAGTTACTTAAATAATAGCTTTGTCCTCAAAATGGTAGATCTGTCACCAAATAAATCGATTTTCGATCTCAAACAGCGATTCCCTTTAATTTGTTATTTTGTCACGTAAACTATGTGTTTTATTCACTATCCTGCTAGAAATTTCATCTTAATACTGCTTTTACCTGTGGGAATTAAGATCCTTGGGGGAGGCATTATATGTCCAGTAAAGTAGCAGGTAGACTTTATTCGTGTTAATAACTCCTAATTTTAGTGAAACTTTTTGAAATTTTGTAGCGACAAAAATATACAAATTGGTGATCACTTTAAATTAATTTGCTTCAATACTTATTAACTCTATGACTTATTAGGACAAACCTATTAAAATACATTCAACAATATTAATTTGGTACTAGACCCTATATTATCTCCATGATTTTAGGTTTTTTTTCGTGGAACTGATTTTATATTGTTTGGTGACTTGATTTTGGTGACAAATCTATTATTTTGGGGACAAACTGTATTATTAAGGAAACAGAAAACGACTTTAATTGGTGACAGCTTAAATCAGGGTCCATATTCGGTTGCATAAAAAATATTGTCATAATTTAAGAGTGCATAAAGTTTTTTGGCATACTCATTATTTCGCATAACTTTCATACAGAATAAATCATAAAGCATATATTTTTTTGCCATAACCACTTTTATTATAATAATATTTTAGTATATATTTTTTCTGTATTCTTGTTTTTTTAATAACGATTTCTAGGCATAACATTTATTGGCATCTAAACCAATGCCATAAATATTACCATTCATAACATACAAAATACCATAATCTTAACAAATATGAAATAAAAAATGTTATACATATAAAATATAAGTTAACAAATATAAATAGACAAGCAAGCATGCAAACAAGCATGCAATCAAACAGCAAGCACGCAAGCATGCAAGCAAGCTGCAAGGAAGCATGTAAGCATGCATGCAAGTAAGGATGCAAGCAGCAAGCATGCAAGCAAGCAGCAAGCAAGCATGCAAGCATGCAAGCAAGCAAGCAAGCAAGCAAGCAAGCAGCAAGCATGCAATCAAGCAGCAAGCACGCAAGCATGCAAGCAAGCAGCAAGCAAGCATGCAAGCAAGCATTTGGATTGCCTTATCTCCGGCGCTGCGGGAAGTGCGGTCCTTCCGCTCTGGCGTAACATATACCCGGCATGCCATGCTTGCTTCCGCAGCTTCGGCTTGCTGGTCGCCTTCGGCGACCAGCCTCAGCCGCTCCAGCTCGCACGGCTGCCGGATCTATGTTACAGCGAGCGAGGACCGCACTCCCTCCGCGCCTCCGGCTTTTAAATTACACTCTAGTATAGGGCAGACTAGTACCACGTGGAAGAGACCACGGCCAGTCGGGATCTACATAATTCCAGACCAGGCAAGCTTAATGTTGTAAAAGAAATGTGGACTGTATTATGTGCGTTATAATAGATAAGAGGGATTCGAGATCAAACAGAATGTATTTTCACGAGCTTAAGTTTTCTAAGAGACAGGTCAAAATTTGCGAACAAAAATGACAATGACATGAGAATTTAGTTTTTACAAATCTATAGGCCGAAAGAGTATAAAGGTGGAAGGAGGATCGTTCGCAACATCACAAATACATAATTATTTACTCTTCAATGTTGGTTGCTCTTATAGACAATATTTATGACTTTAAATGTTATAAATAATTACATTATGATTATCGTATTTTATTCAAAACAAACTTTAGGAATATAAAAATTATGTTCTTTACATTTATGATTATTTAAATTATGGTATTGAAAATTAGATAAAGTTATTATTATGCCTAAGAAACCATTATGCATTTAGAAAACTATGCATATAAAAGTTTATGCGAAAAAACTTTATGCAAATACTGTTATGCCAAACTAAATTATGATTAAAAATGTTATGCGTCTGAGAGGGCACCCCTTAAATCATACCCTTTTAAAGTCTGTTTTTTATGACACGCACACTTGTGAATTTGCCAATACCATTAATTTGCACGTTGGACAACCTTATTTATGATATTTACACGTTAATTCCTCTATGCATAATTACAGGAGGGCGCTGCTATCAATACTTTTTGATTTTAGCAAATTAATGGTATTGGCAAATTCACAAGTGTGCGTGTCATAAAAAACAGACTTTAAAAATACTACGGTATGTAATACTGTGTCGGTATCAACTTTCTAACTTCTTATAAAAAATGGTGGCCATCAAGAAAATGGTGGATATCAAATTTTTCGTATCGATTTACTCGTTAATTATTCGTCGCATTTGGTTCGTATTAATATATTTGTGAGGTACATCTCAGGTACTAAATAATGATAAATATTAGAATACCATAACTTACCTGTTTCGTCCAATTTCAGCATACACCCGCCAACCTGATATCAGGTTGGCGGCTCATTTTGTAATCGTAATGGACAACACGCATAAGTTGTAATATTAAGTTAAATTATGACTTAATTTAAAGTTTAGATCACACACATTACACTAGTTTTTATTTCACCTCAATCCATCCAGTATTACCGAAGATAGAGCCTCGAGAAGTTTACGGACTTTTTAAAATTTTCAAAAATTTCCAATATTCGCGCGTGACGTCACAACATGATTTTGCAGCCCCCGCACGTTAACCCATTTACCACTTTTTGTCTTTTTCCAACTAAAATAAAATTTTACCTAACTGACAACTGTTGTTAGTTGTCATCGTTCAATCACATTTCAAACTAGGTGCTATAAAAGTAACCATTATTATGCCACCTATTGCCTATTTTGTGCACTATGAAGCCATTTTTACATTTATGCACTTAAATATAAATTTTCTGGAAAAATAACCAAGTTTGTGTCTCTGTGCTCAATAACGAGTAAATAGTCCAGTTATTTGTTAATTTTACTTGGAAAGTTTTCCGGATTTTTTGAAAATTGGTGAATAAATAGATTTCGCTATGTTCTTTCCGCATTTTGTGACCTCGTTTATAGCCGCGCGCGCGCCCGCCTTATTGAAAAAAATCCGCCTTAAAAAAGGTTTTTGACAACTACTTTTTTCATTTTATAATTTTTGGGACATAGACAAGCTAAGAAGCTTTGATAAATGTGATAAATTTCATGTAATGTAAGTTAAATAGATTTAGAGTTGTGAAACAGTCAAATTAATGTACCTGCTAAATTGTGAGTTCTTTTTTCTTTGATCATGGCAGGACACGCTGCCGGGTGTCCTAAATATGCTGAAGTATAAGAAAATTCGCGTTGCTGAAGTATACATTTTTTTTTGTCTTGTTTGTTTCTACATTACATAATTGTATCCTACTATTATTATAAATGCAAAAGTTTGGATGTCTGGAAGTTTAAAATAAAGTAAAGTAATGTTTATTTCTCACTAACATAACAGATAATATTATGATAACAAACAATCAGGAAAAACAAAAAGTAAGAATGTTGGTGGGTTGATACCTGAACTAGGAAGATTCCTGTGTCTCAGGTTTGTTACTCTTTCACGCAAAAAGTACTCAACGGATTTTGTTGAAACTGTACAATATTATTGTTTGTAACCCAGATTAACATATAGGCTATAATTTATGCCGATCTGTGACACTAAATTTCACGCGGGTGAAGCCGCAGGCAAAAGCTAGTCGTGAAATAAATAGGAAAGTTTAAGGTTCTGAAACGTCGTCGCTTACTATGGGCCTCATAAGAAGGCTCAAGGTCACCCAAAGGGTAATGGAGCGGGCTATGCTCGGGGTTTCCCTGCGTGACCGAATCAGAAATGAGGAGATCTTCAGGAGAACCAAAGTGACCGACATAGCACGCAGAATTGCTAAAATCAAGTGGCAGTGGGCGGGACACATAGCTCGTAGAGACGATGGCCATTGGGGCAGAAAATTTCTTGAGTGGCGACCACGGGCTGGAAGACGTAGCGTGGGCAGGCCTCCTACTAGGTGGACCGACGATCTGGTAAAGGTTGCGGGAAGAACCTGAATGCGGGCAGCGCAGGACTGTTCATTATGAAAAACCTATGGAAAACCCAAAGGCCTCTCGCCTTTGTCCAGCAGTGAACGTCATTTGGAACGACGAAATAGGAAATAATGTAACTATCAAAAATTTTTCCAATTTCGCAATGAGCGCGGCAATCACACTTAACTAACAGACTAACAGAGAGCATAGCGAAATCTATTTTAATCACCAATTTTCAAAACTCACGGAACACTTTCCAGGTAACCACGTTAATTTGTACCAAACGACTGGACTATAATTAAATTGATATAAAAATTTGGGTACATCTTCTCAAAAACAAAAGAACTGGTGCTAAAAGGGTTAAGTGACGTTTTGACATTTGTAAAGGGCCTTGTAGAAGGGGAGGCTATGGTGCTTAATGTGGATTAACTCGAGTGTCATAGTAACTTATTAGACTGCTAAGCTTGATGATAAAAAGAAAAATATTTTATTCAATGTACATAGTCTGGTCATAAGTTCTGTCATATGATAATAACTTTTGAATTTTGAATGAAGGTTTCAAAAACATTTTTTACTGAATTAGAATTAAAAAGAAAAAATGTGCGATAGTTCGAATTTTATTTTATGTGTAGTGGACGCATAAAGAAGTCCGAACTGTAGTTGTCACGTTGCATTGCTACGCGCCAAAGCAGATTTTCGTTGTGCTGAAAAAATTTAGTTTATCTTTTCATTAAATGATAGGTATAGGTGTACCAAAATCTCATGGCAAACAAAAATATTGGAAAAGTGTGTCTTTCATTATGGCAAATATCTATGGCTTTATTGTCACCTGTCAACGTAAATCTAGTGAACTGTCAGTCGCTGCAGAAATTTTGTAATCTCTTCATGCCTATTTGTTATTTTTGTGAAAAAGTCGAAAAAACTCAAGCAAGTCATATTGTTTTCAATGTGTATTTACAATACACATTGAAAATAATTATAATTATTAAATTTATTAATTATTATAAGGCATAATTCAAAGTCAATCTTTGATTTTAAAGCGCGTCGTTGAGTTGACAGTAAGTTGAAGTGAAATTGGATACATTTAGTTTATTACCTAACTGCGTCAGAAGGAGGGTTTTTTTTTAAATATTATTCTTATAATAGCTGCTTTATCGGGGGTTTCAGGTGTACCTCACAAATTGGTGCAGAGGAATAGTGAAAATGTTATGACCATGTAAATAAAATTGAAAAAGATTTCATCAAGTAAGATGTAAGATAGAATAATTGAAATTGTGGAAGAGCAATTTATAATAAATAACTCTTTATCTTGATCATCTATTGAAGAAAAGTGGAATCCTTGGAATCATTCTCTCTAGTTCTGAATGAAGTGATTAGTTAGTAAGTATGATAAATAATAAAATTAGTTACATAAAGTAATATTCGATTTACTTATTTTTCAAGACATTTTCCTATTATATTACTGACGGGATTGCTACCATGTACCTTAGTTTTGAGTTTCCAATATTTCGGCACTGTTGCAAGCTCCATGGTCACGGAGTAACTGAAGAAATTAAAACCAGACATCGTTCAGATGTGCGTTCAAAAGACCTGAGATTTAAAAAAATCCCACGTTTTGTTTAAACAGTAAGCGAAAAAAAAGTGACTTGAAAATGGAATACAAAATGATAAGGTATGGTAAATGATAAGTCTTTATCAATGAAGAAGCAGAAGTTCAATTTCATGTGACCTACATCTAGGCTAGTTTCCATCGTCACTCAAAGTTTGGCTGCGGTCTCAAATTTGGGCTTAATTGAGGTATTTTTTGGGTGAGAGGCATAAGAACTAATGCCGTTTTATATCAAAAATTCATACTTAGAGGTAATCAACCAGGTACAAAGTATTTCCTTGTATGTTAGTCTGCCACTCTTTAGTAAGTCCCGAAATCCCCGCTTCGGCTCTCCTACTAACCATTCTAACCATTGTACACAGATAATATCTTACATGCAGCTTTTCATGTTACTACGTCACATTTTCTAAATCCGCGCGGAAAATCGCTCCTAGCGGAAGAGCGCACTTTGAGCTTGAATATTTCAGTCATTTTTAAAGATATCAAAAAAGTAAAAATACGGTATTCATTCTAATTTTTTGTAGTTTTTTTGGCATCTTCAACAAAAATTGTGCGCCATGTCCATTGTTCCCGTCTTAGGGAAGTACAAAATAAATAACTAAAGGTACACCAAGGTACACCTCAGGTATTAATTAACCATATTTATTTTATTCATTTCTGTCATCATACACCCGCCATTCTGACGTTCACAGTAATATCGCATTATTATAATACTTTAGCTTTTTAATTAGTAAAATATTTAATTATTCATTCAGAAAAGCTTAACTTAAATGTTTATTATTGGGAAAAAATGTGGTCCCAACATACCTCCCTGAGGCAGCCCAATAACCGGAGCATTTGTAAGGCGGTTAATATCGGCTCTGCCGGTTGTCACGGACGGATTATATTGCTTCCGCGAACAATGAGGTGATACGATAACTTATTATTCTGTTAACGAGATTGTGTTTATCGTTCTGTGATTAAATTGTACGGTAATTTGTTAGGTTGTTGAAGGTCTGACGTTTGATGTTATTTATGTTAGGAATTAAGCTATATTTGGAACATGTACCTAATAGTATGTCGTCCTGAAAAGGGTCTGTATATTTATAGAGAATTTGATTAACATGAGAGAGCTATTTTCAGTTTTCTTGTTGATGAACTTTTTTGATACCTTCATGATATACAGGCCCATCATCAAAATGTATGTTCCAAAAATCACTGTCATAGTCATCATGTCCATAGTAGCAAATGTATTTGATGATTATAATCATTAAAATTTAATAGGAATAAGAAAGTAGCAATTTTGATCCCCAACTATGTGTTTCTACCGGGATAATTTCAAGCCACCTCTTCATCTTACAAATAGTTCTACTCTTGCCAAAACAGTAAAACTCCAGTCCAATGGCTCACACTCTTCCCGATAGTGTGACCACTATACTCTAGTACTCGTAGATATTTCGTTTGATTAGTGCGCGGCCGGCGGCCGGGGCCGGCGCAGACAATCGCGATATTGTCTGTTTGCCGGCCCGCACCGATGTGCGGTCGCCATGCTAGATGGAAAAGCGCGGGACAAAAATAAAAGACGTGAAAAAAATGAAAGCAGAATTGATATGAGTTGCTCATGATAATAATACCTATTCAAAGAAGCTTTTGAAATGTTTGTAGTAAATAAATACTTTAGATGCACTAAAAATTGACGAATTAATTTAAAAGATACCTAAAGGTCATAGCACACTTAGTAACCCGGAAAGGGATCAACACCGTATCGCCTTTCGCCGCGAGACAAAGGAGGTTACGGTGCGGTGGGGATAATTAGTGTGCGTTGAAGTACGAAGTTTCATACAAAGTATACTGAACACCTCGAGTTGATGCGGTTACGATCCGTTTCCGGGTTGATAAGTGTAATTCGTCCTTAAATCTGATTCTATTGTTTTCCTTATGTTTTTTCATGAAATTAAATGTAAAACATCATACTCAATTTTACAGTGTGACTTAATTGTATTAAATTGCACTAATGTGTGTTAGTAGTCAACGACAAATGGCAACATTATGGACATTTTGTTTAGACTTGTAAAATCTGCCTTTGCTGCTTGAAATACTTGATGACTTCTTCAGGAGCAGGATCATAATTATTAACAGCGCTGCCAGTTGCCCACAAAATAGAATTCCTGCCCCATCTCTAATATGTTATGAAACATGGACACCCTACTCCACTATTCCAGCTTCCGATATTGTCTCTTTGTCGGACGGAGCAAACAGCTCGCAGCAGGGTCTCCCCTATAACTTCAACGTTGTCACCTTCTCCTCAGAACATTGTCCGCTAAACTATCTCATCTTATGTCTCGTAAAAGCTCGTTCTGTTCATTAATTGCTCGTAACATTTTATCATACAAGTCTTTTAGCAATAAACTGGATGGGAAAGAAATTGTGTGTTTATAAATAAGGCCATCGTAAAACTGGTGTCGCATTACAGAAGTTACAGAATCTTGTTACCACTTTCTAAGATTTTTTTTTTGTTTTGGTTTGATTTGATTTCAGCTCGACAGATTTGCAAAGTAGGTGTAAACAATTACGGATATTTCATGGGATATCAAAACAATTGAGATAGTTCTTTAGTCGATTAGTGATTCCCGACGCAGCGTGTGTCCTCTTGAAACATATTCTAAATTATTTACAGACAGAAAAGTGCTATCCAAACTGGGGGCAATTATTGCAAAAAGTGATTTATCTATTCCATTTGACCCATTCGTTTGTCTGACTGCCAATAACATAGTTATTTCAATAGACGTACCAGTTAAAGAAAGAAAAACACCAGACAACCTTCAGCACAGTTTACCTCTGCCAATAGTCGAATTCAATCAGCGAATGCCTTTGTTTGTCTTGATCCCGGAGTTCCGTTGCGTGGATCACATAAGCCACCGCTTTATGGCAGCGCTTCACAGCGCTGTGTGCGAGCGATTGGTGCCCGTTCTGAAAATATTTTGTTACTTCTGCTGCAGTCGAGTGTAGAGGATATAGGTGCAGTAGACTTAATCCTTCTTATATTTCAGGTTTCAGCCTATATCTCCAGATCAGCAGTTTTTTTTATCTACGGAGGCATTAAAGTTTATAAAGAAAATAATTTAAATCTCTTAGGTATCTTTTATCACTTAGTCTTTAGTTTACAGGTAAAAATTGGGTGACTGCCTGCCTATGGGTAGATACCTACACTCTGATTTTTAATTCGACGGAATTTTGACATTTCAGAAGTGTTGCTAACATTGAAACATTCCCACTAAGAATGGAGAGCATTTTCACAAATTAAAAAATAATCCTTTCTTGAATTTAAGGTTTCACTTGAAAAACTAAGGCTTAAAAATGTACTGATCATTTCAAAATGGTTATTTGAATTTTTATTATCATATTTTTGAAGTTACAAAAAAAATTGGGAAATTATTTTTCTATTACTGGACTCCCTAGCCAATAATCTATGGGTTACAAACCTTCTTTATGAAAATCCTTTTGTTAATAAAATCTTAGCTTCATAAAATAACCAATCCCATCAAAAACAATACTTGTCAAAAAAACCAAGTCTCGCAACTCAGTTGTTCTACGGTAAAAAGTTGTGAGATCCATGTAATACCAAGTCCAGGCCAGGAAATCTTTAAGGTTTTACATAAATTATTGACTTGGCCATCGCACTAAATAATTTAATTTACACGTGTTTTCATGCGATAGCCAAGTCAATATATTTATGTAAAACGTTAAAAATTTCCTGGCCTGGACTTGGTATTACATGGATCTCACAACTTTTTACCGTAGAACAACTGAGTTGCGAGACTTGGTTTTTTTGACAAGTATTGTTTTTGATGGGATCTCATTTCTTTTTGTATTTTGTAGACAGCAGTTATGTATCTAGAAAACTGGACCGAAATTGAAAAATTTTACTCAACTTGGCGGTTGCACTACCGTGCCCCCAAATCTCAGTTCTTTTTGTATTTTGTAGACAGCAGTTATGTATCTAGAAAACTGGACCGAAATTGAAAAATTTTACTCGACTTGGCGGTTGCACTATCGTGCCCCCAAATATTTTAGTTTTTCCTTGATTCATACACCAAATACTACTTATATTCCAAATTTGAAGCTTCTAGGTCTGCTAGAAGTGCCTTAGAGTTTTGATGATCGGTGAGTCAGTGAGTGACAAAATTAAGTAACTTTGACCCGTTATAATTCTTAAACTACTGGTTCAAATTGAATGAAATTTTAAATATACCGTGTCTTTACAATGCCTGCATAGCTAATGAAAATTCAGTCTTCTAGTTTTATCCACAACGAAGTTACAGGCAGTCGAAAATGGCCTGAATTGCTTCGAGAAAAGGATGGTACGGCCGTGCCGCTTTTTTGCTTGACTTGGTGGGGGCACTGCCGTGCCCCCAGATTTAACAAGATGCCAATTTTATAATCCAAGTTGATTATGATGACGATAATGATGGTTGATGATCAATACATATTTTCGTTTATGATAATATGTTGTTTTACTGTGTTAAAAACACGTTTTTTTCTATTTAATCACTAAAATGTACATAATAATTAGTGTACATTGATTTCACAAAACAAACAATAGTTCATTCTTGTAAGTTGTACTTGATGAAATTTCATTTCATATTATTTATTAATAATTCAAAGCAAAAAAGGCTTATTACCTCTGAATTGTCAAAATATGACAGCTGTCAGAATTCCGTCGAATTAAAAATCGGACTTTAGGTAACTAATATAGCACTGATTTGAAATTAATCACACAGGCAAAGAAAAGCTTCAGCAATAGATTTAACGAGTTTAACTATTCGTAAAAAAAATTACGACATCTTAGCGATCGTTAAAATCACCAGTGTTTTGAATCCATGTTTATCATTATTAAAATTTCTTAGCGAATAGAGTCGCTTCTCAAACTAAATTTTAAATAAACAACTTGAAAAAATCGAACTGCCTAAAGCGGGACTCGAACCCACCACCTTCCGACTGCTCTTCCATCTGAGCTACTTAGACACTGGATGAACCTGGCGAAATTTTCAAGTGTAATACGCTGTTATGAGTTATAAGTATTATTATTGAGTTATACAGGGTGTTTCTTGTAAGGTGTCAAGCCGAAGGCAGGTGATAGGTGAGGGCTAGACCTATCGATTTCACCCCCATGTATGTTCTACGATTTTTCGTAGTTTAGAAGTTATCGTTAATTTTGTGATTTTTTCAAATTTTATGACCTAGTAGGCTTTAAATTTTTTTATCTTTTTTTTGGGTTGACTTTACTCAGATTTCTTTTTTTTGACAGATTCCCTATTAATTGCAGATGTTTGAAAAAAATAATCACCTTCCTATCTTTGATGCAAGATACAAAATTTTTGCTAGAAACATAAAAAATATGCTTTTAGCAGAACATTCTAAAATTTTCCACTTAAAAGTTTGAAAAAAAAAGAACTTCCATAGGTCCAAAATAATTTTAAAAACTGCGCAGTTTTTTGAACTTTCATAATAACACAAAAAAACATGTACTTAAGAGGCCATTATTTTCTGTAATCGTTCCACTAAAGTGGTAAGTCGGAGATTCCGTTACAAGTTTTTGTCTTTCTTAGGACTAACTGATGTTTGCAATCCCTAAGTTTACGTTATGTAGAACACATTTAGAGACAATAACTGAAAAGAAATTTTTTTTTATCCACAACGAGGAAGCTCTTGCCCTTCATCTGGTATACAGTAGGGAATATGAAAATACTGATGAAGTGTCGAATGTGCATTCAGGTCAACGGCGGACATTTTGAACATTTACTTTAAATTAAATCATTACACCCTTCTCCCTCACACACACACACACACACACATACACACACACACACACACACACACACACACACACACACACACACACACACACACACACACTCACACACACACGCACGCACGCACACACACACACACAAACTATTTCCCTTTCTCTCACACTTTAATAGGTAGGTATATCAAATTTAATCGTAAAGTAACAATCACCACTGTGGTCTAGTGGTAAGACCACCTATTTAGGACAGCCAATTCCTCTGTGGTTTAGGATTCCGGGTGAAGCTCGCTGATCATCCATCAGTTTCCATCAGGTCAGATGAAGGGCAAGAGCTTCCTCGTTGTGGATAAAAAAATGTTCTGTTCAGTTATTGTCTCTAAATGTGTCCTACGAAACGTAAACTTACGGGAATTGCAAACATTAGTTAGTCCTAAGAAAGTCAAAAACATGTGACGGAATCTCCGACTTGCCACTTTAGTGGAGCGATTACAGAAAATAATGGCCTATTAAGTACATGTTTTTTGGTGTTATTATGAAATTTCAGAAAACTGCGCAGTTTTTAAAATTATTTTGGACCTATGGAAATTCTTTTTTTCTCTCAAACTCTTAATTTGAAAATATTAGAATGTTCTGCTAAAAGCATATTTTTTATGTTTCTAGCAAACATTTTGTATCTTGCATCAAGGATAGGAAGGTGATTATTTTTTTCAAACATCTGCAATTAATAGGGAATCTGTCAAAAAAAAAGAAATCTGAGAAAAGTCAACCCAAAAAAAAGAAAAAAAAAATTTAAGCCTACTTGGTCATAAAATTTGAAAAAATCACAAAATTAACGATAACTTCTAAACTACGAAAAATCGTAGAACATACATGGGGGTGAAATCGATAGGTCTAGCCCTCACCTATCACCTGCCTTCGGCTTGACACCTTACAAGAAACACCCTGTATGTTATGAGTCCCGCCTTAGGCAGTTAGATCTTTTCAAGTTGTTTATTTAAAATCCATATTTATTTAAAACTGCTCGTTATAACAAGATAAAGTACTTTTTTGTGGACAGTGAACGCACTGAATATAGTTTCGTTGTGATTTCAGAATGAATTTCGTAGTTACATGCGTTTCGGAGATATGGGAATTGAAAGTCGAGTTTTGATTGTTACTGTTCTGTGAAGTCAATGTGATGGGTTTTCTTACATTGTAGGTAAAACATGGTTACTTTATTGCTTTCATCTCTTTTGTGGAATGAATGTTGCGTTCGTCTTCTGACTATCTATAGATAATATAATTTGGTATTCTACGGATAGTCTGATCAACAATAGAACAGAAATTACTTTATTTTCACCCTAAGCATTATTCTTTATTCAAGCATTTTGAATAGACACTTAAATATAAATCTGTTTCATTCATATCACAGCTTCATAAATCAACTACCATTACAAAAAAAAACTGAAAGTTACAAAATAATAAACAAAGCAGCACCCTATTTCAACACCACTAAAGCCGTAACAACAACGCATCCTTGCCGCCCGACAAATTATCGCACACATGAGCGCGCGGATCGCGCCGATAGCGAGTGATTGATGAGCGCACAATAACAGGTGATTAACGGAGTGCGTTGACCCCGAGCGATAAGCCAGCCCGGAGAATTACAACTAACCCTGCTCTGATAGATATTAACTATAGTAGATGTGTTTGTCTTGAACTATCCAGCTAGAGCTGATAATATCTCACGGGACAGGTCCCACGTAACATGCAGTGGGTATAGATATTTTCAGTACCATGTGCGACAAAGAGGTATGTAAATGCAAACTATCAGACCAGTCTCCGGTCAATTCTGATTCCCAGTGCGAATCAAATTCTCGAAAGTTGATTAATAATTACCTTAATAATGTAGACGCCGTTAATTTATTTTATATTTTTTAATCTAGTACTTAGCCTAAAATGTTGAGAAAAACAAAAACTGTTAAAAAGTGAGATTTTAAAGTATGTTTTAAACAAAGCTTCATTTTAAACAGTGAACCTGGAGATCAAGTAGATACTAATTATGGGACTGAGAATCGCAGCTATCACTATACTCAACCTTTCTCATTTAAAAACTCACAACTTAAATACCTGTAATTACCCGATTACATGATACATAACATCGTATTATCAACTTTCTCAAAGTTAGATAAGGCTTAGAACTCCAAACTACCTAACTACCTAATTAGGAATGTTTAGACTTGTAAACTGTAATAAGACGTAATAAACTGAGTCTGATACTTTGATACTTAAAATAATCTCAGTCAAGTTTCAAACCGCGATAATTGAGTTTAGCCACTAAGATAGAATTACTTATTTCTGTTAGCTAAGTATGTGTTTAAACTAGTAAGTAGGTAGGTACAATTACTAAATAAATAATCTAACAAACTACATGAACATTGTTTTATAATATAACAAGCATTAAAATTCTCAATACATTCAAAAGCTTATAATACCCTGTCTATGAAAACTATTTGTTCCAATAAATACACAAAAGCAATCCAAAACAACTAACTCCATAAATCTTCTCCTGTCTTTATCACTCACGCTAGGATCAAGCGAGTAAGGGAGCTCACAAACGAGCGACAGTATGTCGGCGACTGCCTGCGACTTGTCGGCGAAGATTGGCGACAGTCACCGATAGTCGCCGACGACAAATTTTAGATAGTCGCCGATGCATCGCGAGTATCGCGACTCTCGAAGACGGGCAGTCACTAACGTATAATCAGAGTGTCAACATGACGTCATGACAGCGACAGGCGCGAGTCGGAGACTTTCGCCGACAGTCACCTCCAGTCGCCTACCACTATCGCAAGCAGTCGCCGACACAATGTCGCTTGTATGTGAGCTCTCTTAGAAAGATGCATGGATTCACATAAGTAATAATATATCAAAATGGCATTGCAGAGCGTTAGGTTCAGGCAGGCGTAATCGTTTATAGAAACGCTGCGGAATGTAGACGCAACACAATAACGATACGCGCCGCGTTCATATTAAAATACCCGGTTTATTTGGGGTCTGATTGAAAGTCACTCGATAAATCTTTACTGTTTTTACTTTTGTCAGTGATTTGAAAATATTTTTATATTTATAAATACTGCTGAAAATCCATTTTGAATGTCATGCCATACCTATGGTGTACTGTAACTGTATTTTCAATATAAACATTTTCTCATGTTATCTTTTATACATATTTTCACTATTTTTGTAAACTTCATAAATGTTATGTACGTTATACACAAATGAGTGTTTTGTTCTGGAATATTTTTTAAATAGATTGAAAAGTAAAAACACGATGATGATTAATTAGGTATAAGGACTACGAAAATGCTATTCGAAGTCATGACGATATTTTAAATTCTAATACGAGACCAGAATGTAGAATAAAATTTGTGAAATATTAAAAACTTAAAATTAAGTTTTATCGAGCGACACCAGAATAGGCGCAACAATTCTCAACTGCAGCCGACAATACACTAGCGACACGCCGGTGCACGTACATTTGCATTAAAATGGAATAATCCCCTCGGCGAAAAGGAAAGTGGCTTACTGGGTGACATTACGGCTATGTGAGGGTAGTCACGACTTGTTGTGTTAGGCAAATGAGGGTATTTTGCGGCCGTGTGCGAATATTTAGCTAAAATTATCGCACCGAAAACAGAATACGTTTCTAGCCAGTAGTTTGCCATACATTTTTTGTAACTATTGGCACATATTTGTTTGTTTGTCAACTGTCATCCGCTTTGCAATTTAGGGCCGAACCTTAATTTCGAACTCCGCCTATGTTCTTCTGATTAATTTCGTTGCGGGTCCAATGACAGTTTAACTTTCCCCCGGGACAAACTTGACCTTTATTGGCTGGGTTTTTATGGCGGTCAAGCTGTAGATCCTGGCTACACAGGAGTTGCAGCGGTGGGAACGAGAGGTGGGAATAGTTCCGTTATTGGCACATATTAAACATCGCACTTGTTGAGATTTTACCATACATAAATACACCAAAAATATCACTCTCTGCCTAACTAATACATAACGGTGTGTGTAATTAATTTAGTATTAATGGGTAGGTATATTCTATTATTCTAATTTATTGTACGTTTACTTATCGATCTTCCCAAGCATGGTCTGAAGGCCTTAAAAGCACTTTATTAATACACTTTGTCTTAAAAAGGGCACCAAAAACAAAACATTCAAACGCTAAACCGTTTCCCGACGAATTCCGTCCAGGGCGAGTAATATTTTTAATTGGAGCCAAGACAAATAAACGATTTAATACCATTAAGCTGGAGCCGAGGCATTGTCGGCGCCATTTGTTATTCCTCAGTTGTGAACTTCAATATAAAGGTATTGTTTGATATCAATTTAAAGTAAAACAAACAGGAATAAGGTCTTCATTTGAATGATTGAGTTCCAATGAACCTGGAGTACTTTAGCAGTAAGCCTAGAGCCCAGAACCAGGAGAATTCAAATAGGGTATAAATAAGTCATAATAACTGTTGCTTAACTGGAGCAAAATACCAAATACCTAGATGTTTTTAATAATTCATAGGACTCACTCGTAAATACTCGTAACGTTAGAACTATACACAACGAGCACGAATCGATCCATGTACCTACCTATTGTAATACTTACGAAGGTAGGTACTTTATTTAAGAAGAAGTTTGAATACATAATATAATAATTATGTTTTAGATAAATAACTTAGGATCAGCAATCCCGATTTATACCTATTGGCACTTTTAGAGGAAACTCGCCGGCAACAAGTTCTTATTATTTATAACAATATTAAGTCGCAGTGCATTAAAATTTGAAAAGCAGAGTCCGAAGGAAAACAAACCAGAAATGCTAGTCCAAGAAATAAATGCGAAAACAGTCCTCCAACGCAGAGGCGGCCGCATTTTATGAAATTTCATATGTGCATTTATTACAGTGCCGCTGGGCACGATTATGAAGGCGCCGCAGTTATTAAATTATGCGGCTTTCCTTTTTCAATATGTTTTGAGTTGGGTTCCTTTTGAGGGTTAATCTTGTCTATGTAGGCCGAGGAGTAATTATGATAACGTAAAAACAATTTGAACGCAGCTTGATTTAATGGAAACCGTGTCTGCACACTGAGCGGTTACGTGTTCGAATCTTGGCTAGAGTATTAATAAAATTAGCATTTAGATTTGTATTTGGGTCACAAATTCAGATTCTTTATTAGTATGCAGGCTCTTTTTCAAAACTTTTATGCGTCGTAAATGGGACTTATTCTATAAAACTTCAGGAGAATATTAGATAATGCTGAGAAAATGAAATTACAAAGGTCGAAAGGCTAATGTAGTATTTGTCAAAATTGTAATTAGCATTTTTGTAAAGGGATAGAGTATTGTTGCATAAAGTAACTATGCAACCTGCAGTAAATAAAATACTTAATGTGTGGGCTGCTAAGACTTGACTATTTGTGACTTGGTGGACGGATGACTTGAAAAAGTTTTCAGAATCTTACTTAATCAAAGCACATTAAAGACTCTTGCTGCTTTTACTTCGTTAAAGAGAACTGCTAACTTTTCTCACTGTGTCAGGTAACGTGAACTTGACCGTTTCTAGCTAGCACGCAATGTGTCCCGCGCTTTATCCCGTCTTACGCCAAACAATATTCCGAAAAGGCTTTGATATGTCGTAAATCTGCGCCCAATAAAGTTTACTGTCCCGTATACTTACCAGCTCCACTCGTATCATAAATCTCGTCATAATTTCTAGATATTATCTGGACTAGATGGGAATTTATTCCTCATGCATAGACTATTAAATTTTTGGTAATAAACTCAGCAAATTGCTTGAGATAAAATATGGAAATCAAACTGCCGAATTATCTCGAAAGTGTCTTACTAAACACTTTATTCGTTATAACTTTTTTCTCGTTAATAGCATAATTTTGACGGCTTTATTTCTGTCATTTGCGCGCCAGGGTTTTGATTCAACTTAAATTGCAATAAATTACTATCATTTATCTTGGTGATTTCCGAACCGTCTCTATTCTTAGAAATTAATAAGTAGTATTATAACCGTTGTAAAGAAAATGCAATCACTAGATGCCTTAACTACGTATTTGCATTTTAAATCCTCTAAAAGCACGGCAATAAAAGCTCTCGCATACAGCCCCGATGTCCAACAAACCGCTGGCGGCGGCGCGCGTGCCAAGTACACGTCACATCATATTTTAACTGCGTGTGTCATAATTTAACTGCCTGTGTCAAATCTAAGTGTCCAGACAAGGGTGCTTGAATTTAGGGTCAGTGCACATGATGACAGTTGCCCTCATAAGGGTGCGTGTATGCTGAAATGTTGTATAGTTTATTATACCTACAAGTTGAGTCATATTAATAACGTCAAAGGTAACATTTGACGTCTGTCAGTGTAGTAAAATGTCATTGTGTAGTGTGTAGAAACTAGGCACCAAAATAGTTTTAGTTGTCCTTAAATATACAGTGTATGAAACAAAAAAGAAACGGATTTAATCTTCAAAATACTCGTATTCAAAGTAGTTTAAACGATCTGGTTATCTTGACGATGTCTAAAAGGCCACGTAGCTATGCCGCATAAAATAGAAATGTAAAGTCTATTTTAATGAAGTAATTATAATTAAGGCATCAAACTAAGCACAGGCTTTTCATTGTTTTCTAACAAGTACAAGTTCAAAGTTGTAGAACACAGTTCAAGCATCTTAATCTTATAATTACTATTTTATGCTTGAGTAAAGTAAAGCATTAATTCTTCTTCATTGACCGTTCGTTATTCGCGATTTACCACCGCCAATTACCACTTAAGTTTCAAAGTTATACTCGATGTTCTTCCGAATTTATAATTAATTAGAAAACCAGCGGAACCCCGCTTTCCTTCGGCCACATTTAGGCGTTTTTTCACGTAACCGTCTTAACGAATGTTTATTCTAAGCGTCGCGTTCTGCGAGTAATTTCGTTATTAATGTGTGCTCGCGAACGAATTCCGCGCGAATTGCACGTCTTTTACTTAATAGGGGTTTTCGGATAAGAAATTGAGATTTTTGTGCGTGAAATGAAGGATTATGTGCTAAGTGAAATCGTAATAGGGAAGTTTGAATTCTTTAAAAAAATGACTAATAAGAAGAAGCAGAATGCATGAATGGAATAGAATAGTTAAAGGACATAATATTTTATTTTAACAAGCCTGTTAAAACTAAATGAGCATATAGACTGACACCCGTATTCATAAACGATGCTTGCTTAAGTGAAGTTGCAAATCGAACGCACAGCATTAAATAGAGCTCTCGTGATTGGTTCGTGCGTGTGCGCCCACGCGCACTGTGAGACCTGATAGTAATGTTTGTGAATACGGTCGTGAGTAAATTACGAATTAAGATGTTACTTTTTTAAGAGAAATTAGAAACATCACATTGTCATGGTGTTTTAGGAAAAATAAAACATCTACGAAATTAGTTGTATTTTAAACAACATCATTTTCGCTCACTTTTCAAATCAGTTGATTCTACCCGACAATCGTCTACAATTCCAGCGGCTCAAAGGGCGAGTTTTTCTTAGCGCAAGTTATCAAATCAATAAGCTTTTTCGATCTGGGCCAGACAAAGGGCCGATATAATAAAATATCGCGTTATTATATCCGAGCTGAATGGAAGAATGGGCTCCCTCGGGCACCTGCGACCCGGGCTCGCTCATGCGATTAAAATACTCTTTTTTATTTTATTTATTACGAATACATTCCTGGATATGTCTGATGTTAGTTTCAATGTATGAAGATTTCTGTTTATCATTTCAGGTGAAGGACGCCCACTGCTGGACAAAGCCTGCCTCAAAGGTTCTACATAAAGATCGGTCCTGCGCTACTTGTATCCAGGTGAGTACAGATTTCTGTAATGATTTTAGAAGTACCATTTAACAATGTTATTATTAACCTTTTATTCAATTTCCTTCTTATTTTTAATATTTTTTTTACAATGTAAATTATAAAAAAACTAAAAATACATTATAAAAAAAAAATCTTAAAAATAGTTAATCCGCTGGTAGCGGAGCAGGGCCCAAGCTACCGGTGGTCAGGGTCACAGGCTGAGGAACCTCCGGACAATGCGTGCCGTGCTGAGGATCACCGCCTTTTGAATCTGACCCTTGAGCCAACCATCTAGCGAGAGCTTCTTTAGATGTTGGTCGAAGCTCTTCGCTATTAGCCCGTTCGCCGAGACAACTATCGGGACAATGATCGTCGAGTCAACATCCCACATGGCGGTCACCTCGTGGGCCAAGTCAAGGTATTTGCTTTGTTTTTCCTTCTCGGCCTTCACGAGGTTTTCGTCATGCGGGATGGTGATGTCAACGAGTTATTAACCTTATTATTATAGCGCGTGCGTCTATGAAATTGCTGATTTTTTTTTACAGTTTCATGATTTATTGAATTAATTTAAACAGGTTTTAACGCGATACGCGGATAGGTAATAATGAAATATTACTTGTATTTGCCCGACCTTTCAACCGGGTTAGTTTCATGATTTCATATTATTTCATGAGTTCATAAGAAGGTTTTTGGTAGGCAATAAATACTTATTATGTTCACTTAAACTTAAAAACAGTTCTTAAAAACAATCCATCCACCAGTCAGTGTCGTCTTATAAATTCACATCAATCAATTGTAAAGTTAGTCTAGCTCTACATGTGACATTTTCATCCAAATTGAAGTTCGCAGCCGTCCTGCGGTAAACAGTTCGTAACTCTAACCCTAACTTGGCCTGAAACATAATCCCAGATCTCCAGACTCCAGGTTGATCCCTTCAGTGAGGTTTGAGAGCGTAATGACATCTATCCACAGTTTGACAGTTGACAGCTGTCAAACTGTGGATAGATTTTATTGCTCAACTCTATGGAGTAACACAAAATAATTTGAGTTAATTGTGAATTTTTAGCAATATTGCTTATGTGTTTGAAACTACATAATATCTTGCTAGCGGGTATATTTGATTAATCGGCTAAAGTGAATTTTATTTGCAAACTACACTGGTGCCAGAGGCGTCCTGATGTTCGCGGAAATGTTCGTTTTTCGTTGGTTTATTCTCACTATACCTACATTTCAGTGCCAAAAATATGTTTTCTTTGTATAAAACGAAAATATTACTGGTCACGTATTTGGTTATTTTGTCTCGTCTTTAAAATTAACTCCATTTTTTAAAAACCGTGCCTTTTATTTGCATAATTTTAAAACTTATCAGACGACAATGCAAGGTTAATGAAAATTTGAACTGATTTAGCTACAAATAGCTGTCATTGCCACGGGTTGTATAGGAAAAAAACGCTTCATCTATCAATAAAAGCCCCTTGTTATGTGTCCTGTAAAATATCAGTTTGTCAATCAATGGATATTGAAAGGTTTCTATGATATTAATGTTTTATGATGATGAATTTTCATCCTATTTTAAACCTGAAAAAGGATGTTTAAAAGACGCTCATATAGTAACATTAGTAAAAAGTCTTTATTATTTTAGATAATGCATTTCTAATATTGATGCTAGTGGCTACACGTACTACGTAGGCATTTGTATGCTGACGTCACCGTCATCTGAAACTGCACACGTCGTTAAGTGCGAGCGTATCCTCGTACATAAAGGAGACAATACATTATTTTATTGCGCACTTCCCGGAGTGCACTCGGAGCGCGTCTCGTCGCATATCATCTTCCAATCGCAGTCCTCAGCTCGATCGCTGGTAAACATGCGCTGCAGTAATCTTGATATTGTTTCATAACAGGATCCCTGCTCGGTAACAGCGGAAACTGAAAAGTAGGTAAATATTAATTAACAAATTGATTTTTTATGCATAACAAGGCAGATATTTGACCACAATCGCACCTGATGTTAGTGGGATGCAGTGAATGTTCTTAAACACTTTATTTAAGGCTATCTAGTCCCAAAATAATTGAATCTTGTGCCAGAAAATGCATATACTCGAACTTGTCCAAATTAACCTATTTTTTGTTGTAAATAAGAGTAGGTAGGTACGATACTTGCATATTTAGAGAGAGCTCTAAATAAAATTAGGCGTAATTAGCATATTCATTTATAGCAAACTAGCTGACCCGGCGAACTTTGTTCCGCCTTAATGGCAATAAAAAAGCAGACTTCTTTTTTATTTCGAACGGGATAAAAAGTACCCTATGTCCTTCTCCTGGCTCTAAACTACCTCCCTGACAATTTTCAGCTAAATCGGTTCAGCCGGTCTTGAGTTATAAGTGGTGTAACTAACACGACTTTCTTTTATATATAAGGTGTTATTTTTTGTACTGATCATACTTTACCAACGCATCTAATAAAATCATACAAATACAACCCAAGTGTTTTTAAAAAAAAATTCAGGCTAGTTTTCGAGTAAAACGACAAAGAATGTTTCGAAAAAAATAAAAAATAAATCATCCTTTGAGCGCGGTGAGTATTCGTTTGTACGCACTATCGTAGTAGCCGGCCGAGGGCAACGACCACTGCCACGTGCCGCGCCGCGTGAGTCGGCCATATTGATATCGCTCGCTGCCAGTCGCTCCGCGCCCACAGCCCGCGCCGAGCCGCCGATCGGCATGCGGGAGCGCAACAACATAAATAATCGTCCCAGTCCGTCCAATGCGCCCAAACGTATTGCAGTGTATGTGTGATTTATTACGATGCCGCGCTTGATCAATAACAAAACGCAGGTGAAATTATGTTTCGGGCACACTAACTGGCCGACGAGAAACATTGACGAGTCGAAAACCTTCATACCTTGCTTGTTTGGAGCCGCGCAGCGCTTCAGGGAGCGCAGCCGTATCCTGACTTGACGAGATTCCGTGCGCTTCGAGGATGAAGTTCTGGATTTCAATTTCAATCACCGGCACAGTGCTGGCGGTACCCAGATGCGAGCGCCGCAGACGGCGGCTTTTGCGTAAAAATACGGAATGCCTTATCAAGGAGTTGTTGCCAGAGGGCCACGACCGCGACCTAGTTCTATCGATGGTTATTGCGGAAGTCTACCTAGGTACATACCTACAGTGTGATTTGGACAAATGAGTGCTTGTTTACGCGAAAGAGACTTTTTCCGTAAAAAAGTTAGTGCGCGAATTGTGAATACAACATCCGACGTGGTGTCTAGTGAACAGCAAGTAAGTGTGCAGCCCGAAAGCATTACCTCAATTCGATCGTGGCTAGATTAGACAGTGCAAGACAGTGTTTACGTGAACATTCAACAAAGGCTTGACGTTCAAAATGTATTGTGATTAGTGTAATAATAACCTAGGAACTTTAAATAACAACATTCAAAATAGGTAAATGTGTGAATAAGTAAAATCAATGAATCTAAAGTGTGATGGCAAATCATAATTTAGGAATTAAAACCAGGAAAATTTATCAGTGAGTTTTATTTACAACACCTATTCATATTCAATATTAGGGTGCATTTCCACTGAAGCGAAGCGAAGTAGTAATAGGTATGTACCTATCAATTTTTTATTACGTCTCTAAATAAATTGCGTAGGCATTACGAAACCGTAGATATTGAATTCCAATTTCTATCCTTTTTTAAATTTCTAGTTTAACGCGGATGATTCGCCTCGGTTCGTTGGAAAAGTCCCCCGCTATTACACTAATGAAAATACACTTATTTACCTACTTATGTAGCTAGATTTTGTTTCTCCCAGCGCGTAGTACCTATTAACATGACGTAACATCGTACATACTCACGAGTGATAATTTTTGGTAACGTAGGTTTAGTGTAATCTAACCTTTATGTGTGTGAACATTGAATGAATGCGCGCGGCCATTGTTCGTACTCGTATGAATGAAATGAGTAAAGAAAGAGAGAGAGGCAGTGAGTGAAGACAGGATGGTTGTAAAAATAATATCTTTTTTTTGTTAGGAAAAGTAAAAACAAAAACTAGCCTGAATTTTTTTTTAAAAACACTTGGGTTGTATTTGTATGATTTTATTAGATGCGTTGGTAAAGTATGATCAGTACAAAAAATAACACCTTATATATAGAAGATTAGCAAGATTACGATATCACTAACGCCACCATTCTTATATCCTACGTGTATAAGAAGATCTTTAACCAGTCAAAATATATTTTGTAATCTTCTTAAACATGTTTCTTCTTCTTCACACTTCTTCACATCTTCTGAAACTTTGCTGTTTTCTGTCTTATTTTTTGTCTGTATATCAAAATTGTTTGTTTCCCTAATATAAATAAATAAATAAAAATAAATGTATTGTATTGTATGTTCAGCTTTAACACGTTTTACCATAGACCGTACCGGCTGTCCTCCATGACATCAGAGAAAAAAATAACTTCCGTATCCCTAGTGAGGTGACTCGATGTGGCGTTGTTCTTATTACAATAGCGACGACAATAAATTGACATTGATCGGGAGTGTTATAAAAAGCGTTTAAAAAGTCGTTCATAGGACTATTATATTATTTTTCACACAAATATTTGCCACAATTTTCGCCGCTCGCCGTTGCTGTGACCGCACGCCCGATGCACCCGCGGGCGGCGCCCTATTGACACAAACTTATTGCACGAAAAACGGGAATGCTGTTACACGCTATAATCTTCCAGGATTTATGCCGCATATTGAATCGGCTCCTGCACAGAGGTGCAGTAAGGTCAGGCGTTCACGTAGCACTTCTGCGGTTCAGTAATAGTTGAAAATCATTTGAAGATTGTTCTGAGTTACATTTTCAAGTAGCATAGCCACTTTTCATACTGAAAATGATCATAGCTGATAATATGCCTGTCAATCACTATTTGCTTATTTACCTTTCGCATATTACATATAAGTTTAAGGAAGGTGTTTGTGTGACGGGTTATAGCGAGACTTTAGATCTCTTTCGCTGTGCTTTCCATGAGTTTACGTGTTGAGTTACGTGACTAGACATAACGAATTCTTCTCGTCGATCGGACTAAAGGTCGATTTTTCTAGTTTAGAAGAATAAATAAATCTTTATAACTTTTTCACAAATAACTTTTTAAATACAAGTACATAACAGTACACGAATTTTTATCAAGATTACCTACATATTATTGTGAAGACTGGTGTTTGATATGGGTTGACACAACCTGTAATACAAGATACCAGGTCTCCACCTCTTAAACCGGAAATAATAACTAACTTTTTACCTACTAAGGCCATAACCTTCTGCATCTCTGTACACTGCGGTCGTAGGCCGAGCGGATGACAGCGTAAGCGGCGCTTCTGTGTAAATTGCAATTAATTTTACGTCCGCTCGTTTTTGAAATAAAGATCCGAGGATTATGCCGAATACAATTCGTTTATTTTCCGACTTGTGATTGTGGGATTACGGGAAAAGGATTATTTTAACTCATAAAGCACGGTTTTGAGGCTTTTATTTGAAATCGGTTAAATAAATTACAATAGTCCCCGTTTATGTGAAAGGTCAGAAATAAAACCGTAATTAAATTAACCAGTTCTTGAAAGTCAGAAATATTACATTATTAATTTGGTAGTAAAAAATACAGCCTTTTTTCATAACATGAATAATATTGCTTCACACTGCTTGGAAAAGCCTCCCACCTTTATCCTACATCAACGTTGAATTACAAATAGTCACGTAGACTTTCTCTCGGCAATTACTTTTTACCGAAATGGCTTTTTTGTTGCTAAATCTAAACTTATACCTTCCGCAATCGAATTAAATGGAAAAAAGAGATTGATGTCACAAAAACATTTCTCAGTACCTGCACAGAACCTTATAAGCCTGTAAATCTAACAGAAAAACAGCCGAAAACAATCCGGCCCCAAACACGGCCATACATCACTGAAAATTCGGCAACAGATTTAAGGAGCGGAGAAAAAAGAGCATTTATTCATAATGCGGTCCTGATGTGACGCGCCATCAATGCGCGGATCGCGCAAAGCCCTGCCCATTGAAAACAGGAGCGGGATAGAGGCTTGGATATTCAATAACTGATCCCAGAGTTGGGCTCAGGCCGTGTGTGAGCGGGGCGATGATGTTGGTCTCCGAAATTATGCACAATTCTAATTCTTGTATCATCATGATACTTGGCAATTATAATAATATGTAGATTAGATGACAATATAATATTATGGTACCATCGAGCTTGTCTGATGATGGGACTGGAAGGTGGCCATAGGAACTCCTAAACAAAACGGCGGAATCGCATCTAGTTTGGATTAATTGTATTTGTCTTTTCGAGCACTTTAGTGCTAGATGATTTAGTGTAGTAATTGAAAAAAGCAATCTTAACTTCTAACTGAGTGAATAAGCACTTACAGCACAGGTATGTACCAACCTAGACTGCATCTCATTTAACATCAAGTGTGATTGCAGTCAAATACCTGCTTTGTTCTGCATTAAAACATTCCCTAAAACCAAAAGATGTTTTCTCTTACTTACCCAGCTTCAGCATGTGCCAAATGTGAAGCTTAAACAAAGCTTTAGCTTTGAGAATCTTTTTCTCAGCCGTTGGTTATTCATGCTAAGAGCTCTACCAATAACTGCGTTAAGTATTATTTCACAGTTTGTATGTTGATTTAGCGTTGCAACAATCCAAGTGGATGTAACTGAGCCCCGCTCGATGCAAACCGCGGCCTTACATTATACGTATATCGGCTCGGTACGGGTCTGCTGTTTTTTTATCGTTACCGATCCGGTTTGGATATAATTGGGTAAATACTTTTGTGTCCTTATGCTTTTACGAGATTAAAATGTATTAGCTTCGCCCGCGGCTTCAATCCGATTCGATGAAAGAGCCATTTATTTGAATAAACAGATTTCAGTGGATTTTTTAAATGTGTGGAGACATTTTGAATTCATTAATAACCTTTTAGTCGGAAGAAGCGACTCAGTATTTAATAGTCGAAATAAACATTATCTATCGCGGAAGTAAGAAAAAGAACCAGCTGGTAATTGTCACGAATTCGTTAACCATAATATTCCATAAAAATTGCAGACTTAATACGAGTAGGCTGTAGTAAGCGCCTGAAACGGTCCTACTAAGCCATGACGTAAATCAATGGTTCAAGAAAGTAAAATATATTACAAAATTGTTAAAGTAAATAAATAAATAACCAAAGCTACCCACCGCCTACCTTGAAATTAAACTACTATTTTTTTTTAATTATTCATGATGTAGTTTACTTACCTAACTCAAATCAAATCATTTATTTGCATTAAATTATGTAATTTTATGATTTATTAAAACAGGTTTCCGAAAGCGGCTTCGCTCGCGTGGAATTTTGTCTGTCACAGAAAAACTTCTGAGACAAAATTCCACACTGGTAGGGCCCAAAAGTACCCCATAAGGGCTACCTTTTATTTTTTAATTTTATTTATGTCCTTTCCCGGGACTCAAACTATGTCTATGCCAAATTTAATCAAAACCGGTTTAGGGGCTTAGCGTGAAAGCAAGATAGACAGACAGGCAGACAGAGTTACTTTCGCATTTATATAATATTAGTATAGATAAGTTTAAAACTGAAATGCAGAGCTCTTTAGCATAATTTCCAAGCTTATGCCGTGTGTACAAAAGAAATACGCAAGTATTTAAAACGAAATTAACGCTGACGTGTGCAAACATTACTCTCCAGTTTGAAATGCGTGTTGGAAATGTTCACAAGGAAGAATCCAGAATTATTTTAAACCATTTTAACTGAACTTTTCCATGTTTGTTTTAACATTTTCCGTTTCGGCGTCCCGCTGTTAAAGAAAAAGACGGGCCAGAAAGAGTTTCATGAATGTTTTGGGGGTTCCGCAATCAAAAATATCTTTAAATGATTTATTAATTCTTTTCTGCTTAGTTAATTATTCACATGTTTTGTTTTTATTATTCAATTTTAAATTCTTTAAGACAGTATTATGTCAAGAATGACCTTAATGCACGTTTTAATTCAGAGATATTATAAGAGTCTTAGGTTCAGCAGTCTATTTAGAGATACATCCTCCTCTTATAATCTTAAGAGGCTTTTTTTTAGCAGTTGACGTCTTGTGGCTGAAATGATGATGATGATGATGACAATTTCGATCTGGTTATGAGAGATAATAGCGAATAGACGATCATTCGAAACTGGTGTTAGAATTTTTGTAACATGTTAGTTTTCATGTAATTAATCTCTAGTTATTTTTATGTTTCATAGTCGGCTATTTTCTTGCTGTACTTTACAAAAAACCGGCAATAGGATAGTAATCATAATGGTCTTTACACTTGAGGATCTCTAAAACCGAAACGCGTCGACATTTGGACATGTGCCTATTCCGGGAGCATTTTTAATCTGCGCCGCGGAGCGCAGCAAAATATGGCGGACAAAGGCAATTATTTAAAAGTGTGACTTGACAGCGCCGCGGCTGCCAACGCAGGATTTAAGGGCGGTTTGTCAACAAGGGAAAGATGACACAGTACTTGAAGTATGTGAGAACTTGCACAATTGTTAGGTAAAATTCGTTGGCCCTAGCCTTTATAACCTGCAACGATAATAATTTCATGCATCTTCTAGTAGTTTTGGTGCATCCATATGCATTTATATGCATCCATTCTGCAAATGTCAATAACTCGTGTACACTTTAGCCTCTACTAGGTACACCTACAGTCTACACCCTTTATTTAATTCAAGAGCAGATCACTATTATCGTTTCAACCAAAAGACATAGTTGGACAATACTGGACAAAGACTTTTTTCAACGACCAGTCCTTCACTGCTTGCAACCAGATGCTTCAACGGCCTTTAGTACCACTGGCACTTATTTTTCGGTTACTCTGACTCTCCTACAGATCTCAACATTAAGATATATGAAAATATTCTCACTTCCCAAATTCTTTTAACCCGTTGGCTTCCCAACTGGATTACCCTCCATCCCGCGCGTGACGTATCGCGGAAGCGTCGCGTGAGCACGCTGCGCGAATAAAAGATTTACAGGCACACGCCTTCCGGCCGGGGCGTATGGCGAGAGTTATGATTTTGAATTTGTAAGGCTGCGGAAGATGTTTTGCAAAATAGAGATTTGTTGGGCAGAAAAATATGTATTGTGTAGATTTGAATGTGGCTAAATATTGTATTTAAAATCTTTATTTTTTTAATCTTTCTTTATATCGAAAAACATCAACTCTAATGTAGGTACTCTAATGCAGTGTTTCGCAATTTTTTGTGTTCAAGGTACATTTCGGAAAACGATTTTTTTAGAGGTACACCACACAAAATGAAAATTAATTTTCAAATAAGTAATAACCTTTATTACTTACCAAAAATCTATAATCTATACTTAATATTATAAATGCGAAAGTAACTGTCTGTCTGTCTTGCTCTCATGCCTAAACCACTGAATCGATTTTGATGAAATTTGGCATAGAGAAAAGACATAGGATAGTTTTTATCCTGGTTTTAAAAACAGGGACCCGCGCGATAAAGTTTTTCTGTGACAGACAAAATTCGGGCGAAGCCGCGGGCGGAAAGCTAGTAAGTTTATAAGATAATCTTATTTTTCTGAGGCACACCATCTAATGACCACGATACACACATTGTGCCACGGTACACAACACTGCTCTAATGTATAGAGAAATGAATGTATCATTGAAGCAAAATACAAACAGATTTCAATCCTCTTTAGAGATGTTTTCGACCTTTGACTTGCTTTGCTACAGAAAAAATGCTGTAGTAGCGTAGCTTGTAGCGTTAGCCATAGCACCGAATTGCTACTCTCGTAGAAGTGTTCATAAAATCGTACCAGTAAAATGTTTCGTAGTATGGAGAAGAAATTGCTAACAGATGAAAGCTTTAGGATTAACGGGCACGGAAACAAGATAAATGTCCGAAAATATTTAAAACGAACAACCAGAGAAACGGCAATAAATTCTGAAGCTTGTCTTCAGTTAAAATTTTTCTGGATGATAAAATGCTGTGAGTATTAAATAGTAAAAAAGAATTAACCTTGTTAATATTTTTATCTGCCTGTTTATCGTAAATAATAATAATATGCAATGTGCAAAAAAATAATTAAATAGCAATTATAAAACCAATTTCGAATGTAAAATTATTTATATTTTACTTACTTGCACTACAATTTGTCGTCATGCTCAGCTCGACAGATAATAAATAGCATCAGAGAAGAAAATTAAGTAATTTATTTTATAAATAAACCGGCCAAAACATTTAAACAATTTGTGTATAAACAAACAATAACTTTATGTGTGATTCTGGACGCATAGGATGGATTGCATCACAACAATTTGTTTCCGGAAGAGCGTGTCCAGCAAATGGATTTCTTCCGAGAAACGGGGACGGCATTACAGATGGTCCGACGCGCTTAGAATCAGGCTGATTGTATGACTTCTAAGAATTCCATGTGATACTAAAAATAATGTAATCAAAAATATACTAGTAAAAATAGTTTGAAATTTTTTTTTCGTTTTTGCATCATTTTTCTTTACTGCTCCGCCCTTATTGGTCGTAGGGTAATTCAGCTTTATAATATTATTAGCGGCCGCCCGCGACTTCGTACGCGTGGATCCCGTTTTACCCCCTTAGGGGTGGAGTTTCGTAAAATCGTTTCTTAGCGGATGCCTACGTCATAACATCTACCTGCATGCCAAATTTCAGCCCGATCCGTCTAGTGTTTTGGGCTGTGCTTTGATAGATTACTATGTATGTCAGTCAGTCAGTCAGTCAGTCATCTTTGAGTTATACTCGTATATATTTGGATTTATAAATTACTAGCTTTCCGCCCGCGGCTTCGCCCGCGTGGAATTTTGTCTGTCACAGAAAAACTTTATCGTGCGCGTCCCTGTTTCAAAAACCGGGATAAAAACTATCCTATGTCCTTTCTCGGGACTCAAACTATCTCTATTCCAAATTTCATCAAAATCGGTTCAGTGGTTTAGGCGTGAAAGCGAGACAGACAGACAGAGTTACTTACGCATTTATAATATTAGTATGGATCTGTGTTATCCTCTTTTTCCCATTATTTGGGGTTGGCTCTCTTTGTTTTGAGACGCTAGGACAGTCCTGGGTTGTCGAAACATTTGTCTGGGCACGCTCTAAGTCCTATATTATCTGTGCTTCTTTATTATAATGTTATTTTCCATACCATGAGTGTGCATTTTTCCACACATCCCCAATTCGCAGCGGCAATAATAAGTTGAGCGGCGAAGGGATGCCAGAACGAGGTTCGGTCGGACAATTATGCGCGACACAAGATGCAGCCAGCCACATGCCGCGCGACGGATCAGCATTCTGGGGGCTCGTGCACATTGGGGGTATGCGGAGTGATTAGAAAATCGTGATAGCTCCATGGCGACCCATGTCGACATTGACATTGTCGACACAGCAAAAAAAGGTTTAACCGATTCTCCTCTGTCTAAATCTGAGAGGTCATATTATATGGCACTCTTTGAGAAAATTATCTGCTAATGGCTCACATGATGATGATGATGATAAGCAGTCAATTTATATCTTACTGACTTCTGTTGGTGTCTCCTTAATTTGCTAAATAATGAGTTTCTAATTCGTTAACTGAATGAAAACAGGTTACTACAAAATTTAAATTAATTACTGTGACATATTTTTGACTCTACACTTTCTGAATTTTCGCTCAAAAAGATTCTCATTTTTCTAAAGTATAATTCCAGAATAATTTTCTGTCTAGTTCAGACTTAGGCAGAGAGTGTCAGTTTAGACAGAGCGGTAAAATAAACCAATAGCATCTCCAAGCGTTTCTGGTACATCAAGCCCTAGCTAAAGCTCTATTTCGCCTAGATAGAATCCTTTTAGTTAGTCCTATTACGTTTAAACGATAATTCATTTCCAATCACACAAGCTGCACGCGCCCTTACCCAGAGTGCGGTGTAAAAACGTCCCGCCGCGGCGACAACGCGCTGCGTGTCGCTCGCAACGGCCGCATTTGGCAAGCGACAACCCCCCTCCCCCCTTAGGTCGTGGAGACCAATCCGAAATATAGCCACAAACAGAAGTCCCGCATCTTAACTTTACGTGTACTAAAGCCTGGTTCGTGAGCACGTAGAATCCCGTCCAATGACCCCAAGCTACCCATCCCTATCGCTCGCGCGTAATTATGTTGCTGTCGCGACTGTGCGACGGGTGCCCGCAGTGAGTGTGCGAGCGCGACAGCAACATAATTACGCGCGAGCGATAGGGATGGGTAGCTTGGGGTCATTGGACGGGATTCTACGTGCTCACGGACCAGGCTTTAGCAGTACCTACATCACTTTAGCCAAAATAATGACATCCATTGCGAGACAAAGGCCTCCCATGAGGATTTCCATTACGACCGGTCCTGCGCTGCCCGCATCCAGGCTCTTCCCACAACCTTTACCTTCTGATGCGATGTCAACTGTAGAAGGTTCAGAGCAATTGAGAATGTTACTAGGTATGCAAAATCACTTGAAACCTATGTTACAGTTAAGCTTTTACATTTACAAATACATTAGTTTTTATTTCATTCAAAAATACCCAGTAGTTATGATTTTATAGGCATTCAAAGTTCACTTAAATATTGAGTCCCGCCGACGGTCACGTGACCCCGTGTGACGTACATTCACAGCGTCCGCTCACTAGAAAACGGATATAAACATACTTAAATTTTTTTTTTTGTAAATACAAACTTATATACATATTAACACCCAGACCCATCACAGAAATTAAAATTGAACCAAACCCAAACTTGATGCGATTGTGTCGTTTTATTGCGAATTACCTTCCAGCTCCATCATTAGACCCCGATTACTTACGATTTATACGATACTTTACGATTGTTAGTCTACATAGTTTTTACACTGTATTGTTTTCCTTGTAAAATAAAATAAAATAAAATTACTATATAGAATTAAAATACTCATCAATACAAAACGAACGAGCCCAAACTCGATGCATTTAAGTCGTTTTATTATAGAGTTCCTATGGCCACCTTCCAGCTCCATCATCAGATCAGCTCCATGTCATCATAATATTGCATGGTCATCCAAATCACATGTGTTTGCGAAATTTCAGCTTAATCGGTTGCCTGGAAGTGGGTCTTAATTCAGCTTGCAAGATTCCACCCATACAAATATGAGCCAGTCACTGTAATATGACGTCACGCGCATAAAATGGCGGGCCGGCCGCCGCCCGCACTTTTAAAATTCAATATCTTGGAAACTAATTAACGTATCGAAATAATTCTTTCACGTGTATTTTTTATTTTTAACAGAGAATACAGAAAGCTAAAAATCAAAATTAGTGAACATTCTTCATTTACTACTCGAAGTATTATGCGCTTGTGCCCCTTCATAAAAAAGGTTCCACGAAGAAGTGTGGCAACTTTCGGCTTATTGCCCTAATAACGCACGCTAGCAAAATAATGCTGCATATCATAAACGAGCGACTGAAGGCATATTTGTCCAGAGAAATTGCGCCAGAACAGGCCGGTTTCGTTAAAGGTAAAGGAACCCGTGAACAAATCCTCATCGTACGTCAAATTATAGAGAAGGCTCGAGAGTTCAATAAGCCGACATATATATGCTTTGTTGATTTCTCTAAAGCATTCGACTCTGTAAAATGGCCAACTTTATGGAGAACTCTACTGGAAATGGGAACCCCGCAACACCTCGTACACTTGCTCAGAGAACTCTACGAAGGGGGAACAGCTTCAGTGCGGACGGATGACCTCCTCTCGGATAGTTT
The DNA here is from genome assembly GCF_963855985.1 of Ostrinia nubilalis. Classification (NCBI taxonomy): domain Eukaryota; kingdom Metazoa; phylum Arthropoda; class Insecta; order Lepidoptera; family Crambidae; genus Ostrinia; species Ostrinia nubilalis. The sequence continues at coordinate 214,948 of NC_087112.1, forward strand.
CCATCCAAGTGCGGGTGTACGACAGGGATGCATAATATCACCTTTACTATTTAACGTGTACACCGAGCTTATAATGCGAATCACTCTTGAAGACTGGACCGATGGTGTTGCAATTGGTGGATACAAAATTGCGAACTTGCGGTATGCAGATGATACTACCCTATTTGCGAGTAACGCTGACCTTATGGAAGAATTACTTCTCAAAATGGAGCGCGTTAGCCTTACGTTTGGGTTGAAGATTAACCGATCGAAGACCAAGGTTATGATCGTGGATCGCTCTAATGAAAATTCGCCCGAAGTGACACACATTGCGAACTGTGACGTAGTTCAGACCTACGTATATCTTGGAGCTCTCATCTCAAATAATGGCGGCTGCGTAGATGAAGTAAAACGTCGTATGGCCATAACCAGAACTGCGATGGAGAAGTTAAGGAAGTTATGGAGGAATCGCAACATTACCAAAGCCACCAAAGTTAGACTTGTGCGAGCGCTTGTATTCCCCATCTTTCTTTACGCAGCAGAGACATGGACAGTACGCGACTTGGAAAAGAGGAAGATAGATGCCCTAGAGATGTGGTGCTGGAGAAAGATGCTCGGGATATCATGGACAGAGTTCCGTACCAATGTGTCCATACTCCAGGAGCTCGGTGTCACTCAGCGTTTATCAACCGTAGTACAGTCGCGCATACTGCAATACTTCGGACATGTCTCGAGGCGGGATGACAACTCCATAGAACGACTGGTCGTCCAGGGCAAAGTCGAAGGAACCCGATCGCGTGGCAGGTCACCAATGCGCTGGACTGACCAAGTGAAAGCAGCAGTAGGAGACGGCTTATGTGACTGCACCAGAAAGTCTGCCAATAGAGAGAGATGGAGGGAGATCGTGCGGAGAGTTGTATCCGCCTCTACAACCGATGTAAACAACGCCTCAACGTGACCACGACCGCTCTGCCAAGAGCGTAACGACTAAGAAGAAGATTATGCGCTATTAGACTAAGGTTCTTCGTCAACACAATTTTGTTTCACTTCTATCGACCAGATGTTTTATTACTCGTACTAAACTATACTATGTCTTCTGAAGAGATCTGATATTTCAAATGTAACAATCCTACTTAATATTATAAATGCGAAAGTTTGGATGTCTGGATGTTTGTTACTCTTTCACGCAAAAACTACTGAACGGATTTTGATGAAACTTTACAGTATTATTGTTTATAACCGAGAATAACATAATAGGCTATAATTTATGACGATCTGTGACAAACTAAATTTCACGCGGGTGAAACCGCGGGCAAAAGCTAGTCCTTAATATCTTCAATTTGGATAATTAAATTAAATATTAGTTGTTCTGGTTTTGACGTGTAATTATTTTTGTAGGTTAGAACATTTCAGGTTTAATCAACGTAACCTAAATCAGACGAAAAGGAATTTCACACGCTTATATCTATGATGCCAATGCCTGTTACAATTCACATAACAAAACAAGCAATGTATAAAAATAACCCACTCTATTCAATTCCACTGTGGCGACCCCACAGCGGTGCATTTTTGCCCTACACCGCCGCGCATCGAACTGAAATATTTTAAACGATTACAGCTTGTGTAAAAATGCAATGATATTTTCGAGGATAAAATACGGCGTTGTTTTTGTTTTAAATGGAACTGGGCTTTGAGATACGGATTAAAACGTATTTACGAGTATAGTTAACAAAGTGGGTACCTTTTAGCATGCTTTATAAGGGAAATTAATGTTGTTACTCAGAGAAAGAGAAGTAGACCAAGTACATAAGAAAAAGAACATGGATTTGGTTTCCACTTAAGGTGAGAATAAACTAGAGCATTTACTTGTAACAGAATAACGAGCCGCTCTATGAAATGTCTAGTGTATCACCCTGTCATAAACCTAACGTCATACATTTTACCTGTATTGTACAATTCGCAAGAACGAACATTACATAGAAATGTTCTATATAATATTATTCACCTTTATAAATCATCTGAAAATATTCCACAAAATTTTATTAAATATAAGATTAGATAATGTTTCAATGAACGCTCCCGTCCTTAATTGGTGTTTCAAAGATAATTAAGAAGTTAATTACACCAACAAGTAAATAGGTGTAGTTAATGAAGCGACTAATTGCTGTGGCCCAGATAAGAGGGTGTTATTGCAGAAAATAAAGTATTGGAAAAACTTCAGATTCATATGGTATTTTTTTTCTTGGAACGAAAATAAGTATTCACTGTTTTGCATACGCCAACCTTTTTCCCATCGATTCAATTTGTTTCATAGAACTTCCATGAATCTATTTGTGTTTGATTTGACTTTGATGAAAATTCACATCGCTCCAGATTGTTACATATTTGTACAGTGGAATTCAATTATCATAGGTGTCTAGGAAACTTGTGTTTTGTTATGTTTACAATAGATGTGATTGGCACGTGTGAAGTCTAATAAAAGATGTTCTGATTTGACGAATTGTTATCCTGGGCTGATGTATTATCGTGAAACATGGCGAAGTAGGACAAGCCTTATTTGGAACGCAATTACATTCCTAGAAACCAGATAAATAAATAATATTTTGGCTGGATATTGTCGCTTTCTACAGCTTTGAACATCAAAATACTTAAATGCGTCCTAGAAAATGCTATTACTTCAAATAAAGGGAGGTTCTGGACCGAAAATCTCCACTTCCGGTTGAATAGAGCCTGCGACGGCTGCCCGGCGGACGCGCGACGTCGAAGGAAACTTCTACTGATTGCTTTACATCTGTAGAGCTATTTTCGCTTCGTTTGTTATTAAAATTAACTACATAGTTTTCTGCGACGATAAACATGACGAGTACAGTAATGACAGTACGAGATACAGGCCAAGAGCTTCTTCGTTGTGGATAAAAAAAAAGTACATAATTATTATTTTCATTTGGTCGTCAGTTCTTACATCACCATTGTTAAATTTTAAGATGATTCCGTATTTCGGAGGAAATTAATCGGCGCCCACGACTTTGTACGCGTAGATCCCGTTTTACCCCTTTAGGGGTGGAGTTTCGTAAAATCCTTTCTTAGCGAATGCCTACGTCATAACATCTACCTGCGTGCCAAATTTCAGCCCGATCTGTCTAGTAGTTCGGGCTGTGCATTGATAGATCACTATCTATATCAGTCAGTCACCTTTGAGTTTTATATATTTAGAAGATAGAAGATAGATAGCAAGTTCTAGGGCTTACTACAAAAATAATAATTTTAATTACTCTAAATAATAATCGAGTGAATTAAATTAATTTTAAGTACAAACAACCGGTCGTCTCAATTCAATCTCAACAATCAACATAAAACAAAAAAGAGCCCAATAACATCGAAAGCAATCCCAATAACGTGCGAGCGAGACACGCGACGTGCGGACGTGCGGACGTGTCGGGCCGTGTCGGGACGTGTAGCGGCGTCGACACGTTGTGGACGTGCTAGCTAATTGCCGAACATGTTTGGACGTGATTGTGCGTCCGGTGTTAGTTTGTTACTGCTCCCTTTTGAGTGGAGATTGGCTGAAAATTGGACGCTTGACCTGCATTGCTTACTTTGTCACGTTTATTCACTTGCCTTTCGGATGTCGCTGTCCTGTTCTGTTCATGCATGTAGAAAAAATGCCTATAAAAATTAGCACTTTTTATCCATAGTTTATGATTTTGATCCACAGTCTCTGACAATCTTGTTAACAATGCTTTAATTTTCTTATTAGGGGCTACTTTTTTACCATAGCGCACTTCCTTCTCTGCCTTCAGTCAAGTTACCTAAAGGTTCGGCCAAACCAACGCGATCACACGCGATCAGCCGGCGTGCTGCGATGGCGATCAATGCATTTAAGTCTGGTCGCCATCGCTGCACGCCGGCTGATCGCGTGTGATCGCGTTGGTTTGGCCGAACCTTAACAGTCACTAGCACCAGTGACATTACCTTGCAACTTTGGAGTAAAATACTGCGTGAAAAGCAGAAAAATGTGTATTCTCAATATAATAATTACTAGTCTAACGTCTAGTCAAATGTCTATTAAGCTAGCAACAGCTTGACAACCTAACCTAAAAATGAAACTTACCAGCAAATGTATTCTAAACCGCCCTCGCAGTGTCACAACATGGCTTTGTAACCTCCGGTTTGACTGCAATTGACTGATCGTCACGTACAACGTCCGACATCCGAATACGAGTCATAGCCCAGGCAAATACCGACAGCACACTTTTAAATTATTTTACAGCGATACTCTTGTTGTACCTATCAAATCTGCATTTTATTAGGTTCTAGACTTTATTTATGCAGAACAAAGCAGGTATTGAACTGCAATCACACCTGATGTTATGTGAGATGAAGTCTAGGATGGTACATGCCTGCCCTGTAAGTGCCTTTCACTCTCGCCTCGAAGAGGTTGCATGTTTTAAAGAGGAGATACCTATTCCATAGGTTCAATTAAAAACAACATTGATTTTTCAATTACTTCATGAAGAGGACATAATCAAAAGAAAAAAAAAGCAGACAAGACGAAAGCCAGAATCATGAATGAGTAGCAGGCTAGGAAACTTGGCATCACTCTAGCTTGAGTCTGGTCGGGAATACTATATCTAATCTATATGTATCTCCTCTACGAATCAATATTACGACGATTATGTCGTCGTTTCTAATCAGATAATTACGGAGGCGTTGCGAACTGGCTGTTACCCACAAAGCTGTGGCAGCCAGCGGCTGTGTCCGGATCGTCGACACTATGTCAGCCAGCGCGACATGCCCCGACATGGCGACGGCTCTCTGCACCCGTGCACGCCTAATGCGCGTCTTGCTTCGTTATAATTATCTGTAATAACAACGAGTAAATTGTGAACAGTGTAATCTAAGAAAAATATTGTAAATTTGTTATTATATTTTTAGGGAAACGTAATTTAATTAAAAGCACAAGTAAAACGGAGTTCTTAAAAAAGTACCCTACCAAACTTGTAATATCGACAAAAAATCAGACTACATTTTTATAGCAAAAAAGTACGTATTGCATAAACACTACTAAATAAGCAGCCGCAGCGTTTAGCTTGATATGCTGTCGTCTTTATGATTGCCGGGTCAAGAACTCAACTAACACGCAAGTTAAAAAATGTTCAAATAAATAGTTCTACGGGCTGCACTAACCAAATAATTTCTGCTAGCTTTTCTGACTACCCCCGTTAAGCAATAAGGGCTATCTAGACTGGCTGTTCCTCACGGGCTGTGGCACGCAGGCTGCTGTCGAGTTGGCGTCAGTGTCAGGCGGCGTGACACGCGAGATGTCACATGCTATCGGCTTGCATCTGCATCTGAATCGCGCGTCGCGTCATGTGTCACTTCTAATTATGCATCTAGAACAAAGTAGAGGATGATTCCGTGGAGGGTAGTTGAACGGGAAGCATGGTCGATCTGTTTTAATGGTTTCAATTTATTATTTAATGGACTTTAGTGTACAAATTTGGTGTTATTTTGTGTTCTAAAGTGCAGTGAAGTGATAAATTATAAAAAACATTGAAATACTTCGAATTTGAGCGCGCATCGAGTGTCGAGTGGGTTGTCGTATGAATAACCCGCTTTGGACCCGGTGGCGTCTTGAAACCTGCTTACGGGCATACTTAACTCCACGGAATCCATGAAAAATCAATAGAACTGAAACACCCACGTTCTATTGATAACTATGTCAATTTTCACTCGACATTGGCAGAAATAAACCTCCCAGAGAGGTTTGGTTGCCATTAAAAAAAAAAAACAATGTAGAGTCATGGAAAGGGCCAAAGTGAAATATAAAAAATTAGGTTCCGATCTTTATTTCTCCTGTTATTACCAATGAGGGATTTCGCGATTGAAAAATCGGCCAGATGGCAATACGTAGACGCGAGGTCCAAATGCTGCATGATTGGTTATTTTTGACATGACATTGACAGATATGTCAAAATCCACCAATCATGCAGCATTTGGACCTCCCGTCTACGTATTGCCATTTGGCGGATTTTTCAATTGCGAAAACCCTCATTAAAGGATGTGATGGAAAATCAAATGGAAAGCACCTTTTCGAAGCTGTGTTTAAACCGCAGAACATTGCCTATTAAAATAATTAATTTCCAAAGGGATTCCCATTTCAATCTCAAACAAATAGTAGGTATCAGTGAACGGTACTGGGTATCAAATTAATGTTACTAGTTGAATGTTACCCACTTACAAGTGTTCGATTGCACAATGCTTCCAAAAGTACTGATAATTTATGACTCGAGGAAGACTGACGAAAGACTGATAATTAAAGCCAGAACTGTCTCCTAAACGAATAGCTTCTTTCAAATTCAATTTATTTATTAGGAAATAGTAATTTCTATGAATGATTGACATGTCTTGTACTTATTTCGCATCAATGTTTATCGAGTGGTCGCCAATATATCACACTTGTCACGTCGTGCGCCGACTGCACCCGCTCATTTGTCGAACTCCGCGGCCGTTATTAAGCGTGGACCATACTGGAGTAGAGATTAGTGGGCTTGTGTGTGAAAGACGTACTATGTATTTACGAGTAGGTTAATATTTTCCTTAAAGTTCGTTCGTTTGTTCGTTTCAGCCGAAAGACGTCCACTGCTGGACAAAGGCCTCCCCCAAGGATTTCCACAAAGACCGGTCCTGCTCCGCTCGCATCCAGGCACCTCCCGCGACCTTCACCAGATTGTTCTTAAAGTATTTCAACCAAATTTATTTATTTCAAGGCACAACCACAATTATTACAATTATTTCCACTACTAGACAAAAGTCTCCTCCTAGGACTTCCACAACCAACGGGGTTGTTCTGCTCGAATCCAGGTGCCTCAATCCACCAAGAGAGAGGCCTCGTACATTTTTTAAAGTAAAATTAATATTAAAATAAAATAACAAAAAAACATAACCCTCCTTCTGGCGCAGTCGGGTAATAAAAATGTAATAAAAGAAAAATTTTACATTCAATAGCGTGTACGATAATAGCCGCAAAGTTAAGAGAAACTGTGTTTATTATTTATTTATAAAGATTTTTTAAAGTTTGTTTATTTACGAATTTTTCTCTTGCCGAGTATCTCGACAATGCCATAGGTGTTCAAAACACAGAACATTATAAAACGAATGTACTGTGTTTTAGCCAGCTGTGTGCTGTGTTCGAATTATCGCAGCTGTGGCGCGGTAGTTAATATTCATCGCATATTACTTTGCGCCGTTTTTTGTTGAAAACAATTTGCGAATCGGTGGAAGGAAACAAATAAGAATGTTCGCTGTGTAAGTCAACAAATAACATGTTTTGTGTCGTTACTGGATAACGAATTGTGCATTTTATTGTTGATTGGGAGTATAACTTAAATATAGCTGCTATAAAGTTACACAAACGTTTTTTTAACACTCTACAAGGGTTTTAAAAACTTATTTCGTCCTCCCGTTGTAAGTTACTTGATTTATTCATTGTTGTATTTCCTATTACACTATATCAGTTGATTTTTCTATGACACTAGCTTTTGCCTGCGGCTTTTACCTTATGGCTTTTATAGATCTATGTCTAAGGTGATATGACGGTTCCAACGGAAGTACATCTGCATCACCTACGTAAAATTTCTAAATTCTCATTTAAGTGACTGTAAGGTTTTTAGTGAGAAATAAATGTTCTTTAAACCAGAAAGAATTCAGCTGTCATAGAGACTACTTCCGATGAAACAGACTCACAAAGTGACAAACGTTACCACCAAATAATATTCCTATGAAAAGCGTCGACTATTACAAGATTGCTAATGCCCGTTTTCACCATTAATCCCTAATTTTTAAGTGACCCCTATGACAGCAAAATTCCTGTTATTTGTTACGATAGGGGTCACTTAAAAATTAGGGATTGATGGTGAAAACGGGCATAAGTCTATTACGCGGACAATACATCCACTTCGTTGACCGCACGGGGCTTCATTTGAATGCTAGTATCAAAGCTAAAATCAATTATGCCCCCGAAGCACTTACGGCCGTCAGTCTGTATCGGACAGCAAGCATCGGTTTCACTGAAATTCAATCAGTAATCAACTGTCGACGGGATGCGTACTGCTCGGGACACACTGGTGATATTGTGACAGCCTAATGTTGATTTGTGACTGATAAGCCATGTATTCATTAGGCAACATTTGTTGATAAAAACTGTGTATAAACTGTTCATAAACAATGTTTCATAATGTTTAATCATCTCTGTAAACAGTTTATAAACAGTCCATAAACATAGGTGATGAAACATTGTTTATGATACATGTTGCCGTGCTCCCCGCTACGAGTGGAGAGCAAGTGTGGACGGCCAAGTTTCAGAAACCTGTGTTTATGGTAAACTTGTTTCACACTAGTCATAAACAGTTTATCAACAAATGTTACCTAATGAATACATGGCTATATACTAAACTTGTATGAAACAGCAACCAGCATTCTCTGCTATATTCGCATTTGGACTAGTATTAATTTTTTGTGAATTTTACGCATTCAACATGCGTTATAGTACACCAAAACAGGTTTTAAAACTACGAAAAGGCGTTAGGAGGTTTTTTTTTTACCTTTTGCTACTTATTCTTTATCAGTTTTTATGTAATGATCTGCAAGGTAGTTATTTGATCGCAAACGCTTCTGATGTTAAGTGAGATGAAGTCTAGGTTGGTACATACCTGCTAGACTTAATAGCTATTAACTCTGGTCTTCATTTAAACAGTCTTAATAGCAGAGCCTGTCAAGCTGTTATAGAAGAACTACAATTTTTCAAAATCTAGGCTAACATCATTTTGTAATATGCACATACATTGGCAATATTTTTAAAACTTAAGTCAGTGCAGTAGTATAGGGTTAAAACATGGAGTCATTAATTATGATATCATGTAAACAAAATAAATACTCGTATAAAGCTCAAGATACGTAATTTCATTAAAAAAATTCATTTTCCACAATGTACACACCGCCTAAACCTGTAACGGCAAAGTATTCCAGGCGCGGCTTACACACTCGCTCAAATGAATGTTTGCCTGCCTGATTGTCGTGTGTGCGCGCCTTTATCATAATGAGCCGTTTATATGAGGCCTTATTCAGATCCACGCAGCATCCGTGAATTATCATTCAGTCAGCGTACATTGCTGGTTTTGTTTTCTTGAAAATGCCCAAAGATCGTGTTCAGCTAGCGATGTATACAAAATTTGTGAAAGCGTCGAAATAGATGCTAAGGTTAGATGTTTTCTGGTACGGCAACCGAAATGAAACTTAGTTATGTAGAAGCACGTTTTCGGTGTAAAAAAAACCCGTATTGTTTGCCATGAAGCCCGCTCCGTTCTGAATCTATACGAATAATGTATTATAAACAAATAAAAATAGAGTGTTTTTCTGTTTATCCAATTTTTTTAAAAGCTCGTCTTATTAGATTGACGTGAGGTTATGTGTCTCGTATTAAAGCGATGTTTTGATACCAAGTTAGATAGGTGAGGTTAGACTTGGGTAAATATTATTCTTCTTTCATGACCGTGAGGTTTACAACTAAAATCAATACGTTATACCTATTACAAGTGACATTATTATAACTATATTGATCTGTTCATGACTCAGCTTGCCTCCTAAAGCGCGGTATCAAAATATTGAGAACAAAGCATATTTTTTAACGATATTTTGTTTTGTTTGTTTAAAAAAAAAATACCAATAAAGATTATAAGCAATTTGTATTGCACAAATTACTAAAAGTCCCGTTAGCCCCTCGTACTAAGCTAAATAAGCTTGTGTTATGAGTGGGCTCACCACAATTAGTCGAGCGGCGTTGGGATTCGAACCCGCGTTCGTCGGATCGCGAGTCGGTCAGTACGACCCCTTCACCGTTCGGCTATGGTGGCTATAAATATTATATTCTATTAAAAGTATGATGCCCTATCTAATCTCTAACATTTACTAATTAATGTTACCCAGAACCTATTTTAATTTTACTGTGAAGTATTTACAAAATGGTAGATTATGAAAATCATGGTGACTCAATCATGCAATGCAGTAACTGCACTGCAGAAAATAATTTCCCACTTGCGTGTTCTATGTGGGAATATGACACAGGTCAACAGTGGCCAATTATGAGAAATTTAGGGGTCGCTCTCTCTTTCTAATAAGTAAATCACGGTTACGTCAGAATCTTCAATAACTTTGTTCGTTTCAGCCAAATGACATCCACTGCTGGACAAAGGCCTCCCCCAATGATTTCCACAAAGACTGGTCCTGCGCCGCCCGCATTCAGGCACCTCCCGTGACCCTCACCAGATCGTCAGTCCACCTAGTGGGGGGCTTGACCACACTACATGAATGAATTTATGGATTATAAAAATATGACAATGTAAATGTAAATAATAAATCGACTAAAGAAATGTAATGATGTAATTGAATGTAATGTTAATAAAGAGTGAGCCTACTGACTTACCACTTGACAAAATGTATTTGCAGACCTGCATGCAGGTTGAATACTTGTACTAACATTTTTTGTAAGAACTTAACCTGTATTCTGGGAAATAAACGCATCTTATCTTATCTTATTTTATCTTATCTTACGTCTTCTGGCCCGTGGTTGTCACTCGGTAACTTTTCTCCTATTACTATGTTAACGAAAAAAATGTCTTTTGTTAAATATTTTATAGCACATTCTTCTCAAGAATGTAGGCTTGTACGCTACGCTTACTATTCGTTATTACCATCGCCCCACATAATAACACGCTTGCGAAGTTTCATTAATGTGTGTCAATAGACCGAGAGTATTAGAGTATTCCAGTTTAGGTCCCCGAGCAATTAGCACGGCGTCAACTAATACTAATGCTGACAAACAATCGGAGGCCTTAGTTATTGCTGTTTGCCTTCAATTTCGGCTGGAATTATTATTTTAGATAATAATATACAGGGTGTGTCGTAAATAGTGGTCCAAAGTAAAGGGGTCGATACACTGTACACTGAGGTACCACTTACCAGTATGAAAAAAAAAATTTTTTTTGAAATTGGTACCTTGCGTTACTTACATTAAAATGTATTAACTAAGTATACCAATATTTTTTTTGACAAACTGAATTTAAATAAGTAAACAAGTTTGTTTCGAAATTCAATACTAACTACTAGCAAATCGGTTGACTTTACCTTGACTTTTTGAACACTCTTTAACATAATAGATTTTTTTAAATACTGGTATGTGGTACCTCAGTGTACCTATAGTGTATCGATCCTTTTACTTTGGACCACCAATACAATAATTTTGACAATACCAGTGGATTGATTTGATACTAAGAATTTCATTTGGTTGTGATTTGGAAACCGTTTTTCTATAATTTCGTAGAACGATTCAAAAGAAAAAATTTATTGTTTTTCCGGGAGTTATGATTTAATGAATTTACCGAAGCAACATTTTTTTATTTACAACATTAAAATTTATGAGATGCGTTCATGCTTTTGTGCCAAAAAGCACTTGTATCACAAGTGCTTATAAAAGCAAAGAAAATGTCTAACATCTTGTTGCTGTTGCTTCAGCTCTTACAACTCAATAAGCATTTTGCAGAGTCGCTTACTAAAGAGACGGGTAAACACTTCACTTCATTTCATCGCCTCATAACTGCAGCTAACTTCCCTCCGCTCAAAATGAAGTTTGCTCAATGTTTACCGTTTCTCTAAAATTCCATCCGACGCTGCGCCTAGCTGTTTAATTTTGCACCCTTTACTCCGCCTCTAAAATTCCATAATATTATGTAAACGCATCTGCATACAGTACAACGTACTTTATTAAACGAATAATGTACGAAATACGGGAGCTACTCCTATGGTACGTAATGAGCAATTTCGTAGTAGCGGATGCTACGGCGTAGCGTCAGTCAGTCGTCGGCGAGAGAGCGCGTCGGCCGCCCGACCATGCAGCTACGACACTCGCGCTACGCTTGACGCTACGAGCTCGGAACTCGTAGTAGAAATTAATTCAATTACTTAGTGGTAGTAATATTAATAATAATAATAAATTAAAATAATAATTGTTGCCAAATTGTTGTAGTTCCTATGTGATTGTGTTTAGAGCGTGTTATTCAATGTCCATTCGCCTGTAAGTTTTTCAAAGTGAAACAAATGTTCAAGATGAAAAGGATTTGTCATCTCATCTTCCGCTTGCTCTTCCTACTTGACGGTGAGTTCACATTTTAATCATGGAATGTGCCTTAATTAATCAAGGATTACGTCGACAATTATCTGCTGTCATAAATATTATTTAAAGCTTGGATTTCAAGATATGTTATGAACTTCTTCATGACTAAATTAAGTACGGATTCAAGTAATGATAAAATTATTTTTTATACATACTTACTCGTACATAAAAGCTCATAAATATTATTTATTTTGAGCACAGTAATAAACGTGCAATATTGGAGTGAGTCAAGTTTAAATGAAATTGTTATCTGAACTCGAATTAATTAGTTTGTTCTAGCAAACCATGACTGACGAGCTCTAAAACAACTTTAATCTAATTAAAATCATTTGCTCACTTAGTTGGCTTGAACCCAAAGTGGGAACATTAAAATTACAAAATTCAAAGGACATTGTCAGAAATCGCCTAAAAAACCGCCCAAAAACATTAACCCATCATAATTATTTTCTAATTTTTTTAATACATTAAGCACCCTTTCATTCTAATGGACACTTAAGCATTGAAAAATTAAATAAATAAGTCTTTTAACGTTTATTCTATAATACTATTACAACTTCCGGACGTTTTGGTGCGTGGCATGGTCTAAAACCTATCAAGTTCCATAATTTTTGCCGATAAAATCTGTACGAGGCATTACCGTACTTTATTGCTGGGAGTCCATGTATAGTGATGTTCCTGCGGCCATCATAGACAATAAAATATCGATTTTGAAAATAAAATAAATCGATTAAACTGCTTTGAAGACTAGATTTGCGTTAAAAGCTAAAAAGATATTGACACTATTACAAGAAGCTATCTAAAGTGTCCAACTGGTCGAAGGTCGTAAATAAAATAAAAATAATTAGGACCATAAACTGATATTCATGGTATCATAACTGTAAAAGTATCAGAATCCGATGTTGAATCCAATGCCAGTTGAAGTGAGAGAAACATATATCAACCTCGTATAGTTGCCAGTCTCTCATAATCTATGCCAATGAGGGTTTTCGCGATTGAAAAATCCGCCAGATGGCAATACGTAGACGTGAGGTCCAAATGCTGCATGATTGGTTATTTTTGACATGACATTGACAGATATGTCAAAATCCACCAATCATGCAGCATTTGGACCTCGCGTCTACGTATTGCCATCTGGCGGATTTTTCAATCGCGAAAACCCTCATTCATAGCACATGTATAATAATAGACCAAATGAACTTTTATAGATTGTGAAAGAGAAGATAAAGATTTTATTATTTTATTAAAATCTTGCCACGAGGTAGTTTTTCAGTAGAAACCAGGATTGGATAATCGCTACAGGCAAGTATCAGAACATTTTATAAATATTTTTAATCGATTATATCCTTGTGAATCGTTTTAATAAATTGTCATTTTACTTTTTCAATTAAAACTTTTTCAATCCCTAGTCTTGTCAAACTGTCATAATGTCAACAAATTATAAATGTCACGTCAGTTGACTCAATTTCAGTCTTCTGTGCATTTATTGTATTTTTATTTCAATGAAATAGTGCTAAAGGGTTAGTACTAAAAGTGAAAGCCTTTTTTCAGAAAGAAAACCAATGTGGTGTCCTTATTATTCATACTGTTTGAAAGTTACAAGTCAGTGATACAGAGTTGCCGCCATTATAACTCCGTGGTGATACCATACCAAAGAAGAAGTTTTCCTAAAAACTTGTGTTATTTTTATATGTGATCAAATAAAAAGGATTAATTCTACTGCTCAAATGGAATAACTTATCCCAAGAGACCGAATATAAAAAAAAAACCTCTCCATAGAAATTATCACCATCACGAGGATGTGAATTTTTTTGAGAATTTGATATTGGTCCTGTAAGAAAAGTAGTTGTATTTCAGTAGTAGAATCAACCCTTCTTGTTTCATCAGCAAGAGTAACTATAAAAACGCCCTGTAGGTAGGTATTATTAAGCTGAAGAGTTTGTTTAGTGTCAAAGACTGTCACACAGTGTAACTTAAATTGGCATATTATGATAATGAACATAAAAACTTAAATAAATATTTATGTTAATATTTTTTCTATTTATTTATTTTCCCAAAGCTTCAAAGTGACAGCTGAAACAGCAATACTGTTGTAAAACTAAACTTAGAACAAACTGTTACAAATATTTTACAAATTAAAATAAAACCGCATGTTGCTTTACTTTCTCGTATAGGTAATAAATGTAATTAATGGCTAGATTATTAATGTTACTTTGTTACCCTCAATAGTGAGGAGATCTTATAAAATGGTAACCCTGATTTTCATTGTCATTCAAGTGCTCTTTCTTCGCATAGGCTTCTGTGATTTGGCCAAGGGCCACACACATTGCGATAACATTATGCGACATTGATTTGACAGCAGCAGAGTGAAGTCTTGCGACTTTGCAAAATGATACCCTGTAATCGTAGCGCATATAGACATAGACGGGGCGGGGCACATATCTCGTAGAGCTGATGGCCGCTGGGGCAGGAAAGTTCTTGAGTGGCGACCACGAGCCGAAAGACGTAGCGTGGGCAGGCCTCCCACTAGGTGGACCGACGATCTGGTGAAGGTCGCGGGAGGTGCCTGTATGCGAGCGGTGCAGGATCGGTCTTCGTGGAAATCCTTGGGGGAGGCCTTTGTCCAGCAGTGGACGTCTTTTCTTCTGAAACGAACGAACGAACGATACGTATTACCACTATTTACCAGACATTACTATTTATTGTATACTCGCCGGATTACACGTAGGAGCACGCGCGTTACAGCTTCGGCCTTGTATTATTATAAGATCTTGTTCCGCCATTTTTCGAACTTCCTCCGTGAGGATATCCCCGCCGAATTCTATGATAAACCTATCAAAAGTCATATTCTGCAATGTCAAAATTAATTTGCCGAAATTCGCCGAGCCAGCTATGTCAAATAATATTATTAGGTGTCAAACAGGATACGTTCAGAAATTAATATTACGATTTTAAAGATATGACAAGACAACTTTTTATTGACGAAGTTGCTGGGACAGCTAGAAACTATTTTTTTTCCGGCACTTTAAGAAAATAATAAATGAATGAAAACGCAGCGTGGGACGTCCACCCACAAGGTGGACCGACGACCTGATAAAGGTAGCGGGAAAGCGCTGGATGCAGGCCGCTACCAACCGTGCGATGTGGAAGTCATTGGGGGAGGCCTATGTTCAGTAGTGGACGTCCTGTGGCTGAAATGATGATGATGATGATGATGATGAAATGAATGAAAATGACAAATCTTCGAACGTGTATAATACCGTGCCAAAGTAATCATATAATTTTGGCACCTTAATAACTATTGCCGTTTTTGTTGTAAAGATCATGCAGCGCTACTTGCGGATATTATTGGAAAGAAAACTATGTAGGCTCTAGATCTGAAGCCGCTTTAACGAACACGAAGTGCTCATACAATGCGGCGTATTTTCTTCCAGTCTTTAGTCAGGACTTTAGTCGAATTAAAACCCCGGTTGAACGTGATATAGCCGCACTAGAATACGGTGCTTTTTTGCATTTCGTTCCGGTGTCGACCGAATGTTATCACGATGTATGTGGCCCAGGGGTTACTGTAGCCGCTAAGGTTTGAAACTTCTTGCTTAAAATATTGTAGTCTTTGGCATAGACTACGACGGTAGTCATGGAGATAGGAGTTTGTTATCTCGTGTCAGATGTAAATGGTGAAAAGAAAACTCATGATTCGTGTTATTTTTATGCAATATGTAGGTATTTTATAAAAGTGGAACCCCGAGTGATCTCCCAAACCCATTCTATTATTATATACGATTCGGCTTCGATATCTATAATACAATAGGAGTTTATTTCATGTGTCAGATGACAAGGGTGGAAACAACCTACGATTCATGTTGTTTATTTACGTGCAATATGTGGGCATATTATAAAAGTGGAATGCCGAGTTGTATTTCTAAAACTTGTTCTATTATTTTATACTATTTGGCTGCGACTCGGCGTGACGACAATACAAAACATTTTTCGCGAATCGGTGTTCATACATTCACACAATACAATCAATGTGATTTAGACGCCATGTTGTCATAAACGACATATTATAAAATCGCTGTGATTTAATATTCATAATCATTAATTTTATGGCAAGTGTCCATCAGGAATCATTGTTCTTACACACAGAATTGTATTATTTCGCTTTCGGGTAGTAATATGTCAAAATTGTTGGTTCTTAGGCGAACAATGTATGGAGAACGAACATTGTCCTTTAAGAACTGTTTTAACTGAATAAATAAAATAATTTGCGTTAGTGGGAGTTTGATTTGAAAAAAAAAACTCCAATAATCTTTATTCCTAAAATGCCGAGTTAGAAAGCCTCTCTTTTAGCTACAAAACTATAGATATTTTTTATAGAGTTTGATTTATGTTCTAGGATATTTTTGATAATTTTTTAACTTCTGGAATATCATAAACTACGAAACCTTTTTAAAGATTAAACAAAAATGACATTAAACGAAGAAAGAGCATGATGCATTTATTGAAAAACAGGAATTTTCGTTCAGTTCTCGGTTTTTTCTGAGAAAATTATGTAATTACATTATTATTAATGATGCGGCGATGTATTTGGGTTTAAAATACCAAACATTTTCTGTAAGAGCAGATTAAAACTATACTTTTAATTGTTAAATTACTATTACGTATGCAGCCTATTTTAGAAAAAGTTTACCTTTTTGTTTAGTTGTGAATTCAGTAATTCAGTATCAATAATCCCTATTTCAGAATATCACATAGGTAATTTAATTTTGTTAATCTGAACATTTTTTTTTACTTCAACAGTACCTAAGGCTTATGTTTAGGTTATTAAAAACTGAAAAAAGATTTTTGAAGTACTTAGACTTGAAATTATGGTTTTCACTTAATATGTAAAATAATAATCGATTAAAACACAAAATGAAAATAACAAATTAATGAAAATCATGTTACACGTGTAAAAATAATTTTGTCATATGGGTAGTTAGTAAGAAGTTTATAATAAACGACGAAAGCTTTTTTCTAATAATAGACTGTCTCAGTAACTACTCTCTTAAAAAGTCGTTCACTTGACGGTAGTTAGTCCCGGGCCCAAGTCCTTTGTTTACCTTTATTATCCCGGGATAAACAATAATCTTTCCCGGGATATCAGACCTTAATTATTCGGCAGCCGAACCCAAAATGGCGGTAAACACTTACCTTACATTGTGATTAATACTGAATATAAGATGCATGAAAGGTTGCAAATTGAAGGGTTTGGAGATACAATTCTGAGATAAACCTGCCAGTGGAGGCGTTTTGATTCAAAAGGGACTGTTATATACTTTGCGATACTCAAGATGATAAATTGAATAAAAAAAATGTATTTGATTTGATTTTGAAATTATTTATTATTGTAATTGCTTCACATATTGAATAGGTTTGATAAAAAATATTGAAGTACGATTAAAAAATCGTTACGGTTCTTGTGTTTCGGTTTCAAGCGATATTAATGCAATGGCTATTTGGATGAGTCCATGTTTGAACTAATTATTTACAGTAGGTAATACATATAATGTTAAGGTCTGGATGCGGGCGGTGCAGGACTGAACGTCGTGGAAATCCTTGGGGGAGGCCTTTGTCCAGCAGTGGAAGTCATTTGGCTGAAACGAACAAAATATTGTGTTAATCTTGTTAGTTTATTCCGACTTTTTACTTACACTTTTATATCTATACGACGTAGTATGGTGCGTTATATTAAAAACTAGCGGCTGTCCACAACTTCGTACGCATGGACACCGTTTTACCCCCCTTAAGGGTTGAATTTTGCTCGGAAATTATTCGAATTTTTCTCACCGTAAAAACCATCCTTAGCGACTTCAACGAACATTAAAAAAATTGGTAAAATTGGTTCAGGCTTACCAACACATTTTGCGATTCTATTTATAGTATAGATTAAATATTATATTTCAAACAAACATGTATAAGTTTTATATTACGTAGTTATTAGACACACTATACCTATACAAATTCCTCATCACCCTGCACTTATCTACAGCCAGCTGAATTAGATGTCGCGGTGTAAATGAGCTGGCCGGCTCGAGGCCGCGAGCCGCCGCGCATACGAAAGGAGGGCCAGGGACCGTCATGTTGTGACTGTGCATATTTAAATCAGCCTTAATACTAACAACCTATCTACCTACCTTGTGAATCTAAATATACAGGGTGTTCCAGAATGGGTGAATCAAACTGCTAGGGGAGGTAGCTCTACTAATGTACTATACATTAGTAGAGCTACCTTACTATTATTATGTATAGTACATTAGTAGAGCTACCTCCCCTAGCAGTTTGATTCACCCATTCTGGAACACCCTGTATAACTCAAAGGACACTGACTGACTGACATAGTGATCTATCAACGCACAGCCCAAACCACTGGATCGGGTTGAAATTTGTCATGCAGGTAGATGTTATGACGTAGGCATCCGCGGGTAAACGGGATCCACGCGTACGAAGTCGCGGGCGGCCGCTAGTGTACACTAAAAATGGTTTAGTTAAGGTACAAGTCCAAGATGGACTGCTGACCGCAAACTGCAAGCCGCAACACGGTTTCTATGAAATTGCTATGAAATGCGGTCAACCGCAACCCCTAGCGGTAATGTCGCCTGCGGTTGCGGTCTGCAGCTCATCTTGGACTTATACCTTAACTGTTAGACTGGTTTTAGTGTCACGCGGACTGTCAGTGCGGATCGCTCCGCACAGCCGATGTGTATGAACTGCTAGGGAGCGGAGCGGTTCCTCCGGACCGCATTACTCTAAAACGCTCCCTAAAAGTTCATACAGATTGGGTCCGCACCGGACGGTCCGCGTGACACTAAAACCAGCCTTACACAAAAAAATTACTGGCGAACTAGAGGTTACTACCTACTAACTTTGGTTATGAGGAATAAAATGTTGTTTAAAATAAAGAAACATACACAGATAAACCTGGTTTGGTTTAGGTTAACACTCAGTCCGCAAGTCACTTTTTTGTGTAAGCAGTACCTAAACCATTTTTTTCAGTGTAGGTGTTTGAAAGGCGAGGAAAATTAGACAGTGTTTAGAAATATCTCGGTACCTAACTTGGTAGTTGAAGCTACCAATCATATTGCTTATTTTTAAGCTGTCAAAACGCTATAAAAATATTTTGAAATGAAAATTCTTGTTCTATTTATTGAAATATCGATTTCTGGAGCTTAATTGCAAATAAATGATTATGATTATGATTATTAAATGAAGCGTTGTATAGAAGTTGTGACTACCAATTCATTAGCTGACTGTGTCAACTATTCAGTACAAAGTAGTTTTGTGTGTATTTTTAAGTACCTACTACGTAAGATTTAATACAGAAACAAAAGTTCTGGCGTAACAAAATTGAACTTTAATTCAATTAGTTAACACAACTGAATCGGCCTTTATCAATATCCACAAAGATAAAGCCTTAATAGCCCGCAAAAGAAATGAATGCTGAAAAACAATGGCCGTACATCTAACGGAGTTTTCTGTGTCATTCCACACAACGGAGCGAACAATTTCATAAGCGATAACTGCACGAGCTACCTATCTTCCAAATTTCTACTCTGCTGCTCGTTCCACTTGTCTTTCGCTTAATAGATTTTCCACTTTATTTCAAAGAACTAAACTCTATTTTAAAACGAGATATAAGGCTTTGAAGGCACTCCAGCTCGAAAGGGAATGCATTAAGCATCCTATATTACAGCGATAAATGCATTTCTCTCTATAAACAGAGTACATTTCTTTTTGTTTTATACGTAAAGCAAGTTATTTTTAACGAATCGTTTGTTGTGGCGAGAATCTCTCCGCAGACATTTAGCTGATAAACTGGAACTGGGGCGCTGGAATTTAGGATTTTTAAAAAACGACAAAGTTTCACAAGTAGCTGCGCCGACTTTGCGGGTGCAGTCTACTTAATACTTACTGCCTGCATAACATACTGGAAGACAAGTTTTAAAGCTGTGTTTGTAATATCATTTAATTATTTATGAATTATTTTGGTACCTAAGTATTGATTGCAGCAACAACGGTATGAAATACATCGTATTATGAATCTAAGTATATCTATAAAAGCGAAAGGTCACTGATTGACTAACTCACTCATCACGAAATCTCAGAAACTACAAGTGCTAGGAGTCTCAAATTTTGCATGGGGGTTCCTTTTAAAACGTAGGTGCTCACTAAGACGGGATTTTGCAAAATTCAACTCCTAAGGGGGTAAAACGAGATCCACGAAGTCGCGGGCGACCGCTAGTTATGAATATTTTTAATTTTCGCTACCCGGGCTGCCTACAAGATGGTCTTATAAGATGGGGAAAATTATAACATAAACTTGATATCTTTTCCCTGTCAATATTATTATTATGTATGACCCTGGATTTATAGCTTGTATCTAAGAGTAGTTAGCTACGTATCTATTACGGCATAAACTTTATAGCATGTGATGACCTATCTAGGCCTGTTTCTAGCCCAGAATATTGTTAATAGAGGCCTCGGCTCGGGTGACAACACCGGAAATTGACCGGAATCTACAGGCGCGCTTACGTAACGTACAGAATTCAATCCTTCGTTCACAAACGTTAATTAAACTAGAGTTTTCAAACCAGAAATTACCGAATCCCTACTGCGAAATATAAATGCGAAGAATAAAAAATATAACAACCGAATACCGACTTTAACAAAAGGAGGAGGTTGAAAATAACTCTTGTTTATGTCACCTCTTCACGCTTAAAATACTGAACCGAAGTGGAATTTTGTAAAGCAATCGTAATCATTTGACAGTTTATAACGTACGATTATTCTGTCACGCTTTGCTTAACTGACTTTATCGTACGTTATGAACTGTCAAATGATTACGATTGCTTTACAAAATTACACCTCTGATTCAGATGAAATTTGGTACAGGGATAGTATAAGAGTTAGGAAAAAACACAGGATAGTTTTCATCCCGGTTTTTTAATGGCGGACAGGTTAGCGATAGTTTTTCTATGACAGAACAAATTTCACACGGTCCAAGCCGCGGGCAATGGCTGGTATAAAAAAAAAATATGTAAAACACTTGATAAAGTCTTTCAGAAGTAAAGTGGAAAATGAAAAGCATATTCTGCGGGTAAAAGCTAGTGGCAGAAAGAACGGGCGTTGCGTGTATGACAGGCCGCCTGTCGGGTCGCTCTTGACGAGTGTATAATCTTATGCCGGCCTTTCGGGCGAGGACATAGAGAGCCGAGAAAGTCAGTTTTTTTGTACTAGTAATGTTAAATATTTACTTTATTATCATTACATTAGGGACTTCTTTACACCATATTAAATATTTTCAGTTTTTAACCCCTAATTGCTATTGCTTTAGTCATCGTCATTTAGTCAACGCATGATGTTTTCACCTATAATTAAGTTTGCATTTAACAAGTGTCACTTTTTATAGTTACTTTTGTGAAGCCTCAATGTAACCTTGTTGGTGTTCAAATAAATAAATAAAATAAAATAAAATAAATTCTTTATTATGCATTCAAATTTTGGGTTATGAAAACTGAAGACGAAACAAACTTTATCAGACTGACACCGTTTCAATTTATTTGCTGAAGGTCAGGCAGATAATTTTAATCTTATAATTTTTTATCAGTTCTGCGAAACGAGAATGTTGCTTACTTTTAAAGAAGGACTTTCATCTTAATACATAATTATTCTTATTTTTGAGATAAGACCGTGACCTAATAATAATAATAATATATGATATCAAAAGATAAAAATGATATTATATTAAATCCGAGTAAATATAGACCAATTACTTGCTTACAAACAATCTATAAAATAATCACGTCCTGTATAGCACATATTATATACAAACACACAGAAATTAATGAAATAATGACAGAGCAACAAAAAGGCTGCAAAAAGTACAGCCAAGGGTGCAAGGAACAGCTTACAATAGACTCTGTAATCCTCAAACAAGTTAAAAAACACAAAACTGATCTTTATTCCATGTACATTGATTACAAAAAAGCTTATGACTCTGTACCTCACAGCTGGCTACTTCAAATTCTGAATATTTACAAAATCCATCCTACAATAATACAGTTTCTACAAAATACTATGCAAACATGGACAACACAGCTTAGAATTAATTCAGATATAGGTACTTTACACTCCGACCCTATTCGTATCAAACGCGGCATCTTCCAAGGAGACGCGCTGAGCCCACTCTGGTTCTGCCTCGCTCTCAACCCGTTGTCAAATAACTTAAACTCTACAGATCTTGGATACTCACTAACATATCAGACGCACACAGAAACACTCACTGGAAAGCTAAGTCATCTTATGTACATGGATGACATTAAACTTTTTGCGGAATCGGAAAATGATCTCGAAGTGCTTGCAAATATCACTGAGAATTTTTCCCTTGACATTAATATGGAATTCGGAATAGATAAGTGCAAAATAAACTCCATTAAAAGCGGACAGAGATATCAACATTCTTATCAGCTAGACACAGGTGAGACAATTACGCCCTTAGATGAAAATGACACTTATAAATATTTAGGTTACAATCAATCCAACTTAATAGACTATAAACAAAGTAAAGAATACCTGAAGAAACAATTTAGAATCAGACTTAACGCTATTTTATCTACACAATTAAATTCTAGAAATTTGATCAAAGCTATTAACACATACGCAATACCTATTCTCACATATTCTTTTGGAATCATTAATTGGTCTAAATCCGAATTAAAGGCACTTCAACGCACCATACACACAAGTATGACAAAACACCGGAAGCACCACCCGCGGTCATGTGTACAGCGCCTGACGTTACCACGGATAGACGGAGGTAGGGGCCTTATTGACATAGCTAATTTACACGCAAAACAAATCACTAACCTACGAAGCTATTTTCACAATAAATCACAGACTTCATTGCTACATAGACTCATCTCAGATAATGATTGCAAGCTCACACCTTTGAATCTAAAAGATCAAGATGAACAAAATAGTGAAAAGCAGACCCACAGAGATACTAAACTACAGGATTGGATTAGGAAATCTCTCCACGGGAGGCATCTTCAAGATCTTCTCCACACTAACGTCGACTACAAGGCGTCGAACGAGTGGCTGAAGCGAGGAGAGCAATAGCTCTCCTCGCTCCGGGAATACCCGGAGACGGAGGGATTTGCTATAGCCATACAGGACCAAATCATAGAAACACGCAATTATCAAAAATACATAATTAAATTGCCAAACTTACAGAATGATAGCTGCAGACGATGCAATAGTTCTCCGGAGACGATACAACACATCACAGGTGCATGTAAGGCCATAGTTCAAACAGACTATAAACACCGGCACGATCAGGTTGCAAACATAATTCATCAAGCAATAGCCCAGAAATATAAACTACTAACATCAGCACCCACCCCATATTACAAGTACAACCCTGAAACCGTCTTGGAAAACACCTCTCACAAACTATATTTTGACCGTGCGATCCTTACCGACAAAACAGTACATTTTAACAGGCCAGACATAACTCTCATCGATAAAATCAATAAAACTGCACATTTAATTGACATTGCTATCCCTAATACTCACAACCTACAAAAAACAATAGCGGAAAAAATCTCTAAATATACAGACCTTAAGGACGAGATAACTCGTATGTGGAGATTAAATAAAGTAAGTATCGTCCCTATAGTTCTGTCCACAACAGGAGTCATTCCAGTACAGCTTGCCCCATCACTTAGAAGCTTGGACTTACCTGAATATATTTCCACACAACTACAAAAGGCCAGCATTCTAAACACATGCAGAATTGTCCGGAAATTTTTACAGTCTTCGTCAAATAATTAAGTCTCAATACTGCTCAATATATTTCTATTTTTAGTTATATTATTGTACTGGTATTCACTTGGTTTAGGCCCGTGAATACCATTAATACACCGATGTATAAGACATCGAGATACACAAAGTGTAAACAAGAATAATAATAATAATAATAAAAATTTTTATTCACCATAACAGAAATATGTACACAGTGTTAACAGAACTTAATACATAAGTATTTTAGTACAGTAGGTACAAGTCGGTAAAATGGCATGCCCCTGTCCTCTAAACTAGGATAGATCCTGTATCTTAGAGAACAGTGATTCCTCTGGAGACATTGTAATTACTTAAATTTAATTTTACATGTGGCTTTTATGTTATGCTTGCTGCTCACTATGTATGTGTGTGTGTGTGTGTGTGTGTGTGTGTGTGTGTGTCTGTGTGTGTGTGTGGCTGTGTGTGTGTGTGTGTGTGTGTGTGTGGCTGTGTGTGTGTCTGTGTGTGTGTGTGTGTGTGTGTGTGTCTGAGTCAAAGTGGAAGTGGGTTTGGGAATGTGTTATTGTTGTGTTGTATTTATATTAAAAGATTTTCAGTCTCATTGTAATTTAGAGCAAGTAATAGTTCCTTTACTACTCGTTTGACCTCGTGTGTGGTCAGAGAATAAATGTTCGTAGAGTTATTAATTGTATTATACAATTTAGAGCTTAAGGCTTTGTGCTGTCTTTTTGCCCACGACGTACGGCACCGAATCAGGGGGCACGCTCTCATTGCTCCCTTTCGCCGTGCTGCGATCAGGCGGTTGAACGGCAGAGTCCGGTGTCGGCGCAGAACCAAACGGAGAATAGCAAGTTGCCGCACTGTGAGAACTTTACAATCGGCGTACAGTTCTTTGGTTGGGAACATACGCTTCTTCCGGGTCATGACCTTGAGGACAGCACGTTGAGCACGTTCAAGTTTTATCAGTGCAGTTTTGTCAGCACCGCCCCATACAGGAACACAGTATGAGATGACTGACTGGCATAATCCAAGGTAGACGGTGAAAAGTGTGCTTCGGTCAGCTGAATTGCGAAGATTTTTAAAAATGTATATAAGTTTCCGAACTCTTTCCGTAGTTTTTTCAATTTGAACATGCCAGTCAAGTCCCGCGTCTACATGGACCCCCAGATACTTCATACTACTAACCAATTCTAGTGGTTTACATTGGCAAATGCCAGGGGAGTTTTCGTGACAAGTGTGGACAATCACGTGCTCGGAATCAGGGTCAAGGTTTTTAGATTTTGATATGTCAAATCGAACAAGCCGTGTTTTATCTAAGTTAAGGGTAAGTAGGTTAGTGGATAACCACTTCATCACAATCTTTATAGCATTTACCGCATTGATTTTGGCGTTCACCCAGCTATCACCATGAACCAAGAGTGCAGTGTCGTCTGCATAGGTAAATATACTACAGTTATGGAGTGACATACTGCACAGCTCGTTAATATAAATGATGAACAGAGTTGGCCCTAAAATGCTGCCTTGTGGAACTCCGTAAGATACGCGTTCTTCGCAGCTTGTCAGGGAACCAATTTTCACGCACTGGGTACGGTTGGTTAGGTAGCTTGCAAAGATGTCAAGGGGGGTGCCGCGGATGCCAATAGCTTCAAGTTTGGATAGAAGGATTGGGACAGAGACCGTGTCAAATGCCTTAGAAAGGTCCAAAAAGATGCCATAACACTTGTGCTTGCCGTCAACATTGCCAACTAGGGTTTCAACAAATTCAGACACTGCGTCTTCTGTAGATCTGTCGCTACGGAACCCAAATTGGTTATCAGACAGGATGCAGTGCTTGTTTAGGTAGTTTTTCAGCGAAGTGTTAATGTAACGTTCCAGAATCTTGGAGAAGGCAGTAAGTACTGAGATGGGCCTGTAGTTTGTGACACGGTCTCTGTCTCCCCCCTTATGGATTGGATGAATAATAGCCTTTTTGAAAGCTGACGGAAAGACTCCCTGGGAAATACAGAGATTAAAAATATGAGTAAGGGGTGGGATCAAGTTATTACGAGACTGTATAATAACACGTGCTGGAATATCATCCCAGCCAGTGGCACAGTCAACCCGTAGGTTCATTATCAGTCTTTCCACCTCAGCCTCGTCAAGTGGAAGTAAGGCGAAGGAATTGATAGTAGGAAACCTAGGAGAACTGTGATTGGGGCATATAGACTGGGCAGGAGACTGGATTTTTAAGGCTAGATTTTTACCAACATTTGCAAAGAACTCGTTTACAGCATTAATGGAACTCTTAGTGTCGTTGGCGATATAGAGCAGCTCATCAGGTGTTTTATGTAGGCGTTTAGTGTTTGTTATAGTTTTGACAACGTTCCACATGTCCTTGGGATAAGTCGCGCTTGTTGGTGTTATGTAAGATTTATTTAAAAAAATATCATCAATGTCAGTCAAGTGACACCATTGTTCTGTGTGATTGTATTAAATGAAAAAATTTAGGCTTGGTTGCACCATTAATTTATCAGTCATCAAAAACTGTCAAACTCCATATAAAAAAACACCGGTTATCGTTACAGTCACGGTTAAAGATAGGTGGTGCAACTCAGCCTTAGGCTAATGGCAAAAAAGTGGGTGTTTGTTCTACACACATAAAATATGTGTGTACTAGGAATCACGAAGATTCTAAGCCTGGTCCGTGAGCACGTAGAATTTTGTCCAGTGACCCCAAGCTACCCATCCTTACCACTCGCGCGTAATTATGTTGCTTTCGCGCTCGCACACTCACTGTGGGCGCGCGTCGCACAGTCGCGACAGCAATATAATTACGCGCGAGCGATAAGGATGGGTAGCTTGGGGTCATTGGACAAAATTCTACGTGCTCACGGACCAGGCTTTACTATTTTATCCGCTCCGCCTTTGATAGCGAGCAGTTCCAAGAGCCGGGAAAGGTCGTGGAATTGAATGCAAAGCGATGGCGGGCTCCAGGCCCGGCTGGTGTTTATGCGCCGTTAGACCGGTCTATTTGACCTCAGGGATGGCCCAATGTCGGTGGAACAACATCGATAGCCAAGAATACGAACATTTATTTTAAATAAATAATTTGTGTTGCACAAATCACTTACCATCAGGTGATCCGTCTGCTCGTTTGCCTCCTGTAACATAAAAAAAAAAAACTAAAAAGTCCCGTTAGCCCCTCGTACTAAGCTAAAATGCTTGTTACAAGTGCTTAAGTGGGCTCACCACAATAGTCGAGCGGCGGCGGGATTCAAACCCGCGTTCTCGAACTCGAATTACAAGTCGGCTAGTCCGACCCCTTTATCGTTAGAATTCATGATATAAGGACGGAAAATTATACAAAATACTTATATCACGCAATGAATTTTACCGACGATTTTAGGAGAAATATCTGTTGAAGTAACAGTTTGTGTTTAGGTGCTATAATAATACTCGCACTAGAAAAGAGTTGGAGAGTTCTGCTGTGAAGTTAAAGTAGGTGTAAAAACTTTGTCACCCCATTTCCTTAAAAGAATTGCAAAACGTCGTCAGAGGTCCTATCTAAAGCTATAACACAAATTGTTCTGAACTGCGTCCGTGAATGTGCCCCTAGAAACACTCGTAGAAACTAAATCTAATCTCATTTAAAACAGACGATAAAGTAAATTCAACGTCTTAACGTAACTTAAAAAACCAATCTCGTAGTATTTTTTTTACAGTTACTCATTATTTTTATTAAGGTATCGATAAAAATACTATAAGTTGGTTCGATAAAAGTCTATCGATAGCTCCAAACATATGTACCATCCTAGACTGCATCTCACTTAACACCAGGTGCGATTGCGGTCAAATACCTGCCTTGTCTAGCATAAAAAAAAAAAAAAAAAAAAAATAGTGTAATCACCTCCCTATCTCACACCCAAGTGATCAGCACTGCAAAGGGCCGGCCATCACGGCCTAAGGGCTCGTGTTAAGACGACGTCTCGCTAATAATAAACGCCCCGGCGTATTCTGTGGCGTAATCTTTAACGTTTGATGTCGGGGCTACGCCTCGGGCGCGAATGGGTGTTTTAATGGTACGGCTTTGTTGTCAGAGTTTACGGGGTTTTTATTTCTATGACAAACACGTTGTATATGCATGTTTAGTTATAATACTTTCAATTTACATAAAATCTATATCTAGCGGCCGCCCGCGACTTCGTACGCGTGGATCCCATTGTATCCCCTTAGGGGTGGAGTTTCGTAAAATCCTTTCTTAGCGGATGTCTACGTCATAACATCTACCGTATGCCAAATTTCAGCCCGATCCGTCCAGTGGTTGGGCTGTGCGTTGATAGATCACTATGTCAGTCAGTCACCTTTGAGTTATACAATATTTAGATTGTCCATTAGTTAGATGTTAGTCCCTCGAAAGCAAATAAAACAATAAAAAGAATCTCTCAAATCACAATTATTATTATGAATCGTGTCTGAAAATAGCTATTTCAGACGGCTATTAATTAAGTAAAAGTTTGAAGCTTCAAATAACCGAGTAACAGCGATGTTTCTTGTTTTAATTAATTAAAATTCACTAGCTTCTATTCGTGGCTTCACCTGCGTTGATTTTCACATGAAAGTGTCAAAACGGTTTAACTTTACTCTTGAAAAATGTATGTGTTAAAAGGAACCATTGCAATGCTTTAATTATTATTTCATCCTCTTCGATTTTTCGCAACTTAACTCACGATTAGGTACCAACTCTAAGGCTGGGTTGCATCATCTCTTTGACTTTGACAAACGTCGAAAATCTGTCAAACTCCATACAAAAAACGCCGGTTATCGTCATAGTTACGGTCAAAGTTAGGTGGTGCAACTCGGCCTTAAATTTAGTTTGTCTTTGTATCATATTTTACAAATTATTGTTTACGCGATGTAGGCATGAAACTTCAGCAGTCAGACTGAGTTACTTTCGTATTTTTAACACAAAATTCCACATTACAGCCTAGTCCGACTTTAGGCATAATACATCTTCGTTCTACCCTACGTATGAGTGTTAAGTTATAACTTATAAGTTACTCCATTATTGGAATGAACTGCGAAGTTCCAGAAAGTATTTCATAGCCCCGAGTAAGTTGCGAAGTAACTCATCAATACCGACCGGCTCGGGGAAGGGCGAGCATTCGCGGATTATTATGTTTGTTACTTATGTTACGTCCGAAGTGATTAATCTGGCTATTAATATTACCTTACAAAGTACTGTTTTAATACGCGTCGATTAGCTTATTAAGTTATTAACTTACTAAAGCAGGCAGCAAGGTTGTGGATTGGAGGCCACGGAAAACGCAGCGTGGGACGTCCACCCACAAGGTGGACTGACGACCTGATAAAGGTAGCAGGAAGACGCTGGATGCAGGCCGCTACCAGCCGTGCGATGTGAAAATCATTGGGGGAGGCCTATGTTCAGCAGTGGACGTCCTGTGGCTGGAATGATGATGATGATGATGAACTTACTAAAGTATGTTCCGTTCTGTCTTCTTAGATTTGATTAACTATCAAATCTAAGAAGACAGAATGTAACAAACTTTATTTGTAAAATAAGAATTTAAAATAAGCATAATGGAGACCTAAGTGAACAGAAGTTTGTCAATTAGGTTTCATTAGTCCAAAAGTCTATCCTGCTACTCAATTGTGACTCACTGAGCAACTAATTGCTATAAATGTGTTATTAATTGATTTATTGCCGAATTTGTTATATTTTTCTCCACAAGACCGTGTCCTTAGTGTTTGCACAACACTAAGGACTAATTAATTATGAAACAGTCTACAGCATGGTTCCATAACGCAATGATTTTTTAACCCGTACTATAATGATCATCATCATCATTTCGTCCACTGCAGAACATAGGCCTTCCCCAATGATTTCCATAATGACCGGTTGGTTGGCCTGCATGCAACGCCTGCTACTTTTATGAAGTCGTCAGTCCACCTTGTGGGTGGATATCCTACGCTGCGCTTTCTGGTACATAACCTCCACTTTAGAACCTCGCTGCCAGCCGTCGATTCTGACAATAATGAGAATAAACTTCACATCCATTAGGGAACTTGTCATTTTGTAACGGGTTCATGTGCTGTCTGTTCTGATGTACATAATGCTGTGCAAAATAGTAAATAAACACGATTTTTATCCCCTCATTCTTGGTATCCTTTTAGGTCGAGTGCGAGAGTCCGTATCGTAAACCGAATTCATTGAAATCGTTTTGGTGCGTGGGGCTTAACCTTGAGGCGTTTTATTTGTCAGCGATAAAAATAAAATACAAGCGTACAAAATACTTTTGTGTCCCTACCCTTCCTTGGAGTCTCTTATGTAGATTATCACGCTGTCTCCTTACATCCTCGTGTTTATGAAGACAATGCGCAATCCACTCAGTGCTCGATAGGGATGTGGTAATCGATTCTATTTTTTGCGATTTAAATCGATTAATATTTTTAGATTGAAAATAGACAACTTCTGGTTGAAAGCATCTTGGTAAAACATTTAAGAATTAAGATCTTTGTGATCTGCAGAAGAGTCGTTTTGAATCAGTGATTATCGTGGCACAATCTTTCACGAAAAAAGCTGAGCGATATGGCGTTTTAGGTAACGTTTTCATAGAAGGAACTAGGATTTTTATTTGTGAATAAACTTCTTCTATTCTAATCAGGTTTTGTGTCAGTAGCACTCAATTGATTTAAAATTAATAATAACCCAGTAATACTCGTAGTTACTATAAAATATGTTACACCTTTTTATTGCTCCAACTGTGTGGTAAACTTATGATCACTTTTGATGAAAGAGATTAATATTAATAAGTTTAGTATGACCAAAAAACTTATCGATCTCTCTATACGTAATCGATTAACGTTTCACATCCCTAGTTCCCGATACCCATCTCATCTCCCGGCCCCCGGGAACACGGCCCACTGTTGCTTCTCTAATGCTCTTTTTAATACATATGAATATATTTTGACCCTAAAGCAGATTGGAATTATGTATTAAAATGAATAATTTTTAAACTAAATTATAATCGTCGCCATTCTGTATTTTTTTAATTAAAGAGCGAGTTTGAATAACCAAAAAACTACGCTTCACAAATTATGAAATGTTTATGTTAAAATATTTTTAATGGATTATTAATTAAGAAAGATTGAGGCACGGATTTTGACTCACTAAAATAATTAAAGATAACTGTCTACTCACGGTCATTGCCCGCGGGCGGCGTGACCGGAGGGAGCGGCGAGCGTTCGGCGAACGAACGAGCAATGTTCGGTTCGCGAGCGAACATCTAAGAAGACGATCCTGACGCACTCTCTTCAACGACTTTGCACAAAACGGTCTCGATAATATTGTAAATTTATACCGAATAGATAATTAATTTCATACAGTCCACTCTTTTCATTTATAAACTTCCACTACACTCACTATCGAAGTAACAATAACACAGATGATCCCAGTAAAACAAGCGTTATTCATATAATTATTTTAAACATGGGTGTTTAAAATAATTATATGAATAACGCTTGAAGGAATTAATTATTTCAAGCAAAATTCATATTATTGTAATCTTACAACTACTAAGTCTTATAATCTTTTTACGTGGACTGTAATAATTGTGCACCTGGACATCATAGTGGTAAGTAGGTACTTAGTATTGACAATACAAGACTAATTCATAGAAACACATTAATAAGGACGATCTTTATTTCAAGTAGTGCAATAAACAAATACAATCAGATGGTATAATTTACTAAAGCCAATGCTTTTTATAAAACATATCGGTGCGAACGATTCAAATGTAAATCATACTTATTAGTTTATTTTTGTTCTCAAGTAAGTGACAGTATGTTTTTATTGAGAAATAAAGAATCTTTAAACCTTAACAAATACCCATCTACATTACGAAGCTATTTTATGTAGCCTATAACTAAGACGATCTCCGATGTCTGAGAGTCCTCCACCTGGACATGAGCTCCCCTGGTTTACCTGGAAGTCTTTAAATAGACTTCGGACACAGGTTGGCCGTAGTAAGGACAATCTGGTCAGGTGGGGATTCTTGGATGGCTCAAACTTGGAGTGCAGGTGCGGTTTTGTTCCCCAGTCGATGAAGCACATGATGTCGTGTCCTGAGTGCCCGAGCAACTGCACTTGGGAGGATTTAATGAAAGCTGCTGACAACACCACCCTTGTAGTGGAGTTTTGGGCTGACACTGTGTAGATTTGTTGTCGATATGATAAGAAGAAGAAGACTAAGGCGATAGTACACAAGCGCCTACTACGAGTAGAACGTTACATACCAACTTAGATTATACCTAAGCATTATCAGCTAATATGGCGGTAAAATTGACAAAAGCGCTGAAAGAAAACCCATTAGATTTCAGTTACGTCTCTGTAAGAGCACTCCAACGCCCCTCAGATCACAGATCATTTCCGAATGCCTAGAAATATCACGGGATATCAAATATTAAATGTTTTCGGGCAAAAGAGGGGAATCCAAGAGGGCGCGGCGCCCTCCGAGTTAAGTTATTCCTCCTTCATAACTTTATCTGGAGTGTAGCAAGTGTAAATGTCTCCCTGCGCAATAAACTACTGGCACAGCCCGGGAAGAAGAGCCAGTTCATTCTGTTCAAAAGAAATTATTTTATAAAAAAAAGTGTGTCTATTATGTAATAAGAAAATTGATCATAAATAATTAATATTGCAATGATCACGTCTTGAAATTTAATGTTTAAACATACAATCTAGCAGTTATGTGCTTGTATTAATTATTAGCATTAAACGCGTATTTCTTTAAAAAAATTAGTAAACAACTAAAAGATGATTAATATCAAATAAGTAAATAAAATGAGAGAAGCATTTTACGACATTTTTTTACTTCTCGTGGAAAAAGTGACGAACCGAGCATTCTTGGTATTAATTTATTTTTTCATCTAAGGCACAAAAAACGTGTGTTGTGCATAATTTATTTCTTTTAGAATTTTTTTTTTCTCGGTATTCATTATTTTTCCTCCTATTTCTTTTCCACGGACTGTGGAAAGTATTTTTCTGTTGTAGTCGTTTGAAGAAACAGGAAATCAAGAGCAAAAGGGTGATATGCCACTCTCCGTATTTCAACCTCAAGTTGAGTTATCCCTCACAACTTTATCTGATATTTTGCAAGTAGAGTGAATGTCTCTTTTCACAATAAATTGTCACAGCCCTATGAGAACAGTCCGTTTCATTTTATTTGCAACCATAACAGAAGGGATAGGCAGAAGCCTGAAGTTTCAGAATTTACTTGATTTTTTAACATTTGGAACTTTTAAATTAATATTATTAAAAGAGAAGCAATAAATCATGCCATAGTTTTTAATATTTAAAGTGTGGACCTACCACACCTGAAAATTCTAGAAATGAGTGCTAAAATAGCATACAATATTATTGTTCTATGTTAATCTTGTCTTCTAAAGCTGGAAAACGGATCTACACAAAATAACATTTGTCCAATAAAAGCTCATGACGTGTTGGCGGTTCTCACTTGGCTGTGGTTCCTGCCAGGTTAGGGTTGAAAATAAAATCTAAAAGTTTATTGAACGGGAATATTGAAAAAATATCAAAAGAGACAGGACTGTAATAAAAAGGGAACTTTATCCCTAGTCCGGGTTTGTAAGGGACATTAATATTTCTGTTAGAGAACACTTCTTTGAAGATTTCAGTTGACACTTGAAAAGTTTAGACATCAAATAGATTTTTATAACGTTTAAGTGTAAATTTTAGTGTAGACCAGTGCTTGTCACTGTCCTAGCAGACTTTCGTTGTACCTAAAACTTAATCCCAATTTCTTTTTTTGATCCCAATTCTTACTTTCGTCAAACATTATTACGATTTTAAACTTTCGCCTTCCATTTCAATTAAAATAGAGCAACAGAGGAGGCAACAACACGAGGAGATCCGTAAACGAAGTGAAGTCGCTGACATAGCCCGACGGATCAGCAAGCTGAAGTGGCAATCGGCAGGGCACATAGTACGCAGAACCGACGGCCGATGGGGCAGCAAGGTTCTGGAGTGGAGGCCGCGTACCGGAAAACGCAGCGTGGCACGTCCACCTACAAGGTGGACCGACGACATCATAAAGGTAGCAGGAAGTCGCTGGACGCAGGCCGCTACCAACCGGGTAACATAGAAAGCATTGGGGGAGGCCGTGGACGCAGTGGACGTCCTATGGCTGAGATGATGATGGTGATGAGAGCAACAGACCCATGTATATCTATTTAATTTAAACGTTTTTAATGATTCAGGCATTTAAAATGTCAGGAAATAGATTTTCTGTTTGTTATAGAATTTGAAGTCAAGATTTTGCACCAAAATGTAACATTTCAGCTTCGAACCAAGAGCGTTCTCATCAAAATTGTTACTTTGTCACATCTAATATACCTCGTGGAGCTCACTCGTCTGTTTGTTCACATTAATCACGGTATCCGTCGTCATGCGCCTCCTTTGACGCCTGCACGTGTGCGTGTACACGTATGTACACGTGTACACACACACACACACGCGCGTTAGGACCTACATTCGTAATGAGGTATGTCGACGCAATTGGGGCTGACAAATAAACACGCTTGTGAGACACAGGTATACAAGGTCCTATATTATTGGACTTCCTTCTTATGACAGGATAGGTATAGATTAGATTTTGTAGATAAAAATATTTCATTTCACACTTTTTTCAAAAGAAAACTCGGCTACGGTGAAGTTACCGTTACAATACAAATATTATTACCGTGCATGAACATCGTTCGTTTTCAGCCAAATGACGTCCACTGCTGGACAAAGGCCTCCCCCAAGGATTTCCATAACGATCGGCCCTGCGTAGCCCGCATCCAGGCTCTTCCCGCGACCCTTACCAGATCGTCGGTCCACCTAGAGTGGGAGGCCTGCCCACGCTACGTCTTCCGGCTCGTGGTCGCCACTCTAAAACTTTTCCGCCCGTCGTCTCTACGAGCTATGTACCCCGCCCACTGCCACTTGACTTTAGCGATTCTGCGGGGTATGTCAGTCACTTTAGTTCTCCTGCGGATCTCTTATTTCAGATTCTATTGTGGAGTATCTAAGTGGGTATTTATAAAAAGACTATTTAAAGTGCCTGATTTCCATAGACATAATATTTGTTGAGTACCTAAGACTACATGGCTCAGTCTTGAATTTACAAGCACAGTAGTTACATTATTTTGAAATTAATTTATGTGTATCGTTGTTTAAAATAAAGTTTTAACCACATTTGGTCAATAATTCATTCTTTATCCGTCTACAAACCGTCAAGACAAAAAAGGCATCACGATTCATCCTTTTCCACCCTTTTTACTCGACTGCGCCAGAAGGAGGTTATTCTATTATTCACCCCTAAATATTTTATTTGGCCGCTTCTTTGGGCCAGTTTACACTTTTTACTGCTCCAATATCATCAGCACAGCCAATCCGCAAATGTGGGCCTAATGCTTTTACAAAACAGACGGGTCCGTAGATTTCGGATTGATCTAGTTAGTGGACTCGTGGCTAGAAGGTTTTTTTTGACTTTGGAAAGGATTTCATGGAACAGATGGTCGGAAATGAATATCATTTCTAGGTCAACGGTAGTAGTCAATATTTTTGTAATAACAAATAATAAGGTATGTTTTTGTTCAAATGACTGACTGGGACATCAAGCTCAACTCACACACAAACTAAATAAATAAATAAACAGCTGGGGATTTAGATACACTCAAAAGAAGTTTAAATTGATTTTAAAGATTTTTTCATATTAATTATAAAAAATCCACTAAAATTTATTCATTTTTTTGTTTTAGTTCTACTTTTAACATTATTATTATCCAAAGTGTAGGTAATATTTCCTAGAATATTCTTCATTTTGGATATAACATTTATTTATTGTAATATTTTTTGTTTCAGGTAATTACCAATAGCATGTTTGTACATCGCAGGTATTTCTAAGTAACGCGGAGATTTAAATATTATTTAAATTTTTCTAATAAAAGTTTGTCTGCGACCTCCATCCAATCTGCCCTGGAATTCAATTTTTTTAGAGTTTATACTATAAGAAAATTCAATATTGTGCTACCTTGACTTACAAATCCTTATTACCGACTTTAAAGTAGTCCAACAAACCCTTGAAATGAAGGTGTACCTAAATTTATTCAAATCCCCCTAGATGGCGCCAGTGTTGTCTCAGATCTCATCTGCCTTCGGTGGCGAACAAACAACACGCCCCACTCCTTATGAAAGTAGACCTGGGGCTTGGCTCCAAAATTGTAGCGTGTTTGTTCAGAAAATTTCATAAAAAAACGCACACGAGACACTTAAATTAAGTTATGTGATCAAAGTTTGGTCATGGTTTCGTTTCGTTAACACTCGTGATTTAAGCAACGAGTAGCCATTACTATAGTAGTATTTTACTGATATCGATTTATTTGTAGTGTCTCCCTCAAAGTTCAGAAAGTGCATCCTTGATGTATTAACGAATGTACCTTAATTGTATTTGTTTTTTTCTCTTCTTTGCATTAAGAGCCATTTCACAAAAATATTCCGCGCGAATTTAGCTACAAACTGTCAACGCAACGACAAAACAGTAAAAAGAACGCCGAAATGGACAAAAAAATCTTGAGCCGTGACCGTATTAAGACTTGATATAAGTTATTAATTTTAAGGTAGAATAAGGTATTAAAACATGATAAATTAATTTAAAATTTTAATAGAGTTTATTTAGTCTTTTAAAGATTTTTATACTTATTTCGATTAATAATGAAACACGAATAGGTATAATATGTAAAATATATTATATTAAGTACAAAATAAAGACAGTCACATAGTGAAAAAAAATCTGCCCCCTTGCAGCTCCATCATCGGACCCTGGATATCATTTACCTAGACGAAGTATTCGTCAAGGCGAATTACACAAGCCCAAACTCTATAGGGTTCTATTGTTTTGTTATGGAGTTGCAATGGAGGTGGCCATTGCAACTCCTCCAGATCCATTATCAGACAGAGCTAAGAAATAAATAAATATTATTATTATTTAACAAATAACTAAAATAAATTCATCTTACTATCTTTCTTCTTACAAGTCTTACTAATATTATAAATACGAAAGTTTGTATGGATGTTTCGATGTTTGTTACTCTTTCACGCAAAAACTACTGAACAAATTTTGATGAAGCTTTACAGTACAGTACAGCAGTACTAGGCAGTTTGTGTTCAACTATCACTCGGGTCGGACGTTCCTATCGCAAGACCGTTGGTTCACTCAGTTCCGATACGACTCTAGTGCTGTGCTGTGTGTAATTATTCTCGTGAATACACTGAGTTTATTAATTTCTATGAGTGGATTTCATTTTGCCTGAGAACTACGTCATGAACCCTTAACCAGCAGACCCTGTCGCCAGCGACAGCCACGCTCATCCATCCCTAGCGTCGACCAGAATAACAATATATTTATGACGATCTGTAGCAAACTAAATTTCACGCGGGTAAAGCCGCGGGCAATACTACGTATTTCATACTAGCTTTCTGCCCGCGACTTTTTCCGCGAAGAAGTGGAAAATGGTTCTAATAAAATTAAATTATTCTAAGAAATTATTAATTTTATTATATGATTATATTTTTTAATATAAAACCTACAAATTATTAGGTATGATTAAATATCTGAATACTTACAAAATTATGATATCTTTCTACAACAAAATTAAACATTTCCTTCGGATGCTAAAATCACCAGGCTATTGTGTGCGCATACTCTGGAGCATGCCACATACAACTGGCCGTCGGAGAAGCATAGATTTCCCTTAAGTCTACTCCCGCTAAAACTCGTGAGGCGCCAAAACTTGCTTTTGTATCGAAAATTAGTATGAGCAGCGCACGCGGTTGCCCGTTGCAGGCTCTATGCAACCACGTTATTTTAAACCATGGCCCCTAAGCATGAGATGGGAAACTGCATTCTCTAGAATTCTCTTGAATTTGATGGTGTTAGGGGAATCCTAGGAATGAATACAGACTTTCCAATGGAATCTCCTCATCAATATTGAAACATTGCAACTTGCAATGCAATGTTTCGTTTTCATTTGTTATATTATTGACTATTACTTGATTTTTCAAACACGTGTCAACATAAAAAAATAATTTAAATCAAAAGCACTAAGGAATATTTAATTGATATCAACTTCGAAGCAAGCACAGATCACAGAAACTAAAGGGAGATGTAACAAGGGGGCGGAGCCGGTGTCGCAACAATATGCCCAAAAACAGAACATATTGCTTGTGAAAGCAATGATGACAGCAGCGACGTTATAATGTAAACAGTTTACATTGCTTGCATACTACTAAAGATTATTCGAACGTTGAATACTGACACCGCAGTGGATAATGAGCACATTTTTGATTTCTTTGACACTGAGTTTCGAACTCAGCGCATTACTTAGCATCTTTCTATATCTCTATGTAAGCAAGTTATCTCCAAAATAACATTCTACACCTTTTTAACCAAGTACGAAGCACGTCATCTATCAATAGGAAATATATTTTAGAAGTTAATAAATTATGCATAAAATAACACTTTAGTTAAATCATAGAATTTCTAAAAACTAGTACTGAAATCGTAATGGAAAGAAAAAAAAAATTATATGTTATCTAATTTATTTATTAACGTCCAATTATCGAAGATTTTTGACTAAAGTTTTTGAAAATATTTAATAGCCTACATAGGAAACATTTAGTGAAAGACTAAGACCAACAAATAATCAAATATTTCCTCTTTTATTAGTATAGATTTAACAAAAAAACTTCCCTCTCGAAACAAAAAGGTTCTTTTTCTTCTTCACGAAACAAAACTCAAAGCGGATAAATAAATTAATAAACAAATCTTTGGACAATTTCACAGCGCCATCTAGTCCCAAAATAAGCAACTAATATGCTTGTGTTAAGGGTGCTAGCTTAATGTATATGTTACGGTCAATGTGATAAATGTGAAAACTATGAATAATCGCCGGTTATTATGAATAATTACCTCATGATTTGGTAAAAGTGATTAATATGAGATCATTTATGTGTGTTTAGAATTAAATAGGCGGCTTAATAATATGATATCAAAACGTTCAAAATGTGTGGCTGTACACCGGCGCTGTACACGAGCCGGTGTTCTCTTTTATCCCAACTAATATTATAAATGCGAAAGTAACTCTGTCTGTCTGTCTGTCTGTCTGTCTGTCTGTCTGTCTGTTACGCTTTCCCGCTTAAACCTCGCAACCGATTTTGATGAAATTTGGCATAGAGATAGTTTGAGTCCCGGGAAAGAACATAGGATAGTTTTTATCCCGGTTTTTGAAACAGGGACGCGCGCGATAAAGTTTTTCTGTGACAGACAAAATTCCACGCGGGCGAAGCCGCGGGCGGAAAGCTAGTGATATTTATAAGTATTAGGGTTGCATTATTAAATAATCACTGATAAATTCACATTTATTTATCACTTTTACCTCGACTGTCGGTAATTATTCATAATAACCGGCGATTATTCATAATTTTCAATTTATCACATTAACCGTAACAGATATACTACTTACAACCTTTTTTATAATTTATTTATTAAATTAAATTCATACATAATATACATAGTTACTCCCAGTCCCGTCAAAGAAATTAAATTTCATCATTTCAATTTCTGCTCGGCCGGGAATCGAACCCGGGACCTCTCGGCATATTAGTCCGTTTCGAACCACCAAACGGCCGACTCAAAACGGACCTCCCGGCATAGTATCAAAAGTATTTGGTCGCCGTATAAATCTCCGCTTCATGACACGAACACACGTAAACGTCACGGCGGGAAAAATGACACAGGTCCTGCCTTGACGGGCGCTCGCGCCGTACTAATCGATGTCGGCTTCCGCATTGTAATTTATACTGATATTCACATCAATATTTTGACAAAGTAGTTACTAATATTTAAACAATAACTGTAGAAATCAATTCTCCAATGAATATTCTTTATTTTGGGATACTTTTATTGCTGTTATTGCTGTGGATTAAAACCAAAAATCACGATCAAAATGTGACGTAAATCTTAAAAATTTGCCAAATTATTTTTAGATTTTACTCAATAATGGTAATGAAATTCAAGAATCCGTTTGATTATTGGACTACGAGAATATATGTCCGATGATTTCTATATATTTTTAAGCTTATTATACGAGCATAAATAAAAGATACAGGACTTTGAAATTGAGTCTGCGGCAATTTTTCCGTAAAATGGTTGTGGGAGATAGGGCACTGAGAATTAATCAAAAGAGTTTTAGTAAATCCGTTACATTAATGGTCAACAACAAGGATTGACCTATCTTTCGCAGTAATTAAATAATCTCTGGGTGTTGCTTAAGATAGTAATTCATGCTTCCAAGATCTTAGAAATTCGCACGAAAATGTAAAATGGCTCTTAAGTTAGAGCACATAAATAACACTGTTTGTTTGCTTGGTTAGCTTGTACCAAAATAAGTTTGTAATATTACTATGAGGATAATAGTGCTGGTTGCGTAATAGTATAAGTTTATTTAATGTCCAGCAGTTGTATTTGCAATATTGCGCAATTGTTTGTTATCCCAAATAAAAATAAAATAGCCTACCTAACAGCTTACCCAGAGATGATTAACGAGACCCTTAAGTTAGTTTTTTTTTATGCATAACAAGGCAGTTATTTGACCACAATCGCGCCATGTATCTAATAAATCTATGTTTTCGAGAAAAAAAATTTCTGGATGAAAATGATGTTTTAGTATCTTTAGTAATTTTTTTGCATTACCTTCTGACCTGAAGATATTTTGATCCCATTCGTATTGATGATTAAACCAAAAAATATATTTACCGCATTTTATAACACAACTTGCTCAGCCTAGTAACTAGTAATGTAGGTACTCGTAACTATCATAATCATGAATCCATAATCGTGTTTAGTACGAAGTAATAAAATAGCGTTTCTGAATGGTAATATATTATGAGGAAATATTATATCAAACCATTTATAATGAACCGCTCGTGTAATGCGTAACGAGGAAGTCTGTCCCGAAAACCAATCCCTCACGAAGTTCTCCAATCGCAAAGGCTAACGGCCTAAAAACCTTTTAGACAACATCACAGTCAATTAACTCCATCCGTGTAATGTGTGGAATCTTGCGAATAATTCGTGCTAATGGTAACCTAAACTCAATTATTGCCGAAACTTTAAACCCTTTAGTGGGAGTGACCCTCGACCTTCGTCCCTGGCCGAAACTTGTTTCAACTCGACCAATTTATGCGAGTACATGGAATCAAATGTATAGTCCGAAAGCTTGGAAAGTATGTAGGTCTGGCAAGTTAGATCTCTTGAAATTGTCTGGTATTTAAATTGTTGGAAAATTTGAGTGGACACTTCGTTAACTACTATAAACAATATTGGTTTTGTAAATTCAGACTACGACGAATTTACGTAACAGTCTCAAGCACTTTTTAAATACGTATTATTAAATACACATAACAGTACGGGTTAGATCTTAGTGCCACACATTTTTAGTAGAATGTTTTTCATAAAGCTGAATTAAAATTGAATATCTTTGCAATAAAAAAAAGAAACTTATAATAAATTGTCAAAATACTGATAAAACTGAACAAGTATTTTTGATTTTATTTTAATATTTTAATGAGAATTCAATCGTAGCGTTACGATATACCATAAAAAACCTGCACCCTGTCTCTTGGGCTACTGACTGTCAACAAATCCTCGAGTGTCCTCAGCTGAGGAGCAGCCCTCGGCTACAGATTCATTTACCAAAACAGATCCGGGAACCCTTTGCTGTGGTTTCAAGTGCATTTTAAAAGTTCTATTTGCGTTGGTATAAAAACGTAGATTTTTGGAGCGCGACGATGGGTTTAAGCGCCACTTGTAAAGAAAAATTGTTGGATTAAGTAATAAACACACACATTTAAAAGCAGATAAAAATTGCGGCTCTATTTTTGTGTATGATAGGACTTTTAACTAAATTTAAGTTTTATGGTTTACTAAATAAAATATTAAATCCTTTATAGCGCCATCTGATTCCAAACTAAGAGCACTGAAGCACCTAACCGTGCTCCACTTTGTATGTCATAAATAAGACAAATAGTACCTTGGCTTCATACTCACGGTTGTTAACTTCACACAAATGGCGGGCTGATAGAATCAATCATTTCGCAGTCACCAAGAATTCATTCTGAAAAATAAAATTTAGAGAATTCAAGACAGTAAACCGGTGATAACAGCAACAAGTAAACACTAACCGTTCCCACGCCCGAATACGCGTCGCTTTCAAAAGACAAAACGGGGCTTGTCACCTTACCCGACAGAGCTTATGTTTTAAACGTCCGGGTGTCAGCCAAATCAGTTCACTAAATGAATCCTCGAGGGTCTCTGAGTCGAGGGGATAGGGTGCAGGTATTTTGTGGCGTGTTTGATGTTTCGAGGATATATTTTAGCGTTTAGTTTACATCTGATCTTCCTGGAATTTGTGGTTTAAAATAATCTTAAGTGTTGTTTTTGGCGTGCCGTAAAGGAGACGGGAATTATTTTATCCAGTTTTGAACCTGGCATAGTTTTGAAAGTAATAAATTAGAGAAAGATGAACTAAGTAGGTACTGGAAATATAATACTTACATACGAGTATAAACTCTGGAAAAACATAACCCTCAATGGGGTCAATCAACATTTGAAAGTTTACCAAAATAATTCATGATGGTTTTGTGGTTTGATCAATTCGCGAGCAAAATTATAACAAGTTTTGATAGAAGTAGGTAAGGCTATTTATAGAGGCACGTTTTTAAAAGGTAAATTTTGAAGCAGTTTCCTCGGAAAATCTGCTTATTAATCATATTTTACGGTTTCCAGATTTATTAATATGTGTTATACAGTGAATGAAAAATATTTAAAACATCAAGCCCACTTTTAATATCCTTTATTATCTGCTATCTTTTAACCTATATCTATAACATTGATCATTTAATGATGCCTGATGGCGCAGTGGCACGGAAACCTCTTTGATCGCGAGAGATCCCGCCGAAATGTTATCTTAGAAGTTATTTTTTAAAGATTTCTTCGTTAAATTTAGCTGCCACGTAACTGCTACAGACTAAGGCGAAATTAAGGATCAAAGTAAAGATATTGAGGCCAATAAGTAAAGTATCGAATATAAAAATTGTCGCTTTGTTTATGTAGGTACTTAGTTGGTAATACTTATGTATTGAAATCAAACCGAAATACCAAAACATTATGACTATGACTACCTACAATATTAAACCCCCGGGACAAACTTGACCTTCACTGGTTGGATTTTTTTATTGGTGGTCAAGCTGTAGATCCTGGCTACACAGGTGTTGCAGCGGTGGGAACGAGAGGTAGGGAATAGCCGACTAAATAATAGTCGATGTTCAACCGTTGAATTTTCTTATAACCAAAGAGAAATATAATTTCGCCGTACAAAGAGACATCGGACGTTAGAGAGTGCCTCAACTATTTATATCCCAAAGCAATTTGTCGAATTCGGTCCAAAAATATGCCGGCGAAATAATTAAAAGCAAAATTTATAAGCAAACGAGGGCTCGAGGGCCCTTCAGTCCCAGCCATCTTTGTTGGCGATCGGTTTCGGCTTATTGGACCAATTGATTATTGCGATTTCAATTCTGTTTAGGAATATTTAAGAGTTTTTATCAATCAACAATTATGCGGCCGGTGCTGAGAGCCACTCGTAATATCTTCTCTATAGGTTGTAAAGTAGCTACGTGGGTG
Organism: Ostrinia nubilalis; assembly: GCF_963855985.1. Classification (NCBI taxonomy): domain Eukaryota; kingdom Metazoa; phylum Arthropoda; class Insecta; order Lepidoptera; family Crambidae; genus Ostrinia; species Ostrinia nubilalis. The sequence continues at coordinate 258,790 of NC_087112.1, forward strand.
TAACTTGTGAGCGTTTGACATGGTTTTACAACAGCGCGACAATCTCTGTTTTGACAGACATGTCAATCTAAAGGACTCTGCCCAAAAAGCCCGCTGACAGCCCGGTGGCTTTATTTCAAAAGAATCAGTCGACGACTTGTACCTACTTTCTATGACTTTTGACAACATGTCAAAGTCGACGGGTTGGCTTGGCGGATTTGGTGTTTACACTGCAATGGTAACTCAAACGATACACACTAATTTAACCGAAAGCTAAGATACGATAAATCACATCACTAGTACACTACCTTGAATTTGCAAAGAACATCTACATACAATAATTTGCTACAGAAAAGTTCCCCAAGGATTTATTCCATACATTTCCTGGATTATCCAATTCTGTCTTATTTTTGCCGCTTAATAAATCACGGACATAGGGGTAATAATACGCAGCGGAAATGCTTTACTTACGTAAGTAATGTTAGGACAAAAACATGGCGCTTCTTTCTACACTGTTGGGTAATCCACGTTCATATTTCTGTCGATTACGTGCCTTCTTTTTTCGCGGATAATGTTTCTTGGGCAGATTTTATCTGTTAGGAACCGATAGATGGACTAACTTTTTAATAATTTGTCTGTTTTTATACATTTAGATACTTTTTGTTTTTGTGTGAATAGTGACTGAGTTTCTTGCGCTGCTTGTTCTCAGCACTGGCCCATTTATTGTCCCGAAGCAGTAGTAGAGTTAATACTGGGACGTGTAAAAGTGCTTTTTAAAAGCCTATTTGCAAAAATAAATGAGTTTTATGAGTTTTTTTTTCATTTCATTATTTATTATTTTTGATAGCTATCAGTGCATTTAGGCAAATAAGGTTCATTGATCTTGAACTAGGCTTTACCTAGCAGCTGTCCTTTACACTATCTCTACATAGCTAATTTTGTCCGTCTATTTGGTTTGCTATTCAAAGATTCAAACTTACAGCATGGAAAGATCAATGCATCGTTATGGGTCTATCCTGCTCACCTATTTCCAAATTCTCAGCTTCATCCATCTCTCTCCACATCCATACATAAGACAGTGATGGGAGTAGAGTCGAAATATCGGAATAGTTTAGGGAATAGACCTGTAACCCTTATCGGGGAGGACGGGTCCTCGGGACCCATCGCGCGTGATCACTCGCGGCTGAGGTGAAATGTGTCAAATCACAGATGCTCTTTAAGCTTCCCGAAAATGACGAGTTAGTCAAAGAGTTAAGGTTGCTTTCGAGTGAGTTGTGTTGGGCAGTTACTGTTAATGTATTTGTTGCTTATTAGTAACGAAAATGTATATTATTTTTGCAAAGAAACTTGAAAATTGCAACAAATTTACCAATATCTTCGTAGCTCTATGATTGTTTTTCGAGGTATTATAAATGATTTTAAAATACTTGAAAGGGTGTTATAGCCTTTGCAGCCCCAATGACAGTTTTAGAGCTTTTAAAGCTTTTAAAGTTTTATTCGTTACCTTTGAATAAATATTCAAAGCCAATTTTATCATACTGGACAGTTTGACGTCACACAGTTTCGAAATAGCTACAGAGTCATAATCCGGCTGTCATTGACATTAATAACATTCTAATACCTATCTAGACTATTCCATATTCCAGTCTGGCTGGGACTAATGCCCCAATCCCGGTACTGATGAGAGCTATAAATCCTACGCCCAGCCTCTAGAATTGCTATACTTTTCTATTTAAATTCATAGCCTATTAAACTGGCTATTTCACGTTACATTTGCCCTCTTGATTCACAATTTAGGTTATTTAATGGTGGCTAAAGTGAAAGATACAGGGCATGTAGAATCTACTAAAAGCCTTGAAGTTAAGGTCTTAGTTTTTTGTCTAAAATCTGTCAAAGCCTGATTTTTTCCGTAATTCTTTCTTCTCTCTTTCATGAAGCATCAAATAGGCGTAAAGGAACTCAAGACAGAGAGTCTTTTGTGGTTTATTCTTTTATTAGCTGTGCCCCACGCGGTAAAACGTAGCCTTTGTGTCAATCCAGGGTGTCAGCTAACTCTATACCAAAATTTATTAAAATCGCTCCAGCTGTTTCGACGTGAAGAAGTAACAAACTTACACACTCACAAACTTTCGCCTTTATAATATTATAGTGTTATTTTCGCACCACGAGTTTTCAGACCGCGGTATGAATCGCTCTCGAACTTCTTAAATAGGTCCATAATCCTTGTTTCATCATCATCATCATCATCATCTCAGCCACAGGACGTCCACTGCTGAACATAGGCCTCCCCCTTGTTTAATGATGAGATAAAAATATATTCTGCGCACGCCTTTATAAGACTTTAAGATTCACCTGAAGCAACTAAAACTTGTTACTAAAAACAGTTATATTTTTATTAAACTATCAAAACATTGTCATTTTAACCTTTTGTCCATCATCCATCCCGAAGGCGCATAAGCCCCACTTGGGGGTTAGAGCCCCCACTTGGACTTTAAGCGCCAATCCCCATATTGATGTGGGCCATTCGTCAGACGTGGCCGCCAGATTGGCCCGTTACTAAAATGCACTTAAATTTAACGTATTTAACACTTTATGAGCAGCCATTTTGCTTTATTGATGGCTTCCGTGTGAAATTATTCATGAAATCGTCGAATTTGTGATGCAATAATAATTTAATTACATGTTACTAGAAGTTTCAGAATGGCTGATGCAGTTTGTAAATAAACTCTACTTACTACACAAAGTATGAATATACTGTAAAACTTTTTACAGTATATTCATACTTTGTGTACCTATACTACTTACTTTATCTGGGTTCTACCATATAGATTTATTTATTAGAGATTTATTTGACGCTGAATGGGTGCCATTTTGTTTCAATAAATATAAGTATTTTCTGTGCATTATGATAAACTGTAAACGAATTAAAGTCGCAGTAGTAGATGTCCTGTGGTGGACTGTGTGGTGAGGTAATGATGATGATGATGATGATGATGATAAACCGTATATTTTGAACTGAATATTTTTTTCTTTCTTCAATTAATTTAACAATAACCACACTGAATAAATCTTATTACCAGTGCAACGCCAAACATGTTATTACAAACACATCTACTCGCACGGAACTACACGTTTATACGAAACTCCCTGCAAACAGCGTTTAGGGCTGTTATTTCCACTGTAAAATTACCCCAGTGTTTGTTCTGGAAACGTCTTTGCTTGAGATCTAGATTGTATTTACTGCTTGTCTGTGAATATAAACCGACTAGATTTCTCTGACGTTAATTTGCGACATTGATTGTCACTTGAAACAAATGAATCTAATGCTGTAGGTTGTCTCTCTTTGTTTATTAATTTGTCAACAGTGACAAACAAAAATATGGCGATGCTTAAAGAGTATTCAAATACTTGGAGAAAGCTACAAACACTAACGGAATGTTATAAAGATCAACTAAGGCTGAGTTGCACCACCTAACTTTAACCGTAACTGTAACGATAACCGGTACTTATTGTATGTAATAAAAGAGAAAAGCGCTAAATAATAAATGCGGGCCTTTACATCAACTTATTATAATATAAAGAAGTTATTTATTGAATTTCTAAGTTATTGTCTGCACGAAAAATTTCAAAGGCTATTTCATTTTAGGTCTTGCTTTTTTGTAACTTATACCTGCTTATTCTATACAAACTCCTCCCCAGTTTCGCGTAAACAATTTGTATCAGCATAATTTGATTCGATTCTCATGGACATTGCCTTGTTACTCGCACTTATTCCCAATCTTATCTCAAAACGAAAGTCAATTGACGCGATTTCTTTGTGCCACTAATTGCGGTGACTCGCCGAGTGTTCTGCAAACGTTTGCCGGCGCGCGAACATTGTTCTCGAGTCGAGAGCGCTCGCTGCGAATGTTTTATGAGACAAATTGCTTGCGTAGACTCGAGTGGTTGGTTTTGTCGAAAAAACAAATATTGTGATTATCTATTAAGAGTAAGAATCTCGTTGCATACTTGAAGATAAATCTGTGTTATTTTGTAATTAACAATTGTTACTAAATACTTATAAATAGGACACCTCGCTGTCCTCAGTTTTTGTGGGTATAGGGTGAAAAATGTATCCACGTTCATTACTTTTTACCCGACTGCGCCCGAAGGATTATGTTTATGTTTTTCTAGTGTATGTAGGTTTTGTCATACAATAGTAGGACGTGTAGAGTTAGAACTACATGAGAACTAATAACTTTTTATAATGCGAGTTAACAAAAATTTTTATTGGATCTACTTATTTATTGTGGTCCATCTTGCATAGTAAAGTGCTCAGATTACCGAATTACTCATAATTCTCCTTCCCACGGTTGGGATTTGTGTTTAAAAAACCCAAATCAAAACATAAAATCATGCCGAATCATGCTACAAAAAAATAAAACAAGAGTTTATACAATTATCTTGTAGAAAATGTATAAGCGCGTCCTCAATTTGAGGACAATGCGTGAGAACGTTTGCGATCCACTCGGCGACACTTGCACAATTAATTTGTTGACGGGCCCCGCTCGCCGCCGGCGCTACAGAGCTCTGATATAGGTTGCTTTGCATTTGGAAAATTATTACTTGTACACAAAATCATCACAATAGCAATTTCTTAAATTTTTATTTCTATGCTTAAATATTGCTATGCTTATGTGCGTGGTAGCTCCAACAGTCTCCTGCAGAGTATAGCGGCAAGGTTTGACGTGGACAGTGCTATTATGCAGCACTGGACACGCGTCCATCTTACAAAGACACCAAATTGTCGTTATTTAATTATGTGTAGGTTATTGTGTGATTTACTAACATATTTTCTAAGACCTTTGTTACTAACACCTTTATGAGCTATGCCTGAATTAAATACCTTTTATTTTATTTTATTTATCTAAATATTATTCACGATATTTATCTACATCATCGTTCATTTCAGCCAAATGACGCCCATTGCTAGACAGTGGCCTCCCTCAAGGATTTACCTACACTATCATTAGACACGTTAGTAGCTAAATCCAATCAGTATTCAATGAGGTACTACTTTACTTGACCGCTCTAATTAGTTTATACTTGTAGGTGGTTCTAATACTTTGAGAAATAATTTAAATAGTTTATTCAGTACATAGGCCCTTTCCAGGGCAGCACGTCTCAAATATAGCTTGCCCTACCACCACTTCGGGACAACATAATAATATGGACTGGTGCTGAGAAGAAGTGGCGGAAGAAACTCAGTCACCTTTGTCAGCATCTTTTTCAATCCAAAACAGTAGTTTATATTCGTAGCTTACATGATACACAATAAGTGCGAGCTAGGCAGGTAAAATACACGCACTCTTGACATTGAAAATTTTATAATCATTTACTTTATAGTAATAATACTTTGTATTAACATAGCCAGGCGTTTTTTATTTCGTTACTCTTTCAAAATCTATATGATTTTGTAGAATACTGAAACAACTTTTGACTGATCGTCATCAACCCAACCGTCCCAACCCAAACTCAACTTTCCGCTGTCAATAGACGACGCACGAAAACAAAGGTTATGAATACGGCCCCTCTGCGAAAATTTCGCGCTATTATCACGGGCCGAGGGAACCTCATTATTCGGGACCTTGAGGTAAACACGCTGATGGAGTGGTGTTCCAGCTCTATTTGAGGAGGTTGCAATTAAAAGAACGGCTTAATAACTGGAGGGGGTGGTTTTGAGTAGCATTAGCCTAAATTAAAACATTGTTAGTCGAACTACTTACAACTCGATTGTGTTGTTTTTGTGTCCATTAATTTTGTTTTTCGCGATCTAATGAATAAGATCTTAGAAAAGCATTAATCCCAAAATTGTTCTAAAATAAGGCTAGTTAAAGGACATACATCATATCTAAACAACTAGGCAATTATAAAGCGAGACGAGGCACGATTTTATCGAGACAGGCTTCCATACAAAAAACGAATTGCTGAAAACCGCAGTCAAAAAGCAGACGCTAACAGCGCTTCAGAACTTAACACGTATTTTAAATACACGTCATTCGCACTCATTTTCTGTAAATAAATGGAACTCGCATGTATTAGCAAGCTGAAGTGGCAATGGGCAGGAAACATAGTACGTAGAACTGACGGCCATTAAGGCAGCAAGGTTCTGGCGTGGAGGCCACGTACAGGAAAGCGCAGCGTAGGACGTCCACCCACAAGGTGGACCGACGACCTCATAAAGGTAGCAGGAAGACGCTGGATGCAGGTCGCCACCAACCGGCCATTGTGGAAATAATTGGGAGAGACCTATGTTTAGCAGTGGAGTTCTATGGCTGAAATGATGATAATGATGATGAAATGAACCTCATGAAATGTTTCATTCAACCACAACACAATACCATAGAAATCAAAGACAGTTTAATATATTCGCCGTCATAGATTCGGTGCGTTAAACACACCTAACTATTAACTGCTGGCCCAAACTTTAAGTTAATATTGGACTTGGCAGTTGTATTAAACAATATTACTAAGGAATGCCATTCGCCAGGGGCCCGGCCTTAATTTGATATTATGACATCCCACTAGGGGTATTTACTTTAGATGTATAATCCACTCCGAACGTATCGGGGTGACGCCCGGAATTTATGGGGAGTTTTAGTATGTCGTTGGGGTGAAACATTTTCCAATTTGAGTGCTGTACGAGTAGACTCTACAGTGTAGAGTTTCAATTGAGAGGAAAAAAAACAAGTTTTCAATGAGTTCGATTCGATTTCACTAACGGCAATGAGCCGGGAGATCTATAAACTGCAGAACAACAAAAAATGGTCATAAAGTAAGTTCTATACGCTAATAGCGTAATTTTTTTATCTTTTGACTTTTTTCGTAATAATGTTACATTGTAGCTGTTAAGCTTTTATGTAATTACGTTAATGTAAGATGCTAAGTACATACTTATAAAGTATAAGCTCGAGCATTTGATAACACATTTTCACGCTTTGATCGTTAAAAAGAGGATAATTGTTTCCCAGAAACATTCGCTTTTTGAAGCATTCGTTGCCTGAATATTTTTACGAGTTGCAGAATACATACATATAACACTAAGTAGAGGTCATCAAATTTTCACAAAACCGTGCAGTGAATACCCCCTTAAAAGAAAACATCGTGACTTTAAAATTAAGTGTCAAGAAAATCAGAAAACTCAGTATAAAGCGTTGAATTTTCACGTCATTATTAATAATGTAATAACCTGGCGTTTGTGAAAATCAACATAATCATAACTTTTATTGCTCATGGAAAATCTAAATCAAATCCACCCAATTTGGATCTCTCAAATCTGAATTAATGCAATAAAAATCTCGAGACAGCACTCAGGGAATAAAGCAGTTACTTCATAATAGAAGAGCTATGCTAGTAGCCTCTCTCTTTAGCTATAATAGTACTTATAAAGTGTAGCGCCTTCGTTGACCTTTAAGAAAAGGATTTATGCGTACTTAAGCTGAGTTGCACCGCCTAACTTTGACAGTAACTGTAATTAACGATAACCGGTGTTTTTAGTATGGAGTTTGACAGATTTTGGACGTTTGTCAAAGTTAAAGTAAGATGGTAAAACACAGCCTTACACTTGCCGGAGAGTATTTTGGGAGTCAGAATTTTTTAGGAACATCAGTGTGTTAATATAGAATTCGTAAATCAATCCAGCGTACATATTTGTCAGCATTTCAGATAGCTCTACATTTTTGGCACAATAAAGCACCTAGCTAGGCACTAATCTAATTGTGACAAAAATTTAAATCTTAAATGTTTTAACATACATAAATGAGTATAGTTGACTACAACTGGAGTACAGTTATCAAAGAGAAAAAGGCTCTGAAAATTACTTAGTAAAAAGTAAGGTAGATAACACTTTTACCCCCAAATAGTTATTAACAGCTTAATAAATGAGACTTATAGTAAAACTAGCGGCCGCCCGCTACCACAGAATAATAATAAGTACTACGTACAGAAGTTTTACTTCGCGAAGGTATTTTAAAAAATGTATGCTCAATGTCATTAACAATATGGTGTAATTTAGCCTGTCTCAAGAGTCAAGCACCATTTTGTTGACAAACGTGAGTGATCGGCACTGCGCCGAAGCTATAGGGCTGACTTCGGTAAAATGATGTGACGTGAGGTGCCAAACTGCGGAAAATGGCGGATAAAATACATGATTTAGCATGAATTATCATGAATGATATTAACTACTTATTTACCTCTCAGTGTCTTGAGGCAACTTAAAAAAGTACATTCTGTGTTTTTATTGTTATTTAGGCAGTTAAATACTGCACAGTATTCAGTACACCATTTTGTTTATTTTCTTCCATCATACACAAGAATACGCGTGCGTGAGTCAATGTTCGCTCGTATGTGAGGCCTTGTCGAGTAGTATCCTGTAGGTGGGCCATCGTGTGTGTTTTGTTTTCGACGTAAACTCGCGGAGATGAACAGGCCTGCCGCTACTTCGTACGCGCGGATCCCGTTTTACCCCCTTTAGGGTTGAATTTTGCAAAATTCCCGTCCTGCGTTCTAAAAGGAACCCCCATGCAAAATTTGAGACTCCTAACACATGTATTTTCTGAGATTTCGTGATGAGTGAGTCTGTCAATAAGTGACCTTTCGATTTTATAGATTTAGATTAATTATTAATTCTTTGACCTAAATACCAAGTTTTGTATGTCCGTGTGAAACTACTGCACCAATTTCTATAACCGAGGTACACTTCCCCAATATTGGGGCCGCCCTCCGGCCCTCCCGAATTAACTTAATTACGGCAACTTCTGGAGCCCTCAGTAGTGAGGATTGTCGCCGATTGATTGAGTGTTGGCATTGTGTTGGCAAACAGTTTGACTCCACGTTTAGTTACACGTGGAGCTTGACTGACTTGAGCTAACACCACAAGTCTACAACTTTTAATTATCATTTCGTGTCAACCGCCCCTGTGGTCTAGTGGTAAGACCACCTGCTTTAGACGCAGAGGTCCCGGGTTCGATTCCCAGTGGGGTCAGATTCTTCTGTTCGGTTTGGTTGGTGGTAGGGCTTGTTCTAAGTCCGCCTGACTAGCTACCACCATCTTACCTAAGTCTGTCGCCATAACAACAATGTTGACAACATTGTTGTGTTCTGGTAGTTAGAGGTAAGATAGCCAGTTCCTCCGTGGTTGAGGATTCCGGGTGAAGCTTGCTTCCACCTTCGGCCTGATAGTCACTTACCATCAGGTGAGATACAGGCCAAGAGCTTCCTCGTTGTGGATAAAAAAAAATACTAGCGACCCGCCCCTGCATCGCACAAGTACAATGTATTCTACTTAAAAACCTACCTTTTGAATCACTCACTTAAAAAAATCAAAATCCGTTGCGTAGTTTTAAAGGGCTGAGCATACATGGGGAACAGACAGGAAAACGACTTTATTTGTAATGTAGTGAAGTTATATTGGAATAATATTATAAATTTTTAGAAACGGTAAATACTGAAGTTTGAGTAAAAAATGGCTTACATGATTGTATTCAATATCATTTTTCTACCATTCCTTCTTTCTAATTTTGCTATTTGCTAGTAAAAAAAGCGACTTATGTATGTGGCATATTATCATTTTAAACGACTATATCGTTCGATATCGTATTGGAGAAATCGTTAAGTTGGCTCTGTTAGCTTCTTAAGAATGTAATCTATCTAATTAGACGCTACTTACTACTAGAATTAATAATAATTAGAGTAACCTTCATTCTACCTTAATAATACCACAGATAATATAATAATACTATATTGATTAAAACTAACATAATAACCGTGGCGTAGGTAGATAATGACGATAATTGTTTTACACGTGGCGGATTCCACTTTAAGCCATAATAACTTATCATGAAATCGTCAACGTCAAAAGTTATCCAAATTGAAATGTTTGATCAGCGCCGAATAAGGAAACGAGCGAAATTATATTAAAGTTCAAACGGACTTACTTAACACGTTCTGCGAAGCCTCACAACTTGAGCAAACGCCTGGCGGGGACTTTCAAAGGGCTAAATGTCAATTAACGCAAAACAAACACGATTTTAAATTATCGTTAATTATCGCCTTAAGGCAATCTGCTTAGCGAAGCCGTAATCAGTTATGAGAACTAGCTTGCTTTCGTAGATTTACTTCACATTAGAAATATTAATTAAATTGTAAAGTTATACATAAATGCTTAATTTAAACGAGTAGATTAGATACCTAGTTAGACTTTCAAACTGTCGACTGTCGTATTTCAAAATGAGGTTTTTGACACCACCAATCAATTGACGTACTTTTTAAAACTGTCAAAACGAGACTCTCCCATAGATTTTGTATGGCAGTACTAGCCTGTGACGTCACTATTTTGTCAACTCAAACTACTTTAAAAAAAAAAAATGGAACCAAAAATCTTAATTTACAGGCAATTTAAATTTAGCAGTCCGTGAATAATGTGTTAAAATAGACAGCTTCTTGTACGTTTTACTGTGGTTTTACCTGCAGTTAGTCAAGTTTTCTCTTTTTCTTAACCTTTGTCTTGGCACTTCAATCTCTTATAAATAGCATAACTTTATTTGCCCTAAGTTAAATTTCAAGCATGCCCAGCAAACAACGATACGAACTAATTGTGTTTAACTCTCTAAGGTTACATAATTAATGTTCATTAACGAATACTTTCGATGGAGTTCGATTTAATGTTGACTTAGCGAAGTGGCTGAAATTTTCCACGAACGGGCTTAGGGCGGCCGCAAGTCTGCGACTTGATTGATTACCTTTGTTCGGCTAATGATGCTTTGCAAATATTGCCCGTGCTCGAATCCCATCAAAAAATGTATATCCAAAGTTATTTCGTAATTTATGGACTTAACGGCCTTCATACTTCGAAGGAGCTTTTGTTTTGGTAGTATAAAGCGTATTTCAAGGTGTCAAAAAATTGTTGCTTACGAGTTGTTTCACTTTATAAGTTACAATTTATTTTCTTTCTTCTCTATTAAGAAATAAATGTTGACACGTTTTCTTGTACAACATAAGATTAGGATTCAGTAAAAATTATGACGACTGTAGTTCAGCTGCTACACACCATACAATTTAAGAACAAGAAGGTATGAAAAGACAATTTCTTAAATGCATTGCCATAGCAATGTTAGTTATTTGAGCAGCACGTAAACTTAACAGCACAGTCTGCAGATAGATCAAATATACTGTGCTAACAGTCACAAGAGCTGATTGAGTTAATCAGTTTGAAAAAACAAAGTATCTAGATAATTAAAAATTATAAGGAAATTAAAACGCCAATAAAAATATCGACTTACTTTATCAAGTGCAGCGACAAATCGCAAGTGTGCGTGCGCCCTCGCTCCAGTAAATCGAGTAAACTCTGGAATTCGGACAATTTATTAGAGTAACTGGATTGTTATCGGAAAGCATTTTTTAACTAAACTATGCAATAACTCAGTGAAAACGTTATTCGATAGCCAAGATAAAGAATATCTACACCCTCCTATGGCGGACATAAATCTACTCTTACTACTTTTCGCACTCTGTAATAAGCGAACGGTTTTATTTTACTTGGAGATAACTTGGCTTGAATACCTTAATGTAAATCTAGTTTAAGTACCCGTTTCATTTTGATTCTAGAAACCTGTTTAATATTCTCTCTCAAATCACTCTATCTTGAATTATTATCATTTAAGGTAAGTCAAACTTCAAACGATGTTTCTTTAAGATAAAATAAGTGTATACATCAGTCACTATCGTTTAATTACCATATTAGTTTAGGTACCAGTATTTCATAGAATTTACTTCGGTGTGTTTTTTGGTTATTATACACAAGCAGTGCATTTTTCAAATCTATTTTCCACTTTTCAGACACCATTCATATTATTGGGGAGTTACGTAGAGGTAGCGAACATAATGGGTATTCCATTGTAAATGCATGAACTCTTAACGCTTAAAAGTGTAAAAAAATATATGAAAAAATGTTGCAATAACTTTTGATAGCTGAAGTTCTTTATCAAAAATAACATTTCATTTTATTTGAAACGGGAACATGCGGATTCTGCCAAAAAAGAACGACGTATGAGTTGAACGGAATTTAGAGTATTGTCTCTCTTTTTTATAGTGCTATTTTTTATTGTTTTATTTCGTGCCAATGCGAAACATCACTACTAAAGATCGCTATATTTTTTATTTATTTTTATTATTCTTCTGTTTTGGCCTAACATGGTTTAATTTCATAATGTAAACGGATTAATACTTCTTGCAACTCACAAACGCGAGTGAGCTTTACTTGTGTGTGTACGTGCACATGCACATAACGATAGTGTAATGTCTAACAAAACTTTTGAAAAACGAACAGTAGCGAGCCACCATACATGTAAAGCTCACTCGCCTTCGTAAATTGCAACAACTATACACTATAACGTCTAGGCTGGGGTATGTATGTATATTATGTACATTTTAATGTACCTTACCTATAATGATTCCTAAGCTAAAGAGCAACTTACTGGACGCAGTCCAAAATAAACAAGATCGAAACATTATCTCTTGTAGATCAATATTATATTATTTACTTTTCTTTGATTGCACAACTAATGAATTCAGAAAACTATGTTTTACTAGTTCGAAACTAAACCCATTTGTAAATTTAAATCCGAATAATATCAGGCCTCGATTTAAAGTTAATTTGAACTGCGGTCGCTTTATGTTTTAGAGCCAAATTAATGTGTTTCCTTGGGTCGGGCCGCGATCAAATATTCAATTTGGAGCTAGACTCTGAATAACGAACAAAGCGTAGACAAAAAAATGCTATTCCTGATAGATTTCGGGATTAACGTATGTAACGAGTTCGTTCGTTCCTTCGTTTCAACCGAAAGACGTCCACTGCTGGACAAAGGCCTCCCCCCAAGGATTTCCACATAGACCGGTCCTGTGCCGATCGCATCCAGGTATCTCCTGCGACCTTCACCAGATCGTCGGTCCACCTAAAGTGGGAGGCCTACCCACGCTACGTCTTCCGGCTCGTGGTCGCCACTCAAGAACTTTCCTGCCCCATGTAACGGGTATTGATCAACAAATAAAAAATCTTTCTTGTGAACCAATAAACTGAAACTTAATGTTAATGTACCTGTACTCTGTATTATAAGTTTGTGATGGGAAAAATAAACTATTTTATTATTTTTATTTTATTAATAAAGCGCTATTTTTTTTAATACGACAATGGCTTTTTCATGTTTCTTGTAGTATTCATAACATAGTGAAGCGATCATGATTTTTGATTGTATGTATTAGATTGTTCACTGTCTTTTTAGGCACTGGTGGAGTTGTCTGCACTCTGGGTATTTGATCAAGTAGTAGCTTCAATGATTTATTTGCACTTCAGTCCCTTTTATTTATTTCATTGGTTCCCAAACTTATTTGAGACGCGCCCCCTTTCGACCATACAAAAAATTCCGCGCCCCCCCTCCTCCAGTCATGATTATTTATTGGTCGTATCGAGCAGTCTAGAATGCATTCTCTCAGCGGTCGCAGGTTTTTTATACTTAAGTACATAGGTACTATAAAATATGGTCCGCGCCCCCCTCTAAAGGTCTTTGCGCCTGGGGGTCGCGCCACCCACTTTGGGAACCAATGATTTATTTCCTTATTTAATTTAATACGGATTTTTTTAATACATTATAAAGCTGGTGACTTATTATACAACTATGTATTTATTTCATTCTCAATCCAAGTTAACAAAGAATCAAAGTGTGAAGTGAAGACAGGCAGTTCTTCTTCTACGCTCTTTTCGTTGGCCGCTAGACTGAAACGGGCAGATAAGAGCCACCAACAAAATAGACACTTTACGATATCACGGCGGCCTTTATGCAAATCGCAACTTTCATTGTTTACACTAATTGTAGATAACATGAGCCGCGATTTGAAAATGTTACATAGGCGTTATTTGCAAACAGGTAGAGATAATGTTTTATGTTGTATTTTTTTATCGTTATAAAACTTCATTTTTTGTACAAAAGAAATCGTTTTAAATGTCATGAAATTATATTTCTAGCGACCGCCCGCGACTTCGTATGCGTGGATCCTGTTTTATCCCCTTAGGGGTGGAGTTTCGTAAAATCCTTTCTTAGCAGATGCCTACGTCATAACATCTACCTGCATGCCAAATTTCAGCCCAATCCGTCCAGTGGTTTGGTCTGTGCGTTGATAGATCACTATGTCATTCAGTCAGTCAGTCACCTTTGAGTTATGTATATTTAGATTGTCAAATCCGTCACAGTTAAATTAACAACAAAACATTATACTTAGGTGCAAATAAATGCATTTTATAATCAAAGCATTTTGATGCTATATCTAAATGAAAGTCCTATTTTCAACCGACTTCAAAAAAGGAGGAGGTTCGTTCGAGGTCTCAATTCGACCCGTATGTTTTTTTTTTTTTTTTTTTTTTTTTCTATGTTTGTTACGCGATTACTCCGCCAATTATGAACCGATTTGAACAAATCTTTTTTCGAAGTATAGGTAATACCTCAAGGGTGGTCCCATTTAAATTTAATAATAAAAAAAACAACCCCCAAGGGTGGAAAATTGGGGATGAACTTTTTTATACGCAATATCTCCGCCGATTATAAACCAATTTGAACGATTATTTTTTTGTTGAATAGGTATTATCAAAAGGGTGGTTTCATGCGAATTTGAAGAAAATATTTCATCCCCAAGGGTGGAAAATTGGGGATGAACTTTTTTATACGCAATATCTCCGCCGATTATGAACCAATTTTTTTTGGTCTCAGTGTACTGCCTACCTTCAGTGGTAACATCAAGGTAATAATTAGTTAACTAAAAAGCAAGAAATAAGTAAAATTTTATAAAAAAAAATAAAACCGACTCCAAAAAACCTACACTAAAACGTAGAAAAATAATTATTAATTACCTACTTATTTATTAGGACGAATTATTAATATTTATGTAGGTATACCATGATTGATACTTTTGGAGTCGGTGCAGGCAAACTTTACATGTTTCATAATCTTGGCACCGACTCCAGAAGTATCAATCATGGTATACCTACATAAATATTAATAATTCGTCCTAATAAATAAGTAGGTAATTAGTAATTATTTTTCTACGTTTTAGTGTAGGTTTTTTGGAGTCGGTTTTATTTTTTTTTATAAAATTTTAATTAGTTATATTATGCCCCATAAGGGCTACCTTTTCTTTTTTATTATTTACTATATTTTCACGGGTTGCTTACATTATAATATTATGCATGCTGTGGTTATCGTTTGTGTGGGAGCAGTTAGCTAGAGACCTTTGGCTTAATTTTTTAATTGTGTTTAATACTGTATCTCATGTTGATAGCCCAATAAAATAAATAAATATTTTCACGTTCATAAGTGCTACTTGTGATCTAAACTGAATAAATATTTTTGTTTTGTTTTTTTTTATGCAAATAACGGTTTCATCGCAAGGCAGAACTATGAAAATTAGCCTCTCGTATTTCCATCTTTTCTTCGGAGTAATATCTTTGGTAAAGGCACTTTTTAAACTCTAACCTTTTGTACACAATAGCTACTTTTATCAACTAAATTACTCTGTTCATACAGAAATTTCAGCCACTGAACCCCGTGGTAATACTCTCCATTATTACTAACGATTGTCTAAGTAAGATAAGACAAAAGATAAGTCTTCAAAATGCCGCGAAGTTTCTAAGTTAGGCGCGAGCCACACTGGGCGCATAAGGAACGACGTACCTATAGGCGACGTGACTTAAAACAGTACAATAAATAACATCATCCTCATCATCATTTCAGCCACAGGACGTTACATAGGTTTCCACCAATAATAATTTCCGTTGACCGGTTGGTAGCGGCCTGCATCCAGCGCCTTCCTGCTAACTTTATGAACGCGGTGCAGGCTACGCGACATAGAGCAGTAATGTATAATAAATAACATAATCATCATCATCACCATTTGAGCCACAGGAGGGCTACTGATTATTCCTCCCCCAATAATTTCCACATTAACAGGCTCTGAATTCAGCGCCTTCCTGCTACCTTTATAATGAGCTTTATCACCTTTAAATAAGTAACAATCATATGGAGGTACCCATTAACTCTATATTAGGCAGTATTTGTAATGTGCACGCCTGGTCTGGTGACTTGTGAACGAGATTACAATGGTAGCTTCGGTTAGGCAAGTTCAAAATGTCCTTATGTGTTTAGAAGACCATTGGTTTAAAAATCGGAAAATAAAAAAAGATAAAATACCTCCCTCTTAAATCTCATCTTTCCGCCCTTGAGTTTAAAAGATCGTATTCCATAGGGGACATAATATTGTACCTATGCTATCATGGTGATTAGAAGTCATCATCATCATCATCATTTCAGCCAGAGGACGTCCATTGCTGAACATACGCCTCCCCCAATGACTTCCAAATCTCACGGTTGGTAGCGGCCTGCATCCAGCGCCTTCCTGCTACCTTTATCAGGTCGTCGGTCCACCTTGTGGGTGGACGTCACACGCTGCGTTTTCCGGTACGCGGCCTCCATTCCAGAAAGATTCCTTGCTGCCCCATCAGCCGTCAGTTCTGCCCTGCCCACTGCCACTACAGCTTGCTAATCCGTCGGGCTATGTCAGCGACTTTAGTTCGTTTACGGATCTCCTCATTTCTGATTCGATCTCGTAAAGTACCTATTCATTATTTTAATGGGAATTAGAAGGTGAAGTTGGTGATTAGAAGTACCTATTCATTATTTTAATCGGAATAAAGTATGTTTATCACTGTCTAGACTCAAGCTAATAACGCGAAAGGACGTTGTAGCCGCAGCTTTAGAGAAAATGAATTAAATCCACCTCAGTATCAATTTGTCAAGTTTGCATTGTCTTAGTTCAACAAGCCAATCCGACCTTTATTCCCAACGGGGTAAAGGTCACGAGGAAGGGTGGAGAGCCACGCTACAGTTATCATTGTATTATGCTAATAAAGTTCTATTATGCCTGTACCTTTAGCACGAAAAGCTTTTGTCTTCGAATCGTTTGCGTATTCAACCTTCTCACTACAAAATTGATGGTGAAACAATATTCGAAATTCTTCGAATTCAATTACCTATAACGTGACGATCTAATTTGTCAATTAGTTTCGTGCTACCATTTCTCATATTAAGTTCACTTTACGTCACGTTTACTATTCGATCTCGATAGGAAAACAAATGTCACAGTTGTTCGTGCTATTGTTTTTCAGTTCTCGTGACCGTAGGAGCGCTTTTTAAAACTCATAAAAAAACTCACAAAACTCATTTTATTTTTCAAGTAGGCTTTTAAAGAGCACCTTTACACGTTATTATTCATACATTCGAAGACCAAAGTTTTTCGTGCTAGAGGTACAGATATCATTATCGTACGTCTCTGAGACGTTAGGGTTCATAATTGAAGTGTCGGTTTCAATTGCAAAGGATTTGATAGAGGCAGGTTTATGGGGGAGAGTAGCTTGGTGCAGTCTTTATTCTAATGTAAGAAAGAGAGAAAAGTTAAACCTTATTTTCTCATCTAATAGCTTTTTTTCATTCAAAATTGGGAGATATACTCTTATCCTTCTCCAGTTAATTATGAATTCTAATAGCATTGTGTGACATTTATGTCTGTTTTACCGTCAACTTTAAAAATATAAATTGTTCAATAAAAACCACACAAAATGAGAAATTATTATAACAAAAGAAAATATAATGTAAGTTAAGTTTTCATTTCTATTTAACATAAAAAATAACTGAAGTCCAATCGTCATTCAGAATTCAGAAATTCAGGTGTCATCTAAAAGGTTTTCAGAAATAAACACGTAAAAATCTGTAGGTAAATACAATTAATTGAAATTCGTATAAAAATTGTAACTGATCAGCACATTCTAATTGCACCTTCATAATGATTTCTTACTGTACTTTTTATACATTGATGTACAGGATGAAAGGTCCTGTAGCCGGAGCCCAAACACATAAACGGGTCATCTGTACATCGGAGGACGGATGTCCGCCCTTCCCTCGGATATTAATTGACTTAATTACTTGGCAATTAAATTACAAGACAGATCATCCCCAACTGATGGACACGTCAGTATGGAGAACACGAGTGCTGAATATAGAATG
This sequence comes from Ostrinia nubilalis, assembly GCF_963855985.1. Taxonomy (NCBI): domain Eukaryota; kingdom Metazoa; phylum Arthropoda; class Insecta; order Lepidoptera; family Crambidae; genus Ostrinia; species Ostrinia nubilalis. The sequence continues at coordinate 276,909 of NC_087112.1, forward strand.
ACTGAGACTTGCAATACGATAGTGATCTAAAATTTTAGTGAAACCAAATCAAAACTTTTTATTTCAGATAATAGTGACTGAGTTACAGGACAGATATGTACCATCCTAGACTGCGCCTTGCATAAAAAAAATAAAAAAAGTTTCTTGCGCTGCTTGTTCTCAGCACTGGCCCATTTATTGTCCCGAAGCAGTGGTAGGGTTAACACTGGGACGTGTAAAAGGGCTTTTAAAAGCAAAGTTGCAAAAATAAATAAGTTTTATAAGTTTGTATAAGACATACGACTTTTAACAATAATTTGACTTTTAATAATATTTTGTTTGATTCAATGATTAAAAATGCAACCTGTTTACAAAAAGAATGGATGTTAATTAATTTTACTGATTAAATTTTCATTTTTGTTTATGTAATCGAAGCTCTGCTTAATTTGAGGCAAATATTTGACGTGAAAGCCCTGTGAATATCGCAGAGCTAATGGCCGCTGGGACAGAAAATATTCTCGAGTGGCGACCATGAGCCGGAAGACGTAGTTAAGTGTGGTCACTGTGGTCAGGCCTCCAAATAGGTGGACGAACGACGAACGACGAATGAACGAACGAACGAACGACGAACAACGAACTTGTGAAGGTCGCGGAAGGTGCCTGGTTGCGAGCGGCGCAGGACCGGTCTTTGTAGAAGTCCAGCTGTGGACGTCACTCGGCAGAAACGAACGCCCTATTCGATGTGAAAAGGGACACCATTTTTAGATGTTACCTTACACGGTACATAACAAAACGGGCGTCAGTATTATCTGCCACATGGCCTCATTTTACACTAATAAAGAGTACCTATTTGTGATTGTTTGTTTGTTTGTAGTCTTCGAAACTACTGGTTCTACTATTACTGGCTGAAAAAGTCTCACTATTTTAGAATTCTACATTATTTCAGATGAAAAAAGGCATATTTCAGGCGGCACAAAATTCGCCGGGTCAGCTAGTATCTAATACAACTTCACCATCTCTTCAGAACGTCGTTTATTAACAAAATAAATCGTTTACGAATTAATTTAGCAGCACACCTCAAATAAGGGACAGTTAGCGAGTCCGTGACGACGGTCGACGGCCGGACGGTTACATTGTGCGATGTTACATTAAGGGCGAGACGTTCGTCAACGTCAGATTGTCTATGCTAACTTATATGGGCGAGGCTTGGGTCGTCGACTACTTTTTTGTTGTCAGTCTGGTCGACATACTATGGAATGGAGAGTATGTGTGATTGTGTATACGCGTTATTTAAATGAAAAAGTAGATGCGCCAAGCAAAGGGTCTTCTTCTTCCTTGGTCACTGATGAGGATCGCGACCACAGATAGTGTTCCTCCAAACACTGCGGTCATAAGCTGTGTGGACCGCATGATGCAAACTCCCGCCCATCGTCTTCCTTACCGCGTCCGACCATCTCGTCGGTGCCCTGCCCCGAGCACGTCTGCCTTCCATTTGTCCCAAGATAATTTGTTTTCCAGACAATGCTTGTTTTTGTGGCAAAGTCACGGTATCATTACCCTCGACTACATATTAATAATTCGATAGAAAGTAATGGATACAGAAGGATAAGCAAGGTGAAACGGCAATAAACAAATAACAAAGCGTCGCAGATAATCGAATGAAACGTAATCCATACCTGAATATAGTCCCTAATAGCCTTTCACGAGCACTTGGCCTCTACGTAACTTGACCCTAGCGTTGTGAAGATGAACTATGCCACAGTGTAATAAGACAGAAATCAATCTTTGTTTAACGTGAATTATGTTTTTTACAAGTGGCAATAGGCAGGGCACATAGTACGCAGAACTGACCGGGAGCGGCAAGGTTCTGGAGTGGAGGCCACGCATGTGACGTCCACAAGGTGGACCGACCTCATAAAGGTAGCAGAAAGGCGTTGGATGCAGAGCGTTACCAACCGAGCGATGGAAAATCATTGTGGGAGGCCTATGTCCAGCAGCAGTGGACGTTTTATGGTTGAAATGCTGATGATGATGATATTTACAAGAAAACTGATACTTAATTACACAAACCTTGTGTAATTTCCTTCTTCATTCTATCAACCTTTCATATTTATACAAGTGAAGGTTTTTTCATTCATAAGGTCATTGATGCGATCAAAATTAAATTTTTTTCGGAGTTGATACTTATGGCTTGGTATTAAAATAATACTACTGAAAAAGTTATAAGTATGAAAATTTAACAACAACATTATACATAAATTCTTGGTACACATAAAGATAAAATTATCATATACTTTGCAGTATTAAATTCCTGACGTTTTATCTTCGGCATTTAAGTTTTACAAGCGCATAATTTCGCTACGAAATATCTTATTATTCCGCAAATTCAGTTATACATGCACTTCAAATTATGCTAATGTCTTGTCTTTGAAATCTGCATTACCATAACTGGACTGCACTTTGGCAACTTCGCAAATACTTGTGGAATAAAAACGTTAAAAGTTCTACTTAATATCCTGTATAATTTAATCTTAGACTAACGCCCGTATTCACAAATGATGCTTGCTTAAGTGAAGCAAATCGAACGCACAGCGTTGAATAGAGCTCTGTGAATAGTTCGTGTGTCACCCTGTGCGTCTACGCGTACTGTGAGACTTCATAGTGATGTTTGTGAATACGGGGGTTTACATAGAAGATAACGGGGAGTGAATTTGCCTTTCCATAAATGTTTTTTTTTGTCTTATTAGAATACAGTATGTAGTTATAGTAGTGCCAGGACGTGAAGCACTTTTTAAAAGCCTAAATGCAGAAAGTAAATAACTTTTATGACTTTTACAGCCAGATAAATCTCTTTTTATACTTTTATAAGTTCCCCCAAAGTGACATTTTGCTTTTCCTAACCGTGACCCAGGCCCACCCTTAGTTCCCCAAGAGATTGCGGTTCGTTTGATGTGTGGGGCAAACGACAGTATCCTTACATACTGTGGAAGCCAAAGTAGTTTTTAAAAAGCTAAATTTGATAAATACTTGAATAACTTTAGAAACTATACTTATCTATAAAATTAAAAGAATTATCCTCCAACTCCTAAGCATTAAGGAGTTTTACCTTCTATCATCAGCTCATCAATATGAGATGATGATTTCCAGGAGCAAATAAATGAATAACTTAAGAAAAAGTTTGAAAAACGATATACGTGCCTATAAAATTTGAGGGTTGCCCTCGATTTCCCTAGGATCCCATCATCAGATCCTGACTTGGTGACAATGGGACCACCTCGGAAGTGTACCCTATCGAACAAAAAAAGAATTTTGAAAATCGGTTCATAATTGGCGGAGTTATCGCGTAACAAACATAGAAAAAAAACATACGGGTCGAATTGAGAACCTCCTCCTTTTTTTGAAGTCGGTTGAAAAATAGTTTCCATTTTGTATCCATTTCACTACATTAGGAACTTATTTAGATACAGTCAGCGTAAAATAGTTCGTGACAACCAAAGTAGTCACTAAGTTCGCAACACGTCTACGTTACTTAGAACAAGATTGTCTTGTCAGCTTTTTGGCCACTTTGGGTGTCACGAATTTGACGCTGACTATACAAAATAGGGAATGTAAGCGTCTTCATTTTAAAATCGAAAACGATTTTGGACTGTCTAGAGCATTGGTTCCCAAACTTATTTGAGACGCGCCCCCTTTCGACCATATCAAAAATTCCGCGCCCCCCCTTCTCCAGTCAAGATTATTTATTGGTCGTATCGAGCAGTCTGCAATGCATTCTGGAGTCTGGAGTTTCTCTCAGCGGTCGCAGGGTTTTTATCTTAAGTACATAGATGGCCCGCGCCCCCCTTGAAAGGTCTTTGCGCCTCCCCTGGGGGGCACACCCCCCACTTTGGGACCCAATGGTCTAGAGTCTAGAGGAACCTTATAAAGGGTGTTCAATGAACCGTCTAATTTAAAACAACAAAACAAGCCAATGCTGGCAAAATGCACCCTCCCTTTTTGATCAGTTGAAAATGCACCCATTTCTGCGCTGTTTTAGCTCCTGCGATGTTTTAGCTCCTGTATAAATAGATTCAAATAATAAAACGAAGAATCCTGCTGAGCCATTAGAGCGATTGGCGAATGCGAGAACAGCAGACAAACATACTAATAATATCGAAACTGTCGGTCAGTCTAGACAATGCGGGTATTGACGTCTACAGCTTCAAGATACTCATTGTGTTAGACCGACACAGACAAAAGAAAACAGCCTTTCCATTCCAAACAAGTGTTGAAAGAAAAAAGCATGTTTACAAAATATTTAAATATTGCACAAAGTCAGTTTTTAGTGGGATAAAATTATTCAGTTCAGCGCTTTTACACAGGAAGTGTCATTGAATTAAAAAATAACAACGATACATTTAGTGCAGATAATCTTTGTCTTTTTTACCAGTTCGAAGTGTAAAGAAAATATTGAAATTCAGGTGGGAAAATAGTTTAATGAAAAGCTTTGACCAAAAAAACTCCTTTTTCTTGATAATGTTTGATTTTTTTCTTGTGTCTCAACTACTGAATTTGACGAGCCACACGTCCTACGAGCATTTTTATTTAGTTTAAATAAATGTATGTATTGCGTTGCGTATTATTAACTTGGTCTACTCGTACATTTATTTATTTTATTTTCATAAAATATCAAGACGTAAAACTCCAAGGAATATTTTTATAATGACTAGACTGTTCTCACTGAGCTGTGCCCACATTCTCAAGCACAATACACTTAGTAGCCAGTAACTGATTGGCAATCTTGATAGTAATACAGGCCATTTGTTAAGCGACGGCTTCATTATGGTAATGTGTATGATAAACACATCTTTTGTGTTGCAAATACACATGTCCTTCTCCAAAGGAGAATGGAAATATAGAACTGATATGAGAAAATAAACTGAATTCATAAAAATATTACTCAGCTCTCCATTTTCATTTTGTAAATCGACACAATAAATCTTTAAAATAATCTGTTCATGTGAATTTTTAAAGTGCCACTTTTGCTCTACGGCTTATGTCAAAATTGTTATGAAACGTATGGGGATTCTTTTGAACCTTTTGGTGTATTCTGAATATAATACAAAATATAATGGTGAGTATAGACTATAGAGCATTTCTGTGTAATGAAAATGAAATGAAAATGAAATATTTTATTCAGCGACACAAATAAAAAATATTTAACAAAAGTAAAGAGAGTAGGTAATGTGCGTGTCACCGAAACGGTATCCACTCAGCATCATGTCGAGGTGTCGTAAGGGACACCACGACGCTGGTCTTCCGTGGATACTCGGAGGGCAAGAGGCACTGCTATAACACAGCAATACTACTCCGGTTGCAGTACAAGTAACACAGTTATCACTAAAAAAACACACCGATTTCCTTACTGGTAGGCGAAGAATACAACACTGTTACTTAATGAACAAACACTAGGTAGGTACAGTCGACAGCACATCAGGCTACACACTCCGATTGGAAAACAGCTCCCATCAATAGTAACGTTCTTGCGAATGATGACGTGTGATACACTAGACATTTTCATAGAGCGGCTCGTTGTTCTGTTACATGTAAATCTCATGCCCGTTTTCACCATCAATCCCTAATTTGTAAGTGACCCCTATGAAAACAAAATGCCTGTTATGTGTTACCATAGGGGTCACTTAAAAATAAGACGAGCATTAAGACCGTTTTCACCATCAATCCCAAATTTTTAAGTGACCCCTATGAAAACAAAATTCATAATTATGTGTTACCATAGGAGTCACATAAAAATTAGGGATTGATGGTGAAAACGGGCATTAGTCTATTGATGTTGCAAATGCTTGTAACTCATATAAAATAATGTAGCGTTGAGACCCGTGTTTCTCTATTTTAGAATCCAAAACAATTTTAGTAAAAGCTAAGCGGCATTCAAGACACTTCTCGTTGAAACCAAGTTATCTCGTACCATCAAACACAACCATTGCATTCATCATACAAATAACATTCACCCCGCTCTTTGTCTCTGCTATCTAAGAGCCGGTCGTCCGGCCGTCCGGCTGTCCGGGCCGTCCGGGCCTCTCCGGACGAGATAAAACACATTTGTTATAGTCTAAGCTGGGATAATAGAGTACGTTGTGAGGTTTCTTTCAGTGCTTTCAGTATGTGGCTGATAATATTTTTTTCAATAAAATACAACGTGCCTATTTATTTTCTAAGGCATCTTGTAGTTGTGTTCTATTTTAATATTATTGAAGACTAGCTTTTGCCCGTGGCTTCACCCGCGTGAAATTTAGTTTGTCACAGATCGTCATAAATTAAAGCCTACTAGCTTTTTCCCGCGGCTTCACCCGCGTGAAATTTAGTTTGTCACAGATCGTCATAAATTGTAGTGATGTAATGACAATGCCTATAGATGATCACTCAGAAGTTTTTGGATCTTTATAAACAGTGCTTAACCTTCATAATACACATAGATTTACAAGGAATTTCTTACTCATGATAGACAGAACAAGCCATTGAAAAAGTTTCGTAGTTGCATTAACTGTCAAGTCGATATACGAGTAACTAAACTACTGCTGTCGTGTCAAAATAAACCAACTTCAACCTTCCAGATGTCTACACTCTACAGCGATATCGATATGTTGAGGATTTGTTTGTCATAACACCTTAAGAGTTAAATGGTACAACATTTACGCAATTTTTCCAAAGCCCCCGCCATTTCCAAGCCTTACCTGGTTTTATTCTTACAAGATTTAATCAGGAACTAAGAGAGTGGAGCGAAGAGCTCTAAATCCTTTAAGTCGGTGCTCCGACAATAACAAATGTGTGCTATCTCGGCGAGTGTCAGAGGGCGTCCGATAGTGTCCGCCACCGGACGCCGGACACCGGACAGCTGGCTGCAGAGATGGGAGAATTCTATTTAGTCTCGGAATGGAATTGCTTTCTTATTTCAGTTTTAATTTTCGCTCACACGTTTTACTGATATTGTTTGTATGCTGCTTCATAAAGTTACGCTTTGAATTCGTGCACGAAACAAATTATTTCCAAATTGATTTCTACTTCCCACTGACAGTTTTATTTATTTTTGCCTGAGCCACTCAATAGCGGTATTACCTCAGATAAAACAAATATTTAAAATGGTTTCGTTACATTCCGTAAAAAACGGAATACGATGAACGATAGTTCAAAGAAAATCCTCTTTGAAAAGGATCGTGAATTATGCTAATATGCTTTAGTTTACCCTGAGTATTATAAAGTTTATATTTTACTTAATTACGGGAATTTTGTAAATCACGCGCGCTGGCTCACATTACCATCTCTACCTCAGCATTTAAGGGTTAGGCTGAGCTAATTAATAATTTGTGAGGGTTAAAAATTATAGCAGCACGTGTAAAAAAAGTTTTTCGCCAAAATAAATGACTTTTATGAGCTATAATAAAGAAGTTCTCGTTGTGAACAGATTCAGGTCACGGGCTAGGGTTACCATATCCCAGGATTTGTCCTGAGATTTCAGGATTTCAGGACTCTTCTCAGGATTGCGGCTGGATTTTGTAAATCTTAAAAAATCGTGAGATTTTTTAAGATTTACAAAATCCACATTCTAATGAAATAGGTAACATTGCCTACATTTTTAAGATGTCTTCAAAAAGTTAAACAAACTAAAAAAATCTCCTAGCTATAAGTAATTTTGTACAATTAAAATCAACACTTATTTATCCCCTGTCATCCGTAGTGTATTTTTTTATGCATAACAAGGCAGGTATTTAACCACAATCACACCTGATGTTAAGTGGGATGCAGTCTAGGATGGTACATATCTGCCCTGTAAGTGCCTATTCACTCTCGCTTGAAAAGGCCCGGATTATAGTCTTCGGGAAAGACAGCAGCAGACAGCGAATTCCAGTCCCTAGCTGTTCGCATTATGACGTATGAGTACGTTTTAGAGAAAATTCTCAAACTGCAACAAAACTCTCAGGATTTTTCAATGAAAATCAGGCTTCTGTTTTTCAGACTTGATTTTTTCATCTGGTAACCCTAGTCACGGCAGTGTTTTCACTATTTTATCTGGCCGGAGCAGCGAAAGGGTTACGTTGATGTACCGATCCGATTTGTCTCTGATGAAAAGCCACAATATTCCGCGCGATACGGCTACATATCATACGGGAATACGAATCCGGAACCGTAGTTCCCGAGGGATGAGTCTATGTGAAACTTTCTTTGCCGTTTCTAAGTCTTACGAATATGTTATTGCAGAATTAAAGAAATGACTGGTATTTTATCGTGGGTATTGATTCCTAGATTGTTATAATTTTGGTAAATTCCATGGGTTTTAAGACCTCGGTTACAATTTTTAAGTCTTCAGCATTTCACACAGGCTGGCTTTGGTAAAACCAAAATGTTTGCCAAAGGATAAAATAATCTTAAATACCAACTTAAATACTACTAACGTTGTGAAAGGGGGGAAACAGTTTTCTTTTATAACGTTAACATGTAATATTAGTACACAATGCACACCAACGTCAAGAACACAAAATGTACTCTATTGTGTACAACAATACGAAGCTTAAGCTCAAGCTTAAGCGCACAACCTATTTCGCAAAACGAATTAGAACAATTCGCGAGCAATTTCCTTAGAGCGCAAACAAGGAAATCACACGACGTAGTGTACCACTAATATTCGAGTATTAACCAAAGTGACCCCCAACTGGGCTATCCAAAACATTTTAAAACTACCTCAACTAAGTCACTTTGTATCCCGATGTAATCTCCACCTTACTACTTTGTGAATAAAATCGCAAATCGGCGGCCATCAACTCTTATTTTGCAACCACTTGATTATCAACCGAATTTGTAAGCTGCTAAGGTCGAAATTCAAAAGCTGAGAGTTAACCCGTTAAAAGCGTGAGGTCATTTCACCGTCCATAAATCAACGGGGCACAAGCGACACCTATTACGTCACGGAGCTCCCATTTTGTTCCCATAATGTCGCGTATGACTGGGACTCAGAAAACATTGTCAGGGTTAGTTATGAAGCATTGTTGTATTAATGTTGACTCTACTCGTTTATGATGTGTTTTTACCGCAAGTACCACTTGGTTTGTCTTAGATTAAATGGTTTGGTGAGGGATATTATGTGTTTTAGCCATGTATAATAATAATAAAGTACTTGTACTACTAGTAAATAATGTATAGTAATACGAGTACCTAGTATAATTCCTCTGTTAGTGACTATTATTTTAAACTGGGTTATCAAAATAATAGCACATTTCAAATTCCTAAAATTGGAACAATACTAGATTTATATTTTATAGCATCGAACACCCATCCCGTTACAATGTGAATGTTTTATGATATTCAAACGCTATTTTAGGTGACTATAAAGTGTTTATGGCAAAATTTAATACTTGGTTTGATTGCAGTTTATATGAATCACTTACACAATTGATTGCAGTTTTTATCGCTATGCTAAATATTATCATTATAGGAAAATTATAAAATACATATTGTAGACCAGTCTGACAGCAAATTGTAGTAAACTGAAATTGTTTAAACTTCTTTCTTTATTTTAAAAATAACTGTACTTTGAAGTCAAAAAAATGTTACCTCCCAAAATTTTTCACTTCTAATTGCGCAATAAAAATAAAACAAAATGACTGTTCCTTTTTAAGGGAAGGATTTTTTAAAAGAAAAATTAAGAAACGCAAACAAAACAAAGGCGAATATCAAATGATGCTCAATTAATAAGGGAACCGCGAGCGTACGCCCCGAGTTTTAATTTAGCGGCAGACGCATCACGGCAAATATTTCAGTGGCCATCGAACGGTCCAGAATCGCAATTTTTATCGAAAATCCAATTTCACACTCGCCTCGTATCGAGTGGAATCCGCCGGAGGCAAACCCTTTGCTTCTATTTAAAAAAAGCACCTATACATCGGTTTAAAGAATCTTTATTCTCATAAGAACAGGGTAGTTCACTTACATGAGATTATAATAATTTACAACAATTGTCTTGTGACGAAGCATGCGCAAAGCCCACAAACAAAAAATAATGTAGGTACATAAATAATTATTAACATTATTTCGAATAAGTAAACATCAGATCTGCAACTCCGTTGACACAGAAATAATGGCCCTCAAACTAACTATCATTTACTCAGTCAGGACTAGGTAGGTGTGACTAGGTGTAGTGAGTACATAACGTTTTTATCTGCAAGTTGTCATCGGGTCGCTGCGACCCTCGTCGCGTTTCACGGTTAAACCTTTTTATTGTTCTCCGACTAAATTGTCCTATTGATGTTTTCTCGATTTCAATATTGCTTGCTTAATTAAATTATTCCATTGTTGAACAAATTGGAAACGCTTATTAATTATTTGTTTTAAAGCCCGATAATTTCGCCCTGAGAGCTTTCGCAAAATAGTTTATTAGTTAAGAATTCAGGAGTGCCCGACCACATTTGTTTGGGGGCTTATGTTTGAGCGAGTTAATTAACTGATTGTTTAAGGTGAGATGCTGTCGTTATAAATAAATTAATATGCCCTTAGCAAGGGTGGTGATTATTATGATTAATTATTTGGGAGCGGGAGGCACTCAGTCAACTAAAGCCCTCTGTCGCTGTTTGTTCGCAACATCCCTTCGCCCTCAGCTTCACTCGCGTGGATTGCGACTCATCAAAGGCAAAATTTTGCGTATCTCTTTTGGAAAATGTTTATAAATACGAATGTTCTCTGAAATGCTTCAGCTTTTTTGGCAACAAAATATCTGAATCTATTCAATTTCTTTCGAACAAAATACACAAATATATTTCAAAGCATTTCCTCTTAGACCAAACTGCCAGCGTTTCATGACGAATATTTGCGCGTCTATGAAGCGACGCTATGTGGACTAGCACTTAGTATACATAGACTATCTAATTGCGTAAGTACGAGTATATAATTTAATTTTAGTTAGAAAATATGCATCTTATTTCAAATAAAGATAACGATTAACTTTTTATTTTAACATTTCAGCAAAACGTTGCCCAAAAAGAAACAAAGTCTCAATCAAATCATTCGAATCGCTCAATACACTTTCCCCTAATATCCATTGAAAATGCGATGACAATCTACTTGAGGAAAACGAACGAAGGAACAGCAACATATTTAGAAATATTAGGATCTTTTTTTGAGGGCAGACAAATTACTACCCTCCTTCACTCCCTACTCCCTGGTAAATGGTCAGGCACTTGTTTTTATTAATTTTTTGATAGCACTCAGTAACTCCGTAAGATATTTTATTTAGAACTGATGGTAGGTTCGTTTCAGCCATAATTATGACGTCCACAGCTGGACAAAGGCCTCTCCCAAGGATTTATTTAATCACCGGTCCGGCGATGCCCGCATCCAGGTGCTTCCCGCGACCTTTGCCAGATCGTCGGTCCACCTAGGTGGGGGGCCTACCCCACACTACGTCTTCCGGCCTGTGATGGCCACTCGAGAACTTTTCTGCCCCAGCGGCCATTTGCCCCGCCTATGGTGTATTATGTTGAAAACGACATGTCGTTGAAAAATTAATTATTAAGTTTAACAAATCATTAACGCGATTTAAAATTTATTAAGCTGCATTCCCATTTTAAAATAATAAATCTGTTTGATTCTCGGTGGAACAAATTGACTGGGAATTTCCTGACATTCATATTTCAGTCAACGGTGAATATGAAATTTTAACTCATTTATGATTTATTTTTAATTAAATAGTAAATTGACTTGACTGTAAACAATTTTATTGAAATTAAAATGGTTTTTTTAAATAATTTACTGTGTCATGTAATTTCGCTTGGATGATGAAGAAATGAACGCAAAAATATTTTGAGTGTAATACTTTTAATTCATTAGTGCCAAATAGTAAGTAACGTCTAAATTTCATTATTATAGTACGAGTACCTAAAGTACTAAATCCTCTCAAATTTTATCTCTATGCAAATGGCATCTACATAAAATCTCTTTTCACGAATCGTTTTAGACCCATCGGATATTTTTAATCAACAGCAATTCTCCAAATGGCGTTCGAGCGGGACATTGCATTTGTCCCGCTTCGTCCCACTTGTCCCAGCGGACAGCCGATGCTGAATATTGGATTGCAGCAATTATTTTTTGTTGACTGTTAACCTTTTAGCGAGTGGAAGGGATTAAGATTCAATTTTGTGTAAAAAATTACAGTGGGACATTTTGACCCTTCGTTAGGTTATGTGGAGTATTGGTAGGGCAAGCTATATTTGGGACGTGTATAAGCGCCCTGGAATGGGCCTATGTTCTGAATAAACTATTTGAATTTGAATATTTGACCGGAATATTTTAGGGTTAATATTTGAATATTAAATTACTTTCTCTGATCTGCAAAGTGTATTAATACTCGTATTACTAGTCTATTAGAGTCTTATTTACCCGGGTATATTTAATTACAAATTTGAGCCAAATGTTTGAAATCGTCTGTGTATCAAAGGCTTTATCTTTCCATAGACTCAGCACTCTAGAAAAGAAAATAAAGCTCTGCTAGTGCCCAAAATCTTCCCAAACAAAATAGTAAAAAAACTTTTTCCATTTAAGTTATCGTATCAAATGTGCTCGTCTAATCGATCAAATAAAAACTTTACACAAACAACTCCAAAGTGTCTGTTCAATAAAATTAGTCAATAGCAAAAACTAGTGCTGCCGAAAAAACTAATATAATTATAGAATATCGATCTCGGAGTTGTATTTAGAACGATTTTGGAACAAATTACAGTCTATAGTCAGGATAAATTACTTAGGTAACTCTTGCCTTTACTTTGAAAGAAAGAAAATATTTTTATTTAGTATTTTTCATCGTATCTTTCATTATGCAAGTATAGGAGACAGTCCCTGTAGCAGTATTATCTCCTACTATTGATGTGATTATGCGTACCTACTTCGCAACTTGGCGAGTCACTGAAAAAAAATGTTTGGTTACTGCTATTAAAAAAGTGATTAGCGAATATTTTGGTTATGTGGAACAAGATTTTGTAAATTCAACAAACAATTTTGTAGTAGTCTAGACTTGGTTTGTGTATAGTTAACATTTGGTTCGCCAGTCACTTTTTTGTGAAAGCAGTAACCAAGCCTTTTGGTAAGCCATTAAAAAGTATCAACGTGACAAACGAATAGATCTTCATACAAAAGATACCCTGTCGTCAAGTGTTTTTTTTTAATCCACAACGTCGTTAACACAAGAACTGTCGTATTATTAATATGCAAGAAGACAAGCAACGATATTAGAATATCTTAAAGTACTTTGACCGGCTAAAACAGACTAGGTATCGATCGGAAGCCATCGAATACCACACATCACTAAAACAATCGCGCAACTCTCGAAGCCGCGGAACTTGGCTTAACTTCCGTACCGTTATCTTAACGTTATTGCAACGTAACGGCAACGTTACTGATACGTTATGAACTTCGTTGTTTTGATCGCGGGCGGGCGGAGTTCTGTTATTGTGGAATTAGATAATATGCTGTAATGATGGAACGTTACTGAAGTTTGATACTAGAGGTAAAAACTTTGGCGGTTGTAGGTTTCGATTGAAATCGATACTTGTCGCAAATCCGTGAGGAGCTATCGTCGAATTGCCACGGAATCGATTCGTCACGAAACGGGCATGACAGTGGAAATTCGTCACAGTTGTATTATTTTGTAGCAAATTGTATGTACTGGAGTATATTGGGGTGTCTTCTTAAACTTATGACGAATTTACTTGTTTACTAAAGTGTGACGAATTGCCTTTGTGGCAAATCGACTACAATCAAATTCAAATTCTTTGTTGCTCCATGTTGGTAACCCAATGTGAGAATCGATAAGCAGTAAGTAATAATGAAGGAAACTACATTTTTATCTGATAATCCTTAAGATTCTTTTAAAAGTGTAGCGTGTTTGGATTTTCCCATCTTATATGAAAAATGCTTATTACCTACTGTTTCTAGTTAACTTGCCATTAAGTAGACAATTGTTTCGTAATAACAGATAAATGAACCACCACTTAAAAATAAACATTGACTCTGTCCAAAATAACGTTATTAATTTACTCATGCATATTGCAGTAGCTGGTTACAGTGCTGAAAACATACTGAAACAACATAGCAACATACAACATAGGATAGAATAATAACGGATAGAGTTATAATTCATTCACCATCTATAAAAACTTTCGTTCTGTACAACGAGTACCTATACGGTTAGATAATGACTGAGTTTCTTGCGCTGCTTCTTCTCAGCACTGGTCCGTTTATTGTCCCGAAGCAGTGGTAGGGTTAATACTGGGACGTGTAAAAGTGTTTTTAAAAGCCTACTTGCAAAAATAGAATTATTTTTTATGATAATTATTTATTTTACTTGGAACGAAATGGAGCTCCATTTGTTCCCAAATTTGATACAAACGGGAAGCAAAAAGAAACTAATTTTGATGTTTTCCCGTTTTATCCGCATCCACGCGTTGATTCGGATTTGTCGCGGGAAGACGTGATCGCGTTTCCCTCAGGAGTTATTCCGGGAAGAGGTGTACAGCATGTGACAGTAAGGAGGTAAGTGACGTCTACTTAGATGGGTGTAATGACACATCCTGTGACAGGATCTATCGGGATAATTATAGTCTAACGGAATGGGGAAATGGGACTAGAAATTACGTTATCATACTCGTACGATTTGACATAGCGTGGGCAGGCCTCCTACTAGGTGGACCGACGATCTGGTAAAGGTCGCGGGAAGAGCCTGGATGCGGGCAGCGCAGGACCGTTCATTGTGGAGAACCTTGGGGGAGGTCTTTGTCCAGCAGTGGACATCTTTCGGCTGAAACGAACTAACGAACGATAGACAACAAATCGGTGCTGACCTTCAAGCATATTATCATATTATAACTTAATAAATCTTCAGACAAAAATTCACGCACAACATGATTGGTAGGTACCTACTCTCAATAAAGTTCTTCAATAAACGGTTCACCAAGTTGAAGGTATCTGATTACAATACAGCTGCCCGACACGTTCCCACCGGAAAGTTCTTTATCGGAGTCCTTTACAGGAATTCCAGGATGAACATAAATCGGCAGCGCCCGAGTTGTTTTTGCGTACAAATCCCGAAAAGGCTCGAATAGGCTCGAATATCAGACAATCGGGTAAAGTAAAAGGACCGTAATACACTCGCGAACTTTAGCAACAAACAACGTTATGTTGCGTAACTTACGTTTAAGACCTATAGTGTATACTAAACTGGGATAGGGCTGGCAAATTAAGGAAGTCTAATAATAATAAAAATTGGACGCAAAAAACGGTCGTCTTTCAATATTTACTTACAGTGAAGCTAACTGAAATACAATAATTTCGTCAATTGAAATCAAAAAATATTTTTCTCCTGGTTTTTATACGTTCGTATGGTTTCAGCTGAATGACATCCACTGCTGGACAAAGATTTCTACAACGACCGGTCCTGGTTTTTATTGCGAGACAAATTTTCATCAAAGTAAATAGATTTTTGTTTTAGTATAGCTTTGGCATTGGACTTTGAAGCACAATAATGTAATATTGTACCTTAGAAGAAGCATAGAAATTATGCCCATGCATTCAGCCCAGATTAAACAATTCCTGCCAGATTATGGTAATTGACCATAAAATTTGAATGGATTTTAGATCAGCGAGTGGCAACCCTAGTTAATCCTCACCCGACCTTATCTGGATCCGTTTAGTTTTTACGAGCCTGTCCGTCCATGTACTGATATTAGGCGTCTTATGCGGGTACTTAATAATAAATTCAATGTAATGGTGGTACAAGGGATAAAAGGAAATAAAAGTGTCATTGGAGAGACTATATTATTTTGAACAGTACGTCAAAAAGGGTTACTAAATAACTACATAAGGTTTTCCTGAAACATCTATAGAAAAACTAGCTTTCCGCCCGCGGCTTCGCCCGCGTGGAATTTCGTTTGTTAAATTTTCCTGAATTTTCTTTGCTATAAACCTCACGGAGCCCGAGACCTTTCCAACGAATGCAAAACCATGGAAATCGGTTCGTGCGTTCTGGAGTTATAGCGTCAGGGAGGAAAACCCGACTTATTTTTATATAGTAGATATTGGATTTGTGATTCTTTCAATGAATTAAACGAATGAGATACGAGTACGTACAGTTAGCGTCAAATAGTTCGTGACGCCCAAAGTGGCCAAAAAGTTCGCAACACGTCTTTGTTACAATGAGGGTTTTCGCAAATGAAAGATCCGCTAGATGGCGGGACGTGGATGTGGGGTCTGACTGCTGCGTGATTGGTGGATCTTGACATATCTGTCAATGTCATGTCAAAAATAACCAATCATGCAGCATTTGGGCCTCGCGTCTACGTATTGCTATCTGGCGGATTTATCATTTGCGAATACCCTCATTGGAATAAGGTTGTGAATAAGGAATCTTGTTGGCCACTTCGGGTGTCACGAATTATTTGAAGCTGACCGTACGTTACTTACTTACATAGTTACTGTTTTCATCTCTATTAATATTAATATGATTAACAATAACCAGTTACTATTAAGTCTTCATTCAAGACCTTTCTTACCCATGAGTACCTACTATTAGTCGTTGCTTATAAAATTAACATAGTTTTCTTAATCAACTCTCAAACTTCGATAGAATAGACTCAAGTTAGTAATTGATTAAATATCAATATTATGACCAATTCATTTTGATCTATATCCAAGTTAAGTTTTAATCTAGTTTGCGAGAGCTTTGTTTTAGAGTACTTACAACTGAACTTGAATTCAATTTAAATTTATTACCATTATGATGTATAACATTTACAACAATAAAGTTATTCTAAACTATTCTACGATCTTGTACGAGACTTTTGAAAGATAAAGAAGACAGCGTGGGACGTCCACCCACAAGGTGGACCGATGACATCATAAAGGTAGCAGGGAAGCGCTAAACGCAGGCCGCTACCAATCGATCAACATGAAAAGCATTGGGGTAGGCCTATGTGCAGCAGTGGACGTCCTATGGCTGAAATGATGAAGGTTCGGCTAAACCAACGCGTGCAGCCATGCGCGATGACGATCAGATGGTCGTGTATGAATTTGTAGCGATGAGTTCACATCAACGCGTTCTGTCATTGGTCGCGGCGATCTATGCACGCGCAGTGATCGCCATCGCCACCGCCGACGCGAGATGCACGCGTTGGTTTGGCCGTAGCGTTACAGTTAATATTCAGCCTGCAAGTAACACAAATGCATTTAGTTACATTTGATTAAGTTTATTTGACCGGCTTTGGCGGTGGACCAAATTTAATGGAGCTGTGGGTCACAATTAAGTTTATTACTTCACTAACTTGTACAGCGTTCTTTCTATTTTAGTAGAATAAGTCTTAGTTGCTAAAACCAATAACTTTGAAACGGTAATGAATCAAGTTGCAACCGTTCTTGATGTGTTTATGTGACACTTTCAGAGTTTTAGTTTGACTTTGACCGAAGTAGCAAAGTGACATCAGAAGTAAATAAGAAAACTGGTAATCCTAAGAGACCTCTCATTTATAGCGAGATAGGTATTGATTAAAGCGATAGAGACAAAAATATCTGAAAATACGACTAGTGTTATGGTACGGACGTTTAAGCCTGAATGAAAATTATATTATTAACACAACACAAAATTTTAGTTTAATATTAAATTCATATTATAAACGCTGCACACAAAGTAATCTATATGATAAATGAGCTTGCAATATTTTCATAAATCAGAGTTAGGTAACCTGCATTCTAAAATTAATTTATCTAAACCTGAATTATTTGTTCACAAACCAGCTTTTCAGCAGTAGTAAACTGGTCAAATGGAATCTAGCTTCTTTTCTCAAGCCAGCGAACAGTTAAGTTGATTTGCCCCCGACACTGTTAGTCGCTGGAGTCTTATCGCTTACGTCATCGTTGGTTTGGCGCCAGAACAACACTACTCCACCATTTTAAACGTAAATCTAATAACTGAAAATGGGCAAGTTCCTCTTTACATTTTTGGGTGGGAAGTACTACATATTATTTTAGAATCGTGTGAGGAATGTGTTCGAAACTCTACATACTCGTACTTTGGTCTATACTTGTGTTATGAAGAAATGTGTGAACAATTCTAGGTCACAATCACAATGATAAAAAATTATACAACGACTCATTGAAATGTATTAAACTGGCTTGGGCTAGCTAATATTTTGAAGCCTAAAGAAAATATTTTTATAAGCAGGCAAAATAACCGGTAATTTCATTAAATTTAAGCTACAACAAAGTTAAATATCCATCCATAAATTAGACTACTTACTTTGTATAATGTGGTTTATGATATACGAGTTATATTATGTAAATACAAATCATTCGCGCGCATAACGCGTATGCACAACTGAAAAAGTATCCACCCACTTAAATCTTAACCTGCTGGAATTCAGTAATACAGCCAAGGCAGTATGAGGTTAAACAGCAATTGTTTCTACGATGACGTCATACAACCAAACTTTAACCGTCCATAACCGCTGTCAGCGTGTGACTTAAAAATTCGACCCACTCTTGGTCGACTGCCAGACCCGAAGTTTGTCTTTATCTCGCGAAAAACTCGATTTGCTTCGGCATAATGACCGAAACGGAATGTTATGGTTTTTCTGCTGGAACGCTACCAGAGTTATCACCAAATCTTGTTGATACGGTCATGTGTTTTGTTGTGAGAATACGAAATAAGCAAAGTGTTATGTGCTTGGCACTGACACTCACTACAATTGACACATTTTAAAATATGAAACGATTCTATTTGGGCAACAAGTAGATATGTCACCGGAAAATAACTAAGTAGATCCGCAAATGTATAAATTTCCTAGGAAAATCAACTTTCGTAGTATTCTAAACGAGAGATAAACTGTATTATTTTATAACCACTCTGTATAATCCGGCTGTATCTCCAGGTCACCTAGATACATTCCATAGCAGCTGTAATAGACATTTAGGTACATACATTTACCAATTTTGGTGATAAATAGGCATTTTGTATTAGTTTTTGTATAACGCCTGAACAAAAACAATTTTGGTGTTATACATAGATTTAGAATATAAAAAATATATAATTTAACTAATTAAGACATGACAAAAAAATTGAGGTATGTCTCGTTTCTGTCGGGTCTGGGTTTTTTTTATATGGGGCGTGACCGTTCTTCTTTATCAATTTGCGACGTCTCGTGGTAATAACAGTGCTGGCAGGCATTCAATACATATTAATTTAATCATAATAATCAGCCCAAAGTACCAATCAGTTGCAATAGACACGCATTATACAAAATTTTATTTCAGTTTATTGAACAGTTTGGATGAAATCATCAACTGTTTAATATTAATGCAAGCAAAATACAGTTAATTGAAATTTAAATCCACACGAGTTTGATATGATAGCTTAATTTAAAACCGAGGCAGTACACGAATTTTCGACTGCGATGTTAAAACAAGTATGATATGAATAAGCCTTTGTTTTGTGTATGTTGTGTGTAAACGTGTTTGTATATTAAACGTACCATATGGTAGCAATGTAAAGGTGGTGGAATTCAACATTTAATAATGTAATAGAAGTAATTTTGAGCTGATTAGATTGATTTCTAATTAGATTCTACAACAAGTCAAATGAGAGATATTTTATGAGACATTGGGGGTAGTTTTACTCAAAGAAATGGAGCATTCAATTGATACTTTAGTTGCCAATCTGAGCAGGTCCAGGGTGGTGTCGGGTTTATCGTCCACAAGTCCCTTGTCAACAACGTGGTCCAGATCGAGAGTGTTTCGGCGAGGGTAGCGTACCTTATACTCAGAATCACCAAACGGTATTCGCTGAAGGTCATACAGGTATACGCACCGACCACGGAACACCCCGACGACGAAGTGGAGACTATGTATGAGGATATTTCCAGAGCCATACATAGCTCCCGGTCCCATTTTACCGTTGTGATGGGGGACTTCAACGCGAAGCTGGGTAGACGAAGCGATAATGAGCTGAAAGTGGGGCAATTTGGGTATGGAGAGAGGAACGCACGTGGCCAACTGCTGGCTGGCTTTATGGAGAGGGAGGGCCTCTTTATGATGAACTCCTTCTTCAGGAAGCCAAAACAGCGAAAGTGGACATGGCTGCATCCCAATGGCGCTATAAAAAATGAGATCGACTTCATCTTGTCGACGAAGAAGCATATATTCAATGATGTCTCTGTGATCAACTCGGTCAAAACAGGAAGCGATCACCGAATGGTAAGAGGCACATTGAATATCAGACCCAAGCTCGAGAGGCGTCGACTGATGAAGTCTACGCTCCGCCCAGCGCCCATCCAACTCCAAAACCCCGAAAGCTTTCAGCTCGAGTTGCAAAATCGTTTCGAATGCCTAGGAGACTGCGAAAATGTGGACGAATACAATGACAGGTTCGTGGAAATTGTCCAAACGACTGGGTCTAAGTTCTTTAAAACCCGTCGTCCAAAAGGAACCAAAAAGATCTCTGACCTCACCAATAAACTTATGGAAGAGAGACGAAACTTGGTTCTGCAGTCCTCTGAAGATGCTGCTCAGTATCGGCGTCTTAACAGACGGATCTCCAAGTCTTTGACTCGCGATCTACGCCAATTTAATACAGATCGTATTAAAGAGGCGATTGAGCGTAACAAAGGCTCTAAAGTGTTCGCTAGGGATCTGTCTGTTGGCCAAAGTCAACTGACCAAGCTGAAGACCGAGGATGGCAGAGACATCTCGTCGGGGCCTGAGTTATTGGAAGAGGTTGAGAAGTTCTACGGACAATTATACACGAGTGTACGTACACCTGTCACAAATCTAGCCGAAGACCCAAGAGCTAGACTGACCCGACACTACACCGAAGATATCCCGGACGTCAGCCTGTACGAGATTAGAATGGCTCTCAAACAGCTGAAAAACAACAAGGCACCGGGTGATGATGGAATCACGGCTGAGCTTCTGAAAGCAGGCGGAACGCCGGTACTAAAGGCTCTTCAGAGGCTGTTCGATTCCGTCATACTTGAGGGAAAAACGCCTACGGCATGGCACAGAAGTGTGGTGATACTTTTTTTCAAAAAAGGCGACAAAACCTTGTTGAAAAATTATAGACCCATCTCACTTCTGAGCCATGTCTACAAGCTGTTTTCGAGAGTCATCACGAATCGTCTCGCACGCAGGCTCGACGACTTCCAGCCTCCCGAACAAGCCGGTTTCCGAAAAGGCTTTAGTACCATAGACCACATACATACGCTACGGCAGATTATACAGAAGACCGAGGAGTATAATCAACCACTTTGTCTGGCGTTTGTGGACTATGAAAAAGCCTTCGACTCGATCGAGACCTGGGCAGTGCTACAGTCTCTCCAACGGTGCCAAATTGACTATAGATACATCGAAGCGCTGAAGGGCTTGTACGAAAACGCCACAATGTCGGTCCGCCTCCAGGATCAGAACTCGAAACCTATCCAGTTGCAGCGAGGGGTGAGACAGGGAGATGTCATATCTCCGAAACTGTTCACCACCGCCCTGGAAGATGTTTTCAAGCTTCTGGACTGGAGCGGATTCGGCATAAATATCAACGGCGAGTATATCACACACCTTCGTTTCGCGGACGATATCGTAGTCATGGCTGAGACCGTGGAGGACCTAAACACAATGCTCGATGGCCTCAGTAGAGCCTCTCAACAAGTGGGTCTTAAAATGAACATGGACAAGACAAAAATTATGTCAAATGCCCGTGTTGTACCCACTCCTCTGAAGGTTGGAGACACTACACTCGAACTTGTTGACAATTATGTATACCTGGGACAAACAGTCCAGTTAGGTAGGTCCAACTTCGAGAAAGAGGTTAATCGTCGAATCCAACTCGGCTGGGCAGCGTTCGGGAAGCTTCGCGAAATTCTCACGTCCGAAATACCGCAGTGTCTCAAGACAAAAGTATTTGACCAGTGTGTGTTGCCAGTGATGGTGTATGGCTCTGAGACGTGGTCGCTTACTATGGGCCTCATAAGAAGGCTCAAGGTCACCCAAAGAGCGATGGAGCGTGCTATGCTCGGAGTTTCCCTGCGTGATCGAATCAGAAATGAGGAGATCCGTAGGAGAACCAGAGTGACTGACATAGCCCGCAGAATCGCTAAAATCAAGTGGCAGTGGGCGGGGCACATAGCTCGAAGAGCTGATGGCCGCTGGGGCAGGAAAGTTCTTGAGTGGCGACCACGAGCTGGAAGACGTAGCGTGGGCAGGCCTCCCACTAGGTGGACCGACGATCTGGTAAAGGTCGCGGGAAGTACCTGGATGCAAGCGGCGCAGGACCGGTCTTTGTGGAAATCCTTGGGGGAGGCCTTTGTCCAGCAGTGGACGTCTTTCGGCTGAAACGAACGAACGAACGAACCGTCACTAATTTCATGTAGTCCATTCGTTTCAACCATAAGCCGTCCACTGTTGGAAAAATACCCTTATTGTGGGATGGTAGAGTCATTTACTGAAGGAAAGAATATCCACAATTAGAAGCTGGAATGGAGGCCACGTACCGGAAAACGCAGCGTGGGACGTCCACCCACAAGGTGGACCGACGACCTGATAAAGGTAGCAGTAAGGCGCTGGATGCAGGCCGCTACCAACCGTGCGATGTGGAAGTCATTGGGGGAGGCCTATGTTCAGCAGTGGACGTCCTGTGGCTGAAATGATGATGATGATGATGAGAAGCTGTCAATTAAGAACGTGTGTAGCTAAACACGGAAGGTATTAACTAAAATGTGATGTACACAACGCTAAGCCGTGTGTCTCTAAAGGCCCAAATTATCTCTTATATTACACTCTTTGTGGGGCATTCGGTAAACAGCGGCAATTTGCCGTAGGGTCGTACCCAATTGAAACGTACGGCCCCCGGGATTTGTTTTGGTGGGAATGGTATTGTCCGAGCGCGGGCAATGGTGCGAATAAGTTCTTAGTGTTTTTGTTAACGACCAACTTAATACGCTATTTTAGGAGGTATTTATCGTGTGTCTTGGATAATTGAGGCCGCGTCTTTAGTAATGGTCTAAGTGACCAGTCACAGGGTTGTTTTAATCAGTCTTGACGTGCCATCTTCATCATCATTTTAATCACAGGACGTCCAACTCAGAACATAGGCCTCCCCCAATGACTTCCGTATTGCCCGGTTGGTAGCGGCCTGCATCCAGCGCCTTCCTACTAGGGCTGCTGAGGTCATCGGTCCACTTTGACGTGGCAGATAGATAAGTAAAGATAAAATTGAATATTTTTGACAGTCAGGCTATTAACCTATAGTATCAATACTATATAGAAAATAGTGCGTTGTCAGTTTGTCCGGCGTGAGAAATCAACATAGGGTTGACGAATCTATACTAGTAGCTCCATTTACACCTATAACACAGGTATGTTATGATAATGACAGACCAAGCTGTATTACTTATTCAATTGTAACTTCAAAAACATACTTACTGTAACAATAGTAAATGCGTGTGTATGTAAATAAATAAATAAATAAATAAATACTTGACAAGCTATAAATAAATAAAAATAAATATCCTTGGACATTTTACACTACGCTTCTAATAGTCCCAAACTTAAGCAAAGCTTGCACTATGGGTACAAGACAACGGATATAAACATACTTAAATAGGTACTTTTGTTTTTGTAAATGCATAGGTACTTTTTATACCTAATAACACCCAGACTCGTCACAGAAATTAAAATTCATCATTTCAATTTCTGCCCGGCCGGGTATCGAACCCGGGACCTCTCGGCATAGTAGTCCGTTCCGAACCACTACACCAAACGGCTATAAATTGTTTTGGTTAAAATATCCTTCAATTTATTGGTCTGTAGCTGAACTCATTTATATCGGAGTGAAGCATTGAAACTGAAAACATCTGGAGTTCCCTGGAGGGAGATGCACTTTACTCAAGTGATCCCGGTGAAAACTTTCCATTTAGTTCTGGAGGGTTTTAATAAATTAAGCAGCTCTGTTTCAAGATGGCGCCTTGGGAGTCTTGAGGTAGAGCTCCACTTTGATCCAGAATTGCGGTTAACGAAATGAACGATTGGGGGTCTGCTCTCTTTTGATCTTTAAATGGATTTAAACCCATAGGTTTGTGTTTTTATCCCAAAAAAACCACTCAGTGATAATGATAACTACTATAAAAATAACGATCAGACTTACCACTTTGTCAAAGTCGAAGTCAAAATTCCTTAATTTGTATGGACTATCATAAACGTATAGTACTTACAGGTCACTATTAATGGTATGTTAGCAAAAAGGAAAACTTACTGTCTTTGATTTTTTACTTGCAATCAGTTAAGTATGAAAAAACCCAAAGATTTTGGTCTGTTTGAATCATATTAGAGGTATTACTCTACAATTCTTTAGAAAGAAATTTACTTAAACACTACTTTGATTATTTAATATAAGGCATGCGTATAAAGCTGTAATTTCATGATCCTTATCTCCATTGTCGATTATTATTTATTTCTTATCAATGCACTTTAGCATAGTAAATTATTGGTATATTAAAAACGTTCTAAACAACCCTCAACAAAGTTACTCCCATTTGCAATTCGTTAGAGCAATCCAGCTTAATCACTGCAGAGTTGCAAACAGCGTTTAAACCAACTCAATAACTCTAAATGCTTATAACCGAATGAAAATCGCGTTAAAAGCTGGCATTAAGGCCACACGTCATTACTGCAGTAATTAGCTAAACGGCCGATAATTAGCGTTGACAACTGCCTGTCTGCTCTCGTTAGGCTGTAGCGGGGGGAGAAGGAACAGTTCACATACGAAAAAAAAAATTAACTTAGTTCGTTTCAGTCAAATGACGTCCACTGCTGGACGAAGGCCTCTCCCAAGAATTTCCACGACTTCCAGGCACGTGCCGCGACCTTTACTAGATCGTCGGTCCACCTAGTTGTGACAGCTAACTTAGATTGAGTATGAATGATGAATAAAGAGTAGTGACTGAGTTTCTTGCGCTTCTTCTTCTCAGCACTGGCCCATATAACTGTCTCAGAGCAGTGGAAGAGTTGGAACGTGTAAAAGTGCTCTTATTATAAGTTTCGAGTTTTAGAAGTCTTGCCTCTGACAATAAAAAAAATTACTCTGGTCTGTTCTGTGTCACCTCTCGCCAGTTATTCAACATGGAAGAAAATAAAAAAGATATACTTACATTATTCACTACTAAAGGCTAGGACAGGATACCGCGTGATAGACAAAGGCAAGACCGATGGGGCAGCAAGTTTCTGGTGTAGAGGCCACATCCCGTCCACCCCCAAGGTGGACAGACGACCTCATAAAGGTAGCAGGATGGCACTGAATCTCGAAATCACTGGGGGAGTCCTACGTTCAGCAGCAAAACTTAACTTTTTAATTTGACAAGCTAGCTGTTCTTTTCCTAGCTACATTCCATCATTCTCTTTAACTGTGTAATTTAACTGTTCATAAATGAGTGGTTTTAATGAATCAATCATCAATCAACGGTGAATTATTTTCATACTACCAACATGGCTAATAGAAACGAATGCGTTTCATAAACTAGTTGTGACAAATCGACAAATAATTAAGGATCCATTATTATTATCTGGAATAGTTTAAAACGAGGTAGTAAAGAAATCATCATCATCATCATTTCAGCCATAGGACGTCCACTGCTGAACATAGGCCTCCCCCAATGCTTTCCACGTTGATCGATTGGTAGCGGCCTGCTAAAGAAAACCAAGGCTTTTATTTCAAAAGACAGTCATGTCGAAGTCTTGAACATGCTATGACTTGACAACATGTTAAAAGTCAATGATTCGTGTCTACGGATGGTGTGTAGGTAGAGCATTAAGTAACACTTAAATTAAAAATTTCCGATTTATCATAGGAAGTCGATTACTAAGTTTCTTGTACTTTTGTTTTCCAAAGCAACAATTGGATCAAACGTATACTGCGGTGTGTATAAGCGCTTTTTAAAACGTGATCGCGAACCAAATGATTTTTACGATAAAAATTCATAAAACTCATTTATTTATGCAAGTAGGCTTTTTAAAAGCACATTTACTCGTCGAACTTATGACTCGTTTCATATTTAAATAGTACACGCCAAAATATGCTGACATAACTCCATTAAAACTGCACAATGCCGTAAAAGCTCGGAACAAACCATTTTACATTGATATTTTTGCATTAAACAAAATAATCTGCCCATGGAAATGTCCTGATGATTAAAACTGGCACATTTTCGAATGCGACGTGTCAGTAACTCGTGTAATCGTTTTACCGTTAATCGAACTGTTTCAGTTAAATCCACACTACAAATATACACGTTCAATGTTCATGTCGTGTTGACACGAATTGAACTTGTTGGAATTGATTCCAGAAGACCGGTAAACAAATACTTTTTTTTAAGTCATTGTTGGAAATTGGCTAGCAGAGCTTTCTATGGATTTAGACTTAGATTAGAAGTAAGTTTGAGTAGAAGACAAATTCCTTTAATACCTAAAAAGTGCTACATTCAAAACTCATAAAATCGTTCAAAACCACTTTTGACTAATTTTTGCAGTCAAAAGTGGTTTTGACCGATTATGAGTTTTGACTTTGACACATACAAATCGTCAAAAAAGTAAGATTTTGACAGATCCTATTAATTTTTTTTATCTGGAAGTTTGCTTTTGTAAAATACAGTAACATTTTACGCTACAAGTTCTCATCAGGTCTGATATCCTCATTTTTGTACTCGAAGTTTATACATACAGGCTAACAGTTAACTATGTATTATGAAACCCGCTAACATGATTTCAAACAATTGAACATAAATAGCAATTCCTCATTTAAAAGTAAGTACCAATATTTAATATGCTTACACCTACTCGTGGTCATTACACATTTACCTCTAGCATGATTCGAACCTGAAAACGAATCTGCCTTTGTAAATCCTTCACAAACGCCACTTGACCTGGTGGTTCAACCACCAGGTCAAGTGGCATTTTCAAGTGAAATAATCACTGTAGTTCACATCATGTAGTGTAACGCACCTTTAACAGTAATGAAAGGCGCATGCATCACGCGCTGTCAGGTGTCCGCTGATTAAGTGCTATTAAATTACGGCTGTCAGCTGTTTAGTGACGTCACGGATGCACTGCGTAATCATTATGATTGATGGTGCGCTCGTTTTGTTCGTTTGTTATGTAATCGACATAATTAATGTTATCGACAGACGTCATACAGTAAGGCTGAGTTGCACCACCAAACTTTGACCGTAAATTTAACGATAACCGCAGATTTTTATATAGAGTTTGACAGATTTCTGACGTTTGTTACAGTCAAAGTAAGATGGTGCAACCCAGCCTTAGTGTCAAATAGTTTTTCACACCCAAAGTGGCTAAAAAGACAACACAACCTTATTCCAATGAGGGCTATCGTTTTAGCGCTCACCAGTTAGCGCCACTGTAGAGTAAGGTCCTGTCACTTGCTAGTAGCGAAGACAGTGGCACCAACTGGTGAGCGCTAAAGTGGTAGGAGGACTATCGCATTTGCACTCATCAAGATGGCGTCACTGTAGAGTAAGGTCCTGTCAATCGCCAGGGGTGCCAACTGTTAAGTATAAAAACGATAGCCCTCATTGTAACAAACGTGTTGCGAACTTATTGACTACTTTGGATGTCACGAACTATTTGACGCTGACTGTATTTGATCATGACGTAGTATTTGCATGCTTATTTCGAATGACATTAAATTTAAAATCTTCATAAGTCTCAAGAATAACAAAAGGTATATTTTGGCCAAAACGTATGAAACTCGAAACCCGCCCTGACGGGAGCGAACGTATCTAGCTTTCTTGCTAAAGAATTATTCCGGGATGCATTCTGAGACTCTATATGTCTTAATAATAAAATAGTTGATGTATGGTATGGTTCTAAAATTCCAACGGAGAAAATCGTAGGGTTTATGAATTTATGTGTTGCAACTAGACGCAGGTATGAATCAAAACTTGAAACAGCTACGGTGCTTGTGCATCGTTTTGGAATGCGTTATGGCCTCATACTGAGCAGAGACTAATTTGGTACAACAATTTTATTATTTTTGCTTTGTAATGTCAATGTGTATCATTTAGTACCAAATAAATATTTTTTTATTCTTTCTTTCTTTCAATTATACTATACCTATACTCTACTCGTATAGCTTAGTGATCCACCTTTGGAGTAAGATGGGCAGTTATACATAGCTATGCATCATAATTCTGACGCCATAATTGCAATGTTAACAGCATTGTTGGGTTCGGACAGTTCCATTGAAGATGAAGCTCGCTTCCACCTTCGACCTGATCATCACTTTCCGCTATGTGAAATGCAGGCAAAGAGCTTCTTCGGTGTATATAAAAAAAAGAATTGTAAAGAGCCACTTTTCTTTAGATTTTTTGAACTACCTTTTATTTATTTTTTCAATCAATTAGTTTTACCCTTTTCCAAATATTCTATTTTATTCTAAATCATGTAGAAAAGCGCTGAATTCTCATCCAATGAATAATCTAGCACGTGCGATATAGGAGTGCAGTGTCTGCCGAGCCAGCCCGGAACACCTGTGACTCCAGGGTATTCTCCCAAAGTAGGAACCGACGTGGATTTTGCTTAAAATTTTACGCCAAGTTTTTGTTCAGCAAGTCTTATATTTACACCAAGAGAGAGTTTGTGAAAATGTTATTTTATGACGATTTTCATGTTCAAATGACAGCAGTTTAATTGCAATTAAATGATTGACATACGAAGTTACTATACTCGTAATTGATCACTGACAATATAATCCTAAGTAGGAACTGATTTTGCTTATATTTGTAAAGCAAGTTTTTATTCAGCGAGTCTAAATGTACCTACACCAAGAGCTTCGGTGAAGCGTCCCGTTGCAATTCAGAAATTTGACTGAACGCGAGCGACATAAAAATGTATGGACATTTTAGAATGATTTTTATATATTATAACATTTATAACCTTTTCAATGTTGATATTAAATTTTTGACTTCTAGGTAAAGATAAAAGAAAAAAAAAGATATTATGATTATGATTGTTATGATTAGGTACTAAGGCTGAGCTGCACCACCTTACATTGACCGTAAATATAACCATAACCGGTGTTATTTAACTTTTGACGTTTAATATAGTTAAAGTAAGATGGTGGAATTTTGCCTAATTAAGTTACATACCCGCATTGTCATCCTAATATCACATTTATTTTTATTTATTTTATTTATTAGGACAATCAACGAGACAAACACGCATAGGTACATGGAATTACTATAACTAAAAGTGCTTAGAACTAAGTGTTGTCTTAATTAAAGGCTGCCACGGCATGCAATGTGGACAATTGCAAATTTAAAAAGTAACAAATAGAAACACAGTGACTATTTAGGTATTTGCTGCCACTGTAAGGGACCTCAGCACAGCGCGCCTAAATTTTAATTGCTTATAACAAAAAATATCGACGTCACATGCTTTGCACAGTCTGTTGTACTCCCTCTGCAGTCTGCTCATGGTGGCGTACGAGCTACGAATTAAAATATTAAAGTGAAACATTGTAAGGAAGTATAGAATGATGTTATCATGCAAAACTACTGGCCGGATTTTTACGAACTTTACAATGTTAAACTTAACCAGAAAAGCACATACATAAGCGGAGTCGTGAGCAGAAGCTAGCAAAAGCACATAGTAACTTGTACGAGAAAATAACAGTGGAAGTCTGTAAGGATGAAAAGAAGATGTACTATCATGTAAAAGAAACTACTGGCCGGATTTTTACGTACTCAACAATGTTATACCAAACAGCACATAATCTTCCACGTGCGGAGTCGCAAGCAAAAGCTAGCTAACTTAGTAGCTAACTCAGTACCCGTATTCACAAACATTACTATGAGGCTCACAGTGCGCGTGGACGCACAGGGTGACACACCAACCAATCACACGCCCGTATTCACAAACGATGCTCGCTTAAGTGAAGCAGCGAATCGAACGCACAGCGTTGAATAGAGCTCTGTGATTGGTTCATGTGTCACCTTGTGCGTCGACGCGCATTTTGAGACCTCATAGTAATGTTTGTGAATACGGGCGACAGAGCTCTATTCAACGCTGTGCGCTCGATTTTCTTGCTCGCTTCACTTAAGCAATCATCGTTTGTGAATACGAGCGTAAAGCTCATCTGAAATTTTGCTGATGTTTGACGTTACAAAACATCCCATGCCGCTCCCATACCCTGCAATAACTGTGTAAGAGCTAGTTCTATAGTAACATAGTGTATAATGTGCCGTCTCCTTAATTTAACATGAACTAACCGCATTGTTTAATCGTTCCAGGTAAGTGCCGGAGTTCTTTGCGGCCACTGGAGCGGGTCTGGGCACCGAGCATGCACTGCGGTGGCGGTGAGCTTACGTTTTAAGTCCGTTTTTTTCTTGTGTAGAATTTTCTAGATTTTCTATAGTTATCTAGATTTGATTTTTTATTTCAGCCGCAAAAATAGTTTGTAATGTTGACAGCTTTTGCTATTTCTGGTTCAATTATTAAGTCTCAGTAAGAATCGTTTAAACTTTTATGCAAAATTGCAGCGTAAAATCTCCTACCCACATCAGACTAGCGCATGGTTTAGTTACTTTTTAGCGAAAAGTATACAGACAAAGTTATACATAAATATATATAATTCAAAGGTGACTGACTGACTGACTGACTGACTGACTGACTGACATAGTGATCTATCAACGCACAGCCCAAACCACTGGACGGTTCGAGCTGAAATTTGGCATGCAGGTAGATGTTATGATTGATATGTTTTATGAAACTCCACCCCTAAGGAGGTAAAAGGGGTTCCACGCGCACGAAGTCGCGGGCGGCCGCTAGTAGTTCTATAAATATCTTCAGTAAAAGAACTTACAATATAATTTCTTTGATGAAGTCGAGTGGTTTCTTTGATAGTGGGTCTCACAAAGAGGAATATAAGTTAATAAATAATAAATGATATTCATCGACGACTGCCAGTGGCAGTGCCAGCGGCGGTGGCGGTGGCGATTTGCAAAACACGCGCTTTACTCGATTGCAATCTCGCTGAGTGGCTCGTGGCTCGATGCGCCATTTATTATATTATCAATCAGGACTTTCTGTTTTTATATTTTTGTTCTTTATCAATATAGCTAACTTTTGCTCGCGGCTTTAAATGCTTGAATGCGTCTATCACAGAAATTCTATTGCAGTCGACCTTTAAAAACCCAAATAAAACAATCATAATATAGTTTTTCCCTCGGTTTTCAGTTGCACCACCTAACTATAACAATAACCGTTGCTTTTTGTATGGAGTTTGACAGATTCTTGACATTTGTCAAAGTTAAAGTAAGATGGTGCTACCCAGCCTTGCTACCTTTATACAAAATCTGTTTAGTAGTTTTGCGTAAAAGCAAAAGAGAGTCGATAGATGTTTCTTACTCAAAAAAAAAAACATTTAGCATCAGTAGGATTTCTTTGCATTTTGGGACAAAACAGAAGTGGCTTACTAAACACTCCTGGCACCTAAAGATCTTATGGCTGGAATATGCTCTTTAATAATTTTTGTGATTTCTGGCTCAAGTAACTCAAGCTAAGTATCCTGGCAATGCATCATCATTTCAGCCATAGGACGTCCACTGCTGAATATAGACCTCCTCCAATGATTTCCATGTTAATTTGCAATGCATAGAAAATGAAAATGAACTTTTCAATATTATTTTCCATTTAATGAAATTATCTACCAATCATTAAAATTTGTAAACTATAAATAATCATATACAATTTTAAACTCTACACCTTTCAGTTGCATGTCCAGAAAGTTTGGAACGTTCTGAAAATTCCGACAGTTCAAATAGCGATGAATTTAGTCGGTAACCGATGAACATGTCAAAGCAAGTTTGGGACTATAAAAACTAACTTTTGGTGGCCCTGTTATGAACGGTTTGGTCTGGTCTGGTTTTTAACATTTTATTTGGAGTTTTGCACTGGACCCTGCAAGGTTATTGGTTATTTTTTCATCAGTTGTCAGTTTTTTTAATGTGCCCACTACCCAGTGTGTATAAAGGTTGAGTTTTTAGATTTTAGTAACTTTTAAATTATTGATTTGGTTATTCGAAGAATTTAATCAATTTAATTGAGGTGTTTGTACTTTAAGAATGTGCCTTAATAGTCGTTCTTAATAGACCGACCGTAAAACTTAACTATTTTTGATCCTGAGTATAACGCTAGTTTTTGTAACTGGCCGTACTTGAAATCTCAATGAAATTAAATACTAAGATTCCATCACAACATTATTCAGAGCATTTCCATCTCACTTGTTTGTTTTAACCGAATGACGTCCACTGCTAGACAAAGGCCTCCCCAAGGATTTCCACAAAGACCTCCATCTCACTCAGTCATATTAAAATCCCAGAGAATGTAATAAAAGTCTATAAAATGGTACGTCACTACGGAAGTTACTTAAAGCAATAGCGCCACAGTTATTTCAATATCACTTGTTCAAACCGATTCGATACAAAATCTCGATTCCAGAACCGTTTTATCTGGTCCCGGTTATCTCCAAAATTGAATCCTCCGATTCCGAATGCAAAGTAAGTTTCGATCTGCGACATTTTGTATAATAATAGATTAGTATACCATTCCCTTATCAGTAGTACTGGAGTCGGCCAAATTAATTCAAAACATCTAGTTTGAGATAGAAACTAACAGGCTGAAAGCAAGCTTGTGCTTTCGGGGCAAAGTTTAAATTCGGTTGTGAGTTTGCCCGGCCGAATTTGGTTTTAAAATTTCGTCTGATAATGTCGCTGGGTTTTTCGCAGGTCCCGTAAACTTCGTTTTATGGCTTTGGGGAAATTTGTTTACATACGGGGACGTTCGCAGAACAAACAGTTCATTTATTTTTGTTATCTTTAAGGTTAAGTTTGGGACCCCATAGAACGTCATTTACCCTGGGTCAGGTCGGGCTTAATATTATAAGCCAGGAAAGTGGAATTTTATTTCACTTGAAATGAAGGGAAAAATCTGTTTTCTACTCGTCTTGGAAAATTAATTGTTTTTACTTTCATCCATTAAATCTCCTACTTCACCTTTTTTCTTTTCAACGTGCATTTTTATTCTCGTGGACCCATTTTAACAGTCATAGTAGAGTGATTTTATTAAAAAGCTGCTTCAAAAGATATTTTTTACCCTGTGGGCATACTGTTTATAAATGAAACTCAATCTATATCTTTTTTAAAAGAGAAAGCAAAGAACGAGTGTCTAAATCAAACGCTACATACGATTTATTAAGCAGAATCCACCGAAATCCGAGACCTCCATCAAAAAGTTCCAAAAGAAACGTGTTACTTTTTGTACCTACACACTTTTTCCGGGCGAGCGATCCCGCAGCCGCCGGGATAGTCATCCAGAACGAATCTCGATGATCCCGCGGGATCCGGAATCCAGTGCGCGTTTACGAACGTATTCTTCCCAAAAACTTTCTTGTGCCTTTTTTGGAATTTTCCGGAATTTCCCCGGTCAGGTCGAGTGTGTAAATGTGGGAACTATTTCACCCTTTTGCTTTTGTTTGATATTACTTTTATTCGAATGGAAATATTTTTGTGTGAAGACACTCCGTTCAGTTACTTTCTTGCACAATCCTGGGATGTTATTATTTTGTCACTCAGCTCCACACTGAGAGCTAGCTTTTTACATCTAAAGCGGTATTTTTGTTTGATCAAATCTTACAATCACCCCACACACATACACACATATACAATTATACACACATCACACACAAGACTTACATACAGCGCGCCTAAAGTAGTATGTTTATGGAATATTTTTACGAAAGTGGGCGTTAGTAGTCGCACCACAGTTCTCTGAAACTATTGCGGCTATTATCGTACACGCTTTTTCATGTACAAATTTTCTTGTTTCCAATAAATAAATTTTTATTTGAATTTTGTATTTGAATCGATCATCTTTAATAATGGAGTTCAATTTCGGTATTTTGTCTTTTACCCTCTATCATGACTTTGTGGTATTCAAATGACAAGAAAAGATGAAAAAAAAAATTTGTGTTAGACAAAAACAATCTGTAATAACTATAACAATAATCGGTGTTTTTTGTATGGAGTTAGACAAATTTTTGACGTTTGTTAATGTTAAATTATAATGTGGTGAAACTCAGCCTTAGTTATCTGCCAGGATTCAAAATTATAAATATTAATAATCGAACATAACATGAAGTGTATTGTTAAAATTATGTATTTAGTAGGCTTAGCTCGATATAACTACGCGAAAGCGTATCATAAATCAATGTGGATTTCACTAACAATTTATTATAATCTTCATAATACCGCGTCCAAATTATTGTGAGCTGCAAATAACACATTCCCAAATAAATTAGCGATAACGCAGTAAATTTGCTACGCAAAGTCCTTTTACCGTTCGTAATGCAATATTTCAGGCACAATGCCTCAGCAATAACACCGTTACTACTAATATTGTTACTGCATAATTGAATACGCGCGGTGTATTGGCTCGGTACAGCGCCATCTGTGGGCCGAACAAAGGACCATTTGCGAGATTCATTTGATTTGAATATCATGTTATTTTGTACGAGTCCTTTGTAAAGCTATATTTTATGGAAATTTGTATTCGTGGGTTTAATTCATTTAATTGCTTGTTTGGAATATAGGTAAGCACCTTATTATTCATTCAAATTAGTTGTTTATTTACATCGCATTTAGTGAAGAGATTGTTTTGATAAAGTGCGTTATTGCACCCTACAACTGTATTAAACTATTTCAAAATAAATTAGTATTTATCATTTTGGAGGCTCGGACCGTTAAAACAGGGTATTGTTAGAAAACCACCTTGTTTTGACGCATTATTTAACGTGCAGCTACAAATACGTATGTACTGTTTACTAACCTTTGTCGTAAATGCTGTCGCTCCATCGTATATTGATTTACTTTTGTCCTTAAAGGAGTACCAACAGTAGTATTTACCATCGAGAATAATAATATTATGTTTGTATGCCAAGGTTTAAGTAACGAATACAACTAACAACTAACTACACCTTTAACGGCCATTAAAACAAAGCATTTTACTCCGTTACAAGAGTTAACTGAACTTAAAGTTTTAAGAGCAGTTTATTCGGGTGAGGTCCACCTCGAGGAGTTATCGTGCAAACTTTACTGAGTATAATAAGGCGCATATTCATAAGACAAGACTCAACTTGAACATTAAAAGCATCGCTTAGTGACAACCACAAATGTAAACTGTGGACTCTACAATGTTCTTATGTACGAGTACTCTTTTAAAATATAAAATTGTGGAAATATAACAACACTTTCTTCGTACTCTCACACTAAACTTAACATCAGTAACACTAATGAATTCTTATGGAAAATGGACATAAATTAAATAATGACGTTTGGCTTGTGTTTTATGGACTAAAAATACGATTCACGGTACGGTTGTGATTTTGGTCAAACTCTGTCACTGTAACCTAGTTTTAAAGGTGCCCAGGTTGCTTAGCGCTAGCGACTGGGAAAAAAAATTACAGATTGTATAGCGCCTTTAGTGACTACTTTAAAGAACTAAAATCTTCATAGCTTTTTTTGACGCACTCGCTAGCGAGCACACTAACGTTAACTCATGGTAAGCACTCCGTTGTTGAAAATATAAATAATTTTGAATTTTTATAGTCGATCGAAAAAACAATAATTTTCCAAGAAATCCATTTATAACCAAATCTTTCCAACAGAAGGGTTGGCTTACTACTCCGGGCCTGGTTTGACAGCCCCGTTAACCCCTAAGCCGCCGAGACGCGCTTCCAGCGCTCGCGCAGTAAATTCGTTACGAACTTACCGAACGCTCGGCTTACGCTGACACAGCCGGATCATAAAGCTCTAACTTGCAAAATTGTTATTATGCTAGGATGATAGACTGGTTTTAAGGTAGACAAGTGCAAGTAGCATTGAGATATTTTTTGTCCCGAAATCTTAACTCAATGAAACTACGGTATGGTCCAAAGTGTAAGGAGAGTAGATTAACGCCTGTAGTCACAAGCATCACAGTCAGCGTGCACGCACAGGGTGGCACACGAACCAATCACAGAGCTCTCTTCAACGCTGTGCGTTCGATTTGCTGCTTCACTTAAGCAAGCATCGTTTGTAAATACCGGCGTAAATCCTCCATGCTTTAGTCTCTGATATATTAGAGAGGGTCATGCTCCTGCTGTTGGGACTAAAGGGCCTGTTGATGATGATGAGTGAAGAAAGAAAGATTGTAGCTTAATTAGTACACATATAGATTTATTGGAAATATTTTATTTAGACCACATTTATTGTGCCACATTATCTCTGTAAATAAATAAATCTTTGAATCATTACGTTTTATTTCTTTGATAGGTCGTCTGTGGGTGGACTATATTTAGATCGTGCCCAAATACGTATAACCAAATTTTCCGCTCAATGATAACATATTAAATGTTATTCATATTATAATAACAGAGTAAAACCTACTAAGTTACACAAAAGGTGTGTATGCGTGTGTAATATTTAATGTACTGTTTCTAAAAATAGCAAAACGATGAGGTTTATGATGGATGAGGCAACAAGTGGATAACACTCCAATTAACGCAAAGGGCAAAAGGCAAAGTGATATTGAGTTTCTGGAATAAAATCCATGATCTTCTTGTTTATGATAACATAGCTGGGCACCGTTAATCAAATAGTTAACTTCGTTAATCGTTAAACCGTTAATAAAAAAATTAACTTCGTTAAACGTTAAAACGTTACATTTCGGAAGATTTAACGCAAGTTAACGTTAATCGTTAATCCGTTAACACATTATAATAAAACGAAAAAAATAATATTGTATGCAAGGTTCAAATAATTTAGAAAGCTTGTATCGCGCATGGAATTTACTCCTCTTTTTAGCCACAGTTTTGACAGTTCCAACTCCTTGCCAGACAGTTTTTTTAGGATAGTTGCCAAAGCCACGATGACCCAAACTTCATAATCCACCAATATTCTAACCTATATTGGGAGCATACGCTGACAAACTTTCAGCTTTTATAAAATGACGTTGGTCTGGCGTTCACCAGCTCTTAGTCCATAGTATCTCAATCTCAGAGCCTTGGTTCAATTACAATACAATTTAGCACCAATGTGCTCGAAAAGACAAATCCAACAAATCCAAATTCGATGCGATTCCGCCGTTTCATTTAGGAGTTCCTATGGCCGCCTCCTAACTCCATCATTAGACCAGCTCAATTTCATCGTACTTACATAAGTATACCAAATTGCAGCTCAATCGGTTGAGGAGAACTGGTCTTAATTTCAGTTGCAAGATTTGTCCCACACATACTAACAAGTGAAGTCAGTATACACTCAGGGTGGAATTTTGTAATGCCACCTGGAGGGAAAGTACTCTTAATATTGTAGATAGAAAAAAAATCTCAAAGAAAACATTCCTTTATTTTTGAGAACAAATAGAACTGCATTCAAATATTTCCAAAAAATATTTGCCACACCCGGGAATCGAACCAACTAAAATCTGTTAAAAATTACACTCTGTATTTTTATTGCATCGATCGTTAGGGTCAAGTATAAGGATGAAATCTCTCTAACAAACTTGATAAATCAAAATTAAAGGAAATCCATAAAATCTTAAATTATT
The DNA here is from genome assembly GCF_963855985.1 of Ostrinia nubilalis. Taxonomy (NCBI): domain Eukaryota; kingdom Metazoa; phylum Arthropoda; class Insecta; order Lepidoptera; family Crambidae; genus Ostrinia; species Ostrinia nubilalis. The sequence continues at coordinate 314,604 of NC_087112.1, forward strand.
TTAATTATGTAGTACTACAGAAATTGTATGGTATGGTACCTAGTGAATTTTGGAAAAAATTTCGAAAATCAATGAATGCAGTTCTCTTTCTTTTCAAAAATAAAGGAATGTTTTCTTTCAGTAAAATTTTCTATCTGCAGTATTAAGAGTACCTACTTTCCCTCCAGGAGGCATTACAAAAATTCCACCCTGTATAAGCTTGTAAATAAATAAAAAATAGCATTTTTATATCGTTTCTTTCTGGTTACAAAAACTGTTTTTGGGTTCTGGAAGCCCGAACGTACTTGTCAGAACGCGTTTTTCCAGTGTTTTTCAGCGTGCCTGCTGTAGGGTAAGGTGGGGCACAATGTTACACGGGGCACAATGTTACAATGCACATTTCTCCGTCCCTTTCTATTAATTGTATGATGTTGGTATACACGTATGTCAAGCTCATAAGCCGCCATCTTTGAACCGTTGTGCCTGCCACAGTTTGTACCGAGCTTGAAAATTAACAAACAAAAATTGTTTTTATGTTATTAAACGTCGAAAAAACCATTTCAAAGTTTTTAATTTTTTGCCGGACGTGTTGTATTCAGGTCAATGTTGATATTTTTCTTTATTTTTATGTTTATTTAGCTATACAGGGTGACTGGAACTGAACCCGCCATAGCTAACAGGCGTATAGAGGAGGTCATTTGCTAATTATTGAACCTTACTTTCTATGGCTAAAGTTTTATAGTTTAGGAGATATGTCAATTTTTATACTGTTTTCAGATTTTTCCGAAATTTGACCTAAAAACTGCTTCAATTTTTTTTCTCGCGTGATTTCAACAGTTTTTTTTATTTGATATTAATATCGAATATGTCTTTATTCAAATAAAATACATTTCTGATCCAGATAATTATTGAATAGCTAGTTACGAGCCGCCAAAGTTCAACAAAAGTACAAACCACGATAAAAAATTCTACTTCAAATTCGATTGAAACAAAAATTAATGGTGATAATGGATTGCCAATAATCTTAAAAATATCTCCAGCTTCTCTTCTTTCCAATGATATATCACACGTTGTAATTGGATATTGAAATTTATCAAAAATTCAAAGTTTATGGAAGAAAATGGAGTAATAATACAAAAATTATCCATACAAAGTTGATTTTGAATTTTTTTTTCTTTATAATGTGATTATTATATTTAAATTCATTTTAAAAAAAAACACGAAAATAGTTATGAAAAGGAGTATAGCAGAAAATATGAGTTGTTTGAAGAAACTTTGTATGGATAATTTTCGAAAATTACTCCATTTTCTTCCATAAACTTTGAATTTTTAATAAATTTCAATATCTAATTACTACGTGTGATATGTCATTGGAAAGAAGAGAAGGTAGAGATATTTTTAAGATCATTGGCAATCCATTATCACCATTAGTTTTTTCTTAAATCGAAATCGAATTTGAATTTTTTTATCGTGGTTTGTACTTTTGTTGAACTTTGGCGGCTCGTAACTAGTTATTGAATCATTATCTAGATCTGAAATTTATTTTATTTGACTAAAGGTTTATTCGATATTAGTATCAAATAAAAAAATCGGTTAAAATCATGCGAGAAAAAAAATTTAAGCAGTTTTTAGGTCAAATTTCGGGAAAATCTGAAACAAATATAAAAATTGTCATATCTCCTAAACTATAAAACTTTAGTCATAGAAAGTAAGGTTCAATAATTAGCAAATGACCTCCTCTATACGCGTATTAGCTATGGCGGGTTCAGTTCCAGTCACCCTGTATATTACCGTTGAATTGTTTGTTGTAAACATACCTTAAAATATTAATTCGAATTTTTCAATTTGATTTGCCTCTCTGGGGCACTGTGTTACGGGGCACTGTGTGACACTGTAAAAGTCAGCCCCAATTACAAAATGTTTTTGTACCATTCCAAGGTATTAAAAGAAAATTGTGCGGAATCGTAAGAAGAAGACAGATTATGGTCTTCACAGAGAAAAAGATATGGCAGAAGCGATTTTGATGGTTGAAAGCATTATTTTTTAAAATCACTGCCAGATATTGAGGATACGACGACGACGTTAGCTACTTACGTCGAAATGGCAAAATTGACAATCGTCTCTATTTTCCACTTGAACCGAACCTATTATTTTGTTGTAACTTTGCGCCCCTTACCCTGTAACAGACTACCCCAGATACGGGGCTCAGTGTTACAATCGACTGATTTATTTAAAGTACAATTTAAATTTAGTAGTTCCTAATAATGTTAATGTTTGAGCTATTTCAATTAAAAAGGGATTGTTAAAGTTTATTTTTATACCAAAAACTAACTGATTGAAACAATATTTTTGTCATTATAGTCCCGTATATTTTTTTTGTAACACTGTGCCCCATCTTACCCTATCTTTTTGGTAAATAGTAGGTACTGGATTAACGATTAACGGACTTATGATAATTTAACGGAAGTTAACGAGTCCGTTAACATTATTTAAAGTTAACTTAAAAGTTAATCCGTTAATAGAAATGTTAACTTCGTTAATTAACGATTAACGGATTAACGAGTTAATGCCCAGCTATGTGTTTATCACATATTTTTTGGTATGATCTTTAAATGCAGCTTTGTTAGCATAATAGAATACAATGTAAGCATTTGCATTTTATACCTATAAAACAGTGGTATATTGCAAAATATTAAGTAGGTACCTATAATAATATGACTCAGTTGCAGTCGAATTGTTGAAGTGAATTGGCTGGTTCAAAACGAAAATATTGTCATTCCTGCATAGAATTAAATTGATCACAAAAACGTACAGCAAAAAACACAAAGTAAAAAAGACATTAAAGTCAAATCCACAGATCTGCTCATTTAAACGCGAGGGCATTACATTTGAAATGAAATGTTTTTCATCCGCGCGTCATTTTTCACGCGAAACAAGGAAATCGAACGTCGGCGCGCCGACGTCTGACACTTGACACCCGGGATGAATGCAAATCTGGCGGGGAACATTCGTAAACAGCATTGTGTATCCGAACCCGCGCATACAGTCGTCGGCCTACAAACATTTGCTGTAAAATAACACTTATTACGAGGTCACAGAGATCACCTTGCTACGCTGTTTATACTGCCATTGTTGACATTTTTATGCGAAGATTGAGATTTTCATGCGGAATAATAAAATCGGGAGTCTTTTTGTGGTTTTCATTTGCTCCGTGCAAATATGAGAATGGAATTGGAATTGGGACGCAATATTAGGTGTTACTTGATTCTATTTCTAGTTTTCGTAGGCTATCTGACTATCTACTGGTAAGCAATATAACTAAACTACTTTTTTGACTAAAATAGAAAAACACGGGTCTTAAAACGACATTTATTAATGAGTTACATTATGTACTCACGGCTTGACGTTTCAGCTGCTATGCTATGTCGAGTCATGACCCGTGTCTTTCTATTCAAGTCGAAATGGATCGCGAAACTTTAAAATCTTATTTTTTTGGTATATGTTGCCGAAACGAGACCATAATGGGTCGCACTTTTAAAAAGTTTATGCAAATGTCAGATTCTACACGCCTTAACTCTACAAGCCCTAACTTCACTAAATCTACACCTTAGGCTTAGTAGTTTACTTAGCCGTTTTATTTGCTTTTCTTTATAAAGTTTGTCCGTTCGTTCGTTTCAGCCAAATGACGTCCACTGCTGGACAAAGGCCTTCTCCAAGGTTTTCCACAATGCACACTACCCAAAAAGTTTGTGTAGTTACGAAAATACCGAATTGTTAGTTACACTTTGAATATTCTTCTTCTTCTTATTCGTTACGCTCTTGGCAGAGCGGTCGTGGTCACGTTGAGGCGTTGTTCACATCGGTTGTAGAGGCGGATACAACTCTCCGCATGATCTCCCTCCATCTCTCTCTATTGGCAGACTGTCTGGTGCAGTCACATAAGCCGTCTCCTACGTTACACTTTGCATATTGATGTTGTGTAATTTTAAAGAGGCCTTTTAAATTATTCAGGCCACTGACTTGCCTATACAATAATTCCTTTGGAAATCGCTTATGAATTTTGCCTTGTTGTATGAAAGCAAATGTTAGCTTCACGTCCTGCTTCGAGCAAGCAACAACCGTGTGCCTGAGCGTGACCCGTTCTAGTCCGGCGCGCCGGTTCCAAGTCCGGCGGGCCGCCTCTCCGCCGGTTTGCGTAAATTAAATTTTATCTCCGCACAGCCCATAAAGCAGTGTTTATATACGCTTTTGTTCGTTTTAAAAGGGCTTGTTGAAACAACCGTGCTCGTTTTCTTCAACTGCGCTGTTAATGTGGTTTGTGTATTAAATTATATTAAAGTAGAGATTTCAGGCAAGCTTCTGAGTGAATTTCGAGTGTTTCATATTACAAATTTCGTCCTTGCTATATTGTTCAAATAAACAAATCGTTTTTCATGATGAAAGTAATAGTCCAGTAGAATTAGCTTTTAAATCGGAAATAATTCCTACAAAAGATTTTATTGTTTTAATGGCTTCATTGGTTGCCCATTAAGACTCTTCTAAGTTTTCGACTTCGACGGAGTTGTGCTTAAGTGGTGGGGGCCCCCGAAAGAGGCATTTTTTCGGTTGTCCGGTTATACCGCGTAAAGGACTTACCCTATCAAAAAGTGGTCTTCATGACGGTTGAAGGGCACTTAATCCTGCATTGAATAAGACCAAATTCATATGTTTTGGACAAACCGTTCTCGCGCTAAAGTTCGGCAAAGTAGAAAATATACGTATAATTAATGACCCTCTCCACGTCCAATGGTTTGTTACCCACAGGCTTCAAGTCTTGAAAAGGGCCACCTCAACCAGTGTAACCCTATCAAGGCTTACGAGCTTGATGCGCCTATCCTTGTTCGTCCCAGCCGTTCCTTAACTGCGGTTGCTGCACCTCTTCCTGGCACTCACCTGAAAGACTCTGTGTTACCTACTGTGGCTGCCCCTCTTCCTTGTATCCTCCTGCATGACTACGTTGCCTAGCCGTATGCCTGGTCTAAGGTTCGACGCCAAAAATCAACAACAACAAGTTCATATTAAAACGCTGAAGAGTTTTTTGTTTGTTTGTTTGAACGCGCTAATCTTAAGAATTACTAGTTTGATTGAAATCATTATTTTTGTGTTGAATAGCTCATACATTGAGGAAGGCTATAGGATATATACAATCACTCTACGACTAATAGAGGCGAAGCAGTAAAGAAAAATGTTGCAAGCACGGGAAATAGAATTTAAACTATTTTCACTCGTACGAAGTTGATTTTGTGGCGTCGAACCTTGGACCAGGCATATGGCTAAGCAATGAACTCGTACAGGAGGGTACAAGGAAGAGGGGCAGCCACATTAGGTAACACAGAGTCGTTCAGGAGAGTGCCAGGAAGAGGTGCAGCAACCGCAGTTAAGGAACGGCTGGGACGAACAAGGATAAGCGAATCAAACTCGTGAGCCTTGTTAGGGTTACACTGGTTAAGGCGACCCTTTACAAGGCTTGGAAGCATGTGGGTAACAAGCCATTGGACGTGGAGAGGGTCATTAATTATACGTATATTTTCTACTTTGCCGAACTTTAGCGCGAGAACGGTTTGTCCAAAACATATGAATTTGGTCTTATTCAATGCAGGATTAAGTGCCCTTTAACCGTCATGAAGACCACTTTTCGATAGGGTAAGTCCTTTACGCGGTATAACCGGAAAACCGAAAAAACGCCCCTTTCGGGGGCCCCCACCACTTAAGCACAACTCCGTCGAAGTCGAAAACCTAGGAGAGTCTTAATGGGCAACCAATGAAGCCATTAAAGCAAAAAAATCTTTTGTAGGAATTATTTCCGATTTAATCAATTTTTGTGTTTAATTCTACTGGCCTATAAGGACGACAGCACATAACACAAGAACGGAAATTATAATGTTTGTAGGTACAAAGAAGTGTGTGAGGATACAGCCCACGTTCTTGTTGTTGGTGGTTTTTGAATCAGCACCAGATAATAATTAAAATATATCTAATCAAATCAAATTCATTTATTTGCACAAGAACATGGTACAATACAGATGTCGAATTTTTCCAAAAGTATTTTTAAGACTAAAAATATTTACGTAAAACTAAAACCAATGCATTGATTGAATCTGAAGTTAAAACAAAGCACTTTGACTGCACTTAGCCCCGCGTGCGCTTAAACCAAACTAGACAGGTGTCAACCCTGATAAACACAAGCGTGAGGGTGTATTCTAAACTAGGAAGCATGCTCGTGAATTTGATGAACTCGGTTTTAAGCCCGGTTTCCACCAAGCGGAGCGGAGAAGTGTTTTAATAATGTCTATAGTTGAAATAATGCAATCTGAACTATCTATCTACACTCCGCTCCGCTTCAGTGGAAATGGATCGAGCAGAGAAGAGAGGAGAAAGTGTCGGTCGAACTAATGCGTCGCCGACGCCGCAAAGGGGCGAACCTTTTTTTATAAAATTATACTTCTTCTTCCTTGGTGCCTCACTGATGAGGATCGCGACCACATACATTAGTGTTTCTCCACAGACTGCGGTCATAAGCTGTGGGGATCGCATAAAATTATACAGGAGAACAAAAAGTTTTTAAAGACAGCAATAGACTGACAACTACGGCTCAGCTCACACATCTCTTTCATCAAATTTTCTTTATTTGTTTAGACTAATTAAATTAGTTCTTGCAAATCGTCAAATGCTCTTAAGGAGCCTATACATGTCTCATTCTTTTTTTGCCCTACCTTTGTCTCGTCTCCTCTCCGCTCTTCTCCGCTCCGCTTTGGTGGAAAATTCTGCCAGCTTCGCCGCATACCTCCTCTTGTCTCCGCTTAGCTACGCCTTGGTAAAAACCGAGCCTTAAGCACGCTTTTTATAGCACACGCTTCGTACGTGTTGCGGGCGAACATTACCGTATTTTATTTGAATTCCGCGTTTTTCCAACATTCCAGTAACCAGTACTGCGTAGTTTGCGGCGCTATACTGTTTTAAATGCTGGTGTTATTTGAAGAGCGTGCTTCAAATGGATTTAAACGGGAAGCAGTTTTTTTATTTTACATTTTCTGGATAGTTTTTGGTGTAAAACGAACGTTCGTTTACTCTTCAATATTTTTTGCGTGAGTTGTAATGACCAGTGGTTTCCAATTAAAAAATCTTATTTGTATCAGTTATTTTTTTATAAATATACAATTTAAGTTATTTGTCGGTCTGTTACTAAAAACTCATAAAATAATGGTTTTGGAAAGCTCGATTTGAATCTACTTGCTCTATGAAAGACAGACATGTATGTGGGCGACGTCGCGACCTGTGGACTGTAACTTCAAAACATTCTATAAAAACGCTCGTAAATCCGTATTATAATCGTACCAGTTTTCTACAGCAAAATGAAATAAAGCTTGCTAAATTAGAAAAGCCATTATAAAAAGGTAAAAGGTAGCATAACAATATTTGTGCGTAAACACAAGAATAGCAAATAAAATCAGAGAACAAATCAACTTTACTGTATTACTGCATACCATACCCAAACAAAACTTCATGCACAACTTTGAACCTTATTTCTAAGGGCTTAAGACATGTGCACCAACTACCCATAATACTCTTTGATATTCGATTCTCAACTTTACTGCTTTGAAATAAGAGCACTAACATGTCCGTTGGATTTTGTTTATTTTTCTCCGTTAAAAGCCTCCGAGCGCCATTTACACGGATCGATTTTTGACCCAAATTTTTATACAGAAAGACTGAACAAAAAATATTTTGAGTTGATTTGCATTGGCCCTATAATACGAAGTTGAGGGTTTATTTAATTATGTCATTAAGGAAACTGTTTTTACCATTGTTTGTATAAAGTTCCCCAAAAATCTTTCTTTTTATTTGCTTAATTAATCCGAGAGAACCATCTTCGTCACAATAGGCCAAACTTTTATCTAACACTTTTGATCCACCAGTTAGAGTTTTTATAACCTCTTTCAACTCGCGAACTTTCTCTAACTGGTCCTTCGAGCCGGATAAACATCCTGCGCATTTAACGCCAAGAGAACTTTCGCTAAGTTTTTCCGGAAATGACCACAACGAAGGTGAGTAACAGTGAGCTTGCTAGTAGGTACCTGGTTATTATTAAGTTAGTGACTCAGCAAGTTTGTCAAAATGCCTGTGTGAATTTCCATTTATGGGAAAACTCCAAAATATAAGGAGACAGAAAATGCAATTACTTTCAGTGGCTTGCTTTACTTCGAAGAAGACTATTTTATTGTTAGCAATACGTCTGCTTATATCTGATTCTATCAGGTAATGTTGACTTACTGTACTGTCATAGGATTTTATTAACTTGCAGATGATTTATAGCCTTTTACTTATAAACCCTTTGAAGGCAACAATGTTCTTATTTTCTCAGTCTTACAACTTTGTTAATTAATCATTCATCCATTGGCATTAAATGGTGTACCGATTCGACCAAAAGGGGAGGAGTTTCCGAGACAGTTTCTATTGATATTTGGGGATTTAAACCGAGACTAGGATCGAGTTCAATTTTGGAATAGAAATAACATGGCTTTATTGGATGAAGATGAAAAAGAACTAAAGGGGTAACTACTTCTGCCTTTTGGGACGCAATAAATAAAAGTCAAACCCAAAACGTTGATTAAAACTCAACTGTAAATATCTAAGCGCGATAGAAATTTTTGATAAAAGTTTAGAGTACCTACTTCTTGCTCGATGGACTGACGATCTCATTAGATGACAGTTATTGGAAGAAAGTAGAGTTTAGGTATCTCATTTGTGTCAAAACAAGTTTTTGCATAATAGCAAATAATATGGAAGATTGTTAGCTCTTAAGTTCCTTGGGAAATGACGATGATGACTTTAAAGATTTTTTACTGAAATTCTCTAACAAAAGAGTAGAAAAACTATTTAAAGCTTTACTGACTTGCCTCTACTCTATCCAGTGACTAGACAAAACTCGGTTTGATAGATATGACGTGTTTTAGTGCACAGTCATCCCAAAATGGCGGCGGAACTACCTCCTCCAGTCACTTATAAGTTCGCGACGACCTACTTTGTGGGGTAGTTGAACAATATCATTGTTTTGTTTATGTTGTTGTACGCGTGGGATTCATTAGGGCGGTATTATTAATTCAAAGAGGAGCGGCGTTTCAAACGCGTATTCTGGAACTGTGATGCTTTTGATTTGTACTGAGATTGTTTGGAGAAATGATAACTCTATGATATTGGAAATAAGATTGCTTGTCAAAAACTTTTATCATTTAGTTGTTTATTTACTACGCCCCGTTTATTTTTTTTTCGTGTATTTCGTGTTTTTTTTTGTCAGTTACTATGCTGTCGAGGGCTAGATACAGTTTTGATGTCGTGCTCGTGACCCATACTTGTCACTCTGTTGAATTTATAGACATTCGAACACTTGGAAACGCTTGTGAAATCATTAGCAGACTCATTATTTGAAACAAAATAGAGACACCTACTGATAAATAAATTAATCAGGATTTAAGACATACGACATACTTCAATTGACATTATTTTTCCTTTCGCTATCAGACGCACTTATTAGCGGTCAAGCTGTAGATCCTGGCTACACAGGAGTTGCAGCGGTGGGAACGAGAGGTGGAAATAGTTCCGTTATCAAACGCTCCTAATATTTATTTATCAGGCTATGGGAACCCATATCCCATAATTTATATATTTATATTCCCATCTGATAGAGCAATTCCCAACGCCTCCATCGCGTCATGCCCCCATTACGGCCTCAATCTCGAGCGCTTTCCATTAGCCCTAAAACCCATAAAAAAGAATTAACCATTACAGGGGGTATTTATTCTGGTGCTTCTCACTCGAAAGCACTCGCATCAACCACTCGAGAGTTATAATCTCTCGATCGACAGACGGTGCCTACGTGATGCTCATCCAATATAAATTCCCGCACTTTTAGGGATGTAGCGGTATCGATATGTTACAAAGGGCAAGGCCTACCTGTGGCGTAAGATGTAGGGCTCTTTCAAATGAGACTTTCTGAGTTGAATTAACAATGACATTAGTGTTCAGTCTGACTGCTCAAATGTCTTATTTGAATGAGCATTTACGTAACGCAGTTGACACTCAAATACCTACTTAGAAAAACGTAACGTTGTGTGTAACTGTTGTAGAGACTATTGAAGCTTTTTAAAAATAATGTATATTTTAAATATTATTGTAGTTGTTTCACAGTACCTACATATAATAAAAAAACAATTAGATACTCTTCATTTCACACTACATAAAACAATCAATGACACAATTGCCGTATATTTATTTGCAAAAAATAATCATTTCGTCAATATAAAATAAAATGAATTGCTGTTCAAAGGTTTTTGCTGTTACATATAACCAAAATATTTTTGCGCAAAAATAATAAAATAAAAGTAAAGGTAATATTTAGCTGTCAATTCGTTTATCGTAAGCCTCTGGGAGCGCGAGTTGTCGATGATTATTGTTCCAACACAAACTAGTTATTGGCTGTATTTACTCAGTTATTGGTAAATATTTTTAACGTTTTATTATACAATAAAAGATTTAATTGTTTAAAAGTAACAATGACTTTGACTTATGGTTTTATCGATATTTAATTTTCTGGTAGTCTCCCCTCACTACCCCATAACTTTTGAGGCGTTCCCTAAAATCGTCGCCTCAGGTTTACTACACCATGCGGGAGATGCATCCCCGAGGAGGAAAACACTATCACAGTTTGAATGTTTAATACCTTTACTTGTTAAAAAATCTAATTTTGTAACAAAATGAGATTTTTTTTATCAAGAGGGAGGGTAAAAAAGCAAGTTATGTTATAAAAAAATACTTACTCTACAAGTCTTTTTCACTTTTTTAAACTGTTGAAAAGGACATTGGGAACTTTAATATGAGAAAATGCCCCACGGCGGACAAAGATGAAACGTATTTTATTTCAAAGCTTTATACTTGTAGGTATATTCACTTAAAGCGCTATGTTGTGAGATATGGGAATTCTGAGATATGACGAGTCTAAGTTGAAAATATATTTGTCTAAAATTATTTGATATTTTTACATGTTATGTTGTTTGGCATTGCAGAGTAACCAATAAAAGTAAATAAAATAATATAAATAAATAAAAAATATAAATAAAATAATATAAATAAATAAAAAATTATAAATACTTAAATTAATATTAGACAACATCTCATATATTACTCCAACCCAAAATAAGTAGCTAAGGTATTTGTGTTATGGAAATCGGGAACGACGAACCACAACACACCCAAACCAGAGACAATGTGAAAAGATCGTTTTCTATATTGTCCCGGCCGGGAATCGAACTCGGGACCTCAGGATTGGCCCGGCACACCTTGAAAACCGGTGTGTGCGCCTCTCCGCCACGGAGGTCGTCAAAATTGTTAACTAAATGTAAAATAAAATAAAATATTAAAACTTCATTTTCTCAATATTCCCATATAAGAGAGAAAAAAAAATGCACGGAAATTCATTGGATATTAGTATGTATCATCTGTGATAGGTTTCGTTTGTGTCCGCTACTTTTCGAAAAGTAAAAAAGAGATTAAGCACGCCAAAGTTCAAAAGAAGAGTAGGTATACTTATTACATATGGGTATCATGATTATACATTTTCTTCGTTTCTTTACCCCATAAATCGATCTTTAAATTAAATATTCTTACCTTAACATTTTGAAACGCTTTTCTTTTACCCAAGGTTCACCACATAAGTTCGCAAATGACCTGCCTTAGGGCAACCGAACACTACCACTCGCTGAATTTTTAATGCGTCGCCGGCCTTCGCTTTGTGGACAAATCGAATTTGCCCGACTACCCGCCATTACCGGTTTATAGAGGAAAGATTTTAGGCGGCGAGACGAAGGTCAAATTTGAGAGAGAAAAAACACGACGCATTAGAAATTTTTGTTAAGGGCAGGTTTGTTTGTAAATGAAGCAAGCGAATTTTGAACAAAATTTTTTTTTTTATGTCACAGGAGGCAAACGAGCAGACGGATCACTTGATGGTGAGTGATTACCGTCGCCCATAGACACCCGTAGTCTCAGGGGCGTTACAGGTTGTTGTTATTAAAACTACAATAGAAGATAATAATATCATAGGATTTACTATAGAGCCCGCATTGCACCTATGGGATGCGCGAGAGTCATAAGACGACTTGCAACAGACGGCTGCCCATTAGTGCCCATCCCAGACCATAACGCAACTACGGTGGCAGGGAATCCCATCGGGGGCACATAAAATGTGATGAGCACGGTTATTTAAAAGTACCTACCTTTAATCTGTTTAGGCCCGATTCGACCAAACTTTTATCCGCGAATAACTCCTGGTATAACTGGCACATTTACAATTTCAGCACGGCAAATAATAATATGTCAAAATGTCGAATAACTGACAATTTATTCTGAGATTAATATTTATCTACTCTTGTTTGGTCGAATCCATCTCATCTGGTAAAACTTTGCTTAGTTTGGGACTATAACATATAAGTAACATATTTGCAGTACATAGCTCTGAAGGTGCTACTGCAACACAAATTTTAAGTCTGATCGTGCCTGTACTTGAAAGCACTGAAACGTAGACCTCATTTGAAACATTTCGCGCGAGTAGACATTGGCTTCACATAACTCCAACTGACGCGGTCTTATATAAAACTCTCCGAGGAATGTCATGCCACGTCTACAGTATCGGAAAAATACTTAATTGGGATTCTTCTGAAGCTATTCACATACTTTTCACCTTTTTCCACTTATTTGCCTTCCAAAGGGTTTAATGTGTTACTTTCATGTCGCGTGCCAGATATAGTATTTATTTTTAGACATATATTTTTTCGTGGGATAATATTTTTTATTCGTCTCGGCTTTGTTACGAATTAAAAAATACCTACCTCTACTTAAAAATAATATTTACAGAACAAAAATTGTATTGTAATAATTTATTATCATAATATGTTTCGTAAGTTATTATTACTCGTAGTCAAATCTTTAAACAAATCCAAAATGTCTATCGAACGACGTTTTTCAACACCTACATAAGATTTTAAACTTTCGCATTTCAACTAAAATAGTAATTATCCACTATTTTAGTTTTTCAATAAAACTCATTTATTTCTGTAAGTAGGCTTTAAAAAAGCACTTTTGCATGTCCCAGTATTAACCCTACCACTGCTTCAGGACAATAAATGGGCCAGTGCTGAGAAGAAGCAGCGCAAGAAACTCAGTCACTATTGTCAGCCTCTTTTTCAAAGGTTTACAGGCTTTAAAATGTACAAAGTTATAAACATTTATGCGAGCTAGGCAGTAACACATCCCAAACATTTTTACCTTTTAAATAATCATCGACTTTATAGTAGCCCTTTTTCATTAAGGTACTTTTAATATGTGCTTTGAATTTATGAATGGGTTTGTGGTAATTTATTAAAGAATTTAATACATTTTCCCATAAATGAATTACCAATCTTATGCAATCTGATATTTGGAACGGCAAGTTTATTTTTGTTGAAAACATTTGAAAGATACTCGACTTTCACAACTAAAACATATTAAAGTCAAAAGTTTCGCATTAAAGTAACACTATTAGTATAGGTAAACAGCTAAAAAAATCTCCAAAGAAAGAGTCCCAAGTCCGTTTTATCTGCGTACTAACATTTTTGCGATTAAGCACCTTCACACAAACTTCTGGAACTCAACAATGGAACAATCAGACGGGAAGAATTGGGTATCATTTCCAAGTTTCAGCTCCCGACGACCTCGGCACAATACAGTGGGGTGGAGAAGACCCTCGCTGAACTTCACTTGAACTTCAATTTTTATGTCTTTACTAATATTATAAATGCGAAAGTAGCTCTGTCTGTCTGTCTTACTTTCACGCCTAAACCACGAAACCGATTTAGGTTAAATTTGGCATAGAGATAGTTTGAGTCCCGGGAAAGGACATAGGATAGTTTGTATCCCGGTTTTTAAAACAGGGACGTGCGCGATAAAGTTTTTCTGTGACAGACAAAATTCCACGCGGGCGAAGCCGCGGGCGGAAAGCTAGTATTATATATATTGCAAGAAAGGATTTTTTCCTGGCGGCTTGGTGACTGGAATTGAACCGCCACCGGTGCAGACGGAGAAGATGGTGAATTGTCTGCACGTGAAAAAGAGGTTGTCCGGCTTGCAGAAATTTATAAAAGTTACCGTTCCTTGTATTGTAATTAGAAATGTAAATAAAACAGCTCCCTCTCAATTGACACAATTTATTTTGTCTCGTAAGCTCGTATACAGTTGACAATATTACGATATTATAACTACTGTAATAGATAGTGCCAATCTCAAGGGATTCAGGGTCGTTAATTAGGTTCGGTTTGGTGAATATTATTGCCACTACAAATTTCTTAAAACTCAGCCTAAATATTAAAAGACTCTACTAGTTAATATAACTGCGCGATGTCAGGTCGGAAAGACTCCTACTTGAAGGATGGAAAAGTGGGTACCTTGGAAGCCATGCGGTTATAAGCCGTTACCCTGAACGTTCCTCTCTTCTTCCGGGGTCCAACGGGTCTCGCACACTTTTAGGCTACAAGCAGCGTCCTCCACGGCCTCAAGCGCGCAGTGCCAGATGAAGCTCTTGCATCTCCTCGACAGGAAAGCGTTCAAACTCTTGCAGAGACAGAGGTTTGATGACAAGGAGGAAATGCGAAGAGATCAGCAGTTTAGAAAGGAGAAATAATTTATACGAAATGATAAGAAATCAATATGAAATATTGAAATATCTAAAATGTAAAATGTCCCGCATCTGAAACGAAAAATACGAGTGTCAACATCACATGTGGAACGTGGCATTAGGTTATGAAAAAAACCAGCAATGGGAAACAAATACTTACGAAGACTGCTCGCTAATTTGAACTTCACTCGCAGTCTTCAGCATCCCAGCCCTCATCCAACATAACGTTTAGGAAATTTCTGAAAGAAACGATCACATGAAATACCACGTACTGGAATACGAAAAATATCAATCACGAAAAAATAAATAAATTCTCCGACGGGAACTTACCTCATGTGTGTTATTTTTTTTAATTTATCAAGAAATTATCGTGGATGCATTTTGCATCACCCGATTTGAAATACAGGGAATTACATTCCCGAAAATAATAAAATTGCGGTTGCGCACGATCGACCAAAATTCCTAAGTGATTTGACAGCTCAACTGACAGTCGCGATTCCATTGACATCGCGAGACGTTTCGTTTCGCCGCTTAAAAAAGTGTAAATATGTACTAACAAAACCATGATGAAAACAATTTCCAGAACACTGAAAATATTCTATTTAAAAAATAGAATAATCAATATAAAAACACTAGGAAATGTTTCATCAAAATATATTTCAATTGACTGAGCAAAAAGCGCCATCTATTGAAAATTAATTCTAAATCACGCCAATAGATGTCGCTAGTGGTATCCTAAATCCAAATATCGAGAAGAAATATCAATTTGTGAAAAACAGCCAAAACTGCAACGCTACAATATACATCCCTTCCTAAGACGAATTGGGCAAGGAGAAGGCTCTTCCAAGTTAAAATTCTATTGATTCTATTAGGCCTCAGCCTCGAATTTAGCGGGCAGCGGGGCGGCGCCGGTAGCGGCGCGGGAGTGGCAGGATCTTATGCGTAAAATCAAATAGACCGGTTCTCGAAAACAGCGGCGCGGGAGCGGGCAACGAGCGGGCAGCGGCGCGGGAGTGGGCAACGAGCGGGCAGCGCACTCCTTCTTTTGCCCACAATAAATCGAGCGTTAGGAATAAATTTGAATCGAAATAAAATTGTCGCCGTTGTTCAGACATTTCGTTTGCGAATAAAAACAAATATCTCGACAACACAACCCCGAACACAACACTTCGCCGCTAAAGCGCCGCGCGAGCTGCCCGCTTGTTTCGAGAACAGGTCAGCGTTGCCCGCCCCGCTCCCGCGCCGCCGCCGCTCCCGCGCCGCTGCCCGCTAAATTCGAGGCTGAAGCCTAAAAAAGGTATTTAAACGTCAAAAACGAAACAAAATCTGTTTAGCATAGGTTCGTTCGTTTCAGCCAAATGACGTCTACTGCTGCACAACGGCATCCCCCAAGGATTTCCATAATGACCGGCCCTGCACTGCTCGCGTCCAGGTACGCAATATTAATGAGTAGACACACAGACGCAATTTTCAAAAACTTCAGGAGCCAATCTCTATGGATCTAACAATGGGATCATGAAAATCGCCCTTGAAGTAAAGAAAGAAAGGAAAATAGGGGGTATAACGTATGGTTCATCATCACATAAACATTTTACATACTACCACGTAGATACTACTTATTGCAACAGTGGGTCATGTGCTCTAGTATGACAGTAAGGGCATGACATGCCTACTTCACCCACACCTACTGCGCCTGACGAAGCGAACTATCCGCCAAAAAACAACAAAGGATCGGAACAAAGAAACAATACCAGCTTTTGTTTCGAAAACAATCCAATTAGTTGCGAAAAGGCTGACGGGGAGGGGCAAGGGGGGGGGGGGGGGGGGACAATTAAACCGTCTTTGATAAAAAGAGAGGGCAGATGCCATCTCAATGTCTTGATTGGAGATTGACATTTTAACTTCCCGATTTAGTTCGATTGGGAACTTTTTGGATTTTTTGAAGATCCAAGTTGAGATGTTCATTAGGAAATTACAATTTGAATATTTCTAATTTGTTTCTGTATTCCGTTTCCAGAAATAATTAATAACGCAAAACGATTTTTGTAAAGCGGCATACAATTTTCTTAGGAATTCTTTTAAGTATTGTTTGTGTCATTAAGTTAATAAGTTAATACATTGAACATGTACCTATTCTTGTTAAGATTTATACAATTGTATTGGTGTAATTAACTGTTGGTGAACCAAATAAATAAAATAAAAATAAAATAAATAAAAAATCTGCTGTCAAGCAGTCTTTCCTGAACACTATAATCCGGGCCTTTTCAATGCGAGAGTGAATAGGCACTTACAGGGCAGATATGTACCATCCTAGACTGCATCTCACTTAACATCAGATGCGATTGCGGTAAATTACCTGCATTGTCTTGTTTAAGAAAAACATCTTTCATCAAGAAATATTTCTCAAAAACAGTCATAATTTCCGTGACTGTTGTTTAATGAGATGCAGCAATAAATAGTAGGTAAGAGTGTCTACTTTTTCACCAATTACGAGGCTTCTTAACCAGAACTCTCCCACAAAAACATCTAATTAAGAAAAACACTGTTCCTCAAACTGTCATCTCCCTAAATCAGTATTAATAACCCCCTTTAACCGTTTCATGTTTTGACAAGTGACTTATCGGCGTCCCCTGACGTAACGCGTCCCCAGGGCCGCGAAGGGGTCTTTTGGCTTATATCCGAGTTTTTGATGACACTTTGAAATATAGGACCGAGACAACCCCTGAGAGCATTTTAGGGTTTTTTCACTTTACGAAGTTAATTTCGAGTTGAAGTTGTTTTGTGTATTGTTACAATGTTTAACGTTTACGTCAGTTTTATCCTGAAGAGGTTTCGTATGCTTTGGCGAATCTTTCGCTTCTGTTATTTGGATTGACCCAGATTGTATTTTGATAAGGACTCGTCCTCATAAGAGAGTAAAAACGTACCGCAAAATGCAGCTAGTCACGCATTTTTAAAAGGAATTATAAATATTTCATTATACTCTTCGTTTCAGCCAAATAATGTCCACTGCTGGACAAGGGCCTTTTCATTTCAAGGATTTCATTACACTTATTTAATTTCAAGTGAATAGAAATTAGGTGCTTTAATTTAATTAAAACTATCTCAAAACATTTATTTATCAGTAAAATATCTATTATAAAAAGCTGTATTTTTATTACCGAAATAAATAGAGGCACTTTAAGTAATCATCATCAACAGCCCTTTACAGTCCACTGCTGGACTATGAGCCTCCTCCACTATAGTGGAGGGTTTTGCCATAATCTCCACGCTTGGAGTGTGGTAACGGCAGAGTAGAATACATTTGTCACCAACCCCTACTCTTCCCGCGGGTGTCGTAAGAGGC
Source organism: Ostrinia nubilalis (assembly GCF_963855985.1). Classification (NCBI taxonomy): domain Eukaryota; kingdom Metazoa; phylum Arthropoda; class Insecta; order Lepidoptera; family Crambidae; genus Ostrinia; species Ostrinia nubilalis. The sequence goes on from NC_087112.1 coordinate 332,669, forward strand.
GACTTAGGGACTACACATCAAACAGAGAATGGGCAGCAGCGCTCTCTGAAAAACATCAATCTTTTAAACTGCGATCTCCAACTTTAAGTAATATCCGAAACTTTTTCTCAAACAAGTACTTACCTGGAGTTGTGTTTCAGATAGTCTGGTATTCCCAGAATAATTGAAGCTGGGCAAAAGTTGATAATTATTCCCTTTTACTTGGGAAGAAGTAAGCAAAATAAAAACTTGGAGGAGATCTTGATAAAATGATATTGTTTCGCGAAGCCACTGAAAGGAGACCATCGAAAACTTCACGAACATAAAACCAAAGCGAAATGAATACTCAAGTAACCTAATTAATATAAATCATAATATTATTAAAATAAATAAGACTGAAAAATTGGTTTGTTATATCCCACAAGCCTTTCCTGGAAATAATGAGTATTATTAATTGTAATAATCCGGTTTGTTTTTCAATTTTATAAGGAGTTATGGGTTTAGGATTAAAGGATACAAAATAATTATTTAGTACAGGTACAAGTTATTAAGTAGGTACAAACGCAGCATGTGATGTCCACCCACAAGATGGACCGACGACCTCATAAATGTAGTAGGAAGGCGCTAGATGCAGGCCGCTACCAACCGGGCGATATTGAAATCATTGAGTGTGGCCTATGACTGTTCAGCAGGGGACGTTCTGTGACTGAAATTATGACAAGTTTTTGTACCAATGTGTCCTAGATTGTTGGATTTTCTACTTTTATTTTGAAAAGAAGGAAGAATGAGTTCCACGCAAAATTATTAAAACAATCTGGTAAAGGTCGCGGGAAGAGCCTGGATGCGGGCAGCGCAGGACCGTGCATTGTGGAAAACCTTGGGGGAGGCCTTTGTCCAGCAGTGGACGTCATTTGGCTGAAACGAACGAACGATTAAAACAATACGGCTGGGTTGCACCACTTTATTTTAACCGTAACAATAACAATAACCGGTGCTTTTTGACAGATTGACAGATTTCTGACGTTTGTCAAAGTTAAAGTAAGATGGTATAACTCAGCCTAATTGATTTCTGTTATGTCTCGATTCGCTGACTGAAAAGGCTACGAACAAAATCCGTGGTAAAATTTACTTAAGTGAACCCGCGGTCAAAAGCTTGTTTAGTCAAACATATGTATTCGTAGAAGCTTAAATCTTAACAATCGTAGTAGCTATCAGACCGATGTCAATATACAAAGGTAATTGTTTGAATTGGCCGCTGCGATACAAGCTTTCTAGCTTAGTGCAGAGACCGCCAGAATAAAATTGTACATGTGACATCTTTTAGAAATAAATACTTCTTACTTTTAGTTTACACTAGAATAATCTTTATTTCAACTTCACCCTAAGCTCACGCAGCGGCCCAATTAAACCAAACAGTTATAATGTAACGAAACAGTCCAAAGAAGGCGTTGAAGTTAACCGTTGGTTAAACTATAGCGACCGAGCGTCAGTTTTCTTGCTCAAGTTAAATTAGCTCCGGGAATTTATTGCCGAAGTAACCGGAACTTGATGAGCGAGGAGCTCATTGATTTGTAGCGCGAATTAACGTTCTTGAGAATTATAAACATTCCTCAAGATGCGGTCGTGGTAAGTATGCTAATTATTGGATCAAAGACAAACTAGTAATCAATCAACTTTTACTTTACCTGTTTATTCTTTTTGGACTTGCACCGCAACAAAAAAAGTCATAAAAACTCATAAAACCCATTTGTTTTTGGAAATAGGCTTTTTCTTGCGTTGCTTCTTCTCAGCATTGGCCCATTTATTGTCCCGAAGCAGTGGTAGGGTTAATACTGGGACTTGTAAAAATGCTTTTTAAAAGCAGACTTGCAAAAAAAAAAAAGTATTATAAGTTTTTTAAGAGTTGTTCCGTTAATGTCTTTTTTCGTGCAGAAACACCAAGTGGAAGTGAATAGTTTGCAGAACAACTTCATGTTTAACTGCGCTCAGAAACTTTGCTGTGGCGCTTCACAGCGTCATACAGGATACCTGACAATTAAAAGTCTTTGAAGCAATCTCTCCAAGCAAGTTCTTTCTGTAGTACGTGGTAGTACTTAGGTAGGCACATACAAGAAGTAGAATATGGGTGGTCGTACAGACATCGCTTCGGAGACAACGCTTGTGATTTTAGTATACTCGCAATATTGCAACCAAATAATATTATGACTTAGATTTTTTTTTACTTTTGTAGTCAATCTTTGTTTCAAAAGCATTATAATAAAATGCGATAACTAGGCTGAAAGTAGAATGGTTGACAGACACAAAAAATACAGTTCGTTCGTTCGTTCGTTTCAGCCGAAATACGTCCACTGCTGGACAAAGGATTCCACAAAGACCGTTCCTGCGCCGCTCGCATCCAGGTACCTACCTCCCGCGACCTTCATCAGATCATCGGTCCACCTAGCTAGTGGGAGGCCTGCTCACGCTACTTCTTCCGGCTCGTGGTCGCCACTCAAGAACTTTCCTGCCCCAGTGGCCGTCAGCTTTACGAGCTATGTGCCCTGCCCACTGCCACTTGATTTTAGCGATTCTGCTGCTTAAGTCAGTCACTCTGGTTCTCCTACAGATCTCCTCATTTCTGATTCGATCACGCAGGGAAACTCCGAGCATAGCACGCTCCAAAAAAAAAATACAATGTCAAAAGATAAAATTTACGAATTTAAATCGATAGAGAAGAATGAAAATTTCGCATTCGTTTTACGAACAGCTACCGCAATGTTATTTAAATTCCAAAAGCAAATAATTCCGTATTAACGACGAATAAATTATTTTAATTGATTGAAGGAATAAAGCTTAATTTCGATGACTTGTTTCATTTCAATTGCTGTATTGATTAATCCGTGTTTTCGACGATATCATGCGAATTACTGGAGATTTACATTCATGATTAATAAATGAGTTTTCATGTATACTTTTTTATAATTCCTGTTTTTCTGTAGCAGTTTTTTTTTAGTTTATTGAATCACCTGTACTTCTTGGTACTTTATAATAGTAGAAAAAAGTGTTCCTTAGACTGAGTCTTAGACATCTTAATTTAAACTTTGACAAACGTCAAAAATCTGTCAAGCTCCATACAAAAAGCACCGGTTATTGTTAATGTTACGGTTAAAATAAGGTGATGCAACTCAGCCTTAGAGTTTTCTTGCTAACCCCATACTATTGTATCGATATCATATTTTGCGTTATCTACAAAATAAAGATCACTAAATAAATATCTTCAAATGAAAAGTATCCTTCGTTACAAAATCTTTTAATGCGATACAGGGAATGCCATTTTATTTTGGGAAGAAGCAGAGATTAAATATTAATTAGATTATGAAGATTAATGCGGGACTCCCCCGGGGAGCATATTTTGTCCCTTTTTCATTATTGGTATGAAATTCAGTATTTTAAGCCTATTTTAATTTTAAAGCAAGAAAGAAAAGAAAGAAAGAAACATTTATTGCTATGGACATCACAAAAGACAAAAGAGGTAAAATGAAAAAAAAAAGCAAATAAGACAGAGGTGACATAAAACATACAATAAATGAATGAATAAACTAAGCAGTGCCACCCTGTCGCACAGCGATGCCCATCGCAATGGGACCCCACTCAGCATATGCCGTGGCCCCCGGTGAGGGAAGCCACGACGCTGGTTTTCAGTGTGCCCCATGCCGAGTGAGAGTCACGGACACTAACCTATACTGCATAAAATATACATACATAAATAATAATAATAGTGCGCGTATAAATTTTAAATGTATATACAGACGTAGTAGAAAATAATAATATACGATATAGACGAAGTAGAAAAGATGTGATAAGATATTTATAAATAAAAAGATAATATTTAAAAAACAAAACTGTGTGTGTGTACATAATAATAATAATAAATTGTAATGTATTAAAGTGCGTTTGTGTATACTGTGATTGTGTGTGTCTCGACGTCCGCAAAACAGTCTCGATCGATCGAATCATTCTGCGTGGTTGTGGCTATTCATAGCATCAGTTAAATCAGTTTGGCCCATAATCTTGAGCGCTTTAGTCGCATACCCACAATACAAAAATAATAAATAAACAAAATAAAATACATCAGTGTCAGATCAAATTAATTATATAAAATTCATTTACGCATAGGTATTTAAAAATATAATCATGTCAGATAGTTGTTATTACGATGTCAATTAATTGTATACAATCATAGTGGTGCTTAAATGCTATGTCGAGAGGAGAGAGTCAGTTCTATGAGAAGTCAAATCAAGTCAAGCTACTACAGTCCTAAATACGATGATCGGTGACCTACCTACCCCCGTGATCGTTTGTCTGGAAACTTGAGGTATGGATACAAGTTACCTACGTTAATAATTGTGTACTAAAAACGTGTTCTCTGTACTTTTTTTTAAAAGTGCTTATTGTTTTTAGACTACGCAATGGCGGTGGCAAGTCATTCCAGCACTTGGAAGCGGCAAACCTGAAACTACCCCGGAAGGCAACGGTTCGGTGCGGGGGAAGGATGAGAGCGCTGCCGGAGCGACGGGTCTGGTGCGAGTGGACTTCCCGAGTCCAAACTAGTTTCTCCAGTAGATAAGTCGGAACATTGTGTTTTATTGTACCAAAAAGCAATGTAGCAAAGTGCAACGCCCTCCGTGAGTTCATTTTTAATATTTTAGAATTGTTTAAATATGGCGTAACGTGTGCTCTTGGCGGGATCGAGAAACAAAAACGAGCACATGAATTTTGCACACGTTGGATAGCTTGTTTGGTGCGCGACAGCAGCCGAGGTCCATAAACCACGTCCATGTAATTAAATTTAGAAAGAACTAAAGAGTCGCACAACCTAATACGATTTTCAATGGTCAGATATTTACGTATTTGGTATAACACTTTAAGTCTATAATAACAGTTCCCTATTGTATTATTGATATGTTTCTCAAAGCGCATTTCCTCATCCATAAGGAGTCCCAAGTTTTTCGCCTCTGTAACCCTTTCTATTGATTCCCCCTTAATCAAAACTCTAACTCCCCTGTTTGTGATCTTTCTTATCTGATCTTTAGAACCCAATATCATATATTTGGACTTACTCCCATTTAATACCAGGGAATTGCACTTAGCCCAACTAGCTATCCGATCAAGATCCTCATTTAGATTGACAACAGCTTCACAAATATCTTTTGGTTTACTTGATATATACAGTTGAATGTCATCAGCGTAAATGTGATATTTACAATTGTTAATATGGTTAGTTACGTCCGCACTGTAGATGATGAACAGAAGTGGGCCCAAAATTGAACCCTGTGGGACTCCTCGACCAACAGCCACTTGGTCCGATACTCGTGTAGTACCCCCATCATCTGAAATCTCGACACACTGTGTTCTGTGCTCAAAATAACTGTAAAACCATCTCACCGCATGTGGACTGAAACCATAGTAATGCAGCTTGGCCAATAGCAGCGGGACACTTATGCAGTCAAAAGCTCTCGAGAAGTCTAACAAGGTCAACACAGTGCCATCCCCCCTGTCCTGAGCAGCCAGCACATCATCGACTACCTGGAGCAGAGCCGTTGCGGTGCTATGAGCCTTACGAAAGCCAGATTGTTTATGTGGAAGTATATCATTTTGTTCCAAGAAATTTTTCACTTGATCCGACACAACTCTCTCCAGAACTTTAGATAAACACGGCAGTATACTGACAGGGCGTAAATCAGACAAAGATGTTGGCAGCGTTTTTTTTGGTATTGGCTTGATTAGCGCTTTCTGCCAGTCCCTAGGGAAAACATCTGTGGTAATAGAACAGTTCACTATAGCCGTTATCGCTGAAAGAGATTGCGGCAAAGTCAGCAATATCATGTCAAGAGAAACACTGTCTAATCCTACGGCATTTGATTTTAAACTTTTCAATACTTTTAGAATGTCGATTTCCTTTACAGGTTGTATGTCAAATTGATTCGCAACGATACAGTTAAATTCAAAAAAAGTCAGTTGGGATATGTCAACGCTATCATCACCAGGCACGTTCAAAAAATGATTATTAACAAGATTGGGATCGCTACAGAGAGAGCCTGGATTGTCAAGTGTTGTTTTAAGACGTACATGTTTTTTTATATGGGACCATACGACTCGGGGGTCATTAGTTTTGTTATTGATGTATTGATCAAAATAAACCTGTTTCTCCCTGTCCATTGCCTGACTCACACAGCGCTTAAGATCCCTATAATATTCTTTATGCTCGATGCGTCCAGATAGACGCGCCCTTTCCCAAGCCTCATCCCGCCTTTTCATCATCAATTTAATATTATATGTAAGCCATGGATATTGATGAAACCTCACATTAACAGTTTTCAACGGCGCATGTATGTCAAACATATTTATCACAAGCCAATTAAATACCTGAACCATTTCATTCACATCAAACAGATTACATATGCGATCCCAATTTAAACCTACGATTTGTTCTCTAAATAACTCCTCATGTATATCCCCAATAGCTCGGCGTCTCAATTTTATTGGTTTTGGTTTGAATTTCCTGACGTTTACACTACATACTATAAATGCGTGATTACCTAGGTCATGCATATGATCTACTAGGACACAACATCCCTTCATATCAGTACAAACCAAATCAATCAAAGTTTCACTGTGCGATGTAAAATGTGTTGGGTTCTGTACACATTGAACCAATCCATTGCATGTCAAAAAATTACTTAACTTAATATAATTATTGTCATGTAAACTAAGCATATTAACATTAAAGTCCCCTAATAATATAACATTGTCACACCATGCAAATGTTTCCAATGACAAAGCCACTGCATCGAGAAACACATCAATAATAAGCCACGGTGGTCTATACGCGGTCCCTATAACTAGCTTCCTTCCACTCATAGTTAGGCATAACCACATCTGCTCGACATTTTCCGAAGGAGGGTGGGACAGAACCCGCGCGCTCACTCCTCGGCGCACGTAAAAACCTACTCCTCCGCCGCGCGAGCGCACGGAGCTCGGCCGCGGAACGTGTCTCAGTCTGTATCCCGGCACCGCCGGTGCGCGCGCGTCCTGTCCCTCACGCAGCCACGTCTCGTTTATTGCCAGTAGGTCGACGTGATGCTTTTCCACAGCTACTATGAACTCATCGTGACGTGTACCGAGAGAACCAGCATTAAATAAACCCAATTGAAGCTTACGTTGCTTACTCGCGCCCGGTAATATTATTATTGTAAAATGAATGAATACCGATCGGCACACGTCGTATTTTAATCATTATTCGATGCGTACGTATTGTAGCTGTTGAACTGCGGTTAGTAGGCGTAATTCGACTGCGACGCGAGTGACAGAAAATAGCAAACCGGTTTTGTGAGTGCGGATCTATGTGTAAATTGTAATAGTGTGTAGGTCTAATATATTTAATAGTGAATGTGTAAATAAAGCGGAATAAATGTTGCGGGCGAAATGAAATCATAAATATGAAAATAATAATATGCAGTACCAAGTATGTGTAGGCGAAAAGATAACACTGCTCAGTCTCAAGAATAGAAACGACCACACAAATCAAAAACAAATTAGACAGCAAACAATAAAACAAATAAACATCGATTGGACACAGTAATACGATCAACAGAGAAATGTTTAGGCTAGGTTTCTCAAACCGTTTTCCCTCCAAAAACCCTCCTTACATCTTCTTCGCACCTGATGCGCATTGCAGGCCCGCCGTGCTCCTGGCGGGCGTAGACCCGGCCCTCACGAGTCCAGACAAACCGCCAGCCGGTCTTCCTGGCTAACTCCCGAGCCTGGTTGAATAGCTGGCGGTTTTCCCTTGTTAGCCTCTCATTAACATACATAGGCCGCGGAGATGAACGCAAACCTAGTCCTTCCGTGGTTAAGCTTCTCCGAACCCGAGCTGCCTTCAGCACTTGGTCCCGGGTGGAACGTCGTGCCAGCCGCACGGTGATTGCGCGAGGACGTGGCTCAGCTTCTGTTGGTTGCCTGTTCAAGCCCACCCTCCGGCAGCCCACAATGTCCCTCTCATCCAGAGAGACACCCAGCTTTGCCGCGCAGGCCAGCACAAGATGCTGGACACTTTCGCCTTCTTCTTCCGGTATTCCGGCGATGTCCACATCGTTGAGAAGCAGCTCTTGATCCCGCTCGTTGAGGTCCCTCTTCAGCTGCGAAACGGTAGTCTCCAGGGACTTAATGGCACCTTCGTCCGCTCTTTGAGAGGACATCTGGCTCTCAACGATGCCGATCCGCTCTTCAAGCTGTGTCACCCTGTCTCCGATAGAAGTCATAAACGACCGAAGCTCTGCCATCTCTGCCTTCCACACTTTACACTCCTCGCTTGCTCTCTTCATGTTTTCGCGAAAAGTGCGGATATCTAGGCTGAGTTCTTGCACCGTTTGCAGTTCTACAGTCGTGTCGAGTGCAGTGGTGTTCAGCTGGTCTTCCAGGTCCGAAACGTCCATGCTGTGCATCTGCATGCCCACTGCTCGTCGCACAGGGGTGCTGTCTGCATTGGCCCTTGGCATCCTGGCTCTGCATTCAGGGCACAGCCACGAGCTATCCACTTGTGCCGACGGGGGAATGCCGACACAGGCCCTGTGACTCGTTGCGGTGCATTTCGGGCACGTCACCGCCTCGATCGCCGCCAAAAATCTCCCACAGGCGTTGCACTTTGGAGCCATTGCAATGGTATTTACTTATTAGTTCTATTTTACACTGTTTTAATGTATTTTAATGCTACTGTCTTCGTTTATTTCTAACGTGCGGGTACGTGTGTAGATTAAATTATTATGATGCACTAAATATTTGTTTTAAATAGTCACTGAATTTGCCAATCAATGCACACACTTTAGGAGTCCCTCCAGGCAAGAAATTGCTAGATTTATTTAATTCTACACAGCACTATTATTTTAAAATTCGCGCAGCGAACGCTAACGTACACGCAGCTGTCAACGTCCGTGACGTCACTCCAAGCAGATATTGATGCGAAGGTTTTGTTTAAAATAATAAATAAAGTTGATAACAAAATAATGTTGAAACTATTTGAAGAAGTATGTAATATTTGGCATTATCTAAGGCTGTGGTGCACCACCTTATTTTAACCGTATCATTGACAATAACCGGTGCTTTTCGTATTGAGTTTGACAGATTTTTGACGTTTGTCAAAGTTAAAGTACGATGGTGCAACTCAGCCTAAGTCTCTCAAGAATTTGATTAATAACCTAAAAGTTCATAACAGAGGTTTAATATGTACTAAGTGTACATAATGTACATAAATAAAGAATTTTTGTTTACTATACATACAGATCTCGAAAGAATAAATAGAAAGAAGAAATCCCCGTTCATGTTGTTATGAAAATTGAAATGCTCGTGACTTTGTCGACAAAGGGAGATCGAAGCGACTTAGCTATTTGCATGATAGACAGATGTGGAGTATCAAAGGTCTTTGCCAGTACGAAACAACAAATTGACTGGCAATTATTTTATTTGTCCTTATAGGTACTGCTGGAAAAAATGATTTGATGAATTTTAGTACATATGTATAATAATGGTATATACAGGGTGGTATTTTGTAATGCCACCTGGAGGGAAAATACTCTTAATACTGTAGATAGAAAATTTTACTCAAAGAAAACATTCCTTTATTTTTGAAAAGAAATGGAACTGCATTCAAAGAAACTTGATATATCAAATGAAAGGAAAACCATGAAATCTAAAATTAATTATTTACAGAAAATTTTATGGTATAGTGGTGAATTTTTGAATTTTTTTTGGAAATATTTTAATACAGTTCTCTTTCTTTTCAAAAATAAGGGAATGTTTTCTTTGAGTAAAATGTTATATCTACAGTATTTAAGAGTACTTTCCCTTCAGGTGGCATTACAAAATTCCACCCTGTAATAGTATTATACTTTTTGTCCTAAGAAAAAACTAAATTCAAAGCTTAAAAGTATTTTGGTTGGTTTACTTATTTATTTATTTATTTATTTATAAATAAATAAATAAGTAAAATGTTATATCTACAGTATTTAAGAGTACTTTCCCTTCAGGTGGCATTACAAAATTCCACCCTGTAATAGTATTATACTTTTTGTCCTAAGAAAAAACTAAATTCAAAGCTTAAAAGTATTTTGGTTGGTTTACGTCTTGGTAAACGCGTTGTATTGTCATATTTAATGTTATTTTATACGACTACCAATCGGTCAATATGGAAATCATTGGGGGAGGCCTATATTCAGCTGTGTGTGATATATGATGATGATTGTAATTTAGCAAATTGTCTTATTATGTATTGTATCCTGCTATGCCTTATCCCGTGCTCTTAGGTTGTCTTACAATAGATAAGACGCTATGACGTTTATGTTGTCTGTATTTCTTTCTTGACTAAAAATTAACCCAAATGCTCGATGTTTGACTTCACCAATTCCAGAAGCATACCATTCACTTAATTAGCATTAAGGTGAGTATAGATTAAAGCATTCACTTGTAACAGAACAACCAGCCGCTCTATAAAATATTCTAGTGTTCAACCCTTTCATGAACCAAACATCGTTCATTTTACCTGTATTGTACCTATTGCAAGCAACATAAAATATGTTTAATTTTTTTATATTTTTTACCAATGGCAACATTGTTGTTCGCAATATTTGGTAGAGTCGGTGTTAAAATGGTGTCTTGAATATATTTTTGTGTTATCTGCAAATTTCGGTGTTTTCCTGTACCAAGACCTGCCAGACATCAGTCCATCATTCATCACAAACCTCACACTGTCTCCGACAGTACCATGCATAAGAACTTTACATTACATAGAAATGCTCGACAAAATGCTCAAGTCTATACTCACCTTAATGCTAATACGGTTGATACTCAAAAGCAGTCCCAATCAACACCCAACTGCGATCCATTAGAGTTCGGCTCGGACTGATTGCGTGCGGTCGTCAGCCGACTACGGTTTGGCTGATTAGTGCTGTGTTAGTGTTGTTGACGACTGGGTCAAATGACAGTCTCGTTCGATTCAACCAAAGGATGTCCACTGCTGGACATGGTCTCCAAGGATTTCGACAAAGACCGGTCCTACGTAGTACACATCAAGGTGCTTCCCGCGACCTTTACCAGATCGTAGGCCCACCGTATGGGTTACGATACGAGTTTTTTTTACTGTGGGACGCATAGTCAATGACAGTGTCCTGTTACGACGATTACACAAATTCATAAAAATGTTCTAGTAATGGTGCGTCCACACTGGGCGAACGGGCTCGCGCGGCAAGCTCGATCTCCTGCTCACCCTGCTTTTGAGTGAGCAGGATGTCGAGTTTGCTGCGCGAGCCCGTTCGCCCAGTGTGGACGCACCATAATGTTAAATCCGCAAACATAACATGTAAAATAAAGAACTAAGTATTAAAAAACATTTGAGTAAATTACTCGTAGCTGATTTCTGTGTGTAAAATATTCATAAAGGTAGGCTTTCTAAACTCTTTTACACGTCCTAGTATCACTTTAACCCTACTACTGTTACCTTATAATATTAATAAATAAATATGGCAATGAACTACTTCATTAATTTTTCGATCGTTAATTCGTTAGGTCATCTTTGCTTTCTGAACCCCGATTCTAATGGCGCCCTTTTTGTTCCTTGTTAGCGCGATCTATGCAACAATTGCGAGCGTTCGCGGTTCATTCGTTTGTCTTGTTCGTGTCCTCTGATATTGCTAATGAACTAGTTCTCTTTTTGGAAGGAATTTCCTTTATTAAGTATTCATTTTTTGTTCATTTACAAAAGTAATCGTTTAGCTGTTGTAACGTTGCCGTTTGCTGTTTTTCACAAATTGATATTTCTTCTCGATATTCTGATTTTGGATACCACTAGCGACATCTATTGGCGTGATTTAGAATTAATTTGCAATAGATGGCGCTTTTTGCTCAGTTAATTGAAATATATTTTGATGAAACATTTCCTAGTGTTTTTATATTGATTATTCTATTTTTTTAACCTTCGTATACCCGCGCCAAAAAGCATTACACATATACCCGCGCACGGTCTCTCAGACCGAAAGTTGAGCTCGTGTTTTATAGTATAATTGTGTACTGTATTGTACTATAATTTGCTTTAAATTATACGTTAAGGTTATAATTGCAAAAAAAAAATTAAAATAAATTTTATATTTATAGATATTTTGATTTAATCAGCCTTTAAATCAGACTTAAAATTTAAACAAAATTTTACATCAGCCTAAATTTAATAACAAAAATAAACTTTTTTTCTTTTGAAGCCTAAAAAATTACTATAAAATATAATAAATGGAAGTATCCTTAGTAATATAAAAGAACAAAACAGTATTTATCGCTAATGGTTTCAGTGGAATAATAACCGGAACATACCACAACTGCATGCTCGTATAATGACAAAAATACTTTTTGCATCTGACAAATCACCCTTCTGCTCAGAATCAATGTTGTTCTCCTGCACTTCTAAATCATCCACCACCTCATCACTGTCACTCTGGTCATCATATTTGGAGTTCGAATCTTCACATTCTAACAGCGCCCTTATCCTTTCTTCGTTCATTATGACGACAAAAATGGCTAAAACAAATGAATAATAATAAAATACAGTAATACTTAATTGATATGAAACGCCACTAAAATATGACAATACATTTTATTGAGTAATATTGTGAAATAAAACAATAGTAACATACCTGAAGTAGAAACACGTATACCCGCGTCGGTCTCACAGACCGAATAACAGTAAAAAGTGACACACGTACACTTGGCAGCAGCGATTGAACAACACTAAACAATGGCAGGCCACAAATCATGAAGCTACTAAAAACCGCAAAGTCATAGAGTTAATTCTTTTTGAAAAAACTCCGAATTATTAGTTCGTCGGTCTGAGAGACCAACGCGCGGGTATAGGAAGGTTAAATAGAATATTTTCAGTGTTCTGGAAATTGTTTTCATCATGGTTTTATTAGTACAGTATTTACTTTTTCAAGCGGCGAAACGAAACGTATCGCGTTGTCTATGACTAGCGGCTGTCAGTGGAGCTGTCAAATCACTTAGGAATTTGTCGATCGTGCGCAACCGCAATTTGATTATTTTCGGGAATGTATATTCCTTATGTTTCAAATCGTGTGATGCAGAATGCATCCACGATAATTTATCTGGGGGCACGGCAGTGCCCCCACCAAGTCGAGCAAAAAAGCGGCACGGCCGTACCATCCTTTTCTCGAAGCAATTCAGGCCATTTTCGACCGCCTGTAACTTCGTTGTGGATAAAACTAGAAGGCTGAATTTTCATTAGCTATGCAGGCATTGTAAAGACACGGTATATTTAAAATTTCATTCAATTTGAACCAGTAGTTTAAGAATTATAACGGGTCAAAGTTACTTAATTTTGTCACTCACTGACTCACTGACTCACTGACTCACTGACTCACTGACTGACTCACCGATCATCAAAATTCTAAGGCACTTCTAGCAGACCTAGAAGCTTCAAATTTGGAATATAAGTAGTGTTTGGTGTATGAATCAAGGAAAAACTAAAATATTTGGGGGCACGGTAGTGCAACCGCCAAGTCGAGTAAAATTTTTCAATTTCGGTCCAGTTTTCTAGATCCATAACTGCTGTCTACAAAATACAAAAAGAAATGATATTTGGGGGCACGGTAGTGCAACCGCCAAGTCGAGTAAAATTTTTCAATTTCGGTCCAGTTTTCTAGATACATAACTGCTGTCTACAAAATACAAAAAGAAATGAGATCCCATCAAAAACAATACTTGTCAAAAAAACCAAGTCTCGCAACTCAGTTGTTCTACGGTAAAAAGTTGTGAGATCCATGTTATACCAAGTCCAGGCCAGGAAATCTTTAACGTTTTACATAAATATATTGACTTGGCCATCGCATGAAAACACGTGTAAATTAAATTATTTAGTGCGATGGCCAAGTCAATATATTTATGTAAAACGTTAAAGATTTCCTGGCCTGGACTTGGTATTACATGGATCTCACAACTTTTTACCGTAGAACAACTGAGTTGCGAGACTTGGTTTTTTTGACAAGTATTGTTTTTGATGGGATTAATATAATTTAAAAATAATCACACATGAGGTAAGTTCCCGTCGGAGAATTTATTTATTTTTCGTGATTGATATTTTTCGTATTCCAGTACGTGGTATTTCATGTGATCGTTTCTTTCAGAAATTCCCTAAATTCTATTCGGATGAGGGTATTGGGTTGCTGAGGGCTGCGAGCGAAGCTCAAATTAGTGAACAGCCTTCGTAAGTATTTCTTTCCCATTGCGGGTTTTTTCATAACCTAATGCCACGTTCCACATGTGATGCTGACACTCGTATTTTTCGTTTCAGATGCGGGATTTCATATTTCATATTTCAATTTTATAATTTAAACATAATATTTTGATGATATTTCATATATTTTAATTTCTCTTCATTTCGTATGAAATATTTGTCCTTTCTAAACTGCTGATCTCTTCGCATTTCCTCCTTGCCATCAAACCTCTGTCTCTGCAAGAGTTTGAACGCTTACCTGTCGAAGAGATGCAAGAGCTTCATCTGGCACTGCGCGCTTGAGGCCGTGGAGGACGCTGCTTGGAGCCTAAAAGTGTGCGAGACCCGTTGGACCCCGGAAGAAGAGAGGAACGTTCAGGGTAACGGCTTATAACCGCATGGCTTCCAAGGTACCCACTTTTCCATCCTTCAAGTAGGAGTCTTTCCGACCTGACATCGTGCAGTTATCTTAACTATTAGAGTCTTTTAATATTTAGGCTGAGTTTTAAGAAATTTGTAGTGGCAATAATATTCACCAAACCGAACCTAATTAACGACCCTGAATCCCTTGAGATTGGCACTATCTATTACAGTGGTTATAATATCTTAATTGTTAACTGTATATGAGCATACGAGATAAAAATAAATTGTGTCAATTGAGAGGGAGCTGTTTTATTAACATTTTTTAATTTCATACAAGGAACGGTAACTTTTATAAATTTCTGCAAGCCGGACAACCTCTTTTTCACGTGCAGACAATTCACCATCTTCTCAGTCTGCACCGGTGGCGGTTCAATTCCAGTCACCAAGCCGCCAGGAAAAAATCCTTTCTTGCACTGTGAATGAAACAAAGAGTTAGGGTTATAACACTTAAACTGCATATTTTTTTAATTTAACAAAGGAACTGAACGAATAGCTACCTTTGCTTTTGTATTATGTAATTTTGTAATATACTAACTTATGTCAATACAGTTAAATTAAGTGACCTTCGATTTAATCCCCAGTAAATAAGACCACACAATTTAATATTTCGACACAGAGAAATACGACAAAATTATTTCAAAATATTCAAAAAAGAACTTTCTCACTAGCGCCATCTAAATGAGCTGGAGTGAATTAGAAGTTGATGACACTAACTCGTCCGAGACAATGCAGGTTTAACTCAACTACCCGCGAAACTTCGTATAAGGGATCGCTTACATGACAATTAAGTGACTTGCGATGAATAAAGACCATAATTTAGAGTCTACTGTAAAGCAAGTATTTTTGTTAAAAGGTGGTTGCAATGGAGCCTTGAAGTACAACTTATTGATTTTTGCTGTCTAGTGGAAAATGATTCAGGTATATTACTGCAACAAAACATGAGTGTTTTAGTTCTATTGTTTTAATATATTTCGTGACAAAAACAAGTTATTCCCGTAAGCAGGTTTCAAGACGCCACAATGACAAGAAATCAAACTTATTACTAGACTAAAGTTAATTAAAAAGTTTATTTTGTTGATATAACAAGGCGGACGATTCGGTTTTTGAACTTGGGATTGAAATGTAAGAAAGAGGGAAGATTTCAAAAAGAAACAGGAAAGATTTTTTAAATAATCATCTAAGGCAGCGGTTCCCGAATGGTGGTCCGCGGAACCCTGGGGTTCCGTGGAAAGGCCGCAAGGGTTCCGTAAAAAATATTATCCCACGTTTCGTGACCGACGTTGTTCGCTCGCACCGACTTGTTTACGCACAAGGGAGGGGCAGGGCGTGCGGGCGGAGTAGTACGGGGGTTCCGCTAGGAAAAGTATAAACAATTAGGGTTCCTTGGCAAAAAAAAAATTGGGAAACCCTGATCTAAGGTACCTAATATTTGTGTGACCTTACCTTAAGAGGAGGTGGGGCAAAACGGATCGTAGCAATTAAAGAGTTCATTGTTGCGGAGATGGATTTATTGGTAAAGACCCGACAATGCTGCGGAAGCGACGGCCGCGTTTATTGCTTCATTGAGCGTCTTGAGCTCTGCTTTGTCAGGTTTCACAGAAATTTTAAATTAAATGAGAAAGTATTTGGCATCTTTGAAATGATTTAACTGTCGAAAATACGGGGGTCTTGTTCTAACAACTGGTTTATTGTGCTGTAACCTTGTCAAAATGAAATCCTTAGCGTATGCTTTGGTCTTAATAATAAGAAGAAAATGAACTCCTTTTAATGTCATTGTTTCGTAGAGGACAACGTTGTTTTGTTTTTGTTGAACTTCTGAAATTCGAACTAGTATTTCAATTACCTAAAGTTGAAATACTCGTAGTTATACAATCTCTATAGATTTTCTATGAGATCAAAGTCCGAGTCAATTTATAAATAAACCCAAACTCTCCTTACCTTCACGATTTCGCCCGTTTGCCTTCAAGTCTCAGCATATTTACTTTCCAAAAATTACATTACCTCACATAAAATTTGACCTCTCCCTAAGAGCCCGTTTGAACCGTGGCTTGTTCTCATACAAGTTGTTTCGTTATCCGCGTCTAAGGGCAATTTATAAAGCCGACCTTTTGCCTTCAAAAATTGTAATTTACATAAAATATGAGTGAAGAAACAACTTGCTCTGAGATCATTTTTGGTCGCGACTATTTTCAGCAACGCTCGCCGTCTGCTTGTTGTTTGTTGTAGTTGCAATAGGGACATGGATTTCCAGAAGTTCTCTATGCGTACCTATTTCTATAAAATCACACACAGGATTTTTGTTATTTGACCCTCGCGCACGAATGCTTTGTTGAAATTATCAGTTGATGGCAAGGGAGAGTACGTTCAAAAAACCCATTTATTTTTGCAAATAGGCTTTTTATAAAGCACTTTTTCACGTCCCAATATTAACCCTACCACTGCTTTGGTACAATAAATGGGCCAGTGCTGAGAAGAAGCAGCGCAAAAAAAAAGATGTTCAACACTAGGGATGCAATTTATTTCGTTATTGTGAATAAAAACGTGCAAAAGTGTGGTGTACCTATAAAAAATAAAATTTGTTAATCCATATTTCGCTACACTTTTTGAAAAATTCTTGAAATATGAAAACTTGAAAATATTCAACTTCAATGAATATAGCTCAAAATCTTACACGTAAACACGTTTTCACGAAAATTTATTACTCAGATTTAGTATCTTCACGCGTAACTTTGCGAATTTCCCGTATTCTATATTTGCCATACTCTTTTCCTGTTTCCCTTAATTATGTACGGGGTATTTGTCTCTTGGGCAGAACCTCCCCCTTCTCCCCTAGCCCATGGGAGGGAATCGAAAATCGTACGTTTGATATTGAGTAAAGTAGTTTTCGAAGATTTTTGTGCTGAGATTTAACATCAAAATTGATATTTTATTTGGTTGTTAATTTTGACAATTGAATTAATTTAATCGCGTTGCATAATTGAATTAATTTAAACAGGTTTTAAAGCGGTACACAGATAAGTAACATTGGAATATTACCTGTATTCAGCCTGTGACCACCACATCCGGTGCAATTCGGTCGAAACGTCAGGCAAATACAGGTAATATTTAAAGTTTACATATCCGCGTATCGCGTTAAAACCTGTTTAAATTAAATCAATAATTTTTAAAACGAACGCCTACGAAGTCGCGGGCACAGCTAGTACCTATTATTATACGTAGGTACACACCGTCAGAAATATCTCATCGTTAAAATAATTTCTACGGATATTGTCCCTTTGATTAACTAACCGTAAAGAGATTGGATAAAGACAATATTAAATGAGAGGTTTATTTTTAGAATTTAGAAATATTTCAGGACGGAAATAGGATTCTGATTATGGAGTTAGATAAGTATAGTTGGCGCAATAAAGCACCATTTTGGCTTACTTTGAAGCTGTCTTTTCCCTGCTTTATAAAGAGAGCTGATTTTCAAAAGACTAAAAAGGAGGAGGTTCTCAATTCTACGTTTTTTCTGTTATGTTCTTACTACGAGCTTTAGAAGTTATTTAACACAACGTTTTACATTATATTTAGTTCCAAGCTTATATTAATGTCAAGAATATTAAACATTTTGTCATGATTTATCAAAAAAGTCCTTAATGAAAGGCATTTAATTGATAATTAATTAAAAAATAACTAATTGAATTGACCAATTATATCTCTAGAAACTAGAGTTGTGAAGAATAATAGCAAAAATTGTGCAATACTCTAAGGCTGGGTTGCACCATCTTACTTTAGCTTTGACAAACGTCAAAAATCTGTCAAACTCCATACAAAAAACACCGGTTATTGTTAAAGTTACGGTCAAAGTTAGGTGGTGCAACTTAGCCTATATTGTGAACATTTGAAGAATGTTACAATAACAATTAACAAATACACTTTTTATCATTCCACGTAAGTCATCACTCACCAGACATCTCCAGTTTGTGAACACGTTCAAAAGGTTTGTTTAGTAATAACACCAACTGGACTAAGTATATATTTAAATCCAAATCCCCAATATTGGATTGGACCCAGCATCTTAACCTGCGGTTACGGGCACGACGGTCGGATCAACTCAGAGGCTGTAGCTACAGGTAGAGGCAATTTAATTATTGCGATTGAAAAGCCCGTGATCTTAAGCAACCTCAAAACCTCAATCCTAAAGATAAATCGCAAATCAAATTAATATTTGAGTGTCGCCAGGGAAGTGACCCGTGGATTTGAGTGTCATCTGTGGCAGATGAGTTTTTCAATGAAATATTTATTAACTGAAACCATTTTGTACTTAAAGAAGAGTCGTATCAACCAGTTGAGTCATAAGAGTGTAACTATCGTATCAGATTGTTGCTTACATATACAAAAAACTGTCTAACTGTTTGGTCATGTCAAACCGTAAGGTTATTTTACAACAAATAGTCAAAGTCTTCTATGATAAATCTGTTAATAAAATTCATAAAAATATACAAACAGAGCTAGGTTTTTACATCAAATATTCAAAGTCAAAGTTTTTATTCAGTACATAGGCCATTTCCAAGGCGCTTACGTCCCAAATATAGCTTGCCCACAGATCACATAAACTAAAGGGAGACAAGGGGGCGGGGCCGGTATGCCCAAAAACAGAACACAATTCTCGTGACAGCAATGATGACAGCAGCGAAGTCATAATGTAAACAGTTTACATTGCTTGCGTAGTACTGAAGATTATTCTACAGCAGTAGATAATAAGCACATATTTTGATTACTTTGTGTGTGTGAATTTCCAATGCGACACTGAGTTTTGAACTCGGCGCATTAGTTAGCATCTCTCTATATCTCTCTGAGCTTGCCCTACCACCACTTCGGCACATCATAATTAAGGGCTGGTGCAGAGAAGAAGTGGCGGAAGAAACTCATTCACATATTGTGTGGTATCTATCTCAGTAGAAAAATTCATGAAAACAAACAGCACAAACAGATAGAGCCCTTCTCTTAGTAATAGTAAAAACATAATCCTCCTTCTGGCGTATTCGGTTAAAAATAGACCCCACCAGGCCCTAAATTTCTGTATCTGTTACACTGCACCACTACTCCGCCAACCCAACTCCAAATTCAGAGACGATAAACCATAAACTTGAGGACGTCCAAGCATTCGGATCCGGCGTCCCCCGAAATCTCAAAGTATTTATAAATGGGCTAACTTTTAATCTAGTATAATAAACGCCGAAGTGTAACTCTGGGCCTTAATGAAAACTTGAAATTTATTCCTCGGGGAGTTGTGGAGAGATTATTATCACTTAGGAGCGCCATTATAATCTTAAGTCACGTTATGAATATGGGGCCGAATGGTAATCATTTAAGCCACTTGAATGATGCAATGTGCTTATCAATGTTAATAACAGTTTAATTAAGTTTGTATGTTTATATCCGTTGTCTAGTGGCCATAGTACAAGCTTTGCTTAGTTTGGGACTAGAAGCGCAGTGTAAAATGTCCAAGGATATAAAAAAAAAAAAAAAAAAAAAAAAAAATATAAACTAGCGCCCGCCCTTGCTTTGCACAGGCATTTGCATACTTAAAAACCTTCCTCTAGAATCACATTATCTATTAAAAAAAACCGCATCAAATTCCGTTGCGTACTTTTCAAGATCTAAACATACATATAGGGACAGACAGACAGGAAAGCGACTTTGTATGTAATGTAATGATTAACAAGGATATTTAATTTTAAGAAACATTGCCATTAATTTGTCTGCGTTTCTACATAACTGATCATTATATTTTATTCTTTTCTCATTATCAAACTTTAAAAAACACTACATAATATTATTAAATCGTGTAACCAGATAATCGAACCTAGAACCTTCTTATATAATTAAAAGACTCCAATGTTGTATGGACATTGATAATAATATGGATGTGTTACAAAAGTTCACTTACGTCACTCTTCAAATAACTGTTACCCTAAAAAATAGATTTGTAAATCAACTATAAGAGCCTTTAGCCGTATAGCGGTGAACAAAAAGCCGTTATCCGAACAAAAAGGAGCATAGGCATCGGAACGCGACCCTAACTCGACGCGACGGTAACGCCCTCGATCGGATTGCTCTTTTAAAACCCTCCCGAATTCCCGCAACCGGTATTAGTTTGTCGTGGTTGTTTTGGATTTAGTGTTAACACTGTTTAGTTGTGGTTTTCAATAGAGATACATTTTATGGACATATTAAAGAATATTAGATTTTTCTCTTGCAACAATAATGCTATCACAACCAAAATGTAACGGCAGCAGTTTTGTTCTGTGAAGATAAAGGTTTTTTCTCGTGCAACATAAACGCTTACTTATCCTAAATGTAGCTGTTTTGTTATATGAAGATAAAACAAAAATCTTATGTGATGCAAAATAGAAAGCAACTTATTAATATTTTCCGAAGTTTTGTAAAATTAATAATATTATAAAGATTTTCCAAGAAACATTAACCATTAGATATCTAAGTCGCTACTAACAAATCTATACTAATATTATAAATGCGAAAGTAACTCTGTCTGTCTGTCTGTCTGTCTCACTTTCACGCCTAAACCACTGAACTGATTTTGATGAAATTTGTCATAGAGATAGTTTGAGTCCCGGGAAAGGACATAGGATAGTTTTTATCCCGGTTTTTGAAACAGGGACTCGCGCGATATAGTTTTTCTGTGACAGACAAAATTCCACGCGGGCGAAGCCGCGGGCGGAAAGCTAGTGTTATTATAAATTCGTAGAAACGTATGTTGTTTTCAGTAGGCCTAAGATGCGCGCCGCGATAAGCGGTTATCACGGCAGTTTATCGATTTTTCCCATACATTTTGACGTCGATAAAAGTTATCACGGCGCGGATCTTAGGCCTACTGGAGAGTTTATAGTACTTACCACTCTGTTCCTTCAATTATAATAGAATCGCCGCCGACATCAAACTAAGTCCCGCACTTCCAAAGTGTTGAAACATCACTACAACCTTAGATTACCAGCGGCTGCATAACGGCTTTAGTGCTGCAAACAAGCGCGGGCAGCGCACCGCGGGATAATTCCAATTTCGACCGCGGCTAGGGTTGCCAGGCCCAAAAACACAAACGCCGGACTTGGTAAATAATTTGAACCTTCAGGGTTGTTCGCGCCTAATTTAAATACGAACGAACGAAGAGCGGTGAAGGCAGCCGAAGATGGATGATCGGGCGCGCTCGGCAGTCTTCGGTTTTTACTAAGTGTCTTCATTCTCTGAAATATTGGAAAAACTCTGCAAATCATCAAACGTACGGTGAATATTTTATTTCTTGTAGAACAAAGCTAATAAGCTTATTCTTCGAATCTTCGAATCGATAGCCCCAACATCCTGACACGCGCATGTGTGCGATATTATTCTATTCGACTTTTGACTGGCGCGAATAAAAAGCCTTACAAAACCCGGACAGGACAACAGAATATTTGGCTTTATGCTGGACAAGTCCGTAAAAAGCCAAACATGTCCGGCTAAAGCCGGACACTTGGCAACCCTAACCGCAGCTAAAAGCCTCCAAATTGCGCGAGACGCGCGTTTGCTAACAATATTACGGTCGTATATCGCTCCTGGGACAGATTTAATTATATCTCCAAGACGTGCGACCGTCAACATTAAACAATGTTCAAATATTGAAATTAAACGTCTGTTTCGAGCTGGTTTTATGTCCCAGTGGATTTATTTTTGTTCTCGGCATTTGCTAAAGGTTTGTCTTGAAGCGATGGTAGAGCGAAAAGATTAAGATTGAGTTGCACTACCTAACTTAACCTCTACTATAACAAAAACCGGCGTATTCAACCGACTTCAAAAAAAAGGAGGAGGTTCTCAATTCGACCCGTATGTTTTTTTTTTTTTCTATGTTTGTTACGCGATAACGCCGCCAATTATGAACCGATTTGAAAAAATCTTTTTTCGGCGTATAGGTAATACCTCAAGGGTGGTCCCATTTAAATTTAATAATAGAAAAAACAACCCCCAAGGGTGGAAAATTGGGGATGAACTTTTTTATACGCAATATCTCCGCCGATTATAAATCAATTTGAACGATTATTTTTTTGTTGAATAGGTATTATCAAAAGGGTGGTTTCATGCGAATTTGAAGAAAATATTTCACCCCCAAGGGTGGAAAATTGGGGATGAACTTTTTATACGCAATATTTTTAATTTTTAGTTTTTTTTGTGTTCACGCATTTGAAGTCGGTTTTATTTTTTTAAAAAGTTAATATTTATTTGTATAGAGATTAACAGATTTTTAATGTTGGTTAAAGTCAAAGTAATATGGTGCAACCCGGCTTTAGACACGTAAAGACAACAATTTGTTTTGCAAAAAGTCATTTTTTTTTCAATAATTGTAATAAATCATCATGGTTTGATATTGGTGACTGAATTGAAACCCCCACGGTTTCAAACGTAAAGCCGGTTACAAAAACAAAATTAACAGCTACCTACGAGCTACGAAACTGTCATTTATGTGCTACGAGCTACGAGTGCAAACCGTGCTACGACGCTACGAGTGCAAACTGTGCTACGTGCTACGAAAATACGAGTGAACTTTGTGCTTACCATGAGTTAACGTTAGGTGTGCCCGCTAGCGAGTACGTCAAAAAATTTATAAAAATGTTAGTTCCTGAAAGTAGCCGCTAGAGGCGCTGTACAATCTGTCATACATTTAATGTCATTTTTTTACGCAGTCGCTAGCGAGCACACGAAATGCAAACTCACGGTAAGCACACTGTGGCTGAAATTATGATGATTATGAATAGTGTGATTAATGACAAAGCTCAATCTAAAAAAAATATTCCTTAACTATTCCAGTAAATGTTTTCTTTGGGTTTAAAAAGTTCCTTACTAACTAAAGTTATAAGTATAGTTGCTATATCTGTTACGGTTAAAGTGATAAACGTGAAAATTATGAATAATCGCCGGTTATTATGAATAATTACCACATGATTTGGTAAATGTGATTAATATAAGATCATTTATGTGTGTATAAAACTAAATAGGCGGCTTAGGGGTGGCCCAAGGGCCACCCCCACCGCACCTTAACCTATTTTTCACTTTAAATCAAAACAATGTGTTATAGGCATTATGGTAAAGTAATGTTACGCAAGAAACAGTCCAAACTCATTTTGCCAAATTATATTAATATATGATATCAAAACGTTTAAAGTGTGAGCCTGTACATGAGCGCTGTACACGAGCCGGTGTTCTCTTTTATGATATTCGTTAGTACTAAGGATACATTTTGAAATAATCACTGATAAAATGTGATTAATTTATCACTTTTACCTCGCCTGTCGGTAATTATTCATAATAACCGGCGATTATTCATAATTTTCAATTTATCACATTAACCGTAACATATCCATTCATTAAACTAAAATTTTAAACCGGAAACACAATCTCAGCCCGCCTAAGCCACGACTCCGCCCAAATTGCTCGCGACGGCCGCCCGAGCTAAACGAAATTAAAACACTCTTATATCTCTTAAAAGCAATTTAATTTTAGCGAATTCTTTTAATTGTTTTAAAGCTGTTAAAATTACTGGGCAATGAACTGAAAATTGTTATTTGCATTTTTAAACTTGAGCGAAAATTATTGTTTTTGTTTTAAGATCTTTTTGTAAGAACTTAACGCTTAATAGTTTAAATAAAATTTTACAGGATTTTTCTCTCATTACTGTGATTTTATTGAAAATGAGACCGGGTTATTAAAGCTAATGATTTTATTTAAAGATTTTTAAAATAAATTTTCATTACAGTCTACGTTAAGCAAACAGCGCCATAGCTATATAAAACATTATTAATTTCTATCTTTTGTATATTATTTTCTTTCTCTTATTTTTGTCTTTTGTGGAAATGATGAAAGAAGTGTGTGTATATCTATCTAGATATAACAATAACTATAAAAGCGAAAGGTCACCGATTGACTGAGTCTCAACTTTTGCATGGGGGTTCCTTTTACGTAGGTGCTTCTTAAGACGAGATTTTGGAAAATTCAACCCCTCTAATAGGGTAAAACGGGATCCACGCGTACAAAGTCGCGGGTGGCTGCTAGTTTCATATAAAATTAAAACAAGAACTGAATTCCTTATGGCATTCACTTCCAGTAAAAAACCTTTGTTCAAGCAAAAATTATAAAGTTTTAGTTAAGCGTATATCCAATTATTTAACTTGCTGCATCTAAGTACGTCACACAAAGGTCTATGTTCTAACTTTTTACTTAATTCAAACAAAGCAAATACAGCAAAAAACGCACATTTATTTCTGTCACGAGCTGTTTGACTTCACAAGCGTCGCAAAGTAACTTTATTAACAGCTGGAGCTTTGTAAGCACTATCACAGATTGGTCCTCGCAGAGCTAAGTTTTATCTGCCAGCAACTCTGGGGATAGCAAGTCCAATTTGTACTCTATGAAAACAGTAACAGTGATATCTTTTAATTTTCCACTTGTTGAAGAGATTTCAAAAATGATATTAATGAAGCCTTACTGGTTTTTCAATCATGAATTACTTTTGAAGTATAGAACTGGTGGAATGTTACAGGCTGATGATGATGAAAAGCACAGAAGAGGCAGAAGCTGCCTGTCATTGACGTTGTGATCAAATATAGATAGCTATTACAAGCCTTTATTATATGTAGTTGGATTCGACAACCCAACTTACCCAAAACATTTTTAATGGACGACTTTCTCTGACAGACCAAAATTCAACGAAACGAAACCGCAACCAGAAGCTAGTTTAAAACAATTACGTAATAGATAGCCTGACGGTCTCCATTGCGAGAACAAGTCCTCACCGTCAAATAATTATGATAATACAAACAAAAAGTAATTTGCATTTTAAGGCGGTAACTTTTGTAATGACAAACAGAAACCGCCTCAACGTAAATGAATGCTTACCGATTAGTAATTCCATGCTAATCCTCTAAAGACTTATTATGCAAAGCGACGGCCGCGTTAATTTTTCAAAAGAAAGCAACAATCTTCATTAAAATGCAAGAGGGACGTCTCAGAGATAAAATGCTGGTCAAAGGGCTCGGAACAAAAAGCTCTTGAATATCCGAGGAATAGTGAGCTTTATGATGGTAGTCGCTATTCATTAGAAGAATAAAGGTAAATAAGACCACTTCCAAGCATTCTTTGTATTTAATGTAGTTTAATAATGAGGATCTTCAAATATAGGATAGAGTTTGAGGAAGTAATTAGGTATGTATCATTAATGAAACCGTAGTCCGGGAAGAATGAGGGCGGTTTAGCCATGCGAAGGTAGTTTATAGATTTGCCAATAATACTTCAGTAAAAAGGCAAGATGAAGTTTTAATGGTGGCTGCCTACATCCAGCGCCTTCCTGCTACCTTTATGAGGTCGGTCCACATTGTGGGTGGACGTCCTACGCTGCGCTTTCCGGTGATACCAAACGGCCATTTTGGAAATTATTAGGGGAGGCCTATGTTCAACAGTGGACCTCTTATGGCTGAAATGATGATGATGAAGTTTTAATGAGGTGATAGAGAATAAAACATGACTAGTAAGTCCTAACAACTCATCAAATTCTAATTCTTTTTCAAATTCAAACGACACCATTTTGTTTATTCCCAGTTTTGTTATGATGCTCTCTTAAAAATTCGTTTTATTCGTTCGTATTTACAAACATTACTATGAGGTCTCACAGTGTGCGTGGACGCACAGGGTGACACACGAACCAATCACAGAGCTTTATTCGACGCTGTGAGTTCGATTTGCTGCTTCACTTAAGCAAGCATTGTTTGTGAATACGGGCGTAAGTGTACGGCGTACACTTACGTTGCACTGAAATGTTAGGAAATAAATTAATCGATAGCAATATGATTTCTCCTGCACACCAAAAGAGCCAAGAAAAAGGCTTCCCGAGTAAATATTGAACGAGCCTGAGTAATCGAAGCCCCGCGCACACAATCATATAATTTTATTATCGCGAAGGCCTTTGAAACAATAAATAAAGCCTGCAAATAGAAGAGTCTACTCCCTTTTAGTATTCGAACTACAATAAAATCTCCGAGTAATCACTGAAATGGTTCCCAGTTTGTTTGAGGTATTTACGAGATGTTTATCCTTCGTGTCCGAGAAGAAACGTGTTTCACAGAGCACGTTAAACCTTCATTAATGTTCCTAGAAGTTACACATAATAATATTAGCTACGCAACACTTATGCAAAATCTTACAATATTGATCCAACTGTTCAGATTCTGTCGCCGTCTCAGGCAAACCAAAAACCTCAAATTATGGCATATTTTCCTAATGGCAATATTGTAACCAGCATTCTGAATTTCAATAGTGTACTTACAACAACGAAGTCGACAATTAAATAAAGGTATAGTAATAATAAGTATTTCTCTAGAAATATCTTTGAAAAACTTGACCTAAACGAAGAACAAAATCACATCTACTAAACCATAAGAGACATGTAAAGGCTCCATAAGAGCAAAACTTTAAAGCCTTTTTTATTAATCTTTTGAACGTCTAATCTAAATTATAAAAGCATGAACATAGGTTTTCTTTCGGTGTATTCTAAACAGTTAATTTACTAAAATGACAACAGAATTATCTCCCAAAACACTATAACTACCAGAGCCTTTTCAAGGCGAGCCTGAATCGGCACTTTGAGCATTCAGATACAGTAAAATAAAAATGGGTCCCAACATCACACCTTTAGGGAAGCTTAGCAACATTATCACTAGCGTTACATAATACGACTAATGGATGCCCAGGGGAAATTAAGGCGCAGGTGCGTAGCTTGGATGGCGCCGTTTTTATACTGTACGAGTAATTGATCGCGTAGGTGTTAGCAATGATATTGTGGGTAAGAAGTACTTTTACCTTTTATTTCTTGGTGTTATTGGAAAATTAGTGATGGATGGTCTTTACTTTTTGTAAATATTGGAATGGTTTAGGTAATAGTGTTGTTTCCAAAAGTGATATAATTTCGTTGTGATTGAATTAGTGTAAATGGTTTGTAATTATTTCAGCGAGTGATTATATACTAGGTATACATAAGCAGGTAATATGGACAAGGAAAAACAAACAATAATATTTGAGTGCTATTTAAATTAAATATCGAATTTGTTGATAGTATTTCGTTATGTTTGAAGTGGACAGCAAATCAATCAACAGATCCAATTTAATGAAGTTGCCAGCACTGAAATTAATTAAATTTGTAAATACAAAATTTATGTTTTCACGATTTGGTATGATTATGACATACAATGAAAAAACGAGGTACTCAGACAAATGCAAGGTTTTTTTGGAAATTCACACACATTACATATACATAAGTGTTGAGCTTCATGTGCCTAGAGCAAGAGCCAGTGAACGCCAAACCTGCGTTATTTTATAAAAGCTGAAAGTTTGACAGCGCATGCTGCCAACATAGGTAAGAACGTTGAACCATCATGAAGTTTGGGTCATCATGGCTTTGGTAGCTACCCAAATCTTTCAGCTTTTACACAATAACCTAGGCCTTTCGTTCACTGGCTCTTAGTCTATTAAGTAAACACACAGGTGTAAAATGGGGGCCATAACAATCGGATCAGCTTTGCGGCGGCGATAAAAGCAGACAAGTCAACATTGACGCGCGTGATGAAAAGGTGGCCGGCTGTTACAGAGGTCACAGGGTTGCCAACATGTCTTACTCGACTGCTGAAAGGTAGATAATGTGTTTAGTGTAGGTATAGCATGCGTCTTTTTGCTTAGTCTCCGTAAGGAACATTTGAATAATATCTCTTTTATGCCACCCTCATATGGATTTTAAAAAATCCTACTGTTAACCTATGAGCTGTCACATTACAAGCGATATCCAAAGTTGACTTATCTTGTCCAGGTAGGTACAGGATCTGCCTACATAAACGTCGACTAATACTATAACCTATCCAGTGTATCCAGTCACCATTCTTTCTTTCTTTCTTTCTTGATGACTGACTCACTCATCACGAAATCTCAAAAACTACAAGTGCTAGGAGTCTCAAATTTTGCATGGAGGTACGTTACCTTTTAGAACGTAGGTGCTCACTAAGACGGGATTTTGCAAAATTCAACCTCTAGTAGGTATATAAATGTTTCAACAAACCCCTCTATCTACGATCCAAAGTCTAGCCGTCTAACCTTTGTCGAGACGTATAAAAGCAAATAACACCTACCTGTAGTGTACTGCAGACAGGTTTTATTTGCCTTGAAACGAATAAGTCAACGAATCAGCCCACAATAGGCACCCAATGAGCAACCCTCCGCGTGGGAGTGACAGCTGGACAAACGCGAGCACACACTATCGTGCTATAGTCCCACTGCAAGCTACAATAGCTTTGCGATAATATCACTACACATTAAGCCGCATTCCAGCAGAGTAGAATAAGATAATTCCAAATGTGCAAACGTCAGATCACCTTAATCCATCTGTACCTTTAGCATGAACAACTTGCATCTTCGAATCGTTTGCGTATTCGATAAAATTCGATACTCTATCTTCGAATTAAACGATAACGTGATTCTCAAAATAAGTTTCGTGCAACCACATCTCATACTTAGTTCACTTTACGACACGTTCACAAGGGCGCTTTTGTAGTTTTCTTACTAAATCTTTTGATGGCGATTCGAGTACGCAAACGATTTGAACTCGAAAGTTTTTCGTGCTAGTGGTACTGGTCAGGGTAGGAAGTGCAAGCCAGGTCCTTTATTAATTCGGTTATCGTTATAGTAAAGCTCATAGCAGACTTATCAACTCAGAAAGGCATCAATACCGTATTCGCGAGCTGTCATCACCTTTCGCGTGGTACGGTGCGGATAAGTGTGCGTTGCAGTATGGAGTTTCATACAAAGAATACTGACCGCCTCGAGTTGATACGGTTACGATTCTTTTCCGGGTTGATAAATGTGCGCCGTCTTTTACCGTTAACATTAGGTGCAGTACCTTAGTGTTAGTGATAACTGAAACCATTAATTATTATTAAAATGACTAAGCTAGGAACGCTAAGCTAAACTTATGTCAGCTTAGCTCGTAGTGTTGCCAGCACTTTACGACAAACGAGAGTACATAATGTTGTACAAGCTATTTGTGTTTTGTGGAGACACAGCCTTATTTGCAAATGTGGCATGTTGGCTGCTTGATTGGGGACTCGGATTTGATTTGGGTTTAGAAAAGTTCACGGGGTCATGGGAAATTCAAAGGAATGCATTAACATCACGTTGACAAGTCGATCTTAAAGAAAAACACGAAAAAAGCCAATTCAAAGGTCTTTGATATCGCGCATATTTATACAGAGTGTTAGGTAAATGGGTATATGAGCCGACACTAGCCCATGTTAACATGGTCATATAAATGGTATGGTGAAGTCAGAACATTTATATCTTCATTTTAATTATTTTGTTTTTCATACAAATCGGATTTTATAAAATTAATTTTGTATGAAAATTTAAAAAAAACTAAAATGATGATATCAAATTTCTGACTTTACAATACCATTTATATGACCATGTTAACATGGGCTAGTGTCGGCTCATATACCCATTTACCTAACACCCTGTATTTTTAGATTTATTCGGCCAACAGATTCTGTAACCTTTACACGTTTTCCGTATTTCTAACAAATCTTATCCAAAACAGCTGTTTTCCTTATTAATAAAATATACAGATATTTCTGATCCGATGCTATGAGAGTTGACGATACCCAGGGGCCTAATTACTTGACTCTACATCTATCACGATAGCTTTCGATCTGACAATCTGTGTATATCCATCACTGTCATAAGTGCCACTTGTGGTCTAAACTGAATAAATATTTTTGATTTTGATTTTGATTTTGATTTTGTCTCAGTAATCACTGTAATATCGGCCAATCAGTGAACTACAATGTATACTTTGGAATAGTTTTTCTGTTTGATAGCAAAAGGTACAGAGGACAGTTGAATATTGTACCATATACAGGGTGTCCCAGAATGGGTGAATTAAACTGCTAGGGGAGGTAGCTCTACTAATGTACTATCCATAAACAACATGAAAATAAATAAAGCGCATAAGGACAGATTTTTTTTAATGAAAATAAATCAGCTTTGCCTAAGTAACTGGCTATAATTGCTGCGTTTGGAGTTTATTTGTACTTTTTCTTACTAATAATAATTGTACATGATCGCTTCGTTTATATTAAAAAACTTTTGAAAATAATGACTAGATTTCGAGTTTAGAGCACTTCCGAACTCAAAATTTTGTTTTCATATTTTTTTCAAAATTCCGAACTCAAAATTTTTTTTTTCATATTTTTTAGGGATAGTACATTAGTAGAGCTACCTCCCCTAGCAGTTTGATTCACCCATTCTGGGACACCCTGTATGTAGTTGAGCTATTTTAAATAATAGCTTGATTGTGCAGCAGCAGTTATCATTCGTACATATTTAGAACTCCACAGAGAAAAGGCACAAAAATAGTATACATTATCCAGATTAAATTAGCAAAATTAGGTGAAGATTTTGCAAAACTTTAGCTTCAATTTCGAAATTGGGGCAAATATTTTCGCCAACATTCGAGAAACAATCCGGCGTCCAACACAATTCTCCATCCTCAATCTTCCGATAGATAAGAGGGCAATAAATCTCCTTCTATCACTCCATCGCTAATAACTGACTAACGATTGGTGATCGATCTTCATCACTGTGAATGATTTTTTATTACTACTTACTGGGAGAGAAAGGATTTGGTCGAAAAGCATTTGATAAATACTCGTAGTTGTAGCATGGTGTGGATAGATGGCACTAGAAAATTTTCGAAAATTCCTACGTAAAACAATTTCTATACGACAACGCTATGATGTCTATTTAACCGATTCCGCCAGAAGGAAGGTTATGTTTTTGACTGCTCAAACTGGTATTGAGTTACTACCTATGTAGGTAGAATTAGTAAGATAAAACAACAAGAAGAAGGACAATAATAGGTACTATGTTCTTTTTTAACGAGGTCACAACTACTATGGTGTTTGAAGAAATATGTTGACTTCATAAAGGCATACTATGTCATACACGCTGAGCAAATGTCATGTCATGAATTATGTGACAGATTCCTAAAGTACCTACTGTCTAATGTTTTCGTAACACTATCAGAATCATATTATTTAATCCCAATAAAATCATTATACAGTCAACGGAGTAGGAGACTAAATTGTAGTTGCAAAATAACTCCTAATATTGCCTAAGCACCCAGAGTGTTAAGCTTAACGTGCCTGTATAAACTGGGAAGTCCGAAACAAGCCTATAAACGAAAATAGAGCTTTAAAGCCAATCATTAAGATGGACTACAAGTCAACAGTGACACATGTGCTGTGCTGTGTTGTGCGGTGCCGAAGCAGTGAAGTTAATCTCTATTAGGAAGAGGAATGCAATGTTTTCTGCCTGACTGTAAAGAATGCTAGTCATTTCGGAAGAGTATTCGACCCGCTTTTTAAAAGCTCCAACATATTATTTGCACTAATTGTGAAAAAGAAAAGCTCCTAATTAAACACTTGCGAACAGGATGGAATATGTTACAAATGTTACAATTATTTGTGTCTGCAAACATAGCGGCTGTGTTTACACCACGGTGAATTCAAAATTATAATTTATACTGCACGGTAAAGCGCTTTTTCATAGCTTTTTCTCAAACCGCAGGTAGCGCAAATAAAACTAATGAATTTATAAAAACATCTAAGGACAAAGAAGAAGTTATTAATGACTCTATTGCTATAAATTGTGGATTGCTTAATTGATTAGGCTACTATTAATATAGGATTATTTGATTAGCACTGAATATCAAATCAAATCAAAATTGTCTTAATTGGCATAGACTAATTTCTTAAATTAGTACTTACAAATCGTCAAATTTTCTTAAGGAGTCTACAGTATACATTTCCATTAATTTTTTGCCCCATAAGCGCTTCGAGACAAACATTTGGCAATTGCTGAGAAGATGCGCCACAACAAACTCAGTCACCAGCACCCAGCACTGTCTGCCGGTTTAAAAAAGTAGGAAGTTACAATTCATTCAGAAGCGATAAGTAGGTAATACCACAGAATAATAATAAGTACTACGTACAGAAGTTTTACTTCGCGAAGGTATTTAAAAAAATGTATGCTCAATGTCATTAACAATATGGTGTAATTTAGCCTGTCTCAAGAGTCAAGCAACATTTTGTTGACAAACGTCAGTGATCGGCACTGCGCCGAAGCTATAGGGCTGACTTCGGTAAAATGATGTGACGTGAGGTGCCAAACTGCGGAAAATGGCGGAGGAAAAACATGATTTAGCATGAATTATCATGAATAATATTAACTACTTATTTACCTCTCAGTGTCTTGAGGCTACTTAAAAAAGTACATTCTGTGTTTTTATTATTATTTAGACAGTTAAATACTGCACAGTATTTAGTACACCATTTTCTTACATCATACACAAGAATACGCGTGCGTGAGTCAATGTTCGCTCGTATGTGAGGCCTTGTCGAATCGTATCCTGTAGGTGGGCCATCGTGCGTGTTTTGTTTTCGATGTAAACTCGCGGAGATGAACAGGCCTGGTAATACTACTAGGTATCAATTAACAAGTACGTAATGCCAGCAACCAGGCTATTAAACTATGACTAACATAACATTTCATTTTATACAT
This sequence comes from Ostrinia nubilalis, assembly GCF_963855985.1. NCBI lineage: Eukaryota > Metazoa > Arthropoda > Insecta > Lepidoptera > Crambidae > Ostrinia > Ostrinia nubilalis. The sequence goes on from NC_087112.1 coordinate 366,054, forward strand.
TTTCTTTCAACACGTTCCCGTCGTTTTCCCATCTCAAAAATGCAAATCCAAGATGTAATAACAGTAACAGTGAAGATACGAGCATAGCGTAGGTGTTGTGGCCATCGCAATCCAATCTCGGTCGTCGTCAGTCCCAATCAGAGGCCGGCTACAGGTCGGATATTCTGACCTAGTTGAGACACGTTATTGTCATCTAGCCATGCTGATACTATTATTGTGAGTCTGTCTGTCTGGATGATTTTCACGCCTGAAGCATTGAAGCAATTTATTGGTAAATAGATATTGAGGACAGATTACTTTTTGTCACGAAAATAAAACTTGAGGTTGAAATAGGAATGGCGAATGAACACATCCACGATTAATGATAATAATTAATGATAACGATTTTTTCCAGTTGTTTATTTATAATTTGGTTTGAGAAGTAACTCTAATCGCTAAGAAATTTTAATAAATAAGGAATGGCGAATCAATCTACTAAAAGTTAAAGTTGGGTAATAAAATGGTTTCCATACATCACATAAGTACACCCAGAAAAATAAAAGCAGATAAGTGCTTGTTCCTACGGGGAAATTCAGCTTTTCCTGGAATCCTAGGTCCCAGGTGCAGGTGTTTAGTACGTAGTATTGAGTTAAAGAATTAAGTATTGAGTATACGTGTTTTATTATTAACATCCTGTTTGCAATGTCCCGCGAAAAATAATAGACTGATAAGTATGTGTTCATACGACAGTCCAGTTTTGTGGGATTCTTCGGGTGCGAGTATCAGCTATCCAGTAAAATGCGATCCAATGAGTCCAATAAGCGAATCAGTAAGCGCTTTCGATCTTCGAGTGTAACATATCGACATGAAGCTCCCAACACAATCAAGGATGCAACATTAATCTCAATCTCAAGATTCCGGCGCCGAACTCAGACGCAGTGCTCTCTGGTGTGTCGTAACACAAGTGGCTTGAGTAAAGCACTGCTATTTGGAGTACGGTATTTAGGACATTCTGATGAAATATTTCAACTCAATGATTAAGTAAATGCCAAATTTTGGTCAAAATTTGAAGATACTTCATTTACTTTGGGACTGATCTTGGTTTAAATGGCGTAATTAGGTACTAGGACTATTAACGCAATGATTGGAAAACCATCCATAACATTAAGTATCTATCTATAAACAGCGTAACTCACTGACTCACTCACAAAATCTCAGAAACTACAAGCGCTAGGAGTCTCAAATTTTACATAAGGGATTCTTTTAGAACGTAGGTGCTCACTAAGACGGGATTTTGCAAAATTCTACCCCTAAGGGGTAAAACGGGATCCACGCTTACGAAGTCGCAGGCGACCGCTGGTATTTAATAATTAGATACGAGTAGGCATTGGCAAACACATAAAGTGCTCAATTGGTTTCATTTTTATAAGTCGTATTCTGGGTACTATACCAGAAATAAATAGGTAAACATCAAGAGTATTTTTCTTATTTGTAATAGGCATATTATTCATGATTAGCTTTTTTCTTTCTGACTGAACGCAGAAGCAGCTCATTATTTTAGCTGCGTACACAATAAATTCCCTCTCTTGAAACGATTCACCTAAAACATCTTTCAGTCGACGTTCCTTTTCACGCGTTGTTAGAGCGCTTATTATGGCTTTAGGAAAACACTTGTGTGGAACGGAACGTGTTCAGATTAAGGCTGTGTCTACACTGTGCTGTGCTTAGGTATTAATTCCCCTCAGGTTGGATATACAGCAACCAGAAGTAAATAAGTAATTAGGATTTTTTTTATAATAACGCTAAAGGCATCGTTCTTTTTAGCCACAGGACGTCCACTGCTGAACATAAGCCTACTAACCGACCAAGAAATCATTGAGAGAGGACTGTGCTCAGCAGTAGACGTCCTGTGGCTAAATTAATGATGATGATGATGGTGATGAGATTTGTGTTTCGTCTGGAAATATAACTCACTAGCGGCCGCCCGCGACTTACTACGCGTGGATCCCGTTTTACCCCCTTCATCTATCTTACGCGGTTTAGATTTTTTCATACAAATGTTTTTTCCCGCTAACTCCCGTTCCCGTGGGAATTTTGCAATATCCTGTTGTAATTAAGCTTTAAGTTTACTAAGGTACCTGCATGCAAAATTTCAAGCGTCTAACTTAAGCGGTTTAGATTTTTCATACAAAAGAATTTTCCCGCTTCTACGGTACCTAAGCTACGTCCCTTCCAAATTTCAAGTGCCTACGTTTTGCTGTTTAGGCTGTGCGTTGATATGTCAGTCAGTCAGTCAGTCAGTTTCTCCTTTTTATATTTAGATTTTGTAGAGAATCAAATTCTGCAACGACCTGAAAAGTGAATCAACTAATAGAGATTCTATTAAGATCCTAAAGTGAGATCTAACCTTTAGTTTAAAAGCGAGTAAAAGCCAATGGGTTTACAGCTCATTATGACGGCTCAAGGAGGCGTGACCGTAATGTAGGAGGTGCGTTTATGGCGTGCCGTTACTGTTAAGTAGGTTAAAATATCACTATTTAACGTTAATGGGGACCTTTACCACATAAGAGGTATGGGTATCATGTGGCAAACACTTAGTGGATTAAGTATTGTCACAGAAAATCTAATAAGTAATCTACAGTAGCGGATGTCTAAAAGTCCACGAAGAGTACCTATCTGGTAATCAAGTCAAATAAAATCAAATCAAATAGTTTATTCAGTACATAGGCCCTTTCCAGGTCGCTTATACACATCCCAAATATAGCTTGGCCCTACCACTTTGGGACAACATATGGGCTGGTGCTGAGAAGAAGTGACGGAAGAAACTCAGTCACCTTTGTCAGCCACTTTTTCAAACAAATGTGGCCTATTTAAGGAGTGTACTTTACACCAAACATCTGGACAGTTTATGGAGTGTATCAAATTCCATCTATTAAAATGTATATTTTGATAAACTGTAGATGATTGTGACATTAAACAAACCCCAAATCATCATCATAAACTTGTTGTGACTTGTTTTAATTCCTCAAATATTCAAAATCCAACTCGCAAACTTGAGTAGAGTCGACTAGCTCATATGTGGAGCAGCTGTACTAAAACTCCATAGTGATTGGCGGTAGAGTTCGGAAACTTTTGACTGCGGCGTGTGTTTGTAACGAGAAAGCCATCTTGCGATTCAACTAGTTTAGAGTTAATTTAGGTTTGTATTTTATGGCTAAATGTTGTACGATTTAAGTTTTAGTCAGACTCATGTGGCACGACTTTTGTTTGCTGTGCGACTGTTCTTGTAACGGGGCGACCGTTTTCCAGCTTTCAAAAGTAAAGAGTTTCTTTTGCCATTTCTCCTCAGCACCAACCCATATTATATTGTCCCGAAGTGGCGATAAGCTATATTTGGGACATGTATAAGCGCCCTGGGAAGGGCCTATATGTACTGAATAAACTATTTGATTGAAAGACATTTCATGTCTTTAAAATTAAACACAGTTTAAAATTAAATTCTTCAAAATGTAAAGTTAGACATTACGACATCTGTTTAGAACCTCGTTAGTAAAATAACAATAATTTATTAAACAATTAACACTCACATTAACAAAGCAACAAAACACTGTGTCAAGCGAGCGTAACCTGCAAGTGCCTCATTTCATCAACAATGCACTCTAAATCCTCATTAATATGGCATTAATTCGCCTGCACGCCGCAATTGCGGGTATAACCATATCTGTACACTTAGCATACGAGTTTGAGCTTTACTGGCAGTAAAATAAGATCGTTATTCATTATTCTGGCTATAACAATGAGGTGTTACGCATAAACGTCACTAGAGAATCACAAGCAGTTGGAAATGGACTCTCTGTTTGCAGCAATAGGGCGTGTTTTGGGTTGATGGTGGTATTCGGAGAACTTGGCGACGAGTGGAGTCGTATGATATATGGAAGTGTCTCATAGAGGATTAAACTGTTATGTTGTTGGGAATGTGTTTTTGGATTATATATGGGGAGATGTGGGTCGCTGGCGGAATGCGCGCTGCATGGACGTCGCCATAAATTCGGGAGGATTGCGGCTAACAAGGTTGTTCGAATGCTTTTTAGAGATAACTGGCTGGTGAATGCTGTTTTTCTTCCTTATTATTCGAGTAGAGGAGATAGATCAGCCAGTAGTAAAAAACAAAAAATCATTTTATAGACTATTCTGTTTTAGGTGTAAGCGCTATCTTTAACTTTGATATGTTTCTTACTAAGACCGATTTATTTTTGTTTCAGGTACGTTCATGTTTATCATAATAGTCACACCAGTCTAAAAGGTTTGATATGAAAATGAAACGCAATTGGAATTTTAAATGTGAGTTGAGTAACCTGTGAAAAATTTTTCAAAAGTACGAGTAGTCGCCAATATAAATATTATAGAAAAAACAAAAATGTAACGTTCTTTGTCATATTTCCAGCACGGCAAATAGCTTGAAATATTTTTTTTTTTATGCATAACAAGGCAGGTATTTGACCACAATCGCACCTGATGTTAAGTGGGATGCGGTCTAGGATTAAAATAAGAGGTTGCATTTAAGAATGTTGTTTTCAAGACATTAAGTGCTTTAACAGCTTCAAATAAAATATAAATAAAATAAGATATTAGAGTTGTAAGAGATGATTTTAAAACTTCTACAATAACATAATAATATTTTTATGGTTTTAACACTCTACTATTGCTTTACTGGTAATTTTGTGAGTAAATTTACTGCCACTAACATAATTACTGAGTAAATATATAGCTCAGTGACATAGGGAATTGCAATTTTTGAAAATACCATTATTGGGTTTTATCGTGCGTTCAAATTAGCTAGTTCCCCGGCGGCCTTTTGTGCTTTGTTGAAAGATAATTCAGTTATTTATCGAGTACATTTTCACATACTAACCTAATTAGGTGGGGCATCGATGAAATATGACTGAATATTGCAAATTTACCCTTAAACAGGCTAAAAAATTCATTGGTTTTCAACCGTATCTTCACAGCATAAAGTTCAAATTGATGATCTATGGCCACCAGTGCCCGGTTAAGGCATAAAACATACCTAAAATCTTAATAAATAAGGTGACAAATAGCATGTTAATGAATATAATGAATAAGAATTGTATATTATATAATATACAATTATATCAATGCACAGTAGCGTTCTTTTGTGAATCGTCTGCCTACGCGATTCATTCAAAGTGAAAACCCACCAGCATGGCACTGTGAACAATTAAATTGGGAACGTCGTGTATTCTCGTTGTCTCTATTATGAATGGGTCGCAGAATTTAGAAATATTTTATAAAAGACTGAACAACTAAGTAATACTGAACATAACAGAGAGTAACACAGAGTAATATTCTAACCAGAGTTTTGGGAAAGATCAATTACTATCTATCTGTCTATCGAGATGGTGGTGTAAACATAGGTCAAACCACTAGATTTGTAGTTATAATAGAGAAACACGGATCTCACTCAACGCGACCTTTTTATAAGAGTTTTTAAGATTTCTATTTTACTTGAAATACAACGCGAAAGTTTAAAATCTTGTAGGTACACCGTGAAATTTTAGTTGTTGTTTTCCTGCAGTAAAATGATTGTTAGGATAATGAAGTTTTTTTATTTAATTCCAATCAAAAAATAACCTGTATGGAGCGTGTGCCATACAGTTTATGCTGTAGGTATTACTTATGAATTACTTAGTGCGGGAGCCTCTTTTACTTTAAACATTGATTTTGTCAGGCAGCCAGTACCCAAATATGACACATTTTGTAAAAAAAACTATCGTTTCTCTCGCTTTCGAGTAGATGAATATTTTTTTGATTACTTGAAAACTTTTTTTTAAACAACTCGCACGATTCGGTAGTACTAAAGGTAAATCGTTCCGCCGCGGGAAAACAACCACTAAAATCTCACGGTGTATTCGTAGTTATCAATATAAATACTGTTCAACTGATAGAGCTATGTTTCCTATAACTTTTTAATCCCAACTTGCCTCGCCCCACTTCCACCACCATGGGCATATTTGGCGAAGCAAGCGCAGCGGGGGTGCCAAATGGTTCGTTAGTTATTAACGCAATTAATTTCGCTAATTATATCTGTATGAAGAATGAGCATTGTTACGTTGTGCCGCGATTAGTGGGGGTTAGTTTGGTTAATGTTTGTTGCGATTATTATTTGTGCGGAGATCATTTTTGGATTGTTTTAGATTTTTGGTAGAGCTAATGGGCACTTTAAAACATGATATTTTATCATCAAACTATTACTAGTTTGTGATATTAGATTTAACGTCAGAAATAGCATACTTATGTTGTTTTCGTGCTAGCTCTTACTGATTAGACTTAACTCTATAAAATATAGCTTATGGTTATCTTAACGCTGGGAAATAGATAATATTATTATTATCTGAACGATTCCGACACAAGATTTCTTTTTCATGTTCAGATAGGCACTGCTCTGAAAATAATGGACAGCTAAACAACTTTTACTACTTCAAGAATAACAACTCTCAACTTCAAAAATAGATACATTGTGTAAAATGGAAAAGTTCGATTCTTGTTTAGTTTATCTCTGTACCCAATAGAGTGTTAAAGGTACATAATCTTTATGTATTTAGTATCGAGCCTAAAGTAAAGATGTTAGGCCAATATTGTAAAATATGATATTTTGTACCCACTTTAAAGAGCGATACTTCTGTGTATCATCATCATCATCATAATTTCAGCCACAGAACGTCCACTGACATAGACCTCCCTCAATGACTTCCACATTGCACGGTTGGTAGCGGCCCGCATCCAGTGCCTTCCTGCTACCTTTATCACTTTGTATGAAAGAAAGAAAAAATATTTATTTGACAACTAAAAAAAGTACAAAAAAATGTTGCCAAAGAGGTCACTCACTCAGTATGACATTTCTATAATAGATACAATGATGAAATTTTAAGCTTTTAACGCGTACCGGAAAATGCAGCGTGCGTCATCCACCCACAAGGTAGACCGACGACATCATAAATTTAGCAGGAAGGCGCTGGACGCAGGCCGCTACCAACCGGGCAACATGGAAAGCATTGGGGGAGGCCTATGTTCAGCAGTGGACGTCCTATGGCTGAGATGATGATGATGATGATGAACGCTGTAGCATCTTTTAAAGTTTTTATAAATGCGTTTTTGGAACCCAAGTGTAGATAATACTCTTATGCTGATGACTGCATTCCATGCGTTATGCAAGCAGGGAAATGACGATGACGGACTGCAACAGATCGTAAATCAAATCGAGATCGGCCGGAATTGTCGCTGACAATGCGTTACGTCACAACTCGATTGCTGATTCGATTAGCTGTGTATCGGATACACAGGTCGGACATACTAATGTCGCAGGTTGACTATGATAGAGACGGAATCACGTTAGGGTAGCTTTTATATAAAGATACATCGAGGACTCAATTTCTCTGGATTTGTATTTGAAATTGGTTTATAAAGTGTTTTGATTGACTCGCGTTAGTGTCTTCAATATAAGCTGAAATTCAGGCGGGCAAAGCGTACAATTAAAAGCTAATAAACCCTAGTGAATCGAGAGCAATGTGTTTAAAAAGTTTTAAAAAACCTGCCTTCATTACTTTAATTAAATTGACTGGTATAAAGCATTGTAGGTAATATAGTAAAGTAGGTAACATTTTATATCACAGGTTTTACGAGTAGCTGTTTTTCTGCGAATCTGCTTTTTCGTTTTGTCGGATGCAAACTAAATATTCTTATTTGACTTTGAAACTCCACCGTTTGAGCATTTTCGGTGGCGCAAAGTGAACAAACAGCTGTGCGGGTGCCGGTATACTTTACCGGGTTTTGCCCTCGACTTTCCTCACTTTGCTTTCGATCCTTACACTACACGAAACTCAGTTATTTCTTACTAAAATAATTATTAAGTACGAATTTTCATTTTGCCTATTTGCCCAGGGAAATTAAAAGTTAAGTGTAAGATGTCCAATTACCGAAATGTCCAAAACAATTTCCTATTTCATCGAGATTAGTTTTCTCTGCCCAAAAAAGTTCTATGCTGAGCAAAATCTAGTCACTACCTACATAATTTATATGACGACTATAGTCTGGTCTGTGAGCACGTAGAATTTTGTCCAATGACCCCAAGCTACCCATTCTTATCGCTCGCGCATAATTATGTTGCTATTGCGCTCGCACACTCACTGCGGGTACCAGTCGCACAGTCGCGACGGCAATATAATTACGCGCGAGCGATAAGGATGGGTAGCTAGGGGTCATTGGACAAAATTCTACGTGCTCACAGACCGGGCTTTAGCAGCCACCCGCGACTTCGTACGCGTGGATCCCGTTTAACCCCCTTAGGGGTAGAGTTTCGCAAAATACCGTCTTATTTTATTTATTTATTTCAAACTTATATGCACATAGAACAGTGTACATTAGGCGGACTTGATGCTTTTCGGCATTTTCCTCCAGTCAACCTTAGGGCCAAACTGAGAATAAATAAAGTAGGCGGTATAAAATTAGTGAACACCTACGTTCTAAAAGGAACCCCCATGTAAAATTTGACATACCTAGCACTTGTAGTTTCCGAGATTTCGTGATGAGTGAGTGACCTTTCGCTTTTATATGTAGATAATATAGATAGATGAACTATTATTATTGACGCTTTATATCGAGTTACCACTTCTACCACTTAAAAGCTTCCAAATCCGACACCAGAATTGGTTCAAAGGTGTTTTTAAAAGTCTTATTTATCCACCATTAAATGTTGGCAGCCCTCGCGACCGCAGCGGTTATTCTCAACTAGCTCGCACTGCAGTGTCGAGTGCTAGAAAATTGTCACGTACTCGCGACTGCGATGCTACTGGGGTTTAGAATCTTCCGACGTATGCCGCAAACAGAATGTGGAGTTAAGCTCTGGAATACATTGGCTTTGGATTTTGTATTAAATTACCATGCATTTTGAAAGGAATGAAATGGTAATTGTGTGTTTGGAATGTGATAATAATTTTGTTAATGATACAATGTTCTAAGGTAAGCAGAGGTGGAATTGTGTAAAGCAATCGTAATCATTTGACAGTTTATAGCGTACGATAAAGTCAGTTAAACAAAGCGTTTGACAGAATAATCGTACGTTATGAACTCAAATGATAACGATTGCTTTACACAATTCCACCTAAGTACTTCTTTATTTAAGTGTCGCTGTTTTTCTAATTAAGTTAAAAGTTCTGATTATTTTGGATTGGATACTAACTAAATTACAGTTGTACCTAATAATATGCCAATTTTTTATCAGTAGGTACCTAAGTAATTATCTATAGATACTTCTAAAGATATTCTGAGTAATAATTTGGAGTTGTATCTCAACTTAAACTCTTGAAGTCGATCTAAGAAAACCAATTCAATTTTATATGAACTAGAAAACATTTTCAGACTTGTTCTATAAAATATCTATTTTCAGTTCACAATACCGAACGAACTATCTGACACTGTGTAGACAGAAAATAATTTACTATGTTCACTCTTGTCCGGTAAGTACGACGTTAAAGGTGCGGACACATTTGAGTGTTCTCTTGTAACAGTATTACAGTACCGACCGATTAACGGTGTTCTAAAGTGCTAGCGTCATCTCAAATTAGTGCAGCGTGAGATGCTTTTAGCAAGATACATAGCAGATTAAGTAGAAAAGCTACATCGTTTAAAACATTAGCTAAAGAATGAGGTCAAATATTGCGGCAATAGAAACTAATGTGTAACTGTGTGTGTAATGAACCATGTGGAATTATGTACTAAAATATTACAACAAAATATTATGTTAAAACAGATAATCCTCGCTCATTAGTAGGTACTTTTAAAAGCAGTCTCTGTCATCGTAACATTTAATAATAACAAATTTTTAAGAGCGAATATTGATTTCTTGGGTACCTATTCACACCGCGTCAATCACTCTTTATGTGAAATGCATAAAGACCCATCTTTCAGGTGCAAAAAAAGTAGTATTAACAATATATTGTGCATGACACTTAACGTTGTCTGACAACAATTTAATGGACAAATGTAACTTCGTAGCGGAAACATGAAAATGATTTCGTTTTTTTTTCTAAATCCTATAGGGACTAAATTATTTATGATGAATGACACTCTGTTACAAGCGATCGTTCGAATGTACGCCCACCTTAAAGGAAATATTGCAGTCGCCAGTACATTTCCCATTAATGTTCTATGAGCCCACAAGACGTCCGAGGCTGTCGGTTAATTCGCGGGAATTCCTAAAGTATTTCAGCGACCGACGAGTGTGAAACTGGTCACAGAGTTGTTGAATTTTAAAATACACTAGGGATGTCACAGCATTAGTTCTGTAAGGTACCAAATATCTGTCAGCGGTAAGTAAGTAAAGGGTAATCATCATCATCATCATTTCAGCCATAGGACGTCCACTGCTGAACATAGGCCTCCCCCAATGATTTCCACAATGGCCGGTTGGTGGCGCGGCCTGCATCCAGCGCCTTCCCGCTACCTTTATGAGGTCGTCGGTCCACCTTGTGGGTGACGTCCTGGGAGTGGAGTAATGGTAATGAAAGAACCTAAATATCAGTTATAAGTAGAAGCTACAACTTGGTAACGATTCAGTATTCCGCTTTGCAATGGAGGGAAGTCGAACCTTAACTTCGAACTCCTCCTATGTTCTTCTGATTAATTTCGTTGCGAATCCAATGACAGTTTAACTTGCCCCCGGGACAAACTTGACCTTCACTGGTTGGGTTTTTATTGACGGTCAAGCTGTAGATCCTGGCTACACAGGAGTTGCAGAGGTGGGAACAAGAGGTGGGAATAGTCCCGTAGCGATTCAGTAGAGTGATTCGATGAACTGAACTTACTACAGATGGAAGTGAAGTAGGATTACCTACACTATTTAACATTCTACTATTTCTCCCAGTACCAGTTGATACGTTTTCCAAAAGTAGAAAGTCAACATTTTGGGGAATGTATTTCAAACGCTCTAAAAAGGTCCGTGCTAATATTTTAAATGCGATGTACTGTCTGTTTCTTTGTCTTTTATCTTTTCACCTTACACGAGATAGTTTAGGACCCAAAGAAAATATAGGCTAATAGTATCCCCGTTTTTGAAAGAGGGACGCGCGTTGTCAATACTTTCAGTGACAGACTGATATTTAGGGTGTTTCCACGGGAAAAAGCTTTTCCTAGCAGGACTCAAACTTACTACCACTTTAGACTCATCATCATCATCATCAGCCACAGGACGTCCACTGCAGAACAAAGGCCTCCCCAATGATTACCATAATGATCGGTTGGTAGCGGCCTGCATTCAGCGCCCTCCGGCTACCTTTAATGAGGTCGTCAATTTACCTTGTGGGTGAACGTCCTACGCTACGCTTTCCGGTACGTGGCCTCCACTTCAGAACCTTACTGCCCGATCGGTTGTCAGTTCTGTGTACTATTCAAACAAGGCAGGGGCCCAAGCGTGGCCAGTATTGGCAATCTCCCTCCAATTGGAAAATACAAAAGCAATCTTTAGGACTAACTACTTGAAAATAAAATTGATTTGTCAGAAAAGATGGACTGCCAGCCCTACACCCGCCACGTAGCACTAGAGCCGACTGGCGGTGACACCGCCGACGCCGACACCCTCTCGCCTAGTTTTCTCTATTTTTGGACGCTTTAACATTTCCAGGAACAAAAAGGGAATTACATTAGACTTGAAAAACATAGTTTTTTGCGACGGAAACGTGAGGCTGTAGCTGTGGGTAGAATAGTAAATTAGTGAAATTCCAGTTTTATTTTTTAGTATTGTAGGTTATTTAACGTACCGTCAAGCGCAGCCTGGAGCCTCGACGGACAGATGACCTTTTAAAGGCTGCGTAAAACCGCTGGATGCGGGCCGCTACCAACCTGCCAATTTAAATCTAAATATATTTAACTCAAAGTTGACTGACTGACATAGTGATCTATCAACGCACAGCCCAAAACACTGGACGGATCCGGCTGAAATTTGGCATGCAGGTAGATGTTATGACGTAGGTATCCGCTAAGAAAGGATTTTACGAAACTCCACCCCTAAAGGGGTAAAACGGGATCCACGCGTACGAAGTCACGGGTGGCTAGTCTGATATGATGACGGTTAGGGTGTATTGTACATAGAAATTATGTCGCAAATGAAGAAACATCGTGTTTATTATGTACTAATTTGGATGAAAATGACGATATCTACTATGCAAAGTATAATTTAAGCCCAGGGACTTCAAACTCCCAGCTTAGCACTAGATCACAAGTTCTAACGAAGCAACTCATAGCTTAAACTAACTTACTTCAGCCCTACATTTCCAAGAGGTTTGCTTAGGGTCAAGTTTACTTCTAGGTTTAGGGCGACGTTTCAGACTAGCCACCTTATTCTTTTCGTAATTGGGTTCTCATTTGAATAAAACTACAGGCCTTTAATAAACTCTACATCAAATCTTATACAAATGATGTGCAACAAAAGGTAGTAAAAACCAGCCTCGTTTTAAAAATAGCTTTAAAATGCAACACTCCGGTGCAAAAATCTGTACTTCAGTGTTTTTAGTGTAACAAATACATGATATTGCATACCTAACTGAACATTCGAAGCTGCAATTTTTACTTAATATTTTTAAGGATGTCTAGTCTTTATAAAAGGGTAAGTGATTATAATGAAAATTAAATTATTTAACAATAACATACATTTGTCCCTGTAATTGGTTATAAACAACTCTATAAGTAATCGTTACTTCGAGCTATGAGACTCATCAAGGGAACTCGTACCTTTTGTCACGGACCTTACACCCTTATTCACAAACAATACTTGCTTAAGTGAAGCAGTAAATCGAACGCACAGCGTTGCATAGATCTCTATGCAACGCTGTGCGTTCGTCCACACGCACTGTGAGACCTCATAGTAATGTTTGTGAACATGGACGGTTAGTCTATTACCAAAAATACTTATTTCGTAACACATTTCAACCAAATAAAGACTAAATAAGACTACCCCTCTCCATCAACTCCTATCATTCTTATTGAAAGTGACTTAACCCACTTTAGTAAAAAGAGGTATTATTTTATTCACCACTAACGGCGAAGTAAAGCTACTTCGCAAACTTCGACCGCATTAGGAATCTATTCAAGGCACCTCAGCCCGTGAATTTTTCAGTTTTCACCCCCCATTTCCACCCCTTAGAGGGGAGAAGCGGAACGTGCTTCTTTCCCCGTATATCTGTTTATCGGGGTGACTGCATTTGCTTTTATTTCCTGTGAAATTTCAGTGCTGAAACGCAAAATTTCGTTTTTGGAACCAACCTTGGGTTACGTAAAAATTAAGGAAAAATGCATGCAGGCAACAGCTGAATTGCTTTTTCAATTAGTGTAACATATCATTAGCATAAATGCTTAAAGTGACTAAGTTCCTGGCATTGCATCTTATTGGCACTGGCCCACAATATTTACTACGAGTATGTACAACTTATGTACATAAACCAACATTTAAGAATTCACTTATACGTTTACATTGAAACCGCAGACAGGGGCGCATTACATAAACGAAATTATTAACAGTGCCTCCTGTTAAAAATACATGACCAAACTTTACGGAATTTTATGAAAGAAGTTTTTCAAACTAAATTCCTCACCAATTGTTTACTTTTGGTTCTTTATATTAAATGATGTTGTTAAAGTCTATTTAAAAATTTATCACAACACTGAATATTTCACAAAAATGGTTCCGAAAATTTCAAAAGGTGACCCAAATTAAACCTGGTCATCAGCGTCGAAATTAATTTGTAATTTAAAACAATCACAACATCGTCGAAGACCTGAACGCTATTGATTGGGCAAATTCGCTCCGTAATAAGCCAAAAATAATTACGGAACATGAAAATTCTTTGAGTCGTTTCCGTAGATGTCGATAATGATCGAAGCGATTTCGGGGATCTTTTGCGGCCTTGGGGAAATTACAACCTCCCCAATTTGGCTTTTGTCTGCCGCGGAAAGGAAAGAAGTGAAATGTCAAAATTAATTTGAGACGTTCAACGTTGAATAGAGGATTTATGTATGGCTTTCATTTGTGACTGTTATTTTTGATGGCGGCATTTTATAATTTCGGCGTCAATGAAGGAAAAAATATTGTTGGGAATTTTTAAAAAATGTTAATTTTGTGCTAGTTACCTACTCGTACTTGTAAATTGATGTCCTCATTGAAATGAATTACTTATATCACGAAATAATTACTCATATACTTAGTTATTTTTTGGGCCTCTACCGCACAAGAATTGAAAAGAAACAATATGCTTTAGATTTACCAGCCTAGACTGCACCTCACTTAACATTCGGTATGACTTGCAGACAAATATCTGCTTAGTGCTGCAGAAAAAATCGTTTTAACAAATTTTATTCAATAAATACGGTCTCATTGTGTAATTTTAAATAGATTTAATTGTCACCTGAATAGAAATTTAGAGGGTATAAAACTATTAAGCCGAACAGATCTTTAATTTTTATTAAACACTGGTCTACCATGTCATTATAAATCAATGTTTCCAATAACAGAAGTCGCAGATTTGGCCCCAGCTCTAGAGCTAGCTAGCTTTCGAGCTTAAAGCGCAGGTCGCGGGAAGATTTGTGCAGCTCCAAGTTTTGATTGGACGTGGTGTACTTACGGAGCACTTGTTTGACCGAGGCAACTTTGAGGGTATTGAGGTGTTTATCTACGGAATTGCGTTTCGGTAAATGCTGAAATGCTGGATGCGGGCGGCGCGGGACCGTTCATTGTGGAAGGCCTTGGGGGAGGCCTTTGTCCAGCAGTGGACGTCATTTGGCTGAAAAGAAGAAGAAGAAGAAGAAATGCTGAAATGTTTACTCATTTTGTGTCAAAGTATAATTAATAATCTGAGGCTATTAAAACTGAGCATATACTACGTACAAAGTACATGTATGTACGTAGGTACACGATGTCATACAAGTAACTTCGTTTCTGCAAATAGGCTTTTAAAAAGCGCTTTTACAAGTCAGGCTATAATACCGATATAATAAAGTAGGTCAATGTTAGTGTCATGAGCTCGAGCTTTGATTTTCATTTTTTTGTTGAATGTAAATCGATGAAGGAAATGTAAAGAAATCTGTATTTTTAAGGATATCGTAATACTTTCTAAGCAGGAACAAGTCCACTATAACTTGAGATTTAATTTGACACAATAAAGTATCTAATTCTATTTAGGCTGAGTTGCACCACCTAATTTTAACTGTAACTATAACGATAACCTGTGCTTTTTGTATGGAGTTTGACAGATTTTTGACGTTTGTTAAAGTTAAATTAAGATGGTGCAACCCAGCTTTAATGTGTCCAATTAAATCTCAACTTAAGCTGGGTTGCACCATCCTACTTAAACAATGACAGACGTCAAAAATTACGGTCAAAGTTAGGTGGTGCAACTAAGCCTTAAAGTTCTTTTGTTGGTTATTTTTATTTATCACATACTAGCTGTGCCCGCGCCTTCGTACGCGTGAAAACCCGTTTTCGCAACATTTTTCATTATTGCTCTGCTTCTATTGATCGTAGCGTGATGTTGTATAACTTATAGCCTTCCTCGATAAACGCGCTATCTAACACTGAAATAATTTTTCAAATCGGACCAGTAGTTCCGGAGATAAGCGCGTTCAAGTAAACAAACAAACTCTTCAGCTTTATAATATTAGTATAGATACCGCAAGCAAAGCCTCTCTAAGCATAAAATGGAGTGAATCGTACACCACTAGAATATACAGGGTGACAACAGCCATCTTGGAATATCACGCGTCATAGAAGGAAGATTTGCGCGGGCTGGCTCGGAATTGGCGGCGTTGTCAGTGCGGAACCACGAGCTATTGCGCGGACCCCTAAACGGGTGGATGAGTGGATTTGAACGTAGGTGAATTCAGAACGGTTTTAGAGGCCCGTGAAGTACGAAGAAAACGTCTTTCTTTTATATTTAAGTCAGAATTTACGATTTTTAAATAATCTTTTTTGGTCGGCCTAATCTTACCTCGCTTGTTGTATTAAAAACTTAGAAGACACACTTTGGTTACCAAGTTCCTAAAACCTTTACAACTTTTATTTATTGGGTTTTCGAACCCAATAAAAAATGATTTATAAAATAATGATAAATTTTTGTTTCTTCAGCTCTTTACACTAATACCGTTTTATTTATTTATTTAAACTTCTTGCACTTAATTACTGTACAGTGGCTGACTTAATGCCGGGTGGCATTCCCTACCAGTCTGTTAGTCTCATGCCCGTTTTCACCATCAATCCCTAATTTTTAAGTGTCCCATAAGTAAACAAAATTCCTGTTATTTGTTACCATAGGGGTCACTTAAAAATTAGGGATTGATGGTGAAAACGGGCATTAGTAGGTACCTATCTTATTATTGTCTACTAAAATAAAATCCGCGTTTATTAGTCAATAAATTATATAATTAGTCGCGGCCCATCATTGACTGTTTTCATCGTTTACACGAAATGACAAGTTCTGAATAACCATGAAAATACTCAATTTTATTATATTGCGACCGCCTGCGACTTTGTACGCGTGGATCCCGTTTTACCCCCTTAGGGGTGGAGATTCGTAAAATCCTTTCTTAGCGGATGCCTACGTCATAACATCTACCTGCATGCCAAATTTCAGCCCGATCCGTCCAGTGGTTTGGGCTGTGCGTTGATAGATCACTATGTCAGTCAGTCAGTCAATCAGTCACCTTTGAGTTATATTATATTTAGATTAGTCTGATATGCGGAACCGCTATAGCTCCATTAGTTCCCGCTCACCCCTCGCCGTCCACTGGCCTGTGTCGCGGTTGTCTATGGCACAATGCCTTCGATTGTTTCGCGCAGATTTGATTGTCTATGGACGGAGGTGGGATACAGTAAGTTCAGTGTGTACAGAAACTGAGACCCGGTATTGTGTTCAATATTTGGATTATTTCGTTCATTCGTTCGTTTCAGCCGAAAGACGTCCACTGCTGGACAAAGGCCTCTCCCAAGGATTTCCACAAAGACCGGTCCTGCGCCGCTCGCATCCAAGCACCTCCCGCGACCATCACCAGATCGTCGGTCCACCTACCTAGAAGACGTAGCGTTGGATTATTTATTTTATTATAATTTTATTTATTTCAATTGCATTATTATTGAGTCACATTGATACTAAAAGTTCTTACATAATTACACATCATATTTGGGTGCCTCGGAGTATGTACAGTCACGGAATGAAAAGGTTCGTCAGTTTTCAAATTGATTCCTTCAACGAATCGCGAGCACATATTACCTTTTGAAACTATGTTACAGAATAATCTCGAATTAGAGAAAATAATCTTTAACTGTTCGTCAGTAAAGTTCAAAATTATTCAGATCAAAGTTGTTTGACGATTTATCTTGTCAAGAAGATTATTATGATTGATAAACTAAAACCTTCTTGTTGGTTCAACCTGCCATTTTTATTTCTTATAAAATAAAAAAAAACTATTGTCAATTGGTCAATGTCATCATTACATTGCACTGATGGGATATAAAAATAAACAAGCAAAACCTTATTCGTTAGCAAACGTCATATTTATTTTAATGTTAGCAGCACTGTTTCTTGCACTGTTATGTTGGCAGGTTTGACTCTTACAGTACCTAGTGCAAGCGAAAACCGACACTAAGGTGACGAACCTTTTCATTCCGCGACTGTACTATCTAAGCGTTAGTTAGATAGTTGCTTAGGTAGGTATATGATCAGTAAACCTTTATTCAAACTCCTTGTGTCCTCAATTTATGTAATTTTAATATTTTTGTTGCAATTTTTATATAAATACTAGCTATGCTTGCGACTTCGTACGTGTGAAAAGAGTTTGTATAATATTTCCCGTTTTTGCAACATTTTTACCCGACTGCGCCAGAAGGGAGGACATTATTTAATTACAACGAAGAGCATGCAAGTGTTCCTACTGCATCCACGTACATTGTGTAATGTCTCTGAAACAATTCTATTACACTCGACTTCGTGTTCAAAACGTTTCTTTTCAAATGCATTGTGAGGGTTTGAAACGGACTCGTGATAATGCTTTGTTATTTTTGGTTTTCTTGATTGAAAATATTTTGTGGTTAAGGTTAGTGGCTTTTTAATTAAAAGATATGATTTTAACTAACAAGGTAATAAAATAACGACAAAAATAACATTAAATGACGCGACATTATAGGTTTAAAATATGAATTTGTTAGTTTTTAGAGTAAATTTTTAATGTCAGGGGTTTTTAATTTTTTTTAAGTACTTAGTTATTTAATTTTTTTAGTTCATGTTTCATGTTTTTTATGTAACAGTATTCTACTATTCAAGACCTTTCATTTGATACCCATATTGAGGAGGTTGTTAAAAAATTATATGTTCCGCCATTTTGTTGCGGCGGCCATATTGGACCGATTATCATCAAACATAGCTTAGAACACTCCTGACTAATTCGCCTTTCAAACGAAAAAAACAAAATCAAAATCGGTGCACCCGTTCGGGAGCTACGATGCAACCCCGTCGTTTTTTCATCGGAGGGTGTTATGTAGAGAATAGAGACGCCGATAGAGTGATTTGTAATAATAAATGTTACTATTATTTATGGGACATATGGCAAAAATAAAATGAGTCTTATGAGCTATTTATGAGTCTTGCATTAGTTCATTAAGCTAGTAGAATACATACTTATTATACAACTAGCACCTAGCTCACCATAAATGACACAGCGCATCTCGTACTAAACCTTATTAGGCATTATTGCTTGTCCTTCACTAATCCTGTACCTAAAGCACAGCTAATCCCAGCGCCCTAGAGCCCAAACTGAAAACAACAACTCATCCAACATTTCTATTAATTGGCTTGTTAATCGCGACCCTCCCTCGAAAACAACCTTTAAACGACTCGGAGCATCCTAAAATCGCTTATAAAGCCTTTAAATGACCTGAAACTCGTTAATGCGACATGGTTGTACAATAAAAGAGGCCGGGTCGCCGATGGAACCCTGTTAACGTGTATTATTTCAGGTGTTTGTTATTTAATTTCAGTGGATTGCTGTACGGAGGTTTTCGGTTAATTAGATCGGGTAGGGTTGCCAATTTTGGGATTAGCAAGTTCGGTGAGTTTAGACGCGAGTACAAACAAAATTATGCCAATCTAGAATTTACGCTATCGCTCTGTATTTTTTAAGCAATGCAAATGTGTGAATTATTTTTAGAATTAAGCTTTTAAAAAAGTAATTTTTAATTTACATTATCTCAATATAATTTTAATCACTGTCAGTGGTGAGCGTTACTATAGTCTGGTCTGCGAGCACGTAGAATTTTGTCCAATGACCCCAAGCTACCCATCCTTATCGCTCGCGCGTAATTATGTTGCTGTCGCGACTGTGCGAGGGGCACCCGCAGTGAATGTGCGAGCGCGACAGCAACATAATTACGCGCGAGCGATAAGGATGGGTAGCTTGAGGTCATTGGACAAAATTCTACGTGCTCACGGACCAGACTATAGAAGATTCAGTGCCAGGAACTCAAGCTATGAACCTAGGCAGGAACAACTATTCCTCATTTTTTAAACTATAATTATAATCTACCTATTTATAAGCATGAATAATATGAAAGGGAAGGTGCACAAAAATAATTGATTTCATATAATTTACTTTCTTATAATTCATTAAACATGAAGCAATAAAGTTTTATGAATTATGAATAAAATTTTACTTATTTACTTTTTAGTCTTAATTTTATTAATCTATCATGAGCATGTTATTGATGACGACGTGTCTTTTTGTTACTTAATGATTTACCAATACGATGTCAATAGTGTTATTAAAGTGATTGAAGTTTGAGTGAGACTTAATGTTATTGTAAGTGGCAGCCCTGCTGTAAAGCAGCACGTCACGGCGTGAATTTGTTGGTTTTATCAACTGTTTGTTCCGACGTCGTTATCAGGCCTGACCATTCTGTTCCGGACTTGGTGGAGATTGAGCCATCGAACGGTTTCATTTAATGGCAATTAATGAAGTTATGTTACGTATTTCAAGTTAAAACGATCTTTAGAGCTTTACTTTAAGAAAACTTTAATAAAAGAACCATTCATCGCTTGAAGCGCTCCATATTCATGAAATAAGTGAGAATGAATAAGGCTGACAAAGGTGACTGAGTTTCTTCCGCCACTTCTTCTCAGCACCAGCCCATATGTTGTCCCGAAGTGGTGGTAGGGCAATTGGGCAAACGTGTATTTAAGTGCCCTGGAAATAGCCTATGTACTGAATACACTATTTTATTTTATTTAAAATTATGCACAATTTCCTATCACCCACAAGTCCCTACTTACCTCAAACTGTTTTCGAGATCTCAAGCGTTGATATTTGCAAAATTTTTGGCTCACCCTGTATTTGCACCTAAAGGTTATTTGACTGACGTGATTGGTTTGCTTAAATAATGACATTTGATAGATTTAGGCTGAGTTGCACCATCTTACTTTGACATTAACAAACGTCAAAAATCTGTCAAACTCCATACAAAAAGCATCGGTTATTGTTAAATTTACGGTGAAAGTAATTTGACGTTTTCATTATTTTAATTTGGCAAGTCGTAGTTTGAAGGTGGCAACCCTTTGTTTGTCTCTATTCTATTCGTACGCTATTCCGGAGTCGTTAGAGAGTTTGCGATCGATTCAAAGTAATGGCGTTCTAATTGAGGCACTGGGGGTTGGATGTTCGTTAATTGTTTCATTTCGTATTTACAAAATTAAAGCTTTAGAATGATGTTAGGTATACAATGATGTCGTAAAGGCACAATTTTGTGAGCTCTTATTATGACAATTTTATAATAATGTAAAGGTTAATAGAACAATAACCGTAACGAAGAAACATATGCAAAAAAGGATAATAACATCGTGCACAAAAGAAAATGTCACTTTGTAGAACAGTGAAAAACATTCATGATCAATTTAAAAGAACTTAATATACATAAATGGCTTGCATAGATTATGTTCATTTTTCAAAACAATTTTTGTAGGTACAGTGTGCATAGGTACCATGAGTTTACATTAGGTGTGCTCGCTAGTGAGTGCGTCAAAAAAATCTATGAAAATTTTAGTTCTTAAAAGTAGCCGCTAAGGGCGCTGTACAAAATCTGTCATACATTTAATGTAATATTTTACCTAGTGTAAACTCATGGTAAGCACACTGGTAAAATTATTAAGTCTGCGCCTTTATATTATCCTTCACCTCTGATTCAAACATGTCTTACACAGAGTGTTCAAAAGTGAATAATCACGGAACAATCCTAACTCCAGAATAAGTACGTTGCATTATACAGGGTGTGCGAAGTTCTCGAATTGTTTGAGCCAAGCACGCTCGGAGCCGAGTTTTAACGAGCGTGTAATCGAGTTTTCTACTCGAGAATTAGAGAGAATTTGCAGCGATACAAGTGTGAGCTGCGATGCAACATTCGTGAACAAATTACTGGGGAGTTCTTCTTATGGCATGTCTTGTTATACAGGGTGGTGCCACCTGGAGGGAATGTACTATTGAAATGAACTAAACTTGAATGCAGTTCTCATTCTTTTAAATAAAGGAATGTTTTCTTTGAGTAAAATTTTCTATCTAAAATATTAAGAGTACTTTCCCTGCTGGTGGCATTATAAAATTCTACCCTGTATAGGAGCTAAATATGGGTGAAGCTAGCTTATATCTTTGCAAGCGCATATAATATGAATTTTAAACGTATTGCTTTGCGCAATAGAGTCGAAATGTCATGTGCAAAGACCCGTCAAAGTATTGAAACATCTTCCCAAATGATTTCCAAATTGGTCGGTTGGCAGCGGCTAGCATTCAACGCATTCCTGAAAACTTTATGAAGTAATCTGTCCACTGCTGTGCACATGTGTCCACATCTATAAATAGGTAGTGGACAGGCACTCTAATACATTATAAAGGTAGCAGGGAAGCGCTGGACGCAGGCTGCTACCAATCGATCAACATGGAAAGCATTGGGGGAGGCCTATGTTCAGCAGTGGACGTCCTATGGCTGAAATAATGATGATGATGATGTGATGATGACGTCATCACATTTTCATATAAAAAACTACAATTCAAATCTTTTTTTATGCAGAACAAGGCAGGTACTATTGACATCAATCACATCTGATATTACACTTAACATGCATCTCACGCAGTCTAACGCTCGTATTCACAATCGATGCTTTCTTAAGTGAAGCAGCAAATCGAACGCACGGCGATTGGTTCATGTGTCACCCTGTACGTCCACGTGCACTGTGAGACCTCATAGTTATGTTTGTAAATACGGGCGTATGGATATCAGTCAATATCAATAATAAACTGCTATTATCGTATCATTCAGTCCTTAACGCCAGTATCTTATTTTGACGAATGTAGCCTCATGTCAAACTTTTTTCACAAAAATAACATTCATTGTCACTATCAAGCTGTAAGTGTCATTGCCAAATGAAAACACCTATTGTTTGGACGCCGCGAGCGTCAAAAATACAGGGTCATTTTATCGCATAGTATTCCTTTTGTACCTGTTCCCGCGATGAGTTGTATCGCTATAACTCTTCCTTTGCAGCTGACATTCGCGCTGTTCGTTTTCACGATAGTGATGCTGAAACATCGATGGAATTTTTATCGATACCTTGAAAACCGGTTGAATACCGGTGTCATGTTTATGAATATTTTCATTTAGAATTTTTGAATTAATTGTGATAATTGATGAAAACTAGTTATTTAAGTATTAATTAGGAGCTAAACTGAGACTAATTATAGGGAATTTATGAATAAAAGACGGAGCGTTACGAGCAATGGCGGCGTGTATTTCGGAGAGAGAAAAAGGTGGCGACACCTAGTGTCAACTTAAGAAACAAATTTAGGGCTGCGTTCATATTTCAACATCCCCCTTTGAACGTAGACCCATGCCAATCAGGAACTGGTGATGCTTTGGTTTCGCCAGGGCTTTGGTCAGGCAGTCGGCGAGCATCGAGCCGGTAGGGATGTACTCGATGTGGATGTCACCAGTCTTGACCTTGTCACGAATGTAGTGGTGACGAACGTCAATGTGCTTGCTTCTAGCGTGATAAACAGAGTTACCTGTAAGTTTAATAGCACTTTGATTATCACAAAACAAAGTTATAATAGTGGCCTTGGGTGAGGGCCACAATTCACAATGTAACTGTCTCAGCCATAGAGCTTCTTGAGTAGCTGCTGAGATTGCCATATATTCGGCTTCAGTTGTCGATAGTGCGATGGTTTGTTGCCTTTTAGAGTTCCATGATATGGCACCACCTTGGAACATAAAAACATATCCCGTACAGGACTTTCTTTCTTCAGTACACGATGCCCAATCAGAGTCGCAGAATCCTGTAATTTCATGATCTACATTGCTCTTGTATAATATCTGAAGATTTTTAGTCCCCTGTAGATATCTAAAAATCCTTTTGACAGCAGTCCAGTGTTCTAAAGTTGGAGTTTTATTATAACGACTGAGTGTATTCACTGCATAGCAGATATCTGGACGTGTGCCTTGTGAGATATACAGTAAGCAACCTATTGCTTCTTGATAAGGAATTTCACTCAATACATTGTTCTTGTCCGAGGATTGAGAAAACTTAATATCTGTTTCCATTGGTGTTCCCACTGACTTGCAATTTTCCATACCAAATCGTTCCAATGTACTCTCTATGTATTTTGTTTGATCTATATAAACTCCATTGTTGTCATATGTAATCCGTATTCCAATGTAATGATTAGCTTTTCCCAACTCCTTCATTTTAAACTCTTGTATTATTTTCCTCTTGATATTGTTTGCAAACTCTACATTGTTATAGAACATGAGCAGGTCATCGACATAGAGAGTTAAGTACAATGTGTTTCCTTCACTATGCATGTAATACACACATGGATCCAGTTGTGATTTCTGAAAACCAACTTGATACAGAAAGCTATCTAATTTTAGATTCCATGTTCTGCTTGCTTGTTTCAGGCCATATATACTTTTATTCA
Organism: Ostrinia nubilalis; assembly: GCF_963855985.1. Taxonomy (NCBI): domain Eukaryota; kingdom Metazoa; phylum Arthropoda; class Insecta; order Lepidoptera; family Crambidae; genus Ostrinia; species Ostrinia nubilalis. Next base: position 390,099 of record NC_087112.1, read on the forward strand.
GTTTGCAGGAAGGCTGTGACATGGTTTTCTCCATTTTCATAGTATGGTGGTTGTGTCATGTACAACTCTACATCTATATCACCTTGCAGGAAGGCTGTGATAGCGTCCAGTTGCTCAATCTGCAGTTGAAGTTTAGCTGCCATTCCAAGTAGGTATCTGATAGAAGTAAGACGTACTACAGGTGCATAAACGTCAGTGTAATCAATGCCATAAACTTGTTCATATCCTTTTATGACTAATCTTGCTTTATGTTTAGCAATGTTTCCGTTGGCATCTAGTTTGGTTTTAAAAACCCATTTACATGGAATTGGCTTCTTACCAGGAGGGAGCTCAGAGAGGGTCCAAGTTTCATTCTCCATTAGTGAGTTATATTCACAGTCCATTGCGTTTTTCCACTCTTGTGCATTTTCACCATGCAAGGCTTCCTTTACAGTCTGAGGATCACGTAGCAAGTTACTACTACACAGGTAGGTAGGTATTGTGCCATTCTTTCTGGGTCTCAGATTATGAGTTGTAGAAGTTGGTGGGCTCAGGTGGACGTTGCGTTCAGGAATGTAGTCTTCATCATTAATATCATCTTCAAATATTGGTAGACTATCATCCCCCTTGACTGTGCTGATACTTTCATATGAACTTGCTTCACTATCAATGGTCTCATTTATAGTTTCATTGTTTTCTTCTTCATTTGAAGAATTTTTAAACGGCATCAGAGCAAAATCCTTTCTTACAACTTCCTCCAAGAATACAACATCTCTACTGCGAATTATTTTTCCCTCTTCCTTATCAAACAGTCTGTATCCTTTAGATTCTGGACAATATCCAACAAATTTGAGTTCTTTAGATTTGCAATCCCATTTCAGTCTCTTCTCTTTAGGTACATGCATCATAGCCGGACAGCCGAAAATTCTCAAATGGTGCAGATTAGGCTTCGAGCCTTCCCACATTTCCTCAGGTGTTTTATAATCTATGGATTTTGTAGGTGAGCGATTTATCACATAAGCTGCTGTGGAAACAGCTTCTGCCCAAAATTTCTTCGGCAACTTGGCATCAATAAGCATACATTTAGCACGTTCAACCAGAGTGCGATTCATCCGCTCACTCATACCATTTTGCTCTGGTGAATAGGGTACAGTGAACTGTCGTTTGATCCCAGACTCTTTACAGAATCTATCAAATGATTCATTGACATATTCTTTGCCGTTGTCACTTCGTAATATCTTTATTTTGGCCTGTAATTGATTTTCAACGAGTTTCTTAAACTCTTTAAAGCAGTCAAAAACTTGTGACTTGGAAGACATAAAGTAAACAAATACCTTTCTTGAATAGTCATCGATAAATGATACATAATATCTGGCACCGCCGATTGACTTTTCTTCCATTGGGCCACATACATCTGAATGTATTATCTCTAGAAGACCAGAAGCCCTTGTGCCAACATTATTGAACGGTTGCCTAGTTTGTTTTCCTTGTAGACAAGTATTGCATGACATATTGTTCTCTTGATTGATTTTCATGTCTATTCCTTCAGCAGACTCATTAAGTTTCTGTAGATTCTGGAAGTTTAGATGACCCATTCTTTGATGCCAAAGATGAGCTGTGGATAATAGTGCAAATGTCTCACCGTGTATCAAATATAAACTGTTTTGCACATAACCTGTCATGACTAACTTTGAGTTTTGATATATTCTACAGCAATTTTCATCAAATTTTACTTCACAATTATTCTTGGTGATTTGATGTATTGATAGCAAGTTCACTGCCAAATCTGGAACATACAGAACATTTTTTACCTGTACAGTGCCAATAAATCTCTTGTTCTCTCCATCATAGCTTTGTATATTTACTTTGCCACAGCCCCTGACAGGTAATGTTTTACTATCAGCAACAGTAATGTTCTTGATTGAAGCAGGTTCAAAATCATACATCAAGTTTTTATTGTTAGTCATATGCATTCCAGCACCTGAGTCGAGGTACCAGCAGTTCTTTTCCAGTGCTGGAGAAGCAGGGAATGCAGCCACAAATCCTGAGGTCCCATCAGACCTGTCACTCTGTTCATTAGAATTAGAACTTTGACTCGAGCTTCGATTTGTGCGGCAAAATTTACCAATATGCCCATATTTATTGCATTTAAAACACCTAGGGCCTCTGCCTGAAGGCTTGTTGTCCTTTGCATAATTTCTGTGGTAATTTGAATAAAAAGCTGCCGAGTCATTTTCATTTTTGACATCCTGAAGAATTTTTGTTTTCACCAAATCTGTACTTATAGTCACACCTGAGCTTTCCATTGCCATTATCATCGGCTTGTAGGATTCTGGCAGCCCTGCGAGGAGGAGCGTACCCAGCCACTCGTCATCAACATGAAACCTAATGTTTCTAAGCTTGTGTGCACAAGTAATAATTTTATTCACATAATTTTCTACACTTCCACAGCCTTCTAGATCTGTAGTAATTAGCTCTCGTAGTAAGCCTACCTTCCGTGTCAAGCCTGAGTCATCAAAAGCCTTGCGAAGGTTATTCCATACCTCTTTGGAACTTTTTGCCTCTTGGATGTGAATGTAATTGATAGGATCCACCAATAGTATAATTTTCGTCCTGGCTTTTGTGTCATCGCTCTTAGTGAAAGCGGTTTCGTCATCGTGCTCTACGCATTTCCAGAGATCCTCATGTTCTAGGTAAGTCTTCACGGCAAAACTCCACGTGCCATAATTGTCACGGCCTTTGAGTTTTTCAATGTTAATCAAATTTCCATTCGATGCCATTATTTATGGCTAATGTATAATTAGCATTTGCTGAAAAAATATCCCTGAAAACTCCTAAAATATGCGACCGAGACGGATTTGTGGTGGTTATAACCTCAAATTACTTTTCGCGGATAAACTACAACTTTCCCTAACCGAGCCTAGCTAGCCGGGCGTCTGGGCCCATAACCTGATGAAAACTAGTTATTTAAGTATTAATTAGGAGCTAAACTGAGACTAATTATAGGGAATTTATGAATAAAAGACGGAGCGTTACGAGCAATGGCGGCGTGTATTTCGGAGAGAGAAAAAGGTGGCGACACCTAGTGTCAACTTAAGAAACAAATTTAGGGCTGCGTTCATATTTCAACAATAATCTTATAGACACACAAAATATATTTTCACTAGGCGCGGCGGCAATATGTAATTTTTTTGAAGTTATTTGTTATCTACTCAAAATTTCAGAACATATCGTTTCAATCAATTATATTGTTATCTACATTGCTTTCCTCTCTATAAATTAATAATTTACACACATTCAAACTATTGTTACCTATTTGATTTTAAATTTTAAATTAGTTTTATAGGCCCAGAAATAAAATATTTGCGATTTACACTCTTAACTCTACAAATTCTGTCGATATTAATCTATGAATACCCAAGTATCGATACCAACATTTTTGACTAACGGCAACTCTGATAGCATCACTATGTCGCAATTCTTGCAAACACAGACTGTTTGTGGAGCTGCGTCCTTTCGGACGATGCGATACCTCACTTTGTTTTATGTCTCCATGAACTGCAATCAACAAACATATCCCTGGAAATCAAATCAAAAGGGAAAATCGATGTCGATACTCTTTCGATTTTGTTTACATTCCAGTGCATATTCTGGCCGACTATCATCAAATAAAATATTTAAAACTGGACAATTTTATATTCTTCTACTTTTTTGTCGTCCAGATTGTGGCAATACTAAGGTTCAATAGTAACAAGTTAAAGTCAGTGCCTAAGGCAAGGGAGCGGCACGGGGAGGTGTTTTTGAGAAGACAAACGTCAGTGAGACTTCAGATTATGCTTCAGATTTGTATGTTCTGTCACGTCATAATACGTCAATGTCGCTTCCACACCTCAGTCACTGACTGACTTAAGCGCTAGAACTATAGTTTCTAAGTTTAAAACAAGGAGTTGTTTATTTAACTTCAACAAATTAATTTATTATTATTATTACAAATTATTGCTAACCTTTACATTAACTGATCCGTCTGCTCGTTTGCCTCATAAAAAAAAAGCTTTCTCGAACAAATTTCCAGTCGATTTTCCAATCGAAAGATTCGGCGTTGGAATATTATTGGCCAAACAACTGGATTATTTTTCCATCACAATATAATTAGTGGAAGGTGGATGACCTCATTAGGGGTAATAATAATGAGCAATTATTGAGTTTAATCACCCGTGGGGTGCAATCTCACCCCTAGGGGTGAGACTCTAGGGTCCAACCCCGACGTTGATAAAATAGAACAGTGGTATTATTATGAGTATTTTTATCTACTACTAATATGTAGGTAACGTAAATGCGCCTATTACCGCCAGTTTAAGCTGACTTCGGATAAAGGTTATAAAATGAGATATAAGACATAGTGATAGAAAAGACACTTTAATTTATTTATAACAATGATGAAGTAATCTTTGAATTCAAGTAGTAACAATGAGTATTCAATCACACAATATTAATAAATAGCAATTTTATCTGAAAAAGCAGTTGTTTCTATTACCGACCTATAGACGAGGTGTGTTTCTATTAACGTTTTTTTCTGTTTCTATTACCGACCGCTAAGAATATTGCTCTTCAATTTGGTATATTCCAAGAGGCACGGGTTCGATTCCCGCTCAGAGGCTCGGGAACCACTTGATTTTTTCAAGTTAAATTTGTTTTGCTTTTAGTTTTAGTTAAAACTATATTTGAGTTTAAATAAAAATAATTTTCATTTAATATTTTATTTATATTTTTAATTTGACTATAATTTTTAATTCGTTTTTGACTAATGTTTTTGATTTTAATTGTGTGTAATTGTGTATTTTAATTTAAACTATGGACAATTGGACACTGTCTGTATAATAATTTAAAATTATTTTTTTATTAATCCAAAAGATCTTAAAAAGTTACATAGTAGTTGTGATAACGCATGATTGGTTTGGTGTCATGTCATAAATGTTAGTTATATACAAAATACAGGCTTATAAGTCTTCGCAGGCGGCGTTATAGTTATGAGGCGGTAATAGAATTAGGTATGAATATTACTTTATTCTATTACCGACCGTAAAAAAAGACAGTAACCAGCTAAAATATTTACTTAAATGAAGACGTGATCAGTGAAGTATCATTTCTATTAGGTTTTATTTTATATCAAACAGGTACTAATTAGAATTTAACAGGTTTTTATAAAATCTATTGTCATACATTATTAGAGATATTCTTTAATGTTCATTGCAGTTTTATGCCAAACCTATGGCAATTAACGTATGGCGTTAATTGATTTAATTATGTGAAATATTCTTATGAATCGATCAAGACAACAAAGTGTAGGTTAAATGCGTAATTAAAGATATAAATACTAAAATAAAAAACTTAATCAAAATTCTAACAACGCCATGGGTCGTTATTAGGAACCAAATTATGAAAAGTGTTTCTATTACCGCCCTTATTTAAAATTGTATTTAAGCCACAAAAATACAGCGAGAGGGCTATATTGAGGGTTTATTAAGGAAACTAAAGTACGAATTAATATTGTTATGCAAAAACATTTTGGTATACTCATTTTAAATGTGTTAAAATCGCTAATTAATAACAAGGTGCACCTTAAGTAGCTGGGAGCGCGTCAGTATGAAAAGTGCGTCCGTTTCGGGCGCGTCCCATTTAATGACAAATAACTCCGTTTACTGGTTATTTACGAACACAAACTTTAATCGTTTTGATAGTCAATTAACATATCTAGATATTTTTTAGGTAACGTGTTTTCTGGAACCTGTTATTATGTCTTTTATGAAAGAAAGAAAAATAGGGCGGTAATAGAATACAAATTTTGGGGGGTCGTTAATAGGCGCACTTACGTTATTTCACTTTTATACTCGCAATTTTATCTTTCATCATTCAACAAAATACGCACCAATTCTTTTGGAAATTCACCCTATTTTGCATGCTCATTCAATACTACAAAAACTTTTTTTGAAGAAAAGTAGGTTGCAGAGTGAATTTTATTTACGTTATATTGCCCATATTATGCGATAGCGAAACAGCCATGTTATTTATTTTGACTATGGTCTAGTAGGTCTTGTAGAGTCAAATGATTGACTCATCATGAGATAAAAAACTTTTAGAGAGCAAGCTATACGATCTTATTTTACGATTGCAGTGTAACTTTCCCCGGGACAAACTTGACCTTCACTGGTTGGGTTTTATTGGCGGTCAAGCTGTAGATCCTGGCTACACAGGAGTTGCAGCGGTGGGGACTTGGGGTATACCCAGTCTACAGGCACTGGTAGTTAATTCTTAGAGCCATGTTATTGCTATTAAATTATTAACATGCATGGCTAAACCGAACAGAGAATAAAGCATGCATTAAACCTTCATAAACCGCGATACAAGATCACAATATTTTAGTCGCGTATTGTTCCGCTATCGGAGTTATCGTTAACGAGGTTATTGTCTCCAGTTAATTAGCTTTAGCCCACTTTGCAATCACTGGCCGAACTAACCACGTACTGCTCACATATCACCGGGTCTCCAGCGCGCGTTTTGGCCTACATAATCAAAAAAAATATGTGAACACTAGTGGCCGCCCGCGACTTTGTACGCGTGGATCCCGTTTTACCCCCTTCATCTGTCTTACGCGGTTTAGATTTTTTTCCCGCTAATTCCCGTTCCCATGGGAATTTCGGGAATTCCTTTCTTAGTGCACCTCTACGGTACCTAAGCTACGTACCTTTCAAATTTCAAGTGCCTACGTTTAGCCGTTTAGGCTGTGCGTTGATATGTCAGTCAGTCAGTCAGTTTCTCCTTTTATATGTATTTAGATTTAGATTCAACAAAATTGCCTACAAAAATGTTGAATGTTGACATGTTTTTGTTGATTGTATAGAGCAAAATACCCTACAGATCATATACGACGGACTGTTTTGTTGTTTATTTGAATACTAGCTTTGTCCGCGACTTCAAACGATTAAAAATAGTTTGAATACTTTTTTCCGTTTTTGCAACATTTTTTAATGATGCTCTCTGCTCACTCTGTTCTTAAAGGTCGCAATGTAATATTATTATCTTTCTTTAGATAATAACCACGATAATAATCATGATGGTCTCAGTAATCTTAATGCAATTTGTAAAAAACTTTGGAGGTAAAAAGAATACTACTATTAATTCCGTAAAATCAAGCAATGGAATAATATTATAATATGTACAATGTACATACTTAGTTTTATAAATCTTGTGCATAAGTCTTGAAGTAAAATATAATTTGAATACAAAAAAAAATTAAAAATACCAAATAGCAGCGTGTAAAGCATAATGACTAAAGTAATTAATTAATTGGAAAAGTTGGTTGTAAAAATACATTTATAGCCATGCAAATAAGACTGCATTTGTTGCAAATAGCACGTATTTTAACTACATAAAATGTTACAATGTTGGACTTGATGTACTGTAAACTAAGCACAAGACACGTCTCCCTAAAAACTTCCATACATGAAACCTTTGTGTAAATTATTTCCTGAACGTACTAACTTTGTGAACTTAACCGGCATACCTCCGAAATACCTCGGTAAATAATTAAACTATAGCAGAGGGGGGAGGGGGGAGACCGTTAATTATTAGTGAGGGAAGTTTCACAAGAGTTCTAGCTGAAGTTCACTACTTCATTATTTTCTGCGTCGGTTAATTACGAGGTTAAATATTCTGAGGTTACGTGATTCGGAAAAAGTTTACCCGATTTGAGACATCCTCAATAAGAACAAAAAATGTAAATAGGACCCTGTTATACAGGGTGGCCAGGGAGTTGACGTTCAAAGCTAAAATTTAGATTCCTTACATGAAGGTGAATCTAAATCACCCACATGTATGTTCTACGATATTGCTTAGTTACGGAGATAGAGTTAATTTTGTGATTTAGAACGTTGTGAGAATCAACCGTGAAGCTTTGAAAGTTGATCTTCACTGGAAGCTTCTCTAGCGTAAGTAAGTAAAAACAAACTAAAAGTGCTCGAAAGAATGAGAAAAACATTAAAAACCAACCATAGATGAAAGGAAAAAATTACAAAATTAACTCTATCTCCTAAACTAAACAAAATCGTAGAACATACATGAGGGGGTGATTTAGATACACCTTGATGTAATGAATTTAAATAGCTTTGAACGTTAACTCCCTGGCCACCTTAGATAGATCGTTGATCGATCATTCTGCCAGATATATTTCTGAAGTTACCGGTCTTTCAATTATGTTTTCTCATCGTTATCTTCATTCTGTTTCCAGGATCATAGATTTTCAATATTTTATAACCTCCTGATTTTTATGACTAGCACTAATTAAGGTAGAAAAGATGAGTATTTACTTTGAATAAATAAGCTAAAACATAACATAAATGCGTGTTATATTCCATGCAATATTGACCTAATTCGAGTATAAACACCCTCATCCCTTTTGTCCCCTAACGGGGTTCTTACCCGTGACCGCAGCTGGCGTTCCCTAATAGTTACACCAAGCACAACGTCAAACGGTCGTAAAAAATGCTTAAAATAATACTCTATACTCACATCAATAAATTTAAAATCATAGCTACTATTTCGTAAAAAAAAACGTTATTTTTAACTTCATCATGATCATTTCAGCCGTAGGACGTCCACTGCTGAAAATAGGCCTCCCCCAACTTCTTTTAACTTAAAACTCATAAACTTCGAGTATTTTTACAGCAAAGAAGAGTCTTGCCACGCAAAAAGAGATGTGTTCTAAGTTCATTCATAATTTAAACAAGTATGAATTTCTTATAAGATTTTAAACTTTCGCGTTTCATTTCAACTAAAATAGAAAGACACGGGTCTTAACGCGACATTTGTTTAATTTAGTTTAGTTTAGCCTGCCCGAATGGACAACGCCGCGAACCGCCAGTCTGCTTGTGACCACGGCTGCAGCATCGCAGCCGAAACGTCAAGCCGTGAGGACATAATGTAACTCATTAATAAATGTCGCGTTAAGACCCGTGTCTTTCTATTTTAGTATGTTTTTCTTCAGCTTAAAAGGTGCCAAAGGTGCAATATTTTCTCTTCTCAGCACAGCTGTTTTTAGAATTTATCCTTATTTATCCTTCATTTGCCTCTGGTAGAAGTTATAGTATAAATTAATTTCAATATTTGTAAAGTTTTTTCAATCGCTCCAGCTCGGAGTTCGCAGAGCGCAGCTTAGCGTAAAGTTTTATGCAACCCTTGATCCTTGGTTAATGGTTAAGGTTAATTACTTTAATTTTCAGATGAACTAATGAAGTATGTTTTAACTTTACCTTACTTTAATCTTCTTCTTAGTTGGGTTTCGTTTTAATTTTAATATGTATGTTACGGCTAAAGATAGGTGTGAACATAAACTTAAGATTAGCCGGCTAAACTTAAGTTTATCTTCGACGAGGTGTTAATGTTAGTTTCTTCTATCTTTAGCCGGCTAAACTTAAGTGTAACCGCAGGCCCTTGGCTAAAAATGTAGAAGGAAATGGAAAAGGAAACAATGTAATAATGTTTACTATTTTGACACGAAAACTTTATTAAAAAATATTCACTTTCATTACACGTAGACACTTAAAATTTGGAAGGGACGTAGCTTAGGTACCGTAGGTGCACTAAGAAAGGAATTCCCGAAACTGCCATGGGAACGGGAGTTAGCGGGAAAACCGCTTAAGTTAGCTTGAAAGAAGAACGGTCATCTGTGACCCAGGCCCGACAGAAACGAGACATACCTCAGTTTTTTTGTCATGTCTTAATTAGTTAAATTATATATTTTTTATATTCGAAATCTATGTATAACACCAAGTTATTACCCTTTGTTTTTGTTCAGGCGTCATACAAAAACTAATACAAAATGCCTATTTATCACCAAAATTGGTAAATGTATGTACCTAAATAGCTGCTATGGAATGTATCAAGGTGACCCGGAGATACAGCCGGATTATACAGGGTGGAAACGAGAAGTTACAAAATCCAAAAATTCAATGTTACCAGTTTTCATAATCTGTAACCTATTATTGGTACCATTTGAAAGAGCTCGTGAAGCACTTTCAGAATCAGTAACTAGTTTTTCGATATCTTGTATAGTTTAGAAATAATCGAGTGAGATCACTTATCGTTCCATATGTATAACCACCCTGTATAATCCGGCTGTATCTCCAGGTCACCTAGATACATTCCATAACAGCTGTAATAGACATTTAGGTACATACATTTACCAATTTTGGTGATAAATAGGCATTTTGTATTAGTTTTTGTATAACGCCTGAACAAAAACAAAGGGTAATATTTTGGTGTTATACATAGATTTCGAATATAAAAAATATATAATTTAACTAATTAAGACGTGACAAAAAAACTGAGGTATGTCTCGTTTCTGTCGGGTCTGGGTTTTTTTTTGTATGGGGCGTGACCGTTCTTCTTTGGCATGCAGGTACCTTAGTAAACTTAAAGCTTAGTTAAAACAGGATATTGCAAAAATCCCACGGGAACGGGAGTTAGTGGCAAAAAAAAATTGTATAAAAAAATCTAAACCGCGTAAGATGGTCACCGCAGAATAACAGCGTCATGTTCTGGGTTTTATTTACTACTCCAGAGCATGACACATGCTCAGCGGTGGCCAATTTTGGTTCTAACTTGTACTTGATTTTTGTTATTTGTGTGTTATATTTTAAGTTGGAACCAAATAAATGTTTTTCTTTCTTTCTTTGTTTCTTTCTTTCTAAGATAGATGAAGGGGGTTTTCCCGTTTTAACGGGATCCACGCGTACGAAGTCGCGGGCGGCCGCTAGTCGAAAACATTTTTAGCCGTTTCGTTTTGGCTGATGTGCACATTAACCGGCTAAAGATGGAATATCACGACGCAAACTAACATGTTATCGAACTTTAGCTGCTTCTCGAAGATAAACTTAAGTTTAGCCAGCTAATCTTAAGTTTATGTTCACAACTATCTTTAGCCGTAACATGTATATTGTTTTCGCCGTTTTAATATAAACAGTGAAAAGTATTTTTAATGGTAAAAGTCAGTCTTTAAATGGCTATTATAATTTTCCATCACGTCAAGGGTAGGTACCGCATATAAACTGGCGTTATGAAATGTAAGCAAATGCATTATTTTTTAATGGAAACTAGACTTAAAGAGACTAATAAAACTTGGGTATATTCTTAAACTAGCTTTCCGCCCGCAGCTTCGCCTGCGTGGAATTTTGTCTGTCACAGAAAACATTTATCGCGCGCGTCCCTATTTCAAAAACCGGGATCCTATGTCCATAGTGTCCAAACTATCCTATGTATAGGCGTGAAAGCAAGACAGACAGACAGATTTACTTTCGCATTTACAATATTAGTATAGATAGTATAGAATCAGATGATTATTCGATAAGACAATCCTAGATCACTTTCAAGGTGATGTTTCTGAATAACCAAAATCCTTAGGTAATGTAACCACAACAGCCTGCTTACCTACATAATATAATTATTGATATACCTCAAACTATTGTCTTAATCCTGCCACCCTTGTCTCGGTGTACCAATCACAAGTACATGCCCACAGATGCACCACAAGTGGATGCAAATTGGACCACCTGCCTCCACAAATCGTAGGGACATAGCCAATCGAATTGATAGTTACTATGCACAGCACAAATATACATAAACTTATTTTCTTTTCTATTCTTTTAATGTGCACTCAATGGCACACAGAAAAGATTTAAACAAGTTATTGTGTACAGTGTACACATTATTGTATTCAAGTAGTCCTATTATTATGACAGCTATTTAATATTATGTAATTTTTCAAAGAAATCTGAATGCGAAATGGACAATTACCTGACTTTCTATTGCCATTCTAGAGCGAGCTTATGATATACCTATAACTTTGAAACATCTTAGTATGCACTATAAAATTTGTAAGGTTCAGATTCGTAAAAATGCAGTGAACTTTTCATACTCGTACTTTTACCATGGCTAAGAATGAATTATTTAAAATTGAGTTTAAAATCCCTTGTCATACAGCCGGCGTGCCATTATACGAATTGACAGCTGCAGCCGTAAGCGTACATGCTTATTGTGTCCTCCAAAGAGTGCCATATTAAATAAAACAAATAAATAAAATATTAATAAAGAAAGGTACTATTGCAATCTTCAACCAACTGACTATTTCGGACTTCAATCAACGGACTTGTAGAGTGGAAAGTGCAACTTTCATAGAATGTGTATTTTTATTACTGCTACGAGTATAACAACATGATAAAAATCTGTAGTTATAAAAAGGTGCCCTCTTCAGAAAGTTTCTTATCATATTTCAAAACGAAACCATTCATAGCAAATGAATGGAACGTGTTGGATTTTATTTTAATTACATAAAAACTTCACGCTCACGTAGTGTTAAAGTCACGCCAGTTGTATGACAGGAGGTTTAAGCGTTTAAAACTGGTCATAATATTTTATGCTTTTAACCTCGTAAGACCGAAGAGTAAATTATGTCGACTTCTAAGTATCGCCGAATGTGCTTTCAGAAGAACGAATAATTTGAAGTAGTAAACGCCGAGCACTTCGAGTAAAAAAATTTCTATGTTAGAGATTTTCTTTTGCATTCATATTTTCAGGGGCCCTATATAATAGTGCATAGAGCTTATTTTAGGTGAAAAATAATAAAAAAATGTTTTCTCTTAAAAGAACATTCGGTATTACAGACTTTAAAAAGGAAAAGTAAATAAATTGTATTTTATACTTTAAAGTAAAACATAAATGTAACCTTCTTAATAAATTAATACTACATAAAGATACAATAACGATATTAATAAATGTAACTGAAAAGGAACAACGGTTTTAATTTTATTTAATGTTTCATAATTAGTACTTTTAAAAGTACTATCGGTTTTATAACATACACTAATGATAGGTTAAAATGTACAAGAAGTAAAGTGAATATTCATGTTAATTATAATATTTACTAAACTAAAAATCAGAACGTTCTCATGGTAAATATTCTCAATCATATCATAATTTTAAAAGTCCAATACTCAATCCCATCTCAATAGAAAAAATATACAAAAATAAAACTTTCACCATCAAGACCGAATGTTCCTTGCAAAGAACTTTTATTTTTAAACAAAAAAAAATCTTACAAAACTACTTCAAATTGGGAAAAATAATTTTTATGCTTGTTTAGCAGTATTTTAACTTAAATTATACTGGTCAGTTTTGCAATTAAACTACGTTTACGTGAAGAAAAAAAATTAATCGCAAATCATGTCTTCTTGGACGAACCACCTTGTCAAAGAAAAATGATAATTTGACAGTGACATTTTGTTTTTTTTATATTAATAAGTTCGGATACCTGATTTTGAATACTTTAAGCCATAGACTATCACTCTTTTCTTTCGATAGGCGCGAATTTTTGAACTTAAATTTATCTCTAAAGTTTTAGTTCCTCTGATGGCACATCAGGCGATACTTCGAAGTCACCTCCGAAAATGTCTCGGCGTTACTGACTACAAAGTTTCAGTTCCTTCTGAGGCACATCCGGGCTTACGAGGTTAAAGTAATTTACATAAACTTTTGTTGTCGTAAATAACAATCAGACTGTAAACTCCAAGCTAAAGTGGGTAGCAATCAACTGTTAAAGTTGGCTTTGCCCGTTGAAAGTCAAATCTGAAAAAGCCCGAACTAAAAACAACAAAAACTTGAAGCATTAATTCGCTCAAAACGAACTTAAAACTTCACCAATTGCTGTAACTCAGTAAACCGAGTGTTTTTTTCTGTTTTTATTTCGTATTCTTTCAAAGTTACTAACGATCCCATGAATATTTCATACATCTGGAGCATTGTGTTGAACCTTAGGGAACTCGTGAACTTACAGGAACCCTTGACGGGAAGTTTTTTCGAATTATCCTGAATTATTCATATAGTCTATTAAGTGAGGCACCGAGTGTCAGCCCTGTATTGTACAAGGGACGTGACAGCAGTTGGGTCACTGTGTTCAAGTCTATAAATGATAGTTTGTTCGTTTCAACCCAATGACAATTTTTTAGGGCGGCCTTTGTACAGCAGTGGATAGCCCGACTACTTTAATAAATATGACATACTTAATTTCACTTTTTAAAGAAGTTGAAGGGACTCATTTGGGTTATGGAAACAGGTTTTTATCGGCAATAGTTGTATGTGATTGAAGCAGCCGGTCAATCTGGTGGTGTCATGTCTGCCAGGATATGTTCGTTAATTTGTTCCCTGGCTGAATAGGGTATTCCACTCTGTTTGGCAAAGTACTATAATATGTTCTTTTCATCGTTAAAAGCCACCAAAAAAAATATTTCGGCGAAATAAACCCGCTTTCATGCCATAAAAATACTTCAAAATTTTGAATATATTTATTCCCGCGAAAACAGGCTTCTGCGCTGTCCGCCATGTTTATGACGTCATTTCGGCATGTAAACAAAACTTGACGTAGGTACACTCTCGACATCGTATTTTGTTTTTGAAAAACTCAGTTGAAAAACAAAAAATGAATAACACTCGTTATCGGTGGTGTGCAGTGTCTAGTTGTAAAAATACTAGCGTAAAAACCCCGGAAAAATTGTTTATCCAAGTGCCGAACGACCTTAAAATGAGAAATGTTTGGTTGGAATTCGCTAAACGTGATCCTATGTCATTATCAACTAAAAGCCGATTATATATGTGCGAAGATCATTTCAATGTAAGTAAACTCTAACATCTAAGTTTCTAGATTTCAATTATTGTTTTCTGTAAGTAAGATGACATAACCTAAAATTACTACCGCTACCAAGCTACCAAGAAATTCATATAATGATATCATTGCAGTTGGAACAAGACATGGAAAATTTTATGGAGTACAAGATTATGGGATCCGTGAAACATGTCAAAATGAAAGGCAATATCACCCCGTCCCGATTATGTTATCATAGTGAGAGAAAGCGGAAGCTGTCACCAAGTCCGAGTCAGCCAACTGTTACAAAAATACAAAAGGTGGATTTTGTACAAGGAGCTGAAAAAAGCATGTTGGTTGAAGACTACATGGAACCAACAGCATCATCGTCTAAGTCAGGTACCTATTATAGTCTGAGTATAATAAAGAGTGTAATCTTATTCTCATCGGTAATATGTATTCCATCGATATGTTAGTAAAAGCATTGTAATCCAAAAAGTAAGTATCATTAATGAGTACCTATTATATGATTTTTTTATGCTTCCAGATGTACCAATACTTCTTACTGAAAAAAATAATGAGGACAAAGAAACCCAAGTGCAAACACTGACCACTGACAAGTCAATCCAGGTGCAAGTATTATCACAGGAAAGCAAATCAATACAAGCAAATATAGTGCCTCATTACAGAAGTAAAGCTACCCAGTGCACATTCAAAATAAGAGACCAATGTTTGTCACCCATAAAGACTAGTGTGTCTATTGCAACGTCACCTCATATCAAAGGAAGCCAAATAAATATACCAAGTACATCAGGAGTCACAACATCTGCTAAACGCAAACTATCAGTTATATTTGAAGAAAAGTCGGACAGTGAAATATCACTTGCTCCATCACTTTCAAGTGAATGGCCTACACCAACTAAATGTAAGACAACGTCTGACAGTAGCTTACTAGAAGAATTAAAGTTAGAAGACCAAAAGCTATATTACTACAACACTTTATCTAAAATTAAGAAAAACAGCAGGCTGTATCTGGGTATTCCTAATGGGCTTTATTTTTTGGTACATATAATAAAGAAACATACACATATAACAGAACAACACATTTTGTTGTGCCTCATGAAAATTAGACTCAACAGAACATTTTCGCAACTGGCCGATGATTTTGGGTTGTCATTGTCACAAACAAGTCAAATCTTTCTGAGTAAGTTACCATTAATAAGCAAAGCATTGTCTCCTTTTATAAAACCTTTCAGTCCTGTCTCAATAAAACGGAACTTACCTATAGCTTTCCGACATCGATTTCACAAAGTTACCTGTATCATTGATTGTTTAGAAATTCAAATACAGAAACCAACAATGGCAGTACGTCAAGCACTGACATGGTCAGAATATAAAAAAGCTAATACAATTAAATATTTAGTTGCATGTACACCTGATGGACTGGTTAGATTTGTTTCTTCTGGATATGGGGGTAGGATAACGGATGTTCAGCTAGTAGAGAACTGTACATTTTTAGATAGTTTGGAACCTGGCACTTGTATTCTAGCAGATAGAGGGTTCAAACACATTGAATTCTATTTAAAACAAAGAAACTTTTCTTTGGTGAGGCCTCCAAGTGTCAGTAGTGGTTCCAAACTAACAAAATCTGAAGTGAGGCTAACTAAACAAATAGCTAGCCTTAGAATTCACATAGAGAGAGTGATACGCAGAATTCGAGAGTTTGCCATATTAAAACCCCATTCAGTTGTTAACTCTAATTTAATTCCTATTCTTGATGAGTGTATTGTAACAGCTTGTGCTCTGATAAATATACAAGATTCCCTAATTAAATAATTGTAATTACCTATGTTTAGTTTATAGTTTTCATCTACAAATATTTTCCTTTAGTATTTTCTTAATCTTGTAGTCATAATTTTGGTTAAGACAATGTTTGCTAATGTTAGTATTTTTTTTAACAACAGTGTGGGAGCACCTGTATACCTACATTATGTATATTGTAAACTATTATTATATCTGTTAATGAACACCACTGATAGCAACTGATACTTTGTAAATTAATGAGTACTTGTCGTAATTTTTACTAACATTTAGGTATTTTAAGAGTAAAATAAAAGACTTGCTTATTATTTAAAGTTCTTTTTTTTTATTATGTTTGTACAGTTTCATATAAAATGGGAAAAATATTTCTTTTCCAAAATGAAATAACACTGTGGAGCAGTTCTGACACATATATTTGATCATATGCAATCTCTATAATATTCACTTTATTGTCCTTTTCGAAACCACTACTTGCGACACAGAAATAACTTTTATTCACTTTTGCACAATACATTTGTACTTGTACTTGAGCATAGTGTTGTTTAGTGATAGCACCGTCTTTAATATATTTATTTTCAGTTTTTTTGGTACTTGGGCACTTAATTTCAATCGTAGTATTTTTTTCACAAATGCCATCTGGCGAACCTGCAATCATAGGATTCTCTTCGGAAATAAATAATCCACATTTTTCTATTTTTTTCCCCAATTTTTTCTCCACACTTTTTCGCACACTGTCTTCCAAATTTCTGCCTCGCTTTATTGCAGTAGTTTCGATGGTTCTTCCTCCAAGAATGGTGGCAACCAAAGAACCATCAGTGGTTTTACACCTACTGACTTCAAAGCATTTTGAAGCCGTGATTCTCCCATAACGTAACTCATACCATAATCCACTCTTATGTTGGTTTCTAGTTTGTTTCTCAACATTTCTGATATTTATATCATTGAAAACTTTACCTATTAGGTTTAGGAAATCATCACATTTATTGGTGTTGTTACTACACATCAGGTAATGTAGTGACAGTGTATTACTTTTTTTGCAAACAAAATCATTTTCATGCTTTAAATATTGACAAGAAGTAATTTTTCTTTTTTTAGATTCAATTAAAAAATCTTCAACTACACTGTCACCTATACTAGTTTCAGCACTTTTTAGCTTCTTTTTTGTCATTTCTTTCGTTGTCATAATTTTTATTGAAGATCCGACCTTTGATAGTGTCGATTTTTTCCAATAACATTGGACTGAAGTGCATGATGGCTCTTCACTTCTACGATGACACCACATTAAAAACGCCACAGCATGTTTACATCCACCGGCAGACGCAGGACAATCATGGCATGTCACCTGTAGCACATCATCTTCTTGCTCATCTACAATGAGAGTTGCAGAATATGGTTTGGAACGAACTTTATGTTCCGGACATATTGTACACTTTATAGTACATAAAGCTTGAGTCCTTTGTAGTTGCACGTATCCGATAGCATCGTCGCCATACGATTCTCTTGCAGATCTGTGGATAACCAAGTCTTAATTAACATTGGAAAACAAAACATAACCTATAACTTTCCGATATTTTTCTACAAATAAGGTATACCTATATAGCTGTTATTTCATTAAAAACAACATAATAAAGGTAATACTTACAAAGATGTTTTTATATTCCGGAATTCGGCAGAACAGAAATTTGGATTACATGCAAAGAACTTTGCAACCATCATCGTGTTGATTTTTGGTAAGTTCGTACTATCTGCTTTTACGAAACCGGCTTCCATTTCGTGTTTTAGTAGTATTTAACTTATTTCGTATGATTTAAATAAATATCAACTGAATAATTTTGACGAAGAGCACTGACGAATAGAATGCGAATAGAAAATAAAAAGTTGTTGACAGATGACAGCGAATGATTATTGCCAATATGACGTCACAGCATGGCGGCTCGTGTTTTTAGTCACGTGATATACAGATTAAAAATATCAATTTTTAATTTTAACATAATAAATAAATCATGTATATTTACGACATAAAATCAGTATAACTATGTTTATTTCTACATAAAGTTCATTGTGTATTGATTTTCATATTTTTTTATTTACCACCCAGAGTACCCTATTATATTTAGCTGTTATGGATGCAAGCGAGTCATGCAAGTTTGTGATTTCAGCCTGCAACCTTTCAACGTCCAAGTTATGAGTGGACCTACTCTCTACTAGTTTACTGTGGTAAATTTCTAGACTGTCAACCAAATCTAGATTCTTTTTCCTTAACAGAATATTTTTGTGAAACTGTTCTTGCCCTTTTATTATTTTTTTTGTTTTAGAAATAAACCTATTAATTTTAACATACTTTTTTAATTTATTTCTACTAGAAAAAGTCAATGGCCGACTAACATTCTCAAATGATTTAGTGTCGCAAGATACATTTAAGTCTGGTAGCACTGCACGTCCATCAGGACTCCCAATTAGCTCTTCGTATAAGTTCAGAGTGTGTGTGAACTCCTGCTGCTTTCGTTCCTCTTCGAAGTGCAGTATGGTCTTATTGGCGTCCCTCAGTTCAGCTTCTAACTCATTGTTGCGCATCAAGGTCTGCTGAAAGATATTGCTGCACTGGTCGAAGGTACTGATTGTATGCAGTAGTTCATCACGGTGCTCGGTTACCTCCTGAAGACGGACATGCAGTTCTGCCAATTCTTGTTTTAGTTCTGTATTCTTTCTTATTGTACAAGTAATTTCCTCCTCGCCCTCTTCTCTTTCCCTAATGAGTTGGTTACAGCTTTCTTGACTCTGTTTCAGTTCCTCGAGTGCCCGCCTAAGTTTTAGCTCAATGGCTTGTGCCGCTGCTCTGCGTGTGAGCATGTTGAATGTGGTTTTTGTCTGAAATTATCCAAAGGAAGTGTATAGCGGATATTTATGCAAAATAGGGGGTATGAGTTATAACAGTTATTATTTGAATTTTAAACTTTATTTCTAATCTAATTCCACAAAATGCAACTCTCATGAAATCCTTTTTATAATTATTATTAGTCAAATAAGCAATATTGAATACTATACTCTTTTTTTTTTTCTGCGGGTAATATTTCTAGTTTTCAACAAGGATTAAAACTACATTTACTATTAACCCTCGCTGTACGAGGTGGGGTGTGACACACCCCAGTCCATTAAAAATAGCCACAATTTTAAAAATTTGCAAGTGCTGAATTTGAAATTCTCAGTAGCTGGAATTATGACACTGCTGCTTCGATCAGCGTTGCAAAATCAGTCCAGCGGTGACTACCAACTGAGTTACATGCCTTTAAAGTGCGTGTGGGTGTCACACACCCCACCTGGTACGGGACGTTGTTAAAAAGTTTAAAAAAAAATCTAACAGTTTTGGTGTAATTTATATATTTTTAGCTTTGTCAATTGAATAAAATTCAATACAAATATTATTTTTCGTGATTTTTACGGTATCTGAAATTTTCAAGCACTTTTAGTCAAATGAGATGACTTTTAGTGCGAATCTGGAAGTTTAGTACTGAGATCCGAAGATGTATGTGAACATACACTTATGGGCTACAATTAATACTTTGTGATACAATTTATGGGCTACTGAAATGGAATAACATATTTTATAAATAAAAAAAATTGTTACGCTCCCATTTTATGCATTGAGCATACTCATTTTCTTTCATCAGAA
Organism: Ostrinia nubilalis; assembly: GCF_963855985.1. Lineage (NCBI taxonomy): Eukaryota > Metazoa > Arthropoda > Insecta > Lepidoptera > Crambidae > Ostrinia > Ostrinia nubilalis. Next base: position 410,255 of record NC_087112.1, read on the forward strand.
TTGTGGTAAATTGAAAACCGATGATCAAAACAAATTTATACCCTTCCAGTTTTTAATTTACTTTTAAATTATAAGTAAATACTTGTACTTTGTTAAATGAAAACGGTTGTCATAATAAAAGGCACTAATTAAAAATTATACATAGGAAACTGATTCCTAAATTACAAGAACAACGGAAATTGTGTCTTTTTGTTTTTTTATGATAAAAATGTTATAATACATATTTTCAGCTCAGAGCATTTCTTAAACCTAATTAGCATACGTAAATAATCAATATTAAATATTAAATTCCACCTAAAAAAATGTTGAATTAAAATTTTATCACTTTGTATATTGGGGTGTGTCATACCACACCTGGTACGGGACGTAACTTTTAGTCACCTCGTACACGGAGGGTTAATAATTTACACAATCAAACAAACAAAAGATGTGTGAGGTGTCAAAAAGTATATTGTTGAGTGTGCTGAGTAAGTTTGTCTGCGGCCAAGGTGTTGTTATCTTCAACTTTACTTCCACTTATTGTCAAGTAAAGAGAGGCACAACAGAGCCGAATCGTAATGAATTGTGAAGAATCTCACTTTCGTGAGGTTTGTGGAGTATTTTGTTGTACTGTTTGATTGCAATTTACTTCCCATAAAGAAAGTGGCAAAGCAATGTTTATTGATTGAAAACCACAAAAATATAACCTCAAACAGATTGCAATACCAATTATTTTGAAATGCTAAATTAATATTTTAACTATTTACGCCTATAAGTAAACAGTATTTTTGAAAACAGTACTCCCCTGGTTTAAACGGTGGCTCCGGTTAAATTTTGTACGTTGGTCGTAGCTGTCAATTTGGTCGCCGATTTAATCTCCTTATAATTATGTGTTTACACAAAGTCCAGTTTTGCAAACACTTGTACACGATATTTACACATTTATATCACTAATTAAGTGTATTTTGATACATTAATACGACTATTTTTATAATTTAACTTAAAATTAATCTAACAGCTGATCTCAGTACGTCTGACAGGCAGGGCTGCCAGACGAAAAAAAAAAAGAAAAAAAAGAAAAAAAAAAAAAAAAAAAAAAGAAAAAAAAAAAAAAAAAAACTCGCACTAAGCGTTTCGATGACTCTTTTGTAATGCGTTAGCAGTTCGCTGCCTGCTGCTGTCTTTCCCAAAGACTATAATCCGGGCCTTTTCCAGGCGAGAGTGCAGAATATAGGCACTTACAGGGCAGGTTATGTACCATCCTAGACTGCATCCCACTTAACATCAGGTGCGATTGCGGTCAAAATAAATACCTGCCTTGTTATACATAAAAAAAAATTGTCACAACCCAGAAACATAAAAAACCCAGAAACAAAAATTACCATCACACACTTAAGTTTTTTTTCGTAGAACTACTATATTATTTTTCTATTGTGTCCGCTGAAGGTGTTCAATGCTTTGCAATATTGAACCGTATATGAAAGGCGGAGGGAGAGCTTATTGACATTGAATAGAATTGACTATGTATTCGCAACAGACGCAGGCTCTCTTTGACGCTGCAAATTGGCTGTTTATCAGTCTGTGAGCGCTTAATTTTCTTGGATTTCTATGTCATAGTGATATTAGTAATTTGTGCACATGCAGGGCATTTTTAGTCCAGTAAATATTATGTTAGTTATATTAAGATAGATTATTCTACAAGAAAATATGAATCAAAATCAATCAAAAACAAAATTTTTTATTCAGTTTAGACCAATATTTTGGCATTTATGGATCTAATAATAATTAAATTCAAATCCAAATGCAATAATTTATTTGCTAGAATACTCATATCACATGCTCGTTGTACAAAAACAGTTGTTGTGTTCCATAACGCTCGTTAAAGCCTTTACGAGCTCGGTAACTTACGAAGAAAATTACATTCAGATTATCTCGTGCAAACGACCTAAATAAAGGCCTAACCCAGGGGTTCCCAATCTTTTTCATCCCACGGCGCAGTTACAAATTTAGTACTTACATACTAGCTGTGCCCACAACTTCGTACGCCTGAAAATAGTTTGATTTCCGTTTTCGCAACATTTTTGTTTACTGCTCCGCCCCGCCCCTATTAGCTGTAGGATGATGTTATTAAACCTAAAGCCTTCCTCAATAAACAGGCTATCCAACACAAAAAGTTTTTTTTAATCGGACCAGTAGTTAACAAATAAACTTTTCAGCTTTAAAATACTAGTATAGATTTTGTCACGACGCCCTACCTTTTGGAAAATATACAGTGGGAAGACGGGCGGGTAAAGACGTGGGAGGGGTAGGGTATCAAACAGTTTTCAGCGCCAACACAACGCGACGTAAAGGATTGACTCACAGCGCTCTTTACTTTCTACGGCGCACCAGGGTGCCGGGACTCACACTTTGAGAACCCCTAACCCAACAGTGTCCACCAGAGCCCAAAGAAACGGAGCCGCGAGTTGTCCTAGCTCGGACATTCGTCCGTAGCTCTGCCTTAGGCTAGAGGCTCGCTCACGAGCGAGCCTCTACGACTTTGAGGGATCCACACTTTGGGAACCCCTTACCTAGCCTAAACCAGGCATGACTGATGAGTATAGAATCTTGTATGCTAATGTTTGTGCTAGCCCATGAATAAAAATGTTTTTACACATGATGTAACTTTACAAAGATTGTATAATGACTAGAAAATGTGTCAGCGTTTTAATTAGACGCAGTAGAGAGGAAATATAATTAACGTACTGTGTTGTTTTTGAATTTGAAAGCTTCAGAGTGTATTAATTTTTATTTTAATAGTGTATTTTTATTTTGTTTACATTGATTGATAGTCACCTAACATAATATTAAGGCTGAAAGAGCTGTCATCTTGACAGCTCGGAGCTACCAGTTGGGTTTTGCCGCGTTTTCTCGGTGCACCGGTCTGCAGTCATTCCCAGCTATTATTTTGATAATTCATGTTTAACTTGTGTTTGATTGTGTACTTTACAGTCATTTTAGTTGCCCATACGAAGTACACGGTTCATACATTCATGACCATTAAAATAACCCCCACTCTTTTTAATCTTACCTTTTTATTTCCAATCTTATAAATCAATCCGCTTAAAGTACTAAAAGGATAATAATATGCAGTGTTTTCAACGGGTTGAAATTCTTTACCATGCGGTACCTTTAAACAGGTGGAAAACATGTTCTTAGACCTAAAACATTAGTCGATTAGGTTCAAAATCTACCGATCAAGGCTTAACCCTTCCACAGCCTGAGGGAAAACAGATTATGTACCAACAGCTTTCTTTTATCTTTTTCCGTCTCGTCAGCGATCGGAGCGCCCTCTATTACGAAACAGACGGATTAGCGGGTAATAGTGTTTCTTAACTGACGGTTTCCTATTACCGCGGGACCACTCGGCTGGAAGGAAGGATTGAGAGATGTTTGTTTTTGGTTTAATGAAACTGTGATGGGGTAATTTGTTGTGTTAAGGAGTAAGGGCTCGTTCCCATGGCTATTTAGATTTATTTATTTATATTAAATCCTGCGAGATCCAGAATCCCGAAAAACTGGACTGTCGTGTGAACAAACATAATGTGTGTTTGAAATTCTAAATACAAATTCAGACGAATCGGTTTTTTGCGGGACTCTGCAAGCGGGGTTTATGTGAACCATAATATTAAAGCACGTACGTGCATTATTATTTAATGGGATCCTGCAAAAAACGTGATGTCTCCTTTGGAACCAGCCCTAAACTATTAACTAATAAATAAATAAATTAAGTGTACCTACACTTAACAATTACACTTTTTTTTTCTAAAGAATAGTCCCGATAACCCCTCGTGGTAAGCTAAAGAAGCTTGTGTTACGGGTAGTTCAGTGATCAATGATTCTTTTCAAGTTTTGCCCAATAATTAGTTAGGTACAACAACAATATGGTAAATTAAATATGCATGTGTTACGGGTAAATTCACCTCAATAGTCCAGCGACCAATGATTAATTTTCAAGTTTTGACAATAATTACAACAATCAAAACAATACTTGCTTCAGTCTCTCAGTCTCAGACCGCATATTACCCCCACAATCCCACACAATCGGACAGCCGCCGGCGCAACATAGATCACGCTTTCAATTATATCTCCACAGATTATGTCCCGCCGTCATCGCCGAAGGACACGCCGCAAAATGGCCGCTAACCAACTTACAGTGAACTATTCTGTATTATCATTAATTCTGACGTCTGTAATAGATGTTAAAGGGTTAATATTCGCAACGTAGTGATAGATATTTTTCAGATCCCTCAGAAAAATCTACGGGTGTTAAACACAAAAGCCAGAGGGCATAATGTAAACGAATATTATTTTTGTAATAAAAAAATACAAATAATTAAAATATAGAGTTGAATAATAATATATTATAATAGTGTTATTCTGTTACAGTTCTTCGTGATAGATATTCCTTTAATTATTATACAGTACATTATTTTGGATTGTAAAGTACCTACGTACGAAATATCTTACGAAGCTCTAAATCAGAAGTAATGTTTATTTTTTGATCTAGTTTCACAAATTATGACTAAAGAATATTTTCATAAAAAATATTTCGTACTTTCACACAATCTTAAAATTCTATACGCTTTGACTTAGAAAACTTTATTCAAGAATGTTCAGATCTAAGAAAGATGAAAGCCTAACTTCATAAAAGGGAAATAAGTACGAGTAACTCAGGATCAAGTCCTACGCGTTATACGTTTGACATCAGCGACTATTCAGGAGTTTATTTTGTGAGTAGGTACGTCTATTTTGCGAGGAGTTTTCGCAAAATATACTTACCTGGCAAAGTAATTCAATATCGCCTGTTATGACCAGGAGTTCTACAAAGGGATGTTATGGATATGAAGTTTCGGTTATGGATACCGTTACGGATATTAGAATAATATTATACCGGTTTCGGTTACGGTTACGGATAGTAAATCATTTCGGATTATCCGAAAGTTTCGGATAATTTCGGTTACGGATATTTTATTTTAAAAAGGTAAAATTCAAATAGCAAGACGCTGCGCGACTCACATAGCCACTTTATGTACCTACTATGACGATACCTATGATTAAGGTAAAACAGAAGGGGATATCAAAATCCAGAATGATGCCAGACAAGTAATAAATATAAAAAAATATTAAGATTTAGACTCCGCCTTTATCCGAAATTATCCGAAACTTTTAAATCGGTTTTGGTTACGGATATTTTTTATTTCGGATATCCGATAGTTTCGGTTACGGTTACGGATATCAATAACATCCCTGCTACAAAGGTGACTTATAAAACGACTTTCCGACGTACAATAACGTATAACTCAAGTATAATCTGTCTATACGCCTCGCTCTGATATTATACAAGTTTTATCGTTCCAAAAGTTTGGAGTCGCGTTTGAAATTTCCTTGAAGAGAACAGTCTTCGAGATTGTTATGGGTTTCATTTAAAATTTAGTTCAATGGAAATGTGACGCGATTTGATTCTGGTTTGTTTGCGAGGGATTCCCGATCGTTAAGTGAAATGAGTTGGAGCTTTCAATTTAATTGAGAAAGTCCGACGCTTTTGGGGTTTTCTCCGCGCGATAATGAGATTCAGAAACTCATGTTCAAAACAATCAGTTAACATTAATTACATCATCATCATCAGATCATTTACTAGACACTAGTGGTGACTAAGTTTGTTCCGGCGTTTCTTCTCAGCACTTGCCATAAATGTTTGTCTCGAAGTGCTGAGGGCCCAAAAGATAAGGAGATTGTAAAGTGCCCCTTAAGGGCTATCTTTTTTACTGTATTTTGACGTTCATATTAAGTGCCACTAGTGGTCGAAATTGATAAAAATATTTTTGATTTGATTTAGTCTCCAAAAAAGGAAGACGATCTTCTTCTTCTTTGACAAGTGTAATTTTTTATAGTTACTTTACTTTTGTGAAGCCTCAATGTAACCTTGTTGGTGATCGAATAAATAAATAAATAAACCTCCTGGTTGAGACAGTAAAACTCTATAGAAGGGTATTTGACACCTCCAATCAACTGACGTACTTTTTAAAACTGTCAAAACGAGGCTCCCCCAAAGATTTTGTATGGCAATACAAGCCTGTGATGTCACTAATTTCTCAACTCAATTAAACTATGTACTTTTTCAATCACACACAATACAACCAACAATCTAAAATCAATTAAGTTTTTAAGCCCAGAATGAAGTCCCTTTAAAAAGTTGTGATTTCGAACTATTGGGGAATGGTGTTCAATACCTAGTATCTACCACAGAGACTGATCCGAAGTCTATTCAATATTAAACCTAATATTTTAGTATTATTTTTACTCCAAAGTAGATAACTGATTGAAAAATACCTCTTGCTCAATGAAGGCTATCGTTTTAGCGCTCACCAGTTAGCGCCACTGTAGAGTAAGGTCCTGTCACTTGCTAGTAGCGAAGACAGTGGCACCAACTGGTGAGCGCCAAAGTGGTAGGAGGACTATCGCATTTGCACTCATCAAGATGGCGCCACTGTAGAGTAAGGTCCTGTCAATCGCCAGGGGTGCCTACTGTTAAGTATAAAAACGATAGCCCTCATTAACGAAAACCAACAGTCTATTGTCTATTATCTCACAAAAAAGCAACTATCCAATTAGAGTAAAAAATACGGGGAGAGGAGACCGGGCATAATGACACAAACAATCTCAGATTGGGGGTGTAACGGGGATTGTTATTCCTCACAAAAATACCAGAAGGCGGCTGGAGACAAGCCAATTTGGGCCATAACGAACTGTGACTTATGGCGGGAGGGCGGGGAGGATTGGCCACAGTGTAGTTAGATGTAGTAGGTTTAATTTAATTAACTTTTTTATGAAAGTCTATAGATAGATGATTTTTGGAATTGTCCTTTATTTCTTTCTTAAAACAAATTCTTTTTATTATGAGATCGCAGCAACACGTTTTTATACCTTGTCATAACCACCACTTGGTACACAGATAAGTACTTGTAATAAGGACTTGAGGAGAGGTGACGTAAGAAACTTAGTCAGTTTGGAAAGAAAGAAAGAAAAATATTTATTTGGTACTAAATGATAGGTACACATTGACAATATAAAGCAAAAATAATAAAATTGTTGTACCAATACTCAGTCTTGTGTTGATCAGTTTCTAAACACACATTATAAAGAAAGTATTTTGAAACCACGTCAAACGAATAAAGGAACGCATTACGAAAACTCAAGTCTTTGGTTGAGTATGTGTAAGACCAACGAAGTACCTACTTACATTTTTTTTATCTGTGATTGAGTTGCTATTTAATTGAATTTGGATCGTAATTTCGTATTCTCCTATTCGAACATACTTCAGCCGTTTAATTAGTTTTTTTTGCTGAGCTTATTCATTTACCTAATTCAATTTTGCATAAATACTACTGCTTAGGCTCTCAAAGCACTATGGCTAAGGGTTGTCATAAATATACATGTGTCGACGGCGCGTTGCGAGTTAGTTCCGGTTTTGCAGCAGCCCTGGAGATAGTAAATCTTAAGCTATTAGCAAACTACGACCAAAATGTAACTTGAAACGAGGATTAACTCGCGTCTTCAGTTAATGGCATGTTAGTGACATAGTTTGAGCTCATTTTTGAGGTTCCGTACACAATATGTGCTAACGGAATCCTAACAAATAGAGGCACGAAAAAAATTAGAAATTCAAAAATTTTGTTGCCAAAAACTAAAAAACTCATTAAAACTCATTAAAACTCATTTATTTCTGTAAATAGGCTTAAAAAAAGCACTTTTACACGTCCCAGTATTAACCCTACCACTGCTTCAGGACAATAAATGGGCCAGTGCTGAGAAGAAGCAGCGCAAGAAACTCAGTCACTATTGTCAGCCTCTTTTTCAAAGCCTTCATGGCTTTTTTGTTGACCCGCGTCAGTTGGTGGTCAGCGATTAAGATCAGTCACCATTAGTGTCGCTAATTGCTGACTGAAATTCAATAGCTCTCATTGTGGTAAAACAGGACTATTCCGCTGCAACTCCTGTGTAGCCAGGTTCTAGAGTATGACCGCCAATAAAAACCCAACAGTGAAAGTCAAGTGTGTACCGAAGGAAAGTTAAACTGTCATTGAACCCGAAACGAAATTAATCAGAGCAACATAGGAGGAGTTCAAGTTAAGGTTCGACTTACCTCCAGTGCAAAGCGGATGACAGGTGACAAAAAAGGCACTAAATATCAATTAAGGGGACCTATCTTGTGAGATATTAGCTACCATCGTGGTAAGTAAAGTAGGTATAGATTGTTAATTTGTCGGCTACCTAAGGCCCCTCGCCCACAGCGAGTTTTTGTAGCAATTCTGTCACGCGTTCGCATCGATATAGTAGTAATGCGGTCGCTAGCTGTGTGCCCTCGCCCACATAAACACGACTCAGTCGTGATGCTGCGATACTGTCGCGCTTCTGTCGCGTTGCAAACGCGATTCAGTAACGGCACAAAAATACCTGCAATAGTTATAGCTTCCTCCCTCCGTTCTCTCCCCGATGGCACGCGTTTGCATAATTATACTACAAGGGCTCGCCAGAGTAAGAAAAAAAAATTAAAACCAACCATAGGTGAAAGTTAAGGAAAAAAATTACAAAATTAACTCTTTCTCCTAAACTAAGCCAAAATCGTAGAACACGTAAGAGTGATTTATATAAGGAATCTGAATTGTAGCTATGAACGTCAACTCCCTAGCCATCTTGTATACTTCTGTAGCGCATTGCAAATGCGACTAACGCGCGTTAGTAAAAGTCATACAAACTCATAAATCTCATTTATTTATGCAAATAGACTTTTACATGTCCTATATAGTATTAACCCTACCTCTGCTTCAGGGCAATAAATGGGCCAGTGTTGATAAGAAACTCAGTCACTATTGTAAGCCACTTTTCAAGGGTTTACAGACTTTAAAATTATACATATTTATAAATATTTATGCGAGCTAGGCAGTTAAGCATCCCAAACATTTTTATCTTATATATTAATCATTGACTGTAGTAGTAGCGAAGCTGTCGCTCGTTTACGAAACGCGCGACCGCATCATACAATAATTTGCCGTGGGCGAGGAGCCTAAAGCACGAGTGACATCCCACAGCCCGAGTTTGACAGATTAGAGCTGTAATCCTCCTGCGAACAGGACTTAGTTGATGTTGATCAGTATTCCGACAACTTAAGAGAGTGTCAACTGATTTGTTGCTTGCGAAGAGCTTTGTAAATATTATGCTGATTAAACATTGACAATCTTAAATATTACCTGTATTGACAAAGGAATTGATCGGATGGTTTCATTTTTCATCATTATTTCAGCCACTGGACGTACACTGCTGATAATAGGCCTCCCCCAATGATTTCCACATCGCCCGGTTAGTAGCGGCCTGCATCCAGCGCCTTTCTGTTAATTTTTATGAGGTCCACCTTGTAATTTCATTAAAAAACAACATTATATGGTCCAGTAGTTAAATACTATTGGATCATTTGTAATTGGAAGTTCTGTACTAGATTCCAGGTGGTAAAAATATAGAAAATCTATGTCCCTAGTTTGGTGTTAAGTTGCTAGCTTACAGTCTTACATTTTCTTCGAAATGTGTATCATTCTGTACCTACAATCGAGGACTTTCATTTAGGTATCGGTATTAGGTAAGAGATCTTCTTCTCAGCACTGGTCCATGTACTGTCTCGAAGCAGTGGTAGGGTTATTACTTAACGGTGCTTTATAAAAGCTTAGGAACTTGCAAAATTTTTTTCTGGGACAGGAGGCAAACGAGCAGACGTTTCAAAATCAAGCATAAAGTAACATACATGCTTTTGGAATGCGAATTACAATCGAGTTACCGTGTCCCACTTGTAATTGGATATGAAAACACAAACCGCTTCCCGCAAACGGCTTTGGCGGATTACAGCTGTAATCCCTTTGCGAAACAGGACTTAACTTGTTTTAATTAACACAATCATTCCCAAGGAGATTTTTTTGGAATTGCTATCATCAGAACGTATGGTCCACAGCCTGATTCAGAGAATTCGAATTTGATTGGAATAAACAGGCTTATTTAAGCTATTTCCAAGGACCTTAGTCTCCCCATTGCTGGTCAGACTCGGTGGACAGACGATCTGGTGAAGGTTGCGGGAAGCACCTGGATGCAGCAGCGCAGGACCGGCCATTGTGGCACAATCCATGGAAGAGGCCTTTGTCCAGCAGTGAACAGCACTAGGTTGAAACGAAGTCTCATTGAGTATAGCTAAAGAGTTCAGTTGATCATTCATGATCATCATTTCAGCCATAGGACGTCCACTGCTGAACGTGCCACACAGGCCTCCCCCAATGATTTCCACAATGGCCAGTTGATGACGGCCTGCATCCAGCGCCTTCCCGCTACCTTTATGAGGTCGTCGGGTTTATGAGTTCAGTTGTTAACTGGTAAAAATGCCAATGTTTATGGCGTCCAATGTTGCCCCTCTTTCCAACGATGGCTTCCGCAGAATACCATATATTCTGGGTTCCACCTTAGAGCTTGGCACATGCTGAGCGGTTGCCATTTTGGTTCTAACAACACCACCGGGTTGCACCACCTAACTTTAACCGTAACTATAACGATAACCTTGTTTTTTGTATCGAGTGTTTAGTACAGATTTTTGTAGTTAAAGTAAGATGGTGCAACCCAGCCTCATTGTCGTAGAACAACATCGTACTTATGTTTTTAAACTGTGTTATTTTATACTGCGAACCAAATAAATCTTTGCTTTCTTTCTTTGTTATAAACCATACAACAGAAGAAGACTTTAATAAATCAAATGCCATTAAAATGTGCTCCAGGCGTGTACAGCAAACATTACGCTTACCTCGAGCAATATATCATTTCAGGAACAAATATTTGTCTTCAGATCTGATTCCCCATTATAATACGGCGGCTTCTTAATGAGCCCCTGTAATTATATTCGGGTTTCTTACGCTAAAATTATTCTGAAACATACCTGCGTAATTTTTAATTAAGAAAAGATTATGTATTTACGCCGTATATTAATTAATTTATGTTCGAATTCTTGATAAAAGCTGATGTTTTCAAAAGAAGTTTTGTTTTTTGGGAATTAGGACTTAATTATATTTTGATATCTGAAGATGGTAATTAAGTGAATAAACATATTGGCGATGACATTTCATTATACACAATACTTCATTTCTAATTAAATAATATAATTTATACAACTAGGTATATTGAGACTGCGAGCCGATCTGGCCTTTACTGTGACATTAGATATTATAGGTCATCATCATCATCATCATTTCAGCCATAGGACGTCCACTGCCTCCCCAAACGATTTCCACAATGGCCGGTTGGTGGCGGCCTGCATCCAGCGCCATCCTGCTACTTTTATTAGGTCGTCGGTCCACCTTGTGGGTGGACGTCCTACGCGGAGATTAAAGATTACAGGTACCTGCCTATTTATGTCTGATAACAAACCGTTTCGGCCTAAAGAGCATCACGCGTTGGTTCCTGCTGAAAACATGACGTTTGTGTCATGTCGCGATTTCATTCGATTCGATCGTCAGGCGCCTCTACAGAATATTTTTAGGAAATATATACCTACTGCAACTTTTGGATTGTTTCGACATAATATTATTATGCTGAATAAAGTTTTTCTTATCTTATCTTATACCAGAGCTCGTAAGCGAGTCCGGAAACTCGGTGGAAACACAATCACAGATGCAATCCTGTGATTGGTTTAAATATTGACGTTAACTTCACAAGCTTGAAACTTTGCTGGAGTTTAAATCTAATTTTAAGCGTTCCATGATATGGGCCACGCAAAGTACGGAACCACGGAACTAGTCCAGAGTTTAGCTGAGTACCTACAAAAGATACAAAATACAGAGAGCAAATAATGTACCTAGATATCCTACTAATATTAGGTATAAATACTAAAGTTTGTATGGATGTGCTTTTTACTCTTTCACACAAAAAATACTGAACGGATGTTGATGAAACTAAACTTTACAGCATCATTTTCATTTTAATACTTAGGAATAACATCTGGCAAATCTCTCCACTAAAGTGGAGGAGGCTCATAGTTCAGCAGTGGACTTTAAAGGGCTGTTGATGATGATGATGATGAAGAATAATTGGTATGGGCTATAATTTTTAATGATCTGTGACAAATTCAATTTCACACGGTCGAAGACGCGCCCAAAACCGTGGGCAATAGCTAATATAGAATAAATAAATAAAATAAAATGTATAATGTTTTCAAAAGAAGAACGGTCACGCCCCATACAAAAAAAACCCAGACCCGACAGAAACGAGACATACCTCAGTTTTTTTGTCAATTGTCTTAATTAGTTAAATTATATATTTTTTATATTCGAAATCTATGTATAACACCAAAATATTACCCTTTGTTTTTGTTCAGGCGTTATACAAAAACTAACACAAAATGCCTATTTATCACCAAAATTGGTAAATGTATGTATCTAAATGTCTATTACAGCTGCTATGGAATGTATCTAGGTGACCTGGAGATACAGCCGGATTATACAGGGTGGTTATACATATGGAACGATAAGTGATCTTACTCGATTATTTCTAAACTATACAAGATATCGAAAAATTAGTTACTGATTCTGAAAGTGCTTCACGAGCTCTTTTAAATGCTACCAATAATAGGTTACAGATTATGGAAGCTGGTAACATTGAATTTTTGGATTTTGTAACTTCTCGTTTCCACCCTGTATAATCCGGCTGTATCTCCAGGTCACCTAGATACATTCCATAGCAGCTGTAATAGACATTTAGATACATACATTTACCAATTTTGGTGATAAATAGGCATTTTGTGTTAGTTTTTGTATAACGCCTGAACAAAAACAAAGGGTAATATTTTGGTGTTATACATAGATTTCGAATATAAAAAATATATAATTTAACTAATTACTACAATTGACAAAAAAACTGAGGTATGTCTCGTTTCTGTCGGGTCTGGGTCACAGATGACCGTACTTCTTTCATTGTCATCAATGATCATTGTTTTCAAAAGTTATATTTTTTTTGGACCACACTGTTTTAAAAAGTCAATGTGTGTCATACATGATCAAGCGATATCTAGTAGAGAACCAAACACATTAATTAATGTATAAGACCTATCTTTCGTACTTCGAGTTTCTTAACAATAAAAGCTTAAATAAATCTCCCATTCTACAATAATACCCTGCTGAAAATAGGTCATACATTTCATCACCACCAAATTTACCCATCCTGATTATTATCTTCATAGCGCTCCCCGAAGCCTTGCAGCCCACAAATCACCCTTTGTTAACCCCTAATGTGACGATATTTAACCCCTCGCGTCCACGCCGGACACAACTCGGCGCGTACATTACTCAACCGTCCGGACGGCCGGACGGCTCGGACGGTGATTGTACTCAACCGAGTAACAAACGACCAATAAATACAGGGTGCAATTTTCTTATGTTGTAGTCTAGAAATTTGTCGCAACGTTTTATTGTGGGATGGAGAGTAATGTCGTATGCGCTTTTTATAGTGCAATTGAGCAGAAACGCGTGGATGTAAAGCTGAAAGGATTTTAATCTTATTTGTGCTATCCGTAACAGTGTCAAAGTCATAATCTGTTAACCCTGGCTTGTCAAAATTACGTATTTCTTACCGGCAAATAAATAGTAAAGCGACGATAATTAGGTATTTTCTTTAATTCAAAGAAGTTACTCGTAGGTAAGTTATTGAAAAGGAAAATAATATATTTCAGTAATTTTTTTGCGTTACTTTAACAAAAATATGCAAAAACATTTCTAAGACACAAACATTTTTTCTGATATAAATGTGCACGGATTTGTTTCAGTAAAAACATTATCACCCTTTATGTGAAAGTTTCAGTAGATAGTTTCTATTGTCATGTGCAAATCAGTGGCCATCTTTAGGCTGAGTTGTACCATCTTAAACAGTAATTATAACCATAACCGGCGTTTTTTGTGTGGAGTTTGATAGACTTTTGGCGCTTGTTAAAGTTAAAGTCATGATCATCATCATCATCATTTCAGCCATAGGACGTCCACTGCTGAACATAGGCCTCCCCCAATGCTTTCCATGTTGATCGATTGGTAGCGGCCTGCGTCCAGCGCTTCCCTGCTACCTTAAAGTTAAAGTAAGATGGTGCAACCGAGCCAAAAGGTTTCAAGCGTCACTTGATGAGATTGTTTAAATAAATGAGATGCCTCTAAATGATTGTATTTTAATGAGTGCGAGGGAACCCATCAACAGGATTCCGTAACCCGCTTACAGCTGAGTGCTGGAAGCAATTTGCGCTCTAATTAATAAGCAATTAGATGGAAATTGCATCAAACGCGAAAGTACCGCGATTGTTCGTGATTATTGAAATTATTGTTTTGGTTTGTAAATATTTGATAGCATATTTGAATGGCAAATGGGTGGCCACTAATTATTTCCGAAACGGCAAATTTTCATTTACTGAAAAGATTTTCTCGGTTTTTCTTAGTATTTAACTTCCCAGATCTTAAATTGAGATTTAAATAGAGAAACACGTGGCTCATCTTAACATTTATTATGTGGCACATGAGTATTACAGCTTGACGTTGAAGTTTAAATACATTCTGTGATTGAATGGCGCCTTGTTTCTTTTTAATAACATTGTAATTGAACGCAAAAGCTTAAAATCTAAGATTGAAATATTTATAAATGACAAATTATTTAAAGTTTAAGTACCTTTCTACACATCAAACTGTATTTTTTATGCTTTGGATAAACTTGCCTTGAATGACATAGACACAAGTAACTGACTAAATAAAAGTTTCATTTTCCAAAGTTTTTACGGGCCCCCTAAAGTCAACTTCTGCAGAACCAAGCTGCTCTTCCAATGACCCCGGCGGGATTTCCATACATTTGCAATTAGCCCGGGCAAACAGAGCGGATGGGCTCCAAAAAAACTGGACACTGTCTAATGCTGCAGCTGCGGATTGGATTAAAAACAATCAGGGCCCGGCGGCGACCCGATTTTTTAGACAATGCAGAGTCCAACGAATATTGGGCAAGGTAAAAAGATGACGTCAGAATTAATTTTAGAAATGACGTAACTCAGATTATTTCGAAACATATAAGTAAGAAAATAACAAGTAAAAAAATACTTATAGTAAGATAACCTTCAAATAAAATGGGAGTGAATTTTTTTTCTTTAATTTTTACCCGTGAGACCAATTTTTGATGAATTTTGGCATAGATGTAAAGTCAAAATTCTTGCATGGACTGTTAAATAGTGCTTACAAATCGTCATTTAAACAACAACAAGACAAATAAAAAAAAAACAAGTTTTTTTCTTTTGCTCTTGGAGCCTTTACGTGTCATTTGCACTACCATCACTGACATAGAAGCTATAGCCGCAAGAATAAAGCCCGTATTCACAGACGATGCTTGCTTAAGTGACGCAGCAAATCGAACGCACAGCGTTGAATAGAGGTCTGTGATTGGTTCGTGTGTCACCCTGTGCGGCAGCACGCGCATTGTGAAACCTCATAGTAATGTTTGTGAATACGGGCGTTAGTTTTATAGATTAAGAAAGTTTTCTGTAGGTACAGTATCAACGTCGAAAACTGACAAAAGCATTCCAATATAAATAAAATTGTAGCTGCTCGGTGAACTAATAAGGAAGTGATTTATACACACTGTATAATAAGGCTGACTTGCACCATCTTACTTTAACTTTGACAAACGTCAAACGTCTGTCAAACTCCATACAAAAAGTTACATATTTTTATAGTTACCGTTGAAGTAAGTTGGCGCAACTCAGCCTAAGTACGAAGCCGGATAATCACAATCCTTATAGGACCGAATTAAAGCAGTAACAAGATGGCGGTCCGGTGTAAGCTGACACATCAGCGAATCCGGACCCGGTGTAATTCGCCCGGACGTGCCGATCGGATAATAAAGTTAACCGGGTTTGCTCGGAGAAAAAAACTTAATGGGCTAAATGCAATACGTTTTTGGATTGTGTTTTTTAAACTAGTTTCTGTCTGTATACCTACACATTTATGCAAATTTAAAAAAAATCTTTATTTATTTGCACAATGTGCATTTTATATTTTCATCCCTACTTTTAATAGTAGGTTTTTAAGATTTTTCTTTTTAGGGTTCCAGGTCAAATGGATGAACCTATATAAAATTTATATAACCACTTTAATACAACTTAAACAATAATTATTATAGGTTTACGTTATTTACGTACCTAATCTTATTGGCGTTTAAATGGATATTAGAATGTCAATAGTACCTAAGTAAATTATTTATAGTCTTTGTGTGAAGTCAGTCTTTTTGAAACGACTTCAAAAGTGGCCGCACAATGCGTTGAGCAGTTCCGGAACACGAAATCTAAAAAACCTCACTTGTTTGCATGTTGCAACAATTTAAAAATTGCCATTCAATGTGCGTCTGTGTCTACACAATATGCCAGTAGCTCTCAACCTTTTCAGGACCAGGGACCACTGCGATTTCTTTTTTGTTCGCGGGGATCATTAAAAATTTATACTTTAATACACTCGACATCAAATAAATCGCACCTCCCGCGACAAGCATTTTCAAACGTATGCTTCCCCACTTCCCACCAATATTGGCACCATTTGAAAGCCTAGTTCTAACCTTCATTTCATTAAAGGAAAGGTTTTTACCCCAAAAATGTGTCTTTAGAAGGATCCAGAGTCACTTCTTCAAAAAATAGGTAGTTACGCTAGAGCCAACTTTTATGGCTATAAAACTGTTAAGTTGGGATTAATCGCTATCCATCTGATAAAGAGGACACGTGAGATCATTATTTGGTTTTATAACCATAAAAATTGGTCTAATTGATTCCATAGGTGGGCCCAAAGTGAGGTATTTTTTCAAGTCACATTTATGGTATATGTTAATCATTTATTAAGAAATTAAATGTGTTTTTCTTTAAGGATATTTATTGGGCTTTCAAATAACACCAATATTGTTGGGGCACCATGATTGTGTCAGAAGAAAATCGTTAAAGTTCGCGTCGCGGAAGGTGCGGTTTATTTGATGTTGAGTATATTATAAAAGCTGAAGTGTTTGTTAATTTGAACGAGCTAATCTTAGGAGCGTCAGGAGCGTTATCAAAATAAAAAATCTGCCTTTTCACACATTTACCGAGATATAAATTATTTTAAACTTTGGGAGCTTTTTTTGTAATAATGGTTTTGTTATTTTTCAGGTAAGGATCTACTTACGCAGTGACAAGAATCAAAATTTATTGCAGCAACATAACAAGTAAGAATTCGTGCTGACTCTAAAAACAAATCACAAATTCCTATATTTTTATCACGCAAACTATTTTTCCATACTAACATTATAGAGGAAAGATTTAATTGTTTCTTTGTATTGAAATAGGCTCCGAAACTATTAGACTGATTTTTAAAATTCTTTCACCATTGGAACATTACATTATTTTCTGATGAATATTTATAGGCGGTACGAAGTTCTCCGGGTCAGCTAGTTCTAAAATAAACTGAAACCAAAAACTCTATCTAAAATAAACTTGACATTTTGATTTAGAAAATCATATACGATATCGAATCAATTTAAGTTAAAATATTAATTTGATTTTTAAACGTACGTGAAAGTCTATCGCTCACAAAATTTAAAATCGTTCGCTGACCACAATTATGGCCCGGTTTCCATTAAAGCGGAGCGGAGCGGAGAAATTCCGGGCCGTCAAATTTTTCTATAGAATTTAACAGCGGCGGCGGCTAATTGCGAATCGGAGACGATAAATGGAAATAATGAAATCTGATTGGTTATTCAACACACTTCTCTGCTCCGCTTCACTCCGCTCCGCTTTGGTGGACCGGGCCTATTTCAACTCCTGCGGGCCACTGGTTGGGAACCCTTGCAATATACCAACATTTTATTGGAATATATTTTTTTATTTTCCCACTGCATAGAGTACAGTCGGACAAAAAATAGACGAATCGCAAAAGTTTTTCATTCGGAAAATCGTTGGTGTTCACTTCTGAACCGGTTTTTATTGACCGGTTTTTTTGCATGAACAGACATCGTTTTGTGTTATTTGCAACGTTGTTCGTGATCTCTGATGGTCGAATGACACGTTTTCACAATTTTATATTAGAGGCAAAACTATTGTTCCGTTTTGGAATAGTTTTATATCGGTCTCTGTGGATGGCATTGGTTTTAAAATTTCCTATCTATTCTAGTTGCAGACGTAGGTATTCATTATTACGGCAAATTGCATGCATTCCTGGCCCATTTATTGTCCCGAAGCAGTGGTAGGGTTAATACTGGGACGTGTAAAAGTGCTTTTTAAAAGCCTATTTGCAAAAATAAATGAGTTTTTTAGGAGTTTTTTATGGACATTGAACTAAACACTAATATGGCATCTAGTGCAGATGTGATACGAGTTATTTTGCAACGAACATATTGGTCATTTACAAAAATCTTAAACAGATTTTAAACACGTGGTTAAAATGTCATTTTCATAGTATAAATGTAAATTTAAACAAGTGTTCAACGCCGTTTAACTTTTGTTTTAAGCCCCTTATATAGTCTTATGTGCTATCTGCTTTACTCATAGGTACGAGTATGTACCATAATATTATTTTCTCCCCACCTATGTACCTAATTACCTATGCTATCTAAATGAATTAGTGGAAGATTGTCAGCACATTACTACAAAATATTCTTAATTAATTATGTACTTTTTATGTTTACTTCACAAATATCAGTTCCATCGCTTAAAACACACTTATGTGTTTTTTCAAATAAGTAAAGTTTCGTTTCTCCGGCAAGTTTGCACCTAATTACGAGAACTAAATCAAACTAACATCATTATAATTATTATTCCAATCAAAAACTTGCTTTGCAAGTTAAATGAACTTTCAAATAGGCCGGATATTAGGCCTGTAACTTCATTTTCTATCAGGTGATTGAAATCAAAGTAACTAACTAATATAATTATTGTTTCGAGTGAAAGATAGAGTTAATGTTGTGATAATGAGAAGCATGATATAATTTTAGCAGTAGAGTTCAAATATCTGCTACTTCAATGTTGAAAATTCATATTGTATAGTACGTATAGGCACAGAATAATAATAAGTACTACGTACAGAAGTTTTACTTCGCGAAGGTATTTAAAAAAATGTATGCTCAATGTCATTAACAATATGGTGTAATTTAGCCTGTCTCAAGAGTCAAGCACCATTTTGTTGACAAACGTCAGTGATCGGCACTGCGCCGAAGCTATAGGGCTGACTTCGGCAAAATGATGTGACGTGAGGTGCCAAACTGCGGAAAATGGCGGAGGAAATACATGATTTAGCATGAATTATCATGAATAATATTAACTACTTATTTACCTCTCAGTGTCTTGAGGCAACTTAAAAAAGTACATTCTGTGTTTTTATTATTATTTAGGCAGTTAAATACTGCACACCATTTTCTTTATTTTCTTCCATCATACACAAGAATACGCGTGCGTGAGTCAATGTTCGCTCGTATGTGAGGCCTTGTCGAATAGTATCCTGTAGGTGGGCCATCGTGCGTGTTTTGTTTTCCATGTAAACTCGCGGAGATGAACAGGCCTGGTATAGGTCATATACCACCTACTTATGATGATAATAAGCCTAGGCGCAGACCACCGACTTTTAGTTGGCCGATAGTTAGGTGGGGCCGTTAATCAGTATGGAGATGTATGAAAGTGCGCACATTACACCGATTTGGTATCGGCCGTTCTTCATACAAATTAGAATCGGGCCCAAGTAACGGCCAACTTAAAGACGGTGGTCTGCGCCTAGACCAAGTACCTAGAACCATCTATAGAACAGTGGTACCTTAGTCACATAGACCTAAGTATAATAATATCAACCAACTCTGCTTGCCGCTTAAAATATTATTCTCTAGTGAACGAATTTTGAGAAATATTTGTTTATTATTTAGTGTGATTTGCCTTCTGCCTACATCTTAAAAAAGTTTGTCCACACTAATAAATAAAAGGAAAGATTTACTGTTTGTTTGTTTTGAATAGGCTCAGAAACTACAAGACTGATTTGTAAATTCTTTCACAATTAGAATCCTACATTAGCTTTGATGAACATAGGCGGTACGAAGCTCGCCGGGTCAGCTATTCTCAAATAAAAACAAGCACAATCATACTAATAATAATTCATGGTGACAGTTTCACGCTCAACGTAGCACAAAATGCCGACAATATTTCTAAACAGCTAAAAGCTATGGAGGTCACAGAATTGATGCAAACCAAAATGCATTTCCCAATTTAGAGCCAAAGCAATTTACAGTTGCGATGGGACACAACGCCACAAACTTGCGATCCGCAGTTTTATATTCATTAAAATAGTTTTTTTAACGCATAATATGTGGTATGCAGTCTAAAATGGTACATATCTGCCCTTTAAGTGCCTATTCACTCTCGCCTTGAAAAGGTCTTTACCTGCTTCTTCAACATCATAATCATCATTTCAGCCGAATTCAGCCATAGGACGTCCACAGCTGAACATAGGCCTGCCCCAATGTTGTCCATAATGATCAGTCGGTGGCCTACATCCAACGCCTTCCTGCTATCTTTATGATGTCGTCGGTGGTCCACCTTTAACTACTTATTAAATATGATTAAGTGAAAATCAGTGCACTAAAAATGGATATTTGAAGTTAAATTTTGAAATTTGTTTATCAATAAAATCTGAAAAAGATTCAATGGTTACAGGGGAGCCGAGAAGACGGAGTGCAGATTGGTTAACAATTTTGATATTTGTTGCCAAACGATTAAAATTTTATTGTTTTTGACATCTTCTTCTTAGTCGGGCACTCTTGTCAGAGTGGTCGTGGTTGCGCTGACGAGGTACATGGTGGGGTGATGTTATGTCATCTCCGAGGGTAGCTCTCCTGGCGATGTAGCGTCTTTCCGTTCTATACATAGCCAGAACGCAAGGGTGTGAAACTAATCGAGTATAGTTTGGAGATGACTTTATTTACTAAGCTCCTCCAAACTATACACGACCAGTACGCATATGCTGCGTACTGCTCGCGTATACTTTGTAGTGACTTAGGTCAATTATCTTACTCCAAAATATACATCGCCAGTACGCATACGGACTAATCATGTATGTACCTATTGTAATAAGTGCGTGATTACAATTTATGCGCCATAGAAAAGATATTTGTTTTGGGGCTGATATTTCACCAATTGTCGTAGGTATGGAAATATGTCAAAATGATTTTATTCTTGAGATAAAAGTTAATAAATAAAATAAAATAATAAATAAATATCCTTAGACACTTTACACTGCGCTTCTAGTCCCAAACTAAGCAAAGCTTGTACTATGGGTACTAGACAACGGATATAAACATACTTAAATACTTTTTTTTGTAAATACGTACTTATTATACATAGAAAACACCCAGTCCAATACAAACAAATATGTTCATGCACACAAATGTTTGTACTGTGCGGGAATCGAACCCGCTACCTCCGGAATAGTAGTCCGTTTCGAACCACTACACCAAACGGCCGACAATACAAACCTAGCATTTGAAGTCTCGCATAATATTGTATTTAATGCACGTTGAACTTTCTTCTCTCACCCTCTCTCATTTTAATTAAATTGTTATTTAATTTGAAATCTACCTAATCAATTTAATTTCAAAAACCACTTACAATAGTGTTAAAAATCTAGATTTATTATAGATTCAGTAAAATAATAATATTTTATGTAATAATATCAAATAAATGTGATTTTAAATATAGTTCCATATTTTACTGAATTTTACTAAATCAATATCTACTAAACACACTCTAGTCAAGTGTAAGTGGTGTAGTAGAAACTAATCGAGTATAGTTTGGAGATGACTTTTTTTACTAAGCTCCTCCAAACTATACACGATCAGTACGCAAAATTCGTGTATAGTTTGGAGTCACAGATTTACAAACAGGCACTACAAAATATACACGAGCAGTTTCCTATGGGTGCGTTCTGGCCATGTATAGAACGGAAAGACGCGGCGATGTACTTCCATTTCTGACGGTTAGAGGCGTCGCGAGTACACTGGACCATGGTTTTTGACATTATTGAAGTCTATTGTAACTAAAACAGAGAAACTCATAGTGATTTAACTATACTCAGCATCAAATAAATCGCACCTTCCGCGACGCGAACTTTAAAGATTTTCTTCTGACACAATCATGGTGCCCCAACAATATTGGTGTTATTTGAAAGCCCAATAAATATCCTTAAAGAAAAACACATTTAATCCCAACTATCCCAACTAATATTATAAATGCGAAAGTAACTCTGTCTGTCTGTCTGTCTGTCTGTCTGTCTGTTACGCTTTCCCGCTTAAACCTCGCAACCGATTTTGATGAAATTTAGCATAGAGATAGTTTGAGTCCCGGGAAAGAACATAGGATAGTTTTTATCCCGGTTTTTGAAACAGGGACGCGCGCGATAGTTTTTCTGTGACAGACAAAATTCCACGCGGGCGAAGCCGCGGGCGGAAAGCTAGTTTCTTAATAAACGATTAACATATACCATAAATGTGACTTGAAAAAAGACCTCACTTGGAGCTCACCTCTGGGATCAATTAGACCAATTTTTATGGTTATAAAACCAAATAATGATCTCACGTGTCCTCTTTAACAGATGGATAGCGATTAATCCCAACTTAACAGTTTTATAGCCATAAAAGTTGGCTCGAACGTAACTACCTATTTTTTGAATAAGTGACTCTGGATCCTTCTAAAGACACATTTTTAGGGTAAAAACCTTTCCTTTAGTTAAATGAAGAGTAGAACTAGGCTTTGAATGGTGCCAATATTGGTGGGAAGTGGGGATGCATACGTTTGAAAGTGCTTGTCGCGTGAGGTGCGATTTATTTGATGTCAAGTGTATTTTTGTGTATTCGGCATGATTATTTTGTGCCCACGCTAAAATTCTGAGAAAGTACGAGTAGTTACTTTGTACCTAATCTCTTTTAGAATATTCCTAACAGGTGGGTGTCGAAGGTGTATGACTTTGTAAGTTGCTAAGGTATTGGCTAAGTCGGCCAACATTTTCTTCGAATTCTATTTTAGTGCTAAAGTTTGTGTAATAGTTTCTTTATCACGCATCAACAGCTACAACATTTTGATAAGAGCGAAAACTGAAATGCCGTAAAATATGTATATTTCTATTAATATGTAGTGAAATAAAGATGGGCGGATGAAATGAGATAAATATTTCGTGTATTATGCGCCAGCAGAACTCCAAACAACGATGGTGCGAATACCACCTGTTTTTTCATAAACCTACCAGGAGAAAAATATGTGTGCCATGATAAAATCTCATCGATGATTTTAGACAAATGTATGGGTTTATCGTGTATGCCCGATAAAATGTCTAGATAGAAGTTTATCGTCTAGGCTTCTAAGGCTACATGTGAAAAAATCGAGCTTGGAGCTGCGACAAGTCGTACTTCTGTGGCGCCCAGACTTGTCGCCCGACGCAATCCGCCGCGCTCATAATTTCCCCCAGGACGCGACTAAACTGAATGTTTCAGACGCGAATTCTCGTTCAGATGCAAATGGCCGCTTTTCATGTAATAATCACTAATTTCGTTCTCGCAGGGCTGTCACGTATTATAATGAGTTAGTTACCCATTTATTAGAAAGGCTTAAAAAGCGCAAGGTATTTACTTATACTACGTTCAGCAGTCATGTTAATGTACAGTCAACAGCACATTAGACTATATTTCTGTTGCCAAATAGCTCTAACTACAGCTGCATAAATTGTCACAGTGTTTGATTAGCCATACTGATTATGTTGTAGGTACAGTCAGTGTCAAATAGTTGGTAAAACCCGAAGTAGCCAAAAAGTTTGCAAAACGTGTTTGTTACGAGAAAAGGTGAAAGTGTTTGGGTACCTGTGTTGTCAACTTTTTGGCCACTTTGGGTATCATTAACAATTTGACGCTGATTGCATTAGAAAGAAAGAAAGATACAATTTTATTACAATGGACATCACACAAATACAGGAAATTACATATAGACACAACAGTTGCATAATAATTTTAATATTAAGGGAAGAAAAATAACTGAGCTGATGAAAATTAAATAAGTTTCATTATAAAAGCTGTAAGTGTCATTAAAAAGACAGCTATGAAAATTTTTGATAATGCAAAAAAGGTGACTAGGTACTAAATATTGCCAAGCTAGACAAATGTTAAACTGAGTTACATAGTTAATTATTTACACTGGCAACCCTACGTAACTGTGCACCAGAGTGCAGCACTTGATTTGTTCGCGTTTATTCTGCGTCTCACTCGCGGGTCAGCTCTCATTTCCGCACGATTCTCAAAAAGGGGGAGAGGGGGGGGGGGGAGAATAATTGCGTTCGTTGCTAAGAAGATAGAAGATGTGAAGAACTTATAGAATGGGTTTCAGATTCAAATAAAGGTTTCATTTCTTTAAGCGCTACTTTTTAGGTTTGTAATTTTTTTCAAGGAATTGTGATAAGTATCAATAATTAGTTCCTTCGTTTCATCCAAATGACATCCACTGCTGGACAAAGGGGGAGACTCAATTAGTATCAGTAACAAACCAACACTTGCTGAATAAGTAGTTTCTTTTATGTTTCTTCCACTCTTTCCGTGGATGTTGTATGAGGTGATTAATAGAGAAATATTTGATCATCAGTCGGGCTAGGATGAGCGCCGTGATAAAATCTTATCGTTATTTTAGACGACAAACGTATGGGCTTATCACGTGTAATAAACGGATAAAAATAGCGCGATAAAACCCGTCTGGCCAATTTGGGGAGTGTAAGGCTAAACCGTCCACTTGGCTCTAGTAATTTACGCTCGTATTCACAAACGATGCTTGCTTAAGTGAAGCAGAAAATCCAACGCACAGCGTTGAATAGAGCTCTGTGATTGGTTTGTGTGTCACTCTGTGCGTCCACGCGGCCTGTGAGACCTCATAGTAATGTTTGTGAATACGGAAGTTGGAAAGGGTCATTCTTCCATTGTAGAGACTAAATGACCTGTTGATTTAATGGGCTGTGAAGACTAAACGTTCTACAAAATACATTTTACATAAGTTGCTATCAATGCATCGAGAAAGAAGCCAGACATAAAATATGAGCCCTCACAAATTAACTGTGAGAATTATATTTATATGACATCAACATACAATCAACCTTTGAACTGGTACAAAAATGATGTATAGAGCCAATATACAATTAATCGTTTTGCGGAATACCCTCAACGCCGATTGTGGCTCGCGCGCCGGCTAATTGACATGCCGGCGGGCCGGCGGGCTGGCGGGCCGCATCGCCACCTCATTACCGGGAATAAATTAGCTACAAAATCTATAATTACCCGCATCCACCACAATAGCAGCGGGGTTACTGCCAAAAACGGTGCCCGAAGTTTCGAATGTTGCCATCCCGCTCATGCAAAGTAAAATGCTATCATGAGCGACCGTGACAGATAGACCTGAAACTACGAAATCGTTACAGAATATCCCTGCAGTTCCTGGTCAATTGTACGTAAATGGAGTCAAATTAATAGGATTTTCTTACAAACAATTTTGCCCGAATTGATTTTAAAGAAAATGAATGAAAGAACAGAATGATGGTGATTGTTTAGTAACTGGAAAAACGTAATTCCTTAATACAGAATTAATGTCTAACGATTATTTTCCACGATGCCAAAAGCATGCATATTACTCGTATAATGTAATTGACTAATTCATGTCCATCTACAAACAGAAGAAACGTTTACACATTTTTATTCTACCAATTTAGTACCTGTCGAGTTCACGATTGCAATAATTAATACTAACAAAGATATTGATGGCCTAATTTGTATAAAAAACGGCATTCACACTAAACGTTGAAATGTATCGTTCATTTCGTAAAAACACTGTTACAATTTTAGCAAAAACATTTCTCGTTTGATTGGCTCCCATTTTTCATTTCATTCATACAATCAATTTCCAAATAAACTGTGCGATCTATTAAAATTGCCAAATCGACGTTTTATCAGTGATTTGTAGAGCATTGGTTTGTTTTTGCAGCAAATAATTCGCTATGTAATGTGGAACACGTTGCTTGATAGGTATGAGTATGTTTAATATGTCTAAAATAAATGACTTTTCTGTGATTTCTATGAGAGACTAATTACTTAGTAGCTAACTTCATTCAATGACTAAAAACACAGCGGTCACTATGTAAATAAGTGATCAACGGTTGATCCATTACATCTTCCTCAAACGCTATCGCCGTCAGCATGGACCCGGCTTGTCGGTACGTTCCCTGTAATTTTAGTATCATCATCATCATCATCATCAGGTCATTTAAGTCTCCCTTGAAAGAAGACGACCTACTATGATAATTATAGCCACAGACCAGACATTTTACATGGCCAGACTGATTGTGGAGGCCTGAATGTTCGCATTTTTCTCCCTAAGACACCTTTTACGATATCCGCGGAAAGATGTGTGGGTGTACCTATTATTTTACTTTGTCAAAATCATACACACAGTAATCTAGTGCAGAATCCTTTAGGCATGGTAATCTCTCAACTATCTATCGAGATTTCCATAATAGGCTTATTATGGCACTTCCAAATTGTGGCTTAGCTAATGCCAGCGTGGGCCTTCACGAGATAAACTGGGATCTTTGAAATTTACGAGATCTAAAATATAAAGGACCGGAAAACGCAGCGTGGAACGTCCACCCACAAGATGGACCGACGACCTGATAAAGGTAGCAGGAAGGCGCTGGATGCAGGCCGCTAGTCCGCTCCCAACTGTGCAATGTGGAAGTCACTGGGGGAGGCCTATGTTCAGCAGTGGACGTCCTATGGCTGAAATGATGATGATGACGACGAAATATAAATAGCAATACACCGTTAATTTAAATGTAGATATCGAACAACTTTTCGCCCCGAAAAACGAACTGAGGAATTTTCATCCACTCGCACGAATCGGAGGCATTAATTAATTGTAGTAATTGCTTAAATGGCGCCTCCTCTTTAACAAAGAGAATTGATTTTACGATAAATTAAACTACAATCGAAGTTATTTATCTTTTTCAACATCAACCAGTTTGCGTAGACCTCCAACAATTTAGGTGCCATAGAAATGTGTTTGGAGGAATAGAAAAACAATGGAATTTCGATGTCTAATGACACTGGATGCGGATGGTTGACGTTTCCCCTAACAAGTTGAGTGATGGAGTCAGACATCGACTGTGCTGTGAAGGATTGCGTCTGATTGGACAATCAATTTGTTTTACAAGTAATTAAGTAATGTGCCTTTTGCTGTAACAAGGCCTATTATTTTCTTCGGAACTACCAATCAGTATTTTTGTCTTTATTTTTCTTTGACCTTTTATTAAGGTCATAGCAGACTTATTAACTCGGAAATGGATTTACACTGTATCGCCTTTCGCGAAAGTTTACTATTGTTTTATGGCTTGTACTTAACTATGTGTTTCAATTGTTGGACTCTCTGAACTTACTCTAATTCCGAGAACGTGGGTGGTTTGCTTCTCCGTTGGGACACATACTCGTAACATGACTAATCACTGTTAGTTGTTAGTGAATAGTTTTCTTAGGATCAACCTGATTGCACACAGAAATAAACAATACCGTTCTAACTTCCCAACAATGTTAGTAGCATTGTTGTGTTTCGGAAGTTGGAGGAGAGTAAATACAAATGAGTAGGTCATCTTCATAGAAACGCAACTCCCCGCTAATCCACGCTAAATTTTGACAGTGTGTGCGTGCGCGCCGCATACGTATTGGCGCGCTCACATACAAACCGCGCTCGGTGCGTTTGAAGATGACCTACTCATTTGTATTTACTCTGGTTGGAGCTAAGATAGGAGGTGTGGTGCGCTAGATGGCGACACAGTAGCTTCTTCTAACAGTCAGTCCTATCGCATCGGCACAGTACCGATCACTGACGTATGTAAACGAAACAGTGCTCGACTCTGAGACGAGCTAAATTACACCATATTGTTGACGATATTGAGTACCCAATTTTTTTAAACACCTTCGCGAAAAATACTTTTTGAACATAGTACATAATTCTGTGGTAATAGAACAGGAATCTATACTCTATACTGATATTATAAATGCGAAAGTAACTCTGTCTGTCTGTCTGTCTCGTTTTCACGCCTAAACCACTGAATTTATTTTGATGAAATTTGGCATAGGGATATTTTTAGTCCCGGGAAAGGACATAGGATAGTTTTTAACCCGGTTTTTGAGACAGGGACGCGCGCGATAAAGTTTTTCTGTGACAGACAAAATTCTACGCGGGCGAAGCCGCGGGCGGAAAGCTCGTAAGGAAATAAGGGCTTTACATCCACAGGTTCCCTTCAAAATATTACCCTGTCAATGGGGCTCTACGTTTGATTAAATATGGGTTTCATAAACCCACATCCACTGTACCTAATTATACTCCAACAAACCAATCTGGCCCACCGTTTGATTTACCGACCATTACCGACTCAGTGCTTATACACGGACAAAACTACCCTCACCACCTGCACAGGCGACTCTCAACCTTGTGTCCAGGGTGTAAGGATGTTAGGGTTGTGTTGGGGACAGTATATTGAAATGGAGAGGTTTAGCAAGAGGTTCTGGTTGATTTAAGGAGTTACGGACTGCGTGGGTTGGTATGTTTTTGGGATCTACTTATTGTATTAATGTAAGTTATGAACTTAGGATCAATTAAAACAGGTTGACTTTATTAAGAAACTCCTTAATAAAAGGACGGTAGCCTCATCATAAGAACAAAATGTAGTAGCATAGGTTTATCTACCACTTTTAAAGAGAGAGAGTGATAGTTTTGCTAAAGGAACTATCTGCTGAACCACAAGGTATTTATAACACTGACTATGATATTATGTGTACGCGTTTTCTAGAGAAGCATCATTTTTGAGAATCTAAGTTCTGCCCGTGGGTTAATCTACGTGTATTTCGCTCTATCATCCAACGAAACTTATACAGACTTAAAAAAGTTTTTGTTAAGTAGTTTCATTAAAGAATAATTTAATTAGAATCCGTTCTCTCACGCTTTCCTGTTGCACCATAACGTAATTCTAATAATAGCATCTCTAATGAGCGCTCTTTGAAGGAAACAAATAAAAAGTCACCTCCTTTACGACATTGTCTTTTCCTCGCTTTGATTTTATTTATTTCATCACAAACCGGGTCGCGGTACAAAGAATGGTTATTTTGCTCATTAGAAATGTATTTTTCTAAGGGGCACTCTGTTTTATGGTTTTAAAACTTGTTCACTTTGAAATATCTCTATCTCAGAAAATAGATATATGGGTCATTGTCAAATTTTGCGCAGGTAAATGTAACTTAAAATCATATTTTTTTCAAAATAAATATATGCTTAGATATTACTTTTTTCTATGTCCTTGTCCGTTAAAACAACTGTATTATTATCTATTACAGTTTGCCGCGATGTTTAACCAATAATTTAAGATTTATTCCAGATTTAATGGATCAGGGTGAAAAAAAATACAACTTTGTTACCATTACGTTTTACCTTTTATTATGAAATTAAACAAGTCAGTCGCAAATATTTTGGGACTAATATTAAACAGCATTATATCTTTTACATATATTTAGAATCATAACAGTCTTTTTTTAAGTTTAACAATCATCAATCTAAACTCTTAAACAACTCTGTTACTTCTTGAATATTAAAATACCTTAAATTCTACTTAATTCCTCCAAATATCTATTTATCAGCAGCTAACTGGAACATAATACTGTAAAAATATGTAATAAATTAACGCATCGCGATATTTGCTATATTATATTGACTAGCTTTTCTTTAAAATCTTACTATGTTCTTTAATCTTTGGGACAGAAAAGTAACAGAGTTGTAACACAGTAACATAGTTGTTATTTTTATTGAATATTATGTAATAATTTGCACTTATTGAGCTTGAGATCCAAATCACTTCATCAAAACATTAACTTATGACTGTAATTTATCAATCAAGAGCTTACTTTCTTATAGATTCCTTATCTTTATAGTAATAAAAATTAGATTTTCTTGGAAGAGTAGCTGAAAATTTGAAATAACTTATTTCTCAAGTTTAACTAAGGGATTATCAAATTGGTAATATACTCTTTTACCTTTGCAGACTTTTTTAGGTTTTGGAACAACGGCAAGCAAATTATCAAAAGCCTCATAGGATAAATCACTTAATTAATTTGAATTTTGTTGCATTATCGTCGATTGCCTTAAAAACATTATTTTAACGTCTTTTTCTTGATTATTTCTACGGCGTTCTCGGGTATCGTCGCTGCTTCTCAGCAGGCGTTAGAGGCATTTTAATAACGTAAATATCCTGTAACAATGAGTTTTTGGGGTTATTAATATTATTTATTATTTCGATTTATTTGTATAAAACAAAGTTACCCATTGCTTGAACTTTTTAAATTGCAACTGATTAAAAAAAAGTAATTTAAACATAATATTTCAGCAAAATTAAAGAATAATATAATGGCATAAGCAACTCTGTTACTTTCTAAACAACTCTGTTACCACACGCTAGTAACAGAGTTGCAGCAACAGAGTGGTAAATTTTACATTCCATCATACACCAGTCAAAAAATAAAGCGTGTAGCAAAATATTTCGTTCACATTTAACACATTTACCCCTTAGACAATATACTGAACGTAAACTAATGAAAAAACATTCATTTACTTACGTGAATAGGTAGGTAACAAAGTGGATGCGCAATAAAAACACGCAGCACGTTCAACACCTTGCGGTCGACTGCCGAGCGACTTACCCCTCCTCCCGATCTAACGAACTCCCACGATGAATGCAGACATCCCACCCAAGATTAAACAATATCCAAAATACCGCCATTTCCATTTTGAGTCGTGAATTAGTTAGTAACATAGTGGTCCAGGTGGTTCCAGATAGTACGTGGGACAAAGTTTAGAAAATTATTTAAAAAGTACATTTTATACTGACTGATTTTAAAACATATTTTATTGAATATTTATAATACTCTGTTTACGATGATAATTTATTTTAACCTTTAACTGGTGACCTGAAGTCAACAGTGCGTATTTGGTGAGGTAACGTCTAAGAGACGTCAAAGAAAAACTAATGTACAAAAAAATTGGCTAACGTAAATTAAGTTTGAGGCCAAGCATTTAGTAAAATATATAGTTATACAAATAATATAAAAAGATGGTTTAAAAAACCAACAGTTTTTGGTACAAAATCAGTCTTTATTTGAGCAAAGTACTTTTCATCAAAAAAAAAAGTTAGAATCCTAAAATGGGCATTCTAGCCCTCAGAAATGCACTTTGGGACCTTCTTATCATTATTTTTAGATTGTTTAGATATTAATCAACAAAACTCAGCTACTAAAGCTATCCTAAGATAAGAAATTAAAAAAACTACAATCATCAAAAATCACTTACTAGAAATGATCACGTCTACAGACATCACAATTTTGCTTGCAGCAATTTAGGCACATAGGTTTATCACAATAGGTTCAAGTGAACCTAGTACGTTTTTTTACATGGCTAGGATAAATGTCACGTGTTCTTTTAACCCCAGGATGGTTTTGGGACGACGCAGAAGTCGGTCTAGGTGGTAATTCATCAACACCAACTAAACGCAGCTCTCGGGGTAGGGTAGTAATTATAAGCCCGGAGTTTCAATTGAGGTATAACTAAAGAGCTATCCAATGATAATAAGAAGCTGCCCCTAGATACCTTGTTAGTATTGTCGCAATCATTGTATAAGACGTCAGAATTTATTTCTGAAAAATATCGACTAAGCTAAGCTATAGAATATGGTCATACATAGGCCAATAAGGATGTTGAATAGTTGAAACACTTTGTTCCACCTCATCCATCAACCCCTCCTATTTCGTTAGGACACTGTTATTCAATGGTGGAGGTGTTGGTTTCGTCTCCAGATTGCTCAGATTTGGTAACATGCTGACTTTCTAAAACGAAGTCAGGATCACCTATATCGTCGTCAAAATTACTGCACTCGTCGTCACTCTCTGTTAGAAGCTCCTATATTATACCTCGCTGACTAAGAACCCTTCTTCTTTTGGCAGACCTCGTTTGTTCATCGTGAGACATTCTATAAAAAATAATACAATACATCACCACCGCTGTGACGTTCCTCAAACACTATGAAGTTGTGTAAACTAACTGTGAGGTGACGAACAACAGACGCATAGGTAGAATACACATTAGCACTGACCTGACGTCTGTGAGACGGCGAAAGCTCCACACAGGCAACACAGGAGACCCTGAGCTCTTGCGCCCCCTACTGAGCGAAAGTGTATGGCAAACGCGGAAGGTACCAAAACGCACGGGGAGAAGCGACAAAAAGGCGGAGAGATAAATAAAAAAAACGAAATGCGGTGTCTGAGAGACGGGCAGGTCACCAGTTAAAGGTTAAGAAGGTTACTATAGTAGAAAATGCAATTATTTGATGTTTATTGTAACGGAATGCTACATGGGACAGGTACAATTTGTAAGGAAAACCTTTCTGTTACCAATAATGACCACTCTGTTACTTTAAAAAAAATTAAAAATATTGAATCTTGAGTCGTTATTCCAATAATGGATGTTCGCTAATGCGATGTATTTTGTATTTAATACATAATTCGTAAAGGATTTTGACATTATCACTAACAAAAAAATAAAAAATGTTGAGGGACACGTTTACCTGCGCAAAATTTGACAATGACCCATATAGTTTATTTAATACTTGGAATACCTAATACCAATATCTCGACGTGGGAAGCTGGGGCGGGCCGCTAATGTTAAAATAATCCCAGAATTATTCAAATAATTCACACAAGAAAAAAAACTGGTGCACACTTTAAAATAACAAGAAAAGGAAAAATAATCACATGATCGTTTTAGCAGCACATGAGACAAGGAGTTATTTCTTGGAAATTGCAACTACACAATGCCAAATGCTTGAGCTTGATTTGTCTTTGTCCACACAGTTCCTAGTATCCACACAAAGGCTTTGAAACTACTGAATAGAATTAATGGTCCTTATTCAGTATCAACCGAATTATCATAGCAATGCAGCGATATTTATTGACTGACTATGTTACTTTTAGCATCGGCAATCGGTGATTTTGTTACTATACTTATTGATGTAGCATCGCGATTTTGCGACTACATACGTTCGGACGTGGTACCAGAATCGCTGATCACCGATGCTAAAAGTGGTTTGTAGT
This sequence comes from Ostrinia nubilalis, assembly GCF_963855985.1. Classification (NCBI taxonomy): domain Eukaryota; kingdom Metazoa; phylum Arthropoda; class Insecta; order Lepidoptera; family Crambidae; genus Ostrinia; species Ostrinia nubilalis. Next base: position 443,564 of record NC_087112.1, read on the forward strand.
TCTCAGGTCTGTCATGAATTTTGCCAAAAACGGCTAACATTGGCCAAATACAAATCAAGGTAAACTGTGAAATCTTTTGCAGTTACAGTAGGTGTATTTTGTAACAAGAATGTTGTCTACTGTTGACTGTGCGCGTATTACGTCAAATTCTAGGTAATCTATATTGATCGTAGAGCGGAATCCGATACGTCACGTAGTCAAAGCTACAATTACATTGTAATACAAAGGTAGGGATCTATGTTTACATTATATGCTCAGTGTTAGCGGAGCCATAAAGCTTCGTGTTGCTGTTGAAACGTTCTATCGTTGATAGCTACCTATTCTCGTCCTTACCGAGTAGTGCATATGATACTCATCCCGAACCTGCGGTAGCAATCCTGCTGCCACCCTTCCTGAACTTCACACCCCCTCACCCCGTAGGTCCAACGCCTTTCCCCAGTGGTCGCGCTCACTATCGAGGCTTCGGTCCCTGGCTCGAGCTAATCGGACCACATCCTACCCCCCTAGTTATAAGTATCCAAACTAACACTCGCTAAACCTCGCACAGGGCGCCGCCCCTCTCGCGGATACGTAAACTAGTCTCGGGACGCGAACCGGGCGCGTCGCTATTCCTCTCATTGCCATTGGTTTATAATTGTAAAGTACTTGCTCGTAGTAATAATAAACTTAGAGTCAGTGAAGTTAGAATAAGGAACCATTGTGGAACTAGAAATACAAAGTGTCATTGTGTTATTGATTGTGCGTTTCCTTGGTCAAATATCCCTGTAGGCATCCTAGATAGGTACACATCCCTCATCGCAGAAGGCGAACTGGGACTTAGTACGAAACAGCGGGGTGTCAGACTGAGCTAGCTAAGACGCCCCGTTGCAGAGTAAAGAGATACATATTTAGAATTTCTGGGATATGCAGCAGAGGCTGATGCAAGAATTTATACGTAAAGGGTTACTATGCCTTTTTTTTTTCGTCGGGAAATGCTTTGCGCATACCCACTGGTCTATGGGGACGGCCAGTGGGTTATGTGGGACTCTCCCCGCCTACCCACTAAAGGCGGGGCCTACCCACTAAAACCCGACGGTTTCCACCAGAGCCCAAAGAAACGGAGCCGCGAGTTATTGTCCTGGTTGGACATTCGTCCGCAGCTCACGAGCGAGCCTCTCTGGCTTCGAGGGAACCCCCAATCCCCTCCTCCAGTTGTTATTATAGAGGTTTTCTCCTCGCGGCCCTGGTAAAACAGGAGCCCCGGCCCGCCGTAGCGGGTTACGGTCTGCTCTATGCCGCTGCTCGGTCAGCTCTGCTGATCAGAGAAGTACCGAGAGCGGCCCTCCAAAGAATGGGCCCGGGCAAACGCCCCGCCAGCCCCCACCTGTGGGGGTTTTTAAAGATGTCCCCTGCATCGTGGCCCGGGCAAATGCCTCGACGGCCCCCGGCCCACTCAATTGTGGGTTACGGGTTGCCCGACAGGCCCGCCGAGTTGACGAGACCTGCCGCGCAGGTGAGAAGTTAGCCGCCCGCGTGAACAGACCACGTGGACGTTGCCCAGGGTGCACCACGAGGAGGTCCCTCACCATCGCACCCCAGGGGTTACTATGCCTTGCCCAAGGCGCCATCCATCTTCCCATAAATATCAAACGTGACCACTAAGTCATTTTACCATAACAAAATGAAGGATACACCTCCCGATAGCACAACGTAGCAGGAAGGCACTGGACGCAGGCCGCTACCAACCAGGCAACATGGAAAGCATTGTGGGAGGCCTATGTTCAGCAGTGGACGTCCTGTGGCTGAGATGATGATGATGATAATGACACACTTCCCACGCTGGCCAAAAGAGCTGGTGGTCGCATTCTCTCTTACGATATTCACGGAAAGAGTGAAGGTAGTCCTTTTACTCTACCGCAGTGCTTTTCAACTTGCCTCTATAGGGGGGTCGCGAAGCCTTATTAATAGGGGGATTGCGAGAGGTCGTAAAAACTACCACAGTAAAAAAAATTGTTTATAAAGACAGATTTATCCGAAATCTAATTATGCAAATGCATTAAAATGTTGTATGGATCGAAATATTCGGCCCCTACAGACATCTTTATAATATCATAAAATGCATGAAAAAAAGCGATTGTTCGGGGGGTCGCCAAATCTTTTTTCATACTAAGGGGGGGTCGTGTCTCGTGCGCTCTACCGGAACCACACGGCTATCTGACACACCTACAATCCTCGACCCACGTATTTCTCCATACTCTTATAAATTATTTACATTACCTGTATGTATTCGAAACACGCGTAAGTGAGTCAAAGCCGCAAGTTCTGGAGTTGGAGTGGCGAAATTATAAGAGATACCTCACAGCGGTTCCTGCCAATAAAAACTTTGCCTCAATTGCTGAGTGTCCTCGTATAGATCCTGTTTTTAGTGATGTGCAGATTATTGTCGATGAAATTATTATTATTAAGTTTTTCTTGTGGTGGTCAAGTAAATAAAATAAATAAATAAAATGGTACAAAGCTACTACATAGAGCTTATCGATGTATTATTTAACAAAAGTCTTAAGTACCTATAAAATAATATTCAAGACATTACTTATTATTACTTTAACTTTTGATGTGAATTCAAAAACTTCCCAAAAAAAAACTCTAGCTCACTATTAAAAATAATTTAATGAAACACAAGTCTCAGTCAATATTTATTTATTCTTGCGGTTTATTTTAATTGTGTTTCATAACTGATAAGTTGTTTTCCTCCCACGATCGAAACGAAGAAGTAAACAGTCCTTCTCAGTATTGTGTTGATTGATTATTCTTAGTCATTTTATTATACTTTTCGATAAGCACCTAAAATTAACCTTTTTAAGAAAAGTCTCATGCTACTTAGATTTTTATTTCAATCATCATATTCATCATCGTTTCAGCTGAGTCCACTGCTGAACATAGACCTCCCTCAATGACTTTCACATCACACGGTTGGTAGCGGATTATTTAAATAATTTTGTAGTATTATAAAGAGTTGTGTTTTCTGAATTAATTAATATAAAAGTAAAATAAATAAAAATATGCTTTCTCAAAATATCGATATGTTTAGACAGCTCTAGTTTTGAAGTTGACACACTTATGTCTCCAGTGGCTGATTTCTTTCAAGGGTTTGACAAGTTGTTTGTTATTTGACGACCACTTCGAGTTCAAACGTTTGTCAAACGGAATACTTGTTTCCCCACTTTTGTTATAGTCGCTAATTTCGGGGAATTACGCTTTTCGGGGACAAGCCTCTTTATACGTAGTTGGAGTATAGAATAAACAATTAATATAAGATTTAAACCCAAAATAGGAAAAACTTACTTGAAAGCCCAATAAATAAACTGGGTAAACCATAAAATGTGACTTAAAGAAAGCCAATGTTGGGCTCACGCTCATCAACTCACGATCAAAGCTCACCTCTGGGACCAATTGGACCAATTTTTGCGGTTATAAACCAAATAATGATCTCACGTGTCCTCTTAACTGGTGGATAGCGATTAATCCCATTTTAACAGTTTTATAACCATAAAAATTGGCTAAAGCGTAACTACCTGTCGCTTTAAGAAGAGACACTGGATCCTTCTAAAGACATATTTTTGGGTTAAAAACCTTAAATGAAGTTTAGAACTAGGCTTTCAAATGGTACCAATATTGGTGGGAAGTGGGGATGCATATGTTTGAAACTGCTCGTCGCAGGGTGCGATTTATTTGACGCCGAGTGTATTACCATCTCTACTGTAAGAGACACGTTTTAGCCTTTGAGAAGTGTATTCGCTTATTTGTCATTACGACATAGCCTTTTACGACATAGTGGGACTGCACCTATTGTACTTTGCCGGAATCACACATTAAAGGTCATAGCACACTTATCAACCCGGAAAGGGATCAACACCGTATCGCCTTTCACCGCGAGGTGAAGCCTTAACATTACGGTGCGGATAAGTGTGCGTTGCAGTACAGAGTTTTATACAAAGAACTAGCTGCCCGCGACTTCGTATGCGTGGACCCCGTTTTACCCCCTTAGGGGTGGAGTTTTGTAAAATCCTTTCTTAGCGCATGCCTGCGTCATAACATTTACCTGCATGCCAAATTTCAGCCCGATCCGTCCAGTGGTTTGGGCTGTGCGTTGATAGATCACTATGTCAGTCAGTCAGTCACCTTTGAGTTTGTATTTAGATGACTGCACCGACTTGATACGGCTACGATCCGTTTCCGGGTTGATCGGTGTGCTTCGTCCTTAATAAGGTTTTCCCTTACCACTCGGCCACAGAAGTGACGGTGGTTGATAAACCTACTGCTCTATTTTATACTGTGCCAGGAAAGTTCGTTGGAACTTTGCAAAACTATAACCAACTTGATTGTCTGTTCAAATATTTACTGCGATAAAAGTTTAAATTAAACTGCTTCTATCATTTTCAATTTTAAACTAGCCGCGAATGAGACCGTTTGTAGACGTTTACTTATTTAATTGGTGCGGTTAAAATTTACATTTTAACTTTAACTTAAAGTTAACCGCCACTACGAACTTCGTTAAATAGACATGATGTCTCAGTAAATCTGCAAGGCAATTAAGTATTGAATGTAAATTGAGTGCATCAAATTCTACTAACATTATTAATGTAAAAGTTTGTGAGGATATACCTAACTTATGTTTGTAACTCTTTCACGCAAAAACTACTGAATGGTCTTCGATGAAACTTTACTATAATAGTATTATTGTTTACGCCAAAATAACATTATAGGCTATAATTTATAACGATCTGTGAGAAACTGAATTTTGATCGAAGTCGTGGGCAAAAGCTAGTATCAATATACATACTGTGTACAATTATACATAATTATAGTTAGTAGTAGTGGTAGATATAGATAGATACGAGAATCGTATCCTTAAATAAATAATCCCAAACCCACACACTAGAAGACCATCTATTTATTCTTCCTACTTAGTCGCATCATTATCAAAGTATTAAGAGACTTCCAAATCGACGAAACATGAGCCTGCCCTAATACCATTATCCTGAAATAAATACTGATCGGCCAAATTACGAAAACAAAGGCCGATGGCGAAATAATTCGACCTAACACAGGCTGAAGCCGACCTTAAATTGTAGACGAAAGGGTACACTTTCCCTGATGAAAAATGTTTTTCTGGGGTATACTTCTGTTCGGACCGGTATCAATTACTCCTATTAATATACCATTTCACTCATCCACCGAGATTTGAAAGGCAAATAATGGATGGAAAATATTGAGCGCTTTGCAAGTGGCCAGGTGAAGGTAAAATACTATACTAGTAACCTACATTTGGTTAAAAGAAGATAAGTAAAGCGAATGTAATAAAAGTGTTTTAATCTGGCTCATTATCATCATTTCAGCCATAACACGTCCACTGCTGAACATAGGCCTCCCCCAATGACCAATTGTTATGGCGGCCTGCATCCAGCGCCTTCTTCGTCGTCGATCCACCTTGAGGGTGGGCGTCCTGCGCTGTGCTTTCCGGTACGTGGCCGCCACACCAGAACCTTGCTGCCCCATTGGTTGTCAGTTCTGCATACTATGTACCCTGCCTTTTGCCACTTCAGCTTGCTAATCCGTCGGGCTAAGCAACTTTAGTTCGTTTACGGATCTCCTCATTTGGCTGGCAATGTTTAAGCAAAATAATTAGTTCCTCTCCATTGATTCCTCCAAAGCTAATGACGGATATAACGATAAGTATAGGTATTATTTTAAGAAAAATGTTTTATTCTAGAGGCAAATACAATAAGAACATGATAATCGACCTTTATTTAAATATTTAAAAACTGTAAGAATTTGCTACTGTAAAAAACTTCTACTGAAATCTAAAAAAGATAATTTTACTTTACATACTAGTGTTAAAGATCACCTATGTACTTAAATTATCATAACCAGTGTAAGAAGAGCGGGGCCTCCTGCCACAGGTGTATCCATATACTTACTAGGTAGGCCCCAGCCTCAGATTAATGTACCTGCTTGTAAAAGTAAATAAAAAGGATTTTTTTATTATAACCTACTTAGTTTGGAACCTTTTTTTAGAGCTTAGCAAAGCGGAGCGGGCTTTTTAAAGATTTAACGTATTTAAGCGGACACTCCGCAACTCCGAGTAGAAAAATTGACGTTTTTGTGGTAGTGGGTGCTAACGACGTGAGCCAAACTAAGAAGAGATTTACTTAAAAGCGAAACATTCTGGGTTCAAGTCCCACTCCTAGGAGGCAATAGATTTTAAAATTTAACATTATTTTGCTTAAAACATTCCTCCACAAAAACATTTTTATACTTTTTGGCAGTCATTCTTCAATGTCGTTGCGTTAATAAAATATAAGGTCCGTCTCAGAGGACTGCCAGATGTAAGAAGTATCTTGTTTCATAAAAATTGAAGCCATTGTCTAGTTTATTAACGACTGGATGAAGGCCACGTCTAGAAACGGATGGACGGATGGCGAGCTTTGGGAGGTTTTTATAATCATGAATCATAGAGACGAAATGTCTTCAAAATAAATAAATAAAGTGAGTGACTTTCATAATAAATGTATAAAATATTATCGACATAATTTAAATTCCTTGTGGTTTTCCCAAGTAAGTAATTGATTGTAGTCGATAATTTAGATCATCGATAGATGTACAACTCATACTAATAAAGCAAAAGTGATTCTGTCTGTATGTCTGTGTCGCTTTCACGCCTAAACCACTGAACCGATTTTGATGAAATTTAGCATATAGTTTGAGTCCCGGGAAAGGATATAGGATAGTTTTTATCCCGGTTTTTGAAACAGGGATGCGCGCGTTGAAGTTTTTCTGTGACGGACAAAATTTCACGCCGGCGAAGCTGCGGGCGGAAAGCTAGTTCATAATAAAATATTGCATGTCAAAGCTCTAAGACTCAATTATTAAGGTCTTTGCTTTTAATAAAAGCCAAGCCTTTTTCCAATTATTTTCAGATTTTATTAATAGACCTATTTTATTTCTTCTTGTTAGGTATTTAGGGTAGACCGGGGACAATAGTACCATTTTTTGGAAATTGTTCAATATTGAGAAATCTAATGAAATGTAACTTATTCTGTTAGGATGCTGTAAAAACTAGACTCTTAAGCTACAAATTTAAGCATGCAGAGTTGAACTATTATTTCGAATACTTAATGAAAAACGAATTTGAACTGTACGATGTCTCATGTTACAATTGACCCCTACCACGGGTCAGTTGTACCAATAATATATGAGGCAATAAAAGTAGTTATGTTTATCTAATCATCACCTTTATTGGTATTCTGTTCTCTTAATCTCCTACAATCATCAGTCTTTATTAATTGAGATCGAAAATATTTAGGAATAAGTATGAAAAATCAACACTTAAGTTTAAAAACAACACAATCACTTTTCTTCCATAAAAACGAATAAACTAACTGTTTCTACATAATATGCCATCTATTTGGCTCGGATATTGCTTCTGAAACAACAATAAGCATAATAACAATGATAGAAATATCAAAACTGAAAAATCTATTTTTGTATGAGGGTACAATTGACCCCTGGTACAATTGACCCTGATTATTTATACCTACTACTGCTTCGACCTTTTAAGATTTTTTCAAAAGCCTGTTCATAAAGGAATAGATCCGTTGATCCGCGATCCGTACTTTTGACTCTACGCCGAGGCATCTAAAACAAAATGTTCAAATACTTAGTTACTTACTGAATTAAGCTAAAATGTACATATTCAGAAGGGTTTTAGAAACCTATATTAAAACATTTTAAGTAGGCATTTAGGTACTTATATCACCTTTTTATCTACTTATTTAATAAAACACATTAAGTATGTGTCTAATTAATGCTTAATGCATGCAACTATGAATGAGCCTAGACTATATTTTCAGTAGGTAGGTACGCCTGTAATTGTAAAAATATAATTGTAAAAATGTAAAATAACCACGTGAATGTTTTATAATAACTTATCTTATTATAAGTATAGGTACTTTAAAACCAATTTAAAATATTATGTAGTAAGTATAAAATAAGGTTCCGGGGGTTAATTGTACCACGGGGTTGATTGTACCGCTACAATTGACCCCATGGAGACTGGTACAATTGTTCTAAGTAGGTAGTCAAGAGAACTTCACCTAAAATTCAGTCATTTTCACAGTGAATGCCAATAATTCGCTGTCGATACAAAGTTTAGAGCCTGGATAAACTATTGACAACAATACTTTGGTAACAAATAGCATATTAGGCAACTTATGGGCTCATATATTTGACATAAAAACTTACTGCGGCTGGGCAAAAAACAAAAATCCTTCCTGTACACCTTTGTTTCTCAGCACAAGCGCCGCCGACTGGTGAGCGGATGGAAACACAAAAAGCGCATATTCTGACGCTATGCACACAATCTAACGTCGCTTGTATGAAGAAATATCGCCGATGGTACTATTGACCCGTGGTACTATTGTACCCGGTCTCCCCTACTTGGATTTTACTCTCGCATTTTTCGTAGTATTTCATTTCTCGTAAAAATAAAAATTGCAAATTCGCGGTAATGAGCCAAGAGTCCTGACTCTTCTTGACGTATAATGTAAGGTAGGGGAGCGAGGGGCTTGTTGTAACGGGGGTAAGTAGTAACAGGCTCTTTTCACTAGGATCTTAAACGCAATTGACGTATGTCTTTGACTCGATTTAACCTTTAAACCGCGCCGTATCATGTTGCCATAGCTAGTGTCCCGCCGGCCGGCGCAGTGAGCGGAATTGTGCACGTGCTTCATTTTTGCCAGGTAATATAAAATTGTACTGTCGTAAAATTTCGGTTTGCGTTATTATTACTGACTAATTTCAAATGTTCTATATCTTATTTCCATTCAAATTTATCTATCTCTGATAATGTGTAACTGTTTTTATGATTGCTAAATTGTTTAAATAGTTATCTTGATAAATGTTAAAAATCATACCATGGGGTTAGTTGTAACAAAATGCGGGGGCTTGTTGTAACATGTTACAATAACAAGTAAACAAGTAGTGTTTAACTAAATAAGACTGCTTATTACTTAATTTTTAGGTAGGTATTGCTTACTAAAAAAGTGTATCTGTAACAATATCGCATTTATCAATCAATACTACTAGCGCCATCTCGTGGTGTTCGCCTGCATTACCAAGCCTCCGCGGATCACCGTGCTTATTGCAAGATCTATCCAGTCTAGGAAGTGTTTGCGCCGCTCGCCGCTAGATGACACTAGCACATTGAGAGTCGATTTCTACACCGCGGTGTCCAGATTTTTTTTCCCTTAAAGACCTTCCGACGATTATGTTGAATATTGTAAGTTTTGTAAGAAGAAGTAAGCAAGTAAAGTAATAACCTGAGGTTGCATCCGACTGTGACGTTCTTTAGGGGAATCGCAGATTGGGACTTCCGAAGGCGCATTACGAATATTTGCCCCGTGACTCCGCGTCTGTCTCCAACGTCCTGATTGGAATTGGTTGACGGACGGAGCACGCACGCACCATTTTTGTATAATACGCTGGTACTGCGAAGTAAAAGTACACTTTTTGCTACACCCTGGCCTTCTTATTTGGACCCTGCACCCCAAGCTTGTCAGCCGAGAACTTCACACCTTTTATATATCTTCATTTTAGTTATTTTAATTTTCAATTAAAAAAGTGTATTTTCATTTTAGTTATTTTAATTTTCATACAAATCGGATTTTATAAAATTTATTTTGTATGAAAATTAAAATGATGATATCAAATTTCTGACTTCACCATACCATTTATATGCCCATGTTAACATGGGCTAGTGTCGGCTCATAAACCCATTTACCTAACACCCTGTATAATACTTACTTTTAAAAGATGTGAATTTTATTAAAAAACAAGCAAAGAATAAATGATTAAAGGTATTATTGTCGTTTTTTTGGCGTTACTACTTGCCCCGCTAGATGTTACAACTTGCCCCAAGCACGAGGTAAATTGTAACACCGCACTTCTTCTAGAAAATAATTGATTGTAAAATAATGACCAATATTTATGGTATTATTTTTACTTGATTTGGTACAGGAAAAGTTACAGCATCCATCCATCTTTATTTAGTAGACATTTAATCAATAGATCTCAAGATATATTAGTTTTAATGAAAACTGTTACAACAAGCCCCTCGCTCCCCTACTCGACCTATAAGTACGTCATTTGGCATGAAAAGGTCACCGATTTATTTGGTTTGTATATTATTATCGCCTACGCGTATGCCACATTTATTTGTATTCCATTATTTCCATTCCAAGTGAAAGAAAGAAAAGGAAAGATACATTTATTCCAAGTGGGACTTAAGTGATGACTGATTATATTATAATTTTGATGGATTATAGAAACGAGACTTAAAAAGAGGTACAGATTTTAAAGTCTTTATTAAATTCTAGAACGGGGCTATTCCCACTTCTCGTTCCCACCGCTGCAACTCCTGTGTAGCCAGGATCTACAGCTTGACTGCCAATAAAAACCCAACCAGTGAAGGTCAAGTTTGTCAAGAAGAACATGTGAGGAGTTCGAAGTTAAGGTTCGACTTCCCTCCGTTGCAAATTCTAGAACAAATTTATTTAATACGAGTAGGTAAGTTTTTTAGCAGTCTTCAGAATATTTTGGGACCCTATTCAAAATTTCAGGTCATTTGAACCAGTAAATGGGTCAAGGACTTGCGCCAAGTGAAAGTAAAATAAAAGGTGAAAGAGAACTTGTAAAAACAATCACAATTAGCAGAAACCGTATCGATCTCACCCCTTGAGCCTCCAAAACTAACTTCCCCCTGAATTTCTTTCGGCAAACTCGTTTAATCAACCCGCCAAATTGCGCGAATTGCGGCTCGGGACTGATCGGGAGTATTCGGGAATGTTCGGGAATGGCTCGGACGCACCTGGAGCGGCGACGCGATGCGACTCTATTAGTCTTGAAGGGACGTGCCGCTGGGTTAGTTGTCGATAGAATTGTACGAGAATATTTCCTTCATAATAAAAATATTTTAAAGTGATACAACTGATACAAGAGTACATCTTTCAATACTTTTTGCATTATTAATTTGAAACGCCGTATTAAAAAAGTTTAATCAACTCGTATGACCGTATTTGTCATTTTTAACACGAATTAAACACAATAGTATTTTGATTGTTTACTTACATAAATTCCCTTTCTATGATAGTTGATAATATGCATAATAATCTACAAAACCCATGAATTATATTATTTATGATAAAAAAGATGAAATCACAGACAGTCAAGTGGTAGTTTCATAGTTTTTTCATACAAAAAAAAATCTCATATGAAAGTCGTTACGCAACTGACAACAGTCTAAAGTCATCAGGGTAGAATTTTATTGATCCCGTTTTAGAATTTTTAGAACTATTAGATAAAGTTCTAAAAATTTAATTTAAAAATAATCGATACTCGTTTGAAAATTATAAATAACTTGAAAAAATCGAACTGCCTAAGGCGGGAATTGAACCCACGACCTTCCGCTTGCCGAGCGACTGCTCTTCCAATATTTATAATTTTCAAATTAGTTTGCGACGCGTGAATGTTAAATAATCGATACTCGTTAGGGTGCGTGACAGTTTATATAAGTTTATATGATATAAATTCATTTCAATAACGTTCATATTGTATAATAAACGTATGTTATAATAACACTTGATATAATTTTTTAACATATAATGTTTACTTCATATAATAAATCATTTCTAATAATATCATTTCAGATACCAATCACAACGCATAAAGACATTTGATATAAACCTTACTTAATCTAAGACTCATTTGATGTAATTTTGTTTAATATAAATATTATTTCACATAACCATTACTTGTAATAAATATTATTTGTTATACTCTTTAATTGATATAATTTCTGATAGATATAACTTTAAGTATGTTCTTCTTTAGCTTGACTTATAAATGACTTTAGTGACAAAAACGAATCGCCGTAAAACCGACTCCACGTAGTCTTGTCTGCCCTACCCCTAGAGTGTAATTTAGAAGCGCGTAGGCACGGAGGGGCGAGGCGGCCCGCGGGCTGAGGAGCAGGGACGCGGTGTCGAGCGAAAGCCATCTGCGACGATTAGCACGCGAGGGACCGCCAGAGCCCCGCAGTGCCGGAGCCGTGACAGAAGTCTCAAGTTTTAAGTCAAATTTGCATGCTGCATGCCTGCATGCCTGCTTGCTTGCTTGTTTGCCTGCTTGCCTGCTTGCTTGCTTGCTTGCCTGCTTGCTTGCTTGCTTGCCTGCTTGCTTGCTTGCTTGCTTGCTTGCTTGCTTGCTTGCCTGCTTGCTTGCCTGCTTGCTAGCTTGCTTGCCTGCTTGCTTGCCTGCATGCTAGCTTGCTTGCTAGCTTGCTTGCTTGGTCGCTTGCTTGCTTGCTGCATGCAATGCTTATTATAACAAATGAACTTTATATAAAATTATTATTGTTATATGATTTAAGTTTTATAGGAAAAGAATTTTATCTCATTTGATTGTTCGACATTTTATTTTTATATGATTTGAATGTGTTTTGTTTTAAATAGTATACATTGTAAGTTTTATAGAAAATATTCATTATATCAAACCATTTTATATCAGTTAATAGTTATTTGTCTTAAAATTATTCGTTTTAAAATTATATTATTCGTTTATTATAGTAAATAATTATTATATTAAACGATTTTATATAATTTGATGTTATATCCTCTAAGTATTATATGATATGTAGTTATATCATACATTACACACCCTACTCGTTATCGACACCGGCACATCCCTCGCTCGTAGTCGTATCTCAGCAGGCTATCGCTTTGTCCCAATCAGTGGCGATCTCAAGACACTCTGCCCGGGGTCGCTGATAACAGATTACAACCGGTATTCTCTTGGAGGAACCTAGTACCTACTGCAGAAATGTGAGATGTTTCTGTAGCTTTGAATCGTTCTGTTTCGAAACAATTTACTTTGTATTAAGGAACGTAGGTATGTTGTAGATCAAACTATACCTACCTACTAATTGTTCTAGAATTTTCGTTGTAAAATCGCCTGTTAACTATATTGAGAGACCACAATTTTCACTTTAGCTTGACACGCAGACGTCTGTACTGTTGAGAACGATTGTAGAAAAAAAAAAGATTTTATTCATTGTGATGACGTATCTACACATGCCACTGGGTTTGCCGCGGGCTTTTAGACTGCCTTGCCAGTAAAAGATGTGTTGATACGCCATAAGCAAGATTTGGCACTTATGAACAATATGAACATCTTAAAAGGGCAAGAACACCTTAGGGCTCTTTACATGTCTCCTCATGTTTTAGCCCATAGAGTCAAGATTATAGAAATGGCAACCTAATGGCTTAGCACCAATTAGGCATTATTTTCGACCCACAAAAAGTTTTTCAAAATTAAACATCAAAGCAGATTACAGATCCCTGCCTCCATTTTAATATCGACGCAAAAATTACTGCACCGAAAATGATAAAAACGAAGGAAGCTCCGAAAATTACCGAAGAATAAGTATCTTTTTACAACTTAATTAAAGTTCGGAGGACAAAAGCTCGCTCATTACTATACGGCGTCGTAAAGTGAAACGAAACCAAATAAGAAAGAAAATCATCGGTTCCGTACAAAACTAAATATATGTAACTCAAAGGTGACTAAGTGACTGACTGACTGACATAGTGATCTATCAACGCACAGCCCAAACCATTGGACGGATCGCTCGATCGGGCTGAAATTTGGCATGCAGGTAGATGTTATGACGTAGGCATCCGCTAAGAAAGGATTTTACGAAACTCCACCCCTAAGGGGGTAAAACGGGATGTGTAAAAGCACAAGCAAATTCGAACGTTGCACTAAAGTCGAACGTTGTTTAAAATTTAAATAAATATTTGCTTTGTTGCATTTTGATGTCGGCAACTCATGTTGTAGCCAATATTATGGTCTCCTTTTTGTTTGTGCACTTTATAGAAACAGTCACGTCACAGTTTGCTTGGATACATTACAAGTAATTTTGATAAGTATGTTTGGGCTACGAAAATGAGAATCTCTATAAATGTGCCACTTGCGAATCAAGTAGAAAAGTTTATCTTCAGTTTTTAAATTAGAACCCCAACTACACGGATCCCCAAAACCAGCATTTGTCATTAGGAAGGTAACGAAGCGTCGGCTGCATAGTCTCTTAAAATATCTAGGATATTACACAAATTCACTTAGGGTTGTTTTACCATCACGACCATATTATTATAATATTACTTAGGCTGGGTTGCACCATCTTATTTTAACTTTGACAAACGTCAAAAATATGTCAAACTCCATACAAAAAACACCGGTTATCGTCAAAGTTACGGTCTTTAGGTGGTGCAAGTCAGCCTTAGACGACCCGACAGCATAGTGCTTAGGCGAATTGTCTCGGTTGTAGGGTCGAGTCCAGCAGCAGTAGCAGTCATGATAATATTATCATATCGATGAATGTATGGGCTTATCAGGTAAAATCGATAAAAAAAGCTCGATAAAAGCTTATTCCGGCGCGTATCCTAGAAAATATCTTAATAAAGTTGTCTGTGTGCGTTTTTTTACCAAATTTACCTCAATTTTTATTTAATCGGTTCCCTAATCATTTTATTAAATGATTAGGGAACCGATTAAATAAAAATTAAAAAACCGATTACCGACCGAAATTAAATAAAAACCGATTAAAAAAAAGACTTATTAGTCACACATTTTTGTTTAACCACTATTACGTTATGACAAAATAAAAATAAATATATTGGGCACAAAATTATCTTATTAGATCTATATTACCTAAACGGAAATTCTCTATCTATCTATCAATGAGTAAGTAGTTTCTAGTAAGGCTTTTCTTACAATACTCAGTACTAATGACCGTAACATACTAATTATATTACACTCAATGGCAACGTTAGTACAATGTGCTCATTAGGACATATCTATCCGGGATCGGTTTCATTAAGCATCACTTAGCCTTAGATTCGGGGTATCGGATGAGATAATCAATCGATTAATTAGGCGTGATAATTATATTAATTAACCATTCGTAATTAATCTAGAATGCTATGTAGTAACTAGCCAAATATGAGGAGGCTAGCTTTTGCATGTGGCTTTGTCCGTAACTTAACAAGAGTGAAATACATAACTTCGTCAATAATAAGTTATTCTGATGTATAAAAAAACTGTTTACTAAAGTTTCATCAAAATCCGTTCAGTGGTTTTTGAGTGAAAGATCAATAAACATCCTAACAACCTCACAAACTTTCTCATTTAAAATATTAGTAGCATGAATAATAGGAGTCTCATAGTCCAGCAGTGGACTGTAAAGGGCTGTTGATGATGATGAATAAATATTTGTCACCGGTTTTTGCCGTCGACTTTGGCTCCTGCGGTGAAGACTAAAAAACTGATTTGATGATGAAGTTGAATTCTAGAAAGTGTGATTCTATATTAATTTTATGTTAATAAATACGACAATGTGAGTGTGAGGAGCTTAGGAAGTTTGACCATTCACTGGGTGGTCAAATAAAAAGTGATTTTCTTTAACTGGAATCCAATAATCCGCCGTTATTAATAAGTTAGGTGTCTTCTACCCTCGAGTTTATCTTACCATCCACTCCCAATAATCACGAACATAACGCGTTCCCATTTAAAAAGGCGCAGTTAAACTCCGTCAACCCAATTCGGTTTCGCGTTAAAAATTTACAACTTTCCCAACCTCGTGTCCTGTATGTAATTCTTTTACAGCTTATAAACTTTTAGTGGCCACTTTATAGCTGAAATCGTGGCTTTTACGCCTACCACAGATGCACAGTGAAGAGAGGGTAAGTAGGTTTGTTCTAAACTTGGGGCTTTGTCATCTAATGAATACAAATATCGGCCACGACTCTCCAAAAGAAGGCTGGCGTTATTAGACCACGATCATCATTTGAACACGTTTTGACTTTGCTTTGACTTTAATCTTCTGACATTGCGAATGTCACAATGCAATGCGGTGATAATTGCTAACCATTAGGACACTATCATCCGTATTTACAAACAATACAATGAGGTCTCACAGTGCGCGTAAAAGCACAAGGTCACACACGAACCAATCACAGAGCTCTATTAAACGCTGTGTGTTCGATTAGCTGCTTCACTTAGGCAAGTATCGTTTGTGAATACGGCTGTATATCGTCCTCGGATGTCTATGAAAAACTAAGATTGATTCTTACCTATGTTGTATCACAAGTATGCTTACACGTCGTTATACACAAATTCTAGTTTTTATTGACAATGAGAATAGACCCTAGGATGTATGAGTAGTTAATCAATCAATAATTAAGCCAAACTAAATCTGGTCTTGTATGGATACCTAGCAGCTAAAAAATAGCCTACTATTTATATTTTCACTGTGGCAAAGTTCTTAGCGAGTTTTGTAAGGATTTGGTTTAATGTCGCCATCACGGAGGGAATTTCCATTGCTTGACTCCGAGGGAGGAGACCGCGGACACATTCCCATTGCGATTCCAATAATAATGGACTTTATTATGTGTTGAAGAGGGTTTTTAATGAGATTTTTTGCCACTTCTCAGCACCAGCCTATATGTTGTCCGGAAGTGGTGGTAAGGCAAACTATACTGGGACGTGTATAAGTGCCTAAGAAAGAACCTATGTAAGTGGGTTAAAAGAATTTGATTTCATGTGACCAACTGGTAGATAGTCACAATGAGTAAAGTGATAATAAATGTTTGTATTTTTTCAACAATTACCTTAAATCATGCTCACTGGTATACCGACCTCCTTGGTACAATAAATACTCATGTCATATCATCTAGGTTATGTAAATAAATAAATAAATAATAATAATAAATTATAGTAGGATCTTAGTATGATCGATCAGAAACTAATATTTCACTGTATTTTTACGTTAATGAAAGAAAGAAAGAAAGAAAGAAAATATTTTATTTGGCCCAACATATTAAATTATTACAGTAAACAGTTTACAGTACTTGCACATTTGTGGACCAAAATGGCATCCGCTCAGCATTGTGTCCTGCTCTGAGGTAGACCCAGAACAGGACGCTGTTATTCTGCGGAGGCCACTTTTTTAAAAGAGCGTCACATTGGACGCCATAAACATTGGCATTTTTATTTTAAAATTATATAAACTTATACAAAGCTTCAACGATTACATAAATTTGTAGGTGTGTGTGCTAGCTGTGTGTGTTAGGTGAGTGTGTTAGGTGTATGTGTTAGGTGTGTGTGTTGGGTGTATGTGGCTTGTGTGTGTGTCAACAGAAAGTGCTAGATGTGTCAAAAAGTTATGTTTGTGTAATAAAGGGAAGAGATGCAGAACAACTACTCAGGCAATAGACATTTGTTCACACAATCGATTACTGCTACAACCAGACTAGGAATAATCTAAGTGAGACACTCTTCATTGAAATATACCCGATGAATTCCCGGAATTAATGTAGGTAAAAGCCGGGAAAACTTGCTATTTCCCGGGATTACGGGACGCTAACGCGGGCAGCCCTATCATCTCCTTTGACAGTTGGAGGGCGTCGGCAAATTATCCGTAACGCACTCTTAGAGAGATTTAAGTGGAAAGTGCAAATCTTTTATCAAGAACCTATTTATACCATAGAAAATGAAGGTAAAAGTTAGTACTTCGTAGGAACTTGATACTTGGAAACTTATTTTTATGGCCACGCTTCCGGGAAGTCCGCGTTTAGTCTCCCGGAGTTACCCGGTGAAGTTTTTAATTTTCCAGCTAAACCAAAATAATCTGTAATGATGCGGTTAATTACTCGACCGTAGTTAATTGACTTTTTTTTTATTCATAACAAGGCGGGTATTTGACCACAATCGCACCTGGTGTTAAGTGGGATGCAGTCTAGGATGGTACATATCTGCCCTGCAAGTGCCTATTCACTCTCGCCTTGAAAAGACCCGGATTATAGTCTTCGGGAAAAACAGCAGCAGACAACAAATTCCATGGATAATTTGGCGTGTACCAATAGGCGATAACACTAAAATATTAGCGGAAGAATGGTGGAGCGCGTCTTCATGGAAGAAACGATCTATAATCTTTTTTACAATTTTCAAGAGATAAGATAAACATTTGTAAAATCCAAAGCAAATCCTCAGAAACTCCACGTCCAATGAACAGACCCAAAGAAAAAAATGGAAATGGAGAAAAACGCAACGATTTATCGGCATATTACGTTTTAGGCATGATAATAAAACGCGATAAAAATAAAGCTCACGCACTAAGAAATACACAACGGCAGGGAAACACAAAGGGAAAGAACGAAAGAAAAATGTTGTTCAGCAAAAAACATTCGCGAATTTCATAAGATTCGGGCTCCGCTCGGATTTGACCTATTGTTTGAAACAACTTTTGGATTATTTCACGATTCTGCGATGGACATTGCTGATTTTGTGATTTCTACTTAGTATTGTGACTTTTTTGATCGTTTAGTCATTGATTGAAAGATGAGTTCCGTATTTTTAAGCTTTTTAGAGGTGTTCGTGGCCAATCAAATCTTTTAAGCTAAGCTTCCTACTTTACTACTTATCCTAAAACTTCTGATAAGCAATCACTTTAATGTAGGTTTTGTTTTCAATAAACGTTCATTTGTTCTAATCCCATATAGATCGCTAAAACATCGCTGTCTGTGACCGCGAATTAGTGCTGTTCGATAACGCAGCGTAGGACTTCCACCCACAAGGTGGACCGACGACATCATAAAGGTAGCAAGAAGGCGCTAGATGCAGGGCGCTACCAACCGGACAACATGGAAAGCATAGGCCTATGTTCAGCAGTTGACGTCTTATGGCTGAGATGATGATGATGATGATGAGTGCTGTTCGATCCTAAGTAACATACCCATGCATAATCGAGTAAATTTCCATATTCACCACTCAACCACAAACACTGCATCCCCATCACTTCACACTTTCCCAAAACAAACTCCTCATTTGTCTCTCCATAGCCCACGTAACCCTAGAACGCTACTCCGAAACGCATCTTACGAAGTTTCGAGTCTATCTGTCACCGTCACTCATCCCAGCATCTTACTTTGCGTGAACGTGATGACAACATTCGAAAAATCGAAACGTTTTTCGAAGTAACCCTGCTCCGATCGGCAGTGCAGTCACAGAATTACAATAAAATAAGGAGGTTCTCGAGTGAATTCGCGCGGTGCTCGATTCGGACCCCGACGCGAGCGGAATACCAATGGTGCTAGCAGCCAAATTGTCTTTGGTTCGGTGACGGGTTAGGGCCAGCGCACGCGTAGACACTTTGACACGAGTGTCGGATACGCTGACGCGAACAATACTTCAGTGTGCCTACCATGAGTTAACGTTAGGTGAGCTCGCTAGCGAATACGTCAAAAAATTCTATGAAGATCTTATTATAAGCTGGCGCTGTGTGAAATTGTCCAAAGATTTATTTATTTATTATTTATTTATACCTGTAGTTCCGCCTAATAAGGCGAAGTTGCTACGAAAGCGCACATTTGAATACTCATTGTTAGCATTGTTTTGTTGTTATTTCTTGAAAGCAGCCACTAGGGGCGCTGCACAAGATGTCATACATTTAAATGTCATTTTTTTACGCAGTCGCTAGCGAGCACACCTAACGTAAACTCATGGTAGGCACACAGATCGTTTAATTAAGCTTCTCAGGTTTCGTGGAAATTTTAGGCGTCAACAAAATCCGAAACTGTAAAATACCTCGATAGTTTACGACAGCCACAAAATCAAAATTATTATGATTACGATATTGCCCGCCATTCCTAAATCTGTATCCAAGTGATTCTACGTTAATTATCGGTTAAATTGTAGTAGTACCCTATCTGGCTACATAAGATTTGCAGTGGTAGGAACACGAAGTGGGAATAATACTTCCAGTTAACTGTGTCCCATGAGAATGGTGATATAGTGTCTTCGTTTCTAGTCTGCGTACGCCTTTTCTTGGGGTTTTGCTGTTTGATTACTGAACTTGAATTGTAGATCTATTGATGAATGTTAAATCTATACTTAGTGCTTCATTGTTCAACTCTGAAATACTTAAGTACCTACTCGTATCTCCAGTATCATCAACGGCGTCATTCAGCGACAAGTATATAAACAATGACCGCAATCAAATGCTCACCCTTTTCCTACTTGAAGTATCCACAAAACCCCCAAAAATCGAAATGTTTGCATTACTTGACAACCTTATACGAATTCCAGGACCCTTAAAACAACCCTTAAGAATGAATAAGGACTGCAATTTTGTCCCAAAACAATTTTAGGAATGAAGGATTTTTTTTTTTTTTTTTTTTTTTTTTTATGTGATAGGAGGCAAACGAGCAAACGGATCACCTGATGGTAAGTGATTACCGTCGCCCATAGACACCCGCAGACCCAGGGGCGTTACAGGTGCGTTGCCGGCCTTTAAGGTAAAGATACGCTCTCCTCTTGAAAGCTTGCAGGTCGTATCCGTCCGGAAACACCGCAGACGACAGTCCATTCCACAGTTTGGTTGTACGGGGCAGAAAGTTTCTAGAGAAACGTACTGTTGTGGACTGCCAACCATCTAAGTGCTGGGGGTGGAAGTGCTGTCGGGTAGATCGGTGGCGAAAAGTGGCGGCAGGAATAAGTCCGGATAATTCTTCGGAGCACTCCCCGTGATACATGCGATAGAATATGCACAGTGAGGATACATCTCTACGCAGCGCCAAGGGGTCAAGCCGATCCGAAATGTCCTGGCAGTCAACGATTCGAGCTGCTCTCCGTTCAATGCGGTCCAGAGGGAGAAGCTGGTACTGGGGTGCACCTGCCCAAAGATGAGAACAGTATTCCATATGAGGCCGAACCTGCGCCTTGTAAAGTTGCTTGGATTTGTTTATGAATGGATTGTGTTGTTTATGGAATTCTGTTTTATTGCTAAAAGATATAATGTTCATCACTAAGTTCAAGCTCATTCTTTTTTCATTTTATACTTCTAAATAAAGACCAAAACCCATTTGGCACATATGAGGTACACACGACGTAAATCAATTTTATAAGTATAATGAAAATTGAAAAATTTTCATACGATTCGTGCTGCTGTCAAATTGTATAGAAACGTCATTTATTATACAAACAAAATTGATGTAAGCGCATATAGTTCTTGCGACTCACGAAAGCGAATGAACTTCATTGATTCTGTTAATCATTTTTAATGAAGCCTATCCTTAATGATGAAAGGGACCCGAGCACCGTAAAAGTAAGGCAAAGTAACGAAAGAGTGAGGCGAAGTAACGATGGAGTGTCAAGTTACATGGAAGTTTAATTAAATCAACACTTGTATTGAATTTCTTTAAGGTTTCTTGTCGGTGATTAAGAAACTTTCCCTTTTACAGCTCAAATTTCTCTTGTTAAGTTGCTAGCACGTCATTATACTACATTATTGCAGAATCTTTTAAAACTAGTTAATAAGTCAGTTCTTAATTTTATATCCCAAAAGTTAGTTATACTTGAAGCAAGAAAATTTAAAGCAAACGCTTAAAAAACCTTTAAAGTTTTCTTATTACCGACAATATCATAAACTTGAAGTCTATAAATAAAATTACATAATTTTATATCAACAGTAAAACTCGAAAAAATCAAGAATTTATCACGAAAGTGAACTACGTCTCTAAACACGCGAAGTAAAAAGAACATAAAATTGACATAAAATATCTTCATAAGTATATGGAAGATGTAAAAGTCGACTTTTGGCGAGTCCCGTAGGAGCCTCGTAAAAATACTCTTAATATATTGATGGCATCAAATAAACTGCTTGTAAATATTCAGAGAAAAATCTGGAATGTAACAATGGATATGTGGAGTGGCATTTATTAAATATAGCCTTCTTCTATGCATATAAAGTTGCCGAATAATATTACCAATTTTATCATTCTTCTTCTTTTCGTGTCGACAACTAACTAACGCCACTCTTGTAGCGGAGTTTTGGGCTGACACCCCAAAACTCCGCTACAACACAAGAGTGGTGTTGTATCATGCATCAGTAGCCTGTAGTAGTATTTTATCATGACGCACAGAGTGACACACGAACCAATCACAGAGCTCTATTCAACGCTGTGTGTTCGATTTGCTGCTTCACTTAAGCAAGCATCGTTTGTGAATACGGGCATAAGCCTGGTATATCATCAAACAGGTAGAGTCTACTTAAAATTAGCTAATTAAAGTTCGCCGCTTTCTCAAAGTCACTTATCCCGGCTAAGTTATGTTCCAATCTAGTACCTGAAATGAGGTATAATATGTTGCAGTTCCAAGTAGAGTATACGATAATACGAGTAACATACATTACAGTGGAACATAAAACTCCCTCCTTTTTGGATAAAAACAGAAGGATAAAATGACGAAGCACACCTTAACAACCCGGAAACGGATCGTAACCATATCAACTCGAGGCGGTCAGTTTTTTTTTTGTATGAAACTCCGTACTGCAACGCACATTAATCCGCACACCGTAAGGTAAACGCCTCGCCACGCGGTGAAAGGCGATACTGTATTGATCCCTTTCCAGGTTGATAAGTGTGCTATGACCTTAATTCCTCTATTCGAGATTAATTATTACTGTATTGTATGTAGGTCCTTAGATAAAAGAATTCTTAAGTAAACAACACCTGATTAACAAAGGTAAATAAGTATAGAATCAGTTCGAAGAATTCAGCTCTATTTAAGCTTTGTGTCGCCGTTTTCCTTTTGTTATTTATAGAGAAATAATTATTTCCTCCTTATCAGAAATAAAGAATTTAACAGTAAAGTAATGCAGTGTATAATAAGATTTACAAAATATATTAGAGTTATTTGTGTTTATGAAGGGACCTGCTACTTGGTTGTTACAATTTGATTGATTCTAGAAATTTTACAATATCTTTTTAACAGTTTCTTTAACAAACTTAAATCTCTCCAGATTAGTGTGCTGTCAAGTAACATAAAACCATAAAGCCACTAAGTCTTGCAGCAAAATTTTAAATTTAAAAGCTTATGGCCTCCCCCAAGGTTTTCCACAATGAACGGTCCTGCGCTGCTCGCATCCAGGCGCCTCCCGCGACCTTTACCAGATCGTCGGTCCACCTAGAGGGAGGCCTGCCCACGCTACGTCTTCCGGCTCGTGGACTCCACTCAAGAACTTTCCTGCCCGTCAAAAGCTAGTGCACTATATTTTGTAGATCCTACCCACTACTTCACCCTAACGGTGTTAGCGTAATAGATTGCCGTGTGTCTAATCTGGCCAAGTTTGGGGTTACCGCATAATTTTTGATAACACGTTGGACCAAGTTCGGACGTAATGGCCCGAGAGGGTGTGACGGGGCGATAATGGGGCAATCATAGCGCATTAACATAGTGATATCGAGTTGGGCAGTTATTGGTCCAGATGTTGGTGCGGTATTGAATTTACTATAGATAAAAATTGTTTTAAGACAAAATATAGAACGCTGGAATGGAGGCCGCGTACCGGAAATCGCAGCGTAAGACGTCTACCTACAAGGTGGACCGACGACATCGTAAAGGTAGCAAGGAAGCGCTGGACGCAGGCCGCTACCAATCGATCAACGTGGAAAGCATTGGGGGAGGCCTATGTTCAGCAGTGGACGTCCTATGGCTGAGATGATGATGATGATGATGATGATGATGATGATGATGATGATTGGTTTGTTATAGTTAAAGTAAGATGTTGTAATCTAGCCAAATTGTCATTCTAAAACTTCTGTGGTGTCGGTCAATACAATTTAAGACCGTATTTCTAAGAGAACCAAACCTAGAAACTCTACATCGAAACAGTCCCGAATATTTAACTACTAATAAATGGAGGCGTTTTCTAACATGGTTTCTACGAACATAAAGATATCAAACAGAATTTTCGACTCAGTAAACATATTAAAATTTAATGCTTCATAAAAGACGAAAACAATTTTAATTAAGATTATTCCTTAATTAATGAACCTTTTTGTATATTTGAGACAAAATAGATACATTAAGCATTAAATAAATTATACGTAACTTAACAAATTAGATATGCGTACATTGGCAAAGAATGCAGACACAGTATATACTTATATGAGCTAAAGCAGTACGGAAACTTAGCCCTTTCGGCGAGTTCAATACCTACACTTCAACCGAGTGTTAGGGTTGGCACTATAATTCTTTATAAATTAATAAGGTTCTTACTTACTTATTTATTAAAACGTTTATTTAGGTTTTTAAATTATCAAATACTTAATGGAATAAATTAATTGAATAAGTAGTTAACAAAAAAATAAAACGTTAATTAGGTTCTATAATGATCGAATACTTAATCGAATAAACTGATTAAGTACTATTAGAGGCCGGTATCGCGGTAGAAGATCTATTCTCATAAATAAAATACCGGATACTTACTTTCACATACCTATTGCCTCATTTTAAATACAGTTCATCACTTAGTACAAAAGCGCGAGGAGCAAATTACTTTATCAAATAGAACACATAAATTGTTAAAAAGCGTAATTACGTAATTTAAAAAGAACTATTACAAAATCAGATGTAAGCACTTTATTTAAAAAGTAATAGGTATTTAATCATTTTTACAATTCAGAATTATTACGAAGCTTAAAAAAAATGAAAGTTCTGGTTTTGAAGATGCCGAGTTCAATCAGCCGTATACTACGCAATACACTCGTGGCATGTTTTTAAAAATACAGCGGACAGCGCATGCAATAAAATTATTATTAAAAACACAACGCGCGCGACACTCGCGACGGATGGACTGCGAGGTTCGCTTAGAGCTCGTGTAAACCGTGCGTCTGTGTGCGTGAGTCTGATTTCGAGCGTTTGTATGAAGCTTCCGTACTGTTTGATTTATCTACTGTGATGCAGATTTGTCGTTAAAAGCAATTTTTAAAATCTTACTTATTTGCAAAAAAATAAAGTACCTACTTATTTTATGACTTATGATTTTTATGCTTGTCTAATAACTCAAAATATAACTAATAAACTGTTATTACGGCTGATATTATTACTTCTCATTATTTTATCAAACTTTAGTTTTAAAAATGACTACAAGAGAAATGTGGGTGAAAATGGTCATACAATTTGAAACATTGATGCCCATTTTCACCATCAATCCCTAATGTTTAAGTGACCCCTATGTAAACAAAATTCCTGTTACTTTGTTACTATAGGGGTCACTTAAAAATTAGGGATTGATGGTGAAAACGGGCATGAGCCTTCCAGATCTGTTTGTTCTAAGAGAAAAATGTACGTTGAAATCCTCCAGTACACGCCGACATATTGGGTCTATTACCAAGCCATCCCCTTATTGCTGATCGTTACGCTCACGACATCATCCATCGCCGCTCCGGCGTCGACTCTCGCGCATTTGTTTAGAACATTAGCGGAGGCGTACTCGCAATTACATGATTCGCTCGGATAATTTGACTAGATTGGAGTATCAGTCAGTGCGCAACGATTTTGTAGGCGTGGGACAGAGTGTTTATTCGTTTGAATCTTTATTTGTACACATTAAATATTAAAAATTGCACAAGAAAAGTTAATACCTAAATAAACCTTTTACTTAGTGAGGTTACTGGTTGGTTTTCTTGTGTCGTTTCTTTTGGGTACTGGCCCATTTATTACCCCGAAGCAGTGGTAGGGTAAAAGTTATACTAGTCTAATTATACCCAGTGGCCACTCTGCGAATGCATATTCCTTGCCCCTCGAGTGTCAACATAAATTCCTGTCAGATCCATAGAGGATTGTTGTCGGGTCATCCATCAGTGACGTCATTTCCGGTGCGACTGCCGGGATTTATACGATTCTGGATATCCCCGTCTTATCTCCAATACATATCATGTGTGCTGATAGTAAATAATATTAGATTTATTGCGAGGTAGCAAACATCCGTTTGACGAAATTGATTTGAATTGCGCACTGACTTAATATAATGTGATTTCCTTATACATTTTATAATACAGGTTCAAAGTAGAAATAAATGTTGTAACATATTATTAAGTATTATTTTATTTTGTTTTATTCAGAAAACAAACAGCTTACAAATACATAAATTGCATATATACAGTGTAGTTGGTCAAAGCCTATAGTTTTCACCTCTATACAGGGCGTTAGGTAAATGGGTATAATAATATGAGCCGACACTAGCCCATGTTAACATGGTCATATAAACGGTATGGCGAAGTTAGAAAATTGATATCTTCATTTTAATTATTTTATTTTTCATACAAATCGGATTTAATAAAATTTATTTTCTATGAAAATTAAAAAAATTGACATTAGACGGGATTTTTCAAAATTCAACCCCTAAGCGGGTAAAACGGGATCCACGCGTACCAAGTCGCGGGCGGCCGCTAGTCAACAATATACATGAGATATGTAGGGTTATAATGTTTGATGATGAGATGTCTATGACTTTTATTTATTTATTTAAGGATAGTACACAGCACAAGTAAAAGTTTGGATGAGTTAATTTTTGCATGTCATACATAATATAGGTGATAATTGCATCTGATTTTGCAACACTCACGTTCCAGGTTTTCGTGGTTAATCTTTTTATTATTTTTCTCATAAAAACACTACATTGAACTAAAAAATAAAGTTTCGGATCAGCAAAGAGCTCCACTAAAATAAGGCCACAAACCGAGACCCAGTTGGAAAGTTGCCTCATAATTTTAAACTTGTACGTAGTTCGCATACGCAGCGAGTTGTTGCTACAAATATTTTTAATCCTATCTACATATATTACAATGTATGAAAAAACATAACATTTTGCCCGCGGCTTCACCCATTTTTAGGTTTGTCACATATTTTTTTAACTTGCGCGTGTCGTGTCACGCGCAGTGTAGGGTTCCGTAGTTGTCCGTTGTTACCACAATATTTTCAGAAGCAAGCAATTACTTCATCTAAAGTCACTTTCCATCTTTTCTTCTAAGTACGGAACCCTAAAAACGAGACAATAATTCTATGTTTTTCCCTCTGAACTATCTCTATCTAAATCAAATTTCATCTAAATCAGTTCAATGGTTTCAGCGTGAAAGAGTAACGAACATCCCTCCATCCATTCAGTCTCACAAGCCTTTATTTTTTTATATTAGTTAGTAGGATAGAGCTAGGAGACATTTTTAGGTAAGCATTGAGAAGAAGCGACGCAATAAAAGTTCAAATGTCATTGGTACGTAACATAAGTATATTTAATTTGAAACTCCTAGAACCTTGGGAGTATCTAAAGACTACTAATAAGAAGCTTGTTCAAACTATCTGGATCAAACTTGTCATTAAATTGTGCCCCATCCGGACTCGAACTTATGACCCCCCCGACCGCAAGCCAATCGATAGGCGACTACCGACCGCAGGCGGAGCCGGGCCTCCAAGGATAACCACCTGGATTGTCAGTACCCGGTATACTCAAAGTACGAAATTTCGTTCCAAATAATATTATTATAATATTAGTTTGTTTTGCGTATTTGCCTCGTAAGTAGACTTCCAGGAAGTGATATAGGCAATTTTGGTATTATTAATGTTAAATTACTATTTCAGAGAAAACGTTTTCAAGTGAATCAACCAATTTAGTTAAATCTCTATCAATTTTGATAGTTTAATCGGTAGGTATTTGTTCTCACTTAGATAATGCTAATCTATAGGTCTATCCTTGAGGGAGGCCTTTGCAAAAGTGACTGAAGCCCGTTTTCACCATCAATCCCTAATTTTTAAGTGACCCCTATGGTTACATACAGGAATTTTGTTTTCAAAGGGGTCACATAAAAAATAGGGATTGATGGTAAAAACAGGCATGAGTCTCTTACGCTGCTTCTTCTCAGCACTGGCCATTTATTGTCCCGAAGCAGTGGTAGGGTTAATACTAGGAAGTGTAAAAGTGGTTTTTAAAAGCTTATTTGCAAAAATAAATGAGTTTTTAGGACTTCAACACTCTTTCAAAGTGCGTTTTCTTTACGATTCCTTCAGAAATGTAGCTAATTTGCATAGACGAACCGTATTTCCATAGTTATTCCAAGCAGACTCCACCAACAAAGTTTGAACCGTGTTATCGTACGTTGTAACTTTAGAAATATATGGTGATGATGAACTAACGAATCTATTCGCATGAAAGCCGCCATTTTAGATTCGATCGTGTACTCGTTACTTTTACCACAGGGTGTATGATATCAGCCATTACGTACATTATAATATAAATAGTTTAATTCACGTTGTCATTATAATATGTCATCCTTTTGGAAGCTTTGTATTATTTAATTATCAATTCTAATTTACTTGCTCTACTAATCTTAGTTAAATTCTAGGAACCATAAATTATTTCCCATAATAAAGGAGAACAAAAATTCTAAAACCAGCCTTGACACCAAGTTGATATAAAACACACGTTTGATCGTCTGAAGAATAAAAAGTTCGCAGTTATTAGTTCGAACTTGTTTGACCAGTAATTATAGACTATTTAGGTGTTTCCAGACCAATACGACCTGCAAGCTACTGACGCAAAAAAAAAACCAGTGAAAGAAAAACTTAGACATAAAGTCTTATGAAAAACAACTGTTAGACTTTAGATAGTCAAAGACCTTCCTATTTATTTATTAGACAGGTCACTGAACAAAAATATTTTTCAATGACAATGCAAATTGAGATTTCAAGCAAGAATGTAAGAATAAAATATTTACTTTAAATTTTGCAAGTGAGCTTACAGATGGATCCAAAGCGCTCAAAGTGCCAATTTGAAATTACATTTCATCAACGCTGGCTGTTCAGTCTTGGCTTTCATCTTAATCATGTGCGTTGGTTCATTAGAATCCAAATTAATGGATTAAATCATCTGAATTTAATAGGATTTCGCGTATTCAATAGCTGCCAATGGCTTTGATATTACGTGTTATCTTTGTGAAACTATTATTGAGTTTCTAGACGCATGATTTAACTGATTGGTAAGGGCACGCCAAGGGCGTAGGCACGACCTATAATATTATATAAGATGGCCCATTTACAATGGTTCGAAGATAAGTTTTAAGGTAAAGGAAAATTATTGAGATGGGTACATTAAAATTAACATTTCTATAGCCAAAGGTATACCTATTGATTATTGGGGGAGGCCTATGTTCAGCAGTGGACGTCGTAAAGCTGAAATAATGATCGCAGAATATCAGCGTCGAGGTACTTCGTGCCTTGGCATATGCTGAGCGAGGACCTGTTTGGTACAATTTTATTTTAAGTTTTAAGTTTTAATTTGTAATTTTAATGTGTTGTGCCAAATAAACATTTTTTTATTATTATTTATTTATTATTTTATTAAGATGACAAGCAATGGTGATGGTGAATGGTGTTATATTATTGTTTTGTTTATCTTCTTTGATCGTTATTAACATTAGGACAACAGTTTTTGATTTCTAATAATCATAATGAGTTGTTACGACCCTCTCTACATGAAAATTGCAAACCTTTAAGTTTTTATTAAACAACGTTCACCTTCAAAAATTCTTAGAATATCCAAAGTGATTCTTACGACGTTGTTACAACACTTTAAAGACGAAAACTTAGTCCTTCATCCTTAAAATTTAATCCTATCTTTTTCACAAGTTCATTGTTACCGTTCCCGGGGGATATAGGATAGTTTTTTTAGGCCCGACCTAAAATAGCACTTTCCTAACGATTTGGCAACGGAGTTAATTCACTCGTTGTACAGTACGGACACGTCTCGCTCCTTTTGCAACCCTCTTTCATTCGGATTAGTTCTCCGACGAAAATAAAGTTCCCAAATAATTTTAGAGGCACTAAATTTTTCAATCTAATTTTCAGACAGACTGTCTTAGCTTTGAAGTGAGGACAATAAACTTAGATCTTGTTTATCTAGAGCTTTCTTTAGAGGCTATTATGACAGGTTGTTGTGATAGCATCGCAATTTCTGACACCTATTTCTGATGACACTCGAAAGTTTTAGCTTTTACTACCTTTACTTCTATTGGTCTTTCTACGAAAAGCAAATAACTATTATAATACCTATTTAAAGGGTAGAGATAAATATTTACCCTTTCTAAAAGTTTTCATTATATCTTTCAACAGAAACAAAATAGGTTTTTCTTTTATACTTATTTTCATTAACATAGTAAAGTCCCTTGAAGGAGAATTGTCTGGAAAACATCGATTTAACGAAAAATTCGTCTAAAGAAGCTTTATCCTTGCAAATTGTTTTATTTTCTGTACTCTGGAGCCTATTATCATAAAACTAAGCCAATGTAACTAATAATATTGGTACTAAGAATGGATGAATATTTTTGTACTCAAGTTTGGTTCAAGATTTGAGAATGGTTCTAAAATAAAAGTCGAGTTTATGTAGGTTACAGAATATACAGGAGTACAGAAGCGACACCTTACGGTAGAATTTGTCTGTATGATATTACTTTACTACTGACTGACATATAGTGATCTATCAACGCACAGCCCAAACCACTAGACGGATGGTGCTGAAATTTGGCATGCAGGTAGATGTTATGACGTAGGCATCCGCTAAGAAAGTATTTTACGAAACTCCACCCCTAAGGCCCAGAACAGACGGTGAAACGCAACTGCAACGAAACTGCAACTGCTAGTTACTTTTGAGTTGCATCTAAGTTTCTGCCATAGCGTCCGTTGAGAGACCACACATGACGCGATCAGTTTGAAACTTTCAGTTTCAGTTTCATTCATCAGAATCATCACCAAGTTGCAGTTTCGTTGCAGTTGCGTTTCACCGTCTGTTATGGGCCTTAGAGGGTAAAACGGGATCCACGCGTACGGAGTCGCGGGCGGCCGCTAGTATGTAGGTATACATAACGCGAACGGGGCAGCCCCGTCTGTCACCTCGCATGTCGTCTGTCGCGGTAATGATGTTTGACGTGGCGCAATTAGTGGTCGCGGTTAATTAGAGATGCTGAGGCATACTGGATGCTGTGACGTGTTGCACCTTGGAAAGAACAGCCAGATCAGTAATGGCAGGATATTCGCGGTTCGTACCTATAGTAGGTAATCAGGAGTACCTATGTCAGTAATAAAACATATTGGAAGCTTTGAACAGCCAGAAAAGAGACAGGTATTACTATTATAGCGGCGGGCGTAATCGCTGTTAGTGAAGTGGAACTCTGGTTTGGTCAAGTTTGAAATTATTTTTAGCTGAAAAATAATTACTAATATTAACAAAAAAAATATAGTTGTCTTCATTTTTAACCAAAATACTACGATTAAAATGAAATAAATCTTTACCTAATCATTTTAATCCTGTCATGGCAGTGAAATGTAGCTCAAAAAATAAATAATTATGAATTAATGAAAATTTAATGTGAAAAACCTTTCATGGGTCCTCACAGTGGGATTCGAACCTGCAACAGTAGGTAATAGTCTAATCCCTAATTATTTCGCCTAATCCATCGCTGCCGGTATTGAGATGATTTACGTCACGGTTATTGTCCGACATGTTTACGAGCTCGTGTTTGATCACAGATTATCGTCGGTTACAGCTACATCGGTTGTGGTTTAGCGACATGATAACACACAGGTTTAGCGACATACAGGAGTACAGAAGCGACACTTTTATGCAGAGAGGAATGCACGATGGAGTTTATGCCTAATAAAAACAATCATACATGTTATTGCAGAATTGTCATGCAAATAGAAAAAAAGAAGAAAGAAAAAATGTTTAATAATAAATAATTTGAAGCCACGTTAGGTGAAGGGGTCCGACTAGCCGACTTGTGATCCGAGAAACGTGGTTTCGAATCCCGTCACCGCTCGACTATTGTGGTTAACCCACTCGTAACACAAGCATATTATTTCAGCGTACAACGAAATTTATAATATTCTTTATTAAAAAAAATCTAAGTAGTAGTTACCTGTAAAATTATGTTACTAGCCTTACTCGGCAGTGGCGCCAATAAGTAAGCGCAATTAAAGACATCCAATAAATCTGTAGTGGTCCAAACCAATAACAATGTTCACATAACTATGTTGGCAGTTAAAAATAATCAATTTCCAATGTTGATGTATTCAGCAAATCAGCCGCAGGGCCAATACACATGCCAGTGATGTGTAAAATGTTGAATTTTAATAATTTCATTCATTCGCCACGAATATGCCACTCAAAATGCCAAATATTGAATTTGAAATGCATACAATTTAAATAGATATTCGTTTTCATATACAAATAAAACATTCCTGGGATTATTCATTCCAATCATTTTACCTACTTTTAATAGCTATTCTAGAATTAATTAATTTAATAATGTATAAATAAAAGTCATAAAAAAGACACATTTTTGCAAGTAGGCTTTAAAAAAGCACTTTTACACGTCCTAGTATTAACCCTACCACTGCTTCAGGACAATAAATGGGCCAGTGCTGAGAAGAAGCAGCGCAAGAAACTCAGTCGCTATTAATACTCTTGGTTTACAAACGAATTATAAATTATGAATGAATTTAAAGGGTCTGAAAGAGAATAGGCCTGATCGCATCTCGTGTCAGTGTGACCTTTTTTCACCCCTGCCCTTAAAATTTTTCGCTCGGCTGGTTAAAGCTGTTTTAAATTATCTATTTGTCAGTAATTCCAAGGAAGAAACATTATCTAAAACACTTCATTTTAGCCATTAAATTCAATTAGTTTCTTTAGGTTAAAACTCAAATAAAGCTGGCAATTCAAAGCGTTATCGCCTGTGTACTATGTGCAATGCAAATCATCCTCAGGTCTCTGTATGAAAATTTGTATGAAAGCTGTTAAAAATTCATCAAAAGAATGACAGTTTTGTTCACGTCACAATACCATACCTACCAACATTTTATTCATTGACTAGCCCGCGACTTTCTTCTTCGTACGCGTGGATCCCGTTTTACCCCTTAGGGGTGAAGTTTCGTAAAATCCTTTCTTAACGGATGCATACGTCATAACACCTGCCAGCATGCCAAATTTCAGCCCGATCCGTCCAGTGGTTTGGGCTGTGCGTTGATAGATCACTATGTCAGTCAGTAATATGTATATTTTAGATTAGATTAGGTGTCTAAACTTAACGATAAGTAAACGAAGCGATAATGAGCCGAAAGTGGGGCAATTTGGGTATGGAGAGAGGAACGCACGTGGCCAACTGCTGGCTGGCTTTATGGAGAAGGAGGGCCTCTTTATGATGAACTCCTTCTTCAGAAAGCCAAAACAGCGAAAGTGGACATGGCTGCATCCCAATGGCGCTACAAAAAATGAGATAGACTTCATCTTGTCGACGAAGAAGCATATATTCAATGATGTCTCTGTGATCAATTCGGTCAAAACAGGAAGCGATCACCGAATGGTAAGAGGCACATTGAATATCAGACCCCAAGCTCGAGAGATGTCGACTGATGAAGTCTACGCTCCGCCCAGCGCCCATCCAACTCCAAAACCCCGAAAGCTTTCAGCTCGAGTTGCAAAATCGTTTCGAATGCCTAGGAGACTGCGAAAATGTGGACGAATACAATGACAGGTTCGTGGAAATTGTCCAAACGACTGGGTCTAAGTTCTTTAAAACCCGTCGTTCAAAAGGAACCAAAAAGATCTCTGACCTCACCAATCAACTCATGGAAGAGAGACGGAACTTGGTTTTGCAGTCCTCTGAAGATGCTGCTCAGTATCGGCGCCTTAACAGACAGATCTCCAAGTCTTTGACTCGCGACCTACGCCAATTTAATACAGACCGTATTAAAGAGGCGATTGAGCGAAACAAAGGCTCTAAAGTGTTCGCAAGAGATCTGTCTGTTGGCCAAAGTCAACTGACCAAGCTGAAGACAGAGGATGGCAGAGCCATTTCGTCGGGGCCGGAGATATTGGAAGAGGTTGAGAAGTTCTACGGACAATTATACACGACTGTACGCGCACCTGTCACAAATCTAGCCGAAGACCCAAGAGCTAGACTGACCCGACACTATACCGAAGATATCCCGGACGTCAGTCTGTACGAGATTAGAATGGCTCTCAAACAGCTGAAAAACAACAAGGCACCGGGTGATGATGGAATCACGGCTGAGCTTTTGAAGGCAGGCGGAACGCCGGTACTAAGGGCTCTTCAGAAGCTGTTCAATTCCGTCATCCTCGAAGGAAAAACGCCTACGACATGGCACAGAAGTGTGGTGGTACTCTTCTTCAAAAAAGGTGACAAAACCTTGTTGAAGAATTATAGACCCATCTCACTTCTGAGCCATGTCTACAAGCTGTTTTCGAGAGTCATTACGAATCGTCTCGCTCGCAGGCTCGACGACTTCCAGCCTCCCGAACAAGCCGGTTTCCGAAAAGGCTTTAGTACCATAGACCACATACATACGCTAAGGCAGATTATACAGAAGACCGAGGAGTATAATCAACCACTTTGCCTGGCGTTTGTGGATTATGAAAAAGCCTTCGATTCGGTCGAGACCTGGGCAGTGCTACAGTCTCTCCAAAGGTGCCAAATTGACTATCGATATATCGAAGTGTTGAGGGGTTTGTACAAAAACGCCACAATGTCGGTCCGCCTCCAGGATCGGGACTCGAAACCTATCCAGTTGCAGCGAGGGGTAAGACAGGGAGACGTCATATCTCCAAAACTGTTTACCACCGCCCTGGAAGATGTCTTCAAGCTTCTGGACTGGAACGGATTTGGCATAAATATCAACGGCGAGTACATCACCCACCTTCGATTCGCGGACGATATCGTAGTCATGGCTGAGACCTTGGAGGATCTAGGCACAATGCTCGATGGCCTCAGTAGAGCCTCTCAACAAGTGGGCCTCAGAATGAACATGGGCAAGACAAAAATCATGTCTAATGTCCATGTTGCACCCACTCCTCTGAAGGTTGGAGACTCTACACTCGAAGTTGTTGACAATTATGTATACCTGGGACAAACAGTCCAGTTAGGTAGGTCCAACTTCGAGAAAGAGGTCAATCGTCGAATCCAACTCGGATGGGCAGCGTTCGGGAAGCTTCGCCATATACTCACGTCCGAAATACCGCAGTGTCTTAAGTCGAAAGTATTTGACCAATGCGTGTTGCCAGTGATGGTATACGGATCTGAGACGTGGTCGCTTACTATGGGCCTCATAAGAAGGCTCAAGGTCACCCAAAGGGCGATGGAGCGGGCTATGCTCGGAGTTTCCCTGCGTGATCGAATCAGAAATGAGGAGATCCGCAGGAGAACCAAAGTAACCGACATAGCTCGCAGAATTGCTAAAATCAAGTGGCAGTGGGCGGGGCACATAGCTCGTAGAGACGATGGCCGTTGGGGCAGGAAAGTTCTCGAGTGGCGACCACGGGCTGGAAGACGTAGCGTGGGCAGGCCTCCTACTAGGTGGACCGACGATCTGGTAAAGGTCGCGGGAAGAGCCTGGATGCGGGCAGCGCAGGACCGTTCATTGTGGAAAACCTTGGGGGAGGCCTTTGTCCAGCAGTGGACGTCATTTGGCTGAAAAGAAGAAGAAGAAGAAAGAAAGTCTAAACTTAACGATAAGTACCTAGAGGCAGTATTTCCATGTCCAGCTAATCGCGAAGGTAATTAAAGAATTAATCACTAGTTGGCAAAGTGGCTAATTATCCCGTCTGGGTTACGGCAAGTTCGGAACTTTGTCTAACTTACTATTTATGAGCACTAGAACTCTGCACAGACTTTAAATCTGCATTTTGTTCTTCTTAAGAGTAAGGCCAATGTCTTGTAGGTATGATGAAAAACCAAACAATGTATCGAGTCTTTGTTTTTTTTTTAAATAAATTAATATTATGCTCAAAACTCTAAAAGCCACATAATAATAATATAAGTGGTGTTCCTCCACCCATTTAATTCCATTTTTGTGAAAAAAAAAATCTAACTGTTACGGCTTTTACCGATACAAAATAATGTTCAGAGCTAGTTCTTGAATCCTAAACCACAGAGGAGAAAAGGTCACAAATAAACAGATATTACTTTAGCATTTAAAATAGATATGAGTACAGAACAGAACAGAAATAAACACAGAGCATTTCATCGTATTAACATTTTCAATTCGTCCAATCAGATCTGATTATTTACTCAAAAAACATCGACACTGACAAAATAACTGCGTAATTTATTCAGCATTAAAACAAAGGCTTGATTAAAACATGAAATTTCAGTGTAAACGAAGCCAAATGAATCCGAGTACATTTTAATGGCGGATTTCATAAGAACCGAGCGGCCATGGCCATAACCATGAGCTTATTAAGCCGTACGATCGAAATGAGCCTTCTGAACAGCCAGTTAACGAGTAAGTGCTAGTCGAACAGCCTGTTATGCCACAGCCTGAAGTAATCAGCCAACTATTTTGCAGCTAATTAAAATAAAATAAAAAATAATATACTTGGACATTTTTACACTGCGCCGCTAGCCCCAAACTAAGCAAAGCTTGTACTATGGGTACTAGACAACGGATATAAATACTTTTTTTTTTGTAAATACATACATCATTTTATTAAACATAGAAAACAATTGACGACTGAAGTTTTTGTATTACACAATAAATAATAATTTTAACTATCACCAAATAGGCGGCATAGTAAAGTCCTAACCTAGTTTTTACGTTTACGTATTCATTAAGTGTAATAAAGACTTTATTACTTTATTAGTGTAAATTTAAGAATGTTACTTAATATCAAGATGTAGTATGCTATTGTCATAAAATGTAATAAAAGCTAATAGGAGACTTTTCCAAAAATGTAACATGCCTTATGAACTACGAGTAGTAAGAGGGTAGTTTTTTTTTTGACAGCAGTAAGTGGTTTAAGGTGATTGATTACGTTTTATTTTTTTCGCGAGTGATAAAGACAAAGTAATAAGGTTATAAATTCTGACTATATTTTGTAACTCCAAAATTTCTACCAAAATCATGTAAAACGCGCTGGCTGTTCTCTTTTACCAACAAAAGGGCCGTTAAACCCAGAACGCACTGCCGTAAACACGATAATTAGAGCAATTAGCGACAGTGTAGACTCTGCCTTTGTTTGGTGCAGCGAGGGGAGTCCCCTTCGGTGAAATGGCTAAGTGTTCGGTGCCGATCGCTTTGTTTCTTGTTGTGTGACGTTAAAGGGTTAAATTGGGTAACATTATTAGCTTTAGATGTAGAATCGATCATTTTATTACGCAAAGTGAAACGAAAAATAGGCTCTTTACTTTTATCGACAGCACATCTTACCTACTGATATTTTGTAAGGATGTATAGATTTGTTACTCTTTCACGCAAAGGCTACTGACTCTATAGCTACTATAGCCTTATCGTTAATATACATTTAGAATAACTATACTAAGCTATAACAGTATTAAAGATCTGTGAGAAGATGAAATTCACGCGGGCGAAGTCGCGGGCAGAAGCTAGTCTTTTATAAATACGGGTAGATAAGAAGATACCTCTGTTTTTAAATTGTTAAGCCGTCTGTACACCAAAAAATGTAAAAGACCGATTTGAGCTGTTCTGAAGAAAAGATGAAGAAAAATCTAATCTTTCTAAGCCATCACACATCACATTGCTTTCTAAACCATCGAGCCAAATCAAAGCTCATTACAGGTTGTCCCGTTCCCGAATATTGCTAATATTCCCAGAAATATTAAATATTAATAAACAGGAACCATCCCAAGGCCCAGGAAATGGGATCGGTGTTTTATTGGGCAAAGAGAGCGAATGGACGCCCCGCAATAAACGGGCTCGTAAACAGAATGGACTATTCGATTTGTGTTTGCATTATAATAATAATGATACTTTATTATTATTTTATTGGCTTTAAAATTCAAAACATTTTAAATGAAAATCGTTTTTATCACCATTTTTTTTGAGACCCTGCAGCATTTATTATTTTTCAGCACTTTTTCCACTCTCCTTTTAGTATGATATTTATAGAGACAAACATCTAGGTTTCCAAATCATTCACTTAATAAGATCTTTATAAATCCTTCAAAAACTGTAAAAATAATGGAAGCACCTATCTACTTTTTTGGGGTTCAAACCAAAAATATTATTCCTTCTTTCACCTTCTTTAGCGTTCATTGTACCGAAATTATGCATATCATTAATATCAATCCCGACCTAAATTTTAAGTATGTAAATCTAAATCCAATGCTACTTCCTAAAATCGGATATTAAGGCCATCTTTCTTTACACAAGCTCTCGAACTCGGCTCGACAATTGCCTACCCTCACCATCGGTGGCCTTAAAGGAATGATGTTACGCCCTGCCTATTGCCCCCTGTCGCAAAGAATAAGCTTGTGTAAATTAGGCAGAAATGTTGAACGATTCTTATCTTTGTTTGGGTTGGTAATTTTCTGAATGTTATTTGAGAGAAAACATTGAAACAGCTGACTGATGAACCGTTTTGTACACTATTATAAAGAATATAATTTTAAAAACGGTTACAAATTTATTACGCGACTTCGTACGCGTGGATCTCGTTTTACCCCCTTCATCTATCTTACGCGGTTTAGATTTTTCATACAAATGTTTTTTACCGCTAACTCCCGTTCCCTTGGGAATTTCGGGAATTATTTTCTTAGTGCACCTCTACGGTACTTAAGCTACGTCCCTTCCAAATTTCAAGTGCCTACGTTTAGCCGTTTAGGCTGTGCGTTGATATGTCAGTCAGCCAGTCAGTTTCTATTTTATTTTATTTTCTATTTTATTTGTTATTTTTAAAGAAACGTAGAATTTGTGCTAACTGGTAAATCAACTTTAATACAATCAATCACACGATGAAATAAGCCCTGCCTGAATTATGATATTTACATTTTTGAGGTAGTAAAATAAATGATGAAGTACATGTCTTCAACGCAATTGGGCATTTTAATACGCACATAGATAGAGCGTCTTAAAGCAAAAAGAAGTTTCTTTGTTTGTAAAAGCTATATTAATGTGGCACTTCTGTATTTTTTGCGCAGTTTATTCTACAGCCGGGGTCAGGTCCTAATCTGGTGTCACTCGCAACATTGTTTTCGAGCGTTACGGAAAAAAGTTTCGAAGTCGGGTGTTTTAGGGTTCTCTTGCGAAACTTTATCCATAACAAACAAACGGGGACTGCCCCGTGTTAGTTGAAATCTTTTACGTCGAATAAAAATATTACTGACTGAGTTACCTACCTATATTTAAATAACTTGCGAATTTTTAGAATTTAAACATTATAATTATTTTCTTGTACATTATCACAATGTGATTACTTTTGTAAAGGTAAATGGTAGGTGCATGCAAATACTTTTTTAGATAACCTTAAATTTTTAATACTTTACTGTAATCCTGTACCACCACAATGTGTCCTTACAAATTATTATTGTTATCAATCTTGAAACAAAAAAAATAACCACAAGCACGTAAACACACAATTTGCTCACGATGCGACGCGACGCCTATTACGAGAGCATTTTTCTAATAAAAGCTTAGATTTTAAATCACAAACTCCTCCAGAACCCTGAAAATCTCAAAAACAACTGCCACTTTTATGTAACAAAGTCGACACTTCATCCAGTTTGGGTTTGAATATTAATTTCAATGTCACTTTTGCGTTCAGTTCTTTCTTTACAAAGATTTCGGGTTTTCGTGTTGACGTTTTATACTTTCGTGATAAAAAGTTTACGGTTGAAACTTTACTTTGTGTAACTTTAGGTTCCACTTGAAATTGCAGAATTTATCTCTAAATCCTTATTTGAAAATAAAAAAGATAGATCTTAAAAATAGAACGCGACAATATTAAATTTTATATTACAAAATAGTAAATAGTAGATCAAATCAAATCATTTATTCAGTACTTAGCACCTTTCCAGGGCGCAAATATAGCTTACCCTACCACCACTTCGGGACATCATAATATGGGCTAGCTGAGAAGAAGTAGTGGAAGAAACTCAGGTCGATGTTCGGTTCAGATGTATTTATTTGTGTAAAAAAAATATAGTATAATTGTTGAACAAGATGCCATGAAAGTAAATTGTGGAAAAAACCTTTAATTTCCACTTCAAAGTGTTGTCCTAATAATCCTAACTGAACATTGTTTTCCTTAACTCAAACAGTTTTATTGTTCCAGGCGGAGTGTGGTCCCTGGGCAACCTCTCGATATCGGTGCCCCGCGCGGTGCTCTCGGGGGAGGGCCAGTCTGCGATCCTGAGGTGCTC
Organism: Ostrinia nubilalis; assembly: GCF_963855985.1. NCBI lineage: Eukaryota > Metazoa > Arthropoda > Insecta > Lepidoptera > Crambidae > Ostrinia > Ostrinia nubilalis. The sequence goes on from NC_087112.1 coordinate 483,718, forward strand.
TTACGATTTGGAGGGCGCTGCTTTATATTCGATAAGGTGAGGAATGTTCTTGATGTGCCATGGTAATTATAATAATGTCGTCGATATAAATAGATTTTTGTTTATTTCCAAAGATAACTTTATTAGCTAAAAAAGATGCGCGAATCTAAATGAAAATTAACAAGAAACCTTACATTATTATAAAGTTATTTGTGTCTCGTCTGAGTAGTAAATATCCCAATGGATATGTTAGTCATATTATACAATAACCAGTTAATGAATCTACAAATGGAACCTATGATGTAACGTGGATTTTGTAGACTCTTGATTTGATTTAATTTAGTGTTTTAGCATCGTTTGACATATATTTATCAGTTTCAATCATTGTTATCAGTATCAAAAGCGAAACGTTGCAATGTAGGTCTAACTAAAGTTACCAAGTGATACCAAAGTAAGTAGCTTCTACTACCCACTACTACCACTCAACTCGAGAACTATTTAGCACAAATCCCACTTTCCCAAGAAGCCACACATCCTCACTGACGTCTAATTTGTCGGCAGATGGTACCGCGCCGAGAACGAGTTCTACCGGTACGTCCCGCGGGAGATGCCACCGACGATGGTGTTCCCGCTGCCGGGGGCTTCGGTCGATGTGAGTGCTTATTGGACAGTAAATACAGTTAGTGTTTAAAAGATTTGTTGGTTTAGTAAGCTTAAGATCTTTAATGGAAAAATAGTGGACTTAAAAGATTGATACAGAAGTTGCCATCTTAATTCACCTTTTAGCTTCACTATTTAATTGGCCTTATTCCCCTTGGAATTGAAATAGAAGCTACGTTTTTAGATCATTAAAAAGAAATGATTAAATATTTTCGTGCTTCACTACATTGTCATCATAATGTTAGGTTTTTGAGTTGATAAACCCACTGAAAATCAGTGTCTTGGCAGTCACACTGTCAAGATATTACTGAGTGGGTGACCTTTTTTGGCAACTTAGTAATTATTTGTTTGTGTATGTCTATGTTGCCTGAATTTGTTGTTGCCAAAATAAAGTTATTTTCTTTCTTCTTTCTTTTCTTTATAAAGATTGGTACTACTTAATATCATTTTACCTCTATAAAAAATAATAATTTATGATGATTAATGCGCACCAGATCAGATGGATTTTTGGATCGAAGACCCCCATTTTACTTTTTTATCCTTCTTTTTCTTTCTTTTAGACCAGACTAATGAATACCCAATAGATTAAAGTCAACTGCACTATCTACCTCATCAATACATTATAATTAAACTCCTTTATTATTTTTTCCTATCAGCTAGCGCAATCAGACCACCAGCAGGTCCGGATAGTGAACATGAACCGGCGCCTCAGCGGCGACTACCAGTGTGAGGTCTCAGCCGACGCGCCGTTGTTCCACACCGACATCCGATCGGCGCCGCTCACTGTTGTTGGTGAGCCGACCTTATTGTCCACACAATAGCTCTCTTATTACAATGATAGTGAACATGAACCGGCGCCTCAGCTGTGACTACCAGTGTGAGGTCTCAGCGGACGCGCCGCTGTTCCACACCGACATCCGATCGGCGCCGCTCACTGTTGTTGGTAAGCCGACCTTATTGTCCACACAATAGCGCTCTTATTACAATGACAGTGAACATGAACCGGCGCCTCAGCGGCGACTACCAGTGTGAAGTCTCAGCCGACGCGCCGCTGTTCCACACCGACATCCGATCGGCGCCGCTCACTGTTGTTGGTAAGCCGACCTTATTGTCCACACAATAGCGCTCTTATTACAATGATAGTGAACATGAACCGGCGCCTCAGCGGCGACTACCAGTGTGAGGTCTCAGCCGACGCGCCGCTGTTCCACACCGACATCCGATCGGCGCCGCTCACTGTTGTTGGTAAGCCGACCTTATTGTCCACACAATAGCGCTCTTATTACAATAATAGTGAACATGAACCGGCGCCTCAGCGGCGACTAAAGCCTGGTCCGTGAGCACGTAGAATCCCGTCCAATGACCCCAAGCTGCCCATCCTTGTCGCTCGCACGTAATTATGTTGCTGTCGCGCTCGCACACTCACTGCGGGACACACAATAGAGACTAACAGTGCGAGGTATCGGCCTGCAACGACATCAGATCGGCGCCGCTCACTGTTGTTGGTAAGTAGCCCTTATCGCCTTCATAATAGCTCTCTTATTACAACGACAGTGAACATTAAAAATTTGTAATAAGAGAGCTAGAACATTAGCCGCTTTTTAGAATCTGGATGCAGTGCAGTGACCACAGTCACCACAGATTCCACTCCGCAACATTAACCTTTTCAGCGCCACGTCAAATACAAAAACCATCACTCTGACGCCACTTATTCAGTTTACATAATACTCTATTAGCCTATTACTGAAATCATTTTTAAGGCGGATTAATCCGTCGTTGGCGGTCAACCTGATGTACGGATGTATCCGTTAAAAACTCCAAAAGCGGCGATTGAGTTGCTTTTAGGAAGCTGGACTCAGCGACAGAAGTCGCTAAAACGCGCGATTCCGATACCGCATCCGAACGCATGTAGTCGCAAAATCGCCGATCGCCGTCGTTAAAAGTAGCATGTGTGCTATGACCCCAGAACGCGTCCGAACATAATAAATAAATATCCTTGGACATTTCACACTGCGCCTCTAGTCCCAAACTAAGCAAAGCTTGTACTATGGGTACTAGACAACGGATATAAACATACTTAAATGCCTTATTATGAAGTCGCTAAATCGCGATGCTATCGATACAGTCGCAAAACTTTGTATGTGCTAGGCGATTCTACAATATTTTACGCAATTTATTTATAGATTTTATATTGCAGTAAGTTTATTATTTGAGTTAATACCTAATAACAAATCTTTTCCTCATGAATCCAACGGTATCAAAAAGAACCAAAAGATTTTCAATTATAAGTTCCCCGAAGAAGTCCCAAGTTTCCATCATATAAAGTGACAAAATCAGATTAAAGTATGACTTTATCGTTGGAGAGACCATCAGTGTCTTCGTCCTTTTATCGTCCAAGATGGAGGGAAAAACTCCAGCAATGGAGAATCGTTTCATTTTGCAGAAATATTTTTATAGAAAATGTTTGGAATGACAAGTCAATTTACTTAATTCTGGAACCACCTTCTATTATTTTCCTACTAATATTATAAATGTGAAAGTTTGGATGTCTGGATGTTTGTAACTCTTTCACGCAAAAACTACTGAACGGATTTTATGACGATCTGTGACAAACTATTTCACGCGGGTGAAGCCGCGGGCAAAAGCTAGTAAAATATATAAATATAATAATAGGCATACCTACTATTAACTGCCGCAACAATACAATTACCCGTGACAAGTGTTTTTAGGGGTTAGTATAGTAGTAATTTGCACACATTCGTCATACTAAAGGCGACCCTTATAATGTCTACTAGTCAAATATACAGACTACAGGCATTTGCCACTTAGCCTTGGGCTACAATACCCAATGTAAGGCTTGATTTTAATAACAATGCCTAGCGAGTCTATTCATTTGTGACTTGATTGAAAGCCTTGGAGAGAGGAAATCTTGGCTAGTGTTTATTTCGTAAAGTAACTATAGGTATAATGCTTAAGCTCAGTTAGTGCCTGAGGCTTCAGTCTGCACATATTTGATGTACTTAAATTTGGCTATTCTTACCGTTAGGATAATTCCTGGCAATAAGTGGTGACTGAGTTTGTTCCGGCGTTTCTTCTCAGCATTATGTTTGTCTCGAAGCGCTGGTAGGGCCCAAAAGATAAGGAGACATGTAAAGTGCCCCATAAGGGCTACCTTTTTTTTATATATTTGACGTTCATAAGTGCCACTTGTGGTCTAAACTGAATAAATATTTTTGATTTTGATTTTTGATTTTGATTTTGAGGCATGGGAGCGACACAGGAAGGGTGACATTGACATTTATGACGTGACAGTATACAAATCTGTAGGTGATTTAAAATTTCGCTGACGTTTGACCGTCACAAAAACATTCTCCAGTGCCGCTCGCATGCCTCAGGGACTGACTCAATTAAAAGTTAGACCTATAAATAGAAGTCGCAGGCACTACGTAGTTTGTTTAAATTTGGTAGTGTGCAAGCCAACCAGGCAATTTGGAAATCATTGGGCGAGGCCTATGTTCAGCAGTGAACGTCCTGTGGCTGAAATGATGATGATGATGATGATGAAGCCAACTTAATAATATTTGTCCGTCTTTTCCCATAGATCCACCATTCCGAGCACCCCAAATCACCGTCTCCCAAAGGAGCTACGCCAGAGGAGACCAGATCAGAGCCAACTGTTCGGTCGACGAAGCCTACCCGCCCCCTAACATTACATGGATCCTGGATGACCATAAGGTAACGAGAAATTCTTTGCAAATAAGTTGTTCGATGACGTTGATGACTCTTGTCTCTACATTAAAAGACATTAAAAGCCACTTTACAAAGACGACAACATCATAAAGGAAGCAGAAAAGCGCTGGACGCAGGCCGCTACCAAACGGTCAACATGAAAATCATTGGGGGTGGCCTATACATATACAGCTGTGGACGTCCTTTGGCTGAAATGATGATGATAATGAAAAGCCACTTTAAGTCTATCTTTATAACAAGCTACGCCTTTTATGCAAGCAAGGCACTCAATAACATATTATTATGACACGATCGACATCTATGTATTGAAAGATTGAAACACTAGAGCGTGGTCAGGACTGACATTATTGTCGAATCAAAATGTTCAGTCGCAAATGCTTTTAAATAAAATAAATAAAATAAAAAATGTATTTATTGCCTTCGAACCATTAGACAGGTACAGGTAGTTAGACTTACAACTATAATAATATGAAGTACACCGAAGGCAATTGGACCTGGCTCAGTCTACGTTGTAAGGAGAGATCCTTGCAACACTGGTTTTCAGCCATGCCCAATTCTTTAGGATGTTGAGCGAGAATAAAATTATGAGGGCTTAAGAAATAATTTTAAACTTTGAAACAATTATAGACTTTGAAGGAGAAAAAAAAATGTTTGCAATCTAAAAATATTACCTATTTATACATAAGCATACCTGTATAAAAACGAAAATGTACGCCTTCTATGCCATTTACCCAATACACTATAACCGCGCGTGTGTGTGTGTGATGCATTGATCATTTAAGAAAAAGCAAAAGAGCTTCATTTATGCGACTATTTTTGCAGAGAATAAAGGACCTATAAATGAAACCTCAATTTCTTGGCTAGAAAAAAAAATCTTTTTGTACGACTTATAACAAGATCAATTTATTGAACAATTGTCAATTCCTTTGTCTCTACACTCAAGGGGTTGCTTACAATAAATTCACGTGTCATTACATGTGTAAATATCTCTGATACGTTATTTGGCAAACGCGACCCAAATATTTTGCCCAACAAAAGGTTTTCACCCGAAGGAGCGCCTGCTTTTTATTCACGGCCGGAGTTGAAAACAATATGCCGTTATTCGTAGATTTTTCTTCATTAGTAAAAGAGGATATTTTTTATATTGTCCCAGATTTTTTGGCGCAATCGTGTAGTCGCTGCTAAGTTTTTATTGATTCGAAAGGGACCGGGAGTTTTTCTATTCTGAGAACGTTTTGGTTTTAATAGAGTTGTTATTTCATCGAAATTTTTACGATTGGAATTTGCTGATAGAACCTTTTTTGGAACAATATTACGATGTCCCTACCTACCAATCAGAATTGTATTTTATTCAAAGTAGATCGAGAACGCGGTATAGTAGGTTTTCAAAAGGTATTTTGAAGCTTAATTTGATTCCGGAAGAATATAAATAAAGTCTAAAACTATGTAAGGCGAAAAGGAGGCTTTTAAAAGAAAGGAGAATAAAATTTTATATAACTATCTATCACAGTTTCTGACTTCTGACTTACTTTGAGTAAAATGCTTCCATAATTCTAGCAAGAAAGAAGTTATTTCGTGTTTGGATTGGGTCTAGAAGACACATAAATGTTGCTTCTTTGACATCAGTGTTGTCACCTCATTTGGTGCAGTTGGATTGGGTCATGTTAGACCCACGAAAGGGCGACTGACACTAGGGTTGTGACCATGTTAGACCCACATAAAGACCTGACCTAAATGTCAACTCCGAACACTATAGAAATACGAGATTTTAATAGTCTTCCCCGGTTTCGCACCACAGATAGCCGAAACCATCTCCTGGCGGGCCACCGAGCTGGACTTCAAAGAGCGGGCCGCCTTCAGCCAGCTGGAGATCTCGATCCTGGAGGTGGAGCACTACAAGATGGGCATCACCTACACCAGCTCCAGCCTCAACAAGGTCTACCACGACCACTACGTGTATGATCGGGATCATGATAAGGAGGACAGTGAGCTTCTAAGGTAAGAGTAAGAGTCATATTACTCTTTCTATTTATGTTTTATCGACTCTGTGACCTGGGACCTCTGAGTCTGAAGCAGGTGGTCTTACTACTAGACCACAGATGCGGTTTAGAGGGATTAATTAATGTAAAACTGATTCTGCAGCTATTATTGTTTCTTCAATCAATCGACGGAAAGTTTATTTATTTATTTATAAGGCATACCAACATAAATGTAATAACAATACATGCTAAAACCAATTAAATAAAAGCAATTAACTGACAACAATACACATGCAATAACAGACCTAACCAGATCATAATCATTATAGATCGAACTTTGTGTAAATTAAAAAGTATCCTTTTTAATTTAATGGGAATTTATTATAAGCAAAGTATTATTTAATAGACCGTCATAAGAAGAACAAAATCCACAAACGTTTTTGGAGTAGATAAAATTAACAGCTCACAGAAATTTTTGAGAACATCTCACAAAAAGTATCAAATAACCTTATTTATACGTCGTGAAACCGCAAGAAACCGATATAAATAGCGAATTTTCCTATCAGAGGCGAAAACACTTGAGTCACTAAGCAAGTCAGTAAGAAATTAATGAATATTTTTCTTTCCCATAGATACACCCTCATACCTCCACCATCGAGCCAGTTCACCCTGAGTTGCGTGGCGACCATCTTCGACATCTACGAGCGGAAGAGTGACGCCGTCTACGTCAAGGAGGACTCGCCTCAGCCCGCCTCCGTCACGGGAGAGGATTCCTCAGGTAATCAGACAAAACCATATGTAATTTCAAGGGGATTATACCCAGATTGTGCGACTCGGAGTCGAGTCGCACAGCGAGCAATGGGAAGACAGATGCTTGGCGTTTCCCTACAAGAGCACAAAAGGAACGAGTGGATCAGAAAAAAGACGGGGGTCAGCGACGTGGTAGAAGTGATTGAAAGCCGTAAATGGAGATGGGCAGGGCACATTTCACGGATGAACCAGGATCGCTGGGCCAGAAAGACCCTGGAGTGGAGACCCCGCAACAACACCCGCGGCAGGGGAAGACCGCCTAAACGGTGGATAGACGACATCCGGCAACAGGCTGGAGTGAACTGGATGCGTGTGGCCAGGGACAGAAGTCGGTGGAGGGTTGAAGGCCTATGTTCGAAGGCGAACCCAAAGGCCGCTATAGATAGATAGATACCCAGATTAGTCTTCATGAAGGAGGACTCGCCTCAGCCCGCCTCCGTCACGGGAGAGGACTCCTCAGGTAATCAGACAAAACCAAATGTAATTTCAAGGGAATTATACCAAAAAGCATTTTTTTTTCTCTTTTCTCCCTTTTTTTAACACCTATCATATTAATAATACCAAGAAGCTGCTTCTCCCCCTTATTTCCACCTCCTTTTCCTCCCCTTTTTTCCTCCTCCTTATCCCCCTTTTTAGTAAAACAAATCCCACTAAAAACATCTTCATACAAAATGTTGCCAAGACGAGACCATAATGGATCGCATTTTGGTAAAGTTTGATTTTTGATTTCATGTAGAGCCAGGCCTGTTCATCTCCGCGAGTTTACATCGAAAACAAAACACGCACGATGGCCCACCTACAGGATACTATTCGACAAGGCCTCACATACGAGCCAACATTGACTCACGCACGCGTATTCTTGTGTTTGATGGAAGAAAATAAAGAAAATGGTGTACTAAATACTGTGCAGTATAACTGCCTAAATAATAATAAAAACACAGAATGTACTTTTTTAAGTTGCCTCAAGACACTGAGAGATAAATAAGTAGTTAATATTATCCATGATAATTCATTCTAAATCATGTATTTCCTCCGCCATTTTCCGCAGTTTGGCACCTCACGTCACATCATTTTACCAAAGTCAGCCCTATAGCTTCGGCGCAGTGCCGATCACTGACGTTTGTCAACAAAATGGTGCTTGACTCTTGAGACAGGCTAAATTACACCATTTTGTTAATGACATTGAGCATACATTTTTTTAAATACCTTCGCGAAGTAAACCTTCTGTACGTAGTACTTATTATTATTCTGTGATAGAGCCAAGATTCTAGTTCTACACCCCATAGCTAAACAAACTTTACATAGTCAAAATATTGACATGGCCAAGGTGCCATTCCATTTCGCTTGACTCATTAGTACATGCCGTATTCAAGAAGCACATCAAGAAGCAGTTTTTTCTGAAGAACACAAAGCATCTGCTCCCATTACTTTAATTAGAATACTGTTCATTGAACGGAATAATTTTCTATTCCTACAAGATCAGTGAATTTATTGCAATAAACTTCGTGGAAAATAAACGTCCCTGTAGTTCAATCGGCCAGATAAAAGTCTTCTTGGACCTTTATCATTTTACTTAATTAATGTTTGGATTTTAGTTTCAGAATGAAAAATAATATTTTGTTTGTATTTTATTTAAGCTTGTTAATCGTAAAAACTACTCGTATGTATAAAAATAATAAATACCGTTAAAAATTTAGTATTCGTAGTACCTTATTCACCTGCAGTGTCTTTAGAATAATGTCAGTTGGTGCGGATCCAATATTGATAATATCTCAAATTCTCTGGGGTGCGTCCTCAGTGTAAGCGCGATGCAGGAAAACGTGAAAATTGCAAACAAACAAGTGAAAGGTACTCTTTTTTTAGACACAAGAAATTAATATAAGTGGGTGATTGAGATCTTCTTAACTTCTTCGAGTTACCTGATCTAGAGAAAGATCTCAAGTTTCAAAATAAGAATGCCTATCTGGTCCATGCTACTGCAGTTGAAATTATCGTTTTTGAATCGTTATCTTAATCGTTATTATTACTAAAATAAAAAGTATTTTGGAGTCCTATTCTGGGAAAACTGTTATGCTAAGAGCTAATTTTTACTAGTTTTACTGGTTAGCAGATTATCTAGGGTAGTCGAAAGCGTTATAACGGTATAAAGGCCTACTTAAAATGCTAAAAATAACGAAAGAACAAAATCGCTAAACGCCACCGCTCCGCTCCCTGCCGTAACCGAGCCCCCAAATGTGAACTATGCAGAAATTTTTCCATTTCATCTGAGCACAGTGTTCGATAAAATCACTCTAGAACTATGCAATATGTATGAGATACAGCCGTTATCATAAATATAGTTAACATTCATGTATTCCCCTAGTGTGGCCGTATGAGGGAATCCCAGCATTGTCTGGGCTAGAAATGGATTACTTTTTTATGTCAATGCCGCAATCTCGGCGAGCACTGCCAAATATGTAATATATCCAGTTAAGTTATTCCACTGAGGGTTATTAAGGGGACTAGTTTAAGCCGCCGACTTAGGTTTGCGAAACATACGTCTTTTCTTTTTATTTGTTTCGGTTAGAATCTAAGATAAACTTTTCTGCCGAACTGCACTTTTGCATTTCGATGAGATTTGCAACCAGTACCCAAAATAGGGTATTTGCCACCACCAATCAATTACGTACTTTTTAAACTGTCAAAACGACTCTCCTATAGTTTTTGTATGGCAATACTAGCCAATGACGACACTATTTTATCAAGTCAATTAAATTACTTTTTTCCAATCCAAAATCCAAATAACCAAAAATCTTAATACAGGTAATTTAAAACTTATTAAGTTTTTAAGACCAGAAAAAGTACCTATTTAAAAAACTTGTGCTTTAGAATTATTGGGGAGAGGTGGCAAATACTCAATTACGAGTACCTATGACCTACCGGCTTTAAGACAAGCTTTGGCGAGGTATGCTTGGCTTCCTACTAGAAGCTCTGCAGCAATCTCAGTCGTCACTGTCTGCCAATTTCAATATACAGGTTGTTCGGAAGATTAGCCGTAACACGTTAGGTCATATACAGGGTGTTAGGTAAATGGGTATATGAGCCGACACTAGCCCATGTTAACATGGTCATATAAATGGTACGGTGAAGTCAGAAAATTGATATCTTCATTTTAATTATTTTAATTTTCATACAAATCGGAATTTATAAAATTTATTTTGTATGAAAATTTAATAAATTAAAATGACGATATCAAATTTCTGACTTCACCATACCATTTATATGGCCATGTTAACATGGGCTAGTGTCGGCTCATATACCCATTTACCTAACACCCTGTATATGGTAGCGAAAATACTGGAAGGATTTTGAATTACACACTCGTATTTGAAGAATCCTTACAGTATTTTCAAATATGTAATTAGTTCCAGACCGAAAACTATCAAAAATCTAAATTCAAAAATTCTTTACTACCATGTAGGACCTTTTGGAGCACATAAACACGCCTCAAATATATCAATACTTTGGAACAACATAATATCAACTGGTGCGTAGAAGTGGTGGAAGAAACTCAGTCACCTTTACACTCGTATTACTCATTCAATTCTACCTATAGTAGATTCTGTGATCAACTTTACTAACGGTTTTTTCTATGTAGTAAAAAATAAACTTCTACCTAGCCCTTTTACAATACTTTTAAATGAAATTTTAATATGCTCCCTCTATTCCGTCGGCCGTTTGGCGTAGTGGTTTAGAACGGACTACTATGCTGAGAGGTCCCGGGTTCGATTCCCGGCCGGGCAGAAATTGAAATGATGAATTTTAATTTCTGTGAGGGGTCTGGGTGTTTTCTATGTATAATTTGTATGTATTTACAAAAAAAAAAGTAATTTAAGTATGTTTATATCCGTTGTCTAGTACCCATAGTACAAGCTGTGCTTAGTTTGGGACTAGCGGCGCAGTGTAAAAATGTCTAAGTATATTTATTTATTATTTATTTTATTCCAGGTACTGCGCCCTCATCCAGCGCCATCTTGCTGATCGCCTGCGCGTGCGTGTGCCTGCAGCGCGCGTTATGATCCCCCCGCGCGCCGCGCGCCGCCCCCCTTAAGGGGCCATCCATAAAGTACGTCACACGAATTTTATGATTTTTTGACCCCTCCCCCGTCCTTGTCACAGGTGGTCACATTTCTGAAACCCCCCCTCCCTAGTGTGACGTCACATGTTTTGCAATTTCACATCGAAAAATTATTAAATTAACAAAAAAAATAGCAACAAATAGAAACAATAAAATCACGCGCGAGGTACGGTGCGTTTGGTGGCATTATAGGCCAGTATAATTAGATTTTAAATCTGAAATAATACCTACAAAAGATTTTATTGATTTAATGGCTTCATTGGTTGCACATAGACTCTCTTAGGTTTTCGACTTCGACGGAGTTGTGCTTAAGTGGTGGGGGTATTTTTTAGTTTAATTTATATTTCAAATTACGCGATTAGTACCTCTAGATATATTAGATTTTGAAATGTGACGTCACGAAACTTTGGACCCCTCCCACCCCTTGTCACACCATGTCACACTTTGTCGACCCCCTCCCCCCCTCTTTACGTGTGACGTACTTTATGGATGACCCCTAAGCAGTACCGAAACTGAATGTTGTGATAGACACTTAATGAAATAATAGTCGATTCTAGTGTAAGACATATACTTATTTGAATGTTGCCGATTACTATATGTGAATATGTAAATAAATTCATTAGTTACTGATTTTTGGTGTTTCATTTTGTAGTGTAGGTTACATTGATCTGTTTAATAATGTTGCTTAAAGGTCATAGCAGACTAATATCTGTTTAAAGCCTGGTCCGTGAGCACGTAGAATCCCGTCCAATGACCCCAAGCTATCCATCCTTATCGCTCGCGCGTAATTATATTGCTGTCGCGACTGTGCGAGCAACATAATTACGTGCGAGCGACAACGATGGACAGCTTGGGGTCATTGGACGGGATTCTACGTGCTCACGGACCAGGCTTTAGCAGACTTATCAACTCGGAAAGGGATCAACACTGTATCACCTTTCGCGCGCTGTCAACCGCGAGGCGAGGCGTTTACGTTACGGTGCGGATAAGTGTGCGTTGCAGTATGGAGTTTCGTACAAGGAATACTGACTGCCTCAAGTTGATAAGTTGATACGGTTACGATTCCTTTCCGGGTTGATAAGTGTGCTACGTCCTTTAATGGGAAAGAAAGTTATACCTAAAATTGTTCACTGAACAACGTTTTCAAACGCTGATCATTTTTCTTTTTCTGTAAAACGATATAGGTAGTGTTTTACTGTTATTTTTATGTACTCAACTAATTCCTTAAATATTTTTCCTTCCATGTAGCTACACCTCTATGTGAGTTTTTCCCGGGAATACATTTCCCACGAATTTCACACAATAAGAGGATATCGTTCCCACTTTACAGTGCGCACTGGAACCATGATATTTCAAAAGAATTATTATCAATAGCAAAATATTTGTTTGGAATTAAAAACAATATTGTGCACAGGCCAAAAATAATGCACAATATTCAATATTACATAGGTACACGCTATTAATTCACTCAATATATTTTTGCTACATACAGTTATTCACTCTTATTTTCCAAAGGAAACGTTGTCTAATGCAATAGAAAGATACCTTTTTCCTTTAAATAATCTCTCAAGACAAGAGACAAGTCGAAACTTTAAATAATAATGAGTTTAAGCCGTGTACCTATGGTTGCAGGTTCGAAACCTGCCGAGGTAATTTTACAATAATATGCTCATTATTGTAAAATTACCTCGGCAGGGCATTTATAAATTCTAGAATCATGAAAGTCATTATTCCTTTGAGTTAGTAAGGTGGCTTCAAAATCTTTTTACAACGTCACAACTTAACTTTTTTACCACCTCTAAGTTTAGAGATCTTAAAGATCGCTTAAGTAAAGCTATTTTTCACAGGAAAAGTGCGCGATAAATCTAGGTTAATCAATCAATCAATTAACACGAAAGAGGATCAAAAGTTCATGGCCAGAAAACCAAAGAAAGTCTAAATATATATAATTCAAAGGTGACTGACTGACTGACTGACTGACATAGTGATCTATCAACGCAGAGCCCGAACCACTGGATGGGTCGGACTGAAATTTGGCATGTAGGTAGATGTTATGACGTAGGCATCCGTTAAGAAAGGATTTTACGGGGTAAAACGGGATACACGCGTACGAAATCGCGGGCGGTCGCTAGTACTACATAAAACTGAATGTCTTTTCTAGCATTAATATCCGTAAAATATCCCAAAATCTCAAGTTTCCATAAAGGATGATGGGCACAAATGTATGGAAAGTGGTACCCGCTCCAATAGCCATAACCAATATATATTTTAAAAGGCCTTTAGATGTAGGAAAATGTCTGCTATGGGGCCAGATCTAATTCACGTTTTGAAAGCAGTAATTCCACTAAGTATTATATGAAAGTATAACACAATCATCCATGTATACGAGTATGTATTATGACTACAATCTATTAATATAACTAAAATAAGCATTGAAAAGGAAAGGATTATACCTACGATGAACTACCCAAGCTATTAGACCTTTATTCGCTTTCATCATCATCATCGTGATCATTTTAGCCATAGGACGTCCAGTTGAACATAGGCCTCCCCCAATGATTTCCACAATGGCCGGTTGGTGGCGGCCTGCATCCAGCGCCTTCCCGCGCTACCTTTGTGAGGTCGTCGGTCCATCTTGTGGGTGGACTTGTTGGGTCTTGTGGGTTTATTCGCTTTAGCAACCAATAATAAAACCCTTAAGAAGTAATAAAACTTTATCCCTTTTAATAATAAAAGTTACACCCTAGTTGAACTCTGGCTTAAAATGTCATTTGGTATGGAAATGTCATTTTAATCCAAGGTTCTTCCTAGGTATAACTTTTTATTAATAAGGGGGTAGTACTTCTTTAAATAAAAATATTTATTTCACAATCATCCCCATCAATAATATAGAGTTAAGGAAGGATGCTGGAACAGTAAACCCTTCCTGACTCGCATAACCTAAGTACCATACGATGGACACGTATGATACTTCTTCTTTTTCTTCCTCGGTCTCTTCCTCCCTCACTGATGAGGATCGCGACCACAGATAGTGTTCCTCCACAGACTGCGGTCATAAGATGTGTGGACCGCACGATGCAAACTCCCGCCCACCGTCTTCCTCACCGCGTCCGACCATCTCGTCGGTGCCCTGCCCCGAGCGCGTCCCCCTTCATACTGTATGATACTTAGGTTACACAAAAAGTATCTTTATCTTCGAACGCAACCAGATCTGAGGCTGGTGGCCATAGTAAATGTTGTTTGTCTTGGTAAGACCTTTCAAATGACACTACAAACATTACTGTTGGAGCCGGGTACCATTCTGCAAAAAAGTATGTATATCTTCGTACACAACCAGATCTGAGGCTGGTGGTCATAGTAAAAGTTGTTCATCTTGGTAAGACCTTTCAAACGATACTAGACTCATATCTATTGGAGCCGGGTACCATTTTGCTCATTGTCCTTTCTCCCAGATACTTACATCATACCGTTCCACTCAATTTCACACAAAATGTAAAACACTTGAAACTGAAAACTTAACTGTAATACAATCCACGATAACTCAAGCAAGACCCAATTCCGGTATTCAATTTGAGGACTTGCGCCGCGACAAACGCGACCAGCTATTTTATTTTAGAGTCCAAACTTGGAAAGTGATACTGAGTGAGACCAGAAATACGATGCTTAAATTCTTTTAATATAAGGTTCAGATTTGAGATGGACTTGGACGTTCCTGAGATCGTTACTCCAAGCCGCGCTCTGAAGGGCCCTACAATAAACCAGCTCGAGTCAGGCCAGAGGTATACGGTGCTTGATAAAAGTATGTGGTATGTTTTATTAGAGAAGTTGCTGGAACTTCGCCGTTTTCAATTTGCCAAGAAATTAGGGTGTAAGAAGTTTCGTTAAGTTTGCAACTTGGATTTTAGTATGCGATCTAATCGAAAGAGTTGCCGCAACTTCGAGACGCAGAAACTCGCGTTGAGTTTGAGCGATTCCGTCGAGTTTAATAGATTTCGCGTAAATATGTTGGTAAATGAATAAAATGTTGTAATTTAGACTGTAAAAATAAAAAGAGGCTGTAGAGCAAGTACATGAACATAAAATTGTATTGTTTGAAATCAAAATTGTATTACTTACGTTAAAATTATGTCAAAAGTCCACTTTTGCATGCCGTGGCAGCCTGTAATTAAGATAGCACTAAGACAAAATATGTATGTAAACCCCTTTGCTTGTACTTGTGTGTCTTGTTGGTTGTCCTAAATAAATAAATAAAAATAAATAAATCAAGTTCAATTCAATTCAATAATAGAGATATTGAGGGTTAATCAAAAACTTACCTGAAAACCTCCTGATTAAAATTGGAATTAACTGACCTTAAAATATACCTATCATTGTATTAGAAGCCCTACCACCCACTTAAAGAAACGTGGAATGTCTGACTGTAAGAGACAAATTAAGAAAATCTGATCATGCATCAGAACAAAATACCAAATGACGGCATTTATCAATGAATTTTAAGGCAATATAATAATAACTAGCTTTCCGCCCGTGGCTTTGCCCGCGTGGCATTTTGTCTGTCGCAAACTTTATCGTGCGCGTCCCTGTTTCAAAAACCGGGATAAAAACTATCCTATGTCCTTTCCCGGGACTCAGACTATCTCTATGCCAAATTTCATCTAAATCGGTTTAGTGGTTTAGGCGTGAAAGCGAGACAGACAGACAGACCAACAGACAGAGTTACTTTCGCATTTATAATATTAGTATAGAAGTATAGATAGTATAGATATAGATAGTATAGATCAATGCCCGAGATTCAATTCAGGAGATATGCACTTATTATTTATTTTATACCCTTAGTTTGTACCCTAATTCAGACGAGGGCATAAAGCGAGCACAGATGTAGAGCATTTCTTTGTAATGTAACTGTTAACGATCTTACGAATAGTACAGGTAAAATGTATGACGTTTGGTTCGTGATATTTTGTAGAGCGGTTCGTTGTTCTGTTACACTTAAATGCTCCAGTCTACACTCACCTTTAGAATGCGGCATATTAATGCAACTAGTTATCAAGTCAGCCACTACTCCTGATAAACGTACTTTAAAATTCCCAACAGCTGCTGCAGCAGAATTTCCTCTAAACTTTCCAATACATATAATTTTATTGCATTCGCATATGGTTAAAAAGTTGCTACTTCAGCACGGAACTAGTGTTATTTTTATATTTATGGTAATATCTTCCTGTAGTACTGGAATTTTGGATATTGGAAGTCGTTTTAGTTGGACTTGGAGTTTGTCGTGTTTGGGCTTCAAATATTTTTTTATATCACACTAATATGTGTGAGTGTGTATGTTTGTCTAAACGGCTGGAGCGATTTTTATAACATTTGGTATGGAGTTAGCTGACACCCTGGATTAACACATAGAGGCTACGTTTTATCGCGGGTAACACCGCGGGGCACACCTAGTTAGTGATAAAAATAATAATGAATGAATCTCTAGGACTGCCCAAGTAAAAACTTTAGATAGTTAAAGGATTTATGAATATTTCAAATTATCTTTTCAGATTTAGTTACAAATCAGTTATCAAGATTTTAAATTATTGTTAGACACTAAGCAGTAGTGAAGAAAACCTGATGCCTGAAAACCGTTGGTTAAACCTACTCCTACCACAAGCCAAAATTCATACATGTAGGTCTAAGATTTTTTTTGCAAGACAAGGCAGGTATTTGACCGCAATCGCACCTGGTGTTAAGTGAGATGCAGTCTAGGATGGTACATATCTGTCCTGTAAGCTTATCACACTGGCTTTAAAAAAGATGCGCGCCGCGATAAGCGGTTATCACGGCATTTTATCGATTTTGATGTCGATAAAGTAGACCCGGCGCGCATCCTAGCCCGTTTGGACAGGTTAGTAGTTAATGGGAAGCAACACGATTAATAATCTTAAAAAAAAATTAAACTTCATTATTAAACGATGTCTTCAATAGCGTCTATAAAAGAGAATAAACTCGCAAGCTGGCTATATGATAGGAAATAAATTGTCAGGGCACAGCGCCTTTTAACAGTCATACTGATTAATGATCTGGGGGCACGGCAGTGCCCCCACCAAGTCGAGCAAAAAAGCGGCACGGCCGTACCATCCTTTTCTCGAAGCAATTCAGGCCATTTTCGACCGCCTGTAACTTCGTTGTGGATAAAACTAGAAGGCTGAATTTTCATTAGCTATGCAGGCATTGTAAAGACACGGTATATTTAAAATTTCATTCAATTTGAACCAGTAGTTTAAGAATTATAACGGGTCAAAGTTACTTAATTTTGTCACTCACTGACTGACTCACTGACTCACTGACTCACTGACTCACCGATCATCAAAACTCTAAGGCACTTCTAGCAGACCTAGAAGCTTCAAATTTGGAATATAAGTAGTGTTTGGTGTATGAATCAAGGAAAAACTAAAATATTTGGGGGCACGGTAGTGCAACCGCCAAGTCGAGTAAAATTGTTCAAATTCGGTCCAGTTTTCTAGATACATAACTGCTGTCTACAAAATACAAAAATAAATGATATTTGGGGGCACGGTAGTGCAACCGCCAAGTCGAGTAAAATTTTTCAATTTCGGTCCAGTTTTCTAGATATACATAACTGCTGTCTACAAAATACAAAAAGAAATGAGATCCCATCAAAAACAATACTTGTCAAAAAAACCAAGTCTCGCAACTCAGTTGTTCTACGGTAAAAAGTTGTGAGATCCATGTAATACCAAGTCCAGGCCAGGAAATCTTTAACGTTTTACATAAATATATTGACTTGGCCATCGCATGAAAACACGTGTAAATTAAATTATTTAGTGCGATGGCCAAGTCAATAATTTATGTAAAACGTTAAAGATTTCCTGGCCTGGACTTGGTATTACATGGATCTCACAACTTTTTACCGTAGAACAACTGAGTTGCGAGACTTGGTTTTTTTGACAAGTATTGTTTTTGATGGGATTATATTGACATCATCCAAACACGTCTAGCCCAAGGAGAACAGTAAGCCCACGGCGCACGGAGACCATTAGTTACAAATTGAGCCATTAGTGGGCTGGCTGCGCGCCAGTGCGCTGTCACTCCGAAGGAGCCGAGTTATTTCGTCGAGTGGATATTTTATGTTGTGGACTGGTTTAGGAAGTGGGGTTTTAAATGTGAGTATTATACTTTGGCTGTAGGCTTCTATTTTATTTCCCAAGCTTAGAGCGCTTTTACTTTAGATGACTTTAGCAGCGCGACAAACGCGTGACAGATGCGCTGCCAATAATTTCATACTACATCTAAATTATACAGGGTGGAAACGATAAGTGATCTCACTCGATTATTTCTTAACTAATACAAGATATCCAAAAACTGGTTACTGATCCTGAAAGTGCTCCACGAGCTTTTTCAAACGGTATCAGTAATAGGTTACAGAATTAACTGGATCTATCCGAAAATTCAATGTTTTCAGCCTCCATACTAAATGTATGCCAGCCGCACAATATTAGAAGTGTTAATTTTTTTTATTAAATAATAAACTCTTAAAGTTCTAAGAGAACTTGCTGTGCATTCTTATTTAAAATTATTCATGGAAAACATTGAATTTAGGCTTTACTTGCTATAATATTATCAAGACATGAGTGCCATGACTATGGCAGTACTAAATGTAAGAGCTCGTGGAGCACTTTCAGGATCAGTAACCAGTTTTTCGATATCTTGTATAGTTTAGAAATAATCAAGTGAGATCACTTATCGTTTCCACCCTGTATAACTCAAAGGTGACTGACTGACATAGTGATCTATCAACGCACAGCCCAAACACTGGACAGATCGGGCTGAAATTTGGCATGCAGGTAGATGTTATGACGTAGGTATCAGCTAAGAAAGGATTTTAGGAAACTCCACCCCTAAGGGGGTAAAACGGGATCCACGCGTACGAAGTCGCGGGCGGCCGCTAGTAATTTATATGACCGCGGATGCGTACCTTCACATTAAAAAAACTCCTCTGTCACGCTGCTGTCACGCTTCTGACGCGCTTCTAACGCCCTAATGTGAAAGCGGCCTTACTCTATTTTAAGCGACTTTAAAAAAAGAAGAGTTTCTTTCCATAGTTCATCAATGATGATGAACTATGGCTGAAATGATTACATCATCATCATTTCAGTCATAGGACGTCCACTGCTGAACATACGAGGTCTCCCCCAATGCTTTCCACGTTGATCGATTGGTAGCGGCCTGCGTCCAGCGCTACCTTTACGATGTCGTCGGTCTACCTTGTAGGTGGACGTCTTTCTATAGTTGGTCCTGGCTAATCATCGTAACGGCCAGACCTATTTTGATGGGAATTTCACTGGTATATAGCTAACTTTATGTGAACTAATTTATGCTACACTTATATTTTTAGTCTTATTGTCCCTAAGCAGTAGTAGGGTTATTACTAGGACTTGTGAAAGTGCTTTTAAGAGCTTACTTGCAAAAATAAAATGAGTTTTATTTTTGAGAAAAGTAAAACATCAGAAATTGAAAACAAAATCCGTGATAAGACTAAAATCCACGCGAGTGAAAAGAACTCAAAGTTTCACATTTAATTAAGTAAAAGTATGAAAAAACCAAGTAATAGTAAGTACACGTGACGAACTTACAGTACAGCATGGCAATTATGAGAGCTAAGAAGTGCTTATAGCTTAAAAATCTAGTGCAAAGTGAATCTTTCCGTATACTTTTAAATCAAAAACCAATAATTTTGTCTCACAAAACACAGTAAAGATGCAGGTGTTCGTGGTAACTTTTTAATTCGTAAAATTTTCACTCCACATTTTGAGGCAGGGTGCTTATAGCTTAGTGGTGAAGTTAAGCAATCTACTCCACAGTCGTAAGCGTCCCGGCTTCGATAACCACGCAAAAGTTGGTCCCAGCTAATATCACTTTGTGAACAGGCCCTGAAATAATGTTACAAAAGTTGTAGGTACGTATTTTGGTAATTTAGCATTTGTAAAGTTATTTTACATGACCCAATATCTATTATTTGTTACCTATGAATTTCACAACTACTGAGCTCAGTAGTTGTGAAATTCATAGGTAACAAATAATAGATATTGGGATAAGTTATCAGCTGATAACTTACTTTGTTTGATAATATTAACAATAGCATATCAAGCTAAAAATTTTATATATAGGTTTTGATCTTATTAAGCTAGTACATATTTAAAAATATTTCTGACTCCAAAAAATTAGAGCTAGGTAATTTTACAAAATGATCGTAAATCGAGGTATAACTATAACTGCTCGTATGTACCATAAGAGCAAATAATTTAAATTTATAATAGCACTAGCTTTCCGCCCGCGGCTTCGCCCGCGTAGAATTTTGTCTGTCACAGAAAAACTTTATCGCGCGCGTCCCTGTTTCAAAAACCGGGATAAAAACTATCCTATGTTCTTTCCCGGGACTCAAACTATCTCTATGCCAAATTTCATCAAAATCGGTTGCGAGGTTTAAGCGGGAAAGCGTAACAGACAGACAGACAGACAGAGTTACTTTCGCATTTATAATATTAGTTGGGATCAGTAGGTAGGTATACCATTACATTACGAGTGACGTTTAGTTCTCAAAACATTTATTTCAGCTCTCACTAAGCACCACACGCGGTTCTCAAGGCCTAACGTTGTCCCTATCGGGATTCTAACCCACATCCACAACTAGTCCGGTAGTCCACGGCTTGATTACATAAAACCAATACCCAAGTTTTACATGGCGGCGTCTGTAGCCCCAGGGAAGGAGCATCAAAATCCAAGTCCCTTTAATTACATTCCGGGGATTCCCACTCAGTTTGTATTTAATTCTTGTCTTGAACGATTTGCTTTATTGCTTTGGATAATCTATTTTTAAAGCCCGACAAAAGCTTCGGGATTTAAGAGGTTTTTACTTAGATCTTGTGTTTACAGAAATATGGGATGAAGGAAAGGAGGGTAGGTAGCAATTTTATTTGACATTTTTGTAATTATTAAAATTTTGGTAAGTAGTTTTACTATAATGGAGTTTAAAGGGCAGATTAGTAAAAGCTAAAAAAAAATTATGCAGAACAAGGCAGGTATTTGACCCGAACTTTAAATTATTTTTCCTATTAAGATGAAAATTCATATTATTACAGCACTCGTAGTTTGCTTATCTGGGGATATCAAAATAGTGAATTTCTTTTAAATATAGATTTAGCATAGCTACAGGGCTAGCCAATTGCTACAGGGCAATACAATAATTACCTGTCATTTTGAATACCAAATCAATACAACACACTGAGCGAGAGAATTATCCGCAATTTCTAAACCACACTCCAAAAAAACACATAGTAGAGCTAGCACTTTTCCCACCTCTCGTTCCCACCACCGCAACTCCTGTAAAATCGTGTGGTAGCAACCAAATCGGTGTTTAACCATCCACCCGCATTAACCTAGGGTCTTTTAAACATAGTACTATAACGCCCTCTAAAAAGCCATCTTATACGCAATACGAAGGGTGGTCACGCGCAGAACCGAATCATTTCGTTCTGAAACAATCCTTTCGCTGCGGAATTACCTCCAAAACGATTACTGGGCGCTAAAGTATTCATAAGGCAGGCTTAGTACGGTTCCAGATATTTACCATTGTACAAACAAGTCAGCCAATGCATTGAGCTTTCATATGTACTAGTATCGTAACGCCCGTATTCACAAACATTACTATGAGGTCTCACAGTGCGCGTGGATGCACAGGGTGACACACGAACCAATCACAGAGCTCTATTCAACGCTGTGTGTTCGATTTGCTGCTTCACTTAAGCAAACATCGATTGTGAAGCTTGCCACCAAACCAGGTGTGACGAGCACGACCACTCAGTAAAAGTGTAGCGACGAAGGAAAAGAATGGAAGAAAAGGTTACATGTATGCAGCATAAAATCAGCCCATCAAAATACAGTCAAGACTCGTAGGTAGGTCCACAACGCAGGCTGTGGTTTTAATCTATACTAATATTATAAAGCTGAAGAGTTTGTTTGTTTGTTTGTTTACTTGAACGCGCTAATCTCCGGAACTACTGGTCCGATTTGAAAAAATATTTCAGTATTAGATAGCCCATTTATCGAGGAAGGCTATAGGCTATACAACACCACGCTACGATCAATAGGAGCAGAGCAATAATTAAAAATGTGGCGAAAACGGGTTTTCACGCATACGAAGTCGCGGACACAGCTAGTGTTTTATATTACAAGGTCTATTATGTACATTATTGAAAAATGTTAATACTAAAATACCTAGTGATAATTATTACCATAGCAGAGTTGCAAGAATGCCAAAGCCCAAAACCCCATACACGTAAGTATCTTCTTCAAATTCCTTAATCCCTTTGTTTGATAATCAAAATTTCGCATAATCTGTTTAATTAAATTACCTGTCAAAGCTGTATTAATTTTTAAAATCACTTATTTGTAAACCGATTGTTCTTGGGCGGGCTGCGCCCTTTTGCTCAACTGGCATCCGCAGAATACCAGTGGTCGTGACGTGCTCTCTGCCGTCACGGCTTATACTGAACAGATGCCATTTTGGTGCATGTACCATACTGTTTGGTTTTGTTATATCTATTTGTTATTTTATTTTGTACTTGCATCGAATAAATACTTTTCTTTCTTTCTTTCTTTCTTTTCTTCACAAAAATGTGCCTAAGTCTTGACTGACTGTACAATTTTAACTGTGTCAGTGGGCGATTTCTCTTAAAATCGCACAGTTCATTTTCCATTCATGATTTGCGTACTTTGCCGAGTATTATGGTTAATTAAATAATGAATAGGGTTACCGCTTACATTTGGGGGTTATTAGGATTTTTAAATCCCAGAGGATTAAGGGAAGTGGCTTTAACACGAATAAACGTCTATTAGAGCGGGCCATAGCTCGTAGGACTGACGGCCTTTGGGGCATAAAATTTCTCGAGTGGGGATCACGGACTGGCTTCCCACTCGATGGACTGCTGATCTAGTAAAAGTCGCAAGCATCTGGATATTGGCAGCGTTAGACCGGTCGTAGTGGAAAAACTTGGGAGAGGTCTTTGTCCTGTAGTGGACACTGGACATCCTATAACTAAAATTCCAGCTGTTTCACTTTAGAACATAGGCAATAATTTAATGGCAAGCTTATGTTTGTTTTCCCACAAGGTGGACCGACGACATCATAAAGGTAGGAAGGCGCTGTACGCAGGCCGCTACCAACCGGGCAACATGGAAAGCATTGGGGGAGGCCTATGTTCAGCAGTGGACGTCCTATGGCTGAGATGATGATGATGTTTGTTTTAATATGAATACAAATACTTAACTATAAATTCAGTTTTATAGACGAAAGATAACAACTGTCTACAGCATTTTTGCGCACGGGTTATGCATAGCTTATTTTTATTGCTTTAATACCTAGAAATAAGAATAACAACAAAGAATTGTTCTGAATTTGCTTTTATGTGTAAAAAATAGAAAAAATCATATCAATGAATGTATGAAACATGAACAAAGAGATGATTTCATTTGTTGCCAAATATTTTTTTTTCTTTCTTTCTTTCATTCTTTCTAATTATTAAAACATACCAAACATCCATCTAAGATTCATTCTCACAAGAGAAATTTTAAAATAGAGTCCAAATATTGAATAAAAATGAAAAATTCTAATTTGCTGTCATGTTCCATAGAAGATTTTTCTCATAAAAATCTAACCCTATCATGCTTTCAGTTTACCGGCCTTGGTAACGTCGTCTCTCAAATCCCACAATATTTTGATGAAAGCATGCCCCTTGTTCTTGCGAATAAGCCCCCATAATTATCTATAAATATATCCCAATGAGAATGTGACGTGCATCTTTAGAGACATTCTACTATGAAGATGGAAAATTCAAATAGCTATAACTCTTTAAAAAGCAAATATTTTCGATTTGTAATCGCACTTTTTTATATAAATTTGTTTATATAATCAGAATATAATAAGTAAAATCCATGCGCAAAAAAAAAAATTTTTTTTGTTGACCGGTGTAATACAACTGTCTAGGGTTTTCGTTATTTAGTTTTTCGGATTTGTTTTCTTGTTGAAGTAGCTAGACCTGAAAATTACATTTGGTCGTAAAAGCTATAAAACTGGAAATCCTGAGAGGCCTTACAAAAGTTTAAGTAGCATGTTTTTGTTTAAAAATAAAATTATTCTCATCTGCTTGGGTGAATCTTTCCAGCTCTATTATTTTAATACATTTTTATTGCATTTATGGTTAGTTAATAATGTTGGTTTAAACACCATTAATAACCTGTCACATAAAAAAAAAATACATAACATAGCTGGTCTCCAAAACTAGTAGAAAACAAGTTTGACCGGTCACAAAAAAGTATTACAAAAGATTGAATTGAACTACCACGAAATTCACGTAATAGGCTAGTTTCCTAAAAAAAATTTTTTAGTCCGTCATGTTTAATATCAAAAAATATTGGACACATATATTTTTATTTGTCAATCTAACAAATAATTACATAGTTATGGTGCGTTGAAGTTCCGCACGACGTCACAACGTGCGGCACTTTTATGCAAGCATTGACGTCACGGCACGGGCCTCTTCTTATGAACTTTGGCGCGCTTTATCTCTTTATATTTTCATTAGTTTGAAAAGTTTTTGATAAGTTAACTGACGGACTAATTAAAACTCTTGCTTTTTGACCCAGGAAACATCCCAATTATTTACATTCACGAAATAATAATTATAGGACTCCACTGCTGAACATAGGCCTCCCTCAATGATTTCCACAATGGTTTTGAATCTCATTTAACGATTAATGTCAAATATACTCAATATAATGTAAAAACGTTACTGAGTTTCTGCTGGCATTTCTCGGAATCTTCCGATAAGTAGGTATATTGAAATGGTTGTGGAGCGAGCCTATATAACAAGTAGGACGTATTATAGTTCCCAGAAAAGTACTTATACTACTCAGTAATCTGTATATTTTCTACATATTCGTTCTAAAAATCTCTATTATAACCGGAAGCCTAAATTACAGAATATTACTTATCTTGGGCTGAGTTGCACCAACTTACTTTAACCGTAACTATAACAATAACCGGTGTTTTTGTATGGAAATTGAAAGATTTTAAGTTAAAGTACAATGGTGCAACTCAGCCTAAGAGGTGTTTAAAAACCTATGTAGAGTTCTCTAAAAATCAATGGCAGTCCACCATTGGACATAAAAACTTTACATGGAACCCATAGAGTATTATCTAACTTTCTTTTTTTTCATCCATTCACTAGCCAAAAAATTTTTACATCATCGAAGGTTGAGCAGGGGACTTTTACTATCCTTCCTGAACGATGTATTTTACACTATTTTTTCATTTCTTTACACACTATAGGTAATCTACGAGTATATCTAATTATCTACTCGTATAAAAGCGAAAGGTCACTGACTCACTCACTCATCACGAAATCTCAGAAACTACAAGTGCTAGGAGTCTCAAATTTTGCATGGGGGTTCCTTAAAGAACGTAGGTGCTCACTAGGACAGGATTTTGCAAAATTCAACCCCTAAGGGGGTAAAACGGGATCCACGCCTACGAAGTCACGGGCGGCCGCTAATGTCTATTAATACAAAAAAACATAGCACACACCAGCGAAGACCCTATAGTAGTTACTATAAAAATATTAATACATTAAGTAGGAAAAGAATAAAGAGTGAATAAAATGTAGATATGTGAGCATATTCCAAGAATAATAAATCTGAGTAATAACTGGAAATATCACGAGCGAACTCCGGAGGAAATTATAATAAGAAACCGGCAATATTGTGAATAAAATCTAACCTTTACCAGTCACTATTCTCATTCAAATGCGCCTAGATTTATTTGCTTTTTGTACTTTTTCCTCAACCTTACTCAATTGGTATTAGGGCTGATATTCCCCTGGCAGAGGCGAGCAGAAATCCTTGATAAGCTTTTATAAGAAAGGAATTGTATTAATTTCGTTTCGTCGCAGAATTGGCGTATGAATGAAGTGGATTCGGTAGGCTTATAGTTTGCAATTTTTGTAAGATACACCATTTACAACACCATAATTAAGGTTTTTATTGTGAGAAACATCCACGGTCTCCGACTCCATCCATGGCTCATCATAATGACACAACCAGACATAATTATCTCTTCTTCTTCTTCTTTTATTATAGCAAGGGCTTGGCAGTCTACTATATGTATCTAAATAGTAGACTCAAATCTCGTTGAGTTATCTCCAAAACCCTGGTCTTTAGACTATTAGATTAGAGTTTTGGGAACTTCAATAATAGGTTTTGTTTTTCTAAGTCATTGACTTCCAAATGGCTATAGTTTACAAATTAAATAAATTATGAAGAATAATAGTAAATAATGGAGAATAACAGCAAATAATGGAGAATAATAGTAAATAATGGAGAACAACAGCGAATAATGGAGAATAACAGCGAATAACGGAGAATAACAGCAAATAATGGAGATTTACTTAGCTTTTTATATTGTTTTTTTCTGTTAGCTCAAGGAATTATTTTGTGTCTGGTTCCCTAATAAGTACTACAAATGGCCCTACCGTAACAAAACTGAAACATTTCTATTGTGCCCGTAGTATATTACTGGGAATGTCGTTCAAGGCAAACGGATCGAAAAAATTACGGCGGTTTGTACAAATCTATCTATTATGAGCTATTCTGATGACGTCAGCAAAGGGACAAAAGCAAAGTGACTGAATATAATATAACAGTTATAGGAAACTATACTATTAAAAGGTAAAGTATAGAAAGGTAAGGTATAGAACTTAGGTTCTTTCCATGTGGAGATGAGATCTTAAAATCCAGATAAGTACCTAATAAATAACACATTTTTTAAATTAATATTGACGGGATTGCCACCATGTACCTTATTAACGAGCCTCCAATATTTCTGCACTGCCACTGTTGCAAGCGCCATGATCATAAGTGCCACTTGTGGTCTAAACTGAATAAATATTTTTGATTTTGATTTGATTTTTTGATTTCACGGAGTAACATTATATCGGAGGCTCGTAAATAAGGTACCTATATACTTGGTAGCAATCCCGTCAATAATAATTAATTATTTTGTTAGTGGCCATGAACGTTTAAAAAAATATAAACATTTTTACAATCCAGAAAAAAGTTTTTATTAATTTGCTTTAAGTTTCATTTATTACATGACAAACATTTCTCATTTAGTGAAGGCTTCTTGAAAAATTTGCATCGAAAATCTTACGTCCTTGACGTTCTAAAACCTTAACCAAGAAAGACACAAATTCACGATACACCTCATCAGGAGGCCACGAACTAATAATCATTCTAGAAACGACATCCTGAGCGGCCATTTAGCAAAATAATAAATGTGGTTGAGGATTCTGAGTGTAGCTTGTTTCCACGTTCAATATCATCATCATTTCAGCCACAGGACATCCACTGCTGAACATAGGTTGGGGGATGCCAATGATTCCCATATCGCGGTAGCGGCCTTCATCCAGCGTCTTCCTTGCTACCTTTATGAGGTCGTCGGTCCACCTTGTGAATGGACGTCCTACGCTGCGTTTTTCGGCGTTTTGTTGCGTTTCCACGTTCAGCCTGGTCAAAACTTTAGGAAAGATTATGCCAGGAACTTTCCTGTTGTGGATAAAAAATACCAAGGTATATCCGAAGACAACCTTCAAAAAACCATGTTTGCCTAAATGTCAAACAGTTGATAAACTTTTTCTTCGCGTAATGTGAAGCTTGCTAATCCGTAATGATATGTCAAGTTGTAGAAAACGCAGCGTGAGACGTCCACCCGCAAGGTGGACCGACGACCTCATAAAAGCAGCAGAAAAGTGCTGGATGCAGGCCGCTACCAACCGCGCGATGTGGAAATCATTGGAGGCCTATGTTCAGCAGTGGACAATGGACATCCTATGGCTGAAATGATGATGATGAAATAATTATATTGTTTTAAATTTTATGTACCTTAATTTTGAGTTTCCGATATTTCGGCACTGTTGCAAGCGCCATGGTCACGGAGCCATGATGAATATACGAAGAAAGGGCATTGTCGTCTATAGGGCAAATCGTCACCCAGGATAGCTAGAGTTCAAGCTTTATAAAGACAGTTTCAGTAAATGCAACTACCCTCAACACCCAAACGCCGGGCGCAAATGAGATGGCCCTGAATAATTCAGAGGCTCGTGTGTTTACAAATATGTATTTGGGCTGTGACGAGGGCTTTCCAAGGCTTTGACGGTGAGGTTGCACCTGTTTTGTGCTGGTGGTTGAGATATAAATTTCTAAACAACTGCTGCTTTTGAGATAGATGTCACAATAATTAGGCTATTTACGGGACTATTCCACCTTCCATTTTCACCGCTGCAACTCCTGTGTAGCCAGGGTCTACAGCTTGACTGCCAATAAAAACCCAAACAGTGAAGGTCAAGTTTGTTCCGGAGAAAATAAAACTGTCATTGGAGCCGCAATGAAATTAATCAGAAGAACATAGAAGGAGTTCGAAGTTAAGGTTCGACTTCCCTCCAGTGCAAAGTGGATGAGGGGAGACAAAACAAAGGTTACTTAACCTCCTCTCAAAGGTTAAGTATATCAGGTGAAAAACTACAACCCATCAGAGTAGGCAAAAATAGAGGCTTACATTCCCCAAGCTGATATCGGCAGCATTATGCATATTTTATACATTTCCTGGGAATAGCTGGAGTGTTGTTGGGTGAAATCGTTTCCCGTACAAGTACATCTCCAACAAAAATACCTGTAAAGTACGAAAACCGGAAAATTACGTACCAATAGTACACCGATCTACAATCTGTCGATAAAACTACTATAGCCGTTTCCTTATACGGTTCTATACAATTCCAATCTCCCGGCGCCGGATCAAATAAATATTTACCACGTAAATACCGGGGCATTGACAAAAGTAAAGAAAACCAATACTTTTAAAGAGACAGACCATTAGTTTTAAATCGAGCCGCTCTTGGCCGGCAGCCAGCAGATAGAGATTGCCATTACACTGAATGGAGATGTCAGGACTGGATACTTTCGGGATCTTGGTTGAGAGAGGATTTCGCCGTAAATAAAGGTTCAATTTCAATTTGCAATGATAAGGGAGCGCGTAGACTTATATGAAGTAGTGGCACGAGCTCTTTCAAATTAGACGTTTTGACAGTCAGACATACTTGCAAGACCGCACACTGAAAATTGTATGACAACTGCGTTGGAATAAAAATGACAGTCAATTACCAACCGAGTGTGCGGTCTTACAAACGCATGACTAAAGTCTTGCTCAAAACAATATCTAATTTGAAAGAGCCCTAAGGCTGAGTAGCACCATACAACTTTAACCGTAATTTTAACGATAACCGGTGTTTTTGTTTGGAGTTTGACAGAATTTTGACGTTGGTTAATGTTAAAGTATGATGGTGCAACCCAGCCTTAAAGATCAAACATATCGTCGCTGTCAGTTCAAAAGGATGTATGTTATACCAGTAGGTTATTAGACAGATCGTGCAATGGCCCAATCATGAGACTAAGTGCGGTATTCGATTGCCCTGCAAAACTTTGTGTATAGCTTTGTGTATAATAAACTCGCAAGTACCTAATTAAATATTTTTAACCCATTTGTCTCATACACGGTCCTGATTTTTGACGCTATCAAATAATGGCATTTTACGCGAAATCAATGTGTCATGGCACCGTGGCGCCTCTCGCGGGCCATAAAGCGCGGCCGCGTAAACTCGACGACTTCGTATATTCAGTGACGTGACTTGAGTGCGTGAACTATAGGAGCTTCGCGCGGCTTTGTCTACGTGCCTTTGAATCTGCCAAATAAGGCTTAAACAGCATAGGGTAAGGTGGGGCACAATGTTACACGGGGTACAATACAATGTTACAACCGCTAAGAAAGTGTTTTGATCAATTCTACCCCCAAGGGGATAAAATAGGGGATTAAAAGTTTGTATGAAACTTTTGTCAATTTTAAATCGATCGGAATACTCACTTAACGCGAGCGAAGCCGCGGGCAAAAGCTAGTTACTTATACATCCCAGAAACGAATTGGAGAAATGGAATTCCCAGCTAGATTTGAGGCCACTCCCTCATACTTAGCATTCGAGACACAAGGGCGCGTCTCACAAACAAGCAGTCGATGGCGAAATATTACATACACGCGATATATCACGACAAAAACTGTAGGGCAACTGGGGCGAGGAGAGGAAGGCCATAAGTCAAGTTTTAATCATTTTAATTTTGTTAAAATTATTTATAGAAGGCCTTGCTCTTGCCTAAAAGCTAATTATGCATGAAGAATTTTAAGTTTCAGAATAGAAGACCTACAACACGGATATTGATAAGATAATGTTAACAGCGTTCCGTCAGTTAAGAGGTAAGATAGCCAGTTCCTCTGTGGTTGAGGATTCCGGGTTTCCGGGTGAAGCTCGCTTCCACCTTCGGCCTGATCATCACTTGCCATCAGGTGAGATACAGGCCAAGAGCTTCCTCGTTGTGGATAAAAAAAAAAACTTTTTACAACATTTTTTTTAACTACAACAAGGAATCCTCAACCACAGAAGAACTGGCTATCTTACCTCTAACTGCCGGAACACAACAATGCTGTTAACATTGTTGTTATGGCGACAGACTTAGGTAAGATATTGTTTACAGCTCGTAGAATCGACGATCTGATGAAGGCAGCGGGAAGCACCTGGATGCGAGGCGCAGGACCGGTCGTTGTGGAAATCCGCCGCGCCTGCCCGACTCGCGCCCACGCACCTCGACCGCACCACCGTGGTGAGTGCATCCACCGGCCCCAGTGGGTAGAGAGGAGCAGTGGTTCTCTCACATATCGCATGGTGCAGGTGTTGACCGGGCATGGTTGCTTCGGGAAATACCTGCACCGTATTGGTCGGGAGAGGACACCTCAATGTCACCATTGTGGCGCCGATGTCGATACAGCGGAGCACACCTTGGAAGACTGCCCAGAATGGACACAACAAAGAGCTGCGCTATGCGCAAATATCGGACTGGATTTAACACTGCCGGCGGTGGTTAGAGCCATGGTCGGCAGTGACAACGGATGGGACGCGGTGAAAGTCTTTTGCGAGACTGTTATGTCGGCAAAGGAGGAAGCCGAGCGAGCCAGGGAGGTAGATCCCCTCGCTGACCCTGCTCGGCGGAGAAGGTTGGGCCGGAGGCGACGTGCTTTTGCGCGTCGTCTCTGACACCTAGTCAAATACTAGTCATAGCGTAAGGTCCATTATGAGTGCCGGCGGATAGACCTTTTACACCTACCCGCTGGCCTCCATTGTATATTATGTAAATATAGATAATCACTTTGTACATGTGTATAATTATATATCATTTGTATATAGTTGTATATCTCTGAGTGGTCAGCTGCAGTACAACAAACTGTAACTATAAAAATCAAAGATGGCGTGGTCGAAGTTGGAGTCTGCACGCATAGCAGACGGTCTGCGCATAGGTGGAACATGTCGGGAAAGGCCTCGCTACACCGGCTCCCACCTGTGCTCAGCGAGACGGAGATGGTGGATTTTTAGTGGGTAGGCCCCTCCCTTCCCACATAACCCGCCGCCTGACCACAGTGGCGGGTATGCAACTCAATGCATTTTTACCACCGAAAAAAAAAAAAAAAAAAAGGGTATCCAGGGGAAATGTCCCCCAATCGTGAGCGAGAGTCAACCTAGTTTAGCCTCGTCTGAAATTTTTCGAGTTTTCGAGAGGGTTTCGAGATAATCTAAAAACTGATAATTTCAGACTTAGACACTTCTTCGTGGCAACCTTCATAGTCAGTCTCGGCCATATCACATTAGGCAAATTGGTCGGAAACGCGCCGCCATTGCGTTTGCGCAATGAATATGAAAAAGTCCGCCATTTTGTGTTCTTATCCTTCAAATATTATTACGGCACAAAAAATCAAAAACAGTATTACAATAACACCACTTTAGTACCTATCCGTCACCTATGTTTTACAAATAAATGACTTGATTTGATTATTTCTGACTGGCTTTGAAATTGAAATTGAAGGCGTCCATAATAATTGAACGTTAAACAGATTTTCGTAGAACACAGCTAAGGCGGAGTTCCACCACCTTATTTTAACCGTGACTATACCCATATCCGGTGTTATTTGTATGGAGTTTGACAGACTTTTGACTTTATAAAAGTTAAAGTAAGATGGTGCAACCCAGACTGAGTGTGTAAGTGGTAGGGTTAAAGTAATACTGAGACGTGTAAAAGAGCTTTCATGAGCCTATTTGCAAAATTAATTAATTTGAATTTGATTATAAGAATAGTCGGGGTGGCGTCTGCCTATAAGAATCTTACGCCCGTAGTTATTCACAAAAGATGCTTGCTTAAGTGAAGCAGCAAATCGATCGCACAGCGTTGAATAGAACTCTGTTATTGTTTTGTGTGTGACCCTTTGCGGCCACGCGCACCGTGAGACCTCAAAGTAATGCTTGTGAATACGAGCGTTAGATCAAACACAGCATCCATTTTGGAAGACAGATGCCACAAAACACACATAAAACTGCGCAATCTTCTTTTCTTCGTTTCTACTAAAAAAACTTTTATTCCAGTATACGGAACCCAATCCAACAACACCATACTCCCGCTTCGCCGTTTCCTTGAATATTTTCATTAAAAATGTATGTAGTCCGCGGTTTTTGGGGTAAGCAGCGGGTAGACGCTCGTGTGGCGCTTATGCTCTATTGCTTTTTGCTCGCCGTGTGTTTGCTCAAAAGTAGGGCAGCCATGCTTCTGTGAAAACCGAATAATAGCTGTAAACGACAGCCAATGGGGCGTGAAAAATCCAAACGTTAAAATGTCGGTATCATTATAGTCAATGAGCTGCTATCAGGTTGACATTGACATAAGTAATGTCAATGTCACCCAAGAAACGTCAGATGAGAGGGACGCGCTTCTATACTAAGTGATAAATTGTTTAAAATGAGGCAAATATAATGTGAAAGTGAACTGAGTGGATGAATCCAGTGTTTTATTTATGAGAATAGATCTACCGACCTCTAACAAAACCAAGAAACTTTATTTTCCCAAAAAATGCCCTGACAGCTATCAAAATACAATCATAAAAATACTAAAAACAAAATAAAAGATATCAAAATGTATAAAATGTATAAAAAACATAGACAACTATCAAATATGTTTGGTCCACCTATCAGTTCCCAACTGGAAATATTCGAAAACTCGAGAGACTCGTTCTCTTTTTTAACTTGGAAGCTTAATTTTTTATTCAAAAACCCTTCTTTTTCCATGTCATGCCTACACGTGTTACTAGGTACATTATTAATAATGTTCCCATATTACCGACCCAAATTACACGTAATTAGTAAGGAGATTAAAGGCTTGAAACTTTACTATCCGAAAATAAAATTACTTTCTATGGGTATAATATGGAGCCACGTGTCATGTTCGTGGGCCAACGTGAGTCTGAAGGAGATTTCTACTAGCCATATTTATCTAGTTTTTGTGTACATATTTTCAAATTAATAAAATAATCATAAAGCTTACTTTTTTTTCTGTCTCCATTTTTCCGATTTTCTCTAGTTTTTGTATTGGAAATTCAGTTTCAGTTTGCTTACAGTTAGGTATGGCACTAGTTATTTTTATTTTATTTAAATTATACTTTTTTTTTCGCTGGGATATTCTTTATGATCAGGAGTTAACGGAAAAAATCTTTGGAGTAGGCTTTTATCTAACCGTGGATGGTACTTAATTGAAACGAAAGACTTGACTTCCATTCTGACTTGTGGTCACCCTACCGATTGCATCCGTCAGTCGGTCGGCATGTAAATTCCGGACGGATTCAGCTGTCTACCCGCAGTTTTTGTGCAGCGGCGACGCGCTCGCGGCGGTGATGCGATTGTGATGGGATTCGAGGGGGACATGGTAATTATGGGACAGGCAAATAGGACTTATTGTCTAGAGATCGTTTGAAACTTAATAGCGTCTACAGGAAAGAAGATTCTTATAAGAAGTTATCTTAAATTGGACCCATAAACTTATAATTTTTGTGTCTATTCTTTTTCTTATGCTTACCAAAGCATATGTCCAACGGTAATACATACATGCTGTAGAATCTTTGCTACATAATGATCCCTCCCTACAACATAATATTAAGTTTCGTCTAAATTATCTAACCCATCCCTCGCCGAAATAGCGGACACGTTCACAAAAAACATTCGCAAAAATTACAGCCACAAATAGAGCCATCCCCAGCAATCTTACAATATAATCCATAGAAGTCCGCACAACATGTGAATCTAAAACACTTACGACGCTCACGACACGACGCGAGTGTCGTGCCGCGACGTGAATGCTGATGGCTTGGTGTTGATTTAGACAAGTACCTACTTAATGCTAGGGGCGTGCGTTGCATGGCAGTGAAGCAATGCCTACCTGCCAAGGAACATTTTATGAAATTAACCTACAATAACTTTTGTTTTAAATGTAAAATGATTTAGGTTATGATCCTACCTAGGTACGTGGTCAGTCAGTCTTATAAAGTCCCAACGGATCTACAAATCTACCATGGATTTATTAATCTATATTAATCCATGCTGCCTACCATGTTTAGAATAATAATAATAGTAAATTCATAACAGGACTAAAAGAGCTATTACGAAATGCTATTACACCATAAAATAATATCTAAGACGATAAAAATCATTAGCTATGTACTCGTACCTATCTAATAATTATAACTTTCATACCTGTAAAAAGAAGCCTCCTCTCTTATAGATTTTTAATTTGCAGCACCCAACAGATGACTGTGAACCCTTCACAGTCATCTGTAACCATACAGTACTAATATGGAAGCAATAAACGTATTGAGTATAGGGATACTTATGGCTGTATGTTTCAATCTCAAATGATCTGATGAAGACGTTTAGTCCGAGAATACGCGTAGCATCAATAAAATTAAGAGTGACAACACAGTGTTACACAACAGAGAAAGAAAGAACGCAGAAAGTTTTCCTAAACAAATCCATTCTTTCCCAAGACTCATCTCTCGCCAAAACATTCCCGAGGACACAAGATGTCAATTCGAATTCAACAAAAACCACCAATCAACCATCCGACATTAACCCCCGATTTTTACGCCGCTGTTTACCCCCCGGGGGTGTTTGCGACCCCACTGCTTATGTTAATGAGCACCGGGGCAGTTCTAACTGGTTTATTGTCGATTTGCCAGGACCCGGTCTTTGAGACCGCAAAAGATCGCGGAATAGTTTCCTTGGAGGTTACAGGGTTGAGTGGCGACTGAGCATATTTTACTTTTTTACGCTAAGTGTTCTTTAATGCGCGTAAAAAATATTTTCTTTACGCTACGTCTTGTATTGTGTTTGGAATATGAATGAAGTTGTATATGTGGCGACATCGACGTTACGCCACTTATACAACTTCATTCGTCAACAGATGGCGCTGTTACAACCTCACTATGGCATATACCACGGCGCGTACAATCCTGCATCGCGGTGTCGGAGTTTTCTGCCATAGTGAGGTTTTTACAGCGCTATCTGTTGGTCACTAGTTTGTAGTGGCGTATCGTAGATGTCGCCACATATGACTTCAGATAAAAGGCGTTATGTATCGTCAGAAAAGCGAAGCCTACCTAAAATAATCTCTCGGACTTCTGCTAGCGCTGTATTATATGCACTTTTGTTTCTCCAGGGACTTGTGCCTATACATAATTACATTCAGTCATTTGGATTATTACGCTCTTTTTTCACTGACACTGCTAATAAGAAAAACCATCGAAAGTGTATTGTCCACAAACGGAAAATATGTATTATGCCGCCATTCATCATTTTAAGTTGCTAGCGCATTTATTTAATAAATATTTTAAAGGATTTTTAACACTCTACCCTAAATAAATAAAAAATATGGCCGCCTGAAAAGTACAAAGACACAACACACTGTAAAAACAGCTATTGTAAATGAAATTATCCATAAAGAAAAGAACTTACCTGGAGCAGGACAGTGGACACCTGAAAAGAAAAATAAACATCATTAGTGTTGTTTGAGCTGTAAACTACTATAAATGGCTTGAACGGGCATTGAAAACGCACCGTGGGACGTCCACCTACAAGATGGACCGACAACATCGTAAAGGTAGCAGGGAAGCCCTGGACGCAGGCCGCTACCAATCGATCAACGTGGAAAGCATTGGGGGAGGCCTATGTTCAGCAGTGGACGTCCTATGGCTGAAATGATGATGGTGATGATGACTCAAACAAACAATAAGACAAACGGGATGTTCGAGTGAACGTTAAATTAATACACGTATACGTGCGGGATCCTGCCAAAAACAGTTCCTGCAAAAAACGGGAAACCAGCCCTTAATATAATCAGTTGTGGAGCAACCTGTAAGCCATTCCGGATTGTCTGTCAGGGGTCAATGGGGCCGCGATCACGGACGTGATGCCGAATTTAGATTCGCGATCATCCGCCTTCAAGCGCCCAGATTGTCAGGTAATACCGCCGTTTTATTGTTATTATGGAATAAGAGAGCTTCGTGGTAACGCTTTGAATTTATTTCAGTTATAAAAGCACCCTTAAAGCACTAGATGAAATTAAAACGTTTTAGATTCATGAATGGCACTTGAAACTAAAGGCAAACTAATAATTACTATCCGAAAACTGATTATTTTACAGGTTATTAATTCCACGAAATAATTTTAGATCAATTAAAGTGTCATAGTTTGACATCTGTATTTTTTTTTTTTAACTGTTTTGAAATGTGGCCAGTTGGCCGCAGATTATATTATAGATAACATTTTTTTTTGTGAGAAACAATTCCTTCACTAAAAATGCTTGAATAAACTTACACGCTAAGTTATTTTTTTTTTTACGATTTAAAATAATATTTTTTTATTATTATGTTGATCCGTATGGTTTTTTGCTATTATATTAGTATTATAATATTAAAGTAAACTATTCACTAAGGCTTAATTTAGTGGAACTGAGACGACGTAATTAACAACATGATTATTGAGACAAATTAATACTAAGTATACTATGTATTTTTGACAGTTGCCTGTCTATAGATAGCAAAAATTCATCACCAAGGGCCGTATTAACGACCCGGCTGCCATATTCGCGGGGCCTTATGTTTGTGTTTCGAACAATCCCGAACTTGAGTTAATTCAATTGTGATCGAGAGCGCTGAAGTTTCAGGTTCGATTCCTGGAGCAGTTTATTGGACAAACTTTTGCATGCTGCTGCTTGATGCAGTTGATCTTGGATAGTTTCAGAATTAATACCAAGAAAATCTTGACAGTAAATGAAATTGGAAATGATAAAGACAAGATTTCTATAATATTCAAGAGCTGATTGGATTTTGACCTTTTAGGGTAAATTGAAGAGGAGTTGTGGATTTAAATGTAATAAAATTTGGAATACCTACCTAACAGAAAATTAAATAAGGAGGACGTAGATCGTCTAGTATTTCAGATTTCCATAATATGGAGTTATTTAATTTTCCATTGGTCAAATAGTAGATTTGATCTACACTCTCCAAGCAGGTTAGACGATATAGGGAGTGTAGATACAGCGTTATAAAATACTAGCAGTGCCCGCGACTTCGTACGCGTGAAAATCATTTTTGCTCTGCACCTATTACTCGTAGCGTGATAGTATATAGCCTATAGCCTTCCTCGATAAATGGGCTATCTAACACTGAAAGAATTTTTCAAATCGGACCGGTAGTTCCTGAGATTAGCGCGTTCAAGTAAACAAACAAACAAAATCTTCAGCTTTATAATATTAGTATAGATGTAATTCAGTATGCCTATGTGTCAGTGCCTCGTCGAAAAATAAAACAAATTAACCCAAAGGGAGTACATACATAAAACGTCCGTATTATAGCGTCATTTAAATTCCGACCAGTGGGCTGAGTGTGAATTTACATCAATCGTCCTCTCCAATCTCCAATGAAAATTTTAGTTCTTGAACGTTTCCGCTAGGGGCGCTGTACAATTCGTCATAGGTACATTAATAAATGACATTTTTTCACGCGTTCACCGATGAGCGCGTTTGATGTAAACTCACACTAGGCCCTCTGATTATAAAACCCCACAAAAAACAATAGTTCCATTACAACTGACCGCAAGAAGCGTCTAATTAACCGCCACATACTTGTCCCATTGTCCCCGAGGTCACCACCAGACCCCCCACTTAGCAAAGAGGCTCCCCATAACTCCGGGTTATGTCCCACAATGTCCTCTTCGCAAATTATTTATGGGCAAAATGGCCGCGGTCGCAGATTGGCCAATTACATTAGTGAAACTGTAAAGGCGGTGCCACATACGAGTTCGTTCGTTCGTTCGTTTTAGCCAAATGACGTCCACTGCTGGACAAAGGCCTCCCCCAAGGTTTTCCACAATGAACGGTCCTGCGCTGCCCGCATCCAGGCTCTTCCCGCGACCCTTACCAGATCGTCGGTCCACCTAGTAGGAGGCCTGCCCACGCTACGTTTTCCAGCCCGTGGTCGCCACTCGAGAACTTTCCTGCCCCAACGGCCATCGTCTCTACGAGCTATGTGCCCCGCCCACTGCCACTTGATTTTAGCAATTCTGCGAGCTAGTTATGTCGGTTACTTTGGTTCTCCTACGGATCTCCTCATTTCTGATTCGATCACGCAGGGAACACACACACACAACACACACACACTTACGCAGGGGACACATACGAGTATGTGTCAGGAAATAATATTGACCAAACTTATGGTCTGATAGAAAAAAAACGTATACAGGGTGTCCCGTAATGTAACGTCAAGCCGAAACTGGGTGTTGAGGCAAGTTGTGCTGGTTATCAGAAAAATATAAAAAAAATCTATGTGGCATATTTTATAAATAATAAAATAAATCATTTATTTCCCCTCACAAACTTAGGTTAAATTACATTTGGTAAAAAATACATTACGCTATAGGTACTTAATACTAAGTTTGTGTGGGACTGGTGCCTGAAATAGGTTTTGTTTAAAGCCTGTTCTACAGGTCACCAGGCCCCCACCCGTGGAATATTATATGGTAGTATAGCGGTAAGACCCTTAAGTGCGATAGTTTGCGAAAACAAATTGATGTTTGCCTGTTACTTTACACATCTATTCGAAAAGCCATAGGACGAATTTGTTGTTACTTGACAGTATTATTATAAAGATAACAGAGCAGCTTAATGTAATATGCTCTAATACTAATTATTAAATATTATATATATATATATATATATATATATATATATTTCCAATAATACGCGGGCAGTGCCGCAAGAAAAAGCTGGTAACAAAAATAAATTAAAAATGGCGGTATATATATATTTTCAAAATAATAGGCATTTAAAAAAAATCTAAAAATTCTACTCCAGGTGACGGTCCTTTTACTCGTGTTGCCACAAATCTTCACTTTTTCCACTTTTTTTTTTTGTTATGTAACCCTGAATAATGCTTCTCTAAATTGTTATCAAAATTACGAAACCAGCTGCTCCAGCTTGGATGAAAAAAATACATTATTCCCAAAAAAAATTTCAAAATAAAAATTTTGCCTAGTTTAAACTGACTGTACTGAAAAAAAATTGTACTACGCGAGTGTGGCAAGTAACGTCATAATTTGGCGCATTTAGTAAGGATTCCAAAATAGTATAACACTTGGTAAATTTTTGCTGTAATTGTCGTCAATTTTTGGTTTTTTGGAAATAGTCCCGTTCTTAACTTTATCTACCTTGGTTAAAAATTATTATTCTAATGTGCCCAAAATTCAAGTTTCTGTGACTGACTACCGTACAGTCAGTCACAGAAACTTTTGTCATTATGACAGTAATTAGTAGTTGACATACTGTGACAAAAGTCACCCGTGCGCGCGCGCCTTTACTACCTGCTCTGCCTGCACTTGTACTTGGTAACAGGGATAATAAGGATAATAAGGATATGAAGTTTCGGTTATGGATACGGTTACGGATATTAGAATAATATTATACCGGTTTCGGTTACGGTCACGGATATGAAATCATTTCAGATTATCCGAAAGTTTCGGATAATTTCGGTTACGGAATTATTAGAATTTCAAAAATGTAGGTATAATACAAATAGCAAGATGCTGCGTGAGCGTGACCCACATAGCTACTTTATGTACCAACTAAGACGACACCTATGTATGATAAAGGTAAAACAGGCTGGCATATTAGATGGTGCCAGCGAATGCCAGACAAGTTGGTAACAAATATTAAGATTTAAGGTACAATTCCAAGACGGGCCGCAGACCGCAAACTGCAACCGCAAACTGCAAAACTATGAAATCGGCAGCGCGGCATTGCAGCTGCGGCGTGTATACTGCAGATTTCATAGAGTTTTGCAGTTTGGAATTGTACCCTTAGACTCCGCCTTTATCCGAAACTATCCGTAACTTTTGAATCAGTTTCGGTTACAGTTATGGATATTTTTTTATTTCGGATATCCGATAGTTTCGGTTACGGTTACGGACATCCATAACATCCCTGTTGCTAAGTAAGATGGCCCTCTCCGTCCCGCTCATACCTTTTAAAATGGCTTCTCCACCTCACTTAAGCCAGAAACTTGAATTTTGGGCACATTAGAATAATATTTTTAACCAAGGTAGCTAAAGTTAAAAACGGGATTATTTCCAATAAACAAAAATTGTCGACAATTACACCAAGATTTTACAAAGTGTTATACCATTTTGGAATCCTTACTAAATGCGCCAAATTATGACGTCACTTGCCACACTCGCGTAGTACAATTTTTTTTCAGTACAGTCAGTTTAAACTAGGCAAAATTTTTATTTTGATATTTTTTTTTGGGAATAATGTATTTTTTTCATCCAAGTTGGAGCAGCTGGTTTTGTAATTTTGATAACAATTTACAGAAGCATTATTCAGGGTTACATAACAAAAAAAAAAATTTGGAAAAAGTGAAGATTTGTGGCAACACGAGTAAAAAGACCGTCACCGGGAGTAGAATTTTTTGAATTTTTTTAAATGCCTATTATTTTGACAAAATACCACATAGATTTTTTTTTATATTTTTCTGATAACCAGCATAACTTGCCTCAACACCCAGTTCCGGCTTGACGTTACATTACGGGACACCCTGTATAATAAATATCTCTAGCCATCTTCCTGCATCTCTTTTTATATTTTTAT
Organism: Ostrinia nubilalis; assembly: GCF_963855985.1. Taxonomy (NCBI): domain Eukaryota; kingdom Metazoa; phylum Arthropoda; class Insecta; order Lepidoptera; family Crambidae; genus Ostrinia; species Ostrinia nubilalis. The sequence continues at coordinate 525,235 of NC_087112.1, forward strand.
CGAAATAATAATAGTTAAAAACAAACTTATCTTTTTAAATTAAACAAATACCTACATACGTGTGTCGGTCGGTCGGTCGGTTGGTGTACAAAACCGACATCGCGACAGATGGATACGAAAAAGACAAGGCGGAATTGGTCCAAGAACCAATAGCGATTTTGATTCGCCTTCGTACCTGGGTGTAGTTAAGGAATCCCCATATAATTACCATTTAACAGTACTGCTATTGATTCTAGGACCACTTTCCTTATGTAGGTGGTCAGTGTCTTTTTGAATGAATTAACATAAAAGTGGTTTCAGGAACTATGCATGTCAGACCTAGGGATATTATCTGTTGTAAAACAGATTTTCAAACGACACATTTTAAAAAGGTACTACAACACGTCATGGTTGCTTATCGTAGTGTGTTCTGCCCCTTATGCGGCAACCTTCCACTGGGACTAAATTTTTTAGCACTAGAAAAAATGCCGGTCGAGCTTTCTTTGTTTCGGGACCGTGAGCGGCGTGCGTTTAGCTTTAGTTAATTATTTAAACAAAAGAAAGGCCACACTTAAGTACACCCAGTGCTTTACTTTATATACGAGTACATACGTGACTTAGGTCCATTTTTATGAAACGAGCGTGTACCTTCTCTCAAAAAAGAGGCAAGTTGGTGATACACGCTGAATGCCTCGAATAATAAAATTATACCCAAGTAGCAATTGGTATTAATGGCAAAATCTTACTTGTCTTAACCCGATCTAAATTTACACTTAAGCTAAAACCAAATTAACTTAGAATAGAGATTTTTTTCTTTAAGACTTTATATTCTTCATCGAGCGCTACTTAAGCAAATTAAGAATACCCAAAACCAAGTTAAGTATTCTTTAGATAATTTGGTCTTAAGTTATTCTTAGCTTAAGTTAAAAAAAACTTATTTTACTAAATCAAGATTTTTTGTATGCTCACTTAATACTAAATAGTATAGATAAAGTATTATTTAAGTGTTGCAATGTAAATGAAGTATTCGTAGATTTACTTAGGACTTTTTAAAGACCATTGTCTTAGAAATAGTTTTCTGAAGATTAAGTTAATTACTTTTTGACTAGAATTAGTACATTTTGAGAAAAAATACTCTTAACGGGACGATTTCGATAAAACAGGATCACGCACGCCTATTAATTCAAGGTAATGCACCTGCGTGCGCAGCTTATTGTATTAATTTTTGATACAAAATGCGTGCGGTCGCCCGCACACTAAATTATGCTATTACTAGCGGCCGCCCACGACTTCGTACGCGTGGATCCCGTTTTACCCCCTTCATCTATCTTACGCGGTTTAGATTTTTTCATACAAATGTTTTTTCCCGCTCACTCCCGTTACCGTGAGAATTTTGCAATATCCTGTTGTAACTAAGCTTTAAGTTTACTAAGATACCTGCATGCCAAATTTCAAGCGTCTACCTTAAGCGGTTTAGATTTTTTATACAAAAGGATTTTCCCGCTAATTCCCGTTCCCGTGGGAATTTTGCAATTTCCTGTTGTAACTTAGCTTTAAGGGGGTGTCCATTAATTACGTGAGACTTTTAGGGGGGGGAGGGCCAGAAAAACCTCACTTAATCTCACGTGGGGGAGAGGGGGGATGTCGAGAAATATCACGTATTTTTTTCCACAACAAACAGAGTAAATCCTCCGTCTGCATTTCGTCACCGTCGTGGCAGAATTAAATAACTGACAAAACCAAAGTTGCGAGATATTTACGTTTTTGTGTTTTTTTTCGTTAAAAATGGCGATAACTTTTAAGGGTAAAAATAATTTAATGTCGGTCTTTTGATATTTTATACAGCAAATTTACCTTTATTAATTCAATATTCTTAGATGATGTTACTTTGTGTTATTTTAAATAAAAAAAATAAAAATGTAATTATTTAGTTTTGCCACAACCGTATTTTACAACTAAGTTGCAGTTATTTAGTTTTTGTATGTCACTTATTTAGTTTTTCCAGAACCAAAGTATTACAAAAACGAATATTTCCATTGAATAAGTACACTTGTTTAATTTTGCCACACTTTCATTGACCTAAATGTTGATTTATTCATTTTATTTTATTTATTTTGTTAATGCGATTTTAGTCAAAATCGGTAAAATTGTTAAATAAATATTAGAATATACCTACTTATTAAATACTTATAAATGTTTAACAAATTGGTATGGTAACCATCAACATCAGATTCTTATAACATTGAAATTAAATTGAAAGAACCAACATCCAAATAAATTTATTTATTTATTTATTTATTTATTTATTTATTTATTAGGTACACCAACAAAGTCACATACATAATACAGTTCATACATTTTAACATGGTTTAACACATGATACGTATATGACCTCAATTACAGGTATACACAGCATTTCTTTTTACAATGTTAGGGTAATTATACACTAGTAAAAACAAAAATCAATTGAATAGAGTTTAGAGTTTAAGCACCGAACAATATAAAGGATTTAGTAATTGTTCATTTTGTTCGGTGCCTAAGTCGTTCCGAATACAGGCTTGAGTTTTGACTTAAATTTAGGGAGGCTGTCACCGAAAACGTCAAGACCGGTGTCTGTGTCTGGGTTGCCAGCCACCGCTTTATTATACGTTGCACACAACCGGTTAAGTGGCGAGTTTTGGCCTAACTTAGTTTTGCACAAAGGGATGTGAAAGAGGTCTCTACAGAGATAGCGAGAACTTTGCCTTGGAACACGAAAACGAATTTTTTCAAGTGAGTCTTGGGAAACTACCATGCCGTTGAGAAGTTTGTATAAGAAAAATAAGTCTAGCGTCTTGCGACGGTCGCACAGTTTCTGCATTTTGAAGAAATCAAGACGTTCTTCATAGCTGTTGTGCACGGTGATCTGACCGCGACTGACAAAAGCTAGATGTCGCGTGAAAGAGCGGTTTATTCTTTCTATTCTGTTGATGTGTGTGTTGAAAAAAGGATTCCATACTATGCTGCTGAATTCGAGAATAGACCTAACAAGGGAATTATAGAGAGCTATTTTGGCGTCAATTCGACGAAAATCTTTTGTGGCACGTTTGAGGAAGCCAAGCATACGGGAAGCACGGTTGACGATGTTATTATAGTGCGATATGAATGATAACTTTTTATCCAGGATGACACCCAAATCTCTTATCTCATCAACCCTGCCAACCTGAGAACCATTTATTGAGTAAGAGGTCTGAAGAGGGATTCTTTTTTTAGTGAAAGTTATATGGTGACATTTTGCCACGTTTAAGATCATTTGATTGTCCTGGCACCACTGATAAACGGACTCTATATCTTCCTGCAAAAATGCGGAGTCCTCCCAGGATTTAATTTCGCGGTATATTTTCATGTCGTCAGCAAACAGTGAACAATAACTGTGTTTTACGCGCCGTACAACGTCATTCACAAAAATTACGAACAGTACCGGACCTAGGTGGGAACCCTGGGGAACTCCAGAAGTTGCCTTATAGCTATAAGACTCATGCCCGCTCACGACTACAGACTGGGTACGGCCAGCAAGGTATGATTCAAACCATGACAAGAAAGGATCCGCTATACCATACGACTTTTCCAACTTACTCAATAATGTCAAGTGGTCTACTTTATCAAACGCACTGCTAAAATCCGTATATATTGAGTCCACCTGTCCACCCGAATCAATTTCCCCAATCAGTGAGTTGGTGTAGGAGAAAAGATTGCTAGTAACAGATTTTTTTTCCCGGAAGCCGTGCTGTTGATCGCTTATCATGTTTTTTGTATAGTTAGTAAGAATTGGGCATATTAGGGATTCGAAGAGTTTAGACATAGCGGACAAGATGGAAATAGGCCTATAGTTTTTGACATTTTCACGCTCGCCACTCTTGAAGATAGGGACAATGCGTGCCTTTTTCCATTCCTCGGGAAATATGCCAGTAGATAAGGATTTATTGAAGATTTCAGTCAGCGGATAGGCCATTACTGATGCGCACCTTTTTAGGAATAACGGTGGTATTTTGTCGGGTCCTGCACTCTTGTGTACATCAACGCGTTTCAATCTATATAAAACCTGTCTCTCATGTATGGTGACTTTATGTAGTGGAAGGTTTTCAAAAATGTCAACTGTGTGCTTACTCTCCAGCTTGGAAGGTTCTGAGTAGACAGAACTGAATTGAGCTGCGAAAAGATTTACCACCTCACTGGCAGAGCATGCTTTGACGTCTTCTCTGTACATGTTGGATGGAATGGTCCCAGAGCCGGCCCTTTTGTCCTTAATGTATTTCCAAAAGTATTTAGGATTTTTGTGAACATTGTCTTCAACTCTTGCTATATAAGCCTTGTAGAGAGATTTAGTTAGTTGCCTACAACGATCTCGTAAAATTTCAAATTCAATTTTATCACGTGGATTACCAAATCTTTTAAATCTATACCTAAGTTTTTCCTTTTCAGAAATGATATTAATTAGCTTATTATTAAACCATGGGGGATGATACTTTTTACTAGTAGATTTGTATTTGGGAACGTTTTCGATGACCGCCTCGTTAATTCTATCATACAACACTGCAACCATATCATTGACATTTAGGTCTCTAAAAGCATCACACCAGTCCACACTCTCTAAGCATTTGTTGATGCAATCAAAATTTGCCTTATAAAAGTTAAAATCTGAACGAGGTTTGACAGCTATATAGGAGCCTATGAGGTTACCAAAACTTATTTCTAATTGTGGATGATAAGAGTCTAACCTACTGAAAACATTAAGGGGCTTGGTGACTGTTACATCTGACATGTTTGTTAGGACTAGATCAAGTATTCTACGGTCGCAATTAACGACTCCATTACACTGATTCAAACAAGACAGAGACATAAAATCAACTAAGCTATAACCAAGATTACTATTGTAGTTGTGAGGTAATAATTTATTATTGTCGTCATCCAAGGTCCAGGTTATAAAACCCATATTAAAGTCCCCAATCAACAAAACGTTGTCGACCTTAGTTAACACTTCACTGGACTTTGTGAAAAAATTGTTCACATTATCAAACCTCAGTGGCGGAGGCAAGTAAATGGCACATATCGCTATCTTTTTCATATTTTTCTCTTATGGAAGCTCGATGACAATCCACAGATCCTCGCCATCAGTTTCCCATTGCCGAACTCTATACGAGATGATATCTTTTTTAACTATTATCATCACTCCTCCACCTCTGGATTTTACAGGTCCCGAACACGATGAGCGATCCTTTCTGTAGACCGTATATTTGGGATCGATGAACTCATTGTCGTAGATATCGGGCGTTAACCACGTCTCCGTGATGACGATCGCATCGTAGTCGCACTGCATAGCGTTCATGTAAAAGTCTTTTGTTTTGGTTTTCATGCCTCTCACATTCTGGTAATAGATCTTGAAAATAATAGAGATACTCCCAACTCTGCTGTTGCCATCATCGGATGGTTGTCTAGGCAATCAATTCATCTAGAACGTCTCTATTGGAGATAATTTTAGGTCGTGAAGATTCATCCTTACGTACGTAAATTTTACTGTTTCTGACCCACACAAACTTGATACCAAGAGCCTTAGCCTTTTGCCTCGTAGCTGCATGCAACAATTTGTTCTCAGGGGAGAGATGCTCTGCTACGAATATGGGCGCTGCTGCACCACCGATACCAATCGTTTTCGTATTTAGTTTATAGTGTAATAAATATCAAAATTAAAATAATCCAAAAACAATAAAACTGTAATAGGGATCTCTCCCTAGGGATCCATAGGGATCCCTTATCCTCAACGTCATGGCAGAACGACGTTTAATGTCACTGCAGATCTCCGTTGACGCTAAGGCACATCGGCAGTTCAATAGACAAATATGAAAGTCTTTGCGACATGATGTTCGCAACTTTAATACAAATAGTATTAAAGAGGGGATAGAGCGAAACCAAGGCTCGAAAGTGTTCGTAAGAGACAACTCTATTGGGCGAAGCTAGCTGACGAAGCTGAAGACTGCGGAAGGTAGTGTAACGTCAACAAAAGCCGAGATTCTGGGTGAGATTGAAAAGTTTTATGGAAAGCTATATGCCTCGACGAAGATATTGTGGATATCAGCATTATCAGCCTATACGAGATTAGGATGGCTCTCAAACACCTAAAGAACAACAAGGTACCGGGTGATGACGGAATAACTTCGGAGGTTCTGAACGCGGGTGGAACATCGACATTGAAGTCAAGTCCTTCAGAGACTATTTAACTTCGTCTTACTCCAGGGAACAACGCCAGAGGCATGGAACAGAAGCGTGGTGTTACTCTTCTTCAAGAAAGGGGATAAAACCTTGCTGAAGAATTACTTGACCCATCTCGCTTCTGAGTCATGTCTACAAGCTGTTTTCAAAAGTTATCACGAATGATCTCGCGCGTAGGTTTGATGACTTCCAGCCGCCCGAACAAGCTGGTTTCTGAAAAGTAACGGTACATATTGAGGTGCTGAAGTGCTTGTACAGAAACGCCACCATGTTGGTCCGAGTATAGGAGTGGAGTATGAGGGCGATTCCTCTGCAGCGAGACATGAGGGAGATGTTATATCTCCGGATCTCCAAAACTATTCACCGCTGCACTGGAAGACGCTTTCAAACTCCTTCAATAGAAAGGATTTGGCATAAACATCAATGACGAGTATATCACTCGCCTTCGGTTTGCTGACGATATTGTGTGGTCATGGCATAATCACTGGAAGACCTCAAAACAATGCTCGAAGACCTTAATCTCCCAAAAGGTAGGTCTTCGTGTGAACAACATGGAAAAACAAAGCTTTTGTCGAATGTCTATGTTGCGCCGAACCTAGTTTCGGTTAGGAGCTCAAATCTGGAGATTGTTGACAAGTATGTCTACCTCGGACAAACGTTTCAGCTAGGTAGAGAAAGAGGTCGAATCCAACTCGGCTGGGCAGCATTCGGGAAACTACATCACATCCTTTCATCCAAAATATCTCAGTGCCTATAAAGACGAAAATCTACAATCTGTACGTGTTACCACTGATGATATACGGCTCGGGAACGCGGCCTCCTACTATTAGGCCTTGTAAATAAGCTCAAAGTTGCACAGCGTGCTTTGAAGAGGGCTATGCTCGGTTTTTCTGTACAAGAGACAGGGCACATAGTACGCAGAACTGACAGACGATGGGGCAGCAAGGTTCTGGAGTGGAGGGCACGTATCGGAAAGCACAAAGTGGACTTTATAAAGGTAGCAGGAAAGCACTGAATGCAGACCGCTACCAGCCGGTCATATTGGAAATCATTGGGGGAGGCCTATGTTCGGCAGTGGACGTCCTATATAGCTGAAATGATGATGATGATGAAGATAACTATCCAGATTTAACATCTGAGTAATGAACATTGAAATTAAAAGTAACATTTCAAGTAATGTTACAAAAATGAAATAAATCAAAAACACAATTGTACGAGTATTTTGAAACAATGTTTCGGATCGAGTTGTGGCAGAATTAAATAAAGTCACTTCTTGACTTTCTTAGTAAGTATTTTGAAGCAATGAGTTGTGGCAGAATTAAATAAAGTCACTTATTCAGTTTTTCCACGTAAATTCTACAACAAACAGAGTTGTAATTTATGGTAAATAGTTTCACTAAACTGAAGATATCTTTGGAAATATCATAGATATTGTCACGAGAGTAAGACCAAAATATAGGTAACACTTTCTACTATACAAAAAGTGGAAAAAGTGGTTTTTGCCAAAAGTGTCAGTTATTTAATTCTGCCACGACGGTGACGATTTGTGAACGCAGGCCCAGTTTTTGGATCCGCAATTTGCAACCAATGCTTAAATATTAACTAATAGTTAAAAATTGTACTAAAAGTAAAAAAACTGGGCCTAAATTGTTTCGTTTTATCATTTCAGTTATTTTTTTTAGGCCGTTCGGTTTTTTTTAATAAAATCTAATATTTTCGAATCATGGATTAATCTCATTTCATTGCAAATAGGCATTTTGGAAAATCTCACGTGAGATTGGGGGGTGGGGGAGTGGGTCTGGCAAAATCTCATGAAATCTCACCAAGGGGGGCGGGGGGGTTAAAAAATAGCCAAAATTGTCTCACGTCATTTATGGACGCCCCCTAAGTTTACTAAGATACCTGCAAGCCAAATTTCAAGCGTCTAACTTAAGCGGTTTAGATTTTTCATACAAAAGGATTTTCCCGCTAATTGCCGTTCCCGCGGGAATTTTGCAATATCCTGTTGTAACTAAGCTTTAAGTTTACTAAGATACCTGCATGCCAAATTTCAAGCGTCTTACTTAAGCGGTTTAGATTTTTCGTACAAAAGGATTTTCCCGCTAATTCCCGTTCCCGTGGGAATTCCTAAGTATACTATAACCTGCCCAGGAGTACGAAGAATAATTGTACCAAGTTTTGTTAAAATCCGTCGAGTAGTTTTTGTTTCTATAAGGAACATACAGATGGACAAACAGACAGACACAAAAATTTTACTGATTGCATTTTTGGCATCAGTATTGATCACTAATAGTTATTTTGAAAATATATTCCATGTACAGAATTGACCTCTTTACAGATTTATTATAAATATAGATAAGTAAACTCAAAATATAATTTACTAAAATATTGTCTAAAATATTTTCGAAATTGTATGGTAAAGTTGGGTACAACATGATATTATACAATTTAACTAACTAGGTGACAGTAGGCCTACCTTTAAAAAAATCTTAACATAATAACTACCGAAAAATATTTCTATTAATTGTAATCCACACTTATTTACGCTTCTCAATCTTCTCATTTAATAAATTAGAAATACTGTGTGATTAAATTTAACAAAATCACAAATTGTTAAAATTCCATCAAAACAATTAAATAAATACTTTTCACAATAAAATACGTCATGTGTTCATTAATACGGCAAAAATCAATAAATTTAATTGCTTATCTCTGAGTGTCGCAATTACAAAGTTCAAAGAATACTTTACGAAATATGCGGGTGGTGCAATTTACCCGCCCTATATGTTATAACAAAACTTAAAACGTAAAAACCAATTAAAATCCTATTAGAAGTAGAACCATTTTCGACTTCCACACGGACAATCCGAGGAAGAAATCATGTAATTAATAAGTTAGTTAGTAAATGAATTGTTCCTTAATGTATAGCAGGACCAATAATTTAGCAAGACTGAGACAGAATGAAAACTATATAGTTTTAACTAAATAAAACTAAAGATCTACTTGATACCATATGCACTTAAGTAATACTTCATCAAGTGAATTTTAAGTGTAAGTTAAATCTAATGTTTCTAAACTAATACTATGTAAAGTATAACTTGACTCAACTCTTTCTTCACTAAACTTACAAATTCAAAATCTTCTATACTCTTGCTACATTAAGACAAATTAGAATTACCGCCATTATGAGCTATGTGTAACAAAAAATAAATCAGAAATTAACCAATAATATCATAACAAGAGGACATTTAAATTGAAGTATGTCTTTGTTACACTTTTTCTAGTTGCATAAATGTCTAGGAACGTTTGCATAAAATAAAATCTGTAACGCGGCAACGCTATTTCATAACGTTTGTAACGTTATCGCGCGCGAACAACGCAACGTTAGTGTTATCACGCTATCTCGTCTAATAGCGAATCACGCGGAAGTATGGTGCCGCGCCCTTTCCTCGGCCAATCGGCGCGAGGCAGTCCCCCCGCTCGTCTCGCGACTCACGCGGAAGCTTCGAGAAGTTTCCTTCTTCCCGGTGCGCGACGCCAACGTGAACGGTCGATTTTGAGCTAGCCTATTTTATATGTGGAAATATGTAAATTCCCATGATTGTTTGCCACGAAAGTTTTGTTTAGTCGTAAGCTTATGTTTCAATAAATGAATATTGTGAAACCACGACTAAAATGACGCCCAACTCGAGGCCTTAACCTACGAATAGTACCGGCAAAGTACCTACCGTGAGTGCAGCAACGTGTCAAAACCGTGTTTTTACCGGCGTGAAAACAGTGCAATCTCGAACTGTTACGAGTGACGATGACTTCCGCGACGCGATCCAAGTGTGGGGTCGCAGGCAACCGCGATGACCACGACGACCACTCAGCGGCAACGGCATCGGCAGCCGCGGGCGACCAGGGGGTCGCTCAGCACGGCGCCGACCGGCAAGCGACAGCGGCTCCGACCGTGCCCGGCGGCAGCGCCGCGGGCCCGTTCATGACCGAGTCGCAGTCCCTCCTGTCGGCCTTCGCACGGTCCCAACAGGAGGCCAACCGCATCCTCTTCGAGAACCTACTGACGACGCTGAGCACCACGAGCACGACGAGCACGGGGCCGGCAGTACCGCCCCAGTCGCCACCGATGTCGACATCCGAGTCGCAGTTCCGAGGCGGGTCGTTCGCAAAATGCACGGCGCGCTTCGATGGGCGAGCGGACGACGCCGACAAGTTGGAAGCATTTCTGGACGCCGTCACTACATACAAGGAGTGCCTGAGCGTGAGCGACGAGCACGCGCTGCGCGGCCTCCCCATCCTGCTGGTGGATGATGCAGCTGTGTAGTGGCGAGGGGTCAAAAACTCCGTCTACACCTGGGACGACGCGGTCGCGCGCCTACGAGGCATGTACGGCGCCGCACGACCGGCCTACAAAATCCTTCGCGAAATATTCGCGCAAGAGCAAGGACAGCAACGATGCGACGTGTTTATCTCGAAGACGAGAGCGTTGATAGCTAAACTTCCATACGAACTGAACGAGTGTCTGCAGATTGACATTGTTTACGGTCTACTTGACCGACGAGTGCGTAAACGCGTAACCCGCGAAAGTGTTGTGTCGTTAGACGTGTTGGTGGATAGGGCCCGCGATATCGAAGAGTCTATCGCCGAGGTAACGCAAGGGGACGCAGGTAAAGGTCCACGCGGCACCACAAGTACCTATTCCATCCAGAAAACCGTAAGTAGTTCCCCGCTAACTGATAACACACCTACACACTCGCCCTCTAGTTCAAATGACGCAAAAACACAGGGACGTAATCGTTTACGTTGTTCTTTTTGTAAAGTATTTGGTCATCAAATAGATAATTGTCGTAACCGTGAGCGAAATAACAAAACTTCCACGAGCAAAGACAACTCCGAACGTAATAATAATAATAGTTCGCGTAATAATAGTACAATACGGTGTTATGGATGTGGACAGCAAGGCGTAATCAAATCGAAGTGTGAGACGTGTAGTCCGAAGTCTCAATCGGAATTCCACACTTTAGGGTCCCGTCGTACTTTTTACAATAATTGTAAACCCCCCGTAACATTATTATCATCACGTAACAAGACGAAAACTCGTAACTCATCACGTAAAATTCCCGTCATACAGGGTGAAAACGGGAATGTTTTTACAACACAGGGTGAAACCGGGAATTTGTTCACTAAAAATTGTAAGCCCGGGAATGTTAATTCAGTGCGGTATGGTAACCGTAGTTCACCTGTAACACAGGGTGGTAACCTTAGTTCACCTGTAACACAGGGTGGCAACCGGAATTTTTCGGACACACAGGGTGGCAACCGGAACTTTTCGGGCATATTACAGGGTGGCAAATGCGACTTTTCTAGGATGCAGGGTAACGCATCCGAAATGTGTCACAGTGGTAATCGTGTGCAAGATAGATGTGAAATGCCTATCTCACCCGATGTTTTACGCAATTTTCGAGAAATTGCCGATTTTGAGGCGAAAGCCAGTTTTTCAGGTGGTAGTGAGCTTAATTCCGCCCAGGTGAAGGGTGAGCCTCACGATTTTTGTTTCCTCCCTAATCTTACTTTTTATACAGCGGGAGTTGACTTCGACCAGTTCAAACCGACGATCCGTATCAAGATCTTGGGTCATAGCGGTGTTGCTGTCATGGACACAGGGGCTACGAACTGCCTCGCCAGTCCGATGCTGTACCGGACGTTGGTGGACGGCGGCGTACGCTTCATGGAGACGCAGCGATCGATCGGGTTAGCAGACGGAACACGACAGGTACACGATGTCCTTATAGGTGACGTGACTGTCGTCCTGCAGGGTCGAAAAATATTTACCACATTCATGGTGATCCCTGGAGCTGATACGAGGACGCTCCTAGGACGCGATTTCATCCGAGATGCAGGTATTCTCATCAATATCCAGCAGGCAACGTGGAGTTTTGCCGACACACCAGGCCGGCGGTATGCCTTTGTAAAGGACCATGTACCTACCCCTACCGCCGATGCAGAGCTGATGCGTGTCGAGGCCACCAAGCTGAAGCTGAGGGATGATGAAGGTGTTCACCTGAGTGATGAGCAGCGCGACAGGCTTAATGAGCTGTTGGTGGAGCACGCTGATCGCTTCGCTCCCGATGGCAAGCCTACGGATTTCGCGACGCACCACATTAAGACTGACGAGAAGCAGGAGCCTATCGCTTCTCCACCTTACCGACTGTCACAGGGTAAGAGGCAGCTTCTGGAGCAGGAGCTGGATAAGTTGCTGAGAGACGACATCATTGAGGAGTGCGAGTCACCTTGGGCAGCAAACGTCGTACTTGTCACGAAGAAGGATGGCGGCGTACGCCTCTGCGTGGACTATCGCAAACTCAATGCCGTGACGGAGCCGGACCGGTACCCTCTGCCGAGGATGGATGATGTCCTGCACGCCGCGAAGACCAGCAATTTCATGAGCACGCTAGATTTAAGATCTGGCTACTTCCAAGTGAGTGTCGCAGAAGAGGACCGCGACAAGACCGCCTTTATCACACCCGTCGGTACGTACCGATTTAAGCGGATGCCCATGGGTTTGCGCAACTCTGGCGCTACTTTCCAAAGGCTTATGGACAGGTTCAAGTCGAACATCCGGGGCGACGTCTCCGTGCTATGCTACCTCGACGACCTGATTGTCTTGTCTGACACGTACTCTCGACACCTGGAGGACCTGGAAGCGGTGTTTGATAGACTCGCATTATTTGGTTTGCGCATCAACCGCGAGAAGAGTTTTTTCGCCAGAGATTCGGTGAAGTTTTTAGGTCACCTGATAGTTCCAGGAGGAATACAGGTGGACCCAGCCAAGACCGAGGCCATTACGTCCCTGCCGCCGCCGAGCAACCTGAAGCACCTGAAATGTTTTATTCAGACGACGAGCTGGTTCCGGCGGTTCATCCCCAACTATGCAGAGATTGCCCGGCCTTTGACGACGCTGCTAAAGAAGGACGCCAGCTGGAAGTGGGCGCCGGAGCAGCAGTCTGCCTTTGAACAGCTGAGACAGCTACTCGTGACGGCGCCGATATTGCGGCAAGCCGATGAGACCCAGCCGTACAAGCTACGAACCGACAGCAGCGGCTATTGCCTCGGGGCAGTTTTGATGCAGGGGGAGGGGCCCGACGAGCGCCCCATTGAGTACGCTAGCCGCCTCCTGACTGCCGCCGAGAGGAACTACACGACAACGGAGCGTGAAGCCTTATCAGTTGTGTGGGCTGTCACGAAGTTCCGGGGATACATCGAGGGTTCCGAAGTAGTTGTCGTTTCAGACCACCAGCCCTTGAGATGGCTGATGAGTGTCAAGTCGCCCAGCGGAAGACTCGCAAGGTGGGCGCTGACACTGCAAGAGTACAACATGCGCATCGATTATGTGCCAGGTAAGTCCAACGTTGTAGCGGACACCCTATCGCGACCCGCGTGCAGTGAAGAGACCAGCTGTGACCTGTGTCTTACCGTGGTCGATCTCCCAACTCAGAGCGCATCCGACCTGCGCGAGAAGCAGCTTCAGGACCCTGAGATCAAGAGGATTATAGACGACTTGGAGACGGAAGACGAACCCTTTAGGGGGAGACAGTGGTCAAACCGCGGCTACGTGATGTCAGATGGAATTTTATACAGATGTGGTCCTGAATCCGACGAGAATGACGACGCGTGCTTAGTTGTACCGACGAGCGAGAGAGCAAAGGTCCTCGCTGATTACCATGACGCACCGACGGCTGGTCACATGGGAGTCGAGCGCACGCTGCACCGGATCAGTTCACGATTTTATTGGCCTGGTATGAGAGCGACTGTGGCTGAGTATGTGAAGAATTGTGTGCCTTGTCAGCGGTATAAAGCTGATAACCGCAAGCCAGCCGGCCTTCTTCAGTCCCCTGCCGGAGCCCGCCGTTTTGAAGTAATGTCTGTCGACCTTTTCGGTCCATTGCCGGAGACACCCGCGGGGAACCGATGGATTTTGATTGTCGAGGATGTTTGCAGTAGATGGATCGAACTCTTCGCATTGAAGAATGCCACCAGCGTAGAATGTGCCAAGACCCTTATAGAGGAGGTTTTCCTGAGGTTCGGTGTGCCGAGGAGGATGGTAAGCGATAATGGCGTGCAGTTTGTTAGCGAGATCATGCAGCAGGTCTGTAACACGTTCGGGATCGATCAGTGCCTGACGCCATTCTACCATCCTGAGGCCAATCCTGTGGAGAGAAAGAACAGAGACCTGAAACCTCAGCTGGCAATCCTGGTGGGCAGAGATCATTCGTCGTGGGACGAGCACATAGCTTCCGTGAGGTTTGCGATGAACTCGGCATTGTGCACTAGTACTGGGTACTCACCTTCGTTCCTTACCTTCGGGCGGGAGCTGCGCGCGCCTGCCGACGCACTCACTGACATGAGGGAGATTGTGGAGAATGATAAGTTCGTTGCTAATATTACCACTTATCTTAGGAAGCTGTCCTCCGCACTCCTCGACGCTAGAGATGCTCATGAGAAAGCCCAGGCGATCCGGAAGAAATACGCCGACGAAGGTCGTCGGCCGCCGCCCGACTATAAGGTAGGCGATTTGGTCTTGCTGAAGACCCAGGGTTTGAACGACACTGATCGAGGTCAAACCCCTAAGTTTAACCCTAGGCGTGACGGCCCGTATAAGATATCGAGGGTCTTGAGTGACACTACTTACCTCCTGGAGGGAGAGTCTGGAGCGAAGTTAGGGAAGTACCATGCCTCACAACTTACTCCGTTTGTTGGTCACATCCAGCCGCCTGTTAGGGAAAAGCGTAGGCGAGGTAGGCCGCGTAAGTCTTAAGCTAGTCCAGACCGCGTTGCGTCGTCTGAACTAGAGGGGGAGGTTGTAACGCGGCAACGCTATTTCATAACGTTTGTAACGTTATCGCGCGCGAACAACGCAACGTTAGTGTTATCACGCTATCTCGTCTAATAGCGAATCACGCGGAAGTATGGTGCCGCGCCCTTTCCTCGGCCAATCGGCGCGAGGCAGTCCCCCCGCTCGTCTCGCGACTCACGCGGAAGCTTCGAGAAGTTTCCTTCTTCCCGGTGCGCGACGCCAACGTGAACGGTCGATTTTGAGCTAGCCTATTTTATATGTGGAAATATGTAAATTCCCATGATTGTTTGCCACGAAAGTTTTGTTTAGTCGTAAGCTTATGTTTCAATAAATGAATATTGTGAAACCACGACTAAAAATCTTATTTTATAACCTCAAAGTTTTCTTTATACAATACAATTTCGTAATATTTTATTTATCTTATTAGGTTTTTTTCAAGGCCCTCCTGTTTTATAATATTATCCATTGATTTTACACGAGAAACCACAATGCGTTTTATATTTCCTATGCAAAAATGACATTCACGGTCTATTCTAGAAATAATATAAATTAGTTATTAAAATAATTTAATCGCCATTTTCATTAACCTTTATCCAAAGTTGATTTAGTGTTAAAGATCACAATGTTTACTAAATTAAGTTCCTCTTTAATAAAAAGTGTCTTACATAGTTCTTCATGAAGTTAAATAAACCTTAGCTGTAAAAATAATTATTACTCTTAAATAAGTATTCAAGATATCTTCAACTCTATTTCCTTGTCTACAGTCATACTACAAGTTATATTATAGTACTTGTTTAGAAATTCTTAAAACTACACTCTTAATTAGGGTTTAAGTCTGCCTTAAGCGTTGTCTTAACTCTGTCTCAGTGATTTCCAAAGGATTGTGCCCTTTTTTGCTTACCATTGTCTTGGGGCATAACTTCAAGATTTCTTGAGTGCGACTATTGTCTTGGCCAAGACAACGGCTGGAATTAGGCTACTAGTCTTCAAGATATCTTCAATGCCTTATGAAGATAATCTGTTGCTACTTGGGTATTGTATCTAGTGTACACAGCGTGCTATGGAGAGCGCTATACTCGCCGTTTCTTTACGGAATCGAATTACAAATGAGAAATCCGTAAACGAATTAACCCATTTAGACCTACCGTACCCTATGTGGTACGGTATCTTTTTGAAAATATTTTAAAGTACCAAACAGTCGTTAATTTTTAACCCAGATACTCCTGAAACATTTTACTATCTCCAAACTTAATGATCTTTGTATATGAGGCTTAAAAACTGACAAATAACATGGAAAAAATAAGAAAAAAAATATTTCCCTCGTGGAAATTCGGAAAAGCGGTGTCGTTTATAAACAACAGTAGTAAAATGCACTACTATGAGGTATGCATTGCATAAAGAAAACCATCCTTTATTTTATTTGGCTTTTGTGACAAAACTGAGTAATATTACTTTTGGTATTATCTTTTGTTACTTTAATTGTAAAAATGCATAACTGAAGATAGGTACCACGGTAATTCCCTGCATTACGCACCCTTTTGAGGGATAGCAAACTCGAGTCGATGTCTCTTCGACAGGATGTGCGATGCCAAAAGCAAGAGCGTCCGAGGAAGACCAGCTTCTTGACATGCCCTTACGAGAATGTCAGGATAAATGCTGAGCGGGGAGCCTATTGGGGGTCATTCCACTTTGTTCACCTGGGTGAAGAAAGTGAAATAGAAATAGAAATATTTATTTGTCTTTTTAGTGTCCTCATCTCACCTCGGAACCATTTCACCTAGCTTCATTTTACAGGTGGATTGCGTCGACTAAAACGATCACCTAGAACCTTTGTTCACCTAGAAATTAATTCACCCTGGTAAACAAATGCGAAAACCTGGGTGAATTCATCCCTAAAAATAGATGAACAAAAGCGACTGCTTTAGTCAAATCAAGTCATATGGATAATATCATCTGGGTGAAATGGTTCTGAGGTGAAATGAGGACACGAAAAATAACACTTTCTTCACCCAGGTGATATCACCGAGGTGAACATAGTGGAATAATCCTATTGGGGCCACTGGACCACTGAGCCACTGCTCAGTAATTGTTTTTATTCTAGTTGTGTTGTTATTGTTTATAGGTATCTATGTATTAACTACTGTATCAATAATCATCAGACAATCTAGTACTGGAAATTAGTCATTTTCTAGCTCCTCGACGAAATCATGAAGCTCCAGAGCCTGATAATGTGCCTACAGTAAAAAATAAAATAATAATGTCTTGAAAGATAAAGTAGTACATTTTACTGCTGGCCTTTATAAACAACACCAGTTATTTTTCGTTATAACTTCTTACCAAAGGTTCTGAATCAGTGTGATTTGATGTTTATATGTAGTTTATGATACTAACATCACGTTTTATATAAACTATCTCAATAAAGTGTGCAACTTATTATTATTACTTATCTTGAAAACTCATCGTTGAAAATGGCTAAATAAACTTGTAAATATTATGGAAAACCTAATGAATTACTAAGATTTGCCACATAGACTAAGTCGACAAAGCCTTCACCTGTCAAGTAACATAAATAAATAAAAACAAAAGTACCTACATATTCTCCAAAATTTTTTGTTTCTATGTGTTGTTTTAAAACGACGGTAGTATAAAGTGGGTTAAAAATGATTGTGACAGTAAGCTTAAAGTTATTATTTTACATAAAAAATATTTAAAAATATATTTTAACGAGTAGTTTCGGAAATATTTATGAAATTCCTCGACAGAAAACAAAAAAAAAATTGCAATGTATTCAAGAAGGTATATTTCTTATTATTTATAGTAAATTATGTTATTTATCAATTTTATTTAAAAAATAGAGTACAATAGATATCATGAGTACAAAAAAAAGTTATTGAGATTATTTTTATACGGTTTATTCCAGTCTAAAATAGGTGTACCGTGTAGGTACAGTAGGTCTATGCATGAGCAAATCATGCGAGAAAATATAATTTATTTTTTATTATTTTTATTTGTTTTATGCTATTGATGCTTCACTATATTGCCACAACTCATGAAAAATTTGATAATTTCAGCAAACATAAAGCAATGTTGGTATTTTTCAACTGCTGTCTTGTCAGATGGCCGCTAATGATGATCAGACTGATGAAAATTCAGGCGATAAAGATAGTGTCAATGTAAATAATTACCCATAGAGTTTTCTTCGATGGATTTGCTGAATTTCCATCGTCGTGTTGCTAAATGCGATTGTGAATAGCACTAAACGTAACAAGTCAGAAGAAGCCAGGTCTTCTTCAGCTATCCTCACTAACTTCGGAAAAGGTAGAAAAAAAAACCAAACGTGGTTAGTATCACAGAAAACGTCTTACAAGATATGCCAGGTATGATACTATTGATTATGTGATTTTATTTTTATTTTATTCATACAAAAATAAACAAAAACCTTCTTTAAACAATGAGTATGTTTTGCATGCTTATAGACCTACTGTACCCTATATGGTACGGGCTCCCCACGGCCCCCTATTTATGGATTATTTTTTTTTATATTTTTTTCATGATTTTTATGCTTCCCTTTGTTAGTTTTTGCTGAAAAATCAAATTTTATTTACAAAAATAATTATCGGTCTAAATGGGTTAAAGTCTCTGACATAGCCCGACGGATTAGCAAGCTGAAGTGGCAATGGGCAGGGCACATAGTACGCAGAACTGGCGTGTAAGGTTCTGGAGTGGAGGCCGCGTATCGGAAAACGCAGCGTAGGACGTCCGTCGTCCACCCACAAGGTAGACCGACGACCTTATAAAGGTGTCAGGAAGGCGCTGGATGCAGGCCGCTATCAACCGGTCGATATGGAAATCATTAGGGGAGGCCTATGTTCAGGAGTGGACGCCCTATGGCTGAAATGATGATGATGATTGTTTCTAGTGACAATGGCAGTCATAACAATATTAGACCGAAAGATTTTTGTAACTTGTGTTCATGTAGCTTACAAAACCATTAAGTTAAACAATTAATCAAACTATTTTAAGGTGTTTACACATTGGTGCATTTATTTGTAAGGCAATAAATAGTAAGTATGTCATAACTACGTATAAATATTTTTTTATGCACAACAAGGCAGTTGTTTGACCACAATCACACCTGGTGTTAAGTGGGATACAGTCTAGGATGGTACATTATCTGCCCAATAAGTGCCTATTCACTCTCACCTTCAACCAAATGGATTATTTTTCATGTCTTATTTATGTGTAGCGATAAAAAAGTCGTGTGAAAATTAAATTTTGAATAGAGCAATCAAGACTATACTTAAATATTTTTTGCGGATACAATAAAATTCTTAATGTCAGCTATACAAAAGAACTTTCAGACGCAAAACTAGTTCAGTAGGTACTTACAATTGTCTCCAATACATCATATTACAAATCCTTTGGAAGAAAACCGTACCAAACTCGCGTTGAAGCGTTGTTTGTTACAAGCCGTTGCCCTAATGTGTTTCCACCTTGGCCATATTTCGCAAGTTAAATCATTTATATCATAAACGACAACACTTTGACAACTTTACGACGATTAATCAGGCTAATTTTAGTTCGCTACTTAATCCTGAAATATGTTTTGAATAGTGATGTTACTGTATCGATAGTCCTACATGCATGGTGTTGTGGTTTTAGTGACTTAAAAGTACGGAATTCCTGTATTAGATTACAAGATAGAATATGCCTTATATTAAATACGACTTGACTTAACTTGAATCGCTCTTATTGTTTAAATCAGCATTTTTCAACCTTTTTCATGACACGAAAAATATTTTGCGACCCCCCGATCGGACCGTTCGCGTTTTTTTTCATGCATTTTATAATGTTACACTGTAGAAACCGAATACTTCAATCCATGCAATATTTATGCATTTGCATGATTAGATTTCTGATAAATCTATCTATAATTTTATTGTTTTTTACTGATGTAGTTATTTGGCATCGTGGTAGATTTTACGACCTCCCGCGACCCCCCAAGTTGAAAAATACTGGTTTAAATATACAGCGTGAGTCACGTTAAAGTGTACATATGAAAATAGATGAAACTAGACCTATTTTTATCGTAAAAAAGAGGTAAAAAATTTTTGGAGTTTTTTTTTTAATTTTTTATTGAAATATTTTTCTTCCAATTACTTATTGTAAAGAAAACGTAATAACTTTTAAACTAAGCGGTATATCCTGATAAAATAAAAACAGTAATGTCTATGACAGACAGCTTCACATCACTATCGTTCAATCTCATTCGGTCCGCGCGCGCGTTCACTCCTCCATTCACTGTATCCCCCTCTCGCCTATCAGCCACCGAACCGGCTTGACGTGCCGGCCGGCACGTTAACTCACAATTTTTATTTCAATGTAATATTGTCCAAAGTACAATAAATTCTCAAACTCAAGAATGCATTTTATTAACTAGTTCTGCGTGAACAAAGTGGCGACCGTGACAGGACCTACAGTCTTCGGATCGAAGCAATTTTTCGAGATTTCACACCGCGTGTCCAGTCGAAGGCACGAGAAGGCATTCCTCGAACACGAGCAGACAAGTTTCCATCTACCAAAAACGCCAACATCACTCTGCGTGTCGATTACCTGCGTCGAGAACCTTCGTCGAGAACCTTCGTCGAGCCAACCTAACCTGCACGTCTACCTTGAAACTCGAAGCCTACATCTCCGAACAGACACGAGGATTCCTATACCTACACTACGTGTGCTCCTGCCTACCGAGGGGACAGTCTGGATATCAAGCCCGGAGCCGGCTGCCTACTGCACTGCGCGCCCTACATTGCGCGGCTGCCTACCTGCACTGCACGCCCCTACGCGACGTGCCGCTGCCTATCTGCACCGAGCCCTACCTTGCGCGCCGCTGCCTACTGCACCGTCAAGCCCCGGAGCCCAGCTGCCTGCCTAACTAAAAGTGAGCCCGTTCCATTCTATTCCTACCTATTTTCTATCCTCCAATCAATCTGTGCATTTAGTGTGTTCAGTGTCTCAAAGGTCAAGTGTCTAGCTAGTCAGGTATTTTCTGTGTATTGTGTCTAGTGCCGCTATCTAATTTTATAGGACAGGCAAGCACAAATACCTCTAACAAAATAACCTATAATCGCATTTGGCTGACACATCTATTATTTTTGCACAGTAACTTATCTTTAAATTTAAATAACTTGTCATTATTTACATAAATTCAAGTCAAAGGTCTACATTTCTCAAGTAAAGCACTATTCTAACAATTTAATTGCAATCCCAACTATTTTAACCTGTAAAACACTTAAAAATATAACCTCACAACTTTAATCTCACTTATTACAATCTATTAGTTCCCACATACGACCTTGCTAGTATCAGTTTACTTAGGCATACGAAATAAACGCATTCCAGTGATCCCGGTCACGCGTCATCGCCTGCGCATCGCGGTTTCCTGACTGCGAGCGACACTGCGAGCCTGCGACGCCGGCCGGCCCCACTTGCACCCCACGTCACTGCACGCAGCCTACGCGTGGCAGAGCATCAGCTGATCAACAAAGCGAGGAGCGTATCGTAAATACAAACTATTTGTTTTACTTTTCAATAGCAGTTTGTTAGTTCATTGCAAGTTTACCTTAAAATGGCCGAAGCTATGAAGTTAAAAGAATTAATTGCAAAACGCGGCTCCATTAAAGGGCGTGTTACTAAATTTAAAATTAACCTTGATATTTTAACATCTTTAGAACAAATTTCAGACTTAGAAGTGAGTAAACTTTCGATGAAACTGACAAAATGTGAAGCGTTATTCGTTGAATTTGACGAGGTTCAGAATCTCATTGAAGTTAATAGCTCTGAAAATCTAGATAGTGAGTTAATTACAAGGGACCTCATAGAACAAGATTTTTACCATTGTCTTGCATTAGCTCAAGATTTAATTAAAAAAAATAGCAAAGCTGAAAATTGCAATAATAATAATTCTCAAGGTAAATCATCTTTGGCTTCTTGTCATCAAAATGAACACAATTGTAACCCGTTAGGTTTTAGCTTGCCGGTGATTAAAATTCCAAATTTTGATGGAACATATTTTAAGTGGTTAGAATTCAAAGAAACTTATATGTCGCTTGTACACAACAATGATAGGATTGAGAGCATCCACAAATTTCACTACTTACAATCATATCTCGAAGGGGAAGCGGCTCGAGTAATTGCTAATTTGGAAGTTTCTCATAATAATTACACCGAAGCATGGAAACTATTATGTGAACGGTATGACAACAAACGCCAATTAATAAACAATCATCTTAAGGCATTATTCAGTATCAATTCAATTCAGGAAACTGACAAATCGTTAAGGTATATTATTGACCATGTTACTAAGAACTTACGTGCACTTAATACACTCGGGTTGCCAACTGATAAATGGGATGTTTTAGTTATATACATTATTGCGGGAAAGTTAAATAATAGCACATATTTCAAGTGGGAAGAGCACCGAAATCACTTAAGCGAAATACCTTCGCTAAGTGACTTCTTTAGTTTTTTGAAGTCTCGCGCTGATGTTTTGGAGACTGTTTATCGCCATAAGCAAGATGGTCTAGATAACAAGCAAAGGCAGTTCTCTAACAACAATAATCAAAATAAATCAAATGTTTCAAAGTCATTAGTGACTACATCCAACGAAGGCAACACTTCTAGATTTAAACCAGAGTGTTTATTCTGTAAGAATAATCATCGTCTGTTCGAGTGTCCTTCTTTCAAAACGAAATCTGTCGAAGATAGACTCAATTTTGTCTCGTCTAATAATTTATGTGAAACTTGCTTGCGAGCGGGACATCTTACTAGTCGTTGTCGCCTTTCAGGCACTTGTCGTTTTTGCAAATCTCGACACAATTCTCTTCTACATAAACCGAAGGAAACTGAATCTGTGAATACAACTACATTGTCTTCGGTATGTTCACCAGAAGTACTTTTATGTACTGCTAAGGTCAAAGTTACCAACCCAGCCACAAATGAATCTATGGTAGTACGTGCGTTACTCGACAGCGGGAGCCAGTCGACTATTATCACTCAAGCTGTAAAGCGGTGCCTAAACCTGACTCCTCAGCCTTCCGAGACTAGCATAGTAGGCATTGGTAACACTAAATTACAATTAAACACAGAACGCTGTATTCTGCGCATCAATTCACAAACAACTTCATTCAATGTAATTGCTTCTTGTTTGGTTTTGCCTGAAATTACTGGCAATTTACCTAAATCATATTTTGATATTAAGCAACTAAATATTAGTGGCTTTCAATTGGCTGATCCCACGTTCAACGAACCATCTCCAGTAGATATCCTTATCGGTGCGGATTTATTCTGGGACATTATAAGTGCTCAGCAGCACTCCTTAGGGTGTGGCTATCCAAAGCTTCAAGCCTCTAAATTAGGATGGCTCGTCACGGGACCTTTGCCACGTTTTAATGAAAATAAAACTAAATCTGTCATGTGTAACTTCGTCTCTAAAGATGAGAACTTGTGCAATGTTCAAGACGAGTTAACAAAATTTTGGGAACTAGAGACTTTTCCACATAAAAAACCCCTTAGTACTGAAGAAAAATTATGCGAGCAACATTATCTTGCCAATACTACTCGAACTGACAGTGGTCAATTTTGTGTATCATTGCCACTCCGCGATGGTGTAGACCGTTTAGGAGACTCGTACAACTTGGCTAAAAAGAGGTTTTTGAATTTAGAGGCTCGGTTCCAACGACAACCAACTTTAAAAAAGGAATATTGTCAGTTTATAGATGAGTATGAAGCTTTAGGTCATTTATCTGAATCTCCAGTGCCTAGACCACTAAATGCTTATTTCTTACCCCATCATCCTGTGATAAAAGAGCAAAGCGAGTCTACTAAACTTCGTGTCGTCTTCGACGCGTCAGCTCGTACTACTTCTGGTATTTCAGTTAACGATTTGCAGATGGTGGGTCCAGTAGTCCAAGAACCACTATTCAATATTCTAGTCCGTTTTAGGCAACATAAATATGTTTTGACAGGGGACGTAGAGAAAATGTTTCGCTCAGTGCTCCTCAACGAAGCTGATCGCGATCTGCAACTTATTTTGTGGCGCGACAGCAAAGATAATCCTATTAGGGTACTACGTTTGAACACAGTCACTTACGGGTTTGCTAGTGCCAGTTTTCTTACCACTCGTTGTCTTTGGCAGATAGGTGAGGAATCTGCAGACCAGCAGATCAAAACCATCATACAAAATGACTTCTATTGTGACGATCTACTTACCGGGGCCAGCACTGAGCCCGAACTGCGTCATATCCATCTCGCTGTCTCTTCTGAGTTATCCAAGGGAGGTTTTCATCTGCGTAAATTTCGCTCCAACTTACCTGAGTTACTCGCCGATTCTGTTGACCTAGAAAAAGGTAATCTCATGATTAGCAAGGCAACTAGTACGTTAGGCGTAGGTTGGACGCCGTCCACCGATGAACTCCACTTCCAACATAATATCGAATCATCAGACAATGTCACAAAGAGAATTATACTCTCTTCTACTTTCAAAATTTTTGACCCACTTGGTCTTCTATCAATTTTTACAATAAAACCTAAAATTCTGTTACAAGAAATATGGAGTCAAAAAATTGATTGGGACGAACCTGTTCCTTCAGAAATAGAAAGGTCATGGTTACAATTTGCAAATAAATCTTCATGTCTATCGTTACTAAAAATTCCTCGATGCATTTTAATTGATAAACCTGTGTCTACACAAATTCATTGTTTCTCTGATGCTTCACAGCGTGCCTACGGTAGCTGTATATATTTGAGGTCCATTTCTTCTAGTGGTGCAATACAAGTCGTCTTGGTATGTGCCAAATCAAGAGTAGCACCAATTAAACCTACCACCATACCAAGGCTCGAGCTCTGCGCTGCCCTCCTGGGAGCTCAGTTATGCTCTACAGTTATAGCCGCACTACGCTGTCCTATAGAGCGTCAGGTTTACTGGACAGACTCTCAAGTTGTTTTAGGTTGGTTAAACTCAAATAAAACTAAAACTTTTGTTACCCACAGAGTAGCTGCTATAAACGAGCTTACCAATCCTGCAGACTGGCGTTACGTGCCCACATCTGTCAACCCAGCAGACCTCGTTTCGCGTGGCGTTGATCCAGATCACTCAGACCTCTCTATCTGGTGGCACGGCCCACCTTTCCTCTCAGAATCCGAAGACTCTTGGCCAGCTGTACACAATTTCGGCTCGATAGAGTTGCCAGAGCTCAAGATTCACCAAACTTTAGTGGGGGAGGAGGCAGTTTCCATGCCCAGTCTGTCAGCTGCTTTAAGCAAATTTTCTAAATTAACAACTCTTACTAGAGTTCTGACTAGAGTCTTAAGATTCATCAATAATTGTAGAACAAAGATAAAATCTAATAGATTACAAGGTCCACTTCAAGTTTCGGAGCTAGAAAAGGCTCACGATGTTTTAATCAAGTTAGTTCAACAAGATTCTTTTGCTACTGAGTTAGCATTGCTCAAAAAAGGTAAATGTTTAAATTCTAAAACTGCTCTTTCATCCCTTACTCCATTTCTTGATGAAAATGGCATTCTCAGAGTAGGAGGACGTATCGATACGTCCAACTACCAGTATGATAAACGTCACCCCATTTTGTTACATTCTAGTCATTATTTATCAAAACTTATATTTAAACAAGAACATATTCGCTTGTTACACGCAGGTCCTCAACATCTCTTAGCCTCGATTAGGGAACGATATTGGCCTGTAGGAGGTAGGACTCTAGCTAGGCGTGTAGCACGCGAGTGTGTTACCTGTCGTCGATTTAACGCTCGTACTATGGAAAACATTATGGGAAACTTACCTGTAGATCGCGTACAACCTGATTTTCCTTTCTCCACAGTAGGCACCGACTTCGCGGGTCCATTTTTGATAACAGACCGCAAGGGCCGTGGATGTAAGATTAGTAAATGTTATCTTTGCATTTTTATTGGTTTCCGATATAAATGCATCCACCTAGAGTTAGTCAGTCAGCTGTCAATGGATGCATTCATTTTGACTTTAAAAAGATTTATAGCCCTTAGAGGTAAGCCAAAGATAATTTACTGTGATAATGGTAGAAACTTTGTTGCAGCAAATAAAGAGATAAATTCATTTTTAAATAATAATAGCGATTCTATCATTGATCGCGCTTCTCGTGAAGGCATCGAATTTCGTTTCTCACCTGCGTACGCTCCTCACTTTGGTGGTTATTGGGAAAGTGGGGTCAAGTCAGCGAAGTTTCATTTACATAGAGTCATAAAAAATGTACACTTGACCTTTGAGGAGCTGAGCTCATTATTTGTTCAGATTGAGGCCATCCTAAATAGCCGACCCCTATGTCCAATAAGTCCTTCACCCCAAGACCTATCTCCTCTTACCCCGGGCCACTTTTTAATTGGTAGGCCGCTAACCTCATTGCCATCGCCGTATCTGCTTGACTATAGCACAAATCGTCTTGACCGGTTTCAGCGACTGGAGCAAGCCCGTCAAGACTTCTGGAAGAGGTGGTCAATGGAGTACGTGGCCGAGCTGCAGCAGCGCACGAAATGGAGGGTGCGATGCAGAGACCTCAAGGTTGATGACCTAGTCCTGATTAAGGACGAGAGCGCACCGCCGCTATGCTGGCGCCTTGGACGAATATCCAGACTCTTCCCCGGCTCTGATGGAGTGCCGCGAGTCGCAGACGTCTCTACATCCCAAGGCATCGTTCGAAGGGCCATGAACCGCCTATGTCTACTGCCGTCGCCGAATGAAGACAGCGAAGAACTCCTGAAAGCTACCTAGCTTTCAAGCCCCGGAGGATGTCTATGACAGACAGCTTCACATCACTATCGTTCAATCTCATTCGGTCCGCGCGCGCGTTCACTCCTCCATTCACTGTATCCCCCTCTCGCCTATCAGCCACCGAACCGGCTTGACGTGCCGGCCGGCACGTTAACTCACAATTTTTATTTCAATGTAATATTGTCCAAAGTACAATAAATTCTCAAACTCAAGAATGCATTTTATTAACTAGTTCTGCGTGAACAAGTAATAATGCTTAATAGCAGGCGATACTAAAAAAATACATAAAATACACAAAAAATGGCAACAAATAAAAAAAAAGATACTTTTTGAAAAAAATCTGCGTTTAAATTCATGTTTTTTTGGTTATTTGATAAATTTCTCCAAAAAATGCCCGTATAACAGGTGGTTTTTATTACTTTGTATTATTCTCTATCGTATTATCTTTGTAAAACCAAAAATCGCATGTCTTTATCCCTATCACAACATTTGCTATGATCGTTTGAAAAAAGGCCTGCCACAACATTATTCTCCGACAGGAAGAGACAATTTTAATTTTAACTAAAATGCATATTTTTATTTGAAATCTGACTTGTCTTTATCAAAATTACAAATCTAGAGCCATTTTCAGTTTCGTTGTTAACGAAGCGTTGAATGGCGCGCCCGGAGAGGCTTAGTTCAAACGATCATTGCAAACGTTGTGATAGGGACAGAGACATACCATTTTTGGTTTTACGAAGGTAATACGATAGAGAATAATACAAAGTAAAAAAACCACCGGTTATAGGGGCATTTTTTGGAGAAATTTATCAAATAACCAAAAAAACATGAATTTAAAAGCAGATTTTTTTCAAAAAGTATCTTTTTTTTTATTTGTTGCCATTTTTTGTGTATTTTATGTATTTTTTTAGTATCGCCTGTTATTTAGCATTATTACTGTTTTTATTATATCAGGATATACCGCTTAGTTTAAAAGTTATTACGTTTTCTTTACAATAAGTAATTGGAAGAAAAAAAATCTATAAAAAATTAAAAAAAAAATCTCAAAAAATTTTTGACCTCTTTTTTGTCGATAAAATAGGTCTAGTTTCATCTATTTTCATATGTACACTGTAACGTGACTCACACTGTATAATATTCTATGGTTCGGAGAGGGTAAACCTTCGAATCGACTTAGATAATGTCAAAATGTTTATCTCATTTCGACAAAACGGTTATTTATAAAACAAAATATCGATATCGATTCGCCAGTCACATACATTTAAAGTTGTTTTACAAATCAAGGTATCGATAACACTATCGACATTATACATCACTAAAACCTTTGAAAATCCGCGATCTTCTATCTTATATGATTTAGAAGTTTAGCCTTTCAACGGTATCTCTGTGGACTACCTACGTAAACAAAATTATCGTCTAGGGATATTTTTATGGCTATATTTTGATATTACAAGCTTTGTGGATTAGATAATAAGTTAGTACCTACCTAAAATATTTTATTATAAATTATTTATAAATAGGTTTATACTACAGAGTAGGTCCTCTCTGTGAGACTCCTACTTAGTTCATCTAATGCCCATATTAACCATCAATCCGTAATTTTTAAGCGACCCCTATGACAAAAAAATTCCTAATATTTGTTACCATAGGGGTCACTTAAAAAATAGGGATTGATGGTGAAAACGGGCATAAGTTTTTTTGCAGGACAAACACATTGTGTATTTGTGTTTCCAGGTAGGTATAGTTTTTTCTGGAAAATACAATTAATATTTCGGGACATTTATCTAAAACGGTACCTACTTACTTTTTCCATAATTAAAACAACTCATTCCCCTAGTCATTTTTAAAATAAAAAGCATTTCAGCAACAAAAGCCGTCTTAATTGCTCCGTGTAAGGCGAAACGAAGTCGAATAATCGCGCTACGACCGCGCGAACTCTAGGACACTCGTGGTATTCCGCGGCACTTCGTACTCGCTCGGCTCTCCACGCCGCCCGCGCCCCGCGGTCGGCCAGTCGCAGGCTATCACGCGCCGACTACGCGTCGTTTTCGCGAATAAATAATATCTTCCGTGTCCCACACCTCTTCTTCTATGCTGATGATTGTTATAAGTTAGAACTTTAGATTAATAAAGAGAATACAACCATCACAGTGGCTGCCCAACTCGTGGCTTCGAATTCACCTTGAGATTTTCGAGAAGTTTCGTCGCGAGTGCCGCGATAGACTTACCTAGTATAACCTATGTTTCAATAAGTGTAAACAACATAAGTTACGTGACGAACTGTTACCATGCCGATGGAACTACGGAACGCTAAAGTATTACCGACTGAAGATATTATGAGCGACGACACGAGCGAGCCTGAATACTACGACCAGGCGGAGCCGCGCGCCATGAGCGCCCCCGCCCCCGTCCCCGCCGGAGCGCCTGGTGGCGCCGGCGGCGCTTCTACGAGTGCGACCACGGAGACCGTGTTAGCCGGTTTCATGGAGTCCTTCGTCAGAATGCAAGCGGAAACCAACAGAACCTTAGTGGAAACTCTGAGGGCTTTCAGCGACTGCTCCCGGAACCCACCGACATCGACGCCAACGCCCGACGTCCGTCCGCCTAGCGCCTACTCGTCCGCGGTCACCGGCAACTTCGCCAAGTGCACTGCACGTTTTGACGGGAGGTCGCGCGACGCGGAGGTACTGGAGGCGTTCATCGACGCGGTGCAGGTGTACAAGGAGTGCGCGGGCGTCAGCGACGAGCACGCGCTGCGCGGCCTGCCCATACTGCTGGAGGGCGACGCGGCCGTGTGGTGGCGCGGCGCGCGCGCCAGCGTGCACACCTGGCCGGACGCCGTGGCGCGCCTTCGCGCCATGTACGGGATGCAGCAGCCGCCATACAAAGTGCTACGTGAGATCGTCAACACGGAACAGAAAGACTCTGAACGTGCAGAAGTGTTTGTGTGTAAAGTGCGGTCTTTGTTTGCTAAATTACCATACGCAGTGCCGATGTGTATGCAATTAGATTTAATTTACGGCCTTTTACATCGACGTGTGAGAAAGCGATTGCCTAGAGATGATGTTAACGATATTGATATTGTGATAGAAAAGGTAAGGGCCATAGAAGATTCTATTGTCGAATTAAATCTCAGTACGTACGCCGCGAACCCGATTTCTACGACGAAATCGGCAAGTCAAAACTTGTCGCGATCATCGCACGCCGCGCAGCGCGACCGGGGTCATGAACTTGAGTCGAGCGAGCGCGATCGCAGCGTTACCATGGTTACCACGAGTTCGTGCGGTACCGTCGCACCGCAACTCACTTTAAACTCGAACGAGAATTTGAAACGTGATAAGCGCGTTCGATGTTCGTTTTGTAAATTTTACGGTCACGTTTTAGCAGATTGTCGTAATTTTCAGAGTAAAAATAATAAACAACAACCGACTAGCACGGTTTCTGAGGGTAAAAGTACCAGTATTGGGGCTAGTTATTTGCGTTGTTACGGATGCGGCCAACCCGGTGTTGTTAAGTCGAAATGCGAGAATTGTAGCGGCAAACAGCCACCCGCGGCGCGATCCGATTTCAATATAGTGAACGGTGAGAACGTCTCACGCGAAACTCGCGCGACGACGCCGTCACACGCTATGGTATCAGTCACTATCGCGAATAGGGTAGGTGTTGCAATACTCGACACAGGGGCTACGTGCTGCGTTGCTGGTTCCTTGTTGTACTCTATTTTGAGGTCGGTTGGTGTACAGTTTCACGAGGCGGAGCGAACCATAGGACTCGCGGTCGGTTCCCGCCAGGTGAAAACGGTTCTCACGGCGACGGTACCCGTGATTTTAGAGGGACGGCAGGTTGACACCGAGTTCGTAGTGTTCCCAGGTGAAAATACTCGAACGTTGTTGGGTCGTGATTTTATTGCTAAGGCTGGGGTCACACTGGACCTGGCACAGGAGTCATGGTTCTTTGCTGATAGTCCTGAACAGATTTTTCCTCTCGTGCAATCTTTTAGTTTGAATAGCACAGAGCTGATGCAGGCCGATATCTCCGACGTCTCCTTGCGCGATGATGAGGGCACGAAGTTACCGCCAGAGCACAGGAACGCGCTCAACGCATTTCTGCGTAGCAGAGCGACCCAGTTTGCTGCGGATGGGCCTCCCACGGACTTCGCCTGCCATAAAATCAAGGTAAGAGATAATCAGGAACCCCTTGCCTCGCCACCCTACAGGTTGTCGCCGTCCAAGAAAGAAGCTTTGGAGAAGGAGTTGCAAAAGCTGCTCAGCGCCGACGTCATCGAGGAATGCGAGTCACCGTGGGCCTCCAACGTCGTCCTGGTGAAGAAGAAGGATGGGAGCTACAGGCTTTGCGTTGACTATCGCAAGCTAAACGCGGTCACGGAGCCTGACCGATACCCACTTCCCAGGATCGAAGACGTGCTCCACGCGGCGAAGACTTCCAAGTACATGACTACCTTAGATTTAAGATCCGGATATTTCCAGGTGAGCGTTGACCCTGATCATAGGGACCTTACCTCATTCACGACACCGCTGGGCACCTTCAGATTCAAGCGCATGCCCATGGGTCTCCGAAATTCTGGAGCAACTTTTCAGAGATTGATCGACCGGTTCAAGTCAAACTTACCGGGTATAACCCTACTCGCGTATCTAGACGATCTATTGATTCTGTCTGAAGGGTCCTTTGATAGACACCTCGCAGACCTGGAGGCCGTGTTCGACCGCCTTGCTATGTTCAACCTGCGGGTGAACCGCGAAAAGAGCCACTTCGCCCGAGATGCCGTGAAGTTCCTCGGCCATGTCATCGTACCAGGTGGCATTCGCATGGACCCAGACAAGACGTCTGCTATAACCAGCATGCCGCCCCCTCAGAACGTAAAGCACCTGAAGTGTTTCCTGCAAACCTCGAGCTGGTTCAGGCGCTTCATACCGGGTTATGCCGAGGTGAGTAGACCGTTGACTTCTCTGCTGAAGAAAGGGAGCACCTGGGAGTGGGGCCCCGAGCAGCAGAGCACTTTCGAGACTATCAAGTCCCTCTTGGTTTCGGCTCCTATTCTCCGTCAGGCTGACGGAACGAAACCATTTGTCCTTAGGACCGACAGCAGCGGCTACGCGCTTGGGGCGGCTCTGCTCCAGGGGGAGGGGACCGATGAGCGACCCGTCGAGTACGCCAGTCGCCTCCTCACTGCCGCTGAGAAGAATTATAATACGACAGAGAGAGAGGCACTCGCCGTGGTATGGGCGGTGTCGAAGTTTAGAGGGTATATAGACGGCGCCGACGTGACAATTAAGTCCGATCACCAGCCGCTCAGGTGGCTCATGAGTTTGAAATCGCCAAGCGGCCGCCTGGCCAGGTGGGCGCTCAGTCTTCAGGAATATAACCTGAAGATTGAGTACACACCCGGTAAGGCAAACGTGATTGCAGATACACTGTCACGTCCTTCATGCGCGATGGAAGGAAGTGAAGGGACCGAGTGCGATTTGTGCCTCGCCGTGGTTGACCTACCCACACGCAGCCCTAGGGACGTCAGAGACGGCCAATTGAAGGACCCGGAGATTAGTAAGATCGTCGAGGCGCTGGAATCCGACGATCCCTTTAGGGGGAGGTCCTGGGCAGATAAAGGGTACGTATTGGTTGACGGCGTATTGTACCGTTATGGTCCCGACAATGAAGATGACGATGACGCCAGTTTGGTGGTACCGGAACAGGAGCGTAAGGACGTGCTAGCCGAGTATCATGACGCTCCTACAGCCGGCCATTTCGGTGTAGAACGAACTTTGCAGCGTCTCGCAGGTAAATATTACTGGCCCGGGATGAGGACTTACGTTGCTCAGTACATCAAAAATTGTGCCGCGTGTCAACGATACAAGGTAGACACGCGAAAACCCGCCGGCCTACTACAAGTTCCAGCTATGTCACGCCGCTTCGAGGTGCTCGCGGTAGACCTGTTTGGGCCACTACCGGAGACGCCTTCCGGCAATAAATGGATCCTCATAGTGGAGGACACCTGTACTAGATGGGTTGAGTTGTTCGCCCTTTCATCCGCCACTAGCGAAGAGTGCGCCAAAACACTGGTGAACGAGGTGTATCTACGTTACGGGACGCCCAGAAGGCTCATCAGTGATAACGGCGTACAGTTTGTGAGCGAAGTGATGCAGCAGACGTGCCACGTCATGGGCATCAAGCAGGCCCTGACGTCATTCTACCATCCGGAGTCCAACCCTGTCGAGCGGAAGAACCGCGATCTTAAACCGCAGCTTGCGATTCTGGTTGGCAAGGAACACGATTCCTGGGATAGTCACCTTCCCGCTATTCGATTTGCCATGAACTCCGCGTTCACTGCAAGCACGGGGCAGTCCCCCGCTTATCTTAACTTCGGGCGCGAGGTGCGCGCGCCCGCCGATGTATTGTCTGACATGCGGGCTATTGTCGAGAACGACAACGTGGTCTTGTCAATTACTCCGTTCCTCAAGAAGCTTTCAGCCGTGCTGCTCGATGCACGGGATGTGCACGAGAAGGCCCAGGAAGTCCAGAAGAAGTACGCCGATGAGGGTCGTCGCCCCGCGCCTGACTACAAGGTAGGGGATCTCGTACTGCTTAAGACCCAGGGTCTTAACGATACGAGCAAAGGGCAGACCCCGAAGTTCATCCCTCGTCGCGACGGACCGTACCGTATTCAGGAGGTGATCGGTAGTACGACATACGCTTTGGAGCGCATAAGTGACGGCGTCTCGCTAGGCAGGTATCACGTTTCGTTGTTGACGCCGTTCGTTGGCCCCATCCAAGCCCCCATTCAGGAGAAACGTAAGAGAGGAAGACCTCGTAAGGCTAACCCGGCTTCGGGGACGCAACGCCTGGGTTAGAGGGGGAGGATGTAAGGCGAAACGAAGTCGAATAATCGCGCTACGACCGCGCGAACTCTAGGACACTCGTGGTATTCCGCGGCACTTCGTACTCGCTCGGCTCTCCACGCCGCCCGCGCCCCGCGGTCGGCCAGTCGCAGGCTATCACGCGCCGACTACGCGTCGTTTTCGCGAATAAATAATATCTTCCGTGTCCCACACCTCTTCTTCTGTGCTGATGATTGTTATAAGTTAGAACTTTAGATTAATAAAGAGAATACAACCATCACATCCGTTCTTTTAAGTTCAATTTTGTGTAGTATCAGTTGAGTAAGCAATTAAAACTGAAATCAAATCTGCAGCCTTATCAAAGGCTTTATTAAGTTTTTTTTTTATGTGACAGGAGAATCACCTGATGGTAGATAATATAATAAGTGATTACAGTCGCCCATAGACACTCACACTCTCAGGGGCGTTACAGGTGCGTTCTTACTAGATATTATCCCGAAAATACACACTTTTAAACCTTTACCTTAATAGCAGTAATTAAAAAACCGGTTTAAAAATACCGGTTAATATTTAAAACTCCATCAATAACCGGGCGCACTTTCACTCTATTACCTCCCATATTAACATGAGAGATCCGGATTAATTTTCCGGAGCGTGTCCGGACTGTCCGGTCCATCGACCGGGTGCCCGGCTTACGGCCGTGATATTAAAATATCGCTGCTAAATAACGGAACGATTATCACGAAAGCTTTTTAACGGTTCCGGATGGGGCCAGCTTGTAAGCTCACAGCGATTTCCGTTAAAATATAGAACTTTTGGAGTGTTTTAAATTCTCCACTATAGGTCATGTATTTCGTGACTTTTCCTACATCCCTGAGAGCTTAATTAAATAAATTAATAAATTATGATGTCACTTTGTTAGCTCCCTCACTCACTCATTGTGAATAATTGTTTTATATTAATGAATTGCATATTTGACACCATTAACTAATAAAGTCAAGGTACAACTCCTTTAAAAGCACTTCATTCTAGCCTTGAAAATTGAGTTGTATTTTATATGTATAATTATTAGTGAATTTAAAAACAATAAATTTTAGTCAAATGAGCTCGCAACCATGTTTTTTTAAGCCCCGTATAAAATTAGAGGCGTTCGGTTTTGGAAAAAAGTAATTTTTGAATACTCAGGAAAATAATGTATATTTTAGACCGTGCTGGTAGTTCCTCGCAAACTAGTGATGTCATATAGTTCCATTTGCCATACGAAATCAATGAGAGTCGCGTTTTGACAGCTCAAAAAAGTATACCCATTGACTAGTGTTGTCAACTACCTAAAAAGACACTAGGTACTCTATTTTGATGCCTATAGCCTTAATTTATGCCTTGTCCCACGCCTCAAGCGTTATATTTTAGCAGTGAAACAAAATGGCGAGATTACTCATCGTCCGCCTAATGTCCCCGTGCTTAAGGTTTGCGTTTTACCCGATGAACTGCTGGGTGCGACTCTAGCTGAGATTAACCTTAGTTCGTTTCCATTTTGGCACCCTCATTTGAAAGGACGATGAGTGTTGTCCAACTGCTGGTGTTATTTAGCTATTTGATGTGAAATCAAGATAGCGAAACGAATAAACAAAACACTGTCGCTTCTCCAAGTTATAGATCGTTTCATCCACGAAGACGCGCCCCACCAATTTTGGTCGAGGGAAGCGCGGGGTGCGGGGAGTTTGATCCGAGCAATCCGAGCGTCATTTTTGTAGTGTGCGTTTGCATTGATAATTCAGCGTGTACCGCTAACACTCAAACATTCGCGGAAGAATGGTGGGGCGCGTCCTCTATAGCAACGTAGCGAAGTGAATGCAGAGATGTGTATTGAAATGATTTTGGTGTCACCATGGTTTCACAGCGGAGGTGTGAATAGGTATTCAAGAAATTAGGACCTTCAAGAAATCTCGGTTTAGAGTCAGAAAAGTTAATGCAGGCTTGCTTTTTACCTTACTGATCGAATGCTCTTGCACCATCTTATTTTAGCTTTGACAAACGTCAAAAATCTGTCAAACGCCATACAAAAAACACTGGTTATTAGTGGTTACCTTATTGTTAAAGTTCCAGTCAAAGTTAGATATACTTGTTGATTTTTCATTCAATCTTAAGTTGAAAGCTATGAGAAATCTCAATTCTGTTTTGAAAGCGACAACGTAAATAATTATGATTCAGTAAGACGACAAAAATGTGATACACGATAGAAAGTAAATAGTAATTTGCCACGTAGGTAGTAGAAAAAGAGGAATTAAGATGTAGAAGTAGCAATGGGTTCATAATTGGGAAATATCAAAAGAGTCGTAAATATTTGAAGCTGAAAATACACGGGAACACATTGTAGACGCAAACGCCTTATTTGAAAACTTTAATTGATGAACAAGATGGATAGTTGTAATATTATATGTAATGTATATTGTTTAGTTTTACTTAAAGTAAAAATAATAAAATTAAATCGATATTTGACTTTGTTCACCAGTTTGTTTTATCAAGATTTTTGACTAATAAGATAAGAATGTCACAAAAAGGTAGTTTATTTAAAAGCAGTAAGGCTCATTCATGTTTCGTTATCATTTGAGTGACGCAACTATCGTGATGACGTTCAGATAATTTTTAAAACACATACTGCATAGAATCTAGAGGCAGAGATAGACGAAATAAATCCAAGACGTTTCCCGAGCTAAGAGACAAAAAAACGCTGCGATTCGTCCCCGAATCTGTCCCCGTATGTCCTTGAAATGTAATAAATCGACGACTCAAGCGCCGGCCTTAACGCGGCGGCATCTGCGACCGATTGCAAATTTTTATTTACTCCCAGCAGAGGGGACGGAATACTAATGATTACCATTAAACACTGCGCCAGGTGGCGGGGAGATTTTTGTTCCACTCTCCGAGCTTTTTAACTGATTACGCGATTATGTTTGCTTAGCATGAGTGCCTGATCCCAAAAATAAGTTGATGAGTTCCGTTTTCTTGCAGTGAACGTCGATGTCCGTATTCACACAAGATGCTTGCTTCAGTGAAGCAGCAAATCGAACGCACAGCGTTGAATAGGGCTCTGTGATTGGGTCATGTGTCACCCTGCGCGTCCACGCGCGCTGTAAGACCTCATAGTAATGTTTTGTTAATACGGGCCTACCAGTTAGAGTGGTCAACATCAGGTAATTTAATTATATTGTTCACTCTAGGAGCGTGACTCTACCTAATTTACCAGAAGCAAATAAAGGATTTGGCCTACCTACACTCCACACGCCAGCCAGACGGGTTGGGGACGCTTAGGAAGGACTTTATAATTCTTATTTCAAGAAAAAAAAACATTTAGGAATACTCACTGCCTGCATTGGTTGTCCAAACCCGCCGAAGCTGAAGCAGGATCTGGTCACCGGGAGCAGGAAGATCGCCAAACAGCACCTGGAAGAAAATGACACAAATAAGAATACGAAATCTAACATGCGACTATCGAAATGAAGTTTGTAAGGGTATAAACAACAACAGAAATATCCTCTAATAATTATTATTCAAGACGTGTATAAATGTCCTGAAAAAGCTACTAAAACTTACATAATACTGTAGTGTAGAATTTTAATTTTATAGCCCTAGGAAATCCTGCCAGTCAAAGTATCTGACAGATCATAAATTTTAATAGTTAATTTAAATGTTACTTTGGATCTGGTGAAACGTATAATAACCCTAAACGTACTAAGGGTGGATTCGACCAAACGAGAGTAAATATTAATCTCAGAATAAATCGTTAGTTACTCGACATTTTGACACATGTCAATGTGCCAGTTATACCAGGAGTTACTCTCGGATAAAAGTTTGGTCGAATCGGGCCTAAAGCCGTATACAGAAAGGAAGCTGGAAACTTACAAGCGCTTACCAGCGCTTGTCAGTGCTGGTCCGTTCTATACAAAGGAAGCGAGTTGAATGGCATTTTAAATGACAGCGTCCAGCGCTGACCAGCGCGTGTTGAAACTTGTCGGCACCGTTCAGTGCTTATCGGCGCGCGTTCATATATTTTCCTGCGCGGGTTACCAGCGCTGTCAAGCGCCGGTAAGTGCTTATAAGTTTCCAGCTTTCTTTCTGTATATGGCTTTAGTCTAGTGTCTAGTAATTTAAGCAAAGTTTCCCAGGCACATTCGCGATCCAGGCTCAAGGTTGGTGATCAATCCAGCCCTGACTGTTGCAAATGGCTCAATTAGCATCCGTGATGAGACGTCACGGTTATTGTGAGCTGTCTTGTCGCGCACGACACGCGAGAGATGCTGGGTTAGGGTTAACACTCTACAAGTTAAGTAAAAGTTAATACTTACATAAATATTACCAAAAGCTTCAGTATCAGCCTGCTCGTGGAACTGAAGGCCACCACGGACCTGAAGACGTACTTAATAGGTTTCTCTTCGACTTGGTGGACTGAGAATCTGGTGAAGGTCGCGGGAAGTGGTCGTTTCGAGATCTTTGTCCAGCAGTGAACGTCTTCCGGCTGAGAAAAAAAGAAAACAGTGAAAGTATTTAGCAACTAATAAAACTAGTGAAGTGCGTAAAAGTCTAGGATTAGGGTTCACTCTAGAAGCTAGGTAAATTTTAGTGAACACTTACATAAATGTTACCAAGAAGTAGTAGATGGGGCAGGTAACTCGTAAAACTGGTGGAGACGAGACGTAGTCGGCAGGCCTCTCCCTCGATCTGGTGGAGACGAGAAGTAGTCGGCAGACCTTCCATTTGGACCGAGGATCTGGTGAAAGTCTCGGAAGGCGCCTGGATGCGGCCAGCGTAGGACCAGCGGTCGTGGAAAGGCTGGGGGCGGCCTTTATCCAGCAGTGGGTGTCTTTTGTCTGGAACAAACGATTTATATGTCAAAAAAAGAACAGACTGACATTTAAATATGTAAATACTTTCTACGCGATTGCTGCAAGGGCATAACCTTTTATCCCATCAAAAACAATACTTGTCAAAAAAACCAAGTCTCACAACTCAGTTGTTCTACGGTAAAAAGTTGTGAGATCCATGTAATACCAAGTCCAGGCCAGGAAATCTTTAACGTTTTACATAAATATATTGACTTGGCCATCGTATATGGATCTCACAACTTTTTACCGTAGAACAACTGAGTTGCGAGACTTGGTTTTTTTGACAAGTATTGTTTTTGATGGGATCTCATTTCTTTTTGTATTTTGTAGACAGCAGTTATGTATCTAGAAAACTGGACCGAAATTGAAAAATTTTACTCCACTTGGCGGTTGCACTACCGTGCCCCCAAATATTTTAGTTTTTCCTTGATTCATACACCAAACACTACTTATATTCCAAATTTGAAGCTTCTAGGTCTGCTAGAAGTGCCTTAGAATTTTGATGATCGGTGAGTCAGTCAGTGAGTGACAAAATTAAGAAACTTTGACCCGTTATAATTCTTAAACTACTGGTTTAATTGAATGAAATTTGAAATATACCGTGTCTTTACAATGCCTGCATAGCTAATGAAAATTCAGCCTTCTAGTTTTATCCACAACGAAGTTACAGGCGGTCGAAAATGGCCTGAATTGCTTCGAGAAAAGGATGGTACGGCCGTTCTGCTTTTTTGCTCGACTTGGTGGGGGCACTGCCGTGCCCCCAGATAAGCGCGATGTCTTTTTGCCTAGTTTTGGAAAATCACAATCACTCTTTAGCCCAAATGGTTACATGAATTTCTGAAGTTTGTTTTTGATCTCAATTCGTGATTTTATTTTATAAACTAAATCTTTCATTTTGGTTAGTCAAAGAGTGGATTGTGCAGTGTAAATATAGTTACTTACCAACTTAATTTATTGTTTCATTCCCACTGGTGGAACGACGGCCCGGTAAAGGTCGTGGGAAACACCTGGATGCAGGTAGCGCAAGACCGGCCGCTCTGAAAGCCTTGGGGAGAGGCTTTTCTCCAGTAGTCAACGTCTTCCAGCTGAGAAGAAAAGAAAAAGTGTGTTATTTGACTGACTACTATTTATTTATTTTGAGTTTTTTTTGTCTGGGAGTACTAAAATTGCGCAATGTAAAAAATCAAGCATAAAATTGTATTATTTTAAGTAAACATTAATTTATTCTTACTTTTAGAGTATTTTTCCCTCTCGCTGGATGGACCAAAGCCCTGGTCACGGAAAGCGCCTGGGTGCAGGTACCACAGAACCGGCCGCTGTCAAAGCCTTAGGGGAGGGTTTTCTCCAGTAGTAGATGTCTTCCAGCTGAGAAGAAAAAGAAAGTGAGTTCAACCAATACTACGCAAACTTATGAGTGTAGAGTATTCAGTTACTCCACACTATGAAAACAAAACGAGTTGAGTATATGTATTACAAAATGAGTCTCACCTTTAGTGTATTTCATTTCTACTGGGTCCACGAGCTGGTGAACATTGCAGGATGTTTTGATGCGGTTGTGGAAAGCCTTTTTCCAGCTGTAGACATCTTCCGGCTGAAAAGAAAAATATGTTTGTATTCAAGTAACTAATAAAATTAACTAATTTAACATTAGAAGCAGCCCTGCCCTCCCGGGAGTTCCTAGATGTGCAATTTCCACTCGCCCTCAGCGATTTGTTTGGGAAATCGCTAACGAGTGCAATAACCAAGCGGATATTAAACAAGACCCCTTCATTGTACGCTCTCATTTGTACAGTACTACCTAACTAAAGCTAGAGTTCCTATTTCGTTGTGATAAGTACTGTTTTCGAACAATAATGTGTGTAGGTTGACTGTATAGGACTTGGTTTGTTTAACACGTGTACAGTCGAGAGCAAGCTCTCACACAGACATGTATAGTACTTATTAAAACACTTCAAGAGAGTGGATGGGGATACATAGTTCGTACCAGCCATCGGGGCAGAAAAGTTCTCGAGTGGTGACCACGGGCCGGAAGACGTAGCCTGGGCAAGCCACTCACTAGGTGGACCGACGATCTGGTGATGGTTGCAGGAAGAACCTGGATGCGGGTAGCGCAGGACCAGTCCTTATGGAAATCCTTGGGGGAGGAGGCCTTTGTCCAGCAGTGGACGTCATTTGGCTGAACGAACGAACGAACTTACCTAGGCCTCCTGGTGCTTACTATACTTACTTATTTTACTTTGATGTGGCTTAGTTAGGTAAGAACATTCACATTAATTTAAATTGATAATATCGAGATTTGTAGGTAAAAATCTTGATTGTTCTAGTCCTCATAGTGAAATAACCATCTATCGCTAAAATCGGGCTTTTATCCAGCTGTCCATTAGCTAAGTTATAGCAAAAACAAGATAAAAACTGAATAAAAAATCCCTCAATGACCTTGGCCCAGCTCCGATCCAGTATGAATTTAGTTCCCCGCCCGACGTGTCGGCTTAAAAGCATTTTGAATATTCAATACAGCCTAGATTTTATTATACTTGACGGAAAACACTAAACTTCAATTTGTTTTCAGTACAGTCCACAAAATTCCCAATTTATTTTAAACTTAGCTTATAGACATTAAGACCTATTTTCATCGGGGAAGACCGATCTTTTTGTAGGTAGGTAGGTTTTAAATTTTTGCAAGTTAGTCGGCGACTGTACCTCCATTAATATTAATGAGTTGAGTACAAATCTTTTCCATTCATTTTGTTTTTAAATACCTATAATACGCGGCAGTCCTTGAACAGTACTAACTTTATGTATTGTATGAGGTGTACGTTTGCATTAATCTTGCTAAATTAATAGTAAAAAAACACGAGCACAGGTAGAAAAAAATAATGTAAAGGATTCAAAACTCACGAGAAACTGGACAGGTCTTCGTTTGTGAACGGATTCCTTGCACTCCAACATGTCGGCATACATAAGTCCGATAGTAGGTACAACCGCACGTATACAACGTTATAAAATAACCACACGGTATAAAATACCAACGGTATAAACTAACTAAACCA
This sequence comes from Ostrinia nubilalis, assembly GCF_963855985.1. Lineage (NCBI taxonomy): Eukaryota > Metazoa > Arthropoda > Insecta > Lepidoptera > Crambidae > Ostrinia > Ostrinia nubilalis. The sequence goes on from NC_087112.1 coordinate 566,913, forward strand.
ACGGTATAAATTAATAGTCCACAAAGGACAATCGCGGTAAACACTCAAAAATGGCACGAAATAGTTGGTAGCCCAGTTCGATGCGTAATCTTCGGTACCCAATAAGTTCTATACTCGTTGCCTTAATAATGTAGGTAGGTAATAACCGCCTTGTAATAAAGTTTTACACTTGCTTTTACACACTCTAAATAATGATAAGGTACCGCCGTGTAATCATCAAAAATGGACATTCAAAAACGGCAAAAAATAGCCACGACACAAAGTTCCACACTATTTCACAGTCACACACCGTAATTAATGTAGATATCAATTGTTAATCGACAAAATCCACTCGCAGTAGAAATTAAACAGGCGTATAAGTTCACAAATTAAGCGCACTTCAGAACAATTAAATAGAACTAAACTGCGCGGGAGATGTTTTCGATCGGAATTTTCAAATCAAACTAAATTCCGATCGATCAGTGTCGGTTATAAGTTATAATCTTGCCGCGTTTGCCTTCTCATCTACCCACATTATATTTAAAACATTGTGAAGCGCTAGTGGTTCGAGTTTTTTTTATGTCTACCGCCGGAAATATTGATAAAAAAATGATCTGGTTTGAGGCGAAACTGTGGCGAAACTTAAAAATAGAATGCCAATATAATTATAACGAAACCAAATTAACTACATTTCAAGTACTGTTCCGTTTTTTTCTGCTATACATTACTTACAGGGTGAATGTTGAAAGCTACCCCTGGTTGACCAAAACCGAAACTATAACAATTATCGAAAATGCTAAAAGTAGTAATCTGGATGCAAAATACAAAAAGTATTATTAAGTTGGTAGTTACTTGATTACTTTATGTAAGTATATTGGGAAAGTTAAAAATTTTGATTTCACGATCTGCGATTCCGAGCAACTCCGACTCGGAAGTCGGAAGTCTAACCTTATCTTTGAACTCCTCCTACGTTCTACTGATTAATTTTGTTGCGGGTCCAATGATACTTTAATTTTCCCGTGGGAAAAACTCGACTACCCTGGTTGGGTTGTTATTGGCGGTCAAACTGTAGATCCTGGCTACACAGGAGTTGAAGCAGTGGGAACGAGAGGTCCCGATCTCCGAGCAAATTCTAAGTGGTTAATTCCTGATTAACACTACAATTTATGAAATAAACTACGTATTCCCGGTCACCCATCCCCCTGACATCAAGTCTAGCTCTCTGAAGCCTGGCAGCATCCATGCGGAGACGTCGCGTCACAATACTCGCGACTTCGCTAAGTCGAGTAATAAGTCCCCTGGGACTTTGGTAGGGCGACCAAGCTTTAACATTTCTAGTGGAAAATCCTGGAAAAAATTTTTTTGGATCTTAAGGTTCGGCCAAACCACCGCGATCACACGCGATCAGCCGGCGTGCAGCGATGGCGATCAATGCATTTAAAGGTTCGGCCAAACCAACGCGATCAGCCAGCGTGCAGCGATGGCGATCAAAGTATTTAAGTCTGGTCGCCATCGCTGCACGCTGGCTGATCGCGTGTGATCGCGTTGGTTTGGCCGAACCTTAAGTCTGGTCGCCATTGCTGCACGCCGGCTGATCACGTGTGATCGCGTTGGTTTGGCCGAACCTTTACTAAATCGAAAGGTTGATAATATGCCAATAATAAAAATCCGTAACTAACTTTGGAGGCCTCATTTGCTGTCTACCTGCTTTCGGTGAGCCCAACGAATGACAACAAGTCTAATTTGCGGGGCTATTGACATTTTGCTAACGTGATTCCTATTTCTAGTCTCAATTACCTTAGGGAATGTTAGTTTTCCTTCGTTTTGCGCTTAAAATGAGCTACTTTAAGTACCTTAAGCCCGTAATGAAATCTGAGTCTGTCTCTGCGCACATGTTATTAAGTTTTAAGATAAAAAGTCTAATCTTATAAATCTCATAAACTCCAGTAAACAGAGGTGGAATTGTATAAAGAAATCGTAATCATTTGACAGCTTATAACGTACGATTATTCTGTCAAACGCTTTGTCTAACTGACTTTATAGTACGTTATGAACTGTCAAATGATTACTATGCTTTACACAATTCCACTTCTGAATTATTATGGTACATTTTTGATGCTGTCATATTTTATTTTGGTTATTCTCTGCCTATCAGCATGAGCATCAATCTAAAGGATTGTAAACGTGTCGAAGCATTAATACTACTGTATAATGTATAAAAAAGATGCAGTGTCTGCCAGTGACTAAAACGTTGGACACCCTACTCGTGACCCACTTCTGAGTTGCCGTACAGAGTTAGTACATTATTAGCAATTGTGTCGTTTTTCAAAGACATACCACATATCTAAAGTTTTAAACGTATTTGTTTTTATGGAAATACATCCACCCTAACATTAATAATGGCAAAATCTTTTTTTTTTCACTAACGAATTCGCTTAAATGCTATCGGGAAGGACTTAGTAGAAACCCTGAAAGAGTACACCCTGAAAAGGGCTTACCTTTTCTTCATCATCATCATAACCATTAGATAATTTATTCTCTACTACAGGAAGACGGCCCTTTTTAATTTATCACAAGCAAATAGAGGATATATCCCACATTCTCGAAGAATTTTAATTTGAATACCTTGCAAGAATATCGTGAAAAATTCGCAAATTTTAATTAGTAGCATGTTGGCCTGTCCCTTGAACACCCTGTATACAAAGCCTCTGTCCATCAGCGCCGTGAATTGCAGGCACCTGCTCCAGCTGACGAGGGTTCTGTCAAATAACCCGCTATGTATATTAGTTAATAAATGTCCGTTCGACGTTACACGCTTTTTGTTACCGGCCTGCCGATGGGTAGGTGTTTGCAATAAGCGAGAATGTAAGTTCCCTGTCTGAGCGTTATTTGCAGTTTTTTTATTTGTGAAATAATTTTTAGACTACCTTCATAGGGCTTAGTGTGAGTTTACATCAAACGTCGTCACTAGTGAGCGTGTAAAAAAATGACATAAAATGTAAGACGGATTGTACAGCGCCCCTACCGGATACTTGCAAGAACTAAAATCTTCATAGATTTTTTAAACGCGCTCACTAATGATACGGTTTTACGCCCCTGGGTCTGCGGGTGTCTATGGGTGACGGTAATCACTTACCATCAGGTGATCCGTCTGCTCGTTTGCCTCCTGTCACATAAAAAAAAATCTAACCGTGCTAGTGATGACGTTTGATGTAAAATCACACTCAACCACTTAACATCAGGTGCGATTGTGGTCAAATACCTGCCTTGTTATGCATAAAAAAAAAAAAAAAACCCTTATGTCTTTATGTCGCTAGTCCGGAGGCTGGCTAATAATTTTGCTTAGCATCAAGTCTTTAGTTTAATAGTTTCAAAAGTACTTCCTGTATTTATTATAAAAGAAAGAAATATTTTACCTCCTATATGCTTAGCTATGAAAGTTTTAGAAATAAAGTTTCAAGTCCTGTAACTTAGTAGGTACTTATTAAATTCAAACAATTAAATTCCCATAATTAGGAACATAGGTTGTAGTTGGTTGATGATAACAAATTAATTGGGTGATACCTACACAAAAAAAAATTACTACGACAATGTCACGTAATGCAAAAGCTTATTTAAACAGTTAAGATTCTTTTATGCTTGACAGAATAACCATTTATTTATCAACTAAGTACTATGAAAGCTAGTTATTTTATGTAGAAACGCGTTTTACATTTCAGCTCATGACACAAAGTGATAGTTTATGACACACGGAAGCAATGAATCACAAACAATTGCTTTGTAAGGGAAAATTAAGTTAAATGTTAATTATTTTGTTTTTGTTTATTATGGACAGTAATGTTGACATTGTAATGTTGACCATCGCAAACAAAAAATGTAATGTACAATCATTATCATCATTTCAGCCACAGGACGTCAACTACTGAACATAGGCCTCCCCCAATGGCTTCCATATCGCACAGTTGGATAGATTTAACATAGAATGTATAATAAACAGAGATGTCATTAGTAAGATCTTAAGAAACCCTAGAAACCCTAATAACACAAAATCATTCGTGTAAATAAAAAACAATCGTATTGAAAGAACATTACGAGCATAAAACAGAAGAATAAAAATTGGTTTGCAATATTGATACAGTGTCAGCACCAAAACGAACCACCATCTAAGTTGCATGACTTTATTACCAGCCTTCTATGATTATTAACTCTGTACAACAGACTTAAGCAATAAGCAAGCTCTTGGCCTATCAAAAAAGTGAGTTGCTCTCTATCCTTCCACGCCGTGTGTCCCTGCTTAATATTAACACACCTCGCGATTATGTATTCGGGCGACTAGCACCATCTCACTAGCAACTTAACTCTTCCAACTAAAAGGGGTCGGGTTTCCTTGAGAATGCTGATTCAACTACGACACTTCTTGGGTTTCGGTGTTTGTTATTTAGAAGACAAAAGCCCAAACAAACGTTACTATGAGGTCTCATAGTGCGCGTGGACGCACAGGGTGACACACGAACCAATCACAGAGCTCTATTCAACGCTGTGCGTTCGATTTGCTGCTTCACTTAAGCAAGCAGTTTGTGAATACGGGCGTAAGTTATTTGATACTTTTCTGCAGAGGAATTAAGGCTTTAAGAGATAATTAAGTTCGTTTGCATCGGTTTTTCAGCAAGACGAGTTTTGTGTGAAAGACGCGTATTTCTAATTGAGTTTATAAGTTAGTCCACAAAGTAAGAGCCTAATCATAAATGTGTAGGTACATATTTCATTCTGAAATTAATACTGTTTATGTGGTTTTGTTAAGGTGTTAGAAAAGTCATTTATCAACATTATTATTTATCTAATCACTAGCTTTCCGCCCGCGGCTTCGCCCGCGTGGAATTTTGTCTGTCACAGAAAAACATTATCGCGCGCGTCCCTGTTTCAAAAACCGGGATAAAAACTATCCTATGTCCAATCTCGAGACTCAAACTATCTCCCTGCCAATTTCATTAAAATCGCGTCAGTGATTTAGGCGTGAAAGCGAGACAGACAGACAGACAGAGTTACTTTCGCATTTATAATATTAGTACCTATAGATAGTATAGACTAGTATAGAAGTAGAGATTTCTATTATAATAATTTAGGGGGTGACCATTAAAATAATGATTTACCATATATACTTATTTGACTTAGAGGAAACGACTCTGTAAAATTATGCTACCTGTCTAATGTTTAATTTTTAACTAACTTCAAAAAGGAGGAGGTTCTCAATTCGACTGTAAAGCAACTTTTGCCAAATCATATTATAATCAATACCATTGCTGTATTTACAAACGTCTATCGCAATAAAACATTCGACATCATCTATCTTCCGAAAATCGTTCCCGATTCAATCGCCAATCTCTCAACGGCATGTGCTTGTGAAATCTCAACAGTCTTTGAGGATAGGATCCGATTTGCGAGTCTTTGCCAATGTTTACTTCTCATTTTTAAGCCACGCTGAATGGGACAAAGCAGTGAAAGAAAATAACATAGAATATGTCTCACAACATACAGATGTCAAACATTAAGTCGAAAAAGAAAAAAAACTAATGTTTTCCTATCTAGTTATCTATTGGCACAAGGTTTGGACCTACGATGCTATAAATATTAAAAACTAGCTGACCCGGCGAACTTTGTTCCGCCTTAATGGCAATAAATAAGCAGACTTTTTTTTTATTTCGAACGGGATAAAAAGTATCCTATGTCCTTCTCCTGGCTCTAAACTACCTCCCTGACAATTTTCAGCTAAATCGGTTCAGCCGTTCTTGAGTTATAAGTGAAGTAACTAACACGACTTTCTTTTATATATACAGTGTGAGTCACGTTAAAGTGTACCTACATAGGAAAATAGATGAAACTAGACCTATTTTTATCGACAAAAAAGAGGTCAAAAAATTTTTGAGATTTTTTTTTAATTTTTTATAGAATTTTTTTTCTTCCAATTACTTATTGTAAAGAAAACGTAATCACTTTTAAACTAAGCGGTATATCCTAATAAAATAAAAACAGTAATAATGCTAAATAACAGGCGATACTAAAAAAATACATAAAATACACAAAAAAGGCCAACAAATAATAAAAAATGATACTTTTTGAAAAAAATCTGCTTTTAAATTCGTGTTTTTTTGGTTATTTTATAAATTTCTCCAATTAATGCCCCTATAACAGGTGGTTTTTATTACTTTGTATTATTCTCCATCGTATTATCTTTGTAAAACCAAAAATTGCATGTCTCTATCCCTATCACAACATTTGCTATGATCGTTTGAACAAAGGCCTACCACAACATTATTCTCCGCTACAGGTAGAGACAATTTTAATTTTAACTAAAATGCTTATTTTACTTCGAAATCTTTTGTTTTTATTTAAAATCTAACTTGTATTTATCAAAATTACAAATCTAGAGCCATTTTCAGTTTCGTTGTTAACGAAGCGTTGAATGGCGCGCCCGGAGAGGCTTAGTTCAAACGATCATTGCAAACGTTGTGATAGGGATAGAGACATGCGATTTTTGGTTTTACGAAGATAATACGATAGAGAATAATACAAAGTAATAAAAACTACCGGTTATAGGGGCATTTTTTGGAGAAATTTTTCAAATAACCAAAAAAGCACGAATTTAAAAGCAGATTTTTTTCAAAAAGTATCATTTTTTATTATTTGTTGGCCTTTTTTGTGTATTTTATGTATTTTTTTAGTATCGCCTGGTATTTAGCATTATTACTGTTTTTATTTTATCAGGATATACCGCTTAGTTTAAAAGTTATTACGTTTTCTTTACAACAAGTAATAGAAAGAAAAAAAATTCTATAAAAAATAAAAAATAAATCTCAAAAAAATTTTGACCTCTTTCGTCGATAAAAACAGGTCTAGTTTCATCTATTTTCATATGTACACTTTAACGTGACTCACACTGTATAGATAATACCTCAGACTCGTCTCGCGTGAATGGAGAATTCAACGTCAATTCACGCTTAATACAGTTCCAAACACCAAACATGTTTATAGTAGGTATAGGTATTTACTTGTATGCTTTCATCATTCACCAGACAGAAAACATTTCTTATAAAGCAACGGTTGTTAAAAATAATATTTTATTAAAGTTTTCAGATAAAATATAAATGAGTTCTGTGGCAGATACAATCTGTCACAATTTTATGCCTTATTGCTTTCTTGAAGTCCTAAGAAGTCGTAGAAAATGTAACTTGTCGGATTTTAAAAAAGGTGTTTCTGAGAGCCTATTGTAGAGATAAAGACAAAAGTCGGACTCAATCTAAATCTATAGACATTTGTAGAAAAAAGCGCACCTATGACGCGTGTTCGTGAAAAGTGCGTCGTTTGCGCGTTTTAAAAACGCCGTGTGATAGGGCTCTGTGTACTGTAATTGATTGTTAGTCTGTGGTTTAAGTTTGACAGATGACACTGACATTTCTTTCGCGCTACTTTTGCCGGCTGGCGGCCTCGTGGAAGATCACGTATCGAAGTGGGTTGTCGTATGAACAACCGCTTTGGACGGCGTCTTGAAACCTGCTTACGGGCATACTTAACTCCACGGAATCCATGAAAAATCAATAGAACTGAAACACCCACGTTCTATTGAAAACTATGTCAATTTTCACTCGACATTGGCAGAAATAAACCTCCCAGAGAGGTTTGGTTGCCATAAAAAAAAATCACGTATCGAGACTTCAAGATAATTATCTAACTCTAAAATGCTCTATCTTTCAATGATTATCCTCCGCTAAGATTAAACCTTATTCTCCCCAAAATACAAAGCCCATCCCCTATAGGTTCAAAGTCAAAAATGGACTCGTCCCGCAGTTCCACAGCCTGAGATTATGTAACAATGGCCGACCGGAAGTTCGCGTTGCATTGTTAATGGGCGACGGAACTCAGATCCTGTACTGTTTTACAAGTTTGCTCAGTTATAATTCAGGCAATATGCAGTGAGGGGGCGCTGTCGATGATTTAGCTATCGATGAATTAAAATCCTTTACGAATTTATAACGTGATTTTTAGACATGGGAATTGAGAGTGGGTAATGGTGAGCAAATGTTGGTCAAATTAAAATTATTATCGTTCTTTCGTTTCAGCCAAGTAACTTCCACTGCCGGACAAAAGCCTCCCCCAATGATTCATAACGACCGGTCCTACGCTGTCCGCATCTAGCTTCTTCCCGCGACCATCACCAGATCGTCGGTCCACCTAGTGCTGAACCTGCTCACACTACGTCTTCCGGCCCGTGATCGTGGTAATTATGATACAATAAAAATATAGGTCGTATCAAATATTACACAGCGTTCAAACGAAAATAACATGCATTGAAGTTACCTACATTATTTTCTCAAGCAACAATAGAGCAATGGCGCAAAGTGATGACATAACAGGAATTACGTCAATGTTTTCTTGCATGCTACAGTGTTGAGTTTCAATGGGCCCCAGTGCTTTGAAATTCCATCCTTAAATTAATTATAATCGATATCGATAAACAACATTTCCCACATCCCTACCCCAACCAAAGTCGGGAGAGCGGCTAGTTCGCAGATGATTAAATTGTACCGTCGGATTTATTCGAAAAGTTTCAAACTTTGAACAGGGTTTTTATTATTCAGTGCCACTGAGGAGCTTTTTGTGCGCTAATTATGGACTCAAGTAGCTATTAGCCATTGTAGTACTAAAATGAAAAATAAAATTCCAAATCATTTCTTAGTGCACTCTTCTAGGACCCCGTTGGGATTTTGTAGCACGTAATTAGAGATTTTTTGCTACTACCTTTGTATTTTACTTTTTTTTCCATTAAACACCTAAGCGGCTAATTACAGTTCAGTGGAAATAAGGTATTAATAATAATTATTATAACGAATTTATTATAGTAGACGAAAATATGCAAAAAATATATCGACGAAATATAAATATTTTAAGGCTTTAGAAAAGAAGGTAAGTAGTGACTGAGTGTTTTGCGCTGCTGCTTCTAAGCGCTATAATGTATAATTAAAAAGTGTTTTTTTTTAAATAGCCTATATTTTTCTGATGTATAAATAATAAATTACCGTATAGTAGGTACATCTAAGTCTAAGATAATAAAAAATATCGATCCATCTACACAAACTTTCATGATAGTAATTTATTTTCGTCAGCTGGAAACCAATCAGCGGAAAAATCTGATAACTCGCTTTTGTAATGGAAGCATTTGGGAGCTTTCAGAAAGCTTTCAAAGCACACAAACAGGGTTTGAGCTTCGAAAATAGTGCGCTGGTTCCACCGGCCGCCGCCAGATGTCGTGCGGCGGAAATTGAGGGCTTGAGGTGCCGCGTGACGAGATTGTTGTTTTAGGGCTGCCACTAATGCAATGCTTACTAAATATTGGTTTTGAATTAAGGATCTTTTTAACGTCTGACATTTTTATGCCAAAAATGGTGGCCAGTGTTTAACATTTCTTTGCAGACATTAAAAAAATCATACATATCTTTTTCCTTTGCTAGTCATTTGATTGTGTACTATACCTACTTCCAGATAAATATATTTACTTACTCATATTATGTGTACCTGCTTGATAGACAGATAGACAAAAGACCCTCAGATGTTGGTAATATAGTTGAGAAAATTAGGTATGCTTATTATGAAAAAAAAAATTTTTTTTCAGCAGAACACTATCACTGGTCTCAATTAGGAAGTCACGTCTGAATTTCAGTCTTATTCAGCCTCATTTTAAAAGTCATTCGTGTGCTTGGCAGTGCTTTAAGACGATCATATCCGCGTTCGTTCGTTTCAGCCAATATGACATCCACTGCTGGACAAAGACTTGCCCCAAGGACTTACACAACGGGTCTTTCACATCCTCTTTAACCGCCTCTGTGGTCTAGTAACCGCCTCTGTGGTCTAGTGGTATGATCACCTGCTTCAGACGCAGAGGTCCCGGGTTCGATTCCCCAGCGGGGGCAGATTTTTCTGTTCGGTTTGGTTGGTGGTAGGACTTGTTCTAAGTCCGCCTGGCTAGCTACTACCATCTTACCTAACTCTGTCGCCATAACAACAATTTTAATAGCATTGTTGTATTCCGGCAGTTAGAGGTAAGATAGCCAGTTCCTCCGTGGTTGAGGATTCCGGGTGAAGCTCGCTTCCACCTTCGGCCTGATCGTCACTTACCATCAGGTGAGATACAGACCAAGTAAGAGCTTCCTCGTTGTGGATAAAAAAAATCCTATGAGCAAGGTTAGTGGCGATCCTTAGGGAAGGTTTTCTCATTAAAACTCATTAAAAACTCATTAAAACTCATTTATTTCTGTAAATAGGCTTAAAAAAAGCACTTTTATAAGTCCCAGTATTAACCCTACCACTTCTTCAGGACAATAAATGGGCCAGTGCTGAGAAGAAGCAGCGCAAGAAACTCAGACACTCAGTTCTGATATAATCTTTGTGGCAGCCCTGCGCATGAGTGGCGAGCCGTGCGCCGCACAATAAAGTTGCGACTTGTTGCGGGCCTGCAGTCGCCGCTCTTTGGAGGCTTTGTTGGCTTTCTCATTTGAGATTTTAACCAATTCTACGAATCCATTCTTGTTTGCTAGTTGGATGTTTAGCTTTTGCTTTTGTGTGATACAAAAGTTATAAAAACATGGTGATTCGAAGAGCAATGACCAAGTAACTGTGTTCTTTTATTTATGTTCCTTAATAAGTAGGTTATCACTCAAATTTGTCTTTTATAGCCAATCCGTTCGATGTAGTCAAGTAAAAAAAAATTAAAAAAAATACACAAAGCAAATGAGACATTATAAAGTGCGATTTTTCATAATCATCCGTCTTATTGACCTCCTTCTCGAAATTGGACCTACCTAGCTGGATCGTTTGTCCGAGGTAGACATACTTGTCGACAATCTCGAGAATTGAGCTCCCAACTGAAACTGGGTAGGGCGTAACATGGACATTCGACATAAGCTTCGTTTTGTCCATGTTCATCCTCAGGCCTACCTGTTGGGAAACTCGATTAAGGTCTTCGAGCATTGTGCCAAGATCTTCCAACGATTCTGCCATGACTACAATATCGTCGGCAAACCGAAGGTGAGTGATGTAGTCGCCATTAATGTTTATGCCGAATCCTTTCCATTCCAGGAGTTTGAAAGCGTCTTCCAATGCAGCGGTGAACAGTTTCGGAGATATAACATCTCCCTGCCTAACGCCTCGCTGCAGTGGAATCGCCCCCGTGCTCTGCTCCTGTACTCGGACCGACATGGTGGCGTTTTTGTACAAGCACTTCAGCACCTCAAGAAAGGTGATAAGACCTTGCTGAAGAATTACAGACCCATCTCGCTTCTGAGTCATGTCTACAAACTGTTTTCGAGAGTCATCACGAACCGTCTCGCGCGTAGGTTCGATGACTTCCAGCCTCCCGAACAAGCCGAATTCCGAAAAGGTTATAGTACCATAGACCACATCCATACGCTGCGGCAGGTTATACAGAAGACTGAGGAGTATAACTTGCCACTATGCTTGGCGTTCGTGGACTATGAGAAGGCCTTCGATTCGATTGAGACTTGGGCAGTGTTACAATCTCTCCAGCGGTGCCGTATTGACTATCGGTATTCAGCATCGTCGAATCCAACTCGGCTGGGCAGCGTTCGGGAAACTACGCAACATCTTTTCGTCCAAAATACCTCAATGCCTGAAGACTAGAGTGTATGTTACCAGTGATAACTTATGGCTCGGAAACGTGGCCTCTCACTAATAGGCCTTATACAGAAGCTCAAAGTTGCACAGCGTGCTATGGAGAGGGCTATGCTTGGTGTTTCTTTGCGAGATCGAATCAGAAATGAGGAGATCCGTAAACGAACCAAAGTCGCTGACATAGCCCGACGGATTAGCAAGCTGAAGTGGCAATGGGCAGGGCACATAGTACGCAGAACTGACGGCCGATGGGGCAGAAAGGTTCTGGAATGGAGGCCGCGTACCGGAAAACGCAGCGTGGGACGTCCACCTACAAGGTGGACCGACGACATCGTAAAGGTAGCAGGGAAGCGCTGGACGCAGACCGCTGCCAATCGATCAACATGGAAAGCATTGGGGGAGGCCTATGTTCAGCAGTGGACGTCCTATGGCTGAAATGATGATGATGATGATCCGTCTTATTTAACATCAAGATGAAGTTTTTTTAGCATCTTCATTTAATTAACCATCATCGCCACAAAATTGATGTTTACGCATTTTTAACATTTGAAAAAATCTTAATTTAGTAGGACAGAGGTCTGGTTCTCAATGATAACAAATTATGATATAAATGCCCATCTAAACGACCGGCCCAATCAATATTAAAGTCAATGGCTCAACAAAATTCCTCAACACGTAGTGACGTCAGTTTTGTAAATCAAATCAAGCGTACATGCCCCATAACCTAATCTCCCCGAATCACAGCTCAACAAGTAAACACGGGGAATTAGTTCAACTGGTTCAACGCTCAAACTGCGCAATCAGCCCGTGATTACACGTCACACCGCAAACCGCATTATTTGATTATGATTATATTTCTTCGCTTCATCCTTCAGATATGATATAATTACAACGTAGTCCCCCTGTTTACCAGGCAACATTCACACAGATTTTAGAGATTCAAATAAAAAAGTATTTAACTGACTACCCGCTTACTTCCGGTTTACTCAGTCTGCCGTCGCCATGTCGGCGCGCTGTTCATTCCTGTGTTGTACTCGGTAACGTTCGCACGTACACCTCAAGCCCGCTCATCATGCCCAAAAGAAGTGCGCGGGAACGTATTGAACATTACGCAAGGAAAATAAGAAAATTAGAGGAACGTGAATATCGTCAAAACATATCAATTCCTCCTTTGAATTTATCATCGGAATCGAATGATGAAGGTAAGCAAAGTTATTACTTTTTAAATTGGTCGTTATCTTTAATTAGTGAATAGTGTTTATTGAATAACTTTTTTCGCTTTGGAATGCTCTGGGATTGACTGCGGGTCAATAACTTTGACATTTACCAAAACGCAAAGTAGATAAATAACGACCTTATTTCTGCATCGGGCTAGACTGCGAGTCTCGAACGATGACAACCAAGCAGAAAATATGTTGCATTTAAAATAAATGTATCGTTCATCTGCAAATTCAAAACCGAAAAACCAATGTATAGTTTTTCGAGTTATTTTTATCGCCTACCTACATAAGGCCTTTTTATTTATTTTTTGGACATATATTTAAAATTGCTAATTTAATTTTAGATTTTGAACCTCCCGTACGAACCATCGACGACGAGAATGATATTATTCCGGAACCGGAACAAATAACTATGGCATCGGAAATATTAGTACCAGCCACTGTGCAGGAACCTATCGACAACGTCGACTCGAATAATGACCAACCGGGTCCCAGCACGCAAGCCGAGCCCTCGGTCGAGAACGAGCTGGACCCTGAACTTTTATCGGCTCTTGGTGAATTCACGTCAGATACACCCGAGTATGGAGAAAATATCCATGATAATTTATCAAAATTATGGCTTACTTTACTGAAAAAAGGAATGCCAAAAGATAGCAAAGACAAAGTATTAAAGGACTATTTAGTTCCGGATAATTGTAGACTTCTACAGGCGCCAAAATTGAACGCGGAGATTTCCGCTGCCGTCCCAGATATGGTTCGCAACCGCGATAAAACACTTGCCACTTCTCAACAACAACTTGGTCTTGGGATCACGGCCATCAACAGAGGCCTGGATATCCTCTTAAAAAGTGACAATAAGATCCTAGCGATGAAACATCTTAGTAACGGCTGCCGACTTTTGTGCGATTCTCACAACTTAATGTCAAAGAACCGGGTAAAGCTTATCACACCCAGTTTAGACAAATCTATCCTGCATATGATTAATGAATCTGAAAGAGATGAAACATTATTTGGATCCTCATTATAGGACAAAATAAAAGCTGCAAAGGCAATAGAAAAACAGGGCCTTCAAATCAAAAAGTCGGCATCGAAACCTCAAAAGTCTGCGGCTTCGTCGTCAAGCAGTCGACCTGGGCCCTATCAGGGAAACTGGACCGCGCCTCCTCGATACCCGCCAGCGAGCAGGGGCGGACGGAGAGGCTACAAGAAGCAGACGACGTCAGCACCTCGGCGCCCATATGTAGCGTCGACGACGCAGCCGCAACGTGCAACTCCCCAGGAGAAAGCGCGTGTCCCGGCTCAGAGTCACCACTAGCGCAGGTACATGCGGGTAGACTTACCTATTTCTTTGATTGTTGGCAAAAAATCACGAGCAACAAGGTTGTACTCGATTGGATCAAAAATGGCTATACTATACCATTTGAATCACCTGTTAGGCAGTGCGATACTCCTCAAAATACTTTTTCATACTCCGAAAAAATAGCTATGCTAGAGGCTATAAATAATTTAAAAAAATTAGGTGCAATAATTGAATGCAAAAACACTCAGAATCAATTTGTATCCAAAATATTTCTGACCCCAAAACCTAACGGGGACAAGCGATTTATTTTAAACTTGAAACCCTTAAATAAATTTGTTCGTACCGATCATTTTAAAATGGAGGATTACCGCACTGCCTGCAAATTAATACCACACAACGGATACCTAGCCACCAACGACCTAAAGGACGCATATTTTCTAATACCTATAAATCCTTCAGATCGAAAATATTTAAAATTTCAATTTCAGCCTCATAATTCATCTAAAACAATAACATACCAATTCTGTGCTTTGCCTTTTGGTCTTTGCGTGGCTCCTCGAGTTTTCACTAAGATTATGCGAGAAGTTATGGGTTACCTAAGATATCGAGGGCACAAATCCGTCTTTTATTTGGACGATATACTATGTATTGGCGATACCTATGAGCAGTGCGTTAATAACGTAAACGAAACGCTAAGATTACTTAACTGCCTAGGCTTCATAGTCAATTATGATAAGAGTTGTTTGTCACCACAACAATCTTGTAAATTCCTAGGATTTATCTTCAACTCACGAGACTTATCAATAAGTCTTCCTCAAGACAAGCGAAGTAAAATTGCAGAGTTGGTAACCAAATTTTCTAAATTACCGTCATGTTCTATACGTGAATATGCTCAACTCATAGGAGTTCTAGTTTCCGCTTGCCCAGCCGTTAAATACGGATGGATCTACACAAAAATCTTAGAACGACAAAAGTATTTGGCGTTACTGAAATCTGACGACTATGAATTAAAAATAAATTTACCCGACGTAATACTCCAAGATTTACACTGGTGGTCATCAAATATTGACTCCACTTCCAACTTTATGACACACCCAAATTTTTGTATTGAAATTTATACTGACGCTTCTCGATCAGGTTGGGGCGCTGTCTGTAATAACAAAACAAGACGCGGTAAGTGGAAAGACACAGAAAAAATTCGGCATATAAATTACTTAGAGCTGATGGCCGCATTTCTAGGCCTAAAATCTTTTGCTAGTGATTTGTCCAACTGTGCAATATTACTTCGTATTGACAACACAACCGCTATTAGTTATATCAACCGAATGGGGGGTATACAATACCCCCATCTTAGTGCGTTGACAAGATCACTATGGCAATGGTGTGAAGCGCGTGGGATTTGGGTATTTTCATCTTATGTAAATACAAAAGAAAATTGCGCCGATACTGCATCTAGAACTGTTAATCCAGACACCGAATGGACTCTTTCTGATCAGGCATTCCAAAATATAACGCAAAATTTTGGTCAACCAGCAATAGATTTGTTCGCATCGCGAGACAATGCAAAATGTAATCGATTTGTGTCATGGAAACCAGATCCAGATGCAGAATCAGTAGACGCTTTTACTTTAAACTGGCAAGCCGATTTTTTCTACGCATTTCCACCTTTTTCTGTTATTTTAAAATGCCTTAGAAAAATAATCGATGACAGAGCAAACGGTATTTTAGTTTATCCTCACTGGCCATCACAGCCTTGGTTCCCTTTGCTGCAAAAGTTAATAGTTTCAGACGTGCTTTATTTAAACCCAAATAAATACCTTTTACAATCTCATTTCAGAGATTATCATCCGTTACACAAGAAACTTACCCTGGGTGTCGCGAGGCTCTGCGGCAGTCGTTCATCCGCCGAGGCGCCTGTACAGAGTCGGCAACACTGATGTTGGCATCGTTTTCCGACAGTACCATAAAACAGTACGGCACCTCATTAAAACTTTGGTGGCACTTTTGCATAGTTAACAACAAAGATATATTCAAACCATCAAAAAAGACAATCCTCTCTTTTTTAACAACACAATTTAATAATGGTTGTGGTTATGGTAGTTTAAACTCGCACCGCTCTGCCTTATCAGCTTTAATAGGAAATAATATCGGTTCAGATGCCTGTGTGAAGCGTCTTCTCAAGGGAGCATACAAACTAAAACCTACTAGGCCCAAGTATACCAATACATGGAATCCTCAGTTGGTCTTAAATTACATCTCAACATGGTCCCCTAACAATGCATTATCATTAGAGAAGATCACTAAAAAACTCGCTATTCTACTTGCTATCTGTACCGCTCATAGAATGCAGACACTTTCGCTTATTAAGCTAAACAATATTTTATTTTCGGAAAGTGGAATTAAAATTAACATAACAGATATTATAAAAACATCTGCACCCGGAAGGGACCAACCAGTATTATTTTTGCCGTATTTTAATGAAAATACTAATATCTGTCCAGCCACCGCACTCTCAGACTATATTTCTATGACTAGAAACATAAGATCTGAGGATGCTAATAATCTTTTGTTAACCTATAAAAGACCACACAAACCAGCTACTACACAGACCATCAGCAGATGGGTAAAACAGGTCCTGTCGGAAAGCGGCGTCGATACCAGCGTGTTCGGCGCACACAGCACGCGACACGCGTCCACCTCAGCCGCACGATTAACTGGCGTCAGTATAGAAACTATACGTAAAACCGCAGGTTGGACTAGTTCATCCAATTCCTTCGCTCATTTTTACAACCGAACCATTGTTAATGAGGGAGAGTTCGCCCGATCAGTTTGTTTATCGTCAGAACATCAATAAAAGACTGATTAGTACCCTACTCTAAGTAATAAATAATCATAAGTTTATTATAATTATAACTAAGGTTATCTAATTATGATTTGAGAAATTATTTTTCATTAATCATAGAATATTTTCACCTAAGATTGAAAATTGTTTTAGTTCACATGATTACATTATGTTTTTCTAATGTTATGTGAATAAAAATCACATTAAGATCATAAAATGTGTTTCTTTCCAAAACTTTCTTCTCTTAACATCTACGTTGTAATTATATCATATCTGAAGGATGAAGCGAAGAAATATAATATATGATCAAACGAACTTCACAAGTGAAATTCGATCAATATTATATGATTCGCTTCATCCGAAGATATGATCTCCCACCCTCCCTAAAGTTTTATCATCACCCTAATAAGGAAAGTTTTGAAATAACATACACTCTGAAAAATGAACAGCGCGCCGACATGGCGACGGCAGACTGAGTAAACCGGAAGTAAGCGGGTAGTCAGTTAAATACTTTTTTATTTGAATCTCTAAAATCTGTGTGAATGTTGCCTGGTAAACAGGGGGACTACGTTGTAATTATATCATATCTTCGGATGAAGCGAATCATATAATATTGATCGAATTTCACTTGTGAAGTTCGTTTGATCATATATAAGTCTATCCACACATTAGTGTAAACTATTTATCCAAGCATTATGGATCTTAGAGGTGGAAGGATGAAGTGTTTTGAGTAAGCTTAATTTAAACCCGGTGAATGTTGATTTTAACGAAGACAAGGTAACTTAATTGTAGATAGGTAGGGTAGTTATTAAAATTTCTTAGAATTTAGAGTTACTTAAACTAAATTATAAATAACTTAAAAAAATCGAGTTGCCTAAGGCGAGAATCGAATCCAGTGTCTAAGTAGCTCAGATGGAAGAGCAGTCGCACGGCAAGCGAAAAGTCGTGGGTTCATCCCGCTTTAGGCTGATGGATTTTTTCGAGTTATTTATTAACTAGCTTTCTGCCCGCGGTTTCGCCCGCGTGGAATTTTGTCTGTCACAGAAAAACTTTATCGCGCGCGTCCCTGTTTCAAAAACCGGGATAAAAACTATCCTATGTCCTTTCCCGGGACTACAACTATCTCTATGCCAAATTTGATCAAAATCGGTTCAGTGGTTTAGGCGTGAAAGAGAGACAGACAGACAGACAGAGTTACTTTCGCATTTATAATATTAGTATGGATATAGAAGTATAGATTTTTGTAAATGGATAGGTAGTCATTAAAATTTCTTAGCATTTAGAGTTGCAACTCAAACTAAATTATAAATAACTTGAAAAAATCGAGCTGCCTAAGGCGGGAATCGAATCCAGTGTCTAAGTAGCTCAGATGGAAGAGCAGTCGCCCGGCAAGCGAATGGTCGTGGATTCGATTCCCGCCTTAGGCAGATGGATTTTTTTGAGTTACTTATTTATAATTTTAGATAGGTACCTACTATCATTAGACAAATTGTTTGTGAATAAAATTGGTCTCAACGAATTAAATACCAACTCTAACAGAGTCTTATTTGTGACTTTTTTATGGATAACAAGGCAGGTATTTGACCACAATCGAACCTGAAGTTAAGTGGGATGCAGTCTAAATGACCCGATATTGGATAAAATCGTTTCCATACTATTAAGTGTTGTGACTAATATTTTCTCCAGGATTTGTTCAAGTAACATACCAGTCATATAAGTCAGTGTACGTATTCCATACATTTATTAAAATTTGAGAATATGAGAGACTTTCATTAGCTTACCCGCTACGTGCTACGGATGGAGCTGGGCCATTACGTAGCTGCTACGCCGTAGCAAACTCGTAGTAAGATACGAAAATTGTATAGCGTATGAGGTGATGTCTCGTAGTATGGAGAAGTATTTCTTTTGGTCTCGAAGTAACTAATATTAATAAAAAGAATATTAGATTTTAATATAATATTTGAAACTAGCGGCCGCCCACGACTTCGTACGCGTGGATCTCGTTTTACCCCCCATTCATCTATCTTACGCGGTTCAGATTTTTTCATACAAATGTTTTTTCCCGCTAACTACCGTTCCCGTGGGAATTTTGCAATTACCTGTTGTAACTAAGCTTCAAGTTTTCTAAGGCACCTGCATGCCAAATTTTAAGCGTCTAACTTAAGCGGTTTAGATTTTTTCATACAAATGTTTTTTCCCTCTAACTCCCGTTCCCGTGGGAATTTTGCAATATCCTGTTGTAATTAAGTTTTAAGTTTACTAAGGTACCTGCATGCCAAATTTCAAGCGTCTAACTTAAGCGGTTTAGATTTTTCATACAAAAGGATTTTCCCGCCAATTCCCATTCCCGTGGGAATTCCTAAGTAGCCTATAACCTGCCCAGGAGTATGAAAAATAATTGTACCAAGTTTCGTTAAAATCCGTCCAGTAGTTTTTGTTTCTATAAGGAACATACAGACAGACAGACAGACAGACAGACAGACAGACAGACAGACAAAAATTTTACTGATTGCATTTTTGGCATCAGTATCGATCACTAATCACCCCCTGATAGTTATTTTGAAAATATATTTCATGTACAGAATTGACCTCTCTACAGATTTATTATAAGTATAAATGAAGATGTTCGGGGATAAAATTACCTGTACTCACAAATGTTTAATATTATGTATTTAATATTCGAGTTTATGCGATTAAAAGTACCTACGGGTTTTTAGCATTTCATGTCTTATACAGTTATACCTCTATTTTCAAGTTCTTAATGATAAATCTGCTACTATCTATATCTATAAAAGCGAAAGGTCACTGATTGACAGACTCACTCATCACAAAATCTCAGAAAATACAAGTGCTAGGAGTCTCTAATTTTACATGAAGGTTCCTTTTAGAACGTAAGATGGGATTTTGCAAAATTTAACCCCTTATGGGAGGAAAAGGGGAGTTGGAAGTTTCCACGCGTACGAAGTCGCGGGCGACCGCTAGTGCAATATAACCGTAATTGTATTGTGGCTGCGTAAGCAAGTAATTAAATAGGTTCGTGTTGATAGATGATTGAATCAGCAGACAGCTATAACTGCATAATCAGCGCAATGATTACAAATGGGAACCGCAAACCGCTTTGTATGTAGATATTGTAGTTACATACATACGATAATAAGGTCTAATATCTATCTACGCTAATATTATAGAGAGGAAGATTTGATTGTTTGTTTGTATTGAATAGGCTCTGATGCACCGATTTGAACAAATTTTTCACATTTAGAATCGTACATTATCCCAGAGCTATAAAATATTTTCAAAAAGGTATTTTATTGGCGTTACGAAGTTCAGCTAGTATCCCTTAAAAATAATTATGATGACTAGCATCTCAATTTAAAAGTAAAACATATTCGCCAAATATTTTTAGATCAAATTTAACGCTTGCCTTGTTCTTCTCTAAGAAAACTCTAATATAAATAGACTCATAATTTATAAAATAATGCTCAAATTATAAATCATGATCGCATCATAGGAGAAGGATTTAAAAAAATCAAAAATGAAAAAAGGTGTTTGTATTTTTTATTTGTATGGAATACTTCAAAAGTATGAGAAGAAGAAGCGATGTCTTATCACTTACGTAGGACTTTATCACATGTCTTCTTGTCAAATTGAAACAATCCAATAATGTTTGAACCAATACTACATTTGCATCAAACTCAGTATATTTCCCAAGATTGGCATAATTCATGCAGTTCTATCTTTGGCGCAGTTTTAGGGTTCTGTAGCACACCGAAAGGTTTCTCTGATACAGAGTGTTTAAAAGATTGATCCTACTGCCATTGTAACTTGGACCTTAATGTGACGTAACAAATATGAAACATTAATGGGAGTCCATAAATACACACATAATATTGTAACGTGTCTGTAACAAATTCTACGAATTGTAGGGGAGACCTAGGAGAGTTGTGACAGAGGTGAGTTGTGACAAGGACGATTTCTCCTTACTTAATATAGTTAGGAAGCTGGTAAAAACGCTGGTTTGTCGCATTTAAGACGCTCTTCTTGACTAAGTACCTGCGGGCGGCGCATGAGGCACGGTTACGTAAATATGACGTCTGTGTACAAAAAAATGCGAAAAGTAAGTTTTTCTTCAAAATTTTATTTCAATTTATATCATGTTGTAGTATATGTGCACTGTTGTGTTATTTTTTCTCAAGTTGCATGGTTATTCAGGTCTCAAAATGTAGCACTGATCTTTTGTGTGCGCATCGTGTTTAGAAAATAAAAATTATTATTCGAACCAAGTCGTCATTTTAAACACCTAGGAGAGTTGTGACAGGCTGTCACAACTCTCCTAGCTTACTGAATTTTTCTGATGGGCCATTTCCACGATGTTTTTAGACGTTTTTTTTTGTGTGTTAGTAGGTTCATAATTTGTATAATTGCATGCTGCTACTCTTTTGATTCAGAATGCCTAATAACTATACATGAAAGCCATATAGAGGAACTGTTTGCTAAAGTCGAAATCTAGGACCTTATGGCTTATGAACTTATGACTGGCTTATGAAGTGATTAGGTTAAAGGGTTAAAGTTTAAGATATGCTGCGACCTCTTACAATCTAAACTTGTCAAGATATATTAAGAAGAAAGAGGCTTATCAAGTAAATCCAGAAGGCGATGCTCCTTCTATGGATTTTACCACCGCGACTATTATATTTTTACAGAAGAGGAAGAAAATATATCTATAATATTAGCTAAAAAATATAATTTAAAAAAATACAGTGTCGTGGGAGAAAAATGAAAGCTGGAGAAATGTGGCTCAATCTGTGTAACGACATCCTATAACTATTGGTTTTAATTGGTACTTAAGGATGATTAAAGTACTTTTTTGGTAAAAAAATCATATTTCATTGAGTATTATGGTATTTTGTATATCTAATAGATGGAATACAATGCTGTCACAACTCACCTCGGTACCTGTCACAACTTACCTCGGTGCTAGGAGAGTTGTGACAGAGGGAGTGGTCTAAGATTTTGGTGATTTTCTTAGAAACCCCAATACTTTAGTTAACTTTGGTGATTGTTTTGAAAACAGAAGGAACGGCGCTACATTAATTGGTATGATTCATAGCTGTGGAATGTTTTTTGAGCGAGATATGGCTCCTAAAGTAAAAATTGTCACAACTCTCCTAGGTCTCCCCTACTACGGTCTTACATGGAATAAAATATTATCGTTCCCTCGCTTGTTTCAGCCGAATGATGTCCACTACTGGACAAAGGCCTCCCCTAAGGATTTCCACATAAAATAAAAATATTAAGTAAAAACTGTTTTATTTTCTTTGTGTCTTTAATCATTAATTATGCGAGTTGGGTAGTTAAAGTGCAATATATTTTTAAATGTATGTTCAAGGATGATTGTATATCTGCCGTGTACGAGGCTATTCGAGAGTGAAGCCTTGAAATAAAATGAAATGAAACTTTGAAGATGGGAGCTGTTCGTTGTTATATGGTTTCAAATTCTAAGATAAAACTACAGATAAAAGCTACGTACGGAACCCATACACAACGAGCAGTTCTCTCTTGCCTGAAGCTCCCGGCATCCAGTAAATATCGACATATCACCCACTAGATCTAATTTTAGATTTATAACGTTTCACTCGCAGACGTGTTCTTATTGCATTTCGGTATTCTGATATATCGCGTGCAGATGTTTCAATTTTTATGTGACTGAAAGATTGTTAAAATGCATGGAGTTTTCAAAGAAATATTCGAAATATTCCAGTTATTTTTATTAAAAATGTTATTACTGTTATTAGAGATCTTTGAGCGAAGAAACGGGTTAAACTTCGTTTTAACTCAAGCAGGTGATTTTTTTCTGTATTCATTGGCAATTCTTCTAATCTAAGGTCTTACATTTAGTAAACTTTCACCAAAATTACATAAAGTAAGAGCTACTAGCCAGTAAGCTTCTTAAATATAGCTTATTCCGTCCAAACTTAGCGCTAACTACTTAGCGTGAGCAAAACCGGACATCGACGCCACGTTCGTTCGCTTCAGGCAAATTACGTCCACTGTTGGACAAAGACCCAAGGATATCCGCAACAACCGGTTACGCTGTCCGAATCCAGGTGCTTTTTGCGGCCCTCACCCGACCATCGGTCCACCTAGTGGGAGGCCTGCCCATACTACGTTTTACGGCCTGTCGCCAGTTAAGAAGTTTTCTGATCAATGTTATATATGTTTACAAAAGCATGTAAGACCTAATTCCAAATGATCCATCTTGTTTACACTCCTGAAAACAATACCTTTCTGCACCCAGCTTAAATCAGCCCCCCAATCCGTAGCAAAAAGAAATAATTCCCCAAACTTGTTTAAAAAGGTTATCGAGTAAGGCAATCGGTTCGGTGACAAATTCGTAAAGTTTTTTCATTTAGCAATTTTCACTAACAACCCGAGCTTATTGGCTTTCATTAATACACCGGGGAAGGCGCCGAGAACGCGCAGTTGCAATTGGTTGCTGAAGTTTGGGCCGCCATCACACCGACTTTATGGGAATCTGATAAAAATCAATCAATGCAAAGGTTATTGAGTAATTTATGTTGAAAAGAAATATAACGCTCACGTAAATGGAACTTATCTCTAAAACTCGAAACAATTGAACTACTTACTACACCATCCTACGATAAACGTCTTTTTTAAGGTTTTCCAATGAAACATCTTCATTGCATTGTGTAGACGCAGTTTTTGTCACACTTAATTTCATGCAAAATTAAAGTTCCATGTATACAAACGATATTCCGAACAGGAATGTCGCTTTGTGAATAGTTAACCTAAGTGTAATAGTTAGAATATCTGGAGCTCTGACGACTTTGTACCTAGCGTCCTGGCTGGAAAAAATAATATTATATTTTTCTTAATAACTTTGGCTTTTCACACACATTTTACACTCTCAACTTATGCAAATGTAATTAAAAAAGTTCACAATATGAAAATTCTAAAGCATTCTCTCATGCTTGCTTTAATCTCGAATACTCTCCCATTCGGCACGGTGTGACTGTCAGTCAGTTAATACAGTCGCCGCAAAGTTGTGCGGATTAGCGACACAATCGCCCCGCTGTCCCCTTGACCCGGAATCCTCGCAAAAAGATATATCCTCCCCAGCCTCCCCTAACTCCGCTCGCTTGAGAACAATCTTAGTGTTGAAATCAACTTGTTTGCATTAGTGGATTGAGTTGAGGAATTGACTCGATCTGGAAGATTTTGCGTGGGATTGGATTTATTGATTCGTTCAATGTAGTAACGATATTATGATAGTTTCTTGGTGGATTCTTAAGCTATTGGTAGATTATTTGTCGTACAGCGGCCGCCCGCGACTTCGTACGCGTGGATCCCGTTTTACCCTCTTAGGGGAAGGAGTTTCGAAAATCCATTCATAGTTTGCCATGCAAAATTTGAGACTCCTAGCACTTTTAGTTTCTGAGATTTATGATTGAGTGAGTCAGTCAGTCAGTCAGTGACCTTTCGCTTTTAAAGATAGAGATTTATCATAAGTAAAGTTTAATAAGGAGGTTTTGTTCAGCAATGGACGTCATTTGGCTGAAACGAACGAAATTGGAGACAGTCGTGTTCCTGTAGTAGAGACTTAATTGATGATCTGGTGATAGATACCCAACAATGATAAGTACCTAGTTTAATCTAACACAGCCCATTCATATAAGAGTTAATGTAAAAATCCCGGCAATTCTACATTTCTATCCCAATTCCTTCGAGACTGAATTTGTTCAGCAATGTCCTGTAAAAAGGACGTTACAAAACCGTCCCATAACATTTTCAGCGTTATGCACAAAGGCATAAAAGGTTCCTTTGAAAGCTGCGACATTCTCTAAGGCTGAGTTCACATTAATAGGAGCTTTTAAACACGAGAAAGAAAAATTTTGGTTTAACTTGGGACTTGTAGCGTTATAACAAAGTTGATGTATTGTGGATAGAAGAATAAGTAACTAATTTAAACAGACAGTCATTGTTGTATTATAACGGTAACAGTTTGAACAGACAACGTATAAAAAGTCTCGTTATCAAAGAATGGCCGACCAGGAACAAAGTTCTTGAGTGTAGAAAAGCTTTTGCCGATCACCTAAAGGACTTTTCCAAAGCACAATATTAAAGCTTATTTGTAGAAAATAAACATAATTACGATGGGGCAGCAAGATTCTGGAATGGACGCCGCGTACCGGAAAACGCAGCGTGTGACGTCCACCCACAAGGTGGACCGACGACATCATAAAGGTAGGAAGTCGCTGGATGCGGCCGCTACCAACCGCGCTATGTGGAAATCATTGAGGGAGGCTTATGTTCAGCAGTGGACGCCCTGTGGCTGAAATGATGATGATGATGATGCAATTCCAAATTGTTCTGTCACCTTATATCGTTTGCTGTGTGAACCAACCCTTACACCACGACACCGTCGAATTGATGAATAAATTGTTATTCTTTTGAAGTGGTAGGAAATTGTTTGAGTTATGTCCAGACTCTGTGGACTAGGCCGTTTCAATCGCAAGAGCTCTTGATATAATATATGGTTTATTTCGTTGGAATAAGATTGAATTTGAGCTGGTTGAGGAGTAAATAAGGTACAGAGAAGAACTTGTAATACGACAACCATACATAAACAGTTAAAACAATATTTTAACTAATATTAGACATAATAATCTAACCGCCTCTGTGGTCTCGTGGTAAGACCACCTGCTTCAGACGCAGAGGTCCCGGGTTTGATTCCCAGTGGGGGCAGATTATTCTGCTCGGTTTGGTTGGTGGTAGGGCTTGTTCTAAGTCCGCCTGGCTAACTACCACCATCTTACCTAAGGCTGTCGCCATAACAACAATGTTAACAGCATTGTTGTGTTCCGGCAGTTAGAGGTAAGATAGCCAGTTCCTCCGTCACATTCAGGCTTTTCTCGTTGTGGATTAAAAAAAATGATGGCTGATTTTGATGAATTGACTGATTCTTTATTAGGCATTATTGGGACAGATCGAAATTCACATTAATGATATCACAGTCAAACTGCTATCTATTTCTAACCTAGTAACGCCAAGCCAAGTATTAACGTGTACCTACATCTCAAACAAAGGTTTCTATTAGTGGTCGTGTCTCAGTTTATGTTATGTTATATTATGATTGTACGAGCTACGTGGAAATATCTTCAGGTACAAAAGCAGTCGGGTGGAAATAATACTAAATATAGTATCTAATATAGTATCATTATAGTACCTATAATGAAACTCCTACGTCTGGATTATAACAAAAGAACTCACAACCCAAATACGTACCCCCGATCAAAATAATAACCCTCCATTCTACTTATCCGTAGTCGGATAAAAATACTTTGTCATCATTATCAACATCATCTCAGCCATAGAACGTCCACTGCTGAACATAGGCCTCCCCCAATCCTTTCCATGTTGCCCGGTTGGTAGCGGCCTGCGTCCAGCGCCTTCCTGCTACCTTTATGATGTCGTCGGTCCACCTTGTGGGTGGACGCGTGGTGGTGTCACTATATTAATAAATGTTTTAATTCCGAGACGCGCGCGATAAAAATAGCTGTGACAAATCGAAATAGGTAACATAAAAGATGACAAAGCGAAACGAGCAGAAACTATTGAAATCTCAAGTACCTACCTTCTTATTTCAGGCTTATCGCTCCATATTTATGAATGTCTAGACCAAAGTTAGAAAACATTTAGATCTGTTCACTGAAGTTTGGGCATTAGTTGTTGAACAACAACTAAACTTTCGGATTTGTGATTCAGGTAAATATAAGTGCTTAAACTTGTCTAGACTGGGAAATACAGATACGTAGTCTCCAGGTTAAGTAATGTATTCTAGGGCTGGTACCGGGGGCCTTTGAGTCTTTAACTTACCTGGAAACCAGACAATAGAAATCTCGGTGACCCCAATGGAGTTCAAGATTTTAACTTTACTATTTGCTTTACACCTAAATATCAAATGACTTCGCTGACTCTTGGAATGCAAATGCAATACAGTAGATGTATACAATTCCATCAAATTGAAATCGGTATCAACAGTAGGTATATCTACATTATTAAACGATCGTAAGATCCCATGCATATCCTATTACCACAGAATATTAGTGTAGTTTAAGTGATTGTTATCTGTAGTATATGTACCTACCTACACATCTATATAAATAAAAATGAATTGATGTTTGTTAGTCTGATTATAACTCGAGAACGGCTGGGCCGATTGAGCTGATTTTGGTTTTAAAATGTTTGTCGTAGTCCAGGGTAGGTCTAAACGGTGAGTAAATACGCGCGCGATATTGTTTTTCTGTGACAGACAAAATTCCACGCGGGCGAAGCCGCGGGCGGAAAGTTAGTAAGTAATAGATATGGGTATGCTAGAAAAAGATGTCAAAATTTTGCCTTAAAAAGCAAAAGCATAATAAATAAGAAAATAGTCCCAAGAGGAAAATTATATTAGAGCTAAAAATTTGTACTATACATTGTTTGTATTCCTAATTAAATAAAAAAGAAGTACAAAATACCCATGGCAAGGCCCGTCCACGTCCACGGGCCCCATCCTTAATACATCCCTGGCTCCATATAAAATAGTTACAGGCTCCGTAGCGCCGTAGCTCCGTAGCATCGTAGCGCTGTAGTACCGTAGCACGCGCTCATTTGCAAGATATACGGCGCTAATTGTGAGGCGTAGCGGGTGCGCGTGGTAGGGGCGGTAGCGAATATGTTTACGAACATAAGTGAGATTTAAGTCATAAGAATATTATGTAATAACAGTGTATTAGTGTGTTAACAATAAGGCTTATTGTCTAGATATGATATGTGGTAATTGTAAAAGTTACGTAAATGGGGTGTAAGCGATTAAGAGTGTACAAATTCCAAGTGAGTAACTTTCTAATGTTAAAGGTAAGTGGCCTTTTAAAGGTTACAGGTAAAGTTTTTTTCCACTCCTATGAAGTATGAGTGAATCCATACCTAAATGGGGTTGCCCCAAAAACGATATCTGAGGTTTTAAATATGCCATCTCTATCACACAATGCCAGTAAGAGCGCGGCGGTGACAGGTAGATCCGAAACGACGTAAACAGCTCGAAGGTTCTTTTAACATGATAAATACACGCTTCATCTCAACGCACCGCTAACCGCTTCGCTCATGCACTCAGACCGTAGCTTTTTACTTATTATAGCTTGTTAATGAAGTCGCAAGTCGAAGCACAACACGAACTCAGTCTGCGAACTGTTCCCAGCAGGTGATCAGGAAGCTGGATGTTGTGTATAATAACTGTGTTATAATCATAGCTAATTATTTAGAACTAGCTTTTGCCCGCGGCTTCATTCGCGTGAAATTTTGTGTCACAGATCTGCATAAATTAAAGCCTTTGTTTCCTTTGTAAAAAGTTTCAACAAAATCCGTTAAGTAGTTTTTGCGTGAAAGAGTAACAAACATCAAGACATCCAGACATCTAGGTAGACATCCAAACTTTCGCATTTATAATATTAGTAGGATATTAGTGATATGCAAGGCAAGCGTGTACAAAGGTAAGTTGTATTTTGACCTATTAACGGAAATACCTGACTTACCTAGGCAATCACTGATCGGCGTGTGTTAGCCGTAGCGTACTGAGAGTTATCTAAAAAACTTTCAGATAATACAGACTTCTTGTTGGCTCTGGAGTAGAGACCACGTGGTTGACTTTATTATAACGATTGATGTAATAAATAACATCTTATTACCTATTTAACTTGCACAAGTTTTAACCAACTACAAAAAAGGAGGTTCTTTTTAATAAAACACACCATCTCTCCTTAATTAAACACAAAGGCGTATGCAATTATGCATCCGTGTTTTACAAATATCAGGTATATTTACACGTCAATACTTTTCACGTTTCATCTCCATTCCACATCCAGCTAAATACCAATTCACTTCCCGTTAATCCATCCGCGAGGTGCAGGCATTCATTCAGTCTTTGAAATCACCCCATTTGCTGAGTATGGATTGCATTGAAAGCTCACGTTAAATAAAACTTAACGCCAGTTTTTTAGACGAGCATTTGCAATTACTTTGCTGA
This sequence comes from Ostrinia nubilalis, assembly GCF_963855985.1. NCBI lineage: Eukaryota > Metazoa > Arthropoda > Insecta > Lepidoptera > Crambidae > Ostrinia > Ostrinia nubilalis. Next base: position 596,018 of record NC_087112.1, read on the forward strand.
AGTATGCTTTCGAGTGTGGATATTGGTTCTTTTTATAAAAATTCTATGCAAATATACAAGTTTTTAAAAATAGTTTTGCTCGCGGTTTGAAGCTACGTGAATCTCAATCTGTCACAGGGAATCTTGGCGTTCTTCTTCGCAAGCGGGTCCCTTTCCCAAAAATCGGGATAAAACTGTCCTATATTTTTTTTGGGTCTAAAGATACCTCTATAACCAAATCTATAATACACGCGATATACTACTCCGATTAACTCTGATTAAACACGAAATCTCAGAAACTATCACACCTATAAACTTGATTGGAAGGTAGGTTCCATATAAGGTGTAGACATCCGCTAAGAACGGATTTTACGAAACTCCACCCCTGAGGGGGTAAAACGGGGTCTACGCGTACGAAGTCGTGGGCAGCCGCTTGTTTCATCTAAATTGGTTCAGTGGCTTAAGCATCAAACAGTGACAAACATCCATCTATCCATCAAGTATGTTCTGGCACCTTCTCCCCAGCACTTGTTGTAACTTGTGTTTGTTCGTTTCAAAATCAAATTCATTTCAAAACCATACATTCATATGATTACAAAATCGATTCTAGTGTGTTTTATTAATCTCTTTTATAAAACGCCACATGCGATACTATTGCCGTTAAGCCCGTTGCTAGCATTACTCCAAGCAAATGATCGTTATCAAAGGAAAATGCACTTTGCCAAATGCAACATTAAGTGGAAATTGAAAAATGCATCGCTGCCCCAGCTGCGCTCTAAACGAGTACAGTAAGAAGAAAAGGAGGTACTTAAACGTGTCTGTAAATTCCAGTTTACAGCGTTCAAAACACGATACGATACAAATAAATAAAATTGAAGTGTTTCTTGTAATGTCATTAGGTAAAGAAAAAAACATAGAGGTAGTTTATGGAAAAACTAAAACCCAACTACGACAAAAGACGACGCTGAAAAAGTATAAAACAAGATTTTCAGAATACTGAACTGAACAAAGTTGCTAATATAGTTGCATAGTAATTTTCATGTTTGGAAAACCGCAGTCACACGTTGTCAAAGTGCTACGGTAGGTAGGTACTCGTATATGTAACGTGTGACTACGCCTCACGGTGGGCTGATATTAGAGCTTCATAGACTTAGCGTCGCTCAAAAATCAAGTGCCGAATTTTGAAAAAATAAATATGCCAATGTGTTCCTTTACCAAAAAGGAATATTTTATGTTATGTAACGTTTCTTGATAAAGTTATTATTTAATAAGTTATTGACAATTTCCTTTTTTTTTGTATGGAGCTCAACATTTATTTTTATTTTATTCGTTATTCTTAAGCTTTCTTAAGAAATTGACTTTTGTATTATGTAATGCAACATATAAGCTATGTTATCACCAAGTGTCGCATTTCGGAAATCTTCGGAACATTGTCATTTTGGACTTTAAAATAAAAAAAATTAAAAAAATTTAATAACTGCCAAATTTTTTAAATATAACTACGCCAATGTGTTCCTTTGCCAAAAAGAAATATTTTATGTTATGTAACTTTTTTTGATAAAGTTATTATTTAATAAGTTATTGACAATAATTACTTTTTTTTTGTATGGAGCTCAACATTTATTTTTATTTTATTCGTTATTCTTAAGCTTTCTTAAGAAATTGCTTTTTGTATTATGTAATGCATCATATAAGCTATATTATCACCAAGGGACGAATCCCGGAAACCCTCGGAACATTGTCATTTTCGACTTTAAAATAAAAAAAAAGAAAAAGAAAACTGCAATGTTATGTACTTTCTTCCGTACTACCCTAACGAGGTGAAGAACTAAGCACGTTTTTTATAGTGGTGTTCCCAGGAGGCCTAATCCACATGATTACTAAGGTTACTATAATACATATTATAATATTTGTTTTATGGAAATTAAGCCAGTTTGAAGTTAAATTTATTGGTTAGACTCAAGAGCCACTTTTTGAATCTACAAAAGTAAAGCTTTCTTTCTCAGTATCAGCCTAGACATGAAATTGATCATTTATAGTGGACTTTTTGGTGGTGTTGAAAACCTTTCTTGATGGCAATTACGTCTAAATTATTCATTTCTGTTGATATGGCTTTACAAATATCACATCGCTGCTTGTGCAGAGCTGCCATTTATCAACGATAGTTAATATTTTTCTATCTATCAAGTGAGAATCAGTTATTACGAGATTGTTTTGCTTCCAGAATTTTATTACGATCTATTAAATTTTCAATTTCCACGTCCATTAAGTTTTTTTCATTGTTAACATTAAAATAGGTCGACAATAATTAAATGCAGCTTATTTTGAATAAAAAAAAATGGGTCTCCTTCATAAATTTGAAAAAGAAATGAGTCGATAGTAAAAAGTGGAGCTAGAAACCTTATTTTCCCTTATCCATTTTATCTGGAGACATCAAACCGAACGTTCATTTGGGCACTTACAAGTTGCCCTAAAACGCTAGAATCATCATTTTCGCAAATTTTGTTTCGCAGACCAAACTATACTACGTACATGGAGCTCTACATACGTATATGCCTGCAAGCATACAAAATTATTGCTCACGGAAAAGATATTTACTTCCAATCAGAAAGTACTACACCACGCTCGAATTTTGCAGGAGAGCAACTAATGAAGATATTTTACACAATTTATTTTTAAAATCTGATTCTCAGATATAGATAATAATGTAAACTTCATAGAAAACACAAAGTTTTATTCAACAGCAGCAAAAAGTTAATTAATAAATGATCGATTTGATGATGAGGCTGATACTGATACTGAAAGAAAGCTTTACTTTTGTGGACATTAGCCTATTTCACGGTTCAGAAATTGACTCTGAATAACCAATAAACTTAACTTCACACTGGCTTAATTTCCATAAAACATATTTTAATAATCTTACAAGTGGATTAGGCCTCCTGGAAACACCACTATAAAAAAACGTGCTTAGTTCTTCACCTCGTTAGGGTAGTACGGAAGAAAGTACATAACATTGCAGTAATTTTTTTTTTCGTTTTTTTTTTATATTTTAAAGTCGAAAATGACAATGTTCCGAGGGTTTCCGGGATTCGTCCCTTGGTGATAATATAGCTTATATGATGCATTACATAATGCAAAAAGCAATTTCTTAAGAAAGCTTAAGAATAACGAATAAAATAAAAATAAATGTTGAGCTCCATACAAAAAAAAGTAATTATTGTCAATAACTTATTAAATAATAACTTTATCAAGAAAAGTTACATAACATAAAATATTTCTTATTGGCAAAGGAACACATTGGCGTAGTTATATTTACAAAATTTGGCATTTATTTAATTTTTTTATTTTTTTTTATTTTAAAGTCCAAAATGACAATGTTCCGAAGATTTCCGAAATGCGACACTTGGTGATAACATAGCTTATATGTTGCATTACATAATACAAAAGTCAATTTCTTAAGAAAGCTTAAGAATAACGAATAAAATAAAAATAAATGTTGAGCTCCATACAAAAAAAAAGGAAATTGTCAATAACTTATTAAATAATAACTTTATCAAGAAAAGTTACATAACATAAAATATTTCTTATTGGCAAAGGAACACATTGGCGTAGTTATATTTACAAAATTTGGCATTTATTTAATTTTTTTATTTTTTTTTATTTTAAAGTTCAAAATGACAATGTTCCGAAGATTTCCGAAATGCGACACTTGGTGATAACATAGCTTATATGTTGCATTACATAATACAAAAGTCAATTTCTTAAGAAAGCTTAAGAATAACGAATAAAATAAAAATAAATGTTGAGCTCCATACAAAAAAAAAGGAAATTGTCAATAACTTATTAAATAATAACTTTATCAAGAAACGTTACATAACATAAAATATTCCTTTTTGGTAAAGGAACACATTGGCATATTTATTTTTTCAAAATTCGGCACTTGATTTTTGAGCGACGCTAAGTCTATGAAGCTCTAATATCAGCCCACCGTGCGCCTTTCCAAACATGAAAATTACTATGCAACTATATTAGCAACTTTGTTCAGTTCAGTATTCTGAAAATCTTGTTTTATACTTTTTCAGCGTCGTCTTTTGTCGTAGTTGGGTTTTAGTTTTTTTACTTTTTATTATTTGTACTATTTTGGTGATAAAGTGTATTTGTGGCGCATAATATTACCAAAAGTTAAATTGATGAACTAATAAGTAGTAAAGAAGCTATGAACGCATAGATGTGAATTATATGCAATCAGCCCATGAATACAGGTAAAGTCACAAGCAAATGCTAGTAATATATATATATTCAAAATGTACAAGTAAAGCGCTTTCAAATGATACCAAACACGGCATATTTATCTTAACTTTATTTTTTTACTCTCTATGTTTTGTCCGCTAGAGGGCGCCACATTAGATTTTGTGAAACCCCATGTAGCCTATAACCAGCGGACAATTAAGACGCTTCTAATCATCAGTCATTTGTCGAATTCTGATAAGTAGTTTAGAAGTTACGAGGGTACACATGAACATACATACATACATACATACATACATACATACATACATACATACATACATACATGTGGGATTGTGAGATTGTTCAATTGAAAATAATGGTTTTATTCGTTCTTCATTTTATTAAAATCGTCTTACAACATCGTACATCTTTTCACAGACAGCTAACGTCATCTAACAATCAAATCTGACATCTCACCATAAAGAACATAATTAAAAATAAAAACTAAACCAAACTCCTTATTCCCACACGGCCTTCCTGATTATTCATCTGTCCCAGATGAAATACCTTCATCTTCGGTAGCTAAACACGTCTTCATAACATCAGGGCCTTCTGTATTACCAATTCTTATATCACCTTTCTCATATGATCTAGCTTTCTTTCTTTTCTTATTATAAGTTCTAACACTTCCATCTTGAATTTCCTCTACATATTCTCTTGCCTTTTCTCTTAACTCTGGTCTTGTCTCGTTCATCCTCTCTACGTTTTCCTCTTTTATCATCATAACAAGTCCATCATCTCCTTTATTAATCCGGTTAAACAGTCCTTCTTTCCCTCTCTTATGATTCTCTCTTATAATTTCGTCACGCATCTTCTTTGGTACTACAAATAATCCATCTTCATTTCTCTCTTTGGGCAACATGTCATTCTGGTAGGATTCTTTCAGCATCTGAATAGGTTCGTCTTCATTTTGTGCCTTCTTCAGTCGTGCAGTCGTCTCGGTAAGTACTAGACAGCTTAAGGACGTCATCGTGTTTCATTCGTGGTGCAGGCCGGTGTTTAATCTGACAGTCGTTACTCTTCTTTATTCCTTCTGTAGGCTTGCAGTCGTCCAACATTTCCTCAATTTCAGTCATGTGTCTTGAGTCGTCTATGTCGTATACTACAACTTGATCATCCTTGTCCACTCCTTCAATCTTAATCTTCTCTAAGGTTTAATCATCTTTTACTACTTTCACAATAGTCAACGTCTTCTTCGATTCATTATTGGGACAATCATCACGCTTGTGTCCAAAGTCATTGCATCTAAAGCATTTAACTCCTTTTTCGCATGCAGAAGATTGATGATCGAAAGCTCCACAGTTATAACATCTTCTCTTCGGATTATCATCATTGCCTGATCTTCGATTACCATCACTTCCTTGGTAATTTGACGTCGAAGGTGTCGGTTTCGCTAACTTCTTCATAAACTCGCTGTATATCTCTAGTTTCTTCCTGAACTCCTTAATATCCGCGGCGCCATAAAGTATAACTTTATTCGTCTCAACGTCACTTATTCCGTCTATAACGTACTCCATCAGAGCAGCATCTTCAACTTTCCCATGTAATGCTATCTCTTTCATCGTCAAAAAGTACTGTTGGTAAGTTTCATCACTCTTCATCTTCCGTTCAACTAGTCTCTTGTGGATCGTCGCGCTATTTAGTTTGGGTGCGAATTCTTCCTTGAGCGCTTCCTTCAAATTAGTGTAGTCTTTAACTCTACCAATAGACCTCAAAAACAGCTTAGCTGTTCCTCCCAGCAGTCTCTTCGCATAAACTAATTTCTCTACATTAGTCCACTTCATCAAATCAGCAACGTCTTCAAACTCTTCTATAAATTCTGTTACAGGATAGGTATCATCGCCAGTAAAAACATTCATTGACTTCTCTAAGTCTCGGAACGATATCTGAACCCCAACATCTTCGTGGCACTCTTGGTATTCTTCATCTTCGCTCGGTTCCTGACCTTTCTTCTTCAGCGGCATGTTCGGTAAAATATCTTCAGTCTTATTCGTCTTCGTCGTAAGTAAGTCGTCGTCGTCATCACCGTCGAAACAAGTCACCTTCATCATCTTTCGTCTTTCGTCGTATTTTACGTCTTGAATCTTCGTCTTTCGTCGTCGTCTTGAACCACTAATTTTCAATGATGAGCTTGATCCCCATGATCCCTGCTCTCCTCTCTATCCCGCTAATCCTGCTAATCCCTACTTTATCTTCACTATCCCGGACGAGCCCCCAAAAAAGTTGTGGGATTGTGAGATTGTTCAATTGAAAATAATGGTTTTATTCGTTCTTCATTTTATTAAAATCGTCTTACAACATCGTACATCTTTTCACAGACAGCTAACGTCATCTAACAACCAAATCTGACATCTCACCATAAAGAACATAATTAAAAATAAAAACTAAACCAAACTCCTTATTCCCACATACATACATAGCCTGTCAAAATCATAACTCTCCTTTTGCTTTGCCGTAGTCGGGTAATAAAACACAACTTTGAGATAGGGCAGCAAGGTCCTGGAGCGGAAGCCACGTACCGGAAAACGTAGCGTGGGACGTTCACCCACAAGGTAAAAAGACGACCTCATAAAGGTAGCAGGAAGGTGCTGGATGCAGGCCGCTAACAAACGGGCGATGTGGAAATCATTGAGGAGGCCTATGTTCAGCAGTGGACGTCCTGTGGCTGAAATAATGATGATGAAGATTATGAACTTTTTTTAAATTAGAAAGAGTCTATGTCATTAGTTCCACCTTAGTATCTCTCAAGAAGATGGGCTGAATTTGAAGGTACACTGGATGATTGAGAGCTGCTGTTAAACTTTACTAGGTTACCCCAACAATGTATGGAACCCTCCTCCGTACAGGAGTTAATTTAAGATTTTCTATTTTAGGAGTAAGTCTGACGCAAGTTGTTACTAATAAGACTATATTCATACTGAAGGCTTACGAACCTCTAACTCAACCAACTATGTGCGAACTTCACGACACTAGCAGCATATTGGCAATATAGATTGTCAATACGCGATGTAAGTAGAGCTTGTGGAGTTGGAAGTTACGCGACTTTGCAACATTAATTGAAGACATCATGTGTTGTAAGTTGACGTGTATAGTATACTTAGTCTCGTGCTATCTTTGCTATTAATATTATAAAGTAGCATAAATTTTAATAGAAGTACTTTATTCAGCTTTTAACATTTGGGTGCATACTCTTAATAATTTTTATTGAGTCAAGCTCAGCAAACATCTTGACATGACACAAATCACGGAGCTGGTTTTCTGCCCAGATAACTATAAGATATACAGGGTGGAATTTTGAAATGCCACCTGGAGGGAAAGTACTCTTAATACTGTATGTAGTTAAAAAATTGTACTCAAAGAAAACATTCCTTTATTTTTGAAAAGAAATAGAACTGCATTCAAAGATTTCCAAAAATTGGCTTGCCACACCCGGGAATCGAACCAACTAAAATCTGTTAAAAATTACACCCTGTATTTTTATTACATCGATCGTTAGGATTAAGTATAAGGATGAAATCTCTCAAACAAACTTAATAAATTAAGTGAAAGAAAAACCATGAAATCACAAATTATTTTAATGGTTTACAGAAATATGTATGCTATGGTGGTGAATTTTCGAAAAAAAATCGGAAATCTTTGAATGCAGTTCTTTTTCTTTATAAAATGAAGGAATGTTTTCTTTGAGTAAAATTTTCTATCTACAGTATTAAGAGTATTTTCCCTCCAGGTGGCATTAGAAATCTCCACCCTGTATAAGCTTACTATTACTACTATTGTTAGTGATAATAGGAACCCTGAAAAGGGCCTGCTTATAATAAACTATTTCAATATCACAAAAAGAAAGTGTTTCCGCGAGGCAAAAACGAAGATACTGGCTATCAAAATCTTTCTTGATTCTACTTTCCCAAGAATCTGATAAATAAAACAACGGCCTGCTCGCAGTAACGTCTTTTTGAGAACTGAACTGGCACAAAACGGATCCTGCTTTATGAAAGTAAATTCACAGATACCTTCATACGTTACACAATCCTTTCGAATTCACTCGGTCCTAATTGAACATACCCAGAGTGCAGTGAACGGACTTAGGCTTCCATAGCGTATCTATCTAACCTTCTAAAGGCGGCTGATAGTTTAAATACATGTTGTTACTATTATGCACCACAAAGTGGACCGACGACAGGAAGGCACTGGACGCAGGCCGCTACCAACCGGGCAGCATGGAGAGCATTGGGGGAGGCCTATGTTCAGCAGTGGACGTCCTATGGCTGAGATGATGATGATACCCACTCTTCGTTCGTTTCAGCCAAATGACGTCCACTGCTGGACAAAGGCCTCCTCCAAGGTTTTCCACAATGCACGGTCCTGCGCTACCCGCATCCAGCGTAGCGTGGGCAGGCCTCCTACTAGGTGGACCGACGATCTGGTAAAGGTCGAGGGACCCACTCTTACTTTGGTCAAAATACCTACTGCTGGTCTTAGTATGTCGCACAGAATATTACTACACACCTCTACTAATCTCGCGCAGTGCATTATCCGGAGGTAGTCAGCTACCGTCGCCCCGAAGATTAATCTTTAGCGGGTCTAGTAATTTTGTTACTCTGTTCTCTATTACGATAGCACAGGACGTCGTGCTAGGGATGAGGGGAAAGTTTTGATGGCTATGGCAAAAAAAAACTTAAAAAGCATACTAGACTTTTTTTTATCCACAACGAGGAAGCTCTTGGCCTGTATCTCACCTGATGGTAAGTGATGATCAGACCGAAGGTGGAAGCGAGCTTCACCCGGAAACGGAATCCTCAACCACGGAGGAACTGGCTATCTTACCTCTAACTGTCAGAACACAACAATGCTGTTAACATTGTTGTTATGGCGACAGACTTAGGTAAGATGGTGGTATAACCACAGAATAATAATAAGTATGGTATAACTTTATAGTAAGTACTAGTTTAATGAACACAACGGCATTAAATAAAGGGATAGTGATTCGGGTAATGCTATAAAAAAGATATCGTAATATTTCAAAGAATTAAGAGTCAAGTTGTGCCAGTTGGCCCACACATTGAAATTCTGAAGGCTTTGCTTTTCCTTTAGGACGTCAACGTACTATAAAAATACCCCAAGACAAATATGTGATAAGACCTCCTGTCTCAGACCGAGAAGTCCCGGGTTTGATACTCATTAGGGGCATAATTAAAAAATTGTCCGTAGTGCAGTATAGGTACACATTCATAACAGTGTCTCACATGCCATAAATAGTGAATTTTTTTACCTTAAATCACCCGTATTCACAAACGATGGTTGCTAAAGTGAAGCAGCATTGCTATGCGAAGTCGAGCGCACAGCGTTGAACAGAACTCTGTAATTGGTCTGTGTGTGTCAGTCCACCACTCAAGTATTGTCTATGAATAAGGTTTGGGACCCTGTGCGTTCACAGTTCACACGTACTGTGAGACCCCATAGTAATGTTTGAAAATACGGGTATTGGTATCGTATACTTGAACAAAAATAGACGCTCAACCTTGCCACTCTCAAGATAACTTCTTAAACAATTTCCCAGCAACAACGTAGAGCGAGTGATTAACAAACTCCCTATATTGTAGTGAAGATTAATAGACCCTCGTGAGATGTGCCCAGTCTAGTAATTTCGTTACTCTAGCGTGCAAATGAGCCAGGTAAGGGTGGGGCTGCGGAAAAATTGCACATTATTGCTGCAGTCGGGCTAGATCATTTTAAATTGTGTTTATTTACTTTTTCTTGAAGATGACGAGTCTATACTATAAGCCTAGGCGCAGACCATCGATTTTTCGTCGGCCGATAGTTTAGTCGGGCAGTTGATCAGTATCTGCATGTATGGAAGTGCGCACATTACACCGATTCGATTTGGCCGATTGTTCATACAATTTAATATCGGGCACAACTATCGGCCAGCTAAAAATTAACGGTCTGCGCCTAGTCTAATAGTTTATAATCAACACTGGCCCATAGGGTTAACATTGGAACGTGTAAAAATGCATTTTAAAAGCCTACTTACAAAAACAAAAAGAGTTTTATGAGTTTTTCGATTTATCGAGTAAAGAAACAATAAACAGCCTTGTATTTCCGAACATTGCCGTCACGCCACGTCGCGCGTTGCTGCGACAAGCGCGGGATGCGACACGTCGCGTCACACGACGTTCCATTACAACCGATGACATGAGCCGATTGCATCGCCTGTTGCAATCAAGTGACCCACACACGGTATGTAGACACAGTACGTGCTCTTAAGGACGTAACATACTTACTTATCAACCCGGAAAGGAATCGTAACCGTATCAACTCGAGGCAGTCAGTATTCTTTGTATGAAACTCCATACTGCAATGCACACTTATCCGCACCGTAACGTAAACGCCTCGCCTCGCGATTGACAGCGCGCGAAAGGCGATACGGTGTTGATCCCTTTCCGAGTTGATAAGTCTGCTATGACCTTTATCCAGCATGGAACAAAATATTGTAGTTTTAACTTAACGTTAAACGTATTCAGCATCTGAGTCAATGACAGACCACTGCTAGATGTAAGCCTGTACTATCTTTTTGAGATCGTCGATATCTGGCACGAAAGTCTAGGACTCTAGGACAAATGGGACGGTATATTGTCGGGTTAGTAAGTGTTTATACTTAAAACAATTACTAAGATAATACAAGCTGTTTTGATTTAGTTTGATTAGAACTTATATAGATTTATCAACTTAGCACTCCTCACTTTTGAAAAGTAATTTTTTTGGCATTATATTTAGTTTGGTATGCCAAGGAAATACTACAGTCCTCTCAACTTAAGCTGAGAATTGCATTTGTGTGAGTGCACACCGATAGTGTAGAGTGGCAAGCGGCCTGAGGCGCGGCGCGTCCGCCACGCGTCACTTCCCTGCCACTCACATACTTCACTTCACCCCCGGTACTGGTAGCAGATAGACGTGTAATTTTATGTAATTGTGTTACAAATATTAGTGAAATGGCTCCTACTGTAAGTGAATTTCCTGTACGAAAACCATTAAGCAGGCAAGGGAAAGAAATTTTATGCTAATTGAATACGTATTTTAAAGGTGTGAACGAAAAGTTTTTAGTCTGTTTTTATTTTGTAATTTTATAAATTTGTTTGTTTTTTGTTGTATTTTGTAAGGCTGGCTGGACGCCCTCTCTATAAAAGGTGCTCGCAGAATATCAGCGTCGAGGTACTTCGTGCCTTGGCAATTGGCATATGCTGAGCGAGGACCTGTTTTTATTTATTTATTTATTTAAAAGGATGTGTCAAGTGTCGTTACATCGGCCCAATTGGTAGCTAGTGTTTTATGGAGTTCCTTTTAATAAAACATTAATTTTATTTGTATGTGTTTTACTAACTGTACTTATGGCGATCACTCACACAAATGCAATTCTCAGCTTAAGTTGATAGGACTGTAATTGTATTGGCTTGTTAATACATAGTTCTATTTATACCTAAATGTTATTTACTTCGAAACCGAACAGCAACAAACTGGAGTTCTAGAAATTCGTAGCCAATCACTGTAGCAACGCCCACACATCGACGTTGGCGTTGCGACCTGTCACAGCTCACGTCTCACAAGCGAACTAGTGCTGCATACTCGTAGTGGCTATCGATATTAGGAACTCAAAAACTAAATATGTATTTAGCATGTCAATGTGTCAATGCGTTTCAATACTACAACATTATATTGAAAGAAAGATGACCCAGGTCTGGGATTTAAGCCCGATTCTCTTGCTAGATACAGGAGCTTGCCGAATACGTTAGCTCTTCAATTATTTCATATTACATGTTACAAATTACAATACTTAAAAAAACTATTTTACTAAGAAAGTATTCAAAATCAAAAAACTTTTTAAGAAAAATAATGTCGTTAACAGTAAAAAGGAAGGGACTGAAAAATGTGGATAGCTTTTTTCCTATGTGATAATACTATCGATAGATTGTATTTCTTATCGGTTTTTCTATTACGCCACGCTAAACTATCAACAGTCTATCGAAATACCCACACCACTAGCACAAGTAAACGCAGTAGTCGAACTATTTGAGTGAAATATTACGGAGTTTCTGATGGAGGAACAAACAACGTTTCAATAATATTATACTGTAAACAGTTTACAGACCGGGGCACATCAAGCTTGACTGAGGCAACTTATGCTAGTCGTAATAGGAGTTAGCAATGACATTGTAAAGACTGATGCTGACTGACTGTAGGTACAAATACATAGTTACTAAAGTAGGTAAGTTAAATAAGTACAATATACATAAATACTTGTCGGACGGATATTTCGTTGATAGGAAAGGCGATATGTAAGCTATAGCTTTGTCCAGTGACTTCGTTTGCTTGTATAAATTACGAAGCTTTTATTTTGTGATCACAATCAATAAGACTCCCCTCAAATCTTAACTACATTATCTTCTTAAAAACGCTCATTACTTACAGACAGCGAGTAATTATCGCCCGTTTTCACTAACGATGCTTGCTTAAGTGAAGCAGCAAGTCGAACGCACAGCGTTGAATAGAGCTCTGTGATTGGTTCATGTGTCACCCTGTGCGTCCACGCGCACTGTGAGACCTCATAGTAATGTTTGTGAATACGGGCGTATGTGAATGTCCCAGAATGACTCTATTAAAATCCTAGCGTAATCAAATAGGTAATGGGTAAAATCAGACTAAACTTAACACTTTTTTTCACCACTTCCGAGAAAATTAATAGAAAGTCCATCAACCAGTGTACTTAGAGCCACATTATCAAATTTTAATATTCACAACAGATAAACAGTAATACCTATGTATAGTTGACCAATTTTTTTTTAAAAACCACACGTATCACAATGTCATAAGCTACATTGTGTGGCTTCAAGTGTAGTGGTCTGTACAGTATGATATCTAAACAAAACTGCACAAAACAAATTCCTAGCGAATAGTTTGTGCAGCGAGCAGTCGCTACAATATTGCTGATTTATGGGCGATTTCGTTAGAGGACTTCTTGGGCTGGCGGTCACACCGAAGCGTAATCTTTAGATTGTAAATGAAAGTTTTCGTACATAAGCTAAGAAAAATTTCCACATCGCCCGGTTGCAGTTGGCGATGTGGAAATCATCGGAGGAGGCATACGTTCAGCAGTGGACGTCCTGGGGCTGAAATAATGATGATGATTTTTATGTGACAGGAGGCAAACGAGCAGACGATGAAGATGAAGAACATCTTTGTATTGCACAAATTACTTGTAAAACTGTTAACGGGTGGAGGGCTGGAGGGCCACCTAAGCTAAATATTATAAAGCTTGTGTTAGAAGTGAGTTTACTCCAGTACTTAGTCCATGGGCATTGGCCATTAGAGACAGAACTAACGTACCTCGGATATCAAATCGGCAATCCGACACTGATACTGTTGGATTATTGTCGTATTTTACATTAAATATTACCTAACAGCTGCAATCATGGTGCTGATTATGTGGGATAATATTCTTCTATATTTTTATTCACTTTCTAACCTAGATTACAGTTTACCTAGCCTAGATTTTCATCGAGCGACAAAATAACGTGCTACATTTTAAAATGTACCTGAATACTTAACTATGTGCGCTGTCGGTGTAACAGATCGCCGGCAACCCTCGCACAGCGCCTGCATAATGCATACGGCATATCCGCGGTGCTGAGGGCACTTAATGTACCAATCACTTAGACATTCTGGCGGTTATGACGTTGCTGCCGCCATTGTCATGGGCAAGCGTCGGTGAATTTGTGTTCAATTAAACTAGCGTAAATGTCATCATCATCTCTCAGCTACATGACGTCCACTGCTGAACATATTCCTCTTCTGATCTCCTCTAATGATTTCCACATCGCCCGCTTGGTAGCAGCCTGCATCTAGCGCCTCCAGGTTCCTTATGAGGTCGTTGGTCCATCTTGAGGGTGGATGTCCCACGCTCCGTTTCTCGGTACGTGGTCTCCACTCCAGAACCTTGCTGCCTCATTGGCCGTCAGTTCTGCGTACTTGGTACTATGTAAGCGTAAATATACCTCTACATGAGGAGATCGTCAGGAAAACCAAAGTGACCGACCAAGTCTGCAGAATTTCCAAATTTTGTGGCAGCATTTAGGTCGTAGAGCTGATGGCTGCTGGGGCAGAAAAGTTCTCGAGTGGCAAGCACGGACCGGAAGACGTAGTGTGGATAGGCCTACCACTCGATGGACTGATGATCTTGTGAAGATCGTGAGAAGCACCTGGATGCTGGTAACGCAGGACCAGTTGTTCTGGAAATCCTTGAGGGCGGCCTTTATTCAGTAGTTGGTCGGTTACAACGAACGAATACGTCATGTCATCCCCTTGTAGAACAGGCCTCAACCACAATCATGTGGAAAAGCTAGTGTGGAACTTGTAATAACCAGGCAAAGGTCATTGGAATCGGCCTAAGCTTATAGAAATCGCCGTGCTGGGAATGAGAAATTGAATGATCCCTATCAATTTGAACAAGACTAAGTTTAGCAGTATTATCTTGGGACAAATGGATGGCAGACGTGCTCGGGGCAGGGCACCGACGAGATGGTCAGACGCGGTGAGGAGGACGGTGGGCGGGAGTTTGCATCGTGCGGTCCACACAGCTTATGACCGCAGTCTGTGGAGGAACACTATCTGTGGTCGCGATCCTCATCAGTGAGGGACCGAGGAAGAAGAAAAATAAGTTAGGCAGTATTCGGTAAACACTTTTGCCGCTAACAAATAGGCATTGGATCGCACTAAAAACTTGGCTTACGAAATAAATCATGTAATTTTTGATAAGGGTAACTCTTATGGATCCCAAATATTTAGGCCACAAAATATTATGTTGCGAGTGGAATTTTCTCAAGGAGAAACTAATATTTACATAATGTATTGCTGGTGATAACGTTTGCAACTGGGATTATCCAAATAATATCTCGGACTTTTAGGTGTTCTGTAAAAATATGATTCTATTCATGGACCTATAAAAAAAAGCGGACGGAACTCACGCTACAACAAAACTGTGACGCAAAATTTTGGCGTTTGTCTATTGTGTGAGTGAATTTAGGGATGCCATGTTAGCCAAAAACATTTTACCCATTTATTTTAAGAAAAACATAGATCGGCAGATGTTACTTGGAAATGTAGACAGAATTTAAAAAGGATGAAAGGTAAATGCGTTGAGGTAGGCGCGAAATTTTCAATGTTCAAATTTTCTTACATTGTTTGCAATTCAGTGTCAGGGTATGTACATAATGTTGATCAAAAATGATTCACGCAGTTACAAATTACGAATCTTGTGTACATTATAATCATAATCTTATGCATCATCAATATAATTATTATTATCTCTGATAGATTTTAACATACAACCTGACACTGACTTGCAATCAATGTAAGAAAATTTGAATTTCGCAGTTCCACATTTTTGGGAAGGATCAAATCTGCCTATGAAAATATATCCCATTAAAACACAACTATTATGATAAATTATTTTATTTCTATAGTATGCGTAATAAATAACTAAAAAGTCCTAAAATTATTATTAATTTCCCATATTTCGGGTAATTTTCCCACGTAAATAACTGAGAACACTGGTCTTTGACGTATTATTTTTTCGAGTGAATGACGTTTGATTTCAATTAATTTCAATATTTTAATGTCGGGAAATAAGTCATTGGATTATTATTTTACCTGTGAAATGTTATTCCTTAATTTTTGTTTATTCGAACACAACGGTTTTTACACAATTTCATCACACAAGACATGTCGTATTCGTGTTGTTTTTTCGCCGCCTAAATGTGTCAACTGTGTGAAGTTTGCACTCGAAGTGGTGCGTCAGGGTGTGAATGTGTGCGTGCCGGCCTGTACGTACAGGCAAGCTGGTGTAAACTAATGTTACAGTATTTTGTTGATGAGAATCCGTCCGACTTTTTTTATAGGTCCATGATTCTATTCCATTGCGATGCAGGGTTTAATGATAGTGAGACGTGTAGTATCGAGTTATAGTTACAACGCCATCTGTTGACATCAAGACTGGAGCACAAAGCAGATGGATGATAGAGCTAGCGCAGTCTTTCCCAAAGTGGGCGATAACGCCCCCTTGTGGGCGCTGCAGGCTTAAAGGGGGTCGGTAAGAGACCCAGAAAAAAAATCGGGACGTTGTGTAGAGGCTTGGGAGGCGTCACCTACTAGGAGGACTCTTAGACACCGACTGAGCTCGACTCTTGACTACAAAAATGGGGGGCGCTAAAAAATAATTTATTCTCAAAGTGGGCAGTAGACTAAATAAGTTTGGGAACTACTGGTTTAGCGCTTAACTCAGCCAATGCCTGAGGTATGGGGGCGATATGGGAAGGGTGACTTGACAGGGCATACAAATCTGAAGTCTCGCTGACGTCATCACAAAATCACCCTCGTGTGCAGCTTCCATACCTAAAGTATTGGCTAAGTTAAGCGCTAGATCTACAGCTCTATCATCTATCATAGATGATCTGAGTTAGTGAAAAATGTGCTTTATAAATAGGGCATTTAAACCGTGTTTGCTTGATTGTACCTTAATATTCTAGTCTGTTCTGTTAGGCTTAACTTAATCAGATACTTATGATGCAATGTCGCTATGTTAGCGGTGAATTAGTTATTACGTTATCTAGTGTTCAACAAAATAGCCCATCTATCTATGATTTTACACTTCAGTGTTACGTTACGCACTTAGGCTGGGTTGCACCATCTTACTTTAACTTTGACAAACGTCAAAAATCTGTCAAACTCCATACAAAAAGCACCGGTTATCGTCATAGTTATCGTTAAAGTTAGGTGGTGCAACTCAGCCTTAGAGTGTTTTCACATTAGGGCGTTTGAAGCGCGACAACAGCGCAGCAGCGGCGTTTTTATAATGTGAAGGCATGCATCCGCTGTCACATACTCGTACGTAGTATGAAATTTTCGGCAGCGCGTCTATCGCGCTGCTAAATCGTCTAAATGTGAAAGCGCTCTTAGGCTGAGTTGTACCATCTTACTTTAACTTTGGCAAACGTTAAAAATCTGTCAAATTCCATACAAAATACACCGGTCATTATTATAGTTACGTTCAAAGTAAGTTGTTGCAACTCAGCCTTAGTACCTACGGTTGACAACACATCCAACTTACATATTTATTGCAAAATTGAGCTTATTCCAAGTACATAAGCTGTCAATGTTTAGCTTGAAGTGCCGTCGTCCGTACAAACTACTCGCATCTAATATGCAACGTCCGAGCCCATATGGCAGGCGGGCACGGGCACAGTAATGAGAGAACAGACAGCTCACATTCATAATGACGAGCCCAACGGTAAAGGTGGTGGACTGGCCGACTCGGTGGACCGACGATCTGGTGAAGGTCGCAGGAGGTGCCTGGATGCGACCGGCGCAGGATCGGTCTTTGTGGAAATCCTTAGAGGAGGCCTTTGTCCAGCAGTGGACGTCTTTCGGCTGAAACGAACGAAAGGTGGCGGACTGGCCAACTCTTCATTCGAGGAACGCGAGCTTGAACTCCACTGCTACTGTAGAACTATTGTGATGAACTCACTCGTTACACAAGCAGTATTTTAGTTTAACATGAGGAGTCTTCATCGAAACACGATGCATCTATTGCGTTTTGTGTTACACAAATTTTATATTCTTTTTTTTTCGATAAAAAACACTTAGGAATGACAGAACCAGTGGTAATTCATAAAATCTTATCTATTAAGAAATTAAACCTAGACGAAACTTAATATGGATTTAATATTATGGCCATTTTATTATAAACCAAAGATTCAAAATATCTAGTTTCTTCTTTATGAACAAACTGTTATGTCACGAGCTGTGGCCTCCACCCCCGCCCCAAATCCCCCATTCACTATGGCTGATTTCACATAACCGTAACCATGAATGGGGAAGTTTGTAATAATCTTTCGGGACTTTCCATCAGATATTAAAAGGAAAATCTGGAGCCAGAGTGAGCTATAAAAATTATAATAACTTTGTGAAGACCGAATCTTTGCTTACCATTTTGTAAAGTTATGGGATTTATTCAAATTTTTTGTCCCATATTGAGGCTTCGACATGAGTCGGACCCTCTTTAGTATGCTATATAAATTAGAAAAGGTTTGGATTTTATGATAGGAAGAATCAAACTAAGCGTACAGACAGCAGGAGCGATTTTGTTTTATACTTATTACTTCGTATGTAAATAATATTTTGCGTTGTCTAGGGAGGCAGGTCATCATTATTTCAGCCGTAGGACGTCCAATGCTGAACATAGGCCTTCCCCAATGCTTTCTATGTTGCCCGGTTGGTTGCGACCTTTATGATGTCGTCGGTCAATTTGTGGGTGGACGTCCCACGCTGCGTTTTCCGGTATGCACAGGGAGGCAGGTAATGGTGACATTTTATTTGAAACTTACAGTTGAAACACAGCATATCTAACGGACTAGAAACGAAGCGAAATAATGTCAATACATTGAACAGTCAGTGCTTTTTTTTATGCAGAACAAGGCAGGTATTTGACCACAATCGCACCTGGATGGTAGGTACATACCTACCCTGTAAGTGCTCTCTCGCCTTGAAAAGGTGTGATAGTTGGAATAAAGAAATGACATTAAGAAAGGAATGAAAATCGAACTGCCTATGGCGGGAATCGAACCAACGACCTTTCATCTGAGCGAGTGCTCTTTCATCTGAGCTACTTAGACACTGGATGAATCCGTTGAAATTTTCAAGTGTAATACGCAGTAGCAGCCACGTTTAATTTAGTTTGAGAAGCGACTCTAATCGCAAAAAAATTTTAGTAATATTTATGTCATTATTACTGATATTGTCACTAAGATTTGGATCTTAATGATGAAAAGTTTTAACTTAACAGACGCTGTTGTGTTGTAAGATATGTCTATCTTCATCATAACCTAACTAATCAAATCAGAAGTCTAGCTAGTCCCGTATTATTTGTCCATAACTTCTGGTTCCGGTCAGTTGTTAGCTGCGCGCTCAATAATTCATGATATGGGTTGCTTAATTCTCGAGTGTGCCTGTTGTTTGGTTAGTTAAGTTGAGTATTGCATTCTTTATGAAGTAGTTAAGTAACTTCTTTATTCGATACTGTGATATTCGAAACTTTTCTATGTGCGATGCACAAACGATGCTTGCTTAATGATAGATCGCCCGGTGCTTTGTCCTGCTGGAAGCTCTTCTGGAAGGACTGGTCTTTTGTTCTAAACGTCCTGCCAGAAGATTATCGCAAGTCCTGCCCGCAGTACGCAATTTGTACGTGTTTGCTTGCTGGTCCTTCCAGCAGTACGGTGACCTTCAAATTTGAACTCATCCTCACCAGAAGTAGTAAACACTTGGTTAGTGTTTATTAAATAAAAAGTCATGTCGTAGAATCATTTTGTTCAACCAGTATTTTACTTTTCTTAATATATTATAAACTTGTTTATCTTCTTTCAACTTAACTAATAGGAACTATAATAAGGAACTTTAAATTAATTACTTTGGTACGTCACTTTGTATTAGAAATTACACCTATCACTTACAAATACACTACAAATTAAAAACAAAAACAAGAAATAAATTATAAATGTTTGATTAGGCTGGAATACTTCACATTCATTATAATATTATCGCCAAAATGTTGCCGACTCCACGCCCGGCGCGTCAAAATGTGTCGCGCGAGCGCGAACGCGCTGCCCCCGTGTATACTCGTGCGCCATCGGGCTCCGACTAACGGTTAGTCGCGTTTTTCGATCTTGGGCACTATTGGGTGAAAGAGAGAGAAACACTCTATTTTTTCGTGTAAATTTGAAATTTGTACAATGTATACTTACGAAACTGTGATCTTTTAATTTTGCGTCCTACCGGAAGTACTTTAAGTCCTGCTGGCAGGACTCCGGGCGATCTATCAAATTTAAGACGCAGCAAATCGAACGCACAGCTTTGAATAGAGCTCTGTGATTGGTTCGTGTGTGACCCTGTGCGTCCACGCGCACTGTGAGACCTCATAGTAATGTTTGTGATTACGGGCGTTAGATTTCTCATCACTAGCCTGCATGATATACCGATGACTTCAGAGAAACAGAGGGAAGATGGCATTATAATGGCTGAATGAAAAGAGCAATGTGGGTTTTGTGGCGATCCTTGGGGGAGCTTATCCAGTAGCGAACTACCATAAGTTCAAAACAATACTAAGAACTTAGCCTTAAGATGGATATAGTTCGTATTCGTTCGTTTCAGCCGAAAGATGTCCACTGCTGGACAAAGGTCTCCCCCAAGGTTGTCCACAATGACCGGTCCTGCGCCGCCCGCATCCAGGAACCTCCCGCGACCAGATCGTCGGTCCACCTAGTAGGAGACCTGCCCACGCTACGTCTTCCGGCTCGTGGTCGCCACTCAAGAACTTTTCTGCCCCAACGGCCATCGTCTCTACGAGGTATGTGCTTATTGCAGATGATGAATTGATATTTTGCAGAAATATCGTATTAAAAACTTTTTGAAGACCGCGCTTAAACAGAGCTTTGTCCAGTCCAAAATATCCATGAAGTGACTATATTCTTTTGTCATTGCTTAACCTTTAAAGTCCCAGACGGCATACATTAACGCCATAACAATTGTTGAAGGATTAAATAACTTTATCAAATCCTAGGAACATTCGATTGTCAATAAGCAGACAATATTAATCCCAATATTAGACCAGGACTGAGATCCATAATGCATGAGCACGGGAACCGATCGCTTCATGCTGGACTGAAACTGCGGGCTACACCTAACATACGAAATATTTTAAAGTTTCCATCCGTTTCATGCAAAGCCAGATACCAGCCCCCCTAGACAAAACGCACTTTTTGATCGAATCTAAAATCGAATCCGTCAAAACTCCATACAAAAAAGGGGCTTTTCGACCACTTTTCGACTGGTTTGCGATTATAATTTGCACTTTGTCTAGACCCACAGTATGAGCGACAGTGACAAATAGACCTGAAACGACGTAAGCGCTGCCTGCATGCCTACTTCGTTAGAGAAAAGAGCCGTTTTGTATCGACAGATTAATTTTAGTTATGATATTTCACTGTTAAATTGAGAATTTAATCAGAAAATTGATAACGCCTATTGTGAAAGTATAGTGTTCCAAATGGAGAAATTATTATATTATAAATCAAAAGAATTGTACTTAACTTGTGTAACTAAATACAATAAATGTAACAAATTGACGCTTGATAATGTTTATGGATATTAAAATAAATAATCCAATGCAATAACAAGATTAAATCGGACCGTGTGCTGCAAATGTAATCGATACAGATTAGGCTTTGGCTACACAAAATAATATAACAACTACAATATAGTCCGAGAGAAACTTTGTGAACTCCACGTCTGTTTCAAATGAAGAAAATTCAAATAAATTAGGTAATTCACGAAATCATTTAACTTAACCGATTGAGTCCCAGGACGGCATTAATTAATGTCATAACAATTGATTATCTATTGTGTCTAGATTCGCGGACCTTGAAGGATTAATTTTAGATATTAACTGCATTTGATTGAAAATACTGTTAGTTTTAAAGCCACGATAGCCGAACAGAGAAGGGGTCGGACTGGCCGACTCGACATCCGAGGAACGCTGGTTCGAACGCCGCCGCCGCTCGACTATTGTGGTGAGGTCTCTCGTACACTAGCATATTTAGCTTAGTACGAAGTAAAAAAAGTTTATAAAACGGTTTCCAATAATTAAACAACTTCACACGTATTCAACGGGCTGGATGCAGGCCGCCACCAACCGGCCATTGTGGAAATCATTGGGGAAGGCCTATGTTCAGCAGTAGACGTCCAATGGCTGAAAATGCTGAAATGATGATGAAGAAGACGAGTAAATGTTAAACAAATTAAGGGCCAATCATGTACCTTGTGTACCCCAGGCCCTAGATCCCAATGTCGTAGGTAAGCGTCGGTCTACAAGTGAAATCCGAGCTGCATACTGATCGCCTAGTAATTACAGCCTGCAGTGAGATCACAGGCCGCACCGGAGTGAACGCAATTGCCTTCAGAATTATTGGATTTGGGGGACTGATGTTGAAAAGACTAAACGGAATGGGATGGTCACTAGCGACTCTAAAGAAAATGTTAGAATAAAGTTTGTTATTTTTCGAGTTTGTTTGTAGTAATCTATGCTAAACCGATTTAGAAAATTCTTGGATAAGTAAATAGTTGGTATTCAAAAGATCACCCTTGCTGCTGTTTTATTATATTTTTCTCTTTCAACATAAACTCAGACCCTAGTAAAATTTTTTTGTTCTCTATAAATATTATAAGCCATTGTATGCTGTAAGTTTCATATAAATAATTAAACGTTAGTACCTAAAAAAGAGCTCTAGATTTTGAATGAATACAAAAACTTAATCCACGATAATCACGCTAACATTTAAATATTTAATCGCCAAGTTCCGAAAACGTTACCTAAATAAAGTCTATTTGTACACAAAATCTAGATAATTTGCTAGACCAAAACAAATGAAAACTAATGCGAAACATTTAACTGAAGCCCGAAACTAAAGCGGTTAATGGAGGGAAAGATAAAATTGTGGACTGTCCAGGCTCACCTCTGGGACTGTTAGACATATTAAGGTGTTTACGGGCTTCCCTTAATGACACATTTTGTCTAACCTGTGAGATCAATTTTTTTTTTAACCACAACGAGGAAGCTCTTGGCCTGTATCTCACTTCATGGTAAGTGACGATCAGGGCGAAGGTGGAAGCGAGCTTCACCCGGAATCCTCAACCACGGAGGAACTGGCTATCTTGCCTCTAACTGCCGGAACACAACAATTCTGTTAACATTGTTGTTATGGCGACAGACTTAGGTAAGATGGTGATAGCTAGCCAGGCGGACTTGGAACAAGCCCTACCTGCTACCATCCAAACCGAACAGAAAAATCTGCCCCCACTGGGAATCGAACCCGGGACTTACTACTAGACCACAGAGGCGGTTTTTAAATACTTATATTAAAGTACTTTATTAGATTCATTATTACCTAATTTTATTACTGTCGTTGCAATTCACGAAGGCGAGTGAGCTTTACTTGTGTGTGTGTACGTGTAGTACATGCACATGACGATGTGTAATGTCTATCAAAACTTTTGCTCACACGCCTTCGTGAATTGCAACAACTACGAGTATACTTTGAAACTACGTGATCATCAGATGATCGGTTTACTCGTTTATCTCCTGTCCCATAAAAAACGTGTTTGACAGAGGTTTAAGTAGAAAAAAAACATACGGTCGTATTGATAACCGCCTCCTTTATGAAGTTGGTTAAAAATCTAATCGTACACGATTATTTATACGTTTGTTATTCAAATTAAGGTTCTAAGAATTTTGCGATTTCATCACAAAAACATTTTTACTAATGTTTTCTTTTATCACATGGATACCTTCATTCCTTTATCTTCTTTCATTCCTTGAACATCTATTCTTATAGGATAAATCCATAATTTAGTGCCCTAAATTTCGGAAATATTACTATGCATAGGCTGTAGGAATATCAAATAAATCAATAGATTACAATCCATACTTTTCCTTAAAGAGTTGGCAACACGCCACGACGACTAATATTGAAATGTGCTCATTATAATAAATGTTTGTAGAGTTATGGATTTAGACTGAATTTAAATTCAATGTAGGTATGCCAACTGAAAACGCAGCGTGGGACGTCCACACACAAGGTGGACCGACGACATCATAAAGCAGGAAAGCGCTGGACGCAGGCCGCTACCAACCGGGTAACATGGAAAGCATTGGGGGAGGCCTATGTTCAGCAGTGGACGTCCTATGGCTGAGATGATGATGATGATGAGGTATGCCAGCTTCTTAATTAGGTCACTTTAAAAATTCTCCAATAAAATATAATAGGTAATTAGCGGCCCGGCGAATTTTACAAAATCCCGTTTTAACCCTTTTCTTGGCATTGTGCATTTAAAGATACGTTGACCAAAACAAAAATATGGGGGAGAAACCAAAAACTATTTTCAAATGTTTTTTTAATATAACGTTAGCCCAAATACTACAGATTGTGTTACACAGTATAGAATCGCTACAGGCTGTACAGATTTAACAGTAATATACAAAATGTCAGAACGATGACAGGCGTCTACGCACCGGCTGATCTGGGGGCACGGCAGTGCCCCCGCCAAGTCGAGCGCGAAGCAAACACTGCCGTACCATCCTTTACTGGAACCATTTCGCCGCATTTTCAGGCCTCTATTTGAGAACCTTTAGATAAGACCAGAACGCAGAAATTTTCGTCATCTAGTAAGCTATAATCACACACTTAAAATCCAAAATTTCAAGTCTGTAGGTCAATTAGTTCCGAAGTTAAGCGAAAGCAAAGTTTCGCATTTATGACACTCACTCACTGATGATCATCAAAATAGAACTAGTACTTCCCATTAACTCAGAGAGCTGAAATTTGGTACAGAGTTAGGGTTTAATGGCCACATAAAGGGAAAACTATAAAAACTAGGAAAATCGAAGATCTGGAGTAACACCACATTCATAATAATCAATACTACTAGCGCCACACCGGCGCCGTGGTGTTCGCCTGTACCGCTCACCGCTAGATGGCGCTAGCACTTTGAGCGTCGATTTTCTGCACCGCGGTGTCCAGATTTTTTTTCCCCTCTAGTTATTATTAAATCAATTCTGATTCGTTGTCCTTTTTAAAGATGTGTTTAATATCGTAAAAAAAATGACGATAATATTAAAGGACGACGACGTTAAATAATTATGCCACATTCTACAAAAAGAAGTGAAATCCCACCAAAAACATTCTGTAAAAAACTAGCCAAGTCTCGATGGAGCTGCTTGTTTATCTCTAAAAAGTAATGAAATCTAGACAAAGTCGTGCCAAGTCTATGGTTCTTTACTGCGATTTCTTTTTTATTATAGTTAATGTTGTGTGACTTGGCCGTTGAACAATCTTTATTAAGATAATCAATAATTATGCATAAGTATTATTGAAATACGCAGCTTTATTAAGCCTACAATTCACTGGTTATTAAATCAACGTTTTCCAAGTGGCAATTTTCCATCGTCAATGGGTAGTGGTTCTGGCAACAGATTGGTGCAATGGTGTCATGGAGCACCTGGTTTTGTACCCTTCAACGGCCAAGTCACACAACATTAACTATAATAAAAAAGAAATCGCAGTAAAGAACCATAGACTTGGCACGACTTTGTCTAGATTTCATTACTTTTTAGAGATAAACAAGCAGCTCCATCGAGACTTGGCTAGTTTTTTACAGAATGTTTTTGGTGGGATAATTTTTATTATTTTCGGTGTTTTTTTAAAGAATATTGATAATTATTTGTAGTAATATGGGTAGTAAATAAATGTTTCTTGATGATAGTGCTGTTTTTTCATCCCAAAACTTGTATAATTATTCTTGTACGATGCGAATTGTCCGAATGTATCTCTAAATGCACATTGTCAGATACGTAATAATTTACTTTCAATTTTGAATGTATCTCTAAAGACACATTGCCAGGTTCTCGTTGACTCTATTTTATGATTTTTTCATAGATTTTATCGCATAAAAAAGGGATATGTTATTAGTAATATTTAAAGCTGTAAATTATAATATACTGACTGATGTGAGTTTTAATTCATTTACTAAAGAATGGTTGTTTTTTGAACAACTTAGTGCTGCAGCAACAAAATCAGGCGCGCAAAATGGTTCCAAAATCTCGAACCAGGTCAAAAGTCGGTAGCGGTGACACTTCAGCTGATGAATTAGAAGCCGCACTTAGCCTCCTGATTCTCTTGGGTGGTTATTTTCCTACTCCAACCAACCCAAATCACCCCAAAAAGCGAGCAGCCTGTCCAGGCTGCTGCATGCATCTGGTTATAAAGCTGGTGATTGAAGAATTTTAGCCAGTTCGACTGCTACATAGTTTCCCTGAGAGTTCCAAAGATCCATTTCCGCTATCTTGCGTTTCCACTATAAGTTGGATATCTAATTATCTTCAATCAAAGACGTGAACACAGTTCGGTATCAGTTGGCATCAATACCCCTGGTATTTCTTTAAAGGTCTTGCAAGATTCCCATGTGTTCTATCTGCATTTGCTTCTCCTGGATGGTAAGAGGGGTCTGAGGTTCAGGAGGTACTCCAACGACGCTGATGGAGTGGTTCTCATACATCCAAATGCAGCTATACTTGCAAGGCGTTACAGACTTTGAAGTGTTTTTTTTACATTGTTTTCAGTTTTTTGTAAAAGATATTCATTTTTTATTTTTCAAATAAGGAATATCTTAAGGTTTTGTAGTAATTTTCATTAAAATAATTAATTTCTACTAACAAATAAACCATATTTTAATTTACTATAAAGCTGGCAATGTGCACTTAAAGATACATACTATATTTCCAAAAGTACATACCTAAGATTTTTTCTCGTATTTTTTACATGATTTTTACTCATCATAAATCCAATATTTATAGTGTAAATCACAAATATTAACCAAAACCGTCGTTGCCAAGTATAGGGTTAATGAGCACCTACGTTCTAAAAGGAACCCCCATGCAAAATTTGAGACTCCTAGCACTTGTAGTTTCTGAGATTTTGTAATGAGTGAGTCAGTCAGTGGCCTTTTACTTTTGATTGAAGTCTTTATTCGTTTACCTACATTTTTACCTAAAACTTAACATGAGATAATAATGTATGTAATTCTCCTAAAATTACCTGCCTCAAAAAATACTTCTATGTAACATCGTTCACTCGGTAACGCACACTTACTTAAATACAAATCCCTACTTATTTTTAAATACATCACACAAGTAAAAGGTATATTGCCCCATGAATTCACCCTCATTTGCATCGGCGAATGTTCGTCACATTACTGCGTCCCGCTCGTCCCGGTGTAATGGAGATACGTGACACGTATCCTGGGACATTTCATGCAATAATCACGAAATGGAGAACAGTGACAAATGGACATATCTAGAACGAAAATCAGGTTACCCTGCAAAACACAGCTTTTTCGACAAAAAGTAGAAATAATAGTTATAAAATAAAGAATAATCACTTACCTTAAAAACAAATCTGAAGGTAATTGTTGAAGCTGCCACACGTTGAGCCGATGATATGACTGCCAGTCCGATCACCAAACAACATAGTTATTTTAGTTCTGAATTCACCAATCAGTTCCCCAAAGATATTTCTTGAAAACGAATAACGCGCACACAAAAACTTTGTTATTATAATTTACAGAACACTGCAATTAATTAATACAGAGACGTGTTGTCCGTGACACGATCCATACCGAACACTCGCGCGCGATAGTACAAATGCGCGACGTTGAATGCAAAATGACGAACTACCCTCTTTCTAGACGTATCGTAGTTGAAGAAAATAATAAACAGTTACCCACTTTTCTATTAATATTTTTAATAAAAACTTAGTGCAGAGCTCAAATTTATAATCCATTTTTTTCTAACTTTGTCAAAGTCAAGCCGTTAATTCAAATGTAATTCGTTGTAACCTTTGCCTTTTTCTGTGACAGAGACAAATGGCAATAGGACTGTCATCAAAAACAACTCACTCGCACGCACGGCGTTCAAAAGGTTAACAGTTGAGTGACAGCTCGCCACTCGCCGCCTGCGCTGGACAGAGGGCGCTAAAAACAATGCGGCTCGCAGGCATACTGGTTGGGCCAGGAGGAAGGATTATTCTCTTTTGATAATAATAAATTTTTTCACCACTCACTTCTAACACTGGAACATCAGAATTTACAGCTTGACACCAATATAATTAAAATAATGCAGTTGGACACTAGTAACCAGAAGATAATTGAAGTTTACTGTCATATTTGACTATTCTCTACTGCATAGCGGGAGACAAATCATGACTAAAAAGCTTTTTCTATATAGGTATACTCGTATTAATGATATAGACACACCACACACCACCGATAAAATGCGGTAGTGTAATATTTCTTCTTAATTTGGGGCTTTAAGTGAACTCACGTCCCGCTATTTTCAAGGCCCCAGCAGAATGTGTGAGATCATTAATTGAGTGGACACGTGTCCGTGACGCCGTCAGTTTGTCAGGTGCCGACCTGACATGCGGTGACAACAAACTTAGATTTTCTATATTATTTTAAGAAAGTTTTTACATTAAATTGACTTTTCTTTGGTCTCCCAACAAACATATCGATGGGAGAATATGACCAACTGACCACGCTATATGATGATAGGTATTATGCCAATATCGTTGTCAAGGTATAAGGTACACTCGTTTAAATACTTTAGCTTTGAACCATTACAGACGTTAGATTACTTAATTAAGGATTCAAAAGTTAGTGATACTCGTATTAAATACTAATATCTTATCTTTCATCACAAGTTGGTCTCACGCACGTTAAAGGCACAGTCTAACTTTCATCATTCCGAGAGTTGAGCACCGATATTGAATAAACTTGGTACAACCCAAGTTGTAAGTTTGCTACAATGTCCCAGTATTTGAGTTGTGAGCAGTCGTCACTGAGATTAAAAACTAATTTCCTAGACCGTGGTTGTTTTAAAATAATATCATGGTGTTTGTCTGGACTTCAAGTTGATGGAAAATGTAATAGAAATGATTCGCCCCAGGATTTTGAATTGAGATTTTCAGATAGAGCGTTCTCATCATCATCATCTCAGCCATAGGACGTCCACTGCTGAACATAGGCCTCCCCCAAGAAACGTTCTACTACAAAGTGGATCGACGACATGCATCGTAAAGGTAGCAGGAAGGCGCTGGACGCAGGCCGCTACCAACCGGGCAACATGGAAAGAGCTTTCTCATTTTTTACAAAAAACTGGGGGTCATTCACTTGTATCATTGTAGTCAAAATAGTCATACAAAAATACAGGACATGCGGTCAACAAGCTATCACCGCCAAAATAAATACAATGTTAATTCATGCAGAAATTGAACACATGAACCACAAAAACCACAAAATTACAATTACTCAATTAATTTTAAACGTAGGCAAATAAAGTCCCAATCAGATAACTCATAATAAAATTATGTTGACAGCATTGTGTTTCAGCAGTTGGAGGTAAGATAGCCTTCTGTGGTTGAGGATTCCGGGTGAAGCTCGCTTCAACCTTCGGCCTGATCATCATTTTCCATCAGGTGAAATACAGCAAAGAACTCGTCCGTTGTATGTAAGAAAACTTCATGGCAAGTTCACTAGGATATACCCACAGCAGTCGGCAGAAAAATTCTAGTATTGGTACCTTATGACGTCTTCATCATCATCATCATTTCAGCCCCAAGACGTCCACTGCTGAACATAGGCCTCCATCAATGGAATTCCACAATCGCCTGGCTGATAGCAGCCTACATCCAGCACCTTCCTGCTACCCTTATGAGGTCATCAGTTCATCTTGTGAGTGAACATTCCAGCGTTTTTCGGCTACCTCTTCAGAACCTTGCTGTCCCATCGGCCGTCAGTTCTGCGTATAGATGACCCACGCTGAACTGTCCCACCAAACTCAATGACAGAGGGGCGCTACCATCGTTCAACTATAAGGTTTCCAACATGGCAAAAATCGGAACCAGCGATCCGGTATTGACGGTGGCGCCCCACTGTCAATGTCATGGATAGGACTTTAGTTCGTTCACGGATTTGCTGAATGACGTAACTAGCCTGGCTGATATTTTCATGGCGAAAATCGTGATTTTATGATTTTTATGAAAACCTACTTGACAGTCAAAACACAGATGCCATAAAACGAATTACGCTCACTTTTCCAAGTCGAGTAAAAGCCATGGGTTCATTCCAGAAATCCGTTTCGCGCATTTAACTTCAAAATGATCCTAATACCTACTTTTCACATTAGGTCGAAAATCGTACACACATTTCATGGTTGAGGTACAGTCAGAGGTAGAAATATGTGTATTAAAATCATAACGTGTTTTCCAATTGGTTGCCTTATGTAGGGCTACAAAAGGATCACACTACATAACTAGACTGATGTATGGTTTATTGTTTTCTTTTCTTAAAATAATATTAATGATTGACAATCAGGGCTCGTTCCCAAGGCAATCCAGCAAAACTAGACTTTCGTGTGAACACACAATGTGTGTGATTGAAATACGAATTACAAATCCGAACGGTTTTTTGCAGGACACTGCAAGCAAACGGGATGTTTGTGTGAACGTTAAAATAAAAACACGTTACTAAAAGGGATCCTGCAAAAAACAGTTCCTGTAAACGGGATGTCTACGTGGGAACAAGCCCTTAGTGGTTTATTACAACATCACCTTCTCGGTAGGTACCTCATTTTAACATCCCATGAAGTTTATTTTAAAACTCTAGTGGAGCCTAAAATATTTAAAAATGAGACAAATACAACAAAAAAATGTAAAAACGAAATAAAGTATCACAAAATGCCATATTTTGTTTAATGGATCCATCATAGATTGTGTACTCAACACACGTGTCAGAACTCAATTAATGTCCACATTTTATCGGAGCTGTCACCAATCGTGGTCGCTTTTAATAAACAGGCTTTTCATTCAAAAGTACAGGCGTGCAAATATCCGTTAGTTACTCAAGTAAATCCCATCAAAAACAATACTTGTCAAAAAAACCAAGTCTCGCAACTCAGTTGTTCTACGGTAAAAAGTTGTGAGATCCATGTAATACCAAGTCCAGGCCAGGAAATCTTTAACGTTTTACATAAATATATTGACTTGGCCATCGCACTAAATAATTTAATTTACACGTGTTTTCATGCGATGGCCAAGTCAATATATTTATGTAAAACGTTAAAGATTTCCTGGCCTGGACTTGGTATTACATGGATCTCACAACTTTTTACCGTAGAACAACTGAGTTGCGAGACTTGGTTTTTTTGACAAGTATTGTTTTTGATGGGATCTCATTTCTTTTTGTATTTTGTAGACAGCAGTTATGTATCTAGAAAACTGGACCGAAATTGAAAAATTTTACTCGACTTGGCGGTTGCACTACCGTGCCCCCAAATCTCATTTCTTTTTGTATTTTGTAGACAGCAGTTATGTATCTAGAAAACTGGACCGAAATTGAAAAATTTTACTTGACTTGGCGGTTGCACTACCGTGCCCCCAAATATTTTAGTTTTTCCTTGATTCATACACCAAACACTACTTATATTCTAAATTTGAAGCTTCTAGGTCTGCTAGAAGTGCCTTAGAATTTTGATGATCGGTGAGTCAGTGAGTGACAAAATTAAGAAACTTTGACCCGTTATAATTCTTAAACTACTGGTTCAAATTGAATGAAATTTGAAATATACCGTGTCTTTACAATGCCTGCATCGTTACTGAAAATTCAGTCTTCTAGTTTTATCCACAACGAAGTTACAGGGGGTCGAAAATGGCCTGAATTGCTTCGAGAAAAGGATGGTACGGCCGTGCCGCTTTTTTGCTCGACTTGGTGGGGGCACTGCCGTGCCCCCAGATTACATAACATTTAGGTATGGTTATAGGTATATTCATTCGCAGAAGCTGAGTAGTTGTTGTCTACGGTGTTATTTATTAGTTACTTCTTAGCAACAGCTCGCTTTATTGTCTCGAAACTTTAGTAGGGCTTATCTAGGGATCCATGAATTTTTTTGTAAAATTTTCATGACCAACTTCTTTGAGACGAAGTTTTGTATTTTGAAATAAGTTTATAGTATCATCATCATCAACAACCCTTTACAGTCCACTGCTGGACTATCATGAGCCTCCTCCACTATAGTGGAGGGTTTTGCCATAATAATAAGTTTATAGTATAGTATCATTTTATTATAATTTCAGCTGACTGTACCAACAATATTTCAGATCTCGCTAAAAGTTCTGCTAACGGTTGTACTTTTTTAAACCGGCCCGGTCGTTTGCGATAAATCAAATAAATCGCCCGCATCCACGGTTTTGGAGTTGCTCTTAACACAATTAATATGTGCAACGCCCTCTCTGGAAACAGAATGGCGAACAATTTACGCACAGTGTCGATAGATGGCGGTGGGAGATAATTAAATCGCGAGGTAAATGATTACCTGCGTTGAGAGGTGATGAGTGATGTTTGTGATTAGGAGAAATTAATATTGTAGGAGCATTAAATCATTTTAGTGAACTGCAGTACACAGCTAGACGTATATCTAATCTGAGGATTGTCAAAGAACTTGGTTTCTTGATATTTTCATTCGGGCACTGTTTAATAGACTATCTTTGCGGTAAAAAGGAGTCGTATCCTAAAAGATTTTTATATTAAGGAGTCGTATCATCGTAATTTGGTATAGGTGTTATTAAGCTTCATCAAAATTTAAAGTAGAGTGAAGTAGGTGCTTTGTACTTTCCATGGAAACAATAAGTATTACGTACAAATCTTATGTATTTCGGAGAGTTCACAACATTCACGAATAGGTACATCTTGTTTTCCAAACTCCCACAAACTTTGCTTCCCAGAAAGTTTACTAATTTTCTGAATTTAGAGTTTTCTAAATCTGTAGGAAACCTCATCCACATCTGAGTTTGTCCAATTACTAAAGTTGGGAACATTGGAAATCTTTAGTTTGACCTAAATTTCGATCCATACACCGATGTGTGTTGAATACTTAGTCGTGTGGGCAACATTATGGCATCATTGTGTTTAAATTGCGTCATGGTTAGTTTTCATGTAATTCATTGCACAGAGAGCTTCTTCTTTTCATCATCATCAGGGCTCTCGCGGAAGACCAGTTTCTTGACCTTACGAGCATGCCATGATTAATACTGAGCGGGAGCCTATTGACGCAGTGGCCCACTATTTTCTATATGTATTCGTTTTGTGTTATTATTGTTTATAATAATTTGTGCTTACCTACTGTGATCAATAAAATCTATTCTATTCATCATCATTTCCTTCTTCTTCGTTAGCTCAAGAATTCCTGCTGAGTTACTATTTAAAATGACAGTTGAAACCATGTTTTCCAGCGTGCTGCATTTTCTCTAAGTAAGGTACTAAACACCCTTATTGTTCGCTCGGTCTTAAACAGGGTAATCTTGTTTCAAATGCGTCTCTTCCGCTGTGCATTGATTTTTATTTATCAAAACATTTTGCTAAGCCAATTTCTTCCAAAAATGTCCTACCATTTACAATTCTTCCTCAAATCCAAGATTTATCGAGTCGACGGATCCATTATAGAATCTCTCGAGTCATTTAATTCGGCAAAAATCTTTATTAGAATTCGAAGAGGCAGAAGTATGCATTAAAACAGATATTGTTTCGCTGCGGCGTATTTCCCTAGGGACTCTGTGCAAAGATGAGGTATGGAACAGATACACCGAACGAAATATTCAAATATTTGCCATAATATTCAACAGCTTGAAGTAAATATATAAATGATAGATGTATAATACATAAAGCGTAGGTTTACTTACGTTTATAACATTTTACTACACATTTTCTTCAACACCAAAAATCTAATTGTAAAGTTTTACTCGTAGGTAGCCAAATTATTACTACTTTATTTATTACCAAATCCAACTGTACAGTACTTTAGTCGCCTTGAAATTAAATCGGCAACAGAATAAAATTTATTATTGTTTAGAAATTTACATTTTGACTGCAAAAAGTATGCTGCCGTCACTGGACAACCTCGGCAACCTGGCAGTTGTCACCTCTTGCTCTTTAAATGGTTCTTGAAACGTTTGAAGATTCGCCGCCAGATATTCCTAGTTTCCTGCCTAACATCTGCCCGAAACAGGCCACTGGCTAAATTAAAACTCCCCATAACGACCACCTCATCGGGGACGACGCTCTTTTCATTAATATCCCTTGCTTTATTACTTTCGATTCTCATTCCGATGGAATTATTATTTCTTACTTTTTGTTTTCTTTTGATATTTTTAATTGATAGGAATATTGTGTTTACTTTGTACATTGTAGGGCTTCTTTCTTTGGTTACATTAAAAAAATTAACAGCACGTTAACCTTCTCACAAGATTTGCTCAATAATATTAACAATAATGTCCAAAACAATTTTGTCTTTACTAATGAAGAAAGACTTAGTAATACATTATCTCCAAAATATTATGATAAATTAAACATTCAGACGGTGATCCTGGTGACCAGTCAGGACAGCAAGGGTCATACTTTAAGTTTGCTAAAACATCAATATTTTCATTTTCTCCCACTAAAACTCACTGAAGTCCACTGCAAACAGTGCGAAATCCTTAAAATTTGTTGACACTCTTCACAAGTCATCCACACATTACATAAAATTCAAAGAGATGAAAAAACCGTGGATCTAAAATAGGCCTAAATAAACAAGTGATTTTAACGGTCCTTTTGCAGAGATCAAATATTTGCGTGTCTGGAGGGCTGGAGTAATTTCTCAAGTTAACCAAACAGCGATCAGAAGTTGATTTTTCTTATTACACATCAGCCATTCACATATTCAGGTCTTCACGCGGCCTTGAGCACAACACATGCGGGAATAGTGGCGGGACACACGCGGTGCCATCACGCACGGGCACGCGGGTCTCCCGCGGCACGAGTAGTCATCATCATCAGATAGTATCCATTCCAGGAGGAAGACTTTAATGGGTTACTAAGTAACTTTATCAAAAAAATCATAGTTTTCATAAATTAGAGCAAAAAGCGAAAAAAGTCCTAGAATATCGCAGTTACTTGGATTGTCTCCCAAAAGTTACACACCAACTGGGATAGAGCAAACTCGAATTAAACGTACCTATTTAGGACGAAAATAAATAAACATACCTTGCTGGAAATTAATTCTTCGTAAAAATCCAATTTCATTAGCCTATTCCGACATTTAGGTGCGATAATTTGAGATCCTCAGATTTTTTTCCAACCGTAATATACCTACTTTATGTAGTTTAGGGAGCTCGCGGACTACTCGTATAACGCTAACGTTAATCAGCTCAAAATGAAGTAACTAAATGCAAAAGAAACGCCGGCACGAAGTGATTACGAAATTACAACTGTCATTAGATTTTATACGAATAACTTGTGTGATAAGCGTTTGAAAAACGCGTCGGTCCCGTCCACAATACCGGCTCGTGTGTCCCCAACAAGTTTCTCGTTGAACATTCCGCGCGAGTCCAGCGGAGTGTTTTCCGAGCGTTTTCGCCCAAACGTAAGGCATCCACTTGGTATGCGCGAAGTCATAGCTCGGGGAGGACAGACATATCATTTGGAATACCAAAGAGCGAGCTTGTTGCGTCATAAATCATATTGTGATCGAGCTCAAACAAATATGATTTTTGTTATTAAAACTAGACATAGTTAAGTAAAAAAGAAAAACTATTGGTATTATTTTTATTATCATAGATTAATAATCGACCTAAACTAAAATAACGTACGCCGGTGTGTAACTTAGGCTCAGTTGCACCACCTAACTTTAACGGTAACTATGGCAATAACCGGTGCTTTTTGTATGGAGTTTGACAGATTTTTGACGTTTATCAAAGTTAAAGTAAGATGGTGCAACCCAGCCTTAGATGATGACTTCAAAACTTATTTTCTCTAGAAAATAAAAAATACAATATAGAGGCAAATGCAAATCTGATAAAAGATATTTTTTTATCACCAGGTCAGCATATTATTACGCTCGACATTGGCAAAACCAGAGTGCTTCAAATCAAATACACGAATTTACGGCCATTACAGAGACAGCGGGCGGGGCACATAGCTCGTAGAGCTATTATGGCCGTTGGGGCAGAAAAATTCTCAAGTGGTGGCCACGGGCCAGAGAACGTAGTGTAGACAGACCTCACACTAAGAGAAGATCTGTCCTGTCCCAACGCAGGACTTGTCATTGAGGAAATCCTTGGAGGAGGCCTTTGTCCAGCAGCTGACGTAATTTGGCTGAATCATACGACCATTAAATATATTTTTTACTGTACAATCAAGTTGAAGAAGCCTGGCTGTATTCGTTTAGCTGCATCCTAGGGCTGGCTCCCGCATGCAGGGCGTCGTCTGTATGATTTATTTACAGCGCGCGCGTGATGTCTTGCTCTTGTGTAACAGATCTGTTGTGATTTGACAACGGGGGGATTGTATCAAGGATGTTTAAGGATATAAGGGTTATATTACCAGCTGCTAGATACACCTAAACCCATTTGTGAAAAACTGATAAGCTCACGACCTTTCGTTAGGTGTCTATTCTAATCATTGAGTTAAACGCGTTGGACATTTTGTTACTCATGAACCTATTGGCACAAAAGTAATGCCTAATCAGTAAATTTTCTGATCATAATCGTTTAAGAGGGTCTTTATCACTCGTCACTCTTGAGGAACGGCCAAGGCAAACCATTTAGATAAAAGTGTGGAAAACTTAAGGATTCACACAACGTTATTACAATGAGAATTTCGATGCGATCATTGAGTCAGCAGTGGAACAATAATTTAAGTTAATCAATCATAAAATATATTGCGGGGGGCATGACAGTACCAATTGCCGATGTGACAGTTAAGGGGCCAGATCCCCTCTAAAAAATTATCGATACGCCAATGATCAATCATCAATGACAACTTACAACCGTAACCTCAAACTATAGGCAAAAGAAAAACAACCACTTACTTCCAAAGCCTTTATTGATCAAACCCTCACAGCGGCAGCGTGGTGACGCTGCGGATCCAGTCGCGGACCTGCGGCACGTTGCTGTACACCCCTGGCTGGTCCTTTTGAGCGCAGCCCACCCCGAAGGACACCAGGCCGATCAGCTTGCCGTTGTGCACCGCTGGACCCCCGGAGTCTCCCTAGAGGATGAAAGATTCATCATCATCATCATTTTCAGCCATAGGACGTCCACTGCTGCACATAGGCCTCCCTCAATGATTTCCACAATGATGAAAGATTGCCATGGGTTTGTTCTCAGTGCTTTGGCCACAACGTGTGTAAAAGGCTCGTTTTAACCTGCCTGAAAGCCATGGGAATATGATTGGTATCGCACTGCTTTGATCTTTGTCAATGTGAAGGAAAAAAGAAAGAAGCTTTGACTTTTTTCTTCTACCTCCTCAGTTATGAAACTTATCTGTTCTATTTCTTAAATAGCTGGAGTCCAACTTGACCTTAATTAAAAATACATGAAACAGTACAAGTTCGAAATGATGATGATGCTAACCTGACAAGAGTCCTTGGTCCCGTTAATGAATCCGGCGCAGAACATTGTAGGGCTGATGGTGCGGTAGTTCTGGTTGGGGAGGGCCGAGCACTGGTCATGCGACATGAAGACTCTTACAATATGTGGCGTTTTGTTCTATTCATGGAAGATTCTAGAACCGAACAGTACTAGAGTGATGCTAACCTGACAAGAGT
The DNA here is from genome assembly GCF_963855985.1 of Ostrinia nubilalis. Taxonomy (NCBI): domain Eukaryota; kingdom Metazoa; phylum Arthropoda; class Insecta; order Lepidoptera; family Crambidae; genus Ostrinia; species Ostrinia nubilalis. Next base: position 633,636 of record NC_087112.1, read on the forward strand.
CTTTTGTCCCGTTGATGAAGCCGGCGCAGAACATTCTAGGGCTGATGGTCCGGTAGTTCTGGTTGGGGAGGGACACGCACTGGTCGTGCGACATGATGGGCACGTACACCCGCCGGAGAATCTCTTGCATGTGACGTTCCTGGAAGATCATGTGGATTTTACTAAAGGTCTAGCGTTTAACTCAGTGCCTGTGGTATGGGAGCGGCATGAGAGAGGTAACACTGACAAAGTTATGACGTGACAGGGAATACAAATCTGAGGTCTCGCTGACCTTTGGCCGTCACAAAATCACGCACTAATGTGCAGAAGTCTACCCACTAATGTGAAACGGATGCATGAACTGCATTTTTTACTTTATGTAAGCTAACATTTATTTTTGAGCAATTAAAGTGCAATTAAGTTTAAAGGATGGAATCATCATTCACTATTGAATTTATTTGAAACTAGCTGACCCGGCGAACTTTGTTCCGCCTTAATGGCAATAAATAAGCAGATTTTTTTTTTATTTCGAACGGGATAAAAAGTATCCTATGTCCTTCTCCTGGCTCTAAACTACCTCCCTGACAATTTTCAGCTAAATCGGTTCAGCCGTTCTTGAGTTATAAGTGGAGTAACTAACACGACTTTCTTTTATATATATATATAGATTATACTTTAATTTTTAACCCAAACATTTTCTATCAGAGAATCGTACCAAGTACTGTACCGTATTTTTCAAAACCTAACAAAAGAAATACTTTGTTTTATACCGTATTTTAGACTTAGCAAGTTCCACGAAAGGCTACTGTAAAAAGGACAGGGGTCTAAATTAACATTAATTGTATCGAGTTCTCCGAAGCCCTTTAGTACGTAGTTCCAGTATTTTCCGTAGTTTCGACAATTAAGTTTAATCTCTGACCTAATTGAATGTGAAAATTGTGAAATGCTATTTGCATAAAATGTAAATTGTAGTACCTATTTGATTTTAAAATTTTAATGTGATTCTTTACACGTGCATCCAAGCGAATTCTTCAACAAGGAAGTGAATTCTGACGAGTGCAACGTTACTTAAGTGAACTCTGAGGCTAAGTCACATGAGGCCTCATGGGTATCCTTTACTAAAAAAGATGATGATGATGTTTCCAACCAAACACTATTGCGATCACTTCGAGTTCTAGTCGAATTGAATGTGATCTAGTCAGTATTCATGCACAATGGGGGCATATGACACACCATCTAATAGTGTTCATTAGGCAATAATAATATTTGGGTGGATTTTCTTCCGTATATCTCACCTAAGCTCTAGTTCGTTCGTTCGTTCGTTCGTTTCAGCCGAAAGACGTCCACTGCTGGACAAAGGCCTCCCCCAAGGATTTCCACAAAGACCGGTCCTGCGCCGCTCGCATCCAGGCACCTCCCGTGACCTTCACCAGATCGTCGGTCCAGCTAGTGGGAGGCCTGCCCACGCTACGTCTTCCGGCTCGTGGTCGCCACTCAAGAACTTTCCTGCCCCAGCGGCCATCAGCTCTACGAGCTATGTGCACCGCCCACTGCCACTTGATTCTGCGGGCTATGTCAGTCACTCTGGGTCTCCCACGGATCTCCTCAGGCCTCAAGCTCTAGTACAGAGTTTTTATTTCACTATCTCTCACCTTAGCCCTAGTATACCCCCATCCGCTAACAGACACCACAGCCCCCGGCGTGACTTCCTCCACATTCCCGATCGCAATGGGCCTGGAGCTGGGCGTCACCGGGACCGGCGTCTCCAGCAGCACCAGCTGGTAGTCGAAGTCTTGAGGGTGTATCTTGTTTTCGTCGTCCCAGCGGGGGTGGATGAAGTGCGCGCAGACCTTGTAGCGGGTGGCTTGGCTGCGGCGAGTGGCGCCGGCTAGGACGAACTTCTCTTTATCCCTGTGAAAATAGAAGTGGTTTTATTTTGCACGTTTTTTTTTTTTATGCATAACAAGGCAGGTATTTGACCACAATCGCACCTGATGTTAAGTGGGATCAGTATTTTAAATAAGCATATTGTGGTAGGAGGCTGCGTACCGGAAAACGCAGCGTGGGACGTCCACCCATAAGGACCGACGACATCATAAAGGTAGCAGGAAGGCACTGGACGCAGGTTACCAATCGATTAATATGGAAATCACTGGGGGAGGCCTATGTTCAGCAGTGGACGTCCTATGGCTGAAATGATGATGATGATATTGTGATAGATAGTTATAATGTTGAGGTGATAAACTCTTCGTATTCTATTGTATGGGTTGGGTTAAATTGCAAAAATCGTGGTCAATATCGTAGTGGTAAAGCCACTCCGACATCAGACCTTGGAGGGCGACATTGCTCAACCAAAATAAGAGTCTCAACAATCTCAGTAATTCCAAAATTACTATCTTATTCCCAATCTTCTAAATATACATATACATGTTATTATAACTCAAAGGTGACTGAATGACTGACTGACATAGTGATCTATCAATGCACAGCCCAAACCACTGGACGGATCGGGCTGAAATTTGGCATGCAGGTAGACTTTATGACATAGGCATCCGCTAAGAAAAGATTTTTCGTAAAACGGGATCCACGCGTACGAAGTCGAGGGCGGCCGCTAGTTTGTTAATATAATACTGGCAACGAGTGGCTTTTAAGGCAGATTTTATTTTCCAAATGGGTTTCTTCTGAAAATCAAACCCAAGTCTTTAAAGTCCAGCCTGTAATACTTGAGAAGGACAACAATGCAAGGTGTCAGAAGTATCCATGAATTCTTACCTGCAGTGAGCTGCAGTGAGCACCCAGATGGGAGCGATGAGCGATCCTCCACAGTACAACCCGTACATGACCTGGTACGGAATATTTGTGATGTCCACCTCAGTACCACCGACGATGCGCCATTTGAACTGGAATGTAGGTACATACATAAATTCATTATCTATCATCGTCATCATTAGCATCATCAGGTTATTTAGTCCCCACTATAGGAATGCCAAGATAGGCCCCCTTACTTGATATTTATTGTCCGTGGTACAAAATATTTTCTTAAAGGCTTTAAACCTTTGTTTGTCACCTCTCATCCGCTTTGCAATGGAGGGAAGTCGAACCTTAAGTTCGAACTCATCCTATGTTCTTCTGATTAATTTCGTTGCGGGTCCAATGACAGTTTAACTTTCCCCCGGGAAAAACTTGACCTTCATTGGTTGGGTTTTTATGGCGGTCAAGCTGTAGATCCTGACTACACAGGGTGGTGGGAACGAGAGGTGGGAATAGTCCCGTATAGGAATGCAACCCTCACCGATTGGCAACCCGGCTTCATCTGGCGTCATCAAAAAATTGATTTTATTTGATTTGAATTTTTAACTTTAATATTTGGTTTAGGAATAGATATTTAACATTTCCCAAAATTCATACGAATATACATCGCTGCACCATATTTACATACACTGATTGACTCCCAGTCAATTTATAGAGATAGTATTTACATTCTGAAGGTTATTTAGACAAATAAATAGGGAATAGGTCAGCAGGCTCAACCTAGAAGAACGTCGACTATTTCGTCGCTTGCCTCTCTAACTGAAGTATCTGACATTTTTTTCGAAACTGAGTTATCTACACCATCTTAATTAATTTTGCAAGACGAATCGATCTGTCCAATCGCCTGAAAATTTTGCAAAATGTCAGTTACATCAGTTAGAGAGGCAAGCGACGATTTGATCGGTGACAAGACAATGGCACATCAACCTAAACACTGAGACGTCTTTCTATGTGACTTTGCTATTTCAATTATTGTGAGAACTAGCTTTCCGCCCGCGGCTTCGCCCGCGTGGAATTTTGTCTGTCACAGAAAAACTTTATCGCGCGCGTCCCTGTTTCAAAAACCGGGATAAAAACTATCTTATGTCCTTTTCCGGGACTCAAACTTTCTCTATGCCAAATTTCATCAGAATCAGTTCAGTGGTTTAGGCGTGAAAGCAAGACAGACAGACAGAGTTACTTTCGCGTGTATAATAATTAGTATAGATTAGGGCAGAGATCAGTGCAAGTGAGCTTGAAGTTAATATGTTGAGTTAGGGTCTCTCTAATAAAATGCCTTGCCACTAAGCCAGCTAGTATAGCCTGACCAGGAACATAAAAACCCTCGCCATGTTGCGGAAAACTAATATAATATAATAATAAATAAACTTTATTTCTCTTTCACAGAGGTATAAAAACTTATATCTAGTTACAGTAAGTTATTATCATACAGCAAAATACCTTTGTGAGAGACTGGTATCTGTACTAGGGTGCCTAAGACACCCTGTCTAACCGATTACCAGGCCCTCGCCACTACAGACCTAACTACAACTAGATTGGGTACATACTTAATTCATGTGTGTGTGTGTGTGTGTGTGTGTGTGTGTGTGCGTGTGTGTGTGTGTGCGTGTGTGTGTGTGTGTGTGTGTGTGCGTGTGTGTATGTGTGTGTGTTTGTGTTTGTGAGTGTCTATATTTTAGTATTGTCCAGAATAAATATTATAATGTGTAGATATATTACGCGAGCGTTTTTAATAGATCCTCCGTCTCAGAGTAAGTGAGGTTTTGTAACCATGATGTTACCTTGGACTTGCATTCGAATTTTGGGAGAGAGTATATTGAAAGTTCACGGTTAATCCTGTTATACAGGTGAGAGCCGAGAAAGCCAAAGAACCTATGAGAAAAATGAGCCCTATATGGAGTACTTGGACATACTTTGTATTTTAAGCGTTTTTGTTGGTTTAAATGAGGATCGTATTCCAAGAGGGAGTGCTTCTTTAGAACAAGTTGCTGAATGAACAATTGGCGAACAGTTAGGACTTTGCATTTCTGGTATAGATCCACCGTCGGATAGAAGAATGAAAGCTTATGAGAGACTTTAAGGACAGCTCTTTGTGCTCGTTCTAAACTAATAAGGTAGGACTTTGGGGCACCACCCCAAGATGATATGCAGTACGTTAAAATTGATTGGCACAGAGCGGCATATGTGACTTTAAAAACCTTATTATTAAAGATGTGGCGAAGATTCCTAAATATGTAAATTAATTTTCGGGTTCTAGAAGTCAAATGGCTGATATGAGCTTGAAAATTAAGTTGATCATCGACTATTACGCCAAGGTAAGTAATTTTAGTTACCGTTTGAAGTTGGGGGCAAGGGCAGTTGTCAGAAGCAGCGTCTAGACAGCAGTGTGCCACCAATTTTTGATTAGGAGCTAAATGTTTATGTTTAAATGCGATGTATTTTGTTTTGGAAACATTTAGCGTGAGCAGGTTACTGGAGAGCCAACCAGTGACAACATTGAATCCTTCCTGTGCATGTTGATAAACCTCATCCCAAGTATCACCATGGAAAATGAGCGCTGTGTCATCAGCGAAAGTAATTATTTTACCATTTACCAAGTGAAGTTGGCAGAGGTCGTTTATATACGTAAGGAACAAGGTAGGACCCAAGATGCTTCCCTGTGGAACTCCATATGTTATAGGGTGATCATCACTACTTATGCCGTCAATAACAACACGCTGAGTACGCTCCTCGAGGTAGCTGGAGAAGAATTGAAGTTGAGTGTCTCTTACGCCAAGGTGTTCCAATTTTTTAAGCAGGATCGTAACCGAGACCGTATCGAACGCCTTTGCTAGGTCCAAAAAAATTGCCAATACTTTTTTCTTACTGTCCATTTTGTCAACAACGTAGTTTGTTAGCTCGTGCACAGCTTCGTTAGTTGATTTATTTTTACGAAAACCAAATTGAGAGCTAGACAGTAAGTTATTGGACTCTAAAAAGTCGACAAGTCTTTTATTTACTATTTTTTCGAGAATTTTTTTTTTCGAGAATTTTTTTTTTTAATGGTACTAATTTCTTTTAATGGCAACAGTAACTGAAAACTTCATTGACGTGTCACCTTGCATGTCAATATTAAACTGTCTATTGCTGTCAAAGTGTAAACAAACTGTATTTTAAATGTGTGCAATTGATTTTGTGAATTAAATTGCTAAAAACTTTTTATAGACGTGAAAGAAAAGTGGTTCACAATGTGTTAAAGTATTTGTCGAAGAAAAATACTAAGGGTTCGGACAATATTTTCATTGAATAATGTTTCCGACAAAGGTTGTCAAATTGACTGACATGTGTATCGTGTAGTACAGTCCACTATGAAAATTAGCTGTGGTTTGTTTGTTTCAACTACCTATTTTAAAGTTTTTGTCACTTTGTAAGTGTTGAATTTTAAGAAATTGATTGGGAAAGAAGTACCTACAGAGTTTGAAGCGTTCATGAGCAGACATTGCAGTTAAATATTCAAGTTGCGAATTTGATTATTGATGAATAATAAATAAATCCTACTAGTTCGATTGATGGTTTCATTTAATTTATTTAAACCAGGTTACCTATAATACAGGGTGACTGGAACTGAACCCGCCAAAGCTAATACGCGTATAGAGGAGGTCATTTGCTAATTATTGAACCTTACTTTCTATGACTAAAGTTTTATAGTTTAGGAGATATGTCAATTTTTATACTTTTTTCAGATTTTTCCGAAATTTGACCTAAAAACTGCTTCAATTTTTTTTCTCGCGTGATTTCAACAGTTTTTTTATTTGATATTAATATCGAATATGTCTTTATTCAAATAAAATAAATTTCGGATCCAAATAATGATTGAATAGCTAGTAACGAGCCGCCAAAGTTTAACAAAAGTACAAACCACTATAAAAAATTCTACTTCGAATTCGATTGAAACAAAAATTAATGATGATAATGGATTGCCAATGATCTTAAAAATATCTCTAGCTTCTCTTCTTTCCAATGATATATCACACGTTGTAATTAGATATTGAAATTTGTCAAAAATTCAAAGTTTATGGAAGAAAATGGAGTAATAATACAAAAATTATCCATACAAAGTTTACTTTGATTTTTTTAAAACTCTTTTCATCATAATTTGATTATTGTTTTTAAATTCATTTTTCAAAAAACACACAAAAATAGTTATGAAAAGGAGTATAGCAGAAAATATGAGATGTTTGAAGAAACTTTGTATGGATAATTTTTGTATTATTACTCCATTTTCTTCCATAAACTTTGAATTTTTAATCAATTTCAATATCTAATTACTACGTGTGATATATCATAGGAAAGAAGAGAAGGTAGAGATATTTTTAAGATCATTGGCAATCCATTATCACCATTAGTTTTTTTTAAATCGAATTCGAACTTGAATTTTTTATCGTGGTTTGTACTTTTGTTGAACTTTGACGGCTCGTAACTAGTTATTGAATCATTATCTAGATCTGAAATTTATTTTATTTGACTAAAGGTTTATTAGATATTAGTATCAAATAAAAAAATCGGCTAAAATCATGCGAGAAAAAAAATTTAAGCAGTTTTTAGGTCAAATTTCGGAAAAATCTGAAAAAAGTATAAAAATTGACATATCTCCTAAACTATAAAACTTTAGCCATAGAAAGTAGGGTTCAATAATTAGCAAATGACCTCCTCTATACGCGTATTAGCTATGGCGGGTTCAGTTCCAGTCACCCTGTATAATCTTATTTCGTTAATTTATGAAAATATCAAATTAGCCCGTAATCCTTAATCCTGATACATAAAGTTAGCCTATTAATTTTAACACAGGTACGACTGTACTCAGTGTTGCACTATCAAACGCAATTGACGCGCCTCTATGCCAGGGTTTTTATGTTCCTGGTCAGGCTATAACAAGAAAACCTACTTAACCTACCTATTGTACACTGTAAAGTTAAAATAGCTTTCAAAATTCACTCACAATAACACATTTCAGTTCAGTCACCTCTCTCAATAAACTAAATGTTTTCACTAAAATTGAAAATAAACAACGTATTCATCGAAAAGAGTGTACCTATTTGAAACAGATTTAAGCTTTTCAAGGAGTGAACTTGTTTGATACTTTTCAGTTTTTACTGTAAAGATTTTGAAGATCTTGTTATTGTCAGATCTTCAAAAACAGTTATCCTTAAATGGCGCGTTTTTTCGAATTGGTTTTATTGCGGAGATTTCTTTTATATTTCTACAGATGTCCGATTTTTTTAGTAATCCTAATAGCTTAATGTTGTGTGCACACAGTTCTTAATAATTTTCAACAAAAAAATCTTAAAACATTTCATTCTCAGACGAATTTCAGGACCTATTAATATAAATATTGTGCCACATGAAATGTTGTAAATTCAAAATCATTTCATTAATCAATATTTTTTTTCACTCACTCAGTCACGCATTTCTCCAGTACATACATCCAATACTCAATAGTTTATTGCTTCCATAATATTTACAAAAGGTGTGTGTGGTTTGTACATTTTCTCTTTTGGTGTAGAATTCAGGGTATTTAAATACAAATTTACATATTTCTAAGATGTAGATACACGGTAAAGTTAGAATTTTAAATGTTATAAAATGTGGTTTGCAAGTGTCCGTTTGTTCTATATTTACAAGTATTCTAATTAATTTCTTTTGTAGAGTAAAAATTGTAGGTGCGTCAGTGCTATTTCCCCATAATATAATTCCATAGGAGAGCCATGAATGGGCATAATAATATGCATAGTAGGTGGTTAATGCTGTGGATAAGTCTGTGGTCTTTTTAATTTCACAGAGGGCTTGAGAAACTGGATATTTTTGCTCTTACTTTTTTTATATGGAATTTCCACTATCAAGCATCTTTAGTCGCGCTATAAATTTACTAGAATTCTATTTAGTCACGGCTTTGACGGGATCGCCCGCGTCTCGGAGCGTATGTACTATGTACAGACGACAGCACGTCCAGCTACACATAGGCACCTTATCTACTTGTAATAGATCCTACTTTCCAATAAAGAAGTCAGGTATTGACTGTACGACGCGATTGCGAACGGATGCAAGTTATTTGCATGTTACTTGTTGCATGGCTTGCAATTTGTTGCATACGATTCAGTGATAAAGCGCTTTGCACACGACGCGAAGATACGACACGATGAAATGCATGAACATACGGTTTGAACTGTTGTAGCGATTGAATAGAATACCTTTCCGTCTTTACAGACGTGGCACGACATTGATATTTCCCTGTTAAGTGTACGTTTTTGCGACAGCCACTTAGTCATAGATGTTATAAATTACAAATCATAAAAAAAAAATACAAAAACTATTTTAGTAACCACAAAAAAAATTATGAATTTGAAAAGATTTAAGAAGCGGATTTCAGATTTTCATGATAAGACACCGCATCGCATAAGCTATAAACATTTCTACTTCCTATTTGAGATCCAAAATCTTTAGGATCGTTTTAATAAATCAATGCAATTGGGCACCATTCCCGACTGCGGCACTGGGGGTAAAATATTTTTTATTTTGTTAATAGTATTTATTTACTACTAGCTTTCCGCCCGCGGCTTCGCCCGCGTGGAATTTTGTCTGTCACAGAAAAGTTTATCGTCCCTGTTTCAAAAACCGGGATAAAAACTATCCTATGTCCTTTCCCGGGACTCAAGTTATCTCTATGCCAAATTTCATCAAAATCAGTTCAGTGGTTTAGGCGTGAAAGCAAGACAGACAGACAGAGTTACTTTCGCATTTAAAATATTAGCATTTTCAAGTTTAGTTTATTCATATATTCATAGTTCATAATGCAATGTGAAAATCATTCAGATGCGTGTCGTTTCGTCATGCGTTATAGCGTGAAAGAGTCCTAAACTATATTACTAAATTACGAAAAGATTGGCTGAATTCAAACAGAGCTTGTCGAAAGGTAAACCGGCAAATAAACAAAAATAAATAAAAACCAATGCTAGACGGCAGACTATGTAATATTAAATATATTCGTACTTACTTGAATACTTTAAATACGCGCCGTCTAGCCCAAAACCAAGCAAACAATTGGGTACCAGTAACGGAAAAACACTTCTTTTAAAATAAGTACTTACCTACTTACGTTCCTGCATATTTTATACACTTCTTAGAAAACAACTAGACTAAACAAATACATCTTCAAAGAGTAGGTACCTACTCGAGAATTCTTTGCCAACCTTAGTATTCTTGAATACTTAACCCCAAAGTCTTTAAAGTACGCATGAATAGGCATATTTTATGGTGATACGCTTCACAAAGATCACATCACATTATTTTGTGTAAGAGCAAAGATTTACGAGTATAAGCCTTAAAAAATACAGATAAATTCGTATGCAGGGTTGATACGGTAAGTGATCCAGTTTAGTAACCTATATTTATTGATATCGAATGATAGAGCTCGTGAAGTACCAGTAATCAGTTTTTCGATATGTTGTATCGAGTGAGGTCACTAATCGTTTCCATACATGGTTGAATTGTGCAGTGATCACTGGCATAGTCTAGTACTTGAAGCACCAGGCTGTAATTCGTCACTTTGACTTACAACTCACCGGCACAGCTTTCGTGTCCAAGTCAGCCACCTCGTGGTGGTACTGGTAGTTCCTGGGAGGCACCCGGCGCGTCACGAATATCTGGTGGTAGCTGGACACGCATTCTGGGGACAGCGAGCCGGTGTACAACTTTGTTTCTAGAATGAGGATAAAAACACATTTAATATAATACTAGCGGCCGCTCGCGACTTCGTACGCGTAGATTCCGTCAACCTCTTAGGGGTTAAGTTTCGTAAAATCCATTCTTACGTTCTAAAAGGAACCTCCATGCAAAATTTGAGACTCCTAGTACTTGTAGATTCTGAGATTCCGCGATGAGTGACTCAGTAAGACAATCAGTGACCTTTCGCTTTTATAAATATAGATTTGGATCGTAATCTTGCAATGGAGGCTTAATGACCAGATGATAATGATGACGAAGAACTACAGCTAGCCTCTCGCACTTTTCAGCCAAAAGACGTCCACGGCTGGACAAAGGCATCCTCAAGAAATTCCACGATAACGGGTCCAGCGCTGCACGCATGCACCTTTCGCGACCCTCACCAGATCCATCGGTCCATCAAGTGGCCAGCCTAGCTAGCCGCCCACACTCGTGTATTTCAGCTTGTCATTAAGACTTTGTCACGCGTTCATTGAGCAAAAGATGCGTTTCTAAAATTCAACTGTTTTAAAACACTTCATTTCTTGCATCAGATCGTAAATGTCAATTTCATACGAAACAACACAAATCAGACGTATAATATTGTCAGAAATTGTTACTAAGTTCTTTATTTTATTCCTATCTTCATACTCCAAACTAAACTTACAAAAATACAACTACATACTTTAGCTTCAACCAGATATCAGTGCTTTAAAAAACCTTCCTGCAGAATATTATAACACAAAGCCTTTAAACCTTTAAAGCTTTACTTTGAGTTGATAAAGTCAGTCTAGAAGTCAGTGAAGTTAGTGTTATCTATTCTCTGTTCTAACAATCAGTAAGACCTTTATACAAACCTATGGGCCATACAATCTTACAGTTGTAGAGAGAGACCGGAGCGTCTGGATAAAGTGACATTCGTAACAGATCAAAGATTATAATGTTATAGAATATAATACTTTTGACATAAAGGTATAAAAGCAAGCAAGACATACCTACATCTAGACCGCCAGGGGTTAGACTATTAACTGATTTCCCCCCTAAAAATTACTACCTCTTTTTAGAACATAAACACTATTATTTGTAGCCTAGAAGTGATCAATGTGATCAAATTCGCATAGAGTCAAATTAAAATTATCATTCAAATCCATTTTGTATGACGTATCCCCGTTCAGTAAGTATTATGTTATGTTTCAGCGTTCTTAAATACCTCCCAAAGATAGCTTTCTCTACCTTCTTCGGTATCACATTTTCAGCTAATGCTTGAAAAGTGGCGGAAGAAATTACTTCTAGAATTTATTGAATGTAACAATATTCTATAATACAACTAAATATTGACAAATAACTACTTAACTAAACTATAGCTAAATAAAAAAGGGTAAAACTTAAAATATGTACTAAGGTACAAGCTTTATAAATAAAAATCATTTTAAGTCGCTCCCTTGGGGGAAGGTGCCCAAAAGGCTGTCCACATTGCCACGCTGGATGGCAAAGCTGATGCGTTGGCCAAGGTAAAGGCCAGCCTTTGTATCGTTTTAAAAGTTTGTGTTTCTAGAATGAATTCAATTTGCGTGTTTTAGAATAGAAACAGCGCTAAGTACTGATAATCGAACCGTGGACACATGTTACGAATTCATTAAGGAAACCACATAATCGATTCACCTCGCAAGTAAGCATTTAACTAGTTGTTTTTATAGAATGACTTTTATAACTTTAATTAATTTAAACTTAGATTATAAAATTAAATGCGTTTCTTTTATTAGATTGCGACGTTTCAATTCAGTACCAGAGCGAGACAAATTGAATCTTACCTAAAAAATGTTTAAAAGGGAAAGTTTGGGATTTCTTATGGTTTTATATGAAACATTTATTGAAAACGGGACGCGCCATTTCTGAAAAAAAAAGTCCGAAACTACGAACAAAAACATGGGCAGAAACAGTTAAATACTTAAATGCCCAGGATCCTTGCCAGTAATAACCTAACGTAATAATTAATGTGTTTGTGAAATAAATAAACTTTAAACTTTACATAATACTGAACAAAAACGGCATTATAAAAGTATTATGTACCTAAACTATATTTAGTTATTTACTTATAACTTTTGGTTGAATGCACTAGTTAGTCAAGTTTAGTATAAATCCCACTTATCTAATCGACGAGTACCTACTTAACCTAACTATTAGCAAATGCTAAATCATCTCAACTGCCGTAGATAGAGGTTGAGACCAGTCTGCTAAGGTGACTAAAACTACCTTATTTATACGTTACACAAACCTAACTTTGGTAGTTTTCACACTATTGTGGTAGGAATGTCATCTCTATTAACAGGCCCCATATTTATTTTTTAAAGAATAGGCAAAGCTCTCATGGTAAGCTAAATAGTCGTACATGCTTGTGTGACGAGTGGGTTCGCCACAACCATTTGATATGGAACCCGCGTTCCTTAGATCTCAAATCAGTCCAGCAAAATAATGCGAACAGCTGGGGACTGGAATTTCCTGCTTGCTGCTGTCTTTCCTGAACACTATTAATCCGGACATTTTCAAGGTGAGAGCGAATGGGCACTTACAGGGCATATTTGTACCTACCATTCTAGACTGCATCTCATTAATATTTAAATAAGCTGCAGGTGCGATTGCGGTCAAATACCTGTCTAGTTCTGCATAAAAAATGTTTAAAATTAATTAAAAACCCACCAGAAGGAGCCGCAAGGTCCTGTGCGCTCGCGCAGCCCACACTGACAACCACACACGCACACAACACCGACAGCATTTTGCTGGACTGCTGAACCGCAGTCGCCGCTAGTTGCCGTGGCCAATGCGATCTTCGCGGCTGTCAGCCATGATTAACTTCGATAAGTCCGAGGTTGGGGAGCAGGAATGGAGTGACCGTGAGGTTCAGTAGTGTGTTTTACTAGAATCAAAATTGCTTGGAGAACCCCCTTGATTCTCTTCTTGTAAAAGAAGAAAGTAGAAGTGGTATATTACCGCTTTTACTAGATGTAGACGGATTCACCCGACTCATTTTTCTGGCAAAAACGTGAAACAAAACAGCGCAGCTGACTCACCGACTAAATGTCCCAAACGGAGTTAAATCATCAACGAAGTCATTCGGCGGAAGATTATCTTTGTACTCGTTTAATTAACAACTCGATTATGAAAGGGTAACACCCTATCTTGAAAACAGAACTTAGCTATCTGCCACAGGATCTCTAAAAATATTTTTTATATTTTATTAATTTATAAATATTTTATTTAAAGTCAAGTACGAGGCAAATAGTTTTATGACTTTATCATTAATTTAGTCACGCCACAACAGGGACAAACAGGGACGAGCATTCATATTTTCAACCGACTTCAACAAAAGGAAGAGGTTCTCAGTTCTGTTGGTACTTTTAATAAAACAGTTTTGACAAACCTATTTCACGTAAAAAATTATCAGCAGTTTTGCAACTCCAGGCACAATCACAATGTTATTTTAGTCGTAATAAAATTGTGATATCCAGCGACAATCAAACCTATGCTATGTGCCCAACTTAGCGTCCTCGACAATAAAGCCGTGGTACTCAAACACAGTCGGCCATTCTACTTAACTTGTGGGCTGTCAAAAAATCAATTTCCCTGCCCGCTGCCCTCATGAAGTGATAGTAAAATTGTTCCTCCGTTGTCCCTCTTCTAGTGATGTGACGTCACTCAAAAAATTAACGATACCAGTAACAAAAAATCTCGACAAAATAAAACGAAAAGGTCAATAAATTATGATAAACTAACACGAGTGTAAAAAGTAGATAAATTTTATTTGTTTCACAATTTGAAACAAATTACATAATTTACTCGTAAATCTAAAATACGACATTCGCATAAATTCAACAAGCAATATGGTTTTTAATGTTTGTCATTGTAGAGTCATTATATTGAATTAAGTGCTTAGTTATCCTGAGTTTTATTTTGATAACTAAGTAGTAATACATTTTATGTAAGTAGCATTTATAAATCAGGTTTAAAAAACTAACTTTGAACGTGGTCCTTATTGTGAAGTTTTCACCAATATTAGTCCGCGTATTTTTTTTTTCAAACATCTTTCACGAGCAAAGCCTAAGGTGAAAGCTAGTAATGATAAAACGTAATACGTAAATGATGTTTGGAATATATTACATACATTATTTATTCTATTTAGAACCACGAGTCACGCCCTTCAATAAATTACTTAGGTATAACATGTAATCATAAATATATTCACGATAAAGGTTCGTAATAATAGCAGTACCAGTGTTACGAAACAAGACCGTAATAAATACCATAATATTTTAATTTAAAACAGTGTCCCATCACTAGTCCATAAACGCTAGGGCGGTCCACTATCTCCACCGCCATAACGGACCTCTCTTGACGAACGAAAAACTATGATATGCTAATTCGCCTTTCTGCTTTATGTTTCACGGATGGCCCCCGGGAGGGGCCATAAATTTGGACCCTCCGGGGGGATTACTGCAATATGAGGTCCTGGGTGGGCGGATAACACTTTATGATAAACCTACAACACCATTGTTTTAAGTTAGGGTAAGTGTGATAAAGTGGGGAAAAGAAATAAAGATTCCAAATTAGTTTTTGAAAAACTTATTTTAACTTAAGTATGCAATAAATAACACACGATACTTGAAGGCTATATTGATAAGTTACAGATATTATCAACGACTTATTTGGTTTTTTGTAAGCGAGTGAGGAAGAGAAAAGGGTGTGCTACGAGGCCTGAAAAATTGAAACCTGAAAATAATATATTTTCAATTATTTTCAGCCACTATTTTTGTTGTTACATGAACTAAATTAATATTTTATCAACAATTTTTTATATTTCTAGGTTTCCTATGGATGTTTTTGTGATTGTTAGTCGTTTCTATATTGAATAGGCAAATTGTACCCATTCTGTTAATACATGCAATCACATGTACCAACAACCTTTTCCCCAATCTGATCGCATTAATTCCTGCTATTTGTTCTTAACAGCACAGATATTTAGTTGCTATTTTATTGGCGCAATTGCAGCTTAATTTCACTGCGCGTTGCAATACCTAGCGTTTGTAGAAATAATAGGAACCAACATTAATTGTTCCGGCAGTTGGCTGGAACATTTAAATTATAACATTTTCAAATGTGAACTAATAAGGTGAAAAGTAATTTATCTTTCTTGGCCATAATAATATTTTCATGCTGTTCTAATAAATTAGTTTAGGATATTACCTACTAGATAAAGAACAGAATTACCTACTTATTTTAGTCTTAACAACATAATCTCCAAGGGGTTCAAAGTCTTAAAGGGATTGTATAGGAAACTCATTTATCTTCGAATGATTTTATACTCGTAATACTTAATACGGTGTTCTTTTCATAGGGCAAGCAATTAAACAAACATAAGTGACAGAACAAAATAGAGACCGGGAGAGTGTAGGTAAAAACTATTCCATGACCATGACATTTTGAGAATAATTTCTTATGTGAATGAATCACTACATAGTATAAAACAAAGTTGTTTTCCTGTCTGTCTGTCCCTTCCCTATGTTTGCTTAGATCTCTATACGGATTTTGATGCGATTTTTTTAATGGATGGATTGATCAAGAGGAAGGCTTGTATGTATAAAACATACTTATTATAAAGGAGATTCAAAGATTCAAAGATTCAAAGATTCAAAGATTATTTATTCACCGAGATAATGTGGTACAATAAAATATGTGGTCTTAAATTAAAAAACTTTTTTAAAAACAAGCTTTATCCTGAAATGCAGTTGTACTAAAATGAAAAAAATAATTGTATGCTTGGTTCAAAGAATTTCGAAAGCTTGTATCGCGCATGGAATTTATTCCTCTTTTTTTCTGTTTGCGCTACAAGCTTTCGAAATTCTTTGAACCAAGCATACAATTATTTTTTTCATTTTAGTACAACTGCATTTCAGGATAAAGCTTGTTTTTAAAAAAGTTTTTTTTTATTATAATTTTATTTTACACTTTTTAGTTGTATCTCAATCTCTGGGTCATTATTTAGCACCAAAGTGCTCGAGAAGTCGAATCCAACGAACCCAAACTCGATAAGATTCCGCCATTTCGTTTAGGAGTTCCTATGGCCACCTCCTGACTCCATCATCAGGACCCTGGACATCATCTAGCACCCATTCTTTTTTCATTGTACGTCAATGACATCCCCAAATATCCGAATACGGATTTAGCCCTCTTTGCGGACGACACCGCACTCTACAAGTCCGAACGTAATCGGAATTACGTCATCTTGGCGCTCCAACGCGCAGTCATACTATTAGGCGAATGGTTCAGGAAGTGGCGTATCGAGGTAAATCCCGAAAAAGTGCAGCAGTGTACTTTTCTAGGGCTTTGTCTGCGAAACGTCCTCCGGTTCGCACTCGTCCTAATGTCCCCACCCATCTCACCTTATTCGACCAAACTATTCCTTGGAAGAGTGAGACCAAGTACCTATGTGTCACCCTCGACCAGAGATTATCGTTCGCTCCGCAGCTCAGACGCGTCTTGAGCCGTCGAACCACTACACCCACCGACTCTACCACCTAGTTGGAAGGAAAAGTAAATTGTCACTTAGAAACAAGTTGCCCCGTGGTTCGTGCGTAACACGAATCTCCATAGAGATTTCGAGATCCCATCGATTGATCACTTTATGAAAGAAGCCTCTCGCCGCTACTTTGATAAAGCGATCAACAACAAGAACCCTCTTATCGTTAGCGCCGCCACGTACACACCCCAGAAAGATGTCGCTGCCCAATACCGACGACCTAGGCATGTCCTAGACGACCCGGACGATCCTATTACCGAATTTCTGAACACAGACATCACTGCCTTAAGTACGCCAACTACTCCACAACACAGTAGCTCGTTACACCGTACTCGCCGGCGAGTACGAGGCCCTGCATTTCATTTCGGACGGTACAGACATGTACCGGGCCGGTTCTCCCCAATCCGTCCCCCGGACACGGCCTGAGCCGAAGTCCGAGCCTACCGTGGCGCCCTCAGGCCGCGTCCGTAGTCCCCCTCGATCCGGCCCACTAGAGTGAGCCCACCGTAGGCTGGACTTTGGTCCAACACCGCGGTGGGCAACCCTCTAGTTGGGTCCGCCACTGATCGGGCGCCTTATTCGCTCGATACGGCCCGATCGCGAACGTCGGTCTGCGACCGACGATCGCCAAACGGCTAGAGTACCTTCTGTACTCGCCACTCTGCCCGGTGAAGCTGGAAAAGCTCTTCAAGCTACCAGCGCGTCCCTTAAAAAAAATCATCTAGCACTAAACTGCTTGAAAAGACAAATCCAACGAACCCAAACTCGATGAGTTTCTGCCTTTTCGTTTAGGATTTCCTATGGCCACCTCCCAAATCCATCATTAGGACCCTGGACATCATCTAGCATTAAACTACTCGAAAAGACAAATCCAACGAACCCAAACTCGATGAGTTTCTGCCGTTTCGTTTAGGAGTTCCTATGGCCACCTCCCTAATCCATCATCAGGACCCTGGACATCATCTAGCACTAAACTGCTCGAAAAGACAAATCCAACGAACCCAAACTCGATGCGACTCCGCCGTTTCGTTTAGGAGTTCCTATGGCCACCTCCCTAATCCATCATCAGGACCCTGGACATCATCTAGCACTAAACTGCTCGAAAAGACAAATCCAACGAACCCAAATTCGATGCGACTCCGCCGTTTCGTTTAGGAGTTCCTATGGCCACCTCCTGACCATCATCAGGACCCTGGACATCATCTAGCACTAAACTGCTCGAAAAGACAAATCCAACGAACCCAAACTCGATGCGATTCCACCGTTTCGTTTAGGAGTTCCTATGGCCACCTCCTGACTCCATCATCAGACCAGCTCAATGGTACCATAACATTGCATTGTCATCGTACTTACATAAGTATACCAAATTTCAGCTCAATCGGTTGAGGAGAAGTGGTCTTAAATTCAGTTGCAAGATTTGTCCCACACATACTAACAAGTGAAGTCAATATAAAGCTTGTAAAAAGAGGTGCAGCTTATCTCACCAGCGTAGCTGGCATGTGAATTTGTGCATAAGAAATCATTACTTTGTGCATGAGAAACGTCTTCTACTTAAGTTTACTTCATACTTTTCATCATCACTGAAACCGCTTTTCTTTCCGTCCAATCCAACAAATCCCTCGATAAAATCCAACTGTCGAGAAAGTATTAATGTAAACTCGCGAAGTTTATTTTAATCAGAAAGAGTTAATTAAGCAGAGGCTTTCCTTAAACAATGGCAGCTTCATCCTTGTGTTGTAGAAGCGACATTTTTCAATTTGCCCCAGGGCAAAGCTTATTTACAAGGAGTACTTCGAATGGCCGACTGATGCAAAGTCGGAATTAATTTACTCAGCGAAGATTAGGCTTGGATAAACAATATGCAATGTTAAGGGAAAGACAATTATTATTTTTCTTTTTTCGGTTTTAGGATCCTTGGAAATATTACAGAGCTTCATCCACTCTGAAACTCTATAATTATTGTGGTTATATCTGGTGACTATCATAACCACAAATAAGTATGTATAAAGTTGTGAATACTCGTACATATTACTTGATTACTTACCTACATTTCAACATTTATGGTTAGAACTAGATCATCATCCAAAAACGTGTACGTTACTCCTATAGGCATTAAAGGAACCCCCATTGATGCAAAATTTGAGACTCCTAGCACTTGTAGTTTCTGAGATTTCTTGATGAGTGAGTCAGTTCGTCAGTCAGTCAGTGATCTACTAATACTAATATTATAAACGCGAAAGTTTATATGGATGTCTGGATGTCAACATGTTTGTTACTCTTAAAACTACTGAACGGATTTTGATGAAACTTTACAGTATTATTGTTTATAACCCAGAATAACATAATATAGGCTATAATTTATGACGATCTGTGACAATATAAATTTCAAGCGGGTGAAGCCGCGGGCAAAAGCTAGTATTAGATAATAATGTCTCTACCAACATAGTTAACCTACAATTTAATGTTCTAAAACAAAAGAACAGAACTAAATAATAACTTTAAAATACAATCGCACTGTTTTATTAAAATAAACGGTGAAACAACCGACAACAATGTTATCGCTGTACTTATCAGTGTAACGAGAAGGATATAGTTACAGGGCACAGTCAAACTACAAATTTTAGTAAGTAATAAGATTTCATAAGAAATCAAGATTTCATAAGAAATCTGGAATTCGCTGCCTGCTGCTGTCTTTCCTGAAGACTATAATCCGTGCATTTTTAAGGCGAGGGCAGATATGTACAGTCGCAGAATGAAAAGGTTCGTCACCTTAGTGTCGGTTTTCGCTTGCACTAGGTACTGTAAGAGTCAAACCTGCCAACATAACAGTGCAAGAAACAGTGCTGCTAACATTTAAATAAATATGACGTTTGCTAACGAATAAGGTTTTGCTTGTTTATTTTTCTATCTCATCAGTGCAATGCAATGATGACATTGACCAATTGACAATAGTTTTTTTTATTTAATAGAAATAATAATGGCAGGTTGAACCAACAAGAAGGTTTAGCAGGCCTGGCTCACTTCGCGCGGTACGTCCGATAATTACCTACAGCGAAGCGCCCCGCCGGCGGGTATTATATCAGTCGAGTGTCACGCGCGCGCCCGTCAGGACGCTGGCGTGCGTTGTAGTAGGTACCTAATTCTATGATCGAAGTATTATTTAAAAATGGACTTAGAGAGAAAGAAATATTGTGCGGCGTTCGGGTGTTTAAATTCGAAAAGAAATCTACCGGATTTATCTTTTTTTTCGCTTCCCAAAGATGCTGAAAGGTATGTTTGCCATGTAGGTAATCAATAATTCTTAGGATAGTATAGGAACCTAACCTACCATGACTACTGCTCAGAATGCGTTCGACGTCCACTGCTGGACAAAGGCCTTTCCCAAGGTTTTCCATAATGAATGCGTACTTACCTACATACGTACCTCATTACGTTATACGTATAAATAGATTAATTATTTTTTCACTAGACAGCAACCCTAACAGCGTAAGAAGAGTTCAGAGGCACGCGATAGAAAGAGACAAAACTTGTAGGTGAATAAAATTGTAGGTACGTAGTGCTGTGCGAGCTGAATTCCACTTTATCGCGTCGTAGCAAGACTCGCATTTATTTAAATCGTCTTGCGGAGTAATCCTTCTGTACCTGTACTATTACTTATTCTGTGGGTTTAGTTTATCAATCATAATAATCTTCTTGACAAGATAAATCGTCAAACAACTTTGATCAATAATTTTGAACTTTACTGACGAACAGTTAAAGGTTATTTTCTCTAACTCGAGATTATTCTATAACATAGTTTCAAAAGGTAATATGTGTTCGCGATTCGTTGAAGGAATCAATTTGAAAACTGACGAACCTTTTCATTCCGTGACTGTACCATCCTAGACTGCATCCCACTGAACATCAGGTGCGATTGTGTCAAATAACTGCCTTGTTATGCATTATAAAAAAACAGAGACGCTACCTGAAAATAATTCTGTCTTCTGCCTGTTTTCCCACTGTCCTATAACGCGGGTCTTTATTATAAGAGATTAGTTATGACTTGTGTTTAAAGCCTGGTCCGTGAGCACGACCCCAAGCTATCCATCCTTATCGCTCGCGCGTAATTATGTTGCTGTCGCGCTCGCACACTCACTGCGGGCGCCCGTCGCACAGTCGCGACAGCAATATAATTACGCGCGAGCGATAAGGATGGGTAGCTTAGAGTCATTGGACGGGATTCTACGTGCTCACGGACCAGGCTTTAGTTAGACTGACTTGCACCACTTAATTTTAACGATAACTATGACGATAACCGGTGCATTTTGTATGGAGTTTGACAGATTTTTGACATTTGTCAAAGTTAAAGTAAGATGGTGCAACCCAGCCTTAGAAGCTTAGTTCTCCATGAGATCTGTGTTTTTCACAATGCGAGCCGTTAATGGTCTCGTCTTGGCAACTTTTTACATGATAATGATAAAAAAGATAAAAGTTGTAAAGTCTGGACCGGGAGCACGTAGAATTTTGTCCAATGACCCCAAGCTACCCATCCTTATCGCTCGCGCGTAATTATGTTGCTGTCGCGCTCGCACACTCACTGCAGGCGCCCGTCCCACAGTCGCGACAGCAATATAATTACGCGCGAGCGATAAGGATGGGTAGCTTGGGGTCATTGGACAAAATTCTACGTGCTCCCAGACCAGACTACAGAAAACTTCATTCACATGTTTTTGTGTGTTTTGTTTTTAGAGTTATGTGCTTATAGTTACTGCTCTACCATCTGCACTGTGTCTGGTGTCCAGTTCTGCCACAGGAAAAATGGTCTCCACATGAATAGAGCCTTCTAATGAAGCTCGTAAAAAGAGCATAAGACCGGCATAAACGTATTGTTACGTTAATACAAAACTTTGATGGACATTTTGTTTAGTATGTGGCTAAGATGGGAAAGAATGATAAGATTAGCAATTTTGAAAAGGATCGTTTATTGCTTCATAAGTTTAAATAACTTATGAGAGCTTGATATTGCAATATTTACTTAGTTTAAAGAACGAGTGAAGACTATAGAAACCATTTTATATCCTAAAATACTAAATAAAATAGTATATCAAAATCTAAAATATTGATTCAGTTTAGACCACAAGTGGCACTTATGAACGTCAAAATATAGTAAATAATAAAAAAGGTAGCCCTTATGGGGCACTCTACATGTCTCCTTATCTTTTGGGCCCTACCAGCGCTTCGAGACAAACTTAAATAGCAAGTGCTGAGAAACACCGGAACAAACTCAGTCACCACTAATATAAATTATGAAGGACACTTACCTACTTCACAGCTTCACAAGTCTTCCAGCTCTCGATGAAATACATTCACTAGCGGGACCGTCTTCCATGCACTTTCACTTTATAAACAGTGAATCATCAAAACATTCACTTATTGTACACTTTTTATTAATTAATTTATTTTTATGTTTTAAATCTCAACAGAATATAGAAACGTTATGGTAGGATCGCGCGTCATTGATCGTGGACTGACGCTTAATTCAAAATTCGAACGTCTCTATCAGTGGGTAGACACTTCTCATACAAAAACTAGTCTCTATATGTAGCAATTGATATACAACCTTATCCCTTAAGCAATAAAGTGCATTTTGGATTGATTTCACTATAGCAGGGGAACCCGCGGATCAATACCACCATACTAAAAATAATTGTTAGTGTCCTTATGTTGGTAGTATTGTTAGTTTGACAAATGAAAAAAAATGTCTGTCAATTGAGTTTGAGTTTTTAACCGGCGAATTGATTCGTGTGAAGTTATTTTCTCAGATTTGGTGCAATATTACTGTAAATAAACTTTTCTGTCGTTTACGTTGAGTTGATTAAGTTCCTCCGTATCGGGCGTGATAAAGTTTGCTGTTCAGTGTTATGTTTTTTGTGAGATAGAGACTCTTTTAAATAAGCTGTGTTTCAACTTCTACAGAAGTTTAAACTCTTATTTACTTTTCTATTTAATGGGTATGTTATCTACTTACTTGAAATATTAGATCTATTACAAATCTATTTTTCATTAAAAACAACCCTATGTGATGAAAATGTAAATGTACTTTCAAAACTGGTAAATGCATGAACCAGGGCATTGACACTGGTTGGAGAGAAATTATAGGCTTTGTTTAATTAATACCTATTTCATTTTAGGCTTCTACTGATAATGGAGAGTAGAAACAACAAGAAGTGCGTTATTTGTAATAAGAGGCGAAGTCGTGGTGGATCACCCTTACTTTTGAGTAGGTTTCCTCTGGATTCTGACCGGTAAGTTTCTAATAACACTCATTTATTACAAGATAATTTTACTGATTGTGTAAACTTAAAGGCTGGGATTAATATTTTTAATCATACAGTAAATAACCATAACCAATTTTTAATTTCAGTATTTTGTTTCGTACTCTGCAAATGAATTGCATAACAATACTAAAAGAAATTAGTTGATGAATAAATTTCAGTTTGTTATTCTTTTTCTTTTCTAATAGGTATTTCTTATTTCAGTTGTCGAATGTGGGTTAAAAATGCTGGCTTAGAAGACTTAGCATATGTACCTATTGAAAAGTTACACCAACTGAAGTTTGTTTGTGGTGGGCACTTCACTCCTGAATCCTTCAATGCCAAAGGAACTCGGTTGAAGAACTCAGCTATTCCAACACTGGAATTGAGCAATCCCATCTTGCCAGATGAAGTTTTGACAGAGTTTCCTCTTCATGTAAAAGACTCCAATAAAGAAAACCTCAAGACAGGTATGATGATGACTTCAATTATTTTTTTTAAATTTAATTTACTATCTATCAATTTTTCTGAATTATTTAGATGTCTTAATTAATTTTCTTTGGTTTCCAAAACAAACCAACCGAATGCAATTTAACAAGGTTCTTTCTTTGTAACCACAAACATGTGTTGTATGCTTATCAATAAATAATATATAATTTCAATTATTAATTATATCTATACTTTGTTACAGTTCTTTATGATCATTCATATTGCATTCCAAAGAAGTCAAATCCAGTTGAACGAGGTATGTTTATCTAAAATTATACTAATAATATAAAAAGGAAATATTTAATTGTTTGTTTGTATTTGATCGGCTCCGTAACTCGAAGCCAAGATAGCCTAAAGTGCGGGTTAGAACCCCACAGCTTGAATATTGTAGTAAACCCACTCGTAACACAATTTAGCTTAGAATGTGTGTTGAGTTAGAGGGACTTTAGTAATTTGTGTAATACAAATTCTTCAAAAAAAGTACCGGACCAATTTGAAAAATTTTAGGCAATCTACATTAATTAGCCAGGTCAGCTAGTTTAATAATATTTATAAGCTAGTAATTTTTAATGTGAGCAAGACATGTACTAGACTGATTGTACCCTAAAGTTGGGTAAGAACATGACATTTTATTACCCAATTCACATTTCATTATCTGCTTTCAGTTCCCCTTACAACTACAACCAAACAACTAAATTCAACATGTTTGGGAGCTGTGGATATACCAGATTCTGGTATTTCTGCGAAAACAACTTTTGAACCTCTTCCTTCTACTTCCAATGCACCAGAACATATGACCTATAAACCCATTACTCATGGTAAGTGTACAAACTAATTATTTACCTTCTAAAATATGCCTTCCCTCAAACTAAAGAATGCCACCCTGGATGCGTTAGATTGTCTTGACATACCCGCAGACCGCATCCAGAATGCAGAACATTAAAACCTCTAAATGCCTTTAATTTAATATTATGTCATTGTTATTGAAGGTGGGCCCACGCTTCATATTTTATGAGAAGAGCTATCATTATCCTGTCTTTGCATTTTTTTAAAACTTGATAATGATTGATTGATTTGGAAATAATATGTTTCATAAAACAACAAAATAAATTTTAAACTAATTTGCATATTTATAATATTTCAGATGATAAAAACATTTGCCATCAAGATGCACAGGCAGAAATATTAGTCCACAGTTATAAAAGACCTAAGAAAAACATTGAAATGAAAGGTAAGATAAAACATACCTAATTTAAAAAACTAAGTAAAATTGCTGATTAATTAACCAATATTCAATTCAATTTGCTTTAATGTTGTTTTTTTTACTAATGGAAATGTTTTTATTACAGACACTTCATCAACATTTACAATTAAAGAGAAGAGGCTTTGGCGACAGTTACAAAATGCAAAAAAAACAATAAGGAATATAGCGAAGTCAAGAGTGAATTTAGACAAGTTAGATTCGGAAGTGCTGACATCGTTAGTAAAGGATGTAGTGCAGAATAACAAAAAAAAGTCACAAGGAAAAAGGTGGACTTTAGCCAACAAAATATATGCTTTGGCTATATTTAAACGGTCCCCTAAAGCATACCGCTATATGCAAAAGCTGTTTACGCTACCAAGCACTAAAACGCTCCAAAGGATTTTAAAAAATATACCAATGGAGCCTGGTATAAATAAAAATATAATTGATATGTTAGAGGCAAAAGCATCAAGTATGCCAAAGGAAAATAAATATTGCTCGTTAATATTTGACGAGATGGCGTTAAAGAAACGGATAATTTATAACGAAATTGCTGATAAAGTGGATGGCTACGTGGATTATGGAGAGGGCGAGAACATGGGACGAGAAAAGAAAATTGCAGACCATGCGTTAGTGTTTATGATACAGGGTGCTAAACATAAATACAAGCAATATATTGCGCACTATTTTGTGGAAGGCACAATATCAACAGCAAAACTGGCAAAAATTATATCGGACATCATCAAAAAATTAAAAGAAATCGGATTTATGGTTCTAACAACAGTTTGTGATCAGGGATCTACAAATATAGGAGCTCTTAACATGTTAAAAAGAAACTGTGGACAAGGCATAGATAGCAACTTTTTCTCTGTAAATAATGACAAAATTTTTATAATCTACGACATCCCTCACTTGTTCAAATCATTACGAAACAATTTCTTTAAAAGTGGAAATATGTCTTTCGATGGAAAAATTGCACAATGGAGGCATTTGGTAGTTGCAGAAGAACACAACAGAAATTTTTTAAATTTTAAAAAACTGAATAGTACCATTGTAAATCCAACATTCAAAACTAAGATGAGGGTGAAGTATGCTGCGCATGCTCTGAGTAATACCGTGGCAGCTATTTTAAAAATGATGGCATGGAAAGAAGTTTCTGATTGCAATGATACAGCATTTGTGATTGAACAGTTAGATAAACTATTTGATTGTACAAATGGTCCATCATCTTTAAATGACGTAAAGAAAGGGATCCGGGAAAATGTTTCCACATCAAGTAATCACATTGAGTCTTGGACCTTTTATACTGATAAGTTAAAAACCATAAAATTTATAACAGCAGAAAACACGATACTAAAAAATGTTAAATGCGTAAAGGGATATCAAATATCTATCAAATCCTTAAACGATATTTGGGAAAAGTTAAAGAATGAAGGGTTTAAATATATGAACCTTAGACAGTTTAACCAAGACTCTCTGGAAAACTTATTTGGAATCATTAGGCAACACAGTGTAACCAATAGAAATCCCACTATCACGCACTTTACTGCAGCGCTTAAAACAAGCATGGTTACTGGGCTGAAAGTGCCTCATAGCAGAAGTGCTAATTGTGAAGCAGACAACAATAAACATATGCTGGAATATAAAGACATTTTAAAAACTAATTTAAAAACAACAGAAATAAAAATTAATGTTCAAGATTCCACAGACACTGAATTTTATCCTGTGTTGTCTATCCCGGACCCTGAAAACTTAGAACAGCCCATTGAAAATTTGTGTAGCCTTGAAAACCAACCAGTAGTATATGTAAGCGGGTATTTAGCTGCCAAACTATTACAGAACAGTTCTTGTTTAATTTGTGAAGAGTGTTTGAGCGTGAAAACTCCTGTTGACAATGATTTGTATGCATATATATCTCTTCGCGAATGGTGGCATGATAAAAAAAGTCTCGTTTATCCAACAATTCAATTATGTACCACCGTAAATGAAGCTAAACAATTTTATCATGACCATATTGCCGACCAGATATATATGGAAAATGTTGGAAAATTCATTTTCTTAATGTTGAGTACAAATTGTAATTTTAGTTGGTTTAAATGTCAACAACATAATAAAGAAATTTATGATAAGATGTTTAAAATATTAAGTTACCTTTTTCTAAGAAAAAGTTGTAAAATCATTAATGACAGCTTCATAAAAAGTGAAAACAATTTTGCTGACAAAAGTAAAAAAGCACAGCAACAAAGCATTGAAAAGTAATCTTAGGGCTGAGGTTCGATCAGCTGATAAGAAAATTAAAGATGTTTATAAATAAAAATCCTATTTTTTCTTAGAAAAAGTTGTGAAAATAAAAGTTTACAAAATTATCATTTCTGTACTTTGTTATAATTTTCAATAATTCCTCATGCCTACAACTGCTATGTCATGTTCAATACTTATTGTAATATACCTATTTTATTTCGAAATAAATAATTTACGTTACAAAACTTCGTTTTACTTACACATAGTATAAAATAAAAACAGTAATCATTAAAATATTGAAGGTTCCTATACTAGATATCGATATGCAATTACAACCCTAGCAAAGTATCGATAATCGATAAGTTATTACGAACGTCACTAATACTGTCAGAAAATAAGGCATTATGTTGGTAGCTCCGCCTGTAGTTTGTGCGGTTGGTAAAGATTTGCGGGTCGTTCTCTAAAATGCATATGTGTGCGTGAGCTCAAAAAATATCTATGGAGTGCCGTCTCTTACTCTTTTATGCTCTTTGGTCTCTATTTTTAACGTGGTGATTCGAAATTCGAAAGATTAAAATTACTTTCTTTTCAATAAGGCTTCAATTTGTGGATTGAGAATATAGCCAGAGTCCATAAACAAGAAAAAAAGAAATTTTATTTCAAGCAAATAAATGAAATTCATTTAATCTTAAAATCTCAAATAACATTTTACTAAATTTTATGAGCGTGTACTAAACAAGCACTTCCATAGTCAGATTTAGACACAAAATCGGAATGATTTATTCTAATTATTAAATCTGGAATAGGTAAAGGTATAATGAGGTTATAATTTTTACAGCCCCGACTTTACAATCTTTAATGCGATGTCTGTAATAGAATTTTACAAGCCCTTTAGAAACGTCCAGGAGCACATTTGCGACTAAATTATGAAACCTTAAAGTAGTACCTAATAATAAGTTTTTTTACAAGTGTTAACCAGTACTAAATAAAGAAAGAAAGAAAAATATTTATTTGGTACTAAAAATAGAATGATACACATTGACAATAAAAAGCAAAAATAATAAAATTGATGTACCAAATTGGTTTCTGCTCAGTATGAGGCCATAATGACAATGTGTAACATACTTTATGTACCTATGTAAATGGTAGATACTTTTTGAAATGTTTTCGATAAAGTAACATTTATTACCAGCCAAAGCAGTTCTATGGATGCTGGAATGATAATGATGATTACTTTTAAATATTTTTGCTACTCTTTCATACTAACCCATACTTTTTGAACCTAAGCTAATCAAATTAGACTTTCGATATCTTCAGTCGCAAGTGTGCGCCTAGATCCGTGCGCGTACTCAACAAACGGCGTATTTGCTTCGCAAATTGCAAGGGTTGTTTGAGTTGGGAATTATGTATTTGGCCGCGGGTCGAGTTGCCCCTTTCTCCCCTTTTTGTGGGCGAACGAGCACAGCCCAGTGGAAACGGTTATACCACTTGATCGCCGAGGGTTTATAAATGAACATTAAAAAACCAAAGAATTTGTCCTGCAACTTAGTCTTGCGATTTATATTTTATATATAAAATTGGAAAGCAGAGACATTTTTTGGATGAATAAACAATAAAACCGTCTCCTACCGTCTCCCGTCTCCGTCTAGGGACAGTACGCGAAATCTTCCTTCCCTTTTCGTAAAATAGGGAGGGTCCTGCTCCTACAGTAGGAATGATGCAGCAATAAATTAATAATCTAGGTGTTTATCTAGGTAATGTTTTTTCGGTGCACGCAGTGGGCTGTCTCATCTCTCTGCCCTGTGGCACATCGAGCTGGTAATCATTGAATTAAAACAATGCGAAGTTTTTCGGGCTCGTTCGACAACAGCCTGATTATATTCTAATAGGGCCTTTGTTCGGGCCGTAATAGCTGGTTCTCACTTCCCATTCCCACTTGTTCCCATTCATTCCCCGTACGGACATTGGGGGTGCACTTTTGGTGTTTGCTTTCGTAAAAAAGGGGCGGTGGGTGAGACTTTTTTTAATAACAACCTTTATAGATTTACTTTAAAGTCTTTTTTTTTATCCACAACTAGGCAGCTCTTTGCCTGTATCTCACCTGATGATACGTGATGATCAGGCCGAAGGTGGAAGCGACGTTCACCCGGAATCCTCAACCACGGAGGAACTGGCTATCTTACACTAACTGCCGGAACACAACCATGCTGTTAACATTGTTGTTATGGCGACAGACTTAGGTAAGATGATGGTAGCTAGCCAGGCGGACTTAGAATAAGCCCTACCAGCAACCAAACCGAACAGAAAAATCTGCTCCCACTGAGAATCGAACCCGGGACCTCTGCGTCTGAAGCAGGTGGTCTTACCACTAGACCACAGAGGCGGTTAAATTAGATTATTTAGGTAACCTGTAAGGTGTAACTACCTTCGTGGTTAATTTACAAACCTCTGGTGACGGTCGCGGGAAGAACCTGGATGCGGGCGGCGCAGGACCGGTCGTTATGGAAATCCTTGGGGGAGGCCTTTGTCCAGCAGTGGACGTCATTTAGCTGGAAGGAACGAAACCATAATACTTCTAAAATACCAATTATTAAGAAACCATATAAAACAAAGAAACCAGTTTCAAGAGATGGTAACCTTAGACAGGGGATTTGATTTCTACCAATTAACGGGGCAACAGTGATATACACTCTAGAATGATACACACGGCTCCAGAAAATGGATATTATAATGTCCACAAAGCCCACAAACTAAACTTTTATGGGGTGAATTTTTAAGGGTCACATATTAAAAATTCAATAAATTGACTCAGTCAACAGCCCACATCAGTCTTTCAACATTAGGTCATGACGTCTTCACCGAAAGAGTTCCACCCTCTCCAATTCATCATCATCATCTCAGCCATAGAACGTCCACTGCTGAACATAAGCCTCCCCCAATGCCCTCTCCAATTGACCAGAGGTACCTAAATGTAAAACGCTAGCCACACGTTTTGGGGAGGGCTGGAGTTCGAATATTTCTCCCTCAGTTGCCTGTTACGACATCCACGGAAAGACTGGAGCTGATCCTAGTCATTTTGGCAGAACCGCAGAGTAGTTCAGTGTGTGCTAAGTTTGAAATCAACAAGTAGTGTGAAAATAGCTAGGGACTGGAGTTCGCTACCTGCTGCTGTCTTTCCTGAACACTTTAATCCGGGCCTTTTAAAGGGGAGAGTGAATAAGCTACTTACCTATAGGGCAGATAATAAATTATTATGTAACATCATAGACAGCATCTCACTTAACATCAGGTGCGATTGCGGTCAAATATCTGCCTAGTTGTGCGTAAAAAAAAACACCTTGATAAGCTCTTTATCTTAACTGCTCGCTAAACTCTGAAGCAGTATGTACGGCCTAATCGCCGGTTGCACGCTCTCAGCACGTGTCGGCCAATCACGCGGCTAGATCAAAGGGATTAATTGCCGTCTTCGCGCGACTCATTGATTGCGGCAACTAAACGCACCACGTGACCAAGTGTGCCCTGTGCTAATAATGACGTCATGTTTTGTATTTTACTTTTAAAATCTTCCTTTCAAAACAAAAGCAAGCAGATCTAACTGCTTGCTTAAGTGAAGCTGCAAATCGAACGCACAGCGTTGAATAGAGCTCTATGATTGGTTCGTTTGTCAACCTGAGACCTCATAGTTTGTGAATACGGGCATTATAGTGAAAAAAATATTTGTCAAAAAACAATCTTAAAATTTTTTTTACAGAAATAATGATTGGTCCTTCGAGCCGGATTTTTAAATACAACAACAATAAATCAAGATAAGAATCAAAATATACTTTTATAACCTTAGTTGTGTGAAGCTGAAATTTACCCCATGTAATGAAATAAAAAAAAACGTGCCCACTGTACGGGGACAAAATGGCGTCTCTTGATTGCACCGGAAACACGTCGCTGCCGAATCAACAGCCCAAACAACTCGCCTGACATTGTTATTTAACTTCAGTCGTATGAGACGCTTTGATCAGCGAGTAAACAGTTATTTTTGATTACTTACACAGTTATTTATAACATAAAGATATACGCACTTCCTAGACTAAGAAATTGTCAAATAACTGGTGAATTATTGAACTATTAATTTTATATTTAATGCAGTAGGTAGTATTTTGTTGAGCGAATACTCCTTTAGTAGCAACTTAACGCAAACATCAACCAATTACAGTATTTGAGAACAATCCGGTGCGAAGGACCAAGTTTTTAATGTTTATGAAAGTCATATGAAATCAACATCTTATTTAACATTTATATTGAAAGTTAATTGACTATTTACAACATAATTACACAACCAAACATCAAGAATACCAGACTTTAGGCCATCAAACTAGGCATTGGAATTTGGAAACACAATATACGCAGTAATCCGTGGCTTAGCAAACACGCTACTAGTTGCGAACAGAACACAGACGCAATTACACGCTTTAGATCAGTTAATTAACACGTGTTTGCTAACTAAGCTATCCGGCTCGAAGGACCAAGTTTTATTTTGAATAATAATCTAATACTATCATGAACGGCGGCAATAACCATCATAAAAAATATATTTTTCAAACGAATTAGGTCGACTAACTTTGATACCGAACTTTCTAATTTAATTTCCGAAAATTCTAAGCTTTATTAACAAGTGCAATATTGTTAATGCCGCTGAGACAGTTGAATCTCTGTTTATCGAAATTGCCGTAGTTTATTAAGCACGGACTTTTTATATGATTAAATCATTCTCCTAATGATTATGGTCACTAAGAAATGGCAGCTTATAAGTTCTTTTGAAACCCTCAACACTTATTTGTAGATAAAATTAATCCCATCTGAGAATCAAACTCGGCACCGGATCATTAATCACAATGTAAGCAGTAATCCGGACTACGCAAACACGCCGGTGGTTGTGCACTAACGCAAAACCAATTACACGCTTTAGATCAATTAATTAACGCGTATTACACGGGCGGCGTATTCGCGAAGCGGATCCGGCTCGAAGGACCAAGCGTTCTATTTGTTGTGCTTAGTTATTAACCTTGATTGGATTTAGAATCTCAGAAAATAAAATATAATCAATCATTGTACGTACCTAATTGTAATTTTTAATATTTTTTTAAAGAGGAATGTTGTTTTTGTTTGTGACGAATAAACTCAAAAACTACTGGAATATTTTCAATAGTTCTTTCACCATTACAATTATACATGATCCCTGAGTTACATAGGTGTACAAAAGCTGCTAAATTATAAAGACGCTAATGGAAAAATATCTCAAAATATTTTAACAAAATCGTCTAAATAACACAAAGGCCCTGAGAAACCATTAGTTACATAATCTATTTTTCATTTATGCATAATCCCTTACGCTCAAGAACACTCGGCAAAGGGACGAGTGTCCCCGAATATGATGTTTTGCACGACCCTTGGGCATACCTTTAAGATATAAATCATACCCTCACTCATTTCATTTTCAACCCTAAGCCAAAGAGTTAATAGTTCATTTCAGCTAAATTATGAGTCCGGGTTTTTGCATAATTATAGTGATTTGGGACATTAAAATATGGTGGTTTATTTTCCACGGTGTTATGAACAGAGCGTATAGTCCTTTTGTGTTAAATTGAAAATAAGGCGGATTTCACAATTCTGTGTCATGTGGTTAAACTTTAGCTTAGTCAAGTCAAACATTAGATTTCTTGGTTAGACACCACAGTGATGATTACCAATGACTCAGTTAAACGCTGGTAAAAAATACCTACAATAAAAAAATATGTTCTACAACATTTTTGTTTCAAAGTGGCACCTTTATTATTTCTTGTGGTTTTATTCTTCTGAATAGGCTAGTTTCCTAAAAAATTTTTTAGTCCGTCATGTTTAATATCAAAAAATATTGGACACCTATATTTTTATTTGTCAATCTAACAAATAATTACATAGTTATGGTGCGTTGAAGTTCCGCGCGACGTCACAAAGTGCGGCACTTTTATGCACTCATTGACGTCACGGGCCTCTTCTTATGAACCTTGATCTCTTTAAATTTTCATTAGTTTGAAAAAGTGAAAAATACGTGTAGAGTATTTTTTGATAAGTTAACTGACGGACTAATTAAAACTCTTGCTTTTTGACCCTGACAACATCCCTATTGATTGAATGAGACTATGTATAATTTGAAAAAGCTTTAATCTGTATACAGTATAACATTTACTTATGCGGCAATTTTCAATTGGCGCTAAATTAACATAATACTATTTAACAAACTGAAATATAAATAACACAATTTAAAAGTAGCACTACCCTCATCTCGCATCTAAGATTGCGTATGACAGAACAAGCGCGCTACAAAATCAACATCTTGTATAGCGCTGTCTCTGTCTTTCGACGCTATCTAATCTACACTTTCAGGTAAGTTAGTGCTAGAATTTTGCACATTAAAAATAATTTTAAAACTGTTTGAAAATGTTTTTTCCAAATAAAAACAAATTAAAAACATTGGCCATAGACCACGTATGTATGTGATATGATTATTCGTGACTAAAATTATATTTGTATACGAAAAACAATTTATAGCAAAATATTGACAGCCATAGTTGGAAGTGGTTAATATATACGGTAGCTGAATAATAGCGTCCAAAATAAAATATTGAATGCATTCGATTCATTCTAAAAATATTTAAAAAAGTCTGTTTCTTTTCATCACATGAAGTCAATGTCAATGAATGAAAGATACAAACAATCGTTAGCCAAAGGAGTGTTTATATTTATACACAAAGTTATCGAGAAGTTGAAAGTCAACAGAAAGTGGAAATAAATAAAAACAAAAGTGTGAAATAATAAACATTACCTTTGAACGTCATAGTTTAAGCCACCCTGTATAAATTGGAAGATTTCATAATAACATAGGTACTTAATGATTTAACATCACACAATTGGCTGAAAAAATATGATGCATAAAAGGGGTACATTTATTTATAAATGTTATACGACACATTTTTATGTAAGCCTTGTAAAGATTAGGGAACTTGATGACGCTGCAAAGTTGCCAATTGACCTGCAATATGCCGCGTAATTTACTTTACATTTCGGTGACACTGTGATTGAGTAACATAATATCATTCTTCATGATTATAAAGCAAAGTAAGCTTTAGAAACTAAAGGTCTAGCGTTTAGCCAGAGTAAATACAAATGAGTAGGTCATCTTCATAGCAACGGACGGGCGCGGTTTGTATGTGAGCGCGCCAACACGTATGCGGCGCGCACGCACACAGTGACAAAATTTAGCGGGGATTAGCGGGGGGCCAGTCGTGGTTGCCCCGAATTTTGTCAGTGTGTGCGTGCGCGCCGCATACGTATTGGCGCGCTCACATACAAACCGCGCTCGGTGCGTTTCTATGAAGATGACCTACTCATTTGTATTTACTGTGGTTTAGCTCAGTCAGTGCCTGAGGATTGGAGCGGCACGGGAGGGCATGACTTATTATGACGTGACAGAGCATTCAAATCTGAAGTCTTGCTGACGTTTGACCGTCACAAAATCACCCTCCTATAGCTCAGGCACTAAGATAAGCGCTAGGCCTTTAGCAACATTGTAAATTATAACGGCTCCCAATCAAAAACTTAAATGAAATTTTAATAAAAAGAAAAACACCCTGTGTTCATGTTCAAATTTCATTACTAAATAAAAGAAACACCTGTTCTGACAAGGTTTTATACGATACTTAACTAAGAAATAAATACTGATCACAATTTTGACTTCGAAAATGATAAACATACAAACTAGCAAATAATAAAACAAAGAGCAGATAATTATATTGTCTACATTTTTGATCACAGATTAAAACACTTTTGCTCTTGTCTATGCCTATAGTCTGGTCAGTGAGCACGTAGAATTTTGTCCAATGACCTCAAGCTACCCATCCTTATCGCTCGTGTGTAATTATGTTGCTGTCGCGACTGTGCGACGGGCGCCCGCAGTGAGTGTGCGAGCGCGACAGCAACATAATTACGCGCGAGCGATAAGGATGGGTAGCTTGGGGTCATTGGACAAAATTCTACGTGCTCACAGACCGGGCTTTAGTCTCAATTTTTTGCGACAGCGCATACTGGACGACAAATCACGGCAACAGACGCGCGTCATTTCATAATTATTAGCTTGTCGCGACTTGTCGCGGAGTCGCGACAACAGCTAATATATACCGCGATTTGTCGTAGTGTGCACTGTCGCTTAAGGCATATTATTTGCACATGTTTTGCAAGCGAATACAGCTTTATATCAAACATGATAGTATTTTCCACATATTAAAAAACGTATTGCCAATTAGTATCAAAATATCTAACCTATTTTGATCTGTGTTCCCGTGGAATAGAGTTCATTTTACATGATCCGACACATTTAATTGATATTTATAAAAACCTAGTGACAGTGAATGCGTCTTGAGATCTTCTTATAAATAAATAGTAGATTATAAAAATATAGTTTATACAATTTATAGTGAACCTTTGTTTCTTAAATATGCCATTTTAGCAAAAATAATCCATATTGTTACGGACACAAGGTTTTAAATTGTGAAATCTTATATATCTTTTTCCACTATGGAAAACCTTGGGGGAGGCCTTTGTCCAGCAGTGGACGTCATTTAGCTGAAACGAAGACGAATAGATCTTACTTTTATGAGTAGGTACAGATTATTGTAGTGTAAAAAGTTCATTTATTTAAATTCTAGCGCTTTTTTTTAACTCTGTCAGTGCTCGAGGTATAGGAAGCGAGCTTCACCCGGAATCCCCAACCACAGAGGAACTGGCTATCTTGCCTCTAACTGCCGGAACACAACAATGCTGTTAACATTGTTGTTATGGCGACAGACTTAGGTAAGATGGTGGTAGCTAGCCAGGCGGACTTGGAACAAGCCCTACCACCAACCAAACCGAACAGAAAATTCTGCCCCCACTGGGAATCGAACCCGGGACCTCTGCGTCTGAAGCAGGTGGTCTAATCACTAGACCACAGAGGCATACAAAATCTGAAACATGTCTGAAGTCTGGTTGACGTTTGACGTCTCAAAAACATCCTCTCATGCCGCTCCCATACGTCAAGCACTGACTCAGTTAACGGCTAAAGCCTGGTCCGTGAGCACGTAGAATTTTGTCCAATGACCCCTAGCAACCCATCCTTATCGCTCGCGCGTAATTATGTTGCTGTCGCGCTCGCACACTCACTGCGGGCGCCCGTCGCACAGTCGCGGGATTCTACGTGCTCACGGACCAGGCTTTAGACATAAAATATAATTCATATTCACCCTACATAATAATATTTTATTTACACTCTATTCGCGTGACGGCATTCATGCTCGAGCTATTTTCATCCAAGACATCTCTTAGGTCGTATTCCCATCGCCATAGGGTTCATTGTTGTAGTTAGTGAATCGCTCATACACCATTTCCGTGAATGCTGGTCATGTCCAAGCTATTTTCATCCTTATTACTGTCCACGCAAGGTTCATTTTTGCAGTTGCACTGCATCGCTTGTTCCAGTATCCGTTTTAACTTGGGATGTATCGCCCGTATTCACAAACATTACTATGAGGTCTCACAGTGCGCGTGGACGCACAGGGTGACACACGAACCAATCATAGAGTTCTATTCAACGCTGTGCGTTTGATTGGCTGCTTCACTTAAGCAAGCATCGTTTGTGAATACGAGCGTGTCTCTGTGGTGCTCTCTTTTAACAAAGGATCGCTTATACACTTATATCCGTATTTCCTTCGACATAGGGTTCATAATAGTAGCTTATACACCATTGCCATGTATACCAGTCATATCCAAGCAATTTTCATCCTTATTCCTATCGACACAAGCTTCATTGTTGTAGTTGCACTGCCTCGCTTGTTCCAGTATCCGTTCTAATTTAGGCTGTATGTCACCTAAGTGCTATATTCTAATAAAGGATCGCTTATACACTTAGGTCCGTATTTCCTTCGACATAGGGTTCATAATTGTAGCTTACACACCATTCCCATGAATGCTGGTCACGTCCAAGCAATTTTCATCCTTATTCCTATAAAAACAAGGTTCATTCTTGTATTTGCACTGCATCGCTTGCTCTAGTATACGTTCTAACTTGGGATGATTCTAATAAAGGATCGCTTATACATTTAGGTCCTTATTTCCTTCGACATAGGGTTCATAATTGTATCTTACACACCATTCTAGCGAATGTCGATCATGTCCAAACTATCTTCATCCTTATTACTGTCCACGCAAGGTTCATTTTTGCAGTTGCACTGCATTACTTGCTCTAGTATACCGTTCTAACTTGGGCTGAATGTCGCCTTAGTGCTATCTTTTAATAAACGATCGCTAATACACTTAAGTTCTTATTTCCTTCGACATAGGGTTCATAATTGTATCTTACACACCATTCCCGTGAATGCCGGTCATGTCCAAGCTAATTTCATCTTTATATCTATAGACACAGGGTTCATTGTTGTATTTGCACTGCATGGCTTGTTCCAGTATCCGTTCACTTGGGCTGCATCGCGCGTATTCACAGACATTACTATGAGGTCTCATAGTGCACGTGGACCAATCTCAGAGCTCTATTCAAGCAGTGCGTTCGATTGGCTGCTTCACTTAAGCAAGCATTGTTTGTGAATACGAGCGTATGTCTCTGTGGTGCTCTTATTTAATAAAGGATCGACTTAGGTCCGTATTTCCTTCGACATAGGGTTCATAATAGTAGCTTACACACCATTACCGTAACTGCCGATCATGTCCAAGCTATCTTCATCCTTATTCCTATAGACACAGGGTTCATTAATGTAGTTGCAATGCATCGCTTGTTCTAGTAAGTTCTAACTTGGGCTGTATGTCGCCTACATGCTATCTTTTAATAAACGATCGCTAATACACTTAAGTTCTTATTTCCTTCGACATAGGGTTCATAATAGTAGCTTATACATCATTCCCAACTTCATTCATGTTCAAGCTAACCTCATCCTTATTCCTATCGACACATGGTTCATTATTGTAGTTAATGACAGCTTTATACACCATTGCCATGAATCCCGGTCATATCCAAGCTATCTTCGTCCGAGACATCTAGATCCGTATTCCTATCGACACAAGGTTCATTGTTGTAGTTGCACTGCATGGCTTGCTCCAGTATCCGTTCCAATTTGGGCTGTATGTCACCTAAGTGGGCCCTTTGGGAGGGCTCGGGGTGCCAGCAAGCCTCCATGACCTCCCAGCATTCGTCGGAGAAGTGAGGCAGGCGTTCTGGACGGAGGCCTGTATAAACAAAGATATACAAATTACTAATAGTCCTGTTAACCCCTCGTGATCAGCTAAAAGATGGTCCAAAAATACCCAGAAACAAACTGGGTCTCTACATTTCACCCCACCGAAAGTTCAATGTCATAATCAATGGGGTAAAGAAGTTATAGACTGACAAAGTTTGTATGAAAATATCATGAGGTGCATGAAATTTTAAGTTTTATCAAACACAATAATAATAGTAGAAGTGATTAGTTACTGACAACTGCTTAGTCACTATTTTCTATGAAAAAAAAAAGCTACACAAACGTTTTTTTTTTACTTAATTGTATTTAATTAAGTCGAGGGCCTTGTCCCGTCATTAAATAATAATATAATATCCTTGGACATTTTTCACTGCGCCTCTAGTCCCAAACTAAGCAAAGCTTGTACTATGGGTACTAGACGACGGATATAAACATACTTAAATACTATACTATACATTAAAATTTGGGTTGAGTGATTCAAATGACCAATATTTCATTATCTTTCATAATGAAGTCAGATAACAATACCTCTTTTGACCTTGCTCCAAAGCTGCTCCTTATTCTGGAACATCTCAAATGCCGAAGGTAGCTTGATGTTACCAGCGCACACGTACCTGAAAATAAACAAAACAACAATTTAAAGCAAATAACAAGATTTGTCAAGTCAAAGAAACCAGCATAAGAAAAGACAAATAAGAAATATAACAGAAAAAAATACAAAGAAAAAATATAAATTAATAGAAAAAAATAAAACTAAACAAAAATATTCCAATTTCAACATAAACGAAAAACAAATAATATAAAAATAAATGTTTCCGCCCGGGATCGAACCGGGGGCCTTCTGCGTGTTAGGCAGATGTGATAACCGCTACACCACGGAAACTTGATAGCTAGTGACGAAAATATCAATCGTTATTTTTATTACGTGAAACGTGAAAGGAACTTTGGTGATTTGAAGATTAGGCAGGTTTGATATGAATACACAATTTTACTGACATTTACTATTTATTCATGGTTTATTTTATCACCCGGACAATCCTATTATCGGGAGAGGTGCCATATTCCGTCCTACAGGTAACTCTTGTTAGTTCAGCCAGCTGCACTCTAGCCGTTTTGTGTCCGACTGTCTCACAGCACCCCTAAAGAGTCGTCAGTCATTGTGGTAAGTAGTGCAACTGTCTTACCAAAGAAACCTGCCTTAAAAAGCCGCTCTGAAATTTACAAATTTCTCCCCACAGCGCTATGAAGACAAAACCTGTTCTGTCGTCGGCAAGTGTCTCCCCATCACAGCGCCCTGATGACATCAGCTATCTAGTCTCCCACGAGGCTCACCTGAACAGCATGCTGAAGGCATCAGCTTCCTCTGTCGTCTCTAGGCTGCTCTATGCCTTGCGGGGAAAGTGTCTCGCCATCGCACTGCTAACGTCATTAGCTCTATAATCTACCACTAGAGGCTCACCAGAACAGCACCCCGAAGGCGTAGACATCAACAGCCGCGTCATATCCACCAGCCAGCAGTTCAGTTCAATAAATTATTCTTTCTTTCTTTCTTTCTACTCTGTGCCCTGCGGGGCAGGTGTCTCGCCATTGCAGCGCCCTGATGACGTCAGCTGCTTTACAGTCTACCACAAGAAGCTCACCAGCAAGGGGAAGGCAGCAGTTACTATGTCGTCTTTAGGCTGCTTTATGCCCCGCGGGGCAAGTGTTTCCTCATCGCAGCGCTCTAATGACGTCAGCTGCTCTACAGTCTACTTCAAGTACTCACCAGAACAGCACCCCGAAGGCGTAGACATCGACAGCCGCGTCATATCCACCAGCCAGCAGTTCAGGCGCCATGTGTACTGGTGTTCCCACCACGGAGCCCGACATCAGAGCCTCGGCCGCGCAGAAGCCCAGGTCTGACAGCGAGGCTCTGTTCCACTAGTCTAGGAGGACGAGACTGCTGCGTAACTACTGTTAGAAGCAAGTGTCTTACCAGAATAGTAGTTTAAAGGCAGCAGCTACTCTGTCGTCTATGCAGCAAGTGTCTTTTAGCACATCATACCGAAGACAACAACTGCGCTGTGCCCTGCGGGGCAAATGACTTACCAGAACAGCAGCTGCTTTATGATATATGGCAAGTGTCTTACCAGAACAGCATCCTAGTGACGTCAGCTCACAGGCAAGTGTCTTACCAGAGCAGCGCCCAAAGACAGTAGCTGTTCTGTGCCCTGCGGGTCAAGTGTCTTATCAGAACAGCAGCTAAAGACAGTAGTAGCTCTGTTGTTTCAACGCTGCTCTATGCGTTGAGGAGCAAGTGTTTTTTCAACACAGTACCCTGAAGACTTCAGTTGATCTGTAGTTAATCTATAGGGAAGGTGTCTCACCAGAAAACAAAAGCTGCTCTATGATCTGTCGTCTACAAATGTCTCTCCACATTGCACTGATTAGGTCAGCTGTATACCACTCACGCCGAAATCAGTAGTTGCTCTGTCGTCTCTTCGCTGTGACTTGCGGGGCAAGTGTCTTTCGCTCGCCATCACAGCGCTCTAATGACGTCAGCACCTCTACAGCTTCAAGCACTTACCAGAACAACACCCCGAAGGCGTAGACATCAACAGCGGCGTCATATCCTCCAGCCAGCAGTTCAGGCGCCATGTGTACTGGTGTTCCCACCACGGAGCCCGACATCAGAGCCTCGGCCGCGCAGAAGCCCAGGTCAGACAGCGAGGCGCGGTTAGACTCGTAGAGGCAAGTGTCTTACCAGAACAGCAGGTCAAAGGTAGCAGCTGCTCTGTCGTCTATGCAGCAAGTGTCTTTCAATACATCATGAAGACAGCAGCTGTTCTGTGCCCTGCGGGGCAAGTATCTTACCAGAATTGTAGCCCAAAGACAGCGGCTGCTTTGTAATCTATAGGGCAAGGCAAGTATCTCATCAGAACAGCACCCTGAAGATAGCAACTGCTGTATCATGTATAAAGTAACAGCATCCTGGTGACGTCAGCTGCTCTGTGCCTTGCGCGGCATGTGTCTCGCCTTGATGACGTCAGCTACTCTAGTCTACCACAAGAGGCTCGCCGGAACAGCACCTTTTCTGTCGCCTGTACGCGAGTGTCTCACAAGAAGGTAGCAGCTGCTTTGTCCCCTGTATTTGCTCTATAGTCTACCACCAGCATCTATAAGGGACTCACCAGAACAGCACCCCGAAGGCGTAGACATCAACAGCGGCGTCATATCCTCCAGCCAGCAGTTCAGGCGCCATGTGTACTGGTGTTCCCACCACCGACCCCGACATCAGAGCCTCGGCCGCGCAGAAGCCCAGGTCTGACAGCGAGGCGCGGTTCGACTCGTCTAGGAGGACGAGACTGCTGGGTAACTGCATCGTCTGTCGTCTATGTAGCAAGTGTCGTTTAGTAAATCATCCCGAAGATAGCAGCTGATTTGTTCCCTGCGGGGCAAGTATCTAACTATCACAGCTCCCTGGATGATGCTAGTTGCTTTGTGTTCTGTGTGGCAAGTGTCCAGCAGATCACCCTGATGATGTCAAACACTCTAGCATCTGTGAAAGTATTTCACCAGAACAGTGCCTGGAGAGATCAGCGGCTGTGTATTGGGGCAAGTAGCTTAAGAGCATAGGACGCTCATGACGTCAGCTGCTCTTTTGTGCCCTGCTAGGCCAGTGACTTTCCAGAAGAGCGCCCGAAGACGCCAGCTATTCGGTGCAACAGACGCAAGTAACGTCACCTGTGTAGCACTCACCAGAACAGCACCCCGAAGGCGTAGACATCAACAGCGGCATCATATCCACCAGCCAGCAGTTCAGGCGCCATGTGTACTGGTGTGCCCACCACCGACCCCGACATCAGAGCCTCGGCCGCGCAGAAGCCCAGGTCTGACAGCGAGGCGCGGTTCGACTCGTCTAGGAGGACGAGACTGCTGCTATCAGCTGCTAGAGGCAGGAGATCGAAAACTGCTGCTCCCAGCTGATAGAGGCAAGTGTCTTACCAGAACAGAAGCTCAAAGGCAGCAGCTGCTTTGTCATTTATGCAGAAAGTGTCTTTCAATACATTATGAAGACAGCAGCTGCTC
Organism: Ostrinia nubilalis; assembly: GCF_963855985.1. NCBI lineage: Eukaryota > Metazoa > Arthropoda > Insecta > Lepidoptera > Crambidae > Ostrinia > Ostrinia nubilalis. Next base: position 676,377 of record NC_087112.1, read on the forward strand.
TGTGCCCTGCGGGGCAAGTGACTTACCAGAACAGCAGCTGCTTTATGATATATGGCAAGTGTCTCAGCAGAACAGCATTCTGGTGACGTCAGCTGCCGTATACCCTGCGGGGCGTGTGTCTTATCAGAACATCAGCCGTAGCTCTGTCGTTTCAACGCTGCTCTGTTATTGGGGAACAAGCATTTCACTGTCACAGTATCCTGAAGACCTCAGTAGATCTGTGGTCTGTGGGGCGTCTCACCAAAAGGTAGCAGGTGCTCTGTCGTCTGTAAATGTCTACAGCGCCCTGATTACGTCGGCTGTGTGAACCGGCCCCAGAACAGCACGCCGAAATCAGCAGTTGCTCTGTCGCCACTCTGCTGCTCTTTGCCTTGCAAAGCACTCTAATGACGTCAGTTGCTCGTTATCAAGCACTCACCAGAACAGCACCCCGAAGGCGTAGACATCAACAGCCGCGTCATATCCACCAGCCAGCAGTTCAGGCGCCATGTGTACTGGTGTTCCCACCACCGACCCTGACATCAGAGCCTCGGCCGCGCAGAAGCCCAGGTCGGACAGCGAGGCTCTGTTAGACTCGTCTAGAAGGACATTCTTCATCTTGATGTCCCGGTGGACGAGACCGAAGGAATGGAGGTAGCGGATGCCTGGAAATGCGAATATTACAAATTGAGTGTTAGCATTTTTCAGAGCCTTGCTATTCAAAACATGGGATGACACCAAGCAAGATTATTCCTAGCACTTCTTTTATTTCTACACTACACAGCCAGGATCTACAATTTAATTGCCAATAAAACCCAAATAATTAAGCTCCTAGAGGACAGCTGCTTTTCTTGAAGCTGAAAATGAATTAAAGAATATGCTAGTTCGAAATAAATGTATGTTCAAAGTATGCTTGTATATGTATAGGAGGATTTGAAAGTGTACATAAATAGGGGGAATATACATAGGTACGTGCGAAATACAAATAGGGAAGATCGAAGTACATATAGGGGGAGTTAGAAGAACATAATAGGCAAAGTACGAAGTACATTATCGGAGTTCGAAGTACATACAGAGAAGTTCAAAAATCATGAACAAATTTTAGTAAAGCGAAGTACCTTCAACAATATCGCAGCTGATCCTCATCCGGCAGGCGAGGCTCAGGCCCGCTCGCACGGCTGAGTGCAGGTCGCGGACCTTCCGCTCCGAGACCAGAAGCACGCTGGGCCCGGCGCCGCTGTGGCGCTGGACCACCGACCCGTATAGACGGACGATGCGCGGGTGAGCCGGGATGCTCCTGGAATGATACGGGAATTATGACCTTCTATAGGCAATGTAAGTATCAGATGCACGATGCGCGGGTATGCAATAATACTCTTGGGAGAAGTCCTCACGAACCCAATCATCATTAGGTCATTACGATCCAATTTGGATCTTGATATTTAGTCCCCATCCAGTAATACACTGCAGGAGCACAACCCTCTTCAATTTACCAAAGGCAAGAAGAATTACCAGTGGCCAGTGTAGCCAAGATCTACTGGTTGACCGCCAATAAAAACCTAACCAATGAAGGCAAGTTTGTTCCGGGGAAAGTTAAACTTAAACTAAAGCAACGAAATTAATCAGAAGGAGGAGTTCGAAGTCAAGGTTCAACTTCTTTCCAGTGCAAAGCGGATGAGAGATGACAAACAAAGGTTAAGTAACCTTTATGTATAGATTATACATTCATTCGAAGCAGCTGATTGCGCCTCACCTTGTACACAGGTGAGGCTAATTTATTTTCTTCTACAGAAGAACTCCATTGCCAGCCCCTGATAGTACCTTTCATCCGCCGGCAGCACCCCTTTCTTGAGATGTATAATTCAAATTGAAATTGTTTATTTGTAAACAGTTTTTGTTTGCCTTTTGCGCGTCGCTTCCAGCCTCTTCTGTCCTAGTCTTGTCTCTGAACCTATACTAGTTCTCACCTGGTGTAGATGAACTCCATGGCCAGCTCATGGTAATGCCTCTCATCGGCCGGCAGCATCCCTTTTTTGACATGACTGTATAGTCAATAGTTTTTGTTTGACTTTTTCCTCTTTTCCTGCCTCTGCTGCTTCTGTCTTAGCCTTGTCTGTGAGCCTACGTTAAAGCCCTCACCTGGTGTAGAAAACTTATGCTAACGTCCTCAGTCCTCACCTGGTGTAGAAGAACTCCATGGCCAACTCATGGTAATGCCTCTCATCGGCCGGCAGCATGACATGATAGTCAATGGTTTTTGTTTGACTTTTTCCTCTTTTCCTGCCTCAGCTGCTTCTGTCCTAGTCTTGTCTCTGAACCTATACTAGCCCTCACCTGGTGTAGAAGAACTCCATGGCCAGCTCATGGTAATGCTTCTCATTCTCCAGCAACACCCCTTTCTTGACTATACATTCAAAATTTGTTTGACTTTTGCGCGTCGCTTCTAGCCTCTGCTGCTTCTGTCCTAGCCTTGTCTCTGAACTTATGCTAACGTCCTCAGCCCTCACCTGGTGTAGAAGAACTCCATGGCCAGCTCGTGGTAGTGCCTCTCATCGGCCGGCAGCGTCCCTTTCTTGACATGTAAAGTCAATGGTTTTTGTTTGACTTTTTCCTCTTTTCCTGCCTCTGCTGCTTCTGTCCTAGCCTTGTCTCTGAACTTATGCTAACGTCCTCAGCCCTCACCTGGTGTAGAAGAACTCCATGGCCAGCTCGTGGTAGTGCCTCTCATCCACCGGCAGCACTCCTTTCTGACATGTATAGTCAAAAACCAGTTTTTTTTTATTTGACCCCGCTGCTTCTGTCGGTGCCTTGTCTTTGGACCTTTACATATTCTGAAGTCTCGTCCTTCACTAACGTCGATGCTTCGCCTGTGAACCTGTGCTCCTCACCTGGTGTAGAAGAACTCCATGGCCAGCTCGTGGTAGTGCCTCTCATCGGCCGGCAGCGTCCCTTTCTTGACATGTATAGTCAATGGTTTTTGTTTGACTTTTTCCTCTTTTCCTGCCTTTGCTGCTTCTGTCCTAGCCTTGTCTCTGAACTTATGCTAACGTCCTCAGTCCTCACCTGGTGTAGAAGAACTCCATGGCCAGCTCATGGTAATGCCTCTCATCGGCCGGCAGCGTCCCTTTCTTGACATTTGTAGTAAAAAAACAGTTTTTGTTTCTTTTTAATTTGACTTTTACGCGTCTTTTCCAGCCTCTGCTGCTTCTGCCCTAGCCTTGTCTGTGAACCTATGCTAACGTCCTCAGTCCTCACCTGGTGTAGACTTCATGGCCAGCTCATGAACCTATACTAGTCCTCAGCTCCTCACCTGGTGTAGAAGAACTCCATGGCCAGCTCGTGGTAGTGCCGCTCGTCGGCCGGCAGCACGGACTTGACGGCGGCGGGGCTGCGCCCGCCCCAGCCGCCGCGGACCGCGTAAACCACGCCGTACTGCCCGCGCCCTGGGGAGTTGTAAACAATGTTAATGGATAAGGCGTTGGTCCTATTAAACGATATACAGGGTGGAAACGATAAGTCATCTCACTCGATTATTGCTAAACTTTACAAGATATCCAAAAACTGATTACTGATCCTGAAAGTGCCTCACAAGCTCTTTCAAACGGTATCAGTAATAGCTTACAGAATTAACTGGATCTATCCGAAAATTCAATGTTTTCAGCCTACATACTAAATGTTTGCCAGCCGCACAATATTAGAAGTGTAATTTTTTTTATTAAATAATAAACTCTTAAAGTGAACTTGTTGTGCATTATTATTAAAAAAAATCACGGAAAACATTGGTTTTAGTCTTTACTTCGCTATAATATTATCAAAACATGAGTGCCATGACTGTGGCAGTACTAAATGTATGGAAACTGAAAACATTGAATTTTCGGATAGATCCCGTTTATTTTGTAACTTATTTTTGGTACCGTTGGATAGAGCTCGTTAAGCACTTTCAGGATCAGCAACCAATTTTTGGATATCTTGTATAGTTTAGAAATAATCGAGTGAGATCACTTATCGTTTCCACCCTGTATAGATCGTTTCATCCACGAAGCGTTACTGAATACGGGACTATTCCCACCTCTCGTTCCCACCGCTACAAGTCCTGTGTAGCCAGGATCTACAACTGGACCGCCAATAAAATCCCAACCAATAAAAGTCAAGTTTACTGAATACTGCATAGCACAGTTACTCCAAAAAACGTTATCCGAAGTTTCTAATGCTATGCTATCCTTCTCACGCGAAGCGAAATGCGGAGACGGTGACGTCGGTGACAGAAACGGACGCCCGTGTGTGTATATCACGCTTTACAATAAATACACATATAAAAAAAACCGACTCCAAAAAACATACACTAAAAAGTAGAAAAATAATTACTAATTATAGCCCGACCAGGAACATAAAAACCCTCGCCATGTTGCGGAAAACGAATGGTACTAATTTCTTTTAATGGCAACAGTAACTGAAAACTTCATCGACTTGTCACCTTGCATGTCAGTCTATTGCTGTCAAAGTGTAAACAAACTTTATTTTAAATGTGTGCAATTGATTTTGTGAATTAAATTGCTAAAATCTTTTTAAAGTCGTGAAAGAAAAGTGGTTCACAATGTGTTAAAGTATTTGTCGAAGAGAAATACTAAGGGTTCGGACAATATTTTCATTTAATAATGTTTCCGACAAAGGTTGTCAAATTGACTGACATGTTTATCGTATAGTACAGTCCACTATGAAAATTAGCTGTGGTTTGTTTCAACTACCTATTTTAAAGTTTTTTGTCACTTTCTAAGTGTTGAATTTTATGGAATTGGGAAAGAAGTACCGAGTTTGATGCGTTCATGAGCAGACATTGTAGTTGAATATTCAAGTTCTGAATTTGATTATTGATGAATAATAAAATAAATCCTACTAGCTCGATTGATGGTTTCATTTAATTTATTTAAACCAGGTTACCTATAATAATATTTTTTCGTTAATTTATGAAAATATCAAATTAGCCCGTAATCCTGAATCCTGATACATAAATTTATCCTATTAATTTAACACAGGTACGACTGTACTCAGTGTTGCACTATCAAATGCAATTGAGGCGCCTCTATGCCAGGGTTTTTATGTTCCTGGTCAGGCTATACTTATTTATTAGGACGAATTAATATTTATGTATACCATGATTGATACTTCTGGAGTCGGTGCCAAGATTATGAAACGTGTGAAGTTTGCCTGCACCGACTCCAAAAGTATCAATCATGGTATACATAAATATTAATTCGTCCTAATAAATAAGTAATTAGTAATTATTTTTCTACTTTTTAGTGTATGTTTTTTGGAGTCGGTTTTATTTTTTTTTATAAAAATTAACTTATTTCTTGCTTTTTAGTTAACTAATTATTACCTTGGTGTTACCACTGAAGGTAGGCAGTATATTCTTCATGTCAAGTGTAAAATAATATTCCCTACAAAATACAGGTTACCATATCGGCAACCTAAAAACACCTTAAACCGTCAGCCTACCTTAAAAACATGAAAGAATACAACTGTTGGGCTATTTGTACCTATAATATTTAAAGAATTATCCTCCAACTCCTAAGCGTTAAGGAGTTGTATCTACCATGACCAGTTCATCGTGATGAGATGATGGCTATCTGATGCAAACACTTGAATAACTTTAGAAACTATACTTATCTATAAAATTAAAAGAATTATCCTCCAACTCCTAAGCATTAAAGAGTTTTACTTTCTATCATCAGCTCATGAATTTGAGATGATGATTTCCAGGAGCAAATACTTGAATAACTTAAGAAAATGTTTGAAAAACGATATAAGTGTCTATAAAATTTGAGGGTTGCAGTCGATTTCCCTAGGATCCCATCATCAGATCCTGACTTGGTGACAATGGGACCACCTCAGAAGTGTACCCTATCGAACAAAAAAAGAATTTTGAAAATCGGTCCACAATTGACGGAGTAATCGGTGAACATACATAGAAAAAAAAAAACATACATACAGTCGAACATATAACCTCCTCCTTTTTTGAAGTCGGTTAATGATTATATGAGCCAATACCGCGTGCGTGAACAAATCTACATGACACTAAGAGCACCCGAAGTTATCAAAAGATTTGTGTATTTTTTACATGACAACCCTGTCTCTTATTAACACACTATGTATTTCCTCACATTTAAATCTAAAGTTACTGAACCTTCATGCATAAACGTAAGTCTACATACCAATTTCTCTTCCCAACTCCGGAGTCCCGTACATGAGCAAATCACACATTGATGTGCTCTCGAGACATAACCGCGCAAAGGACGGAGCGTATCTGAAATGGCAGCAACACAAATACTATATCAATGTTATTTCATGTAACTACCCTAAAATATTAAAAGACAAAGTAAAAAAAATACTTTATTTTGCATATTTAAATAGTAATTACAAATCGCTAAATATTGAGGAAAAAAAATAAAAATAAGACTAAAAAATACAGTTTTGCTCTTAAAAACAAATACAATTTATGTTTCTACCTTTAAAAACATTTAAAGTTGATTTTTTTTAAGCAGAACAAGGCAAATATATTTGCATTATTAAATAGTCCAGTAGAATTAGCTTTTAAATCGGAAATAATTCCTACAAAAGATTTTATTGTTTTAATGGCTTCATTGGTTGCCCATTAAGACTCTCCTAAGTTTTCGACTTCGACGGAGTTGTGCTTAAGTGGTGGGGGCCCCCGAAAGAGGCATTTTTTCGGTTTTCCGGTTATACCGCGTAAAGAACTTACCCTATCAAAAAGTGGACTTCATGACGGTTGAAGGGCACTTAATCCTGCATTGAATAAGACCAAATTCATATGTTTTGGACAAACCGTTCTCGCGCTAAAGTTCGGCAAAGTAGAAAATATACGTATAATTAATGACCCTCTCCACGTCCAATGGTTTGTTACCCACAGGCTTCCAAGTCTTGAAAAGGGCCACCTCAACCAGTGTAACCCTATCAAGGCTCACGAGCTTGATGCGCTTATCCTTGTTCGTCCCAGCCGTTCCTTAACTGCGGTTGCTGCACCTCTTCCTGGCACTCACCTGAACAACTCTGTGTTACCTACTGTGGCTGCCCCTCTTCCTTGTATCCTCCTGCATGACTACGTTGCCTAGCCGTACGCCTGGTCTAAGGTTCGACGCCAAAAATCAATAACAACAAGTTCATATTAAAACGCTGAAGAGTTTTTTGTTTGTTTGTTTGAACGCGCTAATCTTAAGAATTACTAGTTTGATTGAAATCATTATTTTTGTGTTGAAAAGCTCGTACATTGAGGAAGGCTATAGAATATATATGTTACAGGAAATGTATGAAATCCGTCATTGTATACAATTCCTAGGAATTGTGTATTATTCCTAAAATCACCCGGAAATGTGTGATGTAAATTATATTAGACACATTTCCTAGGAAATTTACACATTTCCTAAACAGCAATCGGAAATGTAATATAAGATTTCAATTAATACGCGTGGACATGCGGTGCGAGGGGAGGTTTGACATCCGATTACGAGGGGTCTCTATCGAATCGCCAAATTTTTTGTACGCCTAATTGTCTATGGCACACAAATTGTTAACCTTAAAAACTTTTTACACAAAATTATTTTTATTACGCAACTTTTTTTTCTTCAAAACTTATATAGCGCTCGGCGGCAGCTTTGTATGTGTAAGGTCGCAAGTCTAACCTAACCTAACCGAGACTTTGTTATCCAGCTACAGGAGTACTAAAACCTTCGTGCCAATAATAGTTTCATAAAAGAGATGTTAAAATTAGGGATTTCCAATACTTCTGCGTAATATGCGTGATGCCGAAAGAAAGGTATGCCAATAAATTTTAGGCAAATTTTTTTTTCGGCCAATGTATAATAGTGCGAAAACAACTGTCAGGCTAAACAATAATAATTGTGAGTTAAAAGTACCTATCGGCCAATGTGGTTTGGCTAAATGAAATTATAGGCGTACCGAGGGGCACCCGATCACGCGACCGCGATAGTGCCGCTTAGTTTTATACATTTCCTAATACAGTATTGGAATTCTATAAAATTCCTAGGAAAAGTATACATTTCCTAGGATAGTGCGTATTAAAAAATCTCTGAAGCAATATTTTATACATTTCCTAAATAGCTTCGGAGTTGTATACATTTCCTAGGAATAGTATACAATTCCTAGAATTCATACATTTCCTGTAACATATACAATCACTCTACGACTAATAGAGGCGAAGCAGTAAAGAAAAATGTTGCAAGCACGGAAAATATTATTTAAACTATTTTCACGCGTACAAAGTTGATTTTGTGGCGTCGAACCTTGGACCAGGCATATAGCTAAGCAATGCAATCGTACAAGAGGGTACAAGGAAGAGAGGCAGCCACATTAGGTAACACAGAGTCGTTCAGGAGAGTGTCAGGAAGAGGTGCAGCAACCGCAGTTAAGGAACGGCTGGGACGAACAAGGATAAGCGAATCAAACTCGTGAGCCTTGTTAGGGTTACACTGGTTAAGGCGACCCTTTACAAGGCTTGGAAGCATGTGGGTATCAAGCCATTGGACGTGGAGAGGGTCATTAATTATACGTATATTTTCTACTTTGCCGAACTTTAGCGCGAGAACGGTTTGTCCAAAACATATGAATTTGGTCTTATTCAATGCAGGATTGAGTGCCCTTTAACCGTCATCAAGACCACTTTTCGATAGGGTAAGTCCTTTACGCGGTATAACCGGAAAACCGAAAAAACGCCGTTTTCGGGGGCCCCCACCACATAAGCACAACTCCGTCGAAGTCGAAAACTTAGGAGAGTCTTAATGGGCAACCAATGAAGCCATTAAAGCAAAAAAATCATTTGTAGGAATTATTTCCGATTTAATCAATTTTTGTGTTTAATTCTACTGGCCTAAAACATTAAAAAATATTTCACGAAATCTGAAATGAGGGTAGACTTACTTTTTCCTAATAGCTAGCTTAATATCTTCGGTGTGATGCAGCCGGTTGGCCAGCGCCGACTCCAGAGACGTGAGAGCTGACTGGTACCTCTCGTGGGCATCACTCAGCCTCTCTAATATCTAGACAGAAAGATATTATAGTTTAGTAGAATCTTTAGAATTCACGGGCTGATGATGATTTTCGCAAAATCGTTTAAGTCTGATGTGAAATTGTGTAAAGCAATCGTAATCATTTGACAGTTCATAACGTACGAGAAAGTCAGTTAAACAAAGCGTTTGACAGAATAATCCTACGTTATGAACTGTCAAATGATAACAATTGCTTTACACAATTCAACCTCAGGAAGTTTTTCTTTTTTTTAGTACCTGATAAAAGTTTGTTCCCTTATCACCTTGAGGTAAGTCGAATTTCTATGTTCTTCTGATTAGCTTCGTTGCGGGTAATGACAATTTAATGAACAGCTAATCAAATTCCACTGTGGGACGTGAGCATCTCCCTAGGAAACGTCACAAAGCACGAGCTTCCATTTTTTTCATCTTAAAATGTCTTCCTGGAGTCATCGGACTTTTGAGCAAGTGGAATGGGTTGACCTGTCTAATTCCATTATCTTACAGTGACTTCATTCGTTTCAGTCAAATGACTTTCACTGCTGGACAAAGGCCAGGATTTCGACCGGTTCCGCATCCATTTGCTTCCCACGACATTTACCAGATCATTTGCCGGGACTATTCTACCGTGATCTCACCTGAACGGACATGATTCTGATGACTATTTTCCCCCATTTCACCCGTACGGGGATGACCCTGGCAACTATTCTACTGTGATCTGAACTGAACGGATATGACCCTGGGGACTATGCTACCGTATCTCACCTGTGCGGAGATGACCCTGGGAACTAAGTATTGCCCCGTGATATTACCTGAACGGATATGACCCTGGGGACTATTCTCCCACTATCTCATCGTTTCAGCCAAATGACGTCCACTGCTGGACAAAGGCCTCCCCCAAGGTTTTCCACAATGAACGGTCCTGCGCTGCCCGCATCCAGGCTCTTCCCGCGACCTTTACCAGATCGTCGTCGGTCCACCTAGTAGGAGGCCTGCCCACGCTACGTCTTCCAGCCCGTGGTCGCCACTCGAGAACTTTCCTGCCCCAACGGCCATCGTCTCTACGAGCTATGTGCCCCGCCCACTATCTCACCTGTGCAGAAATGACCCGGGCCAGGCGCTGCGGGCCGAGCGAGTGCGCCGTGTGAGCACACCTGGCCGCCACACGGGAGCGAGAGGGAGCGAGGTCTCGTGTCTCACCTGCGCGGAGATGACGCGGGCCAGGCGCTGCGGGCCGAGCGAGTGCGCCGTGTGAGCACACCTGGCCGCCACACGGGAGCGAGAGGGAGCGAGGTCTCGTGTCTCACCTGCGCGGAGATGACGCGGGCCAGGCGCTGCGGGCCGAGCGAGTGCGCCGTGTGAGCACACCTGGCCGCCACACGGGAGCGAGAGGGAGAGAGGTCTCGTGTCTCACCTGCGCGGAGATGACGCGGGCCAGGCGCTGCGGGCCGAGCGAGTGCGCCGTGTGAGCACACCTGGCCGCCACACGGGAGCGAGAGGGAGAGAGGTCTCGTGTCTCACCTGCGCGGAGATGACGCGGGCCAGGCGCTGCGGGCCGAGCGAGTGCGCCGTGTGAGCACACCTGGCCGCCACGCGGGAGCGAGAGGGAGCGAGGTCTCGTGTCTCACCTGCGCGGAGATGACGCGGGCCAGGCGCTGCGGGCCGAGCGAGTGCGCCGTGTGAGCACACCTGGCCGCCACACGGGAGCGAGAGGGAGCGAGGTCTCGTCAGGCCTGGCTCACTCCGCGCGGTACATCCGATAATTACCTACAGCGAAGCGCCCCGCCGGCGGGTATTATATCAGTCGAGTGTCACGCGCGCGCCCGTCAGGACGCTGGCGTGCGTTGTAGTATGATTATAATTCTATGATCGAAGTATTATTTAAAAATTGACATAAAGAGAAATAAATATTGTGCGGCGTTCGGGTGTTTAAATTCGAAAAGAAATCTACCGGATTTATCTTTTTTTTTTCGCTTCCCAAAGATGCTGAAAGGTATGTTGGCCATGTAGGTAATCAATAATTCTTAGGATAGTATAGGAACCTAACCTACTATGACTACTGCTCAGAATGCGTTCGTTCGTTTCAGCCAAATGACGTCCACTGCTGGACAAAGGCCTCTCCCAAGGTTTTCCATAATGAATGCATACTTACCTACATACGTACCTCATTACAAATAAGTAGAATAATATTTTTTCACTAGACAGCAACCCTAACAGCGTAAGAAGAGTTCAGAGGCACGCGATAGAAAGAGACAAAACTTGTAGGTGAATAAAATTGTAGTTACGTAGTGCTGTGCGAGCTGAATTCCGCTGTATCGCGTCGTAGCAAGACTCGCATTTATTTAAATCGTCTTGCGGAGTAATCCTTCTGTACCTGTACTATTACTTATTCTGTGGTCTCGTGTCTCACCTGCGCGGAGATGACCCGGGCCAGGCGCTGCGGGCCGAGCGAGTGCGCCGTGTGTAGTGCCACCTGGCGCCGCCACACGGGACTCAGCACACAGCACGCTTCTTCGCCCTCGCTGCCTACTATCCGCAGTCTAGAACAATACATAATACACATAAGTTGCTGCATAAGCTGGAGGAATATAGAGATTTGACGAGAGAGAGATTTGACGTCAAATGTCTTCTATTAGGATTGTCAAAGGCCGTGCTATAGCAGGATCTTCAACTGCTGGATATCAGGGTGTCAGTGGGATCAAAAAAAGGTCCCCAGCAACTAAATGGCTAGGTGTGTACCTGGAGAAGAGCCGCCGAAGCGAGTCCAGCCAGTTGTGTACCTGGAGAACAGCCGCCAAAGCGAATCCAGCATTGAACGCAGCAGCGAGAAAGAAGCACAGGACTGCAAGTCCACCTGGCGCGCCACTGACAATAATTGCCGCATGACTTCGCTGACGAGGACCCACCATCATGAAGAAACCTGATGGTAGCCTAACCCTGCAAAGGTCTACCCACCTAGAAACCTCCTGATAGAAGCCTAACCCTACCCAGAGTCGATCAACATGGTAGACGGCCTACTGATGGTAGACCAACCTCACTCATGGCCTCGCTGGCCGGCCGCCCGCCTAGAGAACAGCCTCCTGATGGCAGCCCAATCCCACCCAGAGTCTAGCCACCTGGAGAATAGCCCTCTGATGGTAGCCCAACCTCACTCAGGGTCTACTTACCTTCAGAACAGTCGGCGAAGTGAGTCCAGTAGGGAACGCAGCAGCGAGAAGGAAGCACAAAGCTGCAGGTCCATCTGGCGCGCCACTGACAATAACTGCCGCATGGCCTCGCTGAGTCCACCCACGAAGAAACCTGATGGTAGCCCAACCCTGCTAGGGTCTACCCACCTAGAAACCTCCTGATAGTAGCCCAACCTCACCCAGGGTCTACCCACCTGGAGAATAGCCCTCTGATGGTAGCCCAACCTCACTCAGGGTCTACCCACCTGGAGAATAGCCCTCTGATGGTAGCCCAACCTCACCCAGGTTCTACCCACCTAGAGAATAGCCCTCTGATGGTAGCCCAACCTCACTCAGGGTCCACCAACCTGGAGAACAGTCGCCGAAGTGAATCCAGCATTGAACGCAGCAGTGAGAAGGAAGCACAGGGCTGCAAGTCCACCTGGCGCGCCACTAATCCTCTCCACCTAGAGAAACCTCCTGAAAGTAGACCAATCCCGCCCAGAGTCTACCCACCACGAGAACAGCTTCCTGATGGTAGCCCATCTCTTCTCAGCACCATCCCTTATGTTGTCCCGAAGTTGTGGTAGGACAAGCAATGTACTGAATAAACTATTTCATTTCATTTTCTCATTCAGAGTCGACTCACTTGGAGAACAGTCGCCGTAGCGAGTCCAGCATTGAACGCAGCAGTGAGAAGGAAGCACAGGGCTGCAAGTCCACTTGGCGCGCCACTGACAGTAATTGTCGCATGGCCTCGCTGGCCGGCCGCCCACCTAACTCCTGGCGGCAAGAAGACTCCAGAGATTCCAGGCATCTGCAACCATCGGATATTGTTACAAGTGTAAAAAACAAGCTGTTTAGAATAAACTTGTGTCACAACGCGGACGTGCATCGGTTACTTAGAGTAGGCGCACACCGTTGATTTTTAGTTGGCCGATAGTTGTGCCCGACTTTAAATTGTATGAAGAATCGGCCAAATCGAATCGGCGTAGTGTGCGCACTCCCATACATGCCCATACTGATCAACTGCCCGACTAAGTTATCGGCCGACGAAAAATCAACGGTGTGCGCCTACTCTTAACATAACTTCATACCTCGTATCAAAATACAGACGCAAAAGATCGTGAAGAAGCTGAAATAGTCAATGAGAAGCATACGCTATCTTCGTTTGATCGTCAATTTTGTACAAAATTGTTTATTATTTACACTTCTCAGTGGAACCATTCGAAAACAAACTTTATGTCACAGCGCATACGTGCGTTATTTAATTAACATAACTTTATATCTCGTAACAACATACGTAGTCAAAAAATATTGAAGAAGCTAGAATAGCAATTTCTATTGGCGCGGACTAAAGGTAACTGAAAATGAAGCTTACCTTTGCAGCGTTCCAAAATATGTATCCTTGAGGCAGTCGACGAATTTCACTAACTTCAGGCTGATCTTGCGACTCAATTTCGACAGAACTGTGGACAAATATTATTAATTTAGACCAGTGACGTCACAGTTAAGATGTGGTGTGGGCCTGGGCATGCCTCCCTACTCTGTAGACCGACAATCTAGTCAAGGTCACGGTAAACGCCTGGACGCGATTATCGCAGGACCGTTGGTTAAGTAAATCCTTAGGGGAGGCTTTTGTGAAGCAGTGGACTCGACTGCACGTGCTATCGCTGCGTTCTGAAGCCCGCTTCGGAAAAGCATCTTAAAGCCGCCTGTCTACTGAAGCAGAACAAGGGAGAAATACGGGGCGGAGTTGCGGATTGTTTTTTCAAAGGCGGAGCTGTGATTATGTATTCTAGCAAATAAATTATTGAATTTGAATTTAGGTAGCAGAACGGAGCCAGAAAGTATGCGGAGTAGAGTTGCAAACTGTTTTTGTAAGGCCACAAGCACGCGACTTAGTCATTTGATTTCCCCGCTCCGCTTTCCAGCTCCACGACCTCTCACGTCTCACGTGGTCTCATTATCATCATCATATATCAGCAACAGGTTAGGAGCAAATATAGGTTGTGGAACTGATGGTCATTGAGGTAGCTAGGTATACCGAAGATCTGGTGAAGGTTGCGGGAGCCATCTGTTTTTTTTTATGTGACAGGAGGCAAACGAGCAGACGGATCACCTGATGGTAAGTGATTACCTTCGCCCATAGACACCCGCAGACCCACTGCGATATTAGTATCGCTTCTCCGCTCCACGACTTCTCCGCTCCTATGCCAGCTTAAATATCGTTGTAATGAGGGCTATCGTTTTAGCGCTCACCAGTTAGCGCCACTGTAGAGTAAGGTCCTGTCACTTGCTAGTAGCGAAGACAGTGGCACCATCTGGTGAGCGCGAAAGTGGTAGGAGGACTATCGCATTTGCACTCATCAAGATGGCGCCACTGTAGAGTAAGGTCCTGTCAATGTTATGGGTGCCAACTGTTAAGTATAAAAACGATAGCCCTCATTACTCACCAGTTTGTTGCACGTCTAAAGAGGCCTGTTTCAGCGACATGTTGCTGTCGTTGTTGCAGACGGCACCGGCGCTCCAGCGCGGCGAGCCCCAGCTGGACGACTCATTCTCGATGCGGATGGAAGGAATCAAGCGGAGCGGAGTTGCGGACTGTCTATCCAAACGCGGAGTTAGGTAGCGGAGCGGAGCGAGAAAGTAAGCGGAGCGGCGGAGCGAAAAAGTGTGCGGAGGCTAGTTGTGTTTTCGTCTCACGATTTCCCCGCTCCGCTTCCCCACTGCATCATTTCATTCCATTCCTATGACAGCTTAAAGGAGTCAAGCGGAGCGGAGTTGCGGACTGTGTCTGTCCATAGCCGCGGAGCTAGGTAGCGGAACGGAGAAGTATGCGGAGCAGAGTAGTTGCAAACTGTTTTTGTGAGGCCTCGAGCGCCCAATTATCATTTGATTTCCCCGCCTACGCTCCTCCCTTTGCTTTGGTATGAATTATTAAACTAGTTTGCAACTCGTTGTTTACTGAAGAGGAATGCAGATTTTTGCTTCCATATTGGTTCATTTTTACCTCGCTACGTTCCTGTGGACAACCTAAAAATACTGTTGTTTGTTCTTACCAGTCTGTGCACGTCTAAAGAGGCCTGTTTCAGCGACATGTTGCTGTCGTTGTTGCAGACGGCGCCGGCGCTCCAGCGCGGCGAGCCCCAGCTGGACGACTCATTCTCGATGCGGATAGAAGGAATCAAGCGGAGCGGAGTTGCGGACTGTCTATCCAAACGCGGAGCTAGGTAGCGGAGCGAGAAGGTATGCGGAGCAGAGTCGCAAACTGTGTTTATGTTTATAGCCGCGAGCACGCGACTTTTCAAATGATTTCACCGTTCCACGACCTTTCTCTGCGTCTATGGCAGCTTAACTACTGCAGGACTTCGAAACATTACGTAGTTTCAGTATCAGTCACCGTCACTCATGGCTTTGCGTGAGAGGGATGGCAACATTCAAAACTTCGGACAACGTTTTTCGAAGAATATGTATGATGTATGTTCTTACCGTCCGTGGGACGTCCATCTACAAGGTGGACCGACGACATCGTAAAGGTAGCAGGAGAGCGCTGGATGCAGGCCGCTACCAATCGATCAACGTGGAAAGCATTGGGGGAGGCCTATGTTCAGCAGTGGACGTCCTATGGCTGAAATGATGATGATGATGATGATGTTCATACCAGTCTGCTGAACGTCCAGCGAAGCTTGTTTCAGCGACATGTTGCTGTCGTTGTTGCAGACGGCACCGGCGCTCCAACGCGGCGAGCCCCAGCTGGACGACTCATTCTCGATGCGGATGGAGCCGATCTGGGACGAGACCGGGCTCGAGTCGTCTTTCTTCGACTGTGAGGGCAAAGAAATATAAAAATCTTTATAAATATTTTATATTTCACAGTTACAGCACAATTTGTTGTGTTGTGCGGGGAACATAGCTTGCAGAGCTGATGGCCGCTGAGACAGAAAATTTATCTAGTGGCGATCACGGTCCGGAAGACGTAGTGTAGGCAGACACCCCATGAGGTGGACGGGCGATATGGTGAAGGTCGGGGAAAATACCTTGGGGGAGGCCTTTGTACTCTGTGACCGCTACAAATCTACACTAATATTATAAAGAGGAAAATTTTGTTTGTTTGTTTGGTTGTAATGAATAGGCTCAAAAACTACTGGACCGTTTTAAAAAATTCTTTCACCATTCGAAAACTACATTATCCACGAGTAACATAGACTAAATTTTATTTTAGAAAAAATAAGGATCCGTAAAATATGTAGATAATGTAGTCCACGCGCGCGAAGCCGCGGGCGGAAAGCTAGTATGACAATAAAAGTTTGTCTTGCACCTTTCGGCAGGACTAAAGAGACCAGAGGGCTGGCTTAGTGTGAATTAAAAAAAATATATGAAAATTTTAGTTCTTGGAAGTTTCCGCTACCCTGTACAATTCGTCATACATTTAATGTCATTTTTTACGCGCTCACTAGTGACGACGTTTGATGTAAACTCACACTAAGTCCCCAGGATTCTGCCACTCACCTTCCTAAAAGACTCGCTGACGCTCAAGCTTTCATCGGTCTCCTGTATGATCTCATAATCCTCAAAATTGTAACTATCACAGGACACCGCCTCCTCCCCATCAGATGCGGATGTTGCGGCATCCGCTGGTTCGGTCAGGCGGACGCGACCAGGAGTATCACTAACCTTCCTAAAAGACTCGCTCACGCTCAAGCTTTCATCAGTCTCCTGTATGATCTCATAATCCTCAAAGTTGTAGCTATCACAGGAAACTGCCTCCTCCCCGTCGGATGCGGATGCGGACGCGGTCAGGACTAAGAGACCAGGAGTGTCACTCACCTTCCTATAAGACTCGCTCACGCTCAAGCTCTCGTCAGTCTCCTGTATAATCTCATAATCTTCAAAATTGTAGCTATCACAGGACACCGCCTCCTCCCCATCAGATGCGGATGCGGATGCGGACGCAGCGGCATCCGCTGGTTCGGTCAGGCGGACGCGGCCCGGACTAAGAGACCAGGAGTGTCACTCACCTTCCTAAAAGACTCGCTGACGCTCAAGCTTTCATCAGTCTCCTGTATGATCTCATAATCCTCAAAGTTGTAGCTGTCACAGGACACCGCCTCCTCCCCGTCGGATGCGGATGCGGACGCAGTGGCATCCGCTGGTTCGGTCAGGCAGACGCGGCCAGGACTGGTGGGAGACCACGAGTAGAACACCGAGTTTGATATCACGAAGCGACGGTCTTGGTGGCAGGGCAGGTCTGGAATAAATGAATGATGTAGTTGAATTGACCTAAAGCTCTTTTCAGCATTTTATCGTGTAATTTTAATTTAATGTATGACTCCGTGAGTTGGGGTCATAAGAAATAGACAGTTTGACACCATACCCCAATAATTCGAAACCACAACTTTTTTTAAAAGACCCTTCATTATGGTCTTAAAAACTTAATTTATTTTAAATTATCTGTAAATTACGATTTTTGTTCGCATTGTAATTGAAAAAAGAAGTTTGATTGAGTTGACAAAATAGTGACGTCACTTGCTTGTAGTGCCATACAAAATCTATGGGAGAGTTTCATTTTGACAGTTTTAAAAAGTACGTCAGTTGATTGGTGGTGTCAACATGTCTATTAAGGATACCATAAGGAGGAGACATTATAAAGAGTTTTTAGGAGATACATTTTCTTCGACAATAAGTGCCAAGATAGCCGTGTGATTCTGGCAGATTAAAATAGTCCTCCCCAATTTTTCACGTAGATATCATAAGAGGCAAACTAAGGGGAAATATGTGAATATTAAACCTCTCCGACGCATCAGGCCAACGTGAAGAGTGGAGGCCAAATACTCCCTATTTTCTCAAAAGAAGGTTGTCCTCCTGTAATAGAAACTAAATGACCTGCTAGCCTATCCAATGAAACGGAGCCGCGAGTTACTGTCCTAACTTGCTATAACTCGCTCGAACAATGCCTCTCCAGGTTCAAAGGGCCCACCAATTCTTCTTCCGTCTATTTTATACAGGATTTCTTCTCGCGGTCCTGGTGAAACAGGAAACTGTGTTCGCCTAAGGTCGCCTTCCTACAGTAGGGATTATCAGATACAGATAGATATAGCTCGCTCTCGAATGAGCCTCTCCGGATTCGAGGGTCCCACCAACCTCAAGTCCAGTTGTTTGAATAGAGGTTTTCTCCTCGCGATCCTGGTGCATGGAGGCCGCGTACCGGAAAACGCAGCGTGGGACGTCCACCTACAAGGTGGACCGACGACATCGTAAAGGTAGCAGGGAAGCGCTGGACGCAGACCGCTACCAATCGATCAACATGGAAAGCATTGGGGGAGGCCTATGTTCAGCAGTGGACGTCCTATGGCTGAAATGATGATGATGATGATCCTGGTGAAACAGGACCCTCGGTCCACCTAAGCGGGCTATAGTCTACTCCATGCTACTCTTTACTTACCATCGACACTCCAGTCCATATTATTAACTTCAGCTCTCATCTCCTGCAGAACCTCCTGCATAATTTGCAGCAATTCCTGTTTCTTATCCCCGTCAGAGAACTTCTCATTGATCGTCTCGTACAACTGCTGTTCTTGAGTAGCCACGTATTGTATTTTCTTGGGGACGACTTGTAACTCGCGGGCCATGTCGAAAGATGCTAGGATGAACTGCTGGAGCAGTTTGACGTGGTTCTGGAAGGTGCAAGGTTATGTAAAGCAGTTGCCAATTTTTAAGTTGACGAACTGAAGACTTTTTTAATGATTTTAATCGCGTTAAGCAAGCGTCAACTGGCAAGCGAAAGGTCGTGGGTTCGATTCCCGCCTTAGGCAGTTCGATTTTTTTCAAGTTGTTAATTTAAAATCGCGTAAAGTAAGATAACTATTTTCTAACACAGCCGTATGACAGCCGGCCACCTTTTCTAATTTATTTAGAACTTTACATTGTTGTTGTTGACTGATTTTAACTCGTGTCTGGGTAGGGAATTCTTGTTTAAGTACTACATAGATACAGGTAGATCCTTTTTATTATTATAATAATAATAATAATAATAATTCTTTATTTCTCACCATAGAACACAAATATTAACAATTATAATTGTAGGTATATACAAAATGCAACTATAGCTATGGTGGGTTGACACCTGAACTAGGATGAATCCTGTATCTCAGGTTATCAACCCTCCACCCCATAAAATGGTCTTACGTTAAGCCAATTACAATATCTGATAAAAATTTTAAAGAATTTACAATAATTGAATTTAAGAGGTAGATAACAAAAACGTCCGCAACCGGGCGTCCAGGTAAGTGGTGTATTCGAAAGTTAGTGTGTGGTACAAGTTATGGGTTGCTGACTATTTAACAATAAGTTGCTTAAGTAACAAATCAATGCACTTACTAACTAATAAACCTATGGTATATTGTGTTGTGTGGTTTTGTTGCGTTGGAATGTGTAGTGCGTGGTATGGTTTGTAAATGTAAAATAAATCACCGTTATAAAGGTGATTGTGATTAACAAGCGTTGGATGTGTGGATGTATTATGTCGGTTATGTGTCGTGAATTTATGTGTGTTTAGTGACAGTGTGTGATGTTGTGTGCATGAAAGAAAAGGATTTAATTTCATGGTAAGGGAAAAATATATTAAAATAACAATTACTGCAAAAGTAAGGAATTGAATATGTCAACCTGTTTAGGCAATCATTTTAAGTATATTTTCTGTTGCGTCATAACTAAGAGAAGTAAGAATATGTTTTAATTTTACCTTTAGACTCGTTCTATTCATTTTATAAATTTGGTTTGTGTCACTAAAGTGTCTATACAGGGATGGTCCAGTATAGAATAGTTGTCGTCGTGCGAATATGGAGTTGAAAATAGGCACAGGGGTACGTTTTCTTCTTTTGTATTGGAGCGACTGGGAGGGAACAAATGTCTTATGGTAACGAAGTACTGAGTGAAGAATAAAGAGTTGTCTGACCGTTAAAAGGTTGGCTTCCGTATACAGAGTATTCGTAGGGTATAGTCTTGGTTTACGTAACATCACTTTGATAACAGCTCTTTGCGCTCTCTCTAGCTCCAGAAGATGCGTTGCAGCAGCTCCGCCCCACACTGGTATACAGTATGTTAAGAGAGATTGGCAAAGAGCAAGGTATATTTTAGTAATGAGTACCGTGTCTGCTGATTCTCTAAGATTTCTAAAAATATGTAAAAGTTTGCGAACGCGATTACTGAGTGGTGTAATATGTGGTTTCCAATTCAAGTTTTTATCTATTGTAACTCCTAAGTATTTGTGTGTTTCAGTTTGTATAATATCGGGACAATTGCAAGGCGTGATCCTATCATTCGAACAATTAGCTACGTGGGCTTTGATATTGAATTCAGGGGGTGGTTTATTGACTTCAGAGATTCTAAAAGTAATACATTTTGTTTTCGGGACATTTATGGTTAGGAGGTTGTGATCAAGCCATTTAATTACTTTTACCAGACCACTTTCGGTTGATTTTTTTACCTGCGACCATGTTGCACCCCAGAAGATTAGGGCCGTGTCATCTGCGAAAGCTAATGTACTACCACTATCAATTTTGAGTTTGCACAGACTATTAACATAAGCCAGAAAAAGAGTGGGCCCTAGCGTGCTTCCCTGTGGGATGCCGTATGTCACAGCAAGAAATTAGTTTCATTTCATTTTAAAATTGGCTAGTTACTTCGCTAGTATTCGTACATTATTAAATCTATAAAACAGATCTACAAACCTCACTCAACCTAGTGCAATACTCCAGCAAATAACTTTGCAAACAATCCGTAGCAAACTTCACGGTGTTATTCAGTAGCGCCGTCCTGCTCTTCACTATACGATCGCTCTCTCCGTCCCGCTTACTCCTGGAGTCGGCGTTGAGTATGGCGTTTGCGATCGGCGGCGCTAAAGGCCGTTGTTCTGATGTGCGCAGGATTTCGCTGTCGTCTATTATTAGGGATTGGCTCTTTACGTAGTGTTTTGGGGTGGGGTTGGCTGGAAAGAGAAAGGATTGTGGTTGTTAATTGATAAGTGCCCCTTAAGGCTACGCTTTTTTATTAACGTTGAAATACATAAGTGCCAAAATAGTAGTCAAACTTGAACAAATATTTTTGATTCAAATCAAATTTTCAATGCCTGCGATGACAAGAACTTGTATCAGTGAGTCCCATTTAACACCTGATGTTTACCCAACTTTTCCTTCAATACCGGCAAAATACGAAGTATTTAGTATCCATATACTAAATCGTTGATATAGAAATAATTTTATACTGTATTAATTCCCAATTGTGTATTATTTCTATTGTCAGTCAAGTGTCTCTATAAAAACACTCACACATTAATTCCCATTGATCAAGTAAATCATTCATGAATGCGTTTTGTTCTTCGTTCAGTCTTCTGCTGTCAGTCGATTTCTTCTTTGGCCGCGGAGATTCTTCGGAATGTCTGTAATAAATAAATAAATAAGCATCCATTGTTATTCTTTTTTTTTACCAGCTTTTACCCGTGGCAACACCCGCGTTTATTTTGTCTGTCACAGAAAAAAAATATCACGAAGGTCCCTATTTCAAAAACCGGGATAAAAACAATCCTTTAATTTTAACATGGATGCAATCATCATCATTTCAGTCATAGGACGTCACAGCATTTAGGCCTCCCCCAATGATTTCCGTGTTGACCGGTTGGTAGTGGCCTGCGTCCAGCGCCATCCTGCTACTTTTATGAGATCGTCGGTCCACCTTGTGGGTCCTAGCTGGAAATTTCTACTCCGACAAACGTTACTTTGACATTACGTTACTCCGACACTACTGAATATCGACATGACTTTACTTCGACACTACACTACTCAGACAAAGGATATACGCTTTTGTCTATTTAGGTAGCCAGAAGTCCTACGCTGCGCTTTTGAAATGCAATTAAATATTCAAAAAAATTAACATATCTAATATCCTACCCCTTTTGGTGACTTAGATGGTGATCTTTTCTTTTAGTTTCATCTACATCCCTATCCTTGACTATAAGTTTGTCGTATCTTATTCAGCTGCCCCTCCAAAAAAACTTAACATGAGATTCGATACATTTCGAGCTAGACCGAACTCCGCTTCAAACGAAACCAGGAACTAATACAACCAATGCAACTCATCACACCGGAAACGAAAATCTAACTACAGTAAACGACAACAACATCTTACACAACAAAAACTCTCCCAATACGGCTGGTCACCGTGGGGGAAGTAGACCACCACCCTCCATCAAAATGATGGAGGAGGCTTTTACCCAAGTGGGGCCACAATCAAGAGAAATACTTAATTAATTTTAAATATAACTGTAATAACTGTGGATTTTTAAAGCTATAATAATAATAATATTCTACCCCATACCTTATAAGCTCCTGGTCTGACTCGGGCAACTCCTCAGCGGAGTACACGGCGTCTTCCGTGGACTCCGTGGCTTCTATGCACACCCTCACTCTGTCTTCCCTTCGGTTCCCTTCTCTGATGTCTCTGCTGTCAGAGAACAGCACGAACAGAACTTGGGAGTGCGGGTTGATGTCTTTCACTTGGTGGAGGTCTAGGCAGTTCTGAGAAGAAAGAATAAAATGATTACTATAGGTTTAAAGTCCGGTTGCCGAGCACGTAGAATTTCGTCCAATGACCCCAAGCTACCCATACTTATCGCTCGCGCGTAGTTATGTTGCTGTCACGCTCACACACTCACTGCGGGCGCCCGTCGCACAGTCGCGACAGCAATATAATTACGAGCGAGCAATAAGGATGGGTAGATTGGGGTCATTGGACGAAATTCTACTTGCTCAGCGACCGGACTTTAGCACTTAACTTACTTAGTGCCTAAGATATGGGAGCGGCACGGGAGGGTGATTTTGTGACGGTCAAACGTCAGCGAAACTCCAAATCCATTGAAAACACTCAGAAAATACTCATGGGTGAAAATACAAAGAAAGAAATATCTCACTAAAGATTTGGCCGTAAGGATACTATCCGAAGCAGTTAATCTGTTTAAAAAAAAAGTTTTGTATGCCCTGTCACGTCATAATATGTCAATGTCACCCCTCCCTTGCCACTTTCATATCTTAGGCACTGAGTTAATCACTAGACCTAACGTAGTAATTCCTTTACATTGTGTCTAATAATAAAAGTATATTTTGTTTTCAATAAAGTATTTTTATTGAATGTAGGAGGAGTGGTACAATCACTTAGTCTTGTAAATTAATATTTATGTGCTAATAGGGTCCCGGGACGTGTCGTCTTGACTTTTGGAAAAAGTTATCTCGATTCCCGGAACTTTTGAGTCCTGGTGTCATGGTTGTCAATATTGTATTGTAACTTGCAACCCGTTGCGGCTTTGCACGGGTATTAGACCTTATTATTAGGCCATCAGAGTTTAGAGAACTGCTAATTTTAATTAAAAGGGAATTGCTATTCCTTGTAGTACGATTAATCGAACCTACAGGAAAAAAGTACAATCGGACCACGTGACCACCAAAATCTACAAATGTTTGTTCCAAAATCGTACCTTTTAAAACCGTTAAGATAAAATACTTCAGTCTGGCAACACTATACATACCTCTGACGTAAACACAGCCGGCTCCCCGCCTCCCTTCCACGGTCTTTCCTCCACCACCTCACTTTTATCACTTTCGCCACCCTCCCCGTTCTCCCCACTGTCACAACTCAACCGGGTCATATTATACAAGTTGAACGAACTCCAAAAGTCCTCCTCGCTCCGTGACGTCACCATATTCGACACAAAACTATCACTGAACACATTCTTGCCGATTCTGTCCACCGCATACAAATACACTGGATTGAAATTCTTAAGTATTAAGTCCCTTTTCGAGTATAATTCGGAATGTAAGTGTTTTAAAGTCTGTAAGTTGTGGCAGGTGTCGTGGTCGATATCTGGAGGCACGATTATGCGGAGGCCGTCTTTTAGGAAGGGGTTGTTCAGTTCTATTTCCAGCATCGTGGCTAAGTCTGTGTGGTCTTGGCGGACGAGATCCTGAAAGTAAAGGAAACAGATTTCATAGTTGGATAGTTAGTCCCTAAGGGAGCTTCTTTGCGAGATCGAATCAGAAATGAGGAAATCCGTAAACGAACTAAAGTCGCTGACATAGCCCGACGGATTAGCAAGCTGAAGTGGCAATGGGCAGGGCACATAGTACGCAGAACTGACGGCCGATGGGGCAGCAAGGTTCTGGAATGGAGGCCGCGTACCGGAAAACGCAGCGTGGGACGTCCACCTACAAGGTGGACCGACGACATCGTAAAGGTAGCAGGGAAGCGCTGGATGCAGGCCGCTACCAATCGAGCAACGTGGAAAGCATTAGGGGAGGCCTATGTTCAGCAGTGGACGTCCTATGGCTGAAATGATGATGATGATGATGATGATGAAGGGAGCTTCCAGACGAGCGACAGTATATCGGCGACTGTATGCGACTTCAGTCGGCGACGACGTATTCAAATTAGGCGACCGTTACCGACGCATCACGAATACCGTCGATGGTCGCCGACAGTCGCCAATGCATCGGAACTCTCGAAGACGGACAGTGACTAATGTATAGTCAGAGTGTCAACATGTCATGACAGCGAAAGGCGCGAGTCAGAGACTATCGCCGACAGTCGCCTACCGCCCCCTACAATATCTTGAACAGTCACCGAGATAATGTCGCTCGTCTGCTCTCTAACAAGAAATTAAGGTAGTGATAAGAGCGAGCGAGATAGCCGCGCATTTTCTGAGTGTCTCTCTTTGGCGAGGCACTGATGCGTTAACCGTGCGGTTACGGTTTGGTGCAAATGTACGAGAACAGCCCAGCAACCGTGCAATGAGGGCTATCGTTTTAGCGCTCACCAGTTAGCGCCACTGTAGAGTAAGGTCCTGTCACTTGCTAGTAGCGAAGACAGTGGCACCAACTGGTGAGCGCTAAAGTGGTAGGAGGACCATCGCATTTGCACTCATCAAGATGGCGCCACTGTAGAGTAAGGTCCTGTCAATCGCCAGGGGTGCCAACTGTTAAGTATAAAAACGATAGCCCTCATTATCGCTGTCTGAACCAGGCCTTAATGATGTTTATAATTGAAATAGTTAAATTGAATTAATGACATAATGGTTTGAGATATTGCGAGAGTACAGGTGTGATGCTGATAAGCGGGGGCATACAAAGGTTAAGCAAGTTCCAAGGTACAATTTCTATCAAACTCGACCTTCAAAAAAAGACAATCTTTTAAGAATTCCGATTGGCTTTTCGGCCTTCTTAAAAAAAACCTTATTTGGGGCTGATTTTTCAATCGTCAGATATCTTTTAAATGAAGAATAACCTTGTCATTTTGACATATTTCCCATACTAAAACTGTCAATGTGCTAAATTATTCTTCAGTTAATCAGCCCTTAGAAAGATAAAATGTATATTTAGTTCAAAATCATCAGAATATACAAATGTGTGTACTGGCGTACATGAAGTTTTTTTAACCGAAATGGCAACCACTCAGCATGTGTCATGCTCTATCTATAGGGTCTATGGTAGAACTAGAACCTAGAACATAACGTATTTAGATAATTCATTAGAGTCATTTGTATTAGTTTTTCTCACCTGAATCGGCAGCGTCTCCCAAGGTCTCTTGTTGCACTCCAAGTCCTCAACCAGCTCGAATTCGGAGTTCCCAAGAGTTAGGTGTACTTGGGTCGTAGCCCCGTATTGGATTCGCAACTGGAAACAAAAAAAACTGTATAGGCATTATGCTTATCAATTTGATGTGCGAGGGAAGTAAGATTTCAGATGTCATTTTGTTTCTGGCTGTGGAGTGCGAGTGAGTTGGCTTGTGGGAAATGATATATTTTTATCAGACGCTTATGACTAGTCATAGTCGACGTCATTAAACAACAGACTAACTTATAAAGGTAGCAAGAAGGCGCTGGATGCAGGCCGCTACCAACCTGCCAATCTGGAAATCGTTGGGGGAGGCCTATATTTAACAGTAGACGTCCTGTGGCTGAAATAATGATGATGATACCAAGTTGAGGCTTACCCATCTGCAGCCAATGGGAGTTCGTTCCGGCAGTAGCCGCCGGCCGATCAAGCGTTCTCACCGCTGCAAATCCTGTGTAGCTAGGATCTACAGCTTGACCGCTATTAAAAACCCAACCACTGAAGGTCTTTGGACTTAACCATCTGCAGCCAATATTAGGTCGCCCCCTGCTGGCTGCCATTCCTGTGTAGCCAGAAACTACAGCTTGACCGATAATAAAACCCAACCAGTGAAGGCCCAACCCGCCTGCCAAGCGTGGAGATTATTACAAAACTCTCCACTATAGTGGAGGAGGCTCATAGTCCAGCAGTGGACTGTAAAGGGCTGTTGATGAATGAATGAATTGGACTTACCCATCTGCGTCCAATGGGGGGTCATCCTCTGCTGCAACTTCTGCCTAGCCAGGATCTATAGATTGACCGCCATTTATTGGAATATGAACATAAACCTGCGTGTAAAAAAACAAAACGTCGAAGCGTTTTGTTATTGGACGACTCGCTCGCCTCTAGCGCCCTTTTTATGAACTAATATCTTATGTCACTCTCGATAACGTAAATTCAGTTGATTTGTACTTTTTCCATTTACAATATAAACTAGTAATTACTTTCTAACCTTTGTTTTACTTATATCAGGTTATGGGCCTATGATACGTTAAAATCAATAATAGTGAAACTCCGTTAGTAAAAAGTTCTAGTTCCGCGAAGTGTTCTCTCTGATTTTTAGGTAGCCATCATTACAAAGCAATTTTTGAATTTGCTCCGACGTAAAATGGCTATGAATAACGTCCAAATAGACAAATTATTGGGGCGAGAGAATTACTGTACATGGAAATTTGCAGTACAGACATTTTTACAACACGAAGAGTTGTGGGAATGCGTTGAACCTGCCGATGGCGTAACGGTAAATCCGAAGCTAGATCTCAAAGCAAAGACCAAGATAATTCTACTTGTGGACCCGGTAAATTATATACACGTCCAAGATGCTCAAACTTCCAAAGAAGTATGGCAAAATCTACGAAACGCTTTTGAAGATTCAGGTTTAACAAGAAAAGTGGGGTTACTCCGTGACCTGGTCAATACCACATTAGAAGGATGTTCTAATATAGAAGAATATGTCAATAAAATAGTAAGCACCGCTCACAAATTGAGAAACATTGGATTTAATGTCGATGATGAATGGTTGGGCACGTTGATGTTAGCAGGTTTGCCGGAACAATACAAACCTATGATCATGGGATTAGAAAGCTCAGGCATAAAGATAAGCACAGACTCAATTAAAACAAAACTCATGCAAGAAGTTAAGGAGTCTAATGTCTCTGTTCTTTATACAAAGCACAAATCTACCCTCCGACAAAATTATAACAGCAATCAGAATAATAAACCAGCAGGCCCCCGTTGCTACAACTGCAATAAGTATGGACACATGAGTAAGTTCTGTAATAACAAAAAGAAGAATAATAATAATAATAAAGGTTTTGCAGCAGTATTTTCAGCAGCTCATGAAAATATGAACAGTGTGGAATGGTATGTAGATTCTGGAGCATCTTTACATATGACTAACATGCCTGACTGTATGTATGATGTCCGGGCACCTCCGATACAAAATATAAAGGTTGCTAACAATACATCAGTTGCCGTGGAGAAGATTGGTAATGTTAATCTGGATTTGATTGGTGAAAATGGCAAGATAAATCACATACAGGTGAGAGATATTTTATATGTTCCACAATTGAGCACTAACTTGTTGTCTGTCAGTCAGTTGGTAAAAAATGGCTGTAAAGTAATATTTCATGAAGCTGGCTGTGAAATATATAATTCAGAAAAAACATTAGTAGCAACGGCTAGGCTGATTAATAATATGTACAAATTGAACACTGTCAAAGGAAATGCATATTTGTCAACTTCACATGAACAGAATATAGATGTATGGCACCGTAGAATGGGACATCTTAACTACAATGATGTTAATAAATTGCCATTGTGTACAGAGGGTGTAAAAATAATGAACACTAATGACAGTAATAATAATAATTGCATTCCATGTTTGAAAGGTAAACAGACAAGACTTCCTTTTAAAAATATAGGCTCCAGGGCTACTGCACCTCTTGAACTGATACACTCAGACTTGTGTGGACCCATGGAAACGCCATCTATGGGTGGAGCCAGGTACTTCATCACTTTCATAGATGATTATTCAAGAAAAGTTTCAGTATATTTTCTAAAAAATAAAACTAATATTAAAGAAGTTTTTGCAATTTACAAGAAAGAGATGGAAAATCAATTAGACTGTAAAATAAAAATTCTACGCACTGACAATGGCTTGGAATATATTAATAATCAAATGTCAATATATTTGGCAGGTACAGGTATCAAGCATCAAACGACCGCACCATATACGCCGGAGCAAAATGGCCTCGCCGAGCGGATGAACCGCACTCTCGTGGAGCGTGCCAGATGCATGTTGTTCGATGCTGGACTCCCGAAACAGTATTGGGCAGAGGCAGTGGAGACAGCTGCTCATATAATTAATCGTTCTCCGACTCGAGTTCTTGACTACGTGACACCACTGGAGAAATTGACAGGTATTAAACCAAATATTTCTCATTTACGAATATTTGGCTGTAAAGCTATGGTTCACGTGCCGAACAAAAAACGATTAAAATGGGATTCAAAGTCCACAGAAATGATTTTTCTTGGATATTGTGAGAATACTAAAGGATATAGATTAATGAACCCAATTACTAAGAAAATTACAAGAAGCAGAAATGTCACATTTATTGAAGACTGTCTCTATAATAAGAATGAAAGTATAAACAATAATAATAAATTACAGATACCTGTGCCATTGACGGAAAATATACAGATTCCATCCACTCAAGAAAACTCTACCCCTGTTTGCGATAACCAGACTGGCTCTACATCTAACTCCGACGAGAGTTTTGACTCTACAGTGGAGGTAGCTGAACAAGATACAACCTATGAACCTAGCACTGACTGCTCATTTGACTCTCCGAACCGATTCATAAACTTGAGGCCTCGCCGAAGGCAGCCCATTAGTGAAGAAGAAGACTCAAATCATGCATGTTTGGCGATAAGTCAGGATCCAACAACTGTTGAAGAAGCAATGTCTTGCGCAGAATCTAGTCATTGGAAGAAAGCCATGGAGGATGAGTATAAATCTCTAATGAAAAACAACACTTGGGTTTTATGTGACTTACCTACTGGCAAAAAAGCTATATCCTGTAAATGGGTCTTTAAGACCAAAAGAGATGAGAAAGGAAACATAGCAAAATACAAGGCGAGATTAGTCATAAAAGGATGCGCTCAAAGAAGAGGATTGGATTACAATGAAATATATTCACCGGTAATTAGATATACATCCCTGCGGTATTTGTTCGCATTAGCTGTGAAATATGATTTGGATATTCACCAAATCATATAAACAGGGCAGATATGTACCATCCTAGACCGCATCCCACTTAACATCAGGTGCGATTGTGGTCAAATACCTGCCTTGTTATGCATAAAAAAAAAAAAAAAAAAAAAATGGACGCCGTGTCTGCCTTTCTGCAGGGTGATGTAGAGGAAACTATTTATATGTCACAACCACCAAGCTTTGAAGAAAATAATACACAAGTATGTTTATTAAAGAAATCGCTTTATGGATTAAAGCAAGCCAGTAGACAGTGGAATAAGAAATTGGATAATACACTAAAAGAAATTGGCTTGACACAGTCATTACTTGATCCCTGTATTTACTATAATATAGAAAAAGAAGACATAACTTTCTTAGCTGTGTATGTGGATGACCTAATTTTATTTACAAGCTCTGTGAAAACTAGAAATCACATAAAAGAAAAGCTACTTTCCAATTATGAAATGAAGGATTTGGGAGAACTAAAATATTGTTTGGGTTTTCATGTGTACAGAAACAGAAAACAAGGAACTCTATGTATGTATGTAGATCAGAAGCAATACATTCAGAACATACTAACCAAATTTGGAATGTGTAATTGTAAGAGTGTGAAAACACCTATTGATCCAAAAACAAAGTTTAACATGAATAAAGAAGAAAATTCAACGGTTGATACAACTTCATATCAAGAAATAATTGGCTCGTTGTTGTATTTATCGCAAGGGACTCGCCCAGATATATCCTATGCTGTAAACACTCTAAGTAAATTCAACTCAAAACCAGAAATGCAGCATTTGGTGGCGCTGAAACGAGTGTTAAGATACCTGAAATATACAGAAAATTATGCGTTAACTTATAAACAAAACATTGATGAGAAATCAATACATGGTTACTGTGATGCAGATTGGGCCAGCAATGAAGATGACCGAAGATCATGTACTGGCTATGTATTTCTATTTCAAGGTGGAGCAATCACATGGAACTCACACCGACAACAAACTGTTGCGTTATCCACCACCGAAGCCGAATACATGTCACTATCCAGCTGCACTCAAGAGGCTATGTGGCTAAGACAAATGCAAGAAGAGTTTTGGCCTTACTGCTCTACCATACCTGTCTTAATTTTATGTGATAACCAAAGCGCTATTAAACTTGCAGGTACTGAAAATTATCATTCCAGGTCCAAGCATATAGACATACGACACCATTTCGTCCGTAATAAGGTACAATTGAAGAAAATTGACATCAAGTACATTCAGTCAAGCGAGATGGTGGCAGACTCGCTGACTAAAGGGACTCCGCAACTGAAGCTGGACTACTGCTCTACAAAAATGGGTTTATGTCCAAGGGAGGATATTGGAATATGAACATAAACCTGCGTGTAAAGAAACAAAACGTCGAAGCGTTTTGTTATTGGACGACTCGCTCGCCTCTAGCGCCCTTTTTATGAACTAATATCTTATGTCACTCTCGATAACGTAAATTCAATTGATTTGTACTTTTTCCATTTACAATATAAACTAGTAATTACTTTCTAACCTTTGTTTTACTTATATCACCATTAAAACCCAATCAGTGAAGGCCTTTTTGGACTTACCCATCTGCATCCAATGGGAGGTCACCCCCTGCTACAACTCCTGTCTACCAAGGATCTACAGATTGACCGCCATTAAGACCCAACCAGTGAAGACTTTAGCAATTACCCATATGCATCCAATGGGAGGTCATCCTCTGCTGCAACTCCTGTCTCAGCCAGAATCTACAGCTTGACCGCCATTAAAACTCAACCAGTGAAGTTTTTTGGACATACCCATCTGCAGCCAATGGGAGGTCACCCCCTTTTTTTTTTTTTTTTTTGTACGTGGAAAAAATGCATAAAACTGCATACCCGCCGCTGTGGTCAGGCGACGGGTTATGTGGGGCTCTCCATGCCAGAAGGGCAAGGCCTACCCACTAAAACAACCACGAATGTCCTTCTTTCTGGGCATAGGGGAAATGCCGGTATAGCGAACCTTGTCCCGATTTCCGCCTATGCCCAGTTTGTCCAGCAGTGCGGACCCACCTTTTGTGCCACGGACATCGAGTGCGCTTTCGCGCATACTATGTACAGAACTATACAAACATACAGAATATTTACAATAAGATATTATTTACAATAACAATTATTTACAATAAGATCCAGTCAACAGGTGTAAAGAGCCTGTCGACTGGCGCTCATCAGTCCTCTCCTAGTAAACTATCAGAGACGGCGCGCAAAAGCCCGCCGCCTCTGGCCCACCCTCTTGCGGCGTATGGGATCGGCAGAGGGATCCTCCTCCCTTTCCCGTTCCGCTGCCTCCTTTGTGGCAATCACAGCTTCGCAGAAAGCCTTGACCGCGTCCCATCCTGGTTTGCTGCCAACCATGGCCTTGATCATTGCCGGCAGTGTAATGTCCAATCCGATTGCCGCTTGGAGCCTGGCTCGTTGCGGCGCCCACGCGGTGCACACCTCAAGCGTGTGCTCCGCCGTATCTACCGGGTCATCGCATTGGTGACACGCGGTGGTCCTCTCGCGACCGATGCGGTGCAGGTATTTCCCGAAACAGCCATGTCCGGTCAGAACCTGCACCATCCGGTAAGTGAGAGGACCCTCTCGTGCCTCCAGCCATTGTCTTAAACAGGGCTGCAATGCGGTGACTGTGCGGTGTCCTGCGCTAGGCTCTGCTAGCCAGTCTGCCCACTCATCGATGATTGCTTCGCGCGCCTCCTCACGCCAGTGCTCGACCTCGCGAGGTGCTGGAGGGTTACCGCTGCTCCTCGCGGCAGCGGTTCGGTGGTATACCTCTGCCAGCACCTCTGCCTCTAGCTCCCACGGGGGAGTACCTGCCAGTGCACACGCAGCCTCACGGGAGACCGTGTTGTATGCGCGTACTAATCTTTTGGCCATAATGCGTTGTGGCCTCCTCAGAGCCGAGATGTTTTCCCTTCCTAGGGCGTCTACCCAGATGGGTGCTCCATACAGGGCCATAGATCTTACGACCCCTGCAAATAGACGGCGGCATCCCATGTGTGGGCCTCTCAAATTGGGCATAATCCGGCATAAAGCCCCGGAAACTCTAACTAACTTCGGGGACAGAACCTTGAAGTGAGCCTTAAAGTTCCACCGGCTGTCGAGTATCAATCCAAGGTATTTCATGGTAGACTCGACAGCGATGGAGATGCCACCCACGACAATTTCTGACCCTACTGGGGGCCTTTTGCGTGGCCCATGGAAGCAGATGGCCTCTGACTTGTGCAAGGCCACCGTGAGACCAAGGCGTCTGATACGTCCGACGACTTCCGCTACTCCTGCCGTTGCGCGAATCGCCGCTTCCCTATAGGTCTTATCTTTGGCTATAACTAACGTGTCGTCTGCATAGCAGACGATCTTGATGCCGGGCAGCTGATTTCCTCTGATTGCCCAGTCATAGCCGATATTCCACAGGAGCGGCCCTAGAACCGACCCCTGTGGAACACCGCACTCTACTGGCCTTCGGCCCCACCCGTCAGCCGTCGGAAAGATCACCTCTCTGTCTGCTAGGTAGGCCCGGATAATGTTTTGTAAGTATTGAGGGACCCTATGGTGCTTCAGAGCCTCCTCTATGCAACTGTGGGGGATACTATTAAAAGCATTGGCGATGTCCAACGATACCGCCACAACGCTGCCCCCTCTAGCCACCTCTCGCTCGGCGACATTCTTAACTTCGGCTATGGCGTCCACTGTGGACCTGCCATGCCGAAATCCGTACTGGTTTGTGGCCAGATTTGGCCCTATCTCTTCCAAATGCCTGATGAGACGGACAGCAATGACCCGCTCGAAGAGCTTTGCCGCCTCATCCAACAGGACAATGGGTCGATACGCCGACGGGGAGTCCGTAGGCCGACCCTCTTTTTTTAGGAGGACGAGCTTTCCTATCTTCCATTGTAGTGGAAAAATTCCTCGGCTCAGGCAAGCCGTCAGCAGCGCTCGAAACCGCGGCTCCAGCCCGTTTTTTAGGGCGAGCACGAGGGCCTTCCCTGGCACTCCATCCGGTCCAGGAGCGGTTTTCTTTGCCTGAAGGCGCAGAATCGCCCCTCCTAGTTCTCCCTCTGTGACGTCAGGGGCTTCACCCGTATCTGCCTCAGCCGCACTGTACCTTACCGGCGGCGTGAAATCCGGTCTTGCTGGAAAAAGGGCCTGAACGACAGCACCAAGAAGGCCAGGGTCCATACTGGTAGTTATTGGAGGAGCCCATGGACGAAGTTTACTCATGACGAGCTTATAGGGCCTCCCCCATGGATCCTGTTTCAGGGTGGAGAGGAGCTCCTCCCAGGCGGCGTTTTTAGCCTCCCCTATCGCACCCCGCAGCTCCTTTTTGGCACTTTGGTACAATCCGTACAGCGGGGCGTCCTGCGTCTCGTCTCTGCGTTGTCTTCGACGGTGTCTAGAGTAACGGCGTCTGGCCGTGACACAAGCCTCCCTTAGTTGAGCCAGCTCAGGGGACCACCAGTACACGCCTGTGCGTGACGGCAACTTCCCTACTCTGGGCATTGCCGCATCGCACACGCGTGACATGGCCTCACGGAGCCAATTGACTTCGCTGCTGGGCTCAGTTGCGTCCGACCACGGCGACCAGCTTTCTATCAGTGACGCAACTGCTAAGGTGTCTCTGTCCAGTTTCTTCAGAGCCCATCGTGGACCCGTCGTCTCTGGGGAACGGTTCGAATAGCTCGGGACGGTGAACCGGAGGGGGGAAATGTCGAAGCATATGTACCTATGATCCGACAAAGTCTCGACCTCCTCCAGCACCTCCCAGTTCTGTACCCGGCTCGCCAGGGCGGGAGTTGCGAACGTGATGTCCACAACTGAGCCACCCTGCATCCGCACGCACGTGTTGACCGTTCCCCTGTTTACAATCACCAGGCCGTTTGACATGAGCCATTCCTCTAGTAGCTCGCCTCTTACATCCGTTAATCGGGATCCCCAGGCCGTAGATTTGGCATTAAGGTCACCCATTACTACAGTATGATGTGGGCAGCCCCAGCCAGATGTAAGGGATCCTATCTCTGCTAAGAATATTTCGAATTCCGCGATAGAGCGGTTCGGTGAAAAATATCCTCCTATTACAACAATGTCTCCAACCAGGACGGCAACACATCCACGACCTCTTCGAACTTTTTTGAAAGGGCCAGAGTTGGCTGCCGTGTTAGTAATGACTACTACCTTCTCGTCGGTGTCGCCAGCCCAGTCATCCCGCTTGTGGATGAGGTAGGGCTCGGATACTACACATATTTGGGTCGACCACTGTGCCATGCTCTGGTGTAATAGATCCTGAGCCCTAGCACAGTGATTGACATTCGCCAAAAGAAATTTGGATGCCATCTTATTCGCCGGCCATTTCTACCTCCTCGGGCCCCTCTTTGGAGTGAGATGGCTTTGGCTGGTCTTTTGCACTTGCCGCCGCTCTTCTCCCAACCTTTATACCCGGGGCTTTACAGGCCTTTGTGCCTATGCGGTGCCCCGCCGGTTTCTCTGCAGCTGCGCACACTGAGCAGTGGGGCTCGTTAGAACACGCTGCTGCTTTGTGGCCCAGTTGTCCGCATCTAAAGCACTGCCGGCTACGGTCCACCTCAGCCGGACATACTGCTTGTACGTGCCCGGCCTCAAGACACCGAAAGCATCGCAGTTCTCTTGTCGGTAGGAGTCTCACCCTAGCGGCAACCCAACCCACCAAAAGGCGACCCTCCAGCACCAATTTTGCCGCTGCAACTGGGCAGCTAACCCACGAAGTGAAGAGACCAGTGTGGTCACGACGCGGGGAGCCAACCTTGACCTGTTCGGCCGGGCAACCTCCGACCTTGACCACCGCACCTTTTATTTCCTCTGCTGTGACGGAGTCGTCTAGGCCTGACACTCTAAGATTCGAGCATTTAACAGGTCTTGACACTCGTATCTCGTTCTCATTATATATAGTCTTAAGTTTTGACCTGCTACAACTCCTGTCTACCAAGCATCTACAGATTGACCGCCAATAAGACCCAACCAGTGAAGACTTTAGGAATTACCCATCTGCATCCAATGGGAGGTCTATCCGGCAGCAGTTGTCTTCCCAGCAAGTTCGATCATTGAAGATCATCATCGAAGATTGCTATAGGACTCACTCATGTGCATGGGTCTATATCCACCTCTCGTTTCCACCGCTGCAACTCCTGTCTTGCCAGGATCTTGAGCTGCCCGATTTCTGGCACTGCTGTAATGCTGTTTGACTTACCCATCTGCATCCAATGGGGGGTCGATCCGGCAGCAGTCGTCTGCCCAGCAAGCAGTGCAGCAGCCGCGCCCGCGCCTCTGCTGTTGTTCCGAGCACTACCAGCGCTGTCAACCGGCTGGAGAGCTGCCCGATCTCTTGCACTGCTGTTAGGATTTCTGGATCTAGATGGGAAAGTGTGCATGTTAAAAGCGTCGTAGATTCAATATCAAGAAGAAAGTGCATATACGAGTATTAACGATCCTATATCTGGTTATTCACGGTATCTTTTTGGTTCCTAATAACTTTACATTATGATCGCAATAAAGATATTAAAGGTTGATAATAATTAACTTAACAGAACTGTATATTATGTTCAGACTAATTCACATCATAAAGGCGCTGGACACAGGCCACTACCAACCGGGCAGCATGAAAAGCATTGGGGGAGGCCTATGTTCAGCAGTGGACGTCTTATGGCTGAGATGATGATGATGAATTCACACCAGGTACAACAATGTGCTCTAAAACTGATCTAAAACTTCCAATCATCTGTTCTTCTTTGCAGCGCTGCGTGACAAATCGTAACATAGTGAGACAGGTGACACTTGGTGGACTGACAATGACAATCTGAAGGTCTCGAGAAAGTTTCTCGGAGAAACAATTGGATGTGAGCAGAGCAAGACCGGTCGTTGTAGAAATCCTTAGGGGAGACCTTTGTCCAGCAGTGGACATCATTACAAAAGGGTAATCTTGTACCCGACTTGTACCGACGTCGAGCTATTGTAAACTCAGCCACGAAATTCCAATCGACCAGCAGATCAAGCGCCGCAAGTGGAACTGGATTGCCCACACTCTCCGAAGGGACCCCGATCACATCCCTAAGCAGGCTCTGGAATGGAACCCCCAAGGAAGACGCAAACGTGGTCGCCCCAAGCAAACTTGGCGGCGCACTGTAGCAGACGAGTCGAAGAAAATCGGCAAGACCTGGAGCGAGATCAAGCGAGAAGCTCAAGACCGAACGGGATGGAGGACTGTTGTGGACGCCCTGTGCCCCATCTAGGGGACATAGGACCTTAAGTCAAGTAAGTCAATCTTGTACCAGGCCTCTTCATCTCCGCGAGTTTACATCGAAAACAAAACACGCACGATGGCCCCACCTACAGGATACTATTCGACAAGGCCTCACATACGAGCGAACATTGACTCACGCACGCGTATTCTTGTGTATGATGGAAGAAAATAAAGAAAATGGTGTACGAAATACTGTGCAGTATTTAACTGCCTAAATAATAATAAAAACACAGAATGTACTTTTAAGTTGCCTTAAGACACTGAGAGGAAAATAAGTAGTTTATATTATTCATGATAATTCATGCTAAATCATGTATTTCCTCCGCCATTTTCCGTAGTTTGGCACCCACGTCACATCATCTTACCGAAGTCAGCCCTAGCTTCGGCGCAGTGCCGATCACTGACGTTTGTCAACAAAATGGTGCTTGACTCTTGAGACAGGCTAAATTACACCATATTGTAAATGACATTGAGCATTAATTTTTTTAAATACCTTCGCGAAGTAAAACTTTTGTACGTAGTACTTATTATTATTCTGTGCTTGTACCCACCATAGTGCAGGATGTCTGCCACGTCGTGCAACGCGCGTTGCGTGTCGCGCACCAGCCCCCGTAGCGTGCGCGCGCGACCCGCCACGCGCCGCGACCACGCGCCGCCGCCTGCCATGACGTCACCATGCGATTTAACCTGTAAACCAACAAGAGCTTAGCGAGGCCTGCTTCACGTGTTGAAACCTCCGATAACCTATTGGCGGATGTAGGTACACTAATAATAGTGTGAACACCATCTCGGTTACTTTCTCCTCTCTTCTCGCGTGCGTCACCCATACTTCGGTCTGCGGGCTAGCGCTTTGACTTGGCCAATTGGCCGCATAGTGTACATCCGCCATATGACCCGCAATACACGGTCAACTTGAAACAACTTGTAACGACAGCTTCAAGCTGCGACTGCATAGCAAACTACAGTATTCTACGGAACCGCTCGCGCTCGAGCAGTTGTGACTATTTCGGGCGGTTAGCAGCAAGGAAGACCCGTTTATTAAAAAAATAATTAAACTACACTATGACTGTATGTTGATCACTCACTGGCTAACTGCTCGAGCTGTCCATGTATGGCGGACCTATTAGGAATTTATTTAACTCCCGTATTCACAAACGATGCTTGCTCAAGTGAAGCAGCAAATCGAACGCACAGCGTTGAATAGAGCTCTGTGATTGGTTCGTGTGTCACTCTGTGCGTCCACGCGCACTGTGAGACCTCATAATAATGTTTGTGAATACGGGCGTAAGTAACAGATAGTCATCAAATCATTATTCGAAAGACAGGAACTTAAAGTTTTCCATCATCGGACAAGATAATAATTAAAAATAACGTTCTCCTTAGGTACACTCAAACAGGTAGTCATGCAAATGTAGTAAGTCACCACGTTATTTAGTATTTTTGCTATACGAGTATTTAGGACGTGTATAAGTGCCCTGGATTAGGTAGGCCCTGTTACTGAATAAACTATTCAATTTGATTTAAATTCTTCCTTCCTTGTATTTAGACCTAAAAATGTCAAAAAAAACTTGCGGACGCTCAAAAAACTAACCAGCATCCTGTATTTGTTTGACCGCGTGTCAATTCATCGAATGGACATGATTAGGTTTTTTTCTCTATTTACGAAGCTCCTAACTTTTCCACTCTACATACGAGTAATTGTTATTCAATTTTATCAGTAGGCCCGACTTGTGAGTTCAATGATCAAGCGTATAAAGCATCGCAAATTAATTACAACGATAATGTCATCGACACTCTGTCTGTAGAAAGTTTTGCGGTCGAAAATAGGCCAGTGGTATCTGTAATATAACGCGTATCTAACACAAGGGAAACCTTAACAAAATGGTGTTTTTAGAAGAACCGTAGGTGACAGACTGACTGACAGACTGACATAGTGATCTATCAACACACAGCTCAAAACACTGAACGGATCGGACTGAAAGGCATCCGCTAAAAAAGGATTTTACGAAACTCCACCCCTAAGGGGGTAAAACGGGATCCACGCGTACGAAATCGCGGGCGGCCGCTAGTTTACTTTATAAGAATGGAAAAGTCCATAGCTGACCATGATCGATTTTTGGTGTTACATTGGATAAGTATGAACGGATCACTGCACACACTTCAATGGCTTCAATAAATTAGGTCGTCTGTCCACCACGCAGGTCCGATATCATTTTTCAATTCATTTATTTTGTAAGTAGGCTTTTCAATACTAGGAAGTTTTACACGTCCCAGTATTAGTACTTTAACTCTACCACTAACTTTAACCGCCTCTGTGGTCTAGTGAAGACCACCTGCTTCAGACGCAGAGGTCCCGGGTTCGATTCCCAGTAGGGGCAAATTTTTCTGTTCGGTTTGGTTGGTGGTAGGGCTTGTTCTAAGTCCGCCTGGCTAGCTACCACCATCTTACCTAAGTCTGTCACTAAAACAACAATGTTAACAGCATTGTTGTGTTCCGGCAGTTAGAGGTAAGATAACCAGTTCCTCCGTGGTTGAGGATTCCGGGTGAAATTCGCTTCCACCTTCGGCCTGATCGTCACTTACCATCAGGTGAGATACAGGCCAAGAGCTTCCTCGTTGTGGATAAAAAAAACTACTTCGGGACAATAAATGGGCCCGTGCGAGAAGAAGCGATGCAAGATAATAAAATATTGATTGAAGGGTAAATAATAAAACTTATATAACATCAAACACTGGAGCAAAATAACAAGATAGTAACGGAGAAAGATAAAAGAAAGTAGTTATTAAACTGCAAAATGGCCGTGACCTATTGGCGATATGCCTCAGATTATTTGCTCGTAAATAAGGACCCACAAGAGTTTTTAGAGGTCCCTAAGTAAATATAATAAATAGTAGTTTGAGGAAAACTAATTTTAAATCTCTGACTCATTAGCTCAACATCGAGTCGCGACTCGCTGACTTTTCAACGTCCAGATTAAACCCTTGGATCTATGAAGCTCTTTTTATGACGTACTTAGACGAGCGAAGGGATTAGAACTGATTTTTCGAGATTCAACCCTTATGGGGGGTGAAAAAGGGAATGAAAAATGTATGGAAGTCCATCATTTTTGAAGCTAGTGACATGAAATTCAGTTTTAATTAATGCTAACAATACATTTCTTGAACGTTTTTTAAATTCCACCCAAAAAGGGGAGAAACGGGGGTACAAAGTTAGCATGAATGAAATCGTGAAAAGTAGATCCATTTAATGGAAGCGAACCCGCGGGCAACATCTTGTTAATCTCTTGATACGGGACTATTCCCATCCTGTTCCCAACTTGGCGAATGACAGGATAATATCTTGATATCAAACGTAAATCAGATTGCAACAGCTTGTCACAACTACGTCGAATGCGCGGGCGCCGATGCATTGTTAGCGGACCGGTGACCTCACCGGTTAGGCCCGTAGCGTTCGTATTCACAAACATTACTATGAGATCTCACAGGGCATGTGGACGCACTCAGTGTCACACACAGACCAATCACAAAGCTCTATTCAACGCTGTGCGTTCGATTTCAACGCTGTGCGTTCGATTTGCTGCTTCACTTGCACTTTTTACTCACTCACTTCATTGCTGCTTAAGCAAGCATCGTTTGTGAATACGAGTGTTAGTCATTTTGTAGATGACATCAAACTAAACACAGCATCTTTATGTAGTCGTAATAGAGCTATTTTGCTACAAAAAAGTATAATACAGTGTGGTCGACTGTACAATGCATTAGAAAACCGTGACACGTGACGACATATCTAAGGTTCTACTGAATCACGTTCGAGTTAAATTCATAAAATACTTTCTTCAGCAAGTTTGTTACAAACGCACTGAAGGAAGAAAGAAAGAAAATAACTTTATTTTGAGGGGTTAAAATGTTAAAACTAAACCTACCCATAGTGATTCTTAGCCAAAAATCCTGCTTTGCAAGTAAATAATAATTTCTAATTTATCAAACTGTCAAAAGATACAAAAGTGCGACATCGGTTCAACGGTTCAAAAAATAAACGGTGACATGTAGGTACTACGTTGGGAGATTGGAACTGGTTTTTAAAGCCAAATTTTAAACCGCTTTTAGCTTAAAAATAAACGATAACATTAAGATTATGGGATCCGCAATTCAATGAAGTACTAAATCCTGTACTTAGGGCTTCTCTGAACTCCACCCTACATAACATAAGCCCCGCAAGAAACGCAAATATTTATTTAAAGTCATCAGGGTATTTACCATAATTATTAAAATACTCAAAAAGAGGTTCACCATGACGTCACTTTGAGTCACAGCTCGCAGCACACCAAACTACGCATTATTGTGGCATTATCAAACGCATATTATGTAAAGACGCAATTATTAGGTGATATTCGTTAAAAAGCGAAGCGATAGCGAAAAATTCAGATAAAAATGTTACCTTAAAATTAAAAAGCTAAAAACTTAAAGTAACTTTTATAGGTCTTCAACGACTCGATGCCATTGTGACTTGGAGGGTTGAATCACCTTGAAATGATTGGGTCTCAATTTCATTTCCTGGTTGGGTCAAATTAGTAAATGATATAATATTTCTTACCTTTTTAGTTCGAAGTATTCTCCTACTGCCCCGTAAAATGAAAAACATTAATAATTTCAAATTATGTGCCACGAATTTATATGCCATTTTCGTTTATGCAGTTCCAAAAATTCCTAAATACGTCCTTGTAGCCTCGTAGGACTTCGAAACTAAGACAATTAGAGATCTATTAGCTAGTTCCGTAAATATACTAATTAAACAGCTACTTTATCTGGCCGTTAAC
This sequence comes from Ostrinia nubilalis, assembly GCF_963855985.1. NCBI lineage: Eukaryota > Metazoa > Arthropoda > Insecta > Lepidoptera > Crambidae > Ostrinia > Ostrinia nubilalis. Next base: position 718,169 of record NC_087112.1, read on the forward strand.
AATTATCCAAAGGTCATGGAGGGGAGTCACATGCCGCATCTTTGATATCTAAACTCTGACTTGATTATCAAATAACCTAGGCTTTAACCTACAAGAAAATATTATTATCTAGGCATATTTTATTTATTTTATTTTATTTTATTTAGGATAACAAACAATTGTACAATTCAGATAATAATGCAGTAAAGTTATACATCGACATTTAGTTATTGTACAACCCGCACCGCTATCCCCATCTTACAAACATGCTTTGCCTCTTTGCACCACTAGCTGATTTATGGAAATGAACAGAACAATCAGTGGAGCCCACGGCCACGGATACCTCTATTCATATATATCATATCTTGAAACATAGTTGCCATAGGTACTAGGTATAATTTTATCAATAACATAGAGGGTGTTTTCTTATTGTCTTTCACCATTTGTGTTGGCCCTACTGACGGGCATTGGGAAAAAAGTTTGTCCAACGATATATTTTTTATCGACATCTTTCAGTGGGGAAAAAAATGGTGGGGGACAACGGGATTATGAGACCTACTTATTATAACAAGGCCGTTTGCTCTTTTTTATGAAAAGATGCTTTGACTGGAAAACCACCTTTACGCTAGACAATTTTTTCGTGCAATTTTCAGTCTTTCCCGCCCACATATTAGAATGATAATGGCGTGCCCACGACGAATTACTAGTTTACTAAACATCCCGGCGTTTTATACGTAATGACGATGTGAAATCGTTATCAAGGACTGTGATAGCTCCACAATAGACCCGAGAGCACCCCAGATCAGCAAATTTATCGCAAAATAGTGCCTATTACAAAGTAAATAAGATATTATGCCAGTGTCTTCCGACTGAACTATAGTGCGTCCATTTTCCTATTGGTAGTACTGACACTCTGATCTATTGGTCAATAGGAAAGGCATTTTATCGGATGTCCATATATGTCACTTGTAAAATAATGTGTTCTGCATCTGCCTAGGAATATTAAAATAGTAAGACACGGGTCTTAACGCGACGTTTATTAATGAGTTACATTATGTACTCACGGCTTGACGTTTCGGCTGCGATGCTGCAGCCGTGGTCACAAGCAGTCTGCTTGAGCCGTGTCTTACTATTTTAATTGAAATGGAACGCGAAAGTTCAAAATGCCTAGGAATACTGAGGTGGTTGGTTTTTTGACCATTCGCTTATTTTTTTGGTTGTGTCAGTTCTTTATCAAAATCTTTCAATCCAGTGATATGACGATGCTGGCTGCTCTCTAGTTTATCTTATCTTTTCTAACAAAGAATTATGAGTAAGAACTAACACTAGTCCAGTCAATAAAGTATTATAGAGGAAAGTGTGGAACACACTTTCTGACTTCGTGACTTTATTTAGACCAGTTAGGAGGTGAACATATCAAAAGTCCGCGCCTATAACTCTTGAGCCGGCGGGGACAGGGGTCTTGAAGGTCCGATTTTTCGGTATTTCGCTTAATTCTCACACACACACACACACACATACATCCTCATCATCATCATCATCATTTCAGCCATAGGACGTCCACTGCTGAACATAGGCCTCCCCCAATGCTTTCCATGTTGATCGATTGGTAGCGGCCTGCGTCCAGCGCACCGCTACCTTTACGAGTCGTCGGTCCGCCTTGTAGATGGACGTACACATCATGATCTATCATTTATTGTCTCGAAGCAGATACTGGGATGTGTAAAAGTGCTTTTGAAAAGCGTACTTGCAAAATAAAATGACTTTTATGAGTTTTACACGTGAAAAGTCTTTTACCACATACCTACAACTAGCGGCCGCCCGCGACTTCGTGCGCGTGGATCCCGTTTTACCCCGTGGAGTTTCGTAAAATCCTTTCTTAGCAGATGTCTACGTCATAACATCTACCTGCATGCCAAATTTCAGCCCGATCCGTCCAGTGGTTTGGGCTGTGCGTTGATTGACCACTATGTCAGTCAGTCACCTTTGAGTTCTATTTAGATATAGCAACAGCAACCCAAGGAAAGTTGTCCGTGCTAAAAAGTTGCATCCGCAAAGACCCGTGATAACCCTAAGGGCAATTACCTTGGTATTGCCAGTAAACATGCGTCAGTATTATAAATAATATAATATTTATTTACTTATTTATATGCCCATTGTCGGTAATGTAGGTGACGGTTGTGGCAAGTGATTGTTAAGTATACAAACAGATAAGATGCACTTTTAGAATCTTTTTTAGTCATTATCAATATTTGATGAGTTCAAAATTAGCAATTAGGAGCGAAGATAATAATGCTGTTTAGAAAAATATTTATTCTGCAAAAGATTATGATAGTAAATAATGGAGTTTAAATACAGATATACTAATTACTCATAATTTTTAAATTAATGTGAATCATTAAATGTTTTTGAAATAATGTATGTACCTACTTGTGTTTTTCTAATGAAATAATATATTTAGCTGCTATGATCACTCATACTTTAATACTATTCAACATTCATTAAGAAAATTTATAACTTGCAACTTATTAGAATAGAATAATTATCACATTAATTTATACACAGACACAGAGTATGGGGTTTTCCCATTGATAATGTTCTAACAGTGGTTCAACTGTGCATAATGATCTACCATAAAGTTTACTATTTATAGCTTCAGAGATATACAACAATTAGTACTTTGTAGTTGTTAATGTTTAAAAAATGTACAAAAATTTTTTGCTGTAAAATAGCAGCTATCACATAATAGGTAAATAAGATGATATGCATAGCTCGATGTGACCATATCCATACAAAATATCTATGACATGTATTTTTACATGACCCGATGATGATCATCCATATTTTTGAGCCAGTAAATAGGTAGGTAGTAAGCACCAAATAGTTTGTGACACCCAAAGTAGCTAAAAAGTTTGCATTGCATTAGATATTATGTCTGATTCCAATCTAACTCGAAACCGTAAAAATATTGACAAACCTAACAAAAAAAAAATTTAAAAAATAACTCGAGAAATCAGATGACAAATTTTGGATCTACTGTGTAAACATGTTATTTGAACTGACAATAATCATATAAAAATTTTTCAGCATTAACTTTATAAAATATTTTTTACAGATCTCCTTTTTTAGCTAATAAATAATCAGTCTTGAAATAATCAGGTTTTTTTAATATTTTTAATCTATTATCTCATACATTATCTTATTGGAAATAACTTATGTATGATTTATTTTATGTCTGTTAAGATTTATAAGTTATTTAACATTGCTTATTATAAAAATAATAGCAAATAAGGCTAACATAACTATTTATATTCCCTCCAAAACCCTTCAAAGGCCTGTTACTTGTTTTGTTAAAATATAAATATCAAAATCAAGTTTCTCTTTCATTAATATATCCCTCAATTTGCATGGTAGGTCCCAGGGACTCCATGTGAAACTGTTTTGGTTCATAATTTTTTTCAATACGCGAATAAAGTGCTGTGCGCTTGAGTAGCTTCCTTTGGTGTCGTGGCCAACTCGGGGGCGAGAGGTCGTCTGCGTGCGCATCACAGAAAGTTGAGTAATTGACACTTGCGGAGTCCCGTGGACTCCACCATACACTTTGCGTAACAAAAATTTTTATTATGATATTATGTTTTTTTTTTTAAATTATGGTTTATTTACGGTTTGAGTGGATCAAAAAAGCATCAAACAGTCACAATACATGATTTATCAATACGTTAGATGGAAATGAGGCCTCAGATATGAGGGACTGGCAAGAAATTCTAGAAGAAAATGCGACGATGAAGAAAAAGAAGAGGATTTTACATCTTACGTCCCGAAAGATTTGTTTTGATGATTTTGTATTTTGATGATGTGTTTTGATGAATTAAAAGAAAGACTGCTTATTTTGAAATTCATTTCACAAAAAATGCTTGTATTGTTCGAAAAAGTTTGGCAGGCAATGTGCTGCTCGTAGTAGTTACTAAGCCATTGCACGTTTTTTCGTGTTAATTTTTTTCTAACATTTTACATATTATTTATCAAGAAGACGGTTATGTCCACATAATTTAGAGAGAAAAAAAAATTTTGGTTAATTTTTTTTCTAAGTTTAAGAGGTACAAAATGCCTATGTCGATTTTTATGTGATTTTTACGACTTCATGAAAATTTTATTTTTTAAATGAATTTTAATTAATGTTTCCATTTCTGTTGTTTCTAATTAATAGTATATTAACCATATTATGTTACCAAATAAAAAATATATTACTTTTATAAGTATCAGTATATTTTTTCTTCATTTGAAATATGGAGTCCCTGGGTCTCCACCTTACACTTAACGTAAGTTTTAGTCACCATGCAAACTGAGGGATATTCATGCAATGCCATCTGGCCGGTGCATATCCGGTGCAAATATAGTAGAACAACACAGACGTTGGGAAGGCTCGTCTTCAAACCAGTTATTACACTATTTACGTCCCAATTCAGTAACATACGCATACCTACACTAGCCGACATAATATAGTTACGAAACTGCAGGTACCCGTAAAACAAGTAACACAAACATTAAACTTACCAACTAATTGCTTCCTGGTGCTAAAATAATGAGGATTATTACTGAAATACTCACCAATGAATATGAAAACTAATTAAATTAAAAACTCCTTGAATTACACTTGTACTTTCGACACAATTTCACAAGAACTTTCCGAACGCATTCCAGTGGAATGTTTTGTTTAAGAATGAATTATTGTTTTTGCAGTGCACAATACATTGTAATGGATAAACGAAATTAGCACAAGGAGAGGAAAACAAAAAGTATCACGGTCCTCCAGTTGTACGCAAACACGTCTGACAGCTGCTGTCATTTGGGCCGATCATGACAGTGACAGTGACAAGTGGCAGCTGGAAGCTATGATACCAGCCTAATTATTGTAAAATATACTACGTTAATTTTTTTCATGTCATTTTGTGATGAATTAAATTAGTTATTCAAATTTTTTGGTTGTATGTATTATATATTTTTTTATCTAATAAATGTATTTGCTTTAAATTCTACGGATTCTCTTGTTTTTTATTACAAAGAATAAACTAAAATTATGATTTTAATCATAAACTTATTTCAAATCACCAACGAAACTATGTTATTTAAATTTCGTCTATTTCATTAAAAGATACGTCGAATAAATAATCACAAATAATAGTAGAAAAAGCTTATTGCTGGCAACATTATGACCTCACGTCAAAGGCGTTTTGTTATTGCGAAAAACAAAAAAAAGGCGGGAAATAAAATGTGTATCTTGTAAACTTGTGAAAGTGAAAGTTTATGTGAAAATATAGAATTAATCTAGTTTTCAGAGGAGTGAATGTATTTATCATAATTATTTGAATATGTGCTGGTGTAAGCTAAAAGTTTCGGCAAAGTTTTGGCTGGTTTATTTAATAAAGAATACTGGAATGGAGTAAGAAGACTCAGTTGCAAAGAAACCCATAAACCAAGATCGCAAAGCATCAACAAGTTAGTAGTACCTACGTTATTTTGAATTTTGTTACTTTTATCTACTAGACCTAAAAATCTAAAATTAATCCAAAATATAAACAGTACCTACCCATTTACCTACTTAGTAAGTAAAAGCATTTTGATGGTTACAAAATAATATTGTGTGCCACCTTTTCCTCACTTCTAAGGCTTTAGTAGGTACATGCTGAATGATTTATCATAATTCAAAGTAGATGAAAACAAGATAATAAACTTTCCTACAACACACCACATTATTGAAGTATTGTCTAACTTATTTAACAACTAATCACATAAATCCTATTTACTCCAATAGTAATCATACGAAGATTTTCAAGTTTTCAACTAAGTTTGAACCTACAAAATATCAATCTTAGGAATCATACTTTAATGGAAGTTTTATTTCGCCGCGCCGCGCTTGCGATCGGCAGCGCCGCCCGCATCCTAAAATCGGAACTAAACTCAGAAACGAACCATAGGATACACCGATGTGAACGCATGACCTAAATCCCTCGTACATTAAAAATAGCCGTCGACAATAGCTCAAACACTATTTTTAGTGCGTATCTTTAAATCTGAAAGCATACAGTCTTATCTGGTTGTTGTTTCGGCGACAGATGTGGAGTGCGTAAGGCCGCTCCGCGCACCCATGTACACCTCGCAAAATCGATAGCTCAGCGTCCGTCTCAGTGTCGACTTGTTTTCCATCGAATTTAGTGCTCGCTTAGTCCGCTAGCGTTTTTGTTAGAAGTATCATGTTAAATTAATAATGGAATCGTCAGTAAAGAGGTACATTAGGAGTGATTCAGCGAACTGCGCGCATATGGTTGAGGAGAGTGCAGCGAGTTGTAGAAAAGTGGTGGATCCCCACGAGAAGTTGAAAGCGCTGCTGAACTCGCCTGAGGAGGACACGGACGACTCGTTGCCGCCGACAGATGCCCCGAAGTTCGGGACTGTGATACATAATAGAATTTTTGTGGGGGGTTTCTCGTTGACGACGACTGATGAAGACCTGTGGAAGTTCTTCTCTGGGTTCTCGACGGTGACGGCGGCGAGGGTGATCTACGACAGAGCTGGAGTCTCCAAGTGCTACGGGTTCGTGACGTTCGCGAGTCCCCGGGTCGCCAGGCTGATCGTGAAACAGGTTAGTCCTTTGTTTGGTTGAGGACCTTTGACATTTAAGAGGCCCTTTTGTTGCTGCTGAGATTTAAAGTGTTTCAAGCTATTTGAAAATAGGTAGTATTTTTTATATACGATTTAGTTAATTATTTCTGTATCATAATTAGACGTTATTCATAAAATTAATTTGAATGATAATAACAATGAAACATGACAGAAACCCCACGTTTATTAAACAGGAAAAATCTTTTTTTCATCTCAAGCGCTATTATTATCATGTTAATTTTAACCAACACACCCGCGTATCACAACTTAGATAAGATTTCACATCTTTTATCTTTCCTCTCGTCATAGATAGTGAAATTCCATAAGAAAAACATCCATCAATGGTTTTCGAATAGAGGAACATACTCTTAGTTTGTAAAATCGCTCGGCAACCTTGACACAGTTTCGGTATTGGGTCAAAAATTTCAAACAGTGTGAGGTCGGACCTCAGTGAATACCTCGCTGCCACATTTCGTGGAATCCACCGGCAATTTATGGGAAATATGCACAAAATACAATGAACTGAATGCTACACATTTACGTCGTAAAATTTCAATGTTATTCAAACAATAAACAATAATATAACGTAAGCTCACGTTGGCGTAGTGGGGAGGGACTTACCTGTGCGTAGGGGGTTCCAGGTTTGACACCAAGTTGGATTTTAATTAAAAAAAATGAACTTTAACATTAAAACGATTTTCTTCTGAAAATATGAAGGTAGGTAGCTGCTTAAGGGCACTATTGTCGATTATTCTTACAATTGACATTCTGATTACTGTTAAATCGTAAATAACTGAATTTTCTTTATTTATTTCGTGTTAAACAATAACAATTTTGATGTTTTGTCGTCCTAGTTACATGAAAAAGAATTAAGTTCCGTACAAAACACGCAAGGCGCCAAACTTTGCCGAAATGTAGTAAGTATAGGGGAGATTTTCCAACAAAAAATAATATGGTCTTATGTGCGGTCGACTGTACGAAGTTGTGGGTTGAACCTCCGGTTGAACTGACGTATATAACTCCATGGAAAACAATACAGACGGCACATCAAGGAAAAGAGAAACATTACGAAATTATGATTAAGATAAGGGCGCCTTACCAACAAAAAATTATAATCTTATATGCGGTCAACTGTACGAAGTTGCGGGTCGAACTCGGTATAGCCGAGTTTAATAACTCTTATCCTCTCTTCTAAAAAGTGCTTCCGCCCTTTCCCCGGCCAAACAATCCGAATCCTCGGAGCTTCGGAGCTTTGACAACTTTGTGCTACTGTCTAAAGCTCTCGAATGGAGTGTTGCTCGGGATTCCAAGACCCTGCTAGGGCCGTGTAAAATGAGCAAAAACTAAACAACTGGTTTAAAAACGGAATGTTTCTTTTATTGCATAGTAGGTACTTAACAAACTAATATTAGTTTTTTATTAAATTTCAATTAAACCACGGCTTGGTCCACGCGAATTTCGATCTGCCACAGAAAGGTATTGCCTATTGTATTTCGTGTCGAACTACTGGTTAAAAGAAATTTCAAAATTCTTAACACCAAGCAAGATTGTTACGAAGAAACTTGCTACAAACTTTGTACAGATAATATGCAGACGAAGTCGTGTACAAAGATAGAAATTAAGTACCTACCTACTAAATCTCTCGAAAGTAGAGTGGTTTTTAAATGACTAAAAAGTGTTATTTTTTTGGCCATGGACTCTTTGCTTACCTAAAGCTTGAGACCAATAAGACAATTCCATATTTTTTAAAGCATTAAACTACCATTTCTTTATTATTTCTAAGTAAGAATGGGAACCCTACCCAGTGAGGGCGGTTCGATAGCCCCTCTCGCCAAGAGTACTTCGTGTTTCTTTGCAAACCTCTGAGAGGCGCGCGGGCTCCAATGACATTTTTAGGAAGGTTTTTGACCGAGTTTTTTTCACTTTACTTGTGAAAAGTCACTGTGGTTTTTTGGTTAGATTTTACTGCGAACGATTTTTGCTATCACGATTTTTGTTCTGAAAATTCGAATTACTTATGTTTGGGACTTTAATTTTACATGCCAGCTAAATAAATAAAAACTATTTCTACGCATTATAAACCACAATAAGTAGTGTAGTGTACTTACTACAAAAAAAAAACTACTATACTCGGCGCAAAGACTCGTGGCAGGCGGTGTCATAATAAAACAGTGCATTTTCTCTCGCACTCATACTGGTTATGGGTGACGTCACACAGAGGCAGGCATTTAATACGTTAATTAATAAAATAATTGGCGAGTTTGCATCTCTGTTTCAAATATTACTTATGACTTTTACGAATATGTATATCGCTACTATTAAGTCTCAAACAAATATGTTGCTCCTACGTCGATCTTTTGCCGCAAACAATATCGCACCAGTCCCAGAGCACATTGCAAGCCACTAAAATTTTATCCAGCCTCGAAGGACCAAATGTAAATGCTCACATGTCCACACCTCAAGCTTTCCGTTTGATTCCCATGTATCGGGGGTGCAATAAATCCCTAAGAACCCTCTCAAGCGGACAAATGGTTCCACACAGGGTTCCATGAGTTACGGCGGCGACGTGTTCCTTGTTCTCAGATTCTACCTGACATTACGATTCCAAAAGGCTATATACGTCGACTTTTTACAATGGAAAAATAGAAATGAAAGATCGAAGATTCCATACATGTAGAAAGATTTTCAGGTTTTATCGTGCGATCTAGATTTAGGTAAGTACTTTTTGTAATTTAAACATGAAGGAATATGGACAAATCTAGAGTATAAAGATTGCTATCACCACTCCTTTGAAATTTGGAATATAAACAGCCAAACACAAAAATATACTTATCAGGCATAGGAAATTAAGGCTCCCATAATATAGGTAGAGTAATCTATATTATTTTCCAAGTCTGGATAGGAATCACTCCGGATCATAGATAAGAATAAATACTCTCCGGATGTGCCGTTCACTTTTTTTTCTGACTCACAATAGGCATATTGTATTGGACCGCAATCACACCTGGTGTTAAGTAAGATGCCGTCTAGGATGGTACTATCTGCCCTGTAGGTGCCTATTCACTCTCGCCTCGAAAAGGCCCGGATTATGGTGTTCAGGAAATACAGCAGAAGGCAGCGAACTTCGACTTTTTCTCCTCCCACACACACATCCCACTATTAAGGGATAATGCCCAACCTACATTCAGAGCATGAAGTGGGGACGTTGGATTTAATAATGCCGTCGACACTTTCATAACATTCCTTTTTATTTCAGTCCATAATTCATCGACATGACACCGGCATGTACAATCAGCCGCGGATAAGTAAGTTCAATTGGTGACTTACACCCGTTCACAAACGAAAGCAGCAAATCGTTGAATAGAGCTCTATTGATTCGTGTGTGACTCTGTGCGTCAACGTGGACTGTGAGACCTCATAGTAATGTTTGTGAATACAAGCGTGAGTTTCTTTCGCCACTTCTCAGCACCAGCCGATATGTTGTCCCGAAATGGTGGTAGGGCAAGCTTTATTGGGACGCTTAAAGTGCCCTAAAAAGGACTTAACTGATATCTAAAGAATCGTAAGTCGTCGTTAGGCAATCGTTTTACAAGATTGTGTCGAGTTTAGATAGTAGGTAATCCAACTTTCTGATGTTAACCTGGTTTTTAGAATTATTGTAGTCCCCTTCTCTCTGTAACAGCTGCAACTACAAGAGTTTCATCGTAGGTTACTACATCTACAAACTACAAAGTACCATATTATTAAAAGTTTGTGAGTAGGAATACCGACATAATTTAATAGGTCATTTCTAGATAATATTCGGTGGGTCGGGATTTCGGGAATAAAAACTCGTGTAGCCTTCTCCGATTATAACCATTGAGTGGAATTATCGGGGGACACTTCCTTCAATATCCCCGACTTGGGCAGTTTTCCTGGTAACAAAATTTACTAACTAATATCTTCTTCCAAGTCCATCAACTTTACCACTCCAACTGTACTCGATACGAGCTCGATACGTCCAGACAAAATGAAAACGTTTTGTTATTAGTTCGCGTGCCAACACACCCTGATTCGAAACGCGGATGTTCCACAAAAAATGACTTTAAGTCTACGCTCATAAAGTTTCATGTTGAACGGCGGCGCTTGATGCTGATAAGGAAAAACGATGCCTAATATCCTGATGGAAATAATCTCAAAACGGAATAGAATTCTCGTTGCAAGGTATTTTATTAATAGGAGCAATATAAAAATCATTTTTTGTACAGGTTTAATGCCCGATTTGACCAAACTTTTATCCGAGAATAACTCCTGCTATAACTGGCACATTGACAGTTTCAGTATGGGAAATATGTCGAAACTGACGATTTATTCTGAGATTAATATTTACTCTGTTGGGTCGAATCCACCCTATGGCACCCCTAGGTATTTTTTAACAAATTATGTTCCTAAATTAGTAAACACGATACTCATAGGTTACTGAATTCAGTATTTCATAATCTATCCAACTTTTCTGAATAAAAGCTCAATTTGGTATTGTCTTATTACATACCGGGTGTGTACCAAAGATTTTATAATAGCGTTTCAAAGGGTCCGTTCTACTACATCCCCTGGCCCAGAGAAATAAATATAATTATCGTAATCATTGACCAAAACCATAGAATTTGCCAGAACGAATATCTTCAGCGACCACAAGGTATGTGCTGGATTTGGGACACATCTGAATAGTTAATGTAATACCCTAACCTATACATAAAAGCAATTTATCTAAACATTCTGATCCAACCCCGTACTTCCATCCCCACAACATTTTGGTAATGCCATAGCAATAATAGAAGCAACAAACCATTTCCTCCTAATAACGAGGCAAATCAAAATGTTTCAGTCGTGCACGGTTTTTACGCAGTTTAAAATAGATTATTTAAATTGATCTTTAAAAGGCAACGATTGCTAAATAGGCCAGAAATCATTTTATTATTACTCAGCATTAATTTATTAATAAATTATAGTGACAGACTGAATTGTGGCAAGCGCCATGACATTGATTTTCAGCATAACATAACATGAGAATATCGCTCCGCCATTTTGAAGAGATTAACTTTATTTACTTTTTCATCATTTTAACAAAATAAAAATACTAACTTTTCACTTATTTATTTATTAATTTCATAATGATTGCGGCCGTCCGCGATTTCGTACGCGTGGAAACTTTCAATCCCCGTTTTACCCCCTTAGGGGTTGAATTTTGCAAAATGCCGTCTTAGTGAGCACCTACGTTCTAAAGGGAACCCCCATGCAAAATTTGCGACTCCTAGCACTTGTAGTTTCTGAGATTTCGTGATGAGTGAGTCAGTCAGTGACCTTTCGCTTTAAGGCCATTTAACCATCAGACTCGACAGGAAAAATCGTAATTTAGTTTTAAGCATTTCACACAATGTGCAGGCTGTACAACCCCGGCTATGCGTTGACCCAGATCCGACAGTGAAAGGGTCCCTAATTATAAGGGGAGTGATTGTACATTATTAAAAATATTTCGTCTGCGACACAGCTCGTGCGCGTGGGCTTTCGATGGAAACTGGGCCTTTGTACAGCCTTTTTCAGCCAGTTGGAGTTTTCTGTTATTGGAGCATACTTTTGATATGAAAAAAGTGAGGGGAATGTTATGCGATATAATCTGACGCTACGTATTATACGAGTACTTTACTACCAATATCCTTAATATTTGTTGGATTGGTTGGTTATTGGGCAATAGTTACCAGAAATTAGGAGTAACATACAGCAGTGGGTATGAGGTACATCTCATTCCACATAATTATTTTAAAACAAAGTCTTCCGTCTGTGTAAAGGTTCAATGTTTTAAACTAACGTAAGATAATTTAATTAATTTTCCGGTCGTTATGGACATCCTTGGAGGACGCCTTTGTCCAGCAGTGGACGTCATTTGGCTGAACCGAACGAACGAGCTCCGTATTACTTATGAGTATGTCTGAAACAGCGACCGCGTCCGCTTACCGGAAAACGCGGCGTGGGACGTCCACCCACACGGTGGACCGACGACATCATAAAGGTAGCAGGAAGGCGCTGGACGCAGGCCGCAACCAACCGGGAAACATGGAAAGCATTGGAGGAGGCCTATGTCCAGCAGTGGACGTCATTTGGCTGAACCGAACGAACCAGCTCCGTATTACTTATGAGTATAATATGTCTAAAACCGAAAACGCTTCCATTAAATACCTATTGCTAGTAAGTTAGGTTATTGTAGAGATACTTTAGCTACTTCAGTTTATTTCCAGCGGGTTTATCTCGCCCATTAATTCTCAACGAAGGGAAGTATAAAATAACCAACACCAGCTCCTATCTGAATGGCTAGACTGGAATATTACCTAACACAAGAGAAAAGGCTTTAGTAGTCTCATCATAAAGTTGGAAATTAACAATCACTTCCTTAAAAAGAGTCGTACAAGTAAATATTAGGAGTATATTACTAGCTCTACCTGACATTTTATTGCTTTTAGTACTTAGATTTACGAGTATGTTTCCATTACAATATGAAACTGTAGATATCATTTTCCACCACAGAAACTACTTTCGTTCGTTCGTTTCAGCCGAAAAACGTCCACTGCTGGACAAAGGCCTCCCCCAGATTTCCACAAAGACCGATCCTGCGCCGCTCGCCTCCTCGAAACTCCTTTACAGTCAGGATTTACCGTTAGGCAGCCTACAACTTTACAAACTTATTTTCTGTTTTACTGTTAGGTAATGTAAAATTTTATCTATACTAATATTATAAATGCCAAAGTAACTCTGTCTGTCTGTCTCGCTTTCACGCCTAAACCACTGAATCGATTGTGATGTTTGGCATAGAGATAGTTTGAGTCCCGGGAAGGGACATAGGATAGTTTTTATCCCGATATTTGAAACAGGGACGCGCGCGATAAAGTATTTCTGTGACAGACAAAATTCCACGCGAGCGAAGCCGCGGGCGGAAAGCTAGTATTTTTATATTCACGATACCTATGCGTGAAAACAAAATGTAGAGATCTTAATATTAATAGCACCTTATAATAAGAAGTCATGGCCGATTGGGCAAACTGTCTTTGTTTCTATTGTTTTACCTGAAATCTGTTGATAAAATAAGTACTGTAATGAAAATACTACTATTCTTTGGTGAACAAAATAAGCATAAAAACAACTTTGTCATGCTCTAATTCTTCTTTTTGCCCTAATGGAGAATCCTGAACTGATTTAAATAGAATTTGGTAAAGAAATAGTTTGAGACCCAAGGAAAATCAAAGAATAGTTTTTAATCCCGGATTTTGAAAGGAGGGTAACGTGCGCTTGATGAAAGTTTTCATAAGGGGAAAGCCGCTGTCATATAGTATGAAGAATAACATATGTATAGCACTACGTATTTACATCGTGCCAAAATTGTAAATTATACTTTTAAACTTGACACGGAGGTTGATGCCTCTTGCTTGACCTCCAGCTTGCGTTTTAATTATAGTAAGTAGTAGGAAAATGTCATTGATTCTTCTGTGCGTTTTTCTTTCACCGTGGCTCTTCTAAAGCGCTAGTGGCGCTAGTGGTCAACAGAATGGGAGGTACGGACTTAATGAACTATTAAGTCTGGATTTCGAGGGTCGAGTGAATAGGTAGCTCTGACTGTTTAGTTATAGGTGCTCTGCTCAAGATAATGAAAATGTATCTATACATAATGTAAGTAGCCTTTTAATACAAAATTTCAATGAAAGGAGACACCACAATTGGTTAAATATAAAAATGCTAACCCTTTGAAACCATGACTGAAACTCATGGTTCTAACTTTGCCAGCCAATATGGCATCCTTCACCAAGTATAGAACGTTTCATCCACGAAGACGCGCCCCACCAATTTTTGGTCGAGGGAAGCGCAGGGTGCGGGGAGTTTGATCCGAGCAATCCGTGCATCATTATTGTAGTGTGCGTGTGCACTCATGGATAATTTAGCGTGTACCGATAACACTCAAACATTAGCGGAAGAATGGTGGGACGCGTCTTCGTGGATGAAACGCTCTATACCCTGATCTCGTCCATGCCACCCGTCATCAAGTATATTAGGTACCCGCTGATCCTTACCCACGCCCTTATAATATCCCTGATGGTCCCCACAGCACGTTTCCCGAATCGATACAGATTGATACCCTGTCCTGTTTAATATTTGTGATGGATGGTGTCCGACGCCATTTGACTGCGGGTACAGTCAGTGGCAAAAGTGGAAAACTGAAAATAAAGGTAAATGTTCAGCTTCTCAATTTGGCTGTCCATCGTGTTCTATAATTAGAACACGGTATTTTGCAATATTTTAATTAATTTTGTTATCTGAAAATATTTTTTCTTTCGCGAAAACAGATTTTTTTGAGCTGCATTTTCGCTTGTCATTCCTTCCTTCAGCTTTTCTCGAACTGGATAATAATAGTAATTAACTGGATTGTTTTCTTTTTGCTCTATTCCCTTAGCCTTTTTATTATAAAATCCAAAACCCAACTATAGCTGTAATTAGTAAAATAAAACATATTAAATGCACAAAGAATACCGAAAGATAAGTATTTAATTGTGATGTGGTGTAAACTTGAATGTAGAGTTAGCACACTGAGACTTTTTAACTGTTATATTTTGCGCAAAACTTGACATAAGCAAATATTTTTAGTGCAGACTGTACCTGCTATGATAGATTCGAATAGCTAGGCCAGACTAGCGTTACATCCTATGTCAAAGGCTGATTTATGTTGTTTGTGGAAGTCAACGCTCTATTTAGTAAAGTTTGGTCTATTATCGTTATACTAGGCGCCGAGTATTGAACGGGTCATGCCTAAAATCACTTTCTATTTGGGTTCAAATACTTATTAATACAATTAATATAGTACTATGGGCCACAGTACCAGCTACCCATTTCCGGTCATTTCGTCTCGTTCTATCGTAAAGAGACAAAAAACGGAAATGGGTAGCTGGCACTGTGGCCCACTATTAGGTATGTACATTTACGTCCGTATTCACAAACATTACTATGAGGTCTCTCAGTGCGCGTGGACGCACAGAGTTACACACGAACCAATCACAGAGCTCTAGAGAGAGTAGAATTCATCGCTGTGGGTTCGATTTGCTGCTCCACTTAAGCAAGCATCGTTTGTGAATACGGGTGTTAGTTGAATTAAAATCTACACTCGACATCTAATAAATCGCACCTCCTGCGATAAGCACTTTCAAACGTATGCATCCCCACTTCCCACCAATATTGGCACCATTTAAAAGCCTAGTTCTAAACTTCATTTAATTAAAGGAAAGGTTACCCCAAAAATGCGTCTTTAGAAGGATCCAGAGTCACTTCTTCAAAATATAGGTAGTTACGCTTGAGACAAATTTTATGGCTATAAAACTGTTAAATTGGGATTAATCGCTATCCATCTGTTAAAGAGGACACGTGAGATCATTATTTGGTTTTATAACCATAAAAATTGGTCTAATTGATCCCAGAGGTGAGCCCCAAGTGAGGTCTTTTCTCAAGTCACATTTATGGTATATCTACTCGTATGTTAATCGTTTTGAATTAAATGTGGTTTTCTTTAAGTTTATTTATTTATTGGGATTTCAATGTTGTTGGGGCGCCATGATTGTGTCAGAGAAAATCGCACTGCTAAAGTAAAGTTCGTGTTGCGAAAGGTGCAATTTATTTGATGTTTAGTGTAGTTTGCTACTTAAGTAAAACACAACAATTTCATGTTTTATTTTGTAGAGTCACACTAAGCTGCTGTAAATAATAATCTTTTAAATCTACTTTATTTACTTTTATATTCATTTCTCATTCTTACTATTATGCTATTATATTAATACTTAAGTGTGTGCTGGTATCAAAATCATTGGTCAACTTTAAAGTTAAAAGGTTACGAATTGCTCGAAAGAAACCTTACCTTACCGGCGGAAAACTGATCGATTTTATTGCTCCACTGAAAGTGGCCCTTAAACCTTTTGATTGCCTAAGGGCGGGTAGCAATTGGGCAATCAATCAACCCCACAATTAGATGTTATCAATCAACGGAAGTGTAACCGCCCTAGAACTACAAACACCATTGAAAATTCGGTTTTTGAAAACTAGCTCTGCCCGCGACTTCGTACGCGTGAAAATAGTTTGAGTAATATTTTCTTTCCATCTTTGAAACACTTTTTTTACTGCTCTGTCTCTATTAGCTATAGGATGATGTTATAACCTAAAGCCTACCTCGATAATTTGGCTATCCAACAAATTTTTCTTTCAAATCGGATCATTAGTTCCTGAGCTTAGCGCGTTAAAGTAAACAAACAAACTCTTCTGCTTTATAATATTAGAAGGTGTAATCATTATTCGATATTGTCATGTATTTAAAACGGTGATATTGTAAGGGTATTGTGTAAAACCCATGGAAAACTGTCGAATCATCTATTTTTATTAGAGGCTTAACCTTGTTTACTTTGAAGATTGGATCAATGCAAATAAATAACATTTTCGAAGACATTTAGATAAGTTAAAAAAGCTTTCCATTGTTGAGACCTAAGTACAAATAATTCCCTTTTTTAAGGAAATGTCACGCATAGGTAATCACGCTGTGTATCAGAACTTTATTTGGAAGTAAATATCTGATAACAAACAATATTAATACATTCCTAAGTAAATTTAACTAATAACTGCCACATTACGTCAGTTAAAATGATTTAATTACGCATTTAAAGGGAAATGCCCTATTATACACACAGTATAGGGATGGCTGTTTAACAATTTATCGATAAAGAAATGAAACCTTTCTCTATGTTTAACTCAAATAAATTACAGTAGGTAATCAATCACTAGCGAACTGTTTAGAGTTTTTTCTAAATTAGGACAATCGTTTAAGGTTTGGTAAGGTTGATTTATGTGCACTAGTACGAAATACTTTTTAACAGGCTACAAAATAAACGTCATCACAAAAAATAGAGTCTGTAAGTAATATACAGGTAGTACATAAACAAAGAATCAGACATTTCAAACTCGTGATTGATAACAGTACCCTTTTCCAGACAGGTAGGTACTATTAATTGATTTCTTACGCATCGCACACCGTGCGTATACCAGCCTACCTCATGAGGTTAGACCATGTTACTAACCACCCAAATACTATCGACACACCATCGACCACAGCCACAACACTACGTCATTTGGCACAGACTCACCATCTATCGTTGTAATGGCAACATGGCCGCCGCTTGCATGGCGGCGACACGAGCCATAAATACCATGAGGCTGCCTTAGACACACCCTGTATAAAGGAGCTGGTTGTAAGGCTTTGAGGATTTTAAAGTTCATTTAATTTTCATTAATTCATTTTTAGCTAAATAATACACTCCAGATAGGGATAGATAAGAAAAAACTTCCCCAACTTACGTGTACCTACCTAAGGGAGGTAGAAATTCAAAATTTTATTGTCTCACTTATCAGCTGATTTATGTTACCGATATCTAGCAAAATTATAGCTTTTAGTAGTAAGTCTGTGAACTATGTAGACATAATAGAGATAAAATAGCATAGCGAAGAAACGCGTTAAGAAAATGTATCTATGCATGATTTATAAAATGGGCGACTAATGTTCACAGAGCTTTACTAAAATGACTCGCTTTTATAATCATGACTGGAGAGCACAAGTGACAAATTTCTTACATAGAGATTAGCTTTGAACTTACCGTGACCTGCCTCTAGGATGATCTTTTGGCTTAGTAAAAAAACTCATGATGTTAATTTTATTTTTGCAAGTAGGCTTTTATAAAGCTCTTTTACGTGTCCCAGTATTAACCCTACCACTGCTCTGAGACAATAAATGGGCCAGTGCTGAGAAGAAGTAGCGCAAGAAACTCAGTCACTATTGTCAGCCTATTTTTCAATGGTGTTAATGGACACGGTTAAAGGTACCTTCAGATCACTCTTTCACGCAAAAATGTCCCAAAATGAATCCACGTGAATCTCAAATAATACAAACTCGTCTGCCGTTCCTCGAATGTTAATCCCCCACAAAGACCGTCCAATAAGCTGACGTCACGTCAGCCGATATTACAATTCCCTATTTTCGTATAATATTCCACTCTGTGTGCTTGCTCTAAGAATGTGAAGGTATTTGCGAACTTCCCTCCTGATAAAAATATCCATCCGTCTTCGAATGAAAAATGGGACGGATCTTGGAGCTTGGAATTGAATCTTGAAATCTTGGGCGGAGACAAACACAAGGTAGACACTGACGATAGAAAATATTCTATTTTGCAATGATAATGATGTATCTATGGTCTAATGTGCTACTTTTTACAGAGTAGATTGTAAGCGGCTGCTCCTAAAAGTTTTGAATCTAGTAAAGGATGTCCAGCATCAGCTGCGAACCTATAGACTATCCCAACTAATATTATAAATGCGAAAGTAACTCTGTCTGTCTGTCTGTCTGTCTGTCTGTCTGTCTGTCTGTCTGTCTGTCTGTTACGCTTTCCCGCTTAAACCTCGCAACCGATTTTGATGAAATTTGGCATAGAGATAGTTTGAGTCCCGGGAAAGAACATAGGATAGTTTTTATCCCGGTTTTTGAAACAGGGACGCGCGCGATAAAGTTTTTCTGTGACAGACAAAATTCCACGCGGGCGAAGCCGCGGGCGGAAAGCTAGTTAATGATAAAAGTTACAATCACAAGGCTTTCCTGGCATATTTTTTCATCAAAATCTTCTTTTCGAAAACCCCACTGGTAGAATAAAATTTACAGTCTTTTCATAACAGACATGTCAGACATGTGACATGCACTAAGCGTTTCGACGACTCCTTTATAATGCGAACAGCTAGGGACTGGAATTCGCTGCCTGCTGCTGTATTTCCTGAACACTATAATCCGGGCGTTTTCAAGGCGAGAGTGAATAGGCACTTACAGGGCAGATATGTACTTACCATCCTAGACTGCATCTCACTTAACACCAGGTGCGATTGCGGTCAAATACCTGCCTTGCCTAGCATAAAAAAAAAAAATGTGAACTTTGCAAATCCGTTTTCAAATAGAATGCGAATGCCTGAAAAATACACTTTCCTGTAGCAGTCGAATTTACCTGAACTCTACAAAAACTTACGGCTTTTCAAACCAAATATGCAATGGCAAAGTAAAAACGCATTAGAGAACATTTTCACCGCAAACAAACTAGAATTTGCTATTTCACCTTCCTAAATCTGAGGTCCCATTGAAAGCTTCCGGTCAAGGCTGCTATTAAACGGCAAGGTTCCAACACACGTACAGGTGGTAGTGATGTGGCGAATATTCGCATTCCAATTTTTTTTTATGCTAGACAAGGCAGGTATTTGATCGCAAAGAATTTTTCGTATAATATCTGAGAGCAGGACAGGCATAATAATATTATGTCATCATCATCATCATCATCTCAGCCATAGGACGTCCACTGCTGAACATAGGCCTCCCCCAATGCTTTCCATGTTACCCGGTTGGTAGCGGCCTAGGCATATTATGTACAGTGATACAAACATCGAACTTAACCGCTAACAGCAATATTAGAGGGAAAGTTATGAATTTTCTGTAAATAGGCTTTCAAAAGTGCTTTTACTCGTACAAGAGCTTCAAAAAAGGAAAGTTTAGTTAGTTTATGCGGACAACACAAACAGCGAAATACATGACATACGGACGTTGCCGCGTTGGTACATTTATTTTATTTATTTATTTATTATTACATTATTTAGCCATTACATCTTTGATTTAAATAGTGTCTTAAATCCTCTTGAGGTTTGCCTAGACACTATTGTTCTCTATACAAATAAAAATAAACGTTTTAGTCTAAGCATTCATGTTTAACATGTAAAACAGAGAAGAAAATAGACGGAAAAACTAAGCAATTCCTACCAAGTGTATTGTCGATGATAGGTACTGAATAAACATTAATTCTTCTTTCTTTCTTTCAATTCGTTGCAGTTGCGATGTTAATCGTAATCCTAGTTAGGATCTATTAAACCAGTCTGCTTTTAAAAGCAATAGTAACTCAGTTTCTTTTTTAATAAAAAGCACGACTGTGTAAATCACAATCATAACCTTGGTGCCTAAATTCGGAAACCTATTCGTATTCACAACAATGATTTGAAAACATTCCGTTCACATTCTCGAGTACCAAATCGAATATTTTCTAGTGATGCAACGAATACTACTTTTACGAATACGAATATTAAATCCACTATTCGGCGAATACGAATACGAATACGCATATCTTTACATAGTCATGAAATACTCATAAATTCAACAATTTTTTATCATGGTTAATGTTTTAGTAATTAAATTGGCATTTTTTTGGTATTGTATCACTTTACTTTGTAACTCTAAAACAAAATACTACTTGTACAATCGACCTGCTATTGACTGTCAAATTCCGTAAGAGATCTTGCTTACTACTTTGTTACATACTGACCGGGGGTTTCCCGTCATGTCGTTGTGGCTATAGTGTTCGAAGACACACACGACTGTGTGACACAATTTAAAAAAAAGTAAGTATTCGTGTTCGTAATTACTATTTCACCGAATACGAATATTCGGTAAATGTCTACTGCGAATACGAATATTCGTATTCGTATTCGTTGCATCACTAATATTTTCACAATTCACCTCACTAGGGAAGCGCTTTTGTCGTATCGGTTGGTTCAGGTGGGGCGAAATCAAATTATAAATGAGCGCTGTTGGTTTTCGCTGTTAACGTCGTTTGTGGCGTATAATGGGTTTTTAGGGTTCCGCTGGTGCGAGAGGAATCCCTTAATGATGAGAGATGCGAATTTAACTCGGTTATGTTTAGAGTATACAGGAATATATTAGATGTATATTTTAAGATCGGTTTAATGAGGGTTGTCGCGAATGAAAGATCCGCTAGATGGCGGGACGTGGATGTGGGGTCTTGCGTGATTGGTGGATTTTGACATATCTGTCAATGTCATGTCAAAAATAACCAATCATGCAGCATTTGGACGCGAGTCTACGTATTGCCATTTGGCGGATTTTTCATTCACGAAAACCTTCATTGGAATCAGCAAGGTTTTTGTATTTAGGGTAAACTCTTGGTATACTCGAGTATACACCGTGAAATTTTAGTGGTTGTTTTCCCGCAGTAAAATGATTCTATCTTACTAGTACAATAGATTAAGGAAGTTTTTTTTTAATTCAAATAAAAAAATAGCCTGTACGGAGCGTGTGCGATTCAGTTTATGCTGTAGGTACATATTATGGTATTACTTAGTGCGAGAGCTTCTTTTACTTTAAATGTTGATTTCGTGAGGCAGGCAGTATCCAAATACGTCACATTTTGTAAAAAAAAGACTATTGTTTCTTATGCTTTCGAGTTGATGATATTTTTTTGATTAGTTGAGAACATTTTTTTTAATAACTCGCACGATTCGATAGTATTACTAAAGGTAAATAAATCTGCCGCGGGTAAACCACCACTAATATTTCACGTTGTATAAAGTTTACTTCTGTTTTAAGTATTCAAGTTAGCAAGCAAGTAATGGCCGATTCTTCTTTTAAGTTCCATCCGTAGAAAATCCATGGGGAAATCGGGTTTAGATGTTCCCCCATAAATCGAAAGGTGGGATTAACAGCCCCATTATGTTGAGAAGGTGACCCAGTTTCTTTCTTTTTTCTCAGCACTGGACCTTTTAATTTTGTTGTCTTTAAACGTACCTTAGGAGCGTGTGAAACTGTTTTAAGTCTTAATTGCAAAAATAAACGACTTTCATAGGCCAGGCGGTATAATTTATTGTGTTAATTAATTGAATATTTTACATTTTCAGAGCGGCGGAGTCATGTTCTCCCCGTTGGGACGTCTCCGAGTAGCACAGGCGGTCAGAAAGCAGGTAAATTATATCCATCATCATCATTATTTATTTATTAAGGTACAGCAACAGATTTCAAAATATCATCATTAGCTGAAATAAGTTTCTATTTCTTTTAGCGCCCTGCTTTTTCTTCTACGTTTGTCACATTAGGGAACCACTTGAGTCTAAGTACTTAGTTCCTGGGTTTTAGGGACTAGACCATAGACACACCATCTCTATCCTCGTCCATCATTCTTCCACATCACAACCGCTATGCGTAGGCCTATCCTACAAACTACGTTCTCTTACTGTGTGCACTATACAGGGTGTTAGGTAAATGGGTATATGAGCCGACACTAGCCCATGTTAACATGGTCATATAAATGGTATGGTGAAGTCAGAAAT
The DNA here is from genome assembly GCF_963855985.1 of Ostrinia nubilalis. Taxonomy (NCBI): domain Eukaryota; kingdom Metazoa; phylum Arthropoda; class Insecta; order Lepidoptera; family Crambidae; genus Ostrinia; species Ostrinia nubilalis. The sequence goes on from NC_087112.1 coordinate 741,053, forward strand.
TTGATATCATCATTTTTTTTTTAATTTTCATACAAAATAAATTTTATAAAATCCGATTTGTATGAAAATATCAATTTTCTGACTTCACCATACCATTTATATGACCATGTTAACATGGGCTAGTGTCGGCTCATATACCCATTTACCTAACACCCTGTATACATTTTCAGCTCTATCGAGCTAAAGGGCGCTTCACACTGCGCTTGCCAAGTCGCGGTCTTGACTCGATAGTCCTTCAGTCCTATCTGTTAAACTGTGGCAAATATGAACAGCCCACTAGCATTTCAGCTTTAGCTATTTAATAGTGTGGATTAATACTAAAAATTGTGGTGACTCTAGCTTTTAATTACAGTTAAGTAAGAGTATTAGCACGATACGATACGATACGTACGATACGATACGATAGTGCTCACCCAGCCAGGACGAGGCCTGCTCCGGTCAAACCGGCATACCAGGAGGCACAATTTTAAGGAGGGACACGCTCTGGGATGGGAGAGGACGGCCGACTAGCCGCTGCGTCTTTAAACCGCAACCGGTCGACCACAACCAAGTAGATATGCATCCTGAGCCTGGTCTAGGAAAATAGGTAAAGACGGGTTATCGTTGATAGGACTGAGCGTTGATGCGATGAGATGGGCGGTCTGGCCTTTGATGAGATGGCTTTGGTTGTTCTTGGTTCATGTACTGCTGCTAGACTAGCCTCGTTGTTCTCTTGATATCTGCGGTCCTACGTTTTTGTCGTCTCTGTATCTTCCAGATTAAATATTTCTTCTACTTCTTTTCTTAATGTCGTTGGAAGGACTAAACGCGTGGTGCGATGAGATGGGCGGTCTAGCCTTTGGTGAGGGAGGTGGCTTGTTTATTCTTGGTTCTCGTACTACTGTTGGACTAGCTTCATTGTTCTCCTAATTGTATCGTCTTATTTTCTGCCTATATATTCCTCCAGGTCAAATATTTCTTGTATTTCTTTTCTTTAGCTTAATCTGGCTTTTAGTGAGACGGCTTAGTTATTCTTAGTTCTTGTACTGCTACAAGACTAGCTTCATTGTTCTTCCGATTTTATGCTTCTTTTCTTCATATCGTTGGTGGGACTGAGCGTTGATGCAATGGGATGGGCGGTCTGGCTTTTGGTGAGGCGGCTTGGTTTTTCTTAGTTCTACTGGACTGGCTTCATTTTTTTCCAATTTTATGCTACTTTTCTTGATATCGTTGGTAGGACTGAGCGTTGCTGTGATGAGACGGGCGGTCTGGCCTTTGGTGAGATGTATTGGTTCTTGTACTGCTGCTAGAATATCTTCATTTTTCTCCTGAGGTCTGTGTTAGGTAGGTACTGAGTTTTTGAAGTCTTCTTCTTTGTTCACATGTTCCGGGTCAGATATTTGTTATGCTTCATTTCTTATTTCTTTGTGTCATAATTGAGTTTGTTTACTCTTTTCTATTTCTTGGATAGTAGATGTTTAATTTTTAGTTCCATTTATCCACAACCTCTTAAAAACTTGACTCTTTTTTTTTAGACTAATTACTACGGCGATAACTGTGGTTTTGGGTTTTTGTCGTCTTCTTTGTTGTCTGTTTTCCCTCGGTGAAATATTTCTTATATCTATTTTTTTTTTTTTATCTTGGGCTAAATAAATCTTCTCTCTTTGATTATTTGATTTGTTTGCACTTTTGACTATTCCATCGATATAATTATGCGGTTCTGGGTTTTTGTCGTCTTTTTCGCTGTCTTTTGACATTATTTTTCAATATCTAATGTTTCTTGTGCTGCTTTTCTTATTTCTTTTTATGGTGGGTTAATTTAGTCTTCTCTCTTTTGTTTCTTGGATAGTGCTTGATGCGGTAAGCGGACGGCGGGCCACTAAAAACGGCATTTTAGGAGCGCGTTCATATTTTCCTAACATTAAACGGTTCGCCTTGGTGTAATCTAGTATGATTTCTTTTTAGTTCAATGATCTTTATGCAGGGTGATTGTTACATTGAGTTTCTTCCATCCTTTCCATCAGGTTTTTATTTCTTCGCTGTTTCGTGGATATTTTTTTTTCCGTGGATATTTTTAATTTCTTTTAGCACTTAAGTTATTTTCCTATGTCTTCAAGATATCCATGAATTGTCCTCTCGAGGCAAAAGAAAGTGCTAACTGCCTCGTTGGATTAGGTTTTTATGCTCTTGGTGTAAGAATGTATTCTCATTGAAAAGATCTTATTAGATTCAAATTTTCTGGTTGAAATCCGTTTTCCGATGAGGTTGTAGAGCAGAGTTTGTTGAGCTGTATGTGTACACTGTAGGTTCACCTTAAATTGCTTGCAATCTGCAGTTTCTTATTGGAATACGTAGTTTCTGCAATCGATTTGAATATTTTGTGGTTTCTATAGAATTTCTTCATTAAATAGTCAATGGTAAGGTTTTGGTTCCAGTTTTGAGTTTTCTTGCTATCAAATAGGTTACTCTTTAAATTTTTCGATTCCGGTGAGCTGATGTTCTGTTGATAGTATTTGTCTACGCATGTGTTAAATATGGCAGTAATCCTGATTCTTTTAGGCTCAAGATTTCTTTGATGATTTTCCAGGTACCTAGTCTGCTCTTTGATTGCTGATTCACCGCTAGGTTTATATCTCTCGTTAAAATGTACAAGATCTTGTCTGGTCGCTTTTTGATAAAGTCTGGGATACATAGGTTCGTCGTTGATATGGTAAGCTTTTTCTCAAAGTAGATATTTTCCATCGCCAGGTAGTTTGAAAGTGTATGCCTTCGTTTTTTAGCTGTAGAAAGGGGCTTATAACTAGAGGGTTAGTGAATTATGACCTCAGATCATAGAAAGAGAATAGATATGAAGTCGCGCGTAACTACAACGAGAACCAGTGTCCCCACATTTCCCCCACCACAGCTCCCACACACACATTCAACTGTGTAAAAACAAAGCGACTGAGAGTCTACGACAACATGTGCAACCGGCTTAAAAGTGCTGTGATTGGCCAGAAGGCGTGCCTTATGGCCAATCAATGGCCGCGTGACGTGACGCACACTTTGAAAAAAGCAATTAGAGAGAAGAAAGATAAAATGGAGTCGATAAGATATCGATACTTTAAATCCTGGGGGCAAGGCTCGAAATTGGTTTAAAAAATGCTTGTATGAAAACCTTTTTATTATTATACGTTATTATTATGTTCTTTAACGATTTTTGCATAAAGGAGTCAGTTCCATTTTGTATGGACGAAAAACTCAGAATCAATTATTGGGACTAAATGAAGTTACCTTATATTAATTTACCCCAACCAAAGCTCAATGTCGTTATCGATGGAGTATAGAAGTTATAGGCTGACAAAGTTTGTATGAAAAGTCATGGGTTAAGTAGGTACTTGCGATTTTTACCAGTATTTACAATATTGGTAATATATTATTATTTACTTTAATAATAATAACAGGATCACTGTAATTATTATTAACTACTATCGCGCATTAACTTTTTAATTATGGCGAAATTCGTACCGCCTATGTTTATAAAAAATAATGCCTATATTAGGCTTTCAACTAGCTCTTATAGTAATTACATAGTTGACAGTTACTAATCCCTTCTACTATTGTTATTGTTTTTGTAAAAACTTAAAAATCGCAAGCAACTCATAATTTTTTTATTCAAAATTAGAAAATAGAAAATAATAATTTACTTCTATTTATCGATAATAGGAAACCGTATTAGAAATTTAGAACACGAGCCCTGCACTATGTTACGACCGGCACATGCGGCCGTACTGTGTATTTTCACGCGTCAGTGGATATCGGAAGAAATAAAATACATTGCACAGTAGTTACGCATGACATAAAGTGGTTGCTAACTAAATCGTCAATGTACAACGTGTTTGAATTTTTATCACCACTAATTTCGATATCGCAGTAAATGTCACGGCACTGAATTCGTTCGTAAAAATGTTTAGTTTTTTTTATTTATAAGCAAAATACCAATGGATTTGCAATACTTACATGTGGTAAATGACTTCATTGTTCCTGTAGTTCTTCGTTTCACTTATGTTATTGCACGTTACGACGCATTATCCAACAATATCGGAGAACATTTCCTCAGTACGACTGAATCGCGACTAACCTGGCGTCGCGGGCGATGTTCGTTTCTGGGCATATCGCGGAGACACGCGCCACGCCCCCGTTTCACATCTATTCCCTTCTATGATCTGAGATTATGACTAAATTGTTATTGTATTTCGGTCTTTTGTGTTTTTTTTTTCCTTGGCAAAAGTTTTATGTGAGGACGCCTCTTTTTTGTAATTATACTTTTGAATGGATTACAGCTGTGTGCAGATGTTGCTGACCCTTGGGTTTCTTTTGTTTATATTACGCAAGGTTTCACTTTTGTTTCTGTGGGATAATTTGTGTGCGTTTCATGAGAAATTTGTTTTAAATGTGTATCTTCTTTTGTTAGTCCAATATTAGAATTAAGTTATTGCTTTTTGGAAACTTTTTATGGTGACAAGATGTTTCTTTGGTTGACCTTTGGAAAGTTGGCGCAATGGGTTTTTTTTTTGTTTGAATGTATTTGAAGACTTTACATCTGTAGGGATACAGTGATTTTTTTCCCCGACTATTTATTGTTTTACGGCACAAAGGTCCGTTTCCTTGATATTAAAGTGGTATGTAAAATGAGAAGTAAATAAGGGCTACTAGTTGTTATCTTTAGTTAGCAAAGTAAATACTGAATCTACCTAGGTACTATTTATTATAAGAGATGCGCCTCAGATTTAGCTAGGATTTAAACACACTGCTTTTGTTTTTTGCGACTGGGATTTATATTGACAGTAAGTTGTGCGCTCGTATGCGCGTTAATTTTGGTATAAACAATTTTTACCTAAATATTGTTTTTTTTTTAAGTTTTTGAGTAAACACAGTAGATATTGGATATGTCAATATAGAAAAATAAGGAAAGATCTCACCAGGTTTCGCCGATTTAGCTGATTTTGTACTCCTTTGACTTAGGTGTTGCTCTGGTACCTGGAGGCTTTTCCCACTCACTGTGTTGGCGGATTTTTTTTCTCGTATATCATGTATTAATTTATTTAATTTAGTTAAATCGTCGGCTGATTGCAAGAAGTCATTAACTAGCAGAAACATGATTTCGAGAAATAGCTTAATGAAGTTTGGAGAAAAAAGCCATTTAAAAAAAATATATAATAGGCGCAATGAAAATGCCGATACATAAAAATAAGTCTTAGTAAAAATTTTTAGTTACTGGCATTTCAAAATAACGTACACAGTATTTTAAAAAAATCAAAATATGAAGTTAATGTCTTTTGACTGTCGCTGGGTGCGAAGTACTAGGTGGGGGAAACATAATCGATCGCAGCGCTCATGGTGGTCAAAAGTAGAAATAATGTAAGCTCTGTCATCAGATGTATCTGTCAATGGCAAAGCGATTCTACTTATTACATTTTAATATCATTAATTAATCACATGAAAAGGGTCCTACTGGGAACTTAAATAAAAGAGTGGACTGTATTTCAATAGGACTGGTTTAATAGCCGTTTACAATTTGGAAATAACTAGACTATACAACGTGGTTGTACAAAAATGAGTCACAGTAGTTGTTGTGCACAGATGTTTGCCTTATGATGAGAGCGTGAATTATTGAACTCTGCCCTTGTTTTGTTCTTAATTCTTCTACATCTCGGACTTGTCCAGCCAATACCAACAACTTTCCTTTAAATACGGTTTGTGGTTGGATTTTGATATTGTAACACTCACAAACCTGGTCTTCAAAACAATACTAATTTCGATCTGAAAACGATATTTAATTTATTACTAGCGATACAGGAACATTTAATTATATTTACTGTTATATAATTAAACCGTTAAAGTAGCTTTTTCTTTTTGTTTTACTGTAAAACTACAACTATAAATGAAGTAAACAAACCCTAACACAATCAAAATTCAACACAATTTTTGGACTTACCTAATTTGATTTGAATGACCAAAATGATTTCAAAACCTTTTTTCCACCCAAATCGTGGTATTCACAACAATTTATTAGTCGAAAAAATTTGTTATTTTTTCATTTCGATATTTTTCACAAATATACGACCTAAATGTCAATGTGACAGAGCCCTCAAAGTTGTGGACGCTAGTTGGCGCTGTAATCGTGCACGGAGCCACCAAGAAGTAATTACTTTTTACTTTATCGGATTACCGTGATACATGTTAAATCAAGTTAAATTACGTTTAAAATAATATAATAAACAATCATAATAACGAAATATGTATTATGACCTGTCATCTTCTGGGTCACATTCTAAACAAAAAATTCAGAAACAGTGCAGTGTGGATGACATAGAAAAGACAACACACGAGATGTTTTCTTCATGAAAATTTTCGCAACTACAGATGATATAATTTTGTAAATCTGTAGCTACGAATTCTTACATAACCGATGCTAATTGCTAGATAAAAATAGGGTATACACGAGCACAAAATAATCCTCCCTCAGACACTACCGTGTAGAAAATTTTCATGAAGAAAACATCTCGTGTGTTGTCGCAAAATTTTCGCAACTACAGATGATATAATTTTGTAAATCAGTAGCTACGAATTCTTACATAACCGATGCTAATTGCTAGATAAAAATACGGTATACACGAGCACAAAATAATCCTCCCTCAGACACTACCGTGTAGAAAATGTTCATGAAGAAAACATCTCATGTGTTGTCTTTTCTATGTCATCCACACTGCACTGTCTCTGTTGGCAAGATTAAGAAGAGGTGCAGCAAACGCAGTTAAGGAACGGCTGGGATGAACAAGGATAGGCGCATTATAAATCTTTATTAAGTTCTGGCAGTTAGTCAAAACAGTGTGTGTATCGACTATGTTACGACACAAAATCATTAATGGACAATAATTACTTTAATGCTATAAAAATTGACGAAACTGTATTTATCAAGTTTTACAAAAATAAATCTTCCAAAGTACGGCAGATATCCATTTACTGATTCTTGCATAATATAGTATAAGTCGCGGCCAATATCGCCATGCTAGTATGGACACTTAATGACTTTTTGTAGTTAATGACTTCTTGCAATCAGCCGACGAAATATTTTTTTTTTTTTGGAAGAAGATGATTGAATATACAGTAAAAATATGTAATTATATTATGATAAGTACATATGCTGCGTTTTTTTTTTTAATATTAAATTTAACACTGGATGCTAGTTCTGATAAAAGTATATCAGAATATTTGCGATTTTAGTTTTAATAATAGGAATCGAGCTTTATATATTTGGGTTATCACTCTTGTAACACTGTTACCTATTATATTATTGAATTTTGATTTGTTTTCGTGGGATTCTCACTATTGTAACACTGTATTGTTTTATATTTAATTTTTACATGTTATTTAATTTTGGTTAGTTTTCGCTTGATTATCACGATTGCAGCACTGTACTAATTATGTTAATTAATTTGATTTGTACTTATGTTATTTTTGATCACTTTGTTTGTTGGTTTACGTTCCACGGCTTAAAATGCACTTTGGGTTTACGACCGTTTGTATTATACGCGATATGGCTTTGCAAGTTGCAAGGGTCTTTTCGGGTCGGACCGTCTGGAGCGCACGTGTTGTGCACGTCCACTCTCGAACGCTGCCCAAAAAGGACTCCCCAGTTAAGTAAGAGTATTAGCACAGAATAAAAATAAGTACTGGTATTAGTTAAGAGTGTTTAAATCTGGCTAGGCTACTTGACCTCATTTAATATTGTTTGCAAGATTATCTTAGTTTATTGGCCCCATCTATGGGGTATGTTTTAATTTTTTTTTAAACTCGCACTTTTTTTTCATCCACAACGAGGAAATGTGTTCATAATCTCGAACTTTTCGTAATTCTTTACATAAAAATCTTATCTTTATTCATGAATATTTTATAGTTGTTATCGCGTACCTACAGAATCAGCTGGTGATGTGATAATAAAGAAGTGTTGATTGCTTATCACCAAAACTGATAATATCCTGTGATAACGATTTAAGAATAAAGTTTTAAGAAGTTTTCTGCTGCAATAAGATATTAATTCATCCTACTTAATATTATAAATGCGAAAGTTTGGATGTCTGGATGTTTGTTACTCTTTCACGCAAAAACTACTGAACGAATTTTGATGAAACTTTACAGTATTATTGTTTACTAGCGGCCGCCCGCGACTTCGTACGCGTGGATCCCGTTTTACCCCCTTCATCTATCTAATAAATTAAATTGAATGACGTTGACATTCGTTACGCGCGTTTTTTAAAATATGCAAAATTAAATGTATAAATTTCAATCTTTCTGAGAAATTTTCTTTATATTTTTTTCCGTAAAAACCTTGTACAGAGTATTAGAAAACTACAAAAAAAATCAGCCAAATCGGTCAAGCCGTTTTCATGTTATGTCGTGACAACGGAAAACGGGTTTCATTTTTATATATATAGATAACCCAGAATAACATATAGGCTATAAGTTATGACGATCTGTGACAAACTAAATTTCACGCGGGTGAAGCCACGGGCAAAAGCTAGTCCTTCATAATAAAATGGTTTGGTTTAAAGCTATCCAACTACTAACCCGTATTCACAAACGATACTTGCTTTAATTGAAGCAGCAACGCTATGTTGATTAGAGGTCTGTGGTTGGTTCGCACTCACACAAGTATTGTATTGTATACTGTGAGACCTCCTAGTAATGTTTGTGAATACGGGTGTAAGTAGTTAGTTTATCATTTTACTAAGCACTAAATTTGGTATTACCGGCTCTACTGTCAAAACTTCTTGCACGTTCACAGTAACGTTGGAAAAAATTGGGACTCATCTCAAACCGACAACCAGCGGTCCGTGCGAGAGGCATGAGGGTAGCTGATCGCCTATCAATTTTGTACGGCCGACTTGATTGATGATGCTGACATGCATTGACAAATTGCAGTAGAGTTTGAACGATGGACAGTTAAAATGGCGATCATTTTAAAAGGGTATTTTATTCGTAAATAAGGCGAACTTTTGCAGAAAAATACAGATTTTCAGTCATATTCTCCAAGCCTCTATGATCCAGTGTCATGAGAATAAAACTCTCTCGTTTCGTATAGATTCTGTAGGTCTACCATGAGTTTACCTACCGAGCATTTCGCTATTGAGTGCGTAAAAAAAGTATGGCAAATTGTACAGCGCCCCTAGCGGTTAGTAGCAGAACCACAGCAAAACTAAAAACTTTAGGAAGAGTAAAGACATAGGTACATAGTATGTTTTCATATGTATCAAAGAAAAAAGAAGGCTTATGGCAAATAAAAGTAAAGAGCAGCAATGCATTTTATGTATAATTTAGAGATTTTCTCAAACAAGTAAAATTTATTCAAACCACCACAGCCTCAGTCAGAAAGAGCTAAAATCTTACCTAATCTTCTCCTTCCAGATGACCCAGTTACCAGTGCTGGACTCGGGAGCGGCGCCGCTACAAGCGCCGCTGTGCTACCAGCTGCTATGTGCACCACCGCTTGCGCCTCTGCCAGCCTGCGCGCCGTGCGAGCTGCCGCCCCCGCCATATGCTGTGTACCCTCTGCCATTTGACAGTAAGTAGTCATCATTAGGTTTTTTATTCTCCACTGTAGGGCTGGGCTCAAGGACATCACTCCTGCAGGTTAGCTGCTATCAACTGCTATGTGCGCCCCTGATGGCGCCCCTGCCGGCCAGTGCTTTCTGCGAGGTTATAATTATCAGGTCATTTGGTCTGTACTACAGGAACATGATTTATCTGACCTCAGAAATTTACCCAGAGTCAAATAGAGGATTTGGCCTACACTTCCACTAAAATAGGACATTGCTTCAATCCCACCGGCCAGGTAGGAGATATTATCGCCTCTGCTGTGTTTCGAGACACATTCGGAGAAGCGCCTGGGCTGATCATACCAATGTCTTAATATCTAGCTTTGCTAGAAAATATCTAGCTTTGCTGTAGGCCAAATAGATGAATATTAAGAAAACTCTTCTTAAAGCCACTGACCAAAAACATTCTATAAATCTTCACCAACTTCTTCTCTTCCAGCCACTCCAGCAATATACGGCCCCCCAGCGCAGTACACACTAGTCCCGGCTCCCTACTCGGCTCCCTGCTGCGAGCCAGCTTGCTGCGCGCCCCTGGATAAGCAGCCCCGTATCCCGCCGCCGCCACTTCACCCCGCATTCATCTACTAGGCCAGGGCCATTAGTTTCCAGAAGTGTGTCTTCTGAAAGCCTGGGTCTGGGAGCTGGTAAGGTTTTTGCTTTGGAATTTCCAGGTTTCTATAAAGTAAACTTTTCAGGAGGCTTTGATTCCTTTGAAGATGAAGAAATACGACTGCAAAGGATAAGGCTGTTGATGAAAGTTATGATTTCATCGATAGTAAAGTGAAGTTTTCAAGAGACTTTGATTCGTTGGACGTAAAGGAAAAGTAACCGAATGCAAAGGATAGGATTGTTGATGAATGAATTGTTAAGGAAGTAGACTAATTAAAAGCAATAAATTCTCAGGTTAAGTAGATTGGAAAGTAATGCTAAGGAAGTAAAGGACAAAATGCCTCATGAAAGTTCTTGGAAATTCAGGAAATAAGCACTCAAGCCTTGTAACATCAATGCTCCCAGAACCTAGAACCTTTTGGATAGTTCTCAAGTAGACCAGTTTCCTGTTCATTATGCGTTTTATATCTATCGCATAATGTTCCAGTCACTGGCTTTAATATTTGAGAACGATGACGAACACTTTTGGAAACTAATTTAAGTAGATATTTATGTGTGTATTTAGGGGATCATCAGAAACTAGAACTGGTGTATAGTGGTGCAGTGAGAGCATCCTCGTTAATTTTTTCAGAAGACGAATAAAAATGACGTGAATTTTAACGTAATTGATGGGTAATTTCCCATCGTCTGCAAGCTTCCAAAATACCCCAATTCCATATTGTCTATCACCACTCCCCCATTGGTAATTAAACATGGTTCCTCTCCTTAAGGTTTGGTTTCTTAGGTTAGTTTCATTTGAAGGTTGTTCCCAAATTGTTCCTTTTGCTCAAGTCTTCCAACTTTATCATGCTCAAGTTGTTTCACTTCCATTAGTTCAAGCCATTGTAATCAGGCGATTTTGTTGTGGTATTAGAGTAAAACTAGCTGTAATATTAAATCTTGCTGTATTTGAAATAATTATACAGCAAACTTCTTCGAAAGAAACATCAGGTGATCTGTATTCTTCTTATAATGATGATCCTGAGTCCTGATGTTTTATCATCTTGCTAATGAAGTTTGAAATATGTCAATGAAGTTAATATCATCATCATCACCAACAGCCCTTTACAGTCCACTGCTGGACTCCACTTTAGTGTTGAGTGGAGTTTAATACAAAGGTGTCCCTAATGCCACAAGAAAATCGCCTGAACAAATTCCTCCATTACCCTATTTTATAGAATTTCGAATTGATTGGGAAACGTGAAAGATCTGGTGTTGAAAGTGTTCATGGTAGGTTTAACTTTCTGGTGTGTTTTGACCGTTTTGTCTCCTGTACGTAGTCTGGTTGCTTTTATTTTTAGACTTAAGTGTTAGCTTGGACAATCGGTGTAAAAACTGTGGGTTCGTGTGCTATCAGTACCATAGTGTGTAATATAATAGATATATAAAATCATTTTAACTTCTTTGGTTGACGGGATTTTTCTATTTGCAAGAGAATTTTATCTGTCACCATTTGCAGAGTTGTTCTTTAGCAAGTCCATGTACCACAAGATGATTAATTTCTAAAATTAATTTCAAATTCGAAAATCATTGAAGAAATTGGTCATTTTGAAGTAGAATTTTGTGGCAAAAGAAAACATGAAGTGATTTTATGTATCTATGAAAGATGGGTGTTAGATAATAAAGTGCAAAGTGAGCACAACGATTCATAGCACAAAACGGCTAAGTTGCTAGATGTAGAAGACGTTACCTCCGTGGAAAAAGACATATTTGTTGTATTAGCTTGTTATCCTTGAAAAGGAGTTTCGTTTACCTTAGTGTAAGGTTGTTTTCGAAAGCAATTGACATAGACAGAGATATAAACCTATTTTTTAATAAATTTAGTTTTTACATGTTGTTGATTGTCACTTTATTAAATCTGGGGTCCAAATGTGAAGGCATGTAAACATTGAAACTTAATTCTTTTAGCAGATGTCTGTGGTGTATTTGATGTTTATATTTCTACACATGAATGTTTGTTGAAAAGACGACGATAAGAACTTTGTTTCAGATATACAATAGTTGTTGCAGTGTTAATAATCCTTTTGACGTTGTTATTTGCTTGTTTGGTAAATAAATAGATGACCAGGATGTTATAGTTCTCATAAGACTAATTGCAAAGTCAGGAACGCTTATTAATATGATTAGTTATATCGAATTCTATTAAAAATGTTACACTGTCATGTCTTCCTTGTTTTTCTGAGCTTCATCGTTATTTACCAAACAACATGGTTTATTTAATAGACAGTTTGATGGCTACCTTACGTTAGATGTAATGTTAGTTGTTATTACGTTGTCCACAAGTTTTGATGGATCGAAGTACACAAATCGTCAACGATGTGATATGGGATATTCAATAACGTAGCATTAGTTTTATTTGTTAGAAGACTTAATAGTTTTAGATTCAACACATTTTTAAATAACGTCGTTTGTCTATCACTCGGAAAAATAGGACCAAAGACATTCGCAGAAGCGTGCAAATGGTCACCTGTAGTAGTGAGTCACAAAGTCTCTTAATACGTAAATTCGTTGTAAGTGGGTGTTGATAATTTTTATATTCGTCACTTTTAGAGCTCTTTAATAGAGTTTCCTGTAGACCTAGAGAGCCGATGCTCTTCAACATTTCCAAATTGTGTTGTATTATTAAAATTTTATCACGAGAACTAGCTTGCTCGTCCAAGCAATAAATTCTTGCTCTGCCCTTAGTAATAAGGCTTATCTCAATTATTATATTACATCATATACGATTAGTATTACTGGAAATGCGGTCAATTTGTCGTTTTGGATTTTTATGACTATTATTGTTAGTACTAAGTCTAGTATATTGTGTAATCTTGCGATGCTTTTGTGCTCAAGGTGTTATCTTTTTTTTTTGTTTTATTTATTTGGTACACTTTTCGCAACTTGGGCTATGTTTTCACGGCGCTTATAGCTTTCTTTATAGCTTTCAATGTATGCTAGTACTTGGCTAGTGAGCTTTGCTTTAGGAACGACACTGGAGCATTTGGTAAATGGAATTGAATGTACACACTCAAAAATAGTCGCATCTGATCTTGCATGGATTTTTCTCTGGCCAGCATGAGATGGTATTGCCGTATCCTCTAAAATAAATTTTATCTTAATTATCACAGTGGAAATCTAAGTGCTTGGCCAGGTTGCACAGACGGGTGCATAGCGTCAAACATATAACGCGTACAAGCGCCATTATCGACACTCGATTAAGATTTCATAATTTATGTTTGAGTACAACAAAGCGATGCGCCTTTGTGTGCAGCCTGGTCAAGCACCATAAGTAGTATTATTTTATCGTATAGTTAAATCGTCGTTTTATTATTTCAAAGCAAAGTGAAAGCATAGCCATTAATTGTGGTCGTATAACTATCATAATGTTATGGGTGTTTCGGCATGTTCTGTTGATGCAAAGTGTTGTGAACTCGTAGTCTCTTCTGTGCTATGTGAAGTACAAGATATTTTATATGCGAGCTATTGTAGGTTATTATTAAGCATGAAACTCTATCTATCACTTATCGCTGCTTGGTCTCTATCATGAATATGTATGTCTATTTCTTTATGTGGTATCAATAGCAAAATTTGTAGGACAAACAAAACTTTTTCATTTTATTCTGTCTTTACTGCTGAGTTCATATTAATATTATCTTTTCTCTTTAATTTTTTTGTACTATTTCTATTATATTATTCAACTTAAAGTACCTAGTAATACTCATTATTGTTACAAGCATAGTAAAGTTCCCGTATTAAATGGAAAAATAATATCAATTTGTGTATTGATGGCATGTTAAGAGTTTATTATATGTAATTTATGATTCTAGCTACAATAATAATATGCAAGATATAGAATTTTTAAGTAATTATTTTGATGTTTTTTTTATAGTAGTTTATATCAGTAAAAAAACATATGTATTCATGGTATTGGCCTTTTCTACTAATATTGCGTGGCCTAGTGACAACTGCCTGACATATCGGATAATTAATCACTATGCTATAGTATATTATTTTTTGTATAACTTATCTTGTATATAAGGTGTTATTTTTTGTACTGATCATACTTTACCAACGCATCTAATAAAATCATACAAATACAACCCAAGTGTTTTTAAAAAAAAAATCAGGCTAGTTTTCGAGTAAAACGACAAAGAATGTTTCGAAAAAAATAAAAAATAAATCATCCTTTGAGCGCGGTGAGTATTCGTTTGTACGCACTATCGTAGTAGCCGGCCGAGGGCAACGACCACTGCCACGTGCCGCGCCGCGTGAGTCGGCCATATTGATATCGCTGCCAGTCGCTCCGCGCCCACAGCCCGCGCCGAGCCGCCGATCGGCATGCGGGAGCGCAACAACATAAATAATCGTCCCAGTCCGTCCAATGCGCCCAAACGTATTGCAGTGTATGTGTGTGGTTTATTACAATGCCGCGCTTGATCAATAACAAAACGCAGGTGAAATTATGTTTCGGGCACACTAACTGGCCGACGAGAAACATTGACGAGTCGAAAACCTTCATACCTTGCTTGTTTGGAGCCGCGCAGCGCTTCAGGGAGCGCAGCCGTATCCTGACTTGACGAGATTCCGTGCGCTTCGAGGACGAAGTTCTGGATTTCAATTTCAATCACCGGCACAGTGCTGGCGGTACCCAGATGCGAGCGCCGCAGACGGCGGCTTTTGCGTAAAAATACAAGGAGTTGTTGCCAGAGGGCCACGACCGCGACCTAGTTCTATCGATGGTTATTGCGGAAGTCTACCTAGGTACATAGTATGTACCACATACCTACAGTGTGATTTGGACAGATGAGTGCTTGTTTACGCGAAAGGGACTTTTTCCGTAAAAAAGTTAGTGCGCGAATTGTGAATACAACATCCGACGTGGTGTCTAGTGAACAGCAAGCAAGTGTGCAGCCCGAAAGCATTACCTCAATTCGATCGTGGCTAGATTAGACAGTGCAAGACAGTGTTTACGTGAACATTTAACAAAGGCTTGACGTTCAAAATGTATTGTGATTAGTGTAATAATAACCTAGGAACTTTAAATAACAACATTCAAAATAGGTAAATGTGTGAATAAGTAAAATCAATGAATCTAAAGTGTGATGGCAAATCATAATTTAGGAATTAAAACCAGGAAAATTGATCAGTGAGTTTTATTTACAACACATTCATATTCAATATTAGGGTGCATTTCCACTGAAGCGAAGCGAAGTAGTAATAGGTATGTACCTATCAATTTTTTATTACGTCTCTAAATAAATTGCGTAGGCATTACGAAACCGTAGATATTGAATTCCAATTTCTATCCTTTTTTAAATTTCTAGTTTAACGCGGATGATTCGCCTCGGTTCGTTGGAAAAGTCCCCCGCTATTACACTAATGAAAATACACTTATTTACCTACTTATGTAGCTAGATTTTGTTTCTCCCAGCGCGTAGTACCTATTAACATGACGTAACATCGTACATACTCACGAGTGATAATTTTTGGTAACGTAGGTTTAGTGTAATCTAACCTTTATGTGTGTGAACGTTGAATGAATGCGCGCGGCCATTGTTCGTACTCGTATGAATGAAATGAGTAAAGAAAGAGAGAGAGGCAGTGAGTGAAGACAGGATGGTTGTAAAAATAATATCTTTTTTTTGTTAGGAAAAGTAAAAACAAAAACTAGCCTGAATTTTTTTTTAAAAACACTTGGGTTGTATTTGTATGATTTTATTAGATGCGTTGGTAAAGTATGATCAGTACAAAAAATAACACCTTATATAATCTCTCGCTAGATATATTAGATTCGTGAAATTAAAATGATGTAATTTAGACAATATTACTCTAAACTATATTAGGAAAAATACTAAGGTAAGTAATATAGTGTAATCTATGTCTATATTCTGTGTAAGTGGATCACTCCTATATCTTTTAGCAAAGGCTTAGAAAACGTTGTGATTCAGAAGTTTTGAATATCTAAATGTTGCTAAATTGTGTAAGAAATATAAAAGTATATTAGGGAAGCTACCCTCCTCAGATATTGCTAGATTAGCAGTCAAATTTTGCAGACACGTCTTTAATAAAATATAGCTTAAACTGTCATGTATATTATATTATCATAAATATAATTTTGTTCGTACTTTATATTATTTTCTAGCTTAAACTGTTAATAATATTCAAAATTTCATATAAAGCCGTTCAGGATTTAAAAAAAAAACATTTGTTCGAATCTTTTTACCAAAATACTTAACAAAAAAGCAGCAGTCACACCAGCAAATATCACCTTTGATTCTATTTTTCTTATTTCATAGAATATTATCCAAATCCGTCTGAATATCCGCTGATTTATTTATACTTATACGTATATACAGGGACGATGACAATATACAAAAGTTGTTAAGAAAAAATAAACTTTTTGAGTAGTTGGTAATCCTGAGAAGAATGAACGAACGTCCAATTTGTTTTTGTTTACATTTCGCAAAGGCAGAATGTATGCTGTTTAATTGTAATGTTGTTACCATGTTGATATCAAATATCAACAGCTGTGTGTTATGTCATCCGTTAAAAATAGCATCATTATTAGCAAGAATAATAAATCATAATTTAACAATAATAATATTATTTACTTGATTATTAAATTATATTATGGTCGTCACCTAAAAGGCTTAAAATTACTACTTTTTCAGTAGTTATTAAATTTACAAATTGTGAAACTAAAAAGCAATTGAAAAAAACTTAACGTTGATGTTGTTGTTCAAATTCCATTTCTAAATCTCGATGGTATAATTATTAAGGTGGATACATACTTTGTGAAACGAACCTATATTATTATTTCAGCAAATGCTTCACAATCAAAATGTCTCTGTGTGAGCTGTGCATAACTATGCAGTGGAACATACGAGTAGTTCAGCATGCACTTTGGAACATATTTACATGAATGACATACAGCTAGATAGATCGTATTTGCTTTGCACGCAATGGATTAAACTGGTATGCTTACAAAAGCACCTTTAGCAAAGGCATTCGTTTTACACCGTGTGCGGTGTATGCCTCAAAAAGTCTGTATCTACCTTTATATGCACTTTGCTTCGGCGGGTAGTTTAAATGGGAGCTTCCTTATTTCTATACAACGACTTGTAATATAACAAAAGCTTTTGACATATTCTAAACTACGCCTACCAGAAATTATCTATTTAACTAGTCAAACTCTATTTAATTTTATTCAAACCAAAAAGCTGTCACGCATGTGTCTAAAGCGTTACCGCTATTTAGTTATGAAGAGTTCATATTGTTGTACTTAATAATGAGTTGCTAACTAATTAACTGCGTACTTAAATAAAAATATATCAAAATGGTATTTATATTTTTTGTCCAGGTTACAGATTTTATGATGAAATCCTAATAATATTATATATATTTTACAAAATGTAATTTTATTTAATTGTTGTTTTAAATTCGTTTCGTATTGTTAATAATAATAATAATATGAACTCTACTTAACACAAAATTTGCGAAATTAAATGCATAATCCTTTATAATATTTTTATAATTTTGAATATTATTTCTTTGAAGTGACAAAGATAAATTTTAATGACATATTAAAATTTTAAGATGATTAAAACGGTCACTTTAGATGTCATTGTATTTTAGTAAATATCTATAAAATCACTGCCTTGTACCGATCCTGCTGTCGATCGTTTTAATAAATAAATATTTGGTTTTCTGTTATTTTATTCCGTTATATCAATAAACACTTGGGTTTTGTCACTTAAAAGGAAAATGCACTTTTGATAAACCTTTACAAGTTTATAGTGAGATTTTTGTTATATTTACCCTTTTAGATGCATATAAGGAGGCAAATGGATGTTATTATTTGTTGATCATGTAGAATATTTCGTAAAACATTTTTATTGTTAACTACTTTTAAGATTCCCTAGAGCGCTACGCCTCTTACACGGCTTTTTGTAATCGACCAGTAGACGTAACAAATGATATATTTAAATAAAATATATAAAATGAGTGGTTTAGATAATGTATTGACTATAAAAGCGAAATTTGATGTCACTCTGTGTGTATTACTATATTATATGTAAACATGATCTTATTCTAAAAAACTCTACCTTAAATTAATCTATTTTATCGTATTAGGTCGAATATAGTGTCTATCATAATTTGTATTGCTTTGTCAAAAACGTAAAATCGGTGTCCACAATAATATAATAATATTAGGTCCGTTATTTATACTAAACTTCTGAAAAGCTAACTAAATAATATAGTGAAATCTAAATGAAAAAAAAAAATACAATAGTGACTTAAAAGGAGAAATGTACTAAATTAAGTGTATTTATATTATTAGAAAGTGCTATCGTGATCAAAATAATAATCATTACGCACATACAAATAATAATAATATACGAATTAATAATAAATAGATATACTTTAATAATTACACCATTGTATCATCGAATGTAATTGTTGATTGTTATTATTAATTATAATAATTATTATTGTCTAGTTATTACTATATGTGATATTGTTATTGGAATAATAGATATTTTAAATGCTAATAGTAATAATTCTATATTCTTCTTGTTGACTTGTGTGTGTATTAGGCTAATTCTCTACTAAGACACTAGAGTTAAGGAAATTTTAATATACTTTCATATTGCAATCTACTAAGATCCTATTCTGTCAGTGAGATGCTTACCTTCATTATTTTAGCGATACAAATTCATATTTTCAGTGGTTTAAAAAGATTGTACAAAAATATTTTATATTTCGTTTTTAGTACAACTTTCCATGATATATTGAAGTACCAATTTTAAGATTTTTGGTTAGTCCAGCTTATTTGGTAGTCGCTGTTTCTTCTATCAGATCGCTCTATAAAAACAACACAATATAGGCAACTTTAGTTTTTAATTAGTATAATATTGTTTTTAGACGATATTATCCACACAATATCGACAATAATGAGAAAGAATACTTTATTGAAATGTTACAACATATAATACACCGTGCTTTGAGCAAATATAGAATTGTTATTAATCTTTCAGGCTTGTTTGTTTGTTGTTGAAGAAAAATAGAGACGTTGGTATTTTGTACTTAATATTATGATTTGATTTTACGTAATCCATTAAATTACAATGTTCCTTAATGGATTTTACTTTAAATGTCATTAAGTATGGTCCAAAATTGCTATTTCGGGTAGCTTTTAAATTTTCGATTTGTTAAATGTTACTAAATCTGCTTAGTAGTTAAAATTCGCGCAGATAATAAAGTTGTTAAGTTTGTTAAGATTTTCAGAGCAATAATATTGTTGATAAATCACTGCAATAATAAGATTTTTTGTAACAATCTTTTTAAAAGTAACAGAATGTGATTATCATAGTTCTCAACTGTTCATATCACGGGACGCTAAAATCGGATCCACTATAATAAAACTAAGTAGGTACAATAAATAAAAAGAGCAATAACGAATAAATACATAATATTATTGTTAAGTCACGTATATTATAATATATTAATTAATGGATATTAATGAGTATTTTTATTTCTTTTCCCACCTTTATCCTTCGTCTAATTAGGAACATTGCGAACGTTTTTAATTTCGCGGAAAAAGACGATATTAGATTTTATATTGTAAATAAATACAGAATCCCATAATTATAATACGGATTTTTGAAATCATCCTTAAAGTTTTTGCAAAACTATTTTGATAACCTAAATACCTACTTCGGTACTAGGTAATAATACTAGCATTGCAAACAACGCATGACAAAACAAAGTAATAAATGCATTTTCTCACTTCTCTCACTAAATCGAGCGTACCATAAATACCATAAACTGACTCAACTGGGACTCGAACCCGCGACGATCAAACAAATCACTACTACTACTAAAAACATCACGGCATACTATACCTAGCAATAAATAGGTTAATGGCGCAAGTACACTATGCAGAAAAGTAACCGAGACGAAGCGCGAGCCCGCACACCAAAGTATGGACGACGCACGGGTGTGGGAAGGAGAAAGTAAGCGAGATGATGTTCACATTATTACGTCACGCATAGTATACCTACTTGCGCCATAAGAATTCCCGCTACGCGCCCGCCACGGGCGAGAGTCGGCTCGGCTCGGCACGGCAGCAAGATGGCCGCCGCGGGGGGACCCTGCCCCGTCCCGTCCCGGTCACGCTCACCGCACGGCATCAGTCTACATTTCGCACAGAACGTGCTACCCGTTTATTACGCCCGTATTCAACATTACTATGAGGTATCTCAGTGCGCGTGAACGCACAGGGTGACACACGAATCACAGAGCTCTATTCAACGCTGTGCTTTCGATTTTCTGCTTCGCTTAAGCAAGCATCCTTTGTGAATACGAGCGTTAGTACCTAATACAAGTTTCAAACAAAAATGGACGACGAAAGACTCATAGAATGTGTGCGCAGGTACCCCGTAATATACGACATGTGCCATCATAAATATTTGGATAACAGATACAAGAATATAGTGTGGCGAACGATAGACATGGAGATGAATCAAGATGGTGAGTAGGCATGGAACATTAATAATATGAATAGCATGAAAAATCATATGAAATTACATATTTTCATTTCAAGGGCATTGGGCATATCCACTTTCGACTATTTTTTTGACTGTAACTAACACAAATATTATACCTACATTTAGGCTGACTTGCACCACCTAACTTTGACCGTAAGAAGACGTTTGTCAAAGTTAAAGTAAGATGGTGCAACCCAGCCAATGTCCACAAATCACGGGCTATATTTGCACCATAAAGTAAGACTAATAAGTTACAAATTGGAATAAAATTAAAAAAAACATTGTTGACACTTTATTTTTTGTTACAGAGGATGCTTGCAGAAAACGATGGTGTAACATAAGAGATCAGTTCAGAAAGTCATTAAACAAACGCAAAAAGGATCGGGCGAAAGGCGTTACAAAATTCATGAGGTATAAATATGAGAGCAATCTGAATTTTTTGATTCCTCACATAAATCCGCCGGGCAGAAAGAAGCGGTTAGGTGAGAGGTCGGCCGAACCGACCGAACAAGAAGGGAACAAGAGGGCCGAACAAGAGGGGAACCGACTTCAAGGACAACATTCGCAATCCAGTGATTCGGAAGAAAATTCCATTACAGATCGTTCTCGTAAACGGCCTCATGAAAACAAAACAGAACCACTAACGGATATTAATTTCATGGTCGAATTCCTGAAGAACCAACAAAGAAATCAGAACGATCATATCGAGGCCTTCTTCAAAGGGTTAGCGGCTACAGTGAAGAATTTCTCGCCGTACTACCAGTATCTGGCGAAAGGAAAGTTGTTTGCAGTAGTTCAGGAATTGGAATGGAAACAGATGTTGGACGAATGTTCGGGTTCGATGCCTGCAGCGAATTCAATGGGTGAGCATGAGCCCACTGCAACGAATCCGGCGTCTTCTCCACGAACAGAAAAGGCTGAATTGATGCGAGAGAGCTCGTCACAGCTAATGACGCCTTCCCAAGTTTTATCAGTGCCAGCTACATCGCCCAATATAGCTGAAAATCTTCCGGCAGATGCAACAGAAAACCCAGTTTATCCAATAATTGAAATTAAAATGGAGTATTCTGACTCATCAGAAATTAACGAGGATACGAAGTCAAATGACTCCACGATTGATGAGAATGAGCATGGCAGCCAATAGCCACGTTTACTTATATTTTTGCTGTATGTGCCTAGACTGTTCTTATTGTTCTTAATGTTTAATTTTATTTTCGTTTTTTTTATTAAGGATAAGTTTTATAGAAATGAATGTGTTTCTAATATTCTTTAATCAAATCAAAATCAATCAAAGCTGTTTTTTGTTGCCTCAATTAGTTAATTTTAATTTATAGGATTACAAACAGTAATAGAAAACAGTATACCCACTTTTTACAAACAGTTAAAGGCTAGTTGAACTTTATAAAGGTTGAATAGAAAAAAAAGATTAATAATTATTAAAATATTGCTTAACGAGTTATTTTATTATTTACTTACCTTAAACTTCAGTCGATAATTACTAATAATAAATTATGAGCCGTGTCTGTCTAGATTATTGTATTGAAACCCAAAGTACCAAAGTCTTGTCTAACTGTAGGTTTAAATTACTAAAAAATATTAAAACATTTTAATACGTAGTTAAAAAAATATTAAAGTTTAAAAGTGCTTTTTTTAAAGCCTATTTGCAAAAATAAATGAATTTTATGAATTTAATTAGAGTAAGTAGGTATTTTATTAGAAGGACCATTTCTTAAATCCATAAGTGGCTCCATCTTTCATTATTACACTACAACTCAGAGTGACCTCTTTAACGTGGTTCAGCTAGTTACGAACAGATGGCAGTTTAGCTCTTAAAGTATACTTTCTTTATTATTTTGAAAAATCGACAGGCCTCGATAAATATCGCCTAAATAGGCGCTCTACAAAATTAATAAAAAATGTAGCTTCGCGCCGTAGAAATTAATAATAATAATAATTTTTTAATATTGCATAAACTAAAGTAATTGGGATGCATTTGGCTTCGGCCCGTGCTCCTAAAATTTGCCTCTTAGGAGAGAAAATAAATTAAGAAACAATATAATAATAATAATAAATACACTTTATTGCACACCAAAGTAAAGAACAGAAAGAAAAGGAACACACAAGGTACAACTAGTAATTATAATAATAGTTTGAAGAAATATAGCAAAGTTTACATTGTAAGGATGCGGATGGATGGATATTCCCACGCAACAACTACTGTTTAGGTACCTACCTACTACTTTTGTGATAATACAATTAGGAAATAAGAGAATAGCACATTTTATGTGTAGAATATAAGTAGAAAAAAGCCGCGAAAGTTCCCGTAACGCTTTAACACTTCCTTGCGGCACCTATAAGCGTAGTTTTCAGTAATTGGTGTTTGGAATAGCCTAGTAATAAAAGCCGAAGGGTTAACATTCAAATTAACGAGTTTGAATTGGAATTGAATCCATCTGTGCCAGCTCGTGGACGAGCCCTGTGGGCGAGCCACCCCGAAGTTCCTTGACCCAGTCTGTGTTTGGCTAGTGCGGTCAATTTGTGTGTTGCTACGCGCCCCACAGGGCACAGATTTACAGTAGAACCTCTCTTTCATCTTCATAGCATCTTGTAGTTGTGATAGGTAGATACTACTCGTAAAGTAACAGGTATGTATTAATCTCTTGTGCTGTCGAGTCGACTCTACATTTTTATTTTATTTATTTTCCATGTAAATACTTACACACATGGTGTGTCTACTTTCCTTTGAATAAAGGAGGTGAGCTCCTTAGTCCTTACTGACAAAAAGTCACATTGAAGCTCAGTCATCCTGGCCTACTATGGAAACGGTAAGTACTGTATTGAAAGATAGTAAAAAAAAAAATGCCAACCTGACTCCAAGTTGTAGACTCCAGGTTATATCGAAGCCATTCACATAACTTGGGAATGTTTATAAAAAGACGCAAACAATTGTAATCTAACTAACAATAATGAAAACCTGAAAAAAAATTACACGAGATTTAGGCCTGATTTTTCAATAGACCGACAACTTTTAACTGAAGAATAAGTTTGGCATATTGATAGTTTCAGTATGGGAGATTTTGTCAAAATAACAGTCCTATTCTTCAGTTAAAACTAATAATTAATAAACTGGGCTCTTGATTATCGCACACGCATCCAGCTGTTTCATTTGTCGTCTCCCTGCTCAGGAGCCAAATACCTAACCAAGGATTGAAATATCAGTCCTAAATTAGTTCAACTCAATGCGGAGGTACTACCCTCTAATATTCTATTATATCCTGATTACATCTCCAAATGGTTCAGTATTACTAGGCTATTTGCTAATTTTAAGCCAGACAGGGCACGTCGGCCCGAACCACATCAAGATAATGGCGGCTACATGTGCCCATAGTGGCTCATGACGTCTGACATCAGGGTTTTGGCCTGTTATACAACCTACACGACGGAATAATTACTAACCACTTGATGCTATTTTAACAGTTATTTAAGACTGTGAACTATACACAAATCAAAGTTGGTAGCTTGTGCACCTTGAAAAAAAAAGGGACCGTAAAGTCAAGGTAATAAAATAGTCATCATCATTTTCATTATAAAATACAGGAGGAACACGGCCTATAGACATTTGATTTGCCTAGTACTCTTAATGTAGGTGGACCAACAGCAAGAAAAAGTGCCCGTAGTCCACCCAGGTGAACTAAGCTGGTGGACCACGACCCAACACTGGACGTCCACTGCTGAACATATTAATTACCTCACCTAATGATTTCCACATAGGGTTGCCAGGTGTCCGGCTTTAGCCGGACATGTTTGGCTTTTTACGGTCTTGTCCGGCCTGTCCGGCTTTTGTTAGGCTTTTTATTTGGATCCCGCGCCAGCAGTGGCGGCGTAGCATGGGTTGGCACCCGGGGCGATCACCCCCCCCCTCCCCCCCGGCATAAGTCCTAAGGCACCCACCCCCTGGTACCCCCCAGGATTTTGGGGTTACCAGCCGATTAGAAGACAATCGCATCCCCCCCCCGTTCATGACATAGACCGCAGATTTGCCATGCAGGTGCGCCAGTGAGTACTAATCTGACTTGTGTCACCCCCTGATGCTTGGCACCCGGGGCGGACCGCCCCCACCGCCCCCCCCTTACGCCGCTACTGCGCGCCAGGCGAAAGTCGAGCCACAGAATAATATGAAGCACGCATCAGGACGTTGGGCAACCGACGTTGATAGCACCTAGTACTCACTCGTGAGCTATGACACTAATTGCACCCACATGTCCGGCTTTTAGGGTAAAATGTCCGTCCAAATGAAGCACAGAGTCCGGCTTTTGTGTTTTTGGACCTGGCAACCCTATTTCCACATCGCCCGGTTGATGAAAATGAAAATGAAATATTTTATTCAGCGACTCAAATCAAAAATATTGATAGCGACCTGCATCCAGCGCTTTCTTATACAATCAAATATGAATTGATAGAGTTATCAATTGAACATTATGCAATTGATACTGTATAATTAAAGGTTCTCTCAATCAACAAGGAAACCTAAGTTTGGTACATAAAATATATGTTTAAGGCAGGGCCGGCCGTTACAAAAAAACTGATGTAACTGTAGCTTTACAGCCACTTGAACAAAACACTTCATCCGTGTAATACAAGAGGCATGCTGTGTGAAACAGCATTCTTTCTTCGGCGATTAAAGGACAACAGCATGCACTAGGCGACGAGGACCAGCTTCAGCCCTTCGCCTACCCATTGGCCGCAATCCAGCTACAAGGAGTTATAATATGGGAAAATTTGGACTTGAACTCTAATATTTTCATTTTTTAATATAATTTTTAATAAAGTCTACTAGCATAGCTACTAGGTAGGCAGCAATTTATTTAGAACAAGCGGCCGCCCGCGACTTCGTACGCGTGGATCCCGTTTTACCCCCTTACGCGGTTTAGATTTTTTCGTACAAATGTTTTTTCCCGCTAACTCCCGTTCCCGTGGGAACTTTGCAATATTCTGTTGTAATTAAGCTTTAAGTTTTACTAAGGTACCTGCATGCCAAATTTCAAGCGTCTAACTTAAGCGGTTTAGATTTTTCATACAAAAGGATTTTCCCGCTAATTCCCGTTCCCGTGGGAATTTCGGGAATTCCTTTTTTAGTGAACCTCTACGGTACTTAAGCTACGTCCCTTCCAAATTTCAAGTGCCTACGTTTAGCGTGGTTTAGCCGTTTAGGCTGTGCGTTGATATCGCAGTGAGTCCGTTTCTCCTTCTATTTATTTAGATAATTATTCTGTTCCACCTATAAATCAACTTAAATCGCGTAATCAGTAATCACGATTGCGCTCGTACCTAAATAACGTTAACGTTAAACAACGTTTTATCAGTTACTATAAACAATAAAATATACAAAACAATGGCAAACTTTTTCAGTTTAGAACTGGGCAGCTTAAAAGGGCTTGCACCCAGAGCCGTGAAAAACTATATTAAATAAGGTTTTGCTTGTTTATTTTTCTATCCCATCAGTGCAATGTTACATAATTAACTTTTTAAAAAAATAAAACCGACTTCAAATGCGTGAACACAAAAAAAACTAAAAATTAAAAATATTGCATATAAAAAAGTTCATCCCCAATTTTCCACCCTTGGGGATGAAATATTTTCTTCAAATTCGCATGAAACCACCCTTTTGATAATACCTATTCAACAAAAAAATAATCGTTCAAATTGATTTATAATCGGCGGAGATATTGCGTATAAAAAAGTTCATCCCCAATTTTCCACCCTTGGGGGTTGTTTTTTTTATTATTAAATTTAAATGGGACCACCCTTGAGGTATTACCTATACGCCGAAAAAAGATTTGTTCAAATCGGTTCATAATTGGCGGAGTTATCGCGTAACAAACATAGAAAAAAAAAAAAAAAACATACGGGTCGAATTGAGAACCTCCTCCTTTTTTGAAGTCGGTTGAAAATAGAACTGGGCATTCTATTTTTAAACTTTGGTAAAAAGTATCTTTTTTGACTACTACATAACCAAGATAAAAATTATCGTTCTATTTTTAAATTTTCGAATCTGACGCCATGTCTTTCACCATGAACATTATTTTCGTAATTTTTGCGTCGCGGTAGAAATAAAAAAAATAATCTTCTTTCTTCCTTTACAATATACCTACGAATTAATATGAAGTGAGTGAAAAGACAAACACAAGCAGGTTTTCAAAAAAAATGGTGACGAAGACATCGTTCGATTGCTGCCCCCCTAGACAAAACGCACTTTTTGATCGAATCGAAAATCGAATCCGTCAAAACTCCATACAAAAAAGGGGCCTTTCGACCACTTTTCGACTGGTTTGCGATTATAATTTGCACTTTGTCTAGACCCACTGGACTGTGATTTTTATTTTGTGTTTCATTTGTTTATGATGAATTTCGTATATTTCCCGCGAGTGTATTGTTGGACTATTCAGTGTACTTAATGTTTTAAGTGTAATATTACGGACTTAATATACATAACGGATACCACAAATTGCGCATCAAGGCTGCCTTGTAAGTATCTACCTTCGTTGTGTTGGCTTACTACTTAAGAAAAACTCATAAAACTCAATGTATTGTTGCAAGTAGGCTTTTAAAAGGCACTTTTACACGTCCCAGTATTAATTAACCCTACCCTTTCATTGTGCATGTGCTGACTTCGGAAAAAGCTGAGGGCCGTTCAACAAACCGAAGAACTTGATGATATCGCCAGTTTCGCCAAGGTGAGTCTTTTACTTTTTCAATTACTTATTTCTTTTCTTCATGTCTACCTGCCAGTGCACTAAACGTGGCGAGGGTTAGAAGTAATTATACGTTTATAATATTGTTTTTTTATTAAGAAAAGGCAATTTATTACAACAAAGACATTTTGAATTACAACCAGAAAAATCTACAGATAAGCAAATCGTTAAAATTTGAACTCTGAAATTTTTAAACAACCTTGTCTAACGTTTATTTTAGCTTATGCTTTGCCCAAACTAATGTAATTTCTATGAGTGTCTACTAGAAGTCAATTTACCGAATTAAAATGATTTAATTAATTATATTAACGAAACTGACGAAATTCTGCACGAAGAAAGTTAATAATTTATTTCAAATTGTAATTTTTATGAACTTCATTTCTTTCTAACTGCGGGTCTATCTTAGGCCTAAAGTAGCATTGTTCCTGTAATATTTTAAGGCTGAAACTGTTAGATCTTATGAGCTAAAATTTAGCGTTAGCTTTAATATCTATTGTTAGTTATCAAGTCAGCTATCCCTAGTCATGTCCAAGCATTTGTAACTCCATGCTACTCCTCCCAGCCTCAGTAATATTAGAACGAGCCCGCAGATCGCCTCCCGAAATTCCCTTAATTTACAACCATGTTGACTTGTAGCCGCATTTTAAACCAGAACTTTAACTTCTGGAATTGGAGAGCCCCAGTTTGTATTTAACCCAAAAAGTTATTTTTTGGATGTAGGTCGTATGCGTTGCTAGGCCAACTGTGTGTGGGCAGATAAGCATAACGGACTAAATAGAATTTCGATTTCATTACCCAGTCATCATCCCTCCACGGTAATCTAATCCTGCGGAATCCCGTAGTGCAAGATCACATGTGAACACACATTCTTAAGCGTGTTCGAAACTCGAGTTAATATACAAATTCGAATGAATCAGTTTTTTTCGGGACACTGCAACCGGGATGTTCATGTGAACTTAATATTTAAACACGTATACTAGGTACTAAACTAAATGGGATCCTGCAAAATTGTTCCTGTAAAAAACGGAATGTCTGAATACTTAATACTCTATTATTTATTGTCTCCGTAGGAGCAAGCCCTAATAGTGCGATATCTGGTAAACTAGTCATAAAAATAGGTATGTGGGTTGTGAAAAAACAAAACCCTCCTGGCGCAGTAGGGTAAAAACTGACCGTTTTTGTATTTTTTGACAGCGATATTATTGAGTGAGTTATAGCGAT
This sequence comes from Ostrinia nubilalis, assembly GCF_963855985.1. Lineage (NCBI taxonomy): Eukaryota > Metazoa > Arthropoda > Insecta > Lepidoptera > Crambidae > Ostrinia > Ostrinia nubilalis. The sequence goes on from NC_087112.1 coordinate 769,823, forward strand.
TGAGCAATAAGATCAAGCCTTTTTATTCTAGTTGACTTTGTAAAGAAAAACCGTATGTATATTTATGTATGCACGGTTTAAATATTCAAATTTATTCAATGGCTTCTAGAAAGGGCAAATCTGGCAGTTGACTACAAAGTACATTTACATGGTAATATTGCATTACCCAAAACTATTTTATAAAAAAATACTTAAGCTGGGTTGCACCATCTTACTTTAACTTTAACAAACGTCAAAAATCTGTCAAACTCCGTACAAAATCGTTATCGTTAAAGTTAGGTAGTGCAACTCAGCTTTAACAAAAATTACATAAAAACTAACCACAGCGTTTTCTTCGACGTTTTCATACAGAATTCTCGCGGCAAAATGCGACACCATTTAGCTAAGAAGTACGTAGAGCTAAAAGTATTTAGTTTCCGTACTATGCGCCGCACTTACAACCCAAATAGAGCAAGCCGGCCGACGCACGCCACTAAATGATTGCCCAGAGACACACAGAGGGCACAGTTGCACTTCGGTAGGGGTGGGCGGGTGTCGATAGATGTGTCGATGGGAAGTTGGAAGCTTATCGAAGAGATCGTGAGATGAGACTTAGTTTGTTTCAGCCAACCCGCGTCTACTCCTGAACAAAGACCTCCCTAAAAGATTTCCACACTAGGTAATATGTGCAGTGTCTCTTATGCAAATAAATGATTTCTACTCACAACGACCGGTTCTGCGACTTTGGTCCAAAGATGAGACATAATCTTAAAACTATTTTGGCAAGAGACAGACTTAACCTACCTATTTTTATTGCTACACTTGTATGCAGCAGATTTGAAATAAAGTAGCGGAAAGCATACTAATGTCGCTTTAACAGTTTTAATAGAAGAATAAAAATTAGAACCTTATAAAAGTATTTATAATTCTTATAGGATACCTACTTACTTACATTCTAAAGCATTATAAAATTGAAATATAAATATTTTTTAACATCATGACTGCTAAAATAATAATTAAACTAAATCAAATCAGTAATTATTAAAATCTATAAAACTAATCAAAACCAATATCAAGAACTAATAAGTATCGATAAAATCGATTAGACCAATCGATTATACTTCCAGTTTCTCGACTGAGCACATCACTGGCTCACCCCGCGCTCTATCAATCAGTGGTGTTGTGCAAATGTGAAAAATCGAGAAAAAAACTCACTGAGTTTCGCCTCCAGACGGGTTTAAGACAGAGACGAAAAATAGGGTTCTAGTGGGATGGAAAAGGACAGACTGCGGATAGTCTAAATTATTTATATACATAATAATATTTGGGAGGTTTAGTGTATATGTGCGGTTTGAAGAAGTTTATTAGTTTTTTTTTGGCATTTGTTTTTGTGGCTCTATATTTTTTACTTGGGGTATAAAAGTCATGGAAGTTTTTTAAATACTGCAAGTAAGCTTTTAAAAAGCGCTCTTACATACCCCAGTATTGCTTTAATCCTAGCACTGCTTTCGGTATTGTAAAAGGGCCAGTGCTGAGAAGAAGAATATAGGACTTTTTTAAATATCAGTTTGTGTTTAATAAAAAAAAATATTGTATAGGATACGAAATCAATATCAAATTAACATAGAGTTTTAGTGGTTACTGCTGTGAGTACCCTACATACTAACGTAAAATATTATGTAGTGGGTACTATTCCTGACATATATTTAAGACCTAATTTGATAAATATAAGAATTAGAACATTGTCTGATCGTCACTTACCATCAGGTGAGATACAGACCATGAGCTTCCTCGTTGAGGATAAAAAAAAAACAAACATACGTTTGAGTGACGTCATTTGGTTGAAACGAACGAACTTAACAAATCTGTAAAGTTTAAAAAAAGCTCTATCTCAAACCTTCCCATATACTGCAATACTATAATCGTATTGTCTCCATTTTCTTAAAGGACGCGCCGCTCGAGCCCACCACACGCCCCTCTACCACCTCAGGCCTATCCCTAAAACCCACCCTAACCCTCGGACTTAGGGCTCAGAATCCCGCTTTTTCTTGGAAACTTTAAGGCGTTTTAGATTAATGGAGTACCGAGACGCGACGGCGCGCCCTGTCCGAGAGAATCTTACCACTCAATAGAAGGTTAAAATACAGGGTGGAATTTTGTAATGCCACCTGGAGGGAAGGTACTACTCTTAATACTGTAGATAGAAAATTTTACTGAAAGGAAGCATTCCTTTATTTTTGAAAAGAAAGAGAACTGCATTCAAAGATTTTCGAATTTTTTTTCGAAAATTTACCACCATACCATACAATTTTCTGTAACATTATTAAAATAATTTAAGATTTCATGGTTTTCCTTTCATTTGATTTATCAAGTTTGCTAGATTTCATCCTTATACTTAACCCTAATGATCGATGAAATAAAAATACAGAGTGTAATTTTTAACACATTTTAATTGGTTCGATTCCCGGGCGTGGCAAGCAAATTTTTGGAAATCTTTGAATGCAGTTCTATTTCTATAGAAAAATAGAGGAATGTTTTCTTTGAGAAAAATTTTCTATCTACAATATTAAGGGTAGGGTTTTCCATCCAGGTGGCATTACAAAATTCCACCCTGTATACTCCGATATCGTGGGGCGTTCAAGGTCGAAGTGACACGTTATGTCAACCTGTAATTATGTCATTTGAGGTAAGGATGGGGTTCGGTTCCCAGATGGGGCGGATGTTGTGTAATATTTAGTATTTGATTTCGGAAGGAGATACTGAAACTACGAGTAAAACACCTATTGTGACTACAGGTCTAGCGTTAAGGTTAATAAACCTTTGTTTGTCACCTGTCATCTGCTTTGCAATAAAGGGAAGTCGAACCTTAGTTTTGAACTCTTCCTATGTTCTTCTGATTAATTTCATTGCGGGTCCAATGACAGTTTAAGTTTCCCCCGGGACAAACTTGACCTTCATTGGTTGGGTTTTTATGGCGGTCAAGCTGTAGATCCTGGCTACACAGGAGTTTGCAGTGGTGGGAATAGTCCCGTATATGTCTAGCTTTAAACTCAGTCAGTGATTAGGTATGGGAGTGGCACAGAAGGGTGTTGCATTATTATGGTTTCAGTCCATGTGCTGTGAGATGGTTTCATAGTTACTTTGAGCACAGAACTCAATGTGTAGGGGTGTCAGATGATGCTGGTGAGACAAGAGTATCTGATCACTTGGCTGTTAATCGAGGGGTTCCGCAGGGTTCAATTCTGGGTCCACTTCTGTTCATTATTTATAGCGCGGATGTGGTTGATCATATACATAATTGTAAGTACCACATCTACGCTGATGATATACAGCTGTATATTTCGAGTAAGCCGAAAGATGTTCACGAAGCAATTACGTACCTCAATGAGGATCTTGGACGGATAACAAATTGGGCTAAGTGCAATTCCCTAGTACTAAATGGAAATAAGTCCAAATATATGGTGCTGGGTTCTAGGGATCAGATAAGAAAAACCATAAACAGGGGAATTAGTGTGTTGATTGAGGGGGAGCCAATAGAGAGGGTTACAGAAGCTAAAAACTTAGGACTTCTAATGGACGAGGAAATGCGCTTTGAAAAACACGTCAATAATATAGTAGGAAACTGTTTTTATAGACTGAAAGTATTGTACCAAATACGTAAATATCTTTCTACTGACAATCGCATTAAATTATGCGACTCTCTGGTTCTATCTAAGTTCAACTATATGGATGTGGTCTATGGCCCCCGACTGCTGGCGCGTACCAAGAAAACTATCCAACGTGTGCAAAATGCATGCGCCCGTTTTTGTTTTTCAATCCCGCCGAGAACACACGTTACGCCTTATATAACTAATGCTAAAATATTAAAAATGAACTCACGCAGGGCGTTGCACTTCGCGACACTGCTTTTTGGTATGATGAAAAACAACACTCCGACTTATCTACTAGATAAATTAGTTTGGACAAGGGAATTCCACTCGCACAAGACCCGTCGCTCCAGCAGCACTCTCGTTCTTCCGCCGCACCGAACCGTTGCCTTCCGGGGTAGCTTCAGGTTTGCCGCCTCCAAGTGCTGGAATGACTTGCCACCGCCATTACGTCGTCTGCAAACATTGTACACTTTTAAAAAGAAATACCGGGAACACATTTTTAACGAACAAACACTGGAGTAGGTTACTTGTATCCTTACCTAAAGGTTTCAGACGATCAAGCACGGAAGTGGGCAAGACGATCGAGACTGCTGTAGCCTGACATCACTACTTGAAAATTGACATTTTTTTTCTCCGGACATACTATTTGTAACACCATTATAACACCATATTAAGAGCGTTGTAGCAAAAAGTTGGCGTTCGAATTTTAGGTTTTTATTGCTTGACGTCGCGTAGTGAGTGCGCAAACTGAATTTATCTGTACAATTTCAACGCTGCGTCGACTAAACGATCTTAATCCGTTGTTGTATCGTACCTAAGACAGTACATCATACATAATAATAAAGAAATAATGTATAATTTACCTATTTGATTTTTTCTCAGATCAGACTTTTAGCAAAATCAAGTTACGTAATTAATGTATTTTTTACACTAGTAAATCCCGCGACAAGTTTTTAATCTTTAAATTGAGTAAAGTAATAAGTTGATGGGTTTGAAAGAATTTATGTTTCATTTTATTCTTTTTATAGCATCAAAAGCTTATTTATGAAAAATATTTACTATTTAAATTTTACTTTTGACTTTTTAGTTTTTATCATGCGGGATGGAAAAATTAAAATTTATTCTGATTTTGTGACGTTTCCGCACATAAATATGGATAGGTTAAATAAATAGAATGAAATGTATGAAAACGAGCGTGCCATTTTTTAAACGTTATCTATAATATCTGTGTCCATCAAAGAGCTCGTAACTAAACATCGTAAGCGCCATTCAAATTATTATCTAAAAGTTAATAATAAATATTTAGTTTTTGTAAATCTAAACCAGTCAGGAAATCAAAGAGGTAAATACTGATAACTTTGTGATTTTATAGAATTTATTATTATAAACCACGGTCGTATAATGCTAAAAAATCAGAGGTAACTTTAAGATTTTTATCCATAGAGCAAAATTTATCTAATCGTGCTTTTAAACAGTTATCCCATTAGGTACACATGCGTTCTGTAATACAAACCCATCAAAAACAATACTTGTCAAAAAACCAAGTCTCACTACTCAGTTGTTCTACGGTAAAAAGTTGTGAGATCCATGTAATACCAAGTCCAGTCCAGGAAATCATTAACGTTTTACATAAATATATTGACTAGGCCATCGCATGAAAACACGTGTAAATTAAATTATTTAGTGCGAAATGAAACGAAATTTTGCATGCCTGTGTAGACATGCAAAATTTCAGCTCAATGGGAAAACGGGAAGTAAGTAAATTTGAAGTTGCAAGATTTTACAACTCCAGATGTCAAAGAAAATAAAAGCTTGTAGATAGCTTTACAAAGAAAAGAAAGATTTATGAAGAAAATAAAAAGTACTGTCTACGATACATTTGTTAGGCCGTGTTGCACCGTCTTACTTTAACATTGACATCAAAATTTTGGATGTCAAAAATCTGTCTAACATAAAACACCGGTTATTGTCAGTTAGGGTCAAAGTTAGGTGGTGCAACTCAGCCTTAGTGTATTTTAATTAAATTTAATACAAATAAGGATGACGAAAATAATCGATAAGTGATCTCACTCGAATATTTCTTATAAACGGCATCAATAATATGTTTAAGAACGAACTGAATCTATTCAAAAAACCTATATTTCCAGCTTTCATACATTTAATACAGTTACAAACAAACACGAAATCAATGGTTTCTGAGAATTCTGAGTGCCTTAATGCCGTCCTCTTTATCTGTTTATTTAGTACTAGCGGCCGCCCGCGACTTCGTACGCGTGGATCCCGTTTTACCCCTTTCATCTATCTTACGCGGTTTAGATTTTTTCATACAAATGTTTTTTCCCGCTAACTCCCGTTCCCGTGGGAATTTTGCAATATCCTGTTGTAACTAAGCTTTACGTTTACTAAGGTACCTGCATGCCAAATTTCAAGCGTCTAACTTAAGCGGTTTAGATTTTTCATACAAAAGGATTTTCCCGCTATTTCCCGTTCCCGTGGGAATTCCTAAGTATACTATAACCTGCCCAGGAGTATGAAGAATAATTGTACCAAGTTTCGTTAAAATCCGTCAAGTAGTTTTTGTTTCTATAAGGACAGACAGACAGACAGACAGACAGACAGACAGACGGACAGACAGACAGACAGACAGACAGACAAAAATTTTACTGATTGCATTTTTGGCATCAGTATCGATCACTAATTACCCCCTGATAGTTATTTTAAAAATATATTTCATGTACAGAATTGACCTCTCTACAGATTTATTATAAGTATAGATTTATTAATTAGTATCTCTTGATGATATTGTGGCAAGTTAAACCTAAAATCATGTTTTCCGTAAATAATTTAAATAAGAATGCAATTTACGAGTTTGTTGTTTGATTATTATATATTACTCAATTAAAAATTTAAATTTAAAAAAATAACACTTCTAATATTATGGTAGGTATGGCTGGCGGCATACATTTAGTATGAAATTCGGAAACATTGAATTTTCGCATAGATCCAGTTTATTCTTTGACCTATTTATTGTTGTTGTTTTAAAGAGCTCATGAAGCACTTACAGGAACAGTAAACAGTTTCTCGATATCTTGTATAATTAAAAATCAAGTGAAATCACTTATCGTTTCCACCCTGTACCTATACTTTTAAAAATAAACTCATTTTATACGTTCATTTGTATATAAGTATCTACAATACAAATACCTAACCAACTTAGTTGACGTTTTATAAAACTATTTGTCTAAGTGTCATCGAGCGACCGCTGGTGGATTTGCCATTTACCTGACCTACCCCTTTATTACTAAACGTTTAAAATCAGATGAATAGTTACGCACCAATTTCTTTCGTTCAGTCGTCAGTAATTGAACTTTCGGAAAAACATGACGAAGCGTTGTGTGACCATACAGATGCTATTCAACTTTTATTAGTAAGCAAGAGTATATTTTATGTTGGTAGAAACACAATAGCATAGACTAATGTTTTGACACCCTGTTAAAATTTTTATTAGTCATTTATTTTTTCCTGACCAAACAGATACCATAATAATATCTTTTATCTATTCTACCCATATTCTGTAAGTAAAATAATAAAAATTTTGAAAAGAAAGAAATTACAAGTCCGATTTACCTAAACAAATAAATTAAAAATACTTGCGGATCAAAAGTACTCAATCATACTACAATTTACGAAAAAATCACGCGTGACGTATATACGTCAGTGGGCAGTCAACTGACATAGACCCGGCGTCTACGAGTGCCAAAGCACGACTGATTTATGCCATTTGATGCACCCGATTTTATAGTATTTTCAAATTAATTTTTCATTTGAAGATTGAAGATAGATATTTTTTCTTTTTCACACAATAATAGTACTATGTTTCTTCTTAAGTATAAAATAGTTTATGTTGCCAAATGACTTTTAAATTATGAGATGTGACCTGTTTTCTTGCAGTAATTTTCTCGAATTTTGACTATCTTAGACATGATAAAAATGCATTTTAATGAATTAAACAACAAAATTTTCTCAATACACTTTCTTCTTCAGGGTATGCTTATTCTAATGAATACATTCTATCTTCTTACTTAGAAACAAATTTGTTGTAATATTAGTTCAAAGTTGTGCCTTCGCGAGTTACCTGGAAATCGGGCTTTCGAAATTCGCTGTTTTCGTAGGCAAAAATCCAATTTGAACGAGATTTTGTCAATAGACATTCCGGAAAAACGTATGATAATTACGATGATATAAGTCAAAAGAAGCTATAACAATAAATTATATGACTAAAATCATTTCGAAATCTGCCAAATTCTCGATTTCTGCATGAAAAATGTGACAACGCTCTTAAATACTTGTTTCATGATTATTATTTTAATTCTAATGACATCATAACTATATATTTGACACTAATTGAAATTGAATTATATGTTTAGACGACCAATACTGCTGGAATTTATTTATTTTTTATTTTGTTTTTTGTTTGTGGGTACGCGTGTAACGCTCTGAACAATATGGGATGAACTAAATTGTCTAATCGCGCGCAATCAATCATTCGATTGCACAAACCGGTTTTGCGGGCGTCGAGACACTCTTTACGAATATTACACATTAACACAATATTACTTTACCATTACTACACACACACCAATACAAACAGTTTTATCTTTTTATTAGTATTCTTTTCATTAGTATTCTTAATAAACGTAGTCTTATCATCCTTACCGATTTACCGCCTTTTGTATTTATCTGTGCACTAATATTACTATTTATGTATGTTTATCTAGACAATTTTATGCAGCTTAGTATTTTATTTATTTTAAAAATGGTCCGTGACCCTCACTCGGCATGGGGCACACTGAAAACCAGCGCCGTGGCCTTCGTCACCGTGGGCCACGGCATATGCTGAGTGGGGTCCCGTTGCAGTGGGCATCTTGTTGGTGGATGGGTGGCACTGCTCAGTTTACTCTTGTTTTTATTTTTTCTTCTTCCATTATTATGTGCCACTGTCATGTCTATGTAATTGCCTGTATTTGTGTGATGTCCATTGTAATAAATGTGTCTTTCTTTCTTTCTTTCTTTCTGTTGTAGCCGTCAAACGTCAGCGAGACTTCAGATTTGTATGCTCTGTGACGTCATAATAATGTCAATCCCATCCCTCCCGTGCCGCTACATTCCTCAGGCATTGACTCAATGTAAATAAATAAATAAATAAATATCCTTGGACATTTTACACTGCGCTTGTAGTCCCAAACTAAGCAAAGCTTGTACTATGGGTACTAGACAACGGATATAAACATACTTAAATACTTTTTTTTTGTAAATACATACTTATTATACATAGAAAACACCCAGTCCAATACAAACAAATATGTTCATGCACACAAATGTTTGTACTGTGCGGGAATCGAACCCGCTACCTCCAGAATAGTAGTACGTTTCGAACCACTACACCAAATGGCCGATGTGTTGCGGCGCTTCTTCTCAGCACTTGCCAAATGTTGGTCTCGAAGCGCTGGTAGGGTAAAAGATTATGAGACATGTAGAGGCTCCCTAAGAGCAAAATGACGATTTGTAAGAACTATTTATTAGTCTAACAAATAAAGAAATTTTGACTTTGACTTTGACAATTAAATGCTAGACTTGTAATAATGTTTATCAGTGTTGGGACCCAAGATGATGCAACACTCTTGATAGAAGGAGTATGGTAATCTCATGTAAGTGAACTACCTGTTCTTATGAATAAAGATTCTTTAAACCGATGGTTGAATAAGAATGTTGTAGGACAACTTTTATAAGTAGTTGTAATGAGACTGAAGACTTATAAAAATAGATAGAGAAGTCTCTAGAGGTTTGATGATTGTCAGATCAAATCCAGCTTTAGTCAACGTCAGATCTTATATTCAGTACATAGGCCCTTTCCAGGGCGCTTATACGTCCCAAATATAGCTTGCCCTACCACCACTTGCGGACAACATAATGGTGGGTGGTGCGCATATTGTCCTTACAAGTTAGTTTTCTTTTGAGTGCATTTCTTCAGAAATCTATTACAGGTACTTGATTTTTTGTCAAAAACAAAACCCGATGCTTACTTCTATGACCCTCGTTAATCAAGACGATTGTGAAAGAGAGAAACTTCTGATAAAAGTAGGAAACTAGAACTAAATCTCTTTAAAAACTGCATGAAATATTCAGAATGCATTCCCATGAAAATATAAACAAAGAATAAAATAAATGTAGATAAAATATCATGTTACTGTGCCCTAAAACGGACATCGTCCGGACTGCATTGCGAGCCTTACATGCAGTTTTACACGAGCTTTATAGCGCACTATAGTTTATGTGGTCCGTTAAAATCATGTTTTATTTCGTGTCCGTTGTTTTTAGAGATATAAAAACAATACTCATTTTATGTGGTGTGTGTTAATATTTAATTAGTTTGAATATGAAGTAGGTTGAGTCCGTTTTCATGTGAAAATGCTGCATGGAGGTTACATAATTATAGAATAGAATAGAATATAAATAATTTATTTGCTTAAAAAGTGGTAAAAAAGGATGAAAACATGAACAATATTATAATCGCACTATTAGTCCTTTCAGACATACAAATTTAAATACATTGTAAATTGTCACTTATTACTACCTACCACCATCATTCTTAAGTCTGTGACCATAACATAATGTTATAATGTTAACAGCATTGTTGTGTTCCGGCAATTGGAGGTCTAAGATAGCCAATTCCTCTGTGATACAGGTGAAGCACTTGGAGATAGATAGCCATAGGCAGACCCTCTATGGTCGAGGATTCCAAATAAAGCTCACTTTCAGCTTTCTATCAGATGAGATGCAGGTCAAAACCTTCTTCTTTTTAAGTTCGTTCGTTTCAGCCGTAAGACGTCCACTGCCGGACAAAGGCCTCCCCCAAGCTTTTCCACAAAGACCGGTCCTGCGACCGCCCGCGACCTTCACCAGATCGTCGGTCCACCTAGTGGGAGGACTGCCCACACCTACGTCTTGCGACTTTTTGGCTAAAAAAAGATTATTAACGTTGCAACTAGATCATGTTGACGTAGATCATGGCTGTGCAGTTTTCTAGTAACAGCATCCAGCACTAGGGGGCGCTGTTATCCCAGCAATAACTATACAAGTCGCAGCACATTAAAAGCGGAGATTTATAACATCTGCCCATAGAGCTATTACTCGGCGACCCCGCGGCGTTGCGCTCCGCGTCTGAATAGCCTCGGATGGACATATTGAAATACAGCCTGCAGTTTTCATGTCAGTAGAACCGCGTTGTGTTCTGGAGACTGCAGTAAGCCTAGGCGCAGACCACCGATTTGTATGCCCGTATTCACATTACTATGATGTCTCACAGTGCGCGTGACACACGAACCAATCACAGACCTCTATTCAACGCTGCATTCGATTTGCTGCTTCACGTTAGTTGGACGCGATTCTAATTTGTTTGAAGAATCAATCGGTATAATGTGCGCACTTTCATACATATCCATATGGCCAAAGTCGGTGGTCTGCGCCTAGGTTAAAGTTAACACTGGAATCGGTCTAGAGAAAACGGAATACGGGAAAGATATAGGTAAGATCGCAGGTGCTAGCTTGTGCTTCGCATTCCATTATTTAGCTATTTCACAGAAAGTTTTCATGTCGTTAGATTTTCAATGTGAAAAATGTTTTTTTTACTTGAACTACTAAAAATGTTGTTTTTTTCATTGGCCCTCGTTACCTTGTCTAAATAAAAGGATTTGTTAGAAACGAGAAGTCTAGAGCCAATTTGTTTGGAAAGTAAGGCGTCAATCAATATTAATAACTTCTTTTTCTAATCCTTAAAAAAATCAAACACAATATCTTATTTACATAAAATAGTACATAAAAACTTATATTTGTCTCTTAAATTGACGTAAATTACGACACTTAACACTTACCTCAACAATAATTAAAAGTCTATAATTAAGAACACACTAAAATTACCTGAAATGTCTATACCGATATCTATAGTAAGTGACAGTAATAATTTAAGGTAGGAAGTTAGAATTTGAGCAGTAGCCACGTGACACAGAATGTAAAAGTTTTGTTAGTGTATTTTTCGACGTTATTATCATAAATAATTAAATTGTTGGAGATAATTACATTTTCTAGCCATGATCACTCTTTTAATATTGTTAATTTTATACCTCAGACACTAATCACATTTCTTTCACAATTTTATGTAGGTACAAGTACAGCCAGCGTCAAATAATTCGTGACACCCAAAGCGTCCAAAAAGTTGATAAACACACCCTTATTCCAATTGTAACAAAGACGTGTTGCGAACTTTGTATCGCGAACTATTTGAATTTTGGCGTTGACTGTACATAGAAAACAATTCAAATTGAAATTGACATTCAAAACGTAGAACTGGTCTTGAGGTCACGCACGTAGTCTGCTACGAAATTCGTAGTACACCTACGCCGTAGCGCGTAGTGTGCTACATTCGTAGGGCGACTACGTAAACATTGTAGCATGACACATTGTGGTTTCACTTTACGAGATACTTCAGAAATTCAGTATTGGTTTTAGCGGAAAAGTTTTTAATTATTTATACCTACGAGATATTTCACTATTTTCAATTAACTCTGAAAAATCATTGAACCTCGTAACTGCAGCATTCGATTACGTTGATTAACTTTTAAACTACGATAAAATAATATATTGAATCAAAAAAGTTCATTACATAAACTATCTAGATTCTAATTCAAATAAAAACTATTAAATGTAAAACATTTTTTTATCAGTGCTTTATTAACAAAATCGCGTTTGCAAAGTTGCAGATTGCATGAAAACTTAATCTTACTTACCTCAATAAAGATTGTCCGGTCCTTGATTCGAAGCCGTTACTCCGCAGTTCGCCCGCAAGCCGCCACTAAACCGCTGAGGCGTTGCAAAATAAACTGCCAAATGTAATCACATTTCGTCATCATTTTATTTTCCACGCTTTCCAGAAGAAAATATTTTGCACGCAATATTCACAAAAAGCTCTATATACGACTGAAAATGTCTAAATCTTGTATTCTAGAAATACCAGAATGAAGAAAAACACAATAAACAATGTCGAGAAAATATCAAAATACAACGAATGAGCCAGACGAAGCGAAAAACTGACATTATGGACAATTGCTTGACAAATTTATTTTTCTTTTATCAAAGCTAGAAGCGATGTCTCTTAAATTACGAGGTCTCAGAGGAAACCAAGAGTGACGGTAGAGGGCAAACCGAACATTTTCGTCTCGTCGCATACACAGAACGTGACTGCCTTACAAACAAGTGACGATTCTAAAATACGACGAAACCTGATTAAAGCCGATCCTTTGGGCGGAAATTTCTTGAAAACGCATTTGAAATAGACTTTGCGACGGGGTCAAGGAACTAGCCAATGACAGTAGATGCAATTACCGCCTGACTCATGGCCAAAAAAGAATAGTATGCGGCGCTCCAATTGCAGCTATGTGTAGTATTTTCTCCCGATTATCAGGGACTGTTTGAAGGATGCAGCGGGGGGCGGGGGGGCAGGCGGCCGGCGCCTCAGTCGTCCCCGAACTGCGGCGTCGCACGCACCTCGCGCGCTCGAGTCTACCAAATGAAGACTCCGCGAAACCCGACCACGCTCTCCACGTATCCCAGTACACGTCTCCCTGGTTTCTGTTGACTGTGAACAGTTTATATTACCGCCTAGCCATAAGACCCCCTCGGACTGTCTTCGTTCGTGGCTAATGTGAGTTGAGATCTTGCGGCCGCGAGTGTCTGCAGATCACGTGCCCTAGATTTAGGGTGTCGACGTTGGAACGCCCGAATGCTACATTATTGCGTTTATTTACGACCAGGCAATGCTTCCGTAGTACTAGATTAGTTTTAGTTGTAGCGCTTAGTCAGTAGATGGCAGTGCCGTCATTAAATTTTGTATTATCTCATAAAACTTTATGTCATCCTTATTGACCGCATGCGATCTCGCAAGGCGTTCGCGATTTCACAAAATATTTTTACTGTAAGCTTGCGAAAACATGAGTAGACATTGGTAATGATACATTTAGTAATTACTCTGGATACCCATAACGTTTTACCTAAACCACAGTTACTGTGTCTCGCATTATACATATTTATGTGATGGTAGCGGGAAAGAGTAATGTAGACTTTATCACACGGTCGTAGAGTTTTAAGTCGGCTGTTTGGAGTAAAACATTAAACTGAAATGCCTGTAAATTCACCATCTTATTTCTTCATTTTTAGTTAGCTCCTCCGCAATGCTTCGCCAATAGTTTTATACAGCATTTTAGTGTGTGGGATTTTGCTTTTAGAGAGTAATGGATAGTTCTGGAGAGTTTTGGTGGTGTGTGTTTAGAGTTGAGTTGGTTGAGGACGCGAAGGGTGCTACGCACGTGGGGCAGGTAAATAATTATTGCCACGTGGGTCGAGCTCAATTAACCTCTCAGCCGGGGTCGGACGCTCGCTCGCTAATGGATAACCAGTACAGCGTTGTTGTCATAAATAATAATTGCGTTCGCACCGTATGATGCAACTTTTTATTGTTATTGGAACCGTTTTTGGTTTTACAAATGTCCTATGAGATTCCAATTGGTATTATGCAATTCTGACATTGATAAAATATTGTATCTAATAACATTTGGTTTTTAAAGAGCCTTATTGATAATTAATTATAGACTTCATTGCAGATTATCATCAAATTCTAATTAGTAATTAATTAGAAATTTAAAAAAAATCGTCAAAAAAATTATGCAATATTTTCAATATTTATGTGAAATTAGTATGTTTAGATGGAAATCATGGATGAGAGTCCGCGGCATACAACTTCTCGCCCGATGACTATCGCTTTTTGATCTACATAGACGACTTAATATTCGTTGCGGATCATTTGGCAGAACACATTAGATCAAGCGGTGTGTGCGTGTCTGTGCGTAGGGAGTCAGTGTCTGGGTGACCCCCCAATGGGGTGATTTTGGGGTGGGGGGAAGGGGGGCTGCGGGCAGGACCCGGCACATGGCGGATCGATGCGGCGCGCGTCGCTCGTATCATTTGCGTGCGACTCCCCCCCTCCTTCCTTTAGGATGACCTCCCCTTGACTGCCTATGAAGTCAGTCAGATTTAGCGGATGTCTTGAGGGTAGCTGATCGGGCCGGCACATGATTGTCACATGTTTGGAGGGTTATGATAAGCGGTTGGGATCGTGGTTTATGTTTATAAGTTTCTTGCGCCTTTTTACGATAGAGTTGCATTTGGTATCTACTACTTTTGCTTATCCTTTTATAATATAAAGTAGATTTTTTTAGAAATGAATTTAAACATCTTTAGTCATTATTGTAATAGGAAATGTATTTAGATATTTTTAAGCACCATGCTTATGACTTTAACAATAATAGCCGATGGAGAAAAATCTTAACTTTTGACAATAAAATATTGGCAATCTGGGTTCAAAATTTTGGATCCTATTTTAATTGATGGTTAAGAAATACTTAATTAATATAATAGGAAAATAATTAATTAGCTCAATAACATGGAATGAAATGTTTCTTTTCTGGACTTCGATTTTTAATTCTATGGATTTATCTGATTAATAGTTATTCTCGATTATTCTACTAAGAATCAAGACCATCTGAATTTAACGAGTCTTATTATTTTCTAATTAAAACTTTGTTTCATAAAAGAAAATATTATACTACTCATAATAATATTATGTAGGGTGTAAGTGCCTATGGTTAAAAATCGGATTTTTCTCACAACAGAAATAACTATCAATAAAGATTTAATAGACGTTTAGATTAAAGAAAACATTAATAAGAACATTAATTATTAAGATATTTTAAACCTGGTAATTATAAATAGTAAAATAGAATAGGTACTGAAACATTGATTAAAATTTTTCGTAACCTAACATTACTTTGTTTTTGCTATTTACTAATTTGTAATTGTGAAAACATAAAGTAAAATGAATTAAGCTTCTATCCGCCAATTGATATGGAGTGTGTGTAATGTTTTCTACCTTAAGTTTCTTGTAAACATTTATTGTTTAGGAACAATGAGAGGAGATAGAGTTTATGTTAAAATACGTTGGGACAAGTTAAGTAGGTACGTACTATTTAGCTGTATGAAAATACATTACTTTCAGGCATAGGATTCTCTCAGTAACTTAACTGTCATAAAAATCACTGTCAAAGGGATATAATACGCTTGACCGCGAGTTAAAATATAACAAATGTTAGGATTTTCATGTCTAGATAAGCGCTTTACTTAAGTAACCTACTTAATAATGCACGACCACTGAAAATATAACTATCTATACATTTATTATAAATGCGAAAGTAACTCAGTCTGTCTGCCTGTCTGTCTGTCTTGCTTTCACGCCTAAACCACTGAAACGATTTTGATGAAATTATGCATAGAGATAGTTTGAGTCCCGGTTTTTTAAACAGGGACACGCGCAATAAAGTTTTTCTGTGACAGAAAAAATTCGACATGGGCGAAGCCGCGGGCGGAAAGCTAGTAATTTATAATGCCTGAAAAATATCACGAAACAACCTGTATACCTACTTAGGGGTTAAATAAGTGTGTATAAAACAGACTTCATAATTCAGCGCCAAGGTTGATCAATAAAAAATATAGTAATCTATACTTAGAATGGAACTGAAAGTGATTGGCAAGGTCGTCTTTATGAACATGAAGTAGAAAAGGAGTTTTCAACATACAATAACAACGTCAAGACATAATTTGTGTTTGTCAATCATACAAATAATTACGAAATTACAGTGCGTTGAAGTTCCGTGTGACGTCACAAAGTGACTTTTAAGTACTTCTTGACGTCACGTGCTTCTTCTTTTGAATTTTGGTGCGCTTTATCTCTATAAATTTTCATTGCTTTGAAAAAGTTAAAAATACGTGTCGAGTATATTTTGATAAGTTAACTGTCGGACTAATTCTAACTCTTGCTTTTTTACCCAGGAAACATCCTTATTACCAATTTAATTCTTACATTTGTTACAAAAGTTTTCACAAATAATTCTCACATAATTATCGTTAATTTCTTAAAAGCATTAATAATTCCAAATCATTACTGCCTCATTAATTTTCGTCAAACAATATCCCTCGTATCAATACCCATTTCTTATTCTCCAATACAGCCTACCAATAATTTAGTCGGTAATGAGGAGTTGCCGCTTCTTCACCTCATTCACCCCGCTATTTATGGGGTAAGCCTTTTCCGGTTGCCCCCACTTCCGGTTCGAGCTTAATTTACTTTGATTGTGACAACTTTTTTATTGGACGTTTATGATTGTTAATTAATTTAATTTACATAATCATATTATTAACATGATTAATAATACATTAGTTTAGAATTAATGAGTAATAACATTATTAATTTTAATAAAGATAATTATAATGAATCCAACTTTTCTTTTCTTGAAGATTAAAGTAGTCCTGAAGCCAACTGTTCTTATAATGAAGATTTAGGTTAGATACTTCATGTTTTATTTTAATCAATTTCAAAGTGTCAAAACTATAATTTAAAATAACGGGTGTCAAAAGCAACATTTACTGTCGTACTTTATTTAGTACAGCTTTTTACAGATTTTATTCTGTCCGAATGTGAAAAGTATTCCTGAAATCCTATTTCAGTACAACAATGGATAGCAATATTGTGAATCTAAACTATCCAGGAACCCACTCAAACGCGAAAGTTTGTATGGATGATGTATGGATGGATTGTTACTCTATTACGCAACATAACAACCACTGGAACAATTTTGATGAAACTTCACAATGTTATAGCTTAAACTGCATCATATGATGTGTTAGGTTGTGATGATCCAAAATATATGCGGGTAAAGCCATGGGAAAAAGATTGTGATAACAATTTAATACCCAGTCGACAAACGGGAGGATTCGCAGTAGGATTTAGTGAATGCTGCTGACAACGCCACTCTTGTGGCGGAGTTTTGGGCTGACACTGTGTAGGTTTGTTGTCGACATGATAAGAAGAAGAAGAATCGACAAACACGAATGTTACCTACACATGAGGGCTGGGTGTGTGTTTATATCAAACGTCGTCACTAGTGAGCACGTAAAAAAATTACATTTAAATGTATGACGGATTGTATAGCGCCCCTAGCGGAAACTTTCGAGAACTAAAAGTTTCATACATTTTTAACGCACTTACTAGTGAGGACGTTTGATATAAGCTCGCACTCAGCCTTCTGCTTTCCCGAACGCTATTCCAGGCCTCTTCAAGGCAAGAGTGAATAGGCACTACTGGGCACCATCCTAAACTCCATTCTCACTGAACATCAAGAGTGGGATGTCAAATAATATTTTTCAGTTACGTAGAAGATTTATAAAGACAATAGCATCGTTATTAAAGCTATTTAATGTATGTGTTACAGTCAAAACTCATAATCGGTCAAAATAAGTGATTTGTGCATATAAAATGATCACACCTACCTTAGGCACTACTTTTATCTGGGTATTCGTCAGATAAAAGATAGATAGATTATCAATTTGCTCGGTCGTATAAATAAAAATCTTTGCACTCAAAAGTGGTTTAGATTAACGCGCTTGGTCAAAAACACTTTTGACTGGAAAAATCAGTCAAAAGTGATATTGACCAAGGGCTACAGTCGAAACGACTTTTGACTGATTTTTGCAGTCAAAAGTGGTTTTGACTAATTATGAGTTTTGACTGTATTATGTATCAATAGTGTTTAAAAACGTTGAAAACTATTAAAGTAAATGAACTAATTGCTTACATCTATGTCTTGGAGTCCGTACGAGTTATGATAAGGCCCGTTGGCCTACCTCCAACGAAGCGGCCGCCTTATTGAAAACTGGGAAATATTGAAATTCAGCTCTTGCAGATTTAAAACTGGTATAAACAACGCTTTTGGGTATTGGTTTTATGGTAATTTATGTTATAGACTCTTTGACTAACGTCATAGATTCCTACGTTGGTCTTATTGAAGTTTAAAATCCTTGATAGTTAGAGTCAAACTAGCTAGTTTTTTATTTTGTTTCTTTATGAAATTAAAAAACACACAATGGTGGCGAGGTCAAGTATTTTGTGGCATATCAAAGCTCTATGGATGCGGTTTGGTTTCTCACTGAAGAAACTATTAGAGTAAATGCCTTCGATCTAATTTATACATGGAGTCATGAATTTGTCATTCATCAACACCCACCTACTTACTTAATATATACCTTAATATTCATCTATCACCATAACGTGTACTAGTACAACTGGAAGGACTGAATGTACATAATTTGACAGTTCAAGCACAGAATAATAATGTACTGTGCAAGTAACTATTATGTTCAAATTATTGTCACTTTATTTAAAACAATAAGGGGACTCTTTATCACTAGTCATATTTACTCTGTTTTGATCATTTACCTAGCCTATGCCTAATAGATATAAATTGTAGATGATTAGCTTTTGGTAATAGATGTGATAGTTGAACAAAACAGGAAACCGATGAAAATGGTTTAGTAAACTTACCAATTGAACTTCTCGACAGAAGTACCTACTTACTACTTTGCGATCGTACGGAACCCACCGAGAATCAAGTTAAGGAGGACTGCTATTTAGCCAGCCTATTTATTACAGCCTAAATGGAGGGTTACACTGTCTAGACAGAAATAATAGCCCAGCCTGGGCCCTAGAATCTGGGGCAAGACGGAACTGTGATAATATGAGGGTAGATAAGATATTCGAGTGTTTTCTGCCGGGTACGGCAAGTGGCAGGTTTTGATCCAGATGCTTTGCTCGGGAGGTGAAGTGTGGAAGGTATTTGTTTAAAAATTAATACTGAAAATATTTTAATTATAATTTTGGTAGATAAAGAGCTTAAAGATGAATAGCTTTAAAGTGTTAAGATCAATCGATCTAAGATTGTTATCAAGAGTAAGTATTTAAAACATTTTATATCACATGTGTATTGTTGTCAATCAAAAAGTCTAAGGCTGGGTTGCACCATATTACTTTAACTTTGTCAAACGTCAAAAATCTGTAAAAACCATACAAAGCACCGGGTTATCGGTATAGCTACTGTCAAAGTAGGTGGTGCAACTCAGCCTAATTGTCATACCTAATTTCTGACCCAGCAAACGTTATTTTGCACTATACAGGGTGACAGGTAACGCGATACATTCCTTGAAAGGGGTTAAAGTAGAGCTTATTTGCAGTCATTTAAGTCATATGTCACCATGTCCGAAACTTGTTCATTTCCAAGTTATTCAAGATTTAAGTATTTTTAAAAAAATCTCCAGTTTTTATGTTAAAATGTACCCTTGTAATGAAGAATACGGAATAATGTTAACTTTTTTGTTGTATTCGTATAGCTAAATAATAAGATTGACATTTTAAATTAAAATTTGCAAGAAAGAATCGTCATTACTCAAGTAAAAGCTAAAAAACCATGTATTATTTTGCAAAAAAAATATGTTTTAGGTAATTAAACGAAGAATTTCCAAGAAAAAATGTATGGAATGTTGTGTACAAATTACAGAATTTTGTTCCTTGATTCATTAGCTATTCAAAAAGGTACAGGTGTTTAACAAACACTACATAATTATTTTTTTATTTGAATTTAAACGTCTAGTAAGATACTTTCATAAAAAAATAAATAAATAAAAAAGTCACACTAACAACTGTTCTTGGGTCACAATAAATGAAATACTTAGTATTTTAATAATAATTGTATCACCTAATTTTATCTAGGTACATTATTTTAAGTCCTGCTCAAACTGTGAGCCCCGTCTTCTAATACAAGCTCGTAGTCTGTTTCTCACTTTTGTTTTTGTGACTCTTGTTGTCAAACTGCTGAATATCTTGAGCTGCCCTCTGAATGCGCTCACGAAGCTCTTTCTCGTTGTTTACGGGGGTTACATACAAGAGATACTTCATGTGAACCCATAAATAAAAATCTTAAGGGGTCAGATCCGGGCTTCTGGCTGGCCAAGGAATGGGTCCACCGCGCCCAATCCAACGAAGTGGATATTGTTGATCCATCCATTGGCGTACACTGAGCCGAATGTGTGCTGTGTGTGAAAGCTTCGTGAGCGCATTCAGAGGGCAGCTCAAGATATTCAGAAAAGTTTGACAACAAGAGTCACAAAAACAGAAGTGAGAAACAGACTACGAGCTTGTATTAGAAGACGGGGCTCACAGTTTGAGCAGGACTTAAAATAATGTCGTCGTTTCAGCCGAAAGACGTCCACTGCTGGACAAAGGCCTAGATAAAATTAGGTGATACAATTATTATTAAAATACTAAGTTTTTCATTTATTGAGACCCAAGAACAGTTGTTAGTGTGACTTTTTTATTTATTTATTTTTTTATGAAAGTATCTTACTAGACGTTTAAATTTAAATAAAAAAATAATTATGTAGTGTTTGTTAAACACCTGTACCTTTTTGAATAGCTAATGAATCAAGGAACTAAATTCTGTAATTTGTACACAACATTCCGTACATTTTTTCTTGGAAATTCTTCGTTTAATTACCTAAAACATATTTTTTTTGCAAAATAATACATGGTTTTTTAGCTTTTACTTGAGTAATGACGATTCTTTCTTGCAAATTTTAATTTAAAATGTCAATCTTATTATTTAGCTATACGAATACAACAAAAAAGTTAACATTATTCCGTATTCTTCATTACAAGGGTACATTTTAACATAAAAACTGGAGATTTTTTAAAAAATACTTAAATCTTGAATAACTTGGAAATGAACAAGTTTCGGACATGGTGACATATGACTTAAATGACTGCAAATAAGCTCTACTTTAACCCCTTTCAAGGAATGTATCGCTTTACCTGTCACCCTGATAGTTTACATCCTATTCTTAGACCTACTGATGTGTAGAACATCATAATAATTCGTTCGGAGAAGTTTTGTTACATATTCTTTCGTAAAATAACTTGAAGATCCAGACAAAATGTCTTTCTATACCTAAGAAAAGCTCATTTGTGCGTCAATATCTATCAAAATCACCATTACCATAAAAATCTAACAAATAAAACTAAAAAGTATTTCAAAGTGTTACTAATGAATTGTAAAAACCAACGGAGTAACACCTGTTGCTATCGAAATAATTGATAATGGAGGTGTTCGAAGGTGCTCACTGCTCATTTACTAAGTTGCAGTTTCTATCTGGAAGATTCAGATATAATGTTTATCTAGAAGTTCTAGTTATGTTACTGGACAGACACCTGGACACCACCTCCAGACAGTAATTGGAGGTAAATCTCAAACTCACAAAACTCATTTATTTTTGCAAGCAGGCTTTTAAAAAGCACTTTTACACGTCCCAGTATTAACTCTACCACTGCTTCGGGACAATAAATGGGCCAGTGCTGACAATAAATGAAGAACTGGTAAGATAGCCAGTTCCTCTGTGGTTAAGGGTTCTGGGTACAGCTAGCTCCCATTCAACCTGATCATAATTTATAACTTTCCATCAGATGAGATGCAGGACACGAGGTTCTCCATTGTGGATAAAAAAATGCTATCTACCATGGTATTTGCTCAGCGGTAATGCATAATGTTTTTTGTAAACTAACTGACAAGCCATCTTACAGACATGAAACACAATATTAGAAACAAATAACAACCTGTCCGGTCGTAACTTCCGACCGTTAAGTCCCCACACGAGGGGAGTCAGCGGGGAATACAGTGTAGACGTAAACTTATTGTTTCGCGATGTTTGCCTATCACGGTTTACAAGGTGGGTGAGTTAGACCTTTAAAGAAGTTTTTAAATGATATTTTATTGAAATTAGCATGTTTATCAATTGTTTCGAATGCTTTTTCACCATTATAGTTCTCCGCGTGTAAATAATTGAATTGGTGAGAATTTAGTAGGTGTATAGAAAGTCGAATAATACTCACATAACCATTTACCTCTACACGGACTATCTTTTCTTCTTTTTACTTATGTATCTGTAATGTATTCACGTAATTTTTAGAGCTCTCGCGTTTTTTAAAAAGAACAAAAAACGCAATGCTAAAAGACTCTATTGTGCATGTTAGAATAAATAAAACATGTCAAAATTTTACTCTAATTCAATTACAATATTCAAATGATGTAAATCACAAAAATTCTAAAAGCATTAGCTGTAATAACCTCACTTAGTTCTAAATAAACTGTAGATAATTACTAACATTAAAATTGCAAAACAAGTCACTAATCCATCAATTAGCCGAGTCTTCAATTTCAAGTTTGTCTATGATTCCAGCTAAAGTCAACTCAAAGTGACCCCCCGACTTTGTTGTTATTTTGTCGGTTTGTTCGTCGCTCTGGGAAAATCTTCGGATTAAGAGATAATTGAGCCAATTTGGAGGATTGTCGATGGTATTGTTTATGGTTTGTAACATGACACTGCAAGATGGGACGTATTTGAGCCAATGTGTAAACCCAATGTCAAGACTTTTTTTGTAGAGAGATAAACTTTTGCAAGTGTAGATCAAAGATATTAAATTATTGTTGGTAGAATAAGAATGGCGATATATTATTGTGCTGACATACCAACTTTTAGATAGACAAATTTAATGTCTATTGTGTAATACAAAAGTGTAATGTAATACACGTAACACGTCTATAAGCTTTAGCATTCTTGTATACGAATATACAACTTAAGCTGCCACTATTATCTCGTTCACTTAACATTTTAGATTTCAGTTTAAAATCTAAAATAAACATATGGGGTCCTTTAGATTATTGATACATAGGTAATTCAATATTACTCTTAGTCGACCATAGCATCAATATAATTTTTGGGGTTTTTCGATAGCTTTTCTCGCCATACAAGCCCACATGCAATGCTATAATGGTAGAGACACAGAATAATGATCAGTACTACGTGTAGAGCTGACAATTATATTTCTTTAACCTGTATAAGACATATTTAAAAGCCTCAACATTAAAAACTTCTCATATAGCTTTATAAACGAGTCATTTTAACTGAGTAAAAAGGCTCCCTCAAGTAGGTGTTCCATGTACAAAAAGCCACCGTATTGCTTGCTATAATAATACCCCTCGTTACTACTGAACGGCTACGAGCATATCAATAACAATTTGATCTACATAAGAGCTATGTAGTATAATAGATTTGTTGCCCTTATCGACAAAGCGGGTAATGTTCTTACTGGTTTTTATTTTGTTGACGGTAGGCTTATATTTTTGTCTACGTTTTTTGGGATTGTTGATGTAGTGATGGAAAGTAATCGGTTATAGTGTAACTATACATATTATAGAGGAGAAAATGGCAAATAAGTAAATAAATTGTCGAAGGAATTTGACTATATTTGGCGCAAAAACACGTGGCAGGCGGTGTGATAATAAAACAAGGCATATCACGTTTTCTCTCGTACTCACACTGGTTATGGGTGACGTCACACAGAAGCAGGCACAGCATTGTTTCTAATACGTAATAATTGATATAAATATTGGCATGTGCATCTCTGTTTCAAAAATTACTTATAAATGGCCCCGCCTGCCTCAAGTCTTTGTGTCGAGTATAACAGTCTCTTTGTAAAAAATTACGGTGTACGTAATAAGTTGAGGCAGAAAGTGATCACTACTGATAAAAATCGTTCGCCCAAAGCATGAAAGGGTTACAATTGTTATAGAGACGTAACATCCCAGTATAGTTCAATCAAACTTGATTTCTTTACTTTGATTTTGACACCGGATGTAGGTATTCAAAAACTTTACAGAAACACCATGTAAAAACATTACGATTATAAATCAACCACCACTCAAGTTGTAGCAGCCAAATCGGTCAAATACTTGTTTTAACTTTAAAAAATATTGTTGCTACAAATAGGTACTACGTAAGTACTAGCGTGAAAGCTTGCCAAGAGTGTGGGAAAAAGGGGTAGAGCACACATAGATAGACTCTCACACATGGAGATCTACATGGACAATACATAGCAAGTATAATGGTGGTAATTCTAGAACTCTCTAAAGTATTTTTAGCTGTAGAAATGCTGTTATGCATATCTTAGGTTAACACAGTGGTTATGTAGGATTTTCGACCACGTAATTGGGGTCGCCTACATTCTTAAGGTGTTGGGTGTCCTCGCTTATGTTAAACGTAACTGCGTTTTGCCTCAGGTGGCTTCAAACAGCTGTTATCAAACCACTACCTCAGTACTTCTTATAAACTCTAGCTTGAGAAGTTGTGTAACTTCTCAACAAAAGTGTTTTTCAACCGACTTCAAAAAAAGGAGGAGGTTCTCAATTCGACCCGTATGTTTTTTGTTACTTGTCCTTATATTTCACGATTTTTAGAAAGTTGCATTTTGTGCGTTCGTTTCAGCCAAATGATGTCCACTGCTGGACAAAGGCCTCCCCCACCCCAAGGATTTCCACAACAACCGGTCCTACGATGCCTGTATCTAGGTAGTTCCCGCGACCTTCGCTAGATCGTCGGTCCACCTTGAAGGAGACTTTACATTATTCGAATCAAAATTTTAACTTTTCATAAAGTGAGCTTATTCCAAGTACGGTATCTGACTTTCACAAAAGGAAGCGCCTCCCAAAAGTGGGCACTACTTTAAACTTTGAAGCAGAACGTGAATTTGCATTCATGCTTTGTGCTTTAACACATTCATCTGAAGGTCGAAAATGCATTTTCTTTCAACCAAGTTAAACTCGTACAAAAGGGCTAAAACGGTGTAATAACTGAAATTTATTTGACTTCCAAACGAACCCTACAGCTGTATTAATGGTAGTATAAAATTATTTATATCTCCAGATTGGCAGCCCTAACGAATTCAGCGCAGGGTTGGCACATGGCTGCAAAAAATGCTTGTTTATTACTCGGACATGGTTTATCGGATGGTGACGCCAGAACCGGCGGTTATTTATTATGCAATTCTGTGCTTTTATTGCGCTAGGGTTTTTGAGAATATTTCACTTCAGCGTGAAGATTTTTAGAATAATTTGCAGGATTTGAAACGAGACCCGGATCTATAGACAGATTGTCTGGCTCTGGCAACAGGAAGAGACTTACAGACCTTTTTGTAAAAGAATTCACTTACGGAGTTACGAAAACAATTCCAAAACTAACATGTGAAAAGTACGAGACAAAGCAAAAGTATCCATCTAGACATACTAAAGTATCTATCTAGTATGTCTTAAGGTATACTACGGGAAAATCTTGACAAGGGAGCCTGCAATTAAGCTGTATTATTTTTATAGAACCTGTTGAAGTTGAACCAAAAATCATAACGTTTAGCAGGCACTGCTAACAGGGTATTTCTCATCGCCACGGTTCTCACCGTCACCTTCGTGGCGAATTTTATTTCTAACTTATTTCAACTTTTTTTAAACAAAAATTGTAGCGCATGATGTGAAGATTGTATTCTCAGTAAATCAGTCAAATAGTGAGTCTCGTTTGGAAGCTTTAACGTTTTGAATTTTTTGATGCCAAGAAAGTGATTCTGTACTTCACAGCAATAATTTTTTCTAACTTTACTACTGTAAATGACTCTTAAGTGTTTATAAAACATAAATTTTGTCTTATTTTCGTAGATAAATAGCAATAACATAAGGTAAATAGCAATAACATACTTAAATACAAGATAAAATTTTACCGATTACGTCACCTACTAAGTTACAAGATTCTACGCAATTGGTTTTAAGGGTGACACTGGTAGCATTCTGAAATGCTAAAAAAGCAAAAAACGGATTATCAGTACCTCAATAAAAAAGAACTCTAACTGATTTATCAGTCCCTCAACAAAAATATATTTTTTATTTATCCCAGAGGGCCTCGTATTTTTGTTGTACAACTTTTAACTCGAACTTCAGATTAAATTTATCTTACAAACAGATACACAGTCACATATACAGACATACATACAGTCATACAGACAGACAACAAAAATACGAGGCCCTTATTTATTTATTGATGTACTGATCTCTACTTACCACGTATAATTTATTAGTTATTAAAATATTGTAAAAACATAAACACCAGTCACTATATTTTAAAATAAACCAAAGCAAGAAATCACTTTCGTGACCTAAAATCACCTTCGTGTATAAAACACCACGAAGGTGATGCCACGAAGGTGACGAAAATTTTAGTTTTTTATGAATTGGACGTAGTTATGCTACAACGTTCCAACCCACAAGATGGTCAAAATTGAGTTTTCGAGCCCAAGCTAGGTATTTTGGGTCACCCTATCTAGTGCTGAAGACACTGACTCTCTTACGACAATAATTAATGAAATAATTAAGCGTTCCCAATGATAAAACGATCCAAAAGATCTAAATAAAATCTTAAAATGTGACATTCCATTTGGAACGTTATGTTTTAATTCGTTTTGGACTGAATACAATGAAAATAATGATCCAATCATTTTGGAACGTTTTACAAATAACTAATTTTAAATGTTAAAAAGTGATATTCCATTTGGATCGTATGCTTTTAATTCGTTTTGGACTGAATAAAATAAAAATAATGTTCCAATGTGCTTGGAACGTTTTTAAAAAGGTTTTTTGTTTGAAAGTGGCTTTTAACTTAATTTACAAAAACGTTCCAATGTGTGAAAATTGTTATAATATTATTTTGGTAGTTAATATAAATACATTTTTTTTTCTAAAATATAAGTTTAACAATATTTTAGAAAAAATAAGTATAAGAATGAAACAATATTATTTTAAAAATTAAAAATATTTATATGTATAATTATAGATAATAAATATTAATTATCGTTTGATAGAATGATTATGTCCGAATTTACAATGGCATACTTTTAAAATAGCAGAATTTCTTTTGGCAAAATTTCATTCTGCATATTATATTAAAGTGGGGTCCCTTTGCAGTTGGCATCTTGTTGGTGAATGGGTGGCACTGCTCAGTTTACTCTTGTTTTTTTTTTTCTTCTTCCATTATTATGTGCCACTGTCATGAGTCTATGTAATTGCCTGTATATGTGTGTCAAAGTCAAAGTCAAAATTTCTTTATTTGTTTAGACTAATAAATAGTTCTTACAAATCGTCATTTTGCTCTTAAGGAGCCTCTACATGTCTCATAATATTTTTACCCTACCAGCGCTTCGAGACCAACATTTGGCAAGTGCTGAGAAGAAGCGCCGCAACAAACTCAGTCACCACTGTCTGCCGGTTAATATAAATAAATAGAAATAGTAGTAGTAGTTACATTTGATTCAGGAGCAGTTCACTGAATTTACCATGCATTCTTGTATGGTGTATCTTATAAGAGTGGGTATACAAGATTGCGTGTGATGTGATGTCCATTGTACTAAATGTATCTTTCTTTCTATCAATGAATTTTCAGTTACAGTACACTTAGTACAATTAGTTTTCCGCAACATTCCTGGACAGGATATTATACTAAATAAACGTCATGCAATCGATATTATGCAGAATATTTTCAATATTGCAGAAATTCTGCCATCTGCATATTATGCCAAGTGGAATGGTACCAAATAATCGTGCTACTAATTAAACGTTATGCTAATCGATATTATTCAGAATGACATTTTGCCAAAAGAAATTCTGCTAGTTTAAAAGTATGCCATTGTAAATCTAAATATGTAAAAGGAGAAACTGACTGACTGACTGACATATCAACGCACAGCCTAAACGGCTAAACGTAGGCACTTGAAATTTGGAAGGGACGCTGCTTAGGTACCGTAGAGGTGCACTAAGAAAGGAATTCCCGAAATTCCCACGGGAACGGGAATTAGCGGGAAAACCCTTTTGTATGAAAAATCTAAACCGCTTAAGTTAGACGCTTGAAATTTGGCATGCAAGTACCTTAGTAAACTTAAAGCTTAGTTACAACAGGATATTGCAAAATTCCCACGGGAACGGGAGTTAGCGAGAAAAAGCGTACCACTAGTTAGCGGGAAAAAAACTGGTATGCTTTTTTTTTGGTAGCGAGTAGAACTGAGTAGTATGTATCACTTCAACTAAATAAATAAACGTTATTTTATTACATACTTGTTATTAAAATTTACTAATATTTCTCATACAAATTTTGAAAAAAAATTTACTTGGAACGTTTTTGCAAAATAAGGTAAAAACTAATTTCATACAAAAAGCCTTTTTGCAAAAACGTTCCAAGTACATTTTTTTCAAAATTTGTATGAGAAATATTAGTCAATTTTAATGACAAGTATGTAATAAAATAACGTTTATTTATTTAGTTGAAGTGATACATACTACTCAGTTCTACTCGCTACCAAAAAAAAGCGTACCACAAATTTACAAAAACGCGATTTTCTCAGTTCGACTTGCGTGTGGGTTGGAACGTTGTAGCATAACTACGTCCAATTATCCTTAAATTTGAATTTAACGGTTCAAGTCGAATACTACACAAATAAGTCTAACATGTTAAGTTTTTAATGGCAAAGTTTCAATTAAATTGTTTAAATTTTAGAGGTAGAAAATATTGTTCAAGCAAGCGACGGTATGTCTATGGATAATCACAAAAAGTTACGTATTTTTTTCGCGGAGCGACGATCGACCTATCTCACCTCCCCAATGGTCGAAGCGCGACTGACGTTAACCTAATAGAACGCTGTGATTGGTTGCTGGTGTTCGGTTTAACGGCAATCTTGTATTATTACTCAAAATTTTAGGTACCTAAAATCGTGTGACCAACGTATTTCGCTTTCTCAATTCAAAATAATTATAAGAAGATATTTTTTTGACTATTGTGTGGAAAGTATATTTAATTACGATGATTTTAGTATATGCTACACACAAATTGAATGAAAATTGTAAATGCAGTAACCAAATGTTTCATTGCAACCGAAGGTGTGACACGATGAGAACGCGAAAAATGACCCCGTTTTTTATCGTTTCATGTGATTTTTTCGTATTATTTTTGCTTCTATTACGATAAAATTTATTTTGTATGTAGCTAAATAGATATTTTATCATCTGATTTCAAAGTTATTGTTCTAACTTATACCGTTTATGAACTACTATTGTGTGACCATCAAATTTGAGTGTAAATGAGAAGTACCCAACACTGTCATAACTAGCAGTATATTTAGTTAGACGATTGATAGATGAAGTAAACTTTCAAAGTCGAAGTCAAAATTTCTTTAAATTTGCATTGACTATTTAAGTTGTAAGTGCGAGTGCAAATCGTTGTAAATGACTAACTAAAAAAAAGTTTAAAAATACGTTTTTGTTAAAAATATATGAAAAATAACACGTTTTATTCAGTGAATTAAAATTACCGTTCTTAATAATAGCAGCTTTCATAAGCTACGAAGTCCCAAAATTTTAAGAGATATCAAAACTTGACTACGGTACTACGAACGACTTAAAGCTACGCCGTAGCCTTCGTACGCCGTAGCATTGCTCATACTACGACGCTGCAGTATGAATCCGAGAGTGACTGGTCTAGAAGGTCATTGGAAGTAAACCAATTGGCTTGAATTTACGTTTCATTTTTCTCTACATTTCATTTTCGTTTCAATAATACGATTTTGCATTTTTGTGAAAGCTGCCTTATAAATTCCTAAATGTTTATGTGATTTTGAATCACATTAGGTCCCATTCTACGTGATGCATTGTTTGTAACGTTTTTTGATAAGAAATCAAGTGTTTTTGTATTGATCGTACAGAGCGTCAAGTAACTTGCTGGTACAAAATAAAATTTAAGAAGCAAGACTGCGAACGCAAATCTAGTATTGACAGCCATCTTAGACTAGGCGCAGACCACCGATTTTTAGTTGGCCGATAGTAGGGCCCGATTCTAAATTGTATGAATAATCGGCCGATACCAAATCGGTGTAATGTGCGCACTTTCATACATCTCCATACTGATTAACAGCCCGACCCAACTATCGGCAAAGTCACTGGTCTGCGCCTAGGCTGAGCCTACCCAAACACACTAATACCATAATGTTATTAGTCGTTAAATCTCGTTAGAAGCTTTGGATTATTTTAATTTAAGTTGGTCATTTGCTATACACTTCCTCTCCACCAATCTTTAAACGGACTACTTGGTAGAGTATGGAATAAACCACCCCAGTTGGGATTTTGGTCTGTGCCCTAAGAAGGACTTATCCACTTAAACAGGCAAACTTTGCTTTGGTGACCTAACTAAAAATGCAATATGCAATACCCAAATATTATAATCTGATTACACAAAATAATAACTATTTGGCCACAACAAGTAACCTACAATCTGCATACAAACCGAGATGTACTGAAGTAGGTTAATTGGATATTGCGTTATACAACACCGAATATTATACAGCAGTTGTATAAATGGTGAACGTTGAGGGTAGCTTTTTAACGGATTTTCAGGTGCATTTTATGGTTCAAGTTTATTGACGGTGTTTGTAGGTCATGTAATAATGTTCAATAAAGACATTTTCAGTTTTCGTAAATGTAAACAAGGTAGGACACTTAAAAACCATGTAGTAGTTTTTGGGAAGTTTTATATTGAACAAGCGACCGCCCGCGACTTTGTACGCGTGAATCCCGTTTTACCCCCTTAAGGGTGGAGTTTCGTAAAATCCTTTCTTAGCGGATGCCTACGTCATAACATCTACCTGCATGCCTTTCAGCCGATCCGTCCAGTGGTTTTAGGCTGTGTGTTGATAGATCACTATGTCCAGTCAGTCAGTCATCTTTGAGTTGTTTAGATTTAGATTAAAACTAGCATTACTATTTCAACAACTAAGACATTCCGTCTGATGGAGATAGAAGAGCTTTAAGTTACAATTTGCATTTGAAATAATATTCATTAAGATCGATCAAGAGGTGTTTGCCCAATGATTGGAAGTTTACCCTACGAATAGTGGCAAAGTTTGAAATTATAGATTAGTTAGTACCTACATTGTCAATTTTTAACGCAGGTTTTACTGACGTTCCTAACCTCTAACCTCTAGAAACTAACAACAATTGCTATAAGTGATGACGTTTCAATTTGTATGTCTACTTTTATCAAGCTTGGACCTCTGAATCATGACTTTTCTTGATAATTTCACTCTTTCAAGATTTTACGCAACAAATGTTCCATGTCCTTCACCCAGGTCACCAATACTAAAAATATTTACAGAAGAAAAATAACTATCTACCGAAAATGTTTTCAAGATCAGAATACCATTTTGGGGATGGTCAAAAAAAATGTTAGCATATCTAATGCATTGGTTAGAAAAGAAATATCTAACTAGAATACATTTTATCAACTCTAGAATTTGTATTTTCGACTTCAGAATTAAGACTATCATTTAGATTTAAGCAAACAAAGAAAAATCAGATCAGAGACAACAATGCTGGTCAAAACTAACATTTATTTTTTGGTCAAACGCCCGATTCCTCTGCATTGATTTCAAATTTAAGAATCCAAAAGTTTGCTTCGTCAAATCGGGATATTTACGCGAGTGAACAGAAAGGTACAGTCAACCAGAAAAAAAACTGAAATGAATGAAACGAATTAATTGATCGATTTAAAAATGAAATGGGAAATACTTGATAGGTACATAAGTGGTATCTCAGTTGATATAAAAGCTAATTTCAATATGACCGGTTTAGTTCGGAAAAAGATACATACTCCGATGCCTAATTATATCGAAAGCTAGCGTTAGCAAACGCAAAAAATATCAAAGTTAGAAGAGAAACACGGGCCTAAACGCGACATTTTTATTTCATAGGTAAGTTACTAAACATTTTACATAATAAGTACTCATGGCTTGTTGCTACAACCGTAGTCACAAGCAAACTGGCAGCTCGCGGCGTCATTTTTCCCTACCTGTGTTTCTCAATTTTAATTGAAATGGAACGTGAAAGTTTAAAATATCAAAGTTCCGCGGCTTCAACCTCGTGATTTGCTCTATTAGAGAAAATCTCAATCGCGCATGTGCCCTTGACCAAAAGCCAAAATTTTAAAATAGTTTTCGATACACAATAACTAGGTAAAGGTTTTCTATACAAACTTTTAGTTCCTATTTTACTCGCTACAATATGTACAACAAAAGGTGGCTTTGTTCTTTTAGGTCTCATACCAAAATGCAAAGAAATTGGTTATGAGATTAACGCCCGCATTCACAAACGATGCTTGCTTAAGTGAAGCAGCAAATCGAACGCACAGCGTTGAATAGAGCTCTGTGATTGGTTCGTGTGTAACCCTGTCCGTCCACGCGCACTGTGAGACCTCATAGTAATGTTTGTGAATACGGGCGATGGGTTTGTTAACAAAAATGAATAAAGCACATTTGTTTACATCTGCATTCTATTTATTTATAATAACTCCTCCTTTTATATTCCTAACAACCTGCCTCTTGTATCCTGTTTATAAACTTGAAACATTTTAGTTTGCATTCCTTAGCCTGCATTTTAGATTGCATAGCAACAAGAACTAAACTAAAGCTTAGCTCTTACCGCGCTTAAAGTTCAAAATGGACCGTTCACTTGTATTTTTCCGCGGCTGAGTGTACACTGAAATACGACCGCGCAGACCTGAGGTAGTTACGTAGAGTGGACCGCTATTGCATTAGCGCGAATTTATTGTATGAAATACTTTGTATGTATGGGATTTTCTTTGTGCATCTATGATATACTTTTTAAATATCTAATCCTTGATGTTACATGTGTAATTCTTATCACAGTGAATTATATTTTAAAATTATTTTAGGAGCTCCTCAGGGATCCATTCTGGTACCATTACTATTTTTTATTGAAATAAGTGACTTTATATTGTTTTTTTTATAAAATTGTGTTTTTAATTTTCTATCAACTATACATAGTATCACAAAGTTGTTTGAAACCGAATACTTTCACAATATTGAGCTTAAAATCCATTGAACAATTTTGTAATTTTGTGGTTGGCGACCGTATATAAAATATTTGGCTTCAACTCTGCCCCAATTTGGGGAATAGTCCATATTTATAACAATATATTATGAAACAATACGAAAAACTAATTGCAGTGCATTCTGGAATCCCGCGAAGGTCAAAAATGCCATAAAAATGCACTTAATCATATCGGCCGGGGTTTTCTCTGGCAAATCTGAGCCATTACAATAAATCCACCAGCCGCGTAATTGTGTAGCTAGAATTCAAATTTTATAGCTCTTTTATCTTATTTGAAAGCTCATGCGCGCGAAATCCTTGAATTTGGCTCCTAAAGCTGCGATGACGCATGCAGATAAATTATAATTAGATAGCATTGCGATAAAAAATACTTTCGTTGTCCATGACATTGTTGGGTGGCTATAAATTATCTCTTTTTTTATACAAACCAAAAAATCCTATACATCGCTTTTCCTCACAAGGAAATTCGATTGAAAATGAAGGATTTTTATAAATAAGATGCTATGAAAAACTTTCCAGTAGGTAGTTAATCAACTTTAAAATGATGATTGTAATGTAACATGTTTTTCTTGGTAAAAACGTGTCACGTCTAACGTCTGTGCCCAAAACTTGTCCAAGACCGATTATTGTATTAACTCCAACACTATCTAGATTTAAAAAAATATAGACAATAATGTAAAAATCTAATTGGACCTCATTTCACTGTCATCTGACTCCAACAAACATGATAGCAATCTTGGAAATACACTCTTCTCACTCTCACTCACTCTAATTCTCAAATAGGTCCCCATAACCATGGCCATGTAGTCAGAAAGCCTAAAACTTAATATTTGCAGACATCAATACCCAAAGTTACCCACTAACTTACCCAGTGAGCCAAAATCAATACAACTGACAGATAACTACAATAATAATCAGGGAGGCGGGTATAAAAAAATCGTAAAACGTTCGTAAAAGTAGGCGGTTGCTCGTGTTTACGTACACCACGTGCTCTCAACGTGGGGAATTCGTTTTAGGTTAGACGCATTTTTCTTGTTCTGTCTTGAGTTATACCTTGCTGTTACTATGAGGAATTGTGGGTGTCTGACATGATGTTGTTAATATTTATGGGGTTCTCTAAAGTGCCTATAAAACGGCTACATGTAAAATCTTTCTTCATCTAAGAGTAAAAAGCTTCGGGTAAAATTGTTGACTCGTTAAATTACCTGTTTATTGTACAGTGAATAGCAATGTTAGTTTGTATGTCATTTTGCTTTGGATGTAATTCTGAAAACTGCAATATTAATTTGCCATTCTCGAAAACGTTAAGCTGCCTGGATTCGTTATTAAGTACTGCTTCCGGATGCACAAATCCTTTCTATCCTTAAACTAACCAAAATAGAGTTGTGTTTTTATAAATACACCATTTTGTCAAATCTATTCAATGAGTTATTTAACCAGTTTTCAAAGAGAGCAAATTCATAACGTACTCTTAAATCTTGCACTGTCCTAACCTAAATTTTATTACATAAAGTGTAAGTATACTTGTGCATCTAGGATTCGACCACAGACTCAATGCTTCTTCTCAGCACTGGCCCATTTATTGTCCTAAAGCATTGGTAAGGTTATTACTGGGACGTGCAAAAGTGCTTTTTAAAAGCCTAATTGCACAAATAAAATGAGATTTTATTAATTTTAAAGACGAGAAATCCTCACACTCTTACCACTAAACCAGAAAAGCGCTAATTGGTGTGGTTGTTGAAATAATAGTGTTACTAATGTATACAGGGTGGAATTTTGTAATGCCACCTGAAGGGAAAGTGCTCTTCATACTGTAAATAGAAAATTTTACTCAAAGAAAACATTCCTTTATTTTTGAAAAGAAATAAAACTGTATTCAAAGATTTCCAAAAATTTGCTTGCTACACCCGGGAATCGAACCAACTAAAATATGTTAAAAATTACAACCTGTATTTTTATTGCATCGATTGTTAGGGTTAAGTATAAGGATAAAATCTCTCAAACAAACTTGATAAATCAAATGAAAGGAAAACCATGAAATCTTAAATTACTGTAATTATTTACAGAAAATTTTATGGTAACTATGGTGGTAATTTTCAATTTTTTTTCGAAAATCTTTGAATGCAGTTCTCTTTCTTTTCAAAAATAAAGGAATGTTTTCTTTGAGTAAAATTGTCTATCTACAGACGGTATTAAGGGTACTTTCCCTCCAGGTGGCATTACAAAATTCCACCCTGTATAGACACCGCCGTTAATAGCAGGTTGGCGGCAAGGCTTGGCAATATAAATTATTCGCCACTTAACAGGTGGCCACCACCCCTGTAATTACTTGGAATATTACCTTCGTTAATATATTTATTTGAACACATTCATGGGTTGTGTTACATTTTCTCTTTTGATCTAGAGGCCATGCGTTCGAATGTTCGAATCCTAGATAAGGACATGCTTAAAAAGTCCTTTTTTGTTCTTTTTAGTTTATTTGAGAGACAACCTTTAAAATACTATTATTTCTTACTTATAAAAATTATGTCATTGCATGTCTCTATATTTTTTTACTGAATAAATTTTTAGCACGTTGAAAAGAATGCTGAAGTAGGAACCTCTCACCACTCTTTATCTCTTCATCTTCATCTATCATTGTATGTTACCGTAGAAATAATTGTGTATCTCTAGATTTATCGGTCTTATTTTAAAAACCAAAAACCACATAAAAATTACACTATTCTCGAAACTCGATAAGGGCACTTCTCATAGTTCCCAAATGATACCCTATAATACGTAACCCTTCTACCCTACACGTGCCGCCGGGCTATTAACCCTTCAACCACCAGAGTCAATTCAACTTCAACAATTTGTATAGATAGATCGCTTCAGACACAATCATATGCTAAACTCGGCCGCGGACCGCAAGACCCTTCATCTATCACAGTACACCCAAACAGCGAACGGCCTACATCCAGATAACTCGTCTGCCTCACCCCCTCTCCCCCATCCCCCCAGACAGGCCGGCGCCTGCCAAGGCTGTCTGAACTTGGTCGAAGCCCTTCCGGTTAAAAAACTGGTAATTAGAAGGGTTAATAAGTACACTCGTAAAAATCCGAGGACATTTGCCACGAAAGTTGGTGGAAATTGGTCATTAGTTCGTTAGACAGCTTTAATTTAAGGGAATCGCCATTTTGTTATAGAGAGTAATAACTAACAGTTCTTGGACATGTAATGCTGATTTTTCTCAGATAATAAGTTAACTGTGGACTGTAGTAACAACTGGGCAGTCATATCTTATAATTTTTCGTCCGGTTTTCCTGGTAAGGCGCGCATCGGTCATTTATGCCACAATATGCTTACGCCCAGTGTGTGAGAGATAAAACATTCACAATTCTATCAATTCATTACATAAAACACATTTTTATTTTTATGTTGACTTTTTTATACCTTCATACTCGTACTTAGTGAGTTTGAACTAAAATAAAACTTAAATTAAAATAAAATAAAGTAACTTTAGTCGGTCAATTAGCTTGTAAGCTTTACGAGTAACTTGGAATATTCGTATCTAAACAACATTCACGCCAATTACCACCATCATTATAGTAATTAAATCTCTAATCAAATATTTATTTGACGATATGAAGACGCTATTTACGTTGTTCTTTAATTATCCTACTTAAAATATTAAAAATGCGAAAGTATCCAAACTTTCTCTCTGGATGTTTGTTACTCTTTCACGCAAAAACTACTAAACGGATTTTGATGAAACATTACAATATTATTGTTTATAACCCAGAATAAAGGCTATAATTTATGCCGATCTGTGATACTAAATTTCACGCGGGTAAAGCCGCGGGCAAAAGCTAGTTTACAATAAATCTAATTCTAACTTCCAATTTACTATCAAAACATATGGAATGTATACCATAAATGTAGGATTAACGAGTTTTATGACGGATGAAAGATAGTTTACCTATAATTTGAACGCTGAATGATGAGGTCTATGGAGGAAACGGAAGTGATGAATGAGGAACGAGGATTGACAATGAGAATAGTAGTTTAAATGTTTAAAAGAGGAGTCTCTTGTTATGCAGAGAGTGTGTTGTGGACGACGTAACGGGACTATGCCCACCTCTCGTTACTACCACTGCAACTCCTGTGTAGCCAGGATCTACAGCTTGACCGCCATAAAAACCCTACCAATGAAGGTCAAGTTTGTCCCGAGGGAAAGTTAAACTGCCATTGGACCCGCAACGAAATTAATCAGAAGAACATAGGAGGAGTTTGAAATTAAGGTTCGACTTCGAAAGTGGACGACGTAAGACGAAAGACGGAAGACGAACTGGTTGTGTAACTATTATAGTTAAAGACGTGTAACTATTATTGTAAAAAGAAATATGTCCAGTTATCACATTTACTCCTGTGTTATTCATTGGAGAACTCCCACTTCCCACATAAATAAACCAAAACAACGGTCATTTCCATATTAATAACTCGTAC
The DNA here is from genome assembly GCF_963855985.1 of Ostrinia nubilalis. NCBI lineage: Eukaryota > Metazoa > Arthropoda > Insecta > Lepidoptera > Crambidae > Ostrinia > Ostrinia nubilalis. Next base: position 807,801 of record NC_087112.1, read on the forward strand.
AACAAACCGATGTAAAACTAGCGTAAAAGACTTAATTAATGTTTAAAGCTTCCACACGTGTTGTATGAATCCTCCACTAAACGTAGCAGAACGGTAGAAGTCACGTGCAAACAATAACGTACGCTATTACAACGCGGTAGGCCTTTCATTTGTGTGCACAGACGGGGCTGTGTACAGGGTAGGTAAATGTAGAGACGTGGCTAGACAGGAAGCGTGTAGAGGTCATACGCACGCTACATTGATACAATCGTTTATTTATTTATATTAGGGAAACAAACTATTTTGATACACAGACAAATAATCACACAAAAAATAGAACAGAAAATTCAGCAAAGTTTCAATCATGGAACGATAACCTTATTTTTATTTTTGTTTAGCATGCAATTTTAGGCTAAACTTTTTGGAAAATCAAAAGTTTTTCCAATTTTATCTATTAAACACTTTACAGTAGTATGTTTATAACATGGCGAATTATAAGAATGTGTTTTAGCTCTACATTACAACGAGTATTTGTGACCATTTTAACTTATTGATTCCATGATTACAATAGTTATTTGGCAAAATATTGAAAATAAATCGTAAATTAACACATACATATTGTAGAGTCGACACCACATTAGATACACATGCGATTTTGTAAAATAGGTTACCACTGTATCCACCGCTATCTGTGGTTGCTTGTTGCTTATATAAATTCCCTATTCCGATATACCGACGATATAACACATAGTATGGTCGATCATAGCATTTGTTAATTGTAGTGTAAATGTTATTTAGAAAATACGCAAGCGCACCACGTGTATAATCATAAAACCAATAAATCGCCCTAATTACGCCACGGCCTTACACCCCGTTTACAATACCCAGGAAACAGCATGAAATCAACCGCTTACAATGAAAACCATAGGAAATCTATACCAGACTGAATACCGCCATTTTGTTCGCCATTCATGGGATTTTTTACACCATAAATCAGTCTGGGCGAATGAACAAACTAAATGTATTAGGCTCACTTTGTGCCAATAAAATTGTACTGTTAACAATTATACAGGGTGTCTGGAACTAGCTTTCCGCCCGCGGAACTTATGACACTCAGCAATAATGTGGCTTTCTATTGGTGAAAGAATTTTTAAAATCGGTTCAGTAGATCCCGAGATTACCCCTACAATTTAACAAAAATACAAACACACAAACTTTACCTCTTTATAATTAGTATAGATAATCTCATGTTGCAATACCCTAGCAGGGTCTATGTTATGGGTCTATCGCCCGTATCCACAAACATTACTATGAGGTCTCACAGTGCGCGTGGACGTACAGGGTGACTCACGAACCAATCACAGAGCTCTATTCAACGCTGTGCGTTCGATTTGCTGCTTCACTTAAGCAAGCATCGTTTGAATACGGGTGTCAGTTTAAAATGATGCCAACGATTTAAAAGTCACCCTGTATAGCGGGTGTAGTCCCAGTCACCCTGTAGGACAAAAATGATGTTCGCTTTATTTTCTTATCACAGGCTTGTCTAGCACGATTTATGAATGGTAATGACCTTTGTACACGTGGATGGCGGTCGATGACTCCGTCTCAGATTCCTCGAACCGGCTTGTTCCTGAATCCTGATAGATTGGCTGACTATACAGTTTTGTTCCTAAGTAGAATCTGTTACAACTACGTTAGGTTTCGGGGTAATTAACTTGACTTGTTGTAAGCTAACATACCACAAAAGAAATTCAAAGCTAAGTTGCACCACCTAACTTTAACAGTAACTATAACGATAACCGGTGTGTTTTGTATGGAGTTTGATAGATTTCTGACGTTTGTTAAAGTTAAAGTAAGATGGTGCCACCCAGTCTAAAAACATAAGCACAGGTGGTATTATAGTAAAAAGTGAAAAGCATCAAAACGGTGAAATTATTGATAAGATAAGAAAAACTTTATTTGACACAAAAAGAAAAAATAAAAAATAGAACAAAGGAACTCAAAACTATACACGCATATTTTTGTGTCAAAAAGGCGCCCGCTCAGCATTAATCGAGCCACGCGTGCATGCACGCGTGCCCCGACGCTGGTTTTCAGTCTTGAATTGAATACTAGTCGGTTGTCCAAAGTTTTGCTAGTACTAATTAATTAAATATTATTTTATTATTATAAATAGGTACAATGACTTATTAATCTAAACACTGCAGTTGTAACAAGTGCCATTTTCAGCAGTTATGTTTAATTTTGAAGTTAAACTAAGGCGGCCATCTTTAAAATAAGTCAATGCGGGCCACCCACCCCTATCCACAATAAGACTTAGGATTTGTTGGAATTGTTAATGGTGTACTTAAATTAGAAACAAACAACACTACTACCGAATTAACATTTATTTTTAAAATCATATTTTTCACATGAGTGGCATTTTTTTAATAGGTCTGGGTTTTGGTTCAGAATGTCCAAAAAGTTTTCACAGATGCCCATATTGAATTTTATAATTAGCATTGCACGTAATGTTTCTACTTTTAGTGACGACTTTTCGGATGTCCATAAGCTGTTCATTAAGGAAAAAACTCGTTCCGTAGGAGCGTTTGTTCCTGGCAAACAGAGTAGGTACTGGACGATGGCTAGGCAAAAGTCATTTGTATTTTGATGTGGAACACTTTTATGCGAGCAAAACGATGGGAAACGAGGAATGCGGGACATACGGGACGCCTCGGACGATTTGCGGGACTATTTTATTAAATATTGCAATGCGGAATTGCAACTGTCATTACGGGACGGTCCCGCAGAATGCGGGACGGTTGGCCGCCTTAAGTTAAACCTTTTTTTCACAGTTTGCAGGGGTTTAGTGTGTGAGTCGTACATTTATTCAGAGCTACTACAGCAGGCACTTCAGTTTCAACCCACTGATTTTCAGCAATAAATCACTGCATCTTGTCAAATATTTTTGTCAATATGGTCATTGGTCATACACTATTTCATTTGCTATTCCCAACACTCCTCTGGAGAGTTAATACATATATTTTTTTTATTACATTGTTTTTTAAAAGTCGTTGATTTGAGCTTTCATGTCACCACCGCCCGTTTCCTATATTCAATCCTTGTCCAAATCCGGATTCAACTGTCTTTGAATCTGTTTTCGATCCAATATCCATAATTTTAGATGCGGTTACACTTTAATATTGTTTAAATAGTCTTATAGACAATATGAAAATGTAAAAACATCGAAATCCGTAGATAACTATTTCGACCAAAAACATATTGAAATAATTTGACAGTTCACTTACGGATTTGGATTAGGATTGAAGAAAACTAGCATAAGTCTTCAAGTGGAGCTTTTTCTTACCTGGTAATACCACTTGACCCACATTCCTCAGTCACTCCGCCGATTGCTCTTACGTAACACAAACAGTGATACGTCTCCATCAACCTTCACCTTCGCTAACCTTCTAGACTTATTCGGAGGCTTTTTATTTAGTAGGTATTAAAGGCATTTTTGCTGAAGTTCTATTGGCAATGATGAACTGGCGAATTCAGTAAATGATTGCATGTTTCGTGATTCGTAAGACTTGATTCAACTGTCTCTGCCATACTGTTGTGTCGTAACTGACTTATTAATTACTAGGTAGGTTACCTATTTTTTAATAATAAAATATAGTTTTAGTAATAACGCACTTAAAACCAAATTCCGTGAAGGAGCGAAGTACCTACTCGTAGTCACGTTTTACCACTTGACTAGGGCTGCTCCAAGAAATGGTCCTGCGGCATTAGAAGGGCAAGGTTTAAGTAACGATGAATATAATTATATACCCTCCCTAAACCCTTAAACAAGCCTGTTAAATATAAGGTACTGCACTGCATGAGTAGACATCTAAAACAATTTAGAATTATTGCCGGTGCAGTCCTGTTGTCCCCCGTGGTTGGCCCCCCTGGGGGAGCCAACAGGATTTCGAAATCCTGTTGTCCCCCCTGGCTAGGGGAGACAACAGCACTAGATTTTTTTATCACCTTGCGTTACTATATTGTAAGATTTTCAAGTCAATACAAATTAGAATGTCCACTACAACATTTTTTTTTAAACTTTGGTTAACTAATATTATTCGTACACCATTACATCATTGGCCACGTCATTCATTTCTTAAATGAAGCAGCAAATCGAACGCACAGCGTTGAATAGAGCTCTGTGATTGGTTCGTGTGTCACCCTGTGAGTTCACACGCACTTTGAGACCTCATAGACTATGTTTGTGAATACGGGCGTTAGTTTATTTATACCTACTGTAAAAAAAACTCTACATTACAGGCTCCCAAAACATTTTGTCCCATGGAACTCTTCAGTTCTCTCTTTTGCATATTTTCTGGTTTGTCAAGACCAGTGGCATTAGGCCATGTAATAGTTGAATTTTACGGGCCAATTTCACACTATTCAATTCCCCTCACACTTCCAACGCTGATTGCTGTGGTCCGCATGCATAATTTGCTGTAACTGGCGTTTCTAAATTTAAATACAATATCGATCAGTTCGTCTGTCCGGTCTATGACTTCTTGTGATTGATGCGTTGGATTCGTTTTTGATGGAATTATATTTGATTTATAATGGCTATTTATTCATTAGTGAACTTCTACAAATGGGTTTCCATGAAATGGTCTATGACTTAGTGCGGATAACCTACTGATAACCCCTACTAATCATAATAATGTAAAAGAGCATTTCAAAAGCCTACATACCTACTTGTAAAATAAATGAATTTTAATTTTAATCTGTCATGTCTTTATGACTTTTTAATCATGAAATTACCTGGTCTGGTCCTCATGTATTAAATTTACTAAACAGGACGTAATAAAACAAATTATATTTTTCAAATTAATACGTCCCACTGTGGGCAGGGGTCTCACCCTAACTGTTTTTCTTATTGGATTTCTCATGTCACGAATAAGTTTAGTATAAATCTCGCAGACAAATAACTTTCCTTTCGTATTTCCCTTTTCAAAAAACCCACAAATGCCGGTGATATCGTAACTCGTCAGATAGCGGCTATCTGCTAGATAAAAGTTTATTTTCCCATGCACCCATTAACCTTGGCCTACTAATTGCCATGTGAAGCTTTCCGTAATTAACTAAACTTACGTGGAACCCCTCGCTACCCTCCGACGAGTGATGCAGAGGATAATATACCTTATGTTTGGGGGATAGAGCTGGTTACAGGGTGCGAAACGGATAGTACGGTACCGATAGAGCATTATTGTTGAGGGTCTCCTAACTGATGTTCTGATTCGTAAAGGAAAGTGTTTAGTAGAATCAATCGTTTGGTATACTTAGTGATTACTTAACTGAAATAGTGTTTTAGATTTATTATATTTGGCTGAGTTGCACCATCTTTAACTTTAATAACCCTCAAAAAACTGTCAAACTCCACACAAAAAACACCGGTTATTGTTAAAGTTACCGTTAAAGTCAGCTGGTGCAACTTAGTTTTAGAGGAAATTTTTGCTACATTCGAGTCTAAAACCGTGAAATTTGACATTTTATTTGTTTTGTTTTGGTATAAATTCTTAATTAGTTACAATAAATCAAACTACACATATTATTGCAAAGTTGTTACTAGAAAATTTCCTAAAAATAGTAAGCTTCAAGTGCCATTACCTGTAACTTTTTTCTTTCTTACATTCCTGTAAAAACATTTTCAGTGTATTTATAAACTGCAGTATATTTTTCTGATATTCCTCGGTTAGATCTCGTGGGGTTATTTACTCCCTTGAACGCCTTATCATTATTCACACAATATATCTTCCTCGATATTTCTCCTCCCCCATAACACAATATAACTAGCTTTTAGAACTTATTGATGTTATTTACACTTCAATGTAATGTAAACGTGCTTTTTAAAAGCCTATTTGCAAAAATAAATGAGTTTTATAAGTTTTTAGCATACTATGGCAGTGACTTTGAAATGTGAAGTTAATACTAAAGTGTCCGTTAAATTCGAAGGAAAATCGATTTATTAAAAAAATAAGAAATATATTTTGGTAGTTTACTGCTGTGTATTGGTTCTTAGGCCACTTCTGGCAATGTCTTTTACACGTATTACAAGACTTATGTTTCAAATCAAGTTGTGACCAGAATCAAAATGAAGAAATCAAGTCTGTAGCAGCTACATTGCTAACAGCATGTTAACTAATCTAGACTATCCTAAAAAACCTACATAATATTCATTATACTGCGTGTCTCCCGCCTGTAAAAAATCAACATTTATTAAAGAAAGTATCAACTATCAAGTACTTCAAACTATTTTTTTCTACTTAGCCCGAAGGTAAACTGACAGAGAATGCCTTGAGGCATTAAGTTCGCCTTATGTACCAATTATAATTATGAAACTAGCGGCCGCCCGCGACTTCATACGCGTGGATTCCGTTATTATTCCCTTAGGGGTTGAATATTGCAAAATCCCGTCTTAGTGAGCACCTTCGTTCTAAAAGGAATTCCCTAAAAAAATTCGAGAATCCTTTATAGTTTCTGAGATTTCGTGCTGAGTGAGTTAGTCAGCGACCTAAAACTTACATAAATAGTCACAATCATACCAGTTTTGCAAAAGGCATTCTCAATACAACAACCTTATAGTCGAGACCAGTTCCAACTTGCCGTCTGCTATTGTTTTTCTTTCTCGATCAATACAATGGAACTTCTCAATTAGCATGGCACATAATCCGCCAACAGAACTCCATTAAACTGGAAACACGAACTGGAGTCGCAAACTTCAAGTTTCATCTCTGCAACCAGAGGGGAACCCGCGATATTGCTAGTAGGTATTTTTCGGGATAATGCGTGTAGTACAAGACCAGTCGTAGTGGAAAGCTTGGGTCAGGCCTTTGTCCAGCAGTGGATGCCATTTGGCTGAAACTAACGAATGAAATGTTATGAAAAACAATTGAAAATCACCCTTAACACTTGATTGTTCACTTGTTTTTTCTAGTTTGGTCTAAAGAATTTACAACCTTAGTTAGTTGTGGATTTTACGCACTTATTGCGTGTCATGTAAGCTATAAATTACTGTATTTTATTGAAAAAAAGGCTGACAAAGGTGACTAAGCCCCGTTTTCACCATCACTCCCTAATTTTTAAGTGACCCTTAAGATAACAACAGGAATTTTGTGTTCATATGGGTCACTTAACAATTAGGGATTGATGGTGAAAACGGGCATAAGTTTCGTCCGCCACTTCTTCTCAGCACCAGCCCATATGTTGCCCCGAAGTGGTGGTAGGGCAAGCTATATTTGGGACATGTATACGAGCCCTAGAAAGGGCCTATGTACTGAATAAACTATTTGAATTTGTAAAGTTAATACTGAACTAATTAACTAGTCTCAGTCTAAAACTGCTCAATTAATTAATTCACTTACCATTTTGTACTCCTCCAACAGTTTTCCGTGATAACGTTTTAGAAGGCTTTTGAAATGAACTTCCAAAAAAATATTTTAAGTTAAAAACGATATTTTAAAAGTTGAACCGTAAAATTGTGTACCGTAAAAACGCAAGGATGTCGTTTCTCTTTGGAAGCGTCGAATAGCGTGACATTGCGAGTCTCACTCTTGAAGCTGGTAGTTCTTTAAACACTTACTTATTATATTTCAGCTTATTCTGTTTGAAACGCTATATGATTTACTAGCTGTGCCCGCGACTTCGTAAGTGTGAACACTGAAAAAAATGTTTGGTTACTGCTTATACAACAGAAGTGACCACCGAACACTTTGGTTATGAGGAACAAAATGTTGTGTAAATTAAACAAATAATTCTATAGTGAGCAAGACTTAGTTTGGTTATAGTTAACACTTAGTTCGGTGGTCACTTTTGTTGTGTAAGCAGTAACCAATTTCCCGTTTTTGCAACATTTTTCTTTACTGCTCCGCTCCTATTAGTTAGGTTATAAGTTGATGTTATATGACCTTCCTTCCTCGATAAATGGGTTATATCCAACACAAAAATATTTTTTCAAGTCAGACCAGTAGTTCTTGAGATTGGCGCGTTCAATCAAACAAACAAACTTTTCAGCTTCGTAATATTAGAGATAGACTACATTAGTTATTCTTAATTTATTAGCCAATTATATTATCAAAAATATTGGACACAATATATTTTTTTATTTGTCAATCTTGTTTGATTTTGTAATTACGAAGTTATGATGCGTTGGAGTTCCGCGTAACGTCACAAAGTGCACTCCTTGACGTCATGGGCCTCATCTTTAGAACTTTGGCGCGTTTTATCTCTTTTAATTGTCATTTGTTTGAAAAAGTAAAAAATACGTGTCGAGTATTTTTTGATAAGTCAATTGACGGACTAAATAATTCAAACTCTTGCTTTTTCCCAACATCCCTATTCAATCTAGCAATATCTAAAATTATACAGGGTGTCCCGTAATGTAACGTCAAGCCGGAACTGGGTGTTGAGGCAAGTTGTGCTGGTTATCAGAAAAATAGAAAAAAAAATCTATGTGGCATATTTTCAAAATAATAGGCATTTTAAAAAAATCTAAAAATTCTACTCCAGGTGACGGTCCTTTTACTCGTGTTGCCACAAATCTTCAATTTTTGCAAATTTTTTTTTTGTTATGTAACCCTGAATAATGCTTCTCTAAATTGTTATCAAAATTACAAAACCAGCTGCTCCAGCTTGGATGAAAAAAATACATTATTCCCAAAAAAATTTTCAAAATAAAAATTTTGCCTAGTTTAAACTGACTATACTGAAAAAAAAATGTACTACGCGAGTGTGGCAAGTGACGTCATAATTTGGCGCATTTAGTAAGGATTCCAAAATGGTTGGTAAATTTTTGCTCTAATTGTCGACAATTTTTGTTTTTTTGGAAATAGTCCCGTTTTTAACTTTATCTACCTTGGTTAAAAATTATTATTCTAATGTGCCCAAAATTCAAGTTTCTGTGACTGACTACCGTACAGTCAGTCACAGAAACTTTTGTCACCATGACAGTAATTAGTAGTTGACATACTGTGACAAAAGTCACCCGTGCGCGCGCGCCTTTACTACCTGCTCTGCCTGCACTTGTACTTGGTAACAGGGACAATAAGGATATGAAGTTTCGGTTATGGATACGGTTACGGATATTAGAATAATATTATACCGGTTTCGGTTACGGTCACGGATATGAAATCATTTCAGATTATCCGAAAGTTTCGGATAATTTCGGTTACGGAATTATTAGAATTTAAAAAATGTAGGTATAATACAAATAGCAAGATGCAGCGTGAGCGTGACCCACATAGCTACTTTATGTACCAACTAAGACGACACCTATGTATGATAAAGGTAAGACAGGCTGGCATATTAGATGGTGCCAGCGAATGCCAGACAAGTTGGTAACAAATATTAAGATTTAAGGTACAATTCCAAGACGGGCCGCAGACCGCAAACTGCAAAACTATGAAATCGGCAGCGCGGCATTGCAGCTGCGGCGTGTATACTGCAGATTTCATAGAGTTTTGCAGTTTGGAATTGTACCCTTAGACTCCGCCTTTATCCGAAACTATCCGTAACTTTTGAATCGGTTACGGTTATGGATATTTTTTTATTTCGGATATCCGATAGTTTCGGTTACGGTTACGGATATCCATAACATCCCTGCTTGGTAAGATGGCCCTCTCCGTCCCGCTCATACCTTTTAAAATGGCTTCTCCACCTCACTTAAGCCAGAAACTTGAATTTTGGGCACATTAGAATAATATTTTTAACCAAGGTAGATAAAGTTAAAAACGGGATTATTTCCAATAAACAAAAATTGTCGACAACTACAGCAAGATTTTACAAAGTGTTATACCATTTTGGAATCCTTACTAAATGCGCCAAATTATGACGTCACTTGCCACACTCGCGTAGTACAATTTTTTTTTCAGTACAGTCAGTTTAAACTAGACAAATTTTTTATTTTGATATTTTTTTTGGGAATAGTGTATTTTTTTCATCCAAGTTGGAGCAGCTGGTTTTGTAATTTTGATAACAATTTAGAGAAGCATTATTCAGGGTTACATAACAAAAAAAAATTTGGAAAAAGTGAAGATTTGTGGCAACACGAGTAAAAAGACCGTCACCGGGAGTAGAATTTTTTTATTTTTTTTTAAATGCCTATTATTTTGACAAAATGCCACATAGATTTTTTTTTTTTTTTTCTGATAACCAGCATAACTTGCCTCAACACCCAGTTCCGGCTTGACGTTACATTACGGGACACCCTGTATAATATAACTCAAAGGTGACTGACTGACTGACTGACTAACATAGTTATCTATCAACGCACAGCCCAACAAACCACTGGACGGATCGGGCTGAAAGGCATGCAGGCAGATGTTATGACGTAGGCATCCGCTAAGAAAGGATTTTACGAAACTCTACCCCTAAGGAGGTAAAATGGGATCCACGCGTACGAGGTCGCGGGCGGGCGCTAGTCATACAGAAATGTTACACATAGTTCGCAAAGCATTCGCGTACAGTTCTGAACTGCATTTGAAAGGTATCCGAATAGAGTTAGCTCTAGGTATCCGAATAGAGATAGCTCTAACTCGGTCACGGTGCTCCAAAAAATGCAAAGATCCAACTCCCGCGCTGATGCAACGCACAGATAGACGAGCGTTTTATTGTAATAGCTGCTCGGCTGGGGTGGCCACGCGGTCTGATAAAGCAGGACCAAAGCAAATATTGAAAATCTAACATGAACCCATATGTATTTCAAAATAACACAGGTAAAAGAAAAATAACTAACTTTACCTGCGGATATAGGTAGGTGTTTTTGTTCAAAAATTGTGCCGTGAATACCGTTTAAACTTTCATACAAATTCATACAAATTCATACAAATATGTCATGGACTTAGTTACCACCTTGTTATGGGAGTTCAACTTCATTACCACTAAGATTAAAAACTTGTGTAAGTAGGTACCTATATAATATTTTTTTTCGTGTAAATGCCGTAGCTCTGGGTTTCGTAACCTATAGATATTACACTCTTATTAATGACCTAAGATAAATCACACGAAGTAATAATAATAAGAAAAGTTCGAGCAACTTAATTTTGGCGGTCTTATCGCTAGAAAATGAGCTCTATTAGATAAAAAGAAAACGGTGATATAATAAAAACAAAAGATATGAGTGCTAGACAATAACGTTTAAAAGAAAATTAATATACTCGTAATACTTGAATCTAGCATATCCATGCCATAACATTTAAGTATTTTATTTTATTTTTATTTTTCTTTATTAAGGAAACAAACAGCATGAGTTTATACATGTGAACTTAAAAAATAATAAAAACAGTACAGTAGCCTAATCAGTTTCCACAGATAAACTTTACAAGTTAATCGAAAGTTATGCAGAGTGCGAGCAATTTAAAATCACAAAATATAAAAAAAATGCACAACAAAACCTTACATTCTTAAAAGTGGATAAAAAAAATCTTTATAATAATGAAGTTTTGAATCTATAAACCATATAAAGTATGTGCAATGACAACGGTTGTCCTACTCTGGATTTTTTTCTATGACTGTATTTGTTTGTAAATGTAAGTAAGTTTATGTCCCCTCTCTATGTACTCTCAGAAGGTACGAGTACATGCTTTGCTTTATGTCTAGGTAGAGCTATGCAAAATATCCGAGGATATGTATTGTTCGTTTCAGCCAAATGACGTCCACTGCTGGACAAAGGCCTCCCGCAAGGATTTCTTACTTTTTTATTGTCCTATCATTTTCCCCAGATGTGGGCACCCTCCACCCCACCCATGGGAAACTTTCCACTCTAAATAATGCGAGTTGGTGCGAGTGGTCACCGCTCTCTTATAAATTAAACAACGTTTTTGCAACTTATTGCTATTACTACAGCTTAGGCAACTTTGGGAATCTAACGGGAACTTCGAAAGTTAGATAACAAATATTAGCAGGGAATTTTGTCCTGTTGTTAATGACACGGTTTATCACTTTAATGTTACTGATTCGTCGCTTTCATTTTTAGTTTTAGCAATATTACGAGTATATAATTTAGTTTCTAACTTTAATGATGATATTTCAGAAAAGTACCCAATTTAGGTTATTCTTCTACATTAAAGTTATTAGAAAAGTAATTATAAATGCGTAATAAATAAATGTATTAAATGCTATATTTGTATTGCATCGCCGAAGCCGAACAGACAGACAGACAGACATATTGAAACTATAAGGGTTCATTTTCAGGACTACAGAACCCTAAAAAGAAGCGAATCATTATTCAAACACAAATTGTTAAGAAAAATTCCTGAAAATGCTAAAGGCTCTAATATTCAAACAAAGTCGTGCGTAGCCACTAGTATACGTATATACTTTATTAATTTAATACCCACGCCCACACTAGCACAAAATGATGAAATATTTGTTCAAATCTCATATGTATCTAAAGTAATCGAAACTTATGATTGGATACAAATCTAATATCCTACTTGAGTAAATATTTCGCATAATATTTAACCTTTTCGAATTATGTAGTAAACTATCTGTCTGTAGGTATGTTCGTTTATTTTTTTTTAAGAAAGATTTTTATGGGACAGGAGGCAAACGATATAGTTAGTTAATTCTTGTGCTTCGAGAACTTCATCATCATCATCATCTCAGCCATAGGACGTCCACTGCTGAACATAGGCCTCCCCCAATGCTTTCCATGCTGCCCGGTTGGTAGCGGCCTGCGACCAGCGCCTTCCTGCTAACTTTATGATGTCGTCGGTCCACCTTGTGGGAGAACTTAGTAATTTCTAATGGGTAAAATGTAGCTAGTAGCTAGATCATTTATTATTTCTTAAATTTGTGTTAATTAGCCAATATTATACTCTCTCTCTCTCTTCTGACATTCTTTTTTTTTTATTATGATTGATATTCGATTTTGATTGATTGGTAGAGACTGTTTTGAGTAATTTTAAAGAAAGATTGTTTTAAGAAAGGACAAAAAATCTAAATCAAGTCATCATCATCATTTCAGTCACAGGACGTCCACTTCTAAACATAAGCCTCCCCCAATGATTTCCACGTCGCCTGATTGGTAGTAGCCTGCATCCAGCTCCTTCCTGCTACATTTATGAGGTCGTCCGTCCACCTTGTGGGTGGACGTCACACGCTGTACCAAGTAAAGTCGCAAAATATAGGTAGTATTGCTTCTCTAAATATTATAATTGCGTGGGTGTGCTCATATGATTATTCTGTGATATTAAGTTTGCTTTAGTTATGTACTCAACGGCAATTTTCTCAACCTGATTTCATTTTAGATCTATTTTAGTTTGTAAGTACTTTAGTTTTGGCTTTGGATTTGTTCATGGAAAGATTTTTCAAGGGCTGTCGATTATACCTTGGTATCGTAACGTGCTAATTTCTCGTAGTAAGAGTCTTGAAAAATGTACTCGCTTCTAGCACTTCTAGGGACTGAAAAATAGAATTAAAGACACAATTGATATAAAATGATAATTTCAAATGGTTTTTATGTAAACTCACTCTGAATGAGGATATCTCAGGGGCAGTAAACTACAAATCCAATCATCTTTTGTGGGTACACCTCACAAAACTAAAGATTAAGCAAACACGGCAACTAATTTTCTCCCATAAAAAAGTCATAAAACTAATTTTTGCAAGTAGGCTTTTAAAAAGCACTTTTACACGTCCCGGTATTAAACTTTACCACTGCTTTGGAACAATAAATGGGCCAGTGCTGAGAAGAAGCAGCGCAAGAAACTGTCACTCAAAATAAATTCAAATTCGTTTATTTCACTCTCACTACATCATAATATCGATTATGTTTTGACGCAATAACCAGGGTGCTAAAGTGGATGAAGATAAATATAGGAGATTCCATGTTTTCAAATGAATTCGCTAAATTAATGGTTTCGCTAATAAAGTGATTCAATAGATAGAGGGACAAGCGCGATTTCATAGACCAAAAGAAAACTGGTATTAATATCCATGAACAGTCCCATTGTCTATCTTGGCCTTTGCTTAATTAGTGTATTTAGTCATTTGTCCATTTGTCTTGCTCAACAAACCTTCCTAGCTCACACCTGTGGCTTAACTAGGATAACCTGATTAAACTGCAGGCTTTCCGGGGTATGGTTAATGTGAGTTTTGACTAATTATTACGTATTCTGTCCTTAGCCTGAAATCTTAGGTAGGTATTAAATTACATAATTTCCTAGTCACATAATAGTCTGTTCCTATTACCCATGCACTTCTTTTTATTAAAATACACATTCACATTTTAGTGTCCTTTTTTCGTTAGCATTGTAACAAAAGCAACTGATATTCATTTATTTTCTCCTGTTTTTTTATGCATGAAAAGGCAGGTATTTGACCGCAATCGCAGCTGGTTTTAAATGAGATGCAGTCTAGGATGGTACATAATATCTGCCCTGTAAGTGCCTATTCACTCGCGCCTTGAAAAGGCCCGGATTTTTGTTCGGGATAGACAGCAGCAGGCAGCGAATTCCAGTCCCTAGCTGTTTGCATTATAAAGAGTTATTTTGTGACCAAAGAATCTAAATTGATTTGGAAATCACATTTCAAAAACATTATCGAATTCATGACACTTATCTGCTCGCACAGACATTACATCGTACATTGAGTAACATTTTTTCATGTTTCCCATAAATCCAGTCGTAAAGTTGTTACAGACAGACGGCCGAATTATGTACGTAGTTATACGTAACGCACATTATCCTTAAACATTACAGAGATATCAAAGATCTCAAATAGAGCCGCCCACGCGGAACCATGTAGAGTTAGAGGAGTGCTAGATGTGGCAGTTAGCTTCTACTTTTTGTTGTTTGGGTTGAAACAGTCTTTTGTTTTAGTCCTAAACATTGTTAAAACATTGTTAAAAAAACTGCTAGTGCAGCATAAAATGAAAGATTGGGATCATTTAAAAGTGTTTTTGCGACAAAATTAATTAAATTCCATTCCATTATTTTGTAAATGACTTGTGTGTTTGAAGGACACATACAGTATCTTCAAAAACCGTGAAAATTGGTTTTCCATGCGTCTAGTTTTGGTTTGTTCTTGAAAAATTCAAACAAGATGTGTTGTTAAACTTGTAAGTAAAACAATCAAGGCTCTAGATGACTTAAAAGTTTAAATAATTAACAAAGTAAAAAAAGGTTTTTCCAAAATTACTCAAAATTACTTGACTGGTAAGAAAATTTGATTAATATAAAGATAAATGTCTATTAAGCTCTATAAGTTGCGATTGCTGTCAAATACCTGCCTTGTTATACATAAAAAAAAGTTGTAATGTTGATGTCTTTTACATTAATTTGTACGATTAAATTATATGCATCAAGGTTGCAATTAATTGCTTTGTGTGAACTGAATTTCAGTTGCTAACCCTTGACATAAATCATGCCATTTCCAGTCGATCTATACCTCTTTGCCTTCCGAATATATCGTTACAGTGAACTTTACGTAGGTGGACTTTATTGCTATATAAGTAGGCCTCTGAAATCACATACTTCAGTTCTTACCCAAGTTTGATAACGGACACCTGTGGGGGTCCTGTTTGCAGCTTCGAACCTTTGGGAATACCTTCCATCAGATTTCTTATTATCCAATCAAAGTCTCATATTATACTTCATTTGGGTTGAAGGGTTAGTTTTAGAGGAGATATTAAATATCTGTAGTGAAGTTGTGTCAACTAGAAGATATTCTTCTGTAAAGGTGGGTACATTTCATTTTAATAATAATGCTTCTTTTTCTCAGTTTCGTTCATTGCAAAATATGGGTTTTGCAAAAATTTTTTTTATCTCTTTATTTTGGACAACAAACATTGAGGGCTTATGTACTAAATCTTAATAGTTTGAAAATTGAGTAACAATGCAACCAGCATCATTGTCCACAGATAGGATCTAAAGTAGGGTTCTTTTATATTCCTTGATATTATGATAGAAGTTCATACTTCTATCCCACTTATTTTGTTACTCCAAAAATACAATAATGGATGGGGCCTGGATCTTATTCTAATAGAGAATGACTGCTGTAAAGATTTTATAAGTAGTTAGGCAAGTTTTGTTAAGAGTTTAGAAAACAGTATTTATGACTTTTAAATAATTGTGATTTGAGATATCTTTCATTGCAAAGACTTTCTTATGAAGTAATTAAAACTTATTCAATAGAAAGAGCAATGAATAACACATTGCAAACCTTCAAATCATTATCATCATTTGTTTTTAAAAATGGGTAAGTCAGTAACAGTAAAGGAGATCTTGACTTAGCCCTCTAGAAAAGAGTCTTAAATTAAACTAGACTACTGAAAGTTAACCATGTGGCTATTAATTAAGCCGAAAACTACAATCTGGGCCTCTTTAAGACGAGAGTGAATACCTAGGCATTTTACTGGGTAGTACATACCACCTGATTCACTAGTAGTTAGTAGTACCCAGTCAGTGGTAGGTAGGAGTGAGTGATAGCGCCTAGGAAATGCGCAGGGTGAGGGAATTCCACCCTCCTCTATCAAAATCAAAATCAAAAATATTTATTCAGTTTAGACCACAAGTGGCACTTATGAACGTCAATAGAAAATAATAAAAAAAGAAAAAGGTAGCCCTTATGGGGCACTTTACATGTCTCCTTATCTTTTGGGCCCTACCAGCGCTTCGAGACAAACATATGGCAAGTGCTGAGAAGAAACGCCGGAACAAACTCAGTCACCACTTATTGCCAGGAATTATCTAACGGTAAGAATAGTCAAATTTAAGTACATCAAATATGTGCAGACTGAACTGACCACGCATCCTTGTCATCAATATAGTCTCGAACCTTGTAGTACCCTTTGGACATAAGGGTATTTTTTATATGTATCTTAAATTTGTTTATTGGCAATTCGACAAGGTTGTGTGGTATTTTGTTAAATATGGTAATACATTTCCCCAAGAATGAATTACCTATCTTATGCAACCTAAATGATGGAACAGCAAGTTTATTCTTATGTCTCGTGTTAAATGAGTGGACGTCACTTTTCTTAGTAAATAAATGTATATGTTTACGGACATACATAATGTTATCAAATATGTATTGCGAAGCCACAGTCAATATATTGATTTCTTTAAAAACTTCTCTAAGCGAGTCACGTGGTTTAAGACCGTATATTGCCCGAACAGCTCTTTTCTGTAAAATGAAAATTGATTCTATGTCTGCTGCTGAGCCCCACAGTAAAAGACCATAAGACATAATACTATGAAAATAACTAAAATATACAAGCCTTGCTGTTTCAACATCAGTCAAGTTTCTGATCTTTCTCACCGCAAAGGCAGCTGAACTAAGTCTTCCCGCCAAGGCAGCAATATGGGGGCCCCATTGTAATTTACTGTCTAGGGTAATACCTAGAAAGACAGTAGAGTTTATCAGTTCAATGCGTTCATTATTTACTGTAATATTAGTATTAACTTGTTTGACATTAGGCATAGTGAATTTTAAACATTTGGTTTTTTTTGCGTTTAATAGCAAATTATTAGTTGTAAACCAGTCTAATACTTTGGAAAGAGCATTATTCACGTCGTCAAATATTTCCTGACGCCTGTCAGTTTTAAAAATTAAAGAAGTGTCATCAGCAAATAATACTATCTCACAAAGGTCCTTTGAATAAAAAGGTAGATCATTTATATAAATCAGAAAGAGCAATGGTCCCAGTATTGAGCCTTGGGGCACTCCCATTTTTAGGGGGGCGCCCGAAGAGTTAGTTCCGTGAATATTTACTTTTTGTAATCTGTCTGAGAGGTAAGAGTGTAATAAGCTTAAGGCCTTGCCTGATACGCCATAATGTTCTAGCTTAAATAACAGAGTTTGATGATCAACACAGTCAAACGCCTTCGATAAGTCACAAAATACACCAATAGCATCTTTTTTCTCCTGCCAAGCATCGAAAATGTGTTTGATAAGAGCAACCCCTGCATCGGTCGTACTTTTCCCTTTTGTGAACCCATATTGTTTTTCATGAAACAGTTTATTTAAGTTAAAATGAGACAGTAGTTGATTGAAAATAATTTTTTCAAATATTTTACTGAGCGCAGGTAGTATCGATATAGGTCTAAAGTTGGATGGGTCACTTTTGTCTCCTGCTTTAAATAATGGTATGATTTTACTATGTTTCATCAGGGTAGGGAACTGACCTTCGTTAATACATTCATTAAAGATATGAGCTAAATGGGGAGCTATAAGAGGAATGATGGGTTTTATTATGTCTGTTGATATGCCCCATATATCCTCTGTCTTTTTTATATTTAGTTCTTTGAAAGTTTTTATAATAACTATGGGGTCTATTTGTCTAAATTTTAATGGGCTATTGCAAACATCAACACAACCCTCGAGAAGAGACATTGCCTGATATGAACATGAATTAAGATTGCTTGTTGTTATGATTGGTACATTTGAGAAGTAACCTTCGAATGCGTTTGCTACCTTATCATTGCATTTAATATACTTATTATCAATTTTTAACGCGAATGTGTCATCCCGAGATATAATTCTACAAGTTTCTTTATTAATACAATTCCAAGTAGCTTTAATTTTGTTGCCAGAGTTTTTAATTTTGTCACGTATGTA
The DNA here is from genome assembly GCF_963855985.1 of Ostrinia nubilalis. Classification (NCBI taxonomy): domain Eukaryota; kingdom Metazoa; phylum Arthropoda; class Insecta; order Lepidoptera; family Crambidae; genus Ostrinia; species Ostrinia nubilalis. The sequence goes on from NC_087112.1 coordinate 826,371, forward strand.
AATAGATTTTGCCATAGTACAAACTTGTTTAAAAACTTTTGAGTATTTTTTTACATATTCTATAAAGTCCGGGTCGCTACTATAGGCTTTTCTACCATATAATTCAAACATTTTTTTCCTACTAATATAAATACCTACTGTAGCCCAGTCACTGAATTTAGTTTTATTGTTTTTAATAATAATTGTTTTCTTAGGAAAAATTTTATTGAACTCATTTTTAATTAATTCAAATAATTGCTCATATAAAATATTTATACTACAGTTAAAGTAATGCAAAAGTGGGACCTTATTAGATATTTGAGATTTAAATTTGTCTTTCTGGGATGCAGTGACTGGTCTATATTCTATTTCCTTGCTCGATGGCACAAAATGGTGTTGAAATGACGCTATTTGACCGCAATGATCAGAATTAACAAAATTTATTATTGATTTCTCTAGCACTAAGCAGTTACAGAATATATTGTCTAAGCAAGTAGCTGATGTTGGAGTCACCCTAGTTGGTTCAGAGAAAAGATTTAACAAGTTAAAAGATTTGAATAAATTTAAAAACCGTATTGAAAGAGAGGAATCTTCTATTATATTGATATTAAAGTCTCCACATACAACTACTTTCTTTGAACTATTACACACTCTTCTAAGTACCTCTTCCATTGTGGTTTCAAATAATTCATAGTTACTAGATGGGGGTCTATATACACATACAATAACATAGTCGTCCAGTTCTGCACATGACAGCTCAATAGTTCGCTCAACAGAGAGAGATACAATATCTTTACGCTCTTTACATTTTAATTTATCATTGATTAATATTAGTGACCCTCCACGAATAGCTAACTCTCTAGTGAATGAACTAATAAGCTTATAATTATTAATGCTCAGCATTAGTTCATATTGCCTGAGCCAATGTTCCGTTAAACATAAGACATGAATATTCAATTCTTGGATAAATAACTCAATTTCCAAGTCTTTGCCGGAGAAGCCTTGTACATTTTGATGCACTAAATTAAAACCGTTAAATTTCTTTGTACCCGAATTTTGTATGCCAGAGTTATCCTCTATTGTCTTACGATGTAATTTAAATTATGATTTGGAACAGATTCCAAGGGTCGAACATCCATGGTCTGCTCAATAAAAGCAGTTTGGCTAGCCAAATTAATGGCTAAATATTTAATAAAATATGATAGCGAATTCGCTATTCGTCTTTTACAATATTTATTTAGATAATTATATTTATCTATTGTCAATAAACATTTATTTTTTAAATAATTGTTAATGTCAATTACATGGAATTTGCATTGATTATATGTCAGTGTATTCAATGTCAAATTCAATTTATATCTTAAATTATTTTCCTCCTGTGGCAAGCTTCTACTGTAGGGGAATGTGAACAAAATTATTTTATCTACATTAAGTAAACATAAGCTATCAAAAATATTTAGTAGGTCTTTTTTGCCTACATTGCCCCTATTTCCTATTAAAATTACTAATGTGGTATTTATTGAGAACGAATAATTTGTTATTTTTCTCATAATTTGTAAATAGGAAGCACCCGGTAAACAATGGTTGATCACACTTTGTCCCAAATAACTATTAATCAGTTGGCCCATATTTTTGCCTAACTCATCACTGAACATTACTATGTTGGTTTTTTCAATATTTTTAGTTGGGGAGCCGCTGGTAAATGTGTGTGATATCCTAGGACAGTAGTCTTTGTTTTGGGTGTTTAGAGTAGGTGGTGACTCACAACCAGACTGAAAACTATCTGTACAAGATTCATCCAATAGGATAGAATTTTGACAGTTGCAATTAGATATAAATTTTTTCAAAGCCTGGAAATGTTCATCACACTCTTTTTTTGTACATTGATACCGTTCAGACATTGTGTTCAAAGATTTCTTAAGATTACATAATTTATATTCTAGGTTTTCGACATCATGTTCATATTTCAGTACACTATTCTCTAACATTGTGGAACATATGTCAAGCTCATTCTTTAGACGCTGTCTCTCATTTATATAGTTTACTTTGTTGTATAAGCATTTTTGTTTTTTAATCAACTTATTTGTTTTTTTAATATAATTACTAATTTTTACATACTTTTTAAATTTATTTTTACTGCATCTGACAATCTTACCACATACAGGAGTATTGTTTAAAGTATTATCACAAGTTAGGTCTATGGTAATTAATTGTTTGTCAGATGCAGTTTGGGTCAGGCTGGGCGCACTACCGACTAACTCGTCAAACATGATTTGGGTTTTGGTGGCTGTGCAGGCTTCTCTTTCAGCTTCCATTAATTCGATATGGCTGTGAGCATCATAAAGGTCTTGTTTCATGATGGTCATACGTCTGAGGTTGTGTACGTACTCTTCATTGCACTCACCAAACCCGTCAATGATTAATTGTAGCCTATTCCGTTCCTCTACAATTGTCTCATAGTTGGTGTGCAGCTCAGCCATCTCTTTCTTTAAATGCTTGTTTTTATCCCACACATCCATCAGCTCCCTCTCATTGTCCTCTCTTTCCCTATTTAATTGCTCAATCAAGTCTTTGGCTGCCTTCAAATCTCTCAAAGCCAGTTGGAGTTGGGACTCCTCCCGGCGAGCGAAGGCTTTACGTGTAAGCATTGTTTCTTTTGGTAAATAAAAAAGTATTAAAATGTAAATGCCAAAGGATCAATTGATCAATAATTGGAGGTTAACAAAAATGTAGGTAAATATAACCTCTTACGCGGGTGACAGTATAAGGTCACAATAATAGTATTTCGTTTCTAAAATATGCACTACTGTTGTAAATATAAAACAAATAGGTACCTGTTTCGAAAGATAGAACAATGTTAACAAAATCCAACGTAATATTTTCGTAATTGCACTGTCAAATCGGTCCTAAGTATTTGCACAATTTGCACCATAAACACAATGCAATACACAGATTTAAACGTTATTTCACTTATAATTAGAAAGAAAGAAGAAAGAAAATACATTTATTTGGCACACTAGAACAACAAATTACAGAATATTAATACGATAAAAAATTAATTTAAAAATTATGCCAAATAGGCTTCCACTCAGCATAATGCCGCAGTGCGTAGCACCACGACGCTGGTTTTCAGTGGTCGCCTGATTGTAGTGGTGGAGAGGCGCAGGTAAACATTAAAAAAACAATACGCAACTGAGCAACGGTGACACATACACAATTTGGCATAAGTTTAAGTAAGGCAGAAACAATAAACATGACAATGATAATAAGAATATATACATAAAACAGTAACAGTGATGAGTTTAGAGACCTTTTATGATATTAAATTAAATAAAAATCAGTAAATAAATTGGGACAAGTTCAAATCAGCGGTTAGCGGTAGTGTTGCCACAGGAAAAAAAAAAAAAGTGGGAGGGTTAAACATGATCCGGCTCGAGAACAACTTAAAAACAGTATTGTTTTCCCATGTAAAAAGTGCAATCTCTGTAAATCCTCTGCAAATCAGTTTCGTCGAGCCAAGCCCTGGCGCGGTCTTGATGTATGCTGAGGCAACCTTTTTGTCAGAGGGGCACAAGCAGTTATCTGTCCACTTGTGTATCTCTCTCTGTATGTAGATAGTACGAGTACCTAGGTCCTAGATCAGGGTTGGTGAACCAATGGCACGCGTATGCCAATGATGGCACACGACATAATATTTTGGGCACGCCACCAATCACAAAATTCACTATAAAATAAAATAGTATATAATGTGTTTTGAATAAGGGCTATCGTATTTGCCCTCATCAGTTAGTGCCACTGTAGAGTAAGGTCGTGTCACTCACCAGCGGTGCTACTTGATGGCATTAGGTGTTAATTTAATGGCACGTGTCTATGACTACTTCAATTTTTTTTTTAAATAGTGGCACGTTCAAACATAAAGTAAAGAGTGAAGACATCCGACTGTCCGGTTTGGATGAATCTATCGAACAGTCGGAACTCGCGACGGCTATCTCCATCAAAACTGGGTGCCCACTAGAACAGATCAAAGTGGGTAAAATAAGCGGTACCCGGGACACCCGCAGTGTCATCGCACGGGTGCCGTCGAAAACGGCGAAACAGCTGGCAAGTCTACGCCGGCTACTTGTAGGATGGGCCTCGGTGCAAATTACGTTGCTTAAACCGAGACCTTTGAGGTGTGTGTCCTGTTGGGGCGATGGGCATGTCGCTCACAAATGCGCTGCCAACGTCAGCGACCGCAGTGCGCTCTGTGTACTTTGCTCAGCGGTAGGAAAGGCAGCGGACCACACGCTGGGGACAAAAAATTGCCCTCAGCCGCAGCAGAAGTCGAAACCGGTGCCTTCTCGGGCCCGGCCGAACGGCTAGCCTCATGGAGGTGGACGCGGGGGCGTCCGCTTCCTAACACTGAGGCCCGAAGTGCGCGCGGAGTCCCCGCGTGCTTTGGAGAGAGGACCCCTTGAAGGGGTCTGTAGAGCGAGGCTGCGGCCGTTGCGTGGGGGCAGACATGCGAACGATTCACCGACTCGTATGCTGCCCCACTAAGCGCCACCAGAGGGACCCGACTGGTTTTTAGTGGGTAGGCCTTGCCCTTCAGGCGAGGAGAGCCCCACATAACTCATTGGCTCCCCCGGGCTGGTGAGTATGCAATTTCATGCATTTTCCAGTCGAAAAAAAAAAAAAAGGTCTTGCCTGCTTGTATACCTTTATTGAAATAAAAAGTTGTCTAATCTATTTTATTCAATCTGGAAAATTCCAGAAACATTGTGTTACGTTCTCCTCGTGCATATGGGATAATGCCACTCGTACTATTAGATTTGTGGTAATGCGTAGTCTCACAGGCTACAGCTGTATTTATCGCCTGGTCGTTCACTCGTACACTATGGCCGAATAAAACAAAAACTGCGTCCCGACGCCAAATAAATTTTGAAAAACTTGACTGTATTCCACATTAAACGTATTGTATTCAAATGGTGCATGTATATTTCACAACTTGATCCAGTTTTCTATTCTATTTTGAATTTATTGATGAATAATGTTGATCCCAGATAGAGATCTGGAAAAAACTGGTTTTGATGGAAAACAAGATTTGCGGGAGACAGGTTATATTTTGCCATATTTAAATTAAGCATAGGCTTAATTATATCATTTTTTATCCTCTATTGGTATGCCGGATGATAGCTTTAAATAGTATAAAATAAAGTCGCTCGCTCCCATTGTCTGTATGTAAATCATTATTGGTTAGGGGTTTGAATCCCGTTGTAGGCATTCCAACCCCTAACCAATTATAAGTAATATGTTTATGTAGTGAGCATAATTTACCAGGTCAAGGCGACCAATACAAGAGTGGAAAGTTCACAAGTTTCCATTTAAATCTAAAATATATTATGCGATCGCAAATTTGAATAATTATGCAAGCCAATTTGGCAATGCACATAAATTATGCGAAAACTTTGCTTAGAATCTCCAAGTTTCAAGGTTTAGTGCGAATCAATTTAGCAATTTGGACGTTAGAACTTTAGACTATTTATTATACCGTAGAAAATTTTGGGTATACATATAAAAACCACCTCATTCTAAAAACCTTTTTATTTTAAGAGATGAAAAAACAAATTACGGATAATTAAAATCGGCCCTACCGTTTTTGGGTTATACAAAGGCTTGGCAGCATTACCTCCCTGGATAACCAAAATAATTTATACCGAGGCAAATGTCAACCTTTTTATTCCCAGTTGCAATTTATTATTAGCTTGTAAAAACACTGTCACGCGTTTCAGGATCATAAAAACTCATAAAAGTCATTTATTTTTGCAAATAGGCATTTAAAAGCACTTGTACTCGTATACGTCTCAGTATTAACCCTACCACTGCTTCCGGACAATAAATGGGCCAGTGCTGAGAAGAAGCAGCGCAAGAAACTCACGCCCGTATTCACAACTATGAGGTTTCACAGTGCGCGTGTACGCACAGGGTGACACACGAACCAATCACAGAGCTCTTAATTTTTTTTTTATGCATAACAAGGCAGGTATTTGACCACAATCGCACAATCGCAAATTAAACGCTGTGCGTTCGATTTGCTGCTTCACTTAAGCAAGCATCGTTTGTAAATACGGGCGTTAGTCACTATAGTCAGCCTCGTTTTCAAGGGTTCATAGTCTTTAAAATATACATCACTGAACTCTACCACTCGAGAATGTTGAAAAATCTTAAATAAAAACGAATTTCATAAAAGTTTAACATTAGCAAAACCACTGCTAACACTTTTTAATAAACTAAACAGCGCTAACTCCAGTCTCTATCATAGAGTTCCGTACGCCGTAAGTTCACCTTAAGTAGAGTTAAATCGGGCCCCGGTGAAAGTTCGCGGAGGCTATAAAAACTAGCTTTGTCAGCTCTAAGTGATAAGCGACTGGCTTTTCTTCAACCAAATATCATTATACAAGCGTTTTTTCTATTAATCTACTTTCTTTAAGATTTTAAACTTTCGCATTCCATTTCAAGTAGTGTAACAAATGACAATATGAGGGTAGTTGAAAATCTTCAAGCCCGCCCGAACGGACGACGCCGCGAACCGCCAGTCTGCTTGTGAGCACGGCTGCAGTATCGCAGCCGAAACGTCAAGCCGTGAGTACATAATGTAACTCATTAATAAACGTCGCGTTAAGACCCGTGTCTTACTATTTTAATCTACTTTCTTGTTTTCATTCGTTGCGGGTCCAATGACAGTTTAATTTTACCCCGGCCAAACTTGACCTTCACTGGTTGGGTTTTTATTGGCGGTCAATCTGTAGATCCGACTACACGGGAGTCGCAAAGATGGGAACGAGTGGTGAGAATACTTAGTACTGTTTTCTTTTTGCGTTTAGTGTAATAAAAATGTCTAGCCCAAATGCCTAGTGAACTTTTCACAATACCTATCATGGGTTTGTCAGATGACATCTTCATTTTCAAAAGTATATATTTTATAAAAGCTTAAACCAAAATTAGTTAAAACTAATTATGTAATGAGATATTAAAAATCACATTAGATTAGTTTAACCCGTGAATTAGACATAATTTGAGAATTAGGTTAAACTAATATTTAGGATGTGTATAAGTGCCCTAAAAAGAGCCTACATGACTAATTATATTAAGAATTTGAATCTAATGAAGTGAATCTAAATATTTTATAACTCAAAGGTGACTGACATAGTGATCTATCAACGCACAGCCCAAACCACTGGACGGATCGGGCTGAAATTTGGCATGCAGGTAGATGTTATGACGTAGGCATCCGCTAAGAAAGGATTTTACGAAACTCCACCCCTAACCCCCGGATCCACGCGTACGAAGTCACGGGTGGCCGCTAGTAAGGGTATAAAATTATTTAAACACTGAAAAACAAAGGTCAAACAAAGGATGATGGGCACAAATGTATGGAAAGTGGTACCCGCTCCAATAGCCATAACCAATATATATTTTAAAAGGCCTTTAGATGTAGGAAAATGTCTGCTATGGGGCCAGTTCTAATTCACGTTTTGAAAGCAGTAATTCCACTAAGTATTATAATGAAAGTATAACACAATCATCCATGTATACGAGTATGTATTATGACTACAATCTAATAATATAACTAAAAGAAGCATTGAAAAGGAAAGGATTATACCTACGATGAACTACCCAAGCTATTATTATTATTAGCCCTTTATTCGCTTTCATCATCATCATCATGATCATTTTAGCCATAGGACGTCCAGTTGAACATAGGCCTCCCCCAATGATTTCCACAATGGCCGGTTGGTGGCGGCCTGCATCCAGCGCCTTCCCGCTACCTTTATGAGGTCGTCGGTCCATCTTGTGGGTGGACTTATTGGGTCTTGTGGGTTTATTCGCTTTAGCAACCCATAATAAAACCCTTAAGAAGTAATAAAACTTTAACCCCTTTATTAATAAACGTTACACCCTAGTTGAATTCTGGCTTAAATTGTCATTTGGTATGGAAATGTCATTTTAATCCAAGGTTCTTCCTAGGTGTAACTTTTTATGGGGGTAGTACTTCTTTAAATAAAAATATTTATTTCACAATTATCCCCATCAATAATTCCGTACCGCGCGGGAATAACTTGACATGTCATTTTTGCGTACTTTTCAGGGGAGCGATTTTAAAGTTTAGAGCTCCCTGGTAAATCGGAATTAATGATAATTGATATTTTTATGATTGAAATAAGCTAATTTGATGCATATCTTTCGATTGGCGTAAGAATTTGATTAAATTATCTTCTTAATCTATTAAAAAAAAGACTTGTCAAGTTGTGTACCGACGACTTGTCAAGTTATTCACCAAAGAAAAACAAATATTTAAGGTGTAAAAATTGGATTTAAGTTAATTATTTTGAATGAAGTTTAAGTAAAAAAACAAAACATAAAAATAGAACATATTTTTATCACTTTTGCAATGAAATAGTAGCAAATTTATTAGAAAAATCAAATATAATCGCAGATTATGATCGCTTTTGATCAGGTAATTGTAGGTTTACTTAAAATTTAAAAAAAGACAAAGAAAAGAACAAAAGCCATGCTTTATAACAAGCACAATTAATTTTAATTATTTTAAGCTTACCATTAAGCTTAAAATAATTAAAATTAGCTGGATACATTTTTGCGTAAGGTCGACACGCCCTTTCGCGTCCACCGTCCAGTTCACGTCCAAATGACGGATCACTCTAGAACGAAAGCTATTGCTATGATTCCCTGAATGTATGACACGTAAACCCACATTAAAAAAAACTTATAGCATGCTACCGTTTTGGCCAAAAATAAATCCCACATGAGCAGGTGCGCGTTTCAAGGTAAGTTTTTAATATATTTAGGTCTAGTTTGGGATTTACCGCAGTCTATAAGCCTTAACCATGAACCATACAATACGGATAATGATATCGGTGATTGTACTTTATTAAATGACACTTAAAATAAGGTGGATGCGAATTTACTACAATGCAATTTCCACTTTGCGTCAGAAGTGATCGCGGTCTGGTCTAACTGGGTCTAAGATATTAAAATATACAAAACAATGCATGTTTTATATCATGTAAAACGTTATTTACATGACGTATCGAACACAAAGTTTTTTTTCAGTACTTAGGCCTTTTCCTGGACGCTAATACACGCTCTTAATGTAGCTTACCCTTGTGATAGCCAATTTGCGTCCACATTATCACGACTATTTTCTAAATACAGACGTTGTAAATAATATAAAAAGCAAACTGTGCCTAGAGAGGATACCATATTGCAAATTGAGCCATACTATTGAAATTTCAAAAAATGAAATAAAGTGAAATATATGTCTGTGTATAATTATTAAGTGTGATACCTATATATTTTGATTAATATTAGTAAGATTTTATTTATATTTTTTTATTTCCATGCTGTTATTAATTGTTAGTGATTTTGAATGCATTTTTTCTATATTTTATTAATATTACAAAGATAATATTAAAACTTCTAATGGTTTAGAGCAAGTTTAATCTTACTTATAAAGACTAAAGGGAGCATAATGACAACAATTTTTGGTTCAAAATGATTACGAAAAATTGTATATTATCTTTATTCCTCAAATCTACCAACTCACTAAATGGACGAGATCTGGCGTATCGACCCTACTTACTTTTACCTCATCATTATTCCTAATTAACCCTTAACCACTGACGTGTCATTTTGTTACACTAACACTGACGTACGTACGGCATACGTACGTAACTTTGAAGACATCTTGATGTATCAATAGAGTGTGACATTGGTGAAATTTGAATATAAATTATTTACACATGTTTATATTCAACAGAGATAGTAAAAAAAACTTAATAAGATTAATAGAATAGTATGATTTAGGTAAAATCCTCCAGAGGTAATAAAAGTTACAGAGGCATTTTTTAAAAATCAACACAAAAATATTCGATAACAGTACGAACTTCTAATTTGGCCATATCTATGATTAAAAACAGTTTTAATCAGGAAAAAATCACAATAGCAATAATTCACAAATTAAGCCACTTTTTAATACAGTTCATTTAAGAAGGCTATTTTCTATAGTCTTTCTTTGATTGATGACCTGGTCACCAGTTTGCCGTGCTTCAAACTAGTGAGGTAATATGAAAATATGGAATACAATCTTCAGAAGAAGTCAATCCAAAGCCACGAACTGAAATTCTTTCGCCATTATGATGATTGTCCTCGAAAGACGCAACCGATATAAAATTTTTCATTCCCTTGATTTTTTGCTAATTTCTTCGTCATTTGCATTATTTTTGGGCGTAAATGAGGTTTTTTACATATAGACGACCAAGAAAATAAATAAGACTGCTAACGATTAATTTTATCTATGGACCACCATACATAATCGATTTAAAAAAAGTTACACTAACACTGACGTTACGTACCACATACGTCGGGTGGTCTAGTTCTCCTACTTAGGAACATGCTACCCATTTATTTTCTCACGTCGCACACGCATCTCTGGCCACTAGGAAACTACCAAAAAGGACACGCAATAATTCCCGCACAAAATGAAGTTTTGAACGAAAAACCGTTTGACCGACGTACCACGTACGTACGTCAGTGGTTAAGGGTTAATATCATTGAAGTCAAATAGACTATAAAAATAAAATTATCCGGAACTTAAAATTGACCTAAAAGTTTATTACTAGATTTTTTACTTAAATTCTGTTGTCAAACGAAATATTAGTCTGTTATGAAAAAACATTAGTAGATAGTACCTACCTATTGACTAAACTTATCCTTCTTCTTTCAACTTGCTATTTAAACGTTAATTTCTTTTTAAACTATTGAAAATAGTAATAAAAGTAATAATTAACGCTTAAATATATTAAAAAAATATTTTCAGGGGTTGGTAAGTAAAAAATATTTAAAGACGCTCGAAATCCTGACAATGTTATATTTTAAAAACTGCTAATGACACATAAAAATATGATTATACGAAGGTAATAGCTGGATAACTCCAAATATCGAAACTCTTGACTGCGTGCATAACAAAACAACTGCACATATCATGGATGTGTTTAGTACTCAGAGGGGATCATAACTTGTCTGTTTTTGTCAAATAAAAAACGAAAATCCATAATTGTATAAGTCGAGATATTAATAAATACATGTTCTGACATACATTGATAAATCGAAATATAAATGTTTGTAAGAATAATATTAATTGCATATATCGTTATGTCAAATATTTATTGCCTAAATTATAGATATTTACCTATGAACAAGAGCTGTATTTCAAGTATTTTTGGGTATTTCGAGTTGAGTTTTTTATACCAGTAGGGTATAAGGTAGAGGAAGCGCTTAAACTAATAAAAAAAAAAAAGTGCAGGTCGAGATGTCAAGTTATTCCCGCGCGGTACGGAATTATAGAGTTAAGGAAGGATGCTGGAGCAGTAAACCCTTCCTGCCTCGCATAACCTAAGTACCATACGATGGACACGTATGATACATCTTCTTCTTCTTCCTCGGTCCCTCACTGATGAGGATCGCGACCACAGATAGTGTTCCTCCACAGACTGCGGTCATAAGCTGTGTGGACCGCACGATGCAAACTCCCGCCCACCGTCTTCCTCACCGCGTCCGACCATCTCGTCGGTGCCCTGCCGCGAGCGCGTCCCCCTTCATACTGTATGATACTTAGGTTACACAATAAGTATCTTTATCTTCGAACGCAACCAGTTCTGAGGCTGGTGGCCATAGTAAATGTTGTTCGTCTTGGTAAGACCTTTCAAATGACACTACAAACATAACTATTGGAGCCGGGTACCATTCTGCAAAAAAGTATGTATATCTTCGTACACAACCAGATCTGAGGCTGGTGGTCATAGTAAAAGTTGTTCATCTTGGTAAGACCTTTCAAACGATACTAGACACATATCTATTGGAGCCGGGTACCATTTTGCCCATTGTCCTTTGTCGTGCGGACTATTAAATGACAACATTTTTCCTTCTTAGGCTGAGTTGCACCAACTTATTTTAACCGTAACTATGACAATGACCGGTGTTTTTTGTATGGAGTTTGACAGATTTTTGACGTTTGTTAAAGTTAAAATATTTATTTATTTATTTTATTTGGTTTACCAGAAATTGTTACATTGATGCTTACACAGTATACATACAGCCATAGTGGTAATAACTTAATGCACAATTAATTTAAGGTAAACACCGCATGCAATATATTAGTAACATCAATTATTTTACTGATTGAAACTAGACCGGTAGACAATTATAAATTAAAAAGAAAAAAGAGTTACAGAAATGGTTCGATACGGGCACAGAAAACCTAAATGTAGGTAAAATTGAAAAAAATGCTAGAACACTACTCACCGACAATGGTTTCTTCCAAGTGCTTTCGGAACTTTATGAGACTTGTGGCGTGAATATCAGTGGTACCTCCGTGAGAATTCAGAAGTCTGCTCAAACGGGGAACAAAGGAACTTGAGCCTAATACTGTGGAGCGAAAAGGTGGAACCAATGCAGGAATTTGGGTTCGGGGGGTTCTACGAGGAGCTCTAAAATTAAATTTATTTAGCAGCTGGGGGCAATCTATTTTATTATTGAATAATTTGTACAAGAAAGTAAGGTCCAATATAGTTCGACGTTTTTCCAAGGAGGTGTATTTAAAACTAGCTGACCCGGCGAACTTTGTTCCGCCTTAATGGCAATAAATAAGCAGACTTTTTTTTTATTTCGAACGGGATAAAAAGTATCCTATGTCCTTCTCCTGGCTCTAAACTACCTCCCTGACAATTTTCAGCTAAATCGGTTCAGCCGTTCTTGAGTTATAAGTGGAGTAACTAACACGACTTTCTTTTATATATATAGATAAGATGGTGCAACTCAGCCTTAACGTTTTTAACTTGGACCAGCCCCCAACCCGGAGCGTCTCGTCTCCCTATCCCTACTTTATAACCGGTGAAGCCCGACTTCATCCCCTAACCTTTTTAACAGTCTTTAGGAGTTATTTACCCTGTTCCGATTGTAGAGGGGACTAAACGTTTTATTACCCCTGATTAGGGTAAAATTGTTTGTGATTTAGCACTTCAAGTGTTACAAGATAGCAAGAATGGTGCTATATGGGTGAATACTACACCTCGTGCTTTAGTATTCTCAAGTTTTTGCATAAATAAATAGGGGTTGCAATTTATAGGCATACTTTTTACGTTTACATGTTTTATTATTTAAAGTGTGTGCCAAATAAATTGGTTTTAATATCCATGATTATTTGATAAACAACATGAATGAATACATATTTATTTTAAACTTCAACGACTGAAATATTTATGTTGAATTGTACCTACCTACTTACCTAATTATGCTTATCAACCACACGGCTCGATCATAGGGAAATGACAGGTCGCATGAACTGTCATGGGTCGCGCGACCTGTCATTGGCCTTTGATCGCGCCGCGATGGCGATCTGCACGCGTTGGTGTGGTTGAAGCTTAGTCTTGAATCTTAGCTTATCTTAGAAAACGTCATGACAGTGCTGTTTTTATAAAAAAAATCAATAAACACACCTATAACGAAACGGAAACGGTCGCACGCTAGCAAATCTAACAGTTAAAGTTTTAAAAAGTATAAAAATTTGAGTGTTAGTGCCGAAGAGCGTTTTTAAGAGAACAATTAAGGCGGCCATTACGAACTACCGGATTGATAGCTCTGACCCAGTTCCTGGACGGTGGAAGGAATGAGCACCATTTATTATTTTCCATTCGGGATATGTCCAGACTTTTTTAGATTAAACTGTACTCCGAAGTAACATATTTTAGGTATGCGATGGGAAATCAAAATCTACAATAGGATAGCCCTAATTACTTGACCTTCATTGGCTGGGTTTTTATGGCGGTCAAGCTGTAGATCCTGGCTACACAGGTTGCAGCGCTGGGAACGAGAGGTGGGAATAATCCCGTAGCCCTAATTGCCTTAATAGTGATACTGATTTAAATAAATAAATATCCCTGGACATTTTACACTACACTTCTAGTCCCAAACTAAGCAAAGCTTGTACTATTGGTACTAAACAACGGATATACGTACTTAACCCACTTGTTACTAGCGTTTGATATACGGATCAACATAAAAATTAAATTATTATAAACAATGAGGGTGGTTTATGATAACATTGTTTATGTTAAACGATTGCTGTGGGGTCCCTTTGTCCATCAGAAGTGTTCTGTTCTCCATTGGGTGTCACATTTCAATCGTAAGCGTTTTGTTGTTTTCGTAAATTTTACGATGACTCTTTCAAGATGAATACAAACGTGATAAGTATTTATTCTAAAGTATTTCTTGCCGAAATATGAAAGTTTGTAGCCCACTTTTTGTAAATCGATAACATAATTATAAACATTTTTATAGTAACTGTTACTAATTTAACGTTAAACTTAGTGATCCGTATAAGGAACGCTAGTAATATGAACTGCGGTATTTTGTTGTTTTAGCGCCTGCCTTCGAGGTCCTTTCCTTTAAATGAAATCATTGAAGAATTGGAGAAAAATGAAGATGAGTGTATCCCTAACTCAATCACAATTTTCCCGCCGGAAAATCCGGAAAATTGTAATGGTGACTTAACCAAAGAGAACTCTGGTGATGAAAATAAAGTGTCAATAGATTTGCCTGGATTACAAATGAGAGCCCACGTAGAAATCACTAGAGAATTCTTCATCCAGTGATGATGAAGAAGACTTTATCCCGTTAGCTTAGATAGCCAATTATGCCCTAGGGTCAGTCATGTTTGAAGATATGAAGAAATTATTGTTTGTAAATGAGATGATTTAGTGTGGTTACAGTTGCTTCAAATGCATTGAAAATTGCGCCAACTGTCAAAACCAAGAGATTTTCTCCGCCACATAAACAGAGAAGAAGTATTTTAACATCTCAAATTCAGTCACAACACAATTTTTTATGAAACTCACGCTTTTTTGCAAGAAATATAATATTACCCTTTATCCCAGAAAATGTTTTGGGCATAATATACAGTTCACACTACTGGAATTAAATTTGAAAAATAATAAATTTAACTCTGAATATTTTTTTATCAATGAATATTCCATATTTTATGCAAATAATTTAATAACTTACGCAAGTCGCAAAGAGTAGGTATTATCTCTAAGTTCATACAAGTGGCCGTACATATTACTAGCGTTCCGTATATCAAACACCATTTTCCAGAGTTTCCGTAACACCAATATTTTTTTTTTTGTATTTTTCCTGTTGCCTTGATGCATTAAATAGCCGATATAATATGCAAAATCACAGGAATCGTAAGAAAAAAGGGATATCCGTAACAACTGGGTTAAATACTTTTTTTTGTAAATACATACATAATATAAATAGATAAATAAATATCCTTGGTAATTTTACACTGCGAAGTCTAGTCCTAGTACTATGGGTACCAGACAAATAAATGTAAATAAATTGCATCACATAAATCAATGAATTTCCAATCATCCACTCATTAGAGACCGCATTTAAAGAAGCTGGAGAATCTATCCAAGATACAATTTTTGTAGGGGCATAAATAATAGAATTCGACCTTTAGAGAATTTAAACCCAACGTCTTACCACCCTCCGTTACTAATAAATTACTACATACTCGTACTTAGGCTGAGTTACACACCTAACTTTGACCGTAACCATAACGATAATCGGTGCTTTTTATTTGAAGTTCGACAGATTCTTGACGTTTGTCAAAGTTAAAGTAAGATGGAGCATCCCAGCCTTAGATGTAACCTAAATATTTTCTTAATATTTTTATTAGTACAATTTAAATCAAAAATTGAGTTCGATTCTTGCTTCAGGCAGTTCGAATTTTTCAAGTTATTTATAATTTAATTCAAAAATGGCTTTTAGTGTGACGTCATTGTTTTGCAAAGCGAATTTAATGAAGCCAATTTCCGTAAAGGTTGTTACATTGATGTCTATTTCTTTCTTTGATATTTCTAGTTAGTAAGATAACTTGTTTTGTTTAGGGGGTTGTTTACTGCAGTTTATGGTATGGTTCAAAATCGAGAACGTAATATTTTTTGCGCTGCGCAGGCGCGGATGACTGTCATATTGGCACTTGACGGTAACTGTCTGTATACAGTGTGAGTCACGTTAAAGTGTACATATGAAAATAGATAAAACTAGACCTATTTTTATCGACAAAAAAGAGGTCAAAAATTTTTTGAGATTGTTTTTAATTTTTTATCGAATTTTTTTTCTTCCAATTAGTTATTGTAAAGAAAACGTAATAACTTTTAAACTAAGCGGTATATCCTGATAAAATAAAAACAGTAATAATGCTAAATAACAGGCGATACTAAAAAAATACATAAAATACCCAGAAAATGCCAACAAATAATAAGAAATGAGACTTTTTGAAAAAAATCTGCTTAAAAATACGTATTTTTTTGGTTATTTGATAAATTTCTCAAAAAAATGCCCCTATAATAGGTGGTTTTTATTACTTTGTATTATTCTCTATCGTATTATCTTTGTAAAACCAAAAATCGCATGTCTCTATCCCTATCGCAACATTTGCTATGATCGTTTGAACAAAGGCCTGCCACAACATTATTCTCCGCTACAGGTAGAGACAATTTTAATTTTAACTAAAATGCTTATTTTACTTCGAAATCTTTTGTTTTTATTTGAAATCTAACTTGTCTTTATCAAAATTACAAATCTAGAGCCATTTTCAGTTTCGTTGTTACCGAAGCGTTGAATGGCGCGCCCGGAGAGGCTTAGTTCAAACAATCATTGCAAACGTTGTGATAGGGATAGAGACATGCGATTTTTGGTTTTACGAAGGTACTACGATAGAGAATAATACAAAGTAATAAAAACCACCGGTTATAGGGGCATTTTTTGGAGAAATTTATCAAATAACCAAAAAAACACGAATTTTTAAGCAGATTTTTTTCAAAAAGTAACATTTTTTATTATTTGTTGGCCTTTTTTGTGTATTTTATGTATTTTTTTAGTATTGCCTGTTATTTAGCATTATTACTGTTTTTATTTTATCAGGATATACCGCTTAGTTTAAAAGTTATTACGTTTTCTTTACAATAACTAATTGGAAGAAAAAAAATTCGATAAAAAATTTAAAAAAATCTCAAAAATTTTTTGACCTCTTTTTTGTCGATAAAAATAGGTCTAGTTTCATCTATTTTCATATGTACACTTTAACGTGACTCACACTGTATAGTAGGACCTAGTAGTTAGTCATAGTCATAGTATCTTTGTTGTAGAATAACACTTAGAGCCAATGCACACGATGCGTTGCGGTGGTGGTGGTGCGACCGGACGGTGTCGTTGCGTCGTCTCACATAGAAAATTATCTGTGGCGGGCATACGGGCGGTGCGACGTCCTACGATACAACGAAATCTTTTCGGTGCGGCGCCGCAACGCATCGTGTGCTTTGGCTCTTAAAGTTCGGCCAAATCAACGCGTGCAGCATGCGTGCGCGATGGCGAACAGATGTCCATTTATAGCGATGAGTTCACATCAATGCGTCCTATCATTGGTTGCGGCGATCTATGCACGCGCAGTGATCGCTATCTATCTACGCAATATATCGCGTCTACGCAAGCTGCACGCGTTGGTTTTAGCTGAAACTTTACGCATTACAACTTGCATGAACTTAGCGTAGTCATACTCTCTCTTCTTAGTCGGGCACTCGTCAGAGTGGTTTGCGCTGACGAGGTACACGGTGGGGTGTTCGATGTCATCTCCTGGCGATGTGCTCCCATTTCTGGCGGTTTGAGGCGTCGCGAGTACACTGGACCATGGCGGACTCAGTAGCCTTTGTGATGGCGTATACTACACGTATACTACAACTTGGTACCCGCTGAAAATCAGCTCCGTGACTTGACGACTTGTGTCATGTCACGATTTACGCTGAGCGAGCGCCTTTTCAGCATGGCTCAGTAATTTAACCGGTGTACATTGTATGCACATTTATGTTAATGCTGAATAAAGGTATTCTATTCTAAAGTCTGGTCCGTGAGCACGTAGAATCCCGTCCAATGACCCCAAGCTACCCATCCTTATCGCTCGCGCGTAATTATATTGCTGTCGCGACTGTGCGACGCGCGCCCGCAGTGAGTGTGCGAGCGCGACAGCAAAATAATTACGTGCGAGCGACAAGGATGGGCAGCTTGGGGTCATTGGTCGAGATTCTACGTGCTCACGGACCAGGCTTTATACTACAACTTGGTACCCGCTGAAAACCAGCTTCGTGACTTGACGACTTGTGTCATGTCACGATTTTCGCTGAGCGGGAGCCTTTTCAGCATGGCTCAGTAATTTAACCGGTGTACATTGTATGCACATTAATGTTAATGCTGAATAAAGGTATTCTATTCTAAAGCCTGGTCCGTGAGCACGTAGAATCCCGTCCAATGACCCCAAGCTACCCATCCTTATCGCTCGCGCGTAATTATATTGCTGTCGCGACTGTGCAACGCGCGCCCGCAGTAAGTGTGCGAGCGCGACAGCAACATAATTACGTGCGAGCGACAAGGATGGGCAGCTTGGGGTCATTGGACGGGATTCTACGTGCTCACGGACCAGGCTTTATACTACAACTTGGTACCAGCTGAAAACCAGCTCCGTGACTTGACGACTTGTGTCATGTCACGATTTTCGCTGAGCGGGCGCCTTTTCAGCATGGCTCAGTAATTTAACCGGTGTACATTGTATGCACATTAATGTTAATGCTGAATAAAGGTATTCTATTCTAAAGCCTGGTCCGTGAGCACGTAGAATCCCGTCCAATGACCCCAAGCTACCCATCCTTATCGCTCGCGCGTAATTATATTGCTGTCGCGACTGTGCGACGCGCGCCCGCAGTGAGTGTGCGAGCGCGACAGCAACATAATTACGCGCGAGCGATAAGGATGTGTAGCTTGGGGTTATTGGACGGGATTCTACGTGCTCACGGACCAGGCTTTATTCTATTCTTAACTTGTTTTTTTCTATGCAGGCGCGGACATGTCGCGTTGGCGCGGCTTCGATGGCGCCGGCTGAGCGCGCGCCGAGGCTAGGCGCCGATGCGCGCCTGGCTCGTCGTGTGTGCGGCGCTCGCGCTCGCGCCGTGCCGAGCGACCGCTGCGCACCCGCGGGCGGACCCCGCGCGCCTCGAGCGCATCAAGTCACACATATTAGCCAAAGTAAGTCGCACATATTAGCCAAAGTAAGTCACACATATTAGCCAAAGTAAGTCACGCATGTTAGCTAAAGTAGGTCACAGCAGAGCTGCTACAGGTGACCGTGCCGAGCGACCGCTGCGCACCCGCGGGCGGACCCCGCGCGCCTCGAGCGCATCAAGTCACACATATTAGCCAAAGTAAGTCACAGCAGAGCTGCTACAGTCGACCATGCTGTGCGACCACTGCGATACAAGTCAAACATAATAATATACAGTTGACCGAGCTAAGCACTCGCTGGCAGACCCCGCGCGCCTCGAGTGAATCAAGTCACACATATTGGCCAAAGTAAGTCGCACATATTCAGTAGCTAAAGTACACTGGCACAGGTGAGCGTGTCACACATATTAGCCAAAGTAAGTATACGTGGCCTCTCACTATAGGCCTTTTAAATAAACTCAAAGTTGCATAGCTTGTTATGGAGAGGGCTATTCTGGGCTATGCTCGGTGCTTCTATACGAGATCAGATCAGGAGATCCGTAAACGAACGAAAGTCGCTACCATAACCCGACGGATTATAAAGTAGCAATGGGAAGGGCACATAGTAACTACACAGAACTAACGGCCGATGGGGCAGCAAGGTTCTGGAGTGGAAGCCACGTACCGAAATCATTGGGGGAGGCCTATGTCCACCAGTGGACGTCCGTGAAATGAAGATGATGTTGATGAAGTAACATAGGTACACACAGTGTCAACAGTGTGTGTTACACACAGGTCACACTTTACTCACAGCTGCTGTAGTCGACCGCACTTGCCCACATGTTGTCTGTACTATACACCTGGCTAATCGATGTTAACAGTAAGCAGTCTCAAATAATGACAACGAGGAAGAGAAATTTAAGTTAAGAAATTAACTTAATCCCATTCCCACCAAAAACATTTTTAGATATCTAAAACTCAAAGTAACAGTTGCATCCCTTGTGTTTCATTATGTCACAATTTTCATTTTATTATAATTTATTGCCCACTTGCCCACAGCTGGGGCTCACGTCAAGGCCAATGCCGCTGGGCGCGCCCCCGCGAGACGTCGTGCAGGAGATCCTGCATCGCGCGCAAGATAATCAACCGCCCTCGGAGCGCGTGCACGAAGAGCGCGCCATGAGGGAAATCATAGCTATAGCACAAACAGGTACACTTCAACGAGGGTACAGGTTGGCTCAGAAAGGTACAGGTTAACACAGAAACCATATCTATAACACAAATAGGTACACTTGAACGAGGGTACAGGTTGGCTCAGAAAGGTACAGGTTAACACAGAAACCGAAGCTATAGCACAAACAGGTACACTTGAACGAGGGTACAGGTTGACTCAGAAAGGTACAGGTTAACACAGAAACCATAGGACAAACATGTACTTTAGCACTAAGGTACAAGTTCAGACATAAATCATAGATTAAATATGGTACAAACAGGTACTTTGGCAGTAGGGTACAGTTTGACTCAGAAAGGTACAGGTTAACACAGTAACTATAGACACAGGAACACTTGAATGAAGGAACAGGTTGACACAGTAAGGTACAAAACACAGAAACCATAGCCATACAGGTACATTTGAACGAAGGTACAAACTGACACATAAATCATAGCTATCATTGAAATGAGGTGCAGTTTGTGACAGAAATCAAAACCATAGTGTAAATTGGTTGGGAAACCATAGCTATAGCATATACTATACAGGTACCCTTGAATTACAGATACAGGTTAAAATTATAAGTTGGAAATTATATGTAGTTAGTTGTATCTACAAAACGGAACATTATATTAACAAAGGTGCAATGAGATACAGATTAAGGCTGCGTTGCACCACCTAACTTTAACGGTACCTATGACGTTAACCGGTGCTTTTTGTATGGAGTATGACAGATTTTTGACGTTTGTCAAAGTTAAAGTAAGATGGTGCAACCCAGCCTAAGATATTTACTAAAAATATTTGTGGAACATCTGCTATGCTTTCGAGAAAATACATTGTTCAGATAACGATTCTTACAGAATGCTAAATTAAAAAATGTAACATGTTGTGTTTGAAATACAAGTAGAGTGAGCGTGCTACACGAACATAAATTGTGCTTAAACTTTATTAGGTGTGAACATTACTAAACTACCCTAAAGCACGCACGTACGGGAGCTTTCGGACTAGCTTTGCTATTTATAAGCTTTATTATAAAAACATTCCACGCCCCATTAAAATAGCGTTAAACAACACTTTTCTAGAAATTCGTAATTTTTCGTGCTAGTTTCTCTGATTATTTATATTGTTTTAAAACAGCTGTTGAAAGATTTTATGTTTTCTTTGTCTTAAGTGTGCTTTCTTAAGTTATTAGCTACTTAGATATTACAGATTTAATTTGAAATTGTTTATTTATTTGTAAGTAACACTTGTAAACTTACAGAGTAAGTCCAACGCTCTTAATAAAAGCTGAAAAAATGTTGAATTTTTCAATACGAATCGAAAATTATTTTATAACCAAGTAAAGTAAAAATTGAAACGTGCCATACTCTAAGACTAGGCGCAGACCACCGATTTTTAGTTGGCCGATAGTTGTGCCCGATTTCAATTTGTATGAAGAATCGGCCAAATCAAATCGGCGTAATGTGCGCACTTCCATACATGCCCATACTGATCAACTGCCCGACTAAACTAAAGGCTAAATGCAAACTAGTCATCTTTTAGCAGAAAAAGAAAAACTTGCCATTTTTTTTCTTTTCACAAAGTTACAAAGCGATGTTCTCAACTAACTTCACTGTAGTTCAGATAATATTGAATCCTAATGAGTATGTGACGTCATACCCTAAATCATAAACATCTGACAAGACCATTCATCTCATAACAATAAGTATAATAGCCCTAATCTTGAAAACTATGTCGATTTACATTCTATTATATCCGTCTCTTACACTCTTATTGCAATGCGAGCATGTGCGAAAGGGATGAATAACTTTACTAACGTTTCAGTCGAAGCCTGTCTAGACTAGTCCAAATTAACATAAATGAAATCGCTGATTAACAAACAAATCATTTATTATTTTATAAGCATGGATTACCTAGTCTGTGTTGTGACTAGGATAGTATTTTTAGTCATTGAAACATGATACTGAATTAATTATTTAAATATTTGTATTGGCTTGCTACTGTTTGAATCGACTAGTTACGGTTTCTTATACTTTAGTTTGGGACTAGAAGCGTAGTGTAAAATGTCCAAGGATATTTATTATTTATTTATTATTATTTATACAGAAAATCTTACTATGTAATCGTACTTTAGTTTTTGAATCGGGCAATATTGGCTTGAATAATTTATATTTACCTACTTACTTTTTATATTTACTATAATATAATTATTCTAATTTTTATTTACCTTTTATATGGTTGGCAGATGTTCTACAAATATTCAAATACATACAAATCTCTGCTATCGTTCTCTGGCAGTAGCAGGATATCAATTTACCAATCACGTCAATAGAACCAATTAGTTAATTTGTCTTTTTCCTTTCTCATACTTTATCTCTGTCAATGTCTCTCACATTTTGACGACGGTGCATTTTACTTTCGTTTAATGTAATTTTGGGTATTTGGTTGGATTTTTACTTTCGTTTGTTATTTCTGTAATTTTGGGTTACTTCTTTTGTTTTTGGATACCCTTGAATTATTGGCTGGTAATTCTTTGGGTATCTACCTATTTATTTTATTTTTTTCAATAACCAGAAGGTGTAAAGTGCACCGATAATAATTCGTTGTTTTATTTGGTTGCCATGTTACTGTTAGTGCTTGATATGATTTTATTAACAGACTTGTATCTTAATGTCTAAAGTAAATAATTCACCTTTGTTAATTTAAATAACTTACGCCATGCATAGTAGAGATTCTAAAGTCTTTACAAAGTTCATTTATATTGGAATCAGGGCCGGACCGTGAGTTTAGGGGCCCTGAGCTAATATTACTTAGGGGCCCACCTACTGTAGTCTTTCGCATTATCGTCTATTTTTTACTTTGACTTGTCTTAGCTAGGGGCCCCTTGAATCCACGGGGCCCTGGGCTGAAGCCCAAAAAGCCCATAGATCCTGCCCTGATTGGAATAGGTATTTTTCTGATTTTACAACCAACATTAGTACCTTATTAGAAAACGAACTTAACTCTCTTATTGTTTATAAGCAGCGAAATGATCATTTTCAATATTTATCTATCGATACTTTTTATAATTTATGACTACTTAGTGGGTATTTGGAAAATATTATAAACTTCATTTGCCCTTACAACTATGTATGTGTTTCCGAGTCTGATTACAGGGAATCCCCGGGACGATATCAACCTTGACACGTGGATTAATTAAATGTAAGTTAAGTAAATATACCTACTTTTAATTAGAGTTTAAGTTAAATAGTTGCTCTAGATTTTACGTAAAATTGCGCTACGTATTTTTCGAGATAGTTACATCGTTTTCGATTTCTTTTCGACAAAGTTGACTACATCTGCCGCTTACATTGAGGAAGCGAAGCGAAACGATCGAAAAGAGTGTTACACTGTCTACAAACAAGTGCGCAATAATAGAATAATGTTTTAGTGCACATTTTTATTTTTTATTTAACTATTTGTTAGATTTATTTTTATAACTATTACATTTCTGGTTTCATAGTGTATTAAATCCTATTGATGATTTTCTAAACACTATTGTTCTCCAGACAAAACATAAGAGTTTAAATTTAAGTATCCACAAATCAAAACCAATCATAAGTAATCAAATAAGATATATTTTTGGGCTGAATTGAAGTATTTTTTCAATTAAATTGTGAATAGAATTATTAAACACTAAAACTACCCAAATATCGTCTCTTTTTAGTCCCAAATTGTCTAAAGCCAAGTGCAGCACAGTAATCCCCATTTTTTCCCGCTGCAGGCCGCTATATAGGTCAAACTCTCCACAAATCATTAAACTTCATGTTACTCATTAGCTTTGTTTCTATTCGTTCCAGAATCCATTGCGAAAGTTCCACTTCCGGTCCGGGATGCAGTTCGGGACGAGATTTTTAACAAAGTAAGTATTAATATGGAAAAGTTAACAGTGTAATTGTGAATAACGGGACTATTCCCATCTCTCGTTCCCACTACTACAGATTTTGTGGAAAGAGGTTATAAAAATTGGTACCACATCTAAATATACATATAACTCAAAGGGGACTGACTGACTGACATAGTGATCTATCAACGCACGGCCCAAACCACTGGACGGATCGGGCTGAAATTTGGCATGCAGGTAGATCTTATGACATAATAGGCATCCGCTAAGAAAGGATTTTACGAAACTTCATCCCTAAGGGGGTAAAACGGGATCCACGCTACGAAGTCGCGGGCGGCCGCTAGTTACAAATAAAATCCTCTTGCCTCCATGTTTTCATGCAAATTTTTTTGCTCGTCTTGCTCACATTTGCCTGCCAAGGGACTCGATCCTGCAACTGTAGCTCATTAGCCAGTTATACTAGGCCATGCGGTCACCAAGTCTTCAATATCTTCAATATATATAATATCTCTCTTTAACTTTGACAAAAGTAAAAAATCTGTCAAGCTCCATACAAAAAACACCAGTTATTGTTATTGTTACAGTTAAAATGAGGTGGACTACTAAGCCTTAAGTTTCAGCATTAAATGCCATAAGTACCTACTTGCAATACATTACTTTTGTTAGTAAAATAGAGGCAAATATTTGTTCGGAAACAATTCTTAACGACTACCTGATCGCGCAGATGCGAAAAACTTTGTTCCTATGGTACTTTCATTAGTTTCCCATACTAATGAGCACGTTCACCTTTGTAAATATCCATTAAAGTAAGCTTTCCTATTACTATTATTATATTACTCTGTTCCTATTACCACATAATAATAAGTATCTATTACTAGCTTTCGCCCTTGACTTCTTCAGCATAGATTTAAACAAAAAGTATCTCTAATAAATTATAATCTTTGGAATATTATTTCTTTTTTAGTTTTATCAAAATCCGTCCAGTAGTTTTTACGTGATAAGTTGTTGCTATCACTAGTAAATCAATGCTAATTAGTAGTCGCATTTTAAAAGCCCGTAATGTATGCACAATGCGAGCTTTTGAAACGCGAGTTTTCAATACACCCTTACCTCTTTTTCACAACAAGGCACAACACGCGTCAGTAGTGCGAATCCAGCTATACTTTTTCTGAAATCCTTCTGTACTTTGCATGAAGTATTGTACAACTATTTAACTGGCATACATTAAAAGCTCTTAAAACGTGACTCATCAATGCATACTTATGTGTTTACTAGCTTTCCGCCCGCGTGGAATTTTGTTTGTCACAGAAAAACTTTATCGCGCGCGTCCCTATTTCAAAAACCGGGATAAAAACTATCCTATGTCCTTTCCCGGGACTCAAACTATCTCTATGCTAAATTTCATCAAAATCGGTTCAGTGGTTTAAGCGTGAAAGCAAGACAGACAGACAGAGTCACTTTCACATTTATAATAATTATTAGTATAGAGTATAGATATTTCACAACACGCGTCAGTAGTGTGAACCCAGCTTTACTTTTCCTGAAATCCTTACCGCGTGAGGTCTGTGACCCAGGGCCCTGAAAAGGCACAATATATTCACGCAATAGCCTATTCCACTGCCGTTATATATTGTATCGCCCGCAGGACAAAATAAAGTGCACTGCGAATTGCATAGCAGGCCGTTAGAGTTGCACTGATTATGGATGTACAGTTTGTACAGTCTCCCAACAGAAACCCGACTCTAAAACTGCACAGTCAAGACTTACTTTCCCAAAACTCGGGATATAAAGATGGTATTAAGCCACCCGAATTTGGGAGCGAGCCAGCGCTTCTGTGTCTCCTTAGTATTTATTTTAGACTAGTGTTTACACCCGGGTTTCGCTGCTTGACGGGTTAATTTGTAGTTTGATAGATAGTTAAAGAAATGCCGAGCCAAGAATGCGTATAAAAATGAGTAAATGTGGGCTAAGTATGCCATAATGGTTGGATGCGGGCAGCGCAGGACCGGGTCTATATGGAAATCCTTGGGGAAGGCCTTTTTCAAATAGTGGACGTTATTTGGCTAAAACGACCGAACGAACGAAGTATGCCAATAAGTTTTTAACGCTGTTGAAGTAGGTTTAAAGTCACAAATTGTTTTGCTAGGTATCTTATCGTATAATTTACAGTCTACCAAGACCTTATATGTGTACTAAAATAGTAAGATACAGGTCTTAAGGCGACGTTTATTAATGAGTTACATTATGTACTCACGGCTTGACATTTCGGCTGCGATGCTTGCATGCATGTTAAGACCCGTGTCTTACTATTTTAGTTGAAATGGAACGCGAAAGTTTAAAATCTTATGTGTACTGTATTGTACCTTGCACGACCATTAGATTAAGTTACATCTCATAACCCATGGATGCACCATGTAGTTTTTAAATCTGTATTTGACCAGACCAGACATACAGAAAAAATACTATTAGTCTTGTATTTTAATTTGAGCCAGAATTTCAAGAGTTCTTTCTCTCTCTATTTGATTGCTATGGAGAAAGAGGTTATTTAAACTTATTTTTATTGGTTATTGTCTAAGCCTCACATTACAGACAAAAACTTAAAACGTAGTAGGTATATGAAGGTAGAAAATTAGTAATAGATTGTGAAGGGCATCACGATCACAATAAAGCAAAACAGAACGATCTTTCGTGCCCTATGAAGCACGCATTATTCATATTAATATACAGAATGTTGATCCTGCAATTAACTAATGTCTACGCTACTCCGGGATTCGAACTTGCGATCGCGATCGGAGTTTGTTAGGGCCACTAGGTCAGTAGAAAATGTTTTTAAAAAAAATCGAATCACTTTTTTCAGCTGTAGCTGAAATATTAAAGTACCAAATAATACATTTCATTAAAACATTTAATCAAAATTATGTAATAAAGTCAAACAATGTGTGTGGTGTTATCCGGAAAAACTCATAAAAAACCCATAAAACTCTTTTATTTTTACAAATAGGCTTGTAAAAAGCACTTTTACACGTCCTAGTATTAACCCTGCCAATGCTTCGGGACAATAAATGGGCCAGTGCTGAGAAGAAGCAGCGCAAGAAACAGAGTCGCTATTGTCAGCGGTATTGTAAAGGTGATTTAATTTTCATTCAGACAACCACAAAGCAAGAATAGGTTCTGTGGATTGTTACAGGCTTGTTTTAGAATCGTGCTGACCACTCGCTGATCGTCAGCACTGACAAATCAAAATGTATGTAATAAGGGAACGTTCCTGATTGACTCTGATCGCTCGGCGCCTATGCATCATACATTTCGGCTGTCAGCGCTGACGGTCAGCGTGATTCTAAAACCAGCCTAACTTGTTGAGATAGGACAGACACTCATGATCTCATAAAATACAATATCAATAAATCACACACCAAAAATATTTTTCGTACAAAACTGTAAGATGGAACACTTGGGCATAGACAAAAAAAGATCACGCAGTTCTTCGTCCGTCTAACAAAATAAAGTGTACAAAATCGCTGTATAGCATGACGCAGCCTTTATCCCGGCTATAAAAGTGACGAAATTGCCATAAGGACGCGGCTTGACCACGAGCGGGCTTACACGAGGGCGCGGGAGGTTCTTGGGACTGATAACAATTTTTCTTGAAAGTTTTTCGTTTTATCCAAAGTTGGTATACCATATTGAACCTAGACTGTGTACTTCAGTGCCGTTATTCGGTAAAAATTTAATACATAGTTACAAAACTTGTAATATGCAGTTGCCTAATATAATATTCACGAACCATCTTAACTCATCTTTCAAAATGAGTAATTTAACTTAGTAGCAACAAGTGACGTGACTCATTGAGATGAAATGAGAAATGATTTATTACTGTTAAGTTTTCAAGTGTCAATATAAAGCCAATGTCGGAAGTGTAAAAAGTTCTCATCCCTTGTTTATTTATTTACTTTGCAAACGCGATAGTTTGTGTGGACGTCTTATACCAGCCAAGCCGCGGCTCTACCCGCTCCTTTACAAGCCACGGCCTTATAATTACGCGGCGCATTGCTCACCCGGCCGGTCGTATTTCAAAAATTATGCCTTCTATGTACAGCGATAAAATTTCAAAGTTAAATTTTGTTGCGACGTTCACAGTGGACGGAATGCTATTTTTTTGAATATATGTAGTAGAGTTTCTTGCTTTGTTGTTGGAGCTAAGAATTTAGCGAAATAGAGCCACAGCCTAGGCTTATTTTAAAAGCTTGATAGGATTTGGTTAAATCATAAATGTATGACGAAAGAACTTGCGTGATTAACCCCAGACAGTAAGAGCCCAAATAATTATTCTAATTATTTCAACCTGTAACACTAGACTAGATACAATGAAACTTTGATTGTGAATTTCAATAATAAAAATACATAGAAAAACAATTGTGACCGTTTCCGAGAGAGCGCTTCTTCTTCTCAGCACTCACTGGACTATTTGATGTCCCGAAGCAGTGATAGGGTTAACGTAATACTTAGGATGTTTAGAGCTTGTTTGTAACAATTAATTTATTTACAAGATAAATTAATTTGAAAATAAAGAAATACAATCTTTGGACATTTTACTCAGCGCCAATACAGACTAAACAGTAAACAGCTCTCTACCTCTCTGTTGTTTTACTTACCAACTTAGATCTTTGATAAACAAAAATGAAACCACCGATTGAAACTTTATGATCCGTCAAAATGTTTCTCCATAGAGCTGTTAGGATCTGCTTTTGAAACTCGACAGAATATTTATTAAATTTCAAATCAAATAAAACTTTTAAATCCTCTCTTTGCAATCCGTATTGCAATGAAGGGAGAGATGGGAAACATCTCCTACTTCGAGTGTCGAGCAACGTTTCTCATGTAGATGGATTGCTAGTTTTACAGCGTGCAGTAAAGTAGTGCTTGGTTGCTGTTTGCTTTATTGATCTTTCCTTTTGGAAGATCGAGTCCCGATACAGTCATGTAGAAGATCGATTGAGATTTTACCGTTAGGTGACAATAAGGGTGACAATCGTATAAAGTGTCATTGTAGTTAATCAAGTTTAAATAAATACCCGTATGTTAGATATCCATCCTTTCCATAATTACATTATGTTTATTTAAAAGTATTTATATGTTTCTTTTTCTGTGGTTTCAGAATCCTGTAGTCATCATGAAGAAAATCGACGGGGAAACTACGAAGAAAACTTAATTGTTAGTCGCATTTTTTTTTTATGTTTAAGTACTTGTTTAAAGTATTTTATTATCATTTATTTATGTATCTTTTATTTCATTCAATTTGAGGTATGAGCAAAATTATTAATTTGATGTAAAAACATAACACAAGCAAAATTGAAACTGTAAAACTAAGTTAGTACTGCTGTAAAACTGACAGCTTATTTATTTAAAATCAATATAGAGTTATATTTTTTAAATATTTATTGAATTGAAATAAATATTATACATAACACAATACTTAAATAAATCATATTATTATATAAAAAAACTATTTGATTACGAAAACAAAGCAACTTACCTTTTTTTTTGCTGTTTACTGGTAGGTGCATCCCGATCTACAACGCCAGCTGTTGTCCAAGGTTCGAATATCAAGGGATACAAATTAATGTTAGTACAATATTTATTTTACTCGTAATACTTCGTTCCATTGACTAACTACTATCCTCATCATCATCATCATCATCAACAACAGCCCTTTACAGTCCCCTGCTGGACTATGAGCCTCTTCCACTATAGTGGAGGGTTTTGCCATAATCCCCACGCTTGGCAGGCGGTTTGGAGATCGCAGTTTAAAAGATTGATGTTTTTCAAAGAGCGCTGCTGCCCGCTCTCTGTTTAATGTGTAGGCCCTAAGTCGCCTCTTACGACACCCGCGGGAAGAGTAGGTGTTGTTGACAAAATAATGTACCTATTCTAATCTGCCGTCACCACACGGCTTGTCTTTGACTACTGACCTATCTAACTTACTGTCTTGGAGCACGCAACGAATTCAATCAGAAGAATATAATCAGAAGTTCGAAGTAGAATATTAATCGCTGCATATTTTCTCACATTTTTAATCACTAACAAAATGACACGTTTCGGTTAGCTCTGACTAATTTTAACAAAATACACTTTGTTTATGTGGATTTAAACGTTGCTGTATGTAATTTATATGAATCAACTTGTACTTCGTTAGTGATCATCCAAATAACTATGTGTCTGCATATCATGCCATATTAGTAAAGGACTAGTTTTTTCGAAACAAAGATGGCGGAACACCTGGTTTGCATAGATGCAGACTGAGTAGCGTCATTTGCATACTTGATTTGTAAATGCTTTATGATATACTGTGATGTAATTCATATTATTACGAGTATTTAGAGTAGTAAATACAATTTCAAAATAACTTATTAACTAGACTGGCCAGCCTATGTTAAAATGTAGCTTTATATGCATATTCTAGTACCAATATCTACCGTAATATGGTGTACTAGTGCTTGGTTTGGGATAAAAGTTATCATCATTTCAGGCAATAACACTCCACTGGACGATATCCTCCCCCAAGGAACACCTGTAATCCAAAAACATAACACTCCTTCTGACGCAGTCGGTTAAAAACTAGATTACTTATGTACGTCAATAGCATCGAATCCCAGATACCACGCGGTAATTCTGCACCACCTACTTATCTAATGGGGCTAAACTTCAACTAATTATAATAATTAGAAGATAGCGCGGTCGAACATCCTTGTCCGTACACTTATTTACTTGTTTTGGACATTATTATTCATATTTTAGATATTTATATTCATTAATGGAATTGTAGCTTCAAACGAGGTCATATTTTTCATCATCATCATCTCAGCCATAGGACGTCCACTGCTGAACATAGGCCTCCCCCAATGCTTTCCATGCTGCCCGGTTGGCAGCGGCCTGCGTCCAGCGCCTTCCTGCTACCTTTTTGATGTCGTCGGTCTACCTTGTGGGTGGACGTCCTACGCTGCGTTTTCCGGTGCGCTCCAGAACCTTGCTGCCCCATCGGTCGTCAGTTCTGCGTACTATGTGCCCTGCCCATTGCCACTTTAGCTTGCTAATCCATCGGGCTATGTCAGCGACTTTAGTTCGCTTACGGATCTCCTCATTTCTTATTCGATCTCGTAAAGAAACACCGTGCATAGCCCTCTCCATAGCACGCTGTGCAACTTTGAGCTTTTGTATAAGGTCTTCTGTTGTTTTTAGTAACGGGATAATTTTGACAACCTATTTACCTACAAATTATTATTTATTTATTTATTACTATCCACTTAAGTATGTATAGATTCAATTACAATTAGTGGTTCCCTGTTTAATTTCCTTTTGCGGTAGATAGAGATACCAATATTTGCCAAAAGATACTTTTATCACTAAACTAAACAGTGCTATCATTGAAATATGTCAGTTGTAATTGAATATTTTATTACAATATTCATTCAACAAAATTCAACAGCTGTTCACTAGCTAAAACTAAATTATGAACCAGATGATTGTGTGAGAAAATTCTATAACCTTTGAATTACTTCGTTCGTTCGTTCGTTTCAGCCGAAAGACGTCCACTGCTGGACAAAGGCCTCCCCCAAGGATTTCCACAAAGACCGGTCCTGCGCCGCTTGCATCCAGGTACTTCCCGCGACCTTCACCAGATCGTCGGTCCACCTAGTGGGAGGCCTGCCCACGCTACGTCTTCCAGCTCGTGGTCGCCACTCAAGAACTTTCCTGCCCCAGCGGCCATCAGCTCTTCGAGCTATGTGCCCCGCCCACTGCCACTTGATTTTAGCGATTCTGCGGGCTATGTCAGTCACTCTGGTTCTCCTACGGATCTCCTCATTTCTGATTCGATCACGCAGGGAAACTCCGAGCATAGCACGCTCCATCGCTCTTTGGGTGACCTTGAGCCTTCTTATGAGGCCCATAGTAAGCGACCACGTCTCAGAGCCATACACCATCACTGGCAACACACACTGGTCAAATACTTTTGACTTGAGACACTGCGGTATTTCGGACGTGAGAATTTCGCGAAGCTTCCCGAACGCTGCCCAGCCGAGTTGGATTCGACGATTAACCTCTTTCTCAAAGTTGGACCTACCTAACTGGACTGTTTGTCCCAGGTATACATAATTGTCAACAACTTCGAGTGTAGTGTCTCCAACCTTCAGAGGAGTGGGTACAACACGGGCATTTGACATAATTTTTGTCTTGTCCATGTTCATTTTAAGACCCACTTGTTGAGAGGCTCTACTGAGGCCATCGAGCATTGTGTTTAGGTCCTCCACGGTCTCAGCCATGACTACGATATCGTCCGCGAAACGAAGGTGGGTGATATACTCGCCGTTGATATTTATGCCGAATCCGCTCCAGTCCAGAAGCTTGAAAACATCTTCCAGGGCGGTGGTGAACAGTTTCGGAGATATGACATCTCCCTGTCTCACCCCTCGCTGCAACTGGATAGGTTTCGAGTTCTGATCTTGGAGGCGGACCGACATTGTGGCGTTTTCGTACAAGCCCTTCAGCGCTTCGATGTATCTATAGTCAATTTGGCACCGTTGGAGAGACTGTAGCACTGCCCAGGTCTCGATCGAGTCGAAGGCTTGTTCATAGTCCACAAACGCCAGACAAAGTGGCTGATTATACCACAGAATACATAATAGTAGCAACAGAAATTTCACTCCTTTGTGTAGGATCAGATGCCGACATTTTAACGGTAATAATAATAATGCAAAATATCCAACGCATATGGTGCATTCGAAATCGCACCTTACTACTACGCTCACAAGAACGCAATTTTTTTGTGTTCAGAATTGATCTACCTCACAGCGCAAGCGTCAGGGTTGTATAAGCAAAGTAAAATAAATAAAAACTTAATTTTAAGATGTATTTATTGTATTTACGATTGGTAAACTTTAATCTAGTGGTGTTTGTATAATCGTACCATCTCTAAAGTACCTATTAATAAACTTCAGTGTTGCGATAATTCGAAATTGGACAAACAGTTTTAAAAGGTATAGTGTCGGAAAATTAGCACGGTGAAGTAAAGTTAATGTTTTTATTAGCTAAAATAATTTTTTTGCTACAGTTTTTTGTCATAAGTATCTCAAAATTATTTAAAAAGTGTAGTTTTTTTAATTATTTAAATTACTACAGTTAAATTATTATTCCAAAATATTACGATTTTCCATCAAAGAAGGATAACAGTGCTGTTGGAACAATAAACCTTGATTGCGACGATGATCGACCGAGCGTGTATAGAAATACGCGCGTGCTCACAGGCGCGTGGCGGCCCGGACTGATTTGCAACTTGAAGTTGTCGCGCGCTGTAGGTAATTATCTCGGCCGGCATAAGCGAGTGACGGAGGCCTGATTATACTCCTCGGTATATCTGTATAATCTGCCGTAGCGTATGTATGTGGTCTATGGTACTAAAGCCTTTTCGGAAACCGGCTTGTTCGGGAGGCTGGAAGTCGTCGAGCCTGCGTGCGAGACGATTCGTGATGACTCTCGAAAACAGCTTGTAGACATGGCTCAGAAGTGAGATAGGTCTATAATTTTTCAACAAGGTTTTGTCGCCTTTTTTGAAAAAAAGTATCACCACACTTCTGTGCCATGCCGTAGGCGTTTTTCCCTCAAGTATGACGGAATCGAACAGCCTCTGAAGAGCCTTTAGTACCGGCGTTCCGCCTGCTTTCAGAAGCTCGGCCGTGATTCCATCATCACCCGGTGCCTTGTTGTTTTTCAGCTGTTTGAGAGCCATTCTAATCTCGTACAGGCTGACGTCCGGGATATCTTCGGTGTAGTGTCGGGTCAGTCTAGCTCTTGGGTCTTCGGCTAGATTTGTGACAGGTGTACGTACACTCGTGTATAATTGTCCGTAGAACTTCTCAACCTCTTCCAATAACTCAGGCCCCGACGAGATGTCTCTGCCATCCTCGGTCTTCAGCTTGGTCAGTTGACTTTGGCCAACAGACAGATCCCTAGCGAACACTTTAGAGCCTTTGTTACGCTCAATCGCCTCTTTAATACGATCTGTATTAAATTGGCGTAGATCGCGAGTCAAAGACTTGGAGATCTGTCTGTTTAGACGCCGATACTGAGCAGCATCTTCAGAGGACTGCAGAACCAAGTTTCGTCTCTCTTCCATAAGTTTATTGGTGAGGTCAGAGATCTTTTTGGTTCCTTTTGGACGACGGGTTTTAAAGAACTTAGACCCAGTCGTTTGGACAATTTCCACGAACCTGTCATTGTATTCGTCCACATTTTCGCAGTCTCCTAGGCATTCGAAACGATTTTGCAACTCGAGCTGAAAGCTTTCGGGGTTTTGGAGTTGGATGGGCGCTGGGCGGAGCGTAGACTTCATCAGTCGACGCCTCTCGAGCTTGGGTCTGATATTCAATGTGCCTCTTACCATTCGGTGATCGCTTCCTGTTTTGACCGAGTTGATCACAGAGACATCATTGAATATATGCTTCTTCGTCGACAAGATGAAGTCGATCTCATTTTTTATAGCGCCATTGGGATGCAGCCATGTCCACTTTCGCTGTTTTGGCTTCCCGAAGAAGGAGTTCATCATAAAGAGGCCCTCCCTCTCCATAAAGCCAGCCAGCAACTGGCCACGTGCGTTCCTCTCTCCATACCCAAATTGCCCCACTTTCAGCTCATTATCGCTTCGTCTACCCAGCTTCGCGTTGAAGTCCCCCATCACAACGGTAAAATGGGACCGGGAGCTATGTATGGCTCTGGAAATATCCTCATACATAGTCTCCACTTCGTCGTCGGGGTGTTCCGTGGTCGGTGCGTATACCTGTATGACCTTCAGCGAATACCGTTTGGTGATTCTGAGTATAAGGTACGCTACCCTCGCCGAAACACTCTCGATCTGGACCACGTTGTTGACAAGGGACTTGTGGACGATAAACCCGACACCACCCTGGGACTGCTGGTCGCCCTCCCGGAAATAGAGCAGGTTTCCGGATTTCAGGATTATGGTGTCCTCCCCCTCTCTTCGGACTTCGCATAATCCTACGATATCCCACCGCAACCTGCTCAGTTCTTCCTCGAGTTCGGTGAGCCTCACGTCAGTCCGCAGCGTGCGAGTGTTAAATGTTGCCAGGGCCAGAGGTCGTCGGGGTTGGTAGCCTGTCGGTACCCGGTGATTCTTAGCACCCCTCGCCCCACCGTTACCGTGACCGCTACCGTGGCCCGGGATAGTGGGGCCGCCGGGGACTAGGGGCCGTGTTTTTTTGTTCCTCTCCATGGGGGGGATTTGCCTTAATCGCCACGCTTGGCAGGCGGGTTGGCGATCGCAGTTTTTTATAAGGTTTCGCACGCAGACGCTGCTGCCCGTCCGGTGCTGCAGGGATTTTGTCGCCTCTTACGACACGCCTCCTGTTGGCGGTGGGGAAGAGTATTCTTTATGGCCGTCCCCACACGGCACAATCAATTGAATTACTTACATGTGAATGAATTTCGGTCAGCCGTTTGGTGTAGTGGTTCGAAACGGACTACTATTCCAGAGGTTGCGGGTTCGATTCCCGCACAGTACAAACATTTGTGTGCATGAACATATTTGTTTGTATTGTATTTGGTGTTTTCTATGTATAATATGTATGTATTTACAAAAAAAAAGTATTTAAGTATGTTTATATCCGTTATCTAGTACCCATAGTACAAGCTTTGCTATTAGTTAGGGACTAGAAGCGCAGTTTTACACACATGTCCAAGGATATTTAATGTGTTCGTATTAATGAATAACTCTCATTAATTGACCATATTTTTAAAACTATACATTGTTTTGTTAATTTAAATTGCTTGTAATAAAATTAGTACCTACCTAATATCTGCAACTAAGTAATAGTCATTTATTTCATCACAATAATTTATTGTCAAGTTATTGTTAAAACGTTAGAGACTAGAGGTCAGTCCGGCTTCGCTCGTGATTCACAATATCTGTCTGAAATAGATCCGTTCGTTCGTTTCAGCCAAATGACATCCACTGCTGGACAAAGGCCGCCTCTTTTTCACTCTTTTAATAATAGTTATGAAAAATCTGGTGAAAGTCGCGGGAAGCACCTGGATGTAGCGCAGGACCGGTCATCGTGGAAATCCTTGGGGGACGCCTTTGCCCAGCAGTGGACGGAACTATTCCCACCTCTCGTTCCCACCACTGCAACTCCTGTGTAGCCAGGATCTACAGCTTGACCGCCACAAAAACCCAACCAATGAAGGTCAACTGTCATTGGACCCGCAACGAAATTAATCAGAAGAACATAGGAGGAGTTCGAAATTAAGGTGTGTGCCCTGCAGTGGACGTCATTTAGCTGAAACAAACCAATGAATAAATAGAAATAGTGTTAGTTACAATGCTGGATTGTAACGCAAAATTTTTAGACCCTCGTGACTATTATCAAGTGCCAACGTCTAATACCTACCTACATTCATAGTGGAGTAATGAACTCTCTAAAGATGTGAATGATATCTCTATTTTAGTTAAAACGTGATTTGGAGGTCAATGTCGAACGTTGGCGTTTTATCAAAAACACAGTTAAGTTTGAACCATTTGGCTTCAAATAAAAGACTGCTCACAAGTAAATAACTCTACTATAAGAATCAGAAGAATCAGAATCAACCTTTATTTGCTTTAAATGTGGTATATAGGGTTTCTTAGACTTATATTATAAACTATATTCAACTATAAATATTACTTACCTCGCCAAGAACAGACCAAAAAACAAACACAGCGGCT
Source organism: Ostrinia nubilalis (assembly GCF_963855985.1). Lineage (NCBI taxonomy): Eukaryota > Metazoa > Arthropoda > Insecta > Lepidoptera > Crambidae > Ostrinia > Ostrinia nubilalis. The sequence continues at coordinate 863,361 of NC_087112.1, forward strand.
TTGAGCCCATGTTTCTGTTTAAAAATATTCTTTTGTAGTACTCTTAAAGTCTGGCAACAAAATTGTAAACTCTATATCTCTAGAAGTAGACTCGTAATTTTTTCCTAAAAATGTTTTAAATTAAATGACAATAAGTAACAAGTTCTACAATGAGAATAGTTCCACCAACCCTAAGGGTATTTTAATTTCAGGATAATTTATTGCTGTAATTGCACTCGGAACGAATTAATCAAGAACAGTTGAGGATGAACTCTATGATGATGATGAACTTGAGTCACGTTAGACTTGTTGCTTTCCTGATTCCTCCTTCGATTCGACTATAACGCTATTAAGTTTAGGTTTCGGAAGTAAAATAAAAAAAGATTGATCAAAACATTCACAACTATAAGGTCATCGTGTATGTAACTATGTAATGGAATCTAAGAATCTGAATTACACGCACTTCTAATTCTTGTATCGTCATGAAACTTGGCAATTATATGTAGATTAGATGACAATACAATATTATGGTACCTTCGAGCTGGTCTGATGATGAGACTGGAAGGTGGCCATAGGAACTCCTGAACGAAACGGCGGAATCGCATCGAGTTTGGGTACTTGGCCCTTTAGTGCTGTAATTAAAAGCGTGTTTTTAGTTTTTTAAACTTTTTTTTTAACTTTACGTCCACATACTCTACCAGCTGTCAGAAGCCAGTAATTAAATTGTAGCATTCTAAAAGGTGTACGTTATGTGCTTGACTCAGTGCATTACAATATTAAGTTCACGCAGGAATATTTCCGACCTTATAGATAACCCGGACAACGCTCTTTGTTTACTTGTATCAATAATTTATACTTTATACATTAGCTGTAGATAGGTGTCGTCACGCTACACCGATGACTTTGTCACTTTGTGGACAAAGACTTGATTCTTCGGAGATAGGTATATTCATATTACACTTGGTTCTTGAATGAGTGTCTTTTGAAAAAACTGTGATGCTTTATTTCTATACAATGTTTACTAACATTACTATGTATTTGTACCTACAACTAGCTGAAACTTTGTCAATAAAAAATCCTCTTTGAAAATATTATTGTATCTTCGTCTATGTGTATCAGAAAAAATGTAGGATTCTAATGCTAAAAGATGTTTTTCAATCGGTCCAATAGTTTCGGAGCCATTCAATACAAACAATAAAATCGTCCCTCTTTATAATAGTGTAGAAAGCATCAAGTAATCTGTCGTTACTTGGGGCACTATTTTTAATCGTCTCTCTACTTTTCTTTCGATGCGAGCTAGGCAGTAAAGGAAGTGTCGAAGCGATCTCGATATTGATCAACTGGCACGCAAAAGAAAAGTAAAGTACTCGACCTAGCTCTACGAAATGAAATATACTGGAAAATCTACGCATTTTGTTATAAAAAGCTGATAAAAAGACATTGAAGGTTTTCTAACCGACCCTATTTATTTGAGGTTCAGTGTATAATATTAAAATCTCTTTTAGAAACCGTTAAACGAATTAACGAAATGACATTGCGCAATTATTATTTCATTGATAAAATGTATGCCTACACTCCGAAATTATTTGATACTCCGAAATCATTTGATAAGTAAGTTGAAATTGTTAATGGACTTTGTAAATATTTTCTGCTTTACCTATTAGTTTACTCATGGAGTAATTATTACTTTACTTACCTACTTAAAATTTAGAGGACTTTTAAATGTGGTAGTTATTATAATTTCTTTCAGTTAATTATGTAGAGCCCAAAAAAACTTGAGCAAAGCAATACTTAGTCACTGCAAGGTTTGTAGTTTGAAAAAACCTAAAATGGCTATTTTATAAAGACACTTCACGAATCACCGAATAAAATAGTACCTACTGGCAAATAAGTAGTAGCCCATTGCCCCATTATAGGAACCCATCCTTAAACATAGTGTTTATTTTTCCTTTCTCTGTCACTATTGTCTTCTTTGGTGAAAGGAACAGGAATGTTCCTGACGAAGATGTTCCTTTATTAATACAGTACCTGTCTAGAGACTATAATAGTTACATTTTCTAAGGCAGGGTTATGGGTCACGACCCAGTGGTGGGTCGCGAGCGAACATTGCCTGTAGAACGACACACCACCCTACCGATCCAACCGCCGCGCTGGGCAGCGGGCGAAATTTCCTATAGGTGGGTCCCGAGTTTGGGAACTTGTATTAGATGAGTCGTAGCCTAGACAACTTTAGGAACCACTGTTCTAAGGGACTATCTTATCTTTGCTAGGGTATTTTTATTTGGGAGTCAAGCTGTAGCAAAATGAGACATTGGAGTTATGTAATTTTGATTACTGAAGAGTATAGAGCTATATTTATTCTTAACTATTGTTATTATTGCAATTCCTTGGACCGTCAATCCTAAGATTGTTGTTTATTCAGTACTTTCTCACGATTATACTTATTATGTTAATGCAGACACATTTCCTATCTTTCTTTTCATAAGAGAAAATATTATTTAATAGGTGCTTTGTTTAGAAAATATTTTATCTTGTGAGGCTACCTTCATTCCGAGATGTCATGTTGTTGGTAAATTATGTAGGCCTATCCATGATAAAGATAATAATGAAGAACTTCTGAAAAAATCACACCATGTTACAATGGGTTGTATACTCTTAAAAAAAAACTCTTAAAAACTCATTTTTTATGCAAGTAGGCTTTTAAAAAGCACTTTTACACGTCCCAGAATTAAAATCAGTAGAATTATAATTGGGTGCTTTATGTGGTCATCAAGAACTATAAAATTAGTAAGATTGTAACCATGTTAACCCAATCAATACAAGCTACGATGACCTTGTTACAATGTAGCAATAGCAATTAATTGCTAATTCCAGATAAAGAAACCCACCACGTGGAGCAAGTCCGGTTGGTAATCAGAAGGTTAGTAATCAGAAGGTTACCTATCCGTTAGATAGGTGATTAGGTGATAGATGATGATGAGGGCGTTGCTCTGTGCCCTGCTCGACCCTGGCCATGTGATTCTGAGTTCGACTCCTGAGGAGAGCAAAGGGGATATATGACTGCAGACTTGAAGGAACTGTAGGGACACGTTGTATGACCTTCTGATCTAAACCTTCTGATTAATTTCGCTGCGGGTCCAATGACAGTTTAGTCCTTTCTCTGGGACAAACTTAGCGTCCTTAATGAACTAGTGGGTACGGTTTTTATTAGCTATCAATCAAGCTGTAGATCCTGGCCACACAGGAGTTGCAACGGTACAAACAAGAGGTGAGAAGGTGACAACAGTTCTGTACTGTAAGTGGCCAGTCTTCTTCCATTCTACCATTTTGTTCAACTGAAATTGGTTAAAATGGTGATGACTTATAAAAAAAACCCTACAAAAACATTAAAGGGAGAAACTTTTTGATTAAAGTTACTTGACTTTTAACCTTAATATGTAAGACGTCCACCCACAAGGTGGACCGGCGAACTCGTAAAGGTAGTAGGAAGGCGCTGGATGCAGGCCACTACCAACCGGGCGATGTAGAGATTATTGGGGAGGCCTATGTTCAGCAGTGGACGTCCTGTGGCTGAGGTGATGATGATGATGTGAAACCTACTATAATAGCGACAGCGCACATTGGGCGAGGCGCGCACGCGTTTTGTGGCCGCGTCTATTGCAGTGTTTTGTCGCCCAGTGTGCGCTGTCGCTTAAAAGCCACGCAATATTCATGTGACAGTATTTTCAAATTTCCCTGAAAATGCTATCTATTTCTATTAGGTATCTATTATTCATCGAAAAGCTTGCACGTGCGCCCACAATCTAGGTTCAAAACATCCGCTCGTAAAATGATAAAGTGCAACATTATAATTGCAGTTAATTATTATAACATCGTTCAAAGTGACTAGATCAGGGTTATCTGTGTCCAGATAATACAATGCCTTGAGAATGCTGAAATAGCGATTGTGAATGAATAGGTATGTAGCTTGAAAAGATAGATACCTAAGGACAATTGTCTAAGGTCTAAGGATAGGACTACTGACTCAAGAATTCAGACTTGACTTAAGGTTCTATGTCACCTAGATGGGGCAGAGGGCGTCCACAACAGGCCTCCATCGCGTTCGGTCTTGAACTTCGCGTTTGATCTCGATCCCAGTCTTGCCGATCTTCTTCGCCTCGTCTACTACAGTGCGCCGCTATGTTTGCTTGGGGCGACGTTTGCGTTTTCCTTGGGGGTTCCAATCTAGAGCAGAAATTAGAGGCAGAGAATAAATACCGTATTACGGTATTAAGTTCGCCTTATGTCCTAACTAAAAATATTGTTCAAAATGTGACTTGCAATAAATTGGAATTTAAATTTAATAAGCCAAAGAACTTAACAGTCTCTCACTCCCCTTAGCGAAAGCCCACTACCCCTTATTCTAACACTAAATAGTGCTACGTGTCCCAGCGCATGTCCCTCACAAGATTTCTAGTATTTTTGGCTATATCTGTCTCTCTTGCTCACGTTAGCAACTCGAGATGAAAGACGAATAGAAAATATGGGCGTCTCCGACAATCGTAGGCCTCATTGTCCGAAAAAAACAACGTGACGACATGAACGAATCGCAGTAGGTAAACAATAAAATGCGTAAACGGGTTTTTAATCATAATTTCTTTAAAACACTGATTAGAGATAGGTATAAACTTATTAACACTAGAAAGACCAAGGCAGTCAAATTGGCGGCAAAGCAATTTCATTGTTAAATATTTCACAAACTATGTTTTTGTTTCTTTTCATATTTTATGACTTTTCCTAATTTGCTATTGTTAATCTAAATCTATATGAAAAAAAAAATAACAATATGTTGTATATGAGTTTCGATGACAAATACCTACTAAGACCGCGCACCGTCAATGTGACCGCATACAATAAAAGCGGAGATAAGAATAGTAAACAACGATTTCTTCAAACTAATGTTGGTACTTTTGTTTTTATTTATGTTGAATTGAATTCTGAGTAAGTTGTTACTGCCTAGCTTGTTTACATTTTACAGTAGACATTGGTTTCGTTCGGTGAGCAGTCGTTGTTATGTGGTTTTGAAACTAGTACAACCCTATTTCCAAAAGAGCTGAAACGTAACCACTGACAACTTTTTCACGTCTCTAAATTTGGCTAAAAAACTAATGGTCGAAAAGACTAGTATTGTTGGAACAATGCGGCGTGCAAGACGAGAAGTACCACCGATTTGTAGAGGTATTCGTACTATAAGATATGAAACTTTCATAATGAAAACCGAGACCGATATAACTCTTACTATCTATCAAGGAAAACCAGGATTTTTTTTATTATTTTGAGTACTCTACACCCCAACGTAAGCATAGGTACTGATAAAAAAAAGCTGCCTGAAAAAGTTGAATTTTATAATGCAACAAAATTTGGTGTAGACATCATCGATCTAATGGCACGCAAATACACTGTAAGAGCCAGCTCTTACGGTGTATTTGGAAGTCGGAGATGGCCTGTTCACGTTTTTTACAATATACTTGATTTAGCAGCTATAAACTCGTAGATTCTATATCAAAAAGTCACAGGAATAAAAATTTCTCGTCATGATTTTATCCTTCAACTAGTGAGCGAACTACGTGAAGAGTATGTGAGAAAAAAATCCACTTCAACTGCGACTCAGAGACAAGAAACTAATTCTGAAACAAGCGAACCATGTACTACAAACAATAAGAGGGGGCAATGTCAAATCAATAGTAATTGTAAACAAAAAAAACATGTGAAAACTGCACTAAGTATCTGTAAAAAAGCTGAATGTGGAAAATGTACAAAAGAGTCTAAAAAAACTATTACTTGTTACAAATGTTACTAACTTTAATGCTAAATTGTTTACTACTATTAAAAATACATTTGCATTATTTATATTTAATTTTTTTATTTAAAATCTGTAATAATTTCAAAAGTATTCTCACTTAATCTCTAGTACCGTCAAATTGACCGCTGCGGTCTTTGAAGGTATAGAATAAAGCCCGGCCCTTCTAGTGTTAATTTATTTATGGTTTTTAATAGTTGACAATGCCTCCGTAGTTTAGCAGAGGTCATGGGTTCGATTCCCTGGGGACTGAAATTAAAAAGTTTCTTATTCAAATTAGTTCTTTCGTTCGTACGTTTCATCCAAATGCCGTCCATTGCTGCAAAAAAGCTTCCGCCAAGGATTTCCTCAACGAATGGTCGTACGCTGCCCGCATCCAGGTGCTTAATTCCCACGACCTTCACCAGATCGTCGGTCCACCTAGTGAGAGTCCTTCCTGCCCACACTACACTTCCATTCAAAAACTTTTCTATTCCATTCATTCACTTATTCATTACTCAAAAATTAGTAACGACCCCACACGATAGAAGACGAAAAAATAAACTAGTTACCTATAAGAAAAATCAATTTGAAATAGAGATACAAACTGAAAATAATAAAAACCTTTGCACTCAACCAGTAATTGTTCTTCCTATAATAGGGCTTTTAAACCGATAAATAAGTTCAATACAAAAATAGCAATGAAGATAGTGAAGAGTATAAATAAGTGCGATTAAACGAACAAAGAAATACGCACGATTTGTTTTTATTATTTATTCATTCGTGGTTTTTATAACATTAATTATTATTACAGTCTAAGTTCTCGTACTACTCTCGTTTAAAATAAACAGTTATTTTTTTAGGTAGGCACTAAAAAGATTCAGATTACTGATTATCTTCAACAAAACAAGAACCGCCAATTCTCCCCATGTTACTGGCTCTACAAATTCAAGACATTTATAGTTATTTATGTAAAAAGAACTTTTTCAGGGCACATCATCATCATTTCAGCCACAGGATGTTCACTGCTGATCCATTGATCGGTGGTAGTGGCCTGCATCGAGCGCCTTGGTTTCGGGCTCTACCACCACTTTGGGACTACATTTCGGCTAACTTAAAAAAAAATGTAATGTAACGAAAGAAACTCATTAGTTCCTAATCTTTATTAGCTTTTTTAACCAAATAGATAAAAAAAATAAATAAACAAATAACTAAATACTGCAAATAATGTGGGTAAGTACGATCACTAATTAGCATCTGTCATTTAGCAAATCGATCTTGGTTTATCTTTAGCAAAACAAACAAATTAGTAATGTTCATCTGGCAGTAAATAACCGGTCACGAAGGGAAGACGTGGTTAAATAAGGATTATTTGATAAAATGGTAATTTAATTCCTTTTATGGGAAAAAAATATTATAAAATTACACTTTGAGTTTCTACTAAATCAAGCAAAATAATGATTGGTTCAAACATTAAAAATTCAATTCAATTCAATGCTTGAACTTTCATCTAGTTTTGGGCTACGAGTACCTCTAATATAGCCAACGAAAAAACGGAGGGGGTTTTCTTATAAAGCAATATTCTTTAGAATTCGGTCATATAATGTAGGCTTTTAATGATTTTCATTCATTTATAAATGATTCCAAATTAGAAGCTATTCAACTCTCTAATATTCTTGCAATATTTTTCCAGCAACTATTGGGTCGTTTTACTTCACTTTTTTAAACGACTTGTCACAATAGCATATTAGTGCCTACTCAGTACTTATTATTATTCTGTGATACTACTAAATTCAGTTACATAAATATATTGTACATTATGTTAGGAAAGTTCATCGACCACACGGTCATCGGCAACGTAAACAATATTTATCAATTAAATAACAACAATGCTTTACGACTCATTAACGCTTTAATAACAAATGTAGTACATGTTTCGACTTGAGAGGACAGTTAAAAATATTTCATAGATTGTTAGTACCTACGAAATACCTACAAAAAGATTCATAGTTAACGAAGAGTACCTATTTAAAAGTCCACGATCCTGAAACGTAACAAAAACTAACAACCATAATTTTGAGGTGGTCCAACGTGGCAAAAATCAGAACTAATAATCCAGCATAGATAGTAGCGCCCTCCTGACAGCGGCATAGCAGGGAAGGTTCATTGTTAGACGTCTTTATCTCTATTAACATTTTCTAGATGTGAAAGTGGTCATAGGGACATGGCACTACGAGTATGCTCACCTCTTGTTATCGTTATAGCGCCTTAAGCCAGGATTTACAGCTTGTTCGACAATAAAACCACCAGTGAAGGCTGAGTAGTGAGTATGTTCGCTGAAGTAAACACATGTTACGTAGAGTTTCCGCATTTGATACCCTTTAATCGTAATAAAACTTTAACTACATAATTATGTAGGTGTGTATCTATCTATGTAGATAGAAGCATATTTTATGTACACTACGCCTATGACTTGGTCTACACCAAGCATCTCTAGAACTTTATAATTATGTGTTTTACGTCTAGAGTACCCTATGATCACAAATCAAAATAATGTATCTACTAACACTGTCGAGAATTAATCGTTGTAAAGTATCTAAAATAAGTAAATATTTATTTTAAATCATAGTAGTCACTAATTACATACGAGTACGTGATAGTTTAAATTGGAAACTCCTTCACCCCGGTTTCTTTTTGGACGTATTTACTTCGCTCCGTGAAGCATTTCGAACGAATCTGTCACAAAATGTTACTTTGTCTTAAAAACTCTCATAAAAACTCATAAAACTCATTTATTTCTGTAAATAGGCTTTAAAAAAGCACTTTTACACGTCCCAGTATTAACCCTACAATTGCTTCAGGACAATAAATGGGCCAGTGCTGAGAAGAAGCAGCGCAAGAAACTCAGTCACTATTGTCAGCCTCTTTTTCAAAGGTTTACATGCTTTAAAATGTACAAAGTTATAAATATTTATGCGAGCTAGGCAGTAACGCATCCCAAACATTTTTATCTTTTAAATAATCATCGACTTTATAGTAGCACTTTTTCATTATGGTACTTTTAATATGTGCTTTGAATTTATGAATGAGTAGTTTAGAGATACAACAGTTTGTGGTAATTTATTAAATCAATCTGAAATTTGGAACGGCAAGTTTATTTTTGTTTCTTGTCTACAGGGGTAGATGAAAATGGTACAAAACAGAAAAAGATTAACCCCACACTAGGCATTTCCTGTCTTGCACGATTTACAGATAGGTACGGGACTATTCCCACCTTTCGTTCCCACCGCTGCAACTCCGTGTAGCCAGGATCTTTTTTAAATAAATAATTTATTTCATAACAGTGGGCAGGTACATTTTACATTAGGATCTACAGCTTGACCGCCAATAAAAACCCAACCAGTGAGAGGTCAAGTTGTCCCGGGGGAAAGTTAAACTGTAATTGGACCCGCAACGAAATTAATCAGAAGAACATAGAGTTCGAAGTTTAGGTTCAATTTCCCTCCATTGCTTGCAAAGCGGATGACAGGTGACAAAACAAAAGTTAAGTTCATTCGTTTCAGCCAAATGACGTCCCCTGCTGGCCCAAGGTTTTCCATAATGAACGGTCCTGCGCTGCCCTCATCCAGGCTCTTCCCGCGACCTTTACCAGATCGTCGGTCCACCTAGTAGGAGGCCTGCCCCTGCCTGAAGGTTAGGTAACCTTTAAGAAAAGATATACATTATACACCATCTTTATGAGGGGCTATCTTGTGAGCTATTAACTTTTCAAATTTGTAAGTTTTTTCGACCTTCAAAAGCTTTTGTATTCACAATCTATTACAAAACATTAAACTATAGCAAGACAGGGGTTATCCCAACGTAAATGATAAAGAATTGTTGCTCTACCTGCTAACGCCCGTATTCAGAAACATTACTATGGGGTCTCACAGCGCGCGTGGACGCACAGGGTCGCACACGAACCAATCAAGCTCTATTCAACGCTGTGCGTTCGATTTGCTGCGTCACTTAAGTACGTATCGTTTGGGAATACGGGCGTAAGTGTACGTGACCTTTTGTCCAAACACTGTTATTTTTAACCTCAGATTAACTTATCTAAGTTAACTGGGCTTTTCCTTTGGGGGAGGCCTTTGTCCAGCAGTGGACGTCATTTGGCTGAAACGAACGAACTGAAATTAATATCAATTATAATTTTATCGTTCAATTTTAGCACTTATGAGATTTTGCAAGTTCAATTTCACGAGATGAGGTGTAGGTATTTGAAATAAGTATGTAGTTAGCCGACTTTCAGAATGAGACATGTAAATATCAACTGCAAAAACAGCTAATTCTTTTCGCCAAAATACCTACTTGATTTGTGATAGTAGAATTAAATTGACAGCCCGATCTCGCTAAGCTTAATGTTTACGATTTATAATAATTCATATTCTATAAAAAAAAGCATGGGACATGAATGTGGGTAGACCTTGATTGCGAGCCCTAGTCCCTACAAAACGTACGATCAGGGGTTTTTCACACAAAAGAAGAAACCAAAACAAAAACCTAAAAGTTTCAAGTCAGAATTAGTTTTGAATAACTTTAACTTAAAAGTTGCCGGCCACAATGTTAATCAAATAATATTTCTTGAATCAATAAACAAAACCATTAAGATTTTTAATCCTTAAACAAACCTTAAATTGTTTTTGCCATTCCCTAAGCATCTAATTAAAAATTAGCTCGTGTACTTCGAAACGATTCTCATCTTGAATCCATTGTGTACCGTCGTTATCGCTTCGTAAATTCGCGGTGATTGACGAGCGAGGGGTCAAGTCCACAATCTCGTGGTACCGGCCGCTTCTATAAAAGGAGGTGCGCGTGAGAGCCGGGCGCATTTACCTTCTAGGCGGGGTAGAGAGCACACCAAGTATTGCTAGAATAAGTACACAGACTGATATTTAATATTTTAGTGCTTACCCCATCAAGATGGGGCGGAGTATAGTAGCGTTTAGTGTTATCCTTTTAGTTTCCGTTCTATGGAAACCGGCATACACTGATGGTGAGTTTTTTTGTTTTTCTTCTACCCTATTTTTGCGGAAAATGGCATACCTTAATTTAAAGAAAATTAAAAGCTTTTTTTATTAATAACGTAATTTAACAAGTAACCTACTTAAATTATTTTGATACAAAGAAAGTCTTTTAAAAGTATTGCTAAGCTCTAATTTTGTGCTACATTTTAAATTACACTCATACATTATAGGTACTCTGATGATATCCTAATGCACTATTTGTTATTTATTTATTTATTTATTTACTTATTTTATTGGGCTATCAACATGAGATATAGTATTATACACAATTAAAAAAATTAAGCCAAAGGTCTCTAGCTAACTGCTCCCACACAAACGATAACCACAGCATGCATAATATTATAATGTAAGCAACCCGTGAACTTTACACAATACAATAACATAATATAGTACCTAATTACAACTTTGAATTTAAACAACAAAAAGAAAAGTTAAAAGTTATCAAAAGTTTTATATTTACAAACCTTTATTTGAGGGTACATGGCAATAATTATTATTTGAAGTGTGTTTAAACTCTTTCACCTTTACCTCAACTGATGAAAACCTTTTACTTTTATGAAGCGAAAAAGTGGGTAGTCATTTCATAAAACTACAGGAGCTTCATCAATGTAACACTTATTGCAGCGTATTTTTTACATTCAATTGTTAAACTAGTTATAATTAAACTAGTTATAACTAGTTATAATTATTATATTACAGTATTTTAAAACTTTAGCGACTCAATATTAACTTTTGGTTTACCTACTCTGAAATGGTCTAACTTCCATAAAATACCACATAATATCATAGAAAGGTTGCATGATGGTTTGCGTACGGGAATACAAGGACAGTGTTGGCAGGTTCGAATCCTGTTTAGGACAAATGTTAGTGTGATTGTGGGCGGATACCTTCACGAATACATAAATCGAAACTTTCTTAATATCTTTATTAATCGTTGTGATAAGACTGAAAGTTTTCTGTATTTCGAAATCCCTACGTCAATAATTATTTATAATCCTCTAATAGCTCGCAGCAACAGAAAACACCATGGCTGAAAAAAAGATATAAAACTACTCTCATACGAGCCTAAGTGGATAGTTGAGAACCGGTACCTAATTAGGAAAATAAAACCCAAATCGAATGCTATAAGCATGATTAGTTTGTTTTGGACTCGCGAATAAATATTTTGTGTAAACCATAACACAGAACTACATATCTAGGTAGGTACCTACTTAAAGTTCAAATTATGTTCTTATCTAGACCTTATAATTTAACTTTAATAGTCCTATTAAATACTAGCTGACCCAACGAATTTTGTACAACATAGATTGTCATCATCATCTGAAATAAGGTAGAATTTTTTGGTGAAAGATTTTTTGAAATCGCTCCAATGGTTTCGGAGCCTATTCAATACAAACCAACAAACTTTTCTTCATTATAATAAAAGTAAGATTATTATCTGACTTATGTTGGGAATTAGCCGACGTATTTTTCTTTTAAACTTGGATTATTTCAGCTTTCTCATACCTAAACTCTTGAGTCCGACTCAGTATCACCTTCGCGCACAATCGACCTCCGCTTGTTTACCCAGCACTTCTGATAACCGTACTCTTTACCCCTAGATTACATTATCATCAGGACTGTATTTCTTTACTCATTACTTGGGAAAAGTTTCGTTACATCATTGTAACTGTCACTAACCAATCTACCCTCATATTTTTTCATTTCATCACTGAAATTCCCAATTTCTTCCATCTTCTTTTCCAACTCCCAATTTTCTTTGATAACCAAATTGTAAGTCTTAAAAAGTACCTACTACCTGATTTAATTAACTTCGACCAAAATTTGCACTTAACAATGAGCAAATCACTTGGGGCAAGTTAGGGTGAAAATAATCCCACTACACAGTATGAAAAGTATGCTTAGACTTATTTTTGTTTTTCAAGACTTAAGACCTTCGGAAAATCTCGAACTTAGGTACTTGAAAATTGACTAACAAAAAATTGACAAAATAAATATAGCTATGCGTAGTCTATCTATATTTGATTTGTTTATATTTGAGAAAGATAAGCGATAAAACACTACTTTGAAAACTTCTCAAAACAAGATCAAAAGATTTTCGGTACTACTGTCATTATAAAGAGCTGTGGTTTTCTGTACGAATAAAAATACAATAAAACTACCCTAGTCATTTTCGCTTTTTCTCGCAAACTTAATTTGCTTACATTAGTATCGAAACCACATTATCCTTAGCAACAGAACAATGCCAATTCGGCGATATCTATCGCCTTGGCAGTGACCACCACAATAGGATCCATAGATAACAAGGAGCATTGACAAACACTCGATAGTGCTCCTGACCTATGAACCTCGTATCGCGACCACCGTATTTGCAAGTAAATTATAGTTCTTTGTTCAACACGTACCCAAGATAAATACAGCTTGTATTTTCAAATTGATAAGCACTACAACTTTTGGAGCGAAATGTAGGTACCTAATTGATAAAGGAGTAGGTTTATATTTCAAGTATAAAAAATAATTTAATATGATAAATTGAAACTGTTAAATTTATTGCTATTTATAGAATATCTCTACTTTGTATAAAATAAGATAGTGGTGATAAAGTAGTTCCTTGTAAGTTCCAAAAATACGAAAAGCAGATAATTTGACCTATTTTGCAATAACAAATTTTTCTTCAGGGTCTTGATTCAACTTATTTCAAATTGTTTAGTTTAGTGCATTGATATTTCGATCTTTAAATTGAAACTCTTGATACCTATGTCAAATGCAAATGGAAAATCATTAAATTTTGACTCGACAAGCATCTTATTGGAGTACGTACGAAACAATTCGTGGCCGATCCACTAACTCATACATCCGTACACAGGAGGATGTGGATAATTGGTTCATCGGTGCTGTTTGCTGACAGAATGTTCGAGAAAACTGCACTTTGGTTCTTTGGTCGACCAGTCATTAAAATATTATTATAGAATGATTTATGTAATTTTTCATGAAATTAGAAAGAATGAATGTAAAAGTTTTCTAAATAGGTAAATTTTGGACAAAAATCAAAACGGGATACATTAAATTAATTTCAACATCAACACTGTCGTAAAAATTTTAACTCGTAACAATAGAATTTCTTTCAAAAGTGTTTCAAGCCATAGAATCTACTTTAGAACAGCCACGTCATGAGGACCAGGCCACGTAGTCAGGTCGACATTGTAAAATTGTTTGTAATGAATTCAATGTATCTATTTTTAGATTTTCCTTCACCTTCGCAGTTTTAACCCTTACCCTAAACTTGTACGGTTATTCTTCTTGTTCTTTTACACTTTTCTTCAAACTCACGTTTCCACCCTTTACCTGTAATAATATCTTAGCAGTATGTGTTGTGTAGGTCAAAGTCAAAGCACATGATCATTCCAAATGAAAGCTACAATCGATAACTCAAAGATCCAATTGGATAATCGCAATTTCTTTCTCAACTGGCCATGATTGATCACCGGGACCCCTCCAATTACTCAATTTGACGAAAGGGGGATCTTGGTCCCTTTGTTTTGTGTTTGGCGACCTGCTTTGAGCTCTAGTATTGTTTGGGACTTCAAAGTTTAGTTTTTGATAAAGTATTGTCTCTAATCTGTCATTTTGATTATGAAATTAATCTCTTCTTCTTCTTCTTCTTGTCGTGTCGAAAACAAATCTACACAGTGTAAGCACGAAAATCTGTCTTTTTGATTTATAAATTAATATGGAGGAATAAAAGGATGATAATCCGGCACCATATTATATATATTTTATATATATAGCCTTAAGAAAAAATGGAGACGATAGGGAAAGAATAATTATGGTAGAAATATTTACTTGTATAATATCTTGTCAAACGAAGGTCTGTTTTTTATTTATCTCCAATTTATCGTCTCTGACCATCTGGATTATGAGTTCATTACCTTCAATAAAGTCGTAGTTTCTTCAGCAAACAGCAAAGTTCAAATTGCAGTCGTTATCTTTCGCTAGGCATGCTGTTTGCTGATTCACGAAGATATCGCGTGAACCCGGCTGTCCACGCGGATCTAACACATTGTTGCTGATAACTGCTTCCTTGACCTCTGTTTACGCATTTCTAATTAATAAACCACTGTGGTCTCTTGATAAACCCTTGATGGAAGAATTTGGATTGAATTCCAGGTAGACCACGATGGCAAATAAATTTTATCACTTTCTGATACTTTTTTAAAAGCTTTTTCTAATTCCATTATATCGTCGTGTTTGTTAGTCTTTGTTTAACTAAGTAAGAACGACAATCAAAGAAGAGTAATGTGGATTATCTATAATCATGAATTCAGTACTTTGTTCTTCTTTAAAAACCTTTTGTTTAATTAACCTTCTTACCAATAGTAAAGGAAAAATCTGCGTTCAAAGGACAATAACAAGATATTAATACTCGTTTCTCTTCATAAACAGCTTTTAAAAGGGCAATTACTGAGCCCTTATCAATCTCTGCTGGAGGCACGTTATTGCTCTTATTGATAACATTAATGTGACCCTAATTTATAATTATTATGATTACTAATTAATGTATTGGTTTGTTTGTTTCAGATAAATGTTCACTAGGATGTAAAGGATGTAAGTTGTGTGCATTTTTATTTTTTCCTGGTCATTTGTATAAGTTATCATTATCTTACTTAAGTTTAATGAGAGTATCATTTTTATTACACTTAAGTTCATCATTATCTTTAAGACTAGTTAACTTATCATTTTCTTACTTTTTAATGAGAGTATTATTATTTTTATTAGACAATTTACTATTAACTTAAGTACTTTTTTTATTGACTTTACCTACTTTTACATTATTAATGTTTCAGAGGAAGATTCCACCTTCTGCCACACATTCATCTTTACTTCCAATGATTTAGATGTTTTAACATTTACTTTAACCCCCAGCTTCAACGACAACTTTCCTAAATGGCCACAAGTACACTTATGGTGTTGAAAGCACCGTCTCCATCTTCCTGAGCGGCGCTGACAGCAAGGAGACCACCGTGAAGCTCCTCGGCCAGGTCGTGGTCAACGCCATCGGGAACTGCGTCAACGAGCTGGTCGTGCAGAACTTGGCTATCTCTGGCCCTGATGGCAAGGTATGATGGGCTCTAAGTAATTGTTATTACAATTTGCCTTAGGAATAGGGAATTAGTATGTTCTTCTTCTTACATTTCTTAAGCTTTGGCATTGTAAAATCATCCAGTTTGAACTTCTTTTTCGAAAATATCTGAACATTTAAAAACTCGTGACGTCACTTATTGTAAATCACACGCATCCGTACCTGCTATAATAGGATCATGATAATGTAACGTCATATTCATCTAATTTCTACTTAGAGAATCTATCTATGAATTTATAATTCGATGAAATGTTTAAATTGTGTCTTTTTTATTTCTAATCTGTTATAGGCTAACTCTTATTCATAGAACACAATTTCTTTACTTTTTGTTTAGTCTTCATCTTATCTTCTAAATCAGATCTGAACAACTCAAGCGCTCTCCTATTATTTTATTTATTTATTTATAGAGTAGCAGATGTTCTTAACTTAAGACTTTTGTAAAGTTTCCTAGAGTTTTTCTAACCAGCTGTCCTTTCGTTCAAGAATACCCCCTTAACTATTCGCCCTATCTTATAGGATAGATTAGCAGCTGTTCTTAAACACTAAGACTTTTGCACAGTTTCCTAACCAGGTATAATGTCCTTCTCTTGTTTTAGAAATACCCGAGTCCCCCGGGCATCGAGCAGCCGGTGCAGTTCGCTCTGTACGAGGGCAAGACCGACCCTGAGATCTGCGCCGTGGAGGGCGACACGCGCCGCTCCCTCAACATCAAGAGGGCCATCATCTCGCTTATGCAGACGCAGCCTAATTATGGAGTGCAGGTGAGAAAACAATGTTCGTTTTTTTACTCATAGAAGGGAAGGTCTTGATCTGATCTATAGTAATGATCAAGCTGAGGGTTACCTGTAACGGAGAAGCTCTAGGCCTAATGAAATGATCAAAAGTCATAATAAGGCTGATGATGTAAGTTAGATCAGCTGAGTGTAATCTAAAGCTAATGTTTGTGTATTAAGATCCAAGTTTTGGTGGGAAACTTGAAACAAGGAGTATGATAGCAACTTCATCACCTAAACCCGATTCTCAGATTATATTATTTCTTGGGATAGAAAAAGTTTTCTTTAAAATTCATAAATAAACTTGATTTTAAAGTACTAAATTAATTCAACGATACTCCAATCACATTGTATAGCAGCAAAGCAAAAAGTTACTTTTTCGTGGGTAGGTACGATAATGAACTACTGACTTCCAGCTGTTTAACCTCGATTAGACTTAATGACTGATCTTTTTATCTACATGATTGACTCCTTATTGACTGATCTTGTCTTCTTGGTAGACTTACGACTGTTCTTTTTTTATTTTTTCAGTTGACATATCAGATGACTGATCCTTTTCTTATTAACCAACTTCTTGGTACTCAATGACTAATCTTTCCAGACTGACGTGTTCGGCGTGTGCCCCACCGACGCCTCCTCCTCGAAGGAGGGCAAGTCGGAGCTGGTGCACCGCAGCCGCGACCTCAACCGCTGCTCTCACCGCGAACAGGGCAAGAATGACATGGTGACTGCTGTCTACAACCCCACTGCTGTAAGTTACTTTTATTTTGGTCATTAACCAAAAATAAGCCATAGCCGAACGGTGAAAGGATCGAACTGGTCTCCTCGTTATTCGAGGAATGCGAGTTTGAACCCCGGTGACGCTCAACTATTATGGTGAGCCCACTCGTAATACAAGCCTTTTAGCTTAGTACGAGGGGCTTGTGGATAATGTAGAAAAGGAGTTAGATATTACTCGTAAGATTGTTAAGGTATAATGAGTTACACATTGAACTTTCGAATGAAGATTGACGAAAAAACAAGTTAAGAAAGAAAAAAGAAGAAGAAGGAAAACCATTTATTTGGTTTGGTTACAAGGAGTTAGAACCAAAAATGGCAACCACTCAGCAAGTATCATTCTCTGAGGTAGTAGAACCCAAACATAACGCTGGTATTCTACAAAAGCCATTGATAGTTTATATTGTGAGCCAAATTAGAATATAATAGAAAAATATTATATTTTTAACAATTTTATTCAAAGAATTAAGAGAATCACTAGTTTTTGTTGTAGTTTATCCAAAAGCTTTAACTTATCTTACAGATAAATTCCTAGTAAGCTAATACGAACTTTATCAGAATAATAATATAGTGAACCAAGTTCTAATGGCTAATTGAAAATTTTACACTAGTTCCTTTTTTGGCCGGCATAAAGTTCCCACAATAATTTACCTCTATCTACCAGGAAATCACGAGCACCCAAGTCCTCCACTCGACCCTGAACGTGGAGTCCAAGGTCACGGACACAGTCCCCGAGAAAGTGGCCGCAATCGAGGAGTACCTCTACAAGCCCTTCTCCGTCGGAGAGAACGGCGCCAGAGCGAAGGTCCACACCAAACTGACCCTCACCAACACTGCTGCTCACAAGAGCTCACTCAGTAAGTTGGAAATTTCAGTTTACCTGACGTAGTTTACAGATTAAACTCTGTAAGCTTTATTTTTAAAAAGGTTAAAATTCTAGTTCTAAGTCCACCTCTTAATTGAATGAGGTTTGACCTTTCGATCCGGAGGTTCCTAAAGCACACAAAACAAAGTTTAGATCAATTTGCAATCATAAATTAGCATGTAGACACGTTGGTTACCATCACCTATAGATAGTGCACTCCATAGCAAGTGGACAGATTCGCAACTGGACAGATTCTCAGGTGGACGGATTAGCAACTAAACAGGACATGTACAGTCCATAACATAACGACAACCTCCTGTACAGTCGTTTGTGTACACATAGCATGACCAGTAGCATGGAGATACCCTTTGTAACGTCTTAAGACAGGGAGGTTTCAAGAAATGAAAAAAATAGAACTAGAACGCCCTAAAAAGATTGGGTTTCTTCCATCTATGATTTGTCAGGCCTAAAGCTGTCAAAGTAAAATTTTGCTAAATGGTAACTCTTCTATTCCAGACCCGAAATGCTCGCAGCGCCGCACCATCATGTTCGAGACGCCGCACGAGGAGGCCGGCAAAAGCAACGCCAACGCCGTGCACGCCGCCGTCAGGGACACCGCCAAGGCCGTCGCCAGCGAGGCCAGCTCCAAGTCTGCTGGACAGTTTGCTCAGCTCATTAGGGTAGGTCTTACAACTAATTCAAATCTTCTCCTCATTGCCGTTACCAATGAGGAGCTGGTCTAAGTTCGGTCTAAGTGCTGGACAGTTTTTTCAATTCATTGGGGTTCACTTTAACTTTTCACTTTTCAACAAAATCATCAACTTTCTTCATAACTTTGCCCTACTTGCTAAAGTATTCTTCGTCATTACCAGCTTGGTGCAAACAAAAAACTGTTATTTGATCTATGTTTTTTTCCTTTCAGATCATGCGTTCCGCCAACAAGGACGACTTACTGAAGGTGTTCAACCAAGTCAAGGGCAACAATGTTGAAAAGTACGTATATTTGTAAGGTTTTCAAATATATTTAATTCATTCGTCTACAATCCCAAGTCTCTAAATTGGAGACTTTGGTTTGTAGATGGTTGGTTGAGTCAAGCGAAAAGTTTTACTGCTGTCTCATAATTATGGAAAGTGATCGCAAAACGTAAGCCTGGAATTAGTCAACCATTTTTGGAGTCGTATAAAATGACTACTGGAACTTTTTCATCCATTATTCTCTTACTTCTTCAATCTACATCACCTACCTCTTCTCCAGGCGCGTCTTCCTGGACGGTTTGTTCCGCGCGGGCTCCGGGGCCAGCGTGGAGGCGTCCGTCAACATCCTGAAGCAGGGCCAGCTCTCCAACCTGGAGGAGGAGGTGTTCTACCTCACCCTCGCTGGAGCGAGACACGTCAACAACGAAGCTGTCAAGGCTGCTGCTGTAAGTTCAATTTTTCTTACTTACAAAAATTATAATGAGTTTTATGGGTTTTTTTTTCTGTAGGCTAAAAGCTACAAGTCTAGCCTTGCAAGCCTGTCCAATAACGGGTTATTCTTGTCATAATAAGATTAAATTGTAGAATAGTGTATGTAGTGAAATCAATCTTCTAAGGTTACGAATTTGAATCGTTCAATGCAGTGGCCAAAGGCACTCATGAGTTGCTAAGTTACAGTAACATACAGTTGTCAATTTCATCAAGTGTGGCACTGTATGATAATTTTGTATTAGGGGTGAATTTCTCCGCCACTTTATAATAGCACCAACCTGTTGTGACAACTACTGGTAGAGCCAGTTTATTTGGGCCCAGAAAAGGGTATAACGCCACTGAATTCAAAGAAGCTGTTCGTTCGGTCGTAGAATAACTAAATATTGAAAAGTTCTCAAAATAACCGTGTATTTTCCCCCAGAGCCTCATCGACCGTCCGCAATCCAACAAGAAGGTGTACATCGGTCTGGGAGCACTGGCCGGCGTGTACTGCCGCAACCACGACTGTCACTCCGGGAAGTCCAGCGGCGTCGCCGAGCTCAGCCAGAAGTTCGGCGCCAAGCTCAACTGCAGGGCCAAGGACAAGGCTGCTGAGGACGAGGTTCGTTGCTCTTACTGCATCATTTAGTTCCCACTTTCTTGTGGTATCTTGGACGAGGTTTGTTGTTCTTACTGTATCATTTAGATTAAACTTTCTTGTAGCATATTTTTTGCGGGCTATAACTTCAACTAGAGATAGCCTTTGACATCTATCAACAAACTGATGTATCAGTACATAAATGGTTGGGTCGGTATCCTAACTTTCAGCGTCTTTAGCAATAAAGATTTTATTTTGATTCTATATCATTAGAAATTTTCGTAAATTATGTTTTCCTCATACTAGCTAACCAATGCCAACCGAGACAAACTTGACATTCATTGATTGAGTTTTTATTATTATCCTGGCTACACAGGAGTAGCAGCGGTGGGAACGAGAAGTGGGCTATTCCCACTTCTCGTTCCCACCGCTGCAACTCCCATAGCCCATGCTACCCCAAAAACCAGGTTTGATCTGCCCTAGATTTAAAATCTGTCTCCTATTAAGGCTGAACAACTTCTGACCCCCTCATCCTCTTCCAGGCCGTGTTCATCCTCAAGGGCATCCGCAACATCCGCCACCTGGAGGACAGCCTGATCGACAAGGTGGTGCGCTGCGCCTCCGACGCCGGCGTCAAGCCGCGCGTCAGGGTCGCTGCTCTCGAGGCCTACCTAGCTGACCCTTGCTCTGCTAAGGTAAGAATAATAACAATCTCGTAGGTTTTCCTGGTAAAACAAAAAGGAAAGGTTCTGTATTGGCTAAAAAAGAAATATTTAAAATATTTATTGTCCTTTTTCGACCTTCATCTTTTGCCGTTCTTCTTAGATCAAACTTAGAAAGAAATGATCATTTTTGAATGAGTACTTTTATTTTATTCAGAAGGGCCTCCGATTACTTGAAAGCTTAATATGATCCGTAAATAAATGGTTCCTCATAAGATAGCTTTTAACTCGGGAATTCACGTGAAGTACCTTTCTATTATAGACCAAAAAGAACGCAAGCAAAGCCGCGGACAAAACTCCAAGCTTAAAACGCTCGTGTTCATTCTCCTTTAAAATAAAATCGGCAGCCATTATGCATTACTACCATCTCAGCTAAATCCTCAGTATTAAAAATGTTCTTCTAACATTTATTTTTTCCAACAGCTCAAGAAGTCTGCCCTGGACATAATGAAGAACCGCCAGCTGGACTCCGAAATCAGGATCAAGGCGTACCTCGCCGTCATCGGCTGTCCCTGCGGTGGATCCGCTAACGAAATCAGCAAGCTCTTGGAAAACGAACCAGTACACCAAGGTATGTTCAGAAACGAATCACTATGGCATCTTGTGTAGTTGTTGCACTATTTGGCAACAAAAATGTCCAGTCTGATGCGGTCGACCGTACTTTGTTGTAAACTTCAAATGAGTTACGTCCCTGAAAATATCAAGACTTGACCAGCAAAGGTCTGGATTTTGTGATTCCTGTGTCTCATTTTTTAACGACGCAAACGAGGGGTGTTGTTTTGACGTGTCTATCTGTGGCTATGTAGCTTCAAAACGAATATACGAATGTTGATGTGGTTTCTTTTTTAAATTTAAAGCTTTCAGCCTTTTCAGGATTTTATTCTTGTCTAGTTCTAGTTAATAAAGAAAACGAGGGCAGTTTCCGCAGATCAGGGTTATTTAAAAATTTTATTAGTCGGAGTTTATTAATATTTCATTTGTCTCTTTCCAGTCGGCCGCTTCATCAGCACGTCCATCCGCCACATCCGTGCGTCCACCAACCCCGACAAGAAACTCGCGAAGCTCCACTACGGACTCATCCGTCCACCCACGAAGTTCAATGTTGACGACAGGTAAGACGACCGAGTGGACCACAGGACTAATCTTAGGTATAATCATCATCATAATCATTTCAGCCACAGGACGTTCATTGCTGAACATAGGCCTTCCCCAATGATTTCGATAATGATCGGTTGGTTGGCGTCCAACGCCTTCCTCTCCTTTCTGAGATCTTGTAATCGTTCCTTTTCTTTTAGACTTTTTCTAACTCTGATATCATTATTTTCTTGGATTTTAAATGCTAGTCACTCACAACGCTCTGGTGCCAGAGTTCATAGGTCGCCGTTAGTGTTCCACATTGAAATCGACACCATCATTTCTATATCGAAAGAATTCACCTCTGCAACTTTAAAACTATGACTTCATGACCGATTTCTTGCATAGAGAAAACTGTAGTTGATAGCCAATTATAACAATAAATTCTTCAGCTAAGATCACAATTCACAAAATAATTGACAAACACAAAAAAATCTTGAAATTTAAACATGAACATTTTTCCAGGAAATACTCCTTCTACCGCGAGGCTTCCTTCAACGTGGACGCCCTCGGCCTGGGAGGCAACGTGGAGGAGACCGTCATCTACTCGCAGGACTCCTTCCTGCCAAGGTCTGCCAGCCTGAACCTGACTGCTGAACTCTTCGGACACAGCCTGAATGTCCTTGAGGTAAATACATTGTCGAACAGTTTGAACAGCATTCTTTCGAAATAAATAAAAATTTCTATCATCTATTTGGATAAGGTTGATTCAGTCAAAGTCAACAGTCGACTGAATATGTATACAGGGTGGAAACGATAAGTGATCTCACTGGATAATTTCTAAACCATTCAAGATATCGAAAAACTGGTTACTGACCCTGAAAGTGCTGTACGAACTCTTTCAAACGGTACCAATAACAGGTTACAGAATAAACTGGAAGTATCTGAAAATTCAATGTTTCTAGCTTCCATACTAAATGTATGCCAACCACACAATAATAAGTGTAATTTTTTAAAATTAAATAATGAACCTAAAAAAAACTCGTAAATTGCATTTTTATTTAAAATTATTCAAGGAAAAAATTAGTTTTAGGCTTTACTTGCTATAAAGTGTTGTATCAAGTATCAAGAGATGAGTGCCATGACTGTGGTAGTACTAAATGTATGGGGGATGGAAACATTGGATTTTTGGATAGATCCAGTTTATTCTGTAACTTAATATTGATACCGTTGGATAGAGCTCGTGAAGCACTTTTAGGATCAGTAACCAGTTTTTCGATATCTTGTATGGTTTAGAAATAATCGAGTGAGATCACTTATCGTTTCCACCCTGTATACAGCAAGAAGTCAAGGTTCATCTTAAAAATTAAATTCAATAAAATTCATTTATTTTTGCAAATAGGCTTTTAAAAAGCACTTTTACATGTCCCAATATTAACCCTACCACTGCTTCGGGACAATAAATGGGCCAGTGCTGAGAAGAAGCAGCGCAAGAAACTCAGTCACTATTGTCAGCCTCCTTTTTAAGGGTTTAGTCTTTAAAATTTACAAATTATAGTCATAAGTATTGATGCGAGCTAGGTAGTTAAACATACCAAACCAATTTTTATCTTTTATTATAATCATCAACTTTATAGTAGCCCTTTTTCATTAAGGTGCTTTTGATATGTGCTTTAAATCTGTCCATCACATTAATTCCAATCCCTAGAATTTATGGGGTAGTGATCATCCTTAGGGGAGGCCTTTGTCCAGCAGTGGACGTCTTTCGGCTGAAACGAACGATCAGAGAAAATAATAATCAGTCTACTAAATGCAGACTGTATAACAATAATAATGAGTCAGTAAGCAAATTAATTAATTATAGCTTCTATAAGTAGACTAATCTCGAGTATGATTTTCATAGGTTGGAGGTCGTCAAGGCAACCTCGACCGCGTCGCTGAGCACATCTTCGGCCCGAGGAGCATCTTCCGCACCAAGAAGCCCCAGGACATCTACGACGAGCTCAAGAAGACCTACGACGACACCAAGAAGGAAACCCAAGCTCACCTGTCCAGAGGCCGCCGCTCTGTCAAGGTTGACGTCGACAACTTTGACAAACACGTAAGTTTTATAGAAATTCAGCATTTATTGTGATATGCTCGCAAGGAGCTCGTCAAGACGCTGGTCTTCCACAAACACCGAACTGGCATACCCTGAAACTACAGACTTGAGATGTACTGACTCGACTGTCATGAAGCTAAATATTGTAGCTAAATATTTTACCTACCAAACAAACTGAGGTACAAATTCAGATCGTTCATGATTGTTTTCCTTTCAGTTGAAAGAAGAGGCTGAACCCTACAACAATGAGCTGGAACTGGACGTATACCTGAAGCTGTTCGGAACTGATGCTTTATACCTCTCCTTCGGAGACGACAAGAGCTTCGACTTCCACCAGTTCATCCAAAAACAGCTGCAGTTCGGAGATGGAGTTTTGAATAAGTTGAAGAACTTCCAGGTAACAAGGCTTTGCAATATGTTTATACAAACAACATGCTCGCTAGTAAAACATTATAATTATTTATTTTTATCTATCTTTCTCACTCATTTGCTTCTTTTTTTCCAGCACGAACTCCGCTCTCATCTTCTGTTCCTTGACGCCCAACTGACGTACCCCACCTCCACCGGTTTCCCTCTGAAGCTTAACCTTGTCGGAGCAGCCACCGCCCGCGTCGACATCGGCGCCAACATCGACGTCCGCCAGATCCTCAAGTCCCCCCAGAACGCCAAGGTCGACATCAAACTCGTGCCAAGCTCTGACATCGAAATCGCCGGAATCCTCCAAATCGATGCTGACGTTGTTTCCACCGGTCTCAAAGTCGTCACCAACCTCCACTCTTCAACTGGCGCCCACGTCATCGCTCAAGTCTTAGAAAATGGCAACGGTTTTGACCTCCAACTTGGCTTGCCCATTGAGAAGCAGGAGATCCTCACTGCGTCTCACGACTTGGTATACTTCACTGCTGAGAAAGGACAGCCTGAGACACACGTCGCTTTGAAGACTGGCGCTGAAAGGAAGGACTACTCTGGATGCTTCGACCAGCTGTCTGGTCTCCTGGGCTTGACGCTGTGTGGAGAACTGTCTGTGCCATTCTCAATTTCTGGTTAGTAGATATTCCTTCTCATCCAGTAAATAAGTAACTCGCGTGTTTTTCGATGTGTTCAAAGTCAGTCTTCACGAGACAGGCTCGCGTAATGTGGGTACCAAAATTCGCCAAAATTCACTTTCTCATCAGAGAAAGTGAATTTGGGTATACAGGGTGTCCCGTAATGTAACGTCAAGCCGGAACTGGGTGTTGAGGCAAGTTGTGTTGGTTATCAGAAAAATATAAAAAAAAATCTATGTGGCATATTTTAAAAATAATAGGCATTTAAAAAAAATCAAAAAATTCTACTCCAGGTGATGGTCCTTTTACTCGTGTTGCCACAAATCTTCACTTTTACCAAAATTTTTTTTTGTTATGTAACCCTGAATAATGCTTCTCTAAATTGTTATCAAAATTACAAAACCAGCTGCTCCAACTTGGATGAAAAAAATACATTATTCCCAAAAAAAATATCAAAATAAAAATTTTGCCTAGTTTAAACTGACTGTACTGAAAAAAAATTGTACTACGCGAGTGTGGCAAGTGACGTCATAATTTGGCGCATTTAGTAAGGATTCCAAAATGGTATAACACTTTGTAAAATCTTGCTGTAATTGTCGACAATTTTTGTTTATTGGAAATAATCCCGTTTTTAACTTTATCTACCTTGGTTAAAAATATTATTCTAATGTGCCCAAAATTCAAGTTTCTGGCTTAAGTGAGGTGGAGAAGCCATTTTAAAAGGTATGAGCGGGACGGAGAGGGCCATCTTACCAAGCAGGGATGTTATGGATATCCGTAACCGTAACCGAAACTATCGGATATCCGAAATAAAAAAATGTCCATAACCGTAACCGAAACTGATTCAAAAGTTACGGATAGTTTCGGATAAAGGCCAAACTGCAAAACTCTATGAAATCTGCAGTATACACGCCGCAGCTGCAATGCCGCGCTGCCGATTTCATAGTTTTGCAGTTTGCGGTTGCAGTTTGCGGTCTGCGGCCCGTCTTGGAATTGTACCTTAAATCTTAATATTTGTTACCAACTTGTCTGGCATTCGCTGGCACCATCTAATATGCCAGCCTGTTTTACCTTTATCATACATAGGTGTCGTCTTAGTTGGTACATAAAGTAGCTATGTGGGTCACGCTCACGCAGCATCTTGCTATTTGTATTATACCTACATTTTTGAAATTCTAATAATTCCGTAACCGAAATTATCCGAGACTTTCGGATAATCTGAAATGATTTCATATCCGTGACCGTAACCGAAACCGGTATAATATTATTCTAATATCCGTAACCGTATCCATAACCGAAACTTCATATCCTTATTATCCCTGTTACCAAGTACAAGTGCAGGCAGAGCAGGTAGTAAAGGCGCGCGCGCACGGGTGACTTTTGTCACAGTATGTCAACTACTAATTACTGTCATGGTGACAAAAGTTTCTGTGACTGACTGTACGGTAGTCAGTCACAGAAACTTGAATTTTGGGCACATTAGAATAATAATTTTTAACCAAGGTAGATAAAGTTAAAAACGGGACTATTTCCAAAAAACCAAAAATTGTCGACAATCACAGCAAAAATTTACCAAGTGTTATACCATTTTGGAATCCTTACTAAATGCGCCAAATTATGACGTCACTTGCCACACTCGCGTAGTAGGTACATTTTTTTTCAGTACAGGCAGTTTAAACTAGGCAAAATTTTTATTTTGAAATTTTTTTTGGGAATAGTGTATTTTTTTCATCCAAGCTGGAGCAGCTGGTTTTGTAATTTTGATAACAATTTAGAGAACCATTATTCAGGGTTACATAACAAAAAAAAAAATTTTGGAAAAAGTGAAGATTTGTGGCAACACGAGCAAAAGGACCGTCACCTGGAGTAGAATTTTTTGTTTTTTTTTAAATGCCTATTATTTTTAAAATATGCCACATAGATTTTTTTTAATATTTTTCTGATAACCAGCACAACTTGCCTCAACACCCAGTTCCGGCTTGACGTTACATTACGGGACACCCTGTATATTATACAAGATTTATATCCCTGTACTTTTAAGATCATGAGTTGATGTGAAATGTATTTTTCCTTTAGGACCTGATGCCCAAGCTTCCATCTCCAGCTTTTTCTCTCGCTACCCTCTGACTGGAGTCTCAAAGGTCAAGTTGGTGCTGGAGAAGAACGATCTCCGTGGATACCACGTCAAGGGAGTTTACCGCGTGACCAATGACAGACGCAACTTCGAACTTCTGTTCGAAGCTGAAGGATCGAAGAACCGCCGCACCCAAATCACCGGAGAGCTCGTAGCCAACCAACACGAAAAGACTGTCATCTTGTCTCTGGATTCCCCTATTAAGAAAGTGCATGGACAAGTGTCTCTATACACCAAGCCTTCTGAGTATGCTCTCGTCCTCAAGGGCAAGTTAGACAATGATAATTATTATGGTAAGGCTGGATTCAGTGTTCAAGGCGATGAGCGTCGCAGTGTGTTCAGGCCAGTCATCGAATACGAAATGCCGCAACAAAATGGCAAGAAATCCCTTAAGATCGACGGTGAAGTGATCAGGGAAAACAATCAACAGTCGACTAAATATACACTGCAAGGAGTCAAGGTTCATCTGCCAAATGCCAAGGACGCCGTCGATGTAAATGGACACTTGAGCACCAATCCTCAAGGAATAGACTTGGACCTGAAAGCTAAGCAGGGAGAATACAACTGCCTCTTGGGAGTCAATGTAAACGGCCACGATTTCAAGGCTGAGTTCCAGAACAATTTGAACCCGGTGATTAACTTCAGATTGAATGGACACGTGGAATATTCTGGAAGTGAATTGGTATGTAGTTTTATTGGACCCCTAAAAATAGAAATTTCAATCTTATTTTTTTTTACAATATTATAATTGTTCTATACCTACCTATGTTTTAGATCCGTCATGACTTCGACCTGACATACGGCGGAGACCTTCGTGACCCCAACAGCCGCGTCATCTTCAACCAACTGCTGAAGACTCACTACAAGAGCGCCGAGCAGTTCAACGTTATCACTAAGAACAAGTGTGAGTACCTACTAGTTGATTGTTTACTTTACAAGTTGATAGTTATAATAAATTAAACGCCGTAACACAAAAAAATGCTATAAAATATGAAGAAGTCTTTTTATGTTCCAAAATTAATGTATTCTTTTCTTTCAGTTGAAATCCTCGCTCTCCCGCTGAAACTCCAGGTCGATGGTGAAGCTGACCCGAAGAAACTGGACGTTGGAATCAAGGGTCAATACTTTGACAAGCACGCAGGATTAGAACTCGAGGCAAGAACCCAGATTAAAAAGCCTGGCGACTACCACGTTAAGATGTCTGCCGAATTCGACAAACAAGGCATCGAGGTTCTCTCCAAGAGGGACATTATCAACCCTGACAAGTCTAACTTCGAAAACTACATCCAGATCAAGAATATCGGCAAATACGAGCTCTCTGGAGTTGTGCTGCACAAGAACAGGCCGAACGACAGGAACATTGGAGCCATCGGTCACCTGAAGGTCACTGCTAGTGGAAAGAATGAAGACATCAAGTGAGTACTTAATATTTAATAATACTAGTTTAATAATAAAATTACAATGTATTTTTTCTCTGTCTTTCTTAAACAAAGACATTCGCTCGAAAAGGATAAGACTATATTTTTGAAATGCCAGACCCCGAAACAGCAATGCCGTTTGCGGCGGGAGCCGACACGTAGACCTTAGCGCTAAATACCGAGCACTTGAGGGGATTTAAATCATAATTATGATATCCAATCAAAAAATTTTACATCTGACATTTTCAAAGAGCAAAATACACTTTACAAATCAATTTTTCTATAGATTCGACGTTGGAATGATCGAGAACAACAAACTGTACTCGTCGCACGCCAAGATCACGTACTCCAAGGGAGATCTCCTGGACTACCTTCTGAAGGTCACTCGCGGAGCCAACGCCAACGGACAGCTGAAGTTCATCCTGAAGGACACGGTCTCTGCCAACGGACAGTTCAAGGTCACCGACGGAGACGGCAAGGGCAACGGAATGATCATCGTTGATTTCAAGAAGGTGGGTAAAAATATTTTTGAAGAATTGCCATTACGCACCTATTTTTACGGGAATATTCCCACCTGTCGTTCCCGCCGCTGCAACTCCTGTGTAGCCAAGATCTACAGCATGATCGCCAATAAAAACCCAACCAGTGAAGGTCAAGATTGTCCCGGTGGAAAGTTAAATATTATTATCATTGGACCTGCAACGAAGTTAATCAGAAGAACATAAGGGTTCGAAGTTTACGTTTCTACTTTTTGTCGGCCGATAGGTGGGCCCGATTCTAATTTGTATGAAATCTAAATTGGTGTAATGTGCGCACTCCATACATGCCCCTATTTATTAACTGTCCAACTAAACTATCGGCCAACTTAAAGTCCACTGATTTAAAGACCACTGTCTGCGCCTAGGCTTAACTTCATCATGCACTTATTTATGTTTTCAACTTATTATTAACTTGGTTTTATCTTCCAGTCTCAACGCAAGATCAGGGCCGATGTGAAGTTCGTGGCCAAGGAGCCGGTGTTCAACGCCGACGTCACCATCTTCCTCAACTTCGAGAAGGACAGCAACGACAAGATCCACTTCACCACCGACACCAAGAGGACCGCCAACTTTGTTGACACCAAGTAAGTCGTCAACAAGACCGACACTTTTATACCTGTAATAAATAACGATGCGTGCTTAAGTGAAGCAGCAAATCGAACGCACAGCGTTGAATAGATCTCTGTGTTTGTGTGTGACCCTGTGCGTCCACGCGCCCTGTGAGACCTCATAATCTATCCGACGACATCAAGGCAGCAGGAAGGCGCTGGATGCAGGCCGCTGCCAACCGGTCATCAAGTCATTAGGGGAGGCCTATGTGTAGCAGTGGACGCCCTATGGCTGAAATGATGATGACGAATCTATGGTTAAAAATCCTTCTTTATCTTTGTTGCTTTACCTATAGGCCTTTATATGACTACCTTACGATCTGGCTTGGAGATGACAATGCCAAATATAGTATTGGGTTGAACTTTTTATGGGAAAATGGTAGTACAATGAGCATAAAGTAAGATTATATTTCTATCTAATCACCATACTACTCAAATTACTTTAGAACTGAGTAGGTAGGTAGGCTGATTGGTAAAATGTATTATTCCTTAATTTTTGGACAGAGCGTTTCTCACATTGGAAGTCGTATCACCAGCCAGTACCAGTTGTACCATCTAAAATTCACCACAAAAAATTCTTCCAAAAAAAAGACCACCCATCCATAATCGGCTACTGAAGAAGTTTCTTCACCACCTTCACCAGTAACTAATGGATCATCCTTTTAGGAATAAGTTGGAGTACGGCGGCAAGAAGGCCGAGGTCAACGTCCGCGCCGAGGGCTCGCTGGAGGGCAAGTCGCACGCCAACGTGGAGGTCGTGCTGCCCACTGAGCGGTGCTTGAGCCTGAAGGTCGACAGGGACATCGTCTCCAAGGACAACGTGAGTGTCTAGACATGCAGTAGCGTGTCAAGCCAAGTTCAAGTAATGCTTTAACCACACCAACGCGTGCCATCGCTGTCGCGATCATAGGGAAATGACAGGTCACGTGAACTGCCATTGGTCGAGCGACCTGTCATTGGCCTTTGATTGCGCCGGCGATGGCGATCTGCACGCTTTGGTGTGGTTGAAGCTTAACAGAACTGGTGAACAGCACCGTGTATAATATTACATTATACGAACCATTTGGAGCCACTTTTAACCCTCTCATAACTCAAAATTTACAATTACTCATTATAGCTTTTTCAAATGTTATCAATGTAAAACAACATTTTTCTAGGTCGAGTATTTCATCATTGATTTCCCCTTCCTAATTCAAGCAAACTGTATTATTCCTAGGTTTTCCAGAAAACATCGCTTTCTAGCTATAACCCTGCCCAAATGTGCCATCATTTCTTTCAGAACTGTGTGCAATAAAATTTTCACCATGTTCAGGTATACAACGGCAACATCGAGGTGGTCTTATCCGACGCGGAAAAGCGCGGCGCCGCAGCTTCCAAGATCGCGTACAAGGGCAAGATTATTAACAGCGACGTCGACAAGGGCTTGTACCACTACGAAGGACAGGTGGACCTGGCGCTGAAGAACGGCAAGAACCTGCAGAACCAGTTCATTCTCAAGAACAGCCCTAAGGACGACAAATACAACTTCTACTTCAAGGTAATCCTTCACGGCAACCATATTAGAGGTCATAGCAGACTTATCAACTAAGAAAGGGATATCGCCTTTCGTGCGCTGTCAACCGCGAGGCGAGGCGTTTTCGTTACGGTGCGGATAAGTGTGAATACTGACCGCCTCGAGTTGATACGGTTACGATCCCTTTCCGGGTTGATAAATGTGCCATGTCCTTAAAGCGGGTTTTCCACCGCGAGCGGAGACGTTAATGACTCCGTTTACCTCGCATCGCAATACAATATGCACAAATCTTTCAACAAAGAGTCGAGTGAAAATGACAAAGAGGGAAAAAAAGTAAAAATTTGCTCGCCCATGAACTCGATATTCCCGAAATGATGTCTGTCACAGAAAAACTTTATCGCGCACGTCTGTTTCATAAACCGAGAAGAACTATGCTATGGTGCTAGTGCATGGTGGTATGCTACCAGGATGTTGGGCTACCAATTTGAAGATGCCTAGATACGCCAATGGAGATCTAACAAATACTTTCTCTTCCAGAGCGACCTGACCGGCAACCTGATCCCGCAACCAGCGTCGCTGTTCACCAACGTGGTGTACAACCAGACGTCCACCGCCTTCTACGACAACAACCTGCAGATGAAGGGCAACTACGGTAACGATTACGCCTTCGAGGTCACCGATATCTTTCAAGTCCTGAGTAACAAGTGAGTTGGTTTCAAATTCAAATTCAATTTTTTATCGCATATTAAGTGTTTACAATTGGGTCTTAATCTAAGCAATGAGCTTAGACCGACAAGATTAAGAAACCTCGTAAAAAAATCCTGCTGAAAGCCTGAAAAGTGCCCTGGAATTATTTGCAAAAGATTTCTTATACAGAACAAGGCAGGCGCAATGAGTGAGATGGTGACTCGTTTAAGCGCCCTGGAAAGGACCTCGTCATCGTCGTCGTTTCAGCCGAAAGACGTCCACTGCTGGACAAAGGCCTCCCCCAAGGATTTCCACAAAGACCGGTCCTGCGCCGCTTGCATCCAGATACTTCCCGCGACCTTACCAGATCGTCGGTCCACCTAGTGGGAGGCCTGCCCACGCTACGTCTTCCAGCTCGTGGTCGCCACTCAAGAACTTTCCTGCCCCAGCGGCCATCAGCTCTTCGAGCTATGTGCCCCGCCCACTGCCACTTGATTTTAGCGATTCGAAAGGACCTAAATATTAAATAAAAGACTTGTTTTGCTAAAATGTTTGTTTTTTTTCAGGTACGTCGATGACTTTGCCGTCACCATGCGTCTGCCTCTGGAGAAGGCGCATGACATCAAATTCGTCTCGAACGTTCTCTTCGTGGAGTCTGACAAAAAGGAAACTGAGGTAATAATCACAATAAGCTTATTTTGAATGTAGGTTTGCTTACTATGCAAATAAATATGCTTGTCTGGAATCTACTAGTTACCTACATTGTTACTGCGAAAACGGTCGAGGTCTGAGCAAAAAGAAATCAGCCGACAATGCTGCAGATCTCCTACGTAAAATTGAAAGAAAGAAAGAAAAAATATTTAATTGTGCCGTTACTTAATTGTTAATAATATGGCCACTGGCCCATTTATTGTCCCGAAGCAGTGGTAAGGTTAATACTGGGACGTGTAAAAGTGCTTTGTAAAAGCCTAAATGCAAAAATGAGTTTTATAAGTTTTAATATAGCAATGAATGATTGATCATTCATTGCTTCCATTGTGATCAGCAAACTAGAAAATAAGGGGCCGTGTATGGTATGCCAGGCCATTTAAAGTTTTGTGTAGCTTACAATAAAGAGTATCAGAATATCTATCAAGCGGCGTCTTTCTGCTTCTTCGCCATTTTATAATAAAACCGTTTATTCCCCACCAGTACACCATCGTGGAGTACGTGCAAGTGAACGCCGAGCAGTACAAGATCGAGACCAACGGCAAGTTCGGCCTGAAGGAGGGCTACGGCAAGGCCAAGGTCGTGGTCCCGCACAACGACCCCTTCATCCTTGAAGGCAACTACGAGGTCTACCAGGACGGTAGGTTTCTTGACTTCATTGCTTTTCATTCGTTTCAGCCAAATGACGTCCACTGTTGGACAAAGGTCTTCAAGGATTTCCACAACGACCGGTCCCAGGTGCTTCTCGCGACCTTCACCTTTTTATTGTCTTTCATCATCATCATCATCCTTCCAGCTACAGAGCGTCCATTGCTGAACATAGGCCTGCAGTTGTTGTTTATTGTCTTTATTATGTAGTAACCGTGCTCTGGGGAAGCCAAAGCTCGGTGTTTTTTTATGATATCGAATCGGGAATGAGATCTATAAACGATTAAAAGTCGATGACATGACCCGACGAATAACAAACTGAAGTGGCAATTGGCAGGATCTGGCGGCCACCAGCACACGTATTTGTGATCATCATCATCAGGTCATTTGATTTCCACAACCGTTGGACCCTCTTGATTTACTAGGCAAAATCCTTTTTGCTGCATTACTTTGGCCAGACAGTTTGGGGAAGCCTGCATATTTCTCCCTCAGTGAAGAGTGTCTAGCTAATATTCTAGCATTCTATTTCTTTCATATTCATCAACTGATCTACACCTCCGCAGACAAAAACACCCACTTCAAGGACTACGTGAAGGCCCACCTGAAGACCCAATACGGCAAGGGCAAGACCGTCTCCGTGGAACTGGAGGGCAAGTCGGGAGCGCCCAAGTGGTACAACCTCGGCCTGAAGCTGAAGGCCCCGCACTACCCGCAGTTGAAATCTCTTGTGCTGGACGTTTCCACCTCTGTAAGTATATTTAGCTCGTTACTCAGTAATGTCTGTTAGATTTTATTCATTCATAATTTAAGAGCTTTGCTCAAACAAATCGATGGAGTGATTTCAAGATATCCCTGAACTCTTCAATCAACTTACTATCCAGTGATTTAATCATTTGAAAGCTAAGCTATAAAGGCTCCTCTTCACAATGGGCCATGATGGTAATCGCGTAATTGCCCATCATCGGCATAATCATTGTGCTGGCCGTCCACACACCCGGCCATGATTGTCCCTAAGTCAGTTGGCGCGCGTCAGGCACTCATTAGGACGTGTCTGCTGTGGCTGTTGCCTTGTTGTCTAGACTTGGCGTTTGGCTGACGAAGAGTCGTAGTAGTCTTTCTTGTACAGTGATTGGACTCTCAATTTAGTGACTGGATCTAATCACTCTTTCAGGTTTTACTAAAAGCTTTAACTCATTTTCCTGATCGTCACTTATTAAAAGAGCTTTTTCTTTGAATGAAAATGAACCTACATTTGTTTTACGTCCACTGCTGGACAAAGGTTACAAAAATCTTTAATTACTATTTTACAGGGCAGAAATTGAAATGGTGAATTTTAATTTCTGTGACGGGTCTGGGTGTTACTATGTATAATATGTATGTATTTAAAAAAAAAGTATATAAGTACTATATCCGTTAAGCTAGCACCCATAACACAAGCATTAAGTTGCTTACTTTGGGGCTAGCTGGCGCTGTGTGAAAAGTGTCCAAAGATTTATTATTATTATTATTATTTTGTTTACAGTCTCACACCCCTGACTCGCTGAACTCTCTGATCATGATCGACGTCAACGATGGTCAGGCCGACAAGTACGAGTTCAACGTGGTCTACTCCAAGGTCAACCCCATGGTCGAGTACCACCACTATGTGCCCACCAACGCGCCCAACAAGCCTAAGGACAACAGGTAAGAAGACAAAGACAATGGCTCTCCTTCTAGCGCAGTCGGGTAATAAATACTGATTAATCCGTGGACCAAGATTTGGGGGTACACAATTTCCTATTAACAGCAGGTTCAAACCTCTTTTGTTCAACACTTTTCTATTTGACCCACTTTTAAATAATCCAAAATATCACAATAATCAAATCCACAAAGCCATTGAGCATTTTTTTTAGAAAAAAATATTAGTATTCAGGTTAATATAAAAAGTAAATTACTAATATTCCCGTTAGCCCCTCTTACTAAGCTAAATAAGCTTGTATCACGAGTGAGCTCACCATAAAAAAGTTTACTTATAATGAAAAAATAGGAGTAAAATCTGTATCATTTCTAACGTCAGAAGATTATCATTCAACTATTACTTTTAATCAGCATTCTTATACAACTTTAATCTCTCCCAGGGTCCTCATCAAGGGCTCCCACCTCAGCTCCACCCAAGGCAAGGTTGAAGTGAAGATAGAGAACATTCGCGAAGTGGACCTGGACGCCGTCGTCGAAGGCAACGTCCAGAAGGACAACGTGGCCTTCAAGCTGGTTGCCAACTCACAGAAACTCGGCTTGAAGAACTACAAAGTGGATATCTCCAGCAAGGACGCTGGCAGCGGCAAACGGTTGGAGTTCCACGCTGAAAATGACAACAAGAACGTTCTTAGTGGAAGGTAAGGAATCAGCATACAGCAGTTTAACTTTCCCTGGGGACAATCATGATTGGTTGGGTTTTTACTGGCGGTCAAGCTTTAGATCCAGGTTACACTGGAGTTTCAGCAGTGGGAACGAGAGGTGGGTATAGTCCCGTATACAGCAGTGTTCTTTATCCATCGACATAACTAATAAATACCTTTTTTGGATCTTCTTCGATCTTGTTGCAGCAAGCTTCTGCCAGAAGACTTATACACGTGACCCAGATACAAACCCTTAAGATAGGTTCTAAAATCTATAAGTAGATGCTCCAGACTGGTTACTGGTCGTGTCTGAATTTTGAGTTCGTGATCCATCATTTGTTACTTCTAGCATGAAATCAAGACAATAAGAACGTCTAATTGATCCCATGTTTTCTCCTGCAGCACTTCCTTTATCAGCAAGCAGGAAGGCCCCAAGACCATCATCGAGGGCTCGGGCTCCGTCAAGGTCAAGGAGGAACAGAAGTCCGCCAACTTCAAGTACATCCGCACTGTGCTCACCGAGGGCAACGAGCAGGGTATTGAGGTGAGAAAGAAATACTTTGAAAATTGCCTTAAGCTGGTGGTGCTTTGTGTATATTTACATTTAGGTTATGTTTGGTAAATGCATTACTTGGCTAATCTATGCTGAAGTCATCTTTATTTACTTGTGACCTGTTATGTTATAGAGCTGTTACGGTATAGGGCATAAGTAATTGTATCTGACACTTCTCGCGGAGGCTTGACGACAAAAAACTTCACAGTTACTTATGTACCTGGGAAAAGGCCAAGTTTTTGCCTGAGGAATCCCCAGATTCTACTTATCCCACTTGCGTTGAAGAAGCCATTGTTTTTAATGTAACTGAAGTCTCAAAAACTGATTCCTTATCACACAGACCTTCCTAAACGTGGCCATCGGAGAGCGCAGCTACGTCGCCGAGTCGCGCGTCACCAACGTCGAGTACAAGACGTCCTACGTCTACTGCGAGGAAAAGAAGCAGTGCGCCAACGCTGAGTTCCACTCCAAACTGAACCTCCAGAGTAAGTAGATCGGTGCAGTTACCTAGCTTTTGGAGATAGCGTTAAAAATATTTTATTGTCATTATTCGACGGTTCTTAAAGATTCTTACTTCTCTAAAAACAAGATATCTACCAAAAAAAATCATAGTTCTTGGAGATGAACTTTAAATTTCTGACTAAATTTATAGCTTCTGTTGCCTAATTTAGTACACATTGCATCGTAAAACCTGTCATTTAGACTCCATTGCAGGAGCACGGTCCTCTCTAATTTACCAGAGGCAGAGAAAGGCTACCCCACCCTGCCCTGATGAGTTGTGGGGTCTGATTCACATAATTTCCTTTGATTTTGGTCTTGGCCTCCGACAGACCATAAAAATCTTCTTTCGTTCGTTCGTTCGTTTCAGCCAAATGACGTCCACTGCTGGACAAAGGCCTCCCCCAAGGTTTTCCATAATGAACGGTACTGCGCTGCCTGCATCCAGGCTCTTCCCGCGACCTTTACCAGATCGTCGGTCCACCTAGTAGGAGGCCTGCCCACGCTACGTCTTCCAGCTCGTGGTCGCCACTCAAGAACTTTCCTGCCCCAGCGGCCATCGGCTCTTCGAGCTATGTGCCCCGCCCACTGCCACTTGATTTTAGGAATCTAAAATCTAGAAATTACGTATTATTTAGGACTAATCATTTTATTCGATACTTGTCTCCAGAACCAGGCGTGGCCCAGCACATAATCAACGTTGTGTTCGACCTGCGCAAGCTGGGCATCGCTCCGGAGTTCGGGCTCGAGATCAACAGCGAGATGTCGGAGTCCAAGCTGCCCCAGTACAGCCTCGACCTGCACGTCAACAAGGAGGACAGGAAGTACCACTTCCAGGTCTACAGCAAGCCCACTTATGGACGTGAGTTGGAAATTTGTTTCTTCATGAGTTGATTTCGGAATTTCTATTGACTTTTTTAAACTTACTGCTTATTAATTGTTTACATGATAATAACTGTTTTAAAGACATGAATTTACGTGGTCTTTTGAGATTGAGATCGAAGGTATAGCAGGCTGCAATTTTTTTAAACAGATATTAATTAGATGGCCGCATAAGTTACGGTCAAAGTTAGGTGGTGCAACTCAGCCTTAATGTTTGCTTGCATCAGGATAGGGTTCCCTTCAATAATGACTACAACGGAATTCAAACTACCGACTCTCGAATCGGCAGTCCGACACTGATTATCGTTGCTATTGCTGTCTCAAAAATTTAACCAACAATTATTTTTCACAGGTTTCCCCGCCGGCGTGGTCATCACGCTGCCGCATCGCGTGCTGGCCATCGAGGCTCTGGTGGCCTACCCCACCGACAAGGCGCTGCCGTTCCCCATCAAGGTAAAGGACAAATAGTAGTATAGTACAGCGGTTCCCGAATGGTGGTCCGCGGAACCCTGGGGTTCCGTGGAAAGACCGCAAGGGTTCCTCCGTAAAAAATATTATCCCACGTTTCGTGACCGACGTTGTTCGCTCGCACCGACTTGTTTACGCACAAGGGAGGGGCAGGGCGTGCGGGCGG
Source organism: Ostrinia nubilalis (assembly GCF_963855985.1). NCBI lineage: Eukaryota > Metazoa > Arthropoda > Insecta > Lepidoptera > Crambidae > Ostrinia > Ostrinia nubilalis. The sequence goes on from NC_087112.1 coordinate 901,966, forward strand.
AGTAGTACGGGGGTTCCGCTAGGAAAAGTATAATCAATTAGAGTTCCTTGGCAAAAAAAAAATGGGAAACCTGTTATAGTAGACAGACAGATAAATAGCCTGCGGTAGAAATTTGTCACCGCTGTCTGTGTAGCGATTGCGACGTTTCTTTTGCCTAAAGGCATACTATCAACTCATACAAGAGATATTAGTTCTTGAAGTTACCGCTAAGAGCGCTGTACATATAACAAGTAAGTAAGTAAATATGGAAACTCGTGTGTCTTTATGTAGTCTCAAGATATTATAATATTATCATCAACATCAGCCGATTAGCCTCGTGGACACAAATGTCCATTTTCTTCCACTTGACAACATAGTTACAACGACAACTTTTTTGTGTTGATATAATAATATTATGTCGTTAACAAAAGGTTTACTTTCTACGTTTGGGCAGCTACTTAGGCCCGGTTTTCACCAAGGCGGAACGGGGCGGAGAAGTGTTTTGAATAAACATTCAATCTGATTGAAATCGGATTGGTTATTCAAAACTCTCTCCGCTCCGAAACTGGCCTTAGATAAGACTGTTAACTCATGGTAATACTGTAGGTATACTGATAAATTATTTCCTTCCCAGGCGGAGCTGTTCCTGCACCCCGACAAGAACCACCCACAACAAAAGTCCGGCGCGCGCTTCGTGTTCGACGTGACCGGCGACGAGAAGGCCCACGCCGCGCTCGCTGAAGTCGCCTTCAGCCATCCGAAACTTGGCAAGGTTTGTGGAACGACAGTTCAACTTCCCCCGGGACAAACTTGACCTTCACTGGTTGGGTTTTTATTAGCGGTCAAGCTGTAAATCCTGGCTACACAGGAGTTGCAGCAGTGGGAATACTCCCCTGAAAGTTCTTTGTGGAACTATGTTGTACTTCATTGAGCCTCAGCACACATGCTAATTTTGGCATCGGCCATCGGTGATTTACCCGCTATTTAGAAGATGAATGCAGAGACCACACATTCCACTTGAAAACGCTAAACGCGATTGAATCGCTTTTTGGAAGCTCGACAGAGCCACGCCCTTAGGTTTATTTTCAAAAACTTTTAACTGAAACTTTGAAAGACTGAGCTGCAAATAAATAAAATGAAGACAGAGCGATTGTTACAGAAGTTGTTCAAAGTTTTCTTTCTTAATCAGGTTTTTGGTCAGAAAATTCTCCATTTACCTCTTACAAGTTACAAAAAGCAGTATCTTTCATTTGATAATTCTCTTAAGTTTACACATGGCGTGGATACTTATCAACTTCCTTACTTATATAAAATTGTTAGAGATTCCAAAAGAAATGACGATTGCTAAAACCTTATTTCCTTTCTAGGAGGCAGTGGCGAAGGTGAAGGCCAACCTGGCCGTCCCGGACAAGAACAGCTTCAAGTATGAATCCAGTGCGTCCATATCTCACCCCACCATTGGAGGCGTGAGTACTATGCTTCTTCTTTATTCTTCTTCTTCTAACAGGACAATAGGTCCGTTACGTTAACGCAGGTCAACGCGGAATTAAATCTATAAAGAGTTTGAATATGACAAGCGCTAACGCGCGTTGCGAGGAGCTCATCAGTCTGTTTCGATAGCTTAGAAAATTTACGTGGAAGAAACTATTATTTGGTGGTTATATTATAAAAAAAATAAATGGAAAAAGAAAACGCACACATTGGGTTCACCCAATTTTGAAAAGTAGACCCAGTTTGACCAACATTATATTCGAATCTGAGACTATTGCTGACTTCGACAATTAGTAAGTCGATGTCAATAATCTGATTCACTCATTTTGAACTGAATAAGAAAGCAAGTCGCAAAAAAAAACGTGCAATTGCGATGGAATCGCGCGCTCATCAACAGTCAACGGACGTTACATAGCTGTCAAAGCGCGCGTCAACGCGCGATCGCCTGCGTCTAGAGACTTTCTCTGATCGCCGCGTCAACGCGTTGTATGTAAAATGTAAATCCATCTGAACATAGCCTTAGTGTCGGACTCACGAGCGTTATGAGAACATTATTAATTTTGTTGGTTCCGTCTCCTAGTTCATACCTAGTTAATTGAATAATTTATTTAAGTGTTTTTTTATTCGCAGAACCGCGAGAGCAAGATCTACTTTGAAGTCAACCCAGCGCACGTCAAACTTTATGTAAGTAGATACCTTCACAATCACACATTAATAATTGTTTAACACTGTTCAGTCGTAAGAACTAACATTACCTTAAAGATCAAGAAAATCCTTGTGAAAAAAAAAAAAGATTATTTATGATTAAGATGAAAGTATTTTTTCTTTAACTGCCTACTGTAATTATTAATAGGTATGTAAAAGTTTGCTGTAATACCAGGCCTGTTCATCTACGCGAGTTTACATCGAAAACAAAACACGCACGATGGCCCACCTACAGGATACTATTCGACAAGGCCTCACATATGAGCGAACATTGACTCACGCACGCGTTTTCTTGTGTATGATGGAAGAAAATAAAGAAAATGGTGTACTAAATACTGTGCAGTATTTAACTGCCTAAATAATAATAAAAACACAGAATGTTCTTTTTTAAGTTGCCTCAAGACACTGAGAGGTAAGTAAGTAGTTAATATTATTCATGATAATTCATGCTAAATCATGTATTTCCTCCGCCATTTTCCGCAGTTTGGCACCTCACGTCACATCATTTTACCGAAGTCAGCCCTATAGCTTCGGCGCAGTGCCGATCACTGACGTTTGTCAACAAAATGGTGCTTGACTCTTGAGACAGGCTAAATTACACCATATTGTTAATGACATTGAGCATACATTTTTTTAAATACCTTCGCGAAGTAAAACTTCTGTACGTAGTACTTATTATTATTCTGTGGTAATACATAAAGGCTGACAATTGTAATTTTTCATCCACAACTGTATTCGATTAAAAAGAGGCTGACAAGGTGACTGAGTTTCTTCCGCCACTTCTTCTCAGCACCAGCCCATTGTTGTCCCGAAGTGGTGGTAGGGCAAGCTATGCTATGGCCTATGTACTGAATAAACTACCTATTTTATTTTATTTACTACTTTTCAGCACCAGCTGATAATAATGTTTTCCAAAATGATGGTAGGGCAAGCTACATCGGGACGTGTATAAGTGCCTAAAAAGAGCGTGATACAGAAGTCTAACAGGTCTAAAAAATTGTCTTCTTTTCCCTACTAGATCGAGACTCCCCTCGTGAAGGTGATCGACATCGAAGGCTCCGCCACCGTCAAGGAGAACCTGCAGCAAGCAGACGCCCGCTTCAGCCTGCTCGAAGGCAAGCCCGTCTCCGTGCGAGGAGTCGTCAAGGACTTCCAGTACTACGAGTTCACAACAGGTTATAGTGGTGATTATTTTCAACTGCATTTACGTAGGGCTAAATGCTAGTTGCTTGCTTAGTCACCTTCACTCACCTTCGCAATTGGTAGCTCAAATCTTTTCGAAATTACACCAAAAACGCAAAATTACATCTAAAGTCTAAGGTAAAAAAAGTACTAATGGATAAGCACCTTCTGGGCAATGTGTCTTAGATTGTCAGGAGAACATCTTTGTTAATGTTTTATAGAGCAAATCCACTACTGCTTCTTAGTACTAGGTACTAGTACGTCCACATTATAGTCCCGAAGTCGTATTAGTTTACAAATTATTCAGGCAGGACAAGTAAAAACGCTTTTTTATAAATTGCTTAAAAAATATGGAAAAGACCAGATATCCCGTTAGAAAACCCATTCATCCTAAAGATCACCAATAACTCTCGATTTATCTTACCAACTTCTCTCAACTTCTGTACCTGACTCCGAACTCTAACCTGCAGAGGAGTCAGACCGCAAGCTCTCCATCGTCGGTCACCTCCAGCCTGAGAAGCGCGTGGACATCAGCGCTGACATCATCTTGGGAGGAGAGAAGAAGAACATCGTCCATGGAGCCCTGTTCCTCCAGGATAACCTCGTCAAGAGCGACTACGGTGCCACTAAGGAGAATTTCAACTACTTCATCGTAAGTGATCTTTCCCGCAACTTTTATTTCAATAGTAGATTGATCGCCTGTCATGCTCTTAAAGCCCCCTAGACAAAAGTAACAGTGACAGGTTTAATTTCGCAGTCGCTTCTCGGAGCGTCGTACGCGCCAGCCAAATGACGTCAACTGCTGGACAAAAAGTGGAAGCAAAGTGATTTTAGAATCAAAGCTATCACAAATGTCACCTTGGTTGATTGTTACAGAAGAATACATACCTAATTTCATTACAATTAACTACCTCTACCTACTTTGATAATACGTGATTGACATCTCTTACTGATGTCTTTACAAAAATCTTTGCCTCTGATCTTATACTAAATCAATGATTAACCAAACTTTCTTCTTGTCCATTATACAGAACGCTCTGAAGAACGACCTGCAAACCCTCGAGAAACGCATCAAGCAACTGGGTGAGAAGGCCAGCTCAGACTTTAAGGCCACGCTGCAGAGGGTCAAGCCAACCCTCGAGGACCTCACCAAGTCCTACCAGAAGGACATCGAGAAACTCTACGAGGAACTCGCCAACGACAAGGTGTTGAAGGACATCACTTTGGCTTTGTAAGTGTTCAAATGACATTTATAAATGGATCATACCGGGCTGTTTAGACCCTCACATGTTCCTATAGACTTTATCAAATAACTTATCTGATAGTAACTTCTCGTAGTTTTTAAGAGAGCATCTTCAGGGCAAAATGATTTTGTAGATTGCAACTTGCAACAGTCGACGAAACTCGCTCCATTAGAACCTTTTAAAATATTTTTTTAGAAGGTAGCAGATAATCTACTCTCATTCTCATAAACTTTAGTAATCATTTTAGTCTCATCTTTCTAATGTCCCGTTAATTGTAATAATTATTTATTTTAAGAGTAGGTCAATGTAAAAATAATGCTTAGTAAGTAAGTAGTTAAGTATAGCAGTAAATGTAACCTACTTATTCTGAGTTTGATAATCTATTCCAATATTGTATAGTCAGCACTTTTTAAACAGATACCTAAGATACAGGCAATAAATTTTGCTTAGTTTAGGTATCATTAATTACTTACGCACACTAACCTTAATTTTATCGAAACCAAACTTGTACGTGTTTAGGCTAAGTTTTTATACAGTAATAAATTTATTCTTATTCTTATTCTAATTTCTCAGGGACAACGCAGTGCAGTTCATTGGAGGTATCATCAGCGACATCGTAAGGGCCACGGCGCCTATCTTCGAGCAGATTAACAAGGTCGTCACTGAGACCGTCAAGAAGATCGAAGACATCTATGCCTCCAAGGTTTGTAGACTTCACAATTTATGCTATAGTTCTCCATATCCAACAGCTGTTAATCATCTCTCTTCTTCTGTTTCGATATCTTGTAATAATTGATATAAAAATAATGCCATAGCCTTTAATGGAGCCCTTTTGGCACACTTTGTCTGCATCTCACTTGATGGAATGTGATGAATAGACCAAAAGTAAGGGCAGAAGATTTTTTTTATATTCAACAAGGCAAGATTTTTTTTACCTATATTCTTTGATTGCTTGGAGAAAAATAATCTCAAATTCAAATTATTTTATTGCATGTATCACATCACAAGGGTAGGGGTTGAAGGGAACATGATAATATTTGTACATATGACGCCTCGTGAAAGCGTTATGTTAGTCTTTCCAAATGGCTTTGACACCATAAAGTCACCAATACATGCCACAGCAAAAGTGCTGAGTTTATGTTCTAAGAAGGAACTATCATCATGATTGCTTGCTTTCTTCTGAAGACTGAACATCTTCGTGTGTGCAGGTGGAACCCCTAGATTAAACAGACGAAAACTATCCGCGTGATTCCTTGCTTTTTCTAAAGACTTTTTTTACCTTCGTCTTTGTAGGTGGAGCCCCAGATTAAACAGCTGTACGCGACAGCCGGCGCGCTCCTGAAGGAGTTCTTCGATGGACTCTTGGACTTGGTAGCACACTTCGCGGCCATCGTCACCGACTTCTTCGAGAAGCACAAGGCTGAGCTACAGGAGCTCACCAACACCCTGGCTGAGATCTTTAAGGGTAAGTTTAAAATGCTAATGAAAATAAATATGATATTGCTGAGAGAACTCAAAATAACATACTAAAGTACAATGGGGAGAAAGTTGTTAAGATGCTTTCTAAGATTATGAGGATAATTATGCTTATTTAGGTTTCTTAAGGGAAGGGTTATAGATATAGCAATTGATACTTGTGGCTAAGATGATGTGCTTTAGTCAACGCACTCTACGCGAAAGAACTTACTGTAATTCATCACGCAAAAAGAATAATTGATACTATAAATTTAGGCGAGCTCTGTCTAGGGGAAAATATTTAAATATGATTGTTTTCTTCCAGACCTGACCCGCCTGGTGGTAGCCCAACTGAAGGAGCTCCGCGCGAAATCCTCCGCCTTCTTCGAGGATCTGTCCAAGCAGATCAAGGAACTGCCCATCTTCGACATGATCAAGGAGAAAGTAAGGATTCAAATAACTTGTTTGTTGTTTCAATAATGAGTCATTATCTTGCTTTAAAAATTCTTACAAACTGTTTAGGTTCACCTTTTTATGTTCAACAATTCTAGCAACTACACTGGAGATATTTGAGTCTGGGGTACGAAAAATGTTGTTTTAGGCTACATAAGCTTACTCAGGGAGAAGGCAGGGGGGGGCAGCTGCCTATGTGAAGTCACTTTGAAGGAACTAAGTCAAAACTATCTGACCTCAAAAATCTGATTTGCCCCCCCTAGGCCAGAAGCTGGGTACGCCCATGTTAGGCTTTGCAAATAGCCTCAAAGTGGAATATTCTCTCTAACTCTTGTCTTCTTCACCAGTACCAAGAACTGGCTGTTCCCGACGTGATCCTGGACTTCACGCTTCAGCTCCACAACACCATCCAGTCGCTGCTGCCCACGCCTGAGACCAAGGAGTTCTCCGCCGCCGTCTACAGATACCTCGAGAAGGTATGCTTTATTTGGATGATATCATCATATTCAATGCAGTGCAGCAATAAATTGGGTCCAGTAAGAATAGCTAATAAAAGACTTGTCTCGGTCTACGCCACTTTGATCACATGTATTTTATCACTCCTAATCTAGGCGACACTTTGGTGTCCTTTGATCATCCATGGATAAGATCACTTAGGTGATCAAAGTGGACTTCTCAACCGTGGGTGATCAAAGGAAGGAAAGGAATATACCCTTGTCTCTGTCCCAAGATCACAGAGACTTAATATAGAGAATCTGGTAGATAATTAAGTGCCAATCATCATCACCATTTTAGCCATAGGACGTCCACTGCTGAACATAGGCCTCCCCCAATGATTTCCAAAAAGGCCGGTTGGTAGCGGTCTGCATTCAGCACCTTCCTGCCTTTATCAGGTCGTCGGTGCACCTTGTCGGTGGACGTCCTACGCTGCACTTTTCAGTATGTGGCCTCCACATGCTGGTGCCATTATGTGCCAATACGTTAAAGTTAATCATACTAATTTCTCCAGAAACGTCTGCACGAGAAGCTGGACGAGAACGCGGAAATGCGCGCGTTGTATCAGAAGTTCACGCGCGCGCTCACCTCACTCGTGCAGTTCGTGCGCGCGCAATTGGGCCAGTTCGGCGTGCCCAACTTCGTCGTCAACCCGGTAAGCTTGCTTAATTATTTAGATCACTAGCAAGGTTACTTTGTCGTGCTTACTTCAGCTAAAGCCTGGTCCGTGAGCACGTAGAATTTTGTCCAATGACCCCTAGCTACCCATCCTTATCGCTCGCGCGTAATTATATTGCTGTCGCGACTGTGCGACTGGCACCCGCAGTGAGTGTGCGAGCGCGATAGCAACATAATTACGCGCGAGCGATAAGGATGGGTAGCTTGGGGTCATTGGACAAAATTCTTCGTGCTCACGGACCAGACTATAACACAAAAAACGTTACATAGTGACTCGTATACTTCTACAGCGCGTTTAGAAACGTACCTGAATTTTTACCTGAAAATACCTGACCTAAGTTTTTTGACATTTATAGAGAACCATAGAATTGATAATGTGAAGTTGAAAATTTTTGCAAAATAAATTGATATAGAACTTTAAAATTAGGGCACATGAAGTCACAGATACAAAACCAGAATGCAAAAAAATTGCAGCACGATCGATCAACATTTTTTTTTACCCCCTCCACCCCTATACAAATACATAAAGACCGGTTTGAGGTACCTCCGTCTGTACCTTTATGTCCAGAATAAAAGGCGAAGCACTGGTAGGGCCCAAAAGATAAGGAGACATGTAAAGTGCCCCATAAGGGCTACCTTTTCTTTTTTATATTTGACGTTCATAAGTGCCACTTGTGGTCTAAACTGAATAAATATTTTTCATTTTGATTTTGAAAACACCTACTTACTAGCCTTGAACGTAAAAATTTCAACACACCCTCTTCTCCACAGCTGGCCATCTTTGGCGGCCCGTCGCAGACCAGCCCCGGCGGCTTCGGGCGCCCGCCCGCCTTCAGCTTCATCAACCAGCTCCTCAACGGAGACGTGGACGACCCGCACAAGCTGCTCCGCGAGTACAGAGTCCGCAGCCTGAACCCGCTTGACGAATACCCCGCTAAACGTGAGTATTAACTGTACAGTTCATAGTCACTTTGAAGCTCATTCTATTGATTTTCGTTTGAAACTTAATCGAATAGCAATCAGCAACAACAGCAACATGTCGTAAAAAATAGGATTCTCATAGATCCAGACAATGTTATGGACTGAAAACGTCATTTGGTTCATCAACTCATTAATAATACTGTCAAAACAATTACAAAATCTCATTTCAAAGGTTTTGAAAAGTTATACTTTGGAATTATTGGTCCAATTTGAGAATAAAACCTAGGACTTGATTATGAGTGGAGAGATGGAGTGTAGATGGACTTCTAGCTAACTCACCAGGGCATCACACTCGTACCTCTCATATTAAAGGTCTTCTTCAAGACACAACCCTAGCGTGTGATCTGACACGACTCAATCAGCCCAGCTCAGCGACGCGACATCTAAAGTGAATGAAAGACCGACTACCGATTGTTCGATCAGTTATAAATTCAAAAACTTAGTTCCGTTATACTTTTTCGACTAACGATCTAATCCTAAACTTTTCTCCAGTGCGCGCTTTCATCGTGAACGGCCAACACATCTTCACGTTCGACGGCCGCCACATGACGTTCCCGGGCGCGTGCCGCTACGTGCTCGCGCACGACTACGTCGACCGAAACTTCACGATCGTCCTGCAACTGGCTGCTGGCGCGCCCAAGGCGATCGGACTCGTTGACAAGAGCGGCAAGACTGTGGAGATCAAGGACAATGGACAGGTATTTTCAGTTCATCATCATCCGATTATTTAGTTTCCACTGCAGAATCAACATCCTTTCCAGTTTATCAGAAGCAAATGACGAGGTCACTTGCAAGACAGGGCAGGAACCATACAGGGACTATGAAATGTTCCGATACGTCATATTTGGAGACTATGCCCATCTCATATCCACACTACTGTGTAGCCAAAATCTACAAGTTAACCGCTGATAAAACCCAACCAGTAAACACAGTTTTTCATAAAACTACTTTTGGGCTATTGGACCCAGAACGATCAATCCGAAAAATCTAATCAAAATTAAATAAGAGTTTAAGATGCTCAAAATCGCCATTTCTCCAGTATAAAAAGACTAATTTTCAAAAATATCTTGCAATGCACATGAACTTTAGCAGCAGGTGTAAAAATTGTAATGCATTTTGAACTCCACTTCTCTAACGTAAGGCCTGAAATCAGAATTTCTCTAACGTGATATCCTCTTCAGGTGGCAGTGGACGGAGCAACTCACGGCTTCCCGGTGATCGAAGGAGACATGTTCGCGTTCCGCGAGCCCAACGGCCGCGTCGGTTTTGGCTCTAGATACGGCGTGTTGGTGCGCTGCAGCCCCAAGCTTGAGGTATGTATTGACATTTATTATAGTTTTTAGGACTTTTTGAGGGTCTATTCCACTTTAATTACCTGGCTTTGATCACCAAGGTGATCAAAGTGGACTTCAAGCTACAATTTAGTGTCCTTTGATCACCCGATTCAGAGGTAGGTATAATTAATTTATAGGTGATCAAAGGAAACTAAAATAATAATTTAACTGGAGTCCACTTTGATCACCCAGGTCATCTTATCCATGGGTGATCAAAGGACACCAAATTGTCGCTTGGAGTGCACTTTGATCACCTGCGTGATAAAAACCAGGTAATCAAAGTGGAATAGACCTTTTTGAGCATTTATGATGATGAATTTGTCATTTGGTCGTTGTGAAGATCCTTGGGGAGGCCTTTGTCTAGCAGTAGACGTCATTTCTTTGAAACGAACGATATGATAAGTTTGCAACTAAAGGAGTTCATACTACCTTACAGTGGCAAAATGACGGTGAATCACAGCGTAACAATTCTAGAAATTTAACCATAACCATGGTCCTTTCTGTAATCGCTCTGCAAGCGAAAGGTCGTGGTTTCAAACCCCATCAGAAGCTGGTAGCAATCTTCTATGGTAAAACTTGGCAAGGATTCAATGACTATGTACGTTAATGGTTTGTACAACTTTTAGGAACATTATTTTTATTTAACCTTATTTGTTAATCTCCAGGGCTGTCTCATCGAAGTGTCCGGCTTCTACCTCGGCAAGCTGCGCGGTCTGCTCGGAGACGGCAACAACGAGCCCTTCGACGACTTCAGGCTGCCCAATGGAAAGGTAACTTATACTGTTTTATTTATATTATGGCAGTTGCTGCTCCCTATTATTATGTCTTTTCGCCATTCTAAGTGCCACTTTTTTGTGTAGATCTCAATTTGTAATTCCTTTTCCCTTTTATCACATTTATCTTTCTAAAGTTCTTTCTTTTGCTGTTAATCTATTTGCTCAAACCGACTGTTACATGTTTGTTTCCTGTATATCTTCTTTGCCATTTTGACTGGTACATGTGTTGCTTTCACTAGATCGTTTTTTCCCATTCTGACTGTTATCTGTGTCTGTAATCTCTTTTCTCACTCTGTCACACGCTATATTCAATTCTATCACATACTAGCTGACCCGGCGAACTTTGTTCCGCCTTAATGGCAATAAATAAGCAGATTTTTTTTTAATTTCGAACGGGATAAAAAGTATCCTATGTCCTTCTCCTGGCTCTAAACTACCTCCCTGACAATTTTCAGCTAAATTGGTTCAGCCGTTCTTGAGTTATAAGTGGTGTAACTAACACGACTTTCTTTTATATATATATAAGATTTCCTTTCTAATAAGGTTTTGGTAATCCCTTTTCCTATGACTTTCATGCTTTTTTTCTGCAGATTTCTTATCCCATTATGCTGTAGATTTTTCTTCCTATTCTATCTCACGTTCTATATCTTTAGGCCTCGTTTTAATTATGTTCTTCTCCCTTAGATCTCGACCTCCGAATCCGAGTTCGGCAACGCGTACCGGCTGGCGACCAGCTGCCCGCAGGTGAAGACTCCGGAGCACTCGCACCACCAGATGCACGGCGCGATGCCGCCGGCGTGCGAGCAGGTGTTTGGCGGGACCTCGCCGCTGAAACCGCTGTCGCTGTTCATGGACGTGGCTCCCTTCAGGTGTGTACTTGTGCTAAAAGGTCATCTAGGAAAACTAAGTGTCTTGTACTGCGTCTTTTTAGAAATATTGTACTAGCTAATAATTTTGTCCCTTTTCGTACCCAATTATCTTACCCGATGGAGATGGTAGGTATTTGATTCATTTAGGGTGTATACGACACCATGATTTACTACCATAATATTATGTAAGTAGATATTGAAAATTTGAGTCTACCGCAAGCGAAACTCTAACTTCAAAAACCCAAAACGAAGAAGTCATCTTTGCTTAAATATCTTCAATATACGCCCTCAAACGACCACGAGCCGGAAGACGTAGCGTGGGCAGGCCTCCCACTAGGTGGACCGACGATCTGGTGAAGGTCGCGGAAGGCGCCAGGATTCGAGTGGCTCAGGACCGGTCTTTGTGGAAATCCTTGGGGGAGGCCTTTGTCCAGCAGTGGACGTCTTTCGGCTGAATCGAACGAATGAACGAACGCCCTCAAACTGAAAATGATTTGTTTGCGTCATGGTCACGGAGTAACTGATTAATTTGTTTGTTAAAATTGCTAATTTTAATTCTTCACATCGTCTGACCTGCATGTTCTTCCATAGACAAGCGTGCGCGCACGCAGCCACCGGCGCCGACGCTCTCCAACAGGCCTGCGACCTCGCTCGCGGTTACACTGCCCTCGCTATTACTGGCTTACTGCCCGCTGTGCTCCCGTCAGTGTGCGTGCAGTGCCAGGACGCAGACAAGCCCAGGAACATCGGCGACACGTACGAGTTCAAGCTGCCTAACAAGCAGGCTGACATCGTCGTCACCGTCGAGACCACTGTGGTGAGTATCCTTAGACGATGCTGTTCACTGATTGTATTTAGTTAGTTTTGCAGGGCAATTGAATGCCGCACTTATCCTCATGGTTGGGCTATTGTGCGCGATTTGTTCATACTCCAACCACCTCAGATCCCCCCAGAAAGCAAACAACCTGTCTAGGCCACTACAGGGCTCCTGCAGCGACGCTGGTGATTGGAGAAATTGAGCCCGTTGTTCTTCTACGCTTCTGCACTCCATGAGCACGTACTGCAGTGTTTCTTCTGCCTCCTTCTCTGCAGAGTAAATGCGTTCACTTGTTAACGCCACTGGAGAGTAACATGGATCTTACGCCAACCTGGTATATGCGATAAACCACATTGACAAACCCAGGGTAGTGCCAAGAGATATAGCAAAAATACTAAGAGCAGGCATTGAAGACTTTGAGTCAACTTAATAAGCAACTGCGATGTACATCAATTTAAAATAAACTTTTAAATCGTAAGACTTAACGACATTCGAAGCTTCAGAATTCGATCTATGTAGATGTTATCATTACCTCCAGACCTTGGAAATACCAAAGAACCAACTAATATGATCGTTTTCTTGCAGAGCAACGAAAAGAACTTCAAGAGCGTGGTCATCCCCCTGGTGTCGCAGCTCGTGGACAACCTGAAGAGCAAGAAGATCGCCGACATCAAGGTGTACCTGGTCGGCATCACCTCCAAGATGCCCTACCCCATCGTATATGACACTGACCGTAAGTTTAGAACTTTGTAATAATAGGACCTTTGTTTGTATACCTCTGCGAGCTTTTTTAGAACTGCCTCAATCAATTAGTTGACTATACAGTACTGATTTAGCGCAGGTTAACCTATTTTTCTTAGTATGACGGTCGATTTTTCAGTTGTCTGATTAAATACAATTATATTGTATACAATTAGGTTGTCAATCTAGCTCTTAACTACTAACCATGTGTACTTAAGTATCTACTAATAAAACTCGATTGTCAACTGTAGTATACATATACCTAATAAATAGATTAAAAAAATATGGCTGAAGAATTACGGTTTAACTTTAAAAGACATTAGACATTATTTCTTCAGAAACCAGATTTGCCCTAAATCGAATTACAAACTAACCACAACTACTCTACTCCACAGTGAAACTGAAGAACGCCAAGGTGCAGTTCGATGACGAGAGCCGCTACCAGAAGACACCCATCATCAGCACCGGCTGCGAACAAGCCGACAAGGCCATCAAGTTCGGTGCCAACTTCATCGATACACTTAGGGCACATCTTGGTAAGAATTTAGCACTTTACTTTTTAAATTCAGTTTAGTCTTTAGTTTTATTTATTTATTTATTTTAAGGACAGCCAACACCTTATCTAATATAATAACCTTAATAATGATACATTATGTGGTGTTGCCTTACTTAAAGGCTGCCACGACATGCAAATAAGCGTACCTACTACTACTACTAAATAGAAGGCAAACATTTTTTGTTCGCTTCGGATACATAGTCAAATCTTTAGACTATTTATCCGAAACGAACAAGTCATGCAATACAGCTTTAAATTTACGAGGTGAATATGATTTAAATGTCGATGCTCCCAGAAGATGACCGTGACAGGCGGTTATAGTTTGCTTAAATCGTTCTCACAGTCAAAGAATGCATTTCAAAAGTTTTCGTAGAACGTTCTCCATACACTAATGGTGTTTTCCCGTTGTTCATCATTTGCCGCATAAAATATAAGGTGTTACTTTTTTTATTGATAATACTTTACCAACACATCTAATAAAATCATAAAAATAAGACCCAAGTGTTTTTTCAAAAAAATTCAGGTTAGTTTTCGAGTAAAACGACAAAGAATGTTTCGAAAAATATTTAAAAAAAAATCGCTCAAAGGGCGCAGTGAGTACTCGTTTACGCACTACTATCCGTTCGCGATAAGTTTGCCGCTGGCGATGTGACGTCACTCGAAGAAAAGCGTCTATAACTGTATTGAAAATATTTTTATTTTTTATTGATAAAAATTGTGTAAATAAAATTTCTAGTTTCTAATTTAACGCGGAAGATTCGGCTCGGTTCGTTGGAAAAGTCCACTATTTACCTACTTATGTGGCTAGATTTTGTTTCTCCCAGCGCGTGGTACCTATTAACATGACGTAACATCGTACATACTCACGAGTGATAATTTTTGGTAACTTAGGTTTTATGCTGCTTTTACACTATGCGGAAATTAGCCGAATCAAGTCAAAAAAACAGAGGAGTGGGGATAAAATTCACCCCACTGTTTTTTTGACTTGACTTGGCTAATTTCCGCGCAGTGTAAACGCAGCATTAGTGTAACCTATATGTGTGTGAACGTTGAATGAACGCGCGCCATTGCACGTACTCGTATGAATGAAATGAGTAAAGAAAGAGAGGCAGTGAGTGAAGACAGGATGGTCGTAAAAATAATATCTTTTTTTTTGTTAGGAAAAGTAAAAACAAAAACTAGCCTGATTTTTTTTAAAACACTTGGGTTTGATTTGTATGATTTTATTAGATGTGTTGGTAAAGTATTATCAGTTAAAAAAATAACACCTTAATAATAATTATAATAACATCATCTAAATTTCCAACTTTCTTTTAGGTCTCACAAACGTTGTCGCCGGCTACGAATCAGTCTTGCAGCTGCCTCTGCGCCCTGGTGCGATCAAACACACCATCAACGTCGTCGGCGAGAGATGCTACAGCCAGTTCTTCCTGGTAAGTTTAGATTTTTTTTTACCATTTCAATATGGCAATATCCAAGAACGAGATCAATATCATAACCAAGTACATGTTCTGTTATTGTTCAAGATTCAACTTAATCTTAATTATATCTCTTCCTCTCACAGGTCGAAGCTGTCCGCGCTGCCGTTTATGAGACCTTATTCAACGAGATAGCGTACACGCATTCTCTGGTCGCCGTTACTGACAATCTCCAGATCGGCAGCGGCAAGAACGCCGCTCAAGTTGTTGGTGAGTTGTTCTTCTATCAATTCAATTAAATTTTAGATAAACTCACTCAAGAGCAGGGTAAGCAGGATTTCAAGTCTGCCTCACGAGCCGATACGCCCGATGTAAACACACCATTTTTGTTTCTGAAGATGCTGTTTGAAATTGTATTATAAAATCTTAAGTCTAAAGTTCTAGACCATCCATAGTTGATTACTCAGCAAATGTTATACAATATTTCTACTACTCCAGGTTTCACGGAACACTCCGTCCTGATGCTGGGCGACAAGAAGTTCGGCAAGGACACCGAGACCTTGAGGTCTACCCTCGAGATTCCCAAGGACTCTTGCATCGACTTCGTTGAATCGGTAAGTTTCAATAATTCTGAATTTTTAAAATCGTGAATCGTGAATACTAAAGGCACATAATGTAAATTAGAAAGGGTCCCACACAGTTTTATATGAGTAAGAGTTTAACGCATTATCACAAATTAGAGCATTATTGTTAACACTTTGGACGCCTTCTTTGTCTTGGGGTGACCAGTGACCCCGTGTCATATTTTCTATTGTGGTTAGTTTCTCTAAGAGCTGTGTGCCCCGCCACCGCCACTTGTTATTTTTAGCAATTCTGTGGACTATATCGGTTACTTTGGTTTTCCTGTGGATTTCCTCATTTCTGATTCGATCACGCAGGGAAATTGAGCATAGCACGCTCCATTGCCCTTTATGTGATCTTGAGCCTTCTTATGAGGACTTCTGTCTTGAGACACTGTGGTGTTTCGGAAGTGAGAATATCCCATTTTTAACAACATTTAATCATATCTTGGGGTGATCATTGATCAAGTGGTATATTTAACCTATTCTTCAGTGACCCTGTGGTATATTTTCTATCATGTACAGCCATTTAATCTTCTTTCCCTCCCCAGACGGGCGGCTTCGTGTTCTCCGCGAACAACTACCAGGCGCTGGACGCGGGCAGCCAGAAGCAGTTCGTGCAATCGGCCGCGGGCGCCATCACGGCGCGCATGACACGTGACGCGCTCGCGCAGGAGTGCACGTGCGCGTACGCAGACCCCTTCCGCGCGCGCTCCGTGTGCGTCAACAAGGACAGGAAGGAGGCTGTGAGTACACTGCTACATACCTTTTTTCGTCGCGAAAATACAACTAGGGAACGCAAATCACGCGAGATTGGGTCTCAAAGCAAGATCCCGCGAGTTTATGAATAACAGTACTGCGTGATCTCGCCAATTTCGAGATCGTTCTCACGAGATCTCGCGAGAACGAGATTACAACCCGGTCGAGTTAACTGTGCACCTGGCAGCCGTGACGTTACGTCGACGCTCTGGTACGGACGGGGCGAATGGGGAAGGGCATTTACCAGAATGGGAGAGTTGCATTCCAGTAGCTCGACTGGGTTGTAGTGCTAGTGTAACTAGTAGCTATGTGGTGTTTTTTACCAAAAAACAAGGCCCTGCTCACTGTAAAACCCCATAGGGCGGTATAATTGCAAGTGATTAATCCTGTATAAAAACTGCAATTTACATTCAGAAACAAAACTATTACACAAAACAATCAAGTTGAAGATCCTGCTCAAAATTTGTGGCAGAAACTTACTGGAATGTGTTTCTTTGTTACAGGCCAGCAGACGAAAGTAGACCACCAGCTCAGACCAACGATCTGTGATCCACATCGTGCCATAGACGAGTAGCCTAGTTGCCAAAGTGTTTAGAATAAAGAGTCACTAATTTCAATCTTTCAAACTATTCATTTTAATTGATCAAGATTGACACAGTTATCGTTATTGTGAAATTTTAAAGATTTAGATCTCTTCGTTGTTTTTATTGCTCTTATTGTTTAGTGACTTTCTATTTTACATGTAAAATAATATTTAAGACCAAAATGTAGATTACACTAATGCAAACGATACACAAACTTTCCGGGACGCGTGTGTATCGCTTGCATCTCAATCATTTAAATTCGTACCATTGCAAACATTGTTGTTAACACTATTTATGTAATGCCGGATCCATCGTAAGGTATTAAGTAATCGATTTTGTATTAGAATAAAAATATGTTATTAATTTTGTGTTTTACTTTATCAATCCTACACTTCGTTGATTCTTTTAACATTTTGTTTACTTTATAAATAAATCAGCGGGTTTTAAACTTTTATGTTAACATTGGTTTCTAACACGAGTGGACTCCTACAAGGCACTATTTTGAGACCACATTACTTCAATGACAAAAAGTAACCCTAATTTAAAATTTGAGCACACTTCCTTTACCGAGTGCCAAAAACCTTAAAACATTAATTAAAAAGAACATACAAATTAATATCAAAATAAAATTTATTTAAAATATGAATAATCCTCAATCACTTTGGTTTATCACACGTCACAATAAATTCATATAAAAATATATTTTTTCATGGCACTATCAGACCTTTAAAAATACTTACATCTTATTGTATTTACGATATTACAAATTCGTTTAATGCTATTTATTACGGCATTAAGTATTGTACCTATTACTAGTAGATTACTAATCACTAGTAGTAGTTCTTCCGCACCCATCTCATGCGCGGCCCGCCGCGTTGCGACTCGATCTTGACTGAGGCGCTGGCTGCAGCTTTTACTACTTCTTGGACCTGTAAAATTAATATTTTAGCAATATTTCTAAGGAATACATCACAAAACGTTTAACAAATCGAAGATAAGGCTCTTTTTAGTGGCTTAGATGCAAATCTATGGACCCGTCTCGCTCCGTGTGAAACGGAGACATCCCGCTTAGTAGTATACGTGTTTTATTAACATTCACAGGAATCCCGGTTGTCCCGCAAAAAACCGATCCGATCTTTGAATTTAAAACATGTTCACACGACAGTCCAGTTTTGCGGGATCCTACATTCCATAAAACTGGATTGCCGTGGGAACGAGCTGTAAGAGCCCTTACACTTGCGACTCTAGAACATAAACGTTAATAAAAAATAACTTACACTTAACATAAGATTCTGCGCGTTTCCAACCAACATTATCATGTCTTCTTGGTCTTCTTTCAAATCTGTCAATAAAAAAAAAACAATTAAATATACCGGACACAACATTTTTGTCTAATTAAATAAACTATTTAGCGCCATCTATATACATAATAAGAAACTATTTGTAAGGCGCCATCTATGGTTCTTCTTCTTCTTCAAACTCCTATAAACTTCGAGACAAGCTAGTTTATACATTAAACTATAGATGGCGCTACATCTACGCGTGCTGGTTTATCGATGCGGTCCGCCGCCATTGTAACTATTGCACTGTACCACCTACCTACATACAGAGTGATTTTTGTATCAGTATCCAAATTTTCAGGATCGACTCAGAATCAGTAACTTAATTGATTTACGTAAAGAAAACAAAACTTTTTTCTCCATATTTAATTCATCCGCTGTGCGTGGTTTCCAAATTGACTCACGTGGAAAATTTGCTTCGTTCATGGAAAAATACGTACACACAGTTAACTGCAAAACACAATTAAAAATAATTACGATAAAGTTGTATTGTCAAAATGTTCTAACGAGCTTATTAAAAAAATTTGGATACTGATAACAAAGTCACCCTGTATAAGTCTACGAGTTAAAAAACATAGTCTTAAAAATATTGAAGTATCATACCTTGATGTCCAAGCGACGATCCTTTGACTGTAGCCAACATTTTCAGTTGGCCACTGATGGTAGGGATTCTCTCGCAGACTTGAAGAAGATTCTGAGGTAACACAAAATTACAATTACAATTTGATTCAAAACTAAGTAAATTATTTCTTTAAAATTGTCACGATATTATTATAACGGCCACGATTTAAACATCACAGATTCGAAAAATAATAAATGTAGGTACAGTCGACAAAAAATAGACTACAACAGACTGTTTTCATTACAAATCATTCTTATTTGCATTACTAAAATTGCCACGTACTGTTTGCGTTTGAATTTTCGAATTTGTTCATCTGGCTGTATTTAGGATGTCGAACCATTGAGAAGGAGTTACAGTTAAGATAATAGATTTCTGGAAATATACTTACAGTTTTTATCCTAACGTCCGTGCACTCGTTTGCGAGTTTTCTCGCCAGCTCCGCTACCTCGTGGGATTCCATCACGATCGCTTTAGACGTTGAGAGCACTTCACGTTTCCTGTCTGTAAAACGAAATCACATTTCAGAAGCAATAGTAAGTAAACTTATCATAAATAAGTGCAGACATAATGCAAGTCTTACTAAACATAGATATTAGCATAGCTGGGCATTAACTCGTTAATCCGTTAATCGTTAATTAACGAAGTTAACATTTCTATTAACGGATTAACTTTTAAGTTAACTTTAAAAAATGTTAACGGACTCGTTAACTTCCGTTAAATTATCCTAAGTCCGTTAATCCGTTAATCCAGTACATACTATTTACCAAAAGCACGCTGAAAATCTCTAGAAAAACGCGTTCTGACAAGTACGTTCGGGCTTCCAGAACTTCCTGAACCCAAGAAAAACAATTTTTGTAACCAGATCACTAACGACACTTGTTAGTATGTGTGGACAACTTGCAACTGAATTTAAGACCAGTTTTCCTCAACCGATTGAGCTGAAATTTGGTATACTTATGTAAGTACGATGACAATGCAATGTTATGGTACCATTGAGCTGGTCTAATGATGGAGTCATGAGGTGGCCATAGGAACTCCTAAATGAAACGGCGCCATCGCATCGAATTTGGGGTCGTTGGATTTGTCTTTTCAAGCACTTTAGTACTAGATGATGGAGTCAGCAGGTGGCCATAGGAATTCCTAAACGAAAGGGTGGAAACTTATCGAGTTTGGGTTTGCTGGATTTGTCTTTTCAACTTCGAAAACTTTTTTAAAAACAAGCTTTTATTCTGAAATTCAGTTTAACTAAAACGAAAAAAATTATTGTACTTATGCAAGGTTCAAATAATTTCGAAAGCTTGTAGCTCAAACAAAAAAACCAGCCAAGTGCGTGTCGGACTCACGCACAAAGGGTTCCGTACCATTGATTTATGAAATTAAAATCATTATTTTTTATTTAAGTTATTAGTGTGAAAGATTACGCGGTAATATATTGTGTACGGTATGTACTTTCTTTATATATTATTTGTGATTGTTACTTGTTGTGTATGCCTAATAATAAATAAATAAATAAGCGGTTTACGATTTACGAGGTATTAAAAAAAAATTACTTACTAGATCTCGTTCAAAACAATTTTCGTTGGTAGTTTTTATAGTAATGTACATCATATGTTTTTTTTTAGATTTTTCATTATCTTATTTTAGAAGTTAGAGGGGGGGGGGGCAACTTTTTTCCACTTTGGAAGCGTCTGTCACGCAAACTATTCGGTTTAAAAAAAAGTATTTTAGAAACCTCGATATCATTTTTGAAGACCTATCCATAGATACCCCACACATATGTGTTTAATGAAAAAAAATTTTTTTGAGTTTTAGTTCTAAGTATGGGGAGCCCCCAATATTTATTATTATTTTTGCATCAAAATCTTAATGCGGTTCACAGAATACATCTACTTACCAAGTTTCAACAGTATAGCTCTTATTGTTTCGGAAAAAAATGGCTGTGACATACGGACGCACAGAAAGACAGACATGACGAATCTATAAGGGTTCCGTTTTTTGCCATTTGGCTACGGAACCCTAAAAGTTATTTTTATGAAAGATTACGCGGTAATAAGCGGTTTACGATTTACGAGGTATTAAAAAAAACTACTTACTAGATCTCGTTCAAAACAATTTTCTTTGGTGTAGTTTTTATAGGTTACTATAAAACGTTAAACGTTTACGTTACGTACGTACGTACTGTACGTTAGTTTAGTACATCATATGTTTTTTTTTAGATTTTTCATTTTCTTATTTTAGAAGTTAGAGGGGGGGGGCAACTTTTTTCCACTTTGGAAGCGTCTGTCACGCAAACTATTCGATTTAGAAAAAAAATATATTAGAAAATATAATTTTTGAAGACCTATCCATAGTACCCGTATGTTAAAAATTTTTGAGTTCAATTCTAACTTCTAAGTATATGGGAGCCCCCAATATTTATTATATTTTTTTTATTTTTGCATCAAAATCTTAATGCGGTTCACAGAATACATCTAGTACCTACCTACCAAGTTTCAACAGTATACTTAGCTCTTATAGTTTCGGAAAAAAATGGCTGTGACATACAGACGGACAGACAGACATGACGAATCTATAAGGATTCCGTTTTTTGCCATTTGGCTACGGAACCCTAAAAAAGAGGAATAAATTCCATGCGCGATACAAGCTTTCGAAATTATTTGAACCTTGCATACAATTATTTTTTTCCTTTTAGTATCATGTGTTAACGGATTAACGATTAACGTTAACTTGCGTTAAATCTTGTGAAATGTAACGTTTTAACGATTAACGAAGTTAATTTTTTTATTAACGTTTTAACGATTAACGAAGTTAACTATTTGATTAACGGTGCCCAGCTATGGATATTAGTAAAGTACAACGTAATTTATGGGCGATGTTGGGACCGTTTACTAAAGAATCAAAAGGCATATCGATTGAATCATTAAGAAACAATGAACATCCAAATTAATGAAACTTACAACCTGACCAGGAACATAAAAACCCTGGCATAGAGGCGCGTCAATTGCATTTGATAGTGCAACACTGAGTACAGTCGTACCTGTTTTAAATTAATAGGCTAACTTTATGTATCAGGATTCAGGATTACGGGCTAATTTGATATTTTCATAAATTAACGAAAAAATATTATTATAGGTAACCTGGTTTAAATAAATTAAATGAAAACATCAATCGAGCTAGTAGGATTTATTTTATTATTCATCAATAATCAAATTCAGAACTTGAATATTCAACTGCAATGAACGCTTAAAACTCGGTACTTCTTTCCCAATTCCATAAAATTAAACACTTAGAAAGCATTGAGTTATAATGTACTACGTACTAGAGAAGACATGTCAACTAGACTGTTTCTGGCACGCAAACAGGTCCATGGACCGAAATTCAATTAGTATGTGCTCAGCGGTTGCTGTGACAACACGCTTGAGTGCAGTTTTGTTTTTTGAAATATGCCATCCTATAGATGAAAATACTGTTCAAATAACTCCAGATACATATTAAGTAAAAATCAAGGAATGACTTTTAACCATTAAGTTGTACATTTATGCACTTTAAAACACTAATTTAATTTTAATTTGTTAATTACAAGGCGTCACCGCGGCGGCAGCCATTTTACGAAAATTTCAAAGAATAAAAATCGCAGACTTGACACTGACGCATAAATGAGTATACGAAAGGAAGGTTAAATACAGCAATAAAAAGATTTTTTTAAAGATTTTTATCACTTTGTATTGCACAAATTACTAATAGTCCCGTCCAGCCCCTTGTGTTAAGCTAAATAAGCTTGGGTTACGAGTGGGCTCACACAATAGTCGTGCGGCATCATGGATCAAACTTGTTTGAATCTCACTGCTGTTGTTCGTATGGGACTGGTTAGTTAGTAAATCACCCTAATTATTGACACCTAGCTCACGAGATAGGCTAAAATTATAATAATTGTACAGTGTGTCTGGTCACCAGTGTCCGACCCGTTAGGGCGCAGTAATATGATCAATTTAATCGACAAATCCAGTATTAAAAAATTACAGCTATTTTAATTTTTTTAGTTTCTGAGTCCGCATGGATTCATTTATTTACCAAATCTACCGATGTACAGGACCTATGAGTATAAAAGTGATTCGTTCGACAGCTGAAAAAGTAAGCAATACGTTGTCATCAAAAGCTTCCATTTAAATTTCTTAGAAACACTTGAACGTAAAAAAAATGATGCTTCTTTTTAGATTTTTCAATGTTACAAAAAACTAGAAAGTTTTACATTTTTAGATGCACTAAGTCATTACCTAAAAACTGTTATACCTTGGCTTTAAATCAACTAGTCTAGGTGCTAGCTACACAGGAGATGCAGCGGTGAAAAGGAGAGGTGGGAATAGTCCGGTACCTTCTACCTCACAGCTATTATACGTGTACTCAACCACTGAGATAGTTAACAATAGAGACAATAAAATAACTGAAAGTTTCTGACTTTCAGTTATTTTATTGGTTCTGGAATGAAGGCGTGGGTCATCCCTAGCTTTGTTCCTACCGTGACGAGTGGGAATTTTTCTAAAATCCCAAGATGGACTGACTGAAGATAGCAGGAAGACGCTGGGTGCAGGCCACTATCAACTGGGCGATGTGGAAATCATTAGAGGAGGCCTTTGTTCAGCAGTGGACGTCCAGTAGCTAAAATGAGGATGACGATGTTTCCTTACAGTATCCAATTCAATAGGCAGAAACTAAACGTAAACGAAGTGTCGCCTCTGTAATGGTATCATTATCTATAACTCATAATATTTCGTGCGATGTTGGATGACAGTTTTAAACTAGAGATGGGTAATTTTTTTATCGAATTAGAAAATACCAGTTAACGATTCTCATGGCGATTATCGATTACATTAGATTTTAATCGGGAAGAAAAATAATTAATGGCTTAAGCATCAGTATGAAGCCCATACGCACTTGTAGCACAAGTAACACGATTAGCCTCAGTCCCCTCACTTGTGAATTCGGAATCGCCAGTTGTAATTTTAAAATCGCATCACAGAGTGAAGTAACTAACACCAAAAAACGGCAGAGCGAAGTGATTTCGAATGTTTCAACTGCTACGTTTTGTCACTTGTCTAGGAGGGCTAATTTTAGTCTAAGGGAGGGGAGCTTAGATTACATTACAGGAAACGCACAATATAATAAAAGAAAATAATGTAAGTAGCTGAACCTTTTTGCTATTGAGAACCATGAAAATTTAACACAATTTAGCCGATTTGTTTATTTTCACAATCGATTCACAATGTCTATGATGAGGCGACCGCAGGAACGTCACTATTCGTGCAATCCTATCAATGAAGTACGACATTTTCTGGTGCAGATTTTATAGCCATAAATTATGAAACTTGATAGTCATGGATTTGACTGACAGCTGTCCGTCAAATTCCCGCCCCGCACCCCGCACTGTACATATTTTGTTCGCGATGTCTGTTCTATACGTAGTAATATTACTTCAATGTTAGAAAGTGACAAACAACTTTAAAATAGGTAGTTGAAACAAACAACAGCTAATTTTCATAGTGGACTGTACTATAAGATAAACATGTCAGTCAATTTGACACCCTTGTCGGAAAATTATTCAATGAAAATATTGTCCGAACCCTTAGTATTTATCTTCGACAAATACTTTAACACATTGTGAACCACTTTTCTTTCACGACTATAAAAAGATTTTAGCAATTTAATTCACAAAATCAATTGCGTGCATTTAAAATAATGTTGTTTACACTTTGACAGCAATAGACTGACATGCAAGGTGACATGTCAATGAAGTTTTTAGTTACTGTTGCCATTAAAATAAATTAGTACCATTAGTTTTCCGCAACATGGCGAGGGTTTTTATGTTCCTGGTCGGGCTATATACATACAATACGAGGGTGGTCTGAAAAGTTTCCGACCTAACATAGATACAAGATTTTTTTTCTTAAAATTTATTTTTATTTTTCTACGTAGTCTCATCTACAGTAATTAGTCATCGCCAAAACTCGGATTTATTGCGCCTAAACTGCGCCAACAGAGCATTGGAAATGTTCATTCGAACACGTCGTTGGTCTGACGTTAGCAAACGCGGCACCCAACGCGCGGACAGCTTTCTCATGCCTAAATCTTGATTTAATATGTGACAAACACGTTCTTTGGACATTTTCATTGCCTCTGCTATCTCTCTCACTTTAATTCGGCGGTCGTCTAACACCATTTGGTGAACTTTAGCGATGTTATCGTCAGTAGTTACAGTTTTTGGACGTCCCGAACGTTCATCATCTCCCAAGCTCTTACGGCCACGTTTAAATTCGGCTGCCCAAAATTTTACTGTGGTAAATGACGGTGAAGAGTCCCCGTACACAGAATCTAACTCATCTTTGATTTGCGTAGGGGTATTCCCTTTCAAAAACAAATATTTTATGACAGCTCGATACTCGATTTTTTCCATTTTCACAAAAATACTCACATCGACTCACTCAAACGACTTTCAAATAAAAACCGCGCGTCAAAAATGGCTGAAATTTTGAAGTGTTGCTGTCAAAAGATGCACAATTACATTCCCTGACTTTAATTGATGTGTGCTGCCATCTTCACGTTGAGGTCGGAAACTTTTCAGACCACCCTCGTATATCGAAAAACTGATTGAAACACTGGCTGAAAACATTAAATTTTCCGATAGATCCAGTTAATTCTGTAATTTAATATTGGTACCGTTGGATAGAGCTTGTGAAGCACTATCAGGATTAGTAACCATTTTTTCGATATCTTGTACAGTTTAGAAATAATCGAATGAGATCACTTATCGTTTCCACCCTGTATGTCAAAGCAAGTAGAAGCTTACCGGTGTTCATGTAATCAGAGAGCTTGGCCATGAGCACGGCCATGCGCTTGGCCACGGCCACGATGTCGTTGTCGCGCGCCGACCAGCCGCGCACCGCCGAGTGCAAGTCGCGAGCCGCCGCCTGGGGAAGAACATCTAGTCAGCGCCAATATACCCGGCAATTTGCAAGAAAAGTGTAACAAAGAAAATATGTTTTATAGGTTTTCAACCTAATTGTAACTTCATTGAAGTTCAAAATATAGTGGCATCAATTCTGCAACTACGCGGTCATAACAGCGTTTACCTGGTAACAGGTTCATCCAGTGTCTAAGTAGCTCGGAAGAACAGTCGCCCGGCAAGCGAAAGGTACAATTCCCGCCTTAGGCAGTTCGATTTTTTTCAAGTTGTTTATTTAAAATTTAATTTATTTAAAACTTAATGTGACTCAAACTGATCCAAACTGTAAAAGGTGAACTCTCCACTTTGCAATCCATCAGATTTAACAAAAAAACTAAAGACAAACAGTCTATCTTATCATTTACTTGCCAAAAATGCCAGTTTATATTGTTTAACTTACGAATATAGGCTGATCCGCTCCTTGCTGTTTGTTGAAGATCATTTCACCTCCTAAAACGGATTCCACTTCGCCTGTCGTACGTAGAATCTGTTTAAAAGAGAACAGGAAATTATTACCATGATAAACTACAGCTCTGGATATCTTCAGTTGCCAATGACACAATGTAAGATGCAGAATATGCTTTACTTTTACTTTTTTCACAGAACCCTATTAATCGAAGATACCTTTTGGAAAAACAATTGCAATAATGTATTTACAAATATTAAATAACCAAATAAATATCTAAAACTCATTAGATGAAAACAGAATAATCTACATCGACGATGTTATAGTGAAATCATGATATTATAGTGATCATACCTCAGCAGTAGTAACTTTCCAATCTGGAACGCGGCTAGCGCGCGCGTTTGGAGGCGGTACCGTCGCTTTTAACTTTTCTTTGGCTTCTTTCAGTAACTTCTGTAGTTCAGGGTCTTTCCGGACGTCGTTGGACGACATACTGACGTTGATGACCCGGTTGGCTAACCTGTTTGAAAACGATTTATTATAGTATTCCGAGACTTGATTATAAAGTTAAACGATTAATTATTGTATTAGAAATGAATTCGAAAGAGTTTTCGTAGTGATTTACGATAAGGCTGGCTAGAAAAAAAGGCAGTATATATATTGGAAAATTTGGACATGAGTTCTAAACACTTATAGTCAGGCTCTATGGCTATATAAACACATACGAATAGCGAAAATGACAGTAATAAATACTACGAACTTAGTTATAGCTGTAGAAGCATAGGCACACTTTTGTGGGTCGTCCTCCTGGGCAGTGTCCTCTCGCAACCGCTGCATAGTCTCTCCTGAAAATCATATAACTTATTGAATGCTTTAATGACCAGACCTTACGTTGTTTACTAGAGGATACATAGATGCACTTTATTGCACACCACACAAAACTTACAAATGAAAGAAATGATTTTTTTTATCTATCTAATGGTCACGCGTGAATTTCAATACTTCCTGTTTTCTTTAACCATCGAAAAGGGGTTTACAAAATGCACTAAATTGAAAAATCAAAAGGCTCAGAAGTTTTCAATCTACAAATTAGAAGTGGAATTGTGTAAAGCAATTGTAATCATTTGACAGTTCATAACGTATGATAAAGTCAGTTAAACAAAGCGTTTGACAGAATAATCGTACGTTATAAACTGTCAAATGATTACTATTGCTTTACACAATTCCACTTCTGAAAACGAAAGGATTATAAGCAAATTACTTTACCTGCAGTCTGTACGAAGTCCATAGGATCCACGGCCTGGTCGCACAAATTCCGCATGTTGGCCAAAGACTCCGCGTACTCAGCTAACAGCTTTTGGTAGTGCTCTATGGCCGCCTGCAACAAAATCAATAAATTGTAATTATGTTTATCACGCATAGGATAATATCACACAGTTATTTTTAACTTAGATATTTATGTTATTGATTTATATCACATATTTTACCTTGTCATCTGGAGACATAACCCTCTGTTGCGCAGCTTTGACCAGCATTGGAGCGAGCAGTTCCGTCTGAAATAATTAAAATTATTAATTAAATACTAGGGGACAGGTATTCTTATATCTATGTATTTTAAATTATCAAAGGTAAGGCGGAGGAAAATGCCGAAAGGCATTAAGCATTATGTACAATGTTTTATGTGCATTTAAGTTTAAATAAGGCGTCGATCTTCATAAATAACGGTGGAATATACTCGTATATAGCCAGCGATATACGAAGGTTTCGTGTACTTATTTTAATGTGTATACTATGTATAATTTATATTACAATTTCACAAGGCACCACCACCACAGTGTATAACTTTATGTATGGAAGACAGGAAAAGCTAGCCTAGGATACGTTAGTGGAAATTTTGTCATTAAATAAAATATTCTATTAGTATCTGACCTGGTTCTGGGGTAGAAACCGCGTGCCAGAAACCGCAGCGTGAGACGTCTACCCACGAGGTGGACCGACGACACAAAGGTAGCAATAAGGCGCTGGATGCAGGCCGCTACCAACCAGTCAGCATGGAAAGCATTGGGGGAGGCCTACGAGTATGTTCAGCAGTGGACGTCCTGTGGCTGAAATGATGATGATGATGATGAGGATCTGACCTGGTCGCTGCACTGGATCAGGTCCTCAGCTCGCTGCGAGCCATCACTCCCGGCGCCGACCACCAGTCGCGCCGTCCTGGCCACGGTAGCTCTGCACGGTATGTCCAAGATCCTGGATATATTTCTCTACTGGTGGACCCTGCTAGTATCTGACCTGGTCGCTGCATTGGATCAGGTCCTCAACTCGCTGCGAGCCAGCACCAGTCGCGCCGTTCTGGCCACGGTAGCTCTGCTCTCCTGCGCTCCAGGATCCTGGAAGCAGGATCCTTGCTATCCTGCACTCCTGGTGGATCCTGTTAGTATCTGACCTGATCGCTGCATTGGATCAGGTCCTCAGCCCGCTGCGGGCCTTCACTATCAGCACCGACCACCAGTCGCGCCGTCCTGGCCACGGTAGCTCTGTTCTCCTGCGCTCCAGGATCCTGGACGTAGGAACTCTATACCTTACGCTCTTGAAGGACCCTACAAGCATCTGACCTGGTCACTGCATTGGAGCTGGTCTTCAGCTCGCTGCGGGCCACCACTGAGAGGCCGTCCTGGCCACGGTAGCTTTGCTCTAATGCGCTCCAGGATCCTGGACGTAGGAGCTCTATATCTTACGCTTCTAAAGGACCCTGCTAGTATCTGACCTGGTCGCTGCATTGGATCAGGTCTTCAGCTCGCTGCGAGCCATCACTCCCGGCGCCAAACACCAGTAGGTCCAGGATCCTGGACGTAGGAACTCTATATCTTACGCTCCTGAAGGACCTTGCTAGTATCTGACCTGGTCGCTGCATTGGATCAGGTCTTCAGCTCGCTGCGAGCCAGCACCAGTCCTGGCCGTGGTAGCTCTGCTCTCCTGCGCTCCAGGATCCTGGACGCAGGATCCTTGCTATCCTGCACTCTTGGTGGATCCTATTAGTATCTGACCTGGTCGCTGCACTGGATCAGGTCCTCAGCCCGCTGCGGGCCGCCGCTGCCGGCGCCGGCCGCGATACGCGCGGTCTTGGAGACGCGCGCCAGGTGAGCCAGTAGTTCGGCTATCTTGCGCTCTAGAAGGACCCTGCTAGTGTCTGACCTGGTCGCTAGATCTTCACTGGTTGGGTTTCATTGAAGGTTAAGCTGCAGATCCTGGCTACACAGGAGTTGCAGTCCTTCAGTGTGGTGGGATACACTGCACTGGATATGGTCCTCGGCTCGCTGCGGACCACTGCTCTCCTGCGCTGCAGAAGGACCTTGCCAGTAACTAACCTGGTCACCGCATTGGAGCAGATTCTCGGCGCCATTCTTTGACATGGGAGATTTTACTATCCTACGCTCCTGGACCCTGGACGCAGGAGCTCAGTGTCCTGCACTCCTGAAGGTCCCTGCTAGTATCTGACCTGGTCGCTGCATTGAATCAGGTCCTCGGCTCGCTGCGAGCCAGCACCAGTCGCGCCGTCGTAGCTCTGTTCTGTTCTCCTGCGCTCCAGGATCCTGGACGCAGGATCCCTGCTATCTTGCATTCCTGAAGGACCCTGTTAGTATCTGACCTGATCGCTGCATTGGATCAGGTCCTCAGCTCGCTGCGAGCCATCACTCCCGGCGCCAACCACCAGTAGGTCCAGGATCCTGGAGAGCAGGAGCTCTGCTATCTTTCTCTCCTGGTGGATCCTGTTAGTATCTGACCTGGTCGCTGCATTGGATCAGGTCCTCGGCTCGCTGCGAGCCAGCACCAGTCCTGGCCGAGGTAGCTCTGTTCTACAGGATCCCTGCTATCCTACACTCCTGGAGGACCCTGTTAGTATCTGACCTGGTCGCTGCACTGGATCAGGTCTTCAGCCCGCTGCGGGCCTTCACTCCCAGCACCGACCACCAGTCGCGCCGTCCTGCCCACGGTAGCTCTGCTCTCCTGCGCTCCAGGATCCTGGACGCAGGATCCTTGCTATCCTGCACTCCTGGAGGACCCTGTTAGTATCTGACCTGGTCGCTGCACTGGATCAGGTCTTCAGCTCGCTGCGAGCCATCACTCCCGGCGCCAACCACCAGTTGGTCCAGGATCCTGGAGAGCAGGAGCTCTGCTATCTTTCTCTCCTGGTGGACCCTGCTAGTATCTGACCTGGTCGCTGCATTGAATAAGGTCCTCGGCTCGCTGCGAGCCAGCACCAGTCCTGGCCGTGGTAGCTCTGCTGCACTCTTGAAGGACCCTGTTAGTATCTGACCTGGTCGCTGCATTGGATCAGGTCTTCAGCCCGCTGCGAGCCAACACCAGTCGCGCCGTCCTGGCCATGGTAGCTCTGTTCTCCTGCGCTCCAGGATCCTGGACGTAGGAACTCTATATCTTACGCTCTTGAAAGACCCTGCTGGTACCTGACCTGGTCGCTGCACTGGATCAGGTCCTCAGCTCGCTGCGAGCCATTACTCCCGGCGCCAACCACCAGTAGGTCCAGGATCCTGGAGAGCAGGAGCTCTGCTATCTTTCTCTCCTGGTGGATCCTGCTAGTATCTGACCTGGTCGCTAAACCTTCACTGGTTGGGTTTAATTGAAGGCCAAGCTGCAGATCCTGACTACACAGGAGTTGCAGTGGGTCAGTGTGGTGGGATACACTGCACTGGATATGGTCCTCGGCTCGCTACTGAGCTCTGCTGTTGCGCTGCAGAAGGACCTTGCTAGTAACTGACCTGGTCACCGCATTGGAGCAGATTCTCGGCGCCATTCTTTGACACAGGAGATATTACTATCCTGCGCTCCAGGACCCTGGAAGCAAGAGCTCAGTCATCAGCGCTACTACCTTGCTAGTAACTGACCTGGTCCTTAGGAGCAGATCCTCGGCGCCATTCTTTGACACGGGAGCTATTACTATCCTTCGCTCCTGAACCTTCAACGCAGGAGACTGAGCTCCTGCGGTACAACAGGCGAGTTTAATTCCATGTGGCATTCTCTTCCAGCTAACCAGAAAATTAGGCAAAACAGGTATCCTGTACTCAAGGATGACCTTGTTAGCATCTGACCTGGTCGCTGCATTGAATCAGGTCCTCGGCTCGCTGCAAGCCATCACTCCCGGCACCGACCACCAGTAGGTCCAGGATCCTGGAGAGCAGAAGCTCTGCTATCTTTCTCTCCTGGTGGACCCTGCTAGTATCTGACCTGGTCGCTGCATTGGATCAGGTCTTCAGCTCGCTGCGAGCCATCACTCCCGTCGCCGACCACCAGTCGTGCCGTCCCGGCCACGGTAGCTCTGCACGGTAGGTCCAAGATCCTGGATATATTTCTCTCCTGGTGGACCCTGCTAGTATCTGACCTGGTCGCTGCATTGGATCAGGTCTTCAGCTCGCTGCGAGCCAGCACCAGTCCTGGCCGTGGTAGCTCTGTTCTCCTGCGCTCCAGGATCCTGGACGCAGGATCCTTGCTATCCTGCACTCCTGGAGGACCCTGCTGGTATCTGACCTGGTCGCTGCACTGGATCAGGTCCTCAGCCCGCTGCGAGCCATTACTCCCGGCGCCGACCACCAGTAGGTCCAGGATCCTGGAGAGCAGGAACCCTGCTATCCTGCACTCTTGAAGGACTCTGCTAGTATCTGACTTGGTCACTGCATTGGATCAGGTCTTCAGCTCGCTGCGAGCCAGCACCAGTCCTGGCCGTGGTAGCTCTGTTCTCCTCCGCTCCAGGATCCTGGACGTAGGAACTCTATATCTTACGCTCCTGAAAGACCCTGCTGGTATCTGACCTGGTCGCTGCATTGGATCAGGTCTTCAGCTCGCTGCGAGCCAGCACCAGTCGCGCCGTCCTGGCCACGGTAGCTCAGCTCTCCCGCGTTCCAGGATTCTGGACGCAGGATCCTTGCTATCCTGCACTCCTGGAGGACCCTATTAGTATCTGACCTGGTCGCTGCACTGGATCAGGTCCTCAGCCCGCTGCGAGCCATTACTCCCGGCGCCAACCACCAGTAGGTCCAGGATCCTGGAGAGCAGGAGCTCTGCTATCTTTCTCTCCTGGTGGACCCTATTAGTATCTGACCTGGTCGCTGCACTGGATCAGGTCTTCAGCTCGCTGCGAGCCAGCACCAGTCGCGCCGTCCGGGCCGTGGTAGCTCTGTTCTCCTGCACTCCAGGATCCTGGAAGCAGGATCCTTGCTATCCTGCACTCCTGGAGGATCCTATTAGTATCTGACCTGGTCGCTGCATTGGATCAGGTCTTCAGCCCGCTGCGGGCCGCCGCTGCCGGCGCCGGCCGCCAGTCGCGCCGTCCTGGCCACGGTAGCTCAGCTCTCCTGCGCTCCAGGATCCTGGACGCAGGATCCCTGCTATCCTGCACTCCAGGGGGACCCTATTAGTATCTGACCTGGTCGCTGCATTGGATCAGGTCCTCAGCCCGCTGCGGGCCGCCGCTGCCGGCGCCGGCCGCCAGTCGCGCCGTCCTGGCCACGGTAGCTCAGCTCTCCTGCGCTCCAGGATCCTGGACGCAAGGTTCCTGTTATTCTGCACTCAAGGATGACCTTGTTAATATCTGACCTGGTCGCTGCATTGGAGCTGGTCTTCAGCTCGTTGCGAGCCAGGATCCTGGACGCAGGATCCTTGCTATCCTGCACTCCTGGAGGACCCTGTTAGTATCTGACCTGGTCGCTGCATTGGATCAGGTCTTCAGCTCGCTGCGAGCCAGCACCAGTCGCGCCGTCCTGCCCACAGTAGCTCTGCTGTCCTGCGCTCCAGGATCCTGGACGTAGGAGCTCTATATCTTACGCTCTTGAAGGTCCCTGCTAGTATCTGACCTGGTCGCTGCATTGGATCAGGTCTTCAGCTCGCTGCGAGCCATCGCTCAAAGCACCGACCACCAGTCGCGCCGTCCTGGCCACGGTAGCTCTGCACGGTAGGTCCAAGATCCTGGATATATAGATAGCTCTGCTATCTTTCTCTCCTGGTGGACCCTATTAGTATCAGACCTGGTCGCTGCATTGGATCAGGTCTTCAGCCCGCTGCGGGCCAGCACCAGTCGCGCCGTCCTGGCCACGGTAGCTCTGCACGGTAGGTCCAAGATCCTGGATATATAGATAGCTCTGCTATCTTTCTCTCCTGGTGGACCCTATTAGTATCAGACCTGGTCGCTGCATTGGATCAGGTCTTCAGCCCGCTGCGGGCCAGCACCAGTCGCGCCGTCCTGGCCACGGTAGCTCTGCACGGTAGGTCCAAGATCCTGGATATATAGATAGCTCTGCTATCTTTCTCTCCTGGTGGACCCTATTAGTATCAGACCTGGTCGCTGCATTGGATCAGGTCTTCAGCCCGCTGCGGGCCAGCACCAGTCGCGCCGTCCTGGCCACGGTAGCTCTGCACGGTAGGTCCAAGATCCTGGATATATAGATAGCTCTGCTATCTTTCTCTCCTGGTGGACCCTATTAGTATCAGACCTGGTCGCTGCATTGGATCAGGTCTTCAGCCCGCTGCGGGCCAGCACCAGTCGCGCCGTCCTGGCCACGGTAGCTCTGTTCTCCTGCGCTCCAGGATCCTGGACGCAGGATCCCTGCTATCTTGCACACCACTAGGACCCTTCTAGTATCTGACCTGGTCGCTGCATTGGATCAGGTCTTCAGCTCGCTGCGAGCCAGCACCAGTCGCGCCGTTCGGGCCGTGGTAGCTCTGTTCTCCTGCGCTCCAGGATCCTGGACGCAGGATCCTTGCTATCCTGCACTCCTGGAGGATCCTATTAGTATCTGACCTGGTCGCTGCACTGGATCAGGTCCTCAGCTCGCTGCGAGCCATCACTCCCGTCGCCACGGTAGCTCTGCACGGTAGGTCCAAGATCCTGGATATATTTCTCTCCTGGTGGACCCTGTTAGTATCTGACCTGGTCGCTGCACTGGATCAGGTCCTCAGCCCGCTGCGGGCCGCCGCTGCCGGCGCCGGCCGCGATGCGAGCAGTCTTTGATACGCGCGCCAAGTGCGCTAGTAGTTCGGCTATTTTGCGCTCTAGGAGGAACTTGCGCTTGGTTTCATCTGGAGGAGAGACATACAGTTGGAATGGGAACAATTCAGTCTCACGAGACTGAATTTTCACGAAATTGAAATGGCTTTGGTGCAATCTAAGTTGCGGTAAACAAATTACGAATAATCTCGTTGAATACTCCAGCTAAGCTAAATATTCTTGTAGGAGTGGGTTCGCCACAATTGTTCAGTGGTTGACGAGAATCGTACTATCGACCATCAATGATGACACCTTTGGACTATTGTCATGTCAAACTTAGGTACTATAGACAGCTACGGCTACACATGACACCGCAGCTAAGCTATATCAGCAACTTAAATGACCTGATGAAGTTTTTTTAATAGAATAATTTAATAATAGTCTTGCCTAAAGCTAAGCTAGATATGCTGATAAATGGGTTCACCACAACAGTTCAGCCGCAACGGGGTTCAAAGTACCTTTAAATCGGCAGTCTGACACCATTGGTCTATTCGTCGTCGTCGTTTCAGCCAAATGACGTCCACTGCTGGCCAAAGGCCTCCTCCAATGTCAGTGATCTATAGTCGCCTTAATATTGTGTATTAAAAATCATAAAACTCATTATATTTTTGCAAAAAGGCTTTTATAAAGTACATTTACACGTCCCAGTATGAACCCTACCACTGCTTCGGGACAATGAGCCAGTGCTGAGAAGAAGCAGCGCAAGAAACTGAGTCACTATTGAGTCAAGGATTTACCTTTTTCGATTTCGGCGAGGATGTCCAAATCCGCGAGAGGCTCGTGTCCTTCCAGGAAGTCTTCGACAATTCTCGTGACCACGCCGCGCTCGATGCTCTTCTTCAATTCCTTGAGGCGCTCCATCAACGCACTGGAGGGTAGAAATGGAAATAAAAGTAGTTATAGGTAGTCTTTATGGTGTACTAACGTTAATTCGGGTAGTACTCTTAGCAAAAGAACTCACCAATCTATACTAATATTATAAATGCGAAAGTAACTCTCTGTCTGTCTCGCTTTCACGCCTAAACCACTGAACGGATCTTGATGAAATTTAGCATAGAGGTAGTTTGAGTCCCGGAAAAGGACATAGGATAGTTTTTATCCCGATTTTTGAAACAAAAAGCTAGTAATCAATATCTTTATCAAATTCTATGATCATATGAATAGGACCTTTGCAGAAATGTGCATAAATATAAGACTGAGATTTTAAATGTTTCTCGTGTAAGCTACTAAATAGTACTATAGATTTAGTGCTCAGTCAGTCAGTGCCTGAGGTATGGAAGCGGCACGTCAGGAGTGTTTTTGAGACGTCACACGTTAGCGAGACTTCAGACATGCTTCAGATCGGGCGCGGTTTGTATGTGAGCGCGCCAATACGTATGCGGCGCGCACGCACACACTGACAAAATTTAGCGGGGGGTTGCAGTGTGTGCGTGCGCGCCGCATATGTATTGGCGCGCTCACATACAAACCGCGCTCCGTGCGTTTCTATGAAGATGACCTACTCATTTGTATTTACTCTGTTAATACATACCGCGCCTTTTGATTGTCGTATTTCTTCGCGCAGTCAACCAACAGCGCCTTACTGTCTTGAGTGAGCTGTAACATTTCTTCCTTCTCGTTATCCTTGAGGTCTTCCGCCAACTGTAACATTTTATAAATGATTTTAATATCTTTCTTTCAATTTTTCGTCTTCTTTGTCCTAAATTTTCAAATGTTTTGTTTAATTTCCTAATTACTGCTAAGGACCAATTTCACGATCTACGCGTAAAGGTCATAGCAGACTTATCAACTCGGAAATGGATCAACTCCGTAACACCCTTTGCGAGGCGAGCTGTCATCGCCTTACCCGCGCTGTCAACCGCGAAGCGAGGCGTTTACGTTACGGTGCGGATAAGTGTGCGTTGCAATATGGAGTTTCATACAAAGACCGTCTCGAGTTGATACGGTTGCGATCCCTTTCCGGGTTGATAAGTGTGCTACGTCCTCAACACTATTTAGTAAGTAGCAAGAAGAATTTTAGCGTCAGTCTTGTCAGTGTCATAATTTCGTTACTATAGTTCCAATAATACTGAACTGTCCTATCCATGACATTGACAGCGGGGCGCCACCGTCAATACCGGATCGCTGGTTCCGATTTTTGCCATGTTGGAAACCTTATAGTTGAACGATGGTAGCGCCCCCCTGT
Source organism: Ostrinia nubilalis (assembly GCF_963855985.1). NCBI lineage: Eukaryota > Metazoa > Arthropoda > Insecta > Lepidoptera > Crambidae > Ostrinia > Ostrinia nubilalis. The sequence continues at coordinate 938,709 of NC_087112.1, forward strand.
CATTGAGTTTGGTGGTTCAGCGTGGGTTATCTATACTCGTGACTTTATGCAACGAGTAGCCTATTTGACACTACTCCGAGATGATGAACGAGATCCTAAGTATTTGATTTTGAAAGCCTTTTTTTAACTATGCAAAATTTTCAACTAACTAAAAATTAACGTAACGTTAAGCGTCACATACCTGTTCACCAATCTTGATGATGTTTTTGGAAGCCTCCTCGCCCGCAGTCTTGACGTCTGGCTTCACAGTTGGTCTCGCCAGCCACTTGTTCGCTAGGTCCAATCTAAAAGCAAGTTGTAATAATGCAATGTTTCTCTGTTACATTTTTTAATGTTGCTACGCAGCAGGTGGCAATCACCAGATCAACGCATCTTAAAACAGTTGTTGATGGATCCGGTGACCACTTAAACTTATAACCCCTTATTAATAAAAGTTACACCCTAGTTAAACTCTGGTTTAAATTATTATTTAGTATGGAAATGTCATTTTAATCCAGTGTTCATCCCGGGTGTCACGTTTTATTAATAAGGGGATAGATTGAAATGTTATACGTACTGTATTTGCACATAACTCTTTTTTGGTTGGTCCGCCTCCTGAAAAAAAAATCAACTTTGTAAGACAACGTTTTATTTTGCTCGTAACAAATGGTGTGAGAAAATGAACTTTATTGACGGCTAAGGAAAAGTACAGACTTCAGAGACAATGTGTAAAACTACTAGAAATAATCTAAACAAAACATTTACCTCGTCATCGGATTGCGACGATTCCAAGACTCCAGCGCGTTTGCCATTTTCTCTGTAAATGAGAATAAAAAAGTTTTTATAAACCTAATAGTAATATTAAATATGATTATCATTTAATTCAGTTTACTGTTTTATATTTTTCCGATTGTTAGACGGGATACATGTTTAAACCATCATAGGTTGATTGACTATCTGCAACTATGATGCTCAAAATCACGTAAAATAATGATCACAACGCGTCGTAACGTGTTACGTCATGACGTGCTATGCACAACACCTTACACCTTATTCAGAAACGATGATTGCTTAGGTGAAGGAACAACGCTTTGCGAAGTCGAACGTACAACGTTGAAAAGAGCTCTGTGAGTGGTTCGTGTGTGTCACTCCACCAATCAAGTACTGTCTATGAACAAGTCAAAGTCAAAAAATATTTATTTGTCTAGACTATTATATTATTATAGTACTTACAAGTCGTCAAATATTTTGCTCATAATCTTTTTACCCTACCAGAGGTGGAATTATGTAAAGCAATCGTATTCATTTCATCACGCTTTGTTTATCTGACTTTATCGTACGTTATGAACTGTCAAATGATTACGATTGCTTTACACAATTCCACCTCAGGTTTTTGGGACCCTGTGCATCCACGCGCACTGTGAGACCTCATAGTAATGATCGTAAATACGGTTGTTAGTCTTCTTGAGCCTTACTTGACGCTGTTGAAGAGAGCCTCAAACGCGTCCAGGACGGCTTTCCTGCTGGTGCCGAATGTCACCCACGTCATGGGGTCATCGTCCTCGCCGGCCCTCACTTCGCGGACCAGCGACACCATGTTGTTATTCAGGGTCCTACGGGGAAATGTACACATAAGATAATGTCAGAGTAAATACAAATGATTAGGTCATCTTCATAGAAACGCACCGAGCGCGGTTTGTATGTGAGCGCGCCAATACGTATGCGGCGCGCACGCACACACTGACAAAATTCGGCGCAACTCCCCGCTAATCCCCGCTAAACTTTGTCAGTGTGTGCGTGCGCGCCGCATACGTATTGGCGCGGTCACATACAAACCGCGCTCGGGCGTTTCTATGAAGATGACCTTACTCATTTGTATTTACTCAGATAATGTGAAGAGAGAAGCGAATTATGGCGACAAAATAGGATTGGTCCAACTACGGTATTAGTATACCTAAAGTTTAAAATTATACAGCGTGTGATAAATACGTACTCTGTTTTATCCGAAAAAGCGTTGCTTTGGTGCTGAAATACAGGTTTTTATATGGAACTATCACTATCTACGGCGTTTCTTAACACAAACTAAATCTCGGTCTGCGAGCACGTAGAATTTTGTCCAATGACCCCTAGCAACCCATCCTTATCGCTCGCGCGTAATTATATTGCTATCGCGACTGTGCGACGGGCGCCCGCAGTGAGTGTGCGAGCGCGACAGCAACATAATTACGCGCGAGTAATAAGGATGGGTAGCTTGGGGTCATTGGACAAAATTCTACGTGCTCACGGACCAGACTATAGTTTATGCTTAAGGAAATTCCAAACCCTGTACGTATGTCAATGCTGTAGATAATTAAATTTATAACTAATGACATTTTAGGTAGTCATGAGCTGGCTGGCGCCATGGTGACACTTTCAATCCACGGGGATTTTTGAATCCTTTTTCTCCCGCATTAGAAGTACCTGAATCTTGATTGATACCGATCGAAGTCTTATCCTATCTTATCTAATACCATCTTACCACAATTCCAGGTCTAAAGTATCCAAAATGGTTTCATCATCATCATAATTTCAGGCAAAGGACGTCCACTGCTGAACATAAGCCTCTTCTAATGATTTCCATATTGACCTGGTGGTGCATTCGCTTGCACTGCTGTGAACATGCTGCGTAGAAAACAGACGCATAGTAAAGACAATCTTTTCATGTTTCTTAGATGATTCAAACTTGGAGTGCAAGTGTGGTTGTGTTCCCCAGTCAATGACGCACATGATGTCGTGCCCTGCGTGCCCAAACAACTGCACTTTAATGAAAGCTACTGACATCGCCACTCTTGTAGCAGAGTTTTGGGCTGACACAGTGTAGGTTTGTTGTCGACACGACAAGAAGAAGAACGGTTTGGGTTTAGGTAAATAAGATTTACCTGGTATTCTTCAGCACATCGTCGCTGCGTGCCTTAGCGTCAGCCGAGATGTTTTTGACCTCGGGCGCCAACGAGGCGCTTTCCACCGCGCCGTCCACCGCCTTCACGCAATCCAGCAGTCGTATGGTGTACGAGGTCAGTTTGGCCTGGAAAAAGTGACAAGAAGTTAATGAAGATATATTATAGGTTGTCTGGAAGAGATTGCTTCATAGCGATAAGACCGCCTAATTGTACCTTGTGTGTTCCTTTTCTTTCTGTTATGTTATTTGTTTGGTGTGCAATAAAGTGTATTTATTATTATTATTATTATTCCATATTTGAGTATCGAGTATTATTTCCACCTCTCGTTCCCACCGCTGCAACTCCTGTGTAGTCAGGATATACAGCTTACTAAAAACCTAATCAAGACCAAAAATTTACAGCTTGAACGCCAATAAACCAATTAACCAAGCAGTGAAGGCCAAGTTTCTCTCAGGGAAAAGTTAAACTGTTATTTTAAACCCGCAACGAAATTACACAGAAGAGTATAAGAGGAGTTCGAAGTTAAAAGTTTGACATGCTTCCAGTACAAAGCAGTGATAGGTGACGAAAAGGCATAGATACCTAGATAAATATAATCTTTAATTCCAACAACTGTCAACTGGTCACGATGCAACACTGTTGATGAATGATTAAAGTTAAAATCGAATTCTTTTTGGTACCATAATTTAATCTATTCTTTAAGAAAAGTATAAAGACTTACCCTGTCAGGCGTCGTCATTGACCACCGCATGTAAAGCCTTGACGGCAGAGTCGATGAAAACCCGGCGGGTCTTAAGCGGGGCTTCCCTGGTGCTTTCCTTTATCTTAATACAACTTACCCTTTCAGGAGTCTTCTCATAGACCACCGCATGTAACGCTTTGGCAGCAGAATCAATGGAAGCCCCGGTGGGTCTTGTGCAGGGCTTTCCTAGCGGCACTTGAGTGGGGCTTCCCTGGTGCGTTCCTTTGTCTTAGCACAACTTACCCTGTCAGGCGTCTTCTCATTGACCACCGCATGTAACGCTTTGGCAGCAGAATCAATGGAAGCCCCGGTGGGTCTTGTGCAGGGCTTTCCTAGCGGCACTTGAGCGGGGCTTTCTGGGTGCGTTCCTTTGTCTTAATGCAACTTACCCTTTCAGGAGTCTTCTGATTGACCGCCGCATGTAACGCCATAGCAGCAGAGTCGATGGAAGCCCCGGCGTGGGCCAGGCGGTCCTTTAGCGGGCCCTCCCTGCTTCGGTCCTTGGCCTCGGATACAGCTTGCTGCAAGTCTTGAGTTTGCTTGCTGAGGACCAATTCTTCTGCTTTGGCCTGGAGATTTAAGGAAAAATGTTAATGTGAATTGGGTTTACAACTATCAACTACCTAATCAGGAACAGTTAATTTCAAACTAAACATAGTGGCATCTAAGGGATTGCGCATATTATCGGGACAGCACGGCAAGGGATTTTTAGGTGACGACTGACGAATAATAATATACCGAATAGTTCTAACGCTATGGTTGAAATTGCAATGTAGGCTGCCGGTCAGGAAGCATGCCGTTGTTTGCTAAAATTATTAACATTACAGTTATTGTATTGGGTGCTAATTAAAATTTGTCCATCTGGTTAGCGTGAAGAGAGTAGGCCAAACCTTGGCTGTGCCAAGCCTCTGCTAGGTGAATTAGAAGAGTTGTGCTCCTGCAATGGAAAGTAATGCCCGTTTTCACCATCAATCCCTAATTTTAAGTGGCCCCTATGGTAATACATTTACAGGAATTTTGTTTTCATAGGGGTCACTTAAAAATTAGGGATTAATGGTGAAAACGGGCATAAATGACGTAACGATGAAGATGGTTACAAACTGCATACCTGTTCGACATCCGTGCGGATCATGCGATGGCAGGTGTCCTGGACGGCCTCGGACAGGCTACGGATCCTGGAGGCATCTATGAACCCATCCGTGGCGACGTCCTTGTTTTGGTCCGCGATGGCCAGCTGGAAAAAACAATAAAGAAAATTAATATTTGTGGATATTATACACAATGTCATAATAAGCATAGCTTGTGCTGTGCGTACTAGACAGCAGTTATAATACTTATAATATACTTTTTTGAAATTACATAAATGCTTGTACATATTGTACTAAGAATTAATAGCAGTCATTAATAGCCGGTACATTCCGTATAATAGATTGACCGCCAGATTCCGGATGTTTGTAGGCATTGAAAGAAAACATATCAAATTGTCAGAAAAATAATTTAAATAATATCTGGAAGTCAGTCTGGTGAGTTAAAGCATGGTTTTTGTAAAATACAAAATAAATATATCAAATAACTAGCGGCGGCCCGCGATTTCGAACGCGTGGATCCCGTTTTACCCCTTTAGGGGTGGTCATAACATCTACCTGCATGCCAAATTTCAGCCCGATCCGTCCAGTGGTTTGGGCTGTGCGTTGATAGATTGATATTTAGATATCACATGCAGTAGTAATTTTGTGTTTATTCCTGGGACTCACCAAGTAAGCGCACTGCGCTGCGTACTCGGTGGAGTTGCAGACGGCCGAGCTCACGTAGCTCAGAGTACGAGCGAACTCCTCGCGCGACATCGCCTCGTCGTTGCTCAGCTTCTCTGCGGGTTACAGTTAAGAATTAAATTAATCATTAACAGTCATGTTTGTATAACGCATACAAATTGGAGGAGTGCTGTAGTGGCGCCACTGTGACGCGTGGTATAGTCTGGTCTGTGAGCACGTAGAATTTTGTCCAATGACCCCAAGCTACCCATCCTTATCGCTCGCGCGTAATTATGTTGCTGTCGCGCTCGCACACTCACTGCGGGCGCCCGTCGCACAGTCGCGACAGCAACATAATTACGCGCGAGCGATAAGGATGGGTAGCTTGGGGTCATTGGACGGGATTCTACGTGCTCACGGACCAGGCTTTAGAAACAAGAGAACAGAAGAATAAAACAACATTAATATAAATGGGGTGAATTTAAGCAGGTACCCACATTTACCAATTAAATAAAAATCCTTAATTATGTATTACATACAAATTCAAATTATATGTTTGCAAAACAAAAGTATTTATGTGCTATCAAAACTTTGCACTAGAGTAAATTTCAATTTGTGTATGGATATATTAAGTGTATCTATATTGGTGTATTCCTTATTGTAAGTGTTAGTGGAACGAAAAATAAATGAGTTGCCTGTATATTTTTTACGATAAAGCGGAGGAACAAAGAGTGGTAGGGAAGGAAGTCATGTTTGTATAACGCATACAAATTGGAGAAGTGCTGTAGTGGCGCCACTGTGACGCGGTGGCAGAACGTCTTTGTCACGGTGTCACTGATAGTAGCGTTGCAACTGCACTTCTAGAAACTGTATGAAAAATTTCTGACAGTGACGTCACTGCAGCGCTTTCTCACGTCACTGCAGCGCTTTCTCAGGCGCCTTTTGTCTTCACTGTAGGAACACAACCCTCTACAAATGGAGGATTTGGTCGTGTGGAAATCCACATTAGATTGAAACGGGAATATCGACGTCATTCCACAGTCGAATGAAGCACTCACGAATGACGTCACGCTGGTTCTGCAGCGCGACCATCGCGTCTCCGTAGCGCAACGCAGCGGCAAGCAATGCTTGTTGCAGCTGCAAGTTTCTTTTTAACGCGCCACACTCGCGATGCAGTCTGTCTGACGTCATTCCGCAGTCGTGTGACGTAATACTCACGGATGACGTCACGCTGGTTCTGCAGCGCGGCCATCGCGTCTCCGTAGCGCAGCGCAGCGGTTGGAAGCGGCGCGGCAAGCAAGGCTTGTAGCAGCTGCAGGCTCCTTGTTAGGGCGCCACACTACCTGACGTCATTCCACAGTCATATGACGTAATACTCACGGATGACGTCACGCTGGTTCTGCAGCGCGGCCATCGCGTCTCCGTAGCGCAGCGCAGCGGCAAGCAATGCTTGTAAAGCCTGGTCCGTGAGCACGTAGAATTTTGTCCAATGACCCCAAGCTACCCATGGTTATCGCTCGCGCGTAATTATATTGCTGTCGCGGACAAAATTCTACGTGCTCACGGACCAGGTTTTAGCAGCTGCAACTTGCAGCCTGCAAGCCTCTTGTTAACGCGCCGCACTCGCGACGCAGTCTGTTTGACGTCATTCAACAATATGACATGGCACTCACGGATGACGTCACGCTGGTTCTGCAGCGCGGCCATCGCGTCTCCGTAGCGCAGCGCAGCGGCTGGAAGCGGCGCGGCAAGCAATGCTTGTTGCAACTGCAAGCCTCTTGTTAGCGCGCCGCACTCCCGATGCAGTCTGCTGGATTGAGTCGTTGTTCGGACCTGGATTGGATAAGACACTATTGTTAAGGACAATTTTTATCTAAATATACAGGGTGTTAGGTAAATGCGTATATGAGCCGACACTAGCCCATGTTAACATGGGCATATAAATGGTATGGTGAAGTCAGAAAATTGATATCTTCATTTTAATTATTTTAATTTTCATACAAATCGGATTTTATAAAATTTATTTTGTATGAAAATTAAAAAAAATAAAATGATAATAACAAATTTCTGATTTCACCATACCATTTATATGCCCATGTTAACATGGGTTAGTGTCGGCTCATATACCCATTTACCTAACACCCTGTATAAAAGGAGAAACTGACTGACTCACTGACATCAACGCACAGCCTAAACGGCTAAACGTAGGCACTTGAAATTTGGAAGGGATGTAGCTTAGGTACCGTAGAGGTGCACTAAGAAAGGAATTCCCGAAATTCCCACGGGAACGGGAATTAGCGGGAAAATCCTTTAGTATGAAAAATCTAAACCGCTTAAGTTAGACGCTTGAAATTTGGCATGCAGGTACCTTAGTAAACTTAAAGCTTAGTTACAACAGGATAATTGCAAAATTCCCACGGGAACGGGAGTTAGCGGGAAAAAACATTTGTATGAAAAAATCTAAACCGCGTAAGATAGATGAAGGGGGTAAAACGGGATCCACGCGTACGAAGTCGCGGGCGGCCGCTAGTTTATTATAAAAAAAGAGAAGATTCATTTTCAAAACACATGACACAGCCACGATAGCCGAACGGTGAAGGGGTCGGAGTGGCCGACTCGCGATCCGACGAACGCGAGTTCGAATCCCACCTCCGCTCGACTATTGTGGTGAGCCCACTCGTAACACAAGCTTATTTAGCTTAACACGAGGGGCTAATGGGACTATTAGTAATTTGGGCAATACAAATTGTTAATAATCTTAAAAAAAAGTTTAAAAGAGTGAAACAAATACAGGAGTAGAAAAAACAAGTTGTAAGTTGCATGTGTAAAGATTATCGACTCACCAACTGATTGATAGCGTCATTCAATTGTCTGCACGCGTCCAGTAGTTTCCTTCTCCTTGCAATGTTGTTTGGTTCCTGATGATGAATCAAATCAATAATCTTTGTAAATATTTATAACTAGGTATGTATATTCAAATCCTTAAGAAAGAGGCTGACAATTAATGACAAAGTTCAATTATATTATAACTGTTATGTTTCCCAAAAAAATAAATAAATAGACAATAGTGACTGAGTTTCTTGCGCTGCTTCTTCTCAGGGCCCATTTATTGTCCCGAAGCAGTTGTATGGTTAATACTGGGCGTGTAAATGTGCTTTTTAAAAGCCTACTTGCAAAAATAAGTTTTATGACTTTTTAATGCTGTAGGAATTACAGAGGCGGTTACAAATATTTAGGTCAAAATTGTACTGTTTATTTTTTGAAAAAAACTCATAAAAACTCATAAAGCTCATTTATTTTTGCAAATAGGCTTTTAAAATGCACTTTTACACGTCCCAATATTAACCCTACCACTGCTTCGGAACAATAAATGGGCCAGTGCTGAGAAGAAGCAGCGCAAGAAACTCAGTCACTATTGTCAGCCTCCTTTTCAAAGGGTTTACAGTCTTTAAAAACAAACAGACCTGGCTCAGCATATCGGCTGTCTTGAGCACGTTGTAGGTCTGTAGTGACATTTCCTTCGTGGCCTCGTCGATCTTCTGGGTTTGGGACACATCCTAAAACATTTTTAAAATAACTTAAAAAATCGAGTGCCTAAGGTGGGAATTTAGTACGTTTCTTGAGCTTGCCATTTGGCAGACTGGCACCGACTCCGAGAATATCAATTACTAGCTTTTGCCCGCGGCTTCACCCGCGTGAAATTTAGTTTGTCACAGATCGTCATAATCTAGCCTATATGTTATTCTGGGTTATAAACAATAATACTGTAAAGTTTCATAAAAATCCGTTCAGTACTTTTTGCGTGAAAAAGTAACAAACACCCAGACATCCATACAAACTTTCGCATTTATAATATTAGTAAGATGGTCATATAATTGTCCTAATTAATTAAATAATTTAATTATTTTTCTGCTTTTAAGTGTACTTTTTGGAGTTTAATTTTTAAAGTCGATTTTTGAAACGCAGTATATGAGGTCAAGTATCGATAGAAAAATAATAATATGAAAGAAAGTAACGAAACTATCTGTGGCATTCGACAGTTCCGCAACACTAAAGGCCGATTTACACGTACCTATAAGTATAGCCTGACCAGGAACATAAAAACCCTGGCATAGAGGCGCGTCAATTGCATTTGATAGTGCAACACTGAGTACAGTCGTACCTATGTTAATTAATAGGCTAACTTTATGTATCAGGATTCAGGATTACGGGCTAATTTGATATTTTCATAAATTAAGGAAAAAATATTATTAAAGGTAACCTGGTTTAAATAAATTAAATGAAACCATCAATCGAGCTAGTAGGATTTATTTTATTATTCATCAATAATCAAATTCAGAACTTGAATATTCAACTGCAATGTTTGCTTATGAACGCTTCAAACTCGGTACTTCTTTCCCAATTCCATAAAATTCAACACTTAGAAAGTGACAAAAAATTTAAAATAGGTAGTTGAAACAAACCACAGCTAATTTTCATAGTGGACTGTACTATGCGATAAACATGTCAGTCAATTTGACAACCTTTGTCGGAAACATTATTCAATGAAAATATTGTCCGAACCCTTAGTATTTCTCTTCGACAAACACTTTAACACATTGTAAACCACTTTTCTTTCACGACTATAAAAAGATTTTAGCAATTTAATTCACAAAATCAATTGCGCACATTTAAAATAAAGTTTGTTTACACTTTGACAGCAATAGACTGACATGCAAGGTGACATGACAATGAAGTTTTCAGTTACTGTTGCCATTAAAAGAAATTAGTACCATTAGTTTTCCGCAACATGGCGAGGGTTTTTATGTTCCTGGTCAGGCTATAGGTAACTAAATTTTTCGGGTAAGTTGGTGGGCGGGGCTTGTCACTTTTTACAAGCAGTTTCATAGTAAGATTAGATAAGACAATGCTTTATTGCCTCGTTTTTACATGCTTTACAAACATAGAAATATAAACAAAAAAAAATTAAAAAACATAAGAGGCAAAAGGATAGTAGACAAGAGCTTGACGTTTGGACATAGATACAACGCAATTTGATCACATAAAACGAAGTTATTTAATTAATACCTACTACGAGTAAATCAGCCTTAGGGTGGGTTGCACCATCTTACTTTGACAGTAACTATAACGATAACCGGTGGTTTTGTATGGAGTTTGACAGATTTTTGACGTTTGTCAAAGTTTAAGTAAGATGGTGCAACCCAGCCTTAATATAGACCGATTTCCTAACATCTGAGCATCCGCGCTTTGTTATAAAGCTTCAAAAATTATTCTCTGAATTCCAAACTTGTAAATTTCAATGTAGACTGAGCTGGGTCTGGGAGACGTCTTTTTAGGAAAAAAAACTCTAATATCGCGAGCTAACTGCGCACAGCGCCATCTTGTTATGATCAGCGGAACTATGAACATGGAGCGCGCCATCGTGATACCCGTTGCTTACGAAACGAATGTGTAGTTTTCAATCGTCGGATAAGTTTTAGATATAGATTCATTTATTGTGGCATACATTGTTATTAAATGTAACTATTAGTGCACCATTCTGGTCCAATTGTTACATTTTGTTTTAATTAAATGTCGTATTAATTTTTTTTTAAATAACAAATAATAATAGCGTTGAAGTAATCTGTAATTGTCATGACAACGGATTGTTTGCTGTCACAAAAGTAAAGTAAGCCTAGGTGCAGACCACCGATTTTTAGTTGGCCGATAGTTGGGCCCGATTTTAATTTGTATGAAGAATCGGCCAAATCGAATCGGTGTAATGTGCGCACTTCCATACATGCCCATACTGAACTGCTCGACTAAACAATCGGCCGACGAAAAATCAATGGTCTGCGCATAGGCTTAGTGGTGAGTCTCGTTAGGAACATGCACTCCCAAGCAGCTACATCACTTACTCCTTTACTGGTGTCTCGCAGGGAATAAGCGCCTCTGAACACACACATTGGTTCTCTTTCGTCGCAGCGCGTATTCGTCGCTACTCTCGTATTTCCTCGCGACGACGCAGTCCAACGTCAACACCTATGTATCTCATTGAGAACAGACATTCCTTAGCAGCTACGTAGGTACTCACATTAGAGATGACACACGGCACGTTGCTTCGACGCAACGCATTGAGTGCCACACCAGCGGTGAGTTGTCGCATCACAACGCAGCTTACTCCAAAGTCACAGCGTTAATTGAATGGTTAAGTTTTCGCAACGCAACACGCCTTATTTACCTGTGTCTTTGAGTGTCGCGCGCACGGTGCGACTACGTAGCGCAAAGAAAACGCCTGTGTGGCATTTTTCTTAATAGTCAGTGTGTCTCGCCGGAAGCAAGAGCTTCCTAAGAGCGAATTCTGCATTATTATAATGCTCGAACTTGGCCGCCGTTTACATTAGAGAAACGCAACACGCCTCACTTTCCTGTTTCTTTGTGCATCTTGCGTGAGTTTGTACAGTGCGTCTCCCAGGGAACAAGCGATTTTGAACTCTTACGTTAGTCCTTAGAGCCCTGGCATGTGCCGCAAGTCCGGCGGCGGCGGCGGCGTGCGCGCTTTGAGATAGTGATTCCGGCTTGTGTGCGCTCTGCATTATGGTACTTGTAGCTTGGACGCCGCTTGCATTAGAGATATACCACACGGCACGTTCCGTGAGTTGTCGCATCACCATAGCATTGATGAATGGTTCCGTTGTCGCAACGCAACACGCGTCATTATTCTGTCTCCTTGTAACGTCAACGCCAATGTGGCATCTATTACTGGCCAATGTGTCTCGTTGGTAAAAAGCGTTTCTTAGCAGCTAAAGATCACTCAAGTTAGTCCTTAGAGTCCGGGCATGCGCAGCGAGGTGTCTTTGAACTGATAGCTCTCTGCGTCGCAGCTGCGTTCTCTCTCGATCGTCGCAACGCAGCACACGCGGGTAAAGCCGCGGGCAAAAGCTAGTAAATAAATAAAACCTCACTCGGAATCAAACCCTGTCCCTTTGGCTTGGGAGTTCAACTAATTTAACCACTGGGCTATTAACAACTGTCTCTTAGTGCCTTTGCGCAAGTGTTGCGACTACGCAGTGCAAAGTCAACGCCCTGTGGAATCTTTCTTACTAGCCCCCGAGTCTCGCTGCCAACAAGAGCTTCCTAACAGTAACGCTGAAAATCAGTTTCGAGACAAGCCATGGCGCGGTCTTGATGTATGCTGATTTTGTCAGAGGGGCACAAGCAGCTATCTGTCCATTTGTGTATCTCTTTCATTATGTACCTATGTCTTTTCTGCTTGTATGTCTTTCTTTCAAATAAAAAACTATTATATTCTATAACAGTAACAAAAATAGGTACTCACGTTAGTCCTTAGAGCCCTGGCATGTGCCGCAAGTCCGGCGGCGGCGGCGGCGGCGGCGTGCGCACTTCGAGACAGCGACTCCGGCTTGTGTGCGCTCTGCATTATGGTGCTTGTAGCGGTGGACAGCTTGGACGCCGCTTGCTGCAGCTTGTCCGATATTTGCCTGGAATTCACACAAATTGATCTGTACTATGGACTAATATATCTGTCGAGGACTGGCCATATTTTCACGGCAAATTCTCCAATAAAATGATTGCCGAATTATTTAAAATGAATGCTAATTTCCTTATATACAGGGTGTTTCTTGTAAGGTGTCAAGCCGAAGGCAGGTGATAGGTGAGGACTAGACCTATCGATTTCACCCCCATGTATGTTCTACGATTTTTCGTAGTTTAGAAGTTATCGTTAATTTTGTGATTTTTTCAAATTTCATGACCTAGTGGCTTAATGTTTTTTTTATCTTTTTTTTGGGTTGACTTTTCTCAGATTTCTTTTTTTTGACAGATTTCCTATTAGTTGCAGATATTTGAAAAAAATAATCACCTTCCTATCTTTGATGCAAGATACAAAATTTTTGCTAGAAACATAAAAAATATGCTTTTAGCAGAACATTCTAAAATTTTCAATTGAAATGTATGAGAAAAAAAAAGAATTTCCATAGGTCCAAAATAATTTTAAAAACTGCGCAGTTTTCTAAACTTTCATAATAACACCAAAAAACATAGTGGTAAGTCGGAGATTCCGTTACATGTTTTTGACTTTCTTAGGACTAAGTAATATTTGCAATCCCCTAAGTTTACGTTATGTAGAACACATTTGAAGACAATAACTGAAAAGATTTTTTTTATCCACAACGTGGAAGCTCTTGCTCTTCATGTGGTATACAAAAGGGAATATGAAAATTTTAATGATAAACCATATTAGAATGCAAGAAGCATTTGTACGAATAATTGTTTTACGTCGTTGTCGAATGTGCATTCAGGTCAGCGACGGACATTTTGAACATTTACTTTAAATTAAATCATTACACACTTTTGTGCTCTCTCTCTCTCTTACACAGACACACACACACACACACGCATACACACACACGCGCACGCGCGCACACACACACACACACACACACACACACACACGCGCGCGCGCACACACACACACACACACACACACACACACACACACACACACACACACACACTTTCTCTTTCCTTTCACACTCTAATAGGTAGGTATATCAAATTTAATCGTAAAGTAACAATCACCACTGTGGTCTAGTGGTAAGACTACCTATTTAGGACAGCCAATTCCTCTGTGGTTTAGGATTCCGGGTGAAGCTCGCTGATCATCCATCAGTTTCCATCAGGTCAGATGAAGGGCAAGAGATTCCTCGTTGTTGATAAAAAAATGTTCTGTTCAGTTATTGTCTTTAAATGTTCTACGTAACGTAAACATAGAGAATTGCAAACATTAGTTAGTCCTAAGAAAGTCAAAAACATGTAACGGAATCTCCGACTTACCACTTTAGTGGAGCGATTACAGAAAATAATGGCCTATTAAGTACATGTTTTTTTGTGTTATTATGAAAGTTCAGAAAACTGCGCAGTTTTTAAAATTACTTTGGACCTATGGAATTTCTTTTTTTTTTTAACTTTTAAGTTGAAAATTTTAGAATGTTCCGCTAAAAGCATATTTTTTATGTTTCTAGCAAAAGTTTTGTATCTTGCATCAAAGATAGGAAGTTGATTATTTTTTTCAAAAATCTGCAATTAATAGGGAATCTGTCAAAAAAAAGAAATCTGAGAAAAGTCGACCCAAAAAAAAGATAAAAAAATTTAAAGCCTACTGGGTCATACAATTTGAAAAAATCACAAAATTAACGATAACTTCTAAACTATGAAAAATCGTAGAACATACATGGGGGTGAAATCGATAGGTCTAGTCCTCACCTATCACCTGCCTTCGGCTTGACACCTTACAAGAAACACCCTGTATGTGGGAGTGTGAAAAGGAACGCAAGGGAGTGAGTGAGAGGGAACGAATGAGTGAGGAAGTAAGAACGACGGGATTTTTCAAACAGAAAACGATTGGGATTAAGACGGTTAAGACTTTCCTATTTTTTGTGGTTTTTATCCTGGAGAAAATACAAATAAAGCTGAAGAAATACAACCTGAATTTCAATTCCTACATATATGGTTCCTATTTCAAAATACAAAATATTTGACTTTCACGAAACAGGCTTGCAGGATTCACATCTTCATGTAACCTCACACATGAGGTTACATGAAGATGTCAAGTAACATCATTTGTATTTCCTAATCTCACTCACTCTTTTTGGTAAAATATTTGATTATGAACTTGAATTAAAATATCAGAAAGTATTATTAAGTTTTACTTTTCCCTGTCTGTCTTTACAGCTTAAGACCTTTTATACAACATGTCCCAAAATTCAACGATAAGCCGGCGCCGTAGGGTGAACATAGTCATGACTACTTTAGGAAAAATAAGAAAAAAAAAATATCTTAGTTATTTTTTAAGTTACACAAAAAAAAATTGAAACTCTTCGAAAATTGACACCCCTTATGATATTTTAAATTACCACTACCACAATTTTTCAAATATTTCTGTTTTTTTGTTTGTATCGGCAACCTAAGTAGTATTGCTGTCCACCCCAACTCTTAAAACCCCAGAATCCTAGCAGATTTTACACAATCATGACCATGTCCATCCTACGGCGCCAGCTTATCGTTGAATTTTGGGACACGTTGTATATGTATAATGCTTTAAAGGTGACTTACTTCTGGTCCCCTTCGACCTTGATGGTGGGCGGGTACAGAAGCTGGTTCATGTCGAGGTCTGCGAGCGCCGAGCGAGGCGGCTTTCCTTTGGTCGCGCTCACACGGCTGTGGTGGCTGTCCAACTCCTGACGAAAGGAAATATCTTTGAGCATAAACGTGAACAAGTTGAAGTGAAATAGGAAAAAATACGTGTCCAATATTATTTTATTATCTGTCTGACGGACTAAATAGAACTTCGATTTCATTACCCAGTCATCATCCCAATTGTTGGACTATTGTTACCAATACATTTGTCTTCATCTTAATACAGGGTTATTTGCAAAACACAGGATTCAAAATCAAATCAAAATCAAAAATATTTGTTCAGTTTAGACCACAAGTGGCACTTATGAAAGTCAAATATAGTAAATATAAAAAAAGAAAAGGTAGCCCTTATGGATTAGGTAGATAGCTGACATTTTATGCTACAAATCTTGTTCCACGAGTTTTATCATAACTTGGCGACAGGGATTTCGACTTTTCACAAACTTTACAAAACATATGAAAGTGATATTTTGGTTTAAAACTAATTGGTTATTTCTTTGAATTCATTTTGTCAGTTTCAGGAACACCATTCGTTAACATAACATTGAATATCCCGATTTGGACGCTTGGAGCGGTCATCAGCTTCGTGCATCCGTGCAAATATTAGCTTGGACACTAATCAACTGACCTGCAGTATCTGGCCGGTGACGTCAGCGGCCTCGGGCTGCCCGAGCGGCTGCCAGGTAGCCACGTGGCGGCTGGTGGTCATCGTCAGCGCCTTCAGCAAACCTAGCACCTTGCGAAGGTGCTCCTTGCTCCTGGAATATTTGATATACATGATATTATTAATAACGTGAAAGAAACCACCTGTGGTAGACTGAAATTCATCTGAGTGAAGCTGTGGATAAAAACTAGTTCAACATAAGGCTCTGCGCAAATATTTCAAGGAATCACCTTTTTTCTTCATTTTCTCGTTATCTAAGACATGAGTGATGTGTACAATGTACATCTATAATACTATTATGTTTATGTATTTATGTGTATGTCTATTATATTTATTTGTATTATGTAATTTATACTATGTAATCTTATGTAAGTACGTATAATGATAATATGAAAAATAAATAAATTTATAAGTGCAAATACGATAGTCTAGTGGCATCCTTATGCTTTAAAACTAAAACCCTACTCAGACCAAGTGGTATAATTGTTACAGTCATGACAATTATGTTATTCCATAAAAAATCCCTATTCTATGTACTTTGATTCAACAAAGAATTAACATTCAAAAAACAAACAACTGTGTTTTCTAGTTAATTCAAATCTTGCGCTAATTTGGGGACATCCTTGGGGATATCAAGGAGACCCACTCATGACACTCATCTACAGTCTCTATCTACTCACTAGTTCCTCTCAGGCTCGTTGCTAAGATCAGTGCGTGTACGAACGTCATCCATATAGCTGGTAAAAGCCGGTGGCAAGTCACTCCACAAGGGCTTAACGACACTTTTTATCGGCAAGCAGCGATGACAGTGAGCGGGTAATGAGGGACAAAAGGAAAATAACTCTCTAAAGGACTCTCCATGACAAAGGGGAAGGGCCAACCCAATAAAAACACTGCAACATATTACACAACTGGCAGTCGTTAATAAGTCAGGAACGCGAGACATCATTTGTCCTCCTTCCCCGCTCGGGATTCGGCTCGCTCAGTACGAAATCTCACAAAAGGAAGGCATTACGCTTTCGGGCTACGTACTATGCAGTCGCCACCAGACTTCCCCGTATCTAGTAATCATTATCTACAGCCTACACCGTCAATATCTACTTACTGGTTCCTCTCAGGCTCGTTGCTGAGATCAGTGCGCGTGCGCACGTCATCCATATAGCTCGTAAAAGCTGTTGGCCGGTCTTACCAGCCGCGAAGGCAGTCAATGGGCAATGTGGAGCTCTTCTTGGCAAAAGGAAAGGACCAACCCACTAAAAACCTGGCAGCGCCCTCAAATACGAGTCGAAAACGCGAGACACATCGTCTATCAGGAATTGCCTCTAGCATTCGCCCGCGTTCCTCACTTAGCAATGTAGCATCCAAGGAAGGCGTGTTCAACCTTCAGCGAGCGGCACGTAGCTCCATCGTGGCATCTTCAGTCACCAGACTCCCCCATACCTAGTGATCCTTTATCTACACAGTCAAAATCTACTCACTGCGTTCTGTAAGGCTCGTGGCTTTAAGTCGGTGAAGTCGGTAAACTTTGTCTTCACTGGTTGGGTTTTTATTGGGAGTTGATTGCCAGCTTGAGCTGTAGATCCTTATTACACAGGAATTACAGCGGTGGGAACAAGAAAATTAGTTTCGTTAACTACACAGTCAATATCTACTCACTGGTTCCTCTCAGGCTCGTTGCTAAGATCAGTGCGCGTGCGCACGTCATCCATATAACTCGTGAAAGCCGGCGGCAAGTCGTGAGCGATGCCGGCGCCCGCGCGTGCCGTCGCCGCTACCAGCCGTCCGCGACCGTAATCACTCGACCATGACGGCTGCATAGAGAAGGAAACTTATTTTATTACGCATAGAGGATAAGATAGAAAGATCATATGACACAAAATAAAAAGACAAAACATAGACAATCAGCAACAACAGCATTCTGAGGACAATTATTGCACGTCCTGACTGTCCTATCCAAACACATTGGATACAATTATCTGTAGGCCAAATAAAATGAAAACTAAAAGTAATGTGCACTAACTCAACTAACATAATATAAGGAAAAATTGTTACTAATCCCTACTAACAAACTATGGATGAAAGTCTGAAATAAATTATTTATTATTATTATTATAGATAGACCACAAATAAATAGATAGTTTTGCGCTAAATGATATGACATGCCCGCTCAGAAAATACATAGAATACAACTTAGGCTTAGTGCACAACTTGCCAGTTCGATTGGTTTTAATGTCCGACTGTGCTGAGTAATGCCGGCCTGCTTTATTTGTGTAACAAACCCTTACGTTTATTACACGTTATAATACAGATATTACGTAAAGAGTTAAAATGGTGTGAAATCAAATTAACGCAGCCCTATCAGTTTGTGTTCTTTTCTCGTGCCCGCGTGGTCAGAGATTCATAACGTACGATAAACTTAGTTAAACACAGCGTTTGACAGAATAATCCTACGTTATGAACTGTCAAATGATAACGACTGCTTTACACAATTCCACCTGATCCTATCAATACGAAATGTATAGAGACCGACAATGCTGTTTAAACACCATGCGGGCTGCATTCACTTTGACCTGACCGCAGAACGGATCCAGTGTGGCAAATCCTTAAAAATTAAAATTATTGTAATAAAGCATCCACATGATGATGATGGTGATTCGTACCATAACGTGTGAGTTGTCTCCTTCCGCCAGCATCTCGTCGATCTTTCCCTCCAAGTCGGTCAGGTCGTCGAGCGTCGCGTCTAGCGATACGCCTTGACTGGAGGCTAGCGCGCACTTTGTCGCGAACCTAGGTGTAAATGAAAAAAAAATGGGTCATTTATCATTGTTCATACGAGTAGCGTAGTCGCCCAGTCTTGAGCTTGACAAGGTACAAGTTGAGTCAAATCAAATCTTATTATGTACTAGAGGATCCGGCGAACATCGTACCACCTATGCTCATCACGGATTCTAAATGGTGAGAGATTATTTAAATCGTTTCAGTAGTTTAGGAGCCTATTCGACGCAAACAATTAAATCTTTCCTCTTTATAATATTAATGGAAGTGTAGATTGTCACTATGTACTCGTATTGTGAGTGATGACTGGTAGGAGAGTATAAAAATTACTTAAACAGTGGCGTGCGGTACAGCCAATGAGACAACTGTCTACCTGACAAACAGTAATTGTGTATTTGCTACCACTCCCCAATAATTCTAAAGCACAACTTTTTTAAAAAGGCACTTCATTCTGGTCTTAAAAACTTAATTAATTTTAAATTTCTTGTAAATTAAGAGTTTTGGTTGCATTGTAATTGAAAAAAGTAGTTTAACTGAGTTGACATAGTGAAGTCACTGGCTAGTATTGCCATACAAAATCAATGGCAGTCTCGTTTTGACAGTTTTAAAAACTTTGTCAATGAGGGCTATCGTTTTTATACTTAACAGTTGGCACCCCTGGCGATTGACAGGACCTTACTCTACAGTTGCGCCATCTTGATGAGTGCAAATGCGATAGTCCTCCTACCACTTTAGCGCTCACCAGTTGGTGCCACTGTCTTCGCTACTAGCAAGTGACAGGACCTTACTCTACAGTGGCGCTAACTGGTGAACGCTAAAACGATAGCCCTCATTGATTGGTGGTGGTAAATACCCAATTGGAAAATGATAATCGTTGTAATTAACGTGTCTATGACACTCGTCCTCAACTAAAAAGGTATTAAACCCACCTCAACATATTACAATCTTCGGAAAGCCGCGTGGCCTTCTCCTGCAGGTCGATCTTGAGTTTGCCGTCGTTCAGATTCTCTAGCATGTAGTTTATCCCGTTCAAATGCTGGTCACATTCCTGCAAGGCAAACATTGGTTAAAAAGGCCTATAGGGAATGGATAAATAGTTCTCATCATATTTTGAACTTTATTTCCTTATCTTAAGGTCCAGAACAATGAAAAATTTGGACTTGTTATGCTCGTCAAAGGCTTAACTAATGATCACTCAAGTAGAGTCAGAACTTACATTTTATAAAGTTAAATAGGGGCGATGAACTAAAATGTAGAGTCTCAGTCTGTTACGTTGAGGTTATTCCTCTGTGGTTGAGGATTCCGAGTAAAGCCCATCTTCGGGTTAATAATCACTTTCCTTCATGTGAGATGCAGGCTAAGAGCTTCCATTATGAATAAAACATCTTCAATTGTATTAGAGATCTAGCGTTTAACTTAGTGCCCAAGGTATGGGAGCGGCACAGGAGAAGTGATTTTGACGATATAATGACGTGACAAAGCATATTTCTGAAGATCAGAATTCTCGCTGACGTTACAAAATACGTTTACGTTCACCGGTTGGGTTTTTATTGGCGGTCAATCTGTAGATCCTGGCCACACAGGAGTTGCAGCGGTGGGAACGAGAGGTGGGAACAGTCATGTGACGTTACAAAATCACCTTCCCATGCCTCAGGTACTGAGTTAAAGGCGCTTTTACACTGCGCGGAAATTAGCCAAGTCAAGGCAAAAAAACAGTGGGGTGGCGGATGAAAAATGAATGAATTTCATCCCCACCCCACTGTTTTTTTACTTGACTTGGCTAATTTCCGCGCAGTGTAAATTCGCCATAAGACCTATAGTTTGTAAGGGTTACCTCGGCGAACTGTTCGATGTCCATCCAGCCCGCCTCCTCACCCTGGTCGAAGCTATCGGCGGTGGTTAGTCGGGCAGCTCGCGACACTATCTGCGAGCAGCGCTCTTGGATGGTGCCCAGCTGTAGACGAAATCCACATTGAGCCGATTGTCCAAGGGTATACCAAGATAATTATCCTACTAATATTATAAATGCGAAAGTTTGAATGTCTGGATGTTTGTTACTCTTTCACGCAAAAACTACTGAACGGATTTTGCTGAAACTTTACAGTAATATTGTTTGTAACCCAGATTAACATAATAGGCTATAATTTATGCTAATCTGTGACACTAAATTTTACGCGGGTGAAGTCGAGGGCAAAAGCTAGTGTATAATAAAACAAAACTTGAATTGAACTGCGTTTCCACCAATAGAATCGCTTCATTTGCCTTGTCTCGGTAAATTAAGCGATTCTATTGGTTCTTTACATACACATCCCTCGCTACGCATCCTCGCACATATCTGGTGAAAACGCAGCCTTAGAGCGTAAAAAGTTTTTTTAAAATCAGAAACAACTTAGAAACCGTAAAAGATACTTTGGTACCGCGGGCTAAGTAAGAAAAGCGCCACCTAGTTTTCAAAAAGGAGATATTGCAGTCTGGAACACTGATAAAACTTGACAAGAGAAGAAACACATTAGAATTTAGGTAGCAAAGTATAGTGCAAGGGAAAAAGAGCCCCCAACACATAACTTACACGTTCTCCTAAGAATCAGTTCGTGTGCCATATGGGGGAAGAAGGAATTAATTGTTAGTAAATAGTCATACTCACTATGTTTGTCAATTCCGGTGGTCCTTTTTCGCATTCTTTAAACAATTTGTCAGCATCATTTGACACCTCTTTGACATATTCCTGGAAAAAAACCATTTTAGTTTATATTTATCATTTACAGTTCCAATATGAAAATTACTTCAATGCTATAGTGTCAATTTAAGGTCTAATTTTGCAATAAGTTACCGTCAAATCAACGATGTTGCTTTGTGGTGTTCCATCTAGCGACGGCCTGGTCTGCAGCAGAGTGATCTGAAGGTTCTGCACTGCATACTCCAGCTCTTGGCGTTTCTCTAGATCCTGTGAAAGAAATTGTAAAGAAAGATAGTGTGTATTTTGTACAAAAGTAATTTTGGCGCCCAACGTGTTGCTCTAATTGGCAACGAGAAAATTACAATGTACAAGTGATAGCACAATATGAACCTAAATACTGCAATCTATACTAATATTATAAATGCGAAAGTAACTCTGTCTGTCTCTCTTTCACGCCAAAACCACTGAACCAATTTTTATGAAATTTGGCATAGAGATAGTTTGAGTCCCGGGAAAGGACATAGGATATTTTTTATCCCGGTTTTTGAAACAGGGACGCGCGCGATAAAGTTTTTCTGTGACAGACAAAATTCCACGCGGGCGAAGCCGCGCGCGGAAAGCTAGTATCTTATATAAAATTGTCAAAATTGTTATTTTACAACAAACAGGTACGTATTATAGTCTAATGTGCTGTTGACTGTACATAATATTATTCAATCATCTACATAACACTTTATCATAATAGTAGCTGAAATATTAACCTGTGGCGCCTGGCGACACCTGTGGTAGGCCAAGTCCAGCTGCTTGACAGCTTGGCCCAGTTCATTCGCATACTTGGCGTACTTGGCTCGCAGCTCAGGCGAAGTATTCGTTGATTCGGCTCTTTTCTGTAAATGTAAATATTTTATTTTTTAGAGAACTCAGTAAAAATGTTGGGGTTTAGAGATGAGACATCAGTCCAAATATTTTCACAATAAAAAGAAAAAAAAATATCAATCACAACAAGAAATACTATGTCCGTCATTATTAAATAGCTCGATCTAGGTATGTATGTATTATAAATCCCAGTTAACCTTCAAAAACTTAGCAAAGAAAGGTACACACGGCCACACTGTTAACTATTCATTTCCGTTTTTGCACTCGCTCTCATCAAATGGTGATTTTTTACGATATAACGAGACGACATGACCGGCAATGGGTAGGTAACACTGTTGCCGATAGTACGTACGGTAAAGCCCGGTCTCCGAGCACGTAGAATTTTGTCCAATGACCCCAAGCTACCCATCTTTATCGATCGCGCTCGCACAATCACCGCGGCCGCCCGTCGCACAGTCGCGACAGCAATATAATTACGCGCGAGCGATAAGGATGGGTAACTTGGGGTCTTTGGACGAAATTCTACGTGCTCGGCGACAAGATTATACAAGGATATCCTGCCACGAGGGGTTAAAGGGTTAATATTCTAAAAAACTCAAATACCTTAGCCTCCTCCTGCACCACACAGGCTAGCCTCCTTAATGGAGTATCTTCAACCACCACCCTCTCCACAGTTCTCCTCTTAACCAGCTTCCCAGTTCCCAGGTCCCTCCTCAATTCCTCCAGGAGCTTCTCCAAGCTCGCTGCTTCGGTCCTCAACTCGGTGATGGACGAGGATTGAGGGGAGGCTTCCAGGGGCGCCCAGGTTGAGGAATAGGTTTGGAGGTGGGTTGAGAGTTCGTTGGAGGCGTTGGTTAGGGCTTCGTTGCACTCGGCGTTTTGGATTGAGGGCGCCACCAGCTGCGAAACATTAGAAGATAGTAGTTATGTGATATTCCTTTTTATACACACTTCTTACAGTTACGTCTATGCCGCCGTAGCGTATACGATAGTGTAATTTTGTCATCTTATGAATAGGAAGACTACAGGCTATAGGATAATTTAGGTTTACAATTTTATATGCTATAGGATCATATATAGCATGTAAAAAACCTGTCTAGATAAGACAAATAAGACAAGATTTTTATGTTAGAGTATGAGTATCATCCCCTTTCCTCTACATGTTGTATTGGCGAGCATTATATTAACATCAGGCTTCTCCAACGCGTCAGGCAAGGGTAAAAGTGCTTTTTAAAAGCCTATTTGCAAAAATAAATGAAATTTAAGAGTTTTTTATAAGTTTTAATCATCGTTTTTTCTTTACGAGATCGAAATTGTAATGTACTGACGGCCGATGGGGCAGCAAGGTTCTGGAGTGGAGGCCACGTACCGGAAAGCGCAGCGTGGAACGTCCACCGACAATGTGAACCAAAGACATCAACCGTGCGATATGAAAATCATTGGGGGAAGGCCTATGTTCAGCAGTGGACGTCCTGTGGCTGAAATGATGATGGTACCATGGCGATGTACGCGAGGGTGGTGGCGGCCTCAGTGAGCACTCTTTTATGTTCCGCTCTCGTTCATGTTCCGCTCTCGCTCATGTTCCGCGCCGACGGCCGCCTAGTTACCTTGGCGGTGTAGGCGAGGGTGGTGGCAGCCTCGGCGGCGCGGGCGCCCGCACGGCACAGCGCCTGCAGCTGCGGCGCGGGCAGGTCGCTCACATGTTCCGCTCTCGCTCATGTTCCGCTCTCGCTCATGTTCCACGCCGACAGCCGACTAGTTACCTTGGCGGTGTAGGCGAGGGTGGTGGCGGCCCCGGCGGCGCGGGCAGGTGGCTCGCATGTTCCGGTCTCGTCATGTTCCGCGCCGACGGCCGACTAGTTACCTTGGCGGTGTAGGCGAGGGTGGTGGCGGCCTCAGCGAGCACTCTCTTATGTTCCGCTCTCGTTGATGTTCCGCCCTCACTCATGTTCCGCTCTCGGTCATGCTCCACTCTCTCTCATGTTCCGCTCTCGCTCATGTTCCGCTCTCGCTCATGTTCCGCTCTCGGTCATGCTCCACTCTCTCTCATGTTCCGCTCTCGGTCATGCTCCACTCTCGATTATGTTCCGCCCTCACTAATGTTCCGCTCTCGGTCATGCTCCACTCTCGATCATGTTCCGCTCTCGCTCATGTTCCGCTCTCGCTCATGTTCCGCTCTCGCTCATGTTCCGCTCTCGGTCATGCTCCACTCTCTCTCATGTTCCGCTCTCGGTCATGCTCCACTCTCGATTATGTTCCGCCCTCACTAATGTTCCGCTCTCGGTCATGCTCCACTCTCGATCATGTTCCGCTCTCGCTCATGTTCCGCTCTTGCTCATGTTCCGCTCTCGCTCATGTTCCGCGCCGACGGCCGCCTAGTTACCTTGGCGGTGTAGGCGAGGGTGGTGGCGGCCCCGGCGGCGCGGGCAGGTGGCTCGCATGTTCCGGTCTCGCTCATGTTCCGCGCCGATGGCCGCCTAGTTACCTTGGCGGTGTAGGCAAGGGTGGTGGCGGCCTCAGCGAGCACTCTCTTATGTTCCGCTCTCGTTGATGTTCCACTCTCGCTCATGTTCCGCGCCGACAGCCGACTAGTTACCTTGGCGGTGTAGGCGAGGGTGGTGGCGGCCCCGGCGGCGCGGGCAGGTATGTTCCGCTCTCGTTGATGTTCCGCTCTCGCTCATGTTCCGCCCTCACTCATGTTCCGCTCTCGGTCATGTTCCGCTCTCGCTCATGTTCCGCGCCGACGGCCGACTAGTTACCTTGGCGGTGTAGGCGAGGGTGGTGGCGGCCTCAGCGGCGCGGGCAGGTGGCTCGCATGTTCCGCTCTCGTCATGTTCCGCGCCGACGGCCGACTAGTTACCTTGGCGGTGTAGGCGAGGGTGGTGGCGGCCCCGGCGGCGCGGGCAGGTGGCTCGCATGTTTCGGTCTCGTCATGTTCCGCGCTGACGGCCGACTATGACCCACCACCACCCATGGTTCTTCCTGCCTCACGGCGTACGAACCGAATCTCGGGAGAGCGCGCGGGTACTTGCTCTGGGCTCTTTTCCCCGGGCGCTTTGCTTGACTCCCTACAAATTTCTCTGATCCATGTTGACACCACAAATACGGTACTTCGCGTCGGGCTGCTATCGTTGATAAATATCATCATTTCTTCTCATAATTTCGCCCGATTTCGCGCGAACTCGCGCAGTGCGGTCCAGTTACTGCGACTACTCGTGAGGTCCTGGTAATAAACAGGTCCTTGCTCGGCTCTCCGTATCGCATCCAGCGTTTTCTGTCGAGCTTCGTCATAGAGGTTACATTCCCAAAGTGCGTGATCGCGGCTCTCTTCGACTCCCTCGCCGCATGGGCATAGTGCAGACTCGCACAGCGTCATCCTGTG
Organism: Ostrinia nubilalis; assembly: GCF_963855985.1. Lineage (NCBI taxonomy): Eukaryota > Metazoa > Arthropoda > Insecta > Lepidoptera > Crambidae > Ostrinia > Ostrinia nubilalis. Next base: position 964,691 of record NC_087112.1, read on the forward strand.
TAGGCGCTGCCTAAAGCACCTGTGCCCTATTAACAATTGGGAAACCACGACGACGGCCGACTAGTTACCTTGGCGGTGTAGGCGAGGGTGGTGGCGGCCCCGGCTGCGCGGGCGCCCGCACGGCACAGCGCCTGCAGCTGCGGCGCGGGCAGATGGCTCGCAGACTCGGCGCCCAGCACGGCCAGCCGGGACGCGTTCTCGTTGATGTTGCGCACTCGCTCCAACACCTGTTTACATTGTCAACACTTCATAAGCATAATAAACTATCAGTTATTTAAAAATCATAAGGTAATTGTACATAAGACAAATGTTCCCCAACTTATTTGAGACACGCCCCCTTTCGACCAGAAAAAAATCCGCGCCATTCCCCAGTCCAGATTATTTATTGGTCGTATCGAGCAGTCTGTAATGTATTCTCTTAGCGGTCACAGGTTTTTTATAATACTTAACCACAGATGGCCCGCGCCCCCCTTTATAGGTCTTAACGCCTCCCCTTTGGGAACCCCTGCACTAGAACATTTACTTGTAACAGAGCAACTAATTGCTATTGATGTTTTAGTGTCAGTATCACCTTTCCCAATGAGACACACAAATTGAAATATCACAGAAATATTTAGGAGTTTTATATCGTGACATACCTCTTTCTCTTGTCCTGGGTCTACATCGGTGCTGACGACATACAGCAACTTGGCCGACTTGTTGCCGAACTCCACGGCGGACTTGTCCAGTTTCTAGAAATACAAGGAAATTATGTACAGGGTGGAAACTATAAGTGATCTCACTCGATTATTCCTCAACTATACAAGAATACCGACAAGGTGGACCGACGACATCATAAAGATAGCAGGAAGGCACTGGACGCAGGCCGCTACCAACCGAGCAACATGGAAAGCATTGGGGGAGGCCTATGTTCAGCAGTGGACGTCCCATAGCTGAGATGATGATGATACAAGATGTCTAAAAGTCCTTCATGAGCTCAATAGCATGTTACAAAATAAACTGGATAAGTCGGAAAAGTTAAAATCGTTTCAGCTTCCATACATTTAGTACTTATAGTTTCCACTCTGTACATGATTTGATATAACATAATACTTTTATGAATCGGTTCGGTTGTTCTAATCCTACCGAAAATCAACCTTGTAGCCAAAGCTTTACAGTTGAAAGTCAAACATTCTTACCTTTCTATCCTCTTTGGCAGCTTCTAGCATGTTCTTGGTGGCTTCGAACAGAGCCACGATGTCGGACACGAAGCGTTTCCTTTCTTCGTCATTCAAAGAACCTCGCAACAGTTTAGCATCTGCAAAATATTAATTGAGTGAATCGTAAAATTATCATCTATCTACTTATAGGCCAGTAGAATTAAACACAAAAATTGATTAAATCGGAAATAATTCCTACAAAAGATTTTTTTGCTTTAATGGCTTCATTGATTGCCCATTAAGACTCTCCTAAGTTTTCGACTTCGACAGAGTTGTGCTTAAGTGGTGGGGGCCCCCGAAAGGGGCGTTTTTTCGGTTTTCCGGTTATACCGCGTAAAGGACTTACCCTATCGAAAAGTGGTCTTCATGACGGTTGAAGGGCACTTAATCCTGCATTGAATAAGACCAAATTCAAATGTTTTGGACAAACCGTTCCCGCGCTAAAGTTCGGAAAAGTAGAAAATATACGTATAATTAATGACCCTCTCCACGTCCAATGGCTTGTTACCCACAAGCTTCCAAGTCTTGAAAAGGGCCACCTTAACCAGTGTAACCCTATCAAGGCTTACGAGCTTGATGCGCCTATCCTTGTGCGTCCCAGCCGTTCCTCAACTGCGGTTGGTGCACCTCTTCCTTGCACTCTCCTGAACGACCCTGTGTTACCTACTGTGGCTGTCCCTCTTCCTTGCAGCCTCCTGCACGACTACGTTGCCTAGCCGTATGCCTGGTCCAAGGTTCGACGCCACAAAATAAACTTCGCACGCGTGAAAATAGTTTAAATACTATTTTCCGTGCTTGCAACATTTTTCTTTACTGCTTCGGCTCTATTAGTCGTAGAGTGATTGTATATATCCTAAAGCCTTCCTCAATTTATGAGCTATTCAACACAAAAATTATTATTTCAATCAAACTAGTAATTCTTGAGATTAGCGCGTTCAAACAAACAATCAAAAAACTCTTCAGCGTTTTAATATGTGTAGGAGATTGGGATAGGAACGGGATGGGATACCTTCGATTGAGCAGACTCCACAGGACGGTCCAAGCTTGGTTCTTCTTTCACTTTCACAAACACTTGAATTTTTATTGAGTTGAGTTTAGCGCGCGATTTGGGTTTATTTGAATTGGTTTATTTTGGATACTTATTTAGTAATTAACGCCCAGATAGGTAGGCGAAGCGGCGCGTTGCGATGCGAGAGCGAGACTGAAGGTGGGAGGGAGAGGATAGGAAAAAGGACTGTCAGAATGAGTGATAGAATAGTGTGACATGAGTTCGAAATGTATGAGGTTTTAATGCTGGCGCGTACAACTCCCCCGGCCTAGAGGTCTTCCTCTAGATTGAGTAGCGTTTGTAAAAAAAAAGTTAAAAACGTAAAAAAACATGCGTTAGAGAGAACTAAACGAGTTAAATTAGCGTTAAAGTTGTGTTAAATTAAAGTTAAGGTTAAAATAAAGTTAAGAACATTATTTGAGTTACTGTAAAGGAAGAGGACAAACTCTAACTACAGGCCGAACATAAGTACCGGTTGCAGTGCGAATCTTTAAGGTGCGAATGATTTTGTCCTTTCCGGGATATACTTCCACAACCACACCCAATGGCCAACAAAGAGGATGCGCATTGTCATCTTTTATAACAACAACAGAGCCCACATCTATCGGTTTGGTCACCGTATTCCACTTTTCACGGCGTTGTAGAGAAGTTAAATACTCCTGACTCCAGCGACGCCAAAAGCTTTGCACTAATTTATTGACTAACTGATAACGCGTTAACCGATTGTCAGAAATATCAGAGACATCCTCTACTGGTAAGAATTTCAGTGGAGTTATATTGAGAAAGTGATTGGGAGTGAGAGCGGATATATCAGATGGGTCAGAGCTAAGAACACACAATGGTCTACTATTCAATAAGCCTTCTATTTGTACAAGTACAGTGTTGAACTCTTCGTATGTTAACACTTGAAGACCAATAACTTTATAAAGATGCGTTTTTACATAACGAACATTTATCTCTGTGATGCCGTTAAAGTGCGGACCATATGGTGGACTATGAAGAAACTTAATGCGTTGTTCAGCCAAATGTGAACTTAAATAATTTTTGTGAGAGTCAGATTCTAAAAGAGCGTAAATTTCGTCAAGCTTGCGTTTAGCGCCAATGAAGTTAGTACCTCCGTCGCTATATATCATGGAAACGGGGCCTCTTCTACAAATGAATCGACGAAAAGCGGCGAGAAATAGATCAGAGCTTAAGTCTGAAACTAACTCTATGTGTAGAGCCTTAGTTGTAAGACAGCAAAATAAACAAATATAAGCCTTCTGGCTTTTAACACCTCTGCGGCGAATGTGAGTAATAAAGAAGGGACCTGCATAATCGACCGATGTATAAACAAAGGCTTTAGCTTCTGAAACGCGAAATGATGGCAAGTCGCCCATAAGAGGGTTTGTAGATTTAGGGTTTAAACGAAAACAGATATTGCATTGATGCACTCTTTGACGTACTAAGTTACGTGCGGAAAGTATCCAAAATTTCTGTCTAAGCAGACTGAGTAGAAGTGAAGGACCAGTATGTAAATTACATACATGAAAGTAATCAACTAAAAGTTGAGTGAAGCGATGTTTAGGCGATAGAATGATTGGATGCTTTTGTCCATAGTTGAGTTGAGAGTGAGTGAGTCGACCTCCGACACGAAGTATATTATCAGAGTCAATGAAAGGGTTAAGTTTGAGAAGCGATTTGTTAAAGGGTTTATTATTTTTAATTGCGTGCATATCTTGAGTAAAAAATAGTGCCTGTATATGGCGTACTAAATAGAGTTCAGCGAGTTCTAAATCAGAGGATGTAACCACTCCGTTTGAACGTAGTATTTTAGCGAAGCGTAACACGTACACAGTAGCGCGTAATAATTTTGGGTACGTGGAAATGCGATCAATTAATCGATCGAAAAAGTGAGAGTTCGATTGAGAGTTTGTCTCTGAAACAAGAGCGATAGTTTTCTCTTCCAGTCGAACACTGTTAGATGAAACTTGAAATGGCTCGATAGGCCATTGCGAGATTGGCTGAGCTGTCCATTGAGGAGAGTGAAACCAATTTAATTGATTTAATAATGCTTTAGGAGTTACAGGTCGCGATATTACATCTGCAGGATTTTCATTTCCATTAACATGATGCCAAATTTTTGCGTTGAGTTTCGAATTAATTTCAGTAATTCTATTCGCAACAAATGTGTGAAATTTGTACGCGGGAGAATGTATCCACGTGAGAGTGACAGTCGAGTCTGAAAATGCGTAAATTGAGTTGACAGGATAACGATTCTCTATACTATCGCGAACCGATAATAAAAGATTTGTTAAGAGCAGCGCTGCGCACAGTTCAAGCCGCGCAAGAGATATTTTCTTTAAAGGCGCGACACGCGATTTGGATGCGATAAGAAAGACTTCACCGGGTGAATCTGCATCAGAGCTCACGCGCACATAAACTACAGCTCCGTAGCATACTTCGCTGGCGTCCGCGAAGCCCATGATAGTGACGTGACAACCCGCGGTGATTCCTATATGACGAGATATTTTTAATTGCGATAAATAGTTAATCTCACTATCAAACCGATTCCATTTATTTTTTATTGAGTCTGGAACTGGCTGATCCCATTCAAGTTCGCGCTGCCAGCATTCTTGAATTAAAAGTTTGAGAAACGCTGTCACAGGGCCTAGCAAACCCAAAGGGTCGAATAATCTAGCGGTTGCGGAAAGAATCGTGCGTTTTGTGCATTGGTCAGAGTTAGTAGAGTTAATTTTGTAAAGAAAAACGTCATCATTAGGTTGCCACTGCATGCCTATGATTTTTGTCGTAATTTCTGAGTCAGTGTCAAAATCGACGAGCTGTGGATTTTTATGCGAATCGGGAATCTTATTTATAAGCTCAGGGTTGTTCGAGATCCACTTAACCATTTTAAACCCCCCGGCCATGAACATCTTAACCATTTGATGGTAAGATTGTTCAGCTTTTTCTAACCCGTCCATCGATGAGACATAATCGTCCATATACATACAGGATTGAGCTTCAGACGCGGCGATAGGATAATTCGCGCGCTCGTCCTCAGCGAGTTGGCGAACGACACGCATAGCGAGGTAAGGCGAGCTAGAAACGCCAAAAGAAACCCTATTGTATTGATAAGTATCAATCGGTGATTCAGGATCAAATCGAAATAATATGCGTTGAAACGGGTGGTGATTTTGATCAAGCTTCACACAGAAATACATCTTTTCAATATCAGCAGATAAAGCGACTGAGAAAATGCGTAAGTTAATTAAAAGATCAAAAATATTACTTTGTAAGTTTGGGCCAGTGTAAAGAACATCATTTAACGACTTTCCAGAGGTTGTTTTACAACTTGCATCTAAAACGACTCGAGTTTTTGAAGTGAGTTTATCTGGTCGGTATACTGCATGATGAGGTATATAATAATTTGGAGTATTTTCCTCTGAATTCGATGCGTTTTCAACTTTTGACAGAAAACCGCGATCGATACAGTCTTGAATATTTTCATTATAGTTAGTGCGTAAGCCCGGAGTTGAGTCTAACTTTTTCTCTAAGTTATAGAAGCGACGCCTAGCAGTAAAGTAAGAATCGCCGAGTTCTGATGGGTCGAGTTTAAATGGCAAAGAAACGGTATACGTCCCAGAGTCGTCGCGAGAATGAGTTGATTGGAAAATGTTTTCACATATATCATCGTCAGGGCTGATGTGTCTCTTAGTAGGTACACTTTCAAGCTCCCAAAAGCGTTGCGTGAGTGATTCTAATGAGTGCGAGTCTACATTGCAAAAGAATGCTTTATTATCATTGCGTGAATGAGCTGAGTAGCACTGAGCGCGTCCCATAGCGAGATATCCGAGCGTGGTTTCGATAGCGATGACAGAGGATTGCGGTGAAGTTATTTTATTACTACCTAAAAGAAGCGGGAATATCTCATTGCCTAACAAACAATCGATTTCAGCAGGGATATCGAAGCTGTCATCAGCCATAGGAAGACCTTGTAAATGCGATAACTGGGTTATGTCAACCTTTACATTAGGTAAATAATCGGTTATTGTATCAATGACACGTGCGTTAATTGTGTATTTACACCTGGGATCAAAGCGTGAGGCAATTGTGAAAGATACATATCCTAGCGACACACTTTCAGACTGACCTATGCCCTTAATAGTGGTAGGTAGCGGATTGACTTTTAAGTTCAGTCGCACACAACATTTATTTGTGATAAAGTTGCTCATCGAACCTGTGTCTAGAAACACGCGTAATTTTTGACACGTCTTATTATTGTCATAAGTATACACTGACGCGGTGGGTAATAAGACCGTGGTACTAGATTCATCAGCGATCGACGGCGTGACTGCAGAGAGAGATACATTGTTGGTTGGCATCGATTGCAACGGCGGCGTGACCGGACCGGGCGCGGACATGGACGCGTCGGTCGGCGAAAGCGTCGCGCTGCAAGTCAGCTGTTGTGACGTCATAGGTCTATTCACGTTAAAGTTATCTATATGAATAAGAGTGTGATGTTTACGTTGGCAAACTGAGCAACGATTTTGAGATCTGCAATCTTTGATGTTATGAAAGCCTAAACAATTGAGACAAAAGTTACATTTAGTAACTAAAGAGTGGCGAGTTGGCGCATTTTTCGAGAGAAAATAACTGCATTTGAACAGGGCATGTTCAGGTTCCGTCTTACAAAGTTGACAATTCTTGCGTACAGCGGATGGAGTGTATGAGCCTTGCGAATTCGGTTGAGATTGGAAGTAATGTTGATTGGGTTTTACTCCAGAAGCTGTATTAGAAACAAACGACTGTGTCGGTTTCGAGTTTTTAGACTGCGATGCGAAATTCGTTTTATTATTAACGTACGGCTTATTCTGCGTAAAAGATGAGCGTAAAGTATGGATTTTATTCTGTTCTTTTATAAAAGTCTTGAGATCATTAAACGTAGGCATTTTTACGTGCTTAATGGATTGTTCAAATAAATTTAGAGTGTCTTTGTCTAATTTACTGAGAGCAATATGAGTCAAAATGAAATCGGAAAGGTCATCAATCTGTAAACGTCGTAAGGCAGCTTCAGCTGAGCAATACTGTTCCAAAAATTCATCTAAAGATTGCGATTTGAAGTTTATTAACTGTTCCAAATACATAGAGGCTTGTACTCTTATGTCTTGGTATTTTTCTAATAGGTTGTTCCAAATTATGTAATAGTTCTCACCAGTAGGTGGAATACCCGAGCAAATTGTAAGTGCTTTTCCGGAAAGTTTTCCTATAAGGTATTGAGCCTTTTCACCTGGAGACAAACCAGTGTTCTCATGAATAAGCGTTTTAAAATTTTGGTAGAAAACGGGCCACTTGGAAGGGGCTCCGTCGAAAGAGACTAGTTCTAAAGGCGGTAATTTTTTTACGAAATCCTGTTTGCGACGCTCTGTGTTGGCCTTTAGTTGTGCGATGGAGCTTTGCACCGAAAGGATGTTACAGTACAAATCGTCAAACGAGTTGAGTGCGGCAAATGTAGGTTTGAGTTCCTCATCATGTTTCATATAACACAAATTAAGTTCGTCAATGGTATCAAGAAAATCCGATCTTGTTTTTTCAATCGAATGCATGCGAGACATGAAAATTTGTTCAATCTGAGGGTCGGAGACCTTTAGGCTGAGGTCGTATAGTTCCTGAACCCTCTGAAAAAGCGCTTCTTTTTTAGCTTCAAGCAAATTAATTTTGCGTTTTACTCCCTCCATTGTATTGTAGGTGAGCAAACACACGCACGAGAGCTAGCGTTAAAAAATGAGTTGAGTTGAGCGTATTTATTTATAATCCAGTAGGAAAATAAAATGCGTAGCGTATGTAAGCGAATTTGAAATTGAATTGAAATAAAATTTTAAAAGATTGAATTTGAAAAATACACGTGTTTACAAACAACGAGTTGACGTTTGAGCGAATAGTAATTTCTAGAATGTGTCAAATGTCAAACGAATCGAACTTTCTAGAAAGAATGTGTCACGAGCGAATTTTCTAGAATTTTCTAGAGGGTTGTCAAAATGACGGATGCGTGAAAATGTGTAGTTGTGATTTTATGTAAGTGTAAAGGATAGGAAATGAACCATGCGGCTCGGTAGGACCAGAAAGGAGTTGTAGGAGATTGGGATAGGAACGGGATGGGATACCTTCGATTGAGCAGACTCCACAGGACGGTCCAAGCTTGGTTCTTCTTTCACTTTCACAAACACTTGAATTTTTATTGAGTTGAGTTTAGCGCGCGATTTGGGTTTATTTGAATTGGTTTATTTTGGATACTTATTTAGTAATTAACGCCCAGATAGGTAGGCGAAGCGGCGCGTTGCGATGCGAGAGCGAGACTGAAGGTGGGAGGGAGAGGATAGGAAAAAGGACTGTCAGAATGAGTGATAGAATAGTGTGACATGAGTTCGAAATGTATGAGGTTTTAATGCTGGCGCGTACAATATGAACTTGTTGTTGTTGATTTTTGGCGTCAAATCTTAGACCAGGCATACGGCTAGGCAACGTAGTCGTGCAGGAGGATACAAGGAAGAGGGGCAGCCACAGTAGGTAACACAGAGTCGTTCAGGTGAGTGCCAGGAAGAGGTGCAGCAACCGCAGTTAAGGAACGGCTGGGACGAACAAGGATCGGCGAATCCAGCTCGTATGCCTTGATAGGGTTACACTGGTTGAGGCGCTCCTTTTCAAGACTTGGAAGCCTGCGGGTAACGAGTCATTGGACGTGGAGAGGGTCATTAATTATACACATATTTTCTACTTTGCCGAACATTTGCACGAGAACGGTTTGTTCAAAACATATGAATTTGGTCTTATTCAATGCAGGATTAAGTGCCCTTCAACCGTCATGAAGACCACTTTTCGATAGGGTAAGTCCTTTACGCGGTATAACTGGTAAACCAAAAAAGCGCCCCTTTCGGGGGCCCCCACCACTTAAGCACAACTCCGTCGAAGTCGAAAACTTAGGAGAGTCTTAATGGGCAACCAATGAAGCCATTAAAGCAATAAAATCTTTTGTAGGAATTATTTCCGATTTAAAAGCTAATTCTACTGGACTATTATGTAAGACGTGGGGTCTTGAGGTTTATTTACTGGTAAATAAGTGCTATTTTGTAATAAGTATAAACTGATTTGACGTAGGTTACACTTGTACGCTATGAAGACTCAACTAGATAGAGGCATTAACAATATCTGACGAAAGTCATTGATATTGAAACAGGGCTTACCCCGTATTCAGAAACGATGCTTGCTTAAGTGAAGCAGCTAATCGAACGCACAGCGTTAAATAGAGCTCTGTGATTGGTTCGTGTGTCTCACCGTGCGTCCACGCGCACTGTGAGACCTCATAGTAATGTTTGTGAATACGGGCGTTATTCTATTTCAAGTGATTAAATTATTCTTACCTTGCACAATGTGCGGCATCAATTCTGACAACGTCGCAGTAGACTTTGACGCCACAACCAAGTCTATCGAGTCGGGATCTGAAAAATATTTGTGTTTAAATGGTCCGTTATAGATTTTCCCGTATGACATTAGTTCTTAGAATTTGATGATTATATTTTATCCATTCTTGTTCCCAAATCCATCATCCATCCATAGCAAATCTCAAATCTAATGCTGCAATTTACAAAACTTAGATAATGTAAATAACCAAAATGTAACCAAGTGCATCACTTACACGACGCATGTGCTTTACCCACAAAAATATTTGAGCACCACATATTTGAGACATATCTTCCCGGCTTTGCCATCCAAATGATTGATGAATTTTTTAAGTGTGCTTTTTCATAGGTGTTACTTACGGTTGCTGGCTACGAGGTTGGCAGCCGCGACGGCGGCTTGAGACAGCTTCTGCTCCATCTGCTTCTGCACCACCAGCGTCTGGTCCACAGACAGCGCGGGCACCACGTCGTCCTTGGCGCTGTATATCTGATGAAACCGACATAGTAACCATAAAACAAAGTCGCTCTTAGGCCCGGTTTCTTGATTCGTAGTTAAAATAACCAATAGTCAAATTTGACAGATGTCAAATGACAAGTGGTTAAATATCAGAAAAAAATGTTTTTCGAACAATGGTTAGCTTGACTTTTAGTACATTTTTTAACTACTAGTTAACATTTTGTTAATATTTAACCATTAGTAGCAAAATTTAACAATTTGTTATTTTAATTTCGAATCTAAAAACTGGGCCTTAGAACTGTTCAACTACGCAACGGATTTAAATGCAATTTTCTTAAATAGATTCTGATTCAGGAGGAAGAATAACGTATGATACATAGCACCCACGCGAATCGCTAGTTTTAAATAAATAAATAACTTGACAATTGTATAAATACGAAATCCCACATATTTTTTTTTTTTTTTTTTTTTTTATTTTTTTTATTTAGGATAACAAACAATTGTACAATTCAGATATGCAGTAAAGTTATACATCGACATTTAGTTGTTGTACAACCCGCACCGCTATCCCCATCTTACAAACATGCTTTGCCTCTTTGCACCACTAGCTGATTTATGGAAATGAACAGAACAATCAGTGGAGCCCACGGCCACGGATACCTCTATTCATTCCCACAAATCATTTAAATTGGAATTTTCCAAGTGAACAGAGTTATTTATACAAACAGTCAGACAGTTAACACAGCATAATAATATTTTATAACAATATTCTGATTTAAACAATGAATTTAATTTAATTAAATGAGATCTATCAGTTTTACTATTGAAAATCCACTAAGTTTACTGTTCAAAATCTGAGTACTAAATTTAACAAAATTATAAAATTATAAATTTTACAATCCTTAGGTTTAATTCAGGTAGCTAAGTATATTAAATTAAGACATAAATTCCTCCAAATTAAGACATAAATTCCTCCAATTTTAATTTTTTTAATTTTCATACAAAATAAAATTTATAAAATCCGATTTGTATGAAAATTAAAATAATTAAAATGAAGATATCAATTTTCTGACTTCACCATATCATTTATATGCCCATGTTAACATGGGCTAGTGTCGGCTCATATACCCATTTACCTAACACCCTGTATAATCCGGGACTTCTAAGGCGAGAGTGAATAAGCACTACAGGGAAGATATGTAGCATGTACCATCCTGCATCTTATTTAACACCAGGTGCGATTGCGGTCAAATACCTGCCTTGTTATGCCCGCTCGCTCAACCGTTTGCCCATTATTATGACCCCTAATTAACAATAATTTATCTTACCTTATTAACATCTTCCTCAGCCTTCTTGATCTTCAGGGCTGCAGCATCCACGCTCCTGCCAAACTGCTGGAGCAAAGCCTTCTCGTCGTCCGTCTTACGCTTGTTAGCGATGGCCACGTCGTCGTCTACTACGTTGCCGGCGTCTACAAATTAACAGAAGGTCCGTTTTATAAACAAGGTAACATTTATTGACGTCCAATTTTTGATGTAGCCTTGATAGCCAAGTAGCCTTTGATGTTATACTGTGTAATTAACTATTCTGTAGTTGTATCTATAAATACATACAGTTGATTCTGGATGAATATTCAAGGAAAAAAATTCTACGGGACCCACGTTCCTATTGAGGCAAGGCTAGAAGCAGGTTGAGTTAGTGAAAGAACTGATCGCGCGAGCGACAGGACTTTACAGTAAATGCGACAGAACTTTAAGGTACACGTCATGGTCATTGGTAGCACAAAAGCATGCCACTATTGAGCAATTGCTACTTTGCATGTGTGTCGGAACATTGCTAGTAATAAACATGCTCATTTCAATTTATTCGAGCACGCTTGTTTTAAGCATGATATTTTGTTGTGTGTTTTTAGTTTTTACACACTGTACCTTTACACTACAGTGGTGCCAAACTGGTGATCGCTAGAACAATAGTCCTCGTTGTTACTTTATGCAAATCCTTCGCTTAGCGTAATAATGACTCACGCTGGCTCTCCTCGCAGCGCAGCTGGTGCAAGAACTCCTGGTTGAAGTCCCGGGTGGCGGCCATGGAGCGCCGGGGCTCACTGTGCGACGCGCTTGGGGGATCCTTAAGTGCCCCCTAGTAGGTTACAGACGGCCCTAACAACGGCACTCACTCTGGCTCTCCTCGCAGCGCAGCTGGTGCAGGAACTCCTGGTTGAAGTCCCGGGTGGCGGCGGAGCGCGGTGGCTCACTGTGCGACGCGCTTGGGGGATCCTTAAGTGCCCCCTAGTAGGTTACAGACGGCCCTAACAACGGCACTCACTCTGGCTCTCCTCGCAGCGCAGCTGGTGCAGGAACTCCTGGTTGAAGTCCCGGGTGGCGGCGGAGCGCGGTGGCTCACTGTGCGACGCGCTTGGGGGATCCTTAAGTGCCCCCTAGTAGGTTACAGACGGCCCTAACAACGGCACTCACTCTGGCTCTCCTCGCAGCGCAGCTGGTGCAGGAACTCCTGGTTGAAGTCCCGGGTGGCGGCGGAGCGCGGTGGCTCACTGTGCGACGCGCTTGGGGGATCCTTAAGTGCCCCCTAGTAGGTTACAGACGGCCCTAACAACGGCACTCACTCTGGCTCTCCTCGCAGCGCAGCTGGTGCAGGAACTCCTGGTTGAAGTCCCGGGTGGCGGCGGAGCGCGGTGGCTCACTGTGCGACGCGCTTGGGGGATCCTTAAGTGCCCCCTAGTAGGTTACAGACGGCCCTAACAACGGCACTCACTCTGGCTCTCCTCGCAGCGCAGCTGGTGCAGGAACTCCTGGTTGAAGTCCCGGGTGGCGGCGGAGCGCGGTGGCTCACTGTGCGACGCGCTTGGGGGATCCTTAAGTGCCCCCTAGTAGGTTACAGACGGCCCTAACAACGGCACTCACTCTGGCTCTCCTCGCAGCGCAGCTGGTGCAGGAACTCCTGGTTGAAGTCCCGGGTTGCAGAGGCCATGGAGCGCCGGGGCTCGCCGGTCGACGCGCGCTTGGGGGGCGGAGGCGGCGCCCGCCGAGTAGGGGACTTTACCGCTGTGGGGGAAAATTTATTTTATTTATACTGTTATTTTAATATTATGTAATTACATTTTTTAGTTCTAAGCACTTTTAGATATAGTAATTCCATGAATGCGTGTTTGTCTTATAGGTTGTCCTAATAAATAAAATAAAAAATAAAAAAAATAAAAATTGTTTAGTTATTTTACCAAATTGCTTAGCAGTTTGTTGGCAACGAAGTCTCGTATTACATAATTTATTGCTACGGCTAAGGTTACTACATGTATCGACATTGTGGATACTCGTGGTGTATCAAGCGAATTAATTCGCAAGCAGCCTTGGTGTCGATACATTGTTTTTAATCTAAATATAGATAGCATAAATTCTTTATTCTAACAAATACAAAATTTGGAAAGTCAAAATTTAGACGGTCTCACCGGAAGAAAATAAATACCGAGAAAAATTACTGGAAAACAACTTGAATATATCTCAGAAATGTCTAGATATCGTGATTTTCCTCGCTCATTTAGTGAAAATAACTTCATTCGAAGGATTGTATTAGTTAATGTTTAATAAAATAATCGCGCATTTAAGACTAAAGAACACATACTCCACGAAAAAAAACAGTTTTATTGTTTTGATTCGTTTTATCACATTTGAGGCCAACAAGTAGACATCTCATCTTTCTCAAGATTCTTTAAATACGTTATTGGTTATTAATCAATAGTAGTGAATAATTCAAAGACCGATTTTAATGGCTTTAACAGTCCGTTTAATATTTCGTGAAATTGGACTTAAAGCAAGAATTTTAACCACAGTAAATATTACAAACTCTTACCAGCAGCATCATCGCGCACAGCAGCCCTGATCTTCTCCACAGCGTCTTCCAATTCCCTCCTCTCGATCTCCAGCTGGGCGGCTCTCTCTTTCTGGGCGGGCAGCTGGGCGGGCGCCGCCCACGCGTGGGCCAAGCGCTGGGCGGACGATGATAGCGCGTCCGCTGCCGACAGCATGGCGGCTTGGCAGCGCGGCTCGTGGATACTTGGCGCGGTTAACTAGGGGTAAAATCAAAAAATTAAAATCAAAAATATTTATTCACTTTAGACCACAAGTGGCACTTATGAACGTCAATAGAAAATAATGAAAAAAGAAAAGGTAGCCCTTATGGGGCACTTTACATGTCTCCTTATCTTTTGGGCCCTACCAGGTAATAACATCAATTTATATTAATCTGGGCCTCTTCAAGGTGCGAGTGAATACACTTCCAGGACAGGTACCACTCTAGACTGCTTCTCAAATAATGTCAGATGGTTGCAGTCAAATACCTGCCTGATTCAGCTCAATAAAATAAGTGATGTTTTAAATAAACATTTTCTTCTTTCTTTCTTCTTCTAATTCTTGTTTTAATAGCCTACATATTATGTGTTTTTGTTGTTTTTTTTTTTGTATTGTGTCTTTTTTTACTGTGTCAATAAACCTTTTCTATTCTATTCTATTCCAATTCTTCCTCTATTTATTGTTTTAAACTTTCATGGTCACTAACATAATTATTATTACTGACGGTATTGCTTCTTCTATTTCTCAAACTTTATGATAGGATGGCACTGCTCAATTCACTATTTTCGGTACCTTCATGTCGTATTATGCTAATGTCAGAAACCATCCCATTGTAATTAACAGTTTATTCTTTAAGACTAGTCAATTCCTTTATTCTTTAAGACATAGTCCTATACAGTAAATTTTTTGTACTGTGCGATGCTCGAGCCTGCCACTTCTGGAATGTTACGACAGTCTACATTACCTGAGGAAAATGGGAATAACACCATCTCTCGTCCCAGCTCCTGTATTACCATAATCTACACCAGTGGTTCCCAAACTTATTTAGTCTACTGCCCACTTTGAGAATAAATTATTTTGTAGCGCCCCCCATTTATGTAGTCAAGAGTCGAGCGCAGTCGGTGTCTAAGAGTCCTCCTAGTAGATGACGCCTCCCAAACCTCTACACAGCGTCCCGATTTTTTTTCTGGGTCTCTTACCGCCCCCCTTTAAGCCTGCAGCGCCCACAAGGGGGCGTTATCGCCCACTTTGGGAAAGACTGATCTACACTATATCTAAACCTTACCTGGGCAGTAGCAAGTAGAGTCTTGGCAGCGTCAGCGGTGTTAGATCCGCAGCTGTCTAGCTCCGCGCCGGTAGCTCCACCTACTTCAGCTGCTAACTGGTACACTTCGGTCAGAAGCATGGTGGCCTTCTCGCACGCTTGAGATGACAGGTCGATTATCTAGAAAGATACCACAATCTCTTATAGAAATAAATTCATAAATTCAAAGTAGAGGTAAAAAAATCCTTAGGAAAAAATGATACTAGAAAGTAAACGATTATTTAAATGACAAGAGTGCGTGGACTTTACCGGCTTAGCTCGTACTTTTTACCGTGTCATGTGAGCTTTAAATTACTGTATTGGATTGAAAAAGAGGCTGACAAAGGTGACTGAGTTTCTTCCGCCACTTCACTTCTTCTCAGCACCAGCCCATTGTTGTCCCGAAGTGGTGGTAGGGCAAGCTAATATTTGGGACGTGTATAAGTGCCCTGGAAAGGGCCTATGTACTGAATAAACTATTTTATTTTATTTAGATCATCTTCAGGTATTCAGTTTCCAATGCAGGAGCACGGTCCTCTCCATTTTTTACCAAAGGCAAATGGAGGATTTGGCCTACACTCTCCACGCCTGATATAGTTCCAAAATACTGAACTGTCCTATCCATGACATTGACAGTGGGGCGCCACCGTCAATACCGGATCACTGGTTCCGATTTTTGCCATGTTGGAAACCATTTAGTTGAACGATGGTAGCGCCCCCCTGTCATTGAGTTTGGTGGGACAGTTCAGTGTGGGTCATCTATATTGCTTTGTGACAACAACAAAATTGTCGTATGGAACCCTTCCTGTGCGAGTCCGACTCGCACCTGGCCGGTATTTTTTACTCAACACTCAATAATTTATTGCGTCCATAATGTTACAAAACGTGGTATGGTAAGGTTCGGCACAAGAGGCAAGTTTCCTAAAAAAATTTTTTTAGTCCGTCATGTTTAATATCAAAAAATATTGGACACATATATTTTTATTTGTCAATCTAACAAATAATTACATAGTTATGGTGCGTTGAAGTTCCGCACGACGTCACAACGTGCGGCACTTTTATGCACGCATTGACGTCACGGGCCTCTTCTTATGAACTTTGGCGCGCTTTATCTCTTTCAATTTTCATTAGTTTGAAAAAGTGAAAAATACGTGTAGAGTATTTTTTGATAAGTTAACTGACGGACTAATTAAAACTCTTGCTTTTTGACCCAGGAAACATCCCTATTGTTTTAGATGATTCTTTAACAACTTGTACGCCTTCTTGATTCGCTTGAAAAATACATAAAACGTGAGTCATTCCAAAACACATAAATTCAATTTAAAGTTGCGTTGGTTTATAGCTTGTGATTATTCTCACCTGGTGCTCTTTATCCTGATTGGTTTGGGGACTGATGACGTAGAACAGCTTCCCGGAATTGTTTCCGAATCTCACCGCGTTGTAATTCATGTTCTACAACAAGAATATATTATTTTCAAGTATAAGTAAATTTTACAGCAATACATTAAAAGTATTCTCAATGAAAGTAGGTATCAAACAAGCGACAAGTTATGAAACCAATGCAGTATAAATATTTCACATAGGAGGAAAACAATACACACACACAACCCTAGATAACCTATATTGTTTACTAAATTACATTAAAGTTTTAAATATATTTTCAGGTTTTACCTCGTGATTGCCATCTCTCGCGCTAGAACATATACCACGAGTCGCCTCGCACATATTCCTCAATTCGTCCAACATCGCCTGACGGTCCTTGTCGTCTTTGCCAGCACTAAGTGCTTTGGTATCTAAACAGGAACAAACATAAATTTTATATTATATAGCGGGCCAAGAATAATCCCTTTTAGCACACCACATTAAACAGCGGGCCAAGGATAGTCCCTTGTAGCACACCACAAAAAGGTATTTTAATTACCTTTGACAACTTGTGGCATCAGCTGGTTGATAGCTTGAATAGACTGTTCTGCTGTTTCGTAGTCAGGTTTCTCACGATCTGTAAATTAGTTACTTTGTCAAATGCCTGTGAAGAATCTATTATTTTACAATTGTGCACATATTTTATTTATACACTATAAATATTAGTACAACTAAATATTACTCATAAATCTACTATCTGAAACCTAAATGCATGAGAGTAAAATATAAAATAGTAACAATAGAATTCACGAACGTACCAGCCGTAGCAGCTAAAAGTGCAGCGATGGCAGCATTGAGCTGTGCGAGACTTTGAGCTAACTTGCTCTGCAGGTCAGCTGGTATTTGGCCACCTCTAGTTGGCACGATTGGCTGTAAACGACAATCCCTGTAAAGCACAAGCTAGATCCTGGCTACATAGAGGTTTTAACAAGAAGTGGGAATAGTAACTTGAAAAAAGAATATAACAGTGTTACTAAACAAATACAGACATTTATACCTATATTCTGCAAGTTGTTTAAAGGTCACACAAGGCACACTTATCAACCTGAAAAGGAATCGACACCGTATCGCCTTTCGCTGCGAGGCGATTCTTTCGTTACGGTGTGGATAAGTGTGTACTGCCACGTACGGAGTTTCATACACAGAATACTGACCGCCTCGAGTTGATACGGTTACGATCAGTTTCCGGTTTGATAAGGTGCTTTGTCCTGAAGAAGTAGGTCCTCCTGCTGCAATGGTAGTGTTACCTTATCCAGTTCCATCTCAGCTTTCTGGAGGGCGCTTTCAGCCTTCTCCGCCGCGCTGACAAACTTCAAGTGCTTCGGGCCTTGCGTCGGCGCTGGGCGGCCGACGTTCTTCACTTGCACTTCTATCAAAGAAACGGTGGAGGTTCACAATCAAATAAAATAATTCATTCATTGCAAAAAATAGCATTAAATAATAGAAACAGAAAAACTTTCTTGACACAGTACTTATTTAAGTAATAAATACATATTAAACAACAGCAACACAACTGAGCCAATGCGCCAATTGACACTTGTAAGGGTATGTCAAGAAGCTGGTCTTCCGCGGACGCCCTTGCTATTGGCATCGCGCATCCCCTTGAGGAGACACCAACTCGAGTTCATCATCATCATCATCATTTCAGCCACAGGACGTCCACTGCTGAACATAGGCCTCCCCCAATGACTTCCACATCGCACGGTTGGTAGCTGCCTGCATCCAGCGCCTTCCTGCTGCCTTTATAAGATCGTCGGTCCACCTTCTGGATGGACGTCCCACGCTGCGCTTTCCGGTACGCATGCTTAGTTATTTTTTATTCCAACAAAAGCACCAAATAACAGCTCATTTTGTAGGGTTGAGTTTTTCGGCTGACAAGCGGGGTGAAGGGCTCCAAATAACAACACCGCGTTTCATGCAAAAATGGGGTACTTTATTGCAAAGTACGGGGCAGGTACAAAAATGAGGTGCGGGCGGGCGTCTCCCGTCCGTCGACCAATTCCCGCACGGACGTTGGACACAGACGCGGGAGAATCGCTGGCAATTTGTAATTAGGCGTTCGGAAGTCCCAATCTGCGATTCCCCTAAAGAACGTCACAGTCGGATGCAACCTTGGCTTATTACTTACTTACTCACAAAACTTAAAATATTCAACATAATCGTCGGAAGGTCTTTAAGAGCGTTGTCACATTTTTCATGCAGAAATCGAGAATTTGGCAGATTTCGAAATGATTTTAGTCATTTAATTTATTGTTATAGCTTCTTTTGACTTATATCATCGTAATTATCATACGTTTTTACGGAATGTCTATTGACAAAATCTCGTTCAAATTGGATTTTTGCCTACGAAAACAGCGAATTTCTAAAGCCCGATTTCCAGGTAACTCGCGAAGGCACAACTTTGAACTAATATTACAACAAATTTATTTCTAAGTAAGAAGATAGAATGTATTCATTAGAATAAGCATACCCTGAAGAAGAAAGTGTATTGAGAAAATTTTGATGTTTAATTCATTAAAATGCATTTTTATCATGTCTAAGATAGTCAAAATTCGAGAAAATTACTGCAAGAAAACAGGTCACATCTCATAATCTAAAAGTCATTTGGCAACATAAACTACTTTATACTTAAGAAGAAACATAGTACTATTATTGTGTGAAAAAGAAAAAATATCTATCTTCAATCTTCAAATGAAAAATTAATTTGAAAATACTATAAAATCGGGTGCATCAAATGGCATAAATCAGTCGTGCTTTGGCACTCGTAGACGCCGGGTCTATGTCAGTTGACTGCCCACTGACGTATATGCGTCACGCGTGATTTTTTCGTAAATTGTAGTATGATTGAGTACTTTTGATCCGCAAGTATTTTTAATTTATTTGTTTAGGTAAATCGGACTTGTAATTTCTTTCTTTTCAAACTTTTTATTATTTTACTTACAGAATATGGGTAGAATAGACAAAAGATATTTTTATGGTATCTGTTTGGTCAGGAAAAAATAAATGACTAATAAAAATTTTAACAGGGTGTCAAAACATTAGTCTATGCTATTGTGTTTCTACCAACATAAAATATACTCTTCCTTACTAATAAAAGTTGAATAGCGTCTGTATGGTCACACAATGCTTCGTCATGTTTTTCCGAAAGTTCAATTACTGACGACTGAATGAAAGAAATTGGTGCGTAACTATTCATCTGATATTAAACGTTTAGTAATAAAGGGGTAGGTCAGGTAAATGGCAAATCCACCAGCGGTCGCTCGATGACACTTAGACAAATAGTTTTATAAAACGTCAACTAAGTTGGTTAGGTATTTGTATTGTAGATACTTATACAAATGAACGTATAAAATGAGTTTATTTTTAAAAGTATAGGTACAGAGAGTACTTTACGAGATCGAATCAGAAATGAGGAGATCCGTAAACGAACTAAAGTCGCTGACATAGCCCGACGGATCAGCAAGCTGAAGTGGCAGTGGGCAGGGCACATAGTACGCAGAACTGACGGCCGATGGGGCAGCAAGGTTCTGGAATGGAGGCCACGTACCGGAAAACGCAGCGTGGGACGTCCACCCACAAGGTGGACCGACGACCTGATAAAGGTAGCGGGAAGGCGCTGGATGCAGGCCGCTACCAACCGTGCGATGTGGAAGTCATTGGGGGAGGCCTATGTTCAGCAGTGGACGTCCTGTGGCTGAAATGATGATGATGAGGTACAGGGTGGAAACGATAAGTGATTTCATTTGATTTTTAATTATACAAGATATCGAGAAACTGTTTACTGTTCCTGTAAGTGCTTCATGAGCTCTTTAAAACAATAACAATAAATAGGTCAAAGAATAAACTGGATCTATGCGAAAATTCAATGTTTCCGAATTTCATACTAAATGTATGCCGCCAGCCATACCTGGTAGGTATGCCTGGTAGGTATTAGAAGTGTTAATTGTTTAAATTAAATTTTTAATTGAGTAATACCTATATAATAATCAAACAACAAACTCGTAAATTGCATTCTTATTTAAATTATTTACGGAAAACATGATTTTAGGTTTAACTTGCTACAATATCATCAAGAGATACTAATTAATAAATACTAAATAAACAGATAAAGGGGACGGCATTAAGGCACTCAGAATTCTCAGAAACCATTGATTTCGTGTTTGTTTGTAACTGTATTAAATGTATGAAAGCTGGAAATATAGGTTTTTTGAATAGATTCAGTTCGTTCTTAAACATATTATTGATGCCGTTTGCTAGGTCTCATGAAGCACTTTTTCAGTAAGTAACCATTTGTTCGACATCTTGTATACCTACTATAAGAAATATTCGAGTGAGATCACTTATCGATTATTTTTGTCATCCTTATTTGTATTAAATTTAATTAAAATACACTAAGGCTGAGATGCACCACCTAACTTTGACCCTAACTGACAATAACCGGTGTTTTATGTTAGACAGATTTTTGACATCCAAAATTTTGATGTCAATGTTAAAGTAAGACGGTGCAACACGGCCTAACAAATGTATCGTAGACAGTACTTTTTATTTTCTTCATAAATCTTTCTTTTCTTTGTAAAGCTATCTACAAGCTTTTATTTTCTTTGACATCTGGAGTTGTAAAATCTTGCAACTTAAAATTTACTTACTTCCCGTTTTCCCATTGAGCTGAAATTTTGCATGTCTACACAGGCATGCAAAATTTCGTTTCATTTCGCACTAAATAATTTAATTTACACGTGTTTTCATGCGATGGCTAAATTGGCTAAGTCAATATATTTATGTAAAACGTTAATGATTTCCTGGACTGGACTTGGTATTACATGGATCTCACAACTTTTTACCGTAGAACAACTGAGTAGTGAGACTTGGTTTTTTGAAAAGTATTATTTTTGATGGGTTTGTATAACAGAACGCATGTGTACCTAATGGGATAACTGTTTAAAAACACGATTAGATAAATTTTGCTCTATGGATAAAAATCTTAAAGTTACCTCTGATTTTTTAGCATTATACGACCGTGGTTTATAATAATAAATTCTATAAAATCACAATGATATCTGTATTTACCTCTTTGATTTCCTGACTTGTTTAGATTTACAAAAACTAAATATTTATTATTAACTTTTAGATAATAATGTGAATGGCGCTTACGATGTTTAGTTACGAGCTCTTTGATGGACACAGATATTATAGATAACGTTTAAAAAATGGCACGCTCGTTTTCATACATTTCATTCTATTTATTTAACCTATCCATATTTATGTGCGGAAACGTCACAAAATCAGAATAAATTTTAATTTTTCCATCCCGCACCATAAAAACTAAAAAGTCAAAAGTAAAATTTAAATAGTAAATATTTTTCATAAACAAGCTTTTGATGCTGTAAAAAGAATAAAATAAAACATAAATTCTTTCAAACCCATCAACTTATTACTTTACTCAATTTAAAGATTAAAAACTTGTCGCGGGATTTACTAGTGTAAAAAATACATTAATTACGTAACTTGATTTTGCTAAAAGTCTGATCTGAGAAAAAATCAAATAGGTAAATTATACATTACTAGCTGACCCGGCGAACTTTGTTCCGCCTTAATGGCAATAAATAAGCAGACTTTTTTTTTAAATTTCGAACGGGATAAAAAGTATCCTATGTCCTTCTCCTGGCTCTAAACTACCTCCCTGACAATTTTCAGCTAAATCGGTTCAGCCGTTCTTGAGTTATAAGTGGAGTAACTAACACGACTTTCTTTTATACAGGGTGTTTCTTGTAAGGTGTCAAGCCGAAGGCAGGTGATAGGTGAGAACTAGACCTATCGATTTCACCCCCATGTATGTTCTACGATTTTTCGTAGTTTAGAAGTTATCGTTAATTTTGAGATTTTTTCAAATTTTATGACCTAGTGGCTTAATTTTTTTTTTATCTTTTTTTTGGGTTGACTTTTCTCAGATTTCTTTTTTTTGACAGATTCCCTATTAGTTGCAGATATTTGAAAAAAATAATCACCTTCCTATCTTTGATGCAAGATACAAAATTTTTGCTAGAAACATAAAAAATATGCTTTTAGCAGAACATTCTACAATTTTCAACTGAAATGTATGAGAAAAAAAAGAATTTCCATAGGTCAAAAATAATTTTAAAAACTGCGCAGTTTCCTAAACTTTCATAATAACACAAAAAAACATGTACTTAATAGGCCATTATTTTCTGTAATCGCTCCACTAAAGTGGCAAGTCGGAGATTCCGTTACATGTTTTTGACTTTCTTAGGACTAAGTAATATTTGCAATCCCCTAAGTTTACGTTATGTAGAACACATTTAGAGACAATAACTGAAAAGAATTTTTTTATCCACGTGGAAGCTCTTGCTCTTCATCTGGTATACAAAAGGGAATATGAAAATATTGATGAACTGCGGACAAAGCTGACTGAAGCACAAAACCATATTAGAATGCAAGAAGCTTTTGTAAATTTACGAATAATTGTTTTGCGTCGTTGTTGAATGTGCATTCAGGTCAGCGGTGGACATTTTGAACATTTAATTTAAATTAAATCATTACACCCTTGTTTGCTCTCTTTCTCTCTCTCATCGACACACACACACACGCACGCGCGCGCACACACACACACACACGCACGCGCACATACACACACACACACACACACACACACACACACACACAAACTCTTTCCCTTTCTCTCACACTCTAATAGGTAGGAAAACTTAGTGGATTGCAAACATTAGTTAGTCCTAAGAAAGTCAAAAACATGTAACGGAATCTCCGACTTACTACTTTAGTAGAGCGATTACAGAAAACAATGGCCTATTAAGTACATGATTTTTTGTGTTATTATGAAAGTTCAGAAAACTGCGCAGTTTTTAAAATTATTTTGGACCTATGGAAGTTCTTTTTTTTTTTCAAACTTTTAAGTTGAAAATTTTAGAATGTTCTGCTAAAAGCATATTTTTTATTTTTCTAGCAAAAATTTTGTATCTTGCATCAAAGATAAGAAGGTGATTATTTTTTTCAAACATCTGCAATTACTAGGGAATCTGTCAAAAAAAAGAAATCTGAGAAAAGTCAACCCAAAAAAAAGATAAAAAAAAAATGAAGCCACTAGGTCATAAAATTTGAAAAAATCTCAAAATTAACGATAACTTCTAAACTACGAAAAATCGTAGAACATACATGGGGGTGAAATCGATAGGTCTAGTCCTCACCTATCACCTGCCTTTGGCTTGACACCTTACAAGAAACACCCTGTATATATAGATTTCTTTATTATTATGTATGATGTACTGTCTTAGGTACGATACAACTACGGATTAAGATCGTTTAGTCGACGCAGCGTTGAAATTGTACAGATAAATGCAGTTTGCGCACTCACTACGCGACGTCAAGCAATAAAAACCTAAAATTCGAACGCCAACTTTTTGCTACAACGCTCTTAAGGGAAAAAAAATCTGGACACCGCGGTGTAGAAATCGACTCTCAATGTGCTAGTGGCATCTAGCGGCGAGCGGCGCAAACACTTCCTAGACTGGATAGATCTTGCAATAAGCACGGTGATCCGCGGAGGCTTGGTAATGCAGGCGAACACCACGAGATGGCGCTAGTAGTATTGATTGATAAATGTGACGTTGTTACACTCACCATTTCCACTGTCGCCGACACGACACGCCCTCTTCAATCTCTCCAGCTCGTCTTCTAATTCACTCCTTCCCTTCTGTATCTTTTCGCCTAAGGCCTGGTACTTCTGGTCCTGGACTACTGGTAGCCAGGTGGAGGCCAGGTGCTGGTTGGCGGCGGATACCGCGTTGGCTGAGGCGACCAGAGACGCCTGGCAGCGAGGGTCTTCCATGCATGGAGCTGTGAGCTGCAGAAAGATAGCAATTTAGACCTTTCTTATCAGCTGCGTTTACTAATTAGAGGATAAAAAGACCTTCACCATTACGGCTAGTTTATATCGTCGTTTAGAAGTTGCTTTTCTTCATTGGACCCGCAAAGAAATTAATCAGAAGGACATAGGAGTTTGAAGTTAAGGTTCGACTTCCCTCCATTGCAAAGCGGATGACAGGTGACAAACAAAGGTTAACTTTCCCCCGGGACAAATTGACCTTCACTGGTTGGGTTTTTATTGGCGGTCAATCTGTAGATCCTGACTACACGGGAGCGGTGGGAACGAGAGGTGGGAATAGTCCCGAAAGTTGATTTTCGTATGCTGACGAAGTAACGTCAATGTATAGCTGAGTCTCCAAATGGGCAACAGTTTTTTCTGATCGTATGGGACGCATTTGGTGGGTAAAGGGTCGGTCAAACCAACGCGATCACACGCGATCAGCCAGCGTGTAGCGATGGCGATCAATGTATTTAAATCTGGCCGCCATCGCTGCACGCCGGCTGATAGCTAGTGATCGCGTTGGTTTGGCCGAACCTTAAGGGGTTCTGTTATACTCAGTGTGTCATTCATACCTGCGCCGTGGTAAGCAAGGCATTAGCAGCGTCGGCCAGCTTGGAGCCGGCGCCGTCAAGCTGAGCGCCGGTCTCGCCGTCCGCCGCCGCGGCTAGTTGGTACACATCGTTCAGCAGCTGCGAGGCTTTCCCACATGCTGACGATGACACGTTTATGATCTAGGACAAAAATTTTACTTTAAATTTTATCTTCATACACCTACAATTTTTCAAATTATCGGAATTAGACATGTGCCACCACTGCCAAATCATTCTAAAGCACAACTTTTTTAAAAAAGGCACTTCATTATGGTCTCAAAAACTTAATTCATTTTTAATTACCTGTAAATTAAGATTTTTGGTTGCATTGTAATTAAAAAAAGTGGTTTAATTGAGTTGACAAAATAGTGACGTTACTGGCTAATATTGACATACAAAATCTATGGGAGAGTCTCGTTTTGACAATTTTAAAAAGTACGTCAATTGATTGGTGGTGGCAAATACCCTACTCTATAAATCCGTAAAGCTGAAAGATACTGGTAGACTAGTGTATTTACCTCACGTTCCTTATCCTGGCTGGCGCGCGGATTGAACTGGAACACCAGTTTACCGCTCGCGTTAGCTAGCTTCGCCGCTGAACTGTTCAGATCCTGAAAACAATTCCAGTTAAATAGACTTATTTATATACAGGGTGTCCCGTAATGTAACGTCAAGCCGGAACTGGGTGTTGAGGCAAGTTGTGCTGGTTATTAGAAAAATATAAAAAAAAATCTATGTGGCATATTTTAAAAATAATAGGCATTTAAAAAAAATCAAAAAATTCTACTCCCGGTGACGGTCTTTTTACTCGTGTTGCCACAAATCTTCACTTTTTCCAAATTTTTTTTTTGTTATGTAACCCTGAATAATGCTTCTCTAAATTGTTATCAAAACTACAAAACCAGCTGCTCCAGCTTGGATGAAAAAAATACGTTATTCTCAAAAAAATTTTCAAAATAAAAATTTTGCCTAGTTTAAACTGACTGTACTGAAAAAAAAATGTACTACGCGGGTGTGGCAAGTGACGTCATAATTTGGCGCATTTAGTAAGGATTCCAAAATGGTATAACACTTGGTAAATTTTTGCTGTAATTGTCGACAATTTTTGGTTTTTTGGAAATAGTCCCGTTTTTAACTTTATTTACCTTGGTTAAAAATTATTATTCTAATGTGCCCAAAATTCAAGTTTCTGTGACTGACTACCGTACAGTCAGTCACAGAAACTTTTGTCACCATGACAGTAATTAGTAGTTGACATACTGTGACAAAAGTCACCCGTGCGCGCGCGCCTTTACTACCTGCTCTGCCTGCACTTGTACTTGGTAACAGGGATAATAAGGATATGAAGTTTCGGTTATGGATACGGTTACGGATATTAGAATAATATTATACCGGTTTCGGTTACGGTCACGGATATGAAATCATTTCAGATTATCCGAAAGTCTCGGATAATTTCGGTTACGGAATTATTAGAATTTCAAAAATGTAGGTATAATACAAATAGCAAGATGCTGCGTGAGCGTGACCCACATAGCTACTTTATGTACCAACTAAGACGACACCTATGTATGATAAAGGTAAAACAGGCTGGCATATTAGATGGTGCCAGCGAATGCCAGACAAGTTGGTAACAAATATTAAGATTTAAGGTACAATTCCAAGACGGGCCGCAGACCGCAAACTGCAAAACTATGAAATCGGCAGCGCGGCATTGCAGCTGCGGCGTGTATACTGCAAATTTCATAGAGTTTTGCAGTTTGGCCTTTATCCGAAACTATCCGTAACTTTTGAATCAGTTTCGGTTACGGTTATGGTCATTTTTTTATTTCGGATATCCGATAGTTTCGGTTACGGTTACGGATATCCATAACATCCCTGCTTGGTAAGATGGCCCTCTCCGTCCCGCTCATACCTTTTAAAATGGCTTCTCCACCTCACTTAAGCCAGAAACTTAAATTTTGGGCACATTAGAATAATATTTTTAACCAAGGTAGATAAAGTTAAAAACGGGATTATTTCCAATAAACAAAAATTGTCGACAATTATAGCAAGATTTTACAAAGTGTTATACCATTTTGGAATCCTTACTAAATGCGCCAAATTATGACGTCACTTGCCACACTCGCGTAGTACAATTTTTTTTCAGTACAGTCCGTTTAAACTAGGCAAAATTTTTATTTTGATATTTTTTTTGGGAATTATGTATTTTTTTCATCCAAGTTGGAGCAGCTGGTTTTGTAATTTTGATAACAATTTAGAGAAGCATTATTCAGGGTTACATAACAAAAAAAAAAATTTGGAAAAAGTGAAGATTTGTGGCAACACGAGTAAAAGGACCGTCACCTGGAGTAGAATTTTTTGATTTTTTTTAAATGCCTATTATTTTTAAAATATGCCACATACATTTTTTTTTATATTTTTCTGATAACCAGCACAACTTGCCTCAACACCCAGTTTCGGCTTGACGTTACATTACGGGACACCCTGTATACTTAGATTGTTTTAAGACCTTATGTACAACATGGAATGCGATAGATATTGACTATTCTACATTTTCAGGACAAATATATTTTCAGGTCCTTACCTCGTGGTTGCCGTCTCTCGCGCTAGAGCATATACCGCGAGTCGCCTCGCACATACTCCTCAATTCATCCAACAACGCCTGACGTTCCTTCTCATCTTTGCTAGCACTTAGTGCCTTAGTATCTGAATAGAAACATACAAGACATTCAATACTTGATCATTTATGAACACTATTAAACACTGGACCAAGTATAATCCCTTGAAGCATACCACAAAAAATCTTTCGATTTTAATTACCTTTTACAACTTGTGGCATCAGCTGGTTGATAGCTTGAATGGACTGTTCCGCAGTTTCGTAGTCTGGTTTCTCACGATCTGTAATTGAATGTCAAAAGCCTGTGAAGAATCCATCAATTTTTCTTCCATTACACATGTTTTTAACTATATTAACTAAGTAGCAATGGAATTTTAAAAAATATCAATTTAATAAACATACCTGCAGTAGCAGTTAAAAGTGCAGCGATGGCAGCATTGAGCTGCGCGAGACTTTGAGCCAACTTGCTCTGCAGGTCAGCTGGTATTTGGCCACCTCTAGTTGGCACGATTGGCTGTAAAAGACAATTTGTTAATATTTTCCTTAAAATCACTGAAAAGCATAAGCTACATCCTGGCTACATTGAAGTTACATACGAAAAATGTAAATAGTCCTGTAAAAATAATACCAAAGGCTGATTTTTCAATCGTCAGATATTTTTTAACTGAAGAATAAAATTGTCATTTTGACATTTTTCCCATATTGAAACTGTCAATGTGCCTAACTTATTCTTCAGTTAAAAGTTATCCGACGATTGAAAAATCGATTCTTAGACAGACATTATGCCTAGATTCTGCAAGATGTTTAATAAGTATGTCCTACTGCTGCAATGGTAGTGTTACCTTATCCAGTTCCATTTCAGCCTTCTGGAGAGCGCTTTCAGCCTTCTCCGCCGCGCTGACAAACTTCAAGTGCTTCGGGCCTTGCGGCGGTGCTGGGCGGCCGACGTTCTTCACTTGCACTTCTATCAAAGAAACGGTGGAGGTTCACAATCAAATAAAATAATTCTTTCATTGCAAAAAATAGCACTAAATAATAAAAAATAAATACTTTCTTGACACAGTACTTATTTAAGTAATAAATACATATTAAACAACAGCAACACAACTGAGCCAATGCGCCAATTGACACTTGTAAGGGTATGTCAAGAAGCTGGTCTTCCGCGGACGCCCTTGCTATTAGCATCGCGCATCCCCTTGAGGAGACACCAACTCGAGTTCATCATCATCATCATCATTTCAGCCACAGGACGTCCACTGCTGAACACAGGCGTCCCCCAATGACTTCCACATTGCCCGGTTGGATTGGTAGATTATGAGGTCGTTAGTCCACCTTCTGGGTGGACGTCCCACGCTGCGCTTTCCGGTACGCATGCTTAGTTATTTTTTATTGCAATAAAAGCACCAAATAACAGCTCACCATTTCCGCTGTCACCGACACGACACGCCCTCTTCAATCTCTCCAGTTCATCCTCTAATTCGCTCCTTCCCTTCTGTATCTTCTCGCCAAGGGCCTGGTACTTCTGATCTTGGATAACTGGTAGCCAGGTGGAGGCCAGGTGTTGGTTGGCGGCGGATACCGCGTTGGCTGCGGCGACCAGAGACGCCTGGCAGCGAGGGACTTCCATGCATGGAGCTGTGAGCTGCAGAAAGATAGCAATTTAGACCTTTCTTATCAGCCGCGTTTACTAATTAGAGGATAAAAAGACCTTCACCATTACGGCTAGTTTATATCGTCGTTTAGGAGGTGCTTTTCGTCATTGGACCCGCAACGAAAGTAATCAGAAGAACATAAGATGAGTTTGAAGTTAAGGTTCGACTTCCCTCCATTGCAAAGCGGATGACAGGTGACAAACAAAGTTCCCCCGGGACAAACTTGACCTTCGCTGGTTGGGTTTTTATTGGCGGTCAATCTGTAGATCCTGGCTACACAGGAATTGCAGCGGTGGGAACGAGAGGTGGGAATAGTCCCGAAAGTTTCTTTTCGTATGCTGACGAAGTAACGTCAAAGTATAGCTGAGTCTCCTAATGGGCGACAGTTTTTTCTGACAATGTAGGACGCATTCAGTGGGTGAGGGGGTTCTGTTATACCCATCAGTACAGTCACAAACGATGCTTGCTTAAGTGAAGCAGCAAATCGAAGGCACAGCGTTGAATAGAGCTCTGTGATTGGTTCGTGTGGCACCCTGTGCGTCCACGCGCACTGTCGACCTCATAATAATGTTTGTGAAAACGGGCGTGTGTCTTACCTGCGCCGTGGTGAGCAAAGCATTGGCAGCGTCAGCCAGCTTGGAGCCGGCGCCGTCAAGCTGATCACCGGTCTCGCCATCCGCTTCCGCGGCCAGTTGGTACACATCGTTCAGCAGCTGCGAGGCTTTTCCACACGCTGATGATGACACGTTTATGATCTAGGACAAAAATTTTACTTTAAACTAATCTTCATACATTCACAATTTTTATTTGTTATCTTGAAATCCTTAAAGCTTAAAGAATCAGGTAAACTAGTGTATTTACCTCACGTTCCTTATCCTGGCTGGCGCGCGGATTGAACTGGAACACCAGTTTGCCGCTCGCGTTAGCTAGCTTCGCCGCTGAACTGTTCAGATCCTTAAAACAATTCCAGTTAAATAGATTTATTTATGTATTTAGATTAAAGACCTTATGTACAACATGGAATGCAATAGATATTGACTATTCTACATTTTCAGGACAAATATTTTTCAGGTCCTTACCTCGTGGTTGCCGTCTCTCGCGCTAGAGCATATACCGCGAGTCGCCTCGCACATACTCCTCAATTCATCCAACAACGCCTGACGTTCCTTCTCATCTTTGCTAGCAGTAAGTGCCTTAGTATCTGAACAGAAACATACAAAAAATTCAATTCTTAATCTTTAATGTACACTAATGAACACTGGACCAAGTATAGTCCCTTGTAGCACACCACAAAAGTCTTTAGAATTTTAATTACCTTTCACAACTTGTGGCATCAGCTGGTTGATAGCCTGAATGGACTGTTCCGCAGTTTCGTAGTCTGGTTTCTCACGATCTGTAATTAAATTACTTTGTCAAAAGCCTGTGAAGAATCCATTAATTTTTCTTCCATTACTAACGCTTTTTACGTTAATTAAGCAGCAATTTAATTCAAAAATTAACAATTTAATAAACATACCTGCCGTAGCAGTTAGAAGTGCAGCGATGGCAGCATTGAGCTGGGCGAGACTTTGAGCCAACCTGTTTTGTAGGTCAGCTGGCATTTGGCCGCCTTTAGCTGCCACTATTGGCTGTAAAAGATAAATTGATTAACAATTTCCATAAATAAGGTTCATTTTAATGCAGAACAAAGCAGGTATTTGACTGCAATCACATCTGATATATTAAATGAGATGCAGTCTTGTTGTTAAGTAGTGGATCCTACTGTAAGTTTAGATGTTACCTTATCTAATTCCTTCTCGGCCTTTTGGAGAACGCTCTCTGCCTCGGCTGCCGTGCTGACAAACTTCAAGTGTTTCGGGTCCTTCGTCAACGCTGGTCGGGTGACGCCTTTCACTTGAACTTCTGATAAAAAACATCGTAATGACAACAAGTGATCATGATCACCTATACCATTAGGATTTGAGTTTAAATATTTTGAATAGATATAAGGATTTATGACCGTAAGTTGAAATAAATAACTTTTCTTCTATTCTAAAAACGTGAAAGTCAAATTGTCTGTCAGACAAAAATACAACAGTGAGTAAACTCTGTGGAGTGGGCTAAGATGTTTTTTATGGAATACAGAGATATTTTATCTTTGACTTTTTTTATGTGACAGGAGGCAAACGAGCAAACGGATCACCTGATGGTAAGTGATTACCGTCGCCCATAGACACCCGCAGACCCAGGGGCGTTACAGGTGCGTTGCCGGCCTTTAAGGTAAAGATATGAGCATTCAAGAGCAAGCTTTCAAGAGGAGAGCTCCTCTTGAAAGCTTGCAGGTCATATCCGTCCGGAAACACCGCAGACGACAGTGCATTCCACAGTTTGGTTGACTCTTACTTTTTTACAAATTATAGCTCACCATTTCCGTTGTCACCGACACGACAAGCCTTCTTCAGCCTTTCCAGCTCTTCATCCAAGTTAGTCCGTCCCTTCTGTATCTTTTCACCAAGGGCCTGGTACTTCTGATCCTGGACGACTGGTAGCCAGGTGGAAGCCAGGTGTTGGTTGGCGGCGGATACCGCATTAGCTGATGCGACTAGAGATGCCTGGCAGCGAGGGTCTTGCATGCACGGAGCTGTGAGCTGTCAATAAAGTTAAACATGTCATTAGTTTTCAACCGACTTCAAAAAAAGGAGGAGGTTCTCAATTCGACCCGTATGTTTTTTTTTTCTATGTTTGTTACGCGATAACTCCGTCAATTATGAACCGATTTGAACAAATCTTTTTTCGGCGTATAGGTAATACTTCAAGGGTGGTCCCATTTAAATTTAATAATAAAAAACAACCCTCAAGGGTGGAAAATTGGGGATGAACTTTTTTATACGCAATATCTCCGCCGATTATAAACCAATTTGAACGATAATTTTTTTGTCGAATAGGTATTATCAAAAGGGTGGTTTCATGCGAATTTGAAGAAAATATTTCACCCCCAAGGGTGGAAAATTGGGGATGAACTTTTTTATACGCAATATCTCCGCCGATTATGAACCAATTTGAACGATTATTTTTTTGTTGAATAGGTATTATCAAAATTTTTTAATTTTTAGTTTTTTTTTTGTGTTCACGCATTTGAAGTCGGTTATATTTTTTTTAAAAAGTTATCTGCAAATAGGCTTTTAAAAAACGCATTCAGTGGGTGGAAGACGTCGTTCGTTCCAGCAAAATGACGTCCACTGCTGGACAAAGGCCACCCCATGGATTTCCATAACTACCGGTACTGCGCTACCCGCATCCAGGTTATTCCCGCGACCTTCACCAGATCGTCGGTCCACCTAGTGGGAGACATCTTCCGGCCCGTGGTCGCCAATCAAGAATTTTTCTGCCTTAACGACCTTCGTATCTACGAGCTGTGTGCCCTGCCCAGTGCCACTTTATTTTAGCAATTCTGCGAGCTATATCAGTCATATTGGTTCTCCTGCGGATTTCCTCATTTCTGATTCGATTACGCAGGGAAACTCCGAGCATAGCACGCTCCATCGCCCTTTGTGTGACCTTGAGGCTTCTTATGAGGCCCTTAGTAAGCGACCACGTGTGTGGAAATGTTAATAACGATATGTGACTGTGTCTCAAGCCTTTTGTATTTATCTGTGCACTAATATTACAATTTACGTATGTTTATCTAGACAATTTTATGAAGCTTACTATTTTATTTATTTTACCAATGGTCCGTGACCCTCACTCGGCATGGGGCACACTGAAAACCAGCGCCGTGGCCTTCGTCACCGTGGGCCACGGCATATGCTGAGTGGGGTCCCGTTGCAGTGGGCATCTTGTTGGTGAATGGGTGGCACTGCTCAGTTTACTCTTGTTTTTATTTTATTTTTTTCTTCCATTATTATGTGCCACTGTCATGTCTATGTAATTGCCTGTAATTATGTGATGTCCATTGTAATAAATGTATGTTTCTTTCTTTCTTACCTGCGCCGTGGTGAGCAAGGCATTGGCAGCGTCGGCCAGCTTAGAGCCGGCGCCATCGAGCTGTGAGCCAGCTTCACCATCCGCTTCTGCGGCTAGTTGGTACACATCGTTCAGCAGCTGCGAGGCTTTCTCACACGCGGATGATGACACATCCAGAATCTGAGAAAAACAGATTGCTTTAATGTTAAAAAAAAACTTAGTAGACTACGGCACTAAACACAGAATAATAATGTACTACATACAGAAAGTTTCTTCGCGAAGGTATTTAAAAAAATGTCTACTCAATGTCGTCAACAATATGTTGTAACTAGCTTTTAATGAAAAAGGGCTACTATAAAGTTGATGATTATACAGTGTGAGTCACGTTAAAGTGTACATATGAAAATAGATGAAACTAGACCTATTTTTATCGACAAAAAAGAGGTCAAAAATTTTTTGAGATTTTTTTTAAATTTTTTATAGATTTTTTTTTCTTCCAATTACTTATTGTAAAGAAAACGTAATAACTTTTAAACTGAGAGGTATATCCTGATAAAATAAAAACAGTAATAATGCTAAATAACAGGCGATACTAAAAAAATACATAAAACGCACAAAAAAGGCCAAAAAATAATAAAAAATGATACTTTTTTAAAAAAATCTGCTTATAAATTCGTGTTTTTTTGGTTATTTGATAAATTTCTCCAAAAAATGCCGCTATAACCGGTGGTTTTTATTACTTTGTATTATTCTCTATCGTATTACCTTCGTAAAACCAAAAATCGCATGTCTCTATCCCTATCACAACGTTTGCAATGATCGTTTGAACAAAGGCCTGCCACAACATTATTCTCCGCTACAGGTAGAGACAATTTTAATTTTAACTAAAATGCTTATTTTACTTCGAAATCTTTTGTTTTTATTTGAAATCTATCTTGTCTTTATCAAAATTACAAATCTAGAGCCATTTTCAGTTTCGTTGTTAACGAAGCGTTGAATGGCGCGCCCGGAGAGGCTTAGTTCAAACGATCATTGCAAACGTTGTGATAGGGATAGAGTCATGCGATTTTTGGTTTTACGAATGTAATACGATAGAGAATAATACAAAGTAATAAAAACCACCGGTTGTAGGGGCATTTTTTGGAGAAATTTATCAAATAACCAAAAAAACACGAATTTAAAAGCAGATTTTTTTCAAAAAGTATCATTTTTTATTTTTTGTTGACCTTTTTTGTGTATTTTATGTATTTTTTTAGTTCGTTTCAGCCAAATGACGTCCACTGCTGGACAAAGGCCTCCCCCAAGGTTTTCCACAATGAACGGTCCTGCGCTGCCCGCATCCAGGCTCCTCCCGCGACCTTTACCAGATCGTCGGTCCACCTAGTAGGAGGCCTGCCCACGCTACGTTTTCCAGCATTTTTTTTAGTATCGCCTATTATTTAGCATTATTACTGTTTTTATTTTATCAGGATATACCTCTTAGTTTAAAAGTTATTACGTTTTCTTTACAATAAGTAATTGGAAGAAAAAAAAATCTATAAAAAATTAAAAAAAAATCTCAAAAAATTTTTGACCTCTTTTTTTTCGATAAAAATAGGTCTAGTTTCATCTATTTTCATATGTACACTTTAACGTGACTCACACTGTATAAAAGAAAAAAAAATTTGGAATGTTTAACTACCTAGCTCGCATCAATACTTATGACTATAATTTGTATATTTTAAAGACTTTAAACCCTTGAAAAGGAGGCTGACAATAGTGACTGAGTTTCTTGCGCTGCTTCTTCTCAGCACTGGCCCATTTATTGTCCCGAAGCAGTGGTAGGGTTAACATTGGGACGTGTAAAAGTGCTTTTTAAAAGCCTTTTTGCAAAAATAAATGAGTTTTATGAGTTTTGCCCGCGGCTTCACCCGCATGAATATTAGTTTGTCATACATTATAGCCTATATGTTATTCTGTGTTATAAAGAATACTGTAAAGTTTAATCAAAATCCGTCCAGTAGTTTTTGCGTGAAAGAGTAACAAACATCCATCTAGACATCTTTCGCATTTATAATATTACTAGGATAGTAGGATTTATCTTGTCTCAAGAGGCGAGCACCGTTTCGTATGACTTATGTCAGTGATCAGTATTGTGCCGATACGATAAGGCTGACTGTTACAAGAAGCTACTGTGTGGCCATCTAGCGCACCACACGCCAATTTTTTCTTACTTCCAGTGATTTTTTTACAATGATTGAAGAATACGCGCGCTTACACATCACTCACTACTTGCTTGTGAATGCCTTGTGGATTAAATATCCCAGGAGAGTACGCCGTGCGTGTTTTGTTTCCGATACATACTTGCGGAGATAAACAGGTCTAAAGCCTGGTCCGTGAGCACGTAGAATTTTGTCCAATGACCCCAAGCTACCCATCCTTATCGCTCGCACGTAATTATATTGCTGTCGCGACTGTGCGACGGGCGCCCGCAGTGAGTGTGCGAGCGTGACAGGAACATAATTACGCGCGAGCGATAAGGATGGGTAGCTTGGGGTCATTGGACAAAATTCTACGTGCTCACAGACCGAGCTTTAGTATAAATAAATACTGATGGAATATTTACCTCGTGTTCCTTGTCCTGGCTGGCACGGGGATTGAACACGTACACCAGTTTGCCGGTCGCGCAGGCTAGTTTCGCCGCTGATCTGTTCAGATCCTAAAAAAACACAAACTAAATAAGAATCTTTATTTCTTTCGACTAATCATAGGTGAAAAATTTCTTTTGAAATAGCACACAATAAAATTCAGATTTGCTATGCTCCAGCCAGTATATCAAAGATCAACACCGTATTGCCATTCGCGAGCTATAAATATTGTGAAATGAATGTTTTTTTTATTGGATAGCGTTATTCAAGAGTTCAATTTGAAATACGTAATGATTTTGACATAATATCATGGGATTTTGATGCATAGATCCATACCTCATTGGAGGTGGCGCCCGCGCTCTCGCAAACGCCTCTCGCGGCGTCACACAGTGCCCTAAGTTCGCGCAATGTTTCCTCTCGAGTCTTTTCGTCTTCGCCCGAAGTTGCTGATTTTGTATCTGCAATACAAATGTATTAAACAAACTGTAATATCCGTTCAAAGCCGTAAAACAGTGGGTCTAGACAAAGTGCAAATTATAATCGCAAACCAGTCGATAAGTGGTCGAAAAGACCCTTTTTTGTATGGAGTTTTGACGGATTCGATTTTCGATTCGATCAAAAAGTGCGTTTTGTCTAGGGGGGCAGTATATTAAAAAGGTAATAAAATGGCAAATGGTAGGTAGAGATCATTTCAGTCAGTCAGACGCGCCCCACTAGTTTGTGGTCGAGGGAAGCGCGGGGTGCGGGGAGTGTGATCCGAGCAATCCGAGCGGCATTGTAGTGTGCGTGTGCACTCATGGACCATTTAGCGTGTACCGATAACACTCAAACAGTAGCGGAAGAATGGTGGGGCGCGTCTTCGTGGATGACACGATCTATATATACTAAGATGTCAAAAGCCTGTATGGGTTTGGTTTAGGGCTGATTTTTCAATCGTCGGATAACTTTTACTTGAAGAATAAGTTTGGCATATTAACAGTTTTAGTATGGCAAATATGTCAAAGAGACAAGTTTATTCTTCAGTCAAAAGATATCTGACGATTGAAAATCAGCCCATAAAAAAGTAAAAGTACCTTTATTAAAAAGGCTGTCTTAAATGGCAGTCGAGTTTAGTAAAAATAAGTTTTCATTAGTTACCTTTTACTATCTGCGGCAGGAGTTGGTTTATTGTGTTCATGGCGTTGTCTGCCGCTACGTAGTCAGGATTTTCACGGTCTGAAACAAAACACAATGTTTCATTTCTATACACGACAAATCCCCAAAATTAAAAACAAGCAACTAATGCGCTGAGTTCGAAACTCAGTGTCGCATTAGAAATTCACACACACAAAGTACTCACAATGTGTGCCCATTATCCACTGCGGTGTCAGTACTTAACGTTCGAATAATCTTTAGTACTACGCAACCAATGTAAACTGTTTACATTATGACTGCTGTCATTATTGCTGTCACGAGCAATGTGTTCCGTTTTTGGGCATATTGCTGCGACACCGGCCCCGCCCCCTTGTCACATCTCCCTTTAGTCAGAGTAAATACAAATGAGTAGGTCATCTTCATAGAAACGCCCGAGCGCGGTTTGTATGTGAGCGCGCCAATACGTATGCGGCGCGCACGCACACACTGACAAAATTTAGCGGGGATTAGCGGGGAGGTGCTCTGAATTTTGTTAGTACATTGCGTTTCTACTCGTATGAAGATGACCTACTCATTTGTATTTACTCTGCTTTAGTTTCTGTGATCTGTGTTGTTACGAATACACTTACCGGCGGCGGCGGCCACGAGCGCGGCGACGGCTGCGTTGAGACGCGCGGCGCTGTCATACAGCCTGTGCTTCAAATCCGCGGTCGCCGTCGGGCCCTTCGGCGCTATTGCCGGCTGCAAACAAAATAGCGTTCAAAATTCATGTTTAATCCTTGAACGGATATTGAAGTTGAATAGCATGGAATGTTAAGTTGTCTTTGTAAGTTTTCTGTGATGAAATTAGACGTGCTGCCATTATCTAAAAGGGCACGAATTTTGTGTATATTGACAAATTTATCTGTGATATGAATTTGGACTGTGGATAATAAAACCTGACCTGAATGCATTGTTGAAAGTCTCCCTTTGTTTTTGCATTGCAGGAAGTACTACACATTCTGTTTGTAAATGTGGCTGAGAGATTGTGGCCTGTTTGTTATCTATGTGTAACATAGTGCTGTCTACGTGAACACCTTTTACATGTCCCATATTTGCATCGTTTCTCATCATGCCCCGAACGCAAGCAATTTGTGCACGTTTTAATTGTTTAACTCTTTCTATGCGTCTTTTAATTGGTAATTTTAAGGCTGAGTTGCACCACCTAACTTTGACCGTAACTATAACGATAACCGGTGTTTTTGTATGGATTTTGACAGATTTTTGACGTTTGTCAAAGTTAAAGTAAGATGGTGCAACTAGAGAATACAATCCCGAGCATGTTTTTCAATCCCGGGATTACGGGATTTTTGATTTGTAATCCCGGGATCCCGGGACTATCCCGGGATCAGCCATATGTGGGAATTGGGTTCTAATAAAAAAAAAACTTAAGTAGAATTTCTCAAAAGATGTTTTAAATATTGTTAGTTGCAGTAATACTATAATAAAATAAAAAAATATACAAATCAAAAGCACTATTTAGAATTTCGGAAATAGAATCTTAGAAATATCAAAGCATCCAATATAGCCTGCTTCGTAATTTATTTCCAACAAAAGCAGCAGCTGAAAACGCTCGCTCGGGTTCTACACTCGTTGGAGGTATAGAATAGATACTTATATGCTAATTCTAAGTGATATCCATCCACGAACTCCGCCATTTTCAAACAGGCTCATTTCACGTCTGATACTATTTGTCAAGCCCGATTCACTTTGTAGTTGTACTTCAGGATCTGGGCATTTCATACTCATATCAATTTCCAGCTGCAACTTTTCTTTTAGTGTCAATTGGGGTTGGGAGGTTTGTGGCGTTAGCTCAAGTTGTGACAGGCCTCCGTCACTCGCCTATGCCGGCCGAGATAATTACCTACAGCGCGCGACAACTTCAAGTTGCAAATCAGTCCGGGCCGCCACGCGCCTGTTTGCACACGCGTATCTATACACGCTCGGTCGATCATAGTCTCAATCAAGGTTTATTGTTCCAACAGCACTGTTATTCTTCTTTAATGAAAAATTGTAATATTTAGGAATCATAATTAACTGTAGTGATTTAAATAATAAAAAAAAACTACACTTTTTAAATAATAAATTATTTTGAAATACTTATGACAAAAAACTATAGCAAAAAAATTATTTTAGCTAATAAAAACATTAACTTTACTTCACCGTGTCTATTTTCCGACACTACACCTTTTAAAACTGTTTGTTTAATATCGAATTATCGCAACACTGAAGTTTATTAATAGGTACTTTAGAGATGGTACGATTATACAAACTCCACTAGATTAAAGTTTTCTAATCGTAAATACAATAAATGCTTCTTAAAATTAAGTTTTTATTTATTTTACTTTGCTCATACAACCCTGACGCTTGAGCGGTGACGTAGATCAATTCTAAACACAAAAAAAAATGCGCTCTTGTGAGCGTAGTAGTAAGGTGCGATTTCGAATGCACCATGTGCGTTGGGTATTTTGCATTATTATTATTACCGTTAAAATGTCGGCATCTGATCCTACACAAAGGAGTGCAATTTCTGTTGCTACTATTATGTATTCTGTGGTTGTGATCCTGTCTAAGGTCTACGAAAAAGATATTATTAGGGCCGAACCTGTATAGTCCGTATCCGTATCGTACCTTAGATTTGTTTTTATCGTTATACAGGGTGGAAACGATAAGTGATCTCACTCGATTATTTCTAAGCTATACAAGATATCCAAAAACTGGTTACTGATCCTGAAAGTCCTTCACGAGCTCTATCCAACGGTACCAATTATATGTTACAAAATAAACTAGATCTATCCGAAAATTCAATGTTTCCAGCTTCCATACATTTAGTTAAACCACATAATATTAAAAACTATACAAGATATCCAAAAACTGGTTACTGATCCTGAAATTCCTTCACGAGCTCTATCCAACGGTACCAATAACAAGTTACATAATAAACTGGATCTATCCGAAAATTCAAGTTTCCAGCTTCCATACTTTTAGTACT
Organism: Ostrinia nubilalis; assembly: GCF_963855985.1. Lineage (NCBI taxonomy): Eukaryota > Metazoa > Arthropoda > Insecta > Lepidoptera > Crambidae > Ostrinia > Ostrinia nubilalis. The sequence goes on from NC_087112.1 coordinate 1,004,912, forward strand.
GTCACAATCATGGCACTCAAGGCTTCATAATATTATAGCAAGTTTACGAGATCATTTTAAGTGTTTATTATTTAATAAAAAAAATTAACACTTCTAATATTGTGTGGCCGGCATACATTTAGTATGAAGGCTGAACCCATTGAATTTTCGGATAGATCCAGTTAATTCTGTAACCTATTACTGAAATCATTTGAAAAAGCTCGTGAAGCACTTTTAGGATCAGTAACCAGTTTTTCGATATCTTGTAAAGTTTAGAAATAATCGAGTGAGATCACTTATCGTTTCCACCCTGTATAATTTTATACTAAGGTAGAATCTAGGCAAGGTCATAGTCAAGGCGCAACGGATCGTAGAATGCAAAATAGACCTGTTTATATCAATCCCGAAAATACCGGGATTAGCCAAGTACAGTCCCGGGATTTTCGGGATCAGAAAAGGGTCGGGATCCCGGGATCCCGGGAATCGGGATCCCGGGATTGTATTCTCTAGGTGCAACCCAGCCTAAGTATGCTCTTCATCTCCTTGTCTGTTGGGCCCCGCCAGCACTTTAAGAAAAAAATATGACGAAGCGCTGAGTAAAAGGAGCTAGAAAATCTTACAATATCACTAGTTGCAATACAAGTTAATCTTCTGCAAAAAAAACTTTGGAAGTGGTAACAAACTGTCCTTACTTCGAGTTAGTTCAAGAACTTCAAAGTAGTAAATACATAATTATTGCAGAACAAACTGTTTAGAATAAAATACATTACCCGTTCTAAGTTTGCCGGTCCGTGGAATGCGTGGAATCCCCTCCCCAAACCGCGATTGAACGCAATTAGTTAGTTATTAAACGCAATTAATGAGTCTTATTTTACGCAAATACACAATTTTTATCAATAATAATAAATAAAAAATATTTTAAATATACTTTGAAAAGGTTATAGACGCTTTCCTTCGAGTGACGTCATATCGCCAGCGGCAAACTTAAAGCGAACGGATAGTAAAATAACTTCAAATCACTCAAACACGATCAGGGTTCCTATGCTCCATTGGTCATCATAAACAAGACATTGGCATTTAAGCAGTTGCGATAGATGCTATTCCACAACCAAAACATGTATAAAGCCCGGTCTGTGAGCACGTAGAATTTTGTCCAATGACTCCAAGCTGCCTATCCTTATCGCTCGCGCGTAATTATATTGCTGTCGCGACTGTGCGACGGGCGCCCGCAGTGAGTGTGCGAGCCAGACTATAGTCATAAGTTGTTGACTGTAATAGAAGTATTTTAGTAGGTGATTGGCACAAACCTTGTTGAGTTCTTTCTCAGCAGCCTCGACCTGTTTCTTGGCGGCAGCCGCGGTAGTAATGAACTGCAGGCGCTGCTTGTCCGGACTTGCAGACTTGCGGCCCGAGGGACCGTCTCCTGTTGAAGATAAACATCATGAATTATTAATGATTTAAACAAATAACTAAAATATTATTGGAGATAAAATAACATAGGTAAATTGAAATTAATTAACATTAGATGAAAAACAGTTTCACAACTATTGAAGCTACCTAAAGCCTGGTCCGTGAGCACGTAGAATTTTGTCCAATGACCCCAAGCTACCCATCCTTATCGCTCGCGCGTAATTATTCTACGTGCTCAGGCTTTAGGAGATATGTTTTTTTTATATCAAAAAGCTTAATCCAGAATGGCCTTAATTGCATCTTAAGCCTTATCATTCGCAGCTACCTCACAAACTCTTTTCAGCCAGTCTGGTTTCTCCAGAGGTTGCCTCTCATCTCTCTTTCTCTAGCGTATTGTAGATTACCAGCGTCTAAGACGTGTTACAAATCCTAATCGGTTTGGTTGGTGGTAGGGCTTGTTCCAAGTCCGCCTGGCTAGCTACCACCATCTTACCTAAGTCTGTCGCGATAACAACAATGTTAACAGCATTGTTGTATTCCGGCAGTTAAAGGTAATATAGCCAGTTCCTTCGTGGTTGAGGATTCCGGGTGAAGCTCGCTTCCACCTTCGGCCTGATCGTCACTTACCATCAGGTGAGATACAGGCCAAGAGCTTCCTCATTGAGGATAAAAAAAATCCATTTATTACCTCGTAGCCCTAAGCACTCTTCAATCAATTGCTAGGGGTCCCCTTCTAGCTTTCTTATTGTCCTGGTGTTCTTGGACCTGGATCACTAGCGTCTAATTCCTGCCCTATTACAGATGACTTATCGTATTTTATACTCACCGCTAGCAGCCACCTGGCAAGCGTTCTTCAGCCGCTCCAACTCTTTCTCAAGCTGTTGGCGGTCTCCTTCCAGCTTCTTCCTCAGACCATTGACTACTGGTAGTGATGGTCTTGGGTTATGACACCAGCGTCCACGCCGGTCATATTACAGGAATCCAATATTATGGGTACTTACCGCTTCAAATCCTTTGGCAAGATCTGTAGTTCCCTCTCCAGTTATAGCCGGTCTCATTCCAACTTTTCCCAGCATCTGATGACGTCAGTCCTGGATTTTAAGCATCATATTCACGATGAGTAACATTAGCCTCACCCTATTCAATACAGGCAGGCGTTTCTTAACAGCTCCAATTCCTTGCCCAGCTTGCCTGTTCTTTCCTTATTTTTCCCTAGCTTTTGGTAGCAATAGTCTTGGATTACAGTAGTCTATTCTTATTTTATAGGTACTCACCACTTGCAGCCACTTGGCAAGCGTTCCTCAACCGCTTTAACTTTTTCTCCAGCTGTTGGCGGTTCCCTTCCAGCAACCTTCCCAGATCCTATAGTATCATCGATACTGAGTTTCTAGCGTCTAAGTCCTGGCGTATTCTATAGATACTCACCACTTGAAACCACTTGGCAAGCGTTCCTCAACCGCTCTAACTTTTTCTCCAGCTGTTGGCGGTTCCCTTCCAGCAACCTTCCCAGATCCTATAGTATCATCGATACTGAGTTTCTAGCGTCTAAGTCCTGGCGTATTCTATAGATACTCACCACTTGAAACCACTTGGCAAGCGTTCCTCAACCGCTCTAACTCTTTCTCCAGCTGTTGGCGGTCTCCTTCCAGCTTCTTCCTCAGGTCGTGATGATGCGGGTCCTGCAGCAGTGGTGTCCAGGTGGAGGCCAGCTGCTGGGCGGCTGATGAGAGGCTGTTGGCTGAAGACAGCAGGCCGGCCTGGCAGCGAGGGTCTTCTATGCATGGTGCGGTCAGCTAGAGAACAACAGGACAATATTACATGTCAAGTATTAAAAATAACGGTTAAGCACCCTTCTTCTTCTTGTCGCGTTGACAACAAACCTACACAGCGTCAGCCCAAAACTCCGCCACAAGAGTGGCGTTGTCAGTAAGCACCCTTTTTACTCATGTTTATGAATAAATATATTTGATTTGATTTGAAGCATTAAAGATGGACGCGCATCTGTCTGCATTGAGGCTATGAGGAAATGCGATGACGGCGGCGAGTGCGGCGCAGCCAGGTGCCGACCTTTAGAATAAAGATCAAGGGTGATTTTGTGGCATCAAACGTCACAGGCGCGGATCCAGCCCTCAAAAAAGGTTGTGGGCACAGCCACCAAAAATTAGCAAAGTGAGAGTTGGATCACTACATGCCCGGACATACATACATGCCTATCGATCTTATCAATAGATCATAATTAAAACAAGTAAATTAGGGTTGTGGGCATGCCCACAGTGCCCACAACGGTGGATCCGCGCCTGACGTCATACGTGGTTCAGACTTGTATGCTTTGGCACGTCATATGTGAATGTCACCCCTCCCGTGCCGCTCCCATACCTCAAGCACTGACTCAGTTATGAGCCAGACCTGTAGATTGCTAGTTCCAAAACATTGTCAACAATTCAGTACAGTCAGTGCGAAATAGTTCGAGACACCCAAAGTAGCCAATAACTTCGCAACACGTCTTTGTTACAAACTGAATAAAGTTGTGTTGTCAACTTTTTGGCCACTTTGAGTGTCACGAACTACTTCAAGCTGACTGTACTTAAATTTTCCGACACTAAAAAGTACTTGCTCGAAAGCCTGTTTCATCCAATTCAGCTCCAATAATGTAAACATAAATTAAATGACTTCTTCCTAAAGTACAATAACTAACCTGAGCAGAATTGGCGGCGATAGCGGTAGTTAGTGGGTAGACTGTTTTTTTTAACTGACATTTTCATAAAACATTAAACCTAACTGAACCACTAACCTGAGCAGAGGTAAGCAGAGTGTTGGCGGCGTCAGCGACCTTAGTTCCCGCGCGGTCCAGCTCGGCGCCTGATTCGCCGCCGACGTCGGACGCCAGCTGTTGCACTTTAGCCAACATGGCCGACGCCTGCACAAACGCTGCTGACGACGCGCCCATGATCTAGAAATATAAGCTTAATTAATCTAAATATATGTAACTCAAGGGTGACTGACTGACTGACATAGTGATCTATCAACGCACAGCCCAAACCACTGGACGGATCGGGCTGAAATTTGGCATGCAGGTAGATGTTATGACGTAGACATCCGCTAAGATAGGATTTTACGAAACTCCACCCCTAAGGGACTAAAACGGGATCCACTCGTACGAAGTCGCGGGCGGCCGCTATTCAAGAATAAAGCTCATACTTATCAACTTGAAAAGGGATCAAAATCGTATCGCCTTTCGTGCGCTGTCAATCGCGAGGCGAGGCGTTTTATTTTATTTTATTCAATAAGTACACATACAGGTTACAGTCATTTACATATCAAAATACATAAACAAATTGAACAGTGTCTAGACTCCAACCTACAAGTAGCGTACATTTAAGTTACGATGACACATACAAAATGCTCAAAAGACACGTTTACGTTACGGTGCGGATAAGTGTGTGTTGCAATATGGAGTTTCATACAAAGAATACTGACCGCCTCGAGTTGATACGTTTACGATCCCTTTCCGGGTTGATAAATGTGCGACGTCTTTAGGCACAAAATAAAGTACAGTAAGTATAGTTTACCTCATTGTCCTTATTCTGGTTTGCTCGAGGATTGAACACGTAGAAGAGCTTGCCTGATGTCTTCGCGAACTTGGAGGCCGAGTTGTTGAGGGCCTACAAAAGATAAAAACTTTCTCGCCTTAAAATATAAGAATGAATATTTTTTCAAATTGATTTTATGAAATCAGTGCCAAAAAACCTAAAAATATATTTAAATAGAAACTGCAACTTTCTATACTTATAGCCTGGTCCGTGAGCACGTAGAATGTTGTCCAATGACCCCAAGCTACCCATCCTTATCGCTCGCGCGTAATTATATTGCTGTCGCGACTGTGCGACGGACGCCCGCAGTGAGTGTGCGAGCGCAACACAAAATTCTACGTGCTCACGGACCAGGCTTTAGTTATAAATACAAAACTTGGAAATTTTGCAAAACTGGTCTTTATGTGGAAATCTTTCGGGGTTGCCTTTGCAGCAACGAACGGTTTTTGGTTGAGACGACAAAATTATACAACTTTTATAAATTTAATTGTATTTTTTGTAGTGTGCAACAAAAAGTATCTATCTATCCTATTTCAGTACCAATTCTATTATGCGTTTGTATGTGGTATGCAATCTGTATCTATAAAAGCAAAAGGTCACTGATTGACTGACTCACTTATCACGAAATCTCAGAAACTACGAGTGCTAGGAGTCTCAATTTTTGCATGGGGGTTCCTTTTAGAACGTAGTTGCTCACTAAGACGGGAATTCGCAAAATTTAACCTCTAAGGGGATAGAACGGGGTCCAAGGGGATAGTAAAGAATATTTATCTTGTCTTACCTCCGTGCCTCCATGCTCGCTGGCCTCGCAGACGGCGCGGCTGGCGTCACAAAGTGCCTTCAGCTCGCGCATCATGTCCTCGCGACTCTTCTCGTCCATCGTCGCGCTTAGAGCTTTGCCATCTGCAATAATAAACACGTTGTATAGACTGCACATCAAGCTTAACAGTGCGGCATCTTATGTAGTTGAATTTAGGTGCTATTTTGCAACAAAACTGTACAATATTATGTGATTCCAACGGTGACGTTAGATTCTCAAATGCTGCTAACTTTATGGTGGAATGGAATGATTGACAACCACAAAATCAGCAACCGAGCATTAACCTGAGTTGCACCATCTGTCTGTCAAACTCCATACAAAAACATCAGTTAAAGTTAAGGTAGTGCAACTAAAACAAGCACATACCTACTCATCATCATCATTTCAGCCATAGGACGTCCACTGCTGAATTTAGGCCTCCCCCAATGCTTTTCATGTTGATCGATTGGTAGTGGCCTGCGTTTTCCTGTTACCTTTATGATATCATCGGTCCACCTTGTGGGTGGACGTCCCACGATGCATTTTCCATTCCAGAACCTTGCTGCTCCATCGGCCGTCATACCTACTCATGATCCATTGTATAGTCAGGATTTTACTCTTGAAATGTTCAAACAGGAATGGACTTACCTTTTACAATGTCGGGCATTAGTTCAGTGATCGTAGTGACAGCCAGATCAGCCGTTGTGTAGTCTGGTTTTTCTCGATCTAAAATATAAATTGTTTTAAGCACTCCTTGAAATCATTTTGATAATCAAAATCAAAAATACCTTCAATAGAAAAAGTATATAAAACAGTAGTTATAAACATCTTTTTTTATGGGACAGGAGGCAAACGAGCAAACGGATCACCTGATGGTAATTGATTACCGTCGCCCATAGACACCCGCAGTCCCAGGGGCGTTACAGGTGCGTTGCTCTTTATTACGAAACAGTTGGTACTTATGTATAGTGCTTTGCTTAAAAGTATACCTTTTGATTTTTATTGACACAATATACTGGATTTTATACCATACGGCAAAGGTGTTATGGATCAAATTCATGAATCTTACCTGAAGTAGCGGCCACAAGGGCGGCCAACGCGGCGTTCAGTTGGGCCACCCTTTGCGCCAGTTTCCTTTGCAGCTCGCTCGCTGAAGCCTTGTCCAATGGGGCTTCGGATAGAGCCTACAATAAAAGTTCAATCAATACTTAAAAACAAATTGTACCGTTTCGATTTTGTTTTATTATGTTTTTGTTTCGGAGTTTTATTCCAGGAACATAGAGCGACGAGTTGAGCTCAAAATATGAGAAATTACAACAAAAAATACTATCTAGGGCAGTGGTTCTTAACCAGTGGTCCGCGGATCACTGGTGGTCCCTGGAGGCATTCCAAGTGGTCCACGAAGTGCACTTGCACGCCTTGGTCAAAACCACTTTTAACTGATTTTTGCAGTCAAACTGGTTTACTTTTAATCGATTATGATTATGAGGTGGTCCCTGACAAGACAGAAATTTGGTAAAATGGTCCCTCATGACTTAAGAACCACTGATCTAGGGAAAAAAGGTCTTACTGCTTTAAAATAAAAAATAATTATTTATTTAGCTATTCTCGTTATAAAAAATCACAACCCTATTCGATTGTGAGAGAGCGAGAGGAGCAGACGTGCAATAAATAATTGGTGTCGTAAAATTATAGCCTGACCAGGAACATAAAATTAAAAACCCTCGCCATGTTGCGGAAAACTAATGGTACTAATTTCTTTTAATGGCAACAGTATAGATGAACTACACTGAAATGTCCCACCGACGACATTGACAGCAGGGCGCCACCATCTTCGTGCAACTATATGGTTTCCACCGTGGCAAAAGTCGGAACTAGCGATCCGCTATTGACGGTGGCCCCCCTGTCAGTGTCAAATAAAGGACAGTTCAGTGTAGTTCATCTATAACTGAAAACTTCATTATAATGTCACCTTGCATGTCAGTCTATTGCTGTCATAGTGTAAACAAACTTTATTTTAAATGTGCGCAATTGATTTTGTGAATTAAATTGCTAAAATCTTTTTATAGTCGTGAAAGAAAAGTGGTTCACAATGTGTTAAAGTATTTGTCGAAGAGAAATACTAAAGGTTCGGACAATATTTTCATTGAATAATGTTTCCGACAAAGGTTGTCAAATTGACTGACATGTTTATCGTATAGTACCAGGCCTGTTCATCTCCGCGTGTTTACATCGAAAACAAAACACGCACGATGGCCCACCTACAGGATACTATTCGACAAGGCCTCACATACGAGCGAACATTGACTCACGCACGCGTAATCTTGTGTATGATGGGAGAAAATAAAGAAAATGGTGTACTAAATACTGTGCAGTACTTAACTGCCTAAATAATAATAAAAACACAGAATGTACTTTTTTAACTTGCCTCAAGACACTGAGAGGTAAATAAGTAGTTAATATTATTCATGATAATTCTTGCTAAATCATGTATTTCCTCCGCCATTTTCCGCAGTTTGGCACCTCACGTCACATCATTTTACCGAAGTCAGCCCTATAGCTTCGCTGCAGTGCCGATCACTGACGTTTGTCAACAAAATGGTGCTTGACTCTTTAGACAGGCTAAATTACACCATATTGTTAATGATATATATTTTTAAATACCTTCGCGAAGTAAAACTTCTATACGTAGTACTTATTATTATTCTGTGATAGTACAGTCAACTATGAAAATTAGCTGTGGTTTGTTTCAACTACCTATTTTAAAGTTTTTTGTCACTTTTTAAGTGTTGAATTTTATGGAATTGGGAAAGAAGTACCGAGTTTGAAGCGTTCTTAGCAGACATTGCAGTTGAATATTCAAGTTCTGAATTTTATTATTGATGAATAATAAAATAAATCCTACTAGCTCGATTGATGGTTTCATTTAATTTATTTAAACCAGGTTACCTATAATAATATTTTTTCGTTAATTTATGAAAATATCAAATTAGCCCGTAATCCTGAATCCTGATACATAAAGTTAGCCTATTAATTTAACACAGGTACGACTGTACTCAGTGTTGCACTATCAAATGCAATTGACGCGCCTCTATGCCAGGGTTTTTATGTTCCTGGTCAGGCTATAACAACATTATTTTGTTAGAGTAGGCGCACACCGTTGATTTTTAGTTGGCCGATAGTTGTGCCCGATTTTAAATTGTATGAAGAATCGGCCAAATCAAATCGGCGTAGTGAGCGCACTCCCATACATGCCCATACTGATCAACTGCCCGACTCAACTATCGGCCGACGAAAAATCAACGGTGTGCGCCTACTCTTACACTTTACTGTAGAAATGTATGTGTATATTAAAAGTTAATTGAATATATTATTCTAAACGCTTGTCTTTTTTATTCTAAGCCGCTTCTTTACTTCAAATGGCGCAGGTAAACAAGTAAAAGTCAAATATTACTACCTTCTTGAGTTCATCCTCAGCCTCGGCCAGCCGGTTCTTAGCATCAGCAACAGTGGTGATGAACTGCAGCCGCTGGCCCTTCCTTATCGGGTCATCATCGGAGTCATCGCTGGCAGCTCCTACAAAAACAAAGATTAGTAAATAAAGGACTTTTTCTTCGTAGAACAAAAAGATACCACAACAACTTCATATCCACTTCATTCCATTAAAAGGTAGTCACTTGGCGCGCGTACATTTATATGAGACTAGCGGCCGCCCGCGACTTCGTACGACTTAGGGGTGGAGTTTAAAGAGAAGAGAGACGTAAAATCCTTTCTTAGCGGATGCCTACGTCATAACATCTACCTGCATGCCAAATTTCAGCCCGATACGTCCAGTGGTTTGGGCTGTGCGTTGATAGATCACTATGTCAGTCAGTCAGTCAGTCACTTTTGAGTTACATAGAAGATAGAGAAAGGTCAATGCGGAGAGTACGCTGCAGTCAAGCACAACTACCACAAGTAAGAGGAAAGCCACGCGCTTGTTTCGTCTCAAATAAAGTCTAGCGTTTTGGCCAAGTCGAAGGTCTTATCCTTCAAGTCGTCTCCTACCTGCTTCTTCGAAGGGTCTTCTACCAGCGGCTTCCATGCCACCATAAGGTGCTGCCTTATGATCGACGCTCCATCTTACCAGAACCTACCGTTCAAGTTAGCGAAGGCATTCTTCAGTCTATCTAATGCTTTAGCCAAGTCAAGGGTCTTGTCCTTGAGATCGTCTCCGATCTGCTTCCTCGAAGGGTCTTCCACCAGCGGCTTCCAGGCGGATGCTAGGTGCTGCGCGGCTGATGACAGCGTCTCAGCTGCCGCTGTCAGCGCGCTTTGACAGTGCGGCTCGTGGATTGATGGTGACGTCACCTGAGAGACAATATTTTATGTAGAAAACAAATATTACAAATATAGAAAATCCCACGGTATTTGACTACATACCGTCGTCTTTGACCTAAATTCCGACTTGAAAACTAAGTTTATGTTAGGGGAGAATTGTCATTAGACCCGCAACAAAATTACATAATCTAAAGAGAATAAGACGGAAATCGGTTACTTGTAGGGTAGGACTTAGTTTTTAAAAGCTTACTGCAACAATGTAAAGTAGGCTGGCCTCCCACTCGGTGGACCAAAGATCTGGTGCAGGTCGGAAGATGGGAAAGACCTGGATTTCCAGGACCGAAAGAACCGTAGCACAAGCCGATGATGGCTTCTTACCGTAGCACAAGCCAGAAGATCCTTAGCCGCATCAGCACAACGAGTGCCAGCCTCGTCCACATCAGCCACGGCTGGCTCCTTAGCCAAATCTATGAGCTCGCTTTACTGGCACAAGCTAGCATCAGCGCCACAAAGTATTACTGCTCAACGTCCTTATCTAAGTTCACGAAGACGCCTTACCGTAGCACAAGCCAGAAGATCCTTGGCCGCATCAGCGCAGCAAGCACCAGCATCGTCTACGCCACTGCAAGCTCAGTATGTGGCATGTGCAAACGCCGCTAATTCCCGTGCGCTTGCGTCTTGCCCACGTCTTTGGCTAAACCTAGATGACCTTACCGTGGCACAAGCCAGCAGATCCTTAGCCGCATCAGCGCAGCGAGTGCCAGCCTCATCCACGCCAGCCGCGGCCGGCTCGCTAGAAACCATCGCTGCTAGATCCCGCGCGCCTGCCACCAGGAACGACGTCTTGCGGCCGATATCCTTGGCCAAGTCCACGAGCTCGCTTTACTAGCTCAAGCTAGCATCAGCGCAACTAGGACCTATAAGCCCCCGTCCTTCTCTAAGTCTACAAGATTGCCTTACCGTAGCACAAGTCAACAGATTCTTGGCCGCATCAGCGCAGCAAGCACCAGGGTCGTCTGTACACCAGCCGCCGCAAGCTCAGTATGTGGCATGTGCCAACGTCGCTAATTCCCGTGCGCTTGCGTCTTGCCCACGTCTTTGGCTAAGCCTAGGTCGCCTTACCGTAGCACCAGCCAGCTGCTGTAGGCTCGCTAGCCGCCAGCATTTTGAGATCCCGACGACCCTAAGGACGTAGCTAAGTAAGTCCACAAAGCTGCCTTACCGTAGCACAAGCCAGCAGATCCTTGGCCGCATCAGCGCAGCAAGCACCAGCATCGTCTACGCCGCTGCAAGCTCAGTATGTGGCATGTGCCAACGCCGCTAATTCCCGTGCGCTTGCGTCTTGCCCACGACTTTGGCTGAGCCTAGGTCGCCTTACTGTAGCACCAGCCAGCCGCTGTAGGATCCCGACGTCCCTAAGGACGTAGCTAAGTAAGTCCCAAAGCTGCCTTACCGTAGCACAAGCCAGCAGATCCTTGGCCGCATCAGCACAGCGAGTGCCAGCCTCGTCCACACCAGCAGCGGCAGGCTTTCTAGCCACTAGTATCTTTAGATCTCGACGTCCTTAGCTAAGTCCACAAGATCACCTTACCGTAGCACAAGCCAGCAAATCCTTGGTCGCATCACCGCATCGAGTACCAGAGTCGTCCACAGTTCCACACCGGCCGCGGCTCGCTCCTTGCCCAAATCTATGAGCTCACTTTACTGGCACAACGAAGTATTACTGCTCAACATCCTTATCTAAGTCCACAAAGCTGCCTTACCGTAGCACAAGCCAGCAGATCCTTGGCCGCATCAGCGCATCGAGTGCCAGCCTCGTCCACGCCAGCCGCGGCCGGCTCGCTAGAAACCATCGCTGCTAGATCCCGCGCGCCTGCCACCAGGAACGATGTCTTGCGGCCGATATCTTTGGCCAAGTCCACGAGCTCGCTTGTCCTTTGTGGCGATTTGCGTCTGAAGGTGAACATCAGCTTCTCTGATACGCGGCCGTATTCGTACGCTGCTTCTTGGATTTTCTAGAACAAACCGAATTCTTCATAAGATGTCACGTTTAGACCTGTTTCCTCTATTCGAATTCTTCATGTTAGCAATATGGTTCTTTTAGTAAGAGTGTTAAGAATTTGGTGATGGACCAAACCTATGAAAGATTGATAAATTAGTTTCAGTTCACTCGTCGCCAAATACGGAAACACCACGTTGGGCGCCAAAATGCTTACATGTGAATTAAGTACAGAAAACATCTTTAAAAAATACTAAAAATAAACAGCACATGAAATGTTTCTTTTTTAATCTTAAAATAATCAAAACTCTTTTATTTTACCAATATTAAAACCCCACGTTGGGCGCCACTTTTTCTTTAGTGACAATTCTGCAATTTGTAAATAACAATAATGCCAAAACCTCACCTCGTGGTCGTCAGGGTCCGTGATGAGGCAAACCCTCTTGGCAGCATCGCACAGCGCTTTGATCTCGTCCAACAAGTCTTGCCTTGAATTGCCATCTTTCACTCCACTCAGCATCATGGCGTCTAAATATATAATAACGAATAATATTGAATAACCAAATTATATGCAGGTCTAGCGCTTAAGTCAGTAGGCACCTGAAGTATGGAAGTGGAACGTGAGGAGTGACATTGACATATGGCGTGAGAGAGCATGCTAATCTGGAAAAACCTGCAAGTTTCGCTAACGTTTGACGTGTCAGAAACACCTTGTGCCGCTCCCATACCTCAGGGGTACTGGCTCAGTTAACCTATGAACTAAATGCATTAATAGCAACAAAACATAAGGAATGTAACTGCACCTTTGGTCAACTCCGGCAACAGTTCGTTGATGGTGTTCATGGAAGTGACTGCTGCTGAATAATCTACGTTTTTCGGATCTAGAAAACACAAGGCAAATCAAAACAAATACATTCATAAAATTGTAATAAGTAATCATATTATATTTACTCCCGCTGCCTGTGCATTTAGAACTATAAAACTACGCAACGGATTTTAATGCGATTTTCATTGATAGTTTAGTTACAAGAGGAAAGTTTATACAAATACATTGCTATACAGGGTGGAAACGATAAGTGATCTCACTGGATTATTTCTAAACTACACAAGATATCGAAAAACGGGTTACTGATCCTGAAAGTGCTTCACGAGCTCTTTCTAACGGTATCAGTAATAGGTTACAGAATTAACTGGATCTATCCGAAAATTCAATGTTTTCAGCCTCCATACTAAATGTATGCCAGCCACACATTATTAAAAGTGTAAATTTTTTTTATTAAATAATTAACACTTTAAATGAACTCGTAAATTGCATTCTTATTTAAAATTATTCATGGAAATCATTGATTCTAGGCTTTACTTGGTATAATATTATCAAGACATGAGTGCCATGACTGTGGCAGTACTAAATGTATGGAAGTTGGAAACATTTAATTTTCGGATAGATCCAGTTTATTTTGTAACTTATTATTGGTACCGTTGGATAGAGCTCATGAAGCACTTTCAGGATCAGTAACCAGTTTTTGGATATCTTGTATAGTTTTTAATATTAAGTGGTTTTACTAAATGTATGGAAGCTGGAAACATTGAATTTTCGGATAGATCCAGTTTATTTTGTAACCTATTATTGGTATCGTTGGATAGAAGCACTTTCAGGATCAGTAAACAGTTTCGATATCTTGTATAGTTTAGAAATAATCGAGTGAGATCACTTATCGTTTCCACCCTGTATAGCATATAGCGTGCGAAGCGGGGGCCAAATTACTTGCTGGAACTCAAATCTCATTAATTTAAATAGTTTTGTATTACAAAACCTTTCATAATTCCGGCTTTAATACAAGGATTTAAAGTTTAAAATTAAGACGATCAATATACTTCTACAACTGTTAAGGTTTTAAAAAAGCTTACCTGCATAAGCAGTGAGGTATAATGCTACAGCCGCATTGAGCTTCCCCATCTTAGCTTCGGCAGCTTTCTCAAGCTCCTCCACGGCCGACGCGTCTAGTATTGGTCCTTCGTAATTCTAAAGATCGAAACACTCTTTAATACAAACATCACAATATAATCATCATCAGAAATACCTACATTTCTGATAAATATTAAATCTATTTTTAAGGCATGCAGACACTACCACCACCAGTTAATTCAGAGTTGACCAATAGGTACTATACCATCACCAATTTAATATGATTCCATAATGCAATAGATACGAGGTGTTTTAGTACGAAATCGGGAAAATTATGAAAAATTGTTTTGTGTTAAGAAAGATTTTGATGTCGTGTCCTTCTCCTTTTTTAGTCCCCCATAAAATTATAGGACTCCTTGTAGCAACCAGTATTCCTTAGAAAATTGAATTTATAAAATATCGATTACAATACAAGTAAAAATCTTAATATTTTCAGTTAGGTAACAATACCAAATAATATAAGCGTCCAGCTGTCCAAACTATCTTAGATATTTAGAAAAAGAGGTTTTCTTTTCACTTTTTTTTCGAGTTTCGACCCACAGGTGCATCCATGCAAAAAAAATACAATTCTCAAATAAATGACACTGTACTTCAAGAACTTTATACATAAGTACTTTTTTCATAAAAATAAGTTATATAACCTGAGAAGGACACGAGACCCACCAGAAGGATAGCAAACCTGTTCAAGCGCCGCCCTAGCGTGGTCGATAGTCCCGCAAGCGATTTGAGCGGCCGCGATGAACGAAGCCCTTCGCAGCGTGGCGTCCATCTTGTCGTCTTGTATGAAGCTATTGCGCGAGCGCTACGGGGAACATTAGTACCGAACCATAGACAGATGCAGGTTAGAGAGAAATACACCCGTATTCACAAACGATACTTAGAATAGAATAGAATATTGTTTATTTGGCACAATAAAAAATATAGGCACAATACAAAATAAAACATACTTATAAGAACTAAAAAATAAACCATAACCCAATTAAAATAAAGAGTGCCCTGTGCCAAAAAGGTCCCTGGCTCAGCATTAGTCGTGACATTAAAGGTGCCACGACACTGATTTTCAGCAAGGACCTTACTTACAAGGACCTACTTGCTTATGTAAAGCAGCAAATCGAACGCACAGCGTTGAATAGAGCTCTGTGATTGGTTCGTGTGTCACCCTGTGCGTCCACACGTACTGTGAGACCTCATACTATTGTTTGTAAATACGGGCGTTAGTCTATTTACAAAACCATAAGTTGGCATGCAACTGATAGTTTTAGGGCCGATTTTTCAATCGTCAGTTAACTTTTATCTGAAGAATAAACTTGTCATTTTGACATATTTCTCATACTGAAACTGTCAATCTGCCAAACTTATTCCTCAGTTAAAAGTTATCCAACGATTGAAAAATCAGCCCTTAATTGATTAATGAACAATGAGAAGAATGCAGAATAGAAAAGACAAAAGGTGATGTGTTTTTTGCCAGTATTTAATTTGATGTTAATAAATGGCTTTATTTATGAAACACATTACCACTTGTACTGTGTAGAAAAGAATAAAGATAGTTAAGTTGTTTTGTTTAAGCATAATGATGTGGGCCACAGTTCCAGCTATCCATTTCCGGTAATGCCGTCTCGTTCTATCGCAAATAATTTTGATAAGAGCAATAGAATAAATGAAATGGGTATCTGGAATTGTGGTCACTGTACAGTGTATACACTAGAGATGAAACGGATAGTTGTTTGGCCGGATACCGGATACCGGATATCCGGCCAGCTGCTAGGCCGGATAGCCGGATATCCGGCGGCCGGATAGTTGGTCAATTGTCTCATTGCATGTCATGACGAGTTTAGCGCCGCACAGGTGCTTCGAACGCGATCAGTGGGTCTATTAGTAGACTAGACTAGTCACACTTTTCGAAAATCGAATCCGTCCGAATAGAATGTCAGATTTTGCCACCTGTCTAGGGGGTAGATCAATTCGGGCGATTTCGGTTGCCACCGGAGTGTGATTGAATAGCGAAAATTAAATTAGTTTACTTCCTGCGTAATCTGACTGAACTGCATCATGTCATCAGATCATCAGTGAAAAAAGATCGCCTATTTTATTTGGCAATATTTCGAAATTAACAAAATATTTACTATTTATGTATTCGTCATTAGACTGAATAGCCCAGAAATAGAAATTAGTTTTTTGAAATTGGCTTTTTGTAACTTTTTGGATTTTAAATAAAAGCCGTCATTATTATAAGCCATTTTATTGACATTTACCTCAAAGATTAATGCATTTAATTTTATTAATAGGAAATTGTCGTAGTTTTTTAATATCCGGTATCCGGCCGGATAGTGAGTTACTATCCGGTATCCGGCCGGATAGTAAATTTAGGCCGGATATCCGGCCTACCGGATAGTTACCGGATATCCGTTTCATCTCTAGTATACACCCACCATAGTTAAAATTGATAGGAGGTGAAAAAATGCAACTTTTCAATCTTTTATCAACACTAATAATACATTACATTCATCTGCAAAAATACTTAGAATTACTTCATACCCCAACATGCAATTGCAAACCATTCAAGCTCAAGAAAGAAGTGTTAAACCAAACCAAACCAAAGTAATCTATAGCCCGACCAGGAACATAAAAACCCTCGCCATGTTGCGGAAAACTAATGGTACTAATTTCTTTTAATGGCAACAGTAACTGAAAACTTCATTGACATGTCACCTTGCATGTCAGTCTATTGCTGTCAAAGTGTAAACAAACTTTATTTTAAATGTGTGCAATTGATTTTGTGAATTAAATTGCTAAACTCTTTTTATAGTCGTGAAAGAAAAGTGGTTCACAATGTGTTAAAGTATTTGTCGAAGAGAAATACTAAGGGTTCGGACAATATTTTCATTGAATAATGTTTCCGACAAAGGTTGTCAAATTGACTGACATGTTTATCGCATAGTACAGTCCACTATGAAAATTAGCTGTGGTTTGTTTCAACTACCTATTTTTAAAAAAAATTTCACTTTCTAAGTGTTGAATTTTATGGAATTGGGAAAGAAGTACCGAGTTTGAAGCGTTCATGAGCAAACATTGCAGTTGAATTTTCAAGTTCTGAATTTGATTATTGATGAATAATAAAATAAATCCTACTAGCTCGATTGATGGTTTCATTTAATTTATTTAAACCAGGTTACCTATAATAATATTTTTTCGTTAATTTATGAAAATATCAAACTAGCCCGTAATCCTGAATCCTGATACATAAAGTTAGCCTATTAATTTAACACAGGTACGACTGTACTCAGTGTTGCACTATTAAATGCAATTGACGCGCCTCTATGCCAGGGTTTTTATGTTCCTGGTCAGGCTATACATGTTAAGTATAAACCCATCAACAAATTAGTAACTCACCCGACATAGCTCGCCTCTCTTGAGCGTGCGAGGGTCCAAAGAGAAGTACATCTGTGTGGACAAGTCTGCTATCCTCATGGCAGCATCTTCAGCTTTTTCTGAATTCTAGATGGATAAAATTAGTTTTAATGTAAATAAACTTCGTATCCGTAAACGAACTAAAGTCGCTGACATAGCCCGACGGATTAGCAAGCTGAAGTGGCAGTGGGCAGGGCACATAGTACGCAGAACCGACGGCCAATGGGGCAGCAAGATTCTGGAGTGGAGACCACGTACCGGAAAGCGTAGCGTATAACGTTCACACACAAGGTGGACCGACGACCTCATATAGGTAGCAGGAAGGCGCTGGAAGCCCGCTACCAAGCGGTAAATAAGGAAATCTTTGGGGGAGGCCTATATTCAGCAATAGACGTCTTGTGGCTAAAATGATGATGATGATTGTTGCTCATATTTTGTGCCAGTGAGTGTAGGTCAAGCTATATTTGGGACGTGTATAAGCGCCCTGGAAAGTGCCTAAGAACTGAATGTATTTCTACAGGGTGACTGGTAATTAGTGGCGGAGCCGTTAAGGGGAGGTAGTCTAGTGTTATTCTGACAGATATCACTTTGAGACCTACCGTCCTTATTTATGTTTTTGTTTAGCAGTTTTTGCATAAATCAATGACAGTTACGAAGATTTAACGATTAATGTCACTTATTTAGAATTATCTTTGTTGCAAAAGAAAAAACGTAGGATGATGAAGGTATGATTCAAAAGAAGAACTTACAAGATCGGCTGAGGTAGCCTCTGAGAGCGCCTTCATGCAGTCGCACAGCTCTTGCAGTTCGTCCAGAAGCTTCTTTCGCGCCTCTTCGGTAGGCTGCTTCTTAGCAGACTCGTGAACTCCTAAAAATAATATAATAAGTCGTTTCAACTACTATAACAATTACGTCTTCGTAGTAGCTGTACCAATCGGGCACATTTTAAGGACCCCCTAAGTACAAAAAAGCAGCAAAAGTGTTACTTAGTAGCACGACGTAGCGATCACGAGACTTTTGGTGGCATTTCGTCGGCCGTTTGGTGTAGTGGTTCGAAACGGACAACTATTCCGGAGGTAGCGGGTTCGATTCCCGCACAGTACTAACATTTGTGTGCATGAACATATTTGTTTGTATTGGACAGGGTGTTTTCTATGTATAATAAGTATGTATTTACAAAAAAAAAGTATTTAAGTATGTTTATATCCGTTGTCTAGTACCCATAGTACAAGCTTTGCTTAGTTTGGGACTAGAAGCGCAGTGTAAAATGTCCAAGGATATTTATTTATTTATTTTTATTTATATGATTGTTGAATGGTCCACAGATAAAGCTGAGGACCCCCATACATTATGGTCCAATTCTTATGATATAGTGCATTTTAAATCTTCACGAAATAAATTGGTTTTAAAGACCACTTACCATCAATAATGCTGGGCATGTCAGCTTCCATAGTTTTCACTAGTTTTCTCGCTTCTTCGATGTTGCTTTCGCTTGGCTCTGAAAAATCAAAAAACATTATACTACATTTTTACTGCCTAAATACCGGTTATTTGATGTAACTAATGGTGTTTCTATTATTTGCTACAAAACAACTGATTTAATGAATGTTGATTGATATTCTTAATTAAAACTCACCAGCTAAGAAAGAGACGATTTTGACGGAGTTAGAGTTGAGTTTATTAAGTTTTCTGACGAAGTCCAGTGACATGTCTCGCCGCATTGGAACTTGGCCGACCTAAAATATGACAATAAAGATGACATATCCTGGGATTGTAAGAATTACACAAGGAATAAGGAACTATTTGTAAACATTTCATAAATGGTTAATTTCTATAAGTCCCTTCAGGATTTGCCACACTGGGTGTGGAAGCCAAACCAACGCGATCACACGCGATCAGCCGGCGTGCAGCGATGGCGATCAATACATTTAAGTCTGATCGCCATCGCTGCACGCCGGCTGATTGCGTGTGATCGCGTTGGTTTGGCCGAACCTTTAGGGTGCGGTCTGCGGTCAAGTAAAAGCAATGTTTGCTAGCCCGCACGATCAGATCGCATCAATACAAAATTTATGGAGACCGACAATGTCGTTCATACATGTTGCGGGCTGCGTTCCCTTTGACCAGACCGCAGAACTCATCCAATGTGGAAAATCCTTTAAAGTTCTAAGTTAAAGTTGGCAAAAACTTACCACAATATTTTGACGATTGCTCCCTTTATCTGTGACCACTACCTGCTGCACCGTCATTATTTGAGTCCCTTGAGTGATTACCTGGCCTGGACAAATTGGTTTTGGATTAATAATAGCTGCTAATGACATTTGCTAGTAAGAAATTAGACCTGAAAAACTAATCTTCTTTGTAGGGAATAGAATCTTTCATAACAAAACAGTTACCTAGTTACCTAACTATTTTAATAAGAAATCACACAAATTTTTGGTTGACTAATGCCCATTTTCACCATCAATTCCCAATTTTTAAGTGACCCCTATGGTAACACAACAAGTATTTTGTTTTCTTAGGGTCAATTAAAAATTAGGGATTGATGGTGAAAAAGGGCTTTAAAATAATTTAATTTAAAATCTTTATTGCACCCACATAGCGGTACAACAGGCGAGCTGAATGTCATGTGACAATCTCTTCCAGCTAACCAAAAAGTTAACCAAAACAGAGAATTTGAGTAGGCGGTATAATTATTTGGTAATTTTAATTCGAATTTGCATACGTTTAGGTTAAAACTAAGCGAGTATACAGAGCGTTTATTACCTGGTTCATAAGAGATGATTTTGCTCGGCCCAACGAACGTCTCCTCCACTAAAGCCTTGGAGTTGTGCTGAATGTGCTCCATCAGGTGACCCCTGCCAAACGAACGTAAAATTACTTTGTGTATGGATGGTTATGGCATTGCAGGCTGTCTGAAAAAGGTGTTTTTGAAGAGCATCATTATCTCACCATCCAGTACGATTAAATCATGCCAGATGCTTGTGAAGTGAAGGTTAGCACCAAGTTTGTGAACTCAGTATTTTTTCATTTGACCCCCATGCCTGCCTGTTGAAGTCATTGGCCCCTGGTGTCCCCTGCCTATTGAAGTCACTAGCCCCTGGTATCCCCTGCCTGTTGAGATTCACTGGCCCCTGGTTTCCCCTGCCTGTTGAGATTCACTGGCCCCTGGTTTCCCCTGCCTGCTAAGGTCACTAGCCCTTTGTTTCCTGCCTATCACAGTAGCCCACCTGCCTTTGTTTGTCACCTGTCATCCGCTTTGCAATGGAGGGAAGTCGAACCTTAATTTCGAACTCCTCCTATGTTCTTCTGATTAATTTCGTTGCGGGTCCAATGACAGTTTAACTTTCCCCCGGGACAAACTTGACCTTCATTGGTTGGGTTATTGGCGGTCAAGCTGTAGATCCTGGCTACACAGGAGTTGCAGTGGTGGGAACGAGAGGTAGGAATAGTCTCGAGTAGCTCACCTGCCAGCCTCCACGTACTCCTCACCTACGGCGTGGTGGACGGCGCTCTCGGCCTGCCACTTGGCCTCCTTGCGGCGCAGAGAGGTAGCCGGCCCCTGGTGTCCCCTGCCTGCTGAGGTCACTGGCCCCTGGTGTCCCCTGCCTGCTGAGGTCACTAGCCCCTTGTCCCCTGCCTGTTGAGGAGTCGCAGCAGCTCACCTGCCAGCCTCGACGTATTCCTCGCCTACAGCGTAGTGGACGGCGCTCTCGGCCTGCCACTTGGCCTCCTTGCGGCGCGGAGAGGTAGCCGGCCCCTGGTGTCCCCTGCCTGCTGAGGTCACTGGCCCCTGGTGTCCCCTGCCTGCTGAGGTCACTAGCCCCTTGTCCCCTGCCTGTTGAGGAGCCGCAGCAGCTCACCTGCCAGCCTCGACGTATTCCTCGCCTACAGCGTGGTGGACGGCGCTCTCAGCCTGCCACTTGGCCTCCATGCGGCGGCGGATGAGGTCGATGTAGCCTTGCAGGATGTCTCGGATCCGGTGCGCGTCGTTCGTCTTTACGCTGTACTCCTTGTCGCTGAAAGAAGGATGCATATGGTTATTTAAATTAGCAATAATATAATTTGTTCTCTATAAAAAAAGTGACCTCAAACTACGCAGATCTTATACAGGGTAAAACCCGATCGAGGTAAGGGTAGGGTTGCCAGGTCCATCCACAAAAGCCGGACTTTGTGCTTCATTTGGCCGGACATTTTACCCTAAAAGCCGGACATGTGACGGGGGGGGGGGGGGGGTGCAATTAGTGTCAGCTCATGAGTGAGTACTATCATCATCGGTTGCTTACCAACATCCTGATGCGTGCGCTTCATATGATTCTGTGGCTCGACTTTTGCCTGACGCGGCAACCAAATAAAAAGCCTAACAAAAGCCGGACAGGCCGGACAAGGCAATATTTGCCCGAACAAGTCCCTAAAAAGCCAAACATGTCCGGCTAAAGCCGGACGCCTGGCAACCCTAGGTAAGGGCTATATTTCACCGGGACACCATGTTGGTACCAACAAAATGTATACAGCTCTATAGAGTTTGTGTCCGTTTGGTTGCGCGAAGCTGTATACATTTTGTTGGTAGCGGCGACTGGTTGCGTCGCCATGGTGTCCCGGTGAAATATAGCCCTAACTGCTGACCTGGCAGCCGTGACGTCACATCGTCGCTCTGGTACGGGCAGGGCGAACGCGGGAGTCGCATTCCAGCAAGGTGCGCTCTTGTGCGCTCAAGTTAGCTCGATTGGGTTGTAGCCCAGGAAGTCGTACGATTTTAAAAGTCGTAAGCTTCAAAACCGCACTTGGGAATCGGGCGCGTTTTTATTCAATTGGGCGTTTCGCCGGAGATCAGCATGCATTCTGCGTACACGCTTATTACCTGTAGTCTCCAAAATTCAGGGTGAAGGTCTCTGATTTCCCGGCGTGGTAGGTCTTGACCTGCGTCAGCGGCCAGACCTGCAGGATCTCTTTCGTGACCTCGTCGAGGCGCAGGATCGACTCCGCGTTGATGCCAAGCAAGCGGGGGACCAGCTTCTTCTTGCCTTTCTGTTTTTCCTGTACAAGGTAGACAGTAAAAGGAATAATATTTTAATGGTGTAGGTAGTTGTTCGATATAATTACATACTTGGAAAAAAAATAGGTTATTGGAACTCACTTAACACAATCTTTTCATCCTACTTAAAAACGTCATTATCATCATAAAAAATATCGATAATGTATAACGTAACATTTTTATACCTTACGAACTGTGTATGAATAA
Source organism: Ostrinia nubilalis (assembly GCF_963855985.1). NCBI lineage: Eukaryota > Metazoa > Arthropoda > Insecta > Lepidoptera > Crambidae > Ostrinia > Ostrinia nubilalis. Next base: position 1,027,622 of record NC_087112.1, read on the forward strand.
TTATTGCGTTAAACTAATACTTTTCTGAATTAGATGGACCTAACTCTCAACCCTGCAGTAGTTTAATAGATCCCAGATGATGATGTCCCAAATTTTTAATCCTAGCCTGGTGAAAGAGCCGTTACGCGTCTACGCCGCTATGGTGACACAATTTTTATACTAAAAAACTTGTCCAGGAGAAAAATCTTAGTCAAAATCATACCTTGACCAAGAAGAATGTGACGCCATAAGTGGGCAGGTCCCTGGCGGTCTTGGTGTAGAGATACTTGGCCTCTATGGGGCTGAGGCCGCTGTGCTTGCGGTATTCCTTCAGGATCTTCTTCTCGGCGCCCCAGGAGCCCGAGTACTGCTCAGGGAGGTACTCGTTTAGACTGCGAACAAACCACAAGGCTATAAAGCAAGGCTTCCCAATCAGTGCGTCGCCTTGGGTCGTCACCACAGAGCATATCGTCACGGCACTAACCCAAAGGCGTCGCGTGGCGATCGAAAATAAATGTAGAGAAAGAAGTGAGTTTGGCAATTTCCAAACTTGAGCCCCGATTTGAGAAGCTATGCTCAGAAAAGTAAGCACAGCCTTCTCGTTATTTTGCGATGCTTCTATAATTACAAGGCGCAAGGGAGCATCGCAAAAAATATGGCCAATTTCCAAGGGCGTCACAGTAAAAAAAGTTTAGAAAACCCTGCTTTAAAGCAACAATAATGTAGGTAGTCGTATTGGGTTACCTAATTTTACCTAAGTTGATTGCGAAATCCGTTAAAAATTTTGTTTGTCTAAAAATCTTTTTAAAACCTGTGTATATCGACGTCTGTTACTGGGATGTTTCGTTACATAGAAAAAAAACTTAACGCGTAATTTACAACCAATGTTAGTAAAATACAATCAGTTTCTTAGAAAGATTAGGGCTTGTGAAAATCCATTTCGTACTCACTTTTCGATCAGCCCAGGCTTATGCTTGTCTTCCTGGAAGTCGCCGTAATGCACCTGGCACTGAATGCCCGCAAACTCCACCGCTAAAACAAAAATATGAAATGTTATGACGGTAGAAATAAATTAGATTTATCTTTGGAGGCAGCCATGTTTTTAACTTTTTACTACTTCTTTATGGACATAATAGGCGCTGCTGTGGAGCATATCCGGTAAAGATTATTTTATAATAATCAGTATTTAACACACAATATATGAAATTATTATTTAAATATACTAAATAATTAATCCTAATTTATAATGAATTTAGTTATCCAAAAATAATTGTCTTAATGGTTTAACAATATTTCAAATTAATCAAACCATCAATATATCCGTTTGGCGCCATTATTGTATTTTACCAATTTTATTATTGAAATCTGAATTAAATAACCTTGAGACACTAAGATATTATTATAATAAATGTCTATTTTAGAAAGAGTGAATGCTTAATTATTTATATCCGAACCAATTTAAATATATTATTATGTCATAATCTAGCTGAATAATAGCCTCAACTTCCGGTAGCGCCCCGTAATGGCGCTCACATTAATTTGTAAAAAAATAATTTGAAAAATAATGTGTAGTCCTGCTTGCAATTGTTAAATTAAATTAAAAATAATTATACATGTAAGATAAGCTTAACAAAGTGGTGCATCCGGGATGTGACGTAGTAAGGTAGGTACGGCCGGCATTTTTAACAAACACGGAATAATAAAATAATAAATAAATAAATCAACTCTATCCGGTCAGTATTCTTTGTATGAAATTCCGTACTGCAATGCAAACTTCTCTAAGTTCTCTATCCGCACCAGTCACCATCTATAAGACCTGTGATAAGACCGTAACGTAAACGCCTAGCCTCGGTTGACCGCGCGGCGAAGCGAAAGGCGATACGGTGTTGGTTGATCCCTTTTTCCGGGTTGATATGGGACAAAAGTCGGTGGAAGGTTGAAAAGGAAGCCTATGAGAGGCTTACTTAAGACCTTACTCCTTACATACTGGCAGCATTGCATTTAGTCTGCAACTTGATTTCGAATTTAGAATTAGTAATCGGCACGATCTGACATACGATTCGACCACGCGTCGTTGCCAGCTCGCGCCCGCCGCGTCGGGTGACGTCACGCGCATAAGGAACGTTCTACATTTGAGTGCAGATTGCGCTGCTAACGAAAAATACTCGTACGTATCGATGCGAGTGTGATTTAAATGAATTAGGTACAAATTGTTTTTAGTTCATCCTATAAAATCCTATCCTAATTAGATATTATTATGTTTAAGACATGGTGTATTATTTTTTTATGAAATAAAATATGTAATACCTACACAAAAAGCAAAGTAGGTAGTTAGGTACCTATGTTTTCTGATTCTCTGTTACTTTGTGATTGTCATAATTATTTTAAGAAATAAATAATGAAGTAGGTATTTTAAAATTAATACGTTCCTATTTTTTATCAAATGTAAAAAAAATCCTACGTTCTTGCTGTAGAAAGATAAAACATTTCACCCACAAGACTAATCTCAGTATAGCCTGACCAGGAACATAAAAACCCTGGCATAGAGGCGCTTCAATTGCATTTGATAGTGCAACACTGAGTACAGTCGTACATGTGTTAAATTAATAGGCTAAATTTATGTATCAGGATTCAGGATTACGGGCTAATTTGATATTTTCATAAATGAACGAAAAATATTATTAAAGGTAACCTGGTTTAAATAAATTAAATGAAACCATCAATCGAGCTAGTACGATTTATTTTATTATTCATCAATAATCAAATTCAGAACTTGAATATTCAACTGCAATATCTGCTCATGAACGCTTCAAACTCGGTACTTCTTTCCCAATTCCATAAAATTCAAAACTTAGAAAGTGACAAAAAACTTTAAAATAGGTAGTTGAAACAGACTACAGCTAATTTTCATAGTGGACTGTACTATACGATAAACATGTCAGTCAATTTGACAACCTTTGTCGGAAACATTATTCAATGAAAATATTGTCCGAACCCTTAGTATTTCTCTTCGACAAATACATTAACACATCGTGAACCACTTTTCTTTCACGACTATAAAAATATTTTAGCAATTTAATTCACAAAATCAATTGCACACATTTAAAATAAAGTTTGTTTACACTTTGACAGCAATAGACTGACATGCAAGGTGACATGTCAATGAAGTTTTCAGTTACTGTTGCCATTAAAAGAAATTAGTACCATTAGTTTTCCGCAACATGGCGAGGGTTTTTATGTTCCTGGTCAGGCTATAAGACGTTTAATGTATTTGGAATTTTGGATTTAAGAACTCTATGAACTTGTTATTATGTTTTGTTTTTTTTTTAATCTCATTTTAAGTTAACTATTCCATCATTATACTTAAGTTCTTATTCTTATAAGAAATAAAATTCTTCAAACCTAACTCTAAATCCATTCATTCATAACTGTGACAAATTAAATCCCAATTCCCAACTACGCAAATGCCGGCTTTGACAACACCGCATGTGCCCCCGCCCTAAGCGCGATCGATCGCCGACTCGACGACGCAACGACCAGTCGCTCAGTCGTGCCCTAAACGCCGCGCCACGATGTTCAGCGACCGGCTGGACATCAAGCTCATCGGGCTGGTCCGAGACCACCCGGTCTTGTACGATCTCAACCACCCCAAATACATGGACTTCAATGCACGAGAAGTCGCCTGGCAAAGGATCGGGGACGAACTCAAGAGACCCGGTGAGTTTTTTTACAATTTACATTCTGCGATGTTTATACGGGACGCCGTGTTGGGAGGTGAGGCGGTACCGTGTGTAACTCGAACGTAACTCACTCATGGCTTTTTTCGAGAATCAATATTTCCAATTTTTGGTATATTGTAAAATGTTTTTAAATGTTAATTGCATTTAATTTTTATTAAAAACTAATAAATTAATTAAATATAAAAATAAATATTATTCCATTAAATAAATTGTGCTGTCTCTTTTGTGTACATATTTCGTATTTTCTTGTCTTGTATACAATAAAGAGAAAAAAAAGTGTGTTCAACCTTTTTTACATTTTTTTAATAAATGGTGTTAGGAATTATTAAAAAAACGTCTAATTACTTTATACCAATTTCCTCAGAAAACTAAATAAACATTGGATAAGCTGTCATGTACCTCCTTCTTTTTTTTAATAACTAATGCCTATTTTTTCTTTTCAGCTGGTGACTGCAAAGTCAGATGGATAAACATCAGGGACGTTAACAGAAGAATAATCAAGAAGAACCTCACATACCCCCGCGCCATCCACCGCGTGTACAAATACGAGGCAGAATTAGCTTTTATGAAGCCTTTCTACAAGGACGTCGTAGTACCCGCCGACTATGGTGCCGGAGACGACAAGAGCCAGTGGGACGATGCTGGAGACGACAACTGCGACCTTCCCGTAGACACGGACGACTCGGAGAAGTCAACCAAAAAGGTCGCTAAAGTATCCAAAAAGTCGAAAAAGAAAAAGAAATGGGACTTCGATGAGGATGAGAAACCGCTATCAACGATCAACGACGCGCCCTCGACTTCGTCTGACTTCGACCCGGCGGATCCTGTGGACGCATTCCTGCTGAGCATTGGCGCTACGTTGAAGACGTTTTCGCCATATCACCTAAATCTGGCGAAGAGCAAAATTTTCAACGTGGTCCAAGAACATGATTTACAACAGATCGTGCAGAAGTCCAGCGATGTGAAGTCTTCGGATAATATTTACATGGAGTGATTGTCTCATTTAAATTTTAGTTCAAAGTTAAATGTTAGTTATAAAGTGATTGTGAGTTCGCAAGTTCGCACAATCACTGCAGGTGCCAGTCGCACCGTCGCGACAGCAATATAATTACGCGCGAGCGATAAGGATGGATAGCTAGGGGTCATTGGACAAAATTTTACGTGCTCACGGACCGGGCTTTACTTTCGTTTAAGATTGGACGACGCGACGAGTGAATATTGTATGATTGTGTTAAGTGATAACATTTCGGTTAATGTACGAGTGTACTTTGAGTTATATGTTGAGTGTTTTTCCAAAATTGAGAGAAATATGAATGGTTAATAAAGTAGTACTAACTAGATTTATGAGTACTAAGTATGATGATTTAGGTGATTAAAAATTATATTTGAAGAAAATAAAATTATCTAATTCCATAGAATGTGGAAAACAGTAAAAATAAGAAAAAAATTATAACCTTGTTTTGCCTTTCTTTTTAATTAAGAATTCCTCTAAAACGAAGTAGTAGTATTTTAATCGATGTGAGACAAACAATCATACGGCTTCCATTGTCGATCGATTATTTATATCTTATCGAGAACAAGTAGTACCACTCAGTCGTGTATTATGTTATGTCCGATACCGCGCACATCCACGCTGCGGTCGTTACGTAGTCGCGTCGTAGTGTGCGTGCGCCGCGTCGCCAGACGGGCTAATTATTTTATTTACCAGTGCGCAGTGATTCAAAGATGCCTTTTAGAGATAATATTGCGAATGCAATGCTGGTGAAAACTTAATGATCAGCAATTTTATCATAGCATAACTTGAGTCTACCTTATCCAGGACGTTTACTTGAAAAGGTACCTAACTTTTGGATAAAATTTTGTCATAATTATTCAAAGAAGGACATCAAGACATTAAAGATCCTTTGTCACAGGAATATTTTGTTTAAAACATACCTAATCCATCTTTAATCCTATGTGTTGATACACACACGTACCTATGAGGACAAGCTGTTTGATTTAGTTAAAAGTCTATTTATTTAATTAAAAATTAATGAAAAAAGATTAATTCAATAACTGATATTTCGTTCATTTTTAATTAATTTTAAAGAAACATAATTAAATAATTAAGCACATTAAATATTTGTAAAATAATTATTTTTAAAATATCTCGATCGAAACTCGCTTGCGAGTCGCTTTCCGGTTCACAGAGCAAAGCAATCGGGTCTGCGACGTTGCCGCTCCGCGCACGGCACGACGACGAGGCGAGGTCGCCAGTCCGCGCGGGACGCGTACGTGAATCACACGATAACGATATTTAAACTAAATTGTGTTGTTTATTTCCTTATTTAGGGCACTGATACAATTTTCAATTATAGCTAGCGGTGTCACAACAATACATAACAATAAAATTTGTGACGAAAAGTGGCGCCAAAAACTCAGTTCAGTGTAAATTTTGTAATACGGTAAGGGTAAAAGTAAAAATGTCTTTCAAGATGAAAGAAAGAGAGAGACTACCATTCAACAAAAGCCTAGATCTGACACTTATAGCGCTGGTGAAGGAAAACGCGATTCTGTACAACACAAAGCACCCAAAATACGCGGATTACGAGGCCCGCGAAGTTGCCTGGCAGAAAATAAGCGACAAAATCGGCAGGCCAGGTGAGTTGTTTTGTTTACACTTAATCACAATGGCATAGAGTTCATATTGGTGCACTGTTCTACAGCGTTTCTGTGATTGTCGTGTGTCTGATAACAGTGTAACTTGAACCCAGGTTACTAACTTACTAGGTACTCTCTACGCTCTAAGATCTATGTATATTTTATACATGGACAAGGACATGACATATAAAAAAAATACAGGCATTAATTTTTATGAATAGGTATGTATTTCTTTTTCGTAAGCCTTGGCGCAGACCACCGACTTTTAGTTGGCCGATAGTTGGGTCGGGCTATCAGTATGGAGATGTATGAATGTGCGCACATTAGACCGATTTGGTATCGGCCGATTCTTCAAATTAAGAATCGGGGTCCAACTATCGGCCAACTAAAAGTCGGTTATGGCAACACACAGGCCGTGTAAAGCTAACAACCGAAAAAAAAGTCGGTGGTCTGCGCCTAGGCTAAATGTTTATAAAGATGACCAACGCTGAAACTCAAACGTCCCAGATATTAGGTACATTTAAAGGAGGGCGCTACTGTCAATGATGGGTTTTATAGTTCCGATTTTTGCCATGTTGGAAACTATAGTTGAACGATGGTGGCGCCCCCCTGTCAATGAGTTTGGTGGGACAGTTCAGTTTAGGTCATCTTTAAACATGACTTTCCCACCAAAGAGACCGAGTTAGAGACTAGAGGTGCAGTGTAAAATGACCAAGGATTTATTTATTGTCTTTTGCAGGTGCCAAGTGCAAATCCCGCTGGATCAACATCCGGGACATGATGCGGCGCAAGTTGAAAGAACGCTTGAAGAACCCTCCCCAAAGTGCGATCCACTACAAATATGAAGAGGAACTGTCCTTCATGACGCCTTTCTTCAGAGACTTTACCGAGGACGCGGGCTCCGAAGACCTGGCGGAATTTTTAGAGGACGAAGCGAGCGGCGAGGTTGAGATGCCCGAAGAAGTTTTCGTAGTGGATGGAATGGACGAATATGAACATGAGACCAAACCAAATATGAAGCGAAAACATGAAGAGAGCTATAATGAGCACGCACTACCGCTGAACTCGGCAGATCCGTTAGAAGTCTTCCTCATGACGATAGGATCGACTATGAGGTCCTTCAGTCCGTACTACCTGAACCAGGCCAAGTCGAAGATATTCCAGGTGGTGCAGGACTATGAGCTGAAGCAGATAGTCGGGAAAGACGACAAGCCGGGGAGTAGTAGCGCCAGATAGTTAGAACTTAGGATATAGAGACTTGTTTTCATGTAAATATTTCCGTAATTTTGTTGATTTTTGTCCTTAAAAGATTCTGTTTTTAATTTCATTTTTATTTCAAACCCTGTAAGATTTCAGTAATCTCAAAAAAACATGCTTAAACACATGCCTATATTGAGATAAAGATGACCTACACTGAACTTTCCCACCAAACTCATTGACAGGTGGGAGCCTCTATCTTTCAACTACATAGTTTCCAACATGGCAAAAATCGAAACCAGCGATCCGGTATTGACGGTGGCGCCCCCTGTCAATGTCACGGGTGGGACAGTTCAGTGTATTGGGTCTTTAAGAAAGCAGATTATCTGTCATTGGTGACGAAATATCGTCTCCGGCTTGCACGTATAGCTACAACTTTTTTATGTAGAACAAGACAGGTATTTGACCACAATGGCACCTGGTGTTAAGTGAGATGCAGTCTAGGATGGTATATATCTGCCCTGTAAGTGCCTATTCACTCGCACCTGGATTATAGTTTTCGGGATAGACAGCAGTAGGCAGCGAATTCCAGTCCCTAGCTGTTCGCATTATAAGAGTTCTCGAAACTGCACAGGGTTTCTTGCATCCACGCTCCGGTCGGAGTAGAACAGCCTTAATCTGTCTCCCTCGCACACTACCACATCAGGACGAGTAACAGAGATGGATAGTGCAGTCAAATCCACTTACCCTGGTCCTCTGTGACTGGATGTCTGCCCTCCAGGATAGCATCTCTAGCTTGCACGTACAGCAGGTTCAACTGTACAGGGTCTCTTGCATCCACATTTCGGTCGGAGTAGAACAGACGGCGTTTTAGCAACAACGGCGCGTCTCCCGCGCCCAACTCGCGAAGGGTGGACTTTTGTTCCAGCCACTCCACTGGGAACAAATACTTGATTATTACAACCATTTAAAACAGGCTTTAACCAGTTAGTAGCTGAATAAACACCACATCAATATCAACATAGCATAAAGTTATCGCGGTTAAAAACTTATGAATCTGAATCTCATCGTGAAAGGGATGTTTCCTGGGTAAAAAAAAGCAAGAGTTTGAATTAGTTCGTCAGTTAACTTATAAAAAAATACTCGACACGTATTTTTCACTTTTTAAACTAATCAAAATTGAAAGAAATAAAGCGCGCCAAAGTTCAAAAGAAGAAGCCCGTAATGTCAAGGAGTGCTGAAAAGTTTAGCACTCTGTGATGTCACGCGGAACTTTAACGAACCATAACTTCGTAATTCCTTTTTTGATTGACAAATAAAAATATACGGGTCCAATATTTTTTAATAATATCATTGACGGACTAAAAGTTGTTTTTAGCCTACCGTTATCATCAGTCTTGATCTTCTTGCTCAGCTGTTCGAGCTTGGCATCCCTTTCTTTCTTCTGGGTAACGCGCTTGAGTGTCAGCGTCCCGGTGCCAGCTGGCAGTTTGTTCTCATCCTGCTCTGTTTCACGGTCGTGACACTGTAGAAAGAATCAGAATCAGAAAATTATAGTTAAGTCATAGAAGTCACTTATTTTCTCAAAATAAGCTTTTAAAAAGCGCTTTTACACGTCCCAATATTACTGAAACCCTACCACTGCTTTGGCATAATAAATGAGCCAGTGCTGAGAAGAAGCAGCGTAAGAGACTCATGACCGTTCAACCATCAATCCCTAATTTTTAAGTGACCCCTATGGTAACATTTAACTGCAATTTTGTAGGGGTCACTTAAAAATTTTTGGATTGGTGGTGAAAACGGGCATCAGTCACCTTTATCAGCCACTTTACTTTAGGTGTACCTACTAATCGACAGTGTTTCAGCCATTTCGAACGGCAAACAAAATACGTTTTATGCTGCTTGAACTCTATAAACTAAACCTAAACATGTTTCATCCTAATGACATCCTCAGCTGGACAAAGGCCTCCCCCAAGGATTTCCAAAACGACCGGTCAACATTTATCATTTTATCCCGATTATTCTCAAGCAAACTAAACATGTATACATACGTTCTACTGCAGGACATAGATTTCACCATAAACTGTCGTTTATTTTTTAGTAAGAATCCATAGTAAACTCAAACTCACCAAGCCGTACTCGTCGTGGTTTGTGATGCCGAGCCTGGCGCAGATGTCCACCATCAGCTCCTCGACTGTCTTCGACTCGTCCACTTGTAACGTCCTCACGGATCCTGGTCAAAACAAACATACAAATTCTTTAGTTATTCCACACGTTACATTAGCATCTTCAAACAAATATTGGACATCTAGTAACAGGACTATTCCCACCTCTCGTTGCCACCGCTGCAACTCCTGTGTAGCCAGGATCTACAGCTTGACCGCCAATAAAAACCCAATCAGTGAAGGTCAAGTTTGTCCCGGGGGAAAGTTAAACTGTCATTGGACCCACAACCTATTGGATACCTAGTAAGCAATTAAAATTTGAATTTGAAAACATTAGGGGGGTCCGGGCACAAAACGAAACTCGCAAAGTAACAGAGCAGTTGCCCGGCAACCAAAAGGTCGTGGGTTTATTTATTTATTTATTTATTTAAAATCTTTATTGCACACATAAAAACAGTGGTACAACAGGCGAGCTTAATGCCATGTGGCATTCTCTTCCAGCTAACCAGAAAATTAGACAAAACATTAGGAATAGGTTTGATTCCCACTTGAGTGATTTTTAAGTTTTAGCACGCAAACTACTAAATTAGTCTTATGTTTATATTGGACCTGCGGTCCCTGGTAGAGATGAGACGTATTTACTAGAACAGATCCACACACTAGGTATTTTACAGTACTAGGCGGCACCTATTCCATTTTAAAAAATACTTGATCCACCTAGTATTTTATAAATTACACGATTTCCGACCCTACCCTGAAAGTAATAGAGGTTATTATTGCGTAATCCGTAGTCGTGTATTACGTGCACCTAGTATTTCTCGCTAAGCTTATGTGCGAACGTAGAGATTCACTCCGTCTCTGTCTGACCAAACAAATTTGAGCGCGACGAAGCAAACGCACACAAACGTAGTCAAACCATATTCATGTACTTAAATAAGAAAAAAGTATGTAAATATTTTTATGAAATTGATATCTTTTAAATACGCCAACTTTTAAGTTGACAGTCCAAAGCCTGTTGAAGTATGAAGGGAGGAATTATATTATTATTCAATTTCAAATTGCATTATTCGTACGGTTGTATCTTTTCAAAGAAAATTGTATTTTAAAGTCATATTACTTGGATTAGTCCGCACTAGTCGCGTCAAGTATGCTAAATTACTACGTACTAGGTGGAACAGGTATTTGGATCGAGTATTAATAAATACTTGGAATAGGTGCACCTAGTATCAAATTTACCTAGTATAACCCATCTCTAGTCCCTGGCATATTCTTTTTATAGCAAGTTTTCTCTCGTTTCAAGAATCTACAGCAATCTTTTAATATTGAACTAAATGGAAATTACGCTGGTCGAGTCTTTAACCGGTCGATAAAAATAATTTATCTTGACTCAAATTCAAAATCAAAATTTTCTTTATTTGTTTAGACTAATTAAATTAGTACTTGCAAATCGTCAAATGCTCTTAAGGAGCTTATACATGTCTCATTCTTTTTTTGCCCTACCAGACTACCAGACTCTCAGTAAATGTCCAGTTTTTATAGAGTTCAAAGAACTAGACTGAAACGTTTTTTATTCATTTTAAAGACACAGTCGCAGTTCATTTATTATGAACACTTCAATCAACTTCAGACAAAATTATCTTCAAATGACAATTACTAATGGCACGACACCACTACACGATAATATTTTGTGTTGTATAGACAGACACTTGATTCAAAGGGATTGGGTTCGATACCCGTATAGTGCAAAAATTGCAGTCGTTTTAAATACTACCTACATCAGGTAGTATTTAAAATGGCTGCATTTTTTTATTTTCACTCTGATAAATACATTTTAAGGTCATAGCACACTTTATCAACCCGGAAAGGGATCAACACTGTATCGCCTTTCGCCGCGCGGTCAACCAGGCGTCCACCCTACGTCACGACGTAACGTACACGGATCAGCATTAACTCAGCTACGAGTGGGCGACGCCATTGTCAGCTGACGTCAGCAGCAGCCGCTAAGGTGCTCACCGTCTAACAGCCTGACGCGCAGGTTCCTCATGCGGCACAGGTAGTGTAGCTGGTCCCCGTCGCGCAGCATGTAGTAGTCCAGTTGCCGGTGGCCCTCCAGCCACACTCCTGAGCGCTCGTCGTCAGCTGATGTCAAGAACAGCCCGTACACTGGAAGTATGGGAGAATATTAGCCAAGTTTTCTTTCGTTCGACTCTATTGATTAACTAACGATCGCATTCGACAAGCCCTGAGAAGTGCAAAGGCCAGGCTAGGTCTTATACATGCGTTAGAATAATAAAAAAATAAGAGTATTAAAGTAGGTGCAGAGACATGCGACCATGGAATGAGTATATTTTCACCAAGTCAAAAAATATAGCAAACTGAAGTGGCTATAGGTCGACCATCGGTCTTAAAACGAAGAAATCACTTTTACTAAGAAATTCTAATCAAGTGGCAGTGGGCGGGGCACATAGCTCGTAGAGACGATGGCCGTTGGGGCAGAAAAGTTCTTGAGTGGGGACCACGGGCTGGAAGACGTAGCGTGGGCAGGCCTCCTACTAGGTGGACCGACGATCTGGTGAAGGTCGCGGGAAGAGCCTGGATGCGGGCAGCGCAGGACCGTTATTTGTGGAAAACCTTGGAGGAGGCCTTTGTCCAGCAGTGGACGTCATTCGGCTGAAACGTACGAACGAACGAAGATAGTCAAATCACTATCCGTATTAATAGGGTTTTAGAATTGAAACGGCAAAAGTAGTTTTGGGGAGCCCATAATATCTACTCAATGGACCGTCAACCTCAAAAGCGGAAGATCTTATTTTGTGACGTTTTTTGGCGTAGGTCTAGTGTTACGTCCAGCTTCAGTGGAATGGTATGGCTAAAATGATTTGCAGAGTTGAATAATCACCTTTCCCATCGTCCCCCGTGAGTATCTTCTCCTTGACCTGCGCCTGGGCGGCGGCGACGGTGGTGGACGACTCGAACTTGAGCGTGCGGGTCACCGCGCCCTCGTCCAGGACTATCTTCAGCGACAGCGGGGCCATGGCTCATGGGGTTGCTGGGGACACACAAATAAAGGTGGAATATAAACGACAATATAGCACATATCTCGTAGAGCTGATGGCCGCTGGGGCAGGAGGAAAATTCTTGAGTGGCGACCACGAGCCGGAAGACGAAGCGTGGGCAGGCCTCCCACTAGGTGGACCGACGATCTGGTAAGAGTCGCGGAAGGTGCCTGGATGCGAGCGGCGCAAGACCGATCTTTGTGGAAATCCTTGGGGGAGGCCTTTGTCCAGCAGTGGACGTCTTTCGGCTGACACGAACGAACGAACGAATAAACGACAAACAAAATGATTCTACGCATATTCGATTCTACCGCCGGTTTAGATACACAGAACAAGTCTGCTACAATGCCTGCCCGCCGAGTGTACTATACAGGATGTCTCAAAATTATCACGGCGGTTTCATCATCCCTTATTATATTATTTTAAGTGTTTTTTGTGCAATTTTTTTTGGAACAGCCGGTAAGCGGCTTTTTTCCTGAACATTCATATACCTACACATTTGAAAATATTCAGTGATATCTTAGAAAATATGGTCGTATGGTATACAATCAGTGAATAAGCTTAAGCATCTAAAAATAAACCCCAAATCGTCATCCGTCCAGATTTTAACCGATGATGACAAAAGTGAATCATGGCATTCGCAAAGACAACGTCCTTAGTCATGGCTATCGCTCGTCACAGCTGCAACGATCCAAGCTGCGCGTGCGCCGAACATCCTGTCAGTTCGTCCTAAACGTCCTTAGCCGCGACTTATTCATTAAAAATTAGTCTTTGGCGGTCATTTAATTAATGCAATAAATGAGAAAGATTTAAGACGACTTTCCGACATTTTATTTTACACAGATACTGACTTCACCCTGGAAGATGTCGCTTCTTTGAGACAAGTCCGCCTAATTGCCGTTTAAAGTTTTATATTTCTTGATAGGTATGGTTCTGTATGGTTCTCTATATGTAGTGTAGATCTATCCATTAAATTGTTTGTAGTCATTTTACTTTTCTTGATCTGTTTTGAATGTTGTGCAATAGAGTATCTATTTATTTATCTATCTAATTGTTTGTCGTCCACTAAATACTAATATGTTAACGCATTATGTTATCTAAACATGAATATCATTACAAGATAGAGATACATACAAGATTCGTAAGTCGTACTACATGTTTACCTTCTCGTACGCATCGTTAACTACTAACACTTGCCTCTTGCTGGATTTAAAAAGGCGTATTAAATGGATTTATTTATTAGTTCAAGAGCGACTCTAGCAAGAACACTACAATAACACTGTGGTAAATTACCTTAACATCATTTTAAAAACTATCCAAAGTGAATTCCAAGAATGTTCATATAATTTAAGTCACTATTATAAATTAGATGTGTCATTATTAGCAAATACAACAAATCTAAATGCGTAATCAGTTTTCGCAATAACATTGATTCTACATATAAATCGAATTACACACTACAGGAAGTAACAGGTAAACTAGAATCACGATGACTCAAGCATTCGCAAGCATTCCAGTCCCAGCGAATTCGCAAAAGTTTTACCAAAATAAATATTCCCCGCACAATCGTTTTCGTTTCGTTTTTTATTGACGCTAACGTATCGCGTCCGGCGCGGTCACAGACCTTACGGCATGACTTCGATTTGTCGCGGCCAAGGTTTCTTTAGAGGTCATAAGCAAAATACAAAAACAAAGCTTTTTGAAAGCAGCGAGCTTTCAAAATTCAAAACTCATTTCACTATGTTTTGTTAGCATACAAATCTTTAAAAAAATAATGTTTGCTATAGCCGCCATAAAAGTTTTTGGTTAACTTTTTAAATGTTTCCGAAAGTTTCTGCAACTTGTATTAGTTTAACTATACTATCACACATTATTTATACGAAATTTTTAAAAGTTTGAAGTCTTCACTTTTGTTAAATTTTGATGAAGCGAATTAAAGTGATTTCTCTATTGAAATTGAATTCTTTAATCCTGTTAAAAGTTGTACTTAAATCCAGTAAGCAGTTTAGTATACCGGTTACTAAATATTTCAAAAACCAATAGGTACTTATAGCAGATAACAAGTGATTATATTTTTCGAGCTCCGAACCTGTGACTATTTGTAACACTCTACCAACATCATTCGCTATTTGCCAATCATCACACTGATACCCACTAAGCTCATTTTGATAAAACTTTTCCTTAAGTTCGTGCTATCACCGTTTCTTTGTTTGTTTACGGAACACAACACCCTATATCATGCGATAACATACCTAGTTATTAAGTATACATACCGTCTCCACTTATTTATAAACCAAAACAGATGATAACACACGTTTCCAACTTCAACAACCACAACACTTTCAACTTAACTTTAAAACTTTGTCACTTACTTTTAACTTATAAACTTAAGTTCCACCACAGATATAATACTAGGTTCCACAAACAGGTTGTTACGACACTGTACCGCTTTTTATCATGCTTTTCTCGTCCAATAAGTTACGCGATCGACTCTCCCGTTCGACGTCTGACCTCACACTGGCTTCAAGACTGCATGGATGTGTCAGAAGTGAATCATCAGTGTTATGACAACACAACACTCTCGGCAGCCTTGAGATGACGAATAAGGAGACGTGTGCTCATTTAAGTTATCAGTATGGAAGGGTTCTGATAATAAGGCATGCGGTGTTTTATGCATGGCAAGGACCGTGCCATATACAGGGTGTAAAGCAGGGAACAATACTTTTTGTATTTATTTATTTATTCAGAAACTCAACAGCTGTTTTACAATATTCATGTTAGTTTGATGAGCATTAAATCTAAGCCAATTAAATTAAGGCCTGTATTTTGAGAGGACTCTTAACTTGATACATGAACACTGCTCCATAGCTATGGTTACTTTGATTTCAGTAAATCAGTACCTATTTATTAGTAGACTAACTGCAGGATGCAGTCTATCTATACCTACTTTATTGAATGGTTTTGATAATAGTTTTCCTTTTTCTGAAAATGTTGGTGTATGTATATTGTAGAGTATGTAGAGCATAAGGCATGTCTAAAATAAAATATTTTTCGCACGTATTTAATGATATTATATTATTTGGGCTTTTATTATTTAGTTTTATGTCATAAACAGTCAGATTTATTGTCTAGCCTTTAGCAGATATGTTTTTTTTAGAAAAAAATGACAGGATTTTTACTTTTATTTTTCCTGTAATGACTTTCCTACTGACTCTTTATTAATTCGGAAAGTCCTACTTTTCTACACCCTGTATACACGAACCAGTTAAAGTTTATTGCAACCTATGCATTTTATTATTAGCTCTATCCACACGACTGCAAACTTGAACTTGACGCTGTTAAACTTGATTTCAAACAGTTCAAATAACAGTATCTTTCCCGCTACGATAAGCCAATTACGTCATTGATGACGTCACCATTAATGTATGCAGCGTATATTTACGAGGAAAAATACTCGAATGCGATCATCAAATTCTTGCTCCGTAGGTAAGTTCTGTAATTAGTTGTTTAGAATCACTTTAATATGCGTTTGGACGATTTTAAATTATTTTAAACTCAATTTCGTTCAATCACACACTCAGAAGTTACGGATTAGCAAATAACTTAACTCTCTCTAAACCGTAGGACCTGTGTTCGATACCCGTGAGACAGACAAATGGAAAATCATTTATCATACTTATGCTTAGAAACAAAGATCAAATATTTGATGATCTACACTTGAAATATGAAACTCATTTCTTTACTACTTCTGTATTGTACTTAACTACAAACGTTGTCAGAATTTACTTCAATTTAGTAGGTACCTATGAATAATTCAAATGCTCGTCAATTTTATGAGCCAATTTTAAAAAATACGCCAATAAGGCATTAAGTAAATACATTTCATAGTAAGTGGAACTGTGACTGTCTCATCTCCATAAGGTTACTCATTCACACCAAAAAGATAAATGGGTAGTTCTACAAATCAGGGAATTTTACGGGGCTCAACTTGCAGCTCCTTAAATTACCAATTAATAGTTCTCGTTTGAGGGTATTAATAAAGTTTAACTCACATAGTACTTGGTCACTGAATTTCAACACGTTTTAATAAAAACATCCCAGACAAAAATGGCTTCAAATGGGAAAAATTCTCATTTCCCTGTGGGGTGACATTCCAGAATTCATGATGTAAATCACAATAAAAAATATATAAAAATATAATTAGTCAAAAATAACATTGTATTGAAAGTAACCATTAGTGTATCTTTCATTTAACTTATATGGATTATGTTTGAATTCCCTATTTACATAATTTTTTGATTGCTGAACAAAGGCGACACGAATTAAGTATCACTTCCCTGCCACCTATAAACACGTTAAAATCTGTAACAAAACAAAGGGTAAGCCACGTTGTCGTTCTTATGTATTTAAGTATGCAGTTAAGTTCGCCTAGTGAAACGTTTATTTCGCCCAAATCGTCAGTCAGTTAGACGCAGCTACGCTGTTATCATCGTCTGTCGTGTCTGGGCCAGACAACTTCTCACTCATCTGTTACGTATTTATAACAGTATTTTATATTATTTTAGGGCAATTATGAAACAATATTGTCAAACTCGCTTGCGTCCATTGACTGATAATATTAAATTTGATATGAAGTTTATATAATTCATGATTTTGGCAAAATACATCAAAAATCTCACTTCCCTGTGTATCATTTCCCTGGGTTTACGAAGAAAATGGAAAAGTTAATATCGACTAACCAGCAAAACTTACTGCCATATAAAGGCATTTTACAAATACACTAAGTGCAGGCAAATGCACACACTCCATTGAAACTGGATACTCCATTTTGACTTGCTTGACTCTATACAAACTTTTAGCTGTTTTTGCAGTAACGTGTGCGAGCACTACCAAATAGGCATCGTAAAATATTCTTCCATGAAAGCAAATGTTGATGACGCTTAAACTGAATCTGAAACTGAGACCAGTAATGCCTGCAACACCAGTATTTTGATTCATCAGACTTGGTTGACCTTACGAGTGTACTGGGACTGAATGAACATTGATGATCCTGATGGATTGCTGGAGATGCCGAAAATAGATACTAACGAATTGTTTCCAGTCGAAGAAAAGCGTCGAGGAAAGAAGAGGAAGATAATAGAAGGAGATACGAATAGTAGGGAAAAGTCAAAGAGATCAGGTGACGGAAAAAGAAGCAACCTAAATGAGTTCCATGTTCAATTGATAGTGGACCTTTGTGATGCACATAAAAGTATTTTTTATTATTTTTAGAATAAAGACTATAAACTCAAATGCATCTTTCAGTTAAATTTTCACTATCCTGTATAGGTTCTCACTTCCCTGTCCATCGAAAATAGAAAAACCGCTATAAAATCAATATTTATCATAATTTTGTCTGGCCCGTTAAAAATTGGATATGTTGTAGTATATTCTCGGTCTTTAGTCACTGTTTATACTGATTACTAACAAAAACTGGAGATTCATTTTATGGTCCTAAATAATTCCACCGTGAGTAGAACTACCCAAATGACTAACTCATTGATTAACTAAAAGATACTGATTCACTCACTAATCAACCATCCCCACAATCGTTGTTCTACAGTAAGTAACCCATATTGATTCTGTAGTTCTACTAAGTACTTAACTACTTATAAATATGTAATTTAAAAATACTGAGACTGGCCACTTGGCGGTCAACAGTGGCCAAGGACTTATGCCCGTTTTCACCATCAATCCTTAATTTTTAAGTGACCCCTATGGTAACAAATATGAAATTTGTTTTCATTTAAAAATTAGGGATTGATGGTGAAAACGGGCATAAGAGACACAAATATTTCGACAACCCAGGACACAAACAGTCGGCTGATTCATTTTAAAACCTAGTAACTGCAGCGGAGTAAATTTTACAGCTGTCCTGGCGCTTCAAAACAAGGAGAACAGACCCCAAACAATGGGAAAAAGGCCAGGGAAAAGAAGAAATCTGAGACTCACCAATCACCACCACTTCTAAAACTTCAAAACTACAAACAACTAACACGTCTACTAAATGTGTAACACAGACCCAACTAAGAATTTGTCCTGTTCAGGATCGAAATAGCCGTGGCCTCATCCTGATGATAACTTGGAATAATACGCTAAATAGTTTTCCTTTACGGAAAATATTGACAGATTGGTCGGTTCATGTAAACAGACAGATAATGTATTTTATTTCGGTTCATTATTAATACTCGTATGCACGTGATTTTTTGACTCAAGGCTGAGCAATTAATGTAATTATATTTTATACATTGTTGTCACATTATATCGTCAGACTTTATAAGCCACCAAAGCTGTCTGACATGTCTCTATCGTACTGACGAGAACTGAAATCCCTTCCAAAGCTTCCACGTCTTTTAAACGCAATAATATAAATTAAAAGTGTAGTAGTATACAATTTTTAGTTATTTATCATATTATCCATGACCGATCCCACTCCATCCGCTACAATCTACATTTTACCTACATAAATACAGTTAATATTATTATAGTAATCAGTACCTACAGCTACATTGAAATTTCCAACTAGATATAACTTAGGTACAGCAATATCCTTGGATCAAATTAAATTATGGCTATTCGTTTTCTTAAATGTCTGTAAATCTGAACGGTATTTTAAAGATAATGTTAAGACGCAAGGGTACATACATATTTTCGGAGCGTATTGCTCAGGGATTACTCACAGGTTAACTGGTAGAGAATGCCTTACGGTGAACATAAAGGGTAATACAGAATAAAATCACATAAATAGAAGAATAAATATGTTTATTTCGCTATAAAGAAAAATAGTTAGTCTCTATCAGTTTAGTGCTGGAAGTTTACATTTAACCACTACACTTCACAGTGTAACCTCGCTAACCTTACCCTAATCTAAAGCGTCGAGTTTGTATCAGAAGTGTACTTAGCCATTTCTCTATTTAGTAAAGTTATTAACGGCTGCGTTTGGCAGAAAATAGAAATTTGTTAGAAATTGTTAGCAAAATGGCGATTGCCATTGGCATTGCAACCGCCGAAACTTTAGCATGTTTTCGGGTAGGACGCGTTTGCTAAACTTCAAAAGTGACGTTTTCTCATACGTTTATTTGACAGTGACAGCACTTACCGCTAATAGGACTCAATTTTACTTACTAGCGCTAGCTAGCGCTATTTTCCGCCAAACGTCCCCAATGAAAAGCTTACAAAAAGTTGAGAAAAGAGTGAAAAGATGTTATATGAAAGAAGCAAATTCAGAAAAAAATTAAACGAATACTATAACAAAAAAAGAAGAAAAAGTAACATTAAAAAGCATGAACTTAAGCCAATATAGAAGAAATTCTAAATAACTTATCAATATTTAACCGATGAAAATGATTTATTAATTTAAGTGTCTTTAACTCTACCTTACTGTATAAAGATATTAATTTTATACTCTTATCTATGCGTTTAACTGAGTAAGATGTCCGGTCGTACGAACTGTCTCTTGTGATAAATGACCATAATTTATTGTGCATAAGTATACCATTTAAAATAAATAAGTTGCAATAAGATAAATGAAAGTTAACTGTACATATTCCTGAGTAACGAGAACGAAAAATTATTAAATATTCAATGCAATTTTGAATTAATAATTACCTATTATTGTAGTCTGTGTACCAATCATCAACAGCAGAATTATTGCACTATTTTTATCTTACAACGAATTAAAAAGCATAATAATAATTAAGCATTAACGGGACTATTCCCACCACTGCCACTCCTGTACATATTATATCCAGGATCTTCAGTTTGGCCTAGAATAAAACCCAACCAATCAATCAGTGAAGGTTGAGTAGTCCGGGGATAGATCAAGAATACTTCTCGGCATTGTATTGTTTATGATAATAATTAAGCATTATCCGATTTCTCGATTTAAGACATTACTTAAAATACATCTTTATTTTATAAGCTACCAAATTAAGATTTTGTAAGTTTCTCTCTAGTTTCATGAATTTTTATTAAGTGTGTGGAGGTTTCATCGATTTAATTTTCTTCTCGCTAAAATCGCACTACTGCATTTGAAATTAAGGTGTTTTAATTCTAGATGTTATTGAATTACTAACTAATTAAAGTTAACTATGACATTGACCATCACAGCGTCACTTTGATGACGATAATTCTAATTTTAGCTCTATCGCCGAATCCTACAATGACGTAAATAAAGACTCCGCCATTTCCCGTTCGATGACCATTATTGACCATGATTAATAACTTAGTATCTTGAAATAAAAATTTTTCATCAATAAAACCCTCTAATCTACGTCTCTCATCTCTTTCTAAAATACCTCTATGTATGCGTATAGCCTAAAGTTCTAAACCTTATTGGTTTATGAAGCGTCGCAACTCAATATTTAGTTATTATATTTTTTTTTACAATCAGACGTAATTTTTCTCACAACCATACCTGACAAAGCTGTTAATGTTTTTAACGAAAAACCCGAAGCGAGTGGCACAAGCAACGTGTAACAGTTAAACTGCAAAAGTAAGCTCTTTTTCCAAGAGGATAAAGGTGGTCTCTTCGTCAATGTGTCACGTCTTATGTGCCTTTAGCCTATGCGCAGACCATCGATTTTTCGTCGGCCGATAGTTTAGTCGGGCAGTTGATCAGTATGGGCATGTATGGAAGTGCACACATTACACCGATTTGATTTGGCCAACTAAAAATCGGTGGTCTGCGCATAGGCTTAGATATAAATTATTGTTGTTGATGTCATTTAGACGCCATTCTGAATAACATAGCCTTAACTTAGGTCGTTTCTAACTTTATAAATAAAGGTTACAATAATGACACACGCTACGCAATTTTTTCCTAATACGTACTGAATACTAGCTGATAAGTTACACAGCAAAGCTAAATAGTACCTACACAACCATTAAGCATGTTCTAACTTTAGTGCGAAAAGATGGTGGATCTTCAAACGTTTTAAAGAAAGAACATTTATTTGGTACGAGCACAATACATTGCAATTATAATTATGTATTAAAATAGATAGCTGTCTTGCCTTAGGTAGGTAAGGCTGTTCAAAACCAGCGAATGCGTCCAAGCGCGAATGTCATCATATTTTGTTTATATTGTAATACAATGAATTTCGTTATTATAAATAAGGGAATATTAACCAATTTTGTGCCTAGCATTATATATTTTTTTTTTTTTTTTAATAATAAATAATAAATAATAAATCTTTGGACAATTTCACACAGCGCCAGCTAGCCCCAAAGTAAGCAACTTAATGCTTGTGTTATGGGTGCTAGCTTAACGGATATACTACTTATATACTTTTTTTTTTTTTTTAAATACATACATATTATACATAGTAACACCCAGACCCGTCACAGAAATTAAAATTCATCATTTCAATTTCTGCCCGGCCGGGAATCGAACCCGGGACCTCTCGGCATAGTAGTCCGTTCTGAACCACTACACCAAACGGCCGACCGATACTGAGTGAGGAACATCAAGGTAAGCACTGTGGCACCTTGTGTAGTCGACGTAGGGGCGTTTTTGCCACAACAATGTGTGATCTGATGTGCTCGAACTACGTACTTCTACCTAACTATCGAGTATTCAGTGAAGCTATGCGAGAAAACCCTGTAGTTTACGTACTATAGTGTTGTTTATTTGACAGTTTATTCTAGAAACTTTACAGTAATTCGCTACACGTTTAGGCCAAGTGGAAACTTGCTCATTGTATAGTTTATGCTTAAAGTTACTTAATTTACAACAAAAAACCGCAACTAAAACTCAAATTAAATAAAAATCGTTTATTAGAATAAATAAGGCTTAAAATAACCAACAAAAAGGTAAAATTTGTAAAAAAAAATCCAAAAAGCACATGATTTAGTAAATTTAGATTAGCAACCAATAGTTATTTACAATTACATCGCAATATTACATTATTAATGCGACTGTACTTAGACTTACATATTATTTATTTCATGTTCACTCATACGCACATACAAAAATATATTTTAGTTGCCTAAACTTTTCAGAAATGTCATGAAAAAGAGCTTAGATTTTTTATAGAGCAGTACAAGGTTGGTCACTAAGTTTAAAAAAGAAATGAATCAATTTTAATAATATTTAGAACTGTTCTTACAATATTTAGAGGCGTTGTATTTTTACTTGTCGTTTTTCATGACATTCCTTTAATTGCCAATGCTACAAAGTTATCCGACTTCAAAAATAGCTACCTATATGTAGGACTAAATTCCAGATAAGTGTATAGTCACTAAACTAAGCTTAAACTAGTTTTACAACAGAAAAATGGCTACGACACTACCTTTATCACATAGATGCTGATTTTAGAGGTCAATAGTAAAATATATGTTAAATACATATAGTATTTTTATAAATAAAACCATATTTGTTTAAATACATTAAAACTAGAGTCTAAAGGGTTAATTAGCTTGCACCTTTCACAAATAACGGATACACTTCTTTATAGATTTTATAAATGGCTGTTTTTACCCGATTGCGCGACGCAAAGGACTGGTAATGTGTTTAATTTATCATTTATACCGTTCAGCACTTTCTTCTAAAGCTAATAAATACTGTTTTAGCTGCACCAGTTTTTGATTAAATAATAATTAAGAAAAGGCAATTCAAAAGTAAGAAATATTTGTGGTCATGATTTTGGTAAGAAATAAAGTTAACATCTTAAGTGACGCTTCAGAATTTAAGTATAAGACCACTAGAATACCGAGTCGCGAGTTAAAGCTGCTATAAATGAACACAATCCATACATAAAGCATATCCGTTATTATATCACACACCTTACAACGTCATTACTTACAACTATAAGGCTGTGGTCTCCTATAAACGCCGTAGGCCACGTCACAAGGCGTTAGCCTAGTACGTTGGCATAATAATATAGACGTCGATAGCAACGTCCAGGGCCGGATTTAGGGGAGAACAACGCGTTAATAATGTTAATTTTATTTGGAAAATAATTTAGGGCCAGAGGCCTTTACTCCTTTGTTGTCCCGAGGCTTCCATAAAAAAACTCATTTTATTTTAGCAATACATACTCTTTTAATCCTTCAAGCTCTGCGAATCTAGACACAATAGATATCAATTGTTATGACATTAATTAATGCCGTCTGGGACTCAATCGGTTAAAAAGCACTTACACGTCCCAGTACTAACCCTACCACTGTTTCGGGACAGTAATGCTCATTTTCACCATTAATCTCTAATTTTTAAGTGACGCCTATGAAATCATTATTCCTGTTATGTGTTACCATAGGGGTAACTTAAAAATTAGGGATTGATGGTGAAAACGGGCATAAATGGGCCAATGCTGAGAAGAAGCAGCTCAAGAAACTCGGTCACTATTATCAGCCTTCTAAATCCGGCACTGGGAACATGCGCTGACGTCGTACGCCACGTATAGCGTTTATTGGAGACCGTAGCCTTACATAATTTCCCGCCTAAACAATGTGTGTGTACTTCTAATACAAATCGTTAGGACACTCATATCACCGCTGGTTATCGTAAAGCACTACAATGGCACTTCCATTCTTAAATCACACGTTTTACACTTCCTAACTTTAAATTTTGGTTAAAAAATTTCGTTGTCAAATAAAAAACATCTAAATGTAAAATATAAATGTTACAACTTAATTAAATGAAAATTACGTACATAAATACCAACTTTTTTCAAATATATTTGACTTTATACAGGGTGTTAGGTAAATGGGTATATGAGCCGACACTAGCCCATGTTAACATGGGTATATAAATGGTATGGTGAAGTCAGAAATTTGATATCATCATTTTAATTTTTTTAATTTTCATACAAAATAATTTTTATAAAATCGGATTTGTATGAAAACACCCTGTATATTTTAACTGAAAACACTGAATATGCATAATATCAATATAAGAAGAAAATAATGTTGATTACATATTTTGTAACATAACAATATACTATTGTACATACAACGGTTAGAAGAATTTTAAAATTCAATAACTAAATTAGTGAGACAATAATTAAATGAAATTAATATAATTAATTATTACTTATGATTGAGATAAACTTATAAACTCGTAAACTAAAGAAAAAAGTTACCGCAACAGTTAAGAAAATTATTTTAAATAAAACATTATTAATCCTATAAATTAATTACATAATGGCCGTTTTTATTATGGTGGTATAAACACGGCAAGAAGCTATAGTAAAATTAATGGCAGATTGCTTTGCCAAAGAGTTGTGTTGTTAAGATAAAGAAATATCCTCTAAAATACATCAGATGCTATCTGTTGGAAGACTGCTGACACCAGAAAATATGTTATGTATCATATTTTTTAATCAAAAATGGATGTTATTTACCGATATCTGCTAATTATTGTTGATGTGATCGTCCGTAAAGCAATAACCGAAAGAACCATTTGAAGTTATTTTGTTTTTTCATTTCTAAGCCATCTTGATGAGTGCAAATGCGATAGTACTCCTACCACTTTCGCGCTCACCAGTTGGTGCCACTGTCTTCGCTACTAGCAAGTGACAGGACCTTACTCTACAGTGGCGCTAACTGGTGAGCGCTAAAACGATAGCCCTCATTGAATAGGGTCTGTGATCACAACAGAAGCTTCGCGTGTACTGATCTGCTGTGCTGTTGCTGCATGTATATCGGTCAGTGGCGGTCAAGTACTAGGCCCCGATTGCGCTAATTTGTAATGTCTCCAATTCATTCGCGTTTCATCTCCAGTCTACACTCCATTTTCATTCCAGCTGAAGTGCAATTGGAATCACGGTAAAGTTAACGCGCTAACATAGACGAAACAACAGATTTATGCACTTTCCATTAAAAGTCCGAACACCTTATTTTTGAAACTAAGATATTAAAACACAGCAAAAGTTCGTGAAGCGTTTGACTTGCGTGTGAGAAAAAGCAGCTGTCTGCATCTGTCATCATCAACTCAGAGGCGCAGATGCGTTCCGTTTACATTACAGTCTCATTTGAACTAGCTGTCAAAACGACACCGCGATACGGATTTCTCAAAACAGCTGATGTTTGCTCTTAGTCCAGTAGCGTTACAGTTGAAAATTTTTAGCGCAATCGGGACCCTGATCTGCTGTGCAAGGTCGTTGATGTATATCGGTCAGTGGCGGTCAAGTACTGTTCCTGAAGGCCTGCTACTCGAGTGCTCAGCGTGGCACCAGGGAGGCAATTTAGCATCAGTCCTGCAAGTTCGGGCTGCTGCTAAATTTTCTCGGTGGTGGTCGCGTGGCGTGGCTTTTCTGCAGTGATGACTGTGGTTGCGTGGTGTCCTCAGACCTGGTACCACTGCTGCAGTGATGATGGTGGTTGCATGGTGTCCTCAGACCTGGTACCACTGCTGCAGTGATGACGGTGGTTGGGTGGTGTCTTCAGACCTGGTACCACTGCTGCAGTGATGATGGTGGTTGCATGGTGTACTCAGACCTGGTACCACTGCTGCAGTGATGATGGTGGTTGCATGGTGTACTCAGACCTGGTACCACTGCTGCAGTGATGATGGTGGTTGCATGGTGTACTCAGACCTGGTACCACTGCTGCAGTGATGATGGTGGTTGCATGGTGTACTCAGACCTGGTACCACTGCTGCAGTGATGATGGTGGTTGCATGGTGTCCTCAGACCTGGTACCACTGCTGCAGTGATGATGGTGGTTGCATGGTGTCCTCAGACCTGGTACCACTGCTGCAGTGATGATGGTGGTTGCATGGTGTCCTCAGACCTGGTACCACTGCTGCAATGTTGATGGTGGTTGCATGGTGTCCTCAGGCCTGGTACCACTGCTGCAGTGATGATGGTGGTTGCATGGTGTCCTCAGACCTGGTACCACTGCTGCAGTGATGTTGGTGGTTGCATGGTGTCCTCAGACCTGGTACCACTGCTGCAGTGTTGATGGTGGTTGCATGGTGTCCTTAGACCTGGTACCACTGCTGCAGTGATGTTGGTGGTTGCATGGTGTCCTCAGACCTGGTACCAGGGCGAGCGACGCACCCATCGCAGACGGTAGCCGCCCTGCTCCGTTCGTATCTTGATGGACGCACCTTCGGCAGCTTTCACTGTCTCTTTCACCTGCATGGATGGCATATTTTAATAAAGTCATGTTGCTATCTCAACCACCTCCTAGACAAGTTACAAAACGTGACAGATGTAATGCCTAAAGCTTCGCTCCGGTGTTACATCGCTGTGAGGAGTTAGTACACTCTGTGAAGTGTTTTCAAAAAATAGTCACGATTTGTAACTTCTCCAAGAGGACACTATATCGAACACTGGATTTCAGATGAAGCCTCATTTGAAATTGGTTATTCGATTTTTGTTTCTCTCAATAGTCCACTCAAAAAGTGACCAAAAGGGGGTGCAGAGTGAGTGAGCTGGTACCTAAGCAATTTCTTCAGAGATTGGTTCAGGATGCTTAAGGAGTAAACATACTAAAAGTCCCCGCCCCGTCACTCACGCACTCTACAACTGCTTTTTTGAGTAGACTACGAAGAGGGTTTTCGCGAATGAAAGATCCGCTAGATGGCGGGACGTGGATGTGGGGTCTGACTGCTGCGTGATTGGTGGAGTTTGACATATCTGTCAATGTCATGTCAAAATTACCAATCATGCAGCATTTGGACCTCGCGTCTACGTATTGCCATCTGGCGGATTTTTCATTCGCGAAAACCCTCATTAAATAAAAATTGCGATTGTCATCCACTATTTTTTAAAGTTTCATTAACCCTTCCTAAGCTAATTTTAGGAGTGAGTTCACCACAATAGTCCAGCGGCTACAGGATCAAACTACCCTGAATCGGCAATTCTACACCAACACCGCTGGCTATTGTGGCCTGAATATATCTCATCTGTAAATAAATCTAAATAAATTGTACTCACGCTCTGCATCAAGTTCTGTGCGTTCCCGACGAGCATTTCCGTCGCCTCCTGGTCCTCTTCGCTACCTGGATATGACAAAACAATATAAATATTTACTAACTACGACGAACTACCCATCACCTTTTTATCCACCACCAAATCCATGCAGGTAAAATATCCATCACCAATTTTCATTGAATTTGCTACACGTTAAGCCTAGGCGCAGACCACCTAGTATGAACATGTATGAAAGTGCGCACATTACACCGATTTGGTATCGGCCGATTCTTCATAACAATTAGAATCGGACCCAACTATCGGCCAACTAAAAGTCGGTGGTCTGCGCTTAGGCTAAATATAATTTTAATTTAAATATACCGCTTATAATCGATAGTTCTATCGATATGCTAATTAATTTGATAGTTTTTCTTACAGCATCTTTAGTATTTTAAAGTATCTTCATTCATTGAAACATGCAATTCTTTCGATGTCATATCTAAAAATGTCTACAAATTAGCAGCCAGTTTTCAAAACCATATCAAGCTACAGCTTGATGGGATAAATGGTAAAATACTTACAATATTAAAGATCTTGTCACAAACCCGATTATAAGACTTGTAAACGATATAAATGGCAGTAAAACGTTATTTTCGAAACATGTTTCGTTATTATGTCTCGTATTTATAGTTGACATAAGCACTATTTAGGAAAGAAAACATTAGAAAGCACAAAGAAAAATAACTGTTCACGAAAAAAACACCTTGTCGTTTAAAAAAATAGCATTAAAATTGCAAGCAGGAAATGAAAAAAAGTATAATTTTCGCATATAAACATTCAAAACGCACACACAAAACATAATGGAAATTTATGGTCAATTAAGTGGATAACCAGTTCCTGTAAAATGTGCAAATGTATACTATCACAAACAGTAATTTATTTGTAAATACTTCACGATGCTTTTACTAAACATTCGCCACTTTCATTCATGTGTTTAGTGAACAAACGCTCCACATTGCAAAGATAAGAATTGCTTTTTAATCTTACCCCAGTATTCATAAAAAAATACAAACGTTTGCTGAACCTATTTTAGTTAATATTTTGTCTTGTTCATGTCAATGTCAATGTGAAAAAAATGACAGGGACAAAACATACATTTTTATGAATTTGGGGGTAAGCCTTCACAAAAAGTGCGTCGTGCATGGTGCAATATCGCCATGCAACTTTAGACAGCTGTAAATACCTCTGTAGTCCGGCATGCCGACTGCGTGTTAGCCAAGCGGACATGTTTAGTGATCAAATGTTAATCGCCAATCGAAATCGTACATCCAATATACTACTGGACAAGCTGATAAAAATGTATGTGCCAAATCTTGGTATAAATTCAATAAAAGACATTTCGTTTCATACAATGTGTCACAGATTTTACAGCATGGGCGTGCGCTGCTTAACTAAAAAACTTCAAATAATGTAAACGAAATGCGCACGTAAATAATTAAAACATTTTAAGTCTTCAAATCAAGTCTTTAAACAATATCAGTATTTCTTTTCTAGTCTTGCGGCACATTTGCTGTCAGTTATTCGCGACGACTTAATGAGTTGTTGTTGATGCTTATCAACATTAGATGAGCAATATTTTAATTCAGTGCAGCTTGTCTAGTAGTACATAGAAGTCTTTGTAGTAAGAATAGTTTTATAAACCACCTGGCACGAATCGATCGAAGTATGATATCGAAATGCTGTATTGAATAGTATCATACAAACAACTTTTTTATCAATCTATTCGTGCAAGCTTGTTTGATAAGAAAGAATGTTATAATTAGTCAATAAATAAAGTGCCTTAAAGATATTATCAAAGCGTGTCAGTATTTAGTAAATGTTTTAGAAAAATTGGTAACTGTTTTAATTTAATTCACCATTAATAATTGTATAGAGCTTACAGCGTTATAAAATACCAATTAAACATTTTTATTAGAATTTCATAAGGCAAAAAGGTTAAAGGTCGTAGGATTAATAACACCTGGACGCGGCCTTTGTCCAGCAATAGACGGCATTTGGTTGAAATCAAGGCAATCTCCAAAATTATCATCATCATCACTATCTCGTATTGAGGCGTCACTCGACAAGACACCCTAAAAATCGTGGCTTTCGTAGTCACAGCATTATATTATGCTGTCCCGTTTCAGTGGACATCGCTATTGAAAGATGGCACTGCTCAGTCAACTCTTGGTTTATTTCTTATTGTTATTCTTTCCTATGTGCCAGTGTTGTCTATGTCTATGTACCAGTCTGCCTTTGTGTGTCCATCGTAATTTTTCTTTCTGCCAACCGGCCTTTGTGGAAATCATTAAAGGAGGCCTATGTTCAGCAGTGGACGTCCTGTGGCTGAAATGATGATGATGATGGATGGTGAACAAACTGAGGATCTTACCTTGCGCTCCCAGCATGGTGGCTTTGACGGTGGATAGGATCTTGAGCTGCGTGCCGATGGTCGGGATCCTCTCGCATACTTGCAGCAGGTTCTGTAAAATAATTGTAACGATTAATAATAGCATTAATATACGATAAACACTCATATAGGCAAAGGCTTCTATGTAAACTCAAAATTATGATTCTAAATAATATAAAAACAGCTTATGTGGCCCGAAAAGAGGTTAAAGTATGCATATATGTGATGCCTTTTACTCATAGTAGCTTCGATTAGTTTGGCACTAGACGTCGTTGTGTGAAATGTCGTGAAGTTCCGACTGTAGGATAGGACCGACCAGAGGTGGAATTGTGTAAAGCAATCGTTATCATTTGACAGTTCATAACGTACGATTATTCTGTCAAACGCTTTGTTTAACTGACTTTATCGTACGTTATGAACTGTCAAATGATTACGATTGCTTTACACAATTCCACCTCTGATTCAAAAAAAGGGAAAGGTATGCTAACATAAGGCTTCTGCAACTCGTCTGACCAGCGCTGCAGCATTAGGAGAGTAAGCTACATCCTCCATTTGCCTCTCGTAAATTACAGATAATCGTCCGTCTTGCTCAGTCATTTCGCTCTTGGCTCGTGGTCAAGTTGAGGCGTGTTAGTCGTCCTGCAGTGAAGACTAAACAACCCTTCCTCCTCCTCCATGATTGATCCACTCACCGTCCGAATCCTCTTGTCGGTGCACTCGAGGGCCAGCTTCTTGGCGAGGCGGGTGACCTCCTCGGAAGCCTCGGCGATCGCCTTGGCCGTGGCAATCAGCTCACGCTTGCTACCTGTTGTGTGATATGAACAACGGTTTAACAGCTGTTAAAATTGACCTACGTAAGGGACTAGAAGTCAGGTGAGAATGCGGCGTCAAATCTCACTGAGGGCCATTTTGCATCATTTTTTTCTTTCACGAACGTTTGTGATTGGGACCACAGCACAGCGAAATGACGCTGTGACATCTTATTTACTTTAATTGGAATGACTACTAGACACAATCAAGTTTAATCTTCTCACTATCAACACAAGTGAATTTGTAAGATAATAATATCATTGTGTCAAGTTTTCAGCACTGGCCCATTTATTGTCCTGAAGCAGTGGTAGGGTTAATACTGGGACGTGTGTAGGAGATTGGGATAGGAATGGGATGGGATACCTTCGATTGAGCAGACTCCACAGGACGGTCCAAGCTTGGTTCTTCTTTCACTTTCACAAACACTTGAATTTTATTGAGATGAGTTTAGCGCGCGATTTGGGTTTATTTGAATTGGTTTATTTTGGATACTTATTTAGTATTAACGCCCAGATAGGTAGGCGAAGCGGCGCGTTGCGATGCGAGAGCGAGACTGAAGGTGGGAGGGAGAGGATAGGAAAAAGGACTGTCAGAATGAGTGATAGAATAGTGTGACATGAGTTCGAAATGTATGAGGTTTTAATGCTGGCGCGTACAACTCCCCCGGCCTAGAGGTCTTCCTCTAGATTGAGTAGCGTTTGTAAAAAAAAAATAAAGTTAAAAACGCAAAAAAGCATGCGTTAGAGAGAACTAAACGAGTTAAATTTGAGTTAAATGAGCGTTAAAGTTGAGTTAAATTAAAGTTAAAATTGAGTTAAATTGAAGTTAAAGAAAAATTAAAGTTAAAAGCATTATTTGAGTTACTGTAAAGGAAGAGGACAAACTCTAACTACAGGCCGAACATAAGTGCCGGTTGCAGTGCGAACCTTTAAGGTGCGAATGATTTTGTCCTTTCCGGGATATACTTCCACAACCACACCCAATGGCCAACAAAGAGGATGCGCATTGTCATCTTTTATAACAACAACAGAGCCCACATCTATCGGTTTGGTCACCGTATTCCACTTTTCACGGCGTTGTAGAGAAGTTAAATACTCCTGACTCCAGCGACGCCAAAAGCTTTGCACTAATTTATTGACTAACTGATAACGCGTTAACCGATTGTCAGAAATATCAGAGACATTCTCTACTGGTAAGAATTTCAGTGGAGTTATATTGAGAAAGTGATTGGGAGTGAGAGCGGATATATCAGATGGGTCAGAGCTAAGAACACACAATGGTCTACTATTCAATAAGCCTTCTATTTGTACAAGTACAGTGTTGAACTCTTCGTATGTTAACACTTGAAGACCAATAACTTTATAAAGATGCGTTTTTACATAACGAACATTTATCTCCGTGATGCCGTTAAAGTGCGGACCATATGGTGGACTATGAAGAAACTTAATGCGTTGTTCAGCCAAATGTGAACTTAAATAATTTTTGTGAGAGTCAGATTCTAAAAGAGCGTAAATTTCGTCAAGCTTGCGTTTAGCGCCAATGAAGTTAGTACCTCCGTCGCTATATATCATGGAAACGGGGCCTCTTCTACAAATGAATCGACGAAAAGCGGCGAGAAATAGATCAGAGCTTAAGTCTGAAACTAACTCTATGTGTAGAGCCTTAGTTGTAAGACAGCAAAATAAACAAATATAAGCCTTCTGGCTTTTAACACCTCTGCGGCGAATGTGAGTAATAAAGAAGGGACCTGCATAATCGACCGATGTATAAACAAAAGCTTTAGCTTCTGAAACGCGGAATGATGGCAAGTCGCCCATAAGAGGGTTTGTAGATTTAGGGTTTAAACGAAAACAGATATTGCATTGATGCACTCTTTGACGTACTAAGTTACGTGCGGAAAGTATCCAAAATTTCTGTCTAAGCAGACTGAGTAGAAGTGAAGGACCAGTATGTAAATTACATACATGAAAGTAATCAACTAAAAGTTGAGTGAAGCGATGTTTAGGCGATAGAATGATTGGATGCTTTTGTCCATAGTTGAGTTGAGAGTGAGTGAGTCGACCTCCGACACGAAGTATATTATCAGAGTCAATGAAAGGGTTAAGTTTAAGAAGCGATTTGTTAAAGGGTTTATTATTTTTAATTGCGTGCATATCTTGAGTAAAAAATAGTGCCTGTATATGGCGTACTAAATAGAGTTCAGCGAGTTCTAAATCAGAGGATGTAACCACTCCGTTTGAACGTAGTATTTTAGCGAAGCGTAACACGTACACAGTAGCGCGTAATAATTTTGGGTACGTGGAAATGCGATCAATTAATCGATCGAAAAAGTGAGAGTTCGATTGAGAGCTTGTCTCTGAAACAAGAGCGATAGTTTTCTCTTCCAGTCGAACACTGTTAGATGAAACTTGAAATGGCTCGATAGGCCATTGCGAGATTGGCTGAGCTGTCCATTGAGGAGAGTGAAACCAATTTAATTGATTTAATAATGCTTTAGGAGTTACAGGTCGCGATATTACATCTGCAGGATTTTCATTTCCATTAACATGATGCCAAATTTTTGCGTTGAGTTTCGAATTAATTTCAGTAATTCTATTCGCAACAAATGTGTGAAATTTGTACGCGGGAGAATGTATCCACGTGAGAGTGACAGTCGAGTCTGAAAATGCGTAAATTGAGTTAACAGGATAACGATTCTCTATACTATCGCGAACCGATAATAAAAGATTTGTTAAGAGCAGCGCTGCGCACAGTTCAAGCCGCGCAAGAGATATTTTCTTTAAAGGCGCGACGCGCGATTTGGATGCGATAAGAAAGACTTCACCGGGTGAATCTGCATCAGAGCTCACGCGCACATAAACTACAGCTCCGTAGCATACTTCGCTGGCGTCCGCGAAGCCCATGATAGTGACGTGACAACCCGCGGTGATTCCTATATG
This sequence comes from Ostrinia nubilalis, assembly GCF_963855985.1. NCBI lineage: Eukaryota > Metazoa > Arthropoda > Insecta > Lepidoptera > Crambidae > Ostrinia > Ostrinia nubilalis. Next base: position 1,061,497 of record NC_087112.1, read on the forward strand.
ACGAGATATTTTTAATTGCGATAAATAGTTAATCTCACTATCAAACCGATTCCATTTATTTTTTATTGAGTCTGGAACTGGCTGATCCCATTCAAGTTCGCGCTGCCAGCATTCTTGAATTAAGAGTTTGAGAAACGCTGTCACAGGGCCTAGCAAACCCAAAGGGTCGAATAATCTAGCGGTTGCGGAAAGAATCGTGCGTTTTGTGCATTGGTCAGAGTTAGTAGAGTTAATTTTGTAAAGAAAAACGTCATCATTAGGAAGCCACTGCATGCCTATGATTTTTGTCGTAATTTCTGAGTCAGTGTCAAAATCGACGAGCTGTGGATTTTTATGCGAATCGGGAATCTTATTTATAAGCTCAGGGTTGTTCGAGATCCACTTAACCATTTTAAACCCCCCGGCCATGAACATCTTAACCATTTGATGGTAAGATTGTTCAGCTTTTTCTAACCCGTCCATAGATGAGACATAATCGTCCATATACATACAGGATTGAGCTTCAGACGCGGCGATAGGATAATTCGCGCGCTCGTCCTCAGCGAGTTGGCGAACGACACGCATAGCGAGGTAAGGCGAGCTAGAAACGCCAAAAGAAACCCTATTGTATTGATAAGTATCAATCGGTGATTCAGGATCAAATCGAAATAATATGCGTTGAAACGGGTGGTGATTTTGATCAAGCTTTACACAGAAATACATCTTTTCAATATCAGCAGATAAAGCGACTGAGAAAATGCGTAAGTTAATTAAAAGATTAAAAATATTACTTTGTAAGTTTGGGCCAGTGTAAAGAACATCATTTAACGACTTTCCAGAAGTTGTTTTACAACTTGCATCTAAAACGACTCGAGTTTTTGAAGTGAGTTTATCTGGTCGGTATACTGCATGATGAGGTATATAATAATTTGGAGTATTTTCCTCTGAATTCGATGCGTTTTCGACTTTTGACAGAAAACCGCGATCGATACAGTCTTGAATATTTTCATTATAGTTAGTGCGTAAGCCCGGAGTTGAGTCTAACTTTTTCTCTAAGTTATAGAAGCGACGCCTAGCAGTAAAGTAAGAATCGCCGAGTTCTGATGGGTCGAGTTTAAATGGCAAAGAAACGGTATACGTCCCAGAGTCGTCGCGAGAATGAGTTGATTGGAAAATGTTTTCACATATTTCGTCGTCAGGGCTGATGTGTCTCTTAGTAGGTACACTTTCAAGCTCCCAAAAGCGTTGCGTGAGTGATTCTAATGAGTGCGAGTCTACATTGCAAAAGAATGCTTTATTATCATTGCGTGAATGAGCTGAGTAGCACTGAGCGCGTCCCATAGCGAGATATCCGAGCGTGGTTTCGATAGCGATGACAGAGGATTGCGGTGAAGTTATTTTATTACTACCTAAAAGAAGCGGGAATATCTCATTGCCTAACAAACAATCGATTTCAGCAGGGATATCGAAGCTGTCATCAGCCATAGGAAGACCTTGTAAATGCGATAACTGGGTTATGTCAACCCTTACATTAGGTAAATAATCGGTTATTGTATCAATGACGCGTGCGTTAATTGTGTATTTACACCTGGGATCAAAGCGTGAGGCAATTGTGAAAGATACATATCCTAGCGACACACTTTCAGATTGACCTATGCCCTTAATAGTGGTAGGTAGCGGATTGACTTTTAAGTTCAGTCGCGCACAACATTTATTTGTGATAAAGTTGCTCATCGAACCTGTGTCTAGAAACACGCGTAATTTTTGACACGTCTTATTATTGTCATAAGTATACACTGACGCGGTGGGTAATAAGACCGTGGTACTAGATTCATCAGCGATCGACGGCGTGACTGCAGAGAGAGACACATTGTTGGTTGGCATCGATTGCAACGGCGGCGTGACCGGACCGGGCGCGGACATGGACGCGTCGGTCGGCGAAAGCGTAGCGCTGCAAGTCAGCTGTTGTGACGTCATAGGTCTATTTACGTTAAAATTATCTATATGAATAAGAGTGTGATGTTTCCGTTGGCAAACTGAGCAACGATTTTGAGATCTGCAATCTTTAATGTTATGAAAGCCTAAACAATTGAGGCAAAAGTTACATTTAGTAACTAAAGAGTAGCGAGTTGGCGCATTTTTCGAGCGAAAATAACTGCATTTGAACAGGGCATGTTCAGGTTCCGTCTTACAAAGTTGACAATTCTTGCGTACAGCGGATGGAGTGTATGAGCCTTGCGAATTCGGTTGAGATTGGAAGTAATGTTGATTGGGTTTTACTCCAAAAGCTGTATTAGAAACAAACGACTGTGTCGGTTTCGAGTTTTTAGACTGCGATGCGAAATTCGTTTTATTATTAACGTACGGCTTATTCTGCGTAAAACATAAGCGTAAAGTATGGATTTTATTCTGTTCTTTTATAAAAGTCTTGAGATCATTAAACGTAGGCATTTTTACGTGCTTAATGGATTGTTCAAATAAATTTAGAGTGTCTTTGTCTAATTTACTGAGAGCAATATGAGTCAAAATGAAATCGGAAAGGTCATCAATCTGTAAACGTCGTAAGGCAGCTTCAGCTGAGCAATACTGTTCCAAAAATTCATCTAAAGATTGCGATTTGAAATTTATTAACTGTCCCAAATACATAGAGGCTTGTACTCTTATGTCTTGGTATTTTTCTAATAGGTTGTTCCAAATTATGTAATAGTTCTCACCAGTCGGTGGAATACCCGAACAAATTGTAAGTGCTTTTCCGGAAAGTTTTCCTATAAGGTATTGAGCCTTTTCACCTGGAGACAAATCAGTGTTCTCATGAATAAGAGTTTTAAAATTTTGGTAAAAAACGGGCCACTTGGAAGGGGCTCCGTCGAAAGAGACTAGTTCTAAAGGCGGTAATTTTTTTATGAAATCCTGTTTGCGACGCTCTGTGTTGGCCTTTAGTTGTGCGATGGAGCTTTGCACCGAAAGGATGTTACAGTACAAATCGTCAAACGAGTTGAGTGCGGCAAATGTAGGTTTGAGTTCCTCATCATTTTTCATATAACACAAATTAAGTTCGTCAATAGTATCAAGAAAATCCGATCTTGTTTTTTCAATCGAATGCATGCGAGACATGAAAATTTGTTCAATCTGAGGGTCGGAGACCTTTAGGCTGAGGTCGTATAATTCCTGAACCCTTTGAAAAAGCGCTTCTTTTTTAGCTTCAAGCAAATTAATTTTGCGTTTTACTCCCTCCATTGTATTGTAGGTGAGCAAACACACGCACGAGAGCTAGCGTTAAAAATGAGTCGAGTTGTGCGTATTTATTTATAATCCAGTAGGAAAATAAAATGCGTAGCGTATGTAAGCGAATTTGAAATTGAATTGAAATAAAATTTTAAAAGATTGAATTTAAAAAATACACGTGTTTACAAACAACGAGTTGACGTTTGAGCGAATAGTAATTTCTAGAATGTGTCAAATGTCAAACGAATCGAACTTTCCAGAAAGAATGTGTCAAACGAGCGAATTTTCTAGAATTTTCTAGAGGGTTGTCAAAATGACGGATGCGTGAAAATGTGTAGTTGTGATTTTATGTAAGTGTAAAGGATAGGAAATGAACCATCCGGCTCGGTAGGACCAGAAAGGAGTTGTAGGAGATTGGGATAGGAATGGGATGGGATACCTTCGATTGAGCAGACTCCACAGGACGGTCCAAGCTTGGTTCTTCTTTCACTTTCACAAACACTTGAATTTTATTGAGATGAGTTTAGCGCGCGATTTGGGTTTATTTGAATTGGTTTATTTTGGATACTTATTTAGTATTAACGCCCAGATAGGTAGGCGAAGCGGCGCGTTGCGATGCGAGAGCGAGACTGAAGGTGGGAGGGAGAGGATAGGAAAAAGGACTGTCAGAATGAGTGATAGAATAGTGTGACATGAGTTCGAAATGTATGAGGTTTTAATGCTGGCGCGTACAACGTGTAAAAGTGCTTTATTTAAGCCTATTTACAGAAATAAATGAGTTTTATGAGTTTTTTATGAGTTTTTATGAGTTCAACGGTATCCGTTGTTCAATTTCAGAAATTACACAGCATCATCATTATCAATCATCTTTTGGACAGGCCTCCTCCAACTCCAGTCAGATTACTATTAAGCTGAATCTTAAAACGATATAACTTAGTAGCAACATTTCACTTCACGTCGCTACACTTTTCTGGTTGTAATTTAAAATTGTATAATGTAAATTTTGAATTAAGTATTTAAAAACATAATATTTTAATAAAGCCAATAGATAAGTAGATAGAAATGAATAAACAAATAAATTAAAAGTAAATAATTGGTCCATTGAAGGCACTTACCGCTCAGATTCATAGCGACCTCTAGCGTCCGACAGAAAGCAATGAACAGATATACACAGTGATAGCATAGTTATATACAGTTTGCGCCGAATAACATAAGGGAGATTATATTTCAATGTTACTAATAAAAATGCGAATACCTCTTGACGAATATTCGCATTTCTGTTTTTAGGTTTGATAAGTAGCAGCGTGTAAACTACCGAATGGTATTCGAAGCAATTTATAAATGTGCGAAGATGATTGTGTATGATACAATTTTTACAAAGCAGTAATGAGTATACATTTAGTTCATTTATCACTTCAATAATAATAATAAGGTAAAAAGCGTCATATTACATGTTGTAAATAATATTTTATTATTTTTACACATAATAGTAGCATTAATATTCATGTGTAAACAATACATAGTATAAAGAGCTAATAGCAGGATTGAATGGCCATGGTTTTGTATATTTTTTAGTAATTTGTCTATTGCCAAATTCATTGTTACCAGATACCTTTTTCCTATTCATTTTTACCATCTGGAACTAGAAAGGAATGACCATCGACAAGAATGTTGTCACCATAGACATATGGTTATGAGCTGCGATGTTCTCATAGTCTCTGACCGCTATCAACCATAGACAAGCGTTACCTTTAGAGTCGGAGCGGACCAGCTCTGACAGACGAGCCATGAGGATGGCCATGCGCTTGGCGGCTGCGATGATCTCGTTGTCTTTGGACGACCATTCGCGCACTGCCTTGTGTAAGTTATGGGCCGCCACCTGGAAAACACATTTTTGTGATGTCAGATCTTATCATAGACAAGAGAGGTGTATAAGTATAGTCACATTGCCATGTATTGACATTTCTCCACGGTCTCATACATCGTTACACTTTTATAAGTAACATAGACAATACTCGTTTACGCAGAGAAGTTCAATCTGAAGCTGACTAAAACCAAATGTGAAAACCAATGAAATTCAGACCTTATTGCTTTACGTTAAGATATTAAATATAAGACGACAGAGACTCGTTTTATCTCGCTCTGTCAACTGCAACAGGACGCGTAGTAAACGCAACGAGTATGAGACGAGAACAAAAGCGAGCGAAAACGTTTCGAGCATAGGATAAACTGGAATGTTTTTGTCCTAATCAAAAATAACTGGACTCACCACACCAAGCACCGTCACCAACCAACCCGAGACAGCGACGAACGCATCCCGCTGAACGCAGCCCCGCTGCCTAGAATACGAATAGTGTCTGCTGACCACTAGCAGCACCTCTTCTACCTGCAAGAGCCTTTGACATCCAGGAACCGCCCGCTCGCTGGTCGTTCACAGGGCCTCGACCAACGTCGATTCACCCGGTGGGCTAGTACCGCGCCGAGGGTGGAACAATGGTATCAAAGTCAAGCAGCATAGAAATTCGTTGCGCATGCAACGGCATCTGTCACCGTCTGGTCGTATCCAGACGAGATCATACACGGGCTATGAGCGTCAGTTCGACGCGGCGGCGCGCTTACGTGGAGCTGTTGTGATGCTAGTGGTAGTGTAAGATGACTCACCAATATAGGCTGGCTAGGGTGTGGCTGCCTGCTGAATATGTCCTCTCCTTCATCGTCGGTATCCGGCGGTGGCGGCCAAATGGAGCTGTAATGTAAGATAGGGCCAGCGGTAATGTAAGATGACTCACCAGTATAGGCTGGCTAGGGTGCGGCTGCCTGCTGAATATGTCCTCTCCTTCATTGTCGGTATCTGGCGGTGGCGGCCAAATGGAGCTGTTATAGGGCCAGTGGTAACGTAAGGTGACTCACCAGTATAGGCTGGCTAGGATGCGGCTGCCTGCTGAATATATCCTCTCCTTCATCATCAGTATCCGGCGGCGGCGGTCGCGGCGGCGGCGCGGCGGCGGTCGGCGGCGGCGGGCGCGGCGGCGCGGTCACGTGTAGTTGTTGCAAGGCGACGGGTAACGCCGGCGGCGGCGGCGGCGGCGCGTAGTGGCGGCCTAAAGCTGATTCTACTTCGCCCGCTGCGTTTATTATCTGGAGAAGAACAAGGCTGTTTATAATTCTGGATTAGCTAGCTATTTATTTGCACATTCACTGTCCGCAAGGAGATATTAAAACAATAGGGCGTGAAATAGTGTAGTAACGTGAGATGGGACCATAGTGCTGATTCTACTTCGCCCGCTGTAGTTAATAATAATAAATAATAAATAATCTTTATTCACAAATATCATTTCCTGTGATGTAATAAACCACAGCTTCTGCACTAGGCTCGCAGGCCTGTGTCGCAGTAGTTGTGTTGAGTGAGCATTACAGATTACATTTTTACATTAAATATACAGCTCCGATTCCTTATCAGGTGACTATTATTGTGGTTTTTTAAAGTTATTTTATTATCTAGAGAAGAATAAAGCGGTTCAAAATTATAAAGCTATTGGGCTAGTGGTAATGCCGGCGGCGGCGGCGGCGCGTAGTGGCGGCCTAAAGCTGATTCTACTTCGCCTGCCGCGTTTATTATCTGGAGATGAAGAAGGCTGTTAAAATAGTGTAGTGCAAGGAGATACAGTATTAAAACAATAGGGCGCGAAATAGTATAGCGTGGGATGGGATCATATAGTGCTGATTCTACTTCGCCCGCTGTAGTTATTTTATTATCTAGAGAAGAATAAAGCGGTTCAAAATCCTAAAGCTATTGGGCTAGTGGTAACGCCGGCGGCGGCGGCGGCGGCGGCGCGTAGTGGCGGCCTAAAGCTGATTCTACTTCGCCTGCTGCATTTATTATCTGGAGAATGTAAAGATAAAAATTACCAGTTATTTATTTACACACTCACTGTCCGCAAGAAGATTACTGAACTGTTAGCAGCCCGACACGAAGTCGTGTCGCTTTGTGGTGTCAATTCCCAGAAGGGGGAGAATTGACAATGAGAAGGGACGTAACAGAGACATTTGTAGGGAGCGAAGTAACAGCGCAAGGGGAAAGGAGCCTCGAGCAGTAGTTTGTACCGGGATTTGGTTCGTACACCATGAGGCAGGTAGAACCATAGGTGGCGAAGGGATTGTCCGCAAGGAAATACAGTATTAAAACAATAGGGCGTGAAATAGTGTAGTGACATGGGATGAGACCATAGTGTTGATTCCACTTCGCCTTTCGCATTTATGAGCTGGAGAAGAACAAGGCTATTTAAAATTTGGAATTGCTAGCTATTTATTTACACATTCAATGTCCGCAAGGAGACAATAGAGCGTGAACTAGTGTAGCAACATAGGACTGTTAAAACTGGTAAAACAATAGGGTATGAACATATAAATGTAGTACAGTCAGCGTCAAATAATTTGTATCACCCAAAGTGGCCAAAAAGTTGACAACATAACCATTGGAACAAAGACGTGTTGCGAACTACGGTGATAATGATGTGATATGAATTCAACCCTTTATGACTCATTTCAGCTGAAAAGGCAGCAGCTTTATACAGAATAGACTGTGAGTATAAATCTGTACAGAATAGACTGTGAGGTGGCTTGAGACCCACGACAGAGAAGGCCCCCGATTGTTATCAAAAAAAATTAACAGTTACCTGTAAATACTAGCAGTTATACTGTCGTTGAAAAGGAAGAAAAGTAGCTTTGAGAGAAAAGAGGGATATTTGATTCTTAAATGTCTAGAACCTCCAGTAGACTGTAAGCAGATGTAGCGGGTGACGTTATGACGCGGTGCAGGGCTTGCCACGCGGCTCGCGGCTTTAGTGCTAGGTAATAAGATCGGGTTTGGCTCAGGGGTTGATTTCGAAATTGAAGGCGCGCCAGTGCGGCGCCTGCCACGCGGCTCGCGGCTCTAGCAAGGATTTCCACATATACACCACTTAATCCATAAAGCTCAAGTTGCACGATTAACCATCGAGTTTATATGGGTCAAGGCTCATGTAGGCATTGGTGGTAATGAGGCAGCTGACTTGGCTGCTAAGGCTGCGGCTTCATTAGAGACAATTCCCGATTTTAATAAAGTTCCCATAAGCTACATTAAACACAAAAATAAAATAATATCAGAACAGGAATCCAAAAAACTCTACTCTACACCAGATAATTGCGCGTACACTAAATCCTGGCTCCCTTCGTATGAAAATCTTATCGAGTTCATATCACATATCAAACCCTCCTTTTCTATTACTCAGTTACTCACAAACCACGGATACCATAAAGAATACCTCCACAGATTCAAGATTACTGACAATGACACATGTCCCTGTGATAATATAACCACCCAATCAATGTTGCATCTCGTTCAGGACTGCCCAAGATTTCAATCAACAAGACTTAGCCATAATATAGTTTGCCAAATTTACAACATCGACCCATTCAATTTCCAACAAATTATAACCAAGCAAGATTCCATAACAACATTTACCACCCACATTGAAAACATAGTTAGCAACCTTAAATCTTTCAACAATTAAAATTCTAAATCACGTAGGAGAGAGCAACGCGTAAACCGATAGCGCCGCGCTCTCTCTGAAATTAAAAATGCCCAAATTAAAAAAAAAAAAAAAAATGACCGGTCCTGCGCCGCTCGCAACCAGGCATCTCCCGTGACCCTCACTAGATCGTCGGTCCACCTAGTGGGAGGCCTGCCCATGCTACGTCTTCCGGCTCGTGGTCACTCAAGAATTATCCTGCTCTTCACTACTTAATACGTGTAAACCAGCTGTTAGCGATAAAATTATAATCTGTGACATCATAGACAAGATTGCGCGACCGGAACGTTCTAGAAGCGTTAGGCAACACTTCCGTATCCTGCTCCTGTCTTTTGCCACCCTTCCCCCTACCCGCACACCTAAAACCCTCTTGCGTCAAAACATCAAAAGTCTGAAAAACCAGCTGTGAAAGTGCACGAAATACAACAATTAGCTTCCTGGGATCTCTCCTCACCCTCTGGTAAGTCCATCGCTTCACCAAACACCGGCCATAAAGTCGGGGGTGGCGGTTACCTGCGCGTTGGCGGCATTGGGTCAGAAGCAGTGCGGGTCAGTTGCAGCGAAGCAGTAGGCACACTGAAGGCAGCGCAGTTTCAAAGCAGTTGCAACGCGGGCGGTTGTAAAAAAATTAAATATACGAAAACCGCTTTCAACGCGCTGCTACCGCCCTACCTCCGGTGAGTCATGCTAATATGGCCGCCATAGTAATACAACAGCGCGGACTCGCGCTCGCGCCGCTTCTGTCCCGCACCCGCGCCGCCTCATTTGTCGTTCGGCAGTTGCAGTGCGGCGCGTTCAAATTTGGTGTGACACACTTCAGAGTTTCTTGTATTACAACTTGCGCGAGCCCGCTTTCAAACTGCGCTGCTTCTAGCCCGCGTTTGGTCTGTGGAAGCCATAAGGGCGGGGGTGGCGTGTTTAGTTCTAAAATACTGAACTGTCCTATATATGACATTGACAGTGGGGTGCCACCGTCAATACCGGATCGCTGGTTCCAATTTTTTCCATGTTGGAAGCCATATAGTTGAACGATGGTAGCGCCCCCCTGTCATTGAGTTTGGTGGGACAGTTCAGCGTGGGTCATCTATACCTGTGCGTTAGCAGCGCGCCATTGCGGCGCCTGCGTCTTGTCCCCGAGCGCGACGGCCTTGGCGCGGTGCACGGCGGGCGGGATGGCGGCCTGCAGGCGAGCGTGCGCCGTGGACAGCGCTCGCGCGAATTCCGAGTCTTCTGTGTTATCGCGCTCGGTCCCGCCTACGAGCAGCACGCGGTTTGCTAGCCTGGAGCCAAGAAATAAGAAAGAATTTTTAGTTTTTTTGCATAGTGCTCTCAAAAAATGTTTATATTTGCTAGATACAAAGTTCCACACCGCCTACTAGCAGCACGCGGTTTACTAGCCTGGAGCCAAAACATAAGAAAGTCATAGTGCTTTCAAGAAATGTTGTTATTTGTGAAGAGTGCTCGCGCGAATTCAGAGTCTTCTGTGTTGTCGCGCTCGGTGCCACCTACGAGCAGCACGCGGTTTGCTAGCCTGGGAAACGGGAATAAGAACGGTTTTGGCTGGCATTTTGTTTGGTATTTTATGTACTTTTTTAGTACCTTTCATATACAAGGAATAACTAGTTTGCTAGCCCTAGGGATGGATGGATTTTTTAGTTTTTTGCATAGTGCTTTCAAGAAATGTTTTCATTTGTTCAGCTAGATACAAAGCTCTATACCGCCTACGAGCAGCACGCGGTTGGCTAGCCTGGAGCCAAGAAATAAGAGCGCTTTCAAGAAATGTTTACATTTGCTGAGCTAGATACAAAGTTCTACACCGCCTACTAGCAGCACGCGGTTTGCTAGCCTGGAGCCAAGAAATAAGAAAGTCAGTGCTTTCAAGAAATGTTGTTATTTGTGAAGAGTGCTCGCGCGAATTCAGAGTCTTCTGTGTTGTCGCGCTCGGTCCCGCCTACGAGCAGCACGCGGTTTGCTAGCCTGGAGCCAAGAAATAAGAAAGTCAGTGCTTTCAAGAAATGTTGTTATTTGTGAAGAGTGCTCGCGCGAATTCTATAATTCGCGCATAATACCAAGGTGTTCAACCAGTGTGTACTGCCGGTCTTCGTGTATGGGATGGAGACCACGACGCTGACAGAAAAGTCTGCTGAGAGACTCCGAGTCGCACAACGAGCAATGGAAAGACAGATGCTTGGCGTCTCCCTACAAGATCACAAAACGAACGAGTGGATCAGAGAAAAGACGAGGATCAGCGACGTGGTGGAAGAGATAGAGAGCCGTAAATGGAGATGGGCGGGACACATTGCACGGATGAACCAGGATCGCTGGGCCAGAAAGACCCTGGAGTGGAGACCCCGCAACAACACCCGCGGCAGGGGAAGACCGCCTAAACGATGGACAGACGATATCCGGCAGCAGGCCGGAGTGAACTGGATGCGTGTGGCCAGGGACAGAAAACGGTGGAGGGTTGAAGAGGAGGCCTATGTTCGAAGGCGAACCCAAAGGCTGACATAGATAGATAGATAGCTCGCGCGAATTCAGAGTCTTCTGTGTTATCGCGCTCGGTCCCGCCTACGAGCAGCACGCGGTTTGCTAGCCTGGAGCCAAGAAATAAGAAAGTCAGTGCTTTCTAGAAATGTTGTTATTTGTGAAGAGTGCTCGCGCGAATTCAGAGTCTTCTGTGTTGTCGCGTTCCGTTCCGCCTACGAGCAGCACGCGGTTTGCTAGCCTGGAGCCAAGAAATGATCAATCATGAAAGAATCAATTGAATAAACTCTATTCAATTGATTTTTTTGTTTTTTCTAGTGTATAAGTACCCTAACATTGTAAAAAGAAATGCTGTGTATACCTGTTATTGAGGTCATATGTATACGCATCATGTGTTAAACCATGTTAAAATGGTTGGATATGTAGGTAGTAGGAACTGTATTATGTATGTGACTTTGTTGATGTACCTAATAAATAAATAAAGAAATAACACTGCTTTCAAGAAATGTTTTCATTTGTTGAACTAGATACAAAGCTCTACACTGCCTACTAGAGGCACGCGGTTTGCTAGCCTGGGAAACGGGAATAAGGATGGTTTTCATTTGTTTAGTTCGACACAAATCTTTACATCGGCTATTCGGAAAGCGTATTTTTTTAAAAGATTTTATTAGCAATTTGTATTGCACTAATCACTAATAGTCCGTTAGCCCCTCGCGCTATGCTAAATAAGATTGTGTTACGAGTGGGCTCACCACAATAGTCGAGCGGCGGTGGGATTCGAACGCGTGTTCATGGGATCTCGATTCGGCCAGTCCGAGCCATTCACCGTTCGGCTATCGTGGCTATAAAATGTTTGCTAACTTATGACCACGGAATAAAGACTGTTTTCAACCGACTTCAAAAAAGGAGGAGGTTCTCAATTCGACCCGTATGTTTTTTTTCTATGTTTGTTACGCGATAACTCCGCCAATTATGAACCGATTTGAACAAATCTTTTTTCGGCGTATAGGTAATACCTCAAGGGTGGTCCCATTTAAATTTAATAATAGAAAAAACAACCTCCAAGGGTGGAAAATTGGGGATGAACTTTTTTATACGCAATATCTCCGCCGATTATAAATCAATTTGAACGATTATTTTTTTGTTGAATAGGTATTATCAAAAGGGTGGTTTCATGCGAATTTGAAGAAAATATTTCACCCCCAAGGGTGGAAAATTGGGGATGAACTTTTTTATACGCAATATTTTTAATTTTTAGTTTTTTTTTGTGTTCACGCATTTGAAGTCGGTTTTATTTTAAAAAAAAGTTAATTATTTGAACGAATGGTCCGTTAGCCCTGGAACTCGTTCCGTGTTTTATTTGTTTATAAATAAAAAAAAAATTATTCTATTTAAATACCTAACATCTGTTTGTGTAAACTCTGCCATTATTTCCTCATTACTGCCAATATCCGATATGGTCTAGTGGCTAGGATACCTGGCTCTCACCCAGGAGGCTCGGGTTCGATTCCCGGTATCGGAAAAATCCTTTTTTGTTGTTTATATTTTTATTCTTTTTTTGTTTTTCATTTTTTATTTACCCATTAAAAAATATATTTTAAATAACAAAAATATCGGATGCAATAAAGTTTTATATCTTTACAATAATCTCGAATGAACTCATTTGAAATGAGTCATTTCATTCAGATTCCTGTTAGTCATAGCAGGCCTGTTCATCTCCGCGAGTTAACATCGAAAACAAAACACGCATGATGGCCCCCTACAGGATACTATTCGACAAGGCCTCACATACGAGCGAGCATTGACTCACGCACGCGTATTCTTGTGTATGATGGAAGAAAATAAAGAAAATGGTGAACTAAATACTGTGCAGTATTTAACTGCTTAAATAATAATAAAAACACAGAATATACTTTTTTAAGTTGCCTCAAGACACTGAGAGGTAAATAAGTAGTTAATATTATTCATGATAATTCATGCTAAATCATGTATTTCCTCCGCCATTTTCTGCAGTGTGGCACCTCACGTCACATCATTTTACCGAAGTCAGCCCTATAGCTTCGGCGCAGTGCCGATCACTGACGTTTGTCAACAAAATGGTGCTTGACTCTTGAGACAAGCTAAATTACACCATATTGTTAATAATATTGAGCACACATTTTTTTAAATACCTTCGCGAAGTAAAACTTCTGTACGTAGTACTTATTATTATTCTGTGGTCATAGTCAAAAAGATAAAAGTGTTCACGAGTCCAATCTTATCAAAGACAAAATAATACTACCTACTTTATTTTCAAAATTTTGCCACTAACTTTATTTAGTTTCTTATAATAATAATTTGTTTTTTTTACAAGTAAATAATCAGAACGTCTGATGTCATGTGATTATGTCATTTTATTTCCAGTATTTTTCTTTCTGGTATAAATGGAATTTATGTTTTTATTTATTTTCCACATAGATACTATGGGCCATAGTTCCAGCTAATCATTTCCTGTTCTGTCGTCTCGGCTCAATTGTAATCGGGTAGCTGGAACACAATTTGTCGACAGCAGTTCTCGCGTATTTCTGAGGCTTATTATTACAAAAGTCCTACTAATATTATAAATGAGAAAAATTTATAAGGATATTTACATGTCTGGATGTTAACATATTTGCTGCTCTTTCACGTAAAAACTACTGAACGGATTTTGATGAAACTTTACAGTATTATTCTTTACTAGCGGCCGCCCGCGACTTCGTACGCGTGGATCCCGTTTTACCCCCTTCATCTATCTTACGCGGTTTAGATTTTTTCATACAAATATTTTTTCCCGCTAACTCCCGTTCCCGTTGGAATTTCGCAATATCCTGTTGTAACAAAGCTTTAAGTTTACTAAGGGACCTGCATGCCAAATTTCAAGCGTCTAACTTAAGCGGTTTAGATTTTTCATACAAAAGGATTTTCCCGCTAATGCCGTTCCTGTGGGAATTCCTAAGTATCCTATAACCTGCCCAGGAGTATGAAGAATAATTGTACCAAGTTTCGTTAAAATCCGTCGAGTAGTTTTTGTTTCGAGGAACATACAGACAGACAGACAGACAAAAATTTTACTGATTGCATTTTTGGCATCAGTATCGATCACTAATCACCCCCTGATAGTTATTTTGAAAATATATTTCATGTACAGAATTGACCTCTCTACAGATTTATTATAAGTATAGATAACCCAGAATAACATATAGATCTCTGTATGGATCATAATGGTCTGAAATAAACGTATTATTATTATTATATGTATTTTAGTGTTTTTTCTCTCCTAAGAGGTTAGCTTTAGGAGCACGGGCCGAGGCCAAATGCATCCTAGTCACGTTATAAAATGTTTAAAAACTTTCTCACTATCCTGCACGTATTTAAAAAAGTTGCTTTCTGTAGTAATTTGTATATAGACGGGGTTATGTCAAGGGTGTTTAGACTCGTATGTAGCTGCCTAGGGATGACGCCTGTAGTGGATATCACTATAGGGACTAGTAGAACTGTTGTTACTCGCCACTGCGTCCTGATTTCTATTGCTAGGTCTCGATATTATTATTATTATAGGCTATAATCTATGACGATCTGTGACAAACTAAATTTCACGCGGGTGAAGCCGCGGGCAAAAGTTAGAAATTAATAAATGCATAGTAAATAAAAATCTAATAATTCATTTCCATGTACGCGTGTTTGTCTTGTTGGTTGTCCTAATAAATAAAATAAAAAAGACTTCTCTAACTTACCTCGCGATGGCGGAGGTGTTGTCGACCATCTTCTGCGAGTCGTTGTTGCGGATGGCGTCCTCGCACAGGTAGGTGTGCTTCTGCATCAGCTCGCCTGCCAAATGGAAACAGTCTGTCTTAGGCTGGGTTGCACCATCTTACTTTAACTCTAACAAACGTCAAAAATCTGTCAAACTCAATACAAAAAACACCGGTTATCGTCAAAGTTACTGTTAAAGTTAGGTGGTGCAACTCAGCCTTAGTTGTTCATAAATAGTAGATATAGTCTGGTCTGCGAGCACGTACAATTTTGTCCAATGACCACAAGCTACCCATCCTTATCGCTCGCGCTCAATTATGTTGCTGTCGCGCTCGCACACTCACTGCGGCCGCGCGTTGCAGACGCGACAGCAATATAATTACGCGCGAGTGATAAGGATGGGTAGCTTGGGGTCATTGGACAAAATTCTACGTGCTCACAGACCAGGCTCTAGTTAATTTACCGGCGGTGCGCACGAAGTCCAAGGGGTCGACGGCCTGGTCACAAAGATCGCGCACGCGCAGCACAGCTTCCGCGTATTGCCCTTTGAGGTTGTTGAAGTGCTCCTCGGCCACCTGGGGACAACATTATCATCAAGTCATGTGGTCTCCACTGCAGAAGCACGAATTTATTTATTTATTTATATTAGTAAGACCGAGATTTACATAATTGATTATTTTACAGTTAATAACACTTGATAACCACTTATAGGTCCCCACAGATAGAATTGTGGTGGATATTCAAAGAAATTATAAAATTCATATGATACACGATACACCTAATGTTGTAATTAAGAGATAGTAATTTAACCATATTAGACTTCCCGTTACCTCATATTTATAATAAACAACATGATAAAAAAAAAACCTACATGATAGGCTTGAAAAAACGCTCGCTCAGCAGCCGCCTAAGCGCTGGTATGCTAGTATAGAATAAATCAATATCTAGTTCCTTACTCAGTCTGTTAAATCTGTCGCCAGCACGCCATATAAAGCTATTCTGTCTATAGTTAGTGGTCGCCTTCGGAAGAAAAATAAGTGGATTAAATCTCATGGGCCTTAGAGGCGCCTCAGAGATATTTTGGCTAGTAGGTGTGGGCAGAATTTCTCCAATTTATCTGAGGCATAATGGAGGTTTGGCTCACACTCTCCACGTTGGCTAAGTAGCTAGACGGGTTGGGGAGGCCTAATGTTTGCATATTTTTTCCAATAGTGAACATCCAGGAGGATGTGGGGGTGGTTTTATTATTTATTTATTTCAGGTCTATTATACCAAATCTGCCACAGCTATAATACCCAGATGCAGTCGACAAATTCACATGTTAGATCAGCATAAAAAAGTAATTTAACTAAAGGAAAATAAAAATTACAGAAAAATATATCCTATGACGATGTCAAGCTCTAGAAAGAAACATCATTATGAAAGCTATAAATATGAATTATGTTTCTGATTATTTACCTTGCTGTCAGGGTACAGGAGGCGAATTTTCCCAGCGGCAATCAGTTGAGGAGATAACTTCTCTACCTGCAAAATATAATTGAATTTGAGTAAAGAGAACACTGAATAAAATAATAAGAAGCGCAAAGTTGTAGAACGAGATAGTAGAAAGGAATAAAAAGATATAAATTTAAGATCTTCAGTGGAGGTCTTCTTTATAATCGCTGAATCGTGATGAAAATGGAATACCTCCACAAATATTACTTTTTTCTTATACATATTTAAATGACGATCTGTACGTGCACGCAAATGCGGACGCTTGTTTAAATCTAAGAGAATATCAGTCTGCCCGCGACCATGACCGACGTTTCAACCCAGTTGAAACGTCGGGAGGGTAAATATCTTATTTACAGATATAAAAGTTTGGTTGTGAAATACTGTGAAGTGATAATTTTTAAGTTACTGACGAGCGTTATTATGTCGGCGACTGCTTGCAATAATGGTGGGCGACGGTTAACGACTGTAGGCGACTGTCGGCGACAGTCTCCGAGTCGCGCCTTTCGCTGTCATGACATGTTGAAACTCTGGATAGACGTTAGTATAATCGCCGACCCGGCTATAGTGTGTGTATAGTGACCTGGCGCGCGCTGTGCTGCAGCTGGTCGGCGAGCCGCTTGCTGTGGTCGCCGGCGGCCACCATGCTGGCTGAACGCGCCGAGAGCTGCTGCCGCCGACCCGGCTATAGTGTGTGTATAGTGACCTGGCGCGCGCTGTGCTGCAGCTGGTCGGCGAGCCGCTTGCTGTGGTCGCCGGCGGCCACCATGCTGGCTGAACGCGCCGAGAGCTGCTGCCGCCGACCCGGCTATAGTGTGTGTATAGTGACCTGGCGCGCGCTGTGCTGCAGCTGGTCGGCGAGCCGCTTGCTGTGGTCGCCGGCGGCCACCATGCTGGCTGAACGCGCCGAGAGCTGCTGCCGCCGACCCGGCTATAGTGTGTGTATAGTGACCTGGCGCGCGCTGTGCTGCAGCTGGTCGGCGAGCCGCTTGCTGTGGTCGCCGGCGGCCACCATGCTGGCTGAACGCGCCGAGAGCTGCTGCCGCCGACCCGGCTATAGTGTGTGTATAGTGACCTGGCGCGCGCTGTGCTGCAGCTGGTCGGCGAGCCGCTTGCTGTGGTCGCCGGCGGCCACCATGCTGGCTGAACGCGCCGAGAGCTGCTGCCGCCGACCCGGCTATAGTGTGTGTATAGTGACCTGGCGCGCGCTGTGCTGCAGCTGGTCGGCGAGCCGCTTGCTGTGGTCGCCGGCGGCCACCATGCTGGCTGAACGCGCCGAGAGCTGCTGCCGCCGACCCGGCTATAGTGTGTGTATAGTGACCTGGCGCGCGCTGTGCTGCAGCTGGTCGGCGAGCCGCTTGCTGTGGTCGCCGGCGGCCACCATGCTGGCTGAACGCGCCGAGAGCTGCTGCCGCCGACCCGGCTATAGTGTGTGTATAGTGACCTGGCGCGCGCTGTGCTGCAGCTGGTCGGCGAGCCGCTTGCTGTGGTCGCCGGCGGCCACCATGCTGGCTGAACGCGCCGAGAGCTGCTGCCGCCGACCCGGCTATAGTGTGTGTATAGTGACCTGGCGCGCGCTGTGCTGCAGCTGGTCGGCGAGCCGCTTGCTGTGGTCGCCGGCGGCCACCATGCTGGCTGAACGCGCCGAGAGCTGCTGCCGCCGACACGGCTATAGTGTGTGTATAGTGACCTGGCGCGCGCTGTGCTGCAGCTGGTCGGCGAGCCGCTTGCTGTGGTCGCCGGCGGCCACCATGCTGGCTGAACGCGCCGAGAGCTGCTGCCGCCGACCCGGCTATAGTGTGTGTATAGTGACCTGGCGCGCGCTGTGCTGCAGCTGGTCGGCGAGCCGCTTGCTGTGGTCGCCGGCGGCCACCATGCTGGCTGAACGCGCCGAGAGCTGCTGCCGCCGACCCGGCTATAGTGTGTGTATAGTGACCTGGCGCGCGCTGTGCTGCAGCTGGTCGGCGAGCCGCTTGCTGTGGTCGCCGGCGGCCACCATGCTGGCTGAACGCGCCGAGAGCTGCTGCCGCCGACCCGGCTATAGTGTGTGTATAGTGACCTGGCGCGCGCTGTGCTGCAGCTGGTCGGCGAGCCGCTTGCTGTGGTCGCCGGCGGCCACCATGCTGGCTGAACGCGCCGAGAGCTGCTGCCGCCGACCCGGCTATAGTGTGTGTATAGTGACCTGGCGCGCGCTGTGCTGCAGCTGGTCGGCGAGCCGCTTGCTGTGGTCGCCGGCGGCCACCATGCTGGCTGAACGCGCCGAGAGCTGCTGCCGCCGACCCGGCTATAGTGTGTGTATAGTGACCTGGCGCGCGCTGTGCTGCAGCTGGTCGGCGAGCCGCTTGCTGTGGTCGCCGGCGGCCACCATGCTGGCTGAACGCGCCGAGAGCTGCTGCCGCCGACCCGGCTATAGTGTGTGTATAGTGACCTGGCGCGCGCTGTGCTGCAGCTGGTCGGCGAGCCGCTTGCTGTGGTCGCCGGCGGCCACCATGCTGGCTGAACGCGCCGAGAGCTGCTGCCGCCGACCCGGCTATAGTGTGTGTATAGTGACCTGGCGCGCGCTGTGCTGCAGCTGGTCGGCGAGCCGCTTGCTGTGGTCGCCGGCGGCCACCATGCTGGCTGAACGCGCCGAGAGCTGCTGCCGCCGACCCGGCTATAGTGTGTGTATAGTGACCTGGCGCGCGCTGTGCTGCAGCTGGTCGGCGAGCCGCTTGCTGTGGTCGCCGGCGGCCACCATGCTGGCTGAACGCGCCGAGAGCTGCTGCCGCCGACCCGGCTATAGTGTGTGTATAGTGACCTGGCGCGCGCTGTGCTGCAGCTGGTCGGCGAGCCGCTTGCTGTGGTCGCCGGCGGCCACCATGCTGGCTGAACGCGCCGAGAGCTGCTGCCGCCGACCCGGCTATAGTGTGTGTATAGTGACCTGGCGCGCGCTGTGCTGCAGCTGGTCGGCGAGCCGCTTGCTGTGGTCGCCGGCGGCCACCATGGCGGCGGCGGCGGCGGCGCGCTGGCTGAACGCTTGTAATGCCGCTGCCTTGTCGTGGAAGTTGGCTTCGCGACCTGGGGTACCTGCGAAAGACAATACACGTCTTTATTTGATCATTCTAAGGTTCTATTTTGGTTATGGTGGCAGTTGGGATGTTCACCCAAAAAGTGAACCGACGACCTCATAAAGGTAGCAGGAAGGTGTAGGATGCAGGCTGCTGCCAACCAGGGGATGTGGAAATCATTGGGGCTTATGTTCAGCAGTAGACGTTCAGTGGCTGAAATGATGATGATGGAGTCCTGCACACGCAAATGAATTGTGTTGTTGCAAACATGCTCCTATTACAACGGTACAAGGTGCTCATCGCCTGGTGCGTTGACAGCCTCGAAGAAAATGCGGCCGCGTCTATGAAATGTCTTAACGGCACAGCCACATCGATGAAGTCTTCTACTACCTGGTTGACGACGGCTCACACGAAACACGGCAGACGAAAGTGAAAGTGACAAGTTGTTGCAAAATCGCCCCTATTACAAGAGCATAAGGTGCGTACCTTCGGGCGCGTTAACTGCGTCAGAGAAGTGCCTCAATGGCGCAGCTACGTCGATGAAGTCTTCTACTACTCGGTTGACCACAGCTCGTTCCATGCCACGCCTTAGCTCGTGAAGTTTGTCCGTCAGCTCTCTGTAACCATTATAATTCAAGAAATTCGAGATCAACATTCTCAAAATTTGTCAATCACTAGGAACACAAAAATCATCATTATTGAACTGCTGGACAACCCCAGGGTATGCCACAAAGCGTGATTTGTCGCAATTTCATCCAGCCGCTTGTATGCCTCGTCATGCGTATTGCAGGACTCCATTCAGGTTATGCAGAGACGAATACGACTCGCCAGAGTCGCTAGCAAAAGTTGAATACGACAACCCAGACACTAGCCAGTTCAGCAGTGAACTGCTATTCACTGATGATGATTTTGACATAACTGGGTAAAATAACGCGGATTGAGGAAGGCCAGTCCTGCTATAGGCTGTTGATATTGGTGTATGACTGACCTCTGTTTCTTTGGACACATTATGCGGCCTCCAAGGCTTTGTCTGGAAAAACAAATTATCTTGGGACAAATGGAAGGCAGAATCGCTAGGGGCAGGCCACCGACGAGATGGTCGGACGCGATGAGGAAGACGGTGGGCGGGAGTCTGCATCGTGCGGTCCACACAGCTTATAATAAATAAATTATAAATAAATAAATATCCTTGGACATTTTACACTGCGCTTCTAGTCCCAAACTAAGCAAAGCTTGTACTATGGGTACTAGACAACGGATATAAACATACTTAAATACTTATTTTTTGTAAATACATACTTATTATACATAGAAAACACCCAGTCCAATACAAACAAATATGTTCATGCACACAAATGTTTGTACTGTACGGGAATCGAACCCGCTACCTTCGGAATAGTAATCCGTTTCGAACCACTACACCAAACGGCCGACATTATGACCGCAGTCTGTGGAGGAACACTAATGTGGTCGCGATCCTCATCAGTGAGGGACCGAGGAAGAAGAAGGATGACTGACCTGGTAATAGCCCGGGCTTCCTCGGAGTCCCCACGACCGCTCATACACAGGTCGGCCAGGCGGTCGGATAGTCGCTGCACTTCCGAACACAGCTGTAGAATCTCTGCCTTCTCGCGCCCTTGTAGTCCGTCGGCGATCTACACAACAATAAAATTATATAAATTATTAACATAGACATGTTTCACTTCTGAATGTCGCCATTAGTCAAAGTTTGTGCCTACTTGTGACAGTAACCCTTAGATTTCTGTCCTGACTTCAAAGGGAACTAGAGCTTAAGACTCTAGTACACAATAGCATTATGCTGACTTACTTGTGTACAACCTGTGTGCTAGGGGACAATAAATTGTCAATCATTGCGCGCAATGGAATTTGTCGGTTTTTTGGCACATTTCAATACAATCGTGGTATAGCGTTATTTAAAGTTTCCCTGCAGACTGCAGATGTTTTGTCTGGGAGTCTAATGCCCGTTTTCACCATCAATGCCTAATTTTAAGTGAACCCTTTTTTTTATAAATAAATAAATATCTTTCGACAATTTCACACAGCGCTATCTACCCCCAAAGTAAGCAATTAATATGCTTGTGTTATGGGTGCTAGCTTAACGGATATACCACATATATACTTTTTAAATACATACATATTATACATAGTAACACCCAGACCCGTCACAGAAATTAAAATTCATCATTTCAATTTCTGCCCGGCCGGGAATCGAACCCGGGACCTCTCGGCATAGTAGTCCATTTTAGAACCAATACACCAAACGGTCGACTAAACCACCTATGTTAACTGTGTTAACCTTTGAAAACAAAATTTCTGTTATGTGTTACTGTGGGAGACGCATCTTTTACGGTGCCAGCCGCCGTACTGCGAGATGGGCCGCGAGGAGGCCACTTATATTTATAACCTCCGGCCGAGAGGTCCGAGAGGCTGTCTCGCTCGCACACCCACCTCGGGAGCTCTCGCATTACCATAGGGGTCACTTAAAAATTAGGGATTGCTGGTGAAAACGGTCATGAGTCTTTACATATTATGAACAGTTTTAAAATGAGTCCTCACCCGCTGGCCCTGCGACACGATGCTGTTGATGGCCTTCTGTCCCTCCACGCGGGTCGCGGGATCAGCCGCCGGGTGCAGCAGCCACTTGTGCGCCGTCTCCAGCCTGCACACATTTGCAACATCGGTTTAGTGCAATTTAATCCACGGAAGACCAGCTTGATGACCAGAGATGCTTCGACACATGCTGAATGGTCCACCTTTTCAGTCATAGTCATCGTCATCATCATCATCATCATCTCAGCCATAGGACGTCCACTGCTGAACATATGCCTCCCCCAATGCTTTTGTTGGTATTATTGCGTGTAGTGGGAGATGTTTCTTAATAAAACTCGGATTGCAGAATGGTAAAATCTTATTGTATTCGCACCCTTTATATATATTTCCTAGTACATAAAAATAATAACAATGGGTAGATTATTTACTAGACTACCTAACACAATTTTAGACTAAGTAAGACGGCTATACTAATGCTGTCCTTGTCATCGCACAAAATAATATTCAACCGCCCGCTACTCCGGAGGAATGAGTAGGACGGCATGCGCGCTGTCTCTGTCGCGCACTCGCGGCGCGGGCGCAATCAAATGTAGGTCAAATTCTTTCAGCAGTGGCACGGCGGCGAGCCGAGCGGGCGGTCGCCGCGTCTCGATGTGCGGTGTATGTGTCCCCACAGGTACCCCCCGTCAGGAAAACCGTACATTTCTTGTAGGTTTGACTATCCTGCCGGAACGGGTTACGTATTGAGGATCTTGTGGCAGTTCTTCACAGGGCATCACGAAGGCGGGCTTCAGTCTATCTAGTGATATGTTCGCTTCACGTTTCGGTAGTTTTATCTTGAAGTGTTTGTCGTGTTTTTCTATAACTTCAAACGGGCCTTCATACGGTGGTGTTAGTGATTTGCGAGTTGCATCTGTGCGTATAAATACTTGTTTGCAGGTTGACAGCTGATCGGGAACGAAGCTTGTGCGTTGTTGTTGAGTTGAAAACGTTGAATAGTTTAGTGATGACATTGTTTCTGTGAGTTTGCGTATTATTTCCGGGTCTTCATTGTTACTTGTAGATGTTGTAGGTGTGAAAAAGTCGGCAGGTAGTCGCATTGAGGTTCCGTAGGTCATCATAGCGGCACTATAGTTGGTTTGTCTATGTATTGCATTGCGTAATCCTAGCAATACTGAAGATAACTCTTGCGTCCATTGATTTCTATTGCCTCTTGCAATTAGGGCGGCTTTCAGTGATCGATGCCAGCGTTCTACGATGCCATTGGACTGTGGATGATAGGCGGTAGTCCTTAATCTTTCGACTCCGAGCTTTTTTGTGAGTTTTTCGAATAAAGCTGATTCGAATTGCCTTCCTTGGTCGGTGGTTATGCGTAGTGGGCAACCAAATCTTGCGATCCAACTGTCGTAAAAGACTCTGGCTATTGTGTCTGCACTTATATCGTTGACAGGTATTGCTTCAGGCCATCTAGTGCATCGATCGATCATAGTAACAATGTAGCGGTGTCCTTCTGATGGTGTCAATGGGCCGACGATGTCCATGTGTACGTGTTCAAATCGGCTTGATGTAGGAAATTGTACGAGTGGTGTTACTGTATGGCGACTCACTTTTGCTCGCTGACAAGGTAAGCAGCATCTAGTCCATGTTGATATGTCTTTGTTCATGCTAGGCCAGAAGTACTTCTCGGTAACCATTTTTCTTGTTGTGCGTATTCCTGGATGACTCAGCTCATGTAACGCTTTATAGGCAGTTTCACGAAGGCTTGGCGGTAGGTAGGGACGCGGTGTCTTTGTAGTTACTTCGCAGTAGATAGGTTTCTTTAGGCCGGGTAGTGTAATCGTAGTAAAACTGAGATGCGGCTTTTGTAACAGTTGTTTCAGCTCTTGATCTTGCGCTTGTTTTTCAGCCAACTCGTTGTAGTCGATGATAGTAGGACAATCGATTGATGAAATGCGTGATAGTGCATCAGCCACAGTATTGTCTTCGCCATTTATGTATTCTATTCTTGTGCAGAATTGACTGATGAAAAGTAGCTGTCTCTCTCGTCTAGGTGTGTCATTTGCAGTTGTTGGCTTCATCAAGGCGTAAGTTAGAGGCCTGTGGTCTGTATAGACAGTGACGTCGTTGCCTTCAATCAATCTTCTAAAGTGCTTAATAGACATATAGATCGCTAATAGTTCACGATCGTATACGCTATATCTCTTCTGTGTGTCACTCAGCTTCTTTGAGAAAAAAGATAGTGGTCTCCACACATTGTCTATCTTTTGTTGTAGTACTGCGCCAACACTTACGTCTGACGCGTCTGTCATGATGCATAGCGGTGCGCCTGAGACGGGATGAGTCAAAACCGTGGCGTTAGAGATGCTTTGGCGGCATTTCTCGAACGTTTCTTCAAGGCTTGGCGTCCATTGAATAGGCGATTTGTCTTTTTTCTTCTTATTGTGAAGTAGCTTGTTCAAGTCGATTTGAAGTTCAGCTTGTTTAGGTAAACAATCGTGGTAGAAATTCAGCATCCCCAGAAATCGTCGTAACTCTTGTATGTTTGCTGGTTTCGGGTAGTTGAGAATAGTTTCGATGCGTTCTTCAGTTGGTTTAATACCCTCGCTTGTAACTTCGTATCCCAGGTAGTTGAGTTTTTGGACACCAAACTTGCATTTTTCGGTGTTTATTCCGACACCGTACTTTGCTAGTCGTTCTAGGACTTGACGTAGGTGCATTTCATGAAGTTTTTCAGTTTTTGACCACACTAATAGGTCATCAACGAAGCAGAAGCAGCATGAGTCTAGGTCTTGTAGGACTTCGTGCATGAATCGTTGGAAAGTCTGTGGTGCATTTCGAAGTCCAAACGTCATGCGGGTGAATTCAAAAAGCCCAAATGGCGTGGTGATAGCAGTTTTCTTAATATCGTCTTCAGCCATTGGAATCCAAAAAAAATGCTCTTTTCAGGTCAATTTTAGAGAAAATCTTCATGTCATGTAGCTGGTATGTGAAGTCTTGTATTCTTGGCAGCGGGTATCGATCAGGTAAAGTAACCGCGTTCAATCGACGGTAGTCGCCACATATTCGCAATGTACCGTCTTTTTTCTTCACAACATGTAGTGGGCTCGCCCAGGGACTCTTCGACGGCTGGCAAATTCCCTGTTCCATCATGGATTGGAATTCTGCCTTGGCTGCGTTGTATTTATCTGGCGGTAGCGGGCGTGGTCTGGCAAACAGCGGCGGGCCGACGGTTTCAATGTGGTGTCTAACGCCGTGTTTAGCGGGCGTTTTCATCGATGTTGGCTTGAGGACTTCAGGGTAGGCTTGAAGTATTTTGTGATATCGATGGCTTGGCTCAACCAGATGAATTGACACGTCTTGGTTTGTCTGTATCTCGACGGTGTTGACAGATAGTTCAGTTACGCTGTCAATTAACTTCTTGTGATGTAGGTCCACCAGCAGCTTATAGTGTCGTAGGAAGTCTGCACCCAAAATTGACATCTTCACATCGGCCACGATGAATGTCCACTTGAAGCTGCGTCGAAGTCCCAGGTTCAAATGAATTGTTTTATCGCCGTACGTTTTGATTGGTGTGTTGTTGGCAGCAAATAAGGCGTAGGTAGTAGACGTTATCGGTTTTCGCTTATTCTTTGTCGCTAAGACCGATATATCTGCGCCGGTGTCGACTAGAAATCGCTCTCCAGTGTTTCTTTCAGTGATGCAAAGGCGATTGTTCAGTTTAGTAACACCGACGTCCGCCACGGTCGGTGTTAACGTTAGTTTTCCGACGACGGTTTTCTAGCGCACGGAGGCTCACATTTCCTCGCTTTATCTCCAAATCGATGGTGATAAAAACATTCCCAACCGGGATCGCCAGGTTTCTTGCCATTTGTTCTAGACCTTGATCTTGAGCGTGCACGATAAGGACGGCGATAGTTTGTCCTGCTCTCACGTATCGCTGCTATCTCGAGTGTGAGCTTTTCAATTTGCTTTGACAGAAGTTCATAATGTGGGTCTCGACTTGTCGACGGTTGTGATGGTGATGAAGCAATCTCTGCGATGGTGTTACGATCTGTGTGTTCCATCATCTTGTCTGCCATGATCGCCAGTGTGTCTAGAGATGATTCAGTACTCACAGACAGTACGGCTCGAACTTGTGAGGGTAGATGTCCCATCCAAAGCACTTTCAGGGCGTCGTCGGTTACTTTCTCGCCGGCCAGGTCACGCATAACGCGCAGTAGTTGTGTTGGTTTCTGATCGCCAAGCTCTAGGCCGCTTAGAAGCTTTTGAAATTGACGGGATTCCGATTCTTCGTATACTGACAGTAATCTTCTCTTCAGCGCTGTGTACTTTCCAGTGGCGGGTGGCTTGCAGATGATGTCGCTGACTTGTTCAATATCCATTCGTTCCAGCACCGGTATAACAAGGTTGTATTTCTGGTCATCGCCGATCTTGCACGAAGAAACCACAGCTTCAAATTGCGCGAACCAAAGTTTAGGTTGAGCTCTCCAGAACGCAGGTATTCTTGATTGCAGTGAAATTGTTGACACTTCTTTCTCTTCAGAGCGCAGCGCAGTGGGTACAGCATCGCGGAATTCTTCCTCCATAGTAAATGTTTCAGTGAAGTCGGGTAAACGTCGGTTGGTCACCACTGTTGGTATTATTGCGTGTAGTGGGAGATGTTTCTTAATAAAACTCGGATTGCAGAATGGTAAAATCTTATTGTATTCGCACCCTTTATATATATTTCCTAGTACATAAAAATAATAACAATGGGTAGATTATTTACTAGACTACCTAACACAATTTTAGACTAAGTAAGACGGCTATACTAATGCTGTCCTTGTCATCGCACAAAATAATATTCAACCGCCCGCTACTCCGGAGGAATGAGTAGGACGGCATGCGCGCTGTCTCTGTCGCGCACTCGCGGCGCGGGCGCAATCAAATGTAGGTCAAATTCTTTCAGCAGTGGCACGGCGGCGAGCCGAGCGGGCGGTCGCCGCGTCTCGATGTGCGGTGTATGTGTCCCCACACTTTCCATGTTGCCCGGTTGGTAGCGGGCTGCGTCCAGTACCTTCCTGCTAGCTTTATGATGTCGTCAGTCCACCTTGTGGGTGGACGTACCACGCTGCGCTATCTGGTACGCGGCCTCTACTCCAGAACCTTGCTGCCCCATCGGCCGTCAGTTCTGCGTACTATATGCCCTGCCCATTGCCTCTTCAGCTTGCTAATCCGTCCTAACCTTTTCAGTATCTTGTGTATATTGCTAAATATATATTTCTATTTTGTAAAGTATATGATAGTGAATAAACATGTTCTTTCTTACTTTTGTTTTTCTTTCTTTTAAACGGAAAAAATTAAGCAATAGTTTTTATTGCCCGTTGTCAATGGCCTCTTTTTTCTCAATGACTGGTCCTGCGCTGCCCTCATTCCGGTGCGGGAAGACCTTCACCAGAACAGGGGGCTTAGTGCGAGTTTATATTAAACGTATTCGATATCGACTGCGTAAAAAAATTACATTAAATGTATGATGGATTGTACAGCGTCCCAGCAGATACTTTAATAGATTTTTTTGATGCACTCGATATCGAATACGTTCGATATAAACTCACACTACGCCCACAGATCTTCGGCCCCTGTGGGAAGTAGCCTGCACTCGAAAATATTTCTGCCCCAATGGTCATTAGTTCTACAAGCTATTATTCCCACCCATTGCCACTTAAGTTTGGACGATTCTCCTATGGATCTAATTCTCCTTCTGACCAACCTAGCTTACATGGTAAGTACAGCCGGCGCACGCAACAATAGCTCTAATGATTATC
Organism: Ostrinia nubilalis; assembly: GCF_963855985.1. Lineage (NCBI taxonomy): Eukaryota > Metazoa > Arthropoda > Insecta > Lepidoptera > Crambidae > Ostrinia > Ostrinia nubilalis. Next base: position 1,089,439 of record NC_087112.1, read on the forward strand.
GCAATAAGTACCAACCTGGCCTGCATGGTCCGTCCGCCTTGCTTCTCGGCGGCGCGAACGCCTTCGTTCACGACCGCGTCGACTTCATTCAGCTGCTTACGTAGGTCCGAGGCTAGATTCAAGGCCTGTAAACACAAAGTAATTTAATCAGAATGAAGCATATAAATAAACCATTACTGACTGATCTACCAACACAACTCACACTGAACTGTTGCGGTGAAATTTGATCACGCAGAACGATTAGAAAGAAAGAAATAGAATTTATTGAACACAGTAAGCACAAATTATAAACAATAACAACACAAAACGAATATATAAAATAGTGGGCCACTGTGTCAATATCCCGCTCAGCATTTATCCTGACATGCTCGTGAGGGCATGTCAAGAAACTGGTCTTCCGCGAGAGCCCTTGTTGTGGCTTCGCGCATCCCTTTCGAGAGACATCGACTCGAGTTCGATATCTCTCAAAAGGGGTGAGCAAAGAAGGGACACCGGACATTACAATACAATACGACGCACATTTTTAACACAAAAACAAAAATATCAAGACATCCAAAAACACAAAAAAAAAGAACAGTATAACACAGACAATAATATTACGTGGCAGATTTGGTGTTAACCAAAAAAAAGAAAAAACAACAAATAAAAAAATAAAAAGGGAAAACCAATTTTAAAGCATTTGTACACCATACGGAAGATTGTCCGAGTCGAACCGCCATTAACGCCCGTATTCACAAACATTACTATGAGGTCTCAGTGCGCGTAGATGCACAGGGACCAATCACAGGGCTCTATTCAACGCTGTGCGTTCGATTTGCTGCTTCACTTAAGCAAGCATTGTGTGAATACGGGCGTTAGTTTGTATGGATTACAATGATGATATAGAAAAGCAAAGGATTGTAGTCCACGAGGGCGGATAGCTAGTATTAATCGCGTAGTGGCGGTAAAAAGTGACGATTTTTCGTGTACTTTTTAAAAACTAAAAGAAGGGTAATTTACCTTCGCCTCTCTTCCGTGGCCATATTGTCTTTCGTCACAGAGTTGATCCGCGTTGATACCACCAGATCTGAAATGTAACATGCAAATTAATTTTCCATCCAATGTTTGGGGCTCTAATTTTATTAGGATACTAGTTGACCCCGCGAACTTCGTACCGCCTCTATTCATCAGAAAGAATGTAAGATTCTATAGCGGTACGGGAGAGTTGTTTTTGTAACGTTAAACGTCAGCGAGACTTCAGGTTTCACAGGTGTCACGTCATAATGTCAATGACACCCCTCCGTTGCCGCTCCAATACATCAGACACTGACAGAGTTTAGCGCTAAAAGCACTAAAGAATTTTTCAAATCGGTCCATTAGTTACCTGGCCAGCTTGCGGACGGCATCCGAATGCGTGGGCGCAAGGTGTTCAGCGGCGCGCTGCGCTGACGTCAGAACGGTGCGCAGAGCACGCTCGCCCGAACTATTGCGTAGCGCGTCGGGGTCCTAAGGGATTATACGATATTCACATTAAGTAGTGGCTAGTATTCTAAAAAATAACACTTAGGCCCGTTTTCACCATTAATTCCTAATTTTTAAGTGACCCCTATGGTAACACATAACAGGAATTTTGTTTTCATATGGGTCACTTAAAAATTAGGGATTGATGGTGAAAACGGGCATTAGTCCGTCAATTATTATACAATCAAAAAATATTGGACACGTATATTTTTATGCTGCTTTTGAGCTGTATTATTTCATGTATGCCGGTGATCGCGGGTTCGAATATTTGTTTATACAGGGTGTTAGGTAAATGGGTATATGAGCCGACACTAGCCCATGTTAAGAGCCATTTCACAAAAATATTCCGCGCGAATTTAGGTAAAAGCTGTCAACGCAACGTCAAAAGAGTAAAAAGAACGCTGAAATGGACAAAAAAATCTTGAGCCGTGACCGTATTAAGACTTGATTTAAGTTATTAATTTTAAGGTACAATGAGGTATTCAAACTTGATAAATTAATTTAAAATTTTAATAGAGTTTAATAAGTCTTTTATACTTCGATTCATAATGAAACACGAATAGGTATAATATGTAAAGTTAATATATACTTTAAATAAATAAAGTACAAAATAAAGACAGTCACATAGTGAAAAAAAAATCTGCCCCTTTACAGCTCCATCATCGGACCCTGGATACGAAATATTCGTCAAGGCGAATCACACAAGTCCAAACTCCATAGGGTTCTATTGTTTTGTTACGGAGGTGGCCATTGCATTTCCTCCAGATCCATTATCAGACAGAGCTAAGAAATAAATAAAAAAATATTATTTTAAGTAAACAAATAACTAAAATAATTCATCTTACTATCTTACTTCTTACTAGTCTTACTAATATTATAAATACGAAAGTTTGTGTGGAAGTCTGGATGTTTGTTACACTTTCACGCAAAAACTACTGAACAGATTTTGATGTAACTTTACAGTACAGTACAGCAGTACTAGGCAGTATGTGTTCAACTATCACTCGGGTCGGAAGTTCCTATCACAAGACCTTTGGTTCACTCAGTTCCGATACGACTCTAGTGCTGTGTGTAATTATTATTTTCGTGAATACACTGAGTTTATTAATTTCTACGAGTGGATTTCATTTTGCCTGAGACCTACGCCATGAACCCTGAACCAGAAGACCCTGTCGCCAGCGACAGCGACGCTCATCCATCCCTGGCGTCGACCAGAATAACAATGTATAGGCTATAATTTATGACGATCTGTGACAAACTAAATTTCAAGCGGGTGAAGCCGCGGGCAATACTACATATTTCATACTAGCTTTTTGCCCGCGACTTCTTCTGCGATGAAGTGGAAAATGGTTCTAATAGAATTAAAATATTCTAAGAAAATTAATTTTGTTAAAATAAATGATTATATTTTTTGATATAAAATCTACAAATTATTATGTTTAAATATTTGAATACTTAAAAAATTATGAGATCTTTCTAAAACAAAATTAAAACACTACACCTGCCGCAGATTTCTTTGTAAACAATGTTTTTTTGTTTTTCCTTCAGGTGCTAAAATCACCAGGCTATTGTGTGCGCATACTCTGGAGTATTCCACATACAACTGGTCGTCGGAGAAGCATAGATTTCCATTAAGTCTACTCCCGCTACCATATGGAACTCCGCTAAAACTCGTGAGGGCGCCAACACTTGCTTTTTATCGAAAATTAGTATGAGCAGCTGCGCACGCGGTTGCCAGTTGCAGGCTCTATGCAACGACACTATTTTAAACCGTGGTCCCTAAGCATGAGATGGGAAACTGCACTCTCTTGAATTCCCTTAAATTTGATGGTGTTAGGGGAATCCTAGGAATGAATACAGACTTTCCAATGGAATCTCCTCATCAATATTGCGAAATTGCGAGTTGCAATGCAATGTTACGTTTTCACTTGTTATTTTATTGTAATCTGACCTTGATTTTTCAAACACGTGTCAAAATAAAAAAAATAAATTAAATCAAAAGTACTAAGGAATATTTCATTGATATCAACTTAAAAATAAGCACAGATCACAGAAACTAAAGGGAAATGTGACAAGGGACAAATTGGAACATGTTGCTTGTGAAAGCAATGATGACAGTAGCGACGTCATTATGTAAACAGTTTATATTGCTTGCATAGTACTAAAGATTATTCGAACGTTGAATACTGATACCGCAGTGGATAATGAGCACATAATTTGATTTCTTTGTGTGTGTGAATTTCTAGTACGACACTGAGTTTCGAACTCAGCGCATTACTTAGCATCTCTCTATATTTCTATGGAACCAAGTTATCTCCAAAATAACATTCCACACCTTTTTAACATAGTCAGGTAATAATTTTAATAAAATACGAAGCACGTCATCTATCAATAGGATATATGTATATTTTAGAAGTTAATAAATTATGCATAAAATATAAACACTAAAAGTTTAGTTAAATCGTAGAATTTCTGAAAAACAGGTACTGAAATCGTACTGAAAAAAAGTATTAATGTTACGGTCAAAGTGATAAATGTGAAAATTATGAATAATCGCCGGTTATTATGAATAATTACCGCATGATTTGGTAAATGTGATTAATATGAGGTCATTTATGTGTGTATAAAACTAAATAGGCGGCTTAGGGGTGGCCCAAGGGCCACCCCCGCCGCACCTTAACCTATTTTTCACTTTAAATCAAAACATTATGTTATAGGCATCATGGAAAAGTAATATTATGCAAGAAACATTCCAAACTCATTTTACCAAATTATATTAATATATGATATCAAAACGTTCAAAAGTTTGGCTGTACACGAACACGTACACAAGATGTTGTTCTCTTTTGTGAAAGAAGAACGGTCACGCCCCATACAAAAAAAACCCAGACCCGACAGAAACGAGACATACCTCAGTTTTTTTGTCATGTCTTAATTAGTTAAATTATATATTTTTTATATTCGAAATCTATGTATAACACCAAAATATTACCCTTTGTTTTTGTTCAGGCGTTATACAAAAACTAATACAAAATGCCTATTTATCACCAAAATTGGTAAATTTATGTACCTAAATGTTTATTACAGCTGCTATGGAATGTATCTAGGTGACCTGGAGATACAGCCGGATTATACAGGGTGGAAACGAGAAGTTACAAAATCCAAAAATTCAATGTTACCAGCTTCCATAATCTGTAACCTATTATTGGTACCATTTGAAAGAGCTCGTGAAGCACTTTCAGAATCAGTAACTAGTTTTTCGATATCTTGTATAGTTTAGAAATAATCGAGTGAGATCACTTATCGTTCCATATGTATAACCACCCTGTATAATCCGGCTGTATCTCCAGGTCACCTAGATACATTCCATAGCAGCTGTAATAGACATTTAGGTACATAAATTTACCAATTTTGGTGATAAATAGGCATTTTGTATTAGTTTTTGTATAACGCCTGAACAAAAACAAAGGGTAATATTGTGGTGTTATACATAGATTTCGAATATAAAAAATATATAATTTAACTAATTAAGACATGACAAAAAAACTGAGGTATGTCTCGTTTCTGTCGGGCCTGGGTCACAGATGACCGTTCTTCTTTGTTAGTACTAAGGTTGAATTATTAAATAATCACTGTTAAATGTGATTAATTTATCACTTTCACCGCGACTGTCGGGAATTATTCATAATAACCGGTTATTATTAATAATTTTCAATTTATCACATTAACCGTAACATTAATATGTTATCTAATGTATTTATTAAACGTCGAATTTTATCAAAGATTTTGTACTAAAGTTTTTGAAAATATTTTATAGCCTAGATAGAAAAAAATTAGGATTCTAAATCGTGAAAGAATTTTTTTTCGGAGCCTATTGCTAACAATAATTGTATTAAACAAACAAACAAACAATTAAATCTTTCCTCTTTTATTAGTATAGATTTAACAACAAAGCTTCCCTCTCGAAACAAAACGCTTCTTTTTCTTCTTCACGAAACAAAACTCAAAGCGGATAAATAAATAAACAAATCTTTGAACAATTGACAACATCACAGCGCCATCTAGTCCAAAAGTAGGCAAGCAATATGCTTGTGTTAAGGGTGCTAGCATAATGGATATACTTTTTTATAATTTATTTATTAAATTAAATACATGGTACCTACATATTATACAATATACATGGTTACACCCAGATCCGTCAAAGAAATTAAAATTCACCATTTCAATTTCTGCTCGGCCGGCCGACTCGAAACAGCCTCTCGGCATAGTATCAAATGTATTTGGTCGCCGTACAAATCACCGCTTTACGACACGAACGCACGTAAACGTCACGGCGGGAAAAATGACACAGGTCCTGCCTTGACGGGCGCTCGCGCCATACTAATCGATGTCGGCTTGCGCATTGTAATTTATACTGATATTCACATCAATATTTTGACAAAGTGGTTACTAATATTTAAACAATAACTATAGAAATCAATTCTACAATGAATATTCTTTATTTTGGGATACTTTTATTGCAGTTATTGCTGTGTTTTTAAACCAAAAACCACGATCAAAATGTGACGTTATTCTTCAAATTTGCCAAATTATTTTTAGATTTTACTCAATAATGGTAATGAAATTCAAGAATCTATTTCATTAATGGACTACAAGAATATATGTCCGATGATTACTATATATTTTTAAGCTTATTATATGAGCATAAATAATAGATACAGGACTTTGAAAATGAGTCTGCGGCAATTTTTCCGTAAAATGGTTGTGGGAGATGGGGCACTGTGAATTAAGCAAAAGAGTTTTAGTAAATCCGTTTCATTAATGGTCAACACCAAGGATTGACCTATCTTTCGCAGTTATTAAATAATCTCTGGGTGTTGCTTAAGATAGTAATTCATGCTTCCAAAATCTTAGAAATTCGCACGAAAATGTAAAATGGCTCTTAACATGGGCATATAAATGGTATAGTGAAGTCAGAAATTTGATATCATCATATTATTATTTTTTAATTTTCATACAAAATAAAATTTATAAAATACTATTTGTATGAAAATTAAAATGAAGATATCAATTTTCTGACTTCACCATACCATTTATATGCCCATGTTAACATGGGCTAGTGTCGGCTCATAATAATATCACAGAATAATAATAAGTACTACGCACAGAAGTTTTTCTTCGCGAAGGTATTCAAAAAAATGTATGCTCAATGTCATCAACAATATGGTGTAATTTAGCTTGTCTTAAGAGTCGAGCACCGTTTTGTTGACATACGTCAGTGATCGGTACTGTCTTGATGCCATAGGGCTGACTGCTACAAGAAGCTACTGTGTCGCCATCTAGCGCACCACACTTGCATTCACTGCTCTTCGCGGCAACGCGCAGCTACATGCGGCCGCCAGTTATATAGTGTAAGAGCTAGCACCTAAATATTTTATAACACACATAACTGTGACAATTTATTTCATGTGGGCGAAGCCAAAAAGCTAGTGAGAAATAAAAATTCAATTCAGGAGGTATTTCAAACCAAATTTAATTACATAAACAAACATTATACTAATTTCATTATGGGCCCTTAGTATGTGAAAACTGCAATTGACGATATTTCGCACTGTTTTCAATATTATGTATTACAGAACGTATGTGTGATGGGATGATATTTTCGAAAACACGATTAGAAAAAATTTTTCTCGAAAAAAAAACATTTACCTCTGGACTTTTTTATAAAAGTTTAATATGACCGTGTTTTACAATAAAATTCCTATAAAATCACAAATGTATCATGTTTGCCTCTTTGATTTCCTGGCTGTTTTAGATTTCAAAAACCTAAATATATTAATTTATTAACTTTCTGATAAAAATGTGAATGGCTCTTACGATGTCCCCCCCTTAAATCAAAATGTCTTTATTTGGTCGATATGCCCATCATCACTACGTAATAATTATAAAAAAAAGTCGCTTTCCTGTCTGTCTGTCCCTATGTATGCTTAGATCTTTAAAACTATGCAACAGATTTTGATACGGTATTTAGGGTTCCGTAGCCAAATGGCAAAAACAGAACCCTTATAGATTCGTCATATAGTCTGTCTGAACATAGAACGTTCTTGTGCACTTTTTAAAATGAGTTAACCAAGTATATGGCTATTAGACTTGCACACGTCCGTCCGTTTTTTGTAGGATTAATATAATTAAGTAACATTTTTTTTTTGCATTCGGCTCTTGGTCTAACCCAAACGAAACACAAACAACTAATGAACTAACAATGAACAAAGTTGATAAATTAGTAATATGTAAATAATGAATTTGTTTTACGAGCTGTCCCGGCGTACTTCGTACCGCAAATTAATATAAAGTTGTTTAAGTGATTTATAAAATCGCAATATTAATTTTTGAAAGTAGGGTCATTGTGCTGGTTTTCTATCTAACTTCGGTTTTCGTCCATTTCACTGAGCTGCCATAAACACATGCGTAAAATTTGAATACAAAGTATTGTATTCACAGAAGGCAGTAGCCATCCCGCGCTAGTTTTGTTGCAATCTATAATGCCTAAGCAACAGTTCTACCCAAATGAAAATGTAATTTAAAAAGTAGTGAGTTCCAAAAAATTACGTAAATGCGCGGCCATACACCGGTCACCGGTACATTGCAGAAATCATCGCGCTAGAAAAAAAACGTGCTGACAGGGAAAAGTTTTTGGCACGTATGTCTAATTGATAGCATTATAAATGTTACGGTTAATGTGATAAATTGAAAATTATTAATAATAACCGGTTATTATGAATAATTACCGACAGTCGCGGTAAAAGTGATAAATTAATCACATTTAACAGTGATTATTTGATAATTCAACCTTAGTACTAACAAATTTCATAAAAGAGAACAACATTTTGTGTACGTGCTCGTGTACAGCCAAACTTTTGAACGTTTTGATATCATATATTAATATAATTTGGCATAATGAGTTTGGAATGTTTCTTGCATAATATTACTTTTCCATGATGCCTATAACATAATGTTTTGATTTAAAGTGAAAAATAAGTTAAGGTGCGGCGGGGGTGGCCCTTGGGCCACCCCTAAGCCGCCTATTTAGTTTTATACACACATAAATGACCTCATATTAATCACATTTACCAAATCATGCGGTGATTATTCATAATAACCGGCGATTATTCATAATTTTCACATTTATCACTTTGACCGTAACATAAACACAATTTTAAGTGTTTATTAAACTTCTTCATACAAAATTAAATCTTAGATGACTAAGGGTCATTTTTTTAAAGCATAGCTCAGGTCATATAGCAGGCAAATCAACTCGGAAAGGGATCAACAACGTATCGCCTTTTGTGGCATGGAGGTAATAGTGGAGAGGATTAATATAGATCTATACAAAAATTCGACAAATTAATGACAAACAGCTGTTTATCTCTTTCTAACTTACCCCTGGTGATGTATAAAAAAAAGAAATAGATAATGTTTGGTCAGTACTCATTCTGGCAACATTTTCATGTGACGTCACTAACTACCTGACTTGTGCCGAGTAGGTACCTACATACAAGATTTAAGAAAACAACATATTTATAGGCAATCAGCTGACAACTACACGCACACACACACACACACACACAAATACCTGTCAGCTGAATGCCTATATTGCGGCCATGTTGTTTTCTTAAATCGTGTATGTATTTATAATGCGTGTAAATGTGTGCGTAATGTACCGAGTACGTTTATTTTAAAGTTACGCCAAGTCCATGAGACATTGATATACGTCAGTGTTTTGCGAGCTATCATTGCCCTTCGCGCGCTGTCATCGGCGAGGCAAGGCGTTTACGTTACGGTGCGGACTGCGGATTGTGTGTGCGTTGCAGTATGGACTTTAGTTGACTGCCTTTATGAGCACTCGAACGACATAAAATAATATGATACATTTATGTAAGGGTATTTTAAGATCACAAAGTTGGCAACTCCGATAGTTGGACGAAAACCAGCGCAAAGACCCTATCCTGTTTGACACCTATAATAATTGACAATAGCTGGCTCGGCGAACTTCGGCAAACTAATGTGTGACGTGAAGTGCCAAATCGCGGAAAATGTCGGAAGAAATACATGAATTTGCATGAATTATCATGAATAACAGTAACCACTTATTTACCTCTCAGTGTCTTCAGGCAACTTAAAAAAAGTACATTGTGTGTTTTTATTATTATTTAGGCAGTTAAATACTGCACAGTATTTTTTACACAGTATTTTTTTTATTTTTTCCATAATACAAGAGTACGCGTGCGTGTGTCAATGCTCGCTCGTATCTCGTATGTGACGCCTTGTCGAATCGCCTCCTGTAGGTGGGCTATCGTGCGTGTTTTGTTTTCGATGTGAACTCGCGGAGATGAACAGGCCTGATAATATACCCATTTACCTAACACCCTGTATTGGTCTTGGTGTATTCTTTTAATTACTCACATTTAAGAACTCATGCGCAGCTCCAATCTTAGAATGTATTTGTGTTTGCAAAGCCTTTAGCACCGCTATATTGTCTTTTTCGCCGCCGTCTTCTACGTATGATGTCAATTGTAAAACTCTGGAACAAGAATATATTTTTAAGTAAATAAGTAAAAAGTACTAATAGCTAAAAAAACACGAAAAATGAAATAACTTACCGAATAATTTCATGTATTTCGTCGGCCATCTTTTGCGCTAAATAGTTTCTGTTTTCAGCAGCTTCCTCGATACCTTTGCCACCTGAAAATGATAAATGCATATTCATTTATAGTTTTTGTACACACATTTATACAATATAGACATTTTTCAGGCAATGAGTTTGAACAGAAACGTAGGATATTGAGGAAAAGTCAGTCTTAACTGCAGGAGTACAATCCTATTATACTGTAAGCAAATGGACAATTGGCCGACACTCCTTCGGGAAATGCTTTGCGCATACCCACCAAAGCCCGACGGTGTCCAATAGAGCCCTATGAAACGGTGAAACGAAGCCGTGAGTTATTGTCCTAACTCGGACATTCGTCCGCAGCTCCGTTTCAGGCTAGTTTTACTCTCCAGGAAGCCTCCCCGGCTTCGAGCGTTATATGGCCTACCTTCTGTAAGAATGTGGATGTAGATCTTCATGGAGCAGATGAGCACAGGCGCCAGCTGCTTGACGCTTTCAAGGCAACGCGTCAGGGTCTCAGCTGTCTTGATGCCACTTAAGCTTCAGTCTATCTAGGACCACCATCTTGTAACAGCACTGAACTAGCCTACCTTCTGTCAGAATGTGAATGTAGATCTTCATGGAGCAGATGAGGACCGGCGCCAGCTGCTTGACGCTCTCGAGGCAGCGAGTCAGGGTCTCAGCTGTCTTGATGCCACTTAACTGCAGTCTATCTTGGAACCATCATCTATGCAACAGCACTGAACTAGTCTGCCTTCTGACAGTATGTGTATGTAGATATTCTTGGACTTTCATAGATTTCAGACGCTTTTGATGGCACCTAAGCTAGTTTCTTGCTGGACCTATCCATCTAACAGCACGGCAATAATGACCTACCTTCTGTATGTGGAATGTGGATGCCGATCTTCATAGAGCAAATGACAACCGGCGCTAACTAGCGCTTGACGCTCTCGTCATTTCTGCTGCTCTCGATTCCACCTAAGCTGCAGTCTATCCAGACCCATTTTCCCTCCAACAACACCGCACTAGCCGAAGTAGTTTTTCTTTTTTTTTTTTTTATGTGATAGGAGGCAAACGAGCAGACGGATCACCTGATGGTAAGTGATTACCGTCGCCCATAGACACCCGCAGACCCAGGGGCGTTACAGGTGCGTTGCCGGCCTTTAAGGTAAAGATACGCTCTCCTCTTGAAAGCTTGCAGGTCGTATCCATAAAAGTAGTACTACAAGGTAGGTGGTTACCTTCCGTGAGTATGTGTATGTAGATCTTCATGGAGCAGATGAGGACAGGCGGCAGCTGCTTGACGCTCTCGAGGCAACGAGTCAGGGTCTCAGCTGTCTTGATGCCACTTAAGCTTCAGTCTATCTAGGAACCATCATCTATGCAACAGCACTGAACTAGTCTGCCTTCTGACAGTATGTGTATGTAGATATTCTTGGACTTTCATAGATTTCAGCCGCTTTTGATGGCACCTAAGCTACAGTCTTGCTGAAGCCATCGTCCATCTAACAGCACGGCAATAATGACCTACCTTCTGTAAGTATGTGGAATATGGATGCAGAGAAGATGACAACCGGCGCCAACCAGCGCTTGACGCTCTCGTCATTTCGGCAGCTCTTGCCGCCATTAGCTTCAGTCTATGCAGTCCAGACCCATTTTCCATCCAAGAGCACCGCACTAGCCTAGGAAGTAATAGCCTAGCCTAACCTAGAGGGTAGCCTACCTTCTGTAAGAATGTGGATATAGATCTTCATGGAGCAGATGAGGACAGGCGCCAGCTGCTTGACGCTCTCGAGGCAGCGAGTTAGGGTCTCAGCTGTCTTGATGCCACTTAAGCTTCAGTCTATCTAGGAACCATCATTTATGCAACAGCACTGAACTAGTCTGCCTTCTGACAGTATGTGTATGTAGATATTCTTGGACTTTCATAGATTTCAGACGCTTTAGATGGCACCTAAGCTACGGTCTTTGGCTGGACCCATCATCCACCTAACAGCACGGCAATAATGACCTACCTTCTGTAAGTATGTGGAATGTGGATGCCGATCTTCATAGAGCAAATGACAACCAGCGCTTGACGCTCTCATTTCAGCCGCACTTGATGCTGCCTAAGCCGCAGTCTATCCAGTCCAGATAACGCTGCACTAGCCGAATATACTTCTTCTTCTAATACTATTGTATTAGCAGGTAGGTTACCTTCTGTAAGAATGTGTACGTAGATCTTCATGGAGCAGATGAGGACAGGCGCCAGCTGCTTGACGCTCTCGAGGCAACGAGTCAGGGTCTCAGCTGTCTTGATGCCACTTAACTGCAGTCTATCTTGGAACCATCATCTATGCAACAGCACTGAACTAGTCTACCTTCTGACAGTATGTGTATGTAGATATTCTTGGACTTTCATAGATTTCAGACGCTTTTGATGGCACCTAAGCTACAGTCTCTTGCTGGACCTATCCATCTAACAGCACGGCAATAATGACCTACCTTCTGTAAGTATGTGGAATGTGGATGCCGATCTTCATAGAGCAGATGACAACCAGTGCTTAACGCTCTCATCATTTCTGCTGCTCTCGATTCCACCTAAGCTGCAGTCTATCCAGACCCATTTTCCCTCCAACAACACCGCACTAGCCGAAGTTGTACTACAAGGTAGGTGGTTACCTTCCGTGAGTATGTGTATGTAGATCTTCATGGAGCAGATGAGGACCGGCGCCAGTTGCTTGACGCTCTCGAGGCAACGTGTCAGGGTCTCAGCTGTCTTGATGCCACTTAAGCTTCAGTCTATCTAGGAACCATCATCTATGCAACAGCACTGAACTAGTCTACCTTCTGACAGTATGTGTATGTAGATATTCTTGGACTTTCATAGATTTCAGACGCTTTTGATGGCACCTAAGCTACAGTCTTGCTGGACCCATCATCCATCTAACAGCACGGCAATAGTCACCTACCTTCTGCAAGTATGTGGAATGTGGATCCCGATCTTCATAGAGCAAATGATAACCGGCGCTAACTAGCGCTTGACGCTCTCGTCATTTCGGCAGCTCTTGCCGCCATTAGCTTCAGTCTATCCAGTCCAGACCCATTTTCCATCCAAGAGCACCGCACTAGCCTAGGAAGTAATAGCATAGCCTAGCCTAGAGGGTAGCCTACCTTCTGTAAGAATATGGATATAGATCTTCATAGAGCAGATGAGGACAGGCGCCAGCTGCTTGACGCTCTCGAGGCAACGTGTCAGGGTCTCAGCTGTCTTGATGCCACTTAACTGCAGTCTATCTTGGAACCATCATCTATGCAACAGCACTGAACTAGTCTACCTTCTGACAGTATGTGTATGTAGATATTCTTGGACTTTCATAGATTTCAGACGCTTTTGATGGCACCTAAGCTACAGTCTTGCTGGACCCATCATCCATCTAACAGCACGGCAATAGTCACCTACCTTCTGCAAGTATGTGGAATGTGGATCCCGATCTTCATAGAGCAAATGATAACCGGCGCTAACTAGCGCTTGACGCTCTCGTCATTTCGGCAGCTCTTGCCGCCATTAGCTTCAGTCTATCCAGTCCAGACCCATTTTCCATCCAAGAGCACCGCACTAGCCTAGGAAGTAATAGCATAGCCTAGCCTAGAGGGTAGCCTACCTTCTGTAAGAATATGGATATAGATCTTCATAGAGCAGATGAGGACAGGCGCCAGCTGCTTGACGCTCTCGAGGCAACGTGTCAGGGTCTCAGCTGTCTTGATGCCACTTAACTGCAGTCTATCTTGGAACCATCATCTATGCAACAGCACTGAACTAGTCTACCTTCTGACAGTATGTGTATGTAGATATTCTTGGACTTTCATAGATTTCAGCCGCTTTAGATGGCATCGTCCATCTAACAGCACGGCAATAATGACCTACCTTCTTTCTGTAAGTATGTGGAATGTGGATGCAGACCTTCATAGAGCAGATGACAACTGGAGCCAACCAGTTCTTGACGCTCTCATCATTTCTGCTGCTCTCGATGCCACCTAAGCTTCAGTCTATGCAGTCCAGACCCATTTTCCATCCAAGAGCACCGCACTAGCCTAGAAAGTAATAGCATAGCCTAGCCTAGATGGTAGCCTACCTTCTGTAAGAATGTGGATATAGATCTTCATAGAGCAGATGAGAACGGGCGCCAGCTGCTTGACGCTCTCGAGGCAGCGAGTCAGGGTCTCCGCGTGGGGAGGATGCGTCAGTTCTGCCGCTCTTGATGCCACCTATAATGTTATGCGTAAGGTTTGAAATCGGTTGAGATTTTTTTTTATCCACAACGAGGAAACTCTTGGCCTGTATCTCACCTGATAGTAAGTGATGATCAAGCCGAAGGTAGAAGCGAGCTTCACCCGGAATCCTCAACCACGGAGGAACTGGCTATCTTACCTCTAACTGCCGGAACACAACAATGCTGTTAACATTGTTGTTATGGCGACAGACTTAGGTAGGATGGTGGTAGCTAGCCAGGCGGGCTTAGAACAAGCCCTACCACCAACCAAACCGAACAGAAAAATCTGCCCCCACTGGGAATCGAACCCGGGACCTCTGCGTCTGAAGCAGGTGGTCTTACCACTAGACCACAGAGGCGGTTGGACGTGTGGTGTCGACTGAACCATCTTTTATGTGTGGAAGAAGTTCAGCTTTCATTTGGTTGTAACAGGTGAGTGGTTTCAGCTTTATGAGCTGTCATGGGCATTTGAAATAGCTCATTCGGACTGCTGGCGAACAAATTATGAAATAGCTTCCTATGAAAATTATTGTACGAAGAGCAGTATTGACGATTGTAAGGCACTGTTACTGTGCAACTATGTTAATCAATTAAGGTGTGGCCAAGTAGCCAACTCATCACCAGGTGTCATCATCATCATCATTTCAGCCATAGGATGTCCACTGCTGAACATAGGCCTCCCCCAATGATTTCCACAATCTGAATCCAGCGCCTTCCTGCTACCTTTGTGAGGTCGTCGGTCCACCTTGTTATCATGTCAGGTGTGATTGCGGTCAATTACCTGTCTTGTTCTGCATAAAAAACCCGTTTTGCAAACTCATTATGCCACTTAGGTTTAAAGAACTTTATTCTCATAAGAAATTTTACATTTCACTTATAATGAGATACTAAAATATTTAATAAATAAGTTACAAATTAGCCACTGGTACTAGTAGCTGCTAGCCTGCTATGTGTATCTTAAGTTTCTTTTTAAAAATATGTAAACTTTCACAATCCTTCAAGTCTTGCCCTTAGAATGCTCAAAGTATGTCTCCAAGTTAATCAACTCTGAACCTTATGTCCCCACCAATTGGGCCTTATTTAGACTAGTCTTACCTCCCTGGCGGCCCTGGACAGCGCGGGCGAGATGTCCCGGAGGAACTGCACCAGGTCCTCCATGGTGTCGATGACCTCCGCCACGCCGAGGTAGTCTAGAACCTACCGACAACACACTACTGCTAGCGATGTCTATGGATGTTTGCTATAACTACTTGTGATTGTTAAACTGTAGGTATACAACAGTGGTTCTTAACCTTTAAGTCACGAGAGACCATTTTACCGAATTTCTGTCTTGTCAGGGACCACTTATATATTTTTTTAAATCCTATGAAAGGGGAGGTCGATTTCTCGCCCACTGTGCGCCGTTTGCGTTGTGTTGACTCGACTCATCACGTCACTTCACTTGTTTATTACGATGTCTTCGTGGACCACTTGGAATGCCTCCAGGGACCACCAGTGGTCCGCGGACCACCGGTTAAGAACCACTGGTATACAAGAATAGACTATTTGACACCATTCCCCAATAATTCGAAATCATAACTTTTTAAATAGACACTTCATTCTGGTCTTAAAAAAACTTAATTAATTTTAAATTACCGGTAAATGATTTTTGGTTGCATTGTAATTGAAAAAAATATTTTGATTGAGTTGACAAAAAAGTGACGTCACTTGCTTGTATGGTCATACAAAATCTATGGGAGTCTCGTTTTGACAGTTTTACAAAGTACGTGAATTGATTGGTGGTGTCAAAACGTCTATTTGTGCTGGGATTTAACTTATGAAAAGGTGAGGTACTCTACCCAAATGGCAAAATAAAAGAAGGTAAAGAAAGTGCGGGATCAAGTTGAAACCTTTATTGGAGAAGAATCGTAAATAAAACAAAATAGATATCTTGATGGAAGATCTGGGATTGATTTTATTCCAAAACATTACATACTTAACTACTTTAACGGTAATTTTTGTCTTCAAATTAATGGCAATACGAAACAAAATATCAAAAACTTTACGTCTTTGTGGGTTTGAAACTAATCACAGGAAAAGATTTTTGCGTACCTTTTTACATTCTTTGACGATCTTTCTGACTTCAGACTCGTCGAAGCAGAGAAGCAACGCTGAAGTTCCTTGTAGGATGCCTCTGGAACCTTCTATCAGCTTTTTTCTGCAAAGTAAAAAGTTCTTTTGTCTCTAAGTATGTATTTTAGAGATTCATCTTTTACACTTCAATCAATCAATCATTAGGACCAGCCATAGGACGTCCACTGCTGAACATAGGCCTCCCCCAATGCTTTCCATGTTGATTTACACTTACACTTATTAATAAAAAGTTACACCTAGGATGAACCCTGGATTAAAATAACATTTCAATACTAAATGACAACTTTAAAGCCAGAGTTTAACTAGGGTGTAACTTTTATTAATAAGGGGTATATGTATTAGGAAGTCCAGAAAGAAAAAGGTAGCAAGCTGATGAGGCACTTTGCGCAAGGTGGAGTAAAAAAGTTCTGAATGGAAACCACACTTATGGTAAACGTAATGTACTCACATAGGCCGAAAATCTAGCAAGGTAAAGCTGCCATCTGCATAAGATGGAGAAAAGGATTCTTGAATGGAAACCACACTTAGCCTATGCGCAGACCATCGATTTTTCGTCGGCGGATAGTTTAGTCGGGCAGTTGATCAGTATGGGCATGTATGGAAGTGCGCACATTACACCAATTTGATTTGGCCGATTCTTCATACAAATTAAAATCGGGCCCAACTATCGGCCAACTAAAAACCAATGGTCTGCGCCTACGCTTATGGCAAACGTAATATACCAAAACAATGAAAGAACGCTTTGTGCCACAAATTTTGTAGTTTTCCTTGGAGGGAGCTTAAGTAATTCCAACAGCGGACCGTCATTGGCTAAAAGACAGACTTACCTCGCCGGACCGGAGTATGGATCAGCTCGGAGCATATCAGATGCCTGCTGTAGCAGAGTCGCCGCCGTCTCCACGCGGTGTAAGGCGCCGGGCATGTCCTGTCGCAGGATCGCGTCGTCTGACGACTCGATCGTTTCGTGACCGACCTGTAAAAGGTAGTTTTTTTCATTAGCATAGTTATCTGGAAGCCGAATTGTGCAGGCTTGTTACCAATGTAACAAAAGAAAAACTGTTTAAAATCTAATTAATTTGATGAATGGACTTTAAATACGAAAACGAGGTGCAAATAGAAAATATTTTAATTTCGTTTAACCGTAAGATTTTTGCATCACTTTGCTTCATTAAAAATAGACGTCTTTTAAAATTGCCCGATAGTGTGCGTTAGTTTGGAAGATGACGTGATTGCTTATGCATTTTAGCATAACTGATTCTTAGCAGAGTTTATAAAACAAACCAAGGAATTTGCAAAGTATTCACTATTCATAAAATTATGATTTTTCAGGCAAGTTTTTGCAAGAGTTTTATGTCCAAAGTGTTCTGCAGGTATACCATTTAACTTTATGAGGTCTTCGGTTCACCTTGTGGCAGTAAATATACTCACTTTGACCAGGTTGTTGACTGCCAGCGACACGGCCTGCACCGGCCGCGCCAGATCCGGCATAGCGTTGCCATCTTCCGCTTCTTCGTGCAAGATCACCAGTCGGGATACCTGGAGAGAAAGAGCACAATGTTAGACATCATTACTGGTTGAAGAAGAATAGAGGAAGAACATAGAACGGGCAAAGACAACGACATCATCATTGACTTGCTGAAATTGAAACCAGAAAAGAAATAACTTACAACAATTGCAAACCTAAGGTTGGATTGCACCATCTTACTTTAACAAACGTCAAAAATATGTCAAACTCCATACAAAAAACACCGGTTATTGCTATAGTTACGGTTAAAGTTAGATGGTGCAACTGAGTCTAAGAAATCTTAGCAAGCAGCTATTTTGAAGAAATAAATAGTAGGTACAGAATACAAGAATTATTTACACGCACCAATTCCCAAAGCTGATATTCAAACAACAAATTGTGTTTATTTCGATCGATTAACATTTCAAATACAAACTTAAAACTATTTCGAACTGATCAACATGTAGCCTTGTTTAAAAACGATAATTCAAAAATTTTAAAATGTTTAAATGACCACAGCAGCACAAATAAATATCTAAACGTCAACTAGAGTCCGATAAACTTGAGAAAAGACTTAAAATACAACTTCCCACCAAACAGTGGCGTTATCAACGAGCGCATAGCTCGTTATCTAAAACTTTCCTTGACAATGAGCGTTTATGTTTATGCCCGCATGCCAGAGATAGAGTAAAACAATACTTACTTACTATTAAGATGTAAATTCTCTAAGATCTACTGATAATCTGTCGATGAAGAAACTTTTTTCTATCTAACTATGTAATGAATTAAAATCTTTTTACCTACGAAATAACCGGTTCATTCCATGACAAATGTTACCGAGGGTGAAAAACTAAATATGTTCTTTTCACATTAAATCTGATGAATTTTGAAAGTAAACATTCCAAATTATAATGTGCAACAAAAAAAATCTGAAAGAAACAAGTAATTTTTAAGTTATTAGTCTTCAAAGTCTATACATAAGTCAACTGTCTGAATGATCATTTTCTCTCTAATTATTGGTAATACGATTTAAAAAAAACTATCAATCTGTGAAACGTTTTGCCACTATATGATTTGAGGGTATTTATCATAGTATTGGTAAATAGCGCCATAGTCCCAAAAAAATTGATAATCATCAAGTTTTAAGTGTGTTTTCTTGTTACTTCGGCGATGTAACACCCGAAACAAAAAAACAGGTATTTGTTTTATTATTGTACCTTACACATGGATTAGGATAACAATATTTGGTAAAAGTAAGGTCATGGTAGTAATGATTTCAAATACTAACTAATATCTGAGCATGATACTAATTTAGTATGTTTCTTTCTTAATTAAAAACTGTAACACCCGAAACGTTTCGGGTATTACATTTTTATTTATATGTCGATAATGTGTGTATATTGCTTGGAGAAGTCAAAAAGTATTACTGTGAGGGTCCTTCGACCTCCCACTAGCGCTGGCGTCGGAAAAGGAGTCATATATTTCTATTTAAGACATTTTTGAAATGTCGACTTAACACTAAAATTAAGGTATTGCTAAAAAGTCTCGATATTTGACATTTCCATTAAATATCGTAATTAGAAATTAAAGTAATGCTATATCAAGCCAAAAACAATAGAAAAAGCTATATTCTGAGGAAAAATTAAACTTGAACTTTGTATATTTTTTAAGAAAAGCTGCTTCGTAATTTCAAACCAGAATTCGCTCTATTTGTGTTTATTTGTTGTACTCCTTATTTTGTAGTACCTAGAGACTAATAAAACACCGATTTTATCGATAAAACGCGTTGCATTTTCGTACTCGTAACACCCGAAACAGAACCATTGTAACACCCGAAACAAAGAAAAAATTTATAAAAAAATAGTAAAACGTTTTATGTAACAGTGATTGTATGTTACATGGTTTGTAAATTTCATACTTTAGAAGTCCTGTAAGTTTTAGGTATGATTCCTTAAGAAAATTCGCTAAATTTCGAGTAAACGCAGCAACAGTCAGAACATAGAGGCAAAATCTCGTAACGCCCGAAACGCACACTTTTCGACTCATATTTTCGTTATCCTACATTCTAAGCTGTACAAACTTTATTATTTAGATAAAACAACTAAAAACGGACAGATTAAGGCACTAATATTATTAAAATACTATTTCAAAATACAAGAAATTCTTGAATATGTGTGTGGGTGTTTCTCTGCTATTTGGAAAATCGTCCATACAAGACTGTCCTGAAGTAATTTTATTAATTGTTGAGAAATTTTGCTAATGAAATTCAGGGCAATAGTAATTTAAATACATATCTAAAAAAGCCCACACATTTTCCCCTTAGTTTTTGAGTTATTGGCGATTTTTCGCAAAACTGCGACAGGGGACTGTTGTAACCACCCAGGGGAATGTTTTATGGACAAAAACAATTAGTATTTTTCTTTAAGTAAACAAACTCTTTATTTTTCTTTGCCATTATAAAAATATGTAAGTTTTTGAAACAAAAAATATTATTATTAAAACAAATATTACTAATTTATAATGACTTTTCTTAAGCCTAATAACAGTAGCATTAAATTTAACGAACAATTAAGTTTTAAGACTTAAATTGTATGACACTAAAGTCAATCTTTATAATAATCAAAAATGTAGTATCCTGCCTTTTAAAACAGAACCAAAAAAATACAAAAAGTAATAAACAAAAAACATTATTACTGCTAATTTTTGTTTTTTGACCCCGTTTCTGGTGAATGTAATATTGAAACGCTATTCTTGTTATTTCGTGTTGGGTCAGATGATCTTAAAGGCGCCTGATGTTCTTCTGCGAAATCTTCTGAATCAAATGTAGGTATTTTCTCTTCCGAAATTATTTGTTCATTATCATCATAATCATTTCAGCCATAGGACGTCCACTGCTGAACATAGGCCTCCCTCAAAGACTTCCATGTTGATCGATTCGTAGCGGCCTGCGTCCAGCGCCTTCCTACTACCTTTATAATGTCGTCGGTCCACCTTGTGTACCGTAAAACGCAGCGTGGGACGTCCACGCGGCCTCCACTACAGAACCTTGCTGCCGATGGGCCATCAGTTCTGCGTACTATGTGCCTTCCTATTGCCACTTCAGCTTGCTAATCCGTCGGGCTATGTCACCGACTTTAGTTCGTTTACGGATCTCCTCATTTCTGATTCGATCTCGTAAAGAAACACAAATTATTTGTTATGTCTTCATGACTTTCTTTTTTGCACGAAACTTAGCACAGTGCTCCCTCCAAACCTTTTTTACAGCCTTATGCTCACGACAACTCATATCTTTAACTGATTTTAATTAAAGTTTTACTTTTTTCTTCTTTTTTTCAATTTTTCTTGTAGGGTAATGTTTCAAGTCGATGATATCATAATTGCACAGCTATACGTTTTTGTTCTAGAAATTCTTCTCATGTTTCGCGTAGCTTCTTTTTCAGTGAAATTTTGAGATAATACCTACTAAAAAGACGTTATTTTAGTGGTCAAAACCTAGGAAAACAGTAGTATGAACAGTCCCCTGTGGTATGAACAGTACCCTGTGCTATGAAATGACAGGGGAATGTTCGCCAGGGGAATGTTATTTTTACGTGAATACTTCATAAAACAATATCATTTAAAAACATTAAAATAAACGCAACTTATGTGGCTACATACTAGAAGATTAATTAATTTAAACAAATTGTCGTTATTAAAACTCTTAAAATAGTAAAAAAAAGGCTCACCAGGGGAATGTTTTCACTGACTTCCGAGACGCGTGGTTCACCAGATGACGCAGTAGTAGCATTAAACAAAATAGCGGCTGGCCACTAGCTACACAACTGAACAACCTTAACACCTATTGCGTTCCGTTTCGCGATCTAAGTGCTTTGCGCCAAAACTAAATATGACTTTAAATCGGTTTTAAAATTTTAACAGGGGAATGTTTTAATAATTTGAGGACAGCATTCTCAGAAGGATATTTTGATTAAAATTATATTGTAAACATTGTTTGTGATGTAATAAGATGCTAACTGTTATTGTTAATGTATTTGGATATTTTTTTTTCAAATATCAACAGCAATATAATAAACATTTGTAACAATATGTGTAATTCTGGAAAAGGGACGTACCAGGGGACTGTGATTTGAAACGTTTGAGGTTATTTATTCGAATATTCTATGATTAAATTACTAAATATGCTATGTCATGCGAAGAATACCTAATTCTATGTCGGTATTGATACAAAAACCTGAGAAATTTTAAGGTTTACTACATAAATTTAGCTTGGGACAGCGATTTTCCATTTAGTGGAGAAATGCCCGTGTACGAACGTAACACCCGAAACGATGGAATGACCCAACCAATTTTGCTAGGTATTGCTCGTTTCTATATTTTAACATGTAAATTCTTGTTACACTTTACCAATTTCTTGTGAACTTTAACAGTTCTGACGCGGGCACAGATGGCCATCAGAAGTCAAAGGTCATAAGCTGATGACTCTTTATCCGACTTATTTATACATAATTATAAATATTAGCCTACTAGCTTTTGCCCGCGGCTTCACCCGCGTGAAATTTAGTGTCACAGATCGGCATAAATTATAGCCTATAATGTTAATCTGGGTTACAAACAATAATACTGTAAAGTTTCAACAAAATCCGTTCAGTAGTTTTTGCGTGAAAGAGTAACAAACATTCAGACATCCAAACTTTCGCATTTATAATATTAGTAAGATAATAAATAAAAATACCAGTAGCATCAATAGTAGTTTAAAGTCCCGCCTTCTGTCGGCAAACACATCATCTTATCAACCCATTCACATCTCTACCATTCGATTATTGAAATGTGAGCGAGAATCGACCCGCTCACACAAATGGCTCGATATCACTCATTACGCATTCATCGAACTTGTTCTGCGATAAGATGCGCAGGCGCCGCTCGGTTGTAAAGGCTCTATTTGGATTCCAACTGGAAACTTTAGCAAAGCTATGAAGATTTTATTGCGAAAATCTTTATGTAAAATACTATGGGTAGTATAATGACTTCATTTTAATTTATTTAGGCTAAGTTTTAGTAAGTAAGTAGAAAAGTGTTAAGTATTGCTCATATGAAACCTTTTTAAGTCTTCTGACTTCAACCACGCCGGAACAGTAAGGTAAACGTCATCTACCCCCATCCAACACTCTGGCAGGATTAAAGGGGGCAGACGGGAATAATCCAATTTAAAGTATGCCTTCACTTTGTTGGGACTTGTCTACGACCTATTCCAGGCAATCGAAACATGATGCTCCTGCATTAGTCTGTTTTACCAGCTAAGGGCTCAGCCTCCATTAAGACTTCACCAATATCATGATGTCATTTGTCGGTCCAACCAGCAGAGTAAACACTCGACATTGGCGAAACCAGTGTGCTTCAAATACGCTCAATTGAGGTCACTAAAAATACTAATAATAATAAACTATGACAGAATGGTGACAAAATTATCAATTTTTTAATCAGTCCCTCATTACGCAACCGAAACCTGTCCGTGCCACGCAAGCGCCGCGCCATATACGGCGCGCGCGCAACCGTACCACCATGCCGTTCATTCATTAGTTTTTTGTTCGCTATCATTGCTATGGTATTCGGGAGCCTTATTCTGGTTCGATTTACATATTGGCAGTATGTATTGTGTGCGTTACCTCAGCGACATGGTGACAAATGTCGCTGCTTGACCATGGAAAGGCACAAATATAAGCTACCTATTGAGATGTCTGTAAATCTGGCTAAGGCTAATAGGTAAAAATCATGTCGCTGCAGTAACGTTTTCAAGCATTACTGCACAAAAAACATCTTAGTTACTGCAGCGCAATCTTATTTTCTTTAATTATTCCGAAACCTTATTGGGCACAAATGCAAGATTCTCGGCACATTTACAGGATAAAATATAAGGCACTAACTTTTAAATACAGGCACATCTTGATCAGCGTCACCATGTCGCTGAGGTAACGCACACGTATGTATTAATAATTGATTCAGATCTATAAGATAAGTCAAGCTCCCTAATTGTAGAGCGAAGGTTAAGTTACGTGAGACTATGCAATGGTGTTAGTAGAGCCACAGAACAAATAAATATGTAGAGTTTTATATGGTTTTACCAAAGATAATATTTCATCAATGTAGGCTATAATAGCTCAGGGTGTCTTGTCGACTAGTAGTCCTTGACTTGGACAATGTGCTCATTCTTTTCGAAGTAACAATGCTCCCCATGAGATTTGCACTCCAACGGTAGCTGTGCTAATCGCAGACCACCATAGTAACTCTAGTATTTGATTGTGTCGTCTCAGTAAATGGTTATTTGTGTAGTCCAACAAGTATGTCGGCCGTTTGGTGGTGTAGTGATTCGAAACGGACTACTATTCCGGAGGTTGCGAGTTTGATTCCCGCAAAGTACAAAAGTTTGTGTGCATGAACATATTTGTTTGTATTGAACTGGGTGTTTTCTATGTATAATATGTATGTATTAAAAAAATTTATTTTAAGTATGTTTATATTCGTTGTCTAGTACCCATAGTACAAGCTTTGCTTAGTTTGGGACTTGAAGCGCAGTGTAAAATGTCCAAGGATATTTTAGTTATCTAGTCAAAAATCTGTACATAACCCAATTTATTACTATGGGTCCGAATTAGAAATCAACGCTCAATCAAAGTTTATTTTAATCTCAGTTATAGATTAAGTACGAGTATATTCTGTGATTTTTCTAAATACCTATTGAAGTTCAACCAATCAACTCTAAATTATGTTTAAGATTGAATCGAGTTAAGTTTCGTTCTGTAATACAGACCTATAGGTCTTCCACCAGCATTTCCTGTGTATTCTTTCCGATTCCTCTGGTACATAACCGTAACAGCCAAAGCCACAAGCCACCACTAGTTATTGATATAAGGAAACATTGAATAAGGCCGCCTGATTCACGTTCAATGAGCACTCTTAATTTCGTTCCAATGAACTTATTCGCCATCAGCTGTTCCCAACTCGTTCTGTTGGTGACTCACCGGGTATAAGTCTTTGTCCTTTTATTGCTGGTACTGTACATTTTAATCCTGGTATTGTCTGGCCTTTTTAAGGCGAAGTAAAGACAAGTCGTGGAATAAATTTAATTTTTCATGGTCAAATAAAACACATGTTTTTATTAGCACTCAAAGGTTTGTATGAAGACACTAGCGGTCGCCCGCGACTTCGTACGCGTGGATCCCGTTTTACCCTCTTAGGGGTGGAGTTTCGTAAAATCCTTTCTTAGCGGATGCCTACGTCATAAAATCTACCTGCATGCCAAATTTCAGCCCGATCCGTCCTGTGGATCGGGCTGTGCGTTGATAGATCAATATGCCAGTCAGTCAGTCAGTCACCTTTGAGTTATATCATTTAGATGATAACAAACGTCTTTGACCAAAGAAACTAATTATCTGAAGTTATTATGACTTCGCCGTTAGGTCATGTCAATAAATAATTAGTGCACTAACAACTTTAAGTTGAGATAGGACTTGGGAAAAGTGGTCACGTGTTTATACAAACCGTTTATTATTTACACATAAAAATAACTAATAATAATCTGGAAAGTTATTGTTTTACATGGTTGATTAAGATGATTTACGATCAAACAAAAATAAAGGGAATTATATCAAATTGATATATTTTCGTGATGAAGTTAAGAAAATTACTTTAGAAGTATGCAAGAATCGTATCTTTATTCGACCGATTTGAATTTACCGTGTGTTAGACTAGCAATTTTGTAGAAAAATAGACCAATCTTAAAGCTTTTAACATCAGCAGTCGTATTACAACCTTTTATAAATCCAGCTTGTTTCCAGGCAGTTCAGTTTACGGCCAAAAACTGCCTTGTTCTTTTTCGTATTATGACGTCCGTTAATCTCACTGGGATCATCCTGGATAAATTGTCTATGGCCGGTTTAGACTGGCATGGAGGTGACGTTCGGAAATCGACCTAACGAAATACCGGTTCCTTACCGATTCAATAATTTGTGTATTAAACATATTTTTTCGTACAAAACTGGTGTAAATAAATAATTATTATTGAATAGACATAGAATAAACATGAAATTAATTAATATCTATTCAGATTCGTTAGCAAACGCTTAGAAAAAATATATTGACGGCTGCTATACAAAGCACTATACTTATTTCTGAACGATACGACACGTGTATTTTGCTGAGCCCGCAAAAAACAAATATAAACATGTTCGTAGTCATTAAACCAAAACTTTTAAGATTGAAATGGAATGTAATACTTAATGTATGATGCTGTAAGATTTGTGTGCTATTCTTGGGTTCGGAACCCTATGGTGTTTATGAAGAACCGAATGTGTGATTGTCCATAGTAACGTAAATACTTGTGTAAATACTGAGGGCCTTTGTAGGGTCTTGATACTTATACCTTTGTTTTTAATGCTTAACTTAGGTGGAATAGAAATAACAGTGTACTTGTTATTATGCCGGATGACCCATCACGGTTTGAGGAGAATGTTCGTGTGTACAAGTGACACGAATACTTATTATTGTGTGGTGTTACTTGATTGCGTTGCATCGACGACGTAATTAATTTGTGTTGCTAAGCAAACTTTTATGGAATTTTATTGAGAATGGCGTAAGTAATTATTTCTGTTTTTACTTGGGTTTTTGCCTATCTCTCAAGTGATGAATTCGAAGCCCTTGCGAGCTCAGCCACAACACAATAATATGCGGTCTCAATTTTTTGCACCAATCGTGAACTAATTGTTTACTTACTAAACCTTTACTACAAACGTTTTATTAAGTGCATTTCATCAATAGCAAAGGGTCACAGAGGTCTCCAAGTTGCCTTCGAAGTTTAGCATCATTTTCAAGAATTTAGAAAATTACAAACTCGTCATACATGTTTATATTACCCTATTATTCGTTTTTGAGTCATGTTATAACGTAAAACTCTGTAAAATTAGTATAAAACAGAAAACTATATCAAAACAAGTCACAAAAAGTTGATCAAAGACGACGAAAACTGAATGGCTTAATTGAAACGAATTTTGACAACTAATCAAGGCTACAAACGTCAAATTGACCGTCGTAATACGAAAATTCCAGCCAACTTCCAGTCAGAAGTCAGTCAAGTGTCACGTGACCGCTGCCTGGCTGGCCATAAGGGATCATAATACGGAAACGCAAGGCAGTTTAGTTTAAGGCGTACACTGACTGGAATTAAGAGGTCGTAATAGGCCTGCAGGTAGGTATAAATTCTCCTCCCATTTTTTTTTTCAGTCAAATCCACCGTAGTGTGTTACCTTACCACAGAATATTTATGTACTACGTAGTGTTACTGCCAAAATGTTCCGCTAACCTTTCCAACTTTCCATCCATTTTCCAAGACTGTGACATTTAGCGTCCTTCAGCCATCAGTTCGGCAGACGAGGCGAGGGCGCGGCGTTGTCTTGGGCGGGCCTGCCTAATCGCCAGGGGTGACATTACGAAAGAGTTGAAAAAAATAAACCTTATTCCTGGGGTATTAGGGAAACTGCTTTTGTTTTAGACTGTACTTGTGCTGCCAATGTAAAAGATACTTAATAAGAAGTATACATAGGGTTCAAGTTTGGAAAACTGGTTGCTGTTTTTGGACTACTCGAGTTGCCAGTGGAAAAGAAGACTTAAAACGTATGAATACAGTACCAGTTTGTTTTTTATGATAGGGAACTGTCTAATTGTTGACCTTTTAGCGTTATGAATTGTTTTGTTTTCGTTTGTTCATCCATTATGGCAAATGCGCATAATTTGACACCCGAAAGGGCGCTCTACATTCTTGAAGACAGCTTTTTTTATTCGATTACTACCAAAGCTTTAAAGAAAGTAAAAGAAAGAAGTTCTAATCGTACTGAATCTCCGAAGCACAGTCATAATAAAATTCTTTTCGACAATGAGGTTAAACCAAGCTTGCAAGGTCCTTAAAACGAAACTGGGAAAGTGCACGATATTTATCAATTTGTGATTGCGTATCGGATCTTTGAGATAATCCAATTGTATAACCACTAAAATACAGAGGTATTCGTAAATAAAATAAATAAATAAAAATCATTTATTGTTTCCCACAACCAAAATTTAAGTTACAATAAAAATTAAAACTAGAGTAATTCGTATTCGTAATGGAATTCCTTTCGTTTCGTTCAAAAACAATGCAAAAATACAACTTCTACTGTCTGAAAACATGTCTGAATTCTGAAAGCACTGCAAACTTTGATCGCCATTGCCAAAACCTCAAAGCTCGGGTTTTAATTGCAGAAACTGCTTTTGCTGTATGCCAGAAATGTGGCTTTTGTTTGGAATTCTTTGCAAATGCCTCCAGCAAAACGTTTGTTTGATGCTATTCCAATTCCAATTATAATGCTTGTAACTAAAAGTTAATGACTTTTTCCTGTGATGCATCAGTACGTTTTATTATGTTGGTTAAAAAGTCACGGATTTATCTGTTATTCTACATTTATCTTTGACCCAAATTTTGACACGCATCACATTTCCGTCTCCACTAAATTACTAGATCCTTCATCATGATGTCATCGACATAAAACCAGCTTTATGACTCTATCATATTGATGTGAAAGTATGTTTGATTTGCCAATATTTGCATCGATGTGGATCCCTAACAGCGTTTCCAGACGTCCCGATTTTGGCGGGACGTCCCGATTTTTAAATCAAATTGAAATGTCCCGCGCGGGACAGGCTCGGTCCCGCTTTTCGGAGAGAGACACTCACTTCACCAGACTATTGTTTGAAACGCCATAATGTATTATTCTAAAGAATAAAACTTTTTTAATTTTTTTCTTTTTTTATTCTAAAGACGAATTTAACGATAGAGTAAATCTGATTTAAAATATAATTTTTTTGTTAAAATACATTTTCTATGGCTACTTTTGCTATCTATTGTCACGTAAACGTAATTTTAAGTCAAATAAAAAGATAAATATTTGAAAACCTTTGATTATATACGTTTTTTTACTATGTCCCGCTTCTGACGGAAGAATCCCGCTATTTTCACTCAAAAAGTACCAAAGTCCCGACTTGGTGAAAAAAAAAACTGGCAACGCTGATCCCGAACGAACTGGAAAAAGATATGTGTACAACTTATACGACAATAAGAAACTTAAAAAAAAGGCTTCTTTGAAAAGCAAAGGAAGGCAAAGGATTGACCCAAAGTCAAATTAAAAACGTAACCTATGTGCTATAATTTGAAAATAAACTATCTCTAGACAACGAATTTCTCGAGCGATTGCAAGAAACTAAAAAAGTAAATTCGAGGTACAGACGCGGAACATCAACCCTTTATGTCATAGTAGTAATAGGTGCTATTCTGCAACTAAACTGTACAGTCTGATATGCTATTGTCCATAAATTATAGAAAACATGTCAGCTCCATCCTAATACGTGCAAATCCACGTCCCATTCAAATGCTTCGGCCATATGGTCGCCGCCCACGGCAACAAGCGACGTAGGTGAAAAGGCCGTCGAGAAGTACTTGTCGTTTCGTAAATGGAAAAATGTATTGCTTCATACCGACTTTATTAGATGCTTTACCTTTGGTAGAGCGCAATATATATTTGCAAAAGTCGGAACCATTCAAATCAGAGAGTTGTAGTCAAATCAAAGTAAAAAAACTTGTCTAATGAACTGGTTAGAAGCTGGCTACCACCATCTTCTAAGTCTGTCGCCAGAATAACAATGTTAACAGCATCGTTGTGTTTCGGAAGTTTGAGGTAAGATAGCCAGTTCCTCTTTGGTTGAAGATTCCGAGTGAAACGCGCTTCCGCCTTCAGCCTGATCATCACTTTCCATCTCGTGAGATGTAGGCCAAGTCCTCCCTTGTTGGTAAAAAACATGACTATAGTATTCCAAAACAATCGTTTTAACTTCATGTCACAATCATCAGACCAGCCCTACTTTCTATTTGAAGACACTTTGTAGAGCTAGAAAATTTTATCACAAGGTATATTATTATCTGTTGTAGTATGTAAGCTTTTACATGTAAACATACATTAAATAACATATCTGTTATGTATTAGAGTTCATCTTATCTCTTGTTATATTTTATCTCGACGCCAATTTACTTATCGAAGGATAACGAGAAACCTTTACGTACAGACGACAGCATATCAACCCAAACAATGTTTGTATCTTATAAGGTTGTATTAGGGGCTATTTTCCAACGAATATGTATAGTCTGACGTGCTGCTGTCATACTACCAGTATGACTTCATTTCCGAAGGGAAAAGTCGTAAAACGTTTACATTGTTGTGATGTCATTATGTCACATAAATCCTTCAGATTGACTTTGGAAGCAGTTAAGGCTTTTATGTTTACCTTATAAGTGTCGCTGTCATACCAAAAAGCAATATTTAAATTAACAAGAAGAAAGAAAAAGATTGCCTCCCGAAAACACTGAGTAAGCTATTATAATTTTTTGGAGTTTTCCTTGGAAATCCCGATTAAGACTATTATTATTATTATCTCTATATTTTCTCTATAATGTAAGTCAAACATAGATTCAAGCCAGTGTTTGTTTGAATTTCACTATTTGGACCAATCACAAGTAAAACCAGTAAAACTTTTTTCTTATCCACAACGAGAAAGCTCTTAGCTTAGATGATCTCACTTAATTCCAAAGAATAAAGAAAGATTTTATCCATACTTGAATGTTATTTTTCACGATAGGTCTTTACCAGAACGCCAACAAATACTGTTGATATAAAAGCTGTCCTAATAAAGATCTAAGTTACTACATATTTTCACATAAGTCTGAATTCCCATTACAGATATTATTGAGTTCCAGAAATATTTATTACGTAGGCACTCCAGAAGATCTAAGCTGGCTGTATACGACCTTGCGCTCCGGCCGTGACCTAAAACCTAGGCCTGGAGGTCTACTCCGAAACGCTGTTCACGTAGTTTCGGATCTATCTGTCACCGTCGCTCATACCGGCTTCTCACTTGCGTGAAAGGGATGGCAACATTCGAAATTTCGAATAACGTTTTTCGGAGTAATTCCCCTGGCTCGTACATAATATTAAGTTATGAGCTTGGAGCTACATTATCTGAGAATTTCATAAAAGGAAAAACGAAATGAGAAACGAGGGTTTAGGACTTATTTTGTAGGTTTTAATGGTTAAGGTCAAATGCTAAGGTCAAGATTTACAATAAGCAATTCACATAGCAAGTTTATGTAATAACACTACATTAACTTTTTATACGGCTTATAAACAACAGAGAAAGAGCAACATTGTATTTTAAAACCTCGGTTCAAAAATAACATCTCACGTTTAACCCGATTTTTTTAAAGTTATTGAAAGTTTACTTTACACATGTCTTATGAGTAAGATATCGATGAAATCGACTGTAAAAGTCAAATCAACTGTCTCAGTGATCTCTCCAATTCTCCATTATTTCAGATAGGTTATAAAAAATAACCCTGGGCCATAGAAAGTTCTGTGGTTCGTCAGAGCGACTTGAATCATTTCATTTCATGAAAGCATTTGAAAATAAACCTCATGTTCATTACCACCTGCCGTAAACGAACGGAAACAAACGATTGCGAAACTCCAACGTAACAGTTCCATTTTTAAATTAACCCTCCGTGTACGAGGTGACTAAAAGTTACGTCCCGTACCAGGTGGGGTATGACATACCCCAATATACAAAGTGATAAAATTTTCATTGAACATTTTTTTAGGTGGAATTTAATATTGATTATTTACGTATGCTAATTAGGTGTAAGAAAAGCTCTGAGCTGAAAATGTGTATTATAACATTTTTATCATAAAATAACAAAAAGACACAATTTCCGTTGTTCTTGTAATTGAGGAATCAGTTTCTTATGTATAATTTTTAATTAGTGCCTTTAATTATGACAACCGTTTTATTTAACAAAGTACAAGATATTTACTTATAATTTAAAAGTAAATTAAAAACTGGAAGGGTATAAATTTATTTTGATTATCGGTTTTCAATTTATTACAATTCTGATGAAAGAAAATGAGTAAGCTCAATGCATAAAATGGGAGCGTAACAATTTTATTTATTTATAAAAAATGGTGTTTCATTTCAGTAGCACATAAATTGTATCACCAAGTATAAATTGTAGCCCATAAGTGTATGTTCACATACATCTTCGGATCTCAGTACTAAACTTCCAGGTTCGCACTAAAAGTCATCTCATTTGACTAAGTGCTTGAAAATTTCAGATTCCGTGAAAATTACGAAAAATATTATTTGTATTGAATTTTATTCAATTAACAAAGCTAAAAATATATAAATTATACCAAAACTGTTAAATTATTTTTTAACTTTTTTAACAACGTCCCGTACCAGGTGGGGTGTGTGACACCCACACGCACTTTAAAGGCATGTAACTCAGTTGGTAGTCACCGCTGGACTGATTTTGCAGCGCTGATCGAAGCAGCAGCGCCATAATTCCAGCTACTGAGAAATTCAAATTCAGCACTTGCAAATTTTTAAAATTATGGCGATTTTTAAAGGCCTGGGGTGTGTCACACCCCACCTCGTACAGCGAGGGTTAAGGCGCGAACTGAGAGCTTGGCAGCTAGTGATGGGCATTTACCGATAGACTTATGAGAACTGACTTGCTAGCAGGGATGTTATGAATATCCGTAACCGTAACCGAAAGCGGTATAATATTATTCCTATATCCGTAACCGTATCCATAACCGAAACTACATATCCATAACATCCCTACTTGCTAGTTGCTCTACCTATAGCGCAACATTAAGCTGAAGATCCTGCACACAGGAGTTGGAGCGAAGGGAACGAGAGGTGGGAATAATCCTGTACCCATGCCCATAACGGAGATGCTCTTGGCCTCCATCTCACCCGAAGGAAAGGGATGATCAGGCCGAAGCTGATAGCAATATGAATAAGAAGTCGAAACTTAAAATTCCAAGTTCACTCTCTCAATGTAAACACATTGATCTTATTTACTGAGTAACCAAAGGTGAAGGGATGAATCAGTTATTCTAGCGATCATGAGTAATTTTCAGCTTAAATTAGCAGTTGCACAGTCACAATTAATTATAACACCAGCGTTTTCAATAAATCATCGATCTTTTAGCCGCCCGAAGTTTGAACGACAATAGAAGCGAATTTATTTTTAATCGTTATGATCGCAGCACTAAATGGCAACAAACAACCGGCCAGTAACAATCGTGAGTCAGCGCGCGAAAATAGATATATTTCAATAATAACATGTGGCAACACTTTTATAGCGTGACCGAATGCCTTTTTACGAGGATTGTCTTTGAAGACTTGATGACCTTAGTTAATAGGAATTTGGTAAGTAAACAACTGATAGAGTACATTAATCAAAGCATGCTGTGTCTTTAAAATGTTAGACTGCTGCAAGATGAAGAGTTCAAGTTTGAATTAATTCAATGTCAAATGTCCTATAATTCTTGACTTATCATAGAAATTACGAGCCAGATACCTGAAGCACCCTGAAGAAAGAAAATAACATCACATGGGATGACATAGAATGTTTTGGTATGTATTTTAAATTTTAATAGTGTACTCATTGTTGAAAAGATAAAATAAATAAATAAATAAATAAATAAATGTGCTTAAATATGCCTAAGTGGTGTTGTATGAATTTGGTGGTTTAGTTTAGTTACATCTTTAAAATATTTCAACAATACCAGTAAAACCACCTGGATATTTTCAGCTGGAATCATCTTAATTAGCATCTAAGAAAGTTCCAAACTAGCCAGATTAACACAGTCGTCTACAACGGCTCATGTCTTAACTCAAGGCTAGTCCTCACAAAACATGGGATATACCAGCCAAAAATTGGTTCACTACTTACTTAGCCTCAACAAAGTCGGAATCGGAAAGTCTATTCTATAGATAGCCCGATAAGTCAATAAAGCCGAGTCCAGCGGGGATACCATCAAACATTCATTGCTGCACATTCGCAGCTCGAAATAACTGCAACGGTATTCGCAGACTACTCATCTATGTAGGCAGAGCATCAAATAAAATACTATGGTGTCCATTAACCAAGGCATTTTCAAAGCAATCAAGCGATTTTAAATTTTTAAAGGCAGCAGGAAGGCGCTGAATATTGGCTGCTATCAACAGGTCGATCCGGAAATCTTTGGGGGAGGCCTATGTTCAGCAGTGGACGTCCTGTGGCTGAAATGACGATGATGATGAAGCAATTTTAGCTCTAAAAATCTCTTACAGTTTATCAAGAAAGTTACATGGGGATATTATTCAAATTAATTAAAATAATGTTCCTTTTTTCTAAATTTGATTTGATTTGAAGTAAATCCCAAACCAAACGTGCCACAATCAAACAATCGACATTGCAACACCATAAACATCCTCCTAATTTAAGTATTCCACCCGCATCCATATACAGATTACAGATGCATCTGTCAAGCTTACATTCGACAGCCAGCCGCATTCGCTTCGCTTTTACAATCACTTTCACGCGCTCTAGCTTTCATCCACTGTTTCGACTTGATTAAATTTCATGTGAATGACTTCTTAACTCGCAACGTAAATAATATTGTCCATGACTCATTGCAGCTATTTGCCCGACTGCGCCAGGAGGGTTTTTAAAAGATAGCACTCTACCTAGCAGCATTAGACTCGCCGTAGACTCGACTTTTAGTCGGGCGATAGTTTAGTCGGCTTCCAATTTGTATGAGGAATTCTTCCAATTTGTTCCTCGTAATACGGCGCCATTCCTCGCGGACTGCAGCTTTCCGGGTACTTTCGCTAACCGAGCACTTAGTTGCGGCCTTGATCTGGTCAGTCCATCTCATTGGTGATCTACCACGTGGTCTGGTGCCCCTCAACTTTTCCCTGCAATACGAGACGCTCGCGCTCTATGGAGTCATTACTGCGCCGAAAGGGGGCCCTCAAATAAGTTTGGGAACCAATATTCTAACTTGTTCATACTGATTACCAGTTAGACTATCGGCAAAAAGCCTACCTGGGAAGGGACATACCTAAATAAAAATACGGCGTCTATAGAGATTAGCGTCCTGCAAACATGCACTAACTATATCAGGCCCTGCCCTTTTGAAAATTATCAGATGGCGAACTAAATTAATTGCCCTACCAAGAAACAACATCAAAGAAAAGTGGACGTCAGCTAAACCAACGCCGTGATCTTAGCTTGTTTATGCTGTTGATGTATTGAATAGACTTGGAAACAATTAATGTTAGTAGCTTATTTATAGCAGTAGTTCCAGGGTGTTTAGATGAAGTCGATAAAAATGCTAATTTATTCGTTTCTATCAAGCAAGTGCAAATCACGATACGTTGATGTTAGAATTAATTTTAATTCTTTGGAGATAAGTCAGGTATTTTTTGGCAGCGATGGAAATTACTACAGGAAGTAGAGACACGCTTAGTTAAGAGCACAGCCACGTCGCTGTTTTCAGTGGGAGTGTCTAGGTCTAGACAACTAGCCATCAACCAAATTCTACTGTTGGGCAAAACCTCATTCAACTCCCCTTCATGTGTAGGGGGAACAACTTGTCCAGTTCTCATGTCATGATGATAAGTAGAGCAGACTTGAAGTTACATCTTCACTGCATCCATACTTACCCCCTTACTAATAAAAAGTTATACAGTTGTTGAACACTGTTTTAAAATGGTATTTCCATACTAAGTCACTTTAAAACACTGTTCAACGAGTGTGCAGTGTAAGTTTTATAGTAAGGGGGTTACAATATTGCCATTTCCAATTTTTTCTTGGGAGCTCTTCCTTCTTCTCTAGCTTCTTTAATGCATGCAGGTTTCGAATGCAGTCGGTCTAGATTATAATTTTAAAATTGCTTCAATTGGCAAGGTCTGTCCCACTCGTAATTTTGTCATCATAAGTGATGGGTCACATTCATTAATCAACATTCGTCATAAAAACGTAGTTGATGTGACCTTTAGATGTCTTATAATACGACCTATCTGTTTTCCATTTTACAAAATTTGAGACCGATCATAACACTCAAAAATAAAACCTCCGTGAGGTGAACTTTGATATAGACATACAGGTCCGATTGTTCATTGTATGAAAAGAAATACAATTAGTACGTGCTTTAGAGGGCATTACGTGCTCAGATCCATATACCTGAAGAGAATCAAGACTCTTATTATAAGAAGCTACCAGGCTTAAGATTTTGGCAGCATTATCAAAGTTTGCATGCTAATAATTCACCACAGCACACTCCCGGAGTAAAATACTAATTTCTATTTTGTTTAACAACATGGGAACGAGATCCGTCCTGTAAACACACTGTGACCTTCCCAGTGTCGTAGGGCCGTCGATGTCGTCTTTAAAAATAGCAAGACATTTCACAACCAGGCGGATGCTGCGAGGCTGCCCACCTGCCCTAATTACCTAGCTATGTATAGAACTGTAGTCAATCTGATGGAACTGGGCTTTATCACTTTTAACTGAGATGAAGTGAATTAGTGTGCCATCGGAATATGTATAGCTTGCCCTACCACTACAACGGGATAACATAAATTATTGGGCTGAGAAGAAGTGGCGGAACAACTCAGTCACTTTTAGCTTAAGGATAGGGGATAGTGATGTATTTCATGAATCCATTTTTTGGTACAGACAAAGAATTTTTGCTGAGTGATAGAAGTCAAAATGCTGTGCTGCTGATGCAAGATAACTAATGAAAATGTTAGTATGTATTTGCAAACACGAAACTACAAAAATACTTGGGATCGTAGTGGTTTAGTTAGTTTAGATCAATCTTTCCCAAAGTGGGCGATAACGCCCCCTTGTGGGCGCTGCAGGCTTAAAGGGGGGCGGTAAGAGACCCAGAAAAAAAAATCGGGACGTTGTGTAAAGGCCTGGGAGGCGTCATCTACTAGGAGGACTCTTAGACACCGACTGAGCTCGACTCTTGACTATAAAAATGGGGGGCGCTAAAAAATATTTTATTCTCAAAGTGGGCAGTAGACTAAATAAGTTTGGGAACCGCTGGTTTGGATAGACGGAAACTTTTTCAGCTATTGCGGGAACCTACAGGGTACCTGGTGGTTCGTATTAATAACGAGTAGCCAATAAAACTCGATGAAAGCTTAGCGTCACAGCTTTCAAAATGGAACCGTGTGGGTTGATGGTAGCTCGCCAGTGTCAACTGACCATGTCCAATGGCAGTTAGTTCTACAGCATAACTCTCTATTGACCTTGCCTCAACATACACAACAGTGTGACCATTAGAGACAAATAATGGGCTGACGCTGAGCTTTAAAAACAATTGGGGTAAGCCAGTGGCGTAATTAATTGAATTACGAGACAGGAGCTTAAAAATGTTCGGAACTGCCAAAACAACTTACAGCAGTTTTAATAACTTGCGTGAATGAATCATATTTTATTTTCCTTAAAAATGAATGCGGTTCTGAGAATTTATGAGCAATTAAGGTCTCAATGCCAATTTTATAGAACTCTTATAATGACCTACAATAATTATGTCAATTTATAGTCATTGAGGACTTTGGCGTCAGCCCAAAACTCCGCCACAAGAATGGCGTTGTCAGTAGCCTTCATTAAATCTTCCTGCGTGCAGTTGTTTGGGCACGCATCATGTGCTTCGTCGACTGGGGAACAAAACCACACTTGCACTCCAAGTTTGAGCCATCCAATAATCCCCACCTGAACAGATTGTCCTTACTACGGCCGACCTGCGTCCGAAGTCTATTTAAAAACTTCCAGGTAGGCCAGGGGAGCTCATGTCCAGGCGGAGGACTTTTTCCATGTGATGTGAACACCCCTCTTTTAAACAATCACGTGAAAGCACATTAACAGAAAATACAATAGTTGCGTGTTTACCACCCATAGTATTCATTACACCCAGGAAAAACTACATTGGGTACAGTCAGGCTTACAGGAGCAGATACAATTCTATTTAGTTTTGAACCTTAGTTCCCAGTAATAAACTACCTACAAGGTGTGTAAAACACATTCACAAGTATCTTCCTGTACATTTAAGCAATATTTTCCCACATTACAGAGCATTACACTGTGACTAACGGCTGGCCGTGACACTGATGGTCCGCAGACTCGCGAGCCGCCAGTTTGCCAAACTTTAGTCACGGCTCACACGGCACTGGCACAGCCGGGATGGAACCGCCAGTCTTCCACCAACTTGGTTGCAGCAAACCAATAGCCCAATGGTGTCGGACTGGCCCTTTCAGCAGGGTACTCATCAAGCCGTGTAGCATGTAATGTATCAGCTCGCCATGTAGCTCGCGCGTGGTTCGCAGGGACATCTCAACGACCCGCCGAGTGGCGGTATCACTGCGAGCACAAAGGCGGCTAGCAGTAGGATCCAGGAGCTCGCAGCCAGATACGCGATGACCGTGGACGAGCCGTACTCACTTGAAGGTTGGTTACGTTACATGCTACCTTACGTGCTACATGGCAGGTGAGTACCCTGCCTTCGAGATCCGAGGAGCTCTGGTTCGAGCCCCATGTCAACAGAAACACACGTTTATCTTGTCACGGACACAGCCGGATTGTAACGGCCAGTATTCCGACTTGAGGCGACAACAGCTCTAAGCACACATGCTGCTTTTAGCTTCGGCGATCGGCGTTTTAGCCGCTTTTTCGCAGCAGCCACACATTCCATACCGCAAACTTAAAAACGCCAAACGCGGCGATTGAGTCGCTTTTCGGAAGCTCGAAGCAATGAAATGATTTATCAATTGGTAGCGCGACATAACACCGATCGCAAAATTTGCAATTATTCACCATGTTTGGCTACTGAGCTCCTGTGAAATGTAACTTAGGTTTGCCAGATAGTAAGATGGAAGTTTAAAACATGTGTTGACTCCAGGTGACACTTTAGTGTCCTTTGATCACCCATAGATAAAATCACCTAGGGTCGTAGCGTAGGCAGTGGACTTCTTATCCATGGGTAATCAAAGGACGCAAAAGTGTCACTTAGAATCCATTTTGATATTTTTGATTTTGATATTAGAAAATCTCTATCCAGTGTTCCGGATCAATTTCGAACACTTTATAA
The DNA here is from genome assembly GCF_963855985.1 of Ostrinia nubilalis. NCBI lineage: Eukaryota > Metazoa > Arthropoda > Insecta > Lepidoptera > Crambidae > Ostrinia > Ostrinia nubilalis. Next base: position 1,128,553 of record NC_087112.1, read on the forward strand.
ACCTGTCACCAATCACTCAAGACGTTGAACCCCAATAATCCCCGGTTCAGTTATCCCATTGTCCATTGTGCTTGGCATGACTTCATGTACGAATTATGTCTTCATTTCACGGTGAATGGCTTTTAATTAATAGCAGCATGGGTTCTTTAAGTGTCTTTATTTTATTTGATAATGTGACCCTAAAATATTTGGGGCCTGTTCTGTCAATAAAGGGAATAATTATTGTTATTTATTTAAATTGGTATCAAACAATAAGTAGGTACAATTTAAGTTTTAATTGATACAAAACCAACATTATACTGTTTACTTAACAATATAATATGTACCTAACATTATTCTACGGAAAAGAATGGGTAATCTCTTATTAATTTGACATTCTCCATTTTACAAAACTTTATTCAAGTAAAATTTTATTTTTAATGATTTCGTTTTATTTTTATTTATTTATTTTTAACTCCTTGAACCCTAAGTGGTCAAATGTGACAGTGGTAATAATTGTTTTCTATTGTTTCTTGATAAAATTGGTATTTGGAGGGGTAAGGACACCAACAACAAATCAATTTAAAAAATCAAATTCAAGTGCAACTAAGGTTGTGGTAATAGCTGTTATTATTTTGGTTTAAAATTATATCAGCATGGCAAATCCTATCCTGTTTCTACAAAGTGAAAGGTGGTTCAAGTAGGAGACAATAGTAAACAAAAAAGTGGGCCACATTTCTTGCTTCATAAAGTGTCTATTGTGAGAACTAACACTAATAATGGTGGAAAATATATCTGTATCACAAAGGTATACAATATGGTCCACATAGCGACTTAATAATATAATCTGGTTAGCAATTGTTTTATTTATCTAGGCTTTAAATCTATCTAGCCATCATAATAATAAGCATTAATAAAGAAGGGTATTGTTGGGAATTTACTAATATTAATAATATAATTAAAAAATGTGTCATAGCCTGTATAAAAAAAATACTTTTTGATAATTCCAATTGGAAAACTTTTCGACTAATCGCGTAAAGCCGTATGGCAAGAAACTTAGACCGAATTTATAGGATTTTTGGTGAGTCATTAAATATTCTAATGAAGTCAGTAACTAATTCATTAGCGTCAATGACATTCAGATAGGGGCTGGACACATCTTACGAGACAGGACTAAGAATAAGTGCAGTCAAATCAAGTTATGCCCTAGGAAAGGAGGCTTGCAAGGTTATCGCAAACGCCACGGCCGGCCGACTCCACCAAGTATGGTCATTTTACCTCGCCTTAACCCGCGGAAAGATGACATAATACCCGATAACGTAGCCAGCATCCACAGTAAACAATAATCCTAAAACCTCACACCTACACGAGAAAATTAGAACACCAAAAAGCTATAAATAATTGCGAACTTACCTGTTGAGCTACAGGCTCCAATATACTCTCAATGATCTTCGTGTGAAAGACCGGCATTTTGCTGGTTTATGCACCTATCTACATGAGATAATAAACACAAATAACACAGAAATCACACAAAAACCACAAAATAATAAATAACACAACCGAACAGTGAGAGACACAGAAAAATACTAACTGGATTAGAGTTGTGCCCACACTGTTCCTATAAGATACCTGTACAGCTGTGATAATGAATAAAAATACCTGTGAACTAGTCACAGTTATACAGTGTGAGTCACGTTAAAGTGTACATATGAAAATAGATGAAACCAGACCTATTTTTATCGACAAAAAAGAGGTCAAAAATTTTTTGAGATTTTTTTTTAATTTTTTATAGAATTTTTTTTCTTCCAATTACTTATTGTAAAGAAAACGTAATAACTTTTAAACTAAGCGGTATATCCTGATAAAATAAAAATAGTAATAATGCTAAATAACAGGCGATACTAAAAAAATATATAAAATATACAAAAAAGGCAAACAAATAATAAAAAATGGTACTTTTTGAAAAAAATCTGCTTTTAAATTCGTGTTTTTTTGGTTATTTGATAAATTTCTCCAAAAAATGCCCCTATTAACCGGTGGTTTTTATTACTTTTTATTATTCTCTATCGTATTACCTTTGTAAAACCAAAAATCACATGTCTCTATCCCTATCACAACATTTGCTATGATCGTTTGAACAAAGGCCTGCCACAACATATTCTCCGCTACAGGTAGAGACAATTTTAATTTTAACTTAAATGCTTATTTTACTTCGAAATCTTTTGTTTTTATTTGAAATCTAACTTGTCTTTATCAAAATCAAAAAAATCAAAATCAAAATAACGAAGCGTTGAATGGCGCGCCCCGAGAGGCTTAGTTCAAACGATCATTGCAAACGTTGTGATAGGGATAGAGACATGCGATTTTTGATTGTACGAAAGTAATACGATAGAGAATAATACAAAGTAATAAAAACCACCGGTTATAGGGGCATTTTTTGGAGAAATTTATCAAATAACCAAAAAAACACGAATTTAAAAGCAGATTTTTTTCAAAAAGTATCATTTTTTATTATTTGTTGGCCTTTTTTGTGTATTTTATGTATTTTTTTATTATCGCTTGTTATCTAGCATTATTATTGTTTTTATTTTATCAAGATATACCGCTTAGTTTAAAAGTTATTACGTTTTCTTTACAAAAAGTAATTGGAAGAAAAAAAATTCTATAAAAAAATAAAAAAAATCTCAAAAAATTTTTGACCTCTTTTTTGTCGATAAAAATAGGTCTAGTTTCATCTATTTTCATATGTACACTTTAACGTGACTCACACTGTATTTTTGATCGTTATTGAGACATGGTGTGAAACACGATTTCAACATTTTGTTTATGCAATCATAATAAATAAAAGTGGCACGTCTGAAATCCAATATTTATGGACTCAAACCCTAAGTTCAAAAGATACTAAATCAACATTATTATTTTTAATGTACACTGTGACTGTTACTAACACAAATTAATATGGATTATTCTGGTCCGAAATAAATACATTTATTATTTATTATAAGGTCACCTCCAAAAGACAGACGAAATTTTAATAGGGCATCTAATTATATTGGAAAAATTGGACCCTAGCATTAAAAATAAAAAATACAGGCTAGTTTCTGTTTTTACTTTTCCTAACAAACTAAATGTGATATTTTTATTTTTAAACCATCTCTGTCATTTTCACATTATTTACATAATCTGCTGGACGTGACGTCCTTGTACACGGATGCACTGTCTGGCACGATCAATGCCATGCCTCCGGACCGCACTGTGTACTTCGGATTCACTCGACATAACATCAAAAATCTCGAAAACTAGCATTCTAAAAATATGGATGTGTTATCTAAAACGAATTAATTTAAGATGTTTTATTTGTCCCTTAAATCTCGTCTGTCTTTTGGAGGTGACCTTATATTTACATATAAACTTAATAACTTGTGGTCATGTATATATGGCGGCATAGTGCATCCTTTACTTTCTTCCTTAGATACAAGGCAAATAGTGATCGCTCTGAAAATCGAATCCCTAAATGAATTCGAGATTCATACAGAGACGGCGAAGTAATTCCATATGCATACAAAAAACGCTGTAAAACCTTTCCGAAATCTCAACTGTCACGTTTTGCCACTTACCTAAGGAGGCTGGTACTGTACAGTTATTTTTTATTTCACCTAGTACAATACTACAAACATCCCTATTGTTTGACATTTTTAAAGATAAAATGTTGCCAGTGACAATATTTCATCAGCCTTAGTAGTTTTATTAGTAACTAACTACTACTACTACTATTATAGTCACAGGTTGCCCACTTTGCGCAGCAAGAGTTGATGAGCCACAGTCTGTTATGGAAGTTAAGCCATCAAACACAAGCAAAGATATTTCGTCTTTTTTTCTTGTCTTATCGTTTTTTTATGGACTGTTGCTGAAGCGCGTAGGGCGCCACGCACGCAGTGTTGTTTATGCTTGTTGCGCTGACACTTACTTTAGTGTTTAAATAAAACATTTTTTTTGTAATAAATTTATTAATATTAATTTAAAATCTTAATAATCTTAATTTCTATAAGTCTTTAAATTACGTGCAATTAGACATGAAATAAATACATTTTTCATAAGAGGTACCTTAACAAATTTTATTAGTATTGAATCGCATTAGGGTTTTGAATAATGTCCTTTTCTATAGAAGGATGTGATTTAAAAAATACATTGAACACATTAAAAACTAATGACTAGATTATTATCACATAAGTAGGTAAATAAAAGGACAGTATAGTTACCGTGCTTTAAAATGTAAAAAACATTACAGTTAGGTATTTTAAAATAAAGTAAGATCAACTTCGACTAGGTAGTTTAGTGATTATTATAACTCTCTAGTTAGCGTTTCATGCACTGCACTGATTAATTTTGTTGTTTTTTTTCAATTAAAATTAGACGGATTAATTGACAGACATTTTTTTTTTTAATAAATAGGCAATACCACAATGACAGTTGATAATTAATTTCGTTCCACTTCTTAGTTAAAAAGTGTTTCTGTTGTTGTGTTTGTACAATTTTTTAACATTCTGAAATTAATGTGCGTTTAGTTACATAAAACAAGTATTTTGTGCACTACCCACATTCGATGTATGAAAAAAGGTAGGAGGTATGTAATAAGTTACATAATTTACTTTTTACAATTACTATTAAAGACCCGTGAGCGAACTTGTCGTTGAATTATTTACTTAAATAAACGTACATTTCTTTTACAAATTCATCTAAATATTACCTAATTCATAATGAATTTATTGAATTTACACATCAATACTAACAATAATGGGACTAACTTTGAATTTATCGCATGATACATAGCAGTGGTAGATCTCGCAAAAAAAAACATAGTTTAAAGTAAATGCTACGACAACCTAATCTCGGTAAATTACAACAAATAATCAAACAATTATGTTGATTAGGCCACCTGGCTTTAGCTTGTACTTAGTGAGTGCACATTAAGTTAAGTACTATGCAGGCACTACTCACTGTTGCATTTCATTACATCGCAGGTTTCACATTAGTAACAACAATCCTCAACAAAGTTCGTAATTGTCCTAAAATATTCACACTTTTACAAATACTCTACTATATCGCACTTTATCGAAATATTCGGACAACTGACACCATAAGTAAGATTGAGACCGTGTGGCTGACTTTTGTGCCTTTCAGTAAGTAGTTTGTGAAAGATGGGTAAAATTGCGCATTCAAACAGTTCAGACTCTGAACTCGCGGTATACATCTTACGCTGCTCCACAGACTCTTGGCGCTTAGAGTCTCCTCTGCTGTAAGTGGCGGACTTGCGTTCTTCGCGATTATTTGGAGAACCTGGGAACAAAGAATTTGTTACAAAATGCTGATTTAAACTTAAACTTACTTAAAAAAGTCATTAATGAACGATATCCATACCTGTTTTGTGTCTAGATGCTACATTTGGACTACTCTTATGATGATCCGGCCTGGGTTGATGTGATGCTTGCGTTAACCTAGGAGAGTCACCAACCCCTTTAGCCCTTTTCAAGGGCTCAGCTTCTTGCCTTAACCTCTTTGCAGGAGAATCTTGACTTTTTGTTACCCTGATAGTGTCAGGGTCTGGTTTATAAGAATCATTTTCCTGTGGAACTTCAGGAAGAGGCTTTCTTGGAATATCATCATGTCTTCGCGGTGTTTCTGTTTTTTCTATTCGTTCTTCTTGGTAAGGCCTTACCTAAAATTAAGAAAATATAAATAAGTTTACAGTAAAAGAAATTGTAACATTTAGAACAAAAAAGTCGTATGACTATTAATTCACATACTTGAGCTGAAGATTGCCTTCTCTTGGCTTGACTTTGATGCGGTGGGGTGCTCACTGGCTGTGGGAATTCAGAACCTCGGCGCTGTAAAAATAAAACGACCAGTTTAAAAATAAAGTATTACAAAATACCTTAATTGCCCCAACCCCAACTATATTTTATCGCTTACTTTTGCTAAACGATCTGTCATTCTAAGGGTTTCTGCTTCTCGATAACCTTCAGGAGTGCCACCTCTTGTTGTACCAGCTGAAAAATAAATTATTTCAGTATTGCAGAAAAAGACCCATTATTGTAATAATAGTAAATAATAATAAATTTAGTTGCATATAGCCTGACCAGGAACATAAAAACCCTGGCATAGAGGCGCGTCAATTGCATTTGATAGTGCAACACTGAGTACAGTCGTACCTGTGTTAAATTAATAGGCTAACTTTATGTATCAGGATTCAGGATTACGGGCTAATTTGATATTTTCATGAATTAACGAAAAAATATTATTATAGGTAACCTGGTTTAAATAAATAAAATGAAAACATCAATCGAGCTAGTAGGATTTATTTTATTATTCGTCAATAATCAAATTCAGAACTTGAATATTCAACTGCAATGTCTGCTCATGAACCCTTCAAACTCGGTACTTCTTTCCCAATTCCATAAAATTCAACACTTAGAAAGTGACAAAAAACTTTAAAATAGGTAGTTGAAACAAACCACAGCTAATTTTCATAGTGGACTGTACTATACGATAAACATGTCAGTCAATTTGACACCCTTGTCGGAAAAATTATTCAATGAAAATATTGTCCGAACCCTTAGTATTTCTCTTCGACAAATATTTTAACACATTGTGAACCACTTTTCTTTCACGACTATAAAAAGATTTTAGCAATGTAATTCACAAAATCAATTGCGCACATTTAAAATAAAGTTTGTTTACACTTTGACAGCAATAGACTGACATGCAAGGTGACATGTCAATGAAGTTTTCAGTTACTGTTGCCATTAAAAGAAATTAGTACCATTAGTTTTCCGCAACATGGCGAGGGTTTTTATGTTCCTGGTCAGGCTATACAATGTATAGCAGATTTTTTCAAATGATAAATTAATATAGAAATTCTACTTACTAGAAATTCCATGATACATACCATAATTTATTGAAGCATTAGAAGCTCTTCTTTCCATACTTCTTGTGTCAGATTCTCTGAAACAAAATTAATAATATTATGCACCATTCCTTTAAGCCCTGATAAGTATAAAAATAAAATACAATTTGTAAACAGATCTATGTTTTATGCCGGGCCTCCAGCGCGTGTTTTGCTCTACACAATCAACAAAAAACATGTCAACATTCAACAATTTTTGTAGGCAATTTTGTTGATTATGTAGGGAAAAACACGCTCTGGAGACAAAAAAAATGGTACGTGTAAAATTATTTTAAAAGAAACTACTGAAAATTAGTTATTGAAATAAACCTGTGATGATGTGGAGAAGGTTGCTGTCGACTTTTTTCTGATACACTTCGTTGCATTGGAGAATGGTGGTGACTCGTAGTAACTGCTGTAAGTTGTTTAGGTAATGTTAGTATTCAGATTAATAACAATAATAAGATTTTTAATCGTTTAATGATATGGATGGTAGAAAGTATAATAATTTTCTGGCAACATTTGTGTGAATGAAATAGCGCTCTACAAATAGCACTATACCCATCTCTTTCTTTCACGTTAATTCAAAATCACAATGCAGATTTTTTTTCTCTTCTGATCTTCTCTTCAATCTCTTCGTTCTTCACTTCTTCACCAGCCAGTGCCAGAATGTCTAGAGTCCTAGACTATCTATAGCAGGCAAGACTTTTTTTATTCAAATCATTAGTGGCCAGCTAGCTAACGCTACATTTTGTTGTCATTGTTTTTATTTTTATTAAATTAACGTTTATGCTTCGTTTATGATGATCAGTACCCTAATATGCTATAGCTAGATTACAAGCCTCCCATAAAGTAGGTACCTATGAGTACAAAACGTTACAGTTGTAATTTTAGAAATCGCCGTGTTAGAGCGAAGGGTTTTCGAAATAACAACCGTCACGTTTTGCTACTTGTCTAGGGGGGGCTGGGGACATAGGTAGATACTAGATACCTATATCCGAAGTCAAGTCCACACTATAATATTATTCTTAATGCTTACGTGGTGGAGTCTTCTGGCATGTATACTGGAAGGTATTCGTGTCCCAAAGATCACTTTGCACCACAATGAAGTTTTCTTTCTTTTTCCGCTCTGAATCTTTTCTTTGGCCTGAAATAAAATCGATCAGTCAATACTGCCTTGTAAGGGAACGCCAGTCATTCAGCAATTTCAGCATACGAGGGTTGGGAAGTGAAAGAGTTAAGTATGAGTTTCAGTGAAGATTCTCTTAACTACCCTCACTACATGAAAATTGTATCTTGATTTTAGCAGCAATCGAAAGTTTCTGCTATCGAAATTGTTTTTGTTGTTAACGATTTCGTTTGCTTCATCAACATTCTTAGCATATCGAGTCCATTCTTACCGTTGTCTTTTCTATTGCGAATTTGTGATAATTCAGCTAGGTCAATGTGGAATCTGTAAAATCAAACTTACATGATTTTCTTCTCTCTGACGAGGAATAGTCGTGATCAGTGTCCAGTATGTCTTCTGGCTCTACCTTCGGCTTCAATGGAGGAGGCGGGTCTCTTTCTTGACCTGTAAGACAATAAGGTGTGAACAAACCTCGTCTTTCTGGCACCAATAGCCTAAATCCTAAACCAATTAAGTATTCGACGAGGCTGACAAAGGTGACTGAGTTTCTACCGCCACTTCTTCTCAGCACCAGCCCATTACGTCCCGATGTGGTAGGGCAAGCTATATTTGGGACGTGTATAAACGCCCTGGAAAGGACCCAAGTAATGAATAAAACCTAAAACTTTGATATTTTTAGGGTTTAGGAGACTTACGCCCGTATTCACAAACATTAGTATGAGGTCTCACAAAGCGCGTGGACGCAAAGGGTCACACACGAACCAATCACAGAGTTCTTTCAACGCTGTATGCGTTCGATTTGCTGCTTCACTTAAGCAAGCAACGTTTGTTTCAAGAGAATTCACTGAGTAAAGAAACCGACTTGACTCATAATGGCCTTATAATGTCCTTTATTGCCAAAGTGGAGATGAGTGAAACATTTGATTTTAAATGGGATGACTAAACTCACCTATGACCTTCCTCTCCAAGCCAGGGGGAGGCTCGAGGTCGTCCTGGTCTACTGACACGTGCATCAGGTCAGTCAGCAACGCTCCCTGACTGAGGCTGGACATCCTCCTGTGCCCTCGGGGTGCAGACTTATGATCTCTTGATGGAGTCGTCTTGGTTAAGGAATCTTGGGTCTTGACGATCTTCTTTTGGAGTTCTGGAGTCTGGAAAATCATAGAATAACGTGTTGTCTTAGGCCCAGACATGACCTACATATGACGCGACCAGTTTGGACGCTATGGCAGAAACTTAGAAACAACTCAAAAGTAACTAGCAGTTGCAGTTGCGTTTCACCGTCTGTTCTGGGCCTTACCTACCACACTATTTAATTTCATATAATACGGTATGACATACTCGTACGCAAGTGTGCATACAACCCGATCGAGTTACTGCGCACCTGGCAGCCGTGACGTCACATCGACACTGGTACAGACGGGGCGAACGCGGGGAGGTATGCAGGGAGCAGCGTTGCCAGTTTTTTTTTTCGCCAAATCGGGACTTTGGTACTTTTTGAGTGAAAATAGCGGGATTCTTCCGTCAGAAGCGGGACGTAGTAAAAAAACGTAAATTAAATCAAAGGTTTTCAAATATTTATCTTTTTATTTGACTTAAAATTACGTTTACGTGACAATAGATAGCAAAAGTAGCCATAGAAAATGTATTTTAAATTCATCTTTAGAATAAAAAAAGTAAATAAAAACAAATCGAAATAAAAAAAAATATTCCTTAGAATAATATGGCGTTTCAAACAATAGTCTGGTGAAGTGAGTGTCTCTCTCCGAAAAGCGGGACTGAGCCTGTCCCGCGCGGGACATTTAAATTTGATTTAAAAATCGGGACGTCCCGCCAAAATCGGGACGTCTGGCAACGCTGGCAGGGAGAGTCGCATTCCAGCGTGGTGCGCAGTTAGCTCGATCGGGTTGTAGTACACATCGACAGTTTTTGGACAGTTACCTTGTTTACTTTAGGAGTTGCAGCTTTCGTGTACATTGGCTCTTGGATTTTGGCAGGCATCGATTTGGCAGTGGGGGTGTCGCTGGGTTTCAGGGCGGATATGGTTTTAGTTTCGGCCTTGATAGGCTCCGACATCTTGGTGGACATTTTGGACGTGGGTTCTACGTTATCCTGAAGGGTGAAGGTATTATTAGTGCGCATAATTTTGAATACATTGTGTGATTTGTGAGTTGTGAGCGACCCAATATGTGGTGCATTTTAAAAATTAAAATTGCATTCTTATGTGATGTAAATTGCTTGAAAAGAATCTTCAAAAGCTAATTAAGTACCTCAGTTCTTACCACCTCAGCTGTCCACCCATAAGGCAGTTTCGCCAACTGATCCTTCTCAGGAACAGCTTTTGATGCAGGCGGGCTGGTGTAGTCTAAATGGTTCTTGAAGGAAACGTTCTTGGTTTGTTCCTTCTTTGGCTCTTTGGGAGGTGGTTCCTTCAATGGTTCTGGAGGAGCTGAAGGCTTTGGCCTATGAAGATGAGAAGATACTTGAGAGTTAAGATGGTTATGTTTTAGCTCTTACCACCACTACTAACTAGCATTGCAAACTTTTCCTTAGATTGTTAAGAACTTGGTTCTTCTTTATGAGGAACTCGAAAGTTAGAAGTGATCATGAGGAGACTTACTTTTCAGCAGATTGTTGATTCTGTAGGTTGATGTATTCCGCTTCTGCTCCAGCTGAGGCACTGAGACTGCAGACTGACGTAATATCACTGGTTTCTGCAACATTAAAAAATATTGATAGCTTAGTTCCTCCTAGCTATTTCTGTTTGGTCTTTACATTGGTGATAGTAAAATTGTGATTTGATTACCTGGATGGCTAATGTTGTCCTTAGGCACTGGTAGCCTGGTCCTCTGTGTTGCAGGAGATCTAGAGTCCCGGGTCGAAGATTCTGAACCAGCATCACTTCCAAGTTTGCTAAGAAGCATCTGCAAAATTTGAGTAATAACAGGTGGCTTTAACACAGGTGTATTATGTATAATCTGCTGTCTATTATGGGCATGATTATTACGTCTTTATCATTCTACGGTAGACATAGAGGTCCAAGATTTCTTGTAATAGAATACTAAACATACAATTCACCTGTAGTTCATTTTCCTTAGCCTGCAGTGTGCGCCGATATCGGTTGTTGTATTGCCTTAGCTCCTTCAACCTCCTCTCGAGCTCAGGACCTGGAGACCTGCACTCGTGGGTGGAGGCAGGTCGTAGAGTGGCTCTGATCCTGCTGGGTGCTGCTCCTGGTTGGCCGTTGCGGCGGAGTTCTAGGAGCTGGAAGAATAGTGACCTTTTTTTAAAAGCAATTATTATTTTGTTCCATGTTGAGTGGCATTTCCTCATGTTCAAGAAGATGAATTCTTAGGACGTATTGAGGACAGCCGATAGCTTATTTATACTATGAGATGACAATAAGTTATTGTCCCATACCTTTGGCACAAACACCAAGCACAGTGTAGCCGTGGTGCAGAATATTATGAAGATGGCAATTAGGACGAACAACGCGTCCTTGTGATCTGATAATACCTGGAAAGATACAAAATGTACAAATTATACAAATAGATCAATTTTTTTTTAAACCCCTTCCTGACCTGGAATTTTGTACCATTGGCCGAATACTTCAAACTTGTGATGCCAGAAGACAAGATCACGAACTTACCAAGGCAATGGCCGCTCCCATGATACACATAATCAGGACGTTGTAGACTGACAGTCCAATGTGCTTCGAGTCGTTGAGGGCTGGGATGGAGACGTGACGGGTTTCCCACGCCAGGAACGCTCCGAAAACCTGGGAACAGTTACGAAATCAAGGAACAAACACAAAATCAAGGAATATATGTGGAAGATCTTTTGTGCTGCTGATTCGACTGGTGTATTTGTGTCTCGTTAACTCCAGTAAGAGCTTCTACAGTTAAACAAACAACGACGGGCGATAGCAAATCAAAATTACTTATGTCTATCTTTATCAAAGTGTTGATGCTATTTTAATAAGTAATTCTACATACCAGTAAAAGACCCTTATAAGCATAGATGATTCCAATGAAAATGGTCATCCTTTCTGATTGGCAGTACTCGTTTTCTTGGACTATGACGATGTCTTCGCTTGAGGGATGTGGCTGTAATAAAACAAATTTAGTGTTTTTATTTATTAGTATTAGGTATTTTTGAACACGACATAATCGCCTAAACAAAGAATATAATTCCATGCATCATAACAGGACTTGGTGGCAGTGCTTGATGTTAAGTTATACTCACATACGGCTCCATCTGCTTGGTGGCCCTGTAGAAAGGGTCTGAAATCTGCCACGTGGTCATGATGGCAAGGTCTATGGCCAGCAGAACACCCACCACCATAAACAGTTGATAGTCCTTGATCACCTGATAAACAAACATGGCGTTATGGAAGTAGATACGGAGGAATCAATCCTGGGAGATACGGTACGGTATTTAAAGTTACCTTTTTGTTAAGCTTCACGTCCGTGAAGATGGAGTGGACACGCCAAGTCTTTGAGAACATGGCTCCAAAAGCCAGACTGAAGCCAGCCATCAAAAGCCAGGCTCTGGCGGTACAGATGTACGGGAAAGCAGCTGTGAACACCAGGGTTCAATATAAAAGTAACGATCACTATTGTACGGTCCAATCAATTTGTGTATGATACATGTTGATAGTATTGTTACGCTTTTTTGTTTCAGTGTGCATGTAAAGGATACTTTTATATTTTTAGTTTTACAGTCAATTTAGAACATGCACTGGGATGTATTCCGCAAATCAAACAGCACTTACATTAAAACACAATACAATAGAAATTAATTTTTAAAATAAGCATTCAAATTTCACTTTTAGAAGATGACCAAAACAAGATGCAAAGGAAATCAAAGAAGTAATCAAGAAAGCAGAAGATAACATACCCACAAAGCGTTTCGAAGATGATCAAGCTATAAGAATACATGAAATCGTCACATACCACCGAACCACAGAAGCTTCGCGACAGAAGCCAAAGGAAAAACGAAACCAAAACTTGGAAACATGCTGTCGACTCCTGTGACCTAGAAAACGACCTAGGTCTTTCTCAGAATAAGGAACTAGACTAAAGACAGGGGTTTGAAGTTCCCAAAATTTGGTTGGAACCACATCGAGGGGGGAAGCTCAAGCCGGGGGTCAACAAGCTCTATTACCTCCGTGTGGCGTTTCCTGAGAAAGACCTAAGGATCAATGAATTTGATGAGATCAAATGAAACAACGGCGTGATCGATGATGTGCTAGCGACATGCCGATTTGAGTGCGCCATTTTTAGAATTTCAATTTAGTTTTGTCAATATTATTTTGTTGATTAATGAGTTGTTTGCCTTGTCTTAACCGACACTTTCGTGAAGATGTAACAGTTGCCTAAATGTAGTTATTCTTCACCAATGTTTTGTCCATTTATGCAACTGTTCCTTCTTATCTCAACACAATGGAAAGCTTAGAAGAACATACTTTGCGATTAACACAAGGCAATTTCACAATTTGTTCAGTGAAAATCTAATGCGATGAGTATCATGAGTTACCTTCCATCCACAGACAGAGAGAACAGAAATATCAGTGACAATGCGGTAAGGAACACAACAGTCAACGCCACGGCTAGGCGTGGGCCGTACGTACCGATGCTGCTGAGGCTGGAATCCAGACCGAGGAATACGACGCTGAGGTACGTCAGCATGCAGCCCACGATGATCAGGTTGTTCAGGTGAGGTGAAGACATTTTAATGTACCTGGAATGGAAAGAGAAGTTCAATCAGTTATGACACTTTAATGATTATGCACATAGATATGATTATGACTTCAATCTTCTGCAACATTTGAATTAACTTGCTTGTTTATGGAACAATTTATTTTACCAAAAAGACAAATCTTCTGCTATATTACATTTCGCTTTGTTTATCGCTCGCTTTTTCCTCCAGCTTTCTCTTACTTTCAGGTGCAGGAGAATCACTATAATAATGTTTTGCATGGTCATTCATTAAAATTTAATAACTGTTAGTATCTCCACATTTATTGTAGCTTTTCTTTTTAATAAGCGTGAGTAAAGGAAACAAAACCATTACGAGCACTTGCCAGAGCCCCGATTACGGTAATTTTTAACGTCTCCAATCCAGACACGCTTCTCGATTCTGCGATACGATTGGTCGTTCAACAGCGTACGTCCAGCTGTTTTGACCAATCGTATCGCAGAATCGATGAAGCGTGTCTGGATTGTAGACGTTAAAAGTTACCGTAATCGGGGCTCAGACTATCATCTTGAGCATTTAAGATTAGCTTTACTAGCTGATTACAAAGATGCTAATAACATACCGCTGGTTCCTATAATGTATGTTCATCGCGAGGAAACCAGTCGCCAGAAGGATTCCAAGGATGGAGCAGGAGACCAGCACGGAGTAGATGGTGATGTTCACCTGCGTGTGCTCGATCAGACGGAGGGTGCGGTCTTTTGGCGGATTCCTGGACATGAATGACACAGTAGGTAAGTATAGTTTTTTAGTTTATCCCCTTTTTTCTGCCTCACTTTATCTCGTCTCGTTACACGGGGTCGGCTTATCAGTTATCACTTATCCAATCATGCCCCGCCATTAATTTCAATCTCGGACATGTTTTTCATGAAGTCCTTTCTTACGGACTAAGTAATCACTAGACACTAAAATCAAAATCTTTTTTGCTGCTACTTCTTAGCTTCTAACACCGGAGTCGATATTAAAAGTGTTACTTACTTGCCCACCCATTTGAAGGGCTCCCCACTAGTAAGGTCAAGGTGGTCTCTCTCAGCACAATATTCCCCAACCTTGACTTCTCCCACTTGGTCTCCTTGGAACTGCTTGAGCAGGATGGACGCCTTGCGTTCGTTGTCATAGAATCTGACTGGACCCTGGAGAAGATATTGTGTGTGAGTGGATGAATTTTTATTTTAAGGTTTCTTCTTCTTCTTCTTCTTGTGTCGGCAACAAACCTACCCAGTATCAGCCCCAAACTCTGCTACAAGAGTGGCATTGCCAGTAGAATTAATCAAATCTTCCTTCGTGCAGTTGTTTGGGCACGCAGGGCCAGCTAACTTACCGTAACTCCTTCAAAGGTGACGTTGCTCAGAGCATCCAGGAACAGCTGCTCCCATTCTTTATCTCGATACCTAAAGTCTTGAACCGTCTTCTCTTTATACTTCAGCTTCACCCGCTGTGCCACCGTTTGTATGGCTAATGCCATTGCCCAAATACCTGGAAAGAATCAAGTTTCTTAGATATTCGTCCATCTTCAAGAACTTAGTTCAACAATACAACATACCATCATAGGTGTAACCATGGAACCTTGAGTATTCTAGGCCTCGTCTTCTGTCATATTCCACTTGATAATCTTTAGCAGTCTAAAAAGAAACACAACAAAAAATTAAAGTCTTACAAGCCTATATCCATATTTATGCTTCAGCGAATTGTAGCTCTTCTCTAACACTTTACATCAGTAGTAAGATTTATCAAAATTATATGGTAAGGGTAATGAACTCCAGAATGGATATTAAGATATAGTCAGTCTGTTTATAGTAATTAAATAATACTGAAGCCCTGGACCCAATATTCTAGTGATTAACTTACAATTCCTGAAACAGTCATCTCTCCAGTGGTCGATAGAGGCAGAAGGTCCGTCAGGATAGTAGTGTCGAGGGCGGTCGACAAGTCTCTCTTAGAGCACGGAGCTCGCCGCATCCACCACTTGCTGCTGTATGTACCCAGCAGAAGCCATGTGTAGGCACGACCGTACATTTCCAATCTGGAAAGAAGATCGATTAATCATACATAATGGTCTAAAGAACTGCTGGACAAAGGCCTCCCCCAAGGTTTTCCGCAATGAACGGTCCTGCGCTGCCCGCATCCAGGCTCTTCCCGCGACCATTACCAGATCGTCGGTCCACCTAGTAGAAGGCCTGCCCACGCTACGTCTTCCAGCCCGTGGTCGCCACTCGAGAAATTTTCTGCCCCAACGGCCATCGTCTCTACACCTTAGATAAGCTAAAAGGGAACTAATCACTCATCGAAAGATATAGAGATCTGATTCAGCACTTACTTGTAAGCCTCACAAAATATCCTCACAGCCCAGGTCTCGTTGAAATTCCCAAGAATGATCCTGACGTCTTTCTCCTTCAGTTTGGAGAGGGCAGTTCTCACTTCAGTAGCGAAACTTTGAGTTTCTTCTATGAGAAAGCCGTTTGAGTCCAGATCAGCTAGGAGGCGGTTGTGTGCCTGTTGGAAAATGTCTTCATTAGGCTTCTGAGGGTCAACAATAGAAGACGCGTGCCAAGATATTTTAACTCCCAGATTTCTGTCTGCCAGTATAATGGATTTTGTATCATTGTAAACTGTTATTAAAACACAATATTGAACTGGCGACTTAATCAGCTGGAATACCTACCAATGCGTATCTCGGCTCGTTCTGGTAGATAGTGCCCACCCTGGTCCAGTTGAAATGCTGCAGCAGCCTGATGCGAGGCAGATTGAATGCGTTCTCCGATGGCACAATGCGAAAGAAGTTCGGGAAAGCTTCCTTGGTGAACATGGGATGGGTGTCCGCATACGACAACTAGGAAAAACAAAGAATTCTGTGGTCAAATATGTCTTCAGTATTTGACACAAATCCTAGACAAAAAATGCTGTACAAACTTAGACTCTATACAAAAAAAAAAGATAAAGTCTAGGGTAAGGTGGGGCACAATGTTACACGGGGTACAATGTTACAATACATATTTCTCCGTCCCTTTTCTAGTTGTATGATGTTGGTATACCTACTTTGTCAAGCTCATAAGAGCTGCTGAACTGAGCCGCTGAATATCATACAACTATAGAAAGGGACGGAGAAATATGCATTGTAACATAGTACCCCGTGTAACATTGTGCCCCACCTTACCCTATCGCTTTTCAATTTACCTGTGTGAGGTGCCAGTGCTTGGAAGCCTTCGCGATGGGGTCGGTGACATGCGTGCACGCAGCGCCGAACAGCATCAGCTTGTGCGGGCCGCTGTGCATCATGTCGAAGAAGGACTTCACCCCCACTGCGGCGTTGCACTGTACAGGAGATACAAAGAAGAGGTGATTTACACAAAGTTGAATCGACGTCTCCACTCGAAGGGCATGTCGGCCAGTACCATCCGGAATGTATGAAAATGTTGAAAACTAATGGTACTCTATCACCGGGAGCATTTTTCAAAACGCAGCTGCAGTAGCACAAAAACGGTTGCGACAGCACGATTGCCGCAACACGTAGGTACTGTCGGACCATTATGGTGCGGCTACTGAATCATTTACAATGAATCCTGCGGGCTCACTCTGAAAAACTTTAACCGAAGTTTCGAATGCCATCCCTCTCACGCAAAGCGAGATCCCAGTATGAGCGACGGAGTCAGAAGACTCGAAAGTATGTAAAGCCCTGAGTATTTCGGAGTAGCCCTGCTGGAGCGTTAACTCGCCTACTCTTACTGGAGCGTTACCTTACCTCAGTGTCGTTCCACCACATGTGCAGGCGGTAGTTCCTGAGCACGGAGTCGTGCTCGTTGACGTGGTCCAGCGCCAGCTTCACGCTCGGCATCACCCCGCGACCTACGGCAGTGTTCACGGGAAATTGAGCACACATTCATAAGGAGCATCCCAAAATGATGCAATAAGGAATTATGACAATATGACTCCATGACGATTATTGAGGATACCATAGAAACTTGGGAATTTGCCGGAATCAGGCGCTTGAATCAGAAACTTTAGGTAGGTAGGTAATTTTTTCCTACCTATAATATTATGATTGTTTCTTTATTTTACTAAATACCTACCTATCTACTGCGGGCGAGTTTCGGCAGATTGTTAACACTCGTATTGGAACTTCAAGTAAATCTCATCATCATCATCTCTTTCGATCGCACGAAGTACGATCATCTCTCTCACGCGAATAAGCGAGACTTCTCAGCTTCTTGAATATTTCAAGATTTCACGGCAATTTAGATACAGTCAAGACAAAAATTAGATAAAACTGTTGACGAAATACTGCAGAAGGTACACGGAATATTCGTCAGAGTAATAAAACATTCACACAGTTCAATGCTGTCGTGGGAAATACCTATCTGTCTACCGTCAAGACAAATTCAGTAAGATTAGCCCGCTTGGGCAAAACTTCATACAACATTCACAATGTGCAACTTTAGTTGGGTACTTATGTAAGTAGTTCGTGAAATATTCAACACGAATCTATATTATATAAAGCTCGTCATGATAATATACTCGTAGTAAGTATTGATCAAACCTCTAACAAACAAAAGCCATAACTTTATTTAATGGGTTGTACCGTGAACTTTTTAATCTACTGCCTGAACACATAAAATATTCTGCTTGACATGACAAGTCCCACCCCCATACTTAGATGCTTCTCCAACATAAAAAATATCCATAAAAAGTATGTTAAACCTACCTGAATTTTTTATACCTATCAGATATTTAAATTATGCTCGAATACAGGAGTAGGGCTACTTTTTATCCTCAAGAGTTTTGCCTAGAAGGTACTTAGGCTGAGTTGCAACAGCTTTGGCCGTAACTTTAACGATAACCGATGTTTTTGTATGGAGTTACCAAACTTAGTACATAATTACCGACATAACCCTGAGAATTGCTAAAATCAAGTGGCAGATGGCAGTAGAGCACAATAACTACTAGCCGTTGGGGCAGAAAAGTTCTCGAGTGGCGACCACGGGCCGGAAGACGTAGCGTGGGCAGGCCTCCCACTAGGTGGACCGACGATCTGTTGAGGGTCGCGGGAGCTAGGTGCCTGAATACGGGCAGCATAGGACCAGTCGTCGTGGAATTCCTTAGGGGAGGCCTTTGTCCAGCAGTAAACGTCATTTGTCTGAAACGAAAAGTAAACCTACTAGGGAATGTGGCAAGTACCAAAATTATCAATAGATAGATACCAGTGTTGGAGTTTTCCACACCCTTCCCAAAAGGAAAGAAGCCGGCGATGTAGACGTCAGTCCTTCGGTTCAAGATGGCGTCCAGATTCGGCTTCTGGGGAGTCCCCTGCGTGATGCTGACGAGCGCCAGGATCAGGAGCAGCATGATGGTGGCTGGAATTACGATGTTGGATTATTTTCTTTTTGGTATTTAGAGGCTTGTATGATTCACAAGGGGGAAAGTTTTTCGCGGTAAATCGCGGCAGCCATAGTTTTTCTGTCACGCGCGTTGTGGCAGCGCGTCGAGACCTGACATGCAGCTTTCACGATAAAATATATTATGGATATTTTACAATGAACACGACGCGTTATGAGCTGTTTTATCGCTCGATGAGCGTTTTAATTTTCGGTCTTTTCAAGTATCAGCGTCCCATGCCCCCTACTATTCGCAACTTTTCCGTGACGAACATGTGTTCGTGGCGCTCTGGTAGTTCTGGTATCTTCAGCATCGGTGATGGGTGGGTAGTTTCAGTACCGTTAGAAAACTAATGATGCCTACTAAACTTATTGGACGACTAAATACGGTGACTACAAGATTCTATCACCACCAGACCAATTTTTAAGCATAGTTAAGTAAACTAATTATGCTACATTTTGGTTAAAAAAACACCTTTCGTAAAGGAAGCGAAAAAGGGTCATCTATTTTTAATTGATCTATTTCCATCTATGTAGGTGGTTGTAGATGATCTACTTATCGTACCCCTTCATCCCTTCATCCTCCACATATTTTTAGCGCAAAAAGTCTAATATTACATTATTTTAACATTCTTTACATAGATATCCGTGATTATGTGTCTTTTTAACACGTCTTCACTTACCCAGGTTATCGAGTCCGCGAACTATGCCTTTTGCTTCACACTGCACGTCCTTCCAGTCCCACACACGCCAGTATCACATCCTAACGCCAGCCACCATATCCTACCACATCTCCTACCGTTAGAGTACGATCCTCAGCATGGCACGTCTGAAAATCCGGAACAGATCCGCATTTTCAGCTGAACACTGCTTCAACTATCTCAGGGCGACTTCAGAAGCACCTTTCACTAGTTTCATTCTGAAACTGACTCATAAACACTGCACATTGAGGTTCAATTTCGTAAACGCTACAATTTTCCTGAAGATTTCGTTTTATTATACAAGGGCCCTAACAACGCAAACGCCTGTATTCTGAATTACGTTCTGGCTGGATATAAATAGGGTTGAAATTTGAGGTCGTGAGAGCAAGTCAAATGTCCAGTGAAACGTAAGGGAAAGAGCAAACAAGCAAAATTAGGCTTTCACGGTGCAAATCGATAGAGGGTGGGTTACGAGAGCAGTGAGGCTCCAAAAACATCGATGTCTATGAATCAAACGAGACTTATCGAATTCTCGATTCAAATTATGTCTCCGATAATGTAAGTTTAGGTAGAGATCTTGTGTGGTGTGATTGATGATGATATTGCCGATTACCTGCATTTTCTTATCGTAAAAAGCTACGGCATACCTCTTGACTCTTTCAACAAAACATTGTGACCGTCACAATATTACACGTCACAATGTGACGTGGCGGTTAAACAGAAGCAGGTAAGGTAGGAAATAAATTGCGGGCCTTACTCATCCATCCTATTTATACGAAATCATTCATCATCCTCTCACGTGCTAAGTAAATGTCTGTATCAATTTATTAAATGAAACAACTAACGATACATCGAGCTGTTTCTTCCAATGAGACTAAACGATTGGTCGATATCTACAAGCACATCCCTCTTTTAGACAAACCACGCTTGCGCGGGGTGTGGTGAGGTATGCGCCCGGTCAACATTTTTACTGTTGATAAAACACGATTCCCGCGAATGCTGAGCATCACTGAGCATTGATAAAAAGATGAGATGATCACGAGCATGGAATGCCTACCTAATTTAGATAAACCCATTTAAGACCTTGTAGGCTTGTGAAGACTGGTAAAGCTAAATATGGAATATGGATGTAGGTATTTTCCCTATTACTGTATACCTCTGCATGTATACTTGTTTACATTACAAATAGAAGTAAGATGTACTTAGCAGACGTATTGAAATAAAATATTTTTTTTTAGATTACTGCTCGTCTGCTCGATGAATGAAAAACAGTGATTTTTCAGCAGTGTTATTTACAAAATAATTTGTACCGTAACCTTATAAAGTTAAGGTTGATTATGCATTAACATAACGAGAAATTTGACGTTTAAAGTATCACATTGCCATTGCTAATAAAGACATTTCGTTTTAAGCATTATTTTTACACGAGCTTTTAATTAAGACAGAAAAAAATATACAAAATATAAAAATAAGACAATGGAAATGATAATTTATTCCATTTGAAACAATTTCTAGGATCAAAATGTTTAAAAGTGAAACGAACTGGTAAATAAATCGTGAATTTCTTGTGGAGTTGCGTTCCATTATACGCTCAAGTAGTGAAACTTCAAAAGTTCCACATAGGCGGTGAGCCACTGACAACACCGTATGTCAGAATACGTGGCCCGAAGGTTTACGAGATTTGTGCCTCTTGTTTATATTTTTTATTGCAATAATTCGACAAAAATCGCTTTTGAAGCCGTAAGTACATAAAGATAATAGTGTGTGACATAATACCTGCAAATTTGGATCCACAAAAAGTGTTAAATCATTGCCAAAGTTATTTACAAAGTTACATGGCAGCTGTCATTTTCATCATCCAGGATTTCGTGAATTTATCTCAAATTCTCTGTGTATTTTGTGAAATTATGACAAAAAAAGCTTTTTGCTGTAATCTTCAAGTGTATTAAGTGCGTCATCGGTGAATAAAATATCTAAATTTGAGTGTTTTCATGGTAAAATAATTGGTTCGTAGCGACTTGTTTCAGTTAATTACAAACTAGTTTTTTCACTTCCATTCATAATAATTGTGATAGTTTTAGTCTTTATGAGGTGTGGAGATACAATAGCAACAGCTCTCACGTTCAGAAACAGAATATTGTTATACTTTATTGTATAGCATAGGGTTAAAAACAATACATACCTACTTGTTATCAGTCTTTGAATGACAGGATTTGTACTATTGATAACTCCTCGATACTTTTATGTACAAAACCAATATGAAGTTATTAATGACTTAAATTATACATTCTAATTTACATTTAAAATTCGAAAGTTCGATAAATACGTAAGGTCAAAGGTTGTGACCCTAAACAACGTAGACTAAGCCATAGTAAAAATGGAAAATCACTGAAGTTAAAATATACTTTCTACTCCTTGTAATACCGTTGTAAATTGTAAGATTTTAACATAAATGGCACAAGTTGCCTATAGGCAATTAAATCATCAATTTATGACATACTTTTATGATCTGGTAAAACAATGTTTAGCTATAGAAATGATTATTTAGTGAACTGTATGTAACTACAATGATATCAGAACTGATGGAAATTGGAGCATACAGAGGTTATTATGGCAAGTGCTTATTAAATAAGCAAAAAGAAAGGTCAAAATCTGCTGCCAAACTTCAAACTGATGAAACTGTTCTGTGCCTAGTTTCCAACAGGCAAAGAAATACTAGGAAAAATAGGAAATGTTCGATACATTATGACTTGTTCTCCAATTAGACCGTACTAATACTATTTGTAATTAATTTATCATTTTGCACAGCACTCTCTAATTAATAATACAAATATAAAATAAAAGTATTTCATTAATTATATTGTGTAATCTAAATATGACTTATTTTTTATGCATAACAAGGCAGGTATTTGACCGCAATCGTACCTGGTGTTAAGTGAGATGCAGTCTAGTCTTTTCTGAATATCTTTATCAAAATATTCTTGTTGTAATTTTCAGATAGTGTGGCTTCCAACAAGATGATGAATTCGCAATACCTTCCCCCCGGACAAAATAACAATGCACCGAACAACCCCATCGGTTACCCGCCGACGGCACAAGACTTCAACGGAGTTCAGAACGCGAACATGTTCAACCAGATGCCTCAGAATGGGCCACAGATGGGCGGCAAGCCATTCGACCAGAACGACATGGCGCAGAAAATGCAGACAATGAATATCAATGGACCGGGCTTCCCACCTTCGCAGATGCCATCGGGGCAACTCCCTCCTGGAGCAAATTTCCCTCCCACATCCAACTTCCCGATGGGCCAATTACCACCTGGTCAAAGGCCACCGGGCCAGTTCCCTCCAGGCCGACCCCCAGTTAGTGGAGCACCCCCACAGATGATGCCCCCCCAAAAACAAGGCCCTCCGTCCTCTCAACCGGGCCCTGTGCCTACATCGCATCCAGGTTTCATGCCACCACCAAGTCAGACTCCGAACCAGTTTTCGCAAGGGCCTCCGTCGATGCAGGGTCCCCCGATGAGTCAGGCCAGTCAGCAACCTTTGGGTTCCGGGCAGATGCCACCCCCCCCGCAACCAGGTCTTCCGCCGCAGTCCGGGCCGATGGCTCGGCAGCCTGGCCCTCCAGGGCCGATGAACCCGGGCTTTCAACAGCCGGGGCAAGGTCCACCACAAGGTCTTCCA
This sequence comes from Ostrinia nubilalis, assembly GCF_963855985.1. Lineage (NCBI taxonomy): Eukaryota > Metazoa > Arthropoda > Insecta > Lepidoptera > Crambidae > Ostrinia > Ostrinia nubilalis. The sequence continues at coordinate 1,152,117 of NC_087112.1, forward strand.
CCACAGATGGGTCCCCCGTCGAGTCAGCCGGGGCTCCCCCCGCAGCCTTCCGGCCCATTAACTTCTCAACCGGGGCCCATGCCTCCAAGTTCACGGTCCGGTCCCTCAAACTTGCCTCCTCAGCCAGAATCGAGTTCTGATTCAAGTCGCCCACCCTTTCCCCCACAACAGGGGCAGTCTGGACCTCACGGTCAGCCAGGGCAACCTGGGTTCCCTAGTCAGCCCGGTTTACCTCCACAACCGGGCATGCCTCCTCAGCAAAGTATGCAGCAGCCAGGGCTTCCGCCACAACCTGGGATGCCCCCACAACCACAGACTGGTTTTCCGTCCCAACCCGGTCAGCAGGCTCAGAAACCAGGGTTAAATCAGCCGGGCATGCCTCCTCATCCTGGTATGCCGCCCCACCCGGGTATGCCGCCTCATCCTGGCATGCCGTCACAGCCAGGCATGCCTTCTCAAGGTTTATCTCAACCAGGTCTACCACCACAACCTGGGATGCAACCCAAACCTATGATGCAGCAACCTGGCATGCCTCCACAGCCTGGTATGCCTCCTCAACCCGGAATGCCTCCTCAACCCGGAATGCCTCCTCAACCCGGGATGCACCAGCCCGGTCTTCCACCGCAACCGGGTATGCCGCCGCATCCGGGAATGCAACAACCAGGGATGCCTCCGCAACCAGGAATGCAGCAACCGGGAATGCCACCACAACCTGGAATGCCGCCACAACCAGGGATGCCTCCACAACCAGGAATGCCTCCTCAACCGGGAATGCAGCAGCAATACCAATCGATGCCTGGTCTCCCGCACATGCCACCGCCTCTTGGCCAGCAAAGACAGTATCCTGGGATGCCGCCAGTGAGCCAGCAGCCGGGCTTTCAGCAGGGCTACCAGCAACCTCAGTCGGGATACCCTCCGCAGCCGCCGTTCCCTGGACAACAGCCCAGTTACCCTGGTCAGCAGCAGCCTCAGAAGAGGCTTGACCCTGACAATATGCCTAGTCCGGTGAGTTATTATTCAAGTATTGTTAATTATGTCATTTCATCATCATTAATCTAATAAGGTCATTAAATTGATGTCGATAAAATGTGCACCTTATGTCTTAAGTCTAAGGGCTGTTTCAAATTAGACATTTTGAGACGGACGGTTGTCGTATCGCACACGGAAAGTTGTATAATTGCGTTGGAATAAAATTGACAAGTACCAACAGTAAGTGTGCGGACTTGCATACGCCCTACAATCGTCCGGATCAAAACGTCTAATTTGAAAGAGTCCTTTATCCTACGAAATAATGTTGCTTGCGACGCCGCCTTGTAATAGCTTAGGTTCAGTCTAATTCCATGATCTATTCCTATCAAATCAAAATCAAAATTATCTTTATTTGTATAGACTAATTCAATTAGTACTTACAAATCGTCAAATGCTCTTAATTAGCCTATACATGTCTCATTCTTTTTTTGCCCTACCAGCGCTTAGAGACAAACATTTGGCAAGTGCTGAGAAGAAGCGCCGCAACAAACTCAGTCACTATTTATAATTTCTGGTTCCATTACGACGCTTATGTTTTATTTCTTCATTTTATTGTAGATCCAAGTAATGGCCGACGACCAACAAAACCGCGGGGGTATCTTCGTAACGAACGAGAAGGGTTTGGTGCCGCCGCTCGTCACCACCGACTTCGTCGTCGACGACAAGGGAAATGCCAGTGAGTTTGTGTAATATCTATTCAAAAATCCATAGTGTAGTTGATATCACATTAGATTATACATTTTTATCACTATAGTCTGGTCTGTGAGCACGTAGAATGTTGTCCAATGACCCCAAGCTACCCATCCTTATCGCTCGCGCGTAATTATGTTGCTGTCGCGCTCGCACACTCACTGCAGGCGCCCGTCGCACAGTCGCGAAAGCAATATAATTACGCGCGAGCGATAAGGATGGGTAGCTTGGGGTCATTGGACAACATTCTACGTGCTCACAGACCGGGCTTTACCTACTGCATGACTTTTTTAGTTTCATATCGGCGTCTGTAGACTAAAGAAAAAAAATACCTCCTGGTAATAGTGCATGGATAATGATGAAAACTTATTGGCATTTTTATTATTGTACTTAATTAATTATATCAAGAAGTACCTCTTATAGATTTGAGAATTCATCAAAGATCCTAAATAAATATTAAATATTGTCATCATACAATGCAAATACAATGTCTAATAATTAATTTTAAACTGTAGTAAATAAGGTAACGCAAACAACATTTCTTTTCCAGGTCCTCGGTACATAAGAAGCTCAATGTACAGCGTGCCAGTGACGGCCGACTTGCTCAAACAGACCTCGATGCCTTTCTGCTTGGTTGTAAGTAAACCTTTCATTTAACTCGTCTAACCATAATTCGTCGGCCGTTTGGTGTAGTGGTTCGAAACGGACTACTATTCCGGAGGTTGCGGGTTCGATTCCCGCACTGTACAATCATTTGTGTGCTTGAACATATTTGTTTGTATTGGACTGGGTGTTTTCTATGTTACGGCCAACGAGAAGCGATACCAAATGTAAACAAACCCAATGTCATGGGTGAACCCGTCTGACTTTGACATATTTTGGCGGGAGAACGAGACATTACGACAAGTACACAAGATGGGAAGAGACAGAATATATTGTCAACTCGACAGTCGTATCGACCTTTTGTATCGCTGCTAGTTGGCCGTACTTTATGTATTTAAAAAAATGTATTTAAGTATGTTTATATCCGTTGTCTAGTACCCATAGTACAAGCTTTGCTTAGTTTGGGACTAGAAGCGCAGTGTGAAATGTCCAAGGATATTTATTTATTTATTTAATTACTGTTAAAACGACTTTTTCACAATTTACTATGAGTAGCTACAGCTAGGTGTAATTAAATCCTATGCTGCTACTGAATTTGGAATAAGCTAAAGTAAAAGAGTAATAATTGGGCTTTGCTAATCCTTTTGAGTCGGGAAATGGAAGGAATTGCTGAAATATTGATCTTGAATGTTCCAATGAGATCTATAGATCGGTCTCTGTTAGAATGACAGCCGAATGACGTCCACTGCTGGACAAAGGCTTCCTCCAAGGTTTTCCACAATGATCGGTCCTGCGCTGCCCGCATCCAGGCTCTTCCCGCGACCTTCACCAGATCGTCGGTCCACCTAGTAGGAGGCCTGCCCACGCTACGTCTTCCAGCCCGTGGTCGCCACTCGAGAACTTTTCTGCCCCAACGGCCATCGTCTCTACGAGCAATGTCTCCATTCGAATATAGATCTAAAGATTAGGGGACAACAGATCCATAATTGAATGTAATTTCTATTCACAGCTAGCTCCAATGGCTGAAACAGTGGGTTCTGAACTGGAGCCACCACTGTTGGACTTTGCAGCGCTGACCAACTCGCCGACCATGGGCCCTGTGCGTTGCTGTCGCTGCAAGGCTTACATGTGCCCGAACATGAAGTTTATTGACGCCGGCAGACACTTCAAGTGTGCCTTCTGTAAAGCTACTACTGAGGGTAAGTTTTGATCTTTGATTTACTCACAATAATGATGTCCTTTCTCTTGTAATTTTATTTTTGTTGAGCCCTCATCATCTTTTGTGTTATAAAGAATGCAGGTTTTGTTAGTATTATAATCTTGATTTACTTTCTTCTTAAAACCATGCTCAAATCTTAGGTCTAACATTTTTCTACTTTTCGGATCGTCGTTCGTTCGTTCGTTCGTTTCAGCCAAATGACGTTCACTGCTGGACAAAGGCCTCCTCCAAGGTTTTCCACAATGCACGGTCCTGCGCTGGCCGCATCCAGGCTCTTCCCGCGACCTTTACCAATTCGGATCTTCAACTTTTCGGATCGTCACCAAGACAAAATTGTTCAAAATAAAGTAGTAACTGTATAACCAATGATGACTGTTTAGAGTTAATATTCCGAACTGCAATAAAATTAAATCTTTTTTGATCGTTAAATTAAGAATTATGACCTGTCACAAGCTTTTGACACAGTTGCATCGACCCAACTTTAATTAACATCGCTATAACATTGTAACAGTGCCAATGGAGTACACGCAATACGTGAACAGCATGCAGCAGTATGGACGCATGCCGGCCGAGATGGCGCTGGGCGCTTACGAGATCGTCGCCACCAAGGAGTACTGCCGGGTACTGTACTGAGCCCATTACTAAAGCCCCGTCTCCGCGCACGTAGAATTTTGTCCAATGACCCCGAGCTACCCATCCTTATCGCTCGCGCGTAATTATATTGCTGTCGCGACTGTGCGACGGGCGCCCGCATTGTGTGCGTGCTCACAGACCGGGCTTTATAAAAGCATATTTTTGGAAATTAATCTTTTTTTACCTGCATAATTTAAGTGTGCGATGCCACGATAGTCGAATCGTGAAGGGGTCGGACTGGCCGACTCGTCATCTGAGGAACGCGGGTTCGAACCCCGCTGCCGCACGGCTATTGTGGTGATTCCATTCGTGACACAAGCATATTTGGCTTAGTACGACGGGTTAACGGGACTATTAGTAATTTGTGCAAAAACCAATTACTAATATTCTTAAAAAAAAAGTAAAGGGATTGTTTAGACATGTCAAACAAAATTTTTTTTCTATATTTACATTTAAGACCTACTTATTCATAAATTAAGGCCAGTTGTTACATGATGAAAGGTGTTTAAATTACCTATTTCTCATTTACTGCGATGTATAATATGTTTGTGTATTTTTACTGTTTCTTCGTGAGTGAATGTTAAATATTTAATATTAAGTAATCTTACAGAATAACACACTGCCGAACCCGCCGGCGATAATCTTCGTGATCGACGTGTCATACAACGCCGTCAAGAGCGGCCTGCTGCAGACTGTATGCGACAACATCTCAGAGTTCATCGAGGTGAGACGATAAGCCAGAAAAATAATTTTAAAGCATATTATTTTGAAAGCATATACGCGTTGATTTCCGTTTCAAAATGGTAAAGTTAAGTCTATACCTAAATTCTTTAGAAATTTCCTCAAATGTAAACAAACACTTCTGCACACAATTACACCATAATCACTTACGTGTTCATAATATCATACACATTATTTCACAAGCCCATGATACCAACTTTATTCTCACGATTATACAAGTTTGGAATTAATCTTTAAACAAATTATTTTAGCAAAATATGTGGACGATGAAAATTTGTGAGACTTGTCAAATTGACTTGAAGTTTAAAATTATGTGTTATCTCCATGTTGTCTCTGACACATCAGTGTTGTAACCTGTAAGTCATAGACAATAATCGGTAAATTTAATCGATTTTATTTCAATTATTCAATCATTTTTATTACTGATTGCATTTAAATAGATTTAAATAGTGTCTTAATCAACAATGTATTTTTTCTTCATTGAATGTACTACTAATTGTTTAATGCATTGCTTTATAAAGCATTATAAATTCTTTCTATAGGTACGTAAGTACTACAATAATTTCAATCCGCGATTAACGAGAGGTTTTGTCGCCTCACTAGGGCACAGATTAAAAATGTTTTAATGTCAGTTGGCCATATTTGTTTACATTTAGGGAAAATTCTAAAGAATCCGACTTTACATAATTCCACCAGCCCCCTTCCATCACCGGGGAAGACTCAGGTTAGCGTATCATCCCTACATTGTCGACATTCCACTAGCTCGCACTAAGCGTTTCAAATTTTATAACGCGAACAGCTAGGTACTGGAATTCGCTGCCTGCTGCTGTCTTTCCTGAACACTATAATCCGGGCCTTTTCAAGGCGAGAGTGAATAGGCACTTACAGGGCAGATATGTACCATCCTAGACTGCATCGCACTTAACACCAGGTGCGATTGCGGTCAAATACCTGCCTTGTCTTGCATTAAAAAACATTGACTGGACTTTTGTGGCTTTAATAAATTAGCACTGGAAGTAGTTTAGCTTTTGTAATCAATCTATCATCTAGCTAGGAGATCTACTGTTTTGATATCCTTGATTTAATTTAGAATTTTAATATGCCATTTATACGTTTTGTTTCAGGCTATGCCCAAAGACCCTCAGACAGGACAAACGTGGACAAGAGTGGGATTCATCACTTACAGCTCAACCGTGCATTTCTATAACATTAAGGTATTTATTTGCTACATCTTTCCTCTATAACATGTAAGCGATCATCTTATTTTTTTTTTTTTTTTAATTGGTATAACGTTAAGAAGAGGGTTTAGTTCTGATATAAAATTCAGCTTTCAGCTTTTGCTTCAATGTTTGATAGGCCTAGTTGCAAATAATAGATATCCGGCTCGAAGGACCATGTTCAGTTTTAGATATGATCATGTGAGACTGTATTAGGGCTAGTAATATACGTCTAATAGATGATGTAAGCTCTTACGGAAATATCTCCACCTCTCATTGCCAGCGTTACGTTCCCTGTGTAGCTAGGATCTACAGCTTCATCATCATCATCATCATCATTATTTCGGCCACAGGACGTCCACTGCTGAACATAGGCCTCCTCCAATGATTTCCATATCGCCTGGTTGGTGGCGGCCTGCATCCAGCGCCTTCCTACCTTTATGAGGTCGTCGGTACACGGTCTACAGCTTGATCGCCAAGAAAAACCCAACCAATGAAGATCAATTTTGTCCCAATGCTAAACTCGTGACCTTTGCAAGTTTTCAATCTACAGTGTTCAAACTTTGTAGTACCAGCCCATATGTTGTCCCAAAGGGGTAGCAGGGAAAGCTATATTCGGGACGTGTATAAGTGCCCTGGAAAAGGCCTATGTATTGAATAAAGATTTGCTAAACTTTTGCGCACATTCGCAGGGTTCCTTAGCGCAACCACAGATGTTCTCCGTGGGCGACGTCCAAGACATGTTCGTGCCTCTACTGGAAGGACTGCTGGTGCGCGCTGAAGACAGCGGGCCCGTGCTGCAACAGCTGCTGCAGCAGCTGCCCGCGCTGTTCAAGGACAATAAGGAGACGGAGACAATACTGCTGCCAGCTGTACAGGTAGGACTTACTCTACTAAAGCCCGGTCCGTGAGCACGTAGAGTTTTGTCCAATGATCCCAAACTACCCATCCTTATCGCTCGCGCGTAATTATGTTGCTGTCGCGCTCGCGCGCTCACTGCGGCCGCCCGTCGCACAGTCGCGACAGCAATATAATTACGGGCGAGCGATAAGGATGGGTAGCTTGGGGTCATTGGATAAAATTCTACGTGCTCGCAGACCAGACTATAGTCAGCAGGTGTAGGTACTGCCACTAGAGCGGTTGTTCCGTGACGACCAGGAAACCGAGACCATCCACGTTAGTGTGTGAAGACTTGACTCCAGTAAGTAAGCAGGATCCAGTCCAGTCAGCTACAGGAAAGGGAAGTGTGTGTGCTGCCTTTGGCGTGCCGGTTTTTGTAACAACTGCTGCGGTTGTTCGAGAGAGACCGGGACCATCCTGCCCGCAGTGCGAGAAGGCTTGACTCCAGTAAGCTACAGGAAGAAGAAATCTGTGTGCTGCCTCAGCTGTTCGTTACATTAAAGAGACAGATACCATTCTACTGCCTGCCGTGCAGGTAGGACTTGACTCCACTATCAGCAGGTGTACTACCACTGTCAGCATTCAGATTCTTCTAGACTGCATTCAGCTGTAAGCAAAGGATATGTGGGTGCGCTGAGGACAGCGGGCCCGTGCTGCAACAACTGCTGCAGCAGCTGCCCGCGCTGTTCAAGGACAATAAGGAGACAGAGACCATCCTGCTGCCCGCCGTGCAGGTTAGTGCGTGAAGGCAGGTTTTAGATCTTAAGCAGCTGTAGACGAGTGAAAATGCTGTCGCTAGAGTGTCGGTTTTTGTAACAACTTTTGCAGCTGTTTCACGATGACAGTGAGAGTCGAGACCGTCCTGCTTCCCGCCGTGCAGGTTAGTAGATCACCTGTGTGTGAAAGCAAGGAATTGACTACTCTCGGCTGTAGATGTATTGGCAAGAGACTTGGTTCTGCCTTGTTTTTCCGCTGGAGCAGCTGTTGCTGTAACAGCTGCCCGCGGTTTTTCGCGACAACCGAGACAATTCTGCTCCATAGCAGCCACTAGGCAGCAGGTGTGCTTCCGCTGAAACAGCTGTTATTTCAACAGCCGCTGCAGATGATCTGTAACTTGTGCAGGTCAAGGGTCAAGTACCTACTTGACCCTATTTAGCTGTAGGCGAAGGACATGTCTGTGCCACTGCTGTAGTGGCTGCTGTTACAATAGCCGAAGCAGACCGAGACCATATTACCCACTGCCATTTACTCATCACTGCTGGAGCGTGACCCAATTTCCCAACTGTCTGATTTGTGGTGTGCAATACAATAAACTTCCTGTCTAGATTGTGGTGGATAATAATGAATATATCTTTCCTTCCAGGCAGGACTAGAAGCCCTGAAGGCAGCGGACACAGCAGGCCAGCTGCTTGTGTTCCACACGTCGCTGCCGTCGCTGGGCACGGCGCCCGGCCGCCTGGCCAGCCGCGAGGACCGCAAGCTGCTCGGCACCGACAAGGAGAAGACCATCCTGGGTGAGCACACAACAGCAGGGCTCTCTCTAGCGGACACAGGCCAGCTGCTGGCTCCACACGTCGCTGCCGTCGCTGGGCACGGCGCCCGGCCGCCTGGCCAGCCGCGAGGACCGCAAGCTGCTCGGCACCGACAAGGAGAAGACCATCCTGGGTGAGCACACAACAGCAGGGCTCTCTCTAGCGGACACAGGCCAGCTGCTGGCTCCACACGTCGCTGCCGTCGCTGGGCACGGCGCCCGGCCGCCTGGCCAGCCGCGAGGACCGCAAGCTGCTCGGCACCGACAAGGAGAAGACCATCCTGGGTGAGCACACAACAGCAGGGCTCTCTCTAGCGGACACAGGCCAGCTGCTGGCTCCACACGTCGCTGCCGTCGCTGGGCACGGCGCCCGGCCGCCTGGCCAGCCGCGAGGACCGCAAGCTGCTCGGCACCGACAAGGAGAAGACCATCCTGGGTGAGCGACCAGGGTATTGTGAGCCTTGTGGCGTGCAGCATAAGGCAGCTGTTCACCTGACAAGGAAAAGACTATAATGGGTGAGCGACCGGTGGTATTGTGAGCCTTGTGGCGTGCAGCATAAGGCAGGTGTTCGCCTGACAAGGAGAAGACCATACTGGGTGAGCGACCGCTGACATTGTGAGCCTTGTGGCGTGCAGCATAAGGCAGCTGTTCGCCTGACAAGGAGAAGACTATACTGGGTGAGCGACACAACAGCAGGGCTCTCTAGCGGACACAGCAGGCCAGCTGCTGGTGTTCCACAGTAGGGCTAGGTCTGAAGACGGCGAACACAGCAGCTATTCCATACATGTTATAAATTATGTAAACAGTTTGTCGCTAGCCCACCGTTTAATATTTCAAGTGTGTTATTTCTGCTGATTGCAATACATTTACTGCACTCAAAAGTAGAAAATATTATACCACAACTGATATTTTGGTGAGTCGGTGCCGGAAAACTTTATACGTTTCCTAATTTTGGCTCTCTGGTTAGACTGGCTCTTTTTTGGAGTCTCTTTTACTTTTTGTCAATTAACCTTTCGTATGTCTTAGCTAGTAGTACTGATCAGGACCAGACACAATTACTTTCGTATTGTGCCTGAAAAATCTTCATCTGTCAGTTAAGTAAGGGTGATTGTTAATTAAATATCCTTGCTGCAGCTCCTCAGACAACTCTATACAACGAGCTGGGCCAGCTGTGCTCGGCGGCAGGTGTGTGCGTGGAGTTATTCGTGGCCAACAACGCGTACGTGGACGCCGCCACCATCGGCCAGCTGCCGCGCCTCACTGGCGGACAGCTGCACAAGTATACCTACTTCACGGTAAGCTCAATGAACTGAGGGCTTAGAGTAGGCGCACACCGTTGATTTTTCGTCGGCCGATAGTTTAGTCGGGCAGTTGATCAATATGGGCATGTATGGGAGTGCGCACACTACGCCGATTCGATTTGGCCGATTCTTCATACAAATTTAAATCGGGCACAACTATCGGCCAACTAAAAATCAACGGTGTGCGCCTACACTTAGTGTGAGTTTACATCAAACGTCTTCACTAGTGATTGCGTAAAAAAGTGAAATTAAAATGTATGACGGATTGTACAGCGCCCCTAGCGCCAACTTTCAAGAACTAAAATTTTCATACATATTTTAACGCAGTCAATGTCGAACGCGTTTGATGTAAACTCACACTACGCCCACTGGTTTCTGGTATTTGATGACAGTTAAGATGGTGCAGCGACCAAGAGTGTGTCTTGGCCTTTGAAAATAAGAATCTCCACTTCAGTCTGTACTGCACCACCTCGCGCCACTTATCAACGTGTAGCTTGCACACGTCCTTAGCCACTTCGTCCCCCCAACAATCTCAGTCTTCACTCGATTGTCCAAAGTATACTTTGATGATGATTATGAATAACTAGAGTTTACTTAACAGTTTGGTTTTTCCACTCTTTCAGTCACTATTTCTTTTAAAACTTTACACAAGAATTTCGACAAGCCATAAATTGGTTAATAGCTGTTATTAACCAATAATTCTCATGTATAACTTCTCTAAAACATTGAATTAAACATTAGGCTCGGAAAATCCAATTTTACTGCAAATTTTAATTTTTAGCTGTTTCTAAAACCTAAACCTAAAGGACCTCATAGTTTCCTTAAAGGTCTTTGATAGGAATTACATTTGAATAGTGATGACAAACAGCAGTTGTTCCATTGTCAAAAAAATTGTATTTATGATTGTTTTTTCATTGTTAAAACAATGTGTTTTTCTACATCCAGGCGGACATCGACGGCCCGCGCCTTGTAGCGGACGTAAAACGCGTAGTATCGCGGCCCACTGCACACGATGCTGTTATGCGCGTGCGTACGTCAACCGGCGTGCGCGCCACAGACTTCTACGGGCACTTCTTCATGTCTAACACCACGGATGTGGAGCTTGCTGCTATTGGTGAGTATTAATCGATTTATTATTGTTTTGAATTGTAGCTCTATTGAGCAGCTGCCGATTAATGTTATTCTGATTTTTAAAAGTTATGCTGTGAAATTCGATCAAAATCCGTTCAGTAGTTTTTGCGTAAAAGAGATTGTCCGTCAATCATCACTATCTCACATTGATAGGAATGACTTGCTACTTTGGTAAGTCCTACAGTTATGGAGCTGTCGAAGGGATATTATCAAGTAAAATTATTATAATTTTAATTTCATGGAGACTAGGGAACTGAAGTGATTGAAATCAATGAATGATTTTGCGTTTGTATGGGTATCTGGGTGTGCTGAATGCCAATTTTTTAATTTTTTTTGCACTAATGCTGATTTTGAGCGAGGAAATGCCATTTAACCTACATCGATGATGTGTTTATTGTGCTAGTTTCTTTTCAAAGAATGTTAACACGTCACGTTGATTTTCGAAATTAAAGATAATTCTGATTTTATGGAGGAGTCCATTGAGGAGAAGTATAAAATCAGAATTATTTGAAAACACAATACAAGACGTGAGCGACTAACATTTGTCCTTGTTTCCTAGACGGTAATCCGACTTTTGACCTTATCTCCAGATGCGGACAAAGCGATCGGCATCGAGATCAAGCACGACGACAAGTTAACAGCAGAAGACGGCGTCTACATCCAGGCAGCCTTACTCTACACGCACCGCTCCGGCCAGCGGCGCCTGCGCATTCTCAACCTGGCGCTGAACGTGGCGCACCAGCTGGCCGACGTCTACCGAAGCATGGAGCTCGACACCTGCGTCAACTTCCTCACGAAGCAAGGTGAGCCTTGTGTCTGCAGCATAAGGCAGGTGTTCGCCTGGCATCCTCCACGTGGCCACCAGCTGGCCGACGTCTACCGAAGCATGGAGCTCGACACCTGCGTCAACTTCCTCACGAAGCAAGGTGAGCCTTGTGTCTGCAGCATAAGGCAGGTGTTCGCCTGGCATCCTCCACGTGGCCACCAGCTGGCCGACGTCTACCGCAGCATGGAGCTCGACACCTGCGTCAACTTCCTCACGAAGCAAGGTGAGCCTTGTGTCTGCAGCATAAGGCAGGTGTTCGCCTGGCATCCTCCACGTGGCCACCAGCTGGCCGACGTCTACCGCAGCATGGAGCTCGACACCTGCGTCAACTTCCTCACGAAGCAAGGTGAGCCTTGTGTCTGCAGCATAAGGCAGGTGTTCGCCTGGCATCCTCCACGTGGCCACCAGCTGGCCGACGTCTACCGCAGCATGGAGCTCGACACCTGCGTCAACTTCCTCACGAAGCAAGGTGAGCCTTGTGTCTGCAGCATAAGGCAGGTGTTCGCCTGGCATCTGAGGCATCTAGAGCTGATGGCTGCTGGGGCAGATAAGTTCTCGAGTGGCGACCACAAGCCGAAAGATAGTGTGGGCAGCCTTCCCTCTAGGTGCACCGATGATCTGGTGAAGATCGCGGGACCTGTCGTTGTGGATCTTTGAGGGAGATCTTAGTCCAGCACGGGACTATTCCCACCTCTCTTTCCCACCGCTGCAACTCCTGTATAGCCAGGATCTGCAGCTTGAGCGCCAATAAAAACTCAACCAGTGAACCCGCAACGAATTTAATCAGAAGAACATAGGAGTTCGAAGTTAAGGTGCGACTTCACTCCGTTGCAAAGCGCATGACAGGTTTCAAAGATTTCCAAAAATTTGCTTGCCACACTCGGGAATCGAAACAACTAAAATCTGTTAAAAATTACACCCTGTATTTTTATTACATCGATCGTTAGGGTTAAGTATAAGGATGAAATCTCTCTAACAAACTTGATTAATCAAATGAAAGGAAAACCATGAAATCTTAAATTATTTTAATTATGTACAGAAAATCGTATGGTATGGTAGTGAATTTCGGAAAATTTTCGAAATTCTTTGAATGCAGTTCTCTTCCTTTTCTAAAATAAAGGAATGTTTTCTTTCAGTAAAATTGTCTATTTACAGTACTAAGAGTACTTTCCCTCCAGGTGGCATTACAAAATTCCACCCTGTATACTCGTAGGTATAACTCAATAAAGTAACTCCCTTATCCTTCCAGCTGTATGGGCCCTCCGAGACGCCGGCTCTCATGCAGTCCGCGAAGCCCTATCAGCCTGCTAAGCCCGCTTTCTAGCGACGCTGTCTTTCTTGAATCATTTCCACACGTATATAGGAATATCTCAATAAAGTAACTCCCTTATCCTTCCAGCCGTATGGGCGCTTCGAGACGCCGGCCCGCGCGCGGTCCGCGAAGCCCTATCAGCTCGCTGCGCCCGCTCACTAGCGGCCTACAGACGGCACTGCGCATCGCCGTCGTCGGCGGGCCAGCTCGTGCTGCCCGAGTCGATGAAGCTGCTGCCGTTGTACACCAGCTGTTTGTTGCGGTCTGACGCGCTCGCGGGAGGTATGTGATCTTGTGTGATTGTAATAAAAGTCATTTTGTTTTTGAATATACATGGTCCTTTGAGCCGGATCTTTTCTTAAGATTTTAAGGTGATATATTTATAATTTTGCATCTGTGCTTATTTATTTAGGAAAACCAGGGTTTTACAGTGTATAATAATGACAAGTTAGGCAATAAGTAAACCTTTTATACGTTCCTACAGTTAAAATGGTATAGAATATCTTATTTAAAAAAATCATACAAAAACTAAACAAACAGTTCATAATTTTAATTTTGTTTATATCCGTTGTTTGGTATCTAGTACAGAAGAAGCTAAATACCAACCTTTTACTATCTAATTTTACAACAAAAAAGAAGACTTCGACTCGACATGGTCCTTCGAGCCGGATATTGACCAACAATTATTTTCCATTTTCCAAGGTCCGGACATAACGTGCGACGACCGCTCGTGCGCCATGTACCGCGCGCTGACGGCGGGCGTGGAGCAGTCGGTGGTGTTCACGTACCCGCGCCTGCTGCCGCTGCACGTGCTGCCGCGCGAGCGCCCGCAGCCGCTGCGGGCCTCCGTCGACAAGATGCACGACCACGGCGTCTACCTGCTCGGTGAGATATTATACTTGTCGGCGCCGGACACAGATGCTGCAAATTATTATTGATGATCAATAGTACCAAACTTAATATTATGTTATCTGCTTAGATTAATAAAACCTAGATAGATAGTCAGTGCACGAAAGGTGAGGCAGATTTTAGTAAGCCAGAATGGCTTACTCGTAAACGTCACATGAACTGTCAAAGTGAAAAATTGGTAAACACGTCCGACGACTTTTAATTAATTAAGACGGTTTGTGCTGTGAAAGGGTGTCTAAATACATCAGAAAAACTAAAGAAAGTGACCAGTGTTACATTTCATAAGTAAGTACTACGATTCGACGCGTATTTTGCTTGAATTTGGCTTTCAAAAATTAAATACGGGAATGATACCAGTAACAAGAAAATTTATTTCCCAATTGTTCGCCGTACAAATACACTTCCTTTTTTATGAAATCGAGACTTTTCAGTCGATTTATCTTATTGTAATTAGGTAGGTACTTTGAATTCAATAAATAAGTAAGTACATAATGCGTTTTGTTTTTGTTAGTTATAAAATCATTAAAAACGTATTAAAAATTTCCCTACTTTCGGGAAAATCGCCTTCACTGTCTACACTCCCCAACAAAATTGACACTAATGACATAAGATTTTTGCCTCACTCTTGACGAAGCGTTTGTATGAAGACTATCCATCTAGGTTTTATTAATCTAAAGTTATCTGTATAAATCTGTAGAGCAGAAGGTTTGTGATTCCTAAACGTAACACCCGACTGATGCGCAGAAAAAGATAACTGTCAATCAGTTGTGTCATGTCAAGCAGTCAAGTGTGAGCAGGCGGCTGCGAGGTTATCTTTGAAAGCGTGTTGAGTTTGGTGGAACGTTAAATTGTAGGGAAAGTGATTGTCAACCATCCAACATATTATCTCCTTGCCCGCTAACCCACGCCAATGGAGATTCCACCCCTAGAGTTCCTTCTGATAGAGACCCAGTGCCTTTATACTTATTATTCCACAACGAGGAACAGGGCCGGATCGTGAATTTGTGGGGCCCTGGGCTGAAACTTCTTATGACGTTGTCACGTAAAAATATCGTCCGTAAACCGACTTTACAGACAATTTTTTTTTTAATTATGTTGCTTCGATAGTGAGTGTAGTGGAAGTTATTAAATGAAAAGAGTGGACTGTATAAAATTAATTGTCTATCTACTATATAAAAATAAGTCGGGTTTTCCTCCCTGACGCTATAACTCCAGAACGCACGAACCGATTTCCACGGTTTTGCATTCGTTGGAAAGGTCTCGGGCTCCGTGAGGTTTATAGCAAAAAAAATTCAGGAAAAATTTCAACAGAAAAGCGGGAAGGGGGTGAAACGGGATCCACGCGTACGAAGTCGCGGGCGGCCGCTAGTTCGGTATAAATTTACAATGATATTGTGACCGTTTAGTGCAAAGTCGTTGAAGAGAGTGCGTCAGGATCGTCTTCTTCTATGTTCGCTCGCGAACCGAACATTGCTCGTTCGTTCGCCGAACGCTCGCCGCTCCCTCCGGTCACGCCGCCCGCGGGCAATGTCCGTGAGTAGACAAATTATGGCCTACTTTTTAGCGGTGTCTGGGGGCCCCTTGTAACCCCGAGGCCCTGGGCTGCAGCCCAATCAGCCCATAGGTAGATCCGGCCCTAACGAGGAAGCTCTTGGCCTGTATCTCACCTGATGGTAAGTGACGATCAGGCCGAAGGTGGAAGCGAGCTTCACCCGGAATCCTCAACCACGGAGGAACTGGCTATCTTACCTCTAACTGCTGGAACACAAAATGCTGTTAACATTGTTGTTATGGCGACAGACTTAGGTAAGATGGTGGCAGCTAGCCAGGCGGACTTAGAACAAGCCCTACCACCAACCAAACCGAACAGAAAAATCTGCCCCCACTGGGAATCGAATCCGGGACCTCTGCGTCTGAAGCAGGTGGTTTTACCACTAGACCACAGAGGCGGGTAAATATACTGACTATCTTCTTCCTGTCGTGTTGACAACAAACCTACACATCATCATCATCTCAGCCATAGGACGTCCACTGCTGAACATAGGCCTCCCCGAATGCTTTCCATGCTGCGTCCAGCTCCTTCCTGCTACCTTTATGATGTCGTCGGTCCACCGTGTGGATGGACGTCTCACGCTGCGTTTTCCGGTACGCGGCCTCCACTCCAGAACCTTGCTGCCCCATCGGTCGTCGGTTCTGCTTACTATGTGCCCTGCCCATTGCCACTTCAGCTTGCTAATCCGTCGGGCTATGACAGCCATGTCGTATTGGCCTCCTGGACATAGGGCAGAAGGTTCTGGAGTAGAGGGCGGAGGCTGTGTACCAAAAATGTCTCTTTTTACTGTGAATCGTCCACCCACAATGTAGACCGACAACCTTATAAAGGTAGCAGGAAGGCACTGTATTCAGGTTGCTGCCAACTAATCATTAAGGAAATCATTGGGGGAAGCCTATATTCAGAAGTGAACGTCCTATAGCTGATATGATGACGATAATGAGGGGTTTTAATAACGTTTACAGTAATTTGAAAAGTTTTTAGATAAGTGGTGTCTTAATCACAGTGTAAGCAGGCTTTCTAGTCGGTGACCCGACGATCCGATTGTTGTGGAGATTGTTTTGAGAAACCTTAGTCTTAGGTTTAAGTGAAAAAAGAAAAAAAGAAGGGGCGTGCATTCAACTTGACTCACCTTAAAAATATACTACACGTCAACATCCATTCAAACTCCAATTTCACTATTCCAGAGAACGGCGTGCACATGCTCCTCTGGGTAGGCTCGGCCGCCTCGCCGGAGTTCGTCCGCGACGTGTTCGGCGCCGCCTCGCCGCAACACATCGACACACAAGTGGCCGAACTGCCGGAACTTGACAACCCTACGAGCCAGGCGGCGCGCGCGCTGGTTGAAGAAGCTAGAGTGAAGCGACGCAATGCTATGAGGGTAAGCAGCATATACTGTCTATCGCCCGTATTCACAAACATTGCTATGAGGTCTCACAGTGCGCGTGGACGCACAGGGTGACACACGAACCAATCACAGAGCTCTATTCAACGCTGTGCGTTCGATTTGCTGCTTCACTTAAGCAAGTATCGTTTGTGAATACGGGCATATATCTCGTCGTCATCAGGTCATTTGGTCATCATTCCAGGAGCACGCACGACCTATCTGATTTACCAGAGGCAAATGGAATCTGTACAGTTATGACGTAGTCATAGTCAGGGGGGGGATACTCCTAAATACGCCATCCTCACTGTCGAATATTTCCACCTCTCTCACACAAATTGAGATTCCATCACGAGCGACAGTGATAGGTAAACCGAAACTATGTAAAACGACTGTGACGTGTTCGCCTGAGCTAGACAACCCTACGAGCCAGGCGGCGCGGGCGCTGGTTGAAGAAGCTAGAGTGAAGCGGCGCAATGCTATGAGGGTAAGCAGCATATAACTGTCTATCGCCCGTATCCACAAACATTACTATGAGGTTGTACGGGCGGGAGGCAGTGGTTGTAAGGCACCGCTCCCGTGCCCGGGATATGCGGTCAGGAAGGGAACTAACTCCCTAGTGAGCCTAGAGTCCCTATTCCCTAAGACACTAAGTCCCTAGAGCCCTAGCCCTGCCTAACAATAAATACTTAGACATAATAAGGTGTGATAGGAAGGAAGCTGTGCCCAGGTCGCCCAGGGTAGCAGCGTTAGGACGGCAGGTAGGCGGCGGGGACCCGCTGCCAGCCCGGCAGACTCACCGGACTGATCATAGCGACGGCTAAGGGTGTCTTGGCCGCAGCGGGGGGAAATGAGACACAACGACGGACGGTTGATATCTGTTTTATTTGTATTATGATAAGCTATTTATATATGGTTTATTGTATGTACACATTTAAAGGTATTTGTTAGTGTGCCGTCGGTGTAGAGTGCCGACGGTGCACGCTGAAGGTTCATGGGTCGCCCGGCGGTCGATGCTGACGGTGCAGCAGGATGTACGATCGTGCTCGTACAGAGGTCTCACAGTGCGCGTGGACGCACAGGGTGACACACGAACCAATCACAGAGCTCTATCCAACGCTGTGCGTTCGATTTGCTGCTTCACTTAAGCAAGCATCGTTTGTGAATACGGGCATATATCTCGTCGTCATCAGGTCATTTGGTCACCATTCCAGGAGCACGCACGACCTTTCTGATTTACCAGAAGCAAATGGAATCTGTACAGTTATGACGTAGTCATAGTCAGGGAGGCTACTCCCAAATACGTCATCCGCACTGTCGAATATTTCCACCTCTCTCACACAAATTGAGATTCCATCACGAGCGACAGTGATAGGTAAACCGAAACTACGTAAAACGTTCGCCACGTGTTCGGCGCCGCCTCGCCGCAACACATCGATACACAAGTGGCCGAACTGCCCGAGCTTGACAACCCTACGAGCCAGGCGGCGCGGGCGCTTGTTGAGGAAGCTAGAGTGAAGCGACGCAATGCTATGAGGGTAAGCAGCATATAACTGTCTATCGCCCGTATTCACAAACATTACTATGAGGTCTCACAGTGCGCGTGGACGCACAGGGTGACACACGAACCAATCACAGAGCTCTATTCAACGCTGTGCGTTCGATTTGCTGCTTCACTTAAGCAAGCATCGTTTGTGAATAGGGCATATATCTCGTCGTCATCAGGTCATTTGGTCACCATTCCAGGAGCACGCACGACCTTTCTGATTTACCAGAGGCAAATGGTAATATCTGTATAGTTTTGACGTAGTCACAGTCAGGAGGGCTACTCCTAAATACGCCATCTTCACTGTCGAATATTTCCACCTCTCGCACACAAATTGAGATTCCGTGATAGGGCAGTGTAGTTGCCCCTCCTGAAATTGGTACGCCTCTACGTAAGATTCACAATTAATTGGTGCAGAATTCCTATCAAAGCAATTCATAATATTGGTCCTTCGAGCCGGATATAAACCAGCAATTTTCAATTGCCTATTAAGTCACTCAAATTACTAGGACATAAGCAATTGAAGGATCCAAAGTGCAATTAATGTGATGCAAGGTAAGTGTTAAGTATCATAGACTAAAGACTAAACTAAGTACTTAGCAAGTGTTCGAACTTCTAATCCTTTACAACAAAAGAAAAGGTTAGCAGCAAAGCTTAGCACTTTTTATTTTTAGTTTTTTTCCTAGAAAATAGTTGCAAATCTATCTGCTAGCATGACACGCATGCATTTTTCTCTGCATGTACTTATTTTGACTATTTCCTTCTGAATTTTTATACTGAAAAGATATTGAGTGAAAATAGAAATATTATAAACGTCAATTGAAATGTCATTAGATTAAAAAAGTATCAGATTAGCATTCACTCAATATCAATGCATGACTGAAAGCGCTTCGTAAACGAGCAACATTTTTTACCTCAATTACTTCACTATACTATTACAAATGGCAACATTATTAATAACGATATTTAGAATGTAGGCCATGTTGTTCTAAAACAATTTCTTGTAAAGCACCATATTGGATAATAATCGAATCTCGCTTCAGTTTGTCTCAATCTTACTTTGCTTTAGATACCAAAACTGAATGCAAAGTTTTGGACAAAACCTATAGATGGCGCTAATAAAATGTCAATAAAACAGCGTCTGTAGACACAATAAGGACAATATCCGAATTTATTTATTTCTTGCAAGTCTCCCAACACTTGCAATTCCGTTGCTCGTTTACAAGCCCCTAACGCCCTGGCTTGGTAGTTGGACATAGTGCACCAGTACGACAAACGGGAGGCAATGTTCCGGCGACTGCTGGTCGAGGACCGAGGGCTGGACGGCGCCGATTCCTACACCGAACATCTGCTCAACACGCACAAGACTGTCCAGAAGATGCTGTATGTTGACGCGCTTTTGCCCTAAAAGTTTCCGGGTTTTTACATTTATCTCATAAAGTTAATGTTCCTTCGGAATAGAGCAACAACCATGAGCTGTCAAACGAAACTGCTTTTACTGTCACTGGATGTCATTTGTGTGTCAGTTTTCAGGAATATTTCAGTGTTTTGCAATAAATAAATCACTGTCCTTTGTTGCTCTATTCCGTATATTAATTTTATGACTTATCACCATTGGCTTGCCCCATCTTTGTCATCGTTTCTTCCACGAATCCCCTTTTCCATCCTTTTTCTACATATCTCCATTTCATACGAACTGAATTTTTCTTTTGAAAAATTCACAATTAATGAGGCAAGTCAATAAGGATAAGTGTGATAACCCATTTTACGCTTTTTTATGGTCTTTGGGTCACATTTGAAGTTATTTGGCAGACAGGTTTTCTTTCCTCTTGGTGGTATAGGTTTTTAGATGTCGTGTGGCTTCCTTCATCCAAGGTAAATAAATCTATGGTAGCCTGGTAATTCCAAGATGGCGCTGATGAGATTGTTTGTTGTGTGTGTGAATATCGCCTATTTCAACTGTAATAGGTAAGGGAACATTTTAAATCGCAGTGCTCGCTTCGTTTTACTTAATATCTAAAGAGCGTGACGTGTGATGGATTGAGTGTTTTAATAACGTGTTTTTGGTTGTATTTCGATTGTGTGATTTAAAGCTTATTATTTTAATTTTGTTGTTATCTATTTCTCTTTATGTTGGTATGCTAATTGATTCGTTTTACAAGTGATTTGTGTGTTCTAAACTGGTATTAAGCCAGGGGGTTGGGTAAACTTTCATTTATTAATTTACACAAGATTTTTATAGCACCTTAAATTAAATAGAATTGAATTTGACATATTAACTTGGCCTTAAAAAAACAAGCCTAGCAAGGTCAATGTTTTCTTTAGTTCTGGACCAGATATTAACCGCATTCCGTAGTGTGTATGTATGGTGGTAACTATATTGCCACTACTGCGTGCTATGTAATCGATAAATAAGTGATTTGACACGTCATCTGTGCATATCCACAGCAAATCATCGTTTGCCACCTGTCAAATAAAAAAAACAAACACTAAAAATATTAATTATTTAAATTTTAATAACAAACATCATTGTTCCAGCTAACCCTAATGCGACAACACGACAAACTAGAAGCGGTCCTACGACACTTCCTTGTGGAGGACCGCGGCGTGGACGGCAGCGCGTCCTACGTGGACTACCTCTGCCACGTGCACAAGGAGATCCGGGCGATGCTATAGCCCGAGTATTAACACCAGCACCGCTGGCGCCTGGAACACTTCCTCGACTGGTGAGCGACATTGTCAAACGCATAGGCCGAGTCTGTTAAATTTCTTTTACCAAATTTTGAACGCGACATTGTCTAAAGCTGTGGCCGAGTCTGTTAATCTTTTATCAAAATTTTAATGAGTCGTCAAAAGCTTTGGCCATGATTGTTAAACAAGTTAAAAATCGATTTACATAGGATGCAATGATTCATTTATCTTCAAAACAAGCGTTGATTGAAATTGTCTTAAAACTAATATTTCATAATCTAAACAAAATGGCTCTTTGTTGAAATATTAAGAGTTATAAGAACTAAAGTACGTCCTTGCGATACTCGTGATATCGATTAAGCGAGAATTACGCAGTACGCATGTATGATACACTAGCATTGGTTGTAAGATTCAAAGGCTGTACCTATATTAGTAAATTGTAGGATAAATCGTGGTTATTACTTCAAAAAATATTGTATTACAGCCTTATTGTATTTCTTGTATTGTATAAGAAAATTAATGAATTCATGTTCAATTATTAAAATAAAATGAAATTTCGCTCACCGATCGAATGAAAAGTTTCCAGCAAATACAGATATCGATTGATGCAGTGATCGATTTTTACATTCACTTACTGTTTAATGTAATATAATTATTATTAGCATACATAAATGATAGTGTAATAATTAAATCCATTCCGAACGCATGTGTCAAAGTATACAAAATAGTATTTTACATAAGTTCGAAAAATCATTCACTGCATCAATGTTAAAGTAAGTGTGCGAGTGATGAATGTGTGACAACTGATGAAATGACAATTATCCGATAGTGTCACTGCCTCTATTTCTTTTCTTCGAATTTTCATGGTAATGTTGCTAAAACATCTAGTACACTGGGCATGTAGCTTTTTATTAATCAAATTATAATTTAGTCGATGCTCAAAATTTTTAAAGTACTTACCCTAAATTACCATGGAAATTGTAATCCATAGACACAGGAAAGTGTACAGCATCAATAACTGTATTTTGTCAAGTATTGTTTGTAGTCGGATAATGGCAACACTGAGATGACTGACCAATATTGTACAGTGCAACAAGTATACATCTGCAAAATGAACTTAAAAAGTGAACGCGGAGCTATACTTTTTGCATATTATAAAATGTTGCCATGCTATAGCTTAGCATAGGATATTTTCAAGATTACACTGTTAGAAATTTTACGGTTAATAATAAATAATATTAGAATAGAGATTTTGTAAAATAAATCGTGAATTTCAGGCGGAATCAATAATTTTATTGTTTTTATTTAATCATTCTTATTTAGTTATTGTTAATGTCTAACATAATGTTTCGCGCGAAGCCGTTTACTTTCTTATGATATTAAACCGAGCGATAGTTGTAAAAGTTTTATTATTATCTTGTATGTATGTATTTCAGTATCTGTAAGACGCGAATGTAATGGAGTGTAAATAAATATATTGGCATTATTATTTTCAGTCTGTCTTTTATTGCTTTATAATTTTTAAGAGACCTTTACAAAATGCGATTGTTACTCAGTAGTGGACTGGAAAGAGGTGATAATTATTAAAAGAAAAACAATTGAAAGGTTAAATAATCAGGAAAACAAGTGAGCATTGGAATATAAGCGAGCATTGGGAAAATAAGCAAGCATTAGGAAAACAAGCGAGCATCAGGAAAAACAAGTGAGAATTGGGAAAACAAATGAGTATTGGGAAATGAGCATTGAAAAAGCGAGCATTGGAAAAACAAGTGAGAATTAGGAAAACAAGAGAATACTGACAAAGCGAGGATTGGGAAAACAAACAAGCTGGATACAAAAAACAAGCGAGAGTTAACAAACCAAGTGAACATGAGTATAGAAAAAATAGAGTTGGTACCTATGCGATAGCCATTTATAACTAGCTACAATAATGAAAACAAAGCGTTAAGTCCAATCTTTATTCACAGCATTTCATTGACTATTAAAAACAAACATGGTTCTCAAGTTCACTACACGTGTGATGCGCTCGCGCAGTAATCGGCGCATGTCGCGTGACGTCAGCACTCTGGTGAAGGAGGCGGCTTGGTGTACGCCCGGACTGGGCTCGGGCTTCCATCTCATTCTGACTGCAAAGAGAGACAGCATGATCATTTCAAAAACAATCGAACGGCAATTTTATTATTAGTGAGCGTCGGAAGAAACAAGTGGCGATCGGGAAAAATTTTGGATCAGGAGAAAATTGACAACTATGGATATTAATAAATCAAGGAGGTAAGATTAAATTAATATTTACTACAGAATACCGTTTAACTCTTTTGTAACCTACCTTCAGAGTATTTTAAGTAATATATTCCAATGAATCTGCAACGCAACTTCTGCTGCTACTTTGTCAACAAAAGGCGGTGATTACCATCAAGATGACCCACAAGCTAGTGTCTTCGTATTAGGTAACGAGTGACACTATGTAGTTTGCGTTGCATACACACTACTACATAAGTATTATTTTATACGTACCGGAAAGCGCAACGTTGGACGTCCACTCCCAAGGTGGACCGACGACCCCATAAAGGTAGCTGGAAGGCGCTGGATGCAGGCCGCCACCAACCGGCCATTGTGAAAATCATTGGGAGAGGCCTATGTTCAGCAGTGGACGTCCTACATGGCTGAAATGATGATGATGAAGTTCACTTATTTAATGCTTACAGGTTTCGGATAAATCACTTCAATGATAGGCCCCTTATAGTTGCAAGGCAGGCAGGTGTCGGGACAGCGGCTCTGCCTCAGTCGCTTGCAGCCGGCGACTCGAGCGATCCACGCGCAGCACAGCAGGAGAACTTGAAGCATCATTGTTGGGTTCTGTAGAACGTGTTCTGGTGTTTTTTCTGTGAACAAGACACAAAGATCAAAAGTAGCTTGGAGAGTTTCTAGAGCTGCACGAGAGAGACCTGTAGCTGAACGAGATGATCCCGCGCGAGCTGCTACTCCAACAAGCTGGATTGTGTGCTTAATATTTCAAATTTTAGAGTGTTTGCGGTTTGTGAAGAGCAAATTGTGTAACCTTATTTGAGAAATAATGCAGCGTTTGTTAAAAACATTAACAATCAATCAAGCTAACTAATGACGAAAATTCCAACCAAATTCCATCAAGTTCCAAGCAGAAGGCAGACGAAATATTGAGACATGGCTGGCATTACATAGATGTCACTATTGCAGGGTATCATAAAGTGACTGGAAATAAGAAGCCTATAAGGCTGCGTATCCACCAGAGTTGAACAAGGATGCATAGCGAGGGATGTGTTTGTCAAGAACCAATGGAATTTCTTCATTTGTCGAGGCGAGGTACTCGAGGACTTACCGGTTTAGGTGACACAACTTCGATGTACGGTCCTTTGTACGTGCAGGGCAGGCAGTACTCGGGAATGCGGCTCTTGCGCCGGCAGCCCGCCACCTCCACCAGCCAGAAGCACACTTGCAGCAGAACTATCAGCACTTTCTCCACGAGCATGGTGATACGTTTACGATTATACGACTGGGAATAATTAAAATCGCAGGTGCTTCTATTTCTGAAAAAAGTACAATAAAAATGACAGCTCGAAGTTCAGAGTGCCTCAGAAAAGAGTTGGGGTCATTTAAGTAGAATGAAGGTAGATGTGAGTTTCAACCGTCACCTAAAATGCCTTCATCTTAACAGTCAATCATCATCATCATCATCATCATCATTTCAGCCACAGAACGTCCACTGCTGAACATAGATCTCTCCCAATAATAGTCAATAGGCAGTCAGAATCCAATGAACATTGGTAGCATATCTTCGTTTAAAAAGCTTGTAATTATCAAGTTACCTTAATATAAATCGCGTTGGCCAGGCGGTTAGTTCTCTTCTTGCTCTTGTCACAACTTTTGGTCAACTGCTTCCTTTCGCCAAAGTGCTTGAGGTCCATCACTGATACCGCGATGTGGAGGAGGAGCAACACAAACTCGTTGAGGTACAGCATCTTGAATAACTGTGAAAAGTATTTTGGATAAGTTACAAGGAAATTTTGCGAGAGCTAGAAAAAGAGGAGCTGAAAATCTTTGGTTTTGTTTTTAGTCTACTGAAGCTGAAGGATGCTGATGTGTACTGCTAGTCTACACAATACATTGTTTCTTTCCTGCAAAAACAAGCACAGATTCATTGAGGATTTGTTTGTGAAGACCAAAGATACATTGCAAGACTGTTTTGTCGCTTTGCAGGCAACGCAGGACTGATTGTTGTGGAAATCCTTGGGAACGAAATAGAAAACGGCGAGTACTTCAGAGTCAGGATTTACCAGATCACTTCTTGTCACATTTGGAGCTGTTCTTGTGGTTTTGTTCCCCAGTTAACGAAGCACATAATGTCATGCACTGCGTACCCAAACAACTGAACGAAGGAAGATTTAATGAAGGCTACTGATAACGCCACTCTTTTGGCGGAGTTTTAGGTTGACACTGTGTAGGTTTGTTGTCGACACGACAAGAAGAAGATTTGGGGCTGTTCTCGTGACCTATCCTTGTGCAAATTTTGAGGGAGTGTTCTCGTTGAATCGAAAATAAGGTAGAAAAGGGTAGGTACTTCAGAACCAGGACGTACCAGATCACTTCTTGTCACAGTTGGGGCTGTTCTCGTGGCAGGTCACGTACTCGTGGCGCGTGCAGCCGAAGCACGACTCTAAGTACGACAGCAGCAGCGTCACCACCAGCACCACGACTTCTTGGAGGAGCTCAGTGTCCATCGCCTGAGGAACTGCGGAGGAATCAAGGCAGGCTATACTGAACGGAGCTCAGTGTTCATCGCCTAAGAAACTGCGGAGGAACCTTCTAATTTAGCAAAGGCCTCTTCTGCTAAAAGGGAACCGAGCTTGAAATTAACTCCGCATTTGCTGTGACTATGAGTAGTAAACCTCACACAGAAAATGCCATGCGATTACTGCAAGTTTCACACTCGGCCACGCTTTTAGTCTGGCCTGAGGCTTTAACCTTTGGCGTGCTATTGAGCCGCGCAAAACTGCACCCCCCAACTGCTACGGTTTTCAAATGATGTTTCAAAATGACAAAGTAGTCTTGTCTTAGATCTGAGACATAGCAGTTGACGGAGGTTGCACAGATCTGAGACAAAGCATAGGAGAGGTTAACTGCCATGTGCGAATGAAATATAGGTATGTGGTGCTCGATTCAAGTCGATGTTTTCAAGTGAACGTCTCAGGGACTAGGAGGAGCATCCTAAGTTCGTCACATATACAAGCAACTTAATTACATAACGAAGTTCATCAAGTATGATTTACATGCAGTTGCAGCCAAAAGCATAGAGATGCAAGATACAGATAGATGATCAGACAGGTTTAGAGATAATTAGCAAAAAAAAAAACTGGTTCTGGAGCTCAGAGCCAAACCATGTGATATGAATCTTGTAACATAGACGCACCCAATTGATTTACTTCTTGCACGGTGGGTTCTCACCGCAAGTAACGCGTTTGTTGCCACAGCCGGAGGCCAGTTGTAGGAGACACAGCGCAATGAAGAAGATTACCAGCGTCAGGCGGGCCCACCTCATGATCTGAAACAAAGTTGACCCATCAAGCATCTCCACTACTTCATCAGCTACAGAATGTCATACATGAATGTTCAACTTTGCTTCAGATCTTTGCAGGTCAGTGCTGTTTGAACAAGTATCAAATGCTACTTCCTTTGCTAACGGGACTATTCTCACCTCTCGTTCCCACCGCTGCAACTCCTGTGTAGCCAGGATCTACAGTTTGGCCGCCAATAAAAACCCAACCAGTGAAGGTCAAGTTTGTCCCGTACTTTCTTTACTATTTGGAGTTAGGGCAGCCATTAATATTAAAAGATAACTACTATGACTATTATGTATCTACGTAATAAAAAAATAACTTACACGACTTCCAGATGTTTGTGTTCTCCGACGGAACTATTCTAACATAATAGCCATTCTTCTTTTTTCTTGCCTGCAAACGAAAAATAGCGTTTTGAGTCGTTCCACCAAAAACTACACTAACTAAACTAAAACTAAGATTAAAACTAAAAATATCAACTCTACTGGAAAGGTGGAATTTGACCCAAACCGTTATTTTTCTTTGCAGGCAATGCTAAGAATGAAAGCACCGAATTTACATCATGTCTTTTATTTTAGATGTAAAATTCCAAAAACACAAAAAAGAAATTGAAATGAATTCTAAACATCTATGCAATGGTGGTCTGTGTATCAGCTAAATTGAACTCTAGCTGATTTTTCTTAAGTTTGTTCTGTATTTTAATCCAGTCCAGCATTTTCTCTATCTATTGGATACCGGTCTTGGTTTTAGTTCTTCCACAAACTTCATTGCGATTATTTTGTTTTGCTTCAGGTCATTTGACAAACATTATACCTTAAGCTCTTTGGCGTTACTTTTAACTGTTGAATCTCTATGATCAGTTTCTGTAGGGTCCCCTTCGGCAGGGCGCGCGACCAGAGCAGGGAATGTTCTTCTTGCAGCAGCCCGCCGCGCCTGCGATCAGCATGAGGAAGAAGGCTAGGACTATAGAGTATAGCCGATGAATATCCGTTTTTCCCATCTTGCGAAACCTGTAAAGAGATGTGCCATTTTAGGAGAAGCAGATGATTTGATGCGTCTTTCTTGACCACGAACTTTTCTTGTCAGAAACCACGAAGTTTCATAAAATTGATCATAACCCTAGAAGTGTTTTCAAAATTAGTGCCGGATGTCTAAAAAGAATATCGACTCATAAAGACTGTCTCCGACAGTTTATACCTAGTCCAATATTGTGTACAAGCCGGTCAAGTTCACTGCGCACCTGGCAGTCGTGACGTCACATCGACGCTCTGGTACGGACGGGGCGAACGCGGGGAGGTGTGCGGGTGAGTGCGAGGGAGAGTAGCACTCAGTGAGGTGCGCAGGTAAGTAACTCGACTGGGTTGTTTACTTCTACTGAAAATCATTCAATGGGAC
The DNA here is from genome assembly GCF_963855985.1 of Ostrinia nubilalis. Classification (NCBI taxonomy): domain Eukaryota; kingdom Metazoa; phylum Arthropoda; class Insecta; order Lepidoptera; family Crambidae; genus Ostrinia; species Ostrinia nubilalis. Next base: position 1,180,319 of record NC_087112.1, read on the forward strand.
TATTCCCACCACTGCAACTCCTGTGTAGCCAGGATCTACAGCTTGACCGCCAATAAAAACCCAGCCAGTGAAGGTCAAGCTTGTCCCGTGGGAAAGTTAAACTGTCATTGGACCCGCATCGAAATTAATCAGAAGAACATAGGAGGAGTTCGAAGTTAAGGTTCGACTTCCCTCCGTTGCAAAGCGGATGACAGGTGACAAACAAAGGTTTAGTAACATTTATGAAAAAGATATGCACCACGGACAATAAACATTAATTAAGGGGGCCTATCTTATGAGCATCATTCAACCAACCTTATTCACTTGCTACAAGGCGCGGGCTGGCGACAAGCGATGTAAACCTTCCTAGTGCACCCGCTAACGTGGCCCAGAAACAGAAGTGCCGTGACGATCAGGTAGATGGCGCCGCGCACCGGATCCATGTTCCTATCCCCTCAGCATGACTCGCCTCCTGCCCTGGAGGAAAAACCTGCGGGTGCTTACAGAATGAACCTAGCATTGCTACACGCAAATCACTTTTATAGCTTCCGGTCATTTTAGAACCTTTAGAAAACAACTCCTAAGGGCAAGTCAAGCTATTTTTAAACCGTAAAGAGATTATAAATAAAGAGGAGTAAAATTAACAAGCAGGAAGCAGTTATGCCTTTAGTCAGTAATGATCGAACTATCATTGTTGGCTCAAATGTTCTGAGGGTTTTTGTTGTCCCTAGTTTTAAGGGAGTTGTTAATATATCACTGTCTGTTATAAAAATACCAATGTGTAAAGCGTAGTTTGCTGACAATGCACTTTGCTTCTAGTGTTTTGTCAAAGATGGCACCACATTAGCACTAGTTAGCAAGTGCATCCAAGTGAAAAACTGTTTTGGCAGAAGATGTCCATGGCAGCAATAAACTTGCGTTTTCGATTGATAACATTAGCTTTATAATTTTGTAAGAATAAAGATGAGTCACAAAGATTAAAAATCAGTTGCTAAAATGGTTAACAAGTTTTGGGTCAAATTCCATCATTTTAATTCAAAGATCTAAGGGCAAAATACAGCGATCTACTCAAATAAAAAGAAATTCAGTCATACCTGCAATTCTTTCGGTTTTTTTATTGGTTTTTGATTTTATTTACTGTGAATTTTGGCTGTAAAATAGATGGTTGGGTGACAGAACAGAAATTTTGATTGGACTGTCAGTTGGAACAGTTTGAATGTGATGTGAAGTGTCCAAAAAGTTTCTGGCTAGCCGTTAGCAGCAATGAGGTTCTTACTGAAGATTGCAAGATATTGTGCAGCAAGAGTTAGCCAAGGCGCAGACCACTGACTTAGTTGGCCGAAAGTTGAGTCCGGCTGGTAATCAGTACCTATGGAGATGTATGAAAGTGCGCACATTACGTCGATTTGGTATCGGCCGATTCTCCATACAAATTATAATCGGGCCAGCTATCGACCAACTAAAAATCGGTGGTCCGCGCCTGGGCTTAGGGCGATCAACACAAGCGAAGGAATTGTATCTGTAAGTACGTATTTAACGTAATAAATAAGTTTAGCAAAAAATCTCAATACTGAAACCGGGCCTAAGTAATAGTAATGGGTACTTCTCATTTACACTCAAATTTGGTGGTCACACAATAATAGTTCATAAACGGTATAAGTTAGAACAATACCTTTGAAATCAGATTATAAAATATCTATTTAGCTACATACAAAATAAATTTTATCGTAATAGAAGCAAAAATAATACGAAAAAATCACATGAAACGATAAAAAACGGGGTCATTTTTCGCGTTCTCATCGTGTCACACCTTCGGTTGCAATGAAACATTTGGTTACTGCATTCACAATTTTCATTCAATTTGTGTGTAGCATATACTAAAATCATCGTAATTAAATATACTTTCCACACAATAGTCAAAAAAATATCTTCTTATAATTATTTTGAATTGAGAAAGCGAAATACGTTGGTCACACGATTTTAGGTATCTAAAATTTTGAGTAATAATACAAGATTGCCGTTAAACCGAACACCAGGAACCAATCACAGTGTTCTATTCAGTTAACGTCAGTCACGCTTCGACCATTGGGGAGGTGAGATAGGTCGATCGTCGCTCCGCGAAAAAAATACATAGCTTTTTGTGATTGTCCATAGACATTCCGTCGCTTGCTTGAACAATATTTTCTACCTCTAAAATTTAAACAATTTAATTGAAACTTTGCCATTGAAAACTTAACATGTTAGACTTATTTGTGTAGTATTCGACTTGAACCGTTAAATTCAAATTTAAGGATAATTCATAAAAAACTAAAATTTTCGTCACCTTCGTGGCATCACCTTCGTGGTGTTTTATACACGAAGGTGATTTTAGGCCACGAAAGTGATTTCTTGCTTTGGTTTATTTTAAAATATAGTGACTGATGTTTATGTTTTTACAATATTTTAATAACTAATAAATTATACGTGGTAAAGTAGAGATCAGTACATCAATAAATAAATAAGGGCCTCGTATTTTTGTTGTCTGTCTGTATGTATGTCTGTATATGTGACTGTGTATCTTTTTGTAAGATAAATTTAATCTGAAGTTTGAGTTAAAAGTTGTACAACAAAAATACGAGGCCCTCTGGCCTAAATAAAAAATATATTTTTGTTGAGGGACTGATAAATCAGTTAGAGTTATTTTTTATTGAGGTACTGATAATCCGTTTTTTACTTTTTTTTTTTTTTTTAGCATTTCAGAATGCCACCAGTGTCGATGCTCGTTTTGGGCAGCCTTCGGGAGTGGACGTGCGCAACACGTGCGCTCCAGACGGTCCGACCCTAAAAGGCACTTACAAAGCCCTATGGCGTTTGACGCCGACGCGACGGTTAAATCCAAATATTCTAACAGTGAGAATTACCCGAAATCATAGTCGCGATTATCTATTAACATAGTCAGCTGTGTAAAAATTAGTGGTTATAGGTCAATTTTTTGAATGAGAAAAACTGTAGGTTAGAAAAACGCATCGAGTACACAGTGACCAGCACAGCGCCTAAGCTCGACGAAACCCGGTGAGATCTTTCCTTATCTTTCTTTCCTTATAAATATTTGGTGTCAATTATTTTGCCAAAAAGCACCAAAGCGAACGCATAATTATGATCTAGTATTTTCATTTAAAAATATGGAACATAGATCGTATAGTTTGTCAAACAAAAAGCTCTAACTTTTGGTCTATAAACTCTAACATAAACTTTACTTTTTTATTTACATTTTTGATACATACAGATTCTACATGTACTCTACATGTCTACATGACTGTATTCTACTTCCTGCAAGTCATTATAGTAGGTATAAATAATATTGATAACAAAGAAAGATCCCTACAAACTTTCACCAACACATTCTATAAATTAAAAGACAATTGTACAAAATTTCAAAGCGCATACCCAAGAAAGGTTAACATCTGGCCGCCATAAAAAGTTACCAAAAGCAATAAAACTTAACTTCAATATTGCACTAACATTTGTAGATGGACATTGGACACTTTAAAAACATTTGCCACGAAATACAAAAAAAAATTGAAACAACAGAGATCCTTTGCTTGGCAAAAAAAAAAACTAATAGTCACAGCTGCATGTCGTAAACCATTCAAAAGAACAACCCATTTAAAAAAGGTGCCATCACTAACATTTTGCTGAAAGTAGGTATATTTAAAACAAAAGACATTTGACGCTTTGACAATACAAAATCCAATTAACACCGTAGTCATACTAATTCATTAACCCTCTAGTTATAAGTCCCTTTCCACAGCTAAAAAACTAAGGCATACACTTTCAAAAACCTTGCGATGGATGATATCTACTTTGAGAAAGATCTCACTAAATCAATGAACCTACACATGAGATTGAGATACATATCTCAATCTTGATCCAAAAGCAGCCAGACAAGATCTTATATATTTTAACAAGAGAATACATAGTAGCGGATGAAACGAGTGATGTGAATCACCACTCAAAAACTAGACTAGGTACTTACTTACCTGGAACCATCAAAGAAAGCTTGAGCCTATAAGAATCCGGATTACTGCCTTATTTACAAATGCGCAGAGAAATATCATCAACAGAACATCAGCAGGTACCGGAATCGGAAAATTGAAATAGTAACCAAAGCGTAGTACAGTTTTAAGAGACTCCAATGCACTGAGAAGGTCAAACAATTTTGCATAAAGGGTTTTCATCAAAGATAGAAGAGCGACACCCCGCCTGAAAAACTCATTTAAATGCAAGAACTTCTAGAAACTGGAACCAAATCTCACCATTGACCATTTAATGACGAAATCCCATAGGAACTACAAAATATTCAAACTGATTACAGAAGCTACGTATTCCAATAAGAAACTTTAGACTGCAAGCAATTTAAGGTAAACATATTATACAGCTCAACAAGTTCTGCAAACAACCTTGTCGGTAAACGGATTTCAACCAGGTGAATCTAATAAGATTGCTACTGCACATTTTTTCAATAAGAATACATTCTTTCATCAAGAGCATATAAAAAACTCAATCCAACGATACAGTGCTAACCACTGTCTTTTGTCTCGGGAGGATAATAAGTATCATGAATATCTTGAAGACATCGGAAAATAACTTGTTCTAAAAGAAATTAAATAATATCCACAGTGAAGAAATGAAAACCTGATGGAAACAATGGATAAGAAGCCCAATGTAACAAACACACTGCATAAGATCATTGAAATAAAAAGAAATCATATAGATTACACCAAATCGAGCCGTTTAATCTTAGGAAAATATGCACACACTCCTAAAACCGTTTTAGAGGCCCGCCGTCCGCTTACCGCATCAAACACTATCCGAGAAAGTCCTAAATCAATCCACCATAAAAAGAAATAAGAAAAGTAGCACAAGAAACTTTAGATATTGAAGAAACAATATCAAAAGACAGCGAAAAAGACAACAAAAACCCACAAACGCATATTATATCAACGGAAAAGTCAAAAGTGCAAACAAATCAAATAATCGAAGAGAGAAGATCTATTTAGCATGAGACAACAACAAAAAAATCAAGCAACATAAGAAATATTCGACCCAGGCAAAACAGACTACGAAGAAGATGACAAAAATCCAAAACCACAGTTATCGATGGATTAATTGGTAAAAAAGAAGAGAGTCAATTTATTCGAAGATTGTGAATAAATTTAAACATCTACTATCCAAGAAATAGAAGAGAGTGAACTCAATTACGACAAAAAGAAATAAGAAATGAAGCATAAGAAATATTTCAGCCGGAAGATGTAAACAAAATAGACGTCAAAAACATAGTACCTACCTAACACAGACCGACAGACCTCAGGAGAACAATGAAGCTAGTGTAGCAGCAGTACAAAAAACAAGACACCTCACTAAAGGCCAGACCGCCCGCCTTATCGCAGCAACGCTCATTCAATCAACGACATCAAGAAAAGAAGTACGGGAAATATTTGACAAGGAACATAAGACGATAAAATCGGAAAAACAATCAAGTTACAGTCTTGTAGCAGTACAAGAACTAAGAAAAACCAAGCCGCCTCACCAAAAGCCAGACCGCTCATTTCATCGCACCAATACTCAGTCCTAAAGAAAAGAAATACAAGAAATATTTTACCTGGAAGAAAATAAGACGATAAAATCGGGAGAACAATGAAGCAAGTCCAATAGTAGTAGTACAAGAACCAAGAAAAACAAGCCATATCCCTTACCAAAGGTCAGACCGCCCATCTCATCGCACGCATCACCAGTTTAGTCCATCCAACGATATTAAGAAAGGAAGTTGAAGAAATATTTAATCTGGAAGATACAGAGACGACAAAAACGACGGCAGTAGGTACCACAGACGTCAAGAGAACAACGAGTAGCAGCAGTACAAGAACCAAGAACAGCCAAAGTCATCTCATCAAAGGCCAGACCGCCCGAAAAAAACGCAGTACCACAGACGTCAAGAGAACAACGAGCAGCAGCAGTACAAGAACCAAGAACAGCCAAAGTCATCTCATCAAAGGCCAGACCGCCCGACAAAAACGCAGTACCACAGACGTCAAGAGAACAACGAGCAGCAGCAGTACAAGAACCAAGAACAGCCAAAGTCATCTCATCAAAGGCCAGACCGCCCGACAAAAACGCAGTACCACAGACGTCAAGAGAACAACGAGCAGCAGCAGTACAAGAACCAAGAACAGCCAAAGTCATCTCATCAAAGGCCAGACCGCCCGACAAAAACGCAGTACCACAGACGTCAAGAGAACAACGAGCAGCAGCAGTACAAGAACCAAGAACAGCCAAAGTCATCTCATCAAAGGCCAGACCGCCCGACAAAAACGCAGTACCACAGACGTCAAGAGAACAACGAGCAGCAGCAGTACAAGAACCAAGAACAGCTGAAGTCATCTCATCAAAGGCCAGACCGCCCGACAAAAACGCAGTACCACAGACATCAAGAGAACAACGAGTAGCAGCAGTACAAGAACCAAGAACAGCCAAAGCCATCTCATCAAAGGCCAGACCGCCCATCTCATCGCATCAACGCTCAGTCCTATCAACGATAACCCGTCTTTACCTATTTTCCTAGACCAGGCTCAGGATGCATATCTACTTGGTTGTGGTCGACCGGTTGCGGTTTAAAAGACGCAGCGGCTAGTCGGCCGTCCTCTCCCATCCCAGAGCGTGTCTTTCCTTAAAATCGTGCCCCCTGGTATACCGGCTTGACCGGGACAGGCCTCGTCCTGGCTGGGTCGGCACTATCGTATCGTATCGTATCGTATCGTATCTCAGAATGCCACCAGTGTCACCCTTAAAACCAATTGCGTAGAATCTTGTAACTTAGTAGGTGACCTAATCGGTAAAATTTTCTCTTTTATTTAAGTAGGTACCTATTTATATTATGTTATTGCTATTTATCTATGAAAATAAGACAAAATATATATTTTATAAACACTTAAGAGTCATTTACAGTAGTAAAGTTTGAAAAAATTATTGCTGTGAAGTACAGAATCACTTTCGTGGCATCAAAAAATTCAAAACGTTAAATCTTCCAAACGAGACTCACTATTTGACTGATTTACTGAGAATACAATCTTCACATCAAGCGCTACAATTTTTGTTTACAAAAAGTTGAAATAAGTTAAAAATAAAATTCGCCACGAAGGTGACGATGAGAACCGTGGCGATGAGAAATACCCTAATGTTTTCGTATTGTCACAGATTAGGTACCTGATATAAGTAGTTAGCTACTTGTATCGGCAGTTCTGCGCTTGTAAATTAGAGCAGAATCATGGCATGAGGACTCAGACATAAGTTTAAAAAAACATTTATAGAGAAGCTCAGTAGAGAAGATAGATAGATAAAACGTTTATTTGCATAACAGAAACACACATTACAAACAGAAAGTACCAAAAGTAGGATAAAATAGTACCCTCAGACAGAAGCAATGTTTAAAAAGCTTCTTTCTTCTTAGAAAGAATAAGAAATATTTGGTACTTACAAGTGAAAGCTCTAGATCGTTGATCTCGCGCACGTTTTATTTTATGGTAACGTGGACGGATTTAGATGCAGTCTTTTATGTCGGTTATTTTCGCCTCCGTTGCCATCTCGCCGTGATTTACAGTACAAGATTCCTTTAGGAACGCGGACATGCAATTTATCAAAATCCTTCAGTGGTATTCGAACTTTATTAGGACCAAAATAAGCTACTCTTTCAGCAGACTTCGAAAGCGTGGATCCCGTTTTACCCTCTTAGGGGTGGAGTTTCGTAAAATCTACTTAGTGAGCACCTATGTCCTAAAAGGAACCCCCATGCAAAATTTGAGACTCCTAGCACTTGTAGTTTCTGAGATTTCGTGATGAGTAAGTGAGGCAGTCAGTCAATCAGTGACCTTTTGCTTTTATAAATTACATAAAATATAGAGCACAAATAAGGTTTTTCGTGTAGGAACACGAGCCTATTTTAGCCTGTGTGGATGTCGATAAAACAAAAATAGCATTAACAAGTGTTACGATCGTGTTAAACTTAATGTTAACTTGCGTGCGCTATAAATTAAGATAATTATGAATGTTTTGATGCTAATAATAGTCACGCTGAAAGTCTGTGGGTGCGGGACGCCCAATATACTTCATTGTTAATCTTTTTGATGTTACAAATCTTCCAACGTGGGTTTTAGTAAGTATAGAGATTGTGGTAGAGATGTGTCAGACTTAAAGCTGCCGTGGGCGTTAGATCTCAGTCATCTTATGATTCTATCTAGATAATCCAATTTTGGTGAGGTTTATAAGCTATCAATGATCAAGCTTTTAAATAAGATTACTTACTCACTGTCACAGTTCCCTAAAACTGCAATTGGTTACGAGTATTGTTTGATGGCACATAATCTTTACATACTAGGGCGGTTTTTGAGTTTATGTACAACTAGCGGCCGCCCGCGACTTCGTACGCGTGGATCCCGTCTTACTCCCGGGGGTTGATTTCTAGAGAATGTACCTACCTACATTTTAAATTTCAAGTCTCTTACTTCAAAGACTTTCATACAAACTTCCAATTTAATCTTCTGATTTTGGATCTGAAACTACTTTTGATCCATAATCATTACTTTAACAATGCTTTAAATTGAATGAGTAATGTGTACATTTATTAGTAACTAGCTGACCCGGCGAACTTCGTACCGCCTTAGCGTAGAGATTTTCTTTATATTTTTTTCCGTAAAAACCTTGTACAGAGTATTAGAAAACTACAAAAAAAAAATCAGCCAAATCGGTCAAGCCGTTTTCATGTTATGTCGTGACAACGGAAAACGGGTTTCATTTTTATATATATACTAGCTGACCCGGCGAACTTCGTACCGCCTTAGCGTAGAGATTTTCTTAATATTTTTTTCCGTAAGAACCATCCTTGGACTTCCACAAACATTTTAAAAAAAGAATTATCGAAATCGGTTCAGCCGTTCACACGTGATGCCGTGACAACGCGAAACGGGTTTCATTTTTATATATATAGAAGATGTACCTACTTAAGTGGTGTTATTACAAAACATTTAGCCCAAGTAATAGCGTGTTTGCAACACATTTCCGTTCAAACAGGTGGGCTAATGAAATTGAAACATTGTACATTACATAGAGTAAACGTATATTTAAATGTTGAATAATGTTGCCTATTATAACGTGTACATTCATGTGCACGAGCTTTTAGCGATAGTGATGTGGACATGCCAGTTATTTTTATCGATTACTAAATATAGAGTTTAGTTGGCCATTCCTTATAGAAATGAATTATTGAGCGCCTTTTCGCCGTTTGAGTTGTATTTTACATTATATCGGGGATTAAATAATCTTCATGTTATTTCTGAGAACAGATTAAGCCTCCCCTCTTCTCTTAGATTGTGTGGTCTCTATCAGAGAGCATTCTTTTCAGCTGAAAAACCGCATCTAACCCCTGAAGGTACGCATTCCGTCATTATTATTTCAATCCTCTGAACCATGTGTTAGCTACCTACCTACTTTATTTATACATGATTACTTAGTCTTTTATCTATAAAACAATAATATTTTTTTATTTTCATGGTGGTTCTTATTCATTGCTTTACGAGTGTAGTCATCATGACACTGAGTCTTCTTTGAATCATCCAGCATTCCTACGTTTACTAAAATACTACCGTCAAAATCACAAACATTCCTTTGTCATTATTCTATCGACATTTCATTCAAGAATGCAGTCCCCGCATCCTTGCGTCAGTCGCTCGCAGCGTGCGCCGGCGCCGCCACGCGCCGGGTATTTGCCGAACGCTTCCGACCGACGACGAACATTTGGCGGGATACCCGCCCTTTTGTGCAGTGAAGTGATGATGTGTGAAGAGTGGTGAAGGAGTTTTAACTGAAGTTCTGGGACATCAAAGTGAAATGGTGAGTTTTTTTTACGAAGGTGTAATTTTTCTCTTTTTGATGCTGCCAAAATACGATTAGATCTTTGTAGTTCCATTTACAAATCTTTATTGCAAAATATGGTGGGTAGTTGTTTCTCTTGTGTGGAAATTTTAAGCTGTCACAAACTTTATTAAAAAAGTTAGGTAAAGCTGAAAATGCTTATTGTAAATTATTTTTTCTCGGAAAATCTTTATAAGTATTGTCTTAGTTAAGTGTTTACGTTTTTACAATAACTTAGCACAATCTCTATCTCTATTGTATGTAGTGGGTAGTTTACTACATTTGGTTTATTCTGAACTTGCTGATCGGATTTTTGGGCAGTTTACTTTTTAATTAATTTCAAACCATAATCATAAATCATCAGGCAGCAAAAACCCTTTTTTATGATCATTTCTTTTGTCGAAAGTTCACTTGTCTTGTTGTACCCATTAAATCAGTTCGCTTAACATTTCGGCCTGTAAGATGGTTTACGTTCGCTCGGGCAATATATTTTTATGTCCGCATAATACTCAAGATGTTCCTGTTCCGTGTATATTTTGTCGTGGATTTTTTATGGACTGAAATATTTTGAGGAGTGATCGTTTTGTGGCTTTTTTGAAGAATCTGCCAACTAAGGTACTTGTGTTACGAGCAATGAACCTGCCTTGAGGGTTTAATTTTGCGACAATTCTGTTAAGATTTTTGTTAGAGAAAGCAATTTCTCACAACATATTACCTACTTGTAGCAAACGTGTGTCTGTGTATTACGGGACTATTCCCGCCTCTACCCACCGCTGCAACTCCTGTGTAGCCAGGATCTACCACTTCTGTTTCTGTAATAGCTGACTAGCTGACCCTCCTGTGTAGCCAGGATCTACAGCTTCTGTTTGTGTAATAGCTGACTAGCTGACCCGGCGAACTTTGCACCGCCTATGTTCATCAGAATTAATGTAGGATTCTAATTAGGATTAATGAATTTTTCAAATCGGTCCAGTAGTTCTATTCAATACAAACAAACAATCAAATCTTTCCTCTTTATAATATTGGTGTGGATGAGATAGACACAGTTAATCTCGAAAAACGATTGCTTGTAAATAACTAGACATTAATTATTATCTAATAGGTATGACATTAATTTTATTGATAAATGAAAATAGGTACTCACTAAAGAGTCGGAGAAAGCTTTTTTTTCGCAGTGTTTATTTTTAATATCACGCGAACGAGTTCCGCATAATTTGAATGATAATGTTATGCTATTTTCTGTGTACTGTGTCACATAAAACACCATTCAACATCACTCGATAAATTTTATACAAAAACTTTCCATGCGTTCTTAAAAATCTTTGCAGTTTCAAACCTTAGTGCTAGGGGATAAGAAAGTAAAAGTGTTGAAATATATTTAAATACAAGACGTGTTGGGACAGACAGGATGTGACTGATGAGGGGCAAAAGAAGCTAATTAATGGTGTTAATGTGATCGCGACAGTTTGACAGGGCGTGAAATTTTTCAAAGGTTTAAGTTATGGGGTTTGACATGCCAGTCGTCGTAATTATAAATCAGTCTTTATTAGGATTTGAATTTTTAACGAAATAGTATTTTGAAACAGTAACTGTATTTAGGAAGTTTTTCCTTCGATTTCTACTGCACTACATAGGAGTATGTGTACGTACGTATATATACCTACACACACATGCAATGCATACCTAATCTTCTGATTATGGATTAGATTCTTCAAATCTCTTCCATATTTATACTCTACAATTATAAACATGAAAATAGCTCTGTCTATTTGTTACCTTTTACGCTAAAACCACGGAACAAAAAAAAACGTTTTTACCCCAGTTTTGAAAGGGGCATACGCGGTACAGTCTTTTCTGTAACAGACCAAATTCACGCAGGCGACGCCGCGGGCAAAAGCTACTCAAAAATAAATGTAATTTCCCATATTATGTTACATAATATTTCGATTTACCATAGGTACCTTTCCTACAATGTAGTTTCAAGCTTGTTTTCTATTCTGCTGCAAATGTAATAAGTTGGTAGCCGTGCCCTATCAGGGAGAGTCACGTTACTCACGGACTTATACGGGTCAGCCAAAGAAACTTTACTTGCAAAGTAAACGACTTTAGGGGCTGTACGTGGGCATATTTTGAATTGGCATCACGATTTAATATATGTTATTATTCTATTTTGTGTTTCTAATAGAAACTTCGAATAATGAATAGAAAAATACGAATATCTTGTGCAGTAAATAAAATAATGAATTTAGCGCTCTATAGGCACTGATATTAGGATTGTTGTTGATTTTCATCCTTGAAGTTCATTTTATTTTATTTATTTATTTTTCTTTATTCAGAAAACAACAGCTCTTTATAATAATAATAAAAAAGGTATTGTATTGTCATTGTTGATCAAAGCATGAATTTATATTTTTGAAGACAATAGAGCTGTGGACCTTTGGGAATAAGCCTCAAATTCTACGTAGTAGGTATTGTTCAAACTATTCACACGCGTACAAAGTCGCGGGCACAGCTAGTTTTCATCAATAACATTACCTAACGCCTCAGTGTATTGAAGCGTGAAATAATGTCGCATTGAGGCCGGCTGTAGCGCAAGTGATTGTGTTGCGACAAAAGTTACGCGACGTCCGACGTTATCCGACTCCACAGCGACGCGTTGTAGGTAGGGAGACGAAGACACGTTTGCTGTTAGTTTCTTTTATATTCTACCTTCTTTAGTTTTAGCACTCAATGTCATGCGAATACGAGTTCAAAAGATAAGATGTAAGCCATAATGGCAACGTTTTTTTATTTTCACAATTTCTTGTTTTATAATTTCATAAATATGAACGAATTTTATAATATTAACGTTTTCTGGTCACAATTGCAGAACTAAATTATTTATCCATGTCGTTGTTCATTATTTGTTCCATATTTCGAATCCTTCTTAGTAAAATACGAGAATTCTTGTGTTTATACATTTTTCTTCATTTTCTTCTTCTTTCCTTTCTTTCTTTTGAACGTTGTTCCAAGCAAACTGACTGACTATATTATGTCTTATAAATAAAAGAAATATAAATCAGATCTATCTAAAAAACTACACGACTTCTTTGAGATGTGGCCCCGGCTCCCGGCCTATAAGCTGCCCCTTCTCAGTCTCGTTGAATAATACAGCAGTTTTGTGTGTGATTGTGCTCGCGGGCGTGAGAGCTAACTAAGGGAAGGGAATGAAGCGATAGGGAACATTATGGACTAGACTTTGCCCGTGGTTTCACACGCAAATGCGATTCGGGAAGTCCAAATGCGTTTTCAAATAACGCTCACTCGTTTAGAAGTAGTATAGGTATCATCAGTTTTTTTAATTATTAACGTTTAAAAATAAGCCTTCCCAAAGACCTGACTCTGTCTAATTTAGGTACCTACCAGATGCAAATTTAGGATTTGGTCTTCATATACTCAAGAGTTTATTACTGGAAGTAGTCATTTTCAAATTCCAAATCATCCGATAAGAAACGTATGTATGCTTGACGTTAAGCCATTGTAGGCTCTATCGACCTGTTATACTCCCTTAATACGGCTCATAAAGTTTGACACAAGATACCCTGGTGTAACGGCTCACATAATAAGTGGAAAGGTATTATTCCTTCAAGTCAACGCCATTAAATATGAGCTACGTTAAAATTCCTCACATTACGTGTTATTTACCTTTAGGACAATGTTGTCAACCTTTTAACTACTTAAAAAAGCGGAAGTTCATTAATTTACAAGTAAATTATCTCTCAAACAAAGTAACAAGTGCCGGCCTCCACGCAAACTCAAGTAAAATATTCAATACTACGGCGCTACGGTCCCTGGGGTCTCGTAGCTACGAACTACGAGCTACGGCGTAGGCGTAGACGCGTAGCGGCGGCAACTTGCTACAGCGTTTATTGTTCACGTTTTTTCCTGGACAAAGATTGTAATAAACTCTGTTAGGTTAGGTTTTTACAGGTTGATTTTTATATAAGTTCTCTAAGACGAAGAAAAGAAAAAAACTGGAATTCGTTGCCTTCTGCTGTCTTTCCCGAAGATAATCCAGGCCTTTTCAAAGCGAGAGTGAATAAGCACTTACAGGGCAGATATCGTCGCCTTTTTCACCATCAATCCCTAATTTTTAAGTGACCCCTATTGTAACACATAACAGGAATTTTGTTTTCATAGGGGTCACTTGAAAATTAGGGTTTGATGGTGAAAAACGGGCATTAGAGTGAAAACCTCAGGAATGCATTTTTCTTCATATTTATTAATTTTATGCATTTCGGATCGGATATAGAAGCGGTTTAAAGCATCTTAAGTGTAATCACTTAAGAGGTTTTCACTCTTAAAGCGTCGATATATGTACCTACCCTCCTAAACTGCATTTCAACATCAAGTGCGATTGCGGTCAAATACATGCCTTGTTCTGCATCAAAAAATGTCCCTAGGGAGTCCTACAGGCAAACATTAGTTAGTTTAGTTCTGACGTCAAAATTTTTATATTTTTGCTAGCGAACGCGTGGCCCAATTGTGGAACATGTTTTATCGCCTCAATTTGGAGTGCACTCGACTGTCCGACGACTATGGACAGTACAAGATAAACAATATAGCACCTTGTGCAGTTGTGATAGATGCTATTTTGCAATGATAACGTATAGTCTGAAATGCTGTTGTCTGGACAAATGAAAACAACACCGAAATTAATGTATAATATTGTAGGTCTTTGTTTTGTTGATTAAATTACATTTTAATCAACAAGCTACTGTATTTACTACCTTTTGTATCGATTTGCATCTAAATATGTATAACTCAAAGGTGACTGACTGACGGACTGACATAGTGATCTATCAACGCACAGCCCAAACCACTGGACGGATCGGGCTGAAATTTAATTTTGGCATGCAGGTAGATGTTATGACGTTGGATTCCGCTAAGAAAGGATTTTACGAAACTCCACCCCTAAGGGGGTAAAACGGGATCCACGCGTATGAAGTCGCGGGCGGCCGCTAATTTAATATATTGAGCACACTCGAGTATATTTATAAGGGTTATCAATATTTATTTTACATGCATTGAATGAATTGTTTTCTGATTGGCAATATCCATTTGGCTGTATATTTGTAGATATTGTTACAAATTGTTTACGACGAGCTTGGGTTTTATTTACAATTTCTGACTTTTCTATACTAATCTTAATTCAAATTCAAATTGTTTATTTGCATACATAGATGTGTGAACTATCATTTATGTAAACAATAAATTTTCTTGCAACGAGTACATAGAAAAACATTATTCATATCTGTACATATTGAACAAACGCGATTTTTTAAAGATTGATTCCGAAGAAAGATTTCCCAACTTAAAGTTTAAATCCGACTTGAACTTTCTAGATCGAATGACGAACTATCTCCACCCCACGCGTCAAGAGTGCACCTGCTCCTAATAATAACAAGCCGTGCAAGTGCGTTGCCATTTTCAAAATAATTCATTACCCCAAAATTAGGTCAGCAGAGCCGTCTGAAGTCGCCGCCTTTGCTTGCGCATTCCCTTGAAGTCGGTCGCGGTGCGCGCGCAGCGAACACTGCCGAACGCCCAGTCTCCGCGAGCCACCAAAACCTGTGCTCCAAAAAACAAAAAAATTAAGGCGTGTTCGAAAATCAAATTCAAATCACAAAAATAACAATGGCCGCCGACCCTCTCTCGCGATGTAGTGCCGCGTGATAACCGAACAGTATGCTGCCCCTCTTCGCAGGGACCTAAGGCAGTTGCGAATTCGTTGTTGTGTGTATTGCATTGTATGTGAGGAGTGTGTGACGAAGGTGTACCTAATTGATTTTATTCAGCCTACCGATGACCCTATGTAAGTATACAGACTCTGAATTTTTTTCTAACTACATCTACGAGTGTGTCTTTAATTTTACATATTTTTATGTTAATTAGCTCAAAAGTCAATACACTTTTTAGTGATAAAATAACACATTATCTTCTATTTATTGACTATTATTATTGACGAATTAAATAAATAAACATAGCGAAATATAACTGCTCAACAAAGGCAAAAAAAGCCATATTCGTCTGGGAGATACGTGCACGAACTTACGATGTGGATACTGGATAGAAATGATAACGTCCATCAACATCCTTTCTTTCCACCTATTACATTTTTGTAAATAATCGTATAGTATTGGACCAAAATCTTTCAGTGAATAAAAGAAATCTTCGGGAACACAAATATGTAGTCTCTACATCATAAATTGAAAGTATGATTTGTAGCTCTGAAGGTTATTAACGATGTTTTAAAATAATGACTTAGCTAAAATGTGAATCCTTTGGGCTTTAAGTACTTAAAAAAAACAAACTGAATTGAGAACCGAAGTTTTGTTGAAGTCGGTTAAAAAAGCGCAAAGCTTTCTTATTAAGTTATGGTGTTTTGTTATCGCCTGATCATACTAATGTCCAATTGTCCAATTAAAGGCTGACTATATTGAATTAGGATTCACAAAACAAGTAATTTTAACAAACTAAACTATACATGTCTCACAAAAATGCTTAGGCATTTGAAATGCGCCAAGGTTTCTTTCTTTCTATCGCCATATATTTCTGAATACAGAATTACATTACTATTGAGACAGCGAAATAATGTTATTCTCTCTTTTTCCATTATAAGAGGCTATTTTCACAGCCATTATATTGTTATTTGTTTGTAGCAATAGTTCTCTAATATTCATATCTGTTACGCAGATTTTTCTCTACGTACGAGTGGCAGTAGGTTTGTTGTATATTATATTTCGTTATTTTCCTTTATGTGGGATAACAACCTCAGTGAAACTTTATGAGCCATTGAAGAACACATATCTTGAGATGCAGTAGGCGTTGTTTCACGTGTATTTCAGGCGTTTGTGTTTACAGGCGGATACGTTTCATGGATAGTAACAACAATGAAGCAAATATTACGATGCAAACCAAGCATTTAATATTTTTATTTAAATAGCTTGTATTGTCGAATTAAGACAACATAAATCCAATAGACGCTGATGTTGTATTGGCGCCATAGTTGACGCTTTTGCGTTCGTTCGTATCATGGGAGGATTACCCATACAAATTGTAATAGCTGATCGATCAATTAGTATGGAGCAGAGAATGTTGCTTGCTGCATACTTATATTATTCAATATGCAATACCCTTGAAAACTTAGGCAGAAACGTAAATCACATTTTAGATAGTTGCATACCTAAGTGATCACTTAATTCCTGTTATCCCATCTCATATCTCGCTTATAAATTGGTTTATAACCGAGCCCGTGACCCGTGCATCTTAATAAACAGGGTCCATTGATTGAAAGCCTTAATTAAGCTTATAGTGACCCTTAAAGGGACCCGCTGGCTGCCCGTTAGCCATTGTTGTTGTAACGAACCCGCTATCTCCCGATTGTTCGTCAGCGATCTATTGATTGGAGCCAGTGCGGGGAGATAACACAGTCTTTTGTCTTGTCTTTGGCATATCCTGCCACTCTGGGGTCCCTGCAGTCTATTTGTTACAGTCTTTTGTCTTTTGTTTGGCATATCCTGCCACTCTGGGATCCCTGCAGTCTATTTGTTACAGTCTTTTGTCTTTTGTTTGGTATATCCTGCCACTTTGAGGTCCCTGCAGTCTATTTGTTAGTCTTCTGTCTTCTCCTTGACATATCCTGCCAGTCTGCACACCCTTTACCTACCACACTCTCGCCCGTATTCACAAACATTACTATGAGGTCTCACAGTGCGTGAGGACGCAAAAGGTGGCACACGAACCAATTATACATAGAGCTCTATTCAACGTTGTTCGTTCGATTTGCTGATTCACTTAAGCTAGCATCGTTTGTGAATCTTTTGGCTTCTCTTTGGCATATTCTGCCACTCTGGGGTCCCTGCAGTCTATTTGTTAGTCTTTTGTCTTCTCTTTGACATATCCTGCCAGTCTGCAAACCCTTTATCACAACTTTACTCTTCATGTGTGTTAAGTGTATGCAAATAAATGATTTATAGACTATACAGGGTGGAATTTTGTAATGCCACCTGGAGGGAATGTACTCTTAATACTGTAGATAGAAAAATTTACTGAAAGAAAACATTCCTTTATTTTTGAAAAGAAAGAGAACTGCATTCAAAGATTTTCGAAAAATTTTCGAAAATTCACTACCGTACCATACAATTTTCTGTACATAATTAAAATAATTTAAGATTTCATGGTTTTCCTTTCTTTTGATTTATCAAGTTTGTTAGAAAGATTTCATCCTTATACTTTACCCTAACGATCTATGTAATAAAAATACAGGATGTAATTTTTAACAGATTTTAGTTGGTTCGATTCCCGGGTGTGGCAAGCAAATTTTTGGAATCTTTGAATGCAGTTCTGTTTTTTTTCAAAAATAAAGGAATGTTTTCTTTGAGAAAAAAATTCTATCTACAATATTAAGAATACTTTCCCTCCAGGTGGCATTACAAAATTCCACCCTGTATATATATCTATCTATATGTTGTCCTTTGTCTGCTCTTTGACATATCCTGACTCTACAGGCAGCGGCTGGTCGTGTATTTAGACACGGGCAAATTTCGGTCTGTTACAGAATGTACACTTCAGTATTTCGCACTCGTGTCTGTCTGTAACACTTTCATCATTTCAGCCACAGGACGTCCACTGCTGAACATAGGCCTCCCCCAATGCTTTCCATGTTGATCGATTGGTAGCGGCCTGCGTCCAGCGCTTCCCTGCTACCTTTACGATGTCGTCGGTCCACCTTGTAGGTGGACGTCCCACGCTGTAACACTTTATTTTTTGTATATTGTAATAATGTTTACCTATGAATGAGAAATGATCGATTCTCCGTACGAATTTCATTTCCTATTTCGCCTCGTCAAGTTTTATTATCACGAAAGCGAATAAGAAGTGGGACGTCCTCCCACAAGGTGGACCGACGACCTGATAAAGGTAGCAAGAAGGCGCTGGATGCAGGCCGCTACCAACCGTGCGATGTGGAAGTCATTGGGTTAGGCCTATGTTCAGCAGCGGACGTCCTATGGCTGAAATGATGATGATGATGATGAATAAGAAGTTGTATGACTCCATTTTGCAGAAGATGGCACGTTAAGCTTAACACTATGAGATCTTATGCATTTGGTAATAGAATAGGGACGACTTATTGACTAATAATCATTAATCGAATTGTGGGAAGGGTGAGCGTAAGAAAAGTGACACATATCAATTGATATTTTCCTTCTTCGTTCGTTCGTCGCTCTACCAAAAGTAACATTTATATCCGTTGTTGGCGTAATAAGCTCTATATTAAGCTAGTTATATTATAAACTAGCTTTCCGCTCGCGGCTTCGCCCGCATGGAATTTTTTCTGTCACAGAAAATCTTTATCGCGCGCGTCCCTGTTTCAAAAACCGGGATAAAAACTATCCTGTCCTTTCCCGGGATTCAAACCATGTCAAATTTTATCAAAATCGGTTCAGTGGTTTAGGCGTGAAACAAGACAGACAGACAGAGTTATTTTCGCATTAGTATAGAAGTATATGGTATTGGTGTGGCTGTAACATGTGAGCTTTGCCAGGCTTAGATACTGTACGCAGCCATTGTGCGTTATAATTGGATAGTTTAGCTGATTTATTCAAGGGAAAACCGTCTCTATGGACTGCGGTGTAAGAGTCACTTACGAGTTTAGCAGTTAAGTTTATTATTCGCAAGATATCACCGAATTCAAGCCTCTGGCGCACTTTAACTGGCGTGACAGCGTCGCAACGTGAGGTTGATTGGCATTTTCATAAAAGTTATTAATAAAATTGCGTATTAATAATATAATATAATAACAATTAATGGCCAATGAAATGTGGAGTAAATGGGTCCTCGAATAAAGACATCGTCTTGGCAAATGCATTACCCCTTCCAAATGGACTGACTACCTCACAGAGATAGTACTTAGTGGCTGACTGAAAACGCTGGAGAATTTTTTCAGGTAGTGGGTTTCATATTTTTAGGGCTGATTTTTCAATAATCAGTTATATAACTGAAGAATAAGTTTGGCATATTGACAGTTTTATTAAGGGAAATATGTCAAAATGATAAGTTTATTCTTCAGTTAAAAGTTATCCGACGATTGAAAAATCAGTCCTTATAGCAGGTTAAAATGGACTCACTAGATATCTCAGGATCAATAAAATAAGTAGGTAAAATTATCCGATAGATTTACTTTTCATAATATCCGAGGTTTATGTGCCTTATCTTCATTCATGTGCTCGTGGCTATATGTAGCGTATGTAGCCCGGTTAGTATCAAACAATATTTGATAGCTTATGGATCTTAATAACAAGGCCATAAGAGTAGCTATACTATCTTGAAACTGACCATCGATGGAAGATTTAAATAGAGATGACCACTGTACGGTGACGTCACTCGTATTTTTCACTTGCATGCGTAAGCGAGTGAGTGAGATGTACAGAATATCTGTTTCTGTTCGTCAACATGACAGCCTCTTTTAGTGAAGTAACTCGTAAGGCCTCAGCCTCGAGCGCCGCCGCCGCTCCCGCCCCGCTGCCCGCTAAGTTCGAGGCTGAGGCCTAAGAGATTCGATTTCGCAAACGCTCGTAGCAAAAAACGTAGCTTACTTTTGTCGTATCTTTACGAATCGTAAAAAAACTATGCAATACACGTAAAGTGCGATGATCGATGGGAATATTAGGTCCATTAAAATAATTCACCCTAAAATATATTTCACGTATCCTGTGGCTAATTTTCATAGCAAATAACGTCAATCATCAATGGGAATCATTAGGGGAGACCTATGTTAAGCAGTGGACGTCCTATGGCTGAAATGATATGATGAAACAACGTCGTAGATCTGTAAAATGATGACGTTTACAATTTCACCTGACTCCCATTAAGCAAACGGAAAAATATTCGCATTGAAAGCTAAAAGTTGAGCTGTCCGTTTGTTTGTGAGTGCAATAAATGCTGCGCCTCGCGACACGTCGTAACCGGGTCAGGGGACGCACGGGGTCAGATTGCAGGCGGGTATCTGTTACAGGGGTAATCTTTTTTGCAAGATTGTTTATCTTGAGGAAAAACGATGGCAGTGGAAAAACGAATGTAGATGCTGTTAAGCGGTGATAGTTAGTTATCTTTCTCTCACCGCACGGGGTTCAATTGCATTTGAGGATACTGCCCTTCTGTCGTCGTCTTAGTAGTTAGTAGTAGTTAACAAGAAAAGTATTTCAGAGCGATTACGTTCAATATTATGGCTCTACCCTACGCTACCTTCAGGGACTGATGATTAAAGTTGAAAATCAAAACCGTTTTGAATAGGTATAGCACGTCGAAAATAAGAGTCTCTATTTCGGTCTATTCTGCGCCACCTCTCGCCAGTTATCGAAGTAAAGATTACGCAGGTCCTCAGCGACTTCGTCTTCCCAGCGGTACCTGGAACGTCCAAGCGGTATAACCGATTATACTCTCTAGCTTTTCATAAGAGAGCGTTAAAAAAACCGCACATAACTCCCTCCCGTGTGTTCCCTCCATCCGTGCTCAACGACGCGATGCGAGCGCCGATAATCATTAGACGGTAGACTGTAGTGCTGGAGATCAAAGCGGGTTAGCCCTGTTTTTACTGGGCGTACCGAACCCGTTGAAAATGTTGAAAATACACCGGGTTTTACACGTGCATGAAAAGAATTTGGACGAAGACATGGCTTGTTAGATGGTTCTGAGAGGTTATGCGTTCGAGTCCTGGAAATTGCAAGTGATAAGTAATACGTTTTATTGAAAACTCTAGGATGTAAATAAAAACGCAACTAAACTTTATTTATTCCCAATTAAGTATCACTTAGATGTAGTAGAATACCTATAAGGGACATAGAATACAAGTTACGTAAGAGCTTTCCAGAATAATAGGTAGCGGCTTACAGAGGCAAGAAAATTGTAGTAATGAGACCAATCTTATTGCATTAGAGCAGCTGTAGCACATAATATTTATACTCTAAGTTGCGCCTTATTAAATGAATATAAATTTATTTATCCATTTATGATGGTGCTGACTCAGGATCAGGTAGTTTTTCAGTATAAGTTCCATTAACTAATACTAGCTTTGGCCCGCGACTTCGCCCGCGTTAATTTTGATCTGTCACATAATGTCTTTAACCGCCCAAATTCTATAACTTATCTTCATCAAGGTATGTATGTATGTATGTAGATTTCTAATAGTGAAAGAATTTTCCAAATCGGTCTAGTAGTTTTGGAGCTTTTCATATCTTTACCCTTGAAAAAGAGGCTGACAATAGTGACTGAGTTTCTTGCGCTGCTTCTCAGCACTGGCCCATTTATTGTCCCGAAGTAGTGGTAGAGTTAATACTGGGCCGTGTAAAAGTGATTTTTAAATGCCTACTTGCAAAAATGAGTTTTATGAGTTTTCCTCTACTCTTATAATCTTATTGTAGAATAATTAAAACGTGTTATTCGCCCTTACACGACTTTCTTTCTTGTACGTAATTAAATGAGAAGTAACATTATTTTAGTGTTCCAATGCGCCAGTCACGTCGTCTCCTATAATAATAATGGTCAGAGAGACGCCACAAAGTAAAAAGTACGTCGTAAGCTCGCTTGCTAACTTTCAGGAAAGTTCGGTAATCGAATTCGTTATATCGGGATTCAACTTTTTGCATGCAGCTGATCAGGAATGAAATTTAATTGTTGTACAATGAGGTTATTAGTGGCCGTAAAAAATTTAACTGAAAAAAAAAAAAAACTGAAACAGGTTGCGCAAATCAGCTGTCGAATTACGTCCTCTTCATTACAGCATTACACATTACATACCGCAAACTGGTAAGGTGACTGATACACTGATTGATTGATGACTGACTGATTTCTTTCTGCTTCACCATACTATGTCATATTGTCCTGTGGGTACTATTTTATCTTTTGGTACTTTCTGTTTGTAATGTGTGTTTCTCTTACGCAAATAAACGTTTTATCTATCTATCTGTCTATCTATCATACAAGATTATGTTTGTGTCGAATCAGATATGATGTATGTAAGATGATGTGGTAGAGGATTGTCAAGAGCGTCTCTGATCTGCAGAAGACCACTTAAAAATGGTCTCGGTTAAGTTTACTTATTAGATAGTAAAATTAGTTGGAGGCCTGAGGTTTGGTAGCATCTAACAGGTTGGCCACTTAGCACTTACCCACCCCTTCAACAAACCGCACTGTTCTGCATGGTAGAATATACCCTGATATATCCCACTGTTATTATAGTTGTCTATGCCTTGCAGTGGGATGTATACTTAGGTATAGGTTTACTTTTTTCTTTAAATCTTCTTCGTGTTCTGCCTACGCTTATCCGCTTATCTCAGAGTCGACTTACTGCGTCCTATTTGCCCTGTGGCTACACTGTTGCGTTGGATTAGCCCTAATTAAGAATTCTTATCTCAAGGACGAGGGCGATAAATAAGGGTTTTGGGCTTAAGCCCACTTTTGTGGCAGGATGTGGGCGATTACGAGTGGCGACGAGACAGACTTTTCAAGGTGAGAGTGAATAGGCACTTACAGGGTACATAGTAGTAAGGTAGGTAGGTACTATGTACCATCCTAGACTGCATCTCACTTAACACCAGTGGGTCTAGACAAACAAAGTGCACATTTCTAGCACGAAAGCATGCCCTCTATTAAGCATTTGCTACTTAGTAGCATATGTGTTGAAACGGTGCTAATAATGAGTTATGTTCATTTCCGAGTTGTTCGAGCACGTTTAAGCATGACATGTTATGAGCATAATATGTGTACCTACATGAACTACAAAAGATGCCAAGGTCCTCGTACTTACCTACATCTCCAAAAATTTTCAATAAGCCTACTACTACTAAAAGCCTAATAATACAACGCATGATTTTAAGCATTTACTTAATATTAAGTGACGTAATTATACATCACGTATAACTGTCACTGTGTGGTTGTGAGATCTAACATACATTCCCCTAAATGAAATGTAACTTCAATATTTAAAAGTTGTGACGTGTCCCCAGGGACCGCGTTCCCTCAGGCGCCAGCCCCGACACGCATCCGCGACCTACATGCGCTTGATTGCTCGCAGCGCCATCTACAAATAAAGTGTCCTGAATGTGGGTGCTTCCCTGCTACCTTTACGATGTCGTCGGTCCACCGGGTGAAAAAGAAACTATTAATTCTACTACTTACTATTGTAGGTGCAGGATATGTGAAAGGATGGAGGTTAATGGTTTTGTAGAAACCGGGCGAATGCAGCCGCATAGATTATGAGGTTGCTTAGTACCTAAGTGTAACCTACATAAGGGTAGCTTTAAGACAACATTTTCTAAATACCGAAAATCCCCTTGTCGCTAAAATAATATGATTGTGTTACGAGTGGATTCACCATAATACACTCAACATCAAATAAATCGCACCTTCCGCGACGCGAACTTTAAAGATTTTCTTCTGACACAATCATGTTGCCCCAAAAATATTGGTGTTATTTAAAAGCCCAATAAATAAACTTAAAGAAAAACACATTAAATTTTTTTATAAACAATTAACAGGTACCATAAATGTGACTTGAAAAAGGTCTCACTTGGGGCTCACCTCTGGGATCAAGTAGACCAATTTTTGTGGTTATAAAACCAAATAATGATCTTACGTGTCCTTTTTAACAGATGGATAGCGATTAATCCCAATTTAACAGCTTTATAGCCATAAAAGTTGCTTAAGTAAGCGTGACTACCTATTTTTTGAAGAAGTGACTCTGGATCCTTCTAAAGATACATTTTTGGGGTAAAAACCTTTCCTTTAATAAAATGAAGTTTAGAACTAGGCTTTCAAATGGTACCAATGTTGGTGGGAAGTGGGGATGCATACGTTTGATAAGTGCTTGTCGCGGGAGGTGCGATTTATTTGATGCCGAGTGTAGTTTCGCGCCGTGGCAAACTTCAAGTATTCCTTGGATCACGGATCGACCAATCCGACCCCTTCACCATTCAGCTATGGTCGCATTTGACTTTTGATGACTGTAACATTAATTTACTTTGTATTAAGGTACAATAATTTAATTTCAATTTGGTGTTTATTTAATAGAAAAGTACCAGAAGTAAAAGCACATCCGAGTCAAAACCGATGTAAACCACCCAAAACTTCCTCGAACACCGTAACCAAATGAACCCAAAGGTTTCGACATCCAACAAACTTTGGGTGTGTAATGTATGATATAACTACATATATAATACTTAGAGGATATAACATCAAATTATATAAAATCATTTAATATAATGATTATTTACTATAATAAACGAATAATATAATTTTAAAACGAATAATTTTAAGACAAATAACATTTAACTGATATAAAATGGTTTGATATAATGAATATTTTCTATAAAACTTACAATGTATAAAATTTAAAACAAATAATATTCAAATCATATAAAAATAAAGTGTCGAACAATCAAATGAGATAAAATTCTTTTCCTATAAAACTTAAATCATATAACAATAATAATTTTATATAAAGTTCAATTGTTATAATAAGCATTGCATGCAGCAAGCAAGCAAGCAAACGAGCAAGCAAGCAAGCGAGCAAGCAAGCTAGCAAGCTAGCATGCAGGCAAGCAAGCAAGCTAGCAAGCAAGCCAGCAAGCAAGCAAGCAAGCAGGCAAGCAAGCAAGCAAGCAAGCAGGCAAGCAAGCAAGCAGGCAAGCAAGCAAGCAAGCAGGCAAGCAAGCAAGCAGGCATGCAGCATGCAAATTTGACTAAAAACTTGAGACTTCTGTCACGGCTCCGGCACTGCGGGGCTCTGGCGGTCCCTCGCGTGCTAATCGTCGCAGATGGCTTTCGCTCGACACCTTTTGTTTGGCGCCTCGCTTCCAGCCACCTGCTCCTCAGCCCGCGGGCCGCCTCGCCCCTCCGTGCCTACGCGCTTCTAAATTACACTCTAGGGGTAGGGCAGACAAGACTACGTGGAGTCGGTTTTACGGCGATTCGTTTTTGTCACTAAAGTCATTTATAAGTCAAGCTAAAGAAGAACATACTAAAAGTTTTATCTATCAGAAATTATATCAATTAAAGAGTATACCAAATAGTCGTTATAACAAATAATATTTATTTTATGTAATGGTTATATGAAATATTATTTATATCAAACAAAATTACATCAAATGAGTCTTAGATTAAGTAAGGTTTATATCAAATGTCTTTATGCGTTTTGATTGGTATCTGAAATGACATTATTAGAAATGATTTATTATATGAAGTAAACATTATATGTTAAAAAATTATATCAAGTGTTATTATAACATACGTTTATTATACAATATGAACGTTATTGAAATGAATTTATATCATATAAACTTATATAAACTGTCACGCACCCACAAACTTTGTACAAAATTAAAAACTGTGCACAGATCTGTACAAAGGGCCCAGTGTAGGGCGGCGAGGGCTTCAAGGCTCAACTTTCAAAGTTATTTCGCGAAGAATTGTTTGGAGTTTCCCTTTTTTTGGTGAAACTCAAAAAAATATTAAAGGTCTTTTTCAAGCATTCCATAAAAAAGATGGGTGTTTGTCGAATTGGCTTAGTTGTAAAAGTGCATCAAAATGTAAATGTTCGTTCAGTGTTTAATTTAAATAATTCTAACAAGTAATAATAATAATCACAAACTGAGAACAAACTCTCAATGTTTTTTTTCTATTCCTTAAGTAAGTATTCCACTTGAAAATTGAACCCAGAAACTCTGACTTGAGAGAGTTTTGCCACTTGCTTGCTAAGCACTAGACCACCGTAGCGTCAATAGTATGAGACACACCAATATAGTTAGTGACAAGTGTGAATACACCTTTACGCATTTGCGGCCCATATCCGTATGACGTCACACGTTGAATATTTCATATGACGTCGTAGCTATCATTAGATCCTTTTAGAGCGGGTTTCAATTTTTAATCGGATAAAGGTCATTTATTATTGGAAAGGTCAGAGTTCGAACTCCGATGAGGCCACTTATTTTAAGATATTTTGATTGTTTAGGCATTAAATATTAAGTTTCTTTCTCTTAACAAAAGCTGTTCCTGGTATCATATTTTTAAGCCGAAGGCAAAGAAATTATATTTTTTTTTTCTTTATTAGGAAATTGTTTTCAATCACCCGTCTCTACCGGGGGTGAAGTGTGGAAAAATTCTTCATGCCTAAATGTTTTTCTGTACATCTTTCTTCCAACTCATCAGCTGTCTTTCTTAGATTGAGTATTGGGGTGGGTGGGTCAGCCAGCACCCTTGTCATTGGGGGAGGCCTATGTTCAGCAGTGGACGTCCTATGGCTGAAATGATGACGTTGATCTGCCTAGGGCTGACGATGTCAGCAAGGTATTTAATTTGAGTCACATGACGAAAACATAAACATAACTCCCATGAAAATCATCCAATATGATAGCTGAAGCCTAAAGCAACGTCAGTAAGCCCGGAATCGAACCCGAACCTTCCAACAACAGTGTCAGTAATTAACGCACAGGAACCGGCGTCAGTCGTTAAACTAAGAACCACTTTGAATGCTAACTGCCGGTTAAAGCGGCTGTTACGGAGAAGTGCGTACGAGTGACGTCACAGATGACGTCACAAAGTAGTCCTTTACGTAGGGGAAATAAGAGATAAGGAGTTGCTTAAGTTCATGTGAGTTTGAAGGACTTTTGCCTCCAGCGAGTTGCGAGTGGTTTGTTACGAGAAAACATTTGTTATTTCCCACTCATTTTGTTATCAAACTGGTCCAAGGTTTAACACCAATTACATTTCAAACGAATTAAAAAGAAAAGACTATTAAATGGTAAAAATGACTATTCTTCAGGCTTAACAGGGGTTAATTGGGACAACATAACTTTTGAGTTCACTTTCTCTGGTTCAGGGGGCGAGGGATACCTAACTTTATTCTATTCATACTTTAAACTATGGATTAGTGATACTACATTAACACAATTATTCGTTCAATAAAAGCAATTGCCATTAACCTTAATTATACACAACATTAATTAACCGCATCAATATCATTTCAGTCGACTGTTTATTGCTCAATTGACACTGGAATCAATAAGCTCAATGAAAAACAGTTTACCTTTAATCCCGTTTAAAATGAGTCTCCTGAAAATTTTCCGATAATTTCCTTCAGATGGGAAATGATCGCAGACAGTTTTAACGACCTTATAAAATGCTACGTAAATATTGATCACCGTTTACTTAATCTCCGTAGACCAGATATAACAGACACTACAAGGGATTTAAAAGAAATCTAGTTCTAAACACATTAAACTTTTTCAATCTATTTTTTTTTATTTTACTTAATGTTTTACTTAGACTTATTTAAGTACAGTTTACACAAAAAGTGGACTGCCTATTATAGTGAATAAATTACATCTTTTTTCTGTTTATTTTAAAGTACAGTAGTAATATTTAGAAATAAAATGTTGTGTAGTAGGTAGATACTTTTTGTATTTTTCAACAACTTTCAGAAGCAAAATTGTGTCGTATTTTGTAAATAGATATACACGATAAACACGTTTAAAAAACACAATACTTCTTACGAAAACATCAGCTACGATACGATAGTTCATTCGTTCATTTAGACACACCTCTAAGGTGTGAATATTGAGAAATAATAACTAAAATTTTTAATTAAATAAACGTAAAAATGTTATGCGAAAAAAATGTTAAACTGAAACTTGCTTTTGAAAGAAATAAAGACTGTTAATTTTCTACTACGTTAATAATTACCCCCCACCCCATCCCGTTATAAATGGGGTCTCAAGGAATTCCAATTAGTATGTTTGTGGTCCCCAAAGACCCCGGGACGTCTTAAGAATGTCCTTTTAATTTCAGGCCTCTTTACAAAACGGTGTTTTTCAAGAGGACGATAAGCGGTTCGGGAAGGATGCTTGGAAAATATTATTGTTAGATCGTCAGCACATCGGATTAAACGGTTTTTTTTATATAAAATAGCTTCTGTTGCAAAGTTAAATTAAGCCTTAAAGCATTTAGAATCGATATGCATGTTTCTCTTTCACGCAAAAACCATTGAACGCATTTTGGTAACATATTATAGACTATTATCTATATGTATAGGTACTTATAATAAATGTGTAGAGAGGTCAATTCTGTACATGAAATATATTTTCAAAATAACTATCAGGGGGTGATTAGTGATCGATACTGATGCGAAAAATGCAATCAGTAAAATTTTTGTCTGTCTGTCTGTATGTATGTGTGTTCCTTATAGAAACAAAAACTACTCGACGGATTTTAACGAAACTTGATACAATTATTCTTCATACTCCTGGGCAGGTTATAGTATACTTAGGAATTCCCACGGGAACGGGAGTTGGCGGGAAAAAACATTTGTATGAAAAAATCTATCGCGTAAGATAGATGAAGGGGGTAAAACGGGATCCACGCGTACGTAGTCGCGGACGGCCGCTAGTAACATATAATATTGATAACAATCTGTGCCATGGGAAAATTTAAGTGAATAATGAATGCACTGAATCAGTTGCAGAAATAGCAAAAATATTTTTTGACAAGGAAACGAATAAAAAGTTTTCCCCTGAAAAGTAACAATGAATACTTTTCCTTTACAATCTGTTGTTTTCACTCGGTGATAGCAGTTAATATTTTCGAGATTTTTTCGAACAAAACGAGCTTTATTAAAGAGTCATTTCGGGAACGGGTGTTCTTGTTTGTTCTCTGACTTATTTAGCATTTTCGAGGCAACTGTGTACTTTACAACATTCATTTTTGCGTTTATGCTACTGACGCTGGTTTTTGCTTTCCCTGTTTCTTTTTATGAGTGGGATGTCATTAAAGTCTGATCAGTGGGTCTGCAAAAATGTATGGGTTAAGGTAGAAATAATTATGTAACAGTTTTATGTGTAACTTGACACGTCATCATCATTCATCATCATCATCATCTCAGCCATAGGACGTTCACTGCTGAGCATAGGGTGACATAGGCTTAGAGTTTAAGACTGTAGAGTCAGTTACGACTACGATGTATTATTCAAAGTTACAGTTAATTTTAACGACACCAACGAAAAGTTTGATGGACGAAAACATAATATAAAATTTATTTTGCGACAAAAATGCATAATCTTAAGTACTTTCGACTGTACTTGAGTTTTATAACAGCTTTCACCCTCGAAACTCACTTAAATACAAACACAACTCGTATAACTTTCTCTTGCAGAGTTATTGCCCAACATGGAGCTTAGCTACAGCAAGCTATAGCCTATAGCATAATCCTTGCTTTGGCATGTCATCGAGATATGCAAATCGGGGAGAGAATTATGTCTTTGCTTTTTGCTCAATGTCAAACATGTTACACCGGGTAGTCCGGCACAAATGATCGCTACGATTTGACATTATTTTTTAAAGCTTCAACCACACCAACGCGTACAGATCGCCATCGCCGGCGCGATCAAAGGCCAATGACAGGTCGCGCGACCCATGACAGTTCATGCGACCTGTCATTTCCATATGATCGCGCCGTGATCCATTTATTGACCATAACTTTTTCAAAACTTTTGGTATTTTTTGGATTTTTTATTCGTGTTATTAACACCGACTTGTATAATAGAGCATTACAAATCTTTTGTACAACTATTGACTGGTTATGCATCATTTCTTTGCATCTTTTTCTTCTCTATCTTAAACTTCTCATCCATGCCAGAAAAGTATATCAAATGGGTTTCTCGCTGAAAAGTATAAAATTAGAAACGTGATGCTGATATTCGCCCGTATTCACACGATGCTTGCTTAAGTGAAGCAGCAAATCGAACACACAGCGTTGAATAGAGCATTGTGATTGGTTCGTGTGTCACCTTGTGCGTCCACGCGCACTGTGAGATCTCATAGTAATGTTTGTGAATACGGGCGATTATGTTGTTTTTTGTGTGAAAAGCTTTTATACAGCTACTAGCGGCCGCCCGCGACTTCGTACGCGTGGATCCCGTTTTACCCTCTTAGGGGTGGAGTTTCGTAAAATCCTTTCTTAGCGGATGCCTACGTCATAACATCTACCTGCATGCCAAATTTCAACCCGATCCGTCCAGTGGTTTGGGTTGTGCGTTGATAGATCACTATGTCAGTCAGTCACCTTTGAGTTTCATATTTATTTAGATTAATTCGATCGACCAAAGCTAACAAACTGAAGGATAACCCAGTGTAAACGGGCTTCTATTTAGCTGAAGCAAAAACTCAGCGCAATTTAACAACCGTCGACATTTCGACAGAAGTCGTTTTGTTTCCAACTAGACCGGCGTTTAGATGGGACGATTTAATATCGTCTCAAGATCGTGGTAGTTTCTTATCTCATTTTATTTTTAAAACCTATTTCTTTTGTACTTAAAGTACATCAAGCTTAAGTTATGTACAATAGTTGTACTAAATATGTGCTATGTTAAAACCACTGATTTTAATGAATAAAACACCTTTGCCCAAATACACTTACATAGAACTAACGTTTGACCCTTTCACTGATGATAGCTTTAACGATATTTTAGTTAGATGAGAAGGCCGCTAGTGTCAGTCGAAACTCATTTGTTTTGAATAAAGACATTAGAAGAGCAACATTTAATTTTTCCACTAAAAATATCTTCTGATTTTATGAACAAGAAGTTTTTTCATAATATTTTTTTCAGAATCGTTTTTGGTTATCATGTCGTACTATGTAAATCCACTCCAGTATTCTTTAGTATCTCAAATTAACATAATCGACCGTCTTTCTGAAGTTTCGCAGAAGCAAGTAACTTCGTTAGTTTGTATTAATTTATTTGTTATTTTCCCAACTTAAGAAATACAAACCTTATGACTTCTGTCTTGTTGTATTAGATTTTTTTTTTATTTATTATTCATTATTGAGCAATTACATATTTGATCCAAATAGCGTCCTAAATCCTCTTTATATTTATCTACGTATAGATCTAGCGGTTACTCAGTCTGTGCCTGAGGTATGGGAGGATGACATTGACATATTGTGTGTAACGTGCGTGATAAAAAATTCCGTGCTTTTAAGCGATTTTGTGAAAAATATTATTGGCAGGTAGATGCTAATTGCTCACAAGATAGGCCCCCCTATCTTGTGAGCAATTAGCATCTACCTGCCAATAATATTTTTTTTTAATTGATATTTTTTGTTCGTGGTGCATAATCTTTTCTTAAAGGTTATAAACCTTTGTTTGTCACCTGTCATCCGCTTTGCAATGGAGGGAAGTCGAACCTTAATTTCGAACTCCTCCTATGTTCTTCTGATTATTTTCGTTGCGGGTCCAATGACAGTTTAACTTCCCCTCGGGACAAACTTGACCTTCATTGGTTGGGTTTTTATGGCGGTCAAGCTGTAGATCCTGGCTACACAAGAGTTGCAGTGGTGGGAACGAGAGGTGGGAATAGTCCCGTAACGTACGCAGTGGCGTAGCTTGGGGGGGGCAGGAGGGGCCATGGCCCCGGGCGGCATATGAAAGGGGGCGGCGGATAAGAAAAAAAACATTGCATGAACAAGAAAAAAAAAGGTCGACTATGTCTACGTTGAGACTAACAAATCTAGCTATACTGGCAATTGAAAATGAGATCAATTTGATATCGACGATTGTGTAAAAGATTTTGCTTTGAAAAAAGCACGAAGAGTACATTTTTAATCTATTTTTTTAAGTAATAGCAACAAAAATATTTAAGGAGCTTACTTACTCTCTAAAACTTGCGCCACAGATAATCTTTCGTGATTTCTCTTGTTACAAACCGAAATAAAAAAGTGGTTTGTAAATAGTTAAAGCCATATCTAAGCTACTTTTAAAACCGTGTATTTATTATATTCTGCAAGTTCGAAATTCAAAATTAGCTAAAATGGTAACTTTTAGCAGTAATTAAATCTGTAACTTGCTGCAAATATCTAATGAATTCAAACAAATTATTTTAAAAAATAGCTTCGATACATACACTTCTGGACACATCTACTGACCCACCTTAGAGTTTAGGTTTCGTTGGCCCCTACCGAAATATGATTGCTAGATTGAACAAAAACTGTTGATGCAGTTTTAAACCTGATACATTTTACCATCTTTTTCGATCGTATTGTTTTAAATTTGAATTCAGAATACCATACGATGGAGCTACGCCTAACAAGTCGGATATGCGTCTTGTTAAAGGCAATTGATTTTTGAATAAAAAACATGTTTTATCAAATAAAGGTTTAATTTAATAACACGTGTTGCCTCCATGGGCATCTACCACAGCTCTCATACGATTAGGCATAGAGTTCATCAACCGCTCTATGAAATTTTAAGGGATCATCTCCCATTCCTCTTCTATGGCAGTTTTCAACTCCTGCATCGTCTGGGCAACTGGCTGACGAGCCCTAACACGTCTTTTTAGCTCGTCACACATGTGCTCAATGGGGTTCATGTCTGGGCTTCTGGCTGGCCAGTCCATAACTGTGATGTTCACATTCCGAAGATATTCCCTGACGATGCCGGCCGCATGGGCTCTTGCATTATCATGCATAAAAAGGAAATTTGGGCCCACATAGTCCGCGTATGGGTATCACGTGAGGTTCTAAGCACTCACGAATGTACCTTTCAGCATTTAATGTTGGCAGCCGTGGTCCTGTAACAACGTCAAGTTGAGTTTTGCCGCTCGCGGATATACCGCCCCAGACAGTCCATGAGCCACCGCCATAAGCAACCCTCTCTTCAAAGCAGCATTGTGCGAAACGCTCTCCCTTACGTCGGTAGACCTTCTTCCTTCCATCATTGCCATGTAACACAATTTTAGACTCATCAGAAAAGAGTACACGGCTCCAATCTTGCTGTGTCCAATTTAAATGACTGCGTGCGAAATGAAGGCGCGCTGTTCGGTGGGCTCGCGTTAGTTTGGGCCCATTAGCTGCCTTGTGTGGTACCATATCGCGTTCTTTGAACCTTCTCCGAACAGTTCGAGCGCTCACAGATACTCCGTGGAAGTCGCGAAGTTGGTTTTGTATCTCAATGGAGGTAAGGTGACGATTTCTCAAGCTGGTCGTCACGATGAATCGACCCTGCCTTTCAGTTGTGACCCGAGATCGTGGCCTTCCTTGGCGACGAACAAAGCCACCAGTCTCTAGGTACCTCCGATAAACATTTCGGACCGCAGATCGACTTAAATTAAGTTGAGCACTCACGTTTCTTTGGCTGTGTCCGGCCTGAATAAGTGCCACAGCTTGGGCGGCGACTTCAGGTGAAGTATCCATAGATTATTGATAGAACCTCACCTTAATGTTAAGAATAAGTAATGTTTGTTGCAAAACCAAAGATATCAATCACTTTTTCAAGAATTTAATCCAAGTAAACCAATAAAACCAAGTTTTCTTAGTAGGTATTCGATTGTTTGATATCAACAAACAGGCTCCAAATTGTCTTTTGTCCAAAATCTCTTTAAACTCTGTGTTCGAAATTAAAAAAAAGACTATTGAATGAAATTGTGAATGTGCCAGGTTCAAAACTGCATTTTTTTTTTTTTATGTGACAGGAGGCAAACGAAACTTTTTGCTCGACCTAATGTAAAATTTTAGCTAGGACCAAATGAAACTGAAAATACAAGATGGGCCAGTAGATGTGTCCAGAAGTGTATTATACATTTTTCAAACCACTTTTTTAATTTCGGTCTATAACAAAAGTAATCAAGAAAAAATATGGTGGCGCTGGTTAGCTAGGGTATACAACCCTTAATAATATTAAGCACATATTATGTTATTCCTTCTAAGTTCAATGAGCACTGTATATAATTTAAGATAATATTTACTCTCAATTGACAAATAAATACTTTAATACTTGTTATTATTGTTTATTGTTATACACCTAGTGTTACATAATAAAACTGAGCTATTTAAGAAAATCAAACTTCCTGTGGGTTTCAAGCAATTGCTTCTTTTTAATGTATTTTCCTTCTGAAGCAGTGCGTGGTAGTTTATTTTGACTTTCAACAAATAAGGTGAATAGTGTACCTGAAGTCTATTCAATATAATATTTAAACTTTAAAATATTTATAATTAAAATAAAGGGCGGCGGATTTCCGGACGGCCCCGGGCGGCGAAAAGCCACGCTACGCCACTGAACGTACGTGATAAAGCATAAAAATCTGAAGGAGATACTGGGGGCGTAGTGTGAGTTTACGTCAAACGCATTCGTTATCTACTGCGTAAAAAAGTGACATTAAATGTATGACGGATTGTACAGCGCCCCTAGCTTTCAAGAACTAAAATCTTCATATATTTTTTTAACGTAGTCGATATCGAATGCTTTTGACGTAAACTCATACTACGCGCCCCCTGAAGTCTCGCTGACGTTTGACGTTACAAAAACACCCTCCCGTGCCGCTCTCCTACCTCAGGCTCTGACTCAGTCAAGGCAAGACCTATAGTATTGTTATACTTATCTACATAGTTTATTGGACTTCTGCGAATCCTCACAATAAGAGAAAAGTAAAGTTCAAATGAAAACTTCGCTTTGTTTGTTAAGTACCTACCTTTTATTTGAAGAGAATTCATCATTAACTAGTTAATTTTTAACAAAACAGTAAGGTAATAAGTTAAATAAGTGTTATTTTAACAAAACTAGCAATTTAGAATACCTACTTATGTGGTTATAAGGGTAGCGCATTTTCTTACATAACTTTTCAATTCCTATCATTGGAGGTCCGAAAATATTTCTCATACAATTTGATACCATAATGATCATTCTTCATAAAAAATTTAAAACCTACATATTTAAAAACATAATCATTGATATTCATAATATCACTAATCATACACTTAGTTTTTACTAATATTTGTTTTCATATATTTTTCTGTACTAATGATCGAAACTCATAATCATTCGAATAAATAACTATAATATTCATAAATGTGATGTATCCTAATATTTGTTTTCATAAATTTATTACTCATAAGTGTATTTATCCATATTATTAAAAATCATGATGTCTATATTCGTATTAAATCGTATTTTAACATTATATTAATTTGAAATGGTCCAAAACAGGCAATATTTTGTGCCACAAAACTAACGTGACAGAAACGAATCGCTGCAAAACCGACTTCACGTAGTCTTGTCTGCCCTACCCCTAGAGTGTAATTTAAAAGCCGGAGGCGCGGAGGGAGGGCAGCCCTCGCCCGTAACGTGCGTAACGAGGCTCAGGCGCCCGGGTGAGCTGGAGCGGCTGAGGCTGGTCGCCGAGGCGCCGAAGGCGCCGATGGCGATCCAAAAAGCCGAAGCTGCGGAAGCAAGCGTGGGTGCCTGAGCCTCGTTACGCAAGGGCGGAAGGGCTGCACATCCCGCAGCGCCGGAGACGAGGAGATACCAATGCATGCTGCATGCTTGCTTTCATGCTGCATGCTCTGCATGCTTATCTACTCTATTAAATTATATATGATTTTTTTAAAGATACGAGTATGTCTGTTATAAAGTAAATTATTCTGAACAACAACATTATGAGTTGAAGTATGTTCTTAGTAACAACATTATTAATTAAAACAATATGATCAATGAATGTTATGAAGAAAAAAGATCTGAAAATAAAAATTATGTATTTTAAATGGTTCTTGGTAGTAACAGTATTGATAAAAAAATTATGATTACTAACTGTTATGAGCTCCGATGGTAGTAATAAAAATGTATGAATAAAAAAAGTATGAAAAATAAAATTATGAAGAGAGATTATTATGAACACAAATCGGTAGTAGGACAAAGAATAGGATTTAGAATTTTATGTGAGCCAATATAGAACCGGTTATAAGTTATTGGATTTAGAAACTTGGAAGCTTTTTTGTAAGCGTGCTAATTTATTCCCGTTTTTTCTCGTCACTAACATTACTATGAGGTCACACAGTACGCGTGGACGCACAGAGTGACACACGAACCAATCACAGAGCTCTATTCAACGCTGTGCGTTCGATTTGCTGCTTCACTTGAGCAAGCATCGTTTGTGAATAAGGGCGTTAAGCTCTCATTTAAAGTCTAAAGGTTCAGCCAAACCAACGCGATCACACGCGATCAGCCGGCGTGCAGCGATGGCGATCAGACTTAATTAAATGCGTTTGATCGCCATCGCTGAACGAGTGTGATCGCGTTGATTTGGCTGAACCTTAAACGCACTGGGAAAACACTCTTATTACCATTATTTTATGACTTTAATTTGCCATGGCCGGTATCAAGACTTCTTGGAGCAACAAAGGAAGGGAGCTCGGGCAAACATTTGTCCTGATCTCTCTAGACCTCTGTTTGCCCGGATTAGCTCGTTGCTCGGATGTATAGATCTGGCTTTATTGACAAAGTTGTTCTTTCCGCAACAAATTGTTAGATTTGGTATCGAAATAAAACAATATTTAGAAGGATACATTACGTTAGGTTACTTTTCAGTTCGTTCGTTTATTCGTTTCAGCCAAATGACGTCCACAGCTGGACAAAGGCCTCCCCCAAAGATTTCCATAAGGACCGGTCCTGCGCTACCCGCATCCAGGCTCTTCCCGCGAACTTCACCAGATCGTACGATACGTTTCAGTGTGTCGAAAATATTTACCATTTTTAGTGTATCACAATGTTTTGAAATCTCAATAAATCTCAATGTGACCGGCCCTAAATTTCCAGGGAAACAGTTGCAAGCGACATGTAGCCAAAAAGGTTCTGTCCTATTTACCAAAATTACCCACTTAGTTAGTCAGAGTTGCTATGAACTGATAAATAAATGCATGGAACATAAATTCTTTTGGAAATATACTTACGCCCATATTCACACATATTACTAGGAGGTCTCACAGTGCGCGTGAACGAATAGGGTGACACATGAACCAATCACAGAGCTCTATTCAACGCTGTGCGTTCGATTTGCTGTTTCACTTGAGCAAGCTTCGTTTGTGAATACGGGCGTCAGTTGACAATAGAAATGCAACAAACAAGTCTGTCACGAAAAAGCCACCAGCGTCTCGTGAAAAAAGTTTCAAAGTCAAAGCTTTTATTCAGTACACAGGCCCTTTTCAGGGCGCTTACATGTCCCAAATATAGCTTGCCCTACCACCACTTCGGGACAACCTCTGGGCTGGTACTGAGAAGAAGTTTGAACACTGTAGATTAAGAGCGCTTTCACATTAGGGCGTTTGAAGCGCGACAGCAGCGCGACAGCGGCGTTTTTATAATGTGAAGGCATGCATCCGCTGTCACTGTAGTACGAAATTTTCGGCAGCGCGTCTGTCGCGCTGCTCAATCGCCTAAATGTGAAAGCGCTCTAAAAAGTGTTGTGAAATCCTCATTATTCATCATCATCATCATCATTTCAGCCACAGGACGTCCACTGCTGAACATAGGCCTCCCCCAATGACTTCCACATCGCACGGTTGGTAGCGGCCTGCATCCAGCGCCTTCCCGCTACCTTTATCAGGTCGTCGGTCCACCTTGTGGGTGGACGTCCCACGCTGCGTTTTCCGGTACGTGGCCTCCATTCCAGAACCTTGCTGCCCCATCGGCCGTCAGTTCTGCGTACTATGTGCCCTGCCCACTGCCACTTCAGCTTGCTGATCCGTCGGGCTATGTCAGCGACTTTAGTTCGTTTACGGATCTCCTCATTTCTGATTCGATCTCGTAAAGAAACACCTCATTATTCTTTACACAAAAACATAGACACTTTCTTAGACGATTCAGTAACCTACTTGCTCATCGCATAAACATTTACTACGTGTTTAACGCACTCATAAAAGCTGCAGCAACAAACAAAATGTTGGAAGATTTCTTTGATTTATTTTGAATAGAATTTAAAGTTTTAAATTTTCCCTATCCTAGGAGGATAGTGTTTGATGTTTAGTAAACTTTGTTTTGTAGTGAATACTCGTAAGTTGTAGTTTTAGTTTTGACTTTGGGTTTTGTTATGAGAAAATTTAAAGTGCGTTGAACCGGGTGGTGCATCGACACCAGAGGGCTGTGTGAGTTTACAAAAACGTTCTCACTAGTGATCGCGTAAAAAAATTACATTAATGTATGACGGATTGTACGGCGCCCCTAGCGGAAACGTTCAAGAACTAAAATTTTCATTATTTTTTTTAGTGAGGACGTACGTTTTATGTAAACTCACACTCAGCCCACAGTTGTAACTTACTTTGACAAAGTTTTTCTGTGTCAGACTGAAATTTACGTGGGCCGAAGCCGCGGGTAAAAGAAAAATACAATTGGGAGGACAAATGTGGTGATACTATGGAATTCGGGAGAACATAACAGCTGGTGCTGGGAAGAAGTTAGGTTTGTGACTGTCTGTGGTAACTTCGAACTCCTCCTATGTTCTTCTGATTAATTTCGTTGCGGGTCCAATGACAGTCTAACTTTCCCCCGGGACAAACTTGACCTTCACTGGTTGGGTTTTTATTGGCGGTCAAGCTGTAGATCCTGACTACACAGGAGTATCTCTTTCATAAAGGTTATTTTATACCTTTTTTTAGCTCACGCTTTGGACTATGATTGTCGGTCAAACTTTCGATCCTGGCTACACAAGAGTTGCAGCAGTAGGAGCTAGAGGTGGGAATAGTCCCGTTCCCCGTTCCCCGATCCCCGATCCACAGTCCAGTAAAAGGGACTCTCCCAGTTGGCAACAATGCCGCCACTAATTGTGCGGCTGCAATGCATCTATGACCCAAATGCAGTTCTAAAATAGTGCTCGCCGTCCAATTGATATCTGTGTCTACACGTCGCCGGGAACTCGATGTATTGTGCGGTTGAAAGTTATGAGCCATTTGATATTTATAAAATCTGAGTTTCACACCTGAAGGTTTTATTTCAACTATCGTTCGTTCGTTCGTTTCAGCCGAAAGACGTCCACTGCTGGACAAAGGCCTCCCCCAAGGATTTCCACAAAGACCGGTCCTGCCCCGCTTGCATCCAGGCACCTTCCGTGACCTTCACCAGATCGTCGGTTCACCTAGTGGGAGGCCAACCCACGCTACGTCTTCCGGCTCGTGGTCGCCACTCAAGAACTAACTTTTTAAATTTCAACTATCACATTAAGTTAACTAGCCCCTGAAGCCATTTTTTCTGACTACCTACTTATATTACAATATCTACGAGTACCTACATCAAAGTAGGAAATGGGAATATTATACCGTGCTCGTCAAACTATATGCCCTAAGTGGGATTCGAAACCACAGCTTCAACTGGCATTTTATCAGAATGATAATATCGTTTAGCGACCCACTTAATTTTCGTAATTATGCAACCAGAGGTGTGGTTTAGAAGAGGGGTACCTACAAATGTTAACTCTGTGACGGATTTATCACTATGCTAAGTAGGCTGAAGCCTAGGCTAGACTGGCGGCATGCGTGTAAGCCACCGGGCAGTCAGAGATTTGAGAGAGTGTGTCCCCAAAAAAACGACTTCCAGCTTAAAGTTGCAAGTCGGCAGCAGCTCTACTAAATTCACACTTACTTTAATGACGTCCCTAAAAACTAATAGCTAACCACCTCATATTGATCCTCAAGCAATCCTTCCATTAATATAACTGTCAATATCTTAACCCTGACGTCACCCCGCATAATTTCCTAAGCTCCGTCACAACACCAGTCACCCTCGTTTGCTCGTTTAGTTTAATGATTGTAGCTCTCAATGGAGGGTAAGTACCCCCTCCACTAAGGCTGGAGTGACGCCACAGGTTTCATGGTGTCCTGTGACAGGACTACATGGATGGGAAGGATGGGCAACTACCTAATTCAAATGCGTTTATTTCTTTTACTTTGCCTAGTTCAGTTACAAGTTGTTGGAGCTTCTTATCGAGCCACAGATTTTGCTTTTGCTAGGAAGCAACACCTCTTAAATATCTTTAAATAATATCTTGCTGTTTCAAAGCTTTACATAGAGAATAATCACTGTGTGGTTCTGAATAGCTATGAACAATACACCCTCCATTCCGCACACAAACTGATTTGAGTATCAATGATGTTAAGTCGCAAACGACGGCCCATAGAGCTGGTCTAAATTATCGATATTTTGTACCTATTTTATGGTGTCGACGACGTGATCTCAGTTAAAATACCTACACCAAACGATAGCAGAAACTGTGATGCCATTCACATCTAAAATGATGCTAAAATATGATTAAAATGCGTACCCATTCAGTCTTTTGTATTAAACTATTTTGTAAAGTAATGTTTCGCGTTGTGCTTACGTAGGTACTTATCTACGACAAAAATACTGATGTTACACAATAAAATCATCTAATACTAGGGAAAATAAATAAAAATCTATAAACTATATGACTGTAACGTAGGCAAAGTGCAATTATAACAGCATAAAATAACTTGAATAACTTATTTCAGAATCGTGACTTTCAAAACCAATAAAGAGCAAGTTTTGAAATAAAATATTTTACCATAAAAGCCAGTATATACCAGCTCCATTCCTCGTCGATATTACCATTCTATGCTACTATAGATATCGATATAGTAGTTACAGAACATCACTAGTCCCTCCTTCCTATTGTCCCCAAACAATATTAAAGTGTTTAGCGCCGAGATGGGACAAAGGCTTGCCGGGACAATATTAAATTGTATACCAAAGATGGGGACGGATGTATGTGTATGCTTCAATTCATAACGATAAGTTAGTTATGTATTTTGTGATTGTACTACAAAAAGGCAACGTTTGATGTGATGTTACTAAGTTACTTTTTGTTTCTGATGCTTACTTGTGCGTGAAGTAGGTATAGTTTACTGGAAATAAACAATTTTTTATGCATGACAACGCAATCGACCGCAATCGCACCTGGTGTTAAGTGAGATGCAGTCTAGGATGGTACATATCTGTACAATTCTTTTAAATATATGCGCAATACCATCTATCTATACCAGCGAACTTCGTACCGCCTATAATCATTAGAAATAATATAGAAGTCTAACGGTGAAAGAATTTTTCAAATCGCTCCAATACTTTCGGAGCCTATTCAAAACAAACAAACAAATCTTTTTTCTTTATTTATTAGTGTACATTAATTTTTCACGAAACGATTTGCACTACTTGTGCTATGTTACAGGCAAAAATAAGGTGCGTAAATATATTCAAAGTTTGATTCATGGAAAGTTCTGTTAGTTCAGAGCTTTCTGTGAGCTTTCCGCCCGTGTGTCCCCATTACAATGACGTCACCGTTGACTGAGCAGACAATCTGGATTGATCGCTTCCACAGGCAATAGATGAATGTATCCTCCACTTTGATGTGGGCGATGCATACAGTTTATAGACTGTGTGGGTGCAGCGAACAAATGTTGCCTGTATAGGGTTCTGTACAACTTTTGATCACTCCATCTTTCCATAATTATGTCATAACTAAGGTATGCAAAACCGAAAGTTTATCAAAAACCGATTTTTTTTTCGGTTTCCAAGAAAAAAAACCGGTTTTCGGTTTTTAATCGGTTATTATCGTTCTATTTTTTTTTCCAATCAACTAGTAGTTACATACAGCGATTTGTTACGTCCTGTCCGTTTTGTGTTAGATTACATTATTTAAGAGAGGGTTATAACAGTTTTGATAAATTTAGCTTATTCATTAGGCATTATAGGCACATATAATGAATAAGTTAAATTTAACTCAAGGGATGGTAGTTTATCTCCATTGTACGTAATAATTGTCAACGAATACATTTTTAAAATTCATTACTCTGTACTAAACCGACAGACTCTGTCGGTTTAGTATTTTGTTAATTATCACCATGTACGTAATGTACCTACATCAAAAACGTATTTGTTTACAATTACGATTGATATAAGCAATATCTTAAATTAAAAAGTATAATAAAATTTGTACATTTTATTTTTGAACGTTAGCTTTATTTGATTGTTTTGGTTGAGGTGATTATGATTGTTTGTTCCGGCGTTTCTTCTCAGCACTTGCCATATGTTTGTCTCGAAGCGCTGGTAGGGCCCAAAAGATAAGGAGACATGTAAAGTGCCCCATAAGGGCTACCTTTTCTTTCTTTATTATTTTCTATAATAATATTTTGACGTTCATAAGCGCCACTTGTGGTCTAAACTGAATAAATACCTTTGATTTTGATTTTTTTGATTGATATTTTAAGCAATATCTTAAATTAAAAAGTAGAATAAAATGTAAAAAGCTTTATTTGTGAACGTTAGGCGGTATTTCTGTCAAATTCAATACACTAAGTATTACAGTAATAAGCTTCTGCAGATATCGCAAATAAATGAGATTCAATGTTCACAACAATTCAGAAATAAAAACTGTTCAATTCACTCACACATAGGTCAATTATTATTCACTGCAATAATCACCAACTATCTGAATCGCGGGGTGGGTCATGTCAGGTGGCGGGCGCGGGCGGTACGGGTACGAGTCTTAAATAATTATCGGGGATTCCCCGTTCAAAGGTAAACGACGGAGTAACCAAGTGACAATGTTGCCAAGTTATAAATTGTAAAATAACCAAATATTCGTCAAATATCAAAATACCCAGGTTATATTATAATAAAATGATATTGCTTATTTATGGAATTTGTTACGTGTATACAGATAGAAAAACCGATTTAAATCCGGGTTTCGATTTTAAAAACCGGTTTTAGAATTCGTCGAAAAAGGGCGGTTTTTCCGAT
Source organism: Ostrinia nubilalis (assembly GCF_963855985.1). NCBI lineage: Eukaryota > Metazoa > Arthropoda > Insecta > Lepidoptera > Crambidae > Ostrinia > Ostrinia nubilalis. Next base: position 1,223,899 of record NC_087112.1, read on the forward strand.
TTTTCGGTTTCCGATTAACCGGTTTTGCATTCCCTAGTCATAACTAGCTGTGCCCGCGACCTCGTACGCGTGAAAACCCGTTTTCGCAACATTTTTCATTGTTGCTCTGCTCCTATTGATCGTAGCGTGATGTTGTATAGCCTATAGCCTTCCTCGATAAAAGGGCTATTTAACACTGAAATAATTTTTCAAATCGGACCAGTAGTTCCGGAGATTAGCGCGTTCAAGTAAACAAACAAACTCTTCAACTTTATAATATTAGTATAGAGATAGTGTTCAATGTTTAAGCTTCAGAGACCCAAACCCAAACAACTGCACGCAGGAAGATTTAATTAATGCTACTGATAACGCCACTCTTGTAGCAGTTTTGGGCTGACACTGTAGGTTTGTTGTCGATACGACAAGAAGAAGTTTCAGAAAGACAATTGTAGAAAATAATGTAAGTATTAAATGTTACCAAATCAATTTACACTGACATATTGCTAATTTTTATAATCAACTAGCGGCCGCCCGCGACTTCGTACGCGTGGATCTCGTTTTACCCCCCCTTCATCTATCTTACGCGGTTCACATTTTTTCATACAATTTTTTTTTCCCGCTAACTTCCGTTCCCGTGGGAATTTTGGAATATCCTGTTGTAACTAAGCTTTAAGTTTACTAAGGTACCTGCATGCCAAATTTCAAGCGTCTATCTTACGCGGTTTAGATTTTTTCATACAAAAGTTTTTTCCCGATAACTCCCGTTCCCGTGGGAATTTTGCAATATCCTGTTGTAACTAAGCTTTAAGTTTACTAAGGTACCTGCATGCCAAATTTCAAGAGTCTATCTTACGCGGTTTAGATTTTTTCATACAAATGTTTTTTCCCGCTAACTCTCGTTCCCGTGGGAATTTTGCAATATCCTGTTGTAACTAAGCTTTAAGTTTACTAAGATACCTGCATGCTAAATTTCAAGAGTATCTTACGCGGTTTAGATTTTTACATACAAAAGTTTTTTCCCGCTAACTCCCGTTCCCGTGGGAATTTTACAATATCCTGTTGTAACTAAGCTTTAAGTTTACTAAGGTACCTGCATGCCAAATTTCAAGGGTTTATCTTACGCGGTTTAGATTTTTTCATACAAATGTTTTTTCCCACTAACTCCCGTTCCCGTGGGAATTTTGCAATATCCTGTTGTAACTAAGCTTTAAGTTTACTAAAGTACCTGCATGCCAAATTTCAAGCGTCTAACTTAAGCGGTTTAGATTTTTCATACAAAAGGATTTTCCCGCTAATTCCCGTTCCCGTGGGAATTCCTAAGTATCCTATAACCTGCCCAGGAGTATGAAGAATAATTGTACCAAGTTTCGTTAAAATCCGTCGAGTAGTTTTTGTTTCTATAAGGAACATACAGACAGACAGACAGACAGACAAAAATTTTACTGATTGCATTTTTGGCATCAGTATCGATCACTAATCACCCCCTGATAGTTATTTTGAAAATATATTTCATGTACAGAATTGACCTCTCTACAGATTTATTATAAGTATAGATGAAGAAAAACAATGGAAATTTTGTTTTTAAACCTATATTTTTCACTGGAAACCAAAAAAACTGTTTAAAATGTATCGTGAAAGCGCTTTCCCGCGGCATCTTTTGTTCGTACATTACTTTCTACTTTGCTCTGTGAAGCGACACTATCATCACGATCGCGAAGTTGAATCTGTCACAAATGCCTTGTCTAGGAGGGCACAAGGTCGATCGCTTCCCGGTCGATAGCTCATCCCTAGTCCTGAGGGAAGGGCAACAGCCCTGCTAATTGCCTCGGTGACCTTGGAACTTGATAAATTATCGCCTGTTGCTAGGAATCTAGGAATAATAGACTACGTATTAGTATCGATCCTTCGGGTTCAATACTAAAGCCCGGTCCGTGAGCACGTAGAATTTTGTCCAATGACCCCTAGCTACCCATCCTTATCGCTCGCGCGTAATTATATTGCTGTCGCGACTGTGCGACTGGCACCCGCAGTGAGTGTGCGAGCGCGATAGCAACATAATTACGCGTGAGCGATAAGGATGGGTAGCTAGGGGTCATTGGACAAAATTCTACGTGCTCACGGACCAGACTATACCTATTAATATTATTTTGCTAAGATGGATGCTTCGTTCGTTCGTTCGTTTCAGCCGAAAGACGTCTACTGCTGGATAAAGGCTTCCCCCAAGGATTTCCACAAAGACCGGTCCTGCGCCGCTCGCATCCAGGCACCTCCCGCGACCCTCACCAGATCGTCGGTCCACCTAGATGGATGCTTATTACGCCCGTATTCACAAACATTACTGAGGTCTCACAGTGCGCGTGGACGCACGAAGTGACACGCGAACCAATCACAGAGCTGTATTCAACGCTGTGCGTTCGATTTGCTGCTTCACTTAAGCAAGCATCGTTTGTGAATACGGGCGTTAGAATCTTTTGTGCAGAAACTGTTGAATGGATTTTTGTAAAGCTATTGTCTCCTCAAATTAAACTATAGGATGGATAGGATTTCATCATCATCATCATCATCATCATCATCATCATATAATTAATAATATAATTAATAATATAATTGAATTAATTAAATATTTATAAATTCTTCCCCTCTCTTAGAATGCTGTGCCCGACAGGGTCCATAATTGTATCTTATAAAACCATACATACCACCTCTGTAACATTATGGATGCAATAAAGTATTGAGTATTGAGTATCATCATCATCATCATCATCATCATCATCATCATCATCTCAGCCATAGGACGTCCAATGAACATAGAATAGGATTTAGCCATAGGTAAGCTTCAACTTAATCCATAAAGCAGATTTTGTTGAAAAGACATCCACATTCCTCAAAAAAATTAATGTGTCAGTGATTCTGCTACTCTAGTTTTTCATTATGATAATCAGACAAGAACAGATTCCTCATCGAACGTATCTTCTTAAATACAAAGTCATATTTTTTCCAAAAATCACTTCATTATGTAATTTACTACACATCTGGGAATCAAACCCGGACCTCTTACAAAGTAACCCACTAACCACTCCCAGTAAAGTTATTCAACCCTCATTTCGGCTATCCTGTCAGAGAGACAGGTTAACCAACACGCTTTTAGCGCCCGCCCCCCCCCCCCCCCCCCCCCCGCTCGGGTTTCAGTTCCCTTAAAACTTTTGGGTTGGTTGTTGTTATCTAAGCTTTTGTGTAAAGAAAACATTATTTTAACCGACTTCGAGAAAGGAGGAGCTTCTGTGTTTCACTACCGTTACGTTACCGTTCATTGATATTTATTTTTCATCATCCTTTTATTTTTTAGTTCGCGTATTTGTGTTTTTAAACAAGAATTTAACATTTGTTTTTAAGGTACTTGTAGACCTTAGTATCTGTTAGGTATTTAATTTGCCGAGTGATTAGGAACTTTGAAAACTCTGCTAATATGCCAGAGGTTTGAATTCGACACTATACAGGGTGACTGGTAATTAGTGGCGGAGCCGTTCAGGGGAGGTAGTCTAGGGTTATTCTGACAGATGTACCTACTATGAGACCTGCCGTCATTAGTTTCCCTGTATAAACCCTTGAAAATGAAAAAGGTTCATTTAGTTTTGACCAATATATTGGTACTTAATAAGTAGACAAGACAAGTTTTTCCTTTGATGACGTTACATTACATCGAATCGAATTGATTTTTATTTTTATTTTTAGGAATCACAAACAAATGTGTTACAGAAATTAGTTGATTCCTATTGCTACTAAAAACAAATACCTTACACACCTTTCCACGCGGAAGCCTACCCAGTCAAATTAATTGACTCTTCCTATATTCATTTGCATAAAAAATAACACTCTCCTAACGATAGGTTTTATGAAGGCTGTACTATTAAGCCCAACCCAATCCCTTTTACTTTATCGTGTTGATGGAATGAGTTTACCGACACCCTCAAAGGTGGGTAATGAGTTTCGGTTCATTGACTCTCGTATCTCAAAGAAGCTCCTGTTAGATGATGTGTGGTTTGTTTACAGGGATCTTGCAAAGAGTGTTTCATTTTCATTTTATCCAAGAAAATGTTGATAACATTTTTTTAAATAAACTTTAAGTTGTTATTGGTTGTAACATGAAATTGAAATAAGTGATTTTGGTTGCAATGACTTGTATACTTTTAGCATTTCTACTTTATCAAAGTTTTGTTGCATAAATTTGTTAAACAGATAAAGTCAAAGTCAAAGTCAAAATTTATTTATTTGTTTAGACTAATAAATAGTTCTTACAAATCGTCATTTTGCTCTTGAGGAGCCTCTACATGTCTCATAATCTTTTTACCCTACCAGCGCTTCGAGACCAACATTTGGCAAGTGCTGAGAAGAAGCGCCGCAACAAACTCAGTCACCACTGTCTGCCGGTTAATATAAATAAATAGAAATAGCAGTAGTAGGTACATTCGATTCAGGAGCAGTTCACTGAATTTACCATGCATTCTTGTATAGTGTATCTTATAATGGGTATACAAAATTGCGTGGTATATTAAACAAGGTAGTGACGTGCTAATATCTAGACTTACAGATTACATACATTACATATTTAAATACTAGTAGAAATGACTCGCATACATAAATTGGAATAACTTGGATTGACCAGTCCCCGAAAGCAGCGCCTGTTCACAGACATGACGAGTGAACCAGCCATCGCTTCACTCGACCATATTAGAGGGAATGTAACGATGAAAAGATATAGAGTTAGAGCATCGTTTAAGCTTTAATGTGATATTCCCATCTCTTTCGTAACAACTAATAAATGCCAACCAATGAAGGCTATCACTTATGATAGCCCCTAGTCCCTGGGGGGAAATAAACTCCCTGCCAGCATCTATGTTTCCTAATTCATAATATAATACCTTCAAGTCACGAGTAAGCAGTTATCTTCTGGACAGTAATACATAGAGACTTATAGAAACAGGTTTCTTTGGTATTCGAAATATTAGACTGATATCGTGTTTCTTTGTTCCAGGGGACCAACCTCTACCCGAATAAAAGACAGCGACTTATACAATAAAACCCTAATTTAAATCACCCCAAAAACCCCACGTTAAGTAACCTAGCTAGCCCCTCCCTATTCAAATTCCTAGTTAGAAGCCGAGTGAAGTGACGAGAAGCGAAGCGAAGTGAAGTGACGAGAAGCGAAGCGAAGTGAAGTGAAGTGACTTGGTGCTGCAAGTGAAAGCGCATGGAAGTGCGACAAGGCTCGATTGTTCGGTCGATCGGTGACTTGTATAGGTGAGTTTCAGTTGCGTTTCATTTCTACTAAAATCATAGCCAAACTCTACATGGTCGTACTTTACAAGTGCCTAAGTAAATATGTACTTTGCTTTTTGGTAAGTTACTTATTTACCATTTCATACTACGGTTTTCAGCAACTTTCTACAGTACAGCAGTGTAGTGAAGATAATACCGATTAATAATTATAATAGTGACTACATAGATTAAGGAGTTGCTATAGGGAGTAAAAAAAACTTAACTTAAAAAAAAAGTTTTATTACTAAAAGATGTCATATTATTATTGTACAAATTATTCTGGCGTTCTCTGCACTAAGCAAGAAAGCTTGTATTGCAGCGGCCAATACGAACGATTACCTTAAAAATAATGTCGTGCTTGACCTGACCTATTCTAAAATAAATAAATGAACGATACCCTAGGTTCACTCGCGAACTGAACATTGTTCGCATTCGTTCGTATAATGAAGACTTTATTCACCATTCGTCTCCGTTCGTTCATCCCATGCGCGTCACGTAGGTTGTTCCACCATCCACGGTTCGATGCCCGGGGCAGACATATACAGGGTGAAATCAGTGGCGGCGTAGCATGGGTTGGCACCCGGGGCGATCACCCCCCCCCCCCCCCGTCATAAGTCCTAAGGTACCCCCTGGTACCCCCCAGGATTTTAGGGTTACCTACCGATTCGAAGATTGAAAGATAATATCGTCGCACCCCCCCTTCCCCCCGTATCATGACATAGACCCGCAGTCTTGCCATGCAGATGCGCCAGTAAGTACTAATCTGCGCGACTTGTGTCACCCCCTGATGCCTGGCACCCGGGGCGGACCGCCCCCACCGCCCCCCCCCTTACGCCGCTACTGGGTGAAATTGCAAACAGTTTCCAAATTTTTTGATAAGCTCTATAGAACAATATAACTTTATCCTAATTATTTTGGTTCGTTGTATTTTTCGAGAAAAAAAAAATATAGAAAGTGTAATTCGCGGGTGCCTATCGTAAGTTTTAAAGGCTACGGCTTATTTTCGCGCACCAAAAATTGTCTATTAAGCTTTGCAGTTAACTGTGTATGCGTATTTTTCTATGAACGAAGTAAATTATCCACGTAAGTCAATTCTGAAACCACACGCAGCAGATAAAAATAATAAAATATGAAAAAAAATGTTGTTTTCTTTACGTAAATCGATTATCTTACCTCCTGAGTCGCTCCTAAAAATTTGGCAACTGTTTGCAAAGTCACCCTGTATGTGTATGTAAATGAAAATGAAAATGAAAAATTTTTATTGCTACATTAAAAAATAAGTTACTTACATGTGAATGAGTACACAGAAATAAAGAAAAAAAGAAAAAGTTATAAACAAAAATTTGAATCTTATGATGTTACACTTTTATAGGTAAGCAAAAGGTACCAGTCTCAGCATAATGCTGAGCTACAAGCTCAGCGCTGATTTTCAGACTGGCCCTGAAACTACTATGTACAATTGTACATACTCGTACATAGTTTTTTTAGCCATCAATCTAGCTTCCAGCTTTAATTTAAACAAAGATCTTTATAGATCCCATTACCAGTTCACCATTAGCGTCACGGAGTAGCCAAGTGGAAGTATCCATAAATAGAGCCAGCTAATATAAATGTAATTCGACGTTTCCGGCTTGTACAGTCATAATGTTTTCACATGTATGGCTCAAACGGCTATTTATTTAGATTTATGTTGTACAGTGAGCGGGAAAAGTATCCGAGATAAAGATGTTCGAACAAAGGCAGTGAGCGTAGTCTATGTAGTTTGGGTTGTCGCTTTTTAGCCCGTGAGAGTAAAAGTGGGGTATCTCCCCACTTACTAGTGTTTAACTGATATGCTCACGATTTTCAAATCACAATACAAATCACACTACATACATAAAAAATATACACAGTAATGCACTTTGTTTGATGAAGACCTATGACCTAGCGAGAATCGCCACGTGCGTCTTCCAAAACGCTTTTTCCCGTAGCTCTTATCGTGGCAACTATACCGACGTCTGTATGGTTACCCCTAATTAAAATATCTAGTAGAACGGTAATAGCGAGCGAGTAATGATTATTTTCATTTTAAAATATTAACCCTTACATAGGAAGAGTAATAAGATTTGATTTAGACACTTAAAGAGTTACTCATATTTATTGGCACTGTCCTCAGTTTGACATTAGACTTTCTTTTATCCTCGCAAGCTTTGTAAGAAAGCTTTAAATAAAACTTAAACTCTACCCAATAAAATATTAAATAGTAGAACGCTAATAGCGAGCGTGTAATGATTATTTTCATTTAAAATATTAACCCTTACATAGGAAGAATAATAAGATTTGATTTAGACACTTAAAGAGTTAGTCATATTTATTGGCACTGTCCTCAGTTTGACATTAGACTTTCTTTTATCCTCGCAAGCTTTGTAAGAAAGCTTTAAATAAAACTTAAACTCTACCCAACATTGGAAATGTGGGTAGTCGCAATAATTTACTCGGCAAAGCTTCGCAAATTGACAAAGTCATCAAGGGATTTCAGGGAATCTGTGCTTCCACAAAAACAAACGATTGGGATTGAAGGAAAACAAACTTCCAACCTTGTTTACATAATAGAGTAATACTACAGTAGTATCAGTGCTTACAACTAATATTTAAGTCTTCTCACAATGGTAATCCAGTAATTTTCTATTGCAAGATTTTTTATATTGTTTTAACTCTTTTAAATTATGAAATTATACGTAATTTTAAAATTGTGACCAGCGATGTTGGATTCATGATAGGCTCTATCTATAAAACTAGCTTGTAGTACATTGTGAATCTGTTTGTGGTCCAAATTAATAAATTAAAAAAAAACATAATTATTGACTTAAAATCATCATCATTGCGCACAGTATTGCGCGCATAATAATAGTTACTAGTTTAGACATTGTCTAACATAAAAAGAGATCTCTGAAAACTTCTTTGTAGAAAACTGCTATAAAAATAAGGTAAAAATAAAAACCCGTTGGGGAAGACCTACTTCACCCTTTTCCATTATGTCCGGAAGACAATCCTCACCCAAGACATGTGTTTACATTGCACGGGGCTGTCGGTTTCTAGTCCGGCTATTGCTTTCACAGATGTTTTGATTACAATAATACAGGGAGAATTTTATTATCATTCGTACGAGTATGGATTTGGCAATGACATTATACAGAGCGGTAGTCACTACTGCGACCTTTAATGCGACCCTGTCATACTGCGACCTATGTGATCTCAATTTGTTAGTGAAAGAGCATCGGCCTCTGAGTTTATTGAAGTTTATGCTGTGATTAATAGTTTTTTTAATCAGTTACTGCTAGAGATTTACCTTAAAAAAATCAATTAATCCTCTAAGAAAGCTCTTACACAAAAGCTGCTGTTGTACCCATGTACTGTAACTGTTACTGTATCTATAGGGCAGCTCCCTAAAAAAATACTTATTGACAAAAATAAACTAAGATAATGAGGCAAGCGCAAGGTCGCGGGTTCGATTCCTGTCACCTTATCTATAGGCAGTTAAATTTTTTCAAGTTGTATATTTAAAATTTAAACTGCGAGATGCTGGTATACTATAGAAAATTCCATAAATATTCCTCCCTGTATTACCTAGGTACTCGGAAACTTGACAGTGATCATGGTAGTCACAGCTATCGCCATTTTTCCCTAATGCAGCCTTTCTTATACTTTTGTGGAGTAGACCATCACAGTCCATGAGAGCGGTTTGACCTCTATTATGAATATCTACTACGATCATTATAAAATTTTTATTTATTTATTTATTTATTAGGTACACCAACGATAGGTACAACAATACACAATATGTTAAAAAATACGCAAAATATTAAGCTAATTGCACTATCACTTAAAAGTATACACATCTTGCAAGAAATATAAGTTGCTGCTTAGTTAGCATAAATGATGTTATATAAGTTAAATTATTATGATATAGAGTCGGTTGCTGTAGCCTTGAATTTGGGTAGGGACATGAAATGAAATGCACGTCCAGGGGACCACTACATTTATTGTAGATCTTACAGATCCGACTTATAGGAGAAATTTTGATGTTTTTAGTTACCTAGATACATCTTTTCTTACTAAAAGTGCCCCAAAATATCGTTACACTATAACGAGGTAGACTAAACACCGCGGCCTCATTGGGATGAGCTTCAAAGTTTCAACATTCTTCAGCCTTTGAAGTCTTTCATTTAGTTGTTGCCTTCATTATAGTTCGTCGGCAGTTGTCGAAACTTCGCGAAATTGAATCCCTTGAAACTTGACGTGGAGTGAACAATCTTGATGCTTCACATCTGAGAGTTTAGTTTTAAGTTTTTAACCCTTCTAATTCTTAGGCTGGGTTGCACCATCTTACTTTAACTTTGACAAACATCAAAAACCTGTCAAAATCCATACAAAAAGCACTGATTATCGTTATAGTTACCGCAGTTAGGTGGTGCAACTGTTTCCTTGCAAAACTATAAAGGCAAAATTAATTTATATATTTTTTTAAGCCGTATTAAAGTATCGCACTCACTCCGTTTTAGACCGATGCAGTACGTTTTAGACCGATACAGATATTTTGAAAATCTGTTTGATTCAAGTTTACGATACTTTTTCCAGTATATTCTTAAGCAAAAGCTGCTTTGCAGTGCTCTGTTAAAAGATCAAAGCTTTGAGTCAAACTATTTAATTTACAGCTAAGGCTAAGTTGCACCACTTAACTTTAACGGTAACTAAGGCGATAACCGGTATTTTTTGTATGTAGTTTGACAGCTTTTTGACGTTTGTCAAAGTCAAAGTAAGATATGGTGTAACCCACCATAACTTTTAAAAGTAATTCTCCGTCAAATTAGTCTAAAAATGTGGTGTACTAAAATTTGCAAGATCATCTACGTACGGGTATCATTTGGATCAAAACACAGTATAATTTTTCCAGGAAGAAAAATTTCACCATATCGACATCCCATCAACCTAATAACTCAGGATGAGTGAGGAATTTCCCGTCAAACGCATCTGCCGATAGTTGCCCCCCTCCCGGCACCCTTCACCCCCCTTCCTCCTGTCACCTTCTGTAGGCTTGCGATAATTGCGCATAACGTAGGATGCCCACACTTTTGAGTTTAAATCCTTTAAAAGAATCTACCTGCTCGATAGACCGACGACTTTAGGAAGATGGCTGGTAGCGGCTGGATGAAAAAAGCAGCAAAACATCCTTTGAGGACTTCCTTGAGGGATGCCTTAGCCATAGGCTGAATGATGATGATAAAAATTAAAGAAGCAATCTTCTAAAACATTTTTCAAAAGCGCCATCAAAAAGATCCTTGATAATGCTTTGCTGGCAGATATATACCTTACCTTTGGTTTTTAAGGCGAGAGTGAATAGGCACTATTATAGGCAGATAATGTAACATCCTAGACTGCATCTCACTCTTAACACCAGGTGCGATTGCGGTCAAATACCGGCCTTGTTACGCATAAAAAAACCTATTTAATTACTTGGAATGGTCTTCTTAACATTTCTTGAACTACTTTGCCTATAATGCTAGAATGATGAAATTACTAAGTCTACGGTGTTCAATAAATAAAAATCCGCTTATTCACAATCAACCATGGTCACCCTACGTTCTCCATCAATGGCGCTCGCTCAGCATTTTCCTAAAGATACCCAGATCTCTTTGACAAGATGGTCGTCGGCGAACCGACACAGAATCTTCTCGATTCATTAGCCCTAAGTGAAAGGGTCCCTTAACTAAGCCAATACAGTAAAGGTACAGTTACACATGCTCAGAAAATATGCTGTTAGCATGCCTAAAACAAGCGTGCTCGAGCACTAATACCAATGTTTCGATAAACAGGCTACTAAGTAGCAATTGCTCAATAGTGGCATGCTTTCGTGCTAGAAATGAGCCTGTTACTTCAGGGAATGCTAGTTAGCTTTGTTAGAGTTTTTCAAGTTATTGGTAGGGCTTGTTTGAGTCTGCCTGGCTAGATACCATCTAAGTCTAAGCATATTATTATTCTGTGGTCTAACGGCCGAATACTGAAACACTACTCAAATCTTTCACTCAGCTGACGGGCTCCTAAATTTAAGTATCCTTCAATTTTAAATGGTATTCTCAAACGCTACTCAACGGATTTGAAGCCGTGATCAGCTAAGCAGCTCTCAAATGTTTACATAATGGCAACATTTACCAAAAAAAGTATGTTTTCATTTACACAAATGATGACTTTACGTTTTTTATCCATTACACGCAGCATCGTTTGGTTTTGTATTGTCTTTTATGGAAATATACTCAATCAACTTAACATAGAACAGTTTATTTTTAGTTTCTATTATATATGTCACCGTAAAATTGTGAATTCCGTCAGATTATAATCTGACGTAGTTAAATTACAATCTAACCTAACCTAACCCACTGTTAGTTTACAATCTAACGCGTTATATTATAAACTGACAGAGTTCACGATTTCACGTTGACATATATAAATCTCGTTTTATTATATAAAAAAATTAATGCTTGAATTTTTATTTAATTAAAAAAATAATTTTAAAGGTGATACTTTTTATTGTTGAAATCTATTAAGTGGCGATCGTGGACCGAAACGTAACCACAATTGACATTTATCATTGTTGACAGAGCATCAAATTGACAAACAACTCTATGCTGATTTGCGATGTCCCCATATTCCTCAGAAATAGGCATGTTTATGTAAAGCGATTTCATAGCATTGAGTGCAACTTAATTTGAGAGGTGCTATTTTGGTTGTTACTTTGTGCACTATACGATGCACAGTTGGCTGTTCGATGTGGAAGATATCACTTAGTACACGTTCATAACTTCCCGTTGCGTAGAACCTTAGGGTTATAATAAGTATTTTGTCCACTGGTTGTATGGCGTTTGGTGAGGGGTTTCAAAGAGCTTCCAAATTATGAATCCAGAAACAACACCGTTTCTTTTGAGACGCGGAACCTCGCTCGGAATTGAGAATGTTACTAGGTATGCAAAATCACTTGAAACCTATGTTACAGTTAAGCTTTTACATTTACAAATACATCAGTTTTTATTTCATTCAAAAATACCCAGTAGTTATGATTTTAAATATTTGTTCGCTTAAATATTGAGTCCCGCCGACGGTCACGTGACCCCGTGTGACGTACATTCACAGCGTCCGCTCACTAGAAAACGGATATAAACATACTTAAATATTTTTTTTTGTAAATACAAACTTATTATACATATTAACACCCAGACCCATCACAGAAATTAAAATTGAACCAAACCCAAACTTGATGCGATTGTGTCGTTTTATTGCGAATTACCTTCCAGCTCCATCATTAGACCCCGATTACTATATAGAATTAAAATACTCATCAATACAAAACGAACGAGCCCAAACTCGATGCATTTAAGTCGTTTTATTATAGAGTTCCTATGGCCACCTTCCAGCTCCATCATCAGATCAGCTCCATGTCATCATAATATTGCATGGTCATCCAAATCACATGTGTTTGCGAAATTTCAGCTTAATCGGTTGCCTGGAAGTGGGTCTTAATTCAGTTTGCAAGATTCCACCCATACAAATATGAGCCAGTCGTTGTAATATGACGTCACGCGCATAAAATGGCGGGCCGGCCGCCGCCCGCACTTTTAAAATTCAATATCTTGGAAACTAATTAACGTATCGAAATAATTCTTTCACGTGTATTTTTTATTTTTAACAGAGAATACAGAAAGCTAAAAAACAAAATTAGTGAACATTCTTCATTGCATGTCATTATAATAATATTTTTCAATAGCGTTCAGCCTTATTGCGTTCCTGCGATTAGATTTAGGTATCCTCGAGGCTCGAAAGAAATGATAACGATGACACAGACATTATTTACCACTATTTAGGTATAAGAATAGGATTTAAGATACCGCGCAAGCACTCTCAAATTTAACGGCTGCTCAAGACGATTTGACAGTTGTTTGAGTAATGCTTAGCGTTGAATGGCGTTTCAGTATGCGAAAATTCATTTAAGTGGCGTTTGAGTGCAACTTAATTTGAGAGGTGCTTAAAAATTGAGAACTGCTTAGATATTGTTTTAAGTATGCGAAATGTCAGTTTAGGAGCTGCTTAACTATTTGAGAAGCTGTCAAATATTTAAATGGCGTTTCAGTATTCGGCCGTAAGTCTGTCCCCACAACAAAAAGATTCTCAGTTTGGGCAGTAGAAGGAAAGGTTCTTAATGGTTGAGGATTGTGGGTAAAGTCAAGTGAGATGCAAGCCAAGAGCTTTCCCATTGCGGTTAAATAATAGTCCAGTCAATAAAGCATTATAGATGGAAATCCGTGGAACACAATTTTTGACTTCGGGACTTTATTTAGACTAGTTAGGAGGTGAACATAGCAAAAGTCCCCGCCCTTAGCCCTTGAGCCGGCGGGGAGAGGGGGGTTTAAAGATACCACTTTTCGGTTTTTCGCTTAATCCTCGAAAACTATGCGTCCTAGTGACATGACAACTATGAACCAAAAAAAGCTTAGTAATTTTAAATAACCGTTTGAGGTATATTTATGAAATTTGAAGCTGATATTTATCTTGAAAGTCTCAACACATGAGCCTAATTTGAAGTGTTAATGCACAGTGCTTTTTGAGTGATGAGGAGTCAAAAGTGGCTCCAATTAGTTCGTCTAAATATACGCACGATGCAGTCCCCTCCCTGGAACTAGGCTTAACATGCTCCCGCATGTCTATAATGTTTGCTTAATGTTGATTTAGTCGATTTTCTCCTGATGGAAACATGTAAGAAAAAATTAAAATTTCCAATATTACAGACCTTCTAGAGCAGATGCTGCAAAAACTATACAAGATATATAAAAACTTGACTGTCTCACCTGTAGCAAATTAAATAAGCTTTTTTTGGTTCATAGTAGCCATGTCACTAGGACGCATAGTTTCCGAGGATTAAGTGAAAAACCGAAAAGTGGAACCTTTAAACCCCCCTCTCCCCGCCGGCTCAAGGACTAAGGGCGGGGACTTTTACTATGTTCACCTCCTAACTAGTCTAAATAAAGTCCCGAGGTCAGAAATTGTGTTCCAGGGATTTCTTTCTACACCGTCGTTAAAGCATTCATTGACTGGACTATAATAATTGAAAATAAGTAGTAAACAACAAATCTTATTCCAACTGTAGTAGGTAATTTTCCTTAGGTACGTAGTATATAAATGCATGAAGGTCGACATAGTTCTCACCCGGATTTTGAATGGAACTAGTATTAATGAAATAGTCGTAAAATTCAAGCACCAATTTTCATTCACAACATTGCCGAACGTACTAGTTAACGCCGTGTAACCTACTTGTTTCGTAGTTACAATCGTTCACGTCATCAAATTAAAATAAACTAGCTCACAATTTGTCACGAATGCATAATGAAGACTATTTGAATTATACAACAACTTTTACCATTCATAATAGAAATAATTTACTTTTAACGCAATAAATCAAGTCTGGTTGTTACTATTTAACGTGACATTAACGACAAGATGGCGCGCGTTCCCGCCAAAAGTGACGTTTCTCACGATTTATCATGGCGGACCCAGCTGCGTTCGGAGTTTGTAAGTAGCTTATCTGGGAGGAAATTGCTAAGACACACTGTCAGGAGTGTTTATTAAGTAAAAAGAGATGTTTATTAAGTAATATTTCGTATTAATAATACCAATAACATGTTCCGAACCACTGTTTGACATCTTCGACCATAAGGTAGATATAAGTTTATTCACAAAGTAAATAAGGTAACATCTGCGTGAGGAGTTGACATTTACTAATGATTAATGAGGAGTTAACATAATAATTAATTAACTAGTAGTGTCTTTTATAGTAAGGAGTAAGAAACTTGCTCTGAAAATTGGAGAGACATACTCGTATATTATATGACATATTTGTTTCAATTATTGAGGGATAGAGTTGCATTGCGCTTTTATAAACATGATTTCATACATTCAAACGTGCGTTTAAATATAAAATTTAAACTAACACAGATAATAATAATTCGACAGAACATTCGCAAATCTTCTCTATCGACGGAAATATTATTTGTTTTCTTAAATCCAAACATTTTCCTAATGTTATCGCCCAAATCGCATTGGCCAATGTTATCGAATATAAATAAACGCAAGCGTTTATAAAAACGTTCATTATTTACGCTAAACACCGAAGCTGGCAGATTGAGCGGTTTTCTGACGCTTCCCGGAGCTAAATCACTCGATTGCACAAATAAATAAAGATATTAGCCGAAGACCGCGATATTTCCTAGACTTTGATGGTTAATCTAGAATAATCTAAATAATTTACAAGTTTGTTATGAACCAGCTGCTTGCTTTTATTTTTGCTGGAATTTTCAGTAGAATTTAAGGTTCGTTTGGTTCATGTCGTCACTATTGAAGTTCAGGCTTTTATTTATTTAGATAGCTTTAATCATCATTACACTGATTGCTCATAAAAGCTATCACTCTGCAATATTCTAACTACTACACAAAATGGTTTTCCACTTTAAGTGTACCTAGCTCCTGGGTATCGAACCTATGGCCTCCGGAATAAGAGCAACTAATTCAAGCCCTAAAAGCATTAGCGTAACTTAAACCGTCACTTAAATAAACATCCTGCATTAAAAAATCCTTTTAAAATCTTTATTTCACGCACATTTCAGTGTAAATGACCTTAAAACATTTCGTTGAAACGTTTTAACTTAAAGCTTGAAATACGTTTCCTGTCTGTTTTGTGAGTAATGGCGGTTGTCCGGAATGCGCACTGTTTCATGTTCGAAGCGTGCCAGTTGCATTTGTCATGGGATAAACAATTCATCATCAGAATATGTCTAATGCTTGACCATTGATCTTCAGTTGACAGTTCCTGACGGCTTGAAACAGTTGACACGGTCCTGTTTCTTCCCTGCTAGTTGTGACACATGGTCAGTCAATTCAACTAACTCTAGCACTACTTCAGCAAATAATGTGAGCTAGTGCCAAGAAAGGTAGCGCAAGAAACTTACTCACAATTTTATAATCACTTTTCAATGACTACACTGAACTTTCTACGATCGTTGAAGTTAGAGTTATATTACGAGTATACGAAGGTTCATATTAAATACCCAAATAAGATTCACAAATACCAAAGGTATTGTAAGTGAAGTACAATTAAAAATGTTGTACTAAACTAAACAAAGGGAAGAAAAAAACATAAAAGAAAGAAAAGAAAAGCTTTATTGGCGCAATTACGACAAAAAGCAAAGTAAGTACTTATTCGGATTTGGATATTACACAAAAAGTCGGTAATCGTATAGAAATGTCAACAGGTCTCTGGGAGAGTCAAGTGTGTATCAATTGCACTTGAAAAAGAGAGCCTTATTGCATACAAAGCGTTTCAGCCACTTCACAACAGGTGGCTAATCCGTCGCCGCTTCGAGAAGGTCTTTTATCTTCGAAAACCTATAAATAAGTTGTCGTCTTCGTTTTCAGGTCCTTCAGAAGGCAATAAATGGAACAAGAAGACCTAAGAAATGTGGATATTTCAGGATAAAACATCAATATAACTACGCAGATTTCAGACTCTAATAAGTCAGTAAACACATTTTGAGCTGTAACTCTCTACGATTCTATAATACATTCATCATATAAAATGAAAGTTGTAGGTGGGTAGAGATTTCTTGAAAGCATGTTCTAAGGCAAAATCTCAGAATAAATCCTCAGTTAGGTACTCGACATTTTGACATTATTTCCCATACTGAAACTGTCAGTGTGCCAGTTATACCAGTGGGTCTAGACAAAGTGCAAATTTTAATCGCAAACCAGTCGAAAAGTGGTCGAAAAGCCCCTTTTTGTATGGAGTTTTGACGGATTCGATTTTCGATTCGATCAAAAAGTGCGTTTTGTCTAGGGGGGGAGGAGTTAGTCTCGGATAAAAGTTTGGTCGAATAGGGCCTTAATCAACTTTCCCGTCTCAAATTAAAAATAACAATCTTTAAACGAATATTTACCGTACCATTCCTGAAAATGACACAGTTATTCGTAACACAAGCAAGCATTCTTTGACTCAACCGCACGTTACTGAATCATCCAAGGAATGCCGAACGACAACGGATATCTCAAAAGCACAACGAAATCCGAATTATTTTTTCTCAGTACTCAATGACTCGCTAGTTTATTTTTGCATTACGTTAAATATAATTTGATTACCCGCGGCGATGGAATGAAGACGTGGAATAACGGAATGATTTACGATTGGAATTTGTAGACATGATCGGCATCAAGCAACATCAAAAGTTTGGATGGGTGACCGCTATACGACTGAAGTATTTGACACTCCTAAAAACTAAAAAAACTCACAAAACTCATTTATTTCTGTAATTAGGCTTTAAAAAAGCACTTTTACACGTCCCAGTACTAACCCTACCACTGCCTCAGGACAATAAATGGGCCAGTGCTGAGAAGAAGCAGCGCAAGAAACTCAGACACTATTACCTAAAAACAAGGAAATTATGAGAATGAAACCTCTTCCTGTACGTTATTTTTGTAAGCCGGTATAAAGACAGGAGTATTTTTTGCGAATTTCACACTGTTGTGCTTGTAGTCTTTTAAAAAGTCACGTATCCAAAACACGTCCTAATATTCAACATTACTTTTAAGATTTCATGTTGCTGGAGCAAAGCGGCTCAAGGAACAATACTGCCACTTTATTAGGTAAAGAAGCTTGATAAGTTTGTGTGTGACTTATGGTCCTATGTCCCCTAGATGGGGCAGAGGGCGTCCACAACAGTCCTCCATCTCGTTCGGTCTTGAGCTTCTCGCTTGATCTCGCTCCAGGTCTTGCCGATCTTCTTCGCCTCGTCCGCTACATGTCACAGTGGCGCCCTTTAACGATAACGATAAGTTTGTGTGTGGTGAGAAATTTAAGGAAAAAGTCCACTACCTTTTATTGGTTTAAACGGAGCCTGGGCAGGACGCTAATAAACGAAAATAAGGAAACCAAGCAGAGCTTACAAGAAAAAGTTAATTAATCATAATTTATCTTTAATCTGTAATGTGAGCTTGCGGAAAAGCTCGCCTCATTCAAACGCGGCCGCTGAAAGCTGCGCCGAAGGACTTTCTGCGGTTTGAAAACGCGAGTGTCATCAACCTCTTATTAGGTCATTGACCGTCGCGTAGTCACGTGACTTTTCGATAGTTTGTCACTCTAACATTTTTTAGTGAAAATGTGATCGAGTTTGAAAAGTAAAACGATTTGCAAATGAAAAATATTCATATCTTGTGTCGTGGAAGATTTTTCTATTTGCGTAGGAACAAGAAATCACAAAAATTAAAAGCTGAATGAAAATTTTTCAATAAAACCCTTCTGCGAATCATAACATAAAACCGTAAATTTATAACAATTACATACTTTAAAAGCAAATATACCGATTTGGTTATGTTGAATGCAACACTAGGGTTTTCCAGTTTTTTCAGTCAGTCACCTCACACAAAGTTATAAAAAAGCAGTATAAAAATATTTCCGAAGCGAAATGCTACATGTAACCAAAGCTTTATTATTTAAAAAAAGTTTTACTTTTACGAGCGCTTTGACAGCGCCCATCTAAAAAGTATTTCGGGAAACAACTCAAAGGGAAGCGACCAAATACGACCATCTGCAAACATGATGTTTCATTGTTGCTTGATCCGTATTTTTGTGTTGTGGAGATTTCCCAACGCTGGCCGAAGGGCAGTGCGCACGCGCCGATATTATAAATGATGACCCATTGAAAAGGGTATACCAGATTTTTTAAACAAGACAAGTACCTGCAGTGAGTACAGTCCGCAGGAAAATAGTGGTATTAGATTATAATTACGCGCGAGCGATAAGGATGGGTAGCTAGGTGTCATTGGACAAAATTCTACGTGCTCACGGACCGGGCTTTAGTGGCGTTTCATCTGCCTCTTGGCACATCCTGCACGTTCTTGTTTCGGACAGTCCCATAGTGGACAAGTGCTTGTTTAAGCTGCAGTGTCCAGTGAGAGCTCGAACTAAGATGCGCATTTTGATCCTACGCAGTCCTATGATCTGCTTAGAGCTTTTTCGATATACTCTTATGTAGTTCTCTGTATTTCACTGCCGACTGTACCAGATAGTGATGAGTGGTTATTTTAAACCCAACCTTGAGATGCTCGCAGCAATACAGGCTCATAATAACGTTATTGCGATCGGTAATAAATAGGTCTGCTGTGTAACTACTATCCGACCGCTTTGGGACCGAATGGGCACACGGTTAAAACTATTAGTTGTAAACATTGTTATCTGTGGCTGTAACTATAGATATGTAGGTAGTCTGCATTAATCTATCTAAAAAGTGAAAGGTCACTGACTCACTCTTCACGAAATCTCAGAAACTACAAGTATTAGAAGTCACAAATTTTGCATGGGGGTTCCTTTTAGAACGTAGCTAGGTGTCGTTTCTTTTAAACGTGTTCCACGCGTACGAAGTCGCGGGCGGCCGCTAATTTTGATTTGTGCTGCATCATCCTCATCACATCAACTCTTCGCGTATGATATATCACTGGGAACTAAAGTATCGCGTCAGATCCTTGATTATTTTTACAGCAAAGATAAGTATGTAAAAATTCAAAAGGCTGGATCTAGATCTATACCTTACCCTTGTCCAGAAGATGCCTACGCATACTGAAATATGTAGTTTGAAAGCTTTTAGAATCTACTCATTCGTTTTTTTTAAATAACTTTAAAAACTAACATGTAGTCCAGTAGAATTAGCTTTTAAATCGGAAATAATTCCTACAAAAGATTTTATTGTTTTAATGGCTTCATTGGTTGCCCATTAAGACTCTCCTAAGTTTTCGACTTCGACGGAGTTGTGCTTAAGTGGTGGGGGCCCCCGAAAGAGGCATTTTTTCGGTTTTCCGGTTATACCGCGTAAAGGACTTACCCTATCAAAAAGTGGTCTTCATGACGGTTGAAGGGCACTTAATCCTGCATTGAATAAGACCAAATTCATATGTTTTGGACAAACCGTTCTCGCGCTAATGTTCGGCAAAGTAGAAAATATACGTATAATTAATGACCCTCTCCACGTCCAATGGTTTGTTACCCACAGGCTTCCAAGTCTTGAAAAGGGCCACCTCAACCAGTGTAACCCTATCAAGGCTTACGAGCTTGATGCGCCTATCCTTGTTCGTCCCAGCCGTTCCTTAACTGCGGTTGCTGCACCTCTTCCTGGCACTCACCTGAACGACTCTGTGTTACCTACTGTGGCTGCCCCTCTTCCTTGTATCCTCCTGCATGACTACGTTGCCTAGCCGTATGCCTGGTCTAAGGTTCGACGCCAAAAATCAACAACAACAAGTTCATATTAAAACGCTGAAGAGTTTTTTGTTTGTTTGTTTGAACGCGCTAATCTTAAGAATTACTAGTTTGATTGAAATCATTATTTTTGTGTTGAATAGCTCATACATTGAGGAAGGCTATAGGATATATACAATCACTCTACGACTAATAGAGGCGAAGCAGTAAAGAAAAATGTTGCAAGCACGGAAAATAGTATTTAAACTATTTTCACGCGTACAAAGTTGATTTTGTGGCGTCGAACCTTGGACCAGGCATATAGCTAAGCAATGCAATCGTACAGGAGGGTACAAGGAAGAGAGGCAGCCACATTAGGTAACACAGAGTCGTTCAGGAGAGTGTCAGGAAGAGGTGCAGCAACCGCAGTTAAGGAACGGCTGGGACGAACAAGGATAAGCGAATCAAACTCGTGAGCCTTGTTAGGGTTACACTGATTAAGGCGACCCTTTACAAGGCTTGGAAGCATGTGGGTAACAAGCCATTGGACGTGGAGAGGGTCATTAATTATACGTATATTTTCTACTTTGCCGAACTTTAGCGCGAGAACGGTTTGTCCAAAACATATGAATTTGGTCTTATTCAATGCAGGATTAAGTGCCCTTTAACCGTCATGAAGACCGTTTTTCGATAGGGTAAGTCCTTTACGCGGTATAACCGGAAAACCGAAAAAACGCCGCTTTCGGGGGCCCCCACCACTTAAGCACAACTCCGTCGAAGTCGAAAACTTAGGAGAGTCTTAATGGGCAACCAATGAAGCCATTAAAGCAAAAAAATCTTTTGTAGGAATTATTTCCGATTTAATCAATTTTTGTGTTTAATTCTACTGGCCTAATGGTCATATTTTAGCCTTTTTATCTTGGTTATAATCCGCTCTACAATCTTTCTAACGATCTCCGCGCTCATAAGTAGGTACTTCGAAGGTTATTGTGAGAGTTATTTCCTCCACTATATTGCTTCCTTTTCCTCCGACTACCTCACAATGTGTTCACAACAACCGACTTAGTGTGCACAAAGTTGCTAAAAGATTTAGGTAATGATTAAGTGGGAAAACGAGGACTCATGAAAGTAATCAAGAAAACTAAATAGTTTAGGTTTAGTAGTAATTTAGTTAGCATTTAGATAAAAAAAAGTTTCCTGACCTTTATGACGTCGTCGGTCCAACTTGTGGGACCCGCGCTGAGCTTTATGGTACGTGTGGGCTTCACTACATAAACGACGGCTTCATAAAGGTAGCAGGAAGGCGCTACCAAGCCAACTGGTCGATTGGAAATAATGAGGGCTATCGTTTTTATACTTAACAGTTGGCACCCCTGGCGATTGACAGGACCTTACTCTACAGTGGCGCCATCTTGATGAGTGCAAATGCGATAGTCCTCCTACCACTTTCGCGCTCACCAGTTGGTGCCACTGTCTTCGCTACTAGCAAGTGACAGGACCGTACTCTACAGTGGCGCTAACTGGTGAGCGCTAAAACGACGTCTTGTGGCTGATATGAACACATTTATTTAGGACTTAATACTTTTTGAAATACTACTATCCCACTCTTTTTAGAAGGACCATATAATACTTAAGACTAGGCGCAGACCACCGACTTTTTGTTGGTCGATAGTTGTGCTCGATTCTAATTTGTATGAAGAATCGGCCGATACCAAATCGGTGTAATGTGCGCACTTTCATACATCTCCATACTGATTAACAACCCGGTGGTCTGCGCCTAGGTTTAGATAATTTACA
Source organism: Ostrinia nubilalis (assembly GCF_963855985.1). Classification (NCBI taxonomy): domain Eukaryota; kingdom Metazoa; phylum Arthropoda; class Insecta; order Lepidoptera; family Crambidae; genus Ostrinia; species Ostrinia nubilalis. The sequence continues at coordinate 1,246,289 of NC_087112.1, forward strand.
ATTCTAGCCTCTATCATCATGCCAATAAGCAGTTAATATCTCTATTCCAGGACAAGATGAGTGCAGTGGAGACCCCGGCCGCGGAACCGACGCCGCCCGCGCCGGTGGGGCCGGCCGAGACCCCCACGGGGGCCGACGGCACGGGGCCCCTGATCCCGGTGCCCCCGGCGCCCCGGAAGCCCCCGCGGCGGGGCCCTAAAGTCCAGCAGGAGCGACCGAAAAGAGCGATCTTCTGTTTGACGTTGAAGAATCCGCTGAGGAAAGTGTGCATCGATATCGTGGAGTGGAAGTATCCTTTTCAAAATACAGATCCTTGTTTTGTTTGTCTTATACAGCTGGAAGACGTAGCGTGGGCAGGCCTCCTACTAGGTGGACCGACGATCTCGTAAAGGTCGCGGGAAGAGCCTGGATGCGGGCAACGCAGGACCGTGCATTGTGGAAAACCTTGGAGGAGGCCTTTGTCCAGCAGTGGACGTCATTTGGCTGAAACAACGTTAGTTAAAATAATAATATTATCTAAGCCCGATTGGCTTAAATCAGGTGGAATCAGACAGGGTTATAGGCACTAACAGGGCAGAGATGTACCATCCTAGACTGTATCCCACTTAACACTAGGTGCGATTGTGGTCAAATACCTGCCTTGTTATGCATACAAAAAAATTTTGGTCTGCAAGCATCATATTGTTGGACAATCTTTTGCTGTACCTGCGCATTCAACTTGGACCTCCAATTTTAATCTTTAGGAACAAAGGCATCATAAACGCTGGCTTTTTAGGTTTACCAATTACTTCTCATTAGCTTCATGGTCAGGGCAGTCGCCCGGCAAGTTTAAGGTCATAGGTTCAAGTCTCACCTGGAGCATAGATTACTTAGTTACCTGGAGTAAACAATAATGTTTAATTTGTAATTGAAATAAAAATAACCATAAACGTAGCAGTCGATCAGCCGATAGCTTTCATGTGGTAGCACGAGGAGATGTGGTTGCGATCCTGTTGGATTACGGCCAACAAATCCGTTTGCTAGCTCCAGTAGGGTTCCGCAGGTGAATGTCGGTGTACTCGCAATATTTTTTCGTTCTAAAGTTCTCAATCTCAAGTTTTTGCTGAAGAAACATACAGTCTAATTGAGAACCTCCTACTTTTTTTGAAGTCGGTTAAATAGTGACTTGTCCGCTCAGAAGTTTACATAAAATTGTTAGTGAGCACGACGCGTTCTTGCCTGCCGTGTGTCAAAGCTTTTATCGTTTTGATTCATAACATTTTTAAGGTTTTTTCTGCTTGTTTTGTTTGTTACGTGTTGTAGGGACTTATTTGTATACCTAAATAAATTTTGTTTAAATGTCAGTATTTGTAATTTAAATTCACCACTCTAACCTTCTGCCTCGCCTAAGGTTGACTGGGAGAGAATCCACACGCATCATTTCCGCCAAGTATATTTTTCATACAGTAAGGATGGGAAAATTCATCTTATAAATAAAATACCATTCGTCAAAGTTCAAAATAATCTTACTGAACCAAATTCAAGAAATTCAAATCACGCTTGGCTTATCAATTTAATATATTGATCAGCGAATTTATTTTTGCCCTGCCTGGTTGAGATTTTTATGCGGCACAATATAAACATTTTGATCGTGTAACGTCAATTATTGACAGGTTTTACGTAGGTAATCGTGTATTTAATTATTTTTCTCAGTCAATCATCGGGCATTTAGGCAAAAAATACATTCCGCGATAAAAAAAACTTGTGTGATTAAAAAGTTCGCAAAACTATTTTGCAACTCTTTAAAACACTGAGATATTAAAACGATTGATATTCTGCTAACACAGCATTGCCCCTTTCAGTAGATGATTTCCTCAATTCTTCTAAGAAAGAACTTTTGGAACTACAAACGTTACAAGTAGGTATCTATCTACCAGTATACTGTGTTATTTTCATAAAAAAGTAGGTCCAACACATTTTCTCGAGGCACTAAAAATTTACGAATCTATTCTGTTTTCCTAAGGTCTAGTTTTTCACCGCCCTAAAAGAGGTCACGTGACATTTAAAGTTTCTAGCAAAAACGAAAGGCGAAAGTGTTGGGTCCCCTGACGCGTATCTCGGAATTGGCAATCATCCAGTATTGTGAACAGGGATCCATTTGAAAACATGGAAAGTTCAATCAAAAAGCCGGCAATCTGACTTAATTCTACACGTTTTGCATATTTCAATCAAAACATCCCAATGCTACTTAAATCATAAAAAAAAAACATCAGTAATGTAAACCCGGACAAGTGTCGGAAAATCCGGACAGACTCGGACAGGCGGCAACCCTAGCCGTGAATAAATAGATCGCATCCAAATTCTAATTATCATACCTGCTTAATTTATGTTAAAAAAAAACTCAGTAAAAAGAAAACCCAGAACAGTGTCTGATTATCCGGACATATCCGGACAGGCGGCAACCCTAGCTGCCAATGAATGGATGGCATCCGCGGATGTCATGTCCGTTTCTGCGAACTTTTTTTCGCGAAATATTTTCATGTAAGCAAACAAATCGTTTCTGAGTCGTAGGCGTATTCTGTGATTTATGCGATCTTTTAACACTGGCACTAATTGTCTGGCTTTCTTTTTAATTGATTCGTAAATTAGCAGAAAAATAAAAGATTAAAACGAGATGACGATTTACTAGGAAACGTTAAAATAAAACGAATGAACGGACGATGTTAGGATGATGTATTATGGCATGGCGCATAAATCTACAAGTTTTAAACCAAATGCCTTATTAAAATTAAATGTTTCGCTGATTTAAACATGATTCAGCTTTTACATTGTTTCTGTCAGGTATAAAGTTCTTCATCATCATCATCATCAGGTCATTTAGTCTCCATTGAAGCACAAAATAGACCCTAGCACACATAAAAAATACTTTAATAACTATCCCGGATAATTCACGTCTCGGTACGGTGACTCAGTGGTAAGGGCAGAGGTATTTTTGGTTCCCAACTGACTTGAATCTTCCAAGTAAATCTTCCAATCTATGGTTTTCTGAGTAAAGAAAAATAAAAATAAAATAAAACAAGTAAAGAACCTTTAAGATCCTTGACTCAACACCAGACCGTTCGAGTGGATGATCCTGACAACGATCTTCGCGAACTGCATCGCGCTGGCGGTCTACACGCCCTACCCGGCCAGCGACTCCAACTACACCAACTCTGTCCTCGTAAGTAGCAGCTTCTGATTCACCATCATCATCATCATCATTACTATTATCATCAACATCATTACAATAATGTCTAAATAGTCTCCACTACAAGTAACGTGACGTGAGTGAGAGTGAGTTACCAGAGGCTAATGGAGGATTCAGACACTCTCCACGCTGTAGCGCTGGTCAGGTGGGTTGAGGAGGCCTGAGATTTAATTTAATTTAATTTAAAGACTTTATTGCACACACAACAATGTTCCGTACAAAAAGGCGAGCTTAATGCCATACGTCATTCTCTACCAGCATATTAATATCCCTTAGTTGCCTTTAATGACATCCACGGGAAGAATAGGAATGTTCCTCGTGTTCTTCATACCTACTACCTACATTTGATTACAGAAGTTTTAAATTAATTTATATCAAAGAGATAGGTTTTCTTCTTCTAAGAAAGATGTAGGTCAGTGTTTTTCAACCTTTTTCTTGACACGACCCCCCTAAAAATATTTGGCGACCCCCCCGACAGTTCGTTTTTTTTCATGCATTTTATCATGTTAAAAAGATGTTTGTAGGGACCGAATACTTCAATCCTCAGATCATAGAAGGGATCCCTTTCTATAATCTGAGCTTCAATCCATACAACATTTTAATGCATTTGCATAGTTAGATTTCGGATTTTGTCCTTATAACTAATGGTTTTTTTACTTAGGTAGTTTTTACGACCTCTCGCGACCCCCCTATAGAGGCTTCGCGACCCTCCAGGGGGTCGCGACCCACAGGTTGAAAATCACTGATGTAGGTAAATCTAAAAATAAATGAAACTCCAAATGAAGTAAAAATAAAAATTAGGCTTTTCTCCAGATATAATGTTCAAAACTGCAATGCTACACCTTAGTCAATTATACCGATGCAATTGGACTTTATACTGAACTAGAGGTAAGATAGCCAGTTCCTCTGTGGTTGAGGATTCCGGGTGAGGCTCGCTTCCACCTTCGGCCTGATCATCACTTACCATCAGGTGAGATACAGACCAAGAGCTTCCTCGTTGTGGATAAAAATAAATAAAAAAAAGTCAATCAATACCGATGCAATAGGAATTTATAATGAACTTTCTCTAATTTTCTTTCTAGGAAAAGATAGAATACGTGTTCCTAGTGATATTCACGGGGGAGTGCGTGATGAAGATCATCGCGTACGGCTTCATCATGCACCAGGGCTCGTACCTGCGGAACGGCTGGAACTTGCTCGACTTCACCATAGTGGTCATTGGGTAAGTCTTCGAAAGAGCTCCAATGATTATTTACAGGTTGATGAAAGTACCAGTTTCAGTAGGCAGTTCCATTTTCCACGGGGACTGATAATCTAAGTTACTCCTTTCAGTTACATTCGAGAGACGGTTCCTTAAAATCTTAATTAAGTATTTGTTTTCCAACTTACACGATCTTAGGATATTATGCTGTACCAATTTTCTGAAATTAGTTAAGGTTCATGTTATTTTCGTATTCTGAACGTACCGTTTTGTTTAGAAGTCCAAAATTCTGTTCCATGAAGTGTTCACTCAGCTTTTTGATAAAGCGTACCTATTATTTCCCCATTTCGCAGTATGGTGAGCACAGTGTTGTCGAGCATATTCAAGGACGCCTTCGACGTGAAAGCCCTGCGAGCGTTCAGAGTCCTCAGGCCCTTGCGGCTTGTCTCCGGAGTGCCCAGTGAGTATGAAGCCTTCACGATTTACCTACAAGGTGGAATTTTGAAATGCCACCTGGAGGAAAAGTGCTCTTAATATTGTAGATAGAAAATTTTACTCAAAGAAAACATTCCTTTATTTTCGAAAAGAAATAGAACTGCATTCAAAGATTTCCAAAAATTTGTTTGCCACACTCGGGAATCGAACTAACTAAAATCTGTTAAAAATTACACCCTGTATTTTTATTGCATCGGTCATTAGGGTTAAGTGTAAGGACGAAATCTCTCTAACAAACTTAATAAATTAAATGAAAGGAAAACCATGTAATTTTAAATTATTTTAATTATTTCCAAAAAATGTTATGCTATGGTGGTGAATTATCGATAAAAATTCGGAAATCTTTGAATACTGTTCTTTTTCTTTTCAAAAATGAAGGAATGTTTTGTTTGAGTTTTCTATTTACAGTATTAAGGGTACTTTGAACTTTCCCTTCAGGTGGCATTACAAAATTCCACACTGTATAGGTGTACCAGAATCTCATGGCAAATAGGGAAAATAAACTTTGTTGAGAGCAATACTGGGGAAATTGGAATAAACGATCTTGATACTGTTTAATTTTTTACTTTTATGACTTTAATATTAATGAACATGAAGTACGAATATACATTTTAGGTAGGTATGTGTATGAAGAATGTTGTTATACATCGGGTTTTTAACATAAGAAAATGTCTTGAGAAATAAATAAATCGTATATTACTTTAAGTAAATAATTTTATTATGCATCATACTTTTATCTTATCACTTCATTCAGAACTAGAAAACGATTGTAAGAACTCCACTTGCATTTCTTGCTCTTCAATAGATGATCAAGATAAAGAGGTACCTATTGTAAATAAATTGCTCTTCCAGCATTTCAATGGAGAAGTTTCCTGATGTTAAAATAAAAACATTATATTTCTCTGAATGGGATTAAAATATATGTTACGGTTAATGTGATAAATTGAAAATTATTAATAATAACCGGTTATTATGAATAATTACCGACAGTTGCGGTAAAAGTGATAAATTAATCACATTTAACAGTGATTATTTAATAATTCAACCTTAGTACTAACAAATTTCATAAAAGAGAACAACATCTTGTGTACGTGCTCGTGTACAGCCAAACTTTTGAACGTTTTGATATCATATATCAATATAATTTGGCATAATAAGTTTGGAATGTTTATTGCATAATATTACTTTTCCATGATGCCTATAACATAATGTTTTGATTTAAAGTGAAAAATAGGTTAAGGTGCGGCGGGGGTGGCCCTTGGGCCACCCCTAAGCCGCCTATTTAGTTTTATACACACATAAATGACCCCATATTAATCACATTTACCAAATCATGCGGTAATTATTCATAATAACCGGCGATTATTCATAATTTTCACATTTATCACTTTGACCGTAACATATATACCAAAACTAAAAAGACGGTGAAGTTTTTTTTTAAATCGATCAAGAAATGTTGAGAAATTAATTATTTAAATTACAAACATAGGCGGTGTCGTTCTTTTTGTATATGGCCAGGTCTGGGATATTAAAAAAAAAGGTTACAAAATTTTACTGAGAAAGAATCTTGAGTGACCCTAGCTGAAAAATTAAAAACTGCTAGATTTAAAAAAAATGGATCTGTCAACAGCACTGCATCAGGCAGGGGTGATTTACTGTTTGTACTTTGTACTCCGAATGACTGTCGTGAATACACCGATCAAAATGGCGTGAATAGTTATGCGCAACTTTAGGGCCCTGTTTGCGCAACTTCTTTATTTGTAGAGATATTTTCATGATTCTTTCACAATTATTATTAGTTTTACTTATTTTTATTTCAAGTTTATTTAAAAGAAAAAAAATGAAACTTCTCCATTATTCAATCTTGCTTGATGAAATCTTATTCAATTTTCTTTACATGGTTATCATAACATTTTGACCATTCCTCTGCACCAATTTGTGAGATACCTGAAAACCCCGATAAAGCAGCTATTAAGTAAGAATAATATAAAAAAACATAACCCTCCTTCTGACGCAGTTGGGTAATAAACTAAGTATCAAAACATTTCAGTCCAACTTACTGTCAATTCGACGACGCGCTTTAGAATCAAAGATTGACTTTGAATTATGCCTTATTTTACAATTCACATTGAAAACAATAAGACTTGATTGAGCTTTTTCGAATTTTTCACAAAAATAACAAATAATCAAGAAGAGATTACAAAATTTTTGCAGCGGCTGACAGATTTCATAATTTTCTTTGACAGGTGACAATTAAACCATAGACAATTGCCATATGAAAAACACACTTTTCCAATATTTTTGTTTGCCATGAGATTCTGGTAGACCTATACCTATGTATAACCCTTCAGAGCAACAAGCGTAGCAGAGACGTACCTATTGTTATCTTGAAAGCGATGAGTGTCCTGATAGAAAATTAACCTTTTGCCTATTTTGTTTAGCCTTTCAGATATGTATTTCCAGTGACCCTAGCTTAAATCAAAAACACCATCATGATTTTCTAATGCAGGTCTACAGATCGTGTTGAACTCCATCCTGAAAGCCATGGTGCCGTTGCTGCACATCGCTCTGCTGGTCATATTCGTCATCATCATCTACGCCATCATCGGCTTGGAACTGTTCTCGGGGAAGATGCACAAGAGCTGTTACAATAGGTTCACAGGTTTGTCTACCTTTAATGCTCAGTTCAGAATTAGTTATTTTAAGTTTATCGTTTTTCTTTCCCTTATGATGTCTCATTAATAATATTTCTTCTCTCTTTCCTTATCAACTTAGATATTTATAGCTAAGTAAGGTTTGTAGTCGTCAGGGCCTAGTGTGAGTTTACATCATGTGCTCACTAATGAGCGCGTAAAAAATGACATTAAATGTATGACGGATTGTACAGCGCCCCTAGCGGAAATGTTCAAGAACTACAATTTTCATAAATTTTTTTAACGCGCTCACTACTGAGGACGTTTGATATAAACTCACAATCAGCCCACAGATCACAAAAAGAGGTCGATTTCTCAGTTCATTTTTGCTGGTCAAAAATTGTACTCTATAAAATAATTGACGATGTGATGAAGTAATTAATTTTAAAAATATACAAATAGTAATTTTATGCGAACTTCTATCTTTCTTGTATTAACTGCCGTGTTTGAAATACAAGAACTTTTATGAGTATGACAACAACCTCAATGTTTCATCTTTTATCTTCCAAACCAAAATTCTGCTCCAGACCAAATCATGGATACGCCTCACCCTTGCGACTTGGACAACGGGTTCAACTGCTCCACCATCGGCGAGGACATGGAGTGTCGCGAGGGCTGGATCGGGCCCAACTTTGGGATCACCAACTTTGATAACTTCGGCCTCTCCATGCTTACCGTCTTCCAGTGCATCACGCTTGAAGGCTGGACTGATGTTATGTACCATGTGAGGGTCTTCTTTATCTATAATGTTGAAATATAAAATATTCTTTTTAGTTGCTTGTAATTCTAATTATTATATTAACATAGTCTCTGTTCAAGGAGAACACGTTGCAACTTTAGGTTATCCCATCACCAATTCAGGATAACATTCATTAACTGCTATTTTTATATCAAGGCAGTCTTTCAGTTTCAATTATGGCATTAGGAAGTAGAGCAACTACAACATAGTGGTAAATAAAGATACAGGGAAAATAACAAATTGCTATGTTGCCTTTCAGATACAAGATGCGATGGGAAACAGCTGGGAGTGGATATACTTCGTGTCGATGGTCATTTTGGGAGCTTTTTTTGTTATGAACCTAATTCTCGGTGTGTTATCTGGGTAAGTTGTATATCTCTTACAAGTAGGTATATCCTAGACTAGAGTATAACGGTAGACCTTGCAATAGTAAATTACCTTCTAACTTTTCATTCCATTTTAGAGAGTTCTCCAAAGAAAGAGAAAAAGCAAAAAACAGAGGGGACTTTCAGAAGTTAAGAGAAAAGCAGCAATTAGAAGAAGATCTGAAAGGCTATCTTGACTGGATTACACAGGCAGAGTATTTAGAACCTTTGGCAGATCAACACGACGTGGTGGATCAGAAAAGAGATTATGGAATAGGTGTGTATTTACATTACATTCCTTTGTATTTTTCCAAAAATTTCCGAAACAATGCCAATAAAAAGGGCCAAAAAATAAACGATTTTGTACTTTCAGGACCAGCGCTAAATGAACACGACTCCACAGATCATTTAGGTATTGAAACTAATGAGCAGCAGAAAGTATCCATAACGAAACTATGGAAAAAAGATTTTGATAAAGTAAGTAACTCTACTTCATGAAGCAGTGTAGTGAGAGGCAACGTGGACTTTTATAACTACTTATCTTCTTTTGTTGTCCAGGTAAACCGTAGAATGAAAAGAGCATGTAGAAGAGCCGTGAAATCACAAACATTCTACTGGCTCATCATAGTGCTAGTATTCATGAACACAGTGGTCTTAGCCAGTGAACATTATAAGTAAGTAATCATTAAAATGAGATGGTTTTCAAACCTTGACAAGGGATATTAAGATGATAATATTTCGTTTTCAGGCAACCAGAATGGCTGGATCTGTTTCAAGAGTACGGCAACGCGTTCTTCGTAGCACTTTTTACTTTAGAAATGCTTGTAAAAATGTACAGTTTAGGATTACAGGTAATATTATTATTAGTTATCAATCTTAAATGATCCATCCAAATTTATAAAAAGTAGAAGAAGAAAATAAGAAGGAAGAGAAATAGTGGACTAAGTACCTAGTACCACTCCAAAAGTCATAATAGACTTATCAACTCGAAAAGGGATCAAAACCGTATCGCCTTTCGCGAACTGCAACCGCGAGGCGAGGCGTTTACGTTTCGGTGTGGATAAGTGCACATTGCAGTAAGGAGCTTCATACAAAGATTACTGACCGCCTCGAGGTGATACGGACGGTTACGATCCACTATTTCTCTTCTTTCTTCTGTTTTGTTTTCAGAAGGTCCTGGTTTTCATTGTGCCCCAATTATACTTGAATAACCTTTCAGGGCTACTTCGTATCGTTGTTCAACCGGTTCGACTGCTTCGTCGTGATCGGCTCCATCAGCGAGATGGTGCTGACGAAGACCGAGGTGATGCCGCCGCTCGGCATCTCTGTGTTGAGATGCGTCAGGCTTCTAAGAGTATTTAAGGTCACCAGGTAAGATGGTTCTTTCACCATCACCTAACTTAATGTTATCTAACAAAAGTTTAAAGGGTATTAGAGCTAGATTATCCTATTATGTCATACTTTGTTCCAAAATAATAATATTAATTTAGTTCTTAGAAGTAAATGGTAAATAATGGACAGTAGCCCAACAGTCCCTCAGTGTCGAACTGTCGATTCGAGCTAATCATTGAATTGAATCATTTTATTCACTGCAGTGCGATTCTATAAAACCTTCACCTAGACATCGCAACTAAATCCGCGATGAGTTTTTAGATTTGCATTCTATAAACTCGATCGTCGGCACGAATTTACTCTAGCGCTACGCTTGTCGGCGCGGCAGCGGGTTGAACTAATTGATCGTGAGATTTTGTATGGGATGACGTTTTGAGTGGCATTCTGTAAGGAAATTCCAGCCTCATTCCGAAACACACTTCGCACTCGAATGCGCTCCAAAATGTCAAATAAAAAGTTAGTATTTTGTGAGCGAGAATAGACGGAGTTTTAGAAAATTGCATTAAAATTACATTTATTAGTGTTCAAATGTGTTAAAAATAAGTTTTGTGATATTTATTTGAACTAAATTATGCATATTATGGAGGACACGAATGTTTTTATTAAAGGCAAATGGATTTCAACTCGAGTAAAGGTAAGCTTATGTAAAGTTATTTTTTTATTACATTGATATTATTACACAGTTTAAAATAGATTTCAAACAATGAATACATGGATCTTCATACAGTACAGTAGCTAGAGTCTGTATTTTATTACATACTTCGTCCTATTATATAAATTTAATGATTTGTTTCAGAGATATTATGCACCTTGTCATTTTTGGCTAAAGGCAGTAAACTGTAAAGTAATTAATAAATTTACCAGCAGAGAACGATAACGTTTTTACTGTCGCAAAGGTTACCATGCAAGAAAGTGCAATTGGTAGGTAAATTGGGTATCAATTTTTACATAATAAATATTGTTACATTAGCAAGGAAATTTAGTCCTTAAGCTTATATTTAATACAATAAATAACTTATGTCCTTGTGTGATAGAGCAGGTCTTTTTCCTGTTCTTTGATCACCCTTAAGTAACCTCGCCACTCGAAGAATGTGTCTTCTAATATTATTTCTTTTTTCAGATAACAGATAAAGATCTAAATAAGTCAAATGCGGATCCAACTTAATATGGTGGAATGGTGGTGCTATGCAAGTCTGATTTATTTTTAATCACTGTATCTACCTACCTATAGTAAAAAAACCACTTAAGAGATGTACAAAGGCTGGTGATGAAGTGGTTTTGCTTGGTGAGTCACTACTACTTAGGATGTGAGGCAATTTTAATTTTTGTAATGTGTGATTGATGCTTGTGTTCTTTTTTTTAGGTGATTTAGGATATGCTCCATGCGCCTGCCTAATGACACCAGTGAGTGGTACCGAAGATAATTCCCCAGAAGCCCAGAAGCACTCATATTCTGCAAACTATAAATCAAACATTTTACATCTCCATGTGTGTACCTAAAAGAATAATAAGTGTGGATATGTACAAACTTTCATTAAAATTTTTGATTTATCTTAATTATTTTGAATAATAAAATATACCTATGTATAAATGTATTTCGTATTTAAAATAATTATTAAGACTACCTCTAATTTATCATTACTTTCTGAGGGGCACAGTAATAGAAATATGTAGTAAAGAAATTAAACAAATAAAGCTGTAGTAATATTTTATCTTTAATCCATTTATTAGCTTCTGCTAAAGCTTCCAATCCTTTTCCCAGTTCATTCAGGGCTTCAGTCAGTGTCTCTTCTCTTTCCGCTTTGCGTTCCACACAATGTCTGCAAGTCCTGCTGTTCTACCACCCTCAGGAATCTCTCAGTAAATGTCGCGTATTCCGATCGCTGTTGAGACGGCGGTGGAGTAACAGTACGTGGAGGAGTTGTGGAATGTTATGCTGAAAAAGACAGTATGTAAAATAATGTAGGTATTAAGTTTTAATGGCATTTGTGACATAAGTATGTGGATGGCATAACATCCATACAAGATAAAGTTTTCTATATCCGAAACAATCTTTAAATAATATTAAATATCTGACTGACAATATAAGAAAAAATTAGAACAAAATCATGCATTACTCTTTTAATTTCGATTTCGGTGGGGTTAATGAATCCAACGAGCACACTTAAAAAACCAACATTCGTTGCACATCTTGTGGTTTGCTTTTAAAGAATGTTAAGTAGGTCAACCATGTTGATAAGCGGATACTAACCTTGGCTTTTGTTCATTGTTTGTAATGTTTATAGTGTTTAGCGCTGCCAACCTCGTTATGTGGTATTTTTATTCTGTATAATAATGGCTTCAATGGTGTGTATCTCAAGAAACCCTTTGCTAAGCCATGGTTTCTTTTTTTGAACATAAATTCGAACAGTTTCAACTTGAACTGAATGACGATGGGTGAGAGGATCGTGTCTCATTTGACTGAAACATTTTAAATTAATTAGATTATTACTTAAGTAACTTAAAAATATCGTATAAAACTTTCACAAACACAAATGTATACTTACTTTAATAATTTTCTCAATCTCAAACATCATTATCATCAAACGTAAACAATCAACAAGTAAAATTGACATTTTGTTTCGTTTGTAAGAGCACAGATTATGTATATGCTATGAATTAGAGATTTCTAGTTTTTAACGTAAAATCTGCCTTAATTTGTTCAGATTATGACATTTAAGTTAAAGAAATAAATAATGACTTCAAGTTTTGTGCCAAAATCCCAATATTTTAAATAAAAAACTTGAATCGAAAAACTCGACTAACATTTTTGTTGCGTATGTCAATCCCTAGGCCGCCTCACTGTTCACTTCTCTTCACTCGCGCTGAGAAATGTTTACAGAATGCCGAATCAAGGTCATTTTGTAACTTATGTGAAGGGACTCTGGAAATCGTTGGGTGAAGGGAGTTTTTGTTAGAATTTTATAGAATCGACATGCTGGTCGTCTTTCTCCAGATACTGGCGCTCTCTCTCCAACCTGGTGGCGTCTCTGCTCAACTCCATCCAGTCCATCGCGTCCCTGCTGCTGCTTCTCTTCCTCTTCATCATGATCTTCGCGCTGCTAGGCATGCAGGTCTTCGGGGGCAAGTTCAACTACGACCCTGTGGAAGAAAAGGACAGGCACAACTTCGACTGCTTCTGGCAGGCATTGCTGACTGTTTTTCAGGTAACTAATATTGACATGTGTTGATATTTCCCTTTTTCGACATTTCACCATCCTCTGGCCTGATGATGGGATCTCGTTGGTGATGAATGCTAGATTTATAAGCATTTTTTTAAATTGTTTATTATCTAATAAAATATCTTCATGTATCGTATTCCAGATCTTGACAGGTGAAGACTGGAATGCTGTAATGTACGAGGGCATCAAGGCGTACGGTGGAGTTGGCTCCTTCGGCATCCTGGCCTGCATATACTTCATCATCCTCTTCATTTGCGGCAACTGTATCCTTTACATTACCACTTTTGGTATTCACAAGTCTAGCTAAGTCCTAATTTGTTAAAAAAAAGGTTCATTAATTTATGTTTAGAAAAAAAATGTGATTTCCTTGACTCTGTTTTGTACAGATATTCTACTGAACGTGTTCTTGGCTATCGCTGTAGATAACTTGGCCGATGCCGAATCTTTGACCAACATCGAAAAGGAAGAAGGAGTAAGTTTCAATATCATCTTGTTAGATATTTGATGGTTCAAAAGTGCTACCCTGTGGCACTCCAACAAAATACTTAAGGATAAGTTTTGATTCCTAAATTACATCTACTTGTTCAGGCTGCGGAAGAAAAAGAAGGAGGCAGCGTGGTAGAACCTGAGGGTGTGCATATAGATACTGATGACGAGTACATACATGATGATGATGCGTATACTACAGATAAGTAAGAGTTTTTTATCCTTTAAGTAAATTAAATATATCGCTAATTAAGATACATTGAAAACTTTTAACTCTTGATGATTTAGCTCCGAAAGAGAATACGAAGAAACAGGCTCAGAAGGGGAGCATCAAGAGGAAATAGATGGCGAAGGAGAAATGGAGATGGGCGAAGAAGAAAACGGTATCGATAGAATAGAGGAGGAACAGGAGAGAGGTGAAGACCAAGAGATGATGGAGAGCCATCAAAGAAATCACATTGGTATGTATGATGAAATTTTAGACATAGTTAATGATCCCAAAATTCTCCTACGAAAAGGGATTGGTGTGATAAATTTTGTATGTGACCAATGCAAATATTTGTTAGAGAAAATCAATGTTTGTGAAACTATATCTGTAATTAATTTAGATTTTAATATAAAACAAAGATTGCAGTGATAAATGAACAGTGAGTGAAATGAGTAGTGTTTAAGCAAAGCCTATTGGAATTGGTCATATCAATATTGATGATACGTTTGTGGCGGTGATGGCTAACCTTATGAACATAGTGAACACAGACATGGATGAAGAGCCGCGTCTGAAACGAAAGCCGACGACGTCGTCGGCTCGGCCGCGGCGCCTGTCGGAGGTCGATATTCACGACACAAAGAAACCCATCCCTGAGGCATCGTCATTCTTCATATTTTCCAAAACGAACAGGTTAGGGAGCTGGCACCGGCGGACATTTGAGCTTACTGAATTGATTAGATGTTATTTTCCGTAAAGTTTTTTAATTTAGACCTTGCCTTTGATTGGTTTATTGACACTGAATCAATCAAAGGCAAACTTCTTATCTATTTTACGCCTTTCATCTTTCTCGAACTTAATATTTTCGGATTATGTAATTAATTTTATTTATTCTTCTCACATATTAGCTAATCTCACTTTATTTATGTTTGCCTTTATACATTTATTATTATTATTAAAGTTTTTTTCTAAGTGTAGGATTTTGAGGTACTTAAGCATTCACAGGAGGCTCAGCATGGATCCGATAGCGATTAATTATAGTGTAGTATTAATGATTAAAGAGTTCTAGTTCAAAAACACTGTCGTCATTTTCTATCTCACAAAGATGGCGGCCAGTCTGAAGAGGAGGGCACACTGGTAACCGCCCGGCCGCGGCGCGTGTCCGAACTGAATATGCCCAATCAGACGCCGCCTATACCGAACGCTAGTAGTTTCTTCGTATTCTCACCAACAAACAGGTGATTGGTGAACAATCCGCCGTTGTGGTACCCGTATCTCATTGTACGAACGATTGGCATTGTGTCGTCGAGCCCTGAGCCTTTCATATCACTCATCCCTGTGACTGTCCTGTCTGGATCATTGTCGTGACATTTATCATTGTCTAAATGCACGAGTGTTGTGACTTATGGTTTTACCTGGAACAAAATTTCAAACAATGAGGAAACTGGGTACTACTATCCCATTAGAGTTTAGGTCTATTAGTCTCCAAGCATGGACTTGAATCTTTAGATGATCCTAGACTTAGCATAGTGGGTCCTTCCTGCAAACATTAGGCACATCGCGCATGATTGCATGAACTATTATTCATAACAGCTGTTTGTTCTGGTGTATTTTGAATAATCGATGTGTTTTTATTTGCATGTGCTTTTTCTGATTTATTTTACTAGCAGCAATATGTAATACCTGCTTTATACCTTTGTAAAATTTCTCAAACCCTTTTAATATTGTAATAAAAATACGTAATTATGTTTAATAAATGTTGTGAAGCTTTAAGTGTCGTGTGTAAACCTTTATGATTATTGATGTATTTGAATATAATTATAAAATTCCTATAAATACGATAAAATTTAATATCTGTGAGCATGTTTGTGATAAGTTTGTATAAATTACCTCATTCAATTTAAGTGGGAACTGTAATTATTGTAAATATGACGATGACCATGAGGTATTTTATTCTCTCAATGAACCTGGACTTCAACACCAGGTTCCGCGTGTACTGCTACAAGATGTCGGCATCTTCCACCTTCGGGAACATCATCCTGGTCTGCATCATGCTGTCGTCGGCCATGTTGGCGGCTGAGGATCCACTTGATGCAGCACAAAAGGGGTTTAGGAATTGGGTAATTATTCTCTTACCTAAATTACGTAATGAAAGTTAAAAGTTGTGCTTATTTCCTGAATTTGTGTCAATTTTCAGTCTTATATCTTTTATGATTTTCCTAATGAACATAATTCAGATTAACATAATTTAGGAATTCAAAATCCTAGCTCACATTGAAAGTAGAGCTGTGGGTCTAGACAAAGTGCCATTATAATCGCAAACCAGTCGAAAAGTGGTCGAAAAGCCCCTTTTTTGTATGGAATTTGACGGATTCGATTTTCGATTCGATCAAAAAGTGCGTTTTGTCTAGGGGGGCTGATTTCCTGATTTAAATTACAAATTGCTTCACGCTGTCACTTTTTTGTCAACATCAGGTTAGAGTAGGCGCACACCGTTGATTTTTCGTCGGCCGATAGTTCGGTCGGTATGATCAGTATGGGCATGTATGGGAGTGCGCACACTACGCCGATTCAATTTGGCCGATTCTTCATACAATTTAAAATCGGGCACAACTATCGGCCATCTAAAAATCGGTGTGCGCCTACTCTTATTCAGGCTCTACTACAAGATATAACAAGATGACGATCCTTTCTAATTTTCCAGAGGTAAATGGAGGATTTAACTTTTTGGACGTACTTTTCTAGGTAGTTTAATCTTTATTCTTTCTTCTAGCTGCTGAGCCAGTTCGACGTGTTCTTCACCGGCATCTTCACGCTGGAGCTGTTCCTCAAGCTGATCACGTACGGCCTGATCCTGCACGAGGGCGCCTTCCTGAGATCTGCCTTCAACGTCCTCGACATGCTCGTTGTTTGCGTCTCTCTCATCTCTATGAGTTTTAAGTAAGGCTTCTTCTTTACAGTAAAAATTACCTAAGTATTGTCTAGAGTCCATTATATCTAAAACGGACTTGCTTCTTACACGTGGTTTAGTTTTTGCTTCAGGAAAACTGTCATTCTTACTATCGGTATTACAAAAGTTTGGCCATTCACACAGATTGTGTTATAAAATTGTAGTAATTATTATTGAATCTAACGTTAATCTCTTTACTGTATTATTCTCATAACATTATCTCATCATACATTTCTCTTTGTTTTTAGGTCTGGTAGTATTTCAGTGGTGAAAATATTGCGAGTGTTCAGGGTGCTGAGGCCTCTTAGGGCCATCAATAGGGCCAAGGGCCTTAAGGTGAGGCTTTTTCTCTTTTATTTTGAAACCTTCAAATACGTTAAGTTTAAAATTAAAATACTTTAAGCAACTGACTATTTTAAATACATGCACAATGATTATTGACTTTCTTAAAATGGATTCTTTATCGACTTTTTCCATGATTATAGCACGTTGTTCAGTGCGTGATCGTTGCAATCAAAACGATCGGGAACATTTTGTTGGTAACGTCATTGCTACAATTCATGTTTGCCGTCATGGGAGTCCAAATGTTCAAGGTAGGGGGCACTCCCTTTGTACAAACCCTGAAGGATACCACAGAGTACACCATTATCCATTCTCTCCAATAATCGAATCACGTGTGACTTCACAGAGTGGTGTGAAACATGACAAATTATGTATAAAGTACCAGATTCCTTCTCACAAATCTAAAATCTGTGATTACACCTTTGGGTACTTTTTTCTATCACCCTTGTCACTCTCCATCACTCATTTCTCATGATTATTTTCTTATTTGTGTTTAAAAGGGTCTATCTAGAGCTTAGCGCGTTAGTCATAATGTGTTTATTTCTCTCTAACTCGCGAGCTAATTATTTGCATATTTTAAAGCTTCAAGATTAATGAGAGAGTTTAAGAAAGCTTTCAAACTGTTTTTATTATTTTAGTAAATGTTGTGGTCTGCTTAATTAATTTACGAATTTTCCGTAAATAAGAAAAGTGTGTTCCAAATATTTTATTATTTTGAAAATTTCGTTTTGTTAGACGAGCATGTAGTAAGATGTCATAGGTAGAAAGTAATTTAACCCATTAGACCCTATAGTAGTTCGCCAAACATAAGTTATTGTTTAAGTGTCGTTTAAATCAGGCATGTTTTAACTTTGCCTTTGACCCAAAGGTGTAGTACTACGTGCCTAAGCCATAGCATTGTTGGAAACGTAACAACCCCCTACCTTGGCGTTTAAAGTGTTCACCCGTAGGTTCTAACGTGTCGCCCTCCTCCGATATGTGACTAATATTAGAGCGCCCCTGAGTCCTTGATATAGCCCTGTCATTAAAATGGTTTGCTTGTCCCCTATGTCCCGCTGCTGCGTGGTACTGGACTTTGTGGACTGTCCACTCCCTGGTAACGTATACCCGACTAACTCGCACTTTTGTACCTTGAAATGTAGTATGTGGTGAAATGTGTGATAGTAGCGATTAAGACAATAGGAAATATAATGCTAGTTACGTATTTATTACAATTTATGTTTGCTGTCGTCGGTGTACAATTGTTTAAGGTGAGCTTTTGACTGTAGATGTAAATGTATCGTTCCTTGTTTGCAAAGGAGTGAAATCTTTGAAAAAACTTTTTAATTAAGTATCTACAATAAATATTCTACATTATTCACAATAGTAAAAAGCAGAAATTGATTAAAGATTTCACTCTGGCATGAAAAAAGAAACATTAGTTGCAAAAACGCAGTTTTATTGCTAGCATGATCAATAACAATACAATTTTATTCAAGAAATTAGTAAATGTTATTTGCTAAATTATACAACGTGTCCCAAAATTCAAGGATAAGCCGGCGCCGCAGGGTGGACATAGTCATGACTACTTTAGGAAAAATAAGAAAAAAAATCTATCTCAATTATTTTTTAAGTTACACAATAAATTATGAAATTCGTCGAAAATTGACACCCCTTATGATATTTTACATTACCACGACTACAATTTTTCAAATACTTCAGTTTTTTTGTTTGTATCGGCAACTTAAGTAGTGCTCCTGTCCACCCCAATTCTTAAAACCCTCAGAACCCTTGCAGTTTTTACACAAAAGTTAATCAAAACATGATATTTCCTTAAAATTTTGAACGATTTTTACTTTCACTCCACTTTGACTTGTCGTTTTGTGAAAAAACAGTATAAACACTACTGCGGCAAGTTTTTTATAAAGTTGACGCAACTATCCAAGATTCCGAAATGGTATAATACTCTAAGAAAACTAGTCGCAAAAAAGATATGCGTACCATTTTTACAAGCACTGCGCTTGTTAGTATGGGATAAATCTTGCAACTGAATTTAAAACCAGTTCTCCTTAACCAATTGAGCTGAAATTTGGTATACTTGTGTAAGTACGATGCCAATGCAATATTATGGTACCATTGAGCTGGATGGAGTATGGAGGTGGCCATAAGAACTCTTAACGAAACGGCGGAATTACATCTAGTTTGGGTTCGTTGGACTTGTCTTTTCGAGCACTTTAGTGCTAGATGATGTTCAGGGTCCTGATGATGAAGTCAAGAGGTGGCAGGAGCTGGCCATAGGAACTCCTGAACGAAACGGCGGAAGCTTATCGAGTTTGGGTTCGTTGGATTTGTCTTTTCGAGCACTTTAGTGCTAGATGATGTCCAGGGTCCTGATGATGAAGTCAATTATAATTTTCAAACGAAGTCAAGCTTGTTTTTAAATAAGTTTTTTTTATTACAACTTTATTTTAAGCTTTTTAGTTGTTTCTCAATCTCATGGCCTAAGTGCTCGGGAAGACAAATCCAACGAACCCAAACTCGATAAGCTTCCGCCATTTCGTTTAGGAGTTCCTATGGCCAGCTCCTGCCACCTCTTGACTTCATCATCAGGACCCTGAACATCATCTAGCACTAAAGTGCTCGAAAAGACAAGTCCAACGAACCTAAACTAGATGTAATTCCGCCGTTTCGTTAAGAGTTCCTATGGCCACCTCCATACTCCATCCAGCTCAATGGTACCATAATATTGCATTGTCATCGTACTTACACAAGTATACCAAATTTCAGCTCAATTGGTTAAGGAGAACTGGTTTTAAATTCAGTTGCAAGATTTATCCCATACTAACTAACAAGCGAAGTGCTTGTAAAAATGGTACGCATATCTTTTTTGCGACTAGGTTTCCTAGAGTATTATACCATTTTGGAATCTTGGATAGTTGCGTCAACTTTATAAAAAACTTGCCGCAGTAGTGTTCATACTTTTTTTTTACAAAACGATGAGTCAAAGTGGAGTGAAAGTAAAAATCGTTCAAAATTTTAAGGAAATAACATATTTTGATTAACTTTTGTGTAAAAACTGCAAGGATTCTGGGGGTTTTAAGAGTTGAGGTGAACAGCAGCACTACTTAAGTTGCCGATATAAACAGAAAAACAGGAATATGTGAAAAATTGTGGTCGTAGTAATGTAAAATATCATAAGGGGTGTGAATTTTCGTCGAATTTCATAATTTATTGTGTAAGTTAAAAAATAATTGACATATATTTTTTTCCTTATTTTTCCTAAAGTAGTCATGACTATGTCCATCCTGTGGCGTCGGCTTATCCTTGAATTTTGGGACACGTTGTATGTATAAAAGTTTAACTGATACGGAGACTGCAAAACATCATGAGAAATGAGTTCAATTAGTTATTGTGTTTATTGGCTGTTCTTTTAGGTGTTGTAGCATGAAATTTAACCAAAAATATTAATTTTTAACCCTTATATTGGCTATAGATTTAATCACAGAGAATTTGTTTCAGGGTAAATTTTTTAGGTGTAATGATATTTCTAAAATGACAGAAGAAGAGTGTCAGTAAGTGCTTTTAATAATGTTTATGTATGTTGCTTAATAGGAGTTGATAAAAGGATTTCATCAAATTGATATCATGTTTCAGAGGGACTTATTTAGTATTTGAGAATCGTAATTATGTAGTGAGAGATAGAGAATGGACTAGGTATGACTTCCATTTTGATAATGTCATGAAAGGTATGCTCACTCTGTTCACTGTGTCCACGTTTGAAGGGTGGCCTGGGTAAGTTATCTAGATGATATTCTTATACTTTGTGTTTCACACACGAACATAAAACAATTCATTTATTTGTTACAGGTTGTTGTATGTATCTATAGATTCGAATGCTGAGGATCGTGGTCCCATTACTAACTTCCGTCCAATTGTTGCAGCCTACTATATTATTTATATTATTATAATTGCCTTCTTTATGGTAAGAAAACGTCAAAATATTATATGAACCAATATTTCTGAAGATATTTAAATAATACTTATAAAATAATGTTTTAGGTAAATATATTCGTCGGTTTCGTCATAGTGACATTCCAAAACGAGGGTGAACAAGAGTATAAAAATTGTGAGTTAGATAAGAATCAAAGAAACTGCATTGAATTTGCCTTGAAAGCAAAACCTATAAGAAGGTAAGATGGTCCTTAATAAGCATCAGAAAAATACTTCTTATAATATTTTGTGGAACTAAACAACATTACAATTTGCTCAGGTATATACCCAAACATCGCATTCAGTACAAAGTGTGGTGGTTCGTGACGTCACAGCCATTTGAGTACGCGATATTCGTGCTAATCATGATCAACACCATCACACTCGCCATGAAATACCACAACCAGCCTCCAGAGTACAGCAAGGCTCTCGACTTGCTCAACATGATATTTACAGCTGTGTTTGCCTTGGAATTTATATTTAAATTGGCTGCCTTTAGATTTAAGGTATGAGTATGTTTTTGTTATGTTTTTCTAATGATTCCTTCATCAGTCCTATAATTGTTAATATTACTCGTGTTGGGATCATAGAACTTTGTAGAATTTTAAACAAACTAAATTATTGTATACAGAACTACTTTGGTGACGCATGGAACACTTTCGACTTCATCATCGTATTAGGTAGCATCATCGACATCGTTGTGTCTCAAGTAAACGAACTGAAGAACCAGGTAATGATTATTATGTACTGTTACTATAAACACTTCCTTTAGATTATTCACTTTCACTGATATTTTCTGATTTATCTTGAAATATTCATGTGTTGATAAAAATTTATAATTTACTGAAGAAATTGCGTGACTGTTTCAAGATGAAGTCAGTTCAGTTACTGTCCCCAGCATGGACAATATCGATGTTGTAATAACAGTACTTGCTACGCAATCTCACAATTATTTTGTTGATTAGACACCAGATTGAAGAGAATATTGATTTCAGGGAAGTGGTATGCCAAGGGCACACGTCGTCAAGGTAAGTTCACGCTTTCACGCTGATAAATACTAAATAATTATGTAACATTAGCTGACCACATAAAAGATTGTAGAACAATAAAGAATAACACTAAATTAAAAATTACATAAGATTACTTAGCTTTAGAAGCGAATACAATTGGGAATGCTTTAGATGTTGTATGAAACGCAAACGATGTAGCTTTATGTGTACATACATAAACACATTATGGGACAGTAACGTTATATTCTTATGCAACAACGCATAGTCATAATGTAATATACTTGCAAATTGAAGTTCCTAAACACATTTTATGAATGTCTAAACGGCACTTAGAAAGCTGAAAAAAAATCGGTGGGTAAAATTTTAAATTTTCATCTTCCTCGTAAGTATACTCTCGTTAAAAATTGTCTTTATCTATTTATATATTTTCCATATTAAACATCACATTAAAATTATATTCATTTAGCACCATAACCTTTAGATTTTTTTCTATGATTAAATACGTATTGTAAAACATAATTTTCTATTACATTAATCTCGTTTCTCAAATAATTTTATAGATTAGGTATAGTGAGTGAGTCATAAAATAATAATAATTACCTACCTATTTATTACTACACAATTAAAAAAGTCTGAATTTCAACACCATTTTAATGGCAAAATTAATAATGGTTTTGATAAATGAAACTTACAGGAAAGCTCGATTCCATCCATCAATTTCTTCCGACTGTTCCGTGTGATGAGGCTGGTGAAGCTCCTGTCCAGAGGAGAAGGCATCAGGACCCTGCTCTGGACCTTCATCAAGTCCTTCCAAGCACTGCCTTACGTAGCCCTTCTCATCTTGATGCTGTTCTTCATTTATGCTGTAGTAGGCATGCAGGTTAGTGATCTAAATTAAAATAGTACGATTACAATTAATTAGAAACAAGAGACCTTTACATTTCGAAGAAATACACAGGAACGATTCTAAAAAGAACAGCCTCATTTTCAAACCCAGCAAGGCTTATTACGATCTGTATTACTAGCTAGTAGATTATTTTCTGTGGTTAATATAATATTGTTAACTTTATTGCAGGTGTTTGGAAAAATAGCAATAGATGATGACACACCCATCACAAGGAACAACCACTTCCAAACATTTCCTCAAGCTATCCTCGTACTTTTTCGCTCGGCAACTGGTAAGTTCAGTGATCATTTTTTATAGAATACTGAGAATCTGTATACAAAAACAGGTGAAGGTCAGACCATCACCAAGTTATTTAGAAGGATTAGTAATAAATAAACGCTTTTGATAACAGGTGAAGCATGGCAAGACATCATGATGGGTGTGTCACCAGAACCAGAAGTGAAATGTGATAAGAACTATGACGAGGAGGGAGAGGAGGGCGGCGGGACGTGTGGAAGTGTACTTGCCTTTCCATACTTCATATCGTTTTATGTTCTTTGTTCGTTTTTGGTACGTGTCTTACATACCTTGTGTCTTACTTAAGCATCATTATTTTGTATCAAGTGATATTAAGCCAATTGGTTGATTTCCAGATTATTAATTTATTCGTCGCCGTCATTATGGATAATTTTGACTATTTAACCAGAGACTGGTCAATATTGGGACCACACCACTTAGATGAATTTATAAGGTAAAATATTTAATCTACATTATTATTATGATTTTTTATACATCTGATAACTTTAACGTCTTTTCAGATTATGGAGTGAATACGATCCCGACGCAAAGGGTAGAATAAAACATTTAGATGTAGTTACGTTATTAAGGAAAATTAGTCCACCTTTAGGTGAGTACAAGTTTTTACTAATCTATCCAAAAGGTGATATAGTCGTCTATATATGACTGCTCGCTGATTTACAAATACAACTGTTTTGGCTATATTTAAGAAACCTAATTTACTGGGTACATTTACCAAACCAAAAGGCATCGAATAGGCATAAAATGTTTGCTTAGTTTTTGATAGTTTTACATTAGTAGAAAATATTTTTTCACGTGTATATTTGCAGGTTTCGGTAAGCTGTGTCCACATAGGGTGGCGTGCAAAAGACTCGTGTCTATGAACATGCCATTAAATTCAGATGGCACAGTGTTATTCAACGCGACGTTATTTGCTGTTGTCAGAACGTCGCTTAAAATAAAGACAGAAGGTAAATCTTCGGTATTCAACAAAGCTTTTTATCTGAAAGAATTGAGTTTCAGTAAAATAGATTTTCAAACAAACATTTTCAAACCTACAGGTAACATAGATGACTGTAATACAGAATTAAGGGCAGTAATAAAGAAAATATGGAAACGGACGTCACCCAAACTATTAGATCAGGTAGTACCGCCACCTGGAGACCCCAACGAGATCACAGTGGGCAAGTTTTACGCTACGTTCCTGATACAAGACTACTTCAGAAGGTTAGTAGATGTTGATGGTGTTTTTATAATTTTATTTATGCTTTCAAATTTTCAAAATTATTTATCTTCTGAATTACTTACTCCGGCTTTTAATAAGTTTACATAGGTTTTTGGAATGATGCACAAAATTTGTAATACCTTTGAAACCATCGACTTCTATTACTATTGAGAAATGTGAATTTTGGATCAATATGCATTTGATATTTATGAACAAATCTACCAGGGATGTTTTATCCTAATTATTTATTATTTTCCTCCCTGATTATTTGATATTTTTTATCGTTCGCTTTTTGTTCGGTTAAAACTGACATAGTTATTTTTGTTCCATAGGAATCACGCGTAAGTAACGCAAGGATACGTATGTTTTATAGGAAAAAGAGAATGTTCCCTTTTTAGTGTTTTAATCATAAAAGCTGCGATGATGATCCTTTGCGAATTAGATTTAATTATGAACATAGTAAACGTTTTACCGTTAACCATCCAAAAGTATCAAGTACGAGCCATCTACGTTAATCAATATTCCATGCATGGTGCCCCTTATTTTGGAAACTAAGAAAATAATGCAATACTTAGCTTTGTTGATAAGAACCATTTTTCCTTTATTTACAATCTAAACTTGCTTCCAGTAAGCATGCCGATGTTTTGATCATTCCAGTACCTAAGTCAGTCGTACAGTTACAAACACTTTTATCCCCTTTTGTGATTATTACATGTTGTGTTTTTGTGATATTTTGTACCCAAATAATTTTAGTTTTAGATGTTACGCGCAAAACAAATAACTACACTTGACTTTTGGAAAGTTTTGAATTACTAGATTTATGAATCACCATTACTTTAAAATTTTGGATTTCATGGCTTTTTATAAATTCAACAACTTAAAGCTAGATGATTTTTATTCAATTAAATAGCAAAATAAAGTTATTTTTAGAAAATAAAATATTAATAATAGACGCTTAAAAATTAGTCGACATTTTCGATTCACTAGTTAGAAGCGATAGATGCACTTAAAATCTTTCAAGAAGTTGATAACATTTAGAACTTTTTAGTAATATTTCTGATTCTTCAAAAAAAGGTTTAAGAAGAGAAAGGAGCAAGAGATGAGGCAGAATGACGAGCAAACCCACCAGATGACGCTGCAAGCTGGTCTTCGAACTCTCCACGAAGCAGGACCAGAACTCAAGAGAGCTATTTCAGGAAATTTGGATGATATCCAGACAGAATGTGATGTGCCCATGCATAGAGTAAGTTTACATTTTAATGATGATGTAATTATATTATATGACTGCTTGTCAAATCCTGCCGAAGTTTTAGACTCTCAATGATTTTCTTCGTCTTCACAGAGAAATCACTCACTATTTGGAGGCGTTTGGTCAAGTATACGAAGACATGGTCCGAACAGGCATTTCCATAGGCACCGGAAACATGGAGAACCTCCAGCAGGTAAACAATTAATAAAATTGCACATTACACTGACAAAGCTAATAAATTTACAGTTTCATTGTTTAATTTATTTATATTTATAGATGGTGTCGGCAATCATTTAAGTTCAATGATGCAACGGGAGTACGGAATGGGACCTATACCACTCGCGCCGAATCTGTAAGTTTCTAATGTTTTTTAAAGTTATTAGGGAAAAGCTTGACTAAAAGCACAGAACTAAAACAATTCTAAAATTTCAGTGCCAACGGACAACCGAAAGAGCAAATACCACTAAGACCACTAATCTTCAACGGGGAATCAGAAAAGATATACCAAGTGCTAGAGTAAGTATAAATGTAACTAGTAACACAAATGCTATCGATGTATAACAATGACCATCAAATAAACGGGCTGTGAAACAGCATAACAGTGTAAAACAAACTCAAATGATCGCTTATTGTATTGCAGAAGAACCACAAACGATCTAAAGAACGCTATATACTCAGGTAGTCAAACGTGTGTTATTGCAGTGTTCTTCCTCTCAATTGCACGTAAACTAACAACTTTCTAATGTACTAACACTAACGCTAACACGCACTCGCACACACAGCAATCAAAAGTCGAACTACCCGGAGATGCTGGGTCAGATCGGGCTCGCGTTCGGCTGCGTCAACTACTTGACGACATCCGAGCGGAGCGGGGGCTCCCGGCAGCGGGTGCATCCAGAAGAGGCGACGACGTCACGAGAGCGCTTAGCGGTGCCGAGGAAAGCGTCGCCGGAGGATAAGACGCCGTCGCCCGGGGTAGCAGACGCGTCGATCCAGCCGAAGATATCGCCGCATTTGGCGAGCGAGTGCACGCCGACGACGGAGTCGCGCACGATGACGCTGTACGGCTACAACGCGGCGGCGCGGCTGCCGTTCGCGTTTTCGCACGCGGCGCGCGGCGAGCGGGGCGGCGAGCGGGGCGGCGAGCGGCGCAGCCTGCGCGCGGCGCGCGTGGAGCCGCCGGCAGGTCGGATGGTGCGCAGCGCGTCGTCGGGCGCGGCCCCGCATGCGCCGCGTCGAGTAGAACGCTCGCACTCGCCAGGTCCGCACCGCACGGGAGCTTCCTTCCTTTCTCATTTGTTTCTTGATAACTTAGATTGTCTTATGAGAATTTTATAGCTGGAAAACATTTTAATGTTCAGTACGAAAATTCGTATTAGCCTTTTCAATATTTGTAATTGTCTGTGTCATATTAGTATCTACTTATTTATCCAGGAATCTGTCTTTCTAGAAACTACGATGCTATGAAAAATTACATCAACAAAATGACTTAAAAACTAAGTGTGGGTAACTTGCTGATAATAAATTCCTTTAATTTGGAATCTACACAGTCATTGATTTTAAAAAATATAGTGGTACCTACTTAGATATTATATCAAGCTTAAAAAGAAACTTTCAAGCTTCTTAAAAGTATTTCTATAAGTACCTACCTACGTAGGATTTTGAGATTTGTTAAATTCTAACTTTTTGGTAATAACAACGAAGGGAGCTCCTTACACTACATAACGCTTATTTCACTGACGAACATTCGAGCATTTCAGGAGAAAGCTTTAACTTCTGAACCGACCGAATCAACGATCAACATGGTACGCGTATCCACAACACTCTGCTTCAGCTGATTTCGAATTTTCTCGCAATATTTCACTATTTACATTTTAAAGTAAATACTTTTAATCACACTGACATGAACTTGCACATACTTTAATTGGAAGGTAAAATATTTTTGTATTCCATTTCACTTCCATAACCTCGAGAAAATTTTAACTAACTCAATTACCGAAACTAATCATCAAATTAAAACTAATAGCATGTAAAATAACACGCCACATCCGAAGCTCTTAGAACTGCATTAGTTTAGTTGAGGACCTAGCAGCTTTTAGAAGACATAAATACTTAGTTTCATGTAAAGATGAGTTGGTTTGGAGTAGGGTTTGCACGAAGTTTGTTTAAAATCATGAAATTTTCACGAGGACGGGATGATTTAGATGTGCCGCAAGTATAGCATCAGAAGTCATTGCTTTAGAAGACCAATAGAATTAGGCTGGCTAATACTAGCTTCGAAATGTATGAAATAGATTTTATTATAATAGAATAGACAATTCAATCCTTTTTATCAACTTTGAAATTCAGTTTTGAAACAGTTTTTTTCCAAAATGTAACTTTTGAATAATAATGGAAGAACTATGGTCTCTTAAATGATTCCACATTATTTCTTCTCTTTTTTATCAGAATCATAGTGTAACTTTTAAATTAGTGCTCTACGATGTCTGCTGTAAATAAGAAAAAACATCTAGATATACAAATTGACTATGCCTCACTTGCAGGCGGAGATAGCTCGGGCCGAGGTGTGGTCTCGCTTCCGGGCAGCCCGAGGGGGATCAACAGCTCATCAGTACCCGTTGTTGGATCTGCCGAAAGCTTAGTTACTAGGGTAAAATGAAATTTCGACCAATTGATATTTGATGGAATTCTTTGAATGTAATTTAAAATGCTCACTGATGATTTTGTCGACAGGTACTAGCCGAACAGGGCTTAGGAGCGTATTGTGATGCTGAATTTGTAAGGAACACATCTAGGGAAATGCAAGAGGCTCTTGAAATGACGCAAGAACAGATGGATAGGTAAAAACTTTTTACTTTTTTATCACTTTGTCATTACCTAGTTGAGGAATTGGAATATTAAAAATGCAACAACATTATTGCAGAGCGGCGCACCAACTGATGATACAAGAAAAGAATATTAAACAAGTTCAAAACCAACAACCACAAGTTGTAAGTATTGTTACATTTGCGAGTTGCTTCACCATCTAATTTCAAATTTACATTCAGTGTTAATGACAGCATATAGCATGACAGCATGCACTCCTTATTCCCAATAAATGTTTATCAGAATTAATTACTTACTAACAAATATGTTGCCATTAATGACTAGATAGTGAAGCAAATAAGTTTTCGTAGTGACACTAACCCGACTATTATGGTAAAAATAAATATATAGGGTACGATTTGGGTTATAGGGCGACATCCTAGCCCGCCAGTACCATCCTTTCCACCAGCCCGCGACGATGCCGCCGCCGCCCTACAAGCGGTTATAGCACCAGCTGACCACGAGCTGGACCACGCCGCGCTCCTCGACGCGCAAGATGGGGCACGCGTCTGCAGGCACGGCCGGCGGCACCACAGGCGGAAAAGAAAACGAAAACCAGTGCTGGTTTAGATGTAACCTCTTAAAAACTAGCGTAAACGTTTCTTATTTATGAATACTTCGTAATGCTCTACATTCGAGACTTGATTGGTAATGCTCAAAATTTCTTCAACTTTCTTTCTCTTTATTCTAATTCAATGACCAGGAGGATCAACTTTAGAATATATTTAAATAATTTTTAAAAGGATTTTCTAGTAAACTGTGTGTAACAGTAAAAGTGAGATTTATAGTTCAATAGGGTAATTTAAAATTGGTAAACAATTAGGGCCAAGGTAGATTGTAATGTCAGTCGGCTAGGCTAGACGAAGGTAAGTTTCAATAGAACTAAAACTTGGCCCGATTAGATAATTTTAATATAAAAATGTAATAAATTTTTGGACGAAATTATCTCTAAAAATAAAACAATAATAGGTAAAGGTAATTTTACATGTTATTGTACAGATACGAAAAATGTTACGTTATTGTGTTTATTTATTTTGGATATCTACTTTTAGATATTTTTCGGTATGTTTCAATATAAAATATTTGTCTCTTGTTACTGTCTTGTACTGAATTGGTTTGCTTAGTTAGAAATTTAGAATATTTAATACTAAGCAATGTGTGTTACCTACGCCGAGTTTTATTCAGTTTTCGGCTGAAACACAAACTTTCTGACGTAATTCAAAATTGGCAGCTTGTGTAATGAAACAATTAATATTTATTTCCTCGATTCATAAGACAATATTTAATAGAAAGACTTCAAAGAACTGATTTAAAGATACCCTAGATGCAGGGATTTCCAATTTTCAGTAGTGTGGGGAGCCTAATTTATAAGATTAAAGCATTATTATAACTAGCTAAGGTCACTTGCCAATCTACTGTGCATGCCAGGATCAGAAGTAACGACAAGTGGTAGCCGTAGTTTTAGTTTCGCTTCAAAAATACTTCTTACTTGCTAATTCATTTTATAAATTATGCTCCTCTTGGTAACGTAGTGTCGACCACTTTTTTTAAAGCAAATCTACTTTAATGGTGCCAAACTGTAGCTTTAATGGCACCACCCACAAAAAAAAGTCACTTTTATTGATTCGTATTTGATTATTAGAGATTTAATAAAAATTTCAACCATGATTAACGCAGTTGAAATCATGCTTGATCTTTATCATCCTGAAAAAACTATAATGAACTGTGTAACACGGCTTGTGTTCATTAGGATCTGTAAATTTAGCTAAGTAGGTCTCTTGGTCCTGTTTATCTTTATGTCCATTGTCTTTTGGGATTGTTTTATTTTATTAAATACTTACGTGCGTGATATATCGGAGGCATCAATGATTTTTTTACAGTAGGTAGGAAATAATTAGGTTTTCCTTAAGCACGTCGTGCGCGGCGGTATTGAATGTTACATGATACGCGCTTTCTTATAGAGAAAGTTCGTGATGGATTCAATTAGTTACCTTATAAAGCAAAAAAAAACCTAGGTACTTACCTATATGGCACACACACCAAAAGCATTTAATATTGTCCTTATTCGGTTAACCATTAAAAGATACCACTTACTTACTTTCATTTATCTTCATTCGTCAACATCCCAATTTTTGTAGTTTAAAATACCTCTTACCATATTTTATGTTTAATATTTTTATGTGGATATTAACCACACAGTTGACTGATTCCCAAACGCTGAAAAGGCAGTTTTAGTACCTACATAAACAGCTTCGCTCGTTGGTAATCGCCTCACTCACTAGACAGTTGTCGCTAGTAGCGCTAGTGTCGACATAATGAAGGGTAGGTAGTATTAAAATCATACAACTCAACCTACCCACTTTATTCAAACGCGTAAATGCCTCATTTACTATACAACCACAGTGTTATTAGAGTAGCAAAATAAATGAAAGAAATACCAGTGTACTTCTAGTTCTAAGAAAACCCCTAGAAAGTGTCCTTTTAATGTTTGATAAAGCGACGTAGCCTAGAATCGTGAACGCCCTCGCCCGTAAATCACATTCCTCTAGAATTAAGACATTTTAACCTTTGAAGATTTTTTGAGTTTACAGAAAAGGAAGCTTCCAACTTAATTTACCTTTAGAGGCTTCCGGAAAATCTAATGTGCCAACTTTGCAATATGAAGCAAAAGCAATTCTGACATTTTTATTACCATGGAGGAGAGTTATGAATCTTTACTTTACAATATCACTTGTGCCTTTATTCCTGTGATGCGGATTTTAGTCCGCGTGCGTGTAAAAAAACACGTTGCTAGTTGCGGACGACTAAGATTTAGTTAGTATTGTGTGTCCGCAGCCAGCCTTCCCGCGTAACGCGTGCGTGTAGTCCGTAATAAGAAAAACATTAACGAATAAAACCGCACGCGTGCCGAAATCTGCATCACAGGAAAAAGGCACTAATTTGTAATCTTTTCTAACAAAATAAGTAATTTTTATTATATTAATATTTTGGTCTTTACACTGTGTAGCAGTTTCCTAATTTATTACATTTTTGTCTCAAATACAATTGGACTGTTATTCTATTATTTTATAATTACTTTACCTACTTTTAAAGAAATAACTAAGTAGATGCCTATTATTGTTGTGCATTCAAAGTTACTTAAAGTTCAAGTAGGTAATGCTATTTGGGAAAAGTGAGATAATTTTAAATATCCAATCAAGTTGTATGTGTAAATAATGTACAATATACAAAACTCATACTATGAGGCCATCATTTTAAGTATGTAGTTCCATTTTTATATGCTAGCGAGGTGGCTAGGTAACTTTGTACATAAATGTGTAAATAAAAACATAAGTGAAAGATATATTTATTCCGTCAATCATATTAAATTGATTATTAATTATCTATTTATTGTTTAAAAGAAACATTGTAAAATTGTTTTCATATAATTAAAAGATGAGAGAATCAAAACAAGCAATTTTATTTTAGTTGCCCCTAATGTGTAGTATCGAACCCAATACAAACAGAAGGAAAATGGGAAAGTTTAAATGAAAGAAAGTATATTTTTGATAATATTTATTTATCAATCAAAGTTCCTCTGACTCTCTTCTCTGTAGCCTGTGCAGGGGTCTCCGCTTGCCTCTTGTTCATTCCCTTCCTTTCCAACTGCTTCTCAATAATCCTGGCATTGTTAGCATAGCTATCGGCAACCTCCCTAGCTTCAATTTCATCTTCCTCCTCATCTATAGTTGAAACTGTGACAGAACTGAATTTACCCATATTCTTTGTGTGTTTTGTCACCATAATCTTCTTAGGTTGAGCCAAAGCGACCTGTTTGTATATGTCTGTAACACCCCCTTCCCCGGCCGACTGAACAAGTGCCCCTCTCATTATAAAGGCAATATTACTGTCTTGATCATGCTTGTAGTATAATGGTACAGCACATTTCTTGCACTTTAATCTGTACTGCCTTTCAATACCTTTCTCTCGCTTCAAGTATATCGTCTCGTCTGGGTCGGAAGTGATTTTGTGAGCGTGTTTCGAGCCGTCAATGACTCTTGCACCATCGGTAGGTCGCAAAGGCAGACGATCTATAGTACAGTCCAATATCAGCGTCATTTGACCGCAAATGCAATAGTAAATGTGCAGTGGTTTGGTCTCATTGTACTCCTCTTGGTCTTTCGTGTCTGAACATACAATACTTCTTGATACAACTTTTGGCATGGTGATAGGAACAGGAGATTTGTAATGAAGAAAATTCACCAAAAATACAGTCTTCTTAGAACACAAACGATAGCCACTAAGACAAGGTAAACGAAAAGGGTAATGAAATAAAAAATATATACGAATATGAAAATAATTTCAAATCTTGAAGATACCGCGGATTTATCCAAATATTTACGAATTTGTACGCAAAAATCCGCAAAATGTTTTTCGTGTTTTTTACGAAGTATTTTGACAGTTGACGCTGACAGTTGTTTTCTTTTCACATTTTGTTGTAGCATTGGACCAGTAAATTTTAATCCAATTAATGATTTTGAGCGTGTATCCGAACTGAATTTTAGGAGATGATACCGTTATTTTAACGGTATTTTGTCTATGGTTCTTGTTTTAATGTTGGCACCACTTACTGTCAACTTCACACTGCTGCGATTGTCTTTTATTCCACAGATTTGTTGCACATGTTCATCGATTTCTGTGGAATTTAGGGAAAGTAATACCGAAAATCTTGTTAAAATGGGTGGTATAGCAAGCAGATACCGTGTTCACAATTCAGGGCTTACCAGCACCGATATGAAAAACATAGAAAGTGAGAGCAAACGTGAAAACCCGGGCACATTGGATGAATTACATAAAAAGACCAAAGGTGAGCTTTTTAGGCGTTTTATCGATATTTTTACATGTTAAATATGGTATAGATCCTTTACAGTACCACATACAATGGTTTTTATTAAACATTCAGTCAGAAATGGCTTGTAAACAAACATTTGATGCGCTCGAAAAGTTGGGTTATCTTGTGATGTAATATAAGCCTTTTCATGGATACAACTATCAGTTCAAGGTCTAAACATACTAAAATATTAATTCATTGCTAAAAAGCACGCTTTACACTTATGACATGTCCATTTTTTGCTCAATTTCTCATGCTTGGTGGTCTCATACTGTTTACGATAAGGTTATCGGCATCCCTATTGAGCAATTTGAAGTACCTTCGTGCCTTTTGAAACTCATGAAAATGCTGCACACTTCTTATGATACTGATAGTACAGTAATAATTTTCAATTCAGCTTATTTACAGAGTTAATAGAATTTAGGTCAAACCAACAAATAGGTTTCATATCTCAAGTGACATTATTGCTTATTGTTCTTTCATTCAATTGAAAGTCAATTGATTCAATCATAAATTCAATTTCTTTTTAAAAAGGTGTCTACAATCTTTATCTCTTCCAGTAGATTATAATTTTATGTCTCCAATTTTCAGATGTAATGCCAGTTAATTTTGAAGGAGGCAAATTAATGGTGAATAAGGGCATTTCTAATCATTTCCAGGTAAGTTTCATCTTTTACAAATCTTGAAATCATTTCCAATAAGATTTAATTTCAATTTTATACTTTTAAAGCTTATAACTTTTTACTAATTCAGAATTATTTTTTTCTACTTCCTTAGATGTCGCACACATTAACAATGAGTTCAGCACAAAACGGATACAAATTAGGAGCCACGTACATCGGCACAAAGCAAATCTCCCCAACAGAGGCATTCCCCGTAGTGCTAGGAGATGTAGACCCAGCCGGCAACGTCAACTTCAATCTTATACACCAGCTCACTTCGGAGATCAGAGTCAAGGGTGCTGCTCAGGTATGTCATTTTTTAGGATTTTTTAAACAAATTACTAATAGACTTGTTAACCCCACCAGCTAAGATTAACGTAAGCTTGTGTTAATTAAATAAATAGTCCAGCGAATGATGGAATTCAAACAACCACCCCTGGAATTGGCAGTCTGACACTGACATTGTTGGGCTAATGTAGCCTCCATGTCATGACATGCACTTTTTTGATGATTGCACTGAACATTTTTTTTTTTTCAATTTTATTTTTATGTGATTTCAGATTCAAGAATGCAAGCTCACCGCCACGCAAGGCACTCTAGAGTACAAAGGCTCGGACTACACAATTGCAATGGCAGTTGGCAAGCCAGACTTCAGTGAAAAGTCTGCTGTCTTCGTGGGACACTATTTACAGGTAATCTTTAGTTTTAAAACAGAACCCAAGCTTTCACTGACACACAAAAAAACTTAGACAGACCTGTGAGGTCACTTTTTCATTTGTTGACTTCAAGTGTGGAATTGTGGATGTGCTAAGAGAAAAAAAGTTTCCTTGTATACTTAATTGCATTTAAATTATCTTATCATAAGTGGCAACTTATGAATTTTGCAGTAAACATGTTATGTATTAATTTTTACTACTGTGTCAATAAAGTTTTTCTTCCTTTATTAAAACATATCCATACAGTCGTAATTAAAATTTCTTAGCGATTACAGTCGCTTCTCAAACTAAATTTTAACGACTTGAAAAAATTGAACTGCCTAAGGCTTTTTAACACTGTGGATAACACTTAGTTCTAAGCACTTTTAGTTATAGTAATTCCATGTATGCGTATTTGTCTTGTTGGTTGTCCTAATAAATAAAATAAAATAACAAACCAAGTTCCGAGTTTCGAGTGTCCGATATTTCGGCACCGTTGCAAGCAATCCCTCAATAATTATACTGTTAGTGACCATGAAAGTTTATAACAATATAAACAATTTGTGTAAAGACTCCCTAACATCGTCATCAAACCAAGTGTGTAAAGATACCGTTTTGAATAAACATAATTAATGTTAATCTTACCGGAAAACGCAGCATGGGACGTCCACCCACAAGGTGGACCGACGACATCGTAAAGGTATCAGGAAAGCGCTGGACGCAGGCCGCTACCAACCGGGCAACATGGAAAGCATTGGGGGAGGCCTATGTTCAGCAATGGCTGTGATGATTATGATGACGAATGAATGTTTGTATTCAGTCGGTGACGCGGCGGCTGGCGCTGGGAGCCGAGCTGGTGTACCAGGCGGGCGCGCGCGTCATGGGCGGCGAGATTGCCATCGCGTCCGCTGCGGCCAGATATACCATGGACGGTGAGTACTTCAAGGGATCTACGTCAACAAAGTCACTAGACGTCAGCGTTGCCAGTTTTTTTTTTTCACCAAGTCGGGACTTTGGTACTTTTTAAGTGAAAATAGCGGGATTCTTCCGTCAGAAGCGGGACATAGTAAAAAAACGTATACAATCAAACGTATCAAATATTTATCTTTTTATTTGACTTAAAATTACGTTTACGTGACAATAGATAGCAAAAGTAGCCATAGAAAATGTATTTTAACAAAAAAATAATATTTTAAATCAGATTTACTCTATCGTTAAATTCGTCTTTAGAATAAAATAAAGCTTGTAAAAAGAAAAAAAAACTAAATATTTATTATTTAGAATAATATGGCGTTTCAAACAATAGTCTGGTGAAGTGAGTGTCTCTCTCCGAAAAGCGGGACCGAGCCTGTCCCGCGCGGGACATATAAATTTGATTTAAAAATCGGGACGTCTGGCAACGCTGCTAGACGTGTAGTGTAGTCCTGAATTAGTAGGCACTTTTTTATTATTATTTTATAAATATTATAGCACATTCCACATAACAGTTTTATTTAATTAATCCGTATTGTTTGTGGCCCCACTTTGGTAAAAACCTCCTCCATCATTTTCCACCTTTCCCTGTCGCTTGCTATGAGCATAGGCACTTATACACCGTTCCAAATATTGCTTGCCCTAACACCACTTCAGGACAACAGATCAGTTGGTACTAAGAAATAGCTAAAGAAACTCCGACACCTTTGTGATTCTGATATTTTGTTATATTTATCTGTTTTCAGATTCCGAAGTGTCAGCCACATTAGGTGCTGCGGGCTTCCACTTGTGCTACTTTAAGCAAGCTAGTGAACAGTTACAGGTATGCAATCAATATCATAAACAATTTCTACAGCAATTGTTTAGAATGCTAACAAAAAAAACAACTCACACATGTTTCTATTTTACTGGCAATAAAATTATGAAAAAATAAGCATAATATTACAAGTAACAATAGATTAATATAAATTCTTGGAATAGGCCTTCAATGTGACTGTTTTGTTCATTCATAAAATCTTACACAGTACTTCATCAATCACTAACTGATATTTTGCTGTTCATTCCACAGATAGTAGCTGAGATAGACACTTCGTTCCGTGGCATGGAGTCCGTAGGCACTATCGGTTATCAAGTCACCATACCTAAAGCTGAATTGGTCTTCAGAGGTTAGTATCCGAACAGTTATCAGTTTTTTATGTCATTTATGTCTATAAATTAAAATTATAAAATTTGAACTAGCCTATTCTAAAATCGTACTTAGGTTTAAATTAATATGCACTGAAGTACGAGTATTCCTACTTTAAAATAAAATTGATGTACACTGCTAGTCTTCTTCTTTTTTGATGATGTTGGCAATACACGTCGAGGTCGACTTGATTTGTGCCATTTTCAAGTATTTATGTGATACGAGTTACAAAATGAGATCAAGTAATGATATAATGAAGGATGATAGATGATACCCCTTCCCACCCTTTGAGTCTCAGTAAAGTTGTGGTGCTTTACTGAGACCTCCTATGGACAACTTGAGAGAACCCGAAGAATCACGATGCACTGTTTTGCTTCACTTGCCCACACTCATGCACGTTCACGAACATTCAATGGTTAATAATCCACCATTATTACACATTAATAGTCGCCTAAACACGAATTTGAGGAAATAAAACAAAACCGCTAACATGACGCTTCAGATTCCCGCCAAGAAGTCACACTGCTAGTCTAATCATCATTAGCTTAATAAAGTCCATTGCATGAAATACCCCACAATCTGCTTCATCTTACCCTGTCTTCAGTTAGTCACATGTTTCAATGTTGTCACTTTCAAGCTGGAAGGCGTCCTAAAGAATGCTTTGCTGATTACGTTACAGAACATTCCTATAAGTTTTGATATTCTTTCCAGGCATGGCAGACTCCAACTGGAACATTGGAGCCGTTCTGGAAAAGAAACTCCAACCGCTTCCGTTCACATTTGCCCTGTCCGGGATGGCGAACCAGGCAAAACAACAGTTCAAGTTCGGCTGCGGACTCATCATCGGTTAAGACAGTGTGTGATGTTAGTGCTTCACCAGTGATGTTACTATGGTGGAATGGTAAATGTACGGTGAACATTTTGATGCTAGCGACTGATGCTTGGGTTATATTGATACTTAGCAGTGGTTGTATAAAACCTACTTAAAAATAAGGTAAGTCCATTTGACTGGGTATTTTTAAATTGTTTAAATGGACTTGGTGATTACAGTCCCAATGTGTGTGCAATTTCGTTACTATTTAATAATGGAAACCCTTCACAAAGTCTAATTAAGTCGCTATTATCTAAATATCACTTATATTTATCATTCTTATCTCAAGATGTGGTACAGGTCAGTGTCCTACAATACAACTAACGTTAACCCAACAAAACTAAATGGTATCCCAAAACATTTTATATCGATGTTACATTTATCGAATTTTATTTTAGCATTTATACCCTATACTTTTATGTGCAAAATTCCATTTTATTAAATTAGCTAAGTCTCATCACGTTTAGAGCTAAAAGTGTACCATTGACAAAATCAAGTTGCTCGAGTAATAAAATATATTGGTGACGATTCATGATTGTGACATAAAATAATTATTGGTGTGGTGATGAAGGATGGTTGTAGTCACTTGTGTTGTTTAGTTTAAAACTACAGGCCAATTCTGATACTTGACATCACATGAACGGTAGGAACGGTTCATGATCTGATGACAACAACTTTACTGATGTCAGTGTTAGAATTAGCCCCTTTGACTGTATTTCTGCACTTTGTGTTGTGGATGTGCGGTAAAGTTTGATTTGGTCGCTCTCGTGTTGTAATAAGAATTTTCCCAAGACTAAAAATGTTAAGATATGCCCATAATAAAATGTTATTCCGTTGACTCGCGACGAAAACAACGTAATAAACTGTGTAGGTATGTCGTTGCGCCGAGACTATAATTATGCAGTTGTGAATAATGGAAATCTTTAAAAACAAGTATGTTCAATGTCTCGATTCTTTCTGATAACATAAACGAGAATGAGTATACGATATTTACAATATTTTACACAACCCACAACACAAACTGATTTAATTTTAATTGCGAATGCGCGAAACCTGCCATCTTGTATTGAGTTATCGGTTTTTCTTATATACTTGTGCGTTTGTTGTATAAAGATTGCTACGCACCAGAACAGCATTTATGTAGACATGCCACTCTAGGAGGATTATTTTCCACTTAATTTTATCGTATACTATATGCTATTTTTTACTATAAAATAATATAGTTATTTTTATTAATGTTTTGAAGTGTGGTTGAGGTTTTTCAGCTCAAAATAATTGTATTTGTATGAATGTTGCAGTATTTGTTTTTCACACTACTCACCAAAGACCTTATTGATTTATTTTGCTCATAAATTACTTTTCCTAAATCCTTTTTCTTCTCCTCTGTAACGTGCAATTTTAAGAACTGGCAAGTTATCACACCATAGACAATATTTTTGCCTTAACAATGATCGCAAACAGTTTTTAATGATTTTTTCTTTAAAAGCAAGTATTGTCTATGGACCGAAACCTAGAGTGGCTAACCTGAGTCCTATCGCGAAGCGTTATGTATGATTGTAGATAGAAAATGGCGTAATGTATATAGGGCCTGTTGTTAAAATGTTTATTTTTAATAGAGTTATGTTAATAAATCAATATGGTGTTTTATTTATGTATCTTTTGTATTATTTTGCATCATTGAATCTGAGTGTAATTTTAGGAGGGTATTTGTAAATTTGAAAACATTTTGTATTAATAAGGGTTTTCGCGATTGAAAAATCTGCCAGATGGCAATACGTAGACGCGAGGTCCAAATGCTGCATGATTGGTTATTTTTGACATGACATTCAAAATCCACCAATCACGCAGCAGTCAGACCCTACATCCACGTCCCGCCATCTGGCGGATTTTTAAATCGCGAAAACCCTCATTATAGCCTGACCAGGAACATAAAAACCCTCGCCATGTTGCGGAAAACTAATGGTACTAATTTCTTTTAATGGCAACAGTAACTGAAAACTTCATTGACATGTCACCTTGCATGTCAGTCTATTGCTGTCAAAGTGTAAACAAACTTTATTTTAAATGTGCGCAATTGGTTTTATGAATTAAATTGCTAAAATATTTTTATAGTCGTGAAAGAAAAGTGGTTCACAATGTGTTAAAGTATTTGTCGAAGAGAAATACTAAGGGTTCGGACAATATTTTCATTGAATAATGTTTCCGACAAAGGTTGTCAAATTGACTGACATGTTTATCGTATAGTACAGTCCACTATGAAAATTAGCTGTGGTTTGTTTCAACTACCTATTTTAAAAATTTTTGTCACTTTCTAAGTGTTGAATTTTATGGGATTGGGAAAGAAGTACCGAGTTTGAAGCGTTCATGAGCAGACATTGCAGTTGAATATTCAAGTTCTGAATTTGATTATTGATGAATAATAAAATAAATTCTACTAGCTCGATTGATGGTTTCATTTAATTTATTTAAATCAGGTTACTTAAAATAATATTTTTTCGTTAATTTATGAAAATATCAAATTAGCACGTAATCCTGAATCCTGATACATAAAGTTAGCCTATTAATTTAACACAGGT
Organism: Ostrinia nubilalis; assembly: GCF_963855985.1. Lineage (NCBI taxonomy): Eukaryota > Metazoa > Arthropoda > Insecta > Lepidoptera > Crambidae > Ostrinia > Ostrinia nubilalis. The sequence goes on from NC_087112.1 coordinate 1,286,937, forward strand.
ACGACTGTACTCAGTGTTGCACTATCAAATGCAATTGACGCGCCTCTATGCCAGGGTTTTTATGTTCCTGGTCAGGCTATACACACACATACATTTTTCATTAATTTGACAGTTCTTATGTTATGCTATGTCACTTTTCATACATAGTGGTACAGACTTATAGTTAAAGGGAATCAAAGCAAACACAAATGTAGTTTAAAAATAACGTAAGTTTATTACATGTAATGAAATAAAAATAGAATATAAATTTATTCTGTTACATGTATAACTGTTTCACGGGGACAGAACCCCTCACAATTTGGTGAACTATCTTAACGTCAACGGCAAACGTCTACGAAGACGTCGCGGCAAATACAATGACATGTCAACCGTTAAAAAGAGACAGCGTCTCAGGGTCGGGCAAATATTCAATAATGTACCTCTACAAGCAACTAAGTACCATCAAACACATACAAAAATTGTACAAAAATCATCAACACTTTCAACTGTACACAATTGGCTAAAGAAAACGCAAAGATTTCAAAATTAAATCAATTAAATATTGCCATTAATGAATCGAATTAATAGAGTACACTATGAAATGTCTGCCTAAAGAGTCTACACATCGACATCAGCGATTTAAAAACTACACCTGAAAAAGCTGGGTGGACAAAAGTTCAGCAAATCTAAAAACCAGTCGACCCAACTTTACAACTAAAATTTATAATGTTACCTCCTTATACCAAAATATATTATTATGGCTTGAGTTATCATTTCAAAGATACATAATATGATATTAATATATTTATTCTTCGTGTTTTATATCTATTCGTAACCTACACTTATGTAATAGACGTATGCAACACTTTTAGTTCGCAACGTGTCATTTTTAGAGATCTATTAAGTGTTGTGATGTTCTTTTTGTATCACTCTAAAATATGGTTAAAACATAGTTACTTTACACAAAATATTACAGATTTAAACTTTAATTTGCCGTACTTGAAATTTCTGTTCATGTAAAAATAAGCCAAGTTCTTCAAAAACTGCAGTAATTTTAATTTTGTTAATTAAACTAAAAAATAATAAGGTAATGGTCAGACAAACTTTACGTTATAGAAAACAATAATGCTTTTTTTCTGTACTTCAATAAAAAAGAACACCACAAACCAGGCCAAACAACAACATTGGCAGGATAACGTCGACTCGAGTCATCGAAATGATAGAAACGAAATGCTAGTTATTTGGTGTAAGCGGACACAGCTAAGAACACGACGTGCAACACCCTAAAAACGTTACAGACAGTTAAATCTAAAAAAAAAACTAATTATGAAGGCTCAAATTGTAATTAACAACAAATAGATATTAATGAACAAATTAAATGTGCTCAGATTTAAGGTATCATTTAAAAAATTAACCGTTATTAAGCGATTGAAAAACTACCGTCACATTGAAGAGTATTTCGAAGTTAATATTACTTTTAAAAGTTTTATGAATGCGGTGTTGCACGCGTTACATTGTGCTAAAACAAAATATATAAAGGTAAACAGACCCAGTTACGCTAAGTACACGATGCTAACTTAAATTTCTCGACCACAATGACAAAAAAGTATTATATTTTGCACAAGACCGTAAAGCATTACAATCGCAACTTGGCGATGCACTACCGTTGAGGTAAAAGAAATATTTGACATTAATATTATCTTTGTAGCACTAGAAATACATTTGAAGGTATATAAAAATATTTATAAAATAAAATTAATTGATTTGATAGTTTTTCCAAAATACAAATAATCCCCATCAAGATTTACACATCAACTGAAAAGAGCAGCAGTACTTTTGATTGTTACAGGTATTTTTAATATTATGACTAAGTAGAATATAAAAGAGGCATATTATTATAAATAAATCTCGAATCTAGCTTCTTTTACATTTAAAATAAAAATATGGCATAGACTAAAACATTTCTAAAGTTTCATTAATTTGCCATCTACTATTTTGAATCGTGTTATTTACTGACTGACGCTATTAAACCTGCACATACTCGTATTATTCTGTTTTATTATAAATCATTTTACGGCCTTGCCTCACAAAAAGGAAGAAACAAAATCACAGTTTGCACAATGAAATACATAGAACGTCTCAAACCGATATACAGAGCATAGACAACTAAACTTTCCAGTGTTGCCAATAAACAGACAGGGCATAGACAAACACAATAAAACATGACACATCATTTGTTTCAAAATTAACACTAATAATAATAATTAAATACCTATGAGATATAAAGTGATGACTGCAGTCCGTTTGGCGAACATCATAAAGGTTAACGGGATTTATGCTATGGGTTAGATTAGAAGATTATTTACAAAATGCTATGTCGCTCACTCAACCACGTCGCGGCCAGAATAAAAACAGTTAAAACCTAACCTTTATCAGTTAGTACATACATTTATTATTAAACATAGCCTAAGACAATTTAATTCCTTCGTTCGTCACCAAGCCACTATCCAACTACAAGGTTATAACAAACCGTGAACACTTTTTTCTATCATATTGCTGCTAATCTTAAGCATAAAATTCTAACGATCAAAGACAAGCCATAGACAATCCTAGATATTTCCATCCGACACACCAACGACTAAGGAATTTTAAAAACACGAATAAGTGATTATCTTATAATCCATATACAATTTTTCATCATTATTTTAAATACATAAGCGTATTTGAGTCATGCCGTCTGCCCCGTTGATAATATTCGTGAGCATTTACTCTGATGCTAAACTATACTCTAAAATTGGCAATAGTGGTCCATAAAATACAATTTGATTTTAGATTTATATATTTTTCGAGCAGTCGACATGACGTTATAGATTACAAAGTGAAATTGGCTTTTCGCAATCAGTTTATTATCTATGATTCTTTGAAGAAAATGCTTTAATTGTTTATACACATTGATATTTTGATGCTTAAAATACACAGTTATTTCCATACTATTGCCATTTAAAAAAATGTGGATAGATAAAACCATAGACAAAAACTGACTCGAACAGAACCAGCGAAGAACTTAACGTATACCCTGACAGCACGCATAGAGTTAGTTGCGGCCGCGGAGACCTTGCATTTGGCCAACTGGCCGGATTGGCCAGCTATAGGCATAGATAGACCGACTGATTGGCTGTTAAGATGTGTATGCCTGATTAAATCTACTTTTTATTTCACACTGTCATTTATTCAAGAAAAAAAATTGCTGAAAAATCAACGCGGTGCAGAAAGATGTTGACGACACATTAATTCAAATATATGCAGTAGTAGAAGGAAGGCGAAGACATTTGTGAGCTAATCTTTAAATCCGCATCCCGCAGCCAATTCATAAACATCAGGGCATAATAAATGAAAGATCAAGAGAACATTCAGATCAGAGGCCTAACTGTTTGACACAATCACGGTTGATTTCAATTTGACATTAGCTACACATTTTGTTACAAATCATTCCTATTACGGCTGTTTAAGACACCAGTGTCAATAGATAATGCTGTCGTGTAGTGTACATTATTAACGCAATGGACGTCCAGCACCGTCTGTAGCTATCTTCGCAGCGAAACCAGACAGGCTAGGATGTGCACTTCGAGAAAATCTTATCATATTATATCGATTTTAGATGGCTCAAATTCGTCTTAAATCGCCTCGATAAGATTTTACCGCGGTGCGCATCCTAGTCCTACATTGAAACTTTCAACACACATCTTCTGCCGAGCTAGGATGCGCGCCGTGACAAAATGTTATCGATGATTTTAGGCGACAAACGTATGGGCTTATCGCGTAAAATCGATAAAAGCTTATCACGGCGCGCATCCTAGGCCTACTGATTGTCAATTTCAGTTTCGCAGCGTGCTACCGAATATGTCAAACTGTAACCAACCGCGACGGATCTCACAATCGAAAAAGCGTTACAAAAATCGAATTACTTGAAATTTATCAGTCAAACGGTCCTAGCCATCGGCACTATACAACGGCAGTGTTGAGTGAGCAAGCAACTGTGCGTTCTAACTTACGTTATAACTCCATATCTTGCGCTTCGTCGTCGCTGAAGTCGCTCATAGAGCTCTCTGTATCTGAGGCGTTGTTGTTGGCGGTGCCGTTGGAGGCTTTCGAGGAGGACGTGGGTGCTGCGCCCCCCATGCCTGTTATCGCGTCCTTTTCTAGCAGCGCTTCTTCGGTCGCGAATCTCCGGACGTAGTCTGGAAGTTGATGTGGTGTAGGTTATAGCCTTTTTTCCTGAATAATTATGCTGAAAGTGGTAGGCGGATTTTCCTAACGATGTGCTACTTACTTATAACAAGTTTAAGCTCATTACAAAATGGTAATTAAATGTTTCGTTTTCAAAAGGACGTTTCATCTTCATATTTGCAAATAAATTTTACACAGCGCCTTCTGGTTCTGATCCCAATTTAAGTAAAGCTTGAACTAATTTAAAGGATATAAATCATGCTCAACTAGAGGAAACAAACGAAAGCTGATGTATTTCACAACGAGTAATTGGTCGATTCTGCCATAGTCTGTCACGGATGCGGTATCATTTTGGCTAGGTAAATAGGGACCCCTAGAAGTGGGCTGCGGTAAGAATTCACTTTGGCTAGGTTTCTAGAAACCCCCAGAGGTGATCTATGGTAGGAACTGGCTAGGCCTAGACCATTAGTTCCCAAAGTGAGGGGCCAAAAAGGCCTTTAAAGGGGGGCGCGGGCCATCTGTAAGAAACCTGCGACCGCTGAGAGAATGCACTCCAGACTGCTCGATACGACCAATAAATAATCTTGACTGGAGGAGGGGGGCGCGGAATTTTTTGTATGGTCGAAAGGGGGCGCATCTCAAATAAGATTGGGAACCAACGCTCTAGACACTAATGGGTCACATATCTCACCTGAAACCTTCTTCTTGTACTCCTCAGGCTTGTGCAGGTACATAGCGGCCGCGTCGCCGTTGAGCGGGTCGATCGGGTTGGGGTACGTCAGCAGCTGCGGCAGGAACGACTCGAATATGTTCGACAGGTCTGCAAACGAAGGAGTTGATTTTGTACCAAATACCGTTATTTGTTAAATACCGTTATATTAATAACGTTACTCGTTATTCTTTTTTTAAGTGGCAACACCTCACTATTTTTTATTTAATAATAAAGTAATATGTAAATGTAATTATATTTTAAGTATGTCTTTTGGACTTGTCTGTAAACATACATTTTCTGATAATAAATAAATAAATAAAGGTACACCAACAGCAATTTTAGGATATTCAAAATTTCAAAATTCAAAATATTTATTGCTTACTAAGTGACAATTTGTAATGGTGTAAATTACATAATATACAGGAGCTTAAAAACTTAGTTACCTGAGTGGTATCGCAATAATTCACAGTACACATTGCATATTGGGGTTTCACTTTAATGTTTGCCAATTAAAAAAGAAAAAACTCGAATTTTGTCATGGAACCGATGAAACAAAAAAAAAGGAATAGGGAAATGAAGACCATTCACAAAATCAATGATTTATCTATTAATAAACCTACTAGTAACGTAAAACGTAAGTGACGTCAAACGCGGGTGAAATCCTGGAGATCGCGTTTTGACAAACCATTAAAAAGTACCTGGTATCTGAACTCCCATTAGCTTATTAATTAAAAGCTACTCACCATAAAGCGCGGTCCAGGCCTGGTTGATGACGTCCAGACAGACAGTCCCGGACACCTCATCGATGTTGGGGTGGTAGACTTTGTTCATGAACCCGATGGACGGCGACTTGAAGGGGTAGTGGTCGGGGAGGTGCACTCTCACTCGCCACACGCCCCCCTCGTACGGGGCTGGAAGGGGGAACAATCGGTTAAAACTCATAAAACTCATTTATTTCTGCAAATAGGCTTTTAAAAAGCACTTTTACACGTCCCAGTATTAACCCTACCACTGCTTCGGGACAATAAATGGGCCAGTGCTGAGAAGAAGCAGCGCAAGAAACTCAGTCACTATTGTCAGCCTCTTTTTCAAAGGTATACAGGTTTTAAAATATACATAGTTATAAATATTTATGCGAGCTAGGCAGTTACGCATCCCAAACATTTTTATCTTTTAAATAATCATCGACTTTATCATTAAGGCGTTGTGTTAGAGGGATACCTCCATGGGCGTACCCAGCTTCTGGCCTAAGTCATATCCAGCTTCTGGCCTAAGTCATATCCAGCTTCTGGCCTAAGTCATATCCAGCTTCTGCCCTCCAACCCACCCCCTGGGTATGCCCATGGATACCTCCGTTAGATACTGCATATTGTGGACTGTAGTAACTACAGGTATGGTGTAAAGATAGACCCGGTTTCCACCAGCAGAGCGGAGCAGAGAAGTGTGTTGAATAACCAATCAGTTCAGTTTCATCCAAATGACGTCCACTGCTGGACAAAGGCCTCTCCCAAGGATTTCCATAACGACCGGTCCGGTCGTGCAAAGCTCGCATCCAGATATCCAATCAGATTTCATTATTTTCAAATTTGGCGACCCAACACTTCTCCGCTCCGCTCCGCTTTGGTGGAAACCTGGTCATACTGTGTGCAGGATGATAATTTCTGTGTCATTTTTGCATGATTTGAAGTTTGAATTTTTCATGTCATGATGATCTTAGTGATACTACTGTGTATTTTGAAAAGAATAATGCACCTGGAAACCACTAAGACAAATTATCAGAGTCATAACTACAGTGCCTCTGACACTGATACGAAAGAATCTCTTGGAAATTGTAATTTGAATTCCAAGGCAGTTGTCACAAAATTTTCCATGTCAGTCCTGCGACAACTAACGTCCAATTTGAAATACAATATGTGTCATGATGATGATGATCAGTAGGTAAATGAAATATGCACGTATATAAACGAAGGGTATACTCACTGCCCGGAGGCCCGAAGAATTTGACACAGAACTCGTTGAGCCCGCCCAGAATGGTCACCTCGTGCTTACTTTCAATGCTGATAAAATATGTTAAGGAAATCGATTTATTTATTATTTATTTATTTATTTATTTATTAGTCTGATTAAAACTCGAGAACGGCTGGGCCGATTGAGCTGATTTTGGTTTTAAAATGTTTGTCGTAGTCCAGGGTAGGTCTAAACGGTGAGCAAAACCTACGCGCGCGATATTGTTTTTCTATGACAGACAAAATTCCACGCGGGCGAAGCCGCGGGCGGAAAGCTAGTTATAAATAAATAAATAAAGTAATTTAGTATTGTCAGGCCTGGCTCACTCCGCGCGGTACATCCGATAATTACCTACAGCGAAGCGCCCCGCCGGCGGGTATTATATCAGTCGAGTGTCACGCGCGCGCTCGTCAGGACGCTGGCGTGCGTTGTAGTATGATTATAATTCTATGATCGAAGTATTATTTAAAAATGGACATAAAGAGAAAGAAATATTGTGCGTTCGGGTGTTTAAATTCGAAAAGTAATCTACCGGATTTATCTTTTTTTTTCGCTTCCCAAAGATGCTGAAAGGTATGTTGGCCATGTAGGTAATCAATAATTCTTAGGATAGTATAGGAACCTAACCTACTATGACTACTGCTCAGAATGCGTTCGTTCGTTTCAGCCAAATGACGTCCACTGCTGGACAAAGGCCTCTCCCAAGGTTTTCCATAATGAATGCATACTTAGCTACATACGTACCTCATTACAAATAAGTAGATTAATTATTTTTTTCACTAGACAGCAACCCTAACAGCGTAAGAAGAGTTCAGAGGTACGCGATAGAAAGAGACAAAACTTGTAGGTGAATAAAATTGTAGGTACGTAGTGCTGTGCGAGCTGAATTCCACTGTATCGCGTCGTAGCAAGACTCGCATTTATTTAAATCGTCTTGCGGAGTAATCCTTCTGTACCTGTACTATTACTTATTCTGTGGTATTGTATAACCGAGTCATCAAGCCGTCTTAATAAGATGGAACAAAAAAAGCCACCCAAATCTTCTATGCTCCTTTTACTAGTAACAAAAAATGAAGTGCGTAATTTCTTGCATTTCTTTAAAATGTGATTCGTCATGCGTCATTTAACCTATTTTGAACTACATTGCCCGACTATACCAAGCTTTCGAAAGCAATTTACCAATAAAGATAAGCTGATAATGTTAGATAACAGCAACTCAAAATCATACATAACATACTTATTGTTATTGATAACATAACATGACGATACGGTTGGTGTCCCAGACTGCATGGGGAATCAACTTCATTTTTCAATGATCAGTAAAAGCATGGGCAATTTAAAGTCTGTCCCTAGTTTGATGAATGGATGACCTGAAGAAGAATGCTGGTAGTGGCAACAAAAAGCCAAAATCTTTGGGGTAGCCTTAAGTAAAATAAATAACATTAATGACCTCCATTTTACTTAAATAAAACATAAAAATATGTATCCGTAATCTGTGCTATTCCAAATATTAATAGAATAGAATATAGATAAAAAATAACGACCTGTCACATTATTAATATTTATCTGCTTTGGGACTCGTGTTACCAACAACCATGACAGCTAATATCAGCATGGTCATGGAAACTGAAAGAAAAACCAGGTAGTCTTATGAGTCTGGTTTTACCCGGGTACCTATACATTACTCGTACAAGCAATAAACGTATTGAGTATTGAGTAGGTACTCAGTTACCCGGGTGCCTATACATTACGCAGGGACTGAACAAAAAGGGAAATGGAGGATTTGGCCCACACTAACTCGCTGGCCAAATTGGGAAGGCTTGAATTACGCATATTATTCTGTTCTTTAGTCATCTTTTACGATAGTAGGGAATTTAGTGCAATGATTTGTATGGAGACCCCTCCACTTTGGTATAGAAGGCTCATTTTTGCACCAGTTGTTCTTTGGGTGCTCCTGAGTAGATTTCCGTCGGTAGACATCGGGAGCCCCCCCTGTGGTAGCAGGGGGAGGGGGGGCAAGTTTCCTTCTGCCGCGCTTCACTTTAAGGCCCATATCTTCAAAACTATAGGTATTAGGGCAAGTGTGGTGTCATTTTCGGATAATTAAAGGATGGCGAATTCATTTCTAGAACAAACTTTTTGCCTTTTCATACAAAAAAATAGAAATATTGAGAAAAAATCACAAAAACTAAAAAGTATTTTTTTAAATAAACGTCGTTTACTTTTAAACCATTAGAGATAATCTTATAAAAAAAATATGTACTGAAAGCTACATTTACCAGGATTATAAATATATACCATTGTATGGTACTTTTTTCGAAAAAAGTAGGTGAAAAAAATTTTTTCTTCAGGACACAGCGGGCGAATTTTACTGCGCGTCGGAAAAAAATATTTATTTTATCCATGAATTCATACTATTTGGTTCATAAGCAAGTAAGGATTATTATTTTAGAATTTATTTAGAGTTCCTGGCACATCAAGCTAACATGATTTTTATTTTTTCTTCAATTAATTTTGAACTCTATGTGTAAGACATAAGGTTGAAAATAGCTTAAATACATTTTAATATTGAAAATATCATAAGAAGAAAGCACTAAATAAAGAACTTGAATTTGTCTAAACGTCTAATGATTATTATTATTTTAATTAACACTTATTTCTACATACTATTATTGTACCAGTGATGTAACGGAAAGGTAAGTGTGAGGAAAGTGAGGGTTGATAATCATAGTACCTACGAGAGATTATTTTTAGCACAAAGGCTACGGCTGTGACCATTATAGTTGTTTGTTCAGACAGCACCAGCTTCTGTACTACTTCTTGCACACATCTCACCATTTCCAGGCAAGCTTCGGCAGCTACGGGCAAATCGGTCCATGTAGGCTCCATGTTGCTATCGACTCTGGTCCACCCCCAGGCCCCAACCAGTCGGGTAAAGGGAAGACTGAGTCGGTTGCTTGCAACTGACCCTATACACGAACCCCTTGATATACTGCCAGTAGCCAATGCTGATACAAAGCTGTCTGGGTTATCTTATGTAGGGCCACACCTAAGCGTAGTCCACAGCGAGCCATTAGGATTTTTATTCTCCCTTTTTTATTTCCTATCATCCAAAAAAATCCTATCCATTAGTTAGGTGAATTAAGCGTCTGAGTGAAAGCCAGCTAATAGTATTCTGATGCCGGATATGCTGACCCAAGCAGACACATCCTTACAGTATTAAGTGTTTCATGGATCCCACATGTATTCCAAATGTTCGAGAGCTTCTGTTGTTAGGCCCGTTTTGTGGGACATGTGGTTTGTTCCCCAGTTTGCGTACCTGTAATTGCTTGGGCTTACCGTTGATGAGTTTTCTCCATGACCCTGTATTTCCCTTTAGGAATGATTTGGAGAGGCTTATATCGCGTTAGAGCTTTCCCATTCAGCCCTGTGCTTCTTGGATATGGCCATATTATGGCCATGAGGTAAGCTTTTAGATAAAGATACTATCAGTTCTGACCCAATAGGTATCGTCTCTGACCCTTGTCTCGCTGTGGACTGTCGGCTCTCTCATTGCATTCGATCCTTGTATGTCCAGGTATCCCACATCAGGTACACTTTGTCATGCCTTCCGAGTTTGTTCATCTTTAAGATTGCATCTAGAATAATTCTAGACTCAACCTTCAATGAGGCGATGGCTTTGTTTGAGTGCTGCCTGGCTGTGGCTCAAGGATGTAAATATTGCGTTTTTACACCCCTGTTTTTTAGTGCACACAATTATAGCGTAGAATTCAGCTTGAAATACTGTAGCAAACCTCCTTAAACGTTCACTGTGTTCGTGTTTACAGTAGACGCCCGCTCCCTTTCCCAAGGCCATCTTGGCTTGGAGCTGTCAGTAAACCAGATTAGGCTGTTCTGTTGGGATTTTGGTCCTCTTTTCTAGTCGTCCCTTGTTCAAGATCTATCCACTTATTAGCTCAATCCACTGTTTTTTTTCTCACTTATCATATTAATCCACTGGTATTGTTTTAGATCAAGTACCTCCTACTATTATGTACTACATGTTTGACTATGAACGAGTGCTGTAAGTGCCCACAAACCTAGGCAGTTTTGTATCAGAATCGGTTACGGGCAGTATATCAAGGGCAGTAATCATGTCCTTATGATTTTTTCAAGTTATTTAAAATTTAGTAGGTATATCAAGGGGTTCGCGTATAGGGTCAGTTGCAAGCAACCGACTCAGTCTTCCCTTTACCCGACTGGTTGGGGCCTGGGGGTGGACCAGAGTCGATAGCAACATGGAGCCTACATGGACCGATTTGCCCGTAGCTGCCGAAGCTTGCCTGGAAATGGTGAGATGTAAGTGCAAGAAGTAGTACAGAAGCTGGTGCTGTCTGAACAAACAACTATAATGGTCACAGCCGTAGCCTTTGTGCTAAAAATAATCTCTCGTAGGTACTATGATTATCAACCCTCACTTTCCTCACACTTACCTTTCCGTTACATCACTGGTACAATAATAGTATGTAGAAATAAGTGTTAATTAAAATAATAATAATCATTAGACGTTTAGACAAATTCAAGTTCTTTATTTAGTGCTTTCTTCTTATGATATTTTCAATATTAAAATGTATTTAAGCTATTTTCAACCTTATGTCTTACACATAGAGTTCAAAATTAATTGAAGAAAAAATAAAAATCATGTTAGCTTGATGTGCCAGGAACTCTAAATAAATTCTAAAATAATAATCCTTACTTGCTTATGAACCAAATAGTATGAATTCATGGATAAAATAAATATTTTTTTCCGACGCGCAGTAAAATTCGCCCGCTGTGTCCTGAAGAAAAAATTTTTTTCACCTACTTTTTTCGAAAAAAGTACCATACAATGGTATATATTTATAATCCTGGTAAATGTAGCTTTCAGTACATATTTTTTTTATTAGATTATCTCTAATGGTTTAAAAGTAAACGACGTTTATTTAAAAAAATACTTTTTAGTTTTTGTGATTTTTTCTCAATATTTCTATTTTTTTGTATAAAAAGGCAAAAAGTTTGTTCTAGAAATGAATTCGCCATCCTTTAATTATCCGAAAATGACACCACACTTGCCCTAATACCTATAGTTTTGAAGATATGGGCCTTAAAGTGAAGCGCGGCAGAAGGAAACTTGCCCCCCCTCCCCCTGCTACCACAGGGGGGGCTCCCGATGTCTACCGACGGAAATCTACTCAGGAGCACCCAAAGAACAACTGGTGCAAAAATGAGCCTTCTATACCAAAGTGGAGGGGTTCTTGCACTAAATTCCCTACTACGACTTCCACTGGAAGATTTGTGGTGGTCTTATTCTACTCTGTCGGAACACGTATACTCGGCATATTAAATGAGTCATATCATATCACAGTTATTAATTGGGCCTTACTTGATGATGATCTCATCAAAACGAACGCATTTTCTAAAAAAAGGCACATAATTAATATATTCACTAACGATACGATAAAGACAATCATTACCCTAAAAAAATTAGTCATCTTTCATTTAAAAACAAAGTAATTAAACAACAAATAAACTTATTAAAGTCTCCTGATAATAAAGTTCCAATAAAACATAACCACAATGAACGGTCCTGCGCTGCCCGCATCCAGGCTCTTCCCGCGACCAAACCAATAGACGTGCGGTTTTAGGGTACGTGCACACGAATACACGATCGATTTTGTCTGAAGGCGCCGGAAAATGGAAAAGCAATGCACCAGACGACGGGGGTTCAACGCACAGCCACCCTCAGGTCATGGGTCATTGACGGGTGTTTGGACCCTTTTTTGAAGTACAATGCCTATAGAAAAAGTTTCGTGACTGCCTTCTAGACGAAGCAAGAATTAATCTCGTGATCGCTTCACGAAACCAAGTAGGAAATACGCACAAAAATACGTACGGAAGTTATCCTAAAAGAAGCATTGTGTAAAATGTAGAGGCTTAATAATAAGATTTGACATTCGCCAACAGAACAGACCGTATTTTTTACTAAAAATAGTTTTAAGGTGCCAAAGAGTTTAACTTAGTGTTAATATGCCATCGTCTGTCCGCTACATCCTGTTTAATATTTTTCTTAGTAGGAAGTATCCTACTACGTAGGTTTGTATGGAGAGATTGTAAGTAACAAATTGGAAATTAAGCGCAAACAAAAGCGTTGTCGCTAGTTTGCAGACGACCTTAGAACATGCGGTCAGCCCTCTGAAATGTCCTCCGCGTTGAAACCTTTGTGGGTTGAATATAATAAGAACCTCATTAAACGAGTTATGTTTACACTAACTTGTTTAATTTCAGTAGAAATATAAATTAAATAATGAACATTGTCTTTTGCATTCTCTACTTTGAAGACAAAAACGTAATAGTCGAATCGAGAACATACTTTTTTTTGAAGTAGGTTAAAAAAATCAAAATTAATGCTGATTGGATTAAATAACTATAGTAGTAACATTTGAAATACTGGATTTGTTAATTTAGTATTTTAAGAGAAACCCGCGTTTGAAATTTATAACTTTAGCTACCTACATTAAACAATGTTCTTTGTTTGACTAGATTAATTATTTTATGGGTTTTTAATGCTCTACAAAGAATCCGAGTGATTAATCTAATGCTTCGTAATTAGAAAGTTGCTTATCGAAAAAGTATTTCTAATTATAATTAACTTTGTAAATACCAATAACGAAAGCAAGCTTTTTTGTTGCCGTTGTACCGACAGCACAAGTTTAACTTTTAAATACTGGCGCATTTTATTTAAATGTAATACATAGATGCTATTTTGCAATGAAAATTTAGTTTGACGTGCGGTTGACTGTACCCAGTGCCGTATTATCCATAAGGCACTTTAGGCCAGTGCCTAGGGGCCCACTATGAACAGGGGCCCAGCACTCCCGATTAAAAAATGAAAAAAAAAAATGTTAAAGTTTATTTTTATGTAACAAAACTCAAAGCACCTTAAAACTTCGTCATATTTTGGTTTACACATTCAATCGTCATAATTATTTCGATATTGTGGAACCTAATTCATTTTCGTAACGTTGGCATTACTGCTTTGGTTTACATGACAGGTCGGCCGTCGACACCCTTCAGAGGCTAAAAAGCCTCACTGCGGAGGTTAGGGAGAGGGGTGACTGAGGGTGTGTTGGCTGTATCATTCGATATAGCCAACGCTTTCAATACCATCCCTCATTCCACCATACTCTAGGCACTTCAACATCACAGAGTGCCTCAGTGTCGTAACTTCGAGCTCTGCTGGCCGATTACTTACGGAATCGCGAAGTCCTGTATGGTAACTGAGACAGCCAGCTCTAACGGCGTGGGGCGTAGCCAGCGGGGTTCCGTAGGGTTCAGTGCTCGGTCCACTCTTGTGGAACCTAGGCTTCAAATGGCTCCTCCGGGGCGTCCTTCTCGCGGGCATGAATTTCATATGCTATGCGGATGACACTCTGGTCACTGCCCGGGGAAGACATTTGGGGCCACGGCACGGCTGGCGTCGGCGGGCGGCACATTAGTCGCTCGCAGAATACGACGCCTCGGCCTGAAAGTTGCACTGGAGAAGACTGAGGCCCTCTTCTTTCTGGGCCCTTCCGACGCCCACATTGTGGTTGAAGACGTTAGGATTGACGTCAAAGATGAAATATCTGGGCCTCACGCTTGACGGGAGGTAGCATTTTAGCCCGCACTTCAACGGGCTAGCGCCACGCCTCCTCAAGGCAGCCGGCGCACTGAGTTGGCTCCTCCCGAATTTGGGAAGGCCACAAACGAGGTGTCGTCGACTTTATGCCGGCGTTCTGAATGGCGCTGTATGGCGCCTTAATCTGGGCGGACGCACTCAACAAGAGGGAGAATGCCACCCTTTTGCGCAGGCCCCAGCGGGCCATAGGCCCATAGCGCAGAAAGTCGCAAGGACCTACCGAACGGTAGGGCACGCTGCGGCGTGCGTCCTCACTGGTACTCCACATTGGGAGCTAGAAGCTGGAGTCTTGTCTGTCATCTATCACTGGATGGCAGACCAGAAGGCGCGTGGAAAGCGCCCGGCCCCGGAACGGCGCGGCGCCGTCAGGCAGGAAGAGCGTGAGATCATGATCGACCGCTGGAAGGAAGACATGACTCGCGCGCAGTTTGGCCGCCGCAATCTGGACGCCATTGTTCCTGTTCTGGACCAATGGTTGGAACGACCGCACGGGTTCCTCACGTTCCGTCTGGCGCAGGTGCTGACCGGGCATGGCTGCTTCGGTTCGTACCTGCATCGGGCGAGAGGAATCCCTGCTGTGCCACAAATGCGGCGCGGCGGATGACACGGTGCAGCACACCCTCGCGGTCTGCACAAGCTGGGAGGAGCAGCGCCGTGTCCTCACTGCGGTCGTGGGCCGGGATCTTTCGCTTCCAAGCCTGGTCAACGCCATGCTGGGAAGTGAAGGATGCCGGATGGCGGTTGCCTCCTTTTGCGAAGAGGTCATCCTTCAGAAAGAGGCAGGA
Source organism: Ostrinia nubilalis (assembly GCF_963855985.1). Taxonomy (NCBI): domain Eukaryota; kingdom Metazoa; phylum Arthropoda; class Insecta; order Lepidoptera; family Crambidae; genus Ostrinia; species Ostrinia nubilalis. Next base: position 1,302,343 of record NC_087112.1, read on the forward strand.
GAGTGCGAGCGGAAGTACGATCTCTCGCCTCATCGCTGGCGGAGAAGGGGGTGGAGAAGGCGGTTGTACGACTCCCTCCAGGTGGCGGCCAGCAGGCCGGGGGTGCGGGGGCACCCTTGTCACCTCCGTCTGACGGGAACGGCTTGGCGTTTCGGGCCATTCCCGTCGGCCCCCCACAAGGTGGGCGTGTAGGGTCCGCCGTGTAGGCGAGCTGTCGCCGGTGGTGTCGCAGAAGTCTAAGGCTACGGCCGGACACTCGCGACACCCCCACTTGGGCGATGACGGAACGCCGCGGAGGTTTTAGTGGGTATACCCCGTCCTTTTGAGTCCCAAACACCACCCTGTCCCCCGGCAGTGGTGACGGTGCGCAAAGCATTTCTTCCGCGACAAAAAAAAGGGGGGCCCGAAACGAGCTGTGCCTAGGGGCCCCGAGATGGTTAATCCGGCCCTGACTGTACCTATGTAGCTATTAATTATGTACGTAAATTGCAGACGAAAAATCAATACTGGATGTCTGGCCGATGCGTTTATGTCGACGGTAAATCAAGCTGAATATTATAAGGGCTTATTTATGGTCGTAAAGATTAACAGTTTTTGCGACAAAGATGACTTACGCCCGTATTCACAAACGATGCTTGCTCAAGTAAAGCAGCAAATCGAACGCACAGCGTTGAATAAAGCTCTGTGATTGGTTCGTGTCACCCTGTGCGTCCACGTACTGTGAGACCTCATAGTAATGTTTGTGAATATGGGCGTTAGATTAATGGTTGTAAATAGGTGCGATTTTGGGACAAAAATGACTAATTTAAGCTAGCAAGTGTAGAGCATAGTTTAACTTTTAAGTAGAAACTAGCTTTCCGCCCGCGGCTTCGCCCGCGTGGAATTTTGTCTGTCACAGAAAAACTTTATCGCGCGCGTCCCTGTTTAAAAAACCGGGATAAAAACTATCCTATGTTCTTTCCCGGGACTCAAACTATCTCTATGCCAAATTTCATCAAAATCGGTTGCGAGGTTTAAGCGGGAAAGCGTAACAGACAGACAGACAGACAGACAGACAGAGTTACTTTCGCATTTATAATATTAGTTGGGATTGTATGAGTGAAGGTAATGACGAATATATTAAATAATACGAACAATATTAAATTGCAATTAAAGCAGTTGACGCGGCTTTGTCTTTCCGTATTTTTATAATTTATGATTGATTTTATTGCCAATTTTTAAAAAATAAATAGCATAGTGCATACCCTGTATGCTGCAATGAAATGTAACATTTTTACAAAATTGTACCTAAAATAATTAGTGTATAAAATTATTTCCTGATTCACCCTAAAGCATGACACATCATGGCATCAAATTAAACAAAAGAATACTAAGAGTTCCTGGCAGGCAAACTTTAGTATTGGTATGCAACTTTTAGTTGTTAGTTTCCGCAAGTCTGAAGAATTTCAATTAGATATTAATGATGAATGTGCTTACTCAACAATCACATTGCAATAAATTAATGTTGGGAAACAGGCTGGTAAATGATATGCTTGTGCAAATAAAAAAATAAACTATAATACTAAACATTAAGGGCTATTATTATCTGACAAATTAATTCTCAATTGTATTGATAATTTGGTATAACAGAAAGTTGGGTCCAGTTTTTAATAGGATTTTTTAGACAAATTGATAAAATTGACTTTTAATTTTAAGCTCTACACTTTTGATTTATGAATCATTATTCTGAGCTCAAATCACAATGGATAGCTACAGAAAAGGTGCAGTAGGGAGGAAAAAGGTGTACATTTTTATAAATTATGTACAAACAAGTGAAGTAGATTATTTTCCTAACAATGCAACACAGATAAGATTAAAAAACAAACAAAAAGTTTTGTAAATAAACAGAATTGAGCCAAAGAAAGGAGTATATTAGCAACATTAATGCCATTTTGCTGCCTGGTGTTTCCATTTATTAAAATGTAATAAAAAATATTATATTATGTAGTTACTAATTTGCCACTCAAACTTATTCAATTAGCAAGCTACCAGACTGGACTTACTAATGACAAAATGACCATGATATCTATTTTGTAACTTTAGATAACTATCTAAACATTCCAGTCTTTTGCAATACATAATATTGTTATCTGTCTAGGCATAGAATTACTGCAACAAGAAATTTAAATGCATTTAAAATGTCATAAAACAGTATTTTAACTTTTTGAAATAGACAACGTATCATGAAAACAATTTAATTACTAGAATCTTAATCCAGTCCATGAATCATTCAATAATATGCTTTTTGTAAACAAAAAAGTTTAAAGTTTTCTTAGTAGTTTTAATTATTATGCTAGTACGAGTATTTTTTATCATGCATGGTATTTTAATTTAAACAGCTAGAGGTCATTGGTTCATATTTGGCACAATATCAAAAGAATAATGAACTTCAGTGTGACCTTCCTGTGATAAATAAATCCACTTATTTTTGATAAAATTAATTTGAAAAAAACAAACATTCAGTTATCAGCAATTTTTCTATGAATAGATATCTTGACAAAGGCAATTTATTACCTAATCTAGCAATGAATAGAGCACTCAGTGAGTAGAATATGCAATTGTCTTTCATTATCATTAATTATGCATATTAAAACAGAGGATTATCCAAGCGCGGCCCGTAAGGCAACACAGAAAAATACGCAATCGAGACCGTGGCCTACATACGAATTACGAAATATTAGTCTCTAACATACACGGAAGACTATCGCGCACCTACCTACGTAGTAGCTGTTTATCTAAGCGATATATATAGATACGTAGGCCCACGGAGCCACACAAAGAATGCACGCTCCCATCACGGATAAATAGCCAAAGGTCTTGCCGTGACAGGAATCATTTAGCCAACATTTTCCAGACACTTTGTATGCCAGAATTGTGATAGAAAACTAACATACACAACCACCATATCGATTTTACCAAGGCCCATGACAATCAGCTGATGGCCCTTTGGCCACTTATTTACATGGTGGCCCTCTAATGCAATGTTCTTTGTAGTGACGATAACAAAGAAAGGATACAGTTTAATGACATCTGTGTCCATACGGCGTTTCCCAGCGCTCGGCGACGACATCTTCGTGATCTATTTCGAATAAATCACAATATCGGGCACGAACACTATCACAAAGTCACACACGACGCAGCGAGACCAAAATTTTCGTCCACCAGCAGCAGTCAGAAAAATAACATTGTAGAAAAACAATGGACACACACCATAGACTAAAATTTCGAAGGTGATGTGTAATGAAGAAATGTTGCCATTTTTCAAAATATGTCAGGAAATAACGTTATTGTAACAGGTTTTTGATGAAATCCTAGAGTGTAGCCTTAACCTAATCCATAGACAACGCTCTTTTTGGAAGATTATGCGTCAAAAAAATAAAAAGTTAAATTTTGTCTATGCGTCATTCATTAAACTCTTCGCGTGTGTGATTCCGTGAAATTATTTATAATTTGGTTTAATTATAGATAATCTTGTATTTGTACGTCTTTAAGTCAGTTAGGAAGGCGTGCATGTGAAAGCGGTGATTATTCAGAGACGCAGCGATTGCGGAAACATGTGTTTTGATGTGAACATCAATGGTGCTAGCTGATGACACCTAGAAAAATACATGTCAACAAATTTTAATTATCTCGTGTTGAAAACGTGGGACCGTGGGGTGTATTTGTAGTGTTTGAGTTGAGCATTGGTTAGGTGTGAGTTGTGAAGGTGTAGGTTGGGTGGAACTGGAGAAATAATGGACTAAAGTCATTTCCGGCCGCGATGTCCCGGTGAAGTTGTTGAGTGTAGTGTTGGATCCGGCTGTACCATGGCGAACCCAGGGATCGGGGTCTCCTTTGACCCCAATGACATGACCAGGTACAACCATTAACTCAATTACTAAATCAAAAGTCCATTCATGCAAGAAACATAGTTTTCCTGTTGAAGTGTTTGTTTCTGAGTCAATTAATATCATTTTCGAATTCGCTACACAATTATTCCGTGTTAGCAATCGGGTATTATTTTGATATGCGTAAATAATTGGAGTTATTATAAATCTAGACAATAAATCGCACTTTACCTGAGTACTCCATCCATAGCATTCAATTTTAGATGGTACTGTAGTTTGGTGTTTACAAGTTATTATTTAATAATATAAAATTCAGAGAGTGAATTTTAGTACTGAACGTCTTAACGATGAAAACATGGTGATCCTCTTTTAACTGTAAGATCTTGGACCCTTATTGTAGGACAGGAATTGTTTTAAATTTACTATTAAGTAGTCTAGTTAAGGTACTATATACACAACTATTATTTAATTTACTATCCTGAAGCTGTATTTGAACATTGTAGTAATTCCACTAATATCCTTGTGAGTAAATAAACAAACAATTATTTAGGGTTTGCATTGCAGTTTGATAGCATTTTCCTTGTTGAGAGAAATCAAATGCCTTGCTATAATTACTTCTGCATGACTTTATTCACATGCAGATAGTTATTTATTACCTAAACTAGCTTTAAATACATTAACAATAGTTTGAGGACATAGAAATTATGAATATTGTATGTTTTAAATATTTACAACTTATTATATTTTGTTTAATAAACATAGTGCTTGTTTCTTTTTTGTCAGACTTTAGAAACCACTAAAAAGCAGATTTCTGTCAATTTTTTATCTTTCATCATTTCTTCTTATTCTAAGATATCATAGCAGAGCAATAGGTTTTGAGGAGGCTAGCTCTTACCAAAAGTTTCAACATATTCTATTTGTTGAAGTTTCTTATAATGACTATAATCCGGGCCTTTTCGAGGCGAGAGTGAATAGGCACTTGCAGGGCAGATATGCACCATCCTAGACTGCATCCCACTTAACATCAGGTGCGATTGTGGTCAAATACCTGCCTTGTTATGCATAAAAAAAAGATATACTAGAAACTTGAAACCCTTAAAAATATATTTGCATAGAACAAATAACACCATGACAAATGTGCCTGTTTACCATAATGTTGAAGTATTAATAGTAGCATGTTGTAAGCAGGTTTTCACACAGGAAGTCTCAGTGGAGCAGTAAACCGTTGTTTTACAGCTGTCCTGGTTTCAGCAGGTTGATGGACTCTAATAATAAACAAGCGACTAGATCTGAACTGGTCATGGGTTACTTTACAATTTTGAAGCAGCTATTTGTAACCTGAAACCTACCAAGATAATGAGAAAACAATTCATGACAGTCTTTTTTATGTTTACGAAATGACTGGAGAAACATCTGTTGAATAGCTGGATGGAAGAAATTGATTTTACAATTTTCCATGCAATTTCTCTATTTTCCATGTCATTATGGACATTCTAAAATAATTAAAACTAAAGTTCTAAATCAGGCATGGCTTAATAATTTTCACTTAGCTTATTTTCATAATCATAAAGTTATTAAAGCCAATTAAAAACTACAAAAAGTGAAAAACAAGAAAATTTTACATTTTATTAAAAAAAAGTTCAGTAATGGTACTGAACTGCAGTAGTGTAATGAATAAATTGTATGTTTGGAAACATTCTGCGAACAAATAAACAGTTTCTGTAAATGTTTTAGAACTTTCACTTTTCTTTAAACTGTGTTCATTGGATTTTCACACCACGTTTTATGTTTACTGGCATGAAAACATGCAATGCACATTGCTAAGTGAAACACTTTAAAAACATTTCTAATCAGCTTATCTTTGATCAATTATGGGCAACCTAACATTTCTCATGTTATGCTGGGGATATAAAACTTCAAGCTTACATACATTAATTCACTAATTTTGATGAAGAGATGTTAATCATCTTTTTATGGTAATAGACGCAGAAAATTGTGGCTACCAACTATTTCAATACCTAAGATTACTGATCACAGTAATCAAAGCAAAGACAAATCGCGCACAACAAAAAATACCTACTAAAATAATTTGACATTGTCTTAGATTTTTGTTATCAAGGTTTTTTCCGTATGTCTAAATCTTGGTTCTAATGGCCTGACTTTGAAGCAAAAGTAACCGTTGTGCGTCGCTTAAAACCTTGGCTTAGCGACCATGTTAAGGAAAATTCTGCAAAATTGGCGTTATTGTCGAATTCTACTAGCATTTAATTTGCGTGATAAGATTTTTGCAATATTCCAATAAAATTACTATTATATTGAAAGCTTAGATTAATAAAGCATTGAAAGGAAAAAAATGCACCTATTGACGCTAAATTAAGAGAAAAAAAATCTAATTTAGATACCAGCTAGATCAGTAAGATACTACCCTATGTGCGTCGCGCGCTTGGACGAATAAACCACTGGACACGAAACCTACAAGATTTCTAAGGAAACACGATCAACCACTTTTTGCGGGGGGAGAGGTTTGACAATTATCAAATAATGACATTTAGTGCTGGGAAAAGATCGTAAATTTTTATCGATAGTTATGTAAATGAATGAATGAATGAACAAAACGAGATAAATGAATTATGGATTGATAAGTTTATTTAATTAAAAGACTATAATTAATTATTGTATCGTGTTTATTATAGTGCCATTGGTAAATCATAGGTACAAATAATATTACAAATTATTCATATAGGTAGGTAACTAGGTGAAATATTTTTTTGTTGTGTTATCATTATCAAATTCGTAAAGCAATAAACAAGTAATATTCTGTTACGATCGACTGCTAACTAGCTTTTGGTCTCAACAAATGTTATAATCTGTCTCACGTCACGGACAAAAGTTTCATCAATAGCCTATTTCTATACATTTCATGAAACACAATTTGATAACATTATGACAATGTATTGCTTTGTAGCGCTTGCAGTACGGATGCACTATCTGAGATTATTTAATTCTTATCTAATGTTGTTGATATTCTTATGTTTAGGTCATTCGAGAAGACCTCCCAGTACTTATTTCGGTTTTGAAGACGTCGGTATATCCTAACTTCATTGATTCCAGAGCAATTTCGCGTTTCCGCTGTAGGCTGGATATTATCTTTGGTCGAAGATGTGTACACAGGGTACCTATCCTGTTGATGAGGGGTATTTCTTTTAGGGTTTTGTGCAGAATTGCGGAATATCCTGTCTCCTTGTTTTGCTTTCATAGATCGTTTCCTTTAAGTCTTAGAGTGGGTGCTTGTGCTTCCTCCTGAATAATGAGGTCTAAATGTCTGAGATTCAGAAAGAAGTCAAGTGATGCCGATAGAGTGGTTCTCATACAACCCGTGGCCGCTATGTTTGCTAGGCACTATGCATGTTGTCGATATGACTCGCCCAGTTCAATTTATTGTCAAGTAAGATGCTCAGATATTTCACCAATGTTGGTTTTGTTTTGAAAAGTTCAGTGGCCTAATTCACGTATCTTGACAGTCAAGATCTCTCTGATGTTCAGAAGTCGTCCCATTGAAAAACAGTTGATGACAGGATGGACCAAATCAAGTTCCAACCACCCCGGTATTTCACTAAACGTGAGGGATGACACAGATCTATTAGGTTCCACCTCGGTATTGCATACCGAAAATAAAACCTGTTAATAAAATAAAAAATAATAATAATATGTATAGCCTGACCAGGAACATAAAAACCCTGGCATAGAGGCGCGTCAATTGCATTTGATAGTGCAACACTGAGTACAGTCGTACCTGTGTTAAATTAATAGGCTAACTTTATGAATCTGGATTCAGGATTACGGGCTAATTTGATATTTTCATAAATTAACGAAAAAATATTATTAAAGGTAACCTGATTTAAATAAATTAAATGAAACCATCAATCGAGCTAGTAGATTTATTTTATTATTCATCAATAAAATCAAATTCAGAACTTGAATATTCAACTGCAATGTTTGCTCATGAACGCTTCAAACTCGGTACTTCTTTCCCAATCCCATAAAATTCAACACTTAGAAAGCGACAAAATTTTTAAAATAGGTAGTTGAAACAAACCACATCTAATTTTCATAGTGGACTGTACTATACGATAAACATGTCAGTCAATTTGACAACCTTTGTCGGAAACATTATTCAATGAAAATATTGTCCGAACCCTTAGTATTTCTCTTCGACAAATACTTTAACACATTGTGAACCACTTTTCTTTCACGACTATAAAAATATTTTAGCAATTTAATTCATAAAACCAATTGCGCACATTTAAAATAAAGTTTGTTTACACTTTGACAGCAATAGACTGACATGCAAGGTGACATGTCAATGAAGTTTTCAGTTACTGTTGCCATTAAAAGAAATTAGTACCATTAGTTTTCCGCAACATGGCGAGGGTTTTTATATTCCCGGTCAGGCTATAATCGTAGTCATTTGGCGTATTTTTGTGATGATATTATTAATATTTAGATTCAATGAAAAGTTTAAATTGTATGTTCCATCTGTGTGGATCTCATCATCTTTTGTTTCATGTGACTAAAATAAAGCCAAAAAATCAATCAACGTCAAAAATATTTTATTCAAATTTGACCAGTGTTTTGGCACTTATGAATGTCAAAGATAATTTAAAAAAAACCGACCAAGTGCGTGTCGGGCGGGGGCCACGTTCCGTAGTTGTTGTCCGTCGTTAACACAATATATTTTAGAAGCAAGCAATTACTTCATCTAAAGTAACTTTTTGTATTTTCTTCTAAGGAATTTTTATTAGTTAAGTATAATACATGAGTCAAATGACTATTACTCCTAAACTAAGTGATGTATCTTAACCGTTATAGTTTTCCTTGAAAGTTCATAAAATAAATTATTATTATGAATTTTCCCAGATTTTTCAAGCTAACGGTTTTGTTTTTAGAGGGGACTCGAAAAAAAATTGGCACTTTAAACTTTAATAATTTGCAAACAGATCTCTAAATGGAAAAATAGCCTTAGAAACCCCTAAGCAATTTTAAAACACCTGTCCAACGATATCCCACACGATGAGGTAGAAGATAAAAAAAAATCACCCCCACTTTACATGTACCTACCCCTAGATGTAAAGCAACTAGCTACCGTAATATTTTTTTTTCAAAATTTTATCTTACTGTTTTATCGGCGTGATTAATATACATACCTCCACAAAATTACAGCTCTCTAGTGCCAATAGTTTCCAAGCAAAACCTCGGACAGACAGACATAGCAAAACTATAAGGGTTCCTTGTCAGGACTACGGAACCCTAAAAAAGGTAGCCCTTTAGGGCACTTTATATGTCTCCTTATCTTTTGAGCCCTACCAGTTACACAATTTGAACCATAAATGTTTTTTGTCTACTGATATTTTGGTGAATTAGTTGACTTTTAAGATAAAATATCTAATAAAATTTGATGATGATTGTACTTACAAATTTAGGCAAATTCAATGTAGGTATAGAATCTTTGTGCAGTTTTCTCTGTTTCGTAGAATTGGCATTGTAGCATTCTTCCGCAAAATGAATGCTACAAATGCAGTGGTTTTTAGTTGGAATCCACGTATTTTGTCTTCTGACTGCCTCTATCCACTTTCTCCTTCTATTTGGATCCACTGGAAATCTTAAATTAATTTGAATAATTTCAGTTTCAGTTTGTTTGGTATATCGATGAACTTATCGACATTTTTCAAGCCCTTTACGTCATAAAAAATGAGATGTGAATGAATGAATGAAACCTATAATCCAACCAAATTAAATATGCTACATGTTTTAAGCATTTACATGTACAATGAGTACTTTTTAAAATGACGTAATCATATTTTGTTTACATATCAAATTTTATTTATTTTACGAAAAAATAGCTACTATAATAGATTTAAAATGTACTTACGCGTGATAAGAAACATTTCTTGTGTGACCGGAATAATTTTTGCAATAAAGTACGGCGCATTTACCCATTTTTCGTGATATTTTTACTCTTCGAGAGCTCGCGTCATACTGACAAAGTGACAACCTGACAACATTTACCATGGCTAATTTAGCCTTGGTAAGTGCTAGCGGGGTAAAGACGAAAACGTCACTCGTTACGCGTCCAGTGGTTTATTCGTCCAAGGTCGCGCGTCGTCTGTTGTACTAGTCATATGAGAGAGCCCGTGACATGTTTGGCATCGAATGCTGTATGTCCCACGAATGATATGACCGGAAAAGTTATTATTTCTGCAAGGCCCCTCAAGAAGATCCAAACCCAAGCAGGCATTCTAAGCTGATTGTAAATCCAAGATTTGGCGACGGGATCATATGAATTTCCCCCCTAAAAGAATCCCGTGGCATAAGCGTAGACGCAGGCCACCGACTTTTGGTTGGGTTGGGCTGTTAATCAGTATGGACATGTATGGACGCCCTCTGCCCCATCTAGGGGACATAGGACCTTAAGTCAAGTCAAGTCACATGTATGAAAGTGCACTGTGCACATTACACCGATTTGGTATCCGCCGATTCTTCATAGAAAAAAGAAATTGGGCCCACGGCCGATTAAGGCTGGTTTAGTGTCACGCGGACCGTCCGGTGCGGACCCGCTCCGCACGGCCAATCTGTATGAACTTCTACGGAGCGTTTTAGAGTAATGCGTTCCGGAGGAACCGCTCCGCTCCCTAGCAGTTCATACAGATCGGCTGTGCTGAGCGATCCGCACTGGCAGTCCGCGTGACACTAAACCAGCCTAAAAGTCAGTAGTCTGCGACTCTGCGCTCTTCGGGGAGTCTTAAGAACTCGCACGTACGAGTTACTTTGTGTTGACCATAGTCCCAACGTTTCCAGTATCCTTGTCCATTCAAAATCCAGCCTACAGTCGAAGTATTTACCGTTTATTATCCTTTGCAGTTGGTATTTCCGCGAGCTGTCGCGCGCCGAGGCCACGAGACTTCTGCTGAACGAGACTGAGAGTGGCGTGTTCCTGGTCAGAGACTCGAAGACTATACAAGGGGACTATGTGCTATGCGTCAGGTGAGTTGATACTTTTATTTATAAATTGGTCGTGTGGTTCCGACACTCTTCCCTTGGATGTCGTAAGAGGCGACCAAGGAATATGCGAACATCAGGCCTTCCCAATCAGACTGGTCTGGGTGTGGGAAGTGTAGGCCAAATCCTGCCCTTTTCCTCTGAAAAAGGGTGGTCCTTCTGCAGTGGATGACCTGATGATTTATAAGTACGAGACGAAATAAGCAGCTCGACTTGGATCTGATAGAAATTGGTACAACCTTGAGGAATATTACTACTAGAGAGATCGACTCAGAATCCTCAGGTACTGAGGTCTAGGATCGGTTTCCAGGTTGACACTAGGAGATAAAGTTCAAAATGTATTAGTAAATCATTATGCTGGCTTTATACAACAAATTCATGCAGTACACTAATATAAATGAATAACAATAAGCTATTACGTTGTCACTCAATGGACAATCGATCGGGACCCAAACGAGAACACATTGTAAATTCTATGGATCGTTAAAATCGATAAGATTCGCTCTTAACGATTTATTTAATTACGCTTGTCAACAAGAGATGATAAAAATTTAAAGGCGAGTCTCCTTTGTAATATTATGTTTCATAGCAATGTTTGAGTGAGTATTGTGTGCCAATATTGTATCACGTACGAGTCGGCCCCACACTCGAAGGATTCTGTACCATTTTGTACTAGAGTGAAAATAATGTGGGTTGTGCAGCAGACTTGTTAAAACATACGTTCAATCCAGACTTCTTATCCCGCCATACAAATGGAGGCGTTTGTCATAAATCGCAGATAAAGTCTGACAACAGGAGGCGCATTTAGCATTATGTACCTGGTAAAGCCTGGTCCGTCAGCACGTAGAATTTACCCAAGCTACCCATCCTTATCGCTCGCGCGTAATTATAATGCTGTCGCGACTGTGCGACGGGCGCCCGCAGTGAGTGTGCGGGCGCGACAGCAACACAATTACGCGCGAGCGATAAGGATGGGTAGCTTGGGGTCATTGGACAAAATTCTAGGTGCTCACGGACCAGGCTTTAGTTCTACATATTCAAACCTGAGTAGCAATACCCCTAGGCTTGACGCCCGCGAAATGTATATTTTTCCACCATCAAGGCTCTGTGTTTTTTCCCTGTGCAACTCAATCATCTCTGTCCCACAGGGAAGATGACCGAGTGTCCCACTACATAATAAACCGCGTGGTATCCTCCGATAGCACAGTCAGATACCGGATCGGTGACCAGCTCTTCGCGGACATACCATCCCTAGTCTTACCGACTCCACTATCTGTATTACTTCTACTGTCCCTTTATTTATAACAAGCCTATATTTATTTAACCCACTCTTTTCCCACAGGGAAGACGACCGAGTGTCCCACTACATTATAAACCGCGTGGTATCCTCCGATAACACAGTCAGGTACCGGATCGGTGACCAGCTCTTCGCGGATAAGCCGTTATTATTATCCTTCTACCGTCTCCACTATTGGTCCTATTGTCCCTTTATCCATAATAAGGCTTGTATTTATTCAACCCACTCTTTGTCCCACAGGGAAGACGACCGAGTGTCCCACTACATAATAAACCGCGTGGTATCATCAGACAGCACGGTTAGGTACCGGATCGGTGACCAGATATTCGCGGATATGCCGTCACTATTGTCCTTCTACCGTCTCCACTATCTATATTACTCCTACTGTCCCTTTATCCATAACAAGGCTATGTATATTTATTCACCCACTCTTTGTCCCACAGGGAAGACGACCGAGTGTCCCACTACATAATAAACCGCGTGGTATCATCAGACAGCACGGTCAGGTACCGGATCGGTGACCAGCTATTCGCGGATATGCCGTCGCTATTGTCCTTCTACCGCCTCCACTATTTGGACACCACGCCGCTAGTGAGGCCGTTGCCGCAGGCACGCGCGCGCGCCGCCGCTCCACCGCCCCCCACCCCGCACCAAGTATTGGAGTTGGTGATAGCGAAGTTCGACTTTGATGGTAGTGTGAGTATCCTTTTTATGGCAACCTTTTTTAGGCTAAGAACTCATGGCGCGGTTTTCGCCCGCAGCGGGCGCGGTTGTAATCGGGTCCCGCTCGGCGGTTTTCGGCCGCGCGAAATCCCGCCCGATCGGCGGGCGACCATTTTGTACCAGTGACTTAGCAGTGAGTTCTTAGAATAACCGCGCAAATAACCGCTCCCGTGAGTTTTGAAACAAAACCGAAATTCCACAACCGCCGCGGGCGCGGGTGAAAATCGCGCCGTGAGTTCTTAGCCTTATTTTATATTATAGCCTTATCTTATAGTTGAACTTTGGTTGTTTTATGCCCGTTTTCATCATCAATCCCTAATTTTTATGTGACCCCTATGAAAACAAAATTCCTGTCATGTGTTACCATAGGTGTCACTTAAAAATTAGGGATTGATGGTGAAAATGGGCATTACACAACAAATTAATTTGTGTGCTGGAACATATTCTATTCTTATTTTTCTGTTTATTTGGATTTATTTCCCAAAAATAGTATTTAAATATTTATGTTTATATGCTTGGTTTGGGTTTCTGTAAAATTCAGTATAATTTTGAGATGTAACTTTTCATGATTATTTTACCAGATTTATGGTATAGTTCCAAAATACTGAACTGTCCTATCGATGACATTGACAGCGGGGCGCCACCGTCAATACCGAATCGCTGGTTCCGATTTTTGCCATGTTGGAAACCATAAAGTTGAACGATGGTAGCGCCCCCCTGTCATTGAGTTTGGCGGGACAGTTCAGCGTGGGTCATCTATATCATGAGTCTATTCGACAGCCGACATCACGATCATCACATCATAAACCTAGTCAAAATGTCAATTTCCTCAAAGTTTTGAAACATATTCTTTCAAAGATATAAAGTTGAAAATCAGTCAGAAACATTCTCGTTGTGTACATTATTACAATTCAATTAATTTACCTCTCAAAACTCACAATATAAAAGACTGTAACATTTCTAGCTAGCATATTTTCATTTGTATTTGTTTTTTCGCTTTTGATGTTAACATCATTAATCCGCAAAAAAATAATGAGTTATTTGAATAGTGAAAGTTTGTGTTGTTTAACTTTGTAAAAGGAAAAGTTATTTACTACTTTGTAATGATTAATTGACTATACAACGCAATGTAATTCATTTCATTAAAAAACAATTAAGAATTAATAATAAAAAATCTTTATTGCATACCACCACATTGAATAAGAACAAAAAAAAATAGTGCATGTTGCTTAAACTTTTCCGATGTTATATCCAATATTAGACTTCCTATGGAATGAATGTAGGTTGACGATGACTCAGCAGATCACTCATATTCTTTTCAAATAGGTACACAATAGAAAATAAAACAGTAGGTTCGTTTTGACTACTGGATGGCTGAACTCTAATTGTGTCCTAACGACCGCGTTGCTACGATTTTTTTCTTAGACATCTTGCCACAAACTTTTTAATATCCATGTTAACTGCTGTTTTTGAGAGGCTTCGTTTCTACCTGTTTTTTGATAAAACATCTCGAATCTAAAATGAATTGAATTGAATCTCTAAAATTACAAGCCTTGTCGAAGATACTGAAACTGATCCCCAGTTAAAGAAATCTTACCAGAATCAACATGATCTTCTTTGTAAAATGATTCTCTACTAAAGCCCGGTCTCTGAGCACGTAGAATTTTGTCCAATGACCCCAAGCTACCTATCCTTACCGCTTGCGCGTAATTATATTGCTGTCGCGACTGTGCGACGGGCGCCCGCAGTGAGTGTGCGAGCGCTAAGGATGGGTAGCTTGGGGTCATTGGACGAAATTCTACGTGTTCGGCGATCAGACTATACATATCAACACAAACTAGTTATAAAGTGTTAAGACCCTACTGTTTGAAACTACCTTATGTCCCACGTCTGGACTGCGTAAAAATAAATCGGTTCTTGGATACACGGCGTAATCCGCTTCTAGTCGCTGATGTATTAGTTAATTAATATAATTAATTTCGATTAATTTATGATTGACAAGAAACGCTGTTCACACGCCAACTGAGAAATTCAATTGATAATGTGGTGCAAAAAATGCCGCAAAAAGATCGTTAAAAGAAATTTACAGGTATTAACAGGTATAAATCATAAAAATTACGTGCTAATAAAGTAGAAAACGTTTAATAAAATAATTTTACATTTAATAGTAGTTTAGGCGATGAAACGAATATTTTATTTTGCTTTATATGGAAAACAAAGTGTTATTTTCCTTATTAACTATCTATCGTAAAAAGCTTTACACCAATTATTATGTTTTTCCTTGCTGATTGCATTTCCAAATTCATTGGGTTTACCTTTATAATTAATTATTTAAGAGTTTAATTATGTTAGCGTTAGAGCTTATTGATGAAGATAAAATATTGATAAAATGTCACTTCCTATACCATTATGAAAATTCAAACTAGAGCTAGCGAATTTTTTCGGCCGTTTGGTGTAGTGGTTCGAAACGGACTACTATTCCGGAGGTAGCGGGTTCGATTCCCGCACAGTACAAACATTTGTGTGCATGAACATATTTGTTTGTATTGGACTGGGTGTTTTCTATGTATAATAAGTATGTATTTACAAAAAAAAAGTATTTAAGTATGTTTATATCCGTTGTCTAGTACCCATAGTACAAGCTTTGCTTAGTTTGGGACTAGAAGCGCAGTGTAAAATGTCTAAGGATATTTATTATTATTATTAATTAATGACATCAAAGGCTTCTGTTATAAGTTCTAGCGCTTAACTGAATCAAAGCCTGGGGTATAGGAGCGACACGGGAGGTTTTTTTTGAGACGTTAAAAGTCATAGAGACTTCACGTATGCTCTGCCACATTATAATGTAAAGTAAAGTAAAGTAATGTTTATTTCTCACCAACATAACAGATAATACATATTATGATAACAAACAATCAGGAAAAACAAAGTAAGAATGTTGGTGGGTTGATACCTGAACTAGGAAGATTCCTGTGTCTCAGGTTACCAACCCTCCACCCCATACAATGGTCTATGTTATAAATAAATAGATTATATTAACATTTAAGAAAATAACAATTTTTTAAGTATAATAGTATGAGAATTTTTTAAGGTAGAAAAAAAACAAAATTTCGACACATTATTAAAAGTATTAAAAATATTATGCGGGTAGTATGCAAAAACTTACACATGTATGGCAGCAGCTACTTCGCCCGGGTAAAAAGTATTGCTTGTGGTACAAGTTATGAGCTGTTGGCTTAATCTAAAATTAATGGCGGAGCTATACAATAACTATTGCAATATTGCGTGAATAAGTAGGTATTACAGAATAAAATAAATAAATAAATATCCTTAGACATTTTACACTGCGCTTCTAGTCCCAAACTAAGCAAAGCTTGTACTATGGGTACTAGACAACGGATATAAACATACTTAAATACTTTTTTTTCTTGTAAATACATACTATTATGATACATAGAAAACACCCAGTCCAATACAAACATATATGTTCATGCACACAAATGTTTGTACTGTGCGGGAATCGAACCCGCTACCTCCGGAATAGTAGTCCGTTTCGAACCACTACACCAAACGGCCGACAAAGAATAGAAGTGTTATTACTATAAAAATGAAACTTAATCTTAAGTACACTATTGAATTACAAGTAGGTATAGGTGATGTTTATTCGTGCGTGTGTGTATGTGTGCGACTGTCTGGATTAGGGAATGCAGAATCGGTTCTGGTTTGAGGAACCGGGTTTTTCGGGTCTGGTGGTCATAAGAACCGGGAGCCCCGGTTTTTTCGGTTCTTTCGGTTCCAAAAAAACAATATTTTGATTATGTTTTTTTTATTGAAATAACACTTCTTTGAATAGACTAGGAATAATCAACAAACATGATTTACAATATTTTTCTATTTTTACTAAATTCTACTCCCAAAAAAAAAAAAAAGTAAAATAATTAGTTTTCAATTGAGGTATTACACCACAATCAGTCTTTTTCATCCAACTTATCGATATATTTGACTATTAATATATTGACTGTCAGATGCAAAGCAAATAAAGAAGAAGGAGTGTTGCCAACTCTCACACAAAAATATCATCATCATCATCATTTAATTTTAAACCATAGGATAGGACGTCCACTACTGAACATAAACCTCCCCCAATCCTTTCCATGTTGATCGATTGGTAGCGGCCTGCGTCCAGCGCTTCCCTGCTACCTTTATGATGTCGTCGGTCCACCTTGTGGGTGGACGTTCCACGCTGCGTTTTCCGGTACGCGGCCTCCATTCCAGGACCTTCCTGCCCCATCGGCCGTCAGTTCTGCGTCCGCGTCGGGCTATGTCCGCTGAATCCGCTGACATAGAAATGAGGAGATCCGTAAATGAACTAAAGTCGCTACTTTAGTTCATTTACGGATCTCCTCATTTCTGATTCGATCTCATAAAGAAACACCGAGCATAGCCCTCTCCATAGCACGCTGTGCAACTTTGAGCTTCTGTATAAGGCCTATAGTGAGAGGCCACGTTTCCGAGCCATAAGTCATCACTGGTAACACACATTGGTTGTAGACTTTCGTCCTCAGGCACTGAGGTATTTTGGATGAAAAGATGTTGCGTAGTTTCCCGAACGCTGCCTAGCCGAGTTGGATTCGACGATTGACTCCCTTTTCGAAATTGGACCTACCTAGCTGGATCGTCAACAATCTCGAGGATTGAGCTCCCAACCGAAACTGGGTAGGGCGCAACATGAACATTGGACATAAGCTTTGTTTTGTCCATATTCATCCTCAGGCCTACCTGTTAGGAAACTCGATTAAGGTCTTTGAGCATTGTACCAAGATCTTACAACGATTCTGCCATGACCACAATCAGTATCGTGGGCAAACCGAAGGTGAGTGATGTACTCGCCATTAATGTTTATGCCGAATCCTTTCCATTCAAGGAGTTTGAAAGCGTCTTCCAATGCAGTGGTGAACAGTTCAGGAGATATAACATCTCCCTGCCTAACGCCTCACTGCAGAGGAATCGTCCTCGTGCTCTGCTCCTGTACTCGGACCGACATGGTGGCGTTTTTGTACAACCACTTCAGCACCTCGATATATCGATAGTCAATACGGCACCGCTGAAGAGACTGTAAGCACTGCCCAAGACCCGAACGAATCGAAGACCTTCTCATAGTCTACGAACGCCAAGCATAGTGGCAAGTTATACTCGTCAATCTTCTGTATAACCTGTCGCAGCGTAAGCGCAAACAAAAATATGCCAGTGATTTAAAAAAATTGTAAGAAAAATGCTTCAAATATTTACATATTTCATAAAAAAAACAAAATACAAAACCAATAAGTAGGTAATCTTTATTAGTAGCTAATCTGATATCTTTAGGTTCTCTATACGTTCGCAATGTTCTTGTTACGACTCATGCCTAATACCTATAACAGATTTTTAGATAAATATGCAAAACCCGAAAGTACCGAAAGAACCGGGTTTTGAATTTTTAAAACCCGGTTCTTAAGCTGTCGAAAAAACCCGGGTTTTCCCGGTTCTTTCGGTTCCGGGATTACCCGGGTACAAACCCTAGTCTGGATGTCTACATGCTTGTCACTCTTCATGTCAATTTCACCCTTCCCATACCTTAGGCATTGACTGGGTTATGCGTTCGCTCTAAAATGGTCCCTCATGACTTAAAGGTTAAGAACCACTGTCTAGGTGGAGGCCTGCCCACGCTACGTCTTCCGGCTCGTGGTCGCCACTCAAGAACTTTCCTGCCCCAGCGGCCATCAGCTCTCCGAGCTATGTGCCCCGCCCACTGCCACTTGATTTTAGCGATTCTGCGGGCTATGTCATGAATTACAAGTAGGTATAGGTGATGTTTATTCGTGCGTGTGTGTATGTGTGCGACTGTCTGGATGTCTACATGCTTGTCACTCTTCATGTCAATTTCACCCTTCCCATACCTTAGGCATTGACTGGGTTATGCGTTCGCTCTAAAATGGTCCCTCATGACTTAAAGGTTAAGAACCACTGTCTAGGTGGAGGCCTGCCCACGCTACGTCTTCCGGCTCGTGGTCGCCACTCAAGAACTTTCCTGCCCCAGCGGCCATCAGCTCTCCGAGCTATGTGCCCCGCCCACTGCCACTTGATTTTAGCGATTCTGCGGGCTATGTCAGTCACTCTGGTTCTCCTACGGATCTCCTCATTTCTGATTCGATCACGCAGGGAAACTCCGAGCATAGCACGCTCCATCGCTCTTTGGGTGACCTTGAGCCTTCTTATGAGGCCCATAGTAAGCGACCACGTCTCAGACCTGTAATGTATTTGATCTCATCGGCCACCGAAATAGTAATGTAATCACCACATTGGTTACAGGACCCTGACGACCTGCCATTCCGCCGAGGGGAGCGATTGATGGTCATCAACCGCGATGAGGAGCAGTGGTGGACGGCACGCAACGGCCAGGGCCGTACTGGCTCCATCCCCGTGCCCTATGTGCAGAGGGTAAGGCTACTTCTAGCTCGGCGCGCTAGCCAGGCGAGCTAGACGGAGCGCTGATGGTGATCGACCGTGACGAGGAGCAGTGGTGGACGACGCGGCTCCATCCCCGTGCCCTATGTGCAGAGGGTAAGACTACTTCTAGCTCGGCGCGCTAGCCAGGCGAGCTAGACGGAGCGGCTGATGGTGATCGACTGTGACAAGGAGCATTGGTGGACGGCGCGCAACGGCCAGGGCCGCACCGGCTCCATCCCCGTGCCCTATGTGCAGAGGGTAAGGCTACTTCTAGCTCGGCGCGCTAGCCAGGCGAGCTAGGCGGAGCGACTGATGGCAAATTACAGCCAGGGGCGCAATGGTTCTATACCCGTGCCCTGTGTGCAGAGGGTAAGTTCGTTTGTTTCAGACAAATGACGTCCACTGCTGGACAAGGGCTTACCCCAAGGATTTCCGAAACTGCCGGTCGTGCGCTACCGGCCTGTGGTCGCTACTCGAGAATTCTTCTGCCCCAAGCTCTATGAGCTATGTGCCCCGCCCACTATGAGCTATGTGCCCCGCCCACTATGAGCTATGTGCCCCGCCCACTATGACAATTTTGCGGGCTATGTCGGTTACTTTGGTTTTCCTGCGGATCTCATAGTTTTCTAGATCCATATTGTCGGATTAAAAAAAAATGCAGATCCATCCGAGTTTATGAACTCGGTTTCTTACTACTTTTTATTGAAACCACATGTTTATGTCGACAGATTTTGGACCCCTCCGGCGTTCCGTACCCGCCGTCGGAGGCCAAGAACCAGCTGGGTGATCCGCCCAGCCCGCCCACCAATAAGCACACTCAACAGCACAGCACAAATCTACAGGTAAATTAAATAGTGAATTTCCTTACTGTTAATATTTACTTTTAACGCAGGCCGAAATTCCGCATACCTTACACGAAAGTACGACACAAAAAAAAATCGTTCAAATGGATTCCCAAATATCAGACTGTATCCTGTAGACTGCAACCAAACGTCCTTGAGCTTAGAACTTTTTCCACCTAAGTTCAATATACTGCGAGCACATAGGTACTATAACTATAAAACCAAAATCGTAAAAATGGATTCCCAATCTGTGGGCCGTTCGTTTACTTCTCGGTCAGATTGAAAAGCAAACTTAATAAAGTCTGGTTCCCGAGCACGTAGAATTTTGTAAGCTACCTATCCTTATCGCTCGCGCGTAATTATATTGCTGTCGCGACTGTGCGACGGGCGGCAGCAGTGAGTGTGCGAGCGCGACAGTAATAAAAGCTATAAGAATAGGTAGCTTGGGGTCATTGGACAAAATTCTACGTGCTCGGCAACCAGACTATATCAGATGAGATTCACGTTCTACTACTAATACATATTATCTGATTAAAGTATTTCTGTTGTAATTGCGCTGTGTTGCTTTTTCATTAGGTAATAAATATTTGGTTATGTAATTTATTTTCATTTTATGCACTTATAGCGGACGTTACCAGCCCTGGCTAGAGTGAGACAAACCCGGGTGCCGAATGCGTACGACAAGACCGCTCTCAAACTAGAAGAAGGAGAGATAGTTAAGGTAAGTTTGGGTTCATCCATTCATCATTTATGAAGCGATTTCGATAGAGTTCGATAAATCATCAATCAATCAATCATCATCTCAGCCATAGGACGTCAACTGCTGAACATAGGCCTCCCCCAATGCTTTCCATGTTACCCTGTTGGTAGCGGCCTGCGTCCAGCACTTTCCCGCTACATTTACGATGTCGTCGGTCCACCTTGTGGGTGGACGTCCTACGCTGCGTTTTCCGGTACGCGGCCTCCATTCCAGAACCTTGCTGCCCCATCGGCCGTCAGTTCTGCGTACTGTGCCCTGCCCATTGCCACTTCAGCTTGCTAATCCGTCGGGCTATGTCAGCGACTTTAGTTCGTTTCGTTCGATAAATAGTGGATAGTATATTGACGAAACGGCACCTCCAATATTTGGGAAGAAAATGATGAACTTACAAATTTTTAATATGTGATTGCGATCGGACTTATCTGGTTTTCAGTTTGAAAAATAAATAAATAATAAATAGTTGTTTGTCTTGTCCTTTTTGGTGGTAATTATAATGTCTCTAAAATTGCAGGTTATAAAGATGAATATGAACGGGCAGTGGGAAGGCGAGCTGAATGGGAAGCGTGGCCACTTCCCGTTCACGTACGTTGAATTCCTGGACGACAACGCGGCGAGCTAAGTGCCTGGCACGCAGGGCTGGACTAAGGGCGGGGCCCGCAGCGGTCAGGTTAGACAGTATTTGGCCTCCAGAGTTATGCGGTGTGAGTGAGCCCGCTAGACTCATATTATTGAGCTTGGGTAACTCCTTGCGGTGTAAGTGCGCCCTCTAGGCTTATATGATTGAGCTAGTCTCATAGTTGGCGGACTTTGTCAAGTGTTTGGTTGAGAGGTGCAGTGCAGTGCTAATCAAAGGGCCCCGCTTGTGATGGTGAAATTAAGTCTTGGACGGGGTATGGGCGGGTTTGAATCATTTTTTTATCAGTATACTACAAATTCAAATACACAATCATCAAATGTTATATTTGTTATAGTGCGAATATTCTTGTAATTTTTTGATAAAATGGGACCCGCTACCGCCCTTATTCCGCCCCTGACTACTACTGTGTTAATGTTTACATAGTGTAAATCATTTAATGAACTTTACATAATTTGCTATACAAATTCATTATACATACAATATGTCATAAGATATTTGAATTTGCGAAGTGCTCTCAATCTCAAGTTATAAATGACAAAAATATCTCAATAAAGATTCCTTTAAAAGTGTCTATTGAGGCATATTTGTTGTTTCTAGTCTTAGATAAACGAGTTTGCCCACCGGGCCTTGTATATTGCTTTATTGTAAGCTGTTAATAAATGCAATCATTTGAGGAACACAGGGGCGTATTAAGGGGACTTTTGGGGCGATGTGAGATCATAAATGACCCCCGTTTATACAGGTCGGCTTGACCTAAAATCACAAAGCAAAGCAAAACATGCGTCTTTAGTTAATTCAACTTCCTCGTACGCCATTGTGAGTTATTTTTTCTGCCCATTATTTCTTCTATTATCAATTTATTAATATTATTTTCATATACACCCTTAGAAAATGTATTTGTCTATTACAGAGTTAATGAAATATATATTTTTTCATCATTTAAAATGTCTCCATTTGATTTATTTTGAGAGACGCGGTATCTGATTTTGGATGACAATATCAGAGAATTCTTATAGGTAAACTCTACCAACAAAATATTGAGTCAATTTTATAAAAAGATCCTCAATTTGCAGCTGTATTAATATTAAAAATATACTTCTATTATTTTAAAGCTAATCTCAAAATTAAAAGTGCGATTTATTTTATTTAGGGGTTATATAAAATATATTTTTATACCAAAGAATTCATAAATAAATATATATATCAGTTATTTTTGTAAATAAACAAAATCAGATACTGAATGGTCTTCCAGTTTGCCATTACACCAGCACATCGGGCGTTACATGTTGATCTTAGAATAGACCTTATTATCTATTGAATAAGAGCTAATGTTACGTTTGATGTGCGTCGAGTTAGAATTGAAATATTATATAGAATATAAAGAACCTATGAAGTGTTTATTTATATCATTGACATAGGGTGATAGGTATTTCTATTGCGATGACGGTGCTTCGTGCACTTGATTATTTGAAAAAATGAGATTAAGTTTTCTTACAGATATCAAGTAAGTACGACAAGATTTCTGATGATTATTCCAAATGATAAAATGTAACGTTGAAAAAATCATCGAAGCGTTTTTATGAACAAAAAAATTTTTTTTGAAGTTGGATATACACAGTTTGAAAAATAAGCTTGAAATTAAATATTCAGTCAGTTTATGGTCATGTGTATTGTACTAACTTGTAATTTCTTAACGTTTAAATTTGAAACTTATTATAATGTTATTAAAGTTACAAATTAGCGTTGTTATTAACAAGGAATTGGTATTTGCGATATAATATTATTGTACATCGAATAGTCACTAACGGGATAGATATTTTTCAATTTTGTACCGTAACACGTTATAGGTAGAGCTCATTTTCAATTAAAATGTATGCTTATTTAAGACATTATTCGCAACTATAGTACATCATTTATTTATTTATGAGAATAAGGAATTTTGTAAGGTCTTTATGTACTTTTACATTATTGTGTATTTAAATCATGGCTATTTAATCTACTTTGAAGCACAAATTAAAGTAATATTTTATTAGTTTTACGCATTTCAATGAAATTGGACGATTTCTGCATTTAAGTGTATTTGATAGTGTTGGTTTAGCCATTTATTGTGTCATTTATTTATTGTAATACATTTATGTATAATTCAAAATTTAAACCGATATACTATTGACTTAATTTAAACGATCTGATTTTGATACCTAAATAATAAATAATTGGGTCTCTTTCCGATCAGTGTTTGACCAAACTTTATATTCGTGGTATTTTTCCCCTAATATCATACCAATAAACGTCAAGCTAATGTATTTGTTCAAGGAGCTATTTTGAAAAATTTTGAAAAGTGACCGTTCAATTCACTTAGATATAACAAGTTAGATATCTGAAAGAGCCCTAGTCTAAACATAGGTTTTTTGCCCCTACGAGATTGAACACGCTCAACGTTGAGTAAGTAAGACTAAGGAAATAAAGCAATGAGCAATGCAACTATGTAATCGTGTAATTTAATAGTTTGGATACAATATTATTATTATACCCCTGTCACTTGCATAATTTGTATTCAGTTTAGTTATCCAAACCTGAACCAATTGTATTCATTGTCATCTTTAGACATCATTAATAGTGTCGATTGTTGCCTGAATGATGGCGTGCAGTATTTTTGGATAAACCAATTAAAAAATAGACTTACTATAACAATAATAGAGTTAAAGACCCGCAATGCACAATGTAGGTATATTTTTTATTCTACTCCCCGAGTCTGTTTTATATCTATTTGTCATTGACAGAAAGCAATGACTATCTAAAACGGTGCATAGAGCTCTGTTATATATTTTTATTAGTGAATTTTGTAACACAAAACTTTTAAATAATTATGCTTTCGTTTTGTAACTTCATTAAGTGCTTAATTAAAACATTTCTCTCAAAAATGTATAGCAAGTATTGACTAAAATTATATTGCTTGTAATATTGTAAGGATTGGCGATAAATGCACCAAATATTATTATCATTGTATAGAAAACATTATATGGATATATTTTGAGATTGCGTGTCATAAATTACATTTATTGTACATTTTTTTAAGTCATGTACTTTGGTAATTTGTTTTTAATGAGTTTATGTCTAACAATTAGCAATAAATATTAGAAAGAACTTGTATGTTTTACTTTTGCTTTTTAATTACTCATTGCAATCATTACAAAAATATATTGATCATAGATGGCTAATAAAAAAGGGAACAATTGGGGGACCCCAATTTCCAAATGCGGCCCTGGACATAAACAAAATACTTTTAAAAAATATATAAGTTTGAATTTCCGAATGTTTTGAAAATAACTTATCAAAAATACTATTCTTTGTCACAAATTGTTATCTTGAACAACATGCTTTAAATTATTTATTTCTATCGCTGTGTGATTGAATTGGCATGATAAATAAAATACAGATTGCGCTTACCAATGATTATTTATTACAATAAATACTCAGAATCAGTTCCAAACATATTGCTAATTATTAGTAATTTAATACGGAGTGGGTGTTTTCCCATCCCAGCTTGTAATCTGTTTGTCAAACCACACATACTGTCCCTTCACCGAGTCATCAGCGTCCAGGGCCAAGAATAACGGAGCAGCAGCACCCTCATCGATGGACAGCGGCCCCTTGTGAGATGACATGTCGGTGTCCACATATCCAGGGTGTACCGCATTTACTTTTATATCTAAAACCAAACATGTCGGGTGACTTAGCAAAATTATCTATATCTACAATAAACTAAATACACTCGCGAGCAAAAATATGGAAATCACCCCATTCGTTTCGAGTGATCTTTGGAACTAAATGACTATCAATATTAAATAAAAAATTGTACCACTTTAAAGGTTACATTATAAACTTTAACTTGATACCATACATACATAGATAATCATCGAATTCTTCAGATCGCTGGGAACAAAACACAAGAGGTGATTCCATACTTTGGAAGTATAGTAACAACAATGAATATATGAAAGATAGAAAATTTGTTAGTATGTGATTAAAGATACAAGTCCAAGCTGGACTGCAGACTGTAAACTGCAAGCCACCACGGTTTCTATGAAATCTATACTAATATTATAAATGCGAAAGTAACTCTGTCTGTCTGTCTTGCTTTCACGCCTAAGCCACTGAACCGTTTTTGATGAAATTTGGCATAGAGATAGTTTGAGTCCCGGGAAAGGACATAGGATAGTTTTTATGCCGTTTTTGAAACAGACGCGCGCGATAGTTTTTCTGTAATAGACAAAATTCCATACGGGCGAAGCCGCGGGCGGAAAGCTAGTTGCCTATATGACATGCAGTCAACCGTAGCCTCTAGCCGCAGTGTCGCCTGCAGTTGCAGTCCGCAGCCCATCTTGGACTTATACCTTAACTTGTGTCTTATGTTTTACGCTACAGGAATACATACCTCTGTCATTGAGCATTCTTTGCTGAATCATGGTCAGTGCAGTCAAACCAACTTTGGATACAGCATACGACGAGTTGCCCCATTCAGGAGCGTGTGTTCCTTGCTTGGCCGCCTCTACGTATTGCTGCATCAATCCTGACAGTTCAGGGATGGTCAGATTCGGGTCCTTGAAACGACTTCTTAACGCTTCACTAGGTATTTTACTCAAATGGCCGGCTGAACTTGAGATGTTTACAACTCGCCCGCCATTTTGGATAAGCGGGAACAGCTTTTCACAAGCGTTTAGCACTGCGAAGTAGTTAACTGCTACCGTTTGCTCTGCTTGAACTGCGGCGGGTTCTGTCGCGTTTTGTTTGAAGGCGATAGCTGCGTTGTTAATCAGAATGTCTATTCCACCGTGTTCTTTTTTTATGAAGTCCCGAAAAGTTTCGATGCTCTTGTTATCAGTTATGTCCAGCTGATGGTATTTCGGGTGGAGTCCTTCTTTTTCAAGGTCAGCTACAGCTTTCTTGCCGAGCTCAACGTTACGAGAGGTTAAGAATACTGTCCCGTCGAACTTCTTACACAAGCCGCGGACAATCGCGTACCCAATTCCCTTGTTGGAGCCGGTAACTACAGCTACTTTGCCTGACATTTTATTTATAATTATGTTAACAATAAACCACTTAGATAAGTAAGCGTTCAATGCGAAGTGATTATTGGGTCGAAAATATGAGTACTGCTGTTTAAATAGGCGCTTTTATCTGTTTAGATAAGTGCTTATTAGATAGCGTGTACCGCACATAAATAACTATACCGCACATAAATAACTATACCGCACAATAACAGTAAGCTGTTATCACCTACAAAATGTGGTGAAAATCATGGGAAGTTACTAGAGCGATATTCGCCCTCATTTCAGTTAATGGTCTTTCAATGTATATAATATCGTTAAAATACTGCTCCAGAGTGAGAGAGAAATTTTATTTTAAGGTGATACAAAAATAAAATAAAGCCAAGTAAAATACAGAAAAAAAGCAGAGTGAATATTTACGCCATCCATTAGTCGTAGGCGCTCATTATCTAAGGACCTTAAATCTATTACTGGCCCTAGTTTTAAGGTAGATTTAGGGACCAAAATCATGAACCAACCATTACACACATAAACAATAAATAACAATGATTGGTGGAGTGCAGTGTGTCTGTGTGACTTCTAGATTTTTTTTATTTATTCAAACTTTTGCACATAAAAGTGATGTACAGTAGCGGACTTAATGCCAGATGGCATTCTATACCAGTCAACCACTTCTCAAACCAAATCAGATTTCCTTACAATAATCTTTGTGAAAATCCTTGGGGGAGGCCTTTGTCCAGCAGTGGACGTCTTTCGGCTGAAACGAACGAATGAATCCAAGTCCATATGGTCAGTCTAGAAATCACCCGAAATATTATTAGCATTGAAAATGGGACTACACTGGGGGACCACAGTTATCGAATTCGGCCCTGGCCTGGTGAGGTGAATTTTTCATTTTTCATTTGTAATCATATAATCATAATCAACTTTTGAGTGTTTTAATCAACATAAAAGTACAATGTTTTACACTGTAAATAATTGCAAACTTATAAATAACTATGTAAATAATGTAATAACAATGTACTTATCAAATCAAGGCACTGACTTTGAACAGTAGTATTTGAATTAATATGTAATAAAGTGCAAGATTGTGCAAGGACATTTTAAATGTAATAAATCATCATTTTGTACTTAAAAATAGGCACTAAATCCTAAACAATAGGTGCTCTTATAGTGCTTCTTTAATACTGAGTTTATTCAGAAAGTTCCATTAAAATACTTTATGCATAAATTTTGCCTTACATAGTATGTTTATAAATATAGATCGTTCCATCTACGAAGTCCTCTACCATCCACCAATTTTTGGTCAGGGGAAGCGCAGGGTGTGGAGAGTTTGATCCGAGCATCATTATTGTAGTCTGTGTACACTCATGGATAATTTAATAGTACCGATAACACTCAAACATTAGCGGAAGAATGTTGAGGCGCATCTTCGTGGATGAAACTATCAATATGTATTTAATAGGCTGAGGGAGTTTCGCCCTCCCAGCTAGTGATCTGCTTATCATACCACACATACTGTCCCTTCACCGAGTCATCAGCGTCCAGCGCCAAGAATAACGGAGCAGCAGCACCCTCATCAATGGTGAGCGGTCCCTTGTGAGATGTCATGTCGGTGTCCACATATCCAGGGTGTACTGCATTCACTTTTATGTCTAAAATAAAAAATGACAGCAAGGTCAGATAACTGAGAAAATGTAGATTTAATAGATAGATGAAAGAATGAATGTGATGTTTTATTAGTTCAATATAATGGCTAAATCATCATAGTGACTAAAACTTTTTGAGATTTTTATCTGATAAGTAGGTAAAAATGAACATGATAATGTCATTAAATTGCTGTATCATTGTTATCAAAGAAAATTTTTTTTTTTTTTTTATATGTGATAGGAGGCAAACGAGCAGACGGATCACCTGATGGTAAGTGATTACCGTCGCCCATAGACACCCGCAGACCCAGGGGCGTTACAGATGCGTTGCCGGCCTTTAAGGTAAAGATACGCTCTCCTCTTGAAAGCTTGCAGGTCGTATCCGTCCGGAAACACCGCAGACGACAGTCCATTCCACAGTTTGGTTGTACGGGGCAGGAAGTTTCTAGAGAAACGTACTGTAAACGTACATTGTAGTTATGAAATAAGCAAAAACATACCTCTGTCATTGAGCATTCTTTGCTGAATCATGGTCAGTGCAGTCAAACCAACTTTAGATACAGCATACGATGAGTTGCCCCATTCAGGAGCCTGTGTTCCTTGCTTGGCTGCCTCTATGTACTGCTGCATCAACTCCGACAGCTCAGGAATGGTCAAATTTGGGTCTTTGAAACGATTTCTCAATGCTACGCTAGGTATTTTACTCAGATGGCCAGCTGAGCTTGAGATATTTACGACTCTCCCGCCATTTTTGACGAGCGGGAAAAGTTTTTCGCAAGTGTTCAGAACTGCAAAGTAATTCACTGCTAACGTTTGTTCAGCTTGGACTGCAGCTGGCTCTGTGGCGTTATGCTTGAAGGCTATAGCTGCGTTGTTAACCAGAATATCTATGCCACCATGTTTTTGTTTTATGAAATCTCGGAAAGTCTCAATGCTCTTATCTTCAGTAATGTCTAGCTGGTGGTAGCTCGGGTGTAGCCCTTCTTTTTCAAGGTCAGCTACAGCTTTCTTGCCGCGTTCAACATCACGAGAGGTTAGGTAAACTATACCGTCAAACTTTTTGCAGAGTCCACGGACGATCGCAAAACCAATTCCCTTATTGGAGCCGGTCACGATTGCAACTTTTCCAGACATTTTTGAATATGTTTTAGATATTAGCACAGAGTTTCAGCGATTTACAAAAAAACCCTGGTGAGGTAGGTAAACAACAAAATAAATATTTGACAAATTACTGACATTGACATTGAGTCAGCTGACAGCAAGCAAACTTTGTGTTCCGACAAATGTTCCGATTTGTACTGTTTGAATATAACATATAACTGGCATTGATCAAAATAATACACTTTATCCAATGATATTATATAAAAACAAAAGCAGATATGTTATAAGCGCTCGCGCTGTGAATACTCAAATACGTCCCAATTGGGACGTCTTGTGTTTAGTCTTCGTGTGGCCTGCGTCGTGCGCAATCGCGTGCGTACCATACCGTAAGTTCCTGTGTTCTTACCAAAATAAATAAAAAATGCCATCGTGTGTGTTTCGAAAGTGTACCAATTATGACTCTAAAGTAAACAAAATATAGCCTGACCAGGAACATAAAAACCCTCGCCATGTTGCGGAAAACTAATGGTACTAATTTCTTTTAATGGCAACAGTAACTGAAAACTTCATTGTCATGTCACCTTGCATGTCAGTCTATTGCTGTCAAAGTGTAAACAAACTTTATTTTAAATGTGCGCAATTGATTTTGTGAATTAAATTGCTAAAATCTTTTTATAGTCGTGAAAGAAAAGTGGTTCACAATGTGTTAAAGTATTTGTCGAAGAGAAATACTAAGGGTTCGGACAATATTTTCATTAAATAATGTTTCCGACAAAGGTTGTCAAATTGACAGACATGTTTATCGTATAGTACAGTCCACTATGAAAATTAGCTGTGGTGTTTCAACTACCTATTTTAAAGTTTTTAGTCACTTTGTAAGTGTTGAATTTTATGGAATTGGGAGAGAAGTACCGCGTTTGAAGCGTTCATGAGCAGACATTGTAGTTGAATATTCAAGTTCTGAATTTGATTTATTGATGAATAATAAAATAAATCCTACTAGCTCGATTGATGGTTTCATTTAATTTTTTTAAACCTATAATAAATATCTCTTTTCGTTAATATAAGAAAATATCAAATTAGCCCGTAATCCTGAATCCTGATACATAAAGTTAGCCTATTAATTTAATACAGGTACGACTGTACTCAGTGTTGCACTATCAAATGCAATAGAGGCGCCTCTATGCCAGGGTTTTTATGTTCCTGGTCAGGCTATACAAGGGATCTCTTACCACATGTGATTATGCAAAATTATTTAGTATTTATATTTTCAATTATTTATGCAAACAATCAAGACGCCATGCGCCATGTTCAAGTTAAGAAAGAGAAAGCGATCTTGTTTTGACGTTAGAGCGATAAGGATGCGTGCGCTGCGGACATAGATTAGTTAGTGCAGAATCGTTAAAACTATAGCTATCTCTTTCATTCGCGTGCTATTTCGTATCTTTTGTTTCACTTATCAGTTACATTTGTCAATGTGTGCAATTTGGAATAGCTCGGCACGGATTAAAATCGTAATTTCTATGAACGTAACATATCTATAGTTCTGTAATATCATTGACTTTATCAAATAATGCAACCACTTTAGTTAATTATATCGGCACTTTTATCTCTTTAGATAAGTCTGTGTGGTCTCCCACCGTAATCAATTACTACTATGTAGCAGTGTGATATGATGATGATAAGCAAGCAGGGGCAGTCCGCTTCAAAAACTAAGTATAGCCTGACCAGGAACATAAAAACCCTGGCATAGAGGCGCGTCAATTGCATTTGATAGTGCAACACTGGGTACAGTCGTACCTGTATTAAATTAATATGCTAACTTTATGTATCAGGATTCAGGATTATGGGCTAATTTAATATTTTCATAAATTAACAAAAAAATATTATATTATAGGTAAACTGGTTTAAATAAATTAAATGAAACCATCAATCGAGCAAGTAGGATTTTATTATTATTCATCAATAATCAAATTCAGAACTTGAATATTCAACTACAATGTCTGCTCATGAACGCTTCAAACTCGATACTTCTTTCCCAATTCCATAAAATTCAACACTTACAAAGTGACAAAAAACTTTAAAATAGGTAGTTGAAACAAACCACAGCTAATTTTCATAGTTGACTGTACTATACGATAAACATGTCAGTCAATTTGACAACCTTTGTCGGAAACATTATTCAATGAAAATATTGTCCGAACCCTTAGTATTTCTCTTCGACAAATACTTTAACACATTGCAAAGCACTTTTCTTTCACGACTATAAAAAGATTTTAGCAATTTATTTCACAAAATCAATTGCGCACATTTAAAATAAAGTTTGTTTACACTTTGACAACAATAGACTGACATGTAAGGTGACATGTCAATGAAGTTTTCAGTTACTGTTGCCATTAAAAGAAATTAGTACCATTAATTTTCCGCAACATGGCGAGGGTTTTTATGTTCCTGGTCAGGCTATATGCCGTCTGATGCCGTCATGGAGTAAATGCAAGATCTCTTGTCCTAGTTTACCTACCTATTTTTATTTTATTCACAATACTGGTCGACTGACTTGATTGTAGCCTCGGCGCGCCTTTTCTACAACCTGTCGAATTAACTGCGCACCTGGCTGCCGTGACGTCACATCGTATAGCGAACGCGGGGAGGTGAGCGGGTAAGTGGGAGTCGCATTCCAGCGAGGTACGCAGTTAACTTGATTGGGTCAATTCGGGTTCTACATTGCACCGCAGTATCCCTTTTGAACAGGATTGTCGGCACGATGATTCCTGCTAATCCCGTCCTGAAGACGCCCTGAATTGGTAATAATATTTTCGGAGTTTGGTAAAAATAACACCAAGTGCAAGGTTCAATATTGTTTTATTTAAAAATATTTTTAGTAGAGGCACTTAGGTTAACGTAATTTAAAAAATCTATTATATAAAAGCAACTGTACATCCTAGTTGCGCTTGTTAAAATATTTAAAAAACATTTTACTAACACTGGACGGTATTTATAATAATGTTTATCTAACAAAAGAATACAGGGTGGATATTAAATCATGTTTCATCGTCAGTAATTTTTTTCTTTTATTAGTGGCGATTTATGGTCTTATGCATGATTTCATATTAACCCTACATTTGAGAAACATTATAAATAAGTTTTCTTAAAATCAAAACATTATGTAAAAAATTAAGTACACAATTTTTCATAGGAATATGAATTAATATTATTATTTATAATGTAAAAATGCCCTTACATAAGTAATATTCTATAATATTTATTAGTTATTTAGAACTGTATTAACATAATTAAACAGAATGTGTAGACACTCCCAAGCTATTTGCGCACAATGCGTTTCCCGCGCATTTGTTACGCGTCACGGTGACATTCGACGTTTCAAATGCACAATCCAAGGGTGCGTTCCGTTTAACCACTGTCACTCACTGGGTTTGGAGCACTGAGGATACACCCTTAGGATTTTCAAAAACTGGTGGACAAGCTGTGAGCAAGTTACAACTTTATTACCAGGCGCTGGCTTTATTAAAAGGCACTCCTTTTTGTTGAGTGAACTTGGACTGCATTGGTTCTAAACGTTTGCTAGTAAATTCTGTGGCAGTGAATATTCTTTGATACAGTATAGTGATATTAAATTTGATGTATCATGTCATCGGAATAAAGCTATTAATTTTAAACTTATAAGGTTTAACCTAAATTAATATAACAATTTAAATGGAAGTAAGTTTGCCTTGGAATTAAGGCACAATTTAAATTTTCGTTAAATTTGGTACGTACTGAATGAGTGAATGAGAATGTTGTATCAAATGTGTTGTCATTCGTTCCATTGGCTCAGTCAATTCGTGTCAATTCTAACGAAAGAGCATAAAATTATACTTATAGAATAAAAAAATAGTCAATATTTTTTTCAAGCACCAAGTTTCTCGTAGTTATTAACTGCACCTGAAAATAATAAAATAAAGTTAGTAAAAACTAATGGTACATAGTGACTTCATCTGCTACCACGATTTTCTCCTATATTATACTATAATATTAAAATGTGAAATAATGTGAAGATGAATATTTGTTAATCTTTCACGCAAAAACTATGGGACGGATTTTCATGAAACTACAGTAATATTTTTTATAAATTTTAAAACTATATTTCTGTAACAAACTGAATTTTACGAGGGCAAAATTTCGGGCAAAAGCTGAAATGTTTTTATGAATGTCACCACTTTGAATCACTACGAATTCTAAATAAATAAACGAAAAAATATGTACCTACATCAGCGCTCAGCGTTCAACAGATACGGGATGGCGTCATCAATGCTGACGTCACCCAAGAACCCTACAAAGAACACATCCTCCAGGAATGGTCCAGTGAAGGTCCTTAGCACAGGCAGCTGCAGTAATAAGGTGGCCAGGCGTTCTTCTTCAGGCTGGCAACACGCCTTGAGGGAGCGCAGGACTTTGGCCTGGTATTCCTGCATCTTGCGGGTTAAGAAATCTGGCACGCCATCTGTGGTGGATTGATATATTAGTATGAGCACAGAATAAGTACTACGACGTACAGAAGTTTTACTTCGCGAAGGTATTTAAAAAAAATTATGCTCAAAGTCATTAACAATTTGGTGTAATTTAGCTTGTCTCAAGAGTCAAGCATCATTTTGTTGAAAAACGTCAGTGATCGGTACTGCGCCGAAGGCCCGAAGCCATAGGGCTGACTTGCTTAGAATAGGTTTCCTAGTTGGGATAGTGAATGTATTTAAACTAACTATAATTCTTCTGTCGTTACTCCGCTTCACCCTCTACGAAAAATTACGGAAAACACGGAAGAGTTTAACTAACTGATCTAATTTCCCTTCCCTGGACGAGAAAGGGTATGCATATGGGTACGCGAGTCTACTTTCAACGTTTGTTTTTGTGTTCTGCTAAAGAATTTTTTTTTTCTAGTAGTTATACCATGGGTACGCGACTCTTTTATTGATTCTTGCTGCTTATTTTAGTTTTTTCTAGCTGCTTTAAACCTGCTACCGAGAGGGTGAGAGACTCCTGGCGTCATCTACCGGCGCGGCTTAGTATAGATGACCCACGCTGAACTGTCCCACCAAACTCAATGACAGGGGGGCGCTACCATCGTTCAACTATATGGTTTCCAACATGGCAAAAATCGGAAGCAGCGATCCGGTATTGACGGTGGCGCCCCACTATCAATGTCATGGATAGGACAGTTCAGTATTTTGGTACTATACCAGTTGCTTATGCCTGCTAACGCCATCTACCGGCGCAGCCCAGCACTAAGTACTCACCAGGCGAGAACAGACAAAGCGCGCGAAGGTGCGCGTGTTCCCGCTCGCTCACGCGCAACTGTTCAAGCGTGCCCAGGAACTGCTGTAGACGCGTTAAAGTGCTGCTGATCTCCGCTATGCGTTCGTCCGAATAGTCTGCTACTGTGATCTGCAAATCAAAGAGCCACTTTAGCATTGCGGAACAAAAAAAAATGAACAAAAAAAATTCCTGGCAATATACATACTTGTAAAGCCTGGTCAGTGAGCACGTAGAATCCCGTCCAATGACCCCAAGCTGCCCATCCTTGTCGCTCGCACGTGATTATGTTGCTGTCGCGCTCGCACACTCACTGCGGGCGCGCGTCGCACAGTCGCGACAGCAATATAATTACGCGCGAGCGATAAGGATGAGTAGCTTGGGGTCATTGGACGGGATTCTACGTGCTCACGGACCAGGCTTTACATTGGTGCAGTAGCAGTGAAAGAGAGAATGAAAGCGTTCTCGAAAGGAGATCACGACACGATTTACATAGACCCCATACTAGCGTCTTTCGAGCGCTATCGTCTGGCCAACGCCCGCGCGGACAATGCTGAACATATCAGAGCAGATCTGAACAGAACATCTGAGCACTTGCCAAATGTTTGTCTAGAAGCGCTGGTAGGGCAAAAAAAGAATGAGACATGTATAGGCTCCTTAAGCCGTGTGGTGACGGCAGAGTAGAATACATTTGTCACCAACCCCTACTCTTCCCGCGGGTGTCGTAAGAGGCGACTTAGGGACTACACATCAAACAGAGAATGGGCAGCAGCGTTCTCTGAAAAACATCAATCTTTTAAACTGCGATCTCCAACCCGCCTGCCAAGCGTGGAGATTATGGCAAAACCCTCCACTATAGTGGAGGAGGCTCATAGTCCAGCAGTGGACTGTAAAGGGCTGTTGATGATGGTGATGATAGGCTCCTTAAGAGCATTTGAAATCGCAAATCGATCGAATTTAGACTCTAAACAAATAAAGATAATTTTGATTTGATTTGACATAGCATTGCAACGCGTTTAGAAGCTGCTCAGCATTTGCGTCAACGCTGCGTAGCCACTGGCGAGTGACAATCGAAAGACGCTAGTGTGGGAGTGGCCATAGTGTTGGAAAACCATGGCTGAACCATTTAAGAACCTAGTAAGTGCAGCGGAGTACATTTTACAGGAGAGCGAAAAAACGTATTTTCATTTGCCCTGCTAAGATGCTTAAAGATTTGGATAACTTCCGATGTTTATATTGAAGATTAGTTACTGAAGTATACTTTATGGAATAAATAAATATATTTAGTTAAAAATTGCAAGTTTTATGCCCCTTACTAACACTAAAAATTAATTTATTGACAAAAGTTACCTCGCAAAGCCAAAATCAAAATTTAATATGAATCAGTACTCATGTAGTTCTCAGATTTTGATAAGATTATAGAGTATTAGCCAACAGAATTCGAAATAATATTTAAATTATAGTAGCATTTTACCTCTAGTAAGTCACATTGACCATTTTAAAACTTAGTAAGTCCATGCACTTACTAGGTTTTAAAATGGTCATTGTAACTTGCTAGGTTTTGATAATGGTTTTTTCAAATTTGAATTCGACTTACTAGGTTTTTAGCAACACGTTTTTCCGGTTTTAAGTACAATAGAGCGATTTCTGTCTTCACATCCTGTGGAGACCTTAATTCTAAGGTGATTTATGACAAAAAACAAAAATCTGCAAAAGTGTCCCTTACTAGGTTCTTAAATCGTTCAGCCGCTTAAACATTGTCTTAATATTACCTCGGGCTGCGGCGGGTCAGGCTGGCGGCGTGGGGCGCCGGCACGCGATCGCAGTTCAGCTTGAAGATGCGCTACCAACTGAGGCAGCAGCGCCGGCAGCGCCAGGGCTCCAGCTAGACGTGCCAGACCCAGCACGAAGAGTTCCGGCCAGCACTTCTTGAATAGGGTCACTTGGATCTCGAACCTGCAGGAAATTATATTGGTGTAAGGTTGATGTTTCAGATTGAGGGCTACCGTATCTTGCTCCTGGCCAGTGCAACAGCTACTCTAATTCTGATATGGAAATTCTGGTAAAGATCACTATTCATCAGTCTACTGCCAATACTTTAGGATAAATATTTGCATTTGCAACATATCTTCCACCCTATTAATTTTATTGCCTCCAAGAAAAACTTGCATTGCGCGAGTTAAAATGACTCCTAAAGCCATCTACCGGCGAAACCTAGCACTAAGTACTCACAGCTGGTACGCGGCGTAGGGCACGGCACGGGATCGCAGGAAGCGAGAGTTTAAATGGAGATTACTGGCGCCATCTACCGCTGTAGTTTAGTACCGAGTATACTCATTGGTACGACATCCTAACGCCATCTATTAGCGCAGCCTAACACTAACTACTCACGGCAGGTGTGCCGCGTGGGGCACGGCGCGGGAGACTCCTAACACCATCTAGCGGCTCAGTTTAGAACTAAATGGCTTATCCTGCTAACGCCATCTGTCAGTGTACCCTAACACTAAGTACTCACGGCAGGTGGGCCGCGTGGGGCACGACGCCACACGACGCTAACTGCTAACGCCATCTAGCAGCGCAGTTTAGAACTAAATGGCTTATCCTGCTAACGCCATCTGTCAGTGTACCCTAGCACTAACTACTCACGGCAGGTGTGCCGCGTGGGGCACGGCGCGCAGCCAGCGCGCGTTGGCGGCCAGCAGGCGCGCGCCCGCCTCGCACGCGGCGTGCAAACGCAGATGCGGCGGCGCGGGCGCGGGCAGCGGTAGCGAGAGTGTGAGGGACTCCTGGCGCCATCTGTCAGTACTCACCTAGCGGCATCTAGCCATCTAGCGGCGCAGTTTAGAACTAAGTGGCTTATGCCTGCTAACGCCATCTGTCAGTGTACCCTAGCACTAACTACTCACGGCAGGTGTGCCGCGTGGGAGAGACTGCTAACGCCATCTAGCGGCGCAGTTTAGAACTAAGTGGCTTATGCCTGCTAACGCCATCTGTCAGTGTACCCTAGCACTAACTACTCACGGCAGGTGTGCCGCGTGGGGCACGGCGCGCAGCCAGCGCGCGTTGGCGGCCAGCAGGCGCGCGCCCGCCTCGCACGCGGCGTGCAAACGCAGATGCGGCGGCGCGGGCGCGGGCAGCGGTAGCGAGAGTGTGAGGGACTCCGCTGTACTTAGGATGCTTGAGTCCGGCTCTGGTGAGAAAGGTTTGAGGTTAAAATCGAGATACAAGAAAACACTGAAGTGATAGAGCATTCCGTAATCATTATTATAGTCCAGTCATTATAATAAGTTCACCTCGGAATTCGAGATACCCAGCTGTCTGTAAATACGTGTATATTGACACCCTAAAAGTTGTCTCAAAACCTACATATGGTAGGGTGTAAGCAACTATTAAATTTTCCCACGGGAATTAGCGGGAAAATCCTTTTGTATGAAAAATCTAAACCGCTTAAGTTGACCTGAAGTGATGCAGTGACCGCGCGCTCTCCGCCCACTATCTCGAAAACGGTTCACCGTATAAAAAATTTTTTTGAACAAAATTTGTAGAGAATTTTGTAGTGTCCGACCGAATGTTCGGTTTCGGTTTCGTTTTCGGTTGAGTTTCGGTAAAAACACGAGTTTCGGTTTAGTTTCGTTTTCGGCGGCAAACTTGCCGAAACTACGACCGAAACCGAATGTGCATTCGGGAGTTTCCGCGCTGTTATCGGTCATGTTCGGCGCGTTGAATTAGTGAATGAATCCGATCAGAGCCAAGCCAATGTCGTGATTCGCTCGCTTGTTTGTTTGCTGTTAGTTTTGTTTTGTTGTGGTGGCGAGTTTTCGAGTGATTTATTTTGAATTTGGTAAGTTTTATAGTAATGACTATAGTGCATTTCATGGTGATAATATTATGGATTCAGAGTTTCAAAGTTCATTTTAGTATTTATCACCAAGGTATCCAAGTGGCAAGTACAGTAGATACTAACTTACGTACTACGTACCAATTTTGTTTTGAGAAATTATTAAGGTAAAAGACCCGACCATGGGACGGGTTTAAATGTAGATGTCCTGAATATTGCGAGTAATTAAAAAAAATCTAGACTATAAATCCTTCTTTTCTTTTTTAATACATAATTTGATACCTTTTAGAGTAAAAAGGAACTTTATAAGTTCAATTTTAATGCAATTTAAAGAGAAAACAATAAAGACTGACTGATTACAACTGTCTACAGCATTTTTGCGCACGGGTTATGCATAGCTTATTTTTATTGCTTTAATACCTAGAAATAAGAATAACAACAAAAAAAATTTCTGAGTTTGCTTTTACGTGTAAAAAATAGAAAAATTCATATCAATGAATGTATGAAACATGAACATAGAGATGATTTAATTTGTTGCCAAATATATTTTTTTCTTTCTTTCTTTCTTTCTTTCATTCTTTCTAATTATTAAAACATACCAAACATCCATTTAAGATTCATTCTCACAAGAGAAAGTTTTAAATAGAGTCCAAATATTTATTAAAAATTAAAAGTTCTAATTTCCTGTCATGTTCAATAGAAGATTTTTCTCATAAAAATCTAACTCTATCATGCTTTCAGTTTACTGGCCTTGGTAACGTCGTCTCTCAAATCCCACTATATTTTGATGAAAGCGCGCCCCTTGTTCTTGCGAATAAGCCCCCATAATTATCTATAAATATATCCCAATGAGAATGTGACGTGCATCTTTAGAGACATTCTACTATGAAGATGGAAAATTCAAATCGCTATAACTCTTTAAAAAGCAAATATTTTCGATTTGTAATCGCACTTTTTTATATAAATTTGCTTATATAATCAGAATTTAATAAGTAAAACCCATGCGCAAAAAAAAAATTTTTTTTTGTTGACCGGTGTTATAACAAAGTTTTCTTTATTTTTCTTTTGTAAGGAAGTTTCGGTTTCGGTTTCGGTTTCGGCCGAAATAGACACCGTTGCCGAAATTCGTTTTCGGTTTCGGTTTCGGTCGTAAAACTTGTTTCGGTCGGACACTAGAATTTTGTATTCTACAATATTGATAATAAATACAAATAGCAAAAAACCCATAGGAAATGAGATATTTCCAAAAAAAAGCGCAAAAAAACCGATTTTTGTGACCGTTGACCTTGAAATTTAATAGTTGCTTACACCCTACCATTTATGTAGGTTTTGAGACAACTTTTAGGGTGTCAATATACAAGTATTTACAGACTTACAGCTGGGTATCTCGAATTCCGAGATTCTTACCTAATTTAAGCTTAAATGACTGGACTATTATCATTGTCAAGATATTGCCACCATTCATTTTCTAATTTCTGAGGTGGGCATTAAAGGTTTCGCAGTACGTCTGACCTGAATTTGTCAAAATACAGATGTAGAAAATTAATTAGCGAAAAAGCATAACGTAAATCTGATCTAATACCTAAACTACCATATTATTATTATTATCGTCTTTCACGGATTCGGATCAGTCTGGTCGCCGAGCACGTAGAATTTTGTCCAATGACCCCAAGCTACCCATCCTTATCGCTCGCGCGTAATTATATTGCTGTCGCGACTGTGCGACGGGCGCCCGCAGTGAGTGTGCGATGGGTAGCTTGGGGTCATTGGACAAAATTCTACGTGCTCACAGACCAGACTATAGAGGAATGCGACGTTAGTTTGATCCCCGTCGATTACTGGTCTATCTATTTTGATAAACCTACTCAAACACAAGGACATTATTCAAATGAAGCGTCTCACCTTCAACTTGCTGCGTGTCGGCGGCGGCGTGTAGCGACAACGGCACCTCGGGTGGCGTGGCGCCGTATGCCGACTGTAAATATTCGTTTATTGCACCTGCAACAAATTATAGAATACATTAGATACTTTTCAGGATGCTAAAGTACCTTTTCAAATCGCGAATCGAAGGTAGGTGATGTACTCGCCGTTGATATTTATAATAATAATAAAAAAATAATAAAACCTTTATTTAAGCAAGACAGATTTACAAAATACCGACCGGCGCACAGTGGTCCCGATTTAATAAAACATGGACATTGATGCTAGAGGCACGAAAAATTTTTTGATGGTTACTGCTATGATAACTAATAAGGCAAAAAAATATTACAATCCTACGACGTCTATTTCGTAGTAAAAAAAAATATATACATATTTTTTGTATGGAAGAAATTACGTTTCTGTCAATTTTTCGAAATTCTTTAACGATGTCAAGATGCCGATCACACATGTTATAAAACAAGTGATTCTGAGTATTTCATGCGAAGATACTTGTCTCTTATCTCTGCGTACTTTTGAGTTATCGAGGGTTGAAAAATCGATTTTTTTATATTAAATATTTCCACGAAAAATTGCCAGAATTACAATATGGTGTATAAGGGACACTTTTGATGACACATAACAACGACTCGCACTCGCGCGCGCTCGTATGCATCAACTTTTACTAAAATAAAAAAAAAATTAAGGGAAATACTTAATACAAAGTTGTATGTATAGGTCCGCTGGTCGTCAAAAAGTAGCTTATACGAGAGGTTGCCCAATTTACAATATGTCCATCATTGATAACTCACACAAATATCGTCTCTCTCTGAAGGATAACAAGTTTTTTTGTTTCCAGAAGCTCTTGGTAGGATGGAAGCCCATAAATACTCTCTGAAGCGAGAATGAATCTCAAATTGCGATATTGCCATTTTGACAAATTACATGATGTAACTAGCGCTAACGTTTATCTTCAGGTAGACAC
Source organism: Ostrinia nubilalis (assembly GCF_963855985.1). Classification (NCBI taxonomy): domain Eukaryota; kingdom Metazoa; phylum Arthropoda; class Insecta; order Lepidoptera; family Crambidae; genus Ostrinia; species Ostrinia nubilalis. Next base: position 1,343,855 of record NC_087112.1, read on the forward strand.
AGTTTTAAGTTAAAAGATTGTCTACTATTTCACACTGTTCTTCGTTTTGGAACAGTTCTTTGATTATAGGTAGTCGCTAATTTCGTTTTGTTAGACTCTTTCAGTTTAGCACATAAAGCGTAAACTAATTCCTCCTCAGAATGATCTAAAAGTGTTAGAGAGCGCCTCTTCTTCTGCAGAAGAAGAATTTTGCATAAATCTTCAAAAGGTTTTTTATTTATACCAGAAGTCGATGGTTGCACATCTACTTCCGCAGTCTCATCAACTGGAGCGTCTTCCTCAGTATTAACGTTGTCTATGCGTTGTGTTAACTCGGTAAAAAACATTGTTTTAATCTATATTTTTACAATTCGGCCAGACAATTTCAGAGTCTAGCCAATGCGAATTCTGGTGCAAAAATGTCTTTTGGGCTCTACTGGAAGCAGACCAATCTTCTTTGATATATTTCTTGTAAAATTACGACTTAATGATTTGATAATTACTCAAATCTTCGGAAGACAATGCCAATACGTTCGTCATTTTAGTCTGAAATGGTCTGGCCGAAATGTAAAAATATAGATTTAAAAAATGTTCTTTTACCGAGTTAACACAACGCATAGACAACGTTAACACCGAGGAAGACGCTCCAGTTGATGAGACTGCGGAAGTAGATGTGCAACCATCGACTTCTGGTATAAATAAAAAACCTTTTGAAGATTTATGCAAAATTCTTCTTCTGCAGAAGAAGAGGCGCTCTTTAACACTTTTAGATCATTCTGAGGAGGAATTAGTTTACGCTTTATGTGCTAAACTGAAAGAGTCTAACAAAACGAAATTAGCGACTACCTATAATCAAAGAACTGTTCCAAAACGAAGAACAGTGTGAAATAGTAGACAATCTTTTAACTTAAAACTGTGTCTACCTGAAGATAAACGTTAGCGCTAGTTACATCATATTCATGTAATTTGTCAAAATGGCAATATCGCAATTTGAGATTCATTCTCGCTTCAGAGAGTATTTATGGGCTTCCATCCTACCAAGAGCTTCTGGAAACAAAAAAAACTTGTTATCCTTCAGAGAGAGACGATATTTGTGTGAGTTATTAATGATGGACATATTGTAAATTGGGCAACCTCTCGTATAAGCTACTTTTTGACGGCCAGCGGACCTATACATACAACTTTGTATTAAGTATTTCCCTTAATTTTTTTTTTATTTTAGTAAAAGTTGATGCATACGAGCGCGCGCGAGTGCGAGTCGTCATCAAAAGTGTCCCTTATACACCATATTGTAATTCTGGCAATTTTTCGTGGAAATATTTAATATAAAAAAATCGATTTTTCAACCCTCGATAACTCAAAAGTACGCAGAGATAAGTGACAAGTATTTTCGCATGAAATACTCAGAATCACTTGTTTTATAACATGTGTGATCGGCATCTTGACATCGTTAAAGAATTTCGAAAAATTGACAGAAACGTAATTTCTTCCATACAAAAAATATGTATACATTTTTTTTTACTACGAAATAGACGTCGTAGGATTGTAATATTTTTTTGCCTTATTAGTTATCATAGCAGTAACCATCAAAAAAATTTTCGTGCTTCTAGCATCAATGTCCATGTTTTATTAAATCGGGACCACCGTGCGGCGGACCGATATTGTGGCGTTTTTGTATAAACTTTTCAACACTTCGATATAATAATATCGATAGTCAATTTGGCACCTTTGGAGACTGTAGCACTGCCCAGTGGGTCTAGACAAAGTGCACATTTTAATCGCAAACCAGTCGAAAAGTGGTCGAAAAGCCCTTTTTTTTGTATGGAGTTTTGACGGATTCTATTTTCGATTCGATCAAAAAGTGCACTTTGTCTAGACCCACTTGTCTCGACTGAATCGAATTCGACCGAATTGAATATTATTAATATGTTAACTAAATTAATCGCTTACCAAACTGCCCCATCTTGAAGAGATTCTTGGCGAGCTGCGTCTGCAGCATCAGTTGCTGACGCCGAGCGCCTTCGATGTCGCTCGCGCTGCCCGCGTTTAGGTAGGGAGACACTGGAATAAAATGTTGTTGTGAGACTGACAAAATTTGAAAACTCAGTAAATCTAAATATGTCGCATTCGAATTGTATAATCCGCCGTTTTACATTACAGCTAGCCATTTTAAAAAACAGCCCCATTTTGTATACGGCGGTTCAACGATTAGCCAGATTGTCATTACGATTAGCCGGATTGTCATTACGATACGTTCTTCATTACGGCCTACGTTTAGCCGAAAAGCTAGTTATAACTACTGAATTTCTTTTTAATTCCGTGGTGGTCTCAGAGTGGGTCCACCACAATAGACCAGCAGACGAAGGGGTTCGAATTAGCGTTCTTAGATCTCAAATTCTCGACTGAGTCAGTCCGATACCGACACAGATATTATATTCACTTTGGATGGTAATAAAAACTTATTTGTTTCTGATGTTAAGGCTGCTGTTTGTAGTTTTAAAATTAGCTGTGGTTTGAATCCCGGCAATGTGAATTTCTTTTTTTACCCACAAGGAAGATATAGGCCTGCATCTTGCGTGAAGGAAAATAGTGGTCACTTACCAGGATTCCCTTTGTTGAAGGCGACGGCGGCGGCCAACGCGAAGTTTATCGCGGGCGCCGCGGGGGAAACCGCGCCGAAAGCGTCGCTGGGCTCTTCTTTTGGATTTATCTGTAACCAATTAGTGCGATATAACGAATGTAAAAACTAGTAAAATAACTCGTTAAGTGTTAGCGTTGGTTCTTAAAATAAAGTACCCTAGATACGCCAATGGAAATGCTTTGCGCATACCCACTACTGATTGATGAGGACGGCCAGTGGGTCATGTGGGACTCTCTCCACCTGCTACTAAGTGTAAAACCCGTCGATGTCCACCGAAGCCCAATGAAACGGAGTCACGAGTTGTTATTGAACTTGGATATTCGACCACAGCTCCGTCGCAGGCTAGAGGCTTGCTGACGAGCGAGCAGTTAAATAAATAATAATAAATAATAAAATATCCTTGGACATTTTACACTGCGCTTCTAGTCCCAAACTAAGCAAAGCTTGTACTATGGGTACTAGAAAACGGATATAAACATACTTAAATACTTTTTTTTTGTAAATACATACTTATTATACATATAAAACACCCAGTCCAATACAAACAAATATGTTCATGCACACAAATGTTTGTACTGTGCGGGAATCGAACCCGCTACCTCCGGAATAGAAGTCCGTTTCGAACCACTACACCAAACGGCAGTTGTTTTTATAGAGGTTTCCTCCTCGTAGACGTACCTGTGCAGCCTGTGCTTGCCCCGCCAGTCCCAGCAGCTTGGAATACGCAGCCTGTCGTTCATGCATGCCTCCGTCCCGTTGTACGCCCTTAGACTTGTCCACGATTGGTTATGTAAATAATGTAACATGTGCAGCCTGCGTTTTTCTAAGCAACGTATCTATGCGTCCTGCGCAGTCCATGTAAAATACCTGTGCTTGTCCATGCAACGAACCTGTGCAGCCTGCGTTTTCCCATGCAACGTACCTGTGCAGTCTGCGTCTACCCATGCTACATACCTGTGCAGCCTGTGCTTGTCCCGCCAGTCCCAGCAGCTTGGAATACGCAGCCTGTCGTTCATGCATGCCCCCGTCCCGTTGCTCGCCTTTCGACTTGTCCACGATCGGCTTCCGCTCATGCTGGACCGCTGTCGACAAGGTGCAAGAATTACTGCTCATTGCGTTTCAGATTATTTGGTGAGACATGTTTGTGGGGGTGATAAGGATTTCTATTTAGATAGAGCTTCTAAGGCTCGGCGCAAATGGGCCAATGACTACCTACTACCTCCTCACACTACCTACCGCCACATTTCTAAGTGTCAGAAGCGAGCGACAGCCACCGGTGTCTGGAAGCCGCCACATTTTATAACCCGCTCGTTGCTGTGCAGTCTGAATGGAGGATTAATATTCGGAATAGGTATTTTAAAATATTTGGATAAGGTGGATTAGGTACTGATTTTACTTAATCCAACCCATTTCTAGCGGGGGTGGAGCAGTGCGACAGTGGCGGGTGTCGGCGTTTTGTGGCACGTAGTGACCACTAGTGGCGAGTCGCGGACACTACTGTAGCGAGTGGCCGCCACCGGATACAAGAGTGCCGCGCGTCTATACAAAATATATTAAAAAGTGTGTTAAGTCGCCGTCGCTGGCTACCAGTGGTGGCTCTCTACCAAAAATTCTACCAGAAATAAAAAAAAACTGGTTCAAGAGTTTTTTTTAACTATTACTGAATATTATTTAATGTATCGTAGCATATAATTTTCATTATAATCACAATTTAGGTGTTTAGCTAGGATAATAAAAGATTTTAGTATAAATCATTCATTTAATTCCTTTCTTAGCTTATCTAATTTTAATTTATATTCTTCTTCTTTCCATTGGCGCTCCTTTTCCTTAAAATCCCATTCCTTCTGTTTTTCTATGATTTCGGTTTGAAGAAGTAGCTTCTGAAGTTGTACCAGCTCCAATTTTGCTTCTTTTAATTTCTGAAATGCTGTAAAAGTAAAAAAGAAAGAAATTGAATTAATTTTTATACAAAGGTTTTAACGTAATTAAAATTTCATTTTCATCATTTTTGGACTAAGTGATTTATTCAGGAGCCCTATAAAGTCCATTAAAATTGTAATAATTTAAGCGCAACCTCAGCATTGTAAGCCTTTTGGAAACCAATCTATGGTCCTTCAGTTGTGTAGGTATATGCCCTAACCATTGCCAATTTCAGCTTGCAAGAGAGCAACATCTGTAAGAAACCAAAATACAGTGTGAGTCACGTTAAAGTGTACGTATGAAAATAGATGAAACTAGACCTATTTTTATCGACAAAAAAGAGGTCAAAATTTTTTTGATATTTTTTTTTAATTTTTTATAGAATTTTTTTTCTTCCAATTACTTATTGTAAAGAAAACGTAATAACTTTTAAACTAAGCGGTATATCCTTATAAAATAAAAACAGTTGTAATGCTAAATAACAGGCGATACTAAAAAAATACATAAAATACACAAAAAATGCCAACAAATAATAAAAAATGATACTTTTTGAAAAAAATCTGCTTTTAAATTCGTGTTTTTTTGGTTATTTGATAAATTTGTCCAAAAAATGCCCCTATAACAGGTGGTTTTTATTACTTTGTATTATTCTCTATCGTATTATCTTTGTAAAACCAAAAATCGCATGTCTCTATCCCTATAACAACATTTGCTATGATCGTTTGAACAAAGGCCTGCCACAACATTATTCTCCGCTACAGGTAGAGACAATTTTAATTTTAACTAAAATGCTTATTTTACTTCGAAATCTTTTGTTTTTATTTGAAATCTAACTTGTCTTTATCAAAATTACAAATCTAGAGCCATTTTCAGTTTCGTTGTTAACGAAGCGTTGAATGGCGCGCCCGGAGAGGCTTAGTTCAAACGATCATTGCAAACGTTGTGATAGGGATAGAGTCATGCGATTTTAGGTTTAACGAAGGTAGTACGATAGAGAATAATACAAAGTAATAAAAACCACAGGTTATAGGGGCATTTTTTGGAGAAATTTATCAAATAACCAAAAAAACACGAATTTAAAAGAAGATTTTTTTCAAAAAATATATTTTTTTATTATTTTTTGGCATTTTTTGCGTATTTTATGTATTTTTTTAGTATTGCCTGTTATTAAGCATTATTACTGTTTTTATTTTATCAGGATATACCGCTTAGTTTGAAAGTTATTACGTTTTCTTTACAATAAGTAATTGGAAGAAAATAAATTCTATAAAAAATTTAACAAAAATCTCAAAAATTTTTTGACCTCTTTTTTGTCGATAAAAATAGGTCTAGTTTCATCTATTTTCATATGTACACTTTAACGTGACTCACACTGTATATTTATTTTATAGTAAAGCAATTGATATTAGATAGTTACTTAAATTCACTCACCTTAATTAACTTAATTTTGGACTGGACTTATAAGATCGAAATCTTAGACTCTACAGACCATCAGCAACTTTACCCAGAGATGGTGAGAGATACTAATAAAAAAAACACCTATAACATAATTTGAACTGTTTGTTTTATACGAAAACTTTTTCTTTCATCCATATTTCGGCACTGAATGGGTTAAACTACTACTAATTTTGTATTATCTACTTTCAACTGTGGCGAGGCGAAGAAGATCGACAAAACCTGGAGCGAGATCAAGCGAGAAGCTCAAGACCGAACGAGATGGAGGACTGTTGTGGACGCCCTCTGCCCCATCTAGGGGACATAGGACCATAAGTCAAGTCACTTTCAACTGTAGTATTTTTACCTAACTAATATTGTTGGCAGTTAAAAAACCCAAAAACTACAAACAGAGTTGCGATCCTATTGAGTACTTAGGTAATCGTTCTATCGAAATGACATGTGAATACGGATTTAAGACCGTTTTTCAATAGGACAACTTCTAAACGTCAACGACTATTTCAAAATACGTGAATTAGGCCACTGGTAACTCCTGAGGTACTCACAGTCACTCCTCATCCCGCAGGCCAGGCACTTCTGCAGGCGACAGTACTGGCATCGGTTACGGTGGTGCTTCGTCACTTCACAGTTCATGCTGCCCCTGCACTGGTAGCCGAGCTTCTTCCGTATGGAGCGTTTGAAAAATCCTTTGCAACCTAAATGAAAGAATACAATAACATGAAGAAACTAATTTGCAAGAACCAAAGCATATTCATGGTGTTTTTTGAAAAATTTTATAATTTCTAAAACCCCAGGCTACACTTTTGTGGATTTTTAAGTATAGAAGAAGACTGGTCTTTTGTAAAATTTTATTACATCATGTGGACTTTTAAAAATCACTGTTTTGATTATTTTTTTCCACGAGGAAGCTCTTGGCCTGTATCTCACCTGATGGTAAGTGACGATCAGGCCGAAGGTGGAAGCGAGCTTCACCCGGAATCCTCAACCACAGAGGAACTGGCTATCTTAGCTCTGACTTTGATTTGATTAAAAAATTTTTTTTAGTTTAAAGAATTTTAGGTTTCATAAACTTACCTTCACAGCTGATGGCACCATAGTGTCTCCCTGAGGCTCGGTCCCCACAGACTATACACAGCTCTAAACCACCTACTTCTGCCCCAGCACTGTATTTGAGCTCCATCTGGTCTTGACCATCCATCTTAGAAACTGGAACAAAGATACTTAAATATGTAGTCCAGAAAAATATTATTGAAGGTTAAAGGAGGCTTGTGTCAAGACTCAAACTTACTCCAAAATAATTTAGCACATTGGATGTATGATCAAAATCCCAAAACAAACAAAAAGACTGCACCTTTCACTTTATATGTTACAATCTCTACAAAGAATTAAGAGCAAAGAAAACTGTACAGAACGCTGTATCGTGGTATTTAAAGGGACTTAAGGTAAAAACAACACGCTCTGTGCAGTTTAACAAGAGCATCGTGCTCATTGAACTGAGAACAATTAAATAGCCACGGTACAGTTACAGACGCTCAAGATCACAGTATAAAACTCACCTTATAACTAATTTATATAGCTAAAAATTATATACAACTAAAACTTATAGTCCGTAGAATGTAAGATAACAACACACGTAGTATTTTATCCATTCATTTGGTTTAAAAACACAATTTTGCTTTACAACTTGAACAAAAAATGAAAGAATGCAAATAAAATGACATGTTTGTAAATCGCACACCTAGATCTAAACTGAGACAACTCAAAAATTGCCAATTTTGACTTATGCTTGTATTCAAATACTCGGTTATCATACGCATCTTTCCAACATAACAGGTTTAATAAAGCCTTGATCCATTTGCCGCTAGATGGCGATAACTTACTTTTGTTGAATCAACGCTTGTCAACCCCTTCCACCTAAACAAGCGTTTTGTCAGTTGACCTTCGCTAGTATCAGAGAGTGCACGTATTAAAATAAACGAAAACGCGGATATTTAGATTTGTTACAGTTAAGCAGAAAATATGTAATGAGTTAATTTGAGTAGTAACAGTATTGATGAATTGTTCTGCAATAGTCAACCAGATCATTTTGACTTGTTCCAGTTTTGTTTGATAAAGTAACTTATATTTTGTTACTATTTTGAGTTGAGTTTGTTTTGATGAATCAACTTGTGAATTTCTAGTTGGCGTAGTTTTGTTGGAACAAATTTCAATTCAATGTTTTTCTATACAGAACGCGTAGATTTGCATGTTTCACCTAAAATCAGGTACAGTATGATAATCCCTATTTCTAAATAAAGTTAGTTTTATTCAAACTGTTCAACTGTTGTGTTTGAGAAGAGTGTTTTGAGTTAACTTACTATTGTTGGATAAGTAAAAATTACAGTGGATATTTTTATTATTTTCCGAAAAAAATATGCTAGGTCGTTTTCTTTTAAATATTTTGAGAGAACAGTGTAAAGATAGTTAAAATGGCAATGTACAGACGACGGCACTTCAAGTTAAACACTGTAGTAACTAATGTAGTTGTATTACAAGTGTATAGTCTGATATGCTGTTGTCTGCACAAGAGATAAAATCTTCTTTATAATGTAGAAATAAAAAATAATGTCGAAAAAAGGTCTATAACAAGTAAATAAATAATAAATAAACATATCAATCAGCTGATGCTAAGAAAAAGTGGCTGAAGAAACTCAAACACCTATCATGTTCACCGTGTCATGAAATCTTCATTTATATCTCTTATGCTGATCCAAATCGTGTTAAAAAAGAACTGTTTTCTCAAACAATTCCTAAATTGATGATTAAGGATATCGAAACATTCAATGAAAACACTTTAATAGTGCAGGAAGAGGACTCAGCCACATCTTAAAATTTTGAAATACAGAGGACCAAAGAACGTGGAAGAGATGACATTTGAAAAGTTTTATGACACTAAAATCTTGCAAAAAATGTGGGCAACTAATTTGGTTGTAGACGAAAATCGGAATCAAGTTAAATGGCACGATATAAACATTTTAAGAGTGGAAAAGGAGGACTCAAATCTCAAAATGTCCAAACAAAACTGATTCAAGTGTAAATGTACTTTATTATTTATACAAAGTCATTCCCCTAAAATGTAACAACTAAAAAAACTGCGATTAAAGGTAAAAAGGATAGATTTTTTGACCCAGTTTATACACAGGGTCATTTCACAGCCTATCAATAATCCAAATTAAAACTGAGTTTCATAACTTCCCTAAGAAAAAATGTAGTAATACGTTTTTTTCGCCTCCTGAAAAATGCCCTTTTTTGAGTTGTCTCAGTTTAGATCTAGGTGTGCGAAATGTCACGCTAAAGAATGAATCACAGATAAGGATGCGTCAAAGGAGTTGTCCCAAAATGTATGGAGCCTAGGGCCACAACCTGTACACCTACCAAAAAGAAGGGCTTTTAAATGTACAACAGTTTCTTATTATTCAATTTCTTTTAAATGGCTTAGTTTATTCGCTTAAAACAAAAGATTGTTAAGAAAATAGCAATACTCAACCACAAAAACCATCATGGTGGTCCACCATGATGGTTTTTGTGGTTGAGTATTGCTATTTTTGATGGTGTTTGTGTCATTTTGATGACATCTGTCACTTTTGACATTAAGTCGTATCTTGGTGGAGAGTGACAGATGAAATCTGACAGCGACTGACGTTTAGTTAGTCTATGGTTCATCTTTTTTTTTAACTGACGCCATACGCCATCTTGTGTATGCATTTGAGAATGATAATTCATGAATAGTTTTTGATTTTGAGCGGCTAAATTATAGGCTAGATATAGTTATTTATATTTTTCCCTTAATCAGTAGATTTTTCTTGATTTTTGATATGGCGTACAACCTCTGGGCCGAAATTGGGACAACTCCTTTGTATGAAGCCGAGCACAGATATGGATTAGAGTAGATACAGCAAGTTGATCGTCAAAGCGTGCCATTCCGATATGTCCAAATGGACATACATGGTCGAGTGATGTTCATGTAATCCGATTACAACAATCGGTTACGATGATTTTACGAGAACAGTAGTACGAACACGGTAGAAAGAAGAAATTATTTACGGATTGAGAATTGTAAAACAAGCACAAGTAACAAATAATTAATTAGAACAAAGTAGCAGTAGAAGAAGTATAAAGTAGCATTGTTTTTAATACATATCCTGCGATGTACTCTTAAGAGTTAAAACCATGGTCCCTGTATGTGGTGCACTCATACCGATCCCAAGGAACCGTACTTACTCATAACAATAAGACACACACTGATGCATGTATTCATGCACTTGACAAATTTATGTCTTGAAACGCTGGTAGGGTAAAAAAAATAACGAGATTTGACGATTTGTAAGAATTAATTTATTTTAAAAAGGTAAATAAAGATGTTTTTGGTTTTGTATTTAACAAATTATCAGTTTTATCGAAATTAATTAATTTTCGAATCGAGTCACACGATATCATTCGATGACTTTGCAAATGCAGTACGATGATACGATTACTTTTACGTTGCGGCAATCACTAAAATTCGCTAAAATGACACTAATGACGTTTAAAAAGTGGCACGCTCGGCTTCATACAATTTTTGACACATGCTGCATCTATCCTTATCTGTGAAGCCGAGCGTGCCACGTTATTCTTACGTTGCAGCTTCTTCTTTTTCCTTCTTTCCCTGTTCTTGTCTGTCTGTGTTCTTTCCGCCTTGCTCATAAGATCTCCTCTACGCTTCTTCTTGACTTCTTCTGGTGCTAGTAAGTTGGCATCGCTTGTAGCGATCGGAGCAACCTCCTCCATAGAGATAGCTGGTGTGTTGTTAACAATTTTGACTTCAGCCTGTGGTGCTTTCGGAGTGTAATGGTAGTTGCATAATGCATCGAGCTGAGCGAACACCTTGTCCATAGACTCTCTAATCTCCGTATAAAGTTCTGGTTCTTTTTCATCTTCTACATCTCCAGATAATGCTTGCTTTTGTTTTAAATACTCAGCTTCATACACTTGGGCCAAGCTTTGTTTGCTCTTAGATTGGTCGATGATTTCCTTCTTCCGGAAAGATAATTGGTCATCAACAGGCTTCTCTTTTCTGACAACGTCGTCCCACGCTTTGTCCTTGACTCTGCGTTTGATAATGTCTTCCAATGTGATGGTAGTTTGCTCCGTAATGATTGGGGCTGGTCTGCTAGTCAGATCAAAATCTACCACTTCTTGTAATAGAGAGTTTTGTGGACGTTTCGTAGCATCAACTTCGCCTTTCAACTGCCATGGAGCTTCTTTTAGATTTTTTTCTTCAAGCCTAGTTATTGTTTGTTGTAATCGCTGCTGACGTAATTCAAAGTCAGATTTCTTCTCATCTTTGTTTGGTTGTAAATTCTTAACAATCTGATCATTTTGTGTGCTATCATCAGAGTCATCATCTGAAGACTCATCAGCAAAAGTGACTCTTTTGTCTTTCTTTTTTGATTTTTCTTTTTTTTCTGCACTCCTTTGTTCCAATTGTTCCTGTTCCATTTCCAAATCATCTTCAACATCATCTTCATCCTGATATTCTTCATCGAAATTATCTTGATCACCCTCTTGCTCCCCAAAGAAGTCTGTGTACATCATATCCTCTTCCCCGGATCCCTCATCATCAATATCCTCAAATAAAGGTAATTCCTCTTCACTATCTGATTCATCTTTGCCCCCCTTTTTGCCTTCCTTTTTCTCTTCATCCAGCAAAAATTTCTCCATTTCTTGCAGTTTGAAAAACTTGTCATCGACAATCGATGGCTTGAACTTTTTCCTTGAGGTTTCATTGGAGTTTTTATTGATTTTAGACTTTTTGGACGGCTTTTCTGACTCATCATCATCACCTTCTGCCTCAGACATATCATCTTCACCTTCGGCTTCAGATATACCATCATCCTGTTCATCAGATGGCGCGCAATCTTCTTCATCCTCTATAGGCACATTTTTAGGCGGCTTAGGCTTCTTACCGGTCTCCACAGGCCACACAAGGTCCTTTTTCGCAGATACACAGTTCGCTACATCCCATACAAGTTGGTCCCAACATTCAGTATTCTGAAGTTCGATTTGCTGCCATATTTGCTCTTCATCGAAGTCCTGCACGATGAGCTTACGTAGAGCAGTCTTCTTCTTCTTTTTATTATTCGGTTCTTCACTTTTAGTGTAATCGTAAAGAGATTTTACCAAGTTTTTCACATCATCTTTAATACCACTTTGTACCGTAAGGAAATTCACCGGTTTTTCGGTGAAGGAATTAAACTTTTGGATAATATCTTCAATTTCAGGACAAGTCATGATGAGATTTATACACCGGAACAAGTTTCGAATGTTTTCAATGCAATCTTCATGAGAAAATAATCAAAATTCTCCAACACAACAAAAATCACACGAGGTTATGTTTTTTGACATTTTGACATGTGCTTTTGACAGTGATGACAGGAACGAACGAATGAATGACTGAATCAGTAATTGAGCGATAAATGGATAAAACGTTAAAATAACACTGATCATAGACAATGTCATTCATTCATTCTCCGCTCCATTCATTCCACAGTTAAGGATTAGAGTAGATATGTCGCAGGCAAATTGTATGATTCCGCATTTTACAAACGGCGTCGTCAGTTTACAAACGCTCGCTGTTCTATGAAATGCCGAAGGCAAATTGGCGACTCGTTCAATTGATAATTTCGACTATGATTGTTGCAATAGGGTGACCATCATAAAACACATGTCGGACAAATCAGACTTTGTTTCAAAAACCAGGAATCTATTTATTCAAATAGGACAGAATTAAAATATTTTCGTAACAAAAACAACACTAAACTAATTTAAACTGATGACGCGACGTACCTAAGTATCAATAATACATACTTTTATGAATAATATGGTACTTTCGATTAAAGACAAACGGATAGGTAGGTACATAAAACTATGACACAAAATAAGTTACGATAATCAGTTCTTTAATTAAGTCCTAGACTGTATCCCACTTAACACCAGATGACTGTGGTTGATATGCATAAAAAAAAAACATTTTAATTATACCTGGAAGAAGCCATAACACTATATTTTTTATGCCAATAATATTCCGCAGAAGTCCTCCGAGCACCAGATTCCATTGTCACTTTAGCGTTTTTTACGTGCGGGATAACCTCAAAAACTTTTTCATTTGTTCACGGCTTTTTCACTGCTCCTATTTATGAATCGTTAAATTTCCTCAATGCACTATAATACTACATGTCTTTAAAACAATAGTTTTTTGGGAAAAGTCCTTTGAATACGTACGTTTTCTGTATCACAATACCACTACTCGACGCCATTTTTCTTGTTTTGATAAGCAGCGCCTCGCGTGGTAAGAAAAAGAACTAAATACTTCAACTTGCCGCGGCATTTTGTAAACGGCGATTGAATTGGCTATCAAATTTTGTGGCATATTATAAAGTGCCAAGGCAATTTACATTTTGCCTTCGGCATTTCATAGAACAGCGAGCGTTTGTGAACTGACGACGCCGTTTGTAAAATGCGGAATCATACAATTTGCCTGCGACAGATACAGCAAGTTGCTAATGTCGCAGGCAAATTGTATGATTCCGCATTTTACAAACGGCGTCGTCAATTTACAAACGCTCGCTGTTCTATGAAATGCCGAAGGCAAATTGGCAACTCGTTCAATTGATAAAATTTCGACTATGATTGTTGCAATAGGGTGACCATCATAAAACACATGTTGGACAAATCAGACATAATTTCAGAAATCAGGTAGGTATCTATTTAAGTAAGACAAACCTAAAATACTTGCTACTCCTAAAGTAATTAAAATATTTTCGTAACAAAAACAACACTAGACTAATTTAAACTATTGACGTACCTATAGGTAGGTACATAAAAATATGACATTAAATAAGTTTCGATAGTCAGTTCTTTAGATAAGTCTTACATTTTAATTATACCAAGAAGAAGTCTAGAAGACATAACACAATATTTTTTATACCAATATATTCCGCAGCAGACCTCCGAGCACCAGATTCCATTGTCACCTTAGCGTGTTTTACGTGCCGGATAACCTCAAAAACTATTTTATTTTTCCATAGCTTTTTCACTGCTCCTATTTGTGAATCGTAAAAATTTCTTAACTCACTAAATATAATAAATGTCTTTTTTTGTGAAAAGTCCTTTGAATACGTAGAATTTGCACTGTTTTCTGTATCACAAAACCACTATCCGACGCCATTTTTCTTGTTTTGATTAGCAGCGCCTCGCGTGGTGAGAAAAAGAACTAAATACTTCAATTTGCCGCGGAATTTTGTAAACAGCGATTGAATTGGCTATCAAATGTTTTGGCATATTATAAAGTGCCAAGGCAATTTACATTTTGCCTTCGGCATTTCATAGAACAGCGAGCGTTTGTGAATTGACGACGCCGTTTGTAAAATGCGGAATCATACAATTTGCCTGCGACAGACATACATGGTCGAGTGATGTTCATGTAATCCGATTACAACAATCGGATACGATGATTTTACGAGGACAGTAGTAGGAACACGGTAGAGAGAAGAAATTATTTACGGATTGAGAATTGTAATTAACAGCAACGAGTAACAAATATGTAATTAATTAGAATAAAGTAGTAGTAGAAGAATTATAAAACAAGTTAGATCAGTGATCGCGGAAGACAGAATGCACTGTATAAAACGTCGAAATATACAAATCAAGAAGTTAGGTCAGTGATCACATCATCACAGTATACACTATTACTAGTCTATGTATACGACGGCCGAGATTTTGTCGTTTAGAAATATCTTCAAAAGTAGGTACCTGACTTAGCTTTATGAAAGAAAACGTATTGGCAAAACTACGCATTTTTACATTTATTAAAAATAAAAAGCTTGAGTAAAAGTCTTTATTTTATGAAACTATGTCATTTACTTACTAGGATATTTAAAAGTATGGAATTAAGTATGAATTACTAGTAGTACTATTTAACATAATGGAATAACGATCATTAATTTCATAAACATTAGGCACAACAAAAATAATAACATTATTTGCAAATTAATAATGTAGAATTGTAGAATAACGTGTAGGTACCGCTACAAAATTATTTTAATCCACAGTCAGACTAGCTATCGTTTCAGCCGAAAGACGTCCACTGCTGGACAAAGGCCTCCCCCAAGGATTTCCACAAAGACCGGTCCTGCGCCGCTTGCATCCAGGTACTTCCCGCGACCTTCACCAGATCGTCGGTCCACCTAGTGGGAGGCCTGCCCACGCTACGTCTTCCAGCTCGTGGTCGCCACTCAAGAACTTTTCTGCCCCAGCGGCCATCAGCTCTTCGAGCTATGTGCCCCGCCCACTGCCACTTGATTTTAGCGATTCTGCGGGCTATGTCAGTCACTCTGGTTCTCCTACGGATCTCCTCATTTCTGATTCGATCACGCAGGGAAACTCCGAGCATAGCACGCTCCATCGCTCTTTGGGTGACCTTGAGCCTTCTTATGAGGCCCATAGTAAGCGACCACGTCTCAGAGCCATACACCATCACTGGCAACACACACTGGTCAAATACTTTTGACTTGAGACACTGCGGTATTTCGGACGTGAGAATTTCGCGAAGCTTCCCGAACGCTGCCCAGCCGAGTTGGATTCGACGATTAACCTCTTTCTCGAAGTTGGACCTACCTAACTGGACTGTTTGTCCCAGGTATACATAATTGTCAACAACTTCGAGTGTAGTGTCTCCAACCTTCAGAGGAGTGGGTACAACACGGGCATTTGACATAATTTTTGTCTTGTCCATGTTCATTTTAAGACCCACTTGTTGAGAGGCTCTACTGAGGCCATCGAGCATTGTGTTTAGGTCCTCCACGGTCTCAGCCATGACTACGATATCGTCCGCGAAACGAAGGTGGGTGATATACTCGCCGTTGATATTTATGCCGAATCCACTCCAGTCCAGAAGCTTGAAAACATCTTCCAGGGCGGTGGTGAACAGTTTCGGAGATATGACATCTCCCTGTCTCACCCCTCGCTGCAACTGAATAGGTTTCGAGTTCTGATCCTGGAGGCGGACCGACATTGTGGCGTTTTCGTACAAGCCCTTCAGCGCTTCGATGTATCTATAGTCAATTTGGCACCGTTGGAGAGACTGTAGCACTGCCCAGGTCTCGATCGAGTCGAAGGCTTTTTCATAGTCCACAAACGCCAGACAAAGTGGCTGATTATACTCCTCGGTCTTCTGTATAATCTGCCGTAGCGTATGTATGTGGTCTATTGTACTAAAGCCTTTTCGGAAACCGGCTTGTTCGGGAGGCTGGAAGTCGTCGAGCCTGCGAGCGAGACGATTCGTAATGACTCTCGAAAACAGCTTGTAGACATGGCTCAGAAGTGAGATGGGTCTATAATTTTTCAACAAGGTTTTGTCGCCTTTTTTGAAAAAAAAAAAAAAAAAAAAAAAAAAAAAAAAAAAAAAAAGACTAGCTATAAATTTAACAAAATATCAGTTTTATCGGAATTAATTAATTTTCGAATCGAGTCACACGATATCATTCGATGACTTTGCGAATGCAGTACGATGATACGATTACTTTCACGTTGCGGCAATCACTAAAATTCGCTAAAATGACACTAATGACGTTTAAAAATACATATTCATACAATTTTTGACACATGCTGCATCTATCCTTATCTGTGAAGCCGAGCGTGCCACTTTTTAAACGTCATTAGTGTCATTTTAGCGAATTTTAGTGATTGCCGCAACGTGAAAGTAATCGTATCATCGTACTGCATTCGCAAAGTCATCGAATGATATCGTGTGACTCGATTCGAAAATTAATTAATTCCGATAAAACTGATATTTTGTTAAATTTATAGCTAGTCTGACTGTGGATTAAAATAATTTTGTAGCGGTACACGTTATTCTACAATTCTACATTATTAATTTGCAAATAATGTTATTATTTTTGTTGTGCCTAATGTTTATGAAATTAATGATCGTTATTCCATTATGTTAAATAGTACTACTAGTAATTCATACTTAATTCCATACTTTTAAATATCCTAGTAAGTAAATGACATAGTTTCATAAAATAAAGACTTTTACTCAAGCTTTTTATTTTTAATAAATGTAAAAATGCGTAGTTTTGCCAATACGTTTTCTTTCATAAAGCTAAGTCAGGTACCTACTTTTGAAGATATTTCTAAACGACAAAATCTCGGCCGTCGTATACATAGACTAGTAATAGTGTATACTGTGATGATGTGATCACTGACCTAACTTCTTGATTTGTATATTTCGACGTTTTATACAGTGCATTCTGTCTTCCGCGATCACTGATCTAACTTGTTTTATAATTCTTCTACTACTACTTTATTCTAATTAATTACATATTTGTTACTCGTTGCTGTTAATTACAATTCTCAATCCGTAAATAATTTCTTCTCTCTACCGTGTTCCTACTACTGTCCTCGTAAAATCATCGTATCCGATTGTTGTAATCGGATTACATGAACATCACTCGACCATGTATGTCTGTCGCAGGCAAATTGTATGATTCCGCATTTTACAAACGGCGTCGTCAATTCACAAACGCTCGCTGTTCTATGAAATGCCGAAGGCAAAATGTAAATTGCCTTGGCACTTTATAATATGCCAAAACATTTGATAGCCAATTCAATCGCTGTTTACAAAATTCCGCGGCAAATTGAAGTATTTAGTTCTTTTTCTCACCACGCGAGGCGCTGCTAATCAAAACAAGAAAAATGGCGTCGGATAGTGGTTTTGTGATACAGAAAACAGTGCAAATTCTACGTATTCAAAGGACTTTTCACAAAAAAAGACATTTATTATATTTAGTGAGTTAAGAAATTTTTACGATTCACAAATAGGAGCAGTGAAAAAGCTATGGAAAAATAAAATAGTTTTTGAGGTTATCCGGCACGTAAAACACGCTAAGGTGACAATGGAATCTGGTGCTCGGAGGTCTGCTGCGGAATATATTGGTATAAAAAATATTGTGTTATGTCTTCTAGACTTCTTCTTGGTATAATTAAAATGTAAGACTTATCTAAAGAACTGACTATCGAAACTTATTTAATGTCATATTTTTATGTACCTACCTATAGGTACGTCAATAGTTTAAATTAGTCTAGTGTTGTTTTTGTTACGAAAATATTTTAATTACTTTAGGAGTAGCAAGTATTTTAGGTTTGTCTTACTTAAATAGATACCTACCTGATTTCTGAAATTATGTCTGATTTGTCCAACATGTGTTTTATGATGGTCACCCTATTGCAACAATCATAGTCGAAATTTTATCAATTGAACGAGTTGCCAATTTGCCTTCGGCATTTCATAGAACAGCGAGCGTTTGTAAATTGACGACGCCGTTTGTAAAATGCGGAATCATACAATTTGCCTGCGACATTAGCAACTTGCTGTATCTGTCGCAGGCAAATTGTATGATTCCGCATTTTACAAACGGCGTCGTCAGTTCACAAACGCTCGCTGTTCTATGAAATGCCGAAGGCAAAATGTAAATTGCCTTGGCACTTTATAATATGCCACAAAATTTGATAGCCAATTCAATCGCCGTTTACAAAATGCCGCGGCAAGTTGAAGTATTTAGTTCTTTTTCTTACCACGCGAGGCGCTGCTTATCAAAACAAGAAAAATGGCGTCGAGTAGTGGTATTGTGATACAGAAAACGTACGTATTCAAAGGACTTTTCCCAAAAAACTATTGTTTTAAAGACATGTAGTATTATAGTGCATTGAGGAAATTTAACGATTCATAAATAGGAGCAGTGAAAAAGCCGTGAACAAATGAAAAAGTTTTTGAGGTTATCCCGCACGTAAAAAACGCTAAAGTGACAATGGAATCTGGTGCTCGGAGGACTTCTGCGGAATATTATTGGCATAAAAAATATAGTGTTATGGCTTCTTCCAGGTATAATTAAAATGTTTTTTTTTTTATGCATATCAACCACAGTCATCTGGTGTTAAGTGGGATACAGTCTAGGACTTAATTAAAGAACTGATTATCGTAACTTATTTTGTGTCATAGTTTTATGTACCTACCTATCCGTTTGTCTTTAATCGAAAGTACCATATTATTCATAAAAGTATGTATTATTGATACTTAGGTACGTCGCGTCATCAGTTTAAATTAGTTTAGTGTTGTTTTTGTTACGAAAATATTTTAATTCTGTCCTATTTGAATAAATAGATTCCTGGTTTTTGAAACAAAGTCTGATTTGTCCGACATGTGTTTTATGATGGTCACCCTATTGCAACAATCATAGTCGAAATTATCAATTGAACGAGTCGCCAATTTGCCTTCGGCATTTCATAGAACAGCGAGCGTTTGTAAACTGACGACGCCGTTTGTAAAATGCGGAATCATACAATTTGCCTGCGACATATCTACTCTAATCCTTAACTGTGGAATGAATGGAGCGGAGAATGAATGAATGACATTGTCTATGATCAGTGTTATTTTAACGTTTTATCCATTTATCGCTCAATTACTGATTCAGTCATTCATTCGTTCGTTCCTGTCATCACTGTCAAAAGCACATGTCAAAATGTCAAAAAACATAACCTCGTGTGATTTTTGTTGTGTTGGAGAATTTTGATTATTTTCTCATGAAGATTGCATTGAAAACATTCGAAACTTGTTCCGGTGTATAAATCTCATCATGACTTGTCCTGAAATTGAAGATATTATCCAAAAGTTTAATTCCTTCACCGAAAAACCGGTGAATTTCCTTACGGTACAAAGTGGTATTAAAGATGATGTGAAAAACTTGGTAAAATCTCTTTACGATTACACTAAAAGTGAAGAACCGAATAATAAAAAGAAGAAGAAGACTGCTCTACGTAAGCTCATCGTGCAGGACTTCGATGAAGAGCAAATATGGCAGCAAATCGAACTTCAGAATACTGAATGTTGGGACCAACTTGTATGGGATGTAGCGAACTGTGTATCTGCGAAAAAGGACCTTGTGTGGCCTGTGGAGACCGGTAAGAAGCCTAAGCCGCCTAAAAATGTGCCTATAGAGGATGAAGAAGATTGCGCGCCATCTGATGAACAGGATGATGGTATATCTGAAGCCGAAGGTGAAGATGATATGTCTGAGGCAGAAGGTGATGATGATGAGTCAGAAAAGCCGTCCAAAAAGTCTAAAATCAATAAAAACTCCAATGAAACCTCAAGGAAAAAGTTCAAGCCATCGATTGTCGATGACAAGTTTTTCAAACTGCAAGAAATGGAGAAATTTTTGCTGGATGAAGAGAAAAAGGAAGGCAAAAAGGGGGGCAAAGATGAATCAGATAGTGAAGAGGAATTACCTTTATTTGAGGATATTGATGATGAGGGATCCGGGGAAGAGGATATGATGTACACAGACTTCTTTGGGGAGCAAGAGGGTGATCAAGATAATTTCGATGAAGAATATCAGGATGAAGATGATGTTGAAGATGATTTGGAAATGGAACAGGAACAATTGGAACAAAGGAGTGCAGAAAAAAAAGAAAAATCAAAAAAGAAAGACAAAAGAGTCACTTTTGCTGATGAGTCTTCAGATGATGACTCTGATGATAGCACACAAAATGATCAGATTGTTAAGAATTTACAACCAAACAAAGATGAGAAGAAATCTGACTTTGAATTACGTCAGCAGCGATTACAACAAACAATAACTAGGCTTGAAGAAAAAAATCTAAAAGAAGCTCCATGGCAGTTGAAAGGCGAAGTTGATGCTACGAAACGTCCACAAAACTCTCTATTACAAGAAGTGGTAGATTTTGATCTGACTAGCAGACCAGCCCCAATCATTACGGAGCAAACTACCATCACATTGGAAGACATTATCAAACGCAGAGTCAAGGACAAAGCGTGGGACGACGTTGTCAGAAAAGAGAAGCCTGTTGATGACCAATTATCTTTCCGGAAGAAGGAAATCATCGACCAATCTAAGAGCAAACAAAGCTTGGCCCAAGTGTATGAAGCTGAGTATTTAAAACAAAAGCAAGCATTATCTGGAGATGTAGAAGATGAAAAAGAACCAGAACTTTATACGGAGATTAGAGAGTCTATGGACAAGGTGTTCGCTCAGCTCGATGCATTATGCAACTACCATTACACTCCGAAAGCACCACAGGCTGAAGTCAAAATTGTTAACAACACACCAGCTATCTCTATGGAGGAGGTTGCTCCGATCGCTACAAGCGATGCCAACTTATTAGCACCAGAAGAAGTCAAGAAGAAGCGCAGAGGAGATCTTATGAGCAAGGAAGAAAGGACACAGACAGACAAGAACAGGGAAAGAAGGAAAAAGAAGAAGCTGCAACGAAAGAAGGGAGGAGTAACGAAAGTAACGGACAACAGAAACACAAAGAAGGGCGTCGAAGCTAGTGATAAGTTAAAAACATCGAAAGCGTTCTTCCAACAGCTTAATGATGATTCAACTAGCCTAATTAAATCTAAGAATAAGCGTGCTGTTAAAAATAAAGGACAATAAATGGTTTATTTATTAAATTGTTTTTTATTTAACTCTCTTTAAATTCACATTTTTTAATAATTACAAGTGTAAAATAAATAACATTATTAATGTGCCACTGCTAGAAAATGTTAATAGAAGTAAATAAACCTCAGATCATAGAAGGGAATAAGGGATCCCTTCTATGATCTGAGAAATAAACAGGAATATATTGATAAGACTAAGTTTCTTACTCAACTCAACTTCATAGTCTATTTATTTATTCATACACATACTGTCCTGAACACCACCTCAGGTTTAATTATAATAGTACGAGAGCCCACGACCAAAACCATGTCTCATAGCAATACGGCTAAAACCCTATAAAATCGTTAGATTGTATGATTCTGAACCCGACTAGGTGTGTAGTAACGGTCGAAAGTGTAGCAACTGCGTGGGAGGCCATTTCTGCTGTGTCAAAAAAAAAAGACAGTCGGTATTATAGCAATACGTCTGATAGTGAAAATGTACATAGATTTTATAATTGTATTACGAAAAAGTTTGTTTTCAGACATTTTGCGCGTAGCATATAACCTGAGCGCATTTTTGAAAATGTCAACAAATTTAGCCGACCTGTATCATAGCAATACGGATAAATTTTTTTTTCAACTTTTCGTATTGCTGCCATGATTACCAAAAACCTGTTTTCAGACACTTTAAGTGTAGCATTCAACTTCATCCCAGTTTCCTTTTGTGCGATTTATTTCAGTCCTTCAACTTCAATGTTACGGTTTCGGGTAAATTCTTTGTTAATTATCATCTAATAAATTCAGGGTCGCAACATATTCATTAGTTTGTAACAGAAAATTCAAGATGCCTCAATACGATTTTTAAATGATATCGAAAAGTTGTCTGATAGAGAAGGTGCTACACTTAATTTGTCTGATATAAATTTTTTGCACATGTGGACAACTTATTTTATCATGTCCAACAATTTTCAGACATATTGCTATGATACCGATCGGTAAAATTTGTTAACATTTTCAAAACGGTCTCAAAATTTAATGCGTTCACATTTTCGTCTGAAAATTGTTTTGTTCTCATCAAATAACCAAAATTTACTAATAAAAAATATTTTCAGACGTATTGCTATGAGACATTTTATTTGTCTCATTTTTAATTTTTTTAAGTGATTTTACGGGTTTGCGCTACACCACTAACGTCTGAAAAATATGTTTCCGGTATCTCAGAACTATCATTCAACTACAGTCTGCAAATCAGACATATTGCTATGATGCAGTTCGGTAAAATTCTTTGACAATTTTGAAAATTCGGTCAGATCAAACGCTACGCGGAAAATGTCTGATATTGGTATTTTCGAGTTCAGGATAATCGTATCTATCGATTTGATGCGGTTTTGGCCGTATTGCTATGAGACAAAAATTTTGGTCGTGGGCTCTCGTACTATAATAAGTACCTATAGGTTTCAAACAAGTAACTTGTGTTGTGTATTACACAAGCCACAAAAATGGCCCAGTTAAGAAGAGACACGCGAATTAAAAGCGGTCCCTGTCCCTGGGAGCTTACGCGATTCCCTTGAATCAGCGACGCATACTTATCAAATCTGAAGTAAGTAAACCATAATACCATTTATTTTAACATAGATAGGTACGGTGGGTATGGTGTTTCGAGCTAATTTTGGATGGAAGACAACGATTCGTGAGTCAATTATTTTGGACTGGATTTTTCGGATGAAAAAAAGAAGACGAAATTTTTAGCTCTCCTTGACTTTGAATTCTGCATTAGGCTATGTAGGTAGGTAGGTACCTGCTTTGACAGGCTTTTATGAATTATTAATTTTTGATTCTGTTTTGTATACTTGCGCGTGCCGTATGAATTGCTAATAATAATGATGTAACAATGCGTTTTCCGCAATCAGCGGGTAGGTATGTACTACAACAATTACAGAAAAAGATGTCCTCCACAGTGTCCTCTCATATCGTCTAACCGAGCCGCGTCAGTGTGCGTCGTCCACGGAATGGCCTCCGCAAATTGGCGGCGTCGGTAACGCGAGCGCACTCATTAGCGAAAAACGCCGCGATATGGTGCGCGACGAATCGCAATGGACAGGAGTTACGAAAATAGGAGAGGCCCTTGAACGACTAAATATTATCTTCGTAAGGATTTAGGTTTTGTGCAGCTCTCCTCTCCATGGGTTGTCTGGAAGAGATCACTTCATAAAGATAAGATCGCCAATACTTCTATTATTATTATTAAGACACTATAAAAGACTGCAAAAGTCTGTAAGTTTTTGTGTCTTCACTTTTTCCTTTTTGTTTACGTTTGTCGTTTTAGGTGGTCTGGAAGAGATCGCTATAAAGCGGATAAGACCACCTAAATTATGCCGTCTTTTTTGTGTATTTCGTTTCTTTTCCTGTCTGTGTGGTGTACAGTCAAGTGTTTTCTATCTTCGTCTTTTTAGTAAACTTATTTGTTATTATGCTTCATCCCTCGTTCTTGATGAAAGAGGTTCTCATTATGTCTTGGCCACCATTACATCAAGTTTCCATAGTACTACTTACCTAGAACCCTAGAACCTAAGGGGGCGTCCATAAATTACGTTAGACAATTTTGGCCATTTTTCAACCCCCCCCCCCCCCGCCCCCCTTGGTGAGATTTGGTGAGATTTTGCCTGACCCCCTCCCCCACCCCCCTAATCTCACGTGATATTTAATAAAATGCCTATTTTGTCTATGCTTCGAGTCTATTAGATTTATATGAAAAAACACAGATATAGAATTTCTATATCTGTGTGAAAAAATCAGTAACCCAATGTCGTGCCACGCGCAGGGGTGCGCCAAAGTTCACCTAAATTTTCAACTCCGAAAATTGGAAATCCGAAAATGTTCTTCCTAACATTTTTCATCCTAACAATCACAATTCCTAACTACTCTGTCTCTAATGTTCATAATTCCGAAGCATTCAACTTCATAATGTCATTAGCAATAAACATCTAATATACTTTTATTTGTTTTCCTATATTTTCTCAACATAACCATCTTTTACACTATTTTTCAAAGTCATATCTTTTTTGTTCAGATTTCTTTCTTTGACGATAATATTACTTGTCTCAAGTTCAAGTTTGTTGGCATTAGCACGTATACTTGAGGAAGTATATAGCGAATTGGTCCTATTCATAATTTTTTGGTTTAACTTAAGTTAGAACTGCGACCATAACGCACGAGCCGAGCGAGCGAAGCCAGAGTGACGCTCCAGTCATTCAGTCAAGTTCCAGAAACTAATCGGTCCTATTCATAATTATTGGTTTAGGTTAGGTTAGAACTGTGACCACAACGCACGAGCCGAGCGAGCGAAGCCAGAGTCCCGCTCCAGTCATTCAGTCAAGTTCCAGAAACGAATCGGTCCTATTCATAATTATTGGTTTAGGTTAGGTTAGAACTGTGACAATAACGCACGAGCCGAGCGAGCGAAGCCAGAGTCCCGCCCCAGTCATTCAGTCAAGTTCCAGAAACGAATCGGTCCTATTCATAATTATTGGTTTAGGTTAGGTTAGAACTGTGACCACAACGCACGAGCCGAGCGAGCGAAGCCAGAGTCCCGCTCCAGTCATTCAGTCAAGTTCCAGAAACGAATCGGTCCTATTAATAATTATTGGTTTAGGTTAGGTTAGAACTGTGACCACAACGCACGAGCCAAGCGAGCGAAACCAGAGTCCCGCTCCAGTCATTCAGTCAAGTTCCAGAAACGAATCGGTCCTATTCATAATTATTGGTTTAGGTTAGGTTAGAACTGTGACCACAACGCACGAGTCGAGCGAGCGAAGCCAGAGTCCCGCTCCAGTCATTCAGTCAAGTTCCAGAAACGAATCGGTCCTATTAATAATTATTGGTTTAGGTTAGAACTGTGACCACAACGCACGAGCCGAGCAAGCGAAGCCAGAGTCCCGCTCCAGTCATTCAGTCAAGTTCCAGAAACGAATCGGTCCTATTCATAAAATTATTGGTTTAGGTTAGGTTAGAACTGTGACCTTACGTTACCTTCGCGAAGAAACCTTCTGTACGTAGTACTTATTATTATTCTGTGGTATGAGTGAAAATATTATGGTAATTATGTTTAGGGATAGAAGTGTTATGATAAAAAACAGTAGGAGTTTAAATATATTTACATTAATGATATTATTAATTAAAATTTTCGGAAACATGAGTGTTATGAACATCGGCAGTAGCACTACAAATAGTATGAATGAAAACTTTAGGATGAAAAATTTTAGGAAGAGTGATCATTCGGATTTAAAATCGTTAGGAAGAACAATTTCGGGTAAATAACTTTAGGTGAGCCAATATGGACCCCACGCGCAGTGCAGGGTTCCGTAGTTGTCTGTCGTTACCACAATATATTTCAGAAGCAAGCAATTACTTCATCTAAAGTCACTCTTCATATTTTCTTCTAAGGAATTTTTACTGCTTAAGAAATTGTATAATACATGAGTCAAATGACTATTACTCTTAAACTAAGTAATGTATCTTAACCGTTATAGTTTTCCTTGAATAAATTCATCCCCAATTTACACTTGGCCAATTTTTTACGCAATAGCGATGCCGATGACGTTTTTTTTTAATTTCGAATTTTCTTAATTTCGACATTTATTCTGCATCTTTAGTGATCACAATGCAGATGGAGGCATTTTTAGTTTAATTTGATTAGACGGTTTAGAATAAATTGTCATAATCATCAAAAAAAAAAATTTTTTTTTACTTCAATAACCCAGTTTTCTGGCAATTTTACTCTATTTCTTGCGGGAAAAATTACGTGATATTTTCCGAGACCCCCCTCTCCCCCACGTGAGATTTAGTGAGGTTTTCGTTGACCTCCTCCCCCCCCTAAAAGCCTCACGTAATTTATGGACGCCCCCTAAGAGTGGGGACAAGAGTTCCAGAGTACCTACTCTCGGACGTAAAGCTTCAGTTTTAGGAAATAAGTATGTGGAGTTGAAAGCTATGTAACTGTATGTACCTACTCGTAGGTATTTCCATTGAATTGATATATAAAAACATTCAACCGTGTTTCGTAGCTCCACGCCCGTGTCTATTGCAGTTAGCTTCCGCCTCGAAGTTACATAACGTAGGCTATTAGTTTTAAAGTCTAAAACGTAATATTTAAGTGCAACAACATGCCGTTCAAACTTGCACTTGCAATTGTATGTTATTCTTTGCACTAACTGTTTCGTTTCGACATATTCTGGAGTTAGGTAGATATTAGATAAGGAATACGATACCTAGAGTAGGTACTCGTATGCCTAACATGTTTATGTGTACTTATTAAGTTTTAGGCTCAAAGCGTTGGTTTTTGACCACTACAGACTGACTCGTACAGTTTGTGAAGATTGATAAAAGTACAACTTTGGTCAGAATCAAAGCACCCGTACTTAGATAGATATTCTTTTTGCGTTAAATAAACTTTGGTCTCTATTGGACTTCTAGAGAGCCTAATCCATATTACCTATCACTATTATCAGTTACCAACTTGTTACCAACGAATTTAGGCCCTAGGCCTAGGTACTTCTTCCAATGCAGATAATTTAGAACTGTATTATCTTTGCAGTTAAAAAGGAAGCTTAAGTATACCTACCTATTCTACTTACCTATCTTGTATTGTACGGTAACAGTATTTTTTACAGTACAAATTCGCCCAGCAGTTTCTAATGAAGTATTTCGTGAGCCGCGATAGTTAAAAGTTGTTGTCCACGCAAATTCAGGTGACCATGAATCTTGAATTTAGGTACATAAAACAATTACCTAATATGTAATTAGCTTTATGAACATTACAAGTTTGCAAAGGTAAATTAAAGATAAAGAGATATAAATTACTATATGTAATTAAATCATTAAAGGCTCCCTTTCTAGAATTCAAATCTAGAATTCTAAGATTTTCTTTCAGGAAAGATTTTCTATTGTAACTATGTATATGATGAGTAATAGAGTTATGGAAGTATAAGAAATGTCCCAAAAGGATCGTACTTTATGGTCACCCTACTACACATACGGAAGCGCCTAATATCCAGAAATGTAAACTGCCGCACGCTTACTACAAATTGCGCGGACTTTTTTGGTAGGAGTCGCGAAAAAATTTAATTTTGTCCACCATATTAACACATTCAGCTTAGTTCGCTAGCAGTTTTCAGAACTTTGTGAATATTAGTACAAACATTTCGGTAGCATTGCTGTATTTTTTAAAATTGCTACTTACAAGGCTAGTAACTTGAACTATTGACTACTTAAAAGTAGTAGAGAGTCTGGTGGAACCTACAGTAAATAAAAGCTTGTAAAATCGTTTTGCATTGGCTAAGATGTTTTTGTATTAATATGAGGTCTATTTGTCCCTTACCACACCATTCATGATTAAAAGGGATCTATAAAATAATATACGAAGAAATAGTTTTTGAGACTAGGTCTCAGGCTTGCGGCATAGGGCTGCGGCTCGACTGTGCGCGGGCGGGCCTAATCCCCGCGCACTCGCTCACAAATTTATAATTTGCACAATTACCACTGTATGTAGACATTCGGGTTTGATGCTGGTATTGTTTAGAGCTGACAGAGATAGTAAAATAAGAAAAAAGTGTGTTATTTTTTTATTTTGTTATCTTATTTGCCATTAACCTTTTTAAACCCTTATGGAAGGGATATAACCTTGAGGAAAGGTCCCACTTATTATATTTGCAAACAATTTGAAACGTCATAATATCAGCAGGCTGCAATAAACTCACAAACTGACGATTGGATGAGAGAGCTTTTTCCATACTTCTTCCATAGTGTGGGACCGACCGTTCCGACCCACAACCCTGCAGTGGATGAATCTGAGGATTTCAGGTTTTACAAGCCGCTCTTAGAGGTCTGGCATGGTTAAATCCCCCTTAACTGCTCAACGAGCGAGCCTTCTTAAACGGAGAAAAAACTGATTTCTTTTCAAAGAAAAACTAGGAGTAGCACTAACATGATCAAACCCGGGATCAAGAGTATCCACACTGCTAATAGAGTAAAAACCCAGAACAAAAC
The DNA here is from genome assembly GCF_963855985.1 of Ostrinia nubilalis. Lineage (NCBI taxonomy): Eukaryota > Metazoa > Arthropoda > Insecta > Lepidoptera > Crambidae > Ostrinia > Ostrinia nubilalis. Next base: position 1,372,414 of record NC_087112.1, read on the forward strand.
ATAGGGTTCAAGATTATCGCCGGTTCTAAAAGTACCAGGCCACCATAGGAGGGTGTAGGTCTAGCAGACGAATAAATTTACCCGCGATAAGCGACGTATAAATCAGGCCCCAGGGTTGCCACCACGAAGAAATTACAGTTTGGGACGCGTTTTAATCTTTTGCAGCCCCTCAGATGTGTCGTGTGCGTTTTAACCAAGTTTATTGTATGTGCGGTTTGGGACTAAGCTGGTAAACAGAGTTAGAAAATAAATCATTTAGGAGTCATTTATAGCATAGTGCCTCTTTACTTCAAGGAATCGTCGTAGAGGTGGGGCATTTGTTCGTTTTGAATCCATAACAATTTTTTGCTTAATTTAATACCTACATGTTTGAAGTAGGTTGGGTAGGTTAGTTTGGTCGTAAAAAAACCTGATGTAGAGTAAGTATTTGATCTAAAATTCAATTTATTTCTAAAAAAAAACGATTTAACCTAAATATAACATTGCACTTTTTGTTGAAATTAACACTTACTTAGTATTTTTTCCTTTTCCTACTTATGTATTTCATGTTTTATGAAGTAATGGTAGCCCTGGGCACATCTTGGAGCTAGCGACGAAAAATGCAATGTGTTTGAGATAGTTGCGTTATAGTTTTTAAACTTGCGAGCTATTAAATTATATCTATATTCGAAAAAGAGTTGCTAAAATGATATTTTTGAAAGAAAGATTCAGGCAGAATGGTGCGATGAATGGGCCGAGTGCAAGTCGTGGTTCGAACTTGGTAGAGTCATTTCAGGTTTTATTCTAAAGTAACAAAATACTGTATTTTTAACCACCTATTCGATGGACCGACGACCTCAGGAAGATTGATGGGTGGCTGGCTGAAAAAAGTGGTAATGCGACTCATGTTTCGTGGCGTTACCACTGTGACTTCGACTGAAAGCGCTTTAAAAGCTCTACTTAATTGCAGATTTTTTTTTCATTTATTTGGGAAAAACAAACAGCTATACAATATGTTAAAGTATAAATATAATTAGTACTAGGACTATAAATGTGTTTTGTTACAAGACAAAACACATTTATAGTCCTAGTACTACAGTATACTACTACAGTACTAGTAATACAGTAAAAAATAGTTTCATTTCAAACAATTTTCAAGTGTATTTCAATATAGGTAAGTTAGAAGACATTAGTGGCCATTCTAAAGACGTAGTGCAGGAGTAAACTTAAACACAGTGTATCCGGGAAAAGTGCTGACATCAGGCACTTACAGCGGAGATAATCTAGGAAAATGTTGAGCTTGACACGTATAGACTTGGCCTATCATTTTTTAAAAGCTGCCTCAGTGAATACAAGTAAAGGTGAGTTAAAGCTACAGTTAAAAAATGACAATTGTTTTGTTCGAAGAATGATTTAACTAAACGCTGTGTTCTAGGACTAGTAAGAGATCAAACAGACTCTACAGGGTCATTGCAATTCGATACTAACTAAAAATTAGACATACGAAAGCTGCTGAGATTAAAATTAAATAACTCGTTGAATATTGATATTGATTTTTTTGGTTATTAACTTAACTATCAGATAGCGATCTATTGTTATAGTTTCAAAGTATGAGCTGTTTGCTAATATCACTAGGTTGCAATTATTCCAGACAACAAATATTTTCCGAGACGTTTTCTTTCTGAACGCGAATCAAACAAAATTTCACCCACGTCCACACTGGTATGGTATCGCTTTATAGATGTTTATTGTCTACCTATTTATTTTTTTGAACGCTAAGCAGATACCTTTATTATATCCTTTTACACATTATGCTCGTCATTAGATCTTTTTTTAAATTTAGATTTTGGCTTTGTAACGCCCTAAGCAAACAATTTTTTTGTTTTTCTTAGTCTTACAACAATCGCGTGTCGCCTCTACAAGTTCTATCACCTTTCCACGCCAGCGCATCACGTTATATAAATTCCTATCCAATATCCACAAATTCACAGGCGCATTTTAATGTCGGGCAAGCAAATTGCAATCTCCTTGCGCTTAGCGCGACCGTAAAATAGCTGATTCTGGAGTTACCAGCTTTTACGCGTCAACAGCTTTGAAGAGACTGCTTGCAACGAAAATCAACTCGAACTTAGGCTAGGTTGCACCATCTTACTTTAACTTTGACAAACGTCAAAAATCTGTCAAACTCCATACAAAACACACCGGTTATAGTTATAGTCACGGTTAAAGTTAGGTGATGCAACTCAGCCTTAGAAAATGGACTTCAAGGAACACCGTGTTTTTTTGTAACTTCGATGAATACTTGTAAAGAGGTTTGCTGTAAGGTACAGTCAGCGTCAAATAGTTCGTGACACCCAAAGTAGCCAAAAAGTTCGCAACATGTCTTGTTGCAATGAGGGCTATCGTTTTAGCGCTCACCAGTTTGCGCCACTGTAGAGTAAGGTCCTGTCACTTGCTACTAGCGAAGACAGTGGCACCATCTGGTGTTTCTGGTGAGTGCTAAAATGGTAGGAGGACTATCGCATTTGCACTCATCAAGATGGCGCCACTGTAGAGTAAGGTCCTGTCAATCGCCAGGGGTGCCAACTGTTAAGTATAAAAACGATAGCCCTCATTGAAATAAGGTTGTGTTGTCAACTGTTTGGCGGTTTTTGGTGTCACGAACTATTTGACGCTGACTGTACTGATATTATTCTCGTAAACTTTCTAGTGTTTCTGGATATCGAAACGAAAGTCCAAGTAATGCATATTGAAGACCTTAAAAATCCCCTAATAGATACTTATTTCTTCTAGCTAGAGACACTAAATACTTGTCAAGTATTAAACGTACGAGTATAATACGAGTAATATCCTAAATAGTGACTGAGTTTCTTGCGCTGCTTCTTCTCAGCACTGGCCCATTTATTGTCCCGAAGCAGTGGTAGGGTTAATATTGGGACGTGCAAAAGTGCTTTCTAAAAGCCTATTTGCAAAAATAAATTAATTTTATGAATTTTAGTTTTAATTTAATTTTATTTTTATCAAAGCTGCTAAGTTAAGAGAACCTAAGCTAAATCAATGGAAAGCACGAAAGTTTTTTCTTCATAAAAGCAGTATAATTGAATACATTGCTTGCGCATCCCAACCTTATTTGTTAGGTAAGTGATCTTAAGAGTGGCGAAATCATCGTAGTCACAACAGCAGTAGGTATAATTGAATACATTGCTTGCATCCCCAACCTTATTTGTTAAGTACTTTTATAATTTTCGAATCGTTTCATCAACAAACATTAACAGCAACATCGAATAAAAACGGCCCGCCTCAGGCGTTCGGCCGTAACTCGCGCCGATACCCGAACGGCCCTATCTGGTTATTGGTGTACCACATAACCAATGCCATTCGTTCGTAGATAACTGCCGCTGTTAAAGAACTGCACGTTTTTAATGTTTGCGGTTAAATTAACTGCGGTATAGTGGATTTGTTGGGGTTTTTGAGTCGGTTGGAGGTTCGGATTCTGTGTGAGCATGTTAACTAAAAACTTCGCAGAGCCGATGTACGACGTGGTGGCTTATTTAGTCTGACATGGATGTTTAGATCGCTTCATCCACGAAGACGCGCCCCACCATTCGTCCGCGAATGTTTGAGTATTATCGGTACACGCTAAATCAACATTGAGTGCACACGCACACTACAATAATGACGCTCGGATTGCTTGAATCAAACCCCGCGCTAACCTCGATCAAATATTGGTGGGGCGCGTCTTCGTGGATGAAACGAGCTATGCAATCTTGTAATATAAAGTTTTCATTGTATAAGACAGTTTTATTTACGTAATGAGTAATCTTTCAAATAATTTCGTATCTATACCTACGCTCGTATTCACAAACAGTACTATGAGGTCTCACAGTGCGCGTGGACGCACAGGGTGACACACGAACCAATCACAGAGCTCTATTCAACGCTGTGCGTTCAATTTACTGCTTCACTTAAACAAACAACGTTTGTAAATGCGGGCGTTATTAATAATGTAAATCACACTACACAATTTAAAATTTAAATGAACATAGCAGTTATTTATATTACATTATAAGTACATAAAGTAATATAAATTTTGGTAATAATAAAGCTCTAAGCATTAGATATACATTGCAATTAAGATCCGTAGCCCGTAGCAATATTAAGCTGGCGCCTACAAGCTACGAGGCTACGACGTAGACCCGTAGCGCGGAGAGCTAAGCTGTAGACGGCCGAATTATTGAAATAAAATAATTGTAGCTACAGTTCGCATAGAAAATGACAAAGCTAATAATAAGGAATATTCATTAAGACTATAATAATTTATTTACTTCATTATCATCATCATCTTTTTCACTGAAGAAGGAAGACCCTCTCTAATTTATGAGGTAAAAGGAGGATTGACCTACACACACACTCATTCCCAACGCTGGCCAGACGGATCGGATATTTCTCACTCAGGCCCGATTCGACTAAACTTTTATCCGAGAATAACTCCTGGTATAATTAACAAATTGACAGTTTCAGTATGGGAAATATGTCAAAACTGACGATTTATTCTGAGATTAATTTACTCTTGTTTGGTTAATCCACCTTAGTCGCTTACTATATCCACAGCACAGGAAGAGCGGAGATTGTCCTATTCTAATCTATTCTATAGTTTAATATTTTATTTCTCGATGAAACGAACTGTATAATGAAACTCGATCAACTCGATTATCAAATAAGGCCGCGCGCACACGTGCTACCTTCGCATTACAAGCGCAGCTCTGTACCCGGCCTAATATAATATACGCCGCCGGATTTTGAGAGTACCAGTTTTGCTTTATTAGATTTAGTACACTCTGATTATTTGAAGAGCAGCTTTGGGTACAGAGAAAACAGTGGTAGATGATATAAAAATTATTCATTTGGTATCGGGATTAGATCATTTAAATCGATTTATGTGTGATAATTATAGGTAATTGTCACTAACAGTTACTTACACTTGATACTCAATTTATTTTCGATTATATGTTATCTACATTTTTCTAAATTAATTCTTTAAAAAAATGCGTTGTTGATGTAGGTACTGGCAATTCAATTCATACTAGTATATGTGGTAGATGATAAAGCTAATTTTGTGTTTGTATGTAACAGTTAATCTCCAGAATTACTGCATCTATTGGTGAAATTCATTCACTAATAAGGTGAATTATTCCAAATAGACGTGGTATTAAGGGTGTTAGGTAAATGGGTATATGAGCCGACACTAGCCCATCTTAACATGGGCATATAAATGGTATGGTCAAGTCAGAAAATTGATATCTTCATTTTAATTATTTTAATTTTCATACAAATCGGATTTTATAAACTTTATTTTATATGAAAATTACACACCCTGTATATTTAATTTATAAATATCAGCACTAAATACAGTGCATTCTCTGTTGCGAGGTTATCCTGCATTCGGCGCGACTGCAACTACACTGCACCGCCTCACAGTGTCGCTAATACTAATCACAACCGCGCTGCAGGGCCGCCACTGTTATTTAGTTATGAATTATGTCATTTTAAATATCATATACGAAACAAGTACCATGCTGCTGTAGTAAATATTAGAGATGAAACGGATAGTTGTTTGGCCGGATACCGGATACCGGATATCCGGCCAGCTGCTAGGCCGGATAGCCGGATATCCGGCGGCCGGATAGTTGGCCCATTGTCTCGTTGCATGTCTTGACGAGTTTAGCGCCGCACAGGTGCTTCGAACGCGATCAGTAAACTAGTCACACTTTTCGAAAATCGAATCAGTCCGAATAGAATGTCAGATTTTGCCACTTGCCTAGGGGGCAGATCAATTCGGGCGATTTCGGTTGCCATCGTGAGTGTGTGATTGAACAGCGAAAATTAAATTAGTTTACTTGCCGCATAATCTGACTGAACTGCATCATGACATCAGACCATCCAGTGAAAAAAAGATCGCCTATTTTATTTGGCAATATTTCGACTTAACAGATATTAATTTACTATTTATGTATTCGTCATTAGAGTGAATAGCCCAGAAAAAGAATTTTTTTTTATTGGCCTTAATATGGCTTTTTGTAACTTTTTGGACTTTAAATAAAAGCCGTCATTATTATAAGCCATTTTATTGATGTTTACCTCAAAGATTAATGTATTTCATTTTATTAATAGGAAATTGTCATAGTTTTTTAATATCCGGTATCCGGCCGGATAGTGAGTTACTATCCGGTATCCGGCCGGATAGTAAATTTAGGCCGGTTATCCGGCCTACCGGATAGTTACCGGATATCCGTTTCATCTCTAGTAAATATTATGCTCAGTAATGAAGACAAAACATTCAGTAGCCGAGCCACTTGAACTTTGTAACACTAAGTACTTACTATTTATTTATTTATTTATTAATTATTCATTATTGAGCAATTACTACTTACTATCTAACTAACATACTATATTTAATACTGTTAATTAAGACAATAATATAATACTGTTTACGCAATATTTTAACCATGCTGTGCGTACACGTTATTTGAGTGATGATCTTGATCTAAGCATAAGTTACTTTCTTTCTTTATATATATATTATTTGTGATTGTTACTTGTTGTGTATGCCTAATAATAAATAAATAAATAAATAAATTACATATTTGATCCAAATAGCGTCCTAAATCCTCTTTAATTTAACTAATCACGCTAGCTAGACTATCGTTTCGAAAGGATTCAAATGAACAATAAATGTTAGTAGTCCCAATTCATGGCACTTATACTTACTCGTTTTAAATATTTTATTAACTTACTCTACCAACCATGTTTTGGAACAACATGTCGGCAATAAGAGGCTTTTGTCCAGCAGTGGACTTCAGTAATAGTTAAATTCAGTTCAGTAAAAGAATGACACATCATCGGGTCATTTAGTTTCCACTGCAGGAGCACGGCTTTGGCACCCATCTTTTCCATTTGGGGGGCCGAAATTGGATTATATTATTTAATTTAAAAACCCTACGTTGTCAACCCTGTCACGCTGTATGCAAACATTCGGGGCAACCAGTTTTAATCGGGTCTTTAGTGATTAATTGCAAATGAAATAATAGAGTACTTAGCGCGCGGCATTACGCGGCTCCAAGTTAAATATCTGTACCACGCTCGTATAATAATTTACCCGCGAGACTGGAATTAAAATATGCAAAGCCTACATTAATTATTTCTAATACGTATAATACTCCTAGTAGGTTACGTCAATGGATTTTGGTAATATTGCAACTAAAGGCCGTTTGACTTTTCATTTCAATTTTTTAATATAGGATTACTCCTATATTAGAAAATTCAGTGAAAATTGTTAAACGGCCTTTAGTTGCAATATTGCAGTAGGCTTACGCCTATCATTATTGTAAATAGATAGAGTGATTTGGTAATACAGGTGTCTCTAAAGAAAGTTTACATTTGATTAGCTTACTGCGTGAACGCAACAAATCCGAGGTGTGCGGGGGTTATGTCAATCAGTAGCCTGGCTCTTGGGAATTTAGGTGCTATGGAGTATTTCTCGGGAGCAGACCGCGCGCTGTCCTTGCGAGAAATTTACAAAAATGGTTATTCTGCGACTGCAGCGCGTAGATTTCGCCACTTAAATGATACTCCAAGCATTCTTCTTATTAAGAAATGGGCCAAAAAGTTTTAAGAGACCCGTACAACGCTGGAATAGTAAAAATCCGGGCGACTATAGTCATCAAAAACGGTAAAAAACGTGGAGAGTGTTAATCAGTCCGCTCGTGACGACCCGAACCTTTCAATTCGGAAGCGCACTAGTGCTTTAAATGTGCATAGATCATCATTACACCGCATTTTTCACAAAGACCTAAAGCTACACTCCTACAAAATTCAATTAATGCAAGAGTTAAAGCCCCAAGAAGCCAATCAGAGGCTGGTCATGTGAAATTTTCTTTGGAAAATTGATCTCACTTGGCCTCCACACAGTCCTAATTTAACCACTATGGACTTTATCCAATGGAATTAACTTAAATCTAAAGTTTAATTCACTAAACCAATTTCCCTGGCGTATTTGAAAGAAAATATCCGTCATGAAATGGCAGCCATCACTGAGTTTACCTGCCTGAGCCGTCAGCAGTGATTTTACGGTTCGATTAAATGAGTGCTACGAACGCGAGGGTCTACATTTGGACAATATTATTTTTAAGAAATAAATTCCCAAAATGTGTACTTTAATCGTTACTAAACATTTTTTCGATACACGGCTTACTTTTTTTTTTAATCGATCCACTAAATATAAACTTTCTTTTGAGACACCTTGTACAATACTTGCAGATAGTTCAGGGAGAGAAGAGTTTTAGATGCTGATGTATGTAAACGTTATTAAATTTAAATTAAATTAAATCCTCAGTTTTGCCTCTTGTAAATTAGGGGCTTTGTCTGATAATGATTTTTGTCCTCTAGTGTTCTAACGAAAGAAGACTCCAAAAATATCAGCAATGATATCACACACATAACGTGCACACACGGAATGTACGGAGTTATCATAGAGCAGGGTTTCCCAATTTTTTTTTGCCAAGGAACCCTAATTGATTATGCTTTTCCTAGCGGAACCCTACTTTGATAAATGGAAATTTAAATGAAAAACAATAAAGTTTTTATGCAATTATTTGTAAACAAGTCGGTGCGCGCGAACAACGTCGGTCACGAACTTGGGATAATATTTTTTACGGAACCCTTGCGGCCTTTCCACGGAACCCCAGGGTTCCGCGGACCACCTTTCGGGAACCGCTGTCATAGAGCCATGCGACGCTAGAGTTATCGCGCTATAGCCTTATCGAAGTACTAGATACTATGAAGGGTTTTTTTTTTTTTTTTTTTATGTGATAGGAGGCAAACGAGCAGACGGATCACCTGATGGTAAGCAATTGCCGTCGCCCATGTACAAAGGTTTGAAAAGTAAGCCAATATCGGGCGATTCTTCATGCAAATTAGAATCGGGCCCAACTATTGGCCAACTTAAAGTCGGTAGTCTCCGATCAGTAAGGTTAACTTACAAGTAAAGCCGAGCCTACACAGTGTGCCGTAACTCCGCTGCGGACTAGTCGGCGCCACGTAATTGTGACGTATCGTCTGGGCTATGGGATTGCACTTACTTAAACAATTACTGTCTTATGGGGTCTCTAAGGGCTTAAGGACCAAGCTACAAGCCAATTGGAGATCATAAAAGCAAGCGATAAGCAAAAATCGCAGCGATCGTAAGCCGCAGCTCGATAGAGCTACTGCGTTCGTTCTGCATAGTAGTCCCCTGTAAATAAGACTGTTTATTTTTGTAGCAAGATCTAATTCATTGCAATCAAAGTTACCCCAGTGTTGTAAAAAAAAAAACAAACAAGTGCATATTTTCTATGAAAATATTTAAATAGAGCCCTAGCAAGCATTAATTTGGGAAAGTTCTCGCTCAAGGATGTCACCAACAGTCTCTTTCAACAATCCCCTGACAGATCACTGGCCAAAACATCCCTTTGCAACTTCCTATTTGTCAATAAGCTTCGTTACATTTTCCGCTGCCGTCAAATAAGAAAAAAAAGCCAGTGATATAATATGCAGAACTCAATTACTGAATCAAAACATTCTGCTGAAATCTCACAGTTCTTAGCGATCGAATAGACGCAGAATCGAATCTCAGACGCCACGTTTCCAGACGGTTACCCACTGAACTCCGCGAAAAAGCACAAATAGATATTATTATAATCCGACAAAAAAATCTGCCTAAAATCGGTCGGCGGTCCGCCCAAGTAGTGTTTTCCTCACACGCACGCACACTAACACGCATGACGTGACTTTTATAGATGCGTCAGCTGAAAAACTTGAGCACTCTAAAGTAGACTCTGTACTACTCAGCATAGAGGTCACCGTGCCTAGCAAAAAGGCGGCTAAATTAGGATATTTCAAAAGTCAAATACAACACTTGAACTTTTCTAGTGCTAATCAACTTCGAACCTTATTGATTTAGTCTCTAGGTTCAAAAATGCAAAAGTGAAGAAAAGAGATATGTCATGACTGCGTTCCGAATTTGAAAAAGCTTTCCGAGCGCCGCCGAGGGCGTACCGATCGGGCCCGAACGGCGCCGAGACGCAACGAGAGCCGAATGCATTACGGCGTAGTGGGATAGGGTTGGCGAGAGGAAAACTCTTTGCTTTTTTTGCGATGAAAATATTATTCTAATTGGAGGAAAAAGTGTTTGGGTAATAAGAAAAACACTATTTTCGTGAAAAAGGCAGATTACAGTGTTGAAACTTAATAATTTGAATACGTATTTTACATAGGATTAGGTATAGCTTTCATAAAGTATTTGAAAGATGTGTTATTCTCTACATTTACTAAGACAAATCAAAATATGTATTAAAGAAAACATTATTTCTAATTCAATGTTGTCAAAAACCATTCAAGATGAAATTAAAACTAATGATTTCATGGAAACCAAAAGCTCAACGCACAATAATAATATTAGCAGAAAACTAACTATAGTTTTAAAAAATGTAGAGTCGATTAAGGATGATTATGAAAATTTTAACTTAGAAAAAAAATTCACAAATAACTTTTACATTGCCGATTCCAAGTAAAAACAACCTGTACAATATGTTGTCAGTAACCAAAGGACAAAACATGTCCATCAACAATAAATAAAAAAACTAATTTAAAAAAAATTGTCACCAAAACCAATCAACCGAGCTCAACACTACCGAACCGAAAAGTGCGCACTGGAAAATCCGGAAAAGCGTGCAGCCCTGCTAGAGGGGCGGGGCGACGCGGCGGCGGGGGGCCCGGGGGGCGCGGGGGGCGCGGGGCTCATCGCCAGTGAGACGCGGGGCGCCGCGCCGGCCGCACGCGACATGCGCGCCCTCTAGCGGATTATGTTCCTACCCGACCTCCCGCGAGCCTGCATGGTGGACGACGTAGCAACGTATCTCCAAGCGCCGTCCTCGGGACAGGTGGCTACAATATATTAACAACAACCCATATGTAATTAACAATGATCATATTAACAGATGTTGTGAGCTAATGTTGCTTACCTCCAGCGTACGCCGCCCGGGTATTTTCGGGGCGCGATTCAGCAAATCAATGTGCACGTGATAGGACGGATTCCGAAATTCGAATTCGAATTGTGAGAAGATCGTTGCGGATAGTGTTCAAAACAAAAACAGATCGATAGTGAGAGCTGAGAGTTAGCGGTATTATTCTCGCGAGGCTCCGGTCGTAGGTTATGAAATTCTTCCTGGTGCTAAATCTCGCGGAATTGTTCTCAGTGCGAAGGCTGGAGATGCCGCATTTTGAGTGTTATTTTAATATGTAAACTTGGTTGTAAGATTGCATCAGATAAAATTACGTGATTGATAATGTTTTGATGAAAATATGACTATAATCCACGAGGAATAAGAAAATAATGTATAACAATATGCCAAAACTCCCAAAAAAATAAAACCAATGAAATCAAAAAAATATTAAAAACGACGTCTTTTATCAAATTGTCAATAACTTGGTTAGTAATGTTAACATGAATAACAATTTTCTTATAAGAAGTCAAAATCGAGTTTTCTAACTAAAACAAACGCTTTCCATGAAGCTTTCCCAACGATAGAACGACTCTGTTTACGACAACTGACGAAATTCAAAAAGACCTCATTACAAAATCACCAATAAAAATAAAGTCTACGTTAATTTAGACGGCAGTTGTAAAATTATCAATTTTGGACTGTAAGCATATGAAGTTAAAGGCATTTTTAGTATTGCGATGGTAAATCGATATGGTGGCGAAGATGTGAGGCTAACTGCAGGGAAACTACGGCATTGCTAGCATAGCGTCCGCAGTAGTTTTTAAATTTTAACAACCAACCTTTTTCGTTTTCGTTTGTTTGTCGACCTCTTTCAAGATGCGTACTTCTCGAACTGGCCAGTTTTTAGCTGATTGGAAAGGTTCGATGTTTGAAAATTCATGTTTTTGAATTTAGAATCGGCACTGCAGTTACGAAAAAATGTGGTATCATTTACAGCGAGAGTATTTATTTGAAACAACGCATCTCCGATCTCCGAAATCCTTTCGATTTAAGATCAATGCAATATCAAGGTCAATCTCAAATATTAACCATAATTTCCATCTTTAAATCTTATTTATAACTTGTAAAGTTCTTAAAATCTTTTACCAAGTAAAGTTACGTAGGTACTTATAATGTTTAACGACATTCAAAACACTCCAATCACTTATTTTTACACTAATTTGTCCTAAGTTTTCGGACGTTCTGTTTTCCCAAAAAATCTTAAGAGAAAATTTTACTTTCTCTAGCAATCATTGATTGTTGCCATGTTGACTTTTAAATAGAATTTGAAAAATGTTTAGAAGTCAGAAACCAATTGCAGCGAAGTCGCACAAAGTGAATTGCTGTAAATAAATGCAATTCAGTATTCGGACAGTCCAGTCAGCGTTGCTCAGCGAGGCAGAACAGCCATTGCTTAGAAGAAAACCTCATTTAACTTTGCTGTTCAAGAGTTTTGCATTTCGGGACTTCCCCCTTTGATACGGAACGCGGGATGTAGGGTAGCTGGAATTGTTACTTTTGTTTCTTGAGATTGTTTATGATACAGTCTTCTACTGTATTTTACTGTACTTATGTATTCATTACAATTTATAGACTAACTAAACCTAAGTCAATGTAAATTCTTTATTGACTTATGCATTTTGAAAATGAGAATAGAAATGATTTGTTTTATTCAGAAATGTTAACGATTTAAGATTATTCATCTAATTAATGAACCAGTGTTTTTTAACAAATAGTTTTACCAAGTAAATATTACATGAGCTTTCATTTACTTTATATCTAATCAATATCTCATCTGCTAATGCCATAGACAAAGATAACAAACAATGCCCTTTAGGCATAGACAAGAGAAAAATGACAGTCCTCTGCATTGAGGGATATGGGAGGGCGCGCTGCGTAATCAGGCCATAGCTAGCAATCGCCATCAAAGATGTCGGAGCAAAGGGAAAAAATACAGCCTTGACAATGAATGGATATTGACATAAGATCCTGAATAATCAATGCATAATAAATTATTCTTGATTCTTGACAATCTGGTATAGATCTTATTTAGTACCCACTAACTATGTGGAGTACGTTTGACCAGTAGGTCTAAGAAAACGACGATGATAATATTTGATTTGATACGACGCAGAAAAATTGTATTGTGTTACAGACAAAAGCGAGCTGCGAGAGAAGTAAAAACAATTGACAGTTTTTTTTCCTTATTTTCTTTTTTTATAAAAATTTATCGAATCAGCCAGTATGCTGAGCATGGAGGTATTAAACATACCCCCCCACTTGAAATCACTTAGGGATTTCAAAAAAAAAGTAAATTAAACCTCTTCAGAGGAAAAGAAGAAATAATAAGACACTGCACGCATTCTTACAGGGACAGTGAAAATTAAATTATATTGCACTCTAGCAACAAATTAAAAGTCGCAAGGATAAGTACTTGCATTAAAACAAAATTAATGAATGAATTAATTAGGAAACTAAAACAAAACTTCCCTAGACCTATATACATATTATTATTATACACCTCAAAGCGGGAAAAAACTTAACTATTAATGGGCAATGGACAAATTTTTGTAACCGGCCTACGAAGAATACCCGTTGCCGTTCGGAGCGTAACTACGCGCACTACATTATCTGCTCCAGGATGTAGTTCTACTACCCTACCATAACGCCACTCCAAAGGTGGTAAGTTTTGTTCGACTATGATAACAATGTCGTCAAGTTTAACGTTAGGCTTATTTTGAAACCACTTATTCCGTTGTTGCAATGTATGCAAGTAATCACGCGACCAAATGCGCCAAAATCTTTGAGTTAACTTCTGTAATAATTGCCACCTTTTGCGAGGAGGTAAGTAAGCGTCGTCAAGATTCGGTTCCGGTAACGAAACTAACGGTCCGCCGACCAAAAAATGACCAGGCGACAGAATATCAACCTCACGTGGATCTGAAGAGATCGAGCATAGCGGCCGTGAATTAAGAACGGCTTCAATCTTAGTAAGAACCGTCGTGAGCTCCTCGAAGGTGAGAATCTGAAGGCCGACTACGCGTTTAAGATGGTATTTCATTGACTTAACGCCGCTCTCGAATATACCACCAAAATGGCTGCCCGTTGGCGGATTTAGTTGCCATACAATGCCACGTTCAGTGAAATCCTTATCCAGATCGGACTGATTTTCTAACAGAAACCTTTGAGTTTCGTTAAGATACCGTTTCGCTCCTATGAAATTTCTACCGCAGTCACTGATTATGAGCCTGCACAGTCCACGGCGTGAAACAAACCTATCAAGGGCTGCTATAAAAGCTGGAGTCGACAAGTCAGTAACAAGCTCCAAATGAACAGCCTTAACTGCCAAGCAGACCATAATGCAAACGTAAGCCTTATAAGTGCGAGCGTTACGTCTAGTGCTTTCTTTGACAGTGAAAGGTCCGGCGAAATCTATTCCAATATTTTGAAAACAACGAGCTGGTTGTACTCTCGGGCCTGGAAGGTCTCCCATCAAGGGCTGTGCTGGTAATGGCTTGACCTTGAAGCATGTGACACATTTCGCAAGTCTGGATCTTATCATATTGCGAATACCAAGAATCCAGTATTTTCTTTGCACCAAGGACTGAAGGACACGCGGCCCACAGTGTAAGTATACCCGGTGGTAGTGATCAATAATTAGCTTCGACAAATGACAGTGCTTCGGAAGCAGAAATGGGTGAATCGCTGTTAATTGAAGCTGCGCATTACGCAAGCGCCCCCCCACACGCAGTAATCCAGCTTCATCAAGGAATGGACTGAGCTTGAGCAGCGATTTGCTACATCTGGAACTGGAGTTGGTAGCAAAAGAGTCCAGGACTTCAGAAAAATGGCGTCTCTGTTCATTATGAATAAGAACAACCAGTGAGCTCTCAAGTTCCGTGGTAGTCAAATCCGTGTTATGTTCACGGTCGTCCCTTTTCTTTTTCATGTTGCCGATGAACCGAAGGCACCATGCGAGAACACGCTGAGAACGTAAAAAGGATGAAGATCTTTCCACGAGCTCGCTAATCGCATCAATATTAGTTTCCTTTGACGCAGTTAAAGTATGAGAAGCCGCCGGTTTCAATTCGGGTACAATATCTGGAGGGCTGATATCAGTTTGCACGGGCCACAACGATTTCTCAGTCACAAGCCAAGCAGGACCATGCCACCAAACTTGGTGAGAAACAAGCTGGGAACAGCGAAATCCACGGCTGCATAAATCCGCAGGGTTATCATGCGTTGCTACGTGCTTCCAGTTATCAACACTGAGATCATCCGTAATTTTTACGACTCTGTGAGCAACGAACATTTTCAATTTGTGTGGTGCTGTATTCAACCATGCCAACACAACGTTACTATCTGTAAACGCCGTAACCTGAACGATGTTTATTCTGTTTTCCAGTAGTTGGTGCATGTGCTTGAGAACGCGTGAAAGCAGTGCGGCACCTAGTAATTCCAAGCGATTAATAGTCACAGGCTTAATTGGAGCAACGCGAGACTTGGCTATCAGCAGATGAGAGGTTTTGGGCTCATCTAACGTAAGTAAATATACGCAGCATCCATACGCCTTAGAAGATCCATCACAGAATCCCACTAGTTCACATCTAGCAGTAGTTGAGTGAACTACTTGCCGAGGTATACTGATACTAGATAAATTTGTCAGTTCTCGTACGAAATCTTGCCATTTCTGTAACATTTCAGTAGAAACTGGTTCGTCCCAGTCTAGTTGTAGACGCCACAGTTCTTGTATAAACATCTTGGCCAATAGTACCACTGGCGTTAGCCATCCGAGTGGATCATAAATTCTTGCCACACTCGAGAGAACAATCCGCTTGGTACAAGCCGGGTTCATTTCTGAATGAGTGTAAGTAAACTTGTCATTAAGTGGGTCCCACTGAATGCCCAGAATTTTGAGTGTACATTGAATTTCTTTATCACAAAACGCTTTAGGTGTTTGACAATGATCAGCTGGAAGATGTGAAAGAAAATCAAGAGAATTACTGCTCCATTTACGCAGCTCAAATTTTCCACAATCGAGTAAGTTTATTAGCTCGTCTTTTATTTCTAAGGCAACGTCCACTGACGGAGCTGTCACCACGATATCATCCATAAAGGTGTCTTTGAGCAATGCAGTTGCTGCACGAGGCCATTGCTCACCATGATCCTGAGCCAACTGATGAAGTGTACGAATAGCCAGATAAGGTGAGCTACTCACACCGTAAGTCACAGTGTTTAATTCAAATTCACTCACAGTCTCTTCCGGTGAGTCTCTCCAGAATATATGTTGATATTGTCTGTCCTCGGGACGCAGATCAATATTTCTGTACATCTTAGATATGTCAGCTGTAAAAACTATACCATCCAGCCGAAGTGCTGTGATAATATCAACAATGTCATTCTGTAGTTTCGGTCCAGTATAAACAATGTCATTTAATGATTTTCCATTTCCAGTCTTCGCGCTAGCATCAAAGACTACACGGAGTTTTGTGCTGCTGCTCTCCGGGCGAATCACACAATGATGTGGTATGATGTTTCCATTCGCACCTGAAGGTGAATCCACTAAAGTCATGTGTCCCAAATCAGAATACTCTTGCATGAACTGAACATAGTCAGCTTTCAACTGTTGGTGACGAATAAGTCGCTTTTCCAAATTATGCAAGCGAGACATAGACATTTGATGCGAATCACCCAATTCTTCAAGTGGATCCTTAAGCATTATAGGCACCACATAACGACCATCTGAGTTTCGCCTTACAAGATCAGAAAACATATTTTCACACTTCACGTCTTCTGGGTTAACAATCTTTACTATAGGAGGTTCTTCAACTTCCCAGAAACGCTTGACTACATTGTCTAGGGCAAGTGTAGAAGCGAAGAGAGAGGTGGTTGAAGTTGGTGGTCGACAAGAAAGATCCAATTTTCCACTGATCACCCATCCGAATACGCTGTGAAGAGCTACTGGCAAGTCAGAGCCAAAAAACAAACGTTGGCCATCATAGATGTTATTAAATAACTCTGCTCCGAGCAACAGATCAATTTCTGCAGGTCTATCAAACTGATTATCAGCTAACACCAAGTGTCTAAAAGAATCTCGAACGTGTGAAGGTACTTGCGCTGTTGGCATTTTATTTGCAATGGTATCCATTACGATTGGTGAGATTTCAAACCGAGGTTCTTCAGATAAACAGGGGTGGATAACGCATGACGTCACACCTTTCACCTGGTGTACAGTATTTTGTCCTAGTCCAGCAACTGTAATTCTACAGCGCCGCAATGGCAAGCCAAGCCGCTGAGCGCACGAAGAAGTCATGAAACAATCTTGGGCTCCACTATCGATAAGGGCTCGAACCTTAATCACACCGCTGGGACCACGAGCTTGAACAACACATGTGCCTAAAATCACTTGCGATTGGCCATGAGTTACATGGGCACTAGCATTCACTGAATTCACTGAAGTATCAGTGTTAGGTAACTGCTTGACAGTCAAGGAGGTACTGGGGCAAGCAGTCACATCCTCATGAAGTAGTGTGTGATGACGTTGCTTGCATTTTGAACAATTTGATTTAGAAAAACAATTATCTACCTGATGGTTCAGGCGTAAACAATTGCTGCAAAGGGTTTTTCTTTTAATAAAACTTAATTTATCAATGGTTGACATTCCATGAAAAACTGGACATTTGTAAATAGAATGATGAGAATAACCACAACATGAACAGTCAGGGAATTTATTTGATGCTGAATACACCCCTGTGTTCAAGTCTGGTTCGGAATTACAATCCTCCCCGTGATCATCAGAAGTCAAATACGGCCCTGTGCATGAGTTCGACCCTGTCTCTGAACACAATCCCGACTCAATAGGAAAAGAAGAAGATTTTTGATTATAATTTGTTTTAGGTTTTGCACCCTGGCCCTGCTTAGAATTTGAGTTTTGGAAATTGTTTAATTTAGTAGAACGACCGCAGGCTTCTAAAATTTTGATGTAATTTAACAAAAAAGTTTTTAAGTCTTCAAACTCAGGTACTATATTTCCAACCTTAAAGTTCTCACTCTCAAAATGCTCACGGGTTTGAGAATCTAATTTCTTGGATGCAAGATAGAATAAAATAAATTCACCCAAATTTGAAATTTTCATTGCTTTTAAAGCATTAACAGATTCTACTAGCAAGTTAGTTAACTTTTGCAATTCACTGAAACTATTTGTTTTCAATGGTGTGAAATTAAATATTTTTTCCAAGTAATTGACAGCTAAAATTCGTTTGTTATCATATCTTTCAATCAATGCGTTGAAGACAATTTCATAATTATCAGCAATTACTGGTATGCTTTTAACTATTGACAATGCAGATCCAGTGAGACAAGAAAGCAAATAATGATATTTCTCAATAGTACTGAGGTTTGCGTTTTCATGAATTAAAGAAAGATATGTGTCATAAAATGTTCGCCATAACTCAAGATTACCATCGAATTTTGGTAGGTCAATTTTTGGCAAACGAACCTGAGAACATTGTTTTGGTGACGCGAGGTCACTGACCTTACTCACAGCCGCGGCAGAACTTGACACTAACGACGGCAACACCTCGTCAGCCACCGAAACAACGGAATAATACAACAAATCAAATGATTCTACCTTCTTGTAATCAATTTGTGTGTCTGGATTAATTGTTAAAATTAACCGGTTTATTTCGTCTGTAATTTCGACAAATTCAGTTCGAATAGCATCTATGCGCTTGAAACGACTTTTAAATATCGCAAGTTTGCTCCTGTCTGTGGTAATATGTTGAGATAAATCGTACAATATTTGAATCTCACGAAATACATACTCCCGACGAGTATTCAGTAAAGTTAACTTTGAATCATCATCCATTTTGGATATTGCCTATACGACAAAATGTTAAGTTATCAACGATGGAAATGAGTGTGAAATGACGAGTTATTATTACGATTTTACGATATAATTGACAAGTAAAACTGTGTTTGCTTGAGTCAACGTTTAAATAACGTAAAAGTAAAACAATAAAGATTGAATTGATCATGAATATTGCCAATACGACATAATGTTCAAGTTTTCAACGATGAAAATTAGTGTGAAATGACGAGTTTTATTACGATTTTACGATATAATTGACAAGTAAAACTGTGTTTGCTTGAGTCAACGTTTAAATAACGTAAAAGTAATACAATAACGATTGAATTGATCATGAATATTGACAATACGACCTAATGTTCAAGTTTTCAACGATGAAAATGAGTTTGAAAAGACGAGTTATTTATTACGATTTTACGAAATAATTGACAAGTAAAACTGTGTTTGCTTGAGTCAACGTTTAAATAACGTAAAAGTAATACAATAAAGTTTGAATTTTCGACTTACGAAATTAACAATGGCGTGCTAAAAAGTGCTACCTGGAAATTTTAGAGTTTTCGATGAGCGTTTTTTATTGACTGTAGAATCCAAAGAGCTATTCGTGCTCGAAATGACCACAAAAAAATATGGAGTACGTTTGACCAGTAGGTCTAAGAAAACGACGATGATAATATTTGATTTGATACGACGCAGAAAAATTGTATTGTGTTACAGACAAAAGCGAGCTGCGAGAGAAGTAAAAACAATTGACAGTTTTTTTTCCTTATTTTCTTTTTTTATAAAAATTTATCGAATCAGCCAGTATGCTGAGCATGGAGGTATTAAACACTATGGAAGCTATAATATTCTGATGGTAAACTTTAATTGTCTCGTTTTACAAAAAAGCTTACTTAATTATTAGAAAGTGAATTTTATAGTTACACAGAAGATGCTATAGTGACTATTTCCCAGATCTGAGTACATTCACGTGTTTTAAAACATGCTAAGTAGGTAGTTTTCCTCTGAAACCTTTGGGAAATTCTAATTTCTAGTTTTTGTAAAAAGCTCACACTATGGTTGCCTTACGATCAGTTCACTTGTTAGATTGATCCTTACAAAAAATAAGTTTATGTAACCCATTTTCTTGAATTTTTCGTGAGTGTTTATAGAACTTTTTTTTGGCCTTATTACAAAATAACGAAATAATATAAAGCACTATAAAACGCAAAGGAAAATAAGCACCCTTACGATCTAAAAGAAGACTATATTTCGGTAATGAACAAGCTCACAAACTGAAATAAATTACCAAAATAAAAAATAATTTGCTGATTGAAAGCAGCGCTATAGAAAATCGTAGAACGGAACGTTGAAAAAAGTTGACAGTAAAAAAATGTCCAAAAATACCCGGCCGGCCACGCGCCGCGCATTTCGGTGTTTAAAAAATATACTCGATGTTTTCTCTCTCTCCCCCGTGTGTTTGTTTCTCTTTCTATCACTTTTTCTTGCCACTATCGGTGTTTGAATGTTTTTCACTAACTGTTAATGTTGATATTTAACCCCGTATTTTAAATGTAATTAGATCCTTATTGATTGCCTGAAATCGTATGATTAAAAAATTTATAACAATAACTGGCAGTTAAAAAGGTTTTGGGTAAAAAATAAATGAAAACGTTCAATTTTAGCTGAAAATGTTTACTACATATCATTTCACGCAATCAATTGTACATTTTATTTACATTTTAATGTTATCTTGACTAGAAAAATGTACAACGCATTTCATAAGCCCATTTTTTGTAATTTATTACACAGATCTGACATTGAAAAATTGATAAATAAGACTCCGTTTTTATGCAGAATCGTTGTACGTATTTCTAGTTATTTTAGATTTAAAATTTGTACGAGTAAATGTGCATGTATCCCGAATGCACTACCCCAGAGCAAGAATGTGTGCACGTTTTCATTTTTCTATGTTTTTTACTTCTTCTTTTTAATTTCACGTGTTCAAAGCTGAAGGCGAGTCCATTAGTTGATTGGTTTAGTACATCAATGGTTACTAGTATACGGCTCGAAACAATTTTTATACGATTTTTCTTTTAGGTTTTTTAGGATACCGTTATAATGAAAGCGTTAGATTAGATTTTGAGTCTAGTAGAGATTTCACAGATACGCGGTCGTCAAATTAAAATATTACTAGTTATTTTTTCGATATTTTAATGCACAAGTAAGTGATAATTGAAGTAGACGTTGTAGATAGTTTTCTTTATAGACTTTATACAGAAATATGGCCGTAACATCTCACTGCAATTCATCTTCCCTTGAAAGTTTCAAAGAAACTGACAAACCTTTTTGGTTAGATGCTATCACTACTAAAGGCAAGTGACCAACCCTTCGTAGATGCTATCAAGACGCCATAAGCCAGACTTAATGAAACTCCATTAAGCCCCGAAACAACATCGCGGTAATAAAATTTACATTACAATTCTCAAAGATATGATCACAGACAGACATTCATTCTGTGCTATTTACACGACTATTAGTTTGAAATATTGTGCGTACTGCAGTTAATTTTCGACTGTTGAGGATTTTTAAATACGTTTTCGGCTGTAAATATACTACTTTAATAGATATTTCCATTTGCACGGACGCGTCATTACTCACACTCGTAGGTTGTGTACATGAGCTATCTTTATCTAATATTAAAATTCTCGTGTCACAGTGTTTTTGTAACAAAACTCCTCCGAAACGGCTGGATCGATTCTTATAAAAACATTTTGCAAAGTAGGAAAAGTGTTTGCAGTAATCGAAATTTAATATTAGAAATTACTTCATTCAAAGCAGCGAAATACTAGTTTTTGTTTACAAAATCAATTGTGACTGAATTTTCATCACTTCCGGTCTCTTAACTATTTATAATTTGTTACCAATGATCAAGGTTGTTTAGTAGCGGATTCATAGCATAATTTTCTTCGTCACAAAGTTATCTGATTCAAAAGCTTGAGTTGAGTTCTTGTCGTCTACCCTTTGGTATTTGATATAGACTACTAGCGGACTTCGTACGCGTGGATCCCGTTATAACCCCCTTAGGGGTTGAATTTTGCAAAATCCAGTCTTTGTGAGCACCTACGTTCTAAAAGCAAACCCCTTGCAAAATTTTAGACTCTTAGCACTTGTAGTTTCTGAGATTTCGTGATGAGTGAGTGAGTGAGTCGTTACCTTTATTTATTTACTGACAAAGATCTACCAACAACACATCTTTTCACCTTTCGCTTTTATAGATATAGATAGGTAAGTGCTTCTTCTTGCTTTGATGGTGACTCGATATTCCTCATGACATGTTTTAATAGTGTCTTAAGGATTCTACACACTAAGCGCGCCGACAGCCCGGCGACTTGGTGTCGGCGGCTTTTTACAAAAGAATCATGTCGGCGACTCATGTCGCCGGTTTAGCGGGTTTGGTGTGTAGACTGCGTAACACTACTAAAACTTTACCGAGTTTATTTGGTATGGAAAACTATGTTAAATTATACTTATTTTTTCGAATCTTAGACAACATTGCTCTATCTAAAGACTCCAAATCGAAATATATCAAATTTAACCGCAGTAAGGGTTGTTAGGCCGAAAAACTATCCGCAGTACAGTGTATCAGAAAATATAGAGACGCAGTCTACGTATTGTTACTTCCAAAATGAAACCCCATTAGCCTCCCCCACTCTATGTCCTACTATTTACTTGTAACTGAAAATCTATAATTCTATATACAGACTACATTAAATTCAATGACAATCTTAAATCCCTAGCAGACTCGGAAGCTGGAGTGCCACTGCAATTACTCCGTCTCTCTCTATAAATTGCCGTCCCGCTCTCTCCCCATCTATTCTTATTTATAGGCTTTTCCATCTTCTTTTTATTATTTTTATTGTCTCCGCTAAATGAGAACAGTCAGAACGTTACGTTCTATGTTACGTTATGGAGGAAGGCTTTTCGGAATGTTGGTAGGTTTTGTTTGAGATCGATTTCTTGCAATTGGCTTGTATGGTGCATTGAGGAAATTTTAAGCGACAAAAGATTTTATCAAATGCTAGTTTTCCGCCCGCGGCTTCGCCCGCATGGATTTTTTTATATAACCTATGACACTCGGCAATAATGTGGCTTTCTATTGCACAGTGTTTTTTTTGACCCGAAAAAGTGACATTCTGTTTTTATCACTAATATCCAAAGTTTAACTTATTATTAATGTTAGACTAAAACACCCAGGTGACAAATAGCTATAGATTATTTTTAAAAAAATATTTTAGAAAATTTATTTTGTACTGGGTCAAACTACAATTTTATTATTATTTAAAGAAACGTACACACTAAGAGTCTCTTTGCATTGCAGGTAGGTAGGTTGGTGTATGGCGAATATTATTGCACCTATAATTATTTAAAAGTAGTTATAGGAACGACAGTATGATTATTTTTTAAATTTAAGAAATTATTATTTTTCTCTTTTTCTAAGCCGAAGTAGAATCTCTGCTTAGGTCAGATACATTTCTTAAAATAAGCTCTATCACCTATAATTTTTCTATATTCTAACTCGGCCGCAATTTCGAGAAAAAGTATTTTTTCCAAAATGTTAGGATTGTCACAAAAAATGACCTTACGTAGTTCCACTTTCTTTAGGGTTCCGTGGCCAAAGGATGCTAACGGGACATAATTAATATTATGCAAATATAAATACCACTCCTGATGATCAAAAGTCTTCATATATCTTAAAAGATGATGAAGAAACAGTATTCTTGAGCACTGATAGTAATTTAACTGATAACCTACCTAAGACAAATTAAACACATAATTAGGACCGATTAGCATCCTTTGGCCACGGAACCCTAAAGAAAAAGAGAAAAATAATAATTTCTTAAATTTAAAAAATAATCATACTGTCGTTCCTATAACTACTTTTAAATAATTATAGGTGCAATAATATTCGCCATACACCAACCTACCTACCTGCAATGCAAAGAGAAGCTTAGTGTGTACGTTTCTTTAAATAATAATAAAATTGTAGTTTGACCCAGTACAAAATAAATTTTCTAAAATATTTTTTTAAAAATAATCTATAGCTATTTGTCACCTGGGTGTTTTAGTCTAACATTAATAATAAGTTAAACTTTGGATATTAGTGATAAAAACAGAATGTCACTTTTTCGGGTCAAAAAAAACACTGTGTATTGGTGAAAGCATTTTTAAAATCGGTTAAGTAGATCCCGAGATTACCCCTTACAATTTAACAAATATACAAACACACAAGCTTTACCTCTTTAAATATTAGTATAGAACTATAGACAAGTTTTGCAATTTGTGCGTTTGTTTTTAGAATGTTTACCACAATTCAATTGTCCGAAATGAAGCAAAAAAATATGTAGTTTCGGTCCGTAGTAGAGCCTAACTATCTCTGACTTTAGGATTGGGGGTGACGTTAGCAGTTGCTATGACCCAAACAATGTAAGAAGTAGGATTATGACATAAATATCTAGTATTTTTGTTTTCATACAAAAAATACTTTTGCAATCATCGTAAATTGTAGAGTAGTAGTAGTGTACGATTTGGTTTTCGATTTGTTTAGAAGGAATAATTTTACTTTGATATTAGTAATTATAAACAAGATAAGACAGAGACGATGTTTTTGTTTGAATTTTACAGAATCTCGCACTACCAAACACTGTAGCATCTTATTGAGTGATTGTATGTGTGATATAGCAACAAAACTGTATAGTCCTAATATGCTGTCTACGTACATAAGCTATGTAAAGCCAACACCAATATTTTGTGTCAAGGATTCCTACGAAACAGACAGGCTTCTATAAATCCCCATCTCTTTTAGAGCATAAATACGTGACCGTACAGCATTCTTGAGCTCTCCCAAACCATTGAGAGCACGAATCCAGCATTCTGTTTTGTTTCTTGATGGATATCTTCAGAAGAGAGATTTGGTTTTAAATATAATATAGAGAAATATATTCCAGAAAACGAGATTCAAGAAAAATCTGGCGTTTTAATATTTCCTTTTTTATGAAGCTCCAAAATAAACAAAATGTTAATTAATTCGAAATGATAGGAATTTTACTCTTCTTTCTTAGTATATTAAAAGGTTACTTTTTGTCAAATTTTTATCTATGTATTATTCTGGGCGGAAAGCTCGCAAAGCTCTTGTCCTTTCAGGGGTTCCGCAAGTGACACTTTAAGAATTGTTTTTCTGGTTACTTAAGTATTAATACATTATATTTTGTTACTGTAAATGTTAGATTTACATTTCTCAGTGTTTCCTCCGTGAGTTTTGATCTACAAGATCCCACCAAACTCTCTGGAATTCAATTGAGCTGAAACTTTGCACACTTAAGTAAATTTCTCGACAATGCATTATCACAGTGTCAAAGAGCTCTTGATATATCCAAAAGATAACCCAGTTGCTTGGTTTATATTTTGCTTTTGTATGTTTTACTGGTTGATTCTTTCTCTTGGGAAGATCTAAGTTTCATCCACCTGCGTCTTACTTGGCACCCAAACGTTTTGAAAGCTTAATAAAAATGCCAGTTACCTACTTCGGTTCTTATGCTTTACA
This sequence comes from Ostrinia nubilalis, assembly GCF_963855985.1. Lineage (NCBI taxonomy): Eukaryota > Metazoa > Arthropoda > Insecta > Lepidoptera > Crambidae > Ostrinia > Ostrinia nubilalis. The sequence continues at coordinate 1,397,918 of NC_087112.1, forward strand.
AAACTTATGTTTTAGACTCGTGATTTTTAGCTAACTTATTAATCAGTGAAATTTCTTGTAAACTGGGTAAAAGGATTTGTCAAGTTAGTGAAATAAAACAATGCCAAGATTCGTTATAATAGTATAAGGAAAGCCATCTCGCGCCATCCTGAACATGGGATAACTATTCTTAACCTAAGTTGTACGAGTATTACCTTTTTTTTCTCACGTCGCTAGGTATGGTTTGCAAGCCCCTTTGGACATAATCATCATCCCACTTGGAAGACCGACAATCTAGTAAAAGTGCCGGGTTGGGCAGCGTACGTGGTTGGTTACCCAGTCATTGTAGAAGTCTGTGGAGGAGACCTTTGGGCCTTTGTCCAGCAGTGGACATCACCTGATTGAAACGTCAAAAAACATCACTTTGATCTTCCAATTGCTACCATTACCAAGGTCAGTCAAATCTAAACGAGGGGTCATCTCTTGAAGGGTCTAGTTTGGCAGGCCCGTTGGCAGACGCCCCGCGTATCTGTTACGGCGGGTAGTTCGGCAAACGTTTATAGGCGCCCATTAGAGCGAAGTTCGTACCGCGGCGCATTCCATGTTTTTAACTTGCTGAGCTTCAATATGGTTAAATGAGCTATGTCTGGGCGGGGTGGGATTTGGTGTATTGTGATGTCCCCTTTGAAAGCATTTTGTAGTTATCCAATTTTGGTGATTAAGAAATTACTTTTGATATGTGTTTGCATTATTCTAGCTTATAGGAACTTGTAAGCCTAGTAAAGTATGGATGTACTATCCTACCATTTACCAACTGTCAAACCACACATGTAATGCAAAATAAGATCTTGTGCAACGTTGTGATACAATGTAGAGCAAAAAAGGCACCCGCTTAGTAATCTCAACAGCGAAAAGCCATTGATTAACAGTGGATTTTTTCTTCGTTCTTCATTAAACATACTTTCTTAGAAATGTATGAAGTGTCTTGTTTGGTATTTCACAATCGATAAATTTCAAAGGAACTAAAGTATTTTTTTATTTAAGTTAAAATGGCACCTTTGAACTCCGCTTTATACATAGGTATGTGTTACACTATCTTCACATAATGTCAAGCCTTACTAACATCCGATGTACGTTTTGACGAACTTCAAAACTTTTTTGACTATTTTAGGTAATTTACTTTCTTGGTGTAGGTTCTCTTTTCAGTAAACTGCCTACTGATCTTAAGTGACTACTGAAAACCATTCAATAAGAGTTAGTACGCAAATAATAATAATTTATAATGTTTATGTTCCCAACAGTTTTCACTCTACATCGTTACCCCATAAATAATTTCAGCGCTAAATTAACAAGCTGTAGGAAGGAGATATCAAAGTTCAGCCGTCAGATTTTATCGCCGCGAAGTTTGAGCTTACAAAAGCTTACAAGTGTTGACCAATCGCCCGCTCGTTCGGAGCTTGGAAGTTTTCAAAGCACCCGATATTGGCTCTGGCGAATTGAAATACTGTAGTTTTCTTTTCCTAAACACTGTTAGTTTAAAAGTTTATTGTTGGGTTCTTTTATAGTAAACATTGAGGGTTTTGACCACGTTTCTAGATGAATTGTGAGCTAGGGTTGAGTTTTATAATCGTCAAGAAAAACTTAACAGCTTTTTTAGTAAGTCTAAGGCTGGGTTGCACCATCTTACTTTAACTTTGCAAACGTCAAAAATTGACATACTCCATGCAAAAAGCACCGGTTATTGTTATTGTTACGGTTAAAATAAGTTGGTGCAACTCAGCCTAAATGTTTTCAACATTGCTGGGTTGTCTAGAAGAGATTCTGTCGATACAATTGTTCCAATTTCTATAATTGCTTACTTTCTGTGAGAGACCATTAAGATAAAGTATAAATAGTTCTCGACGTCATTGGTTTATGAATTTCCTTTGCTAACTTTAAATCATTAATCTTGTTGTTTTCACCAAGATCTTAGGAGACATGACCTCATTTTAAATTGTCAAACTGAAATGACTGCGCAAAAATTACGCACTGTCGGGCATTTTCAACACTCGGCTTTACGAGACTTAAAAATATGACTTTTCTTATGTACAGACGAAAGCAAACTATAATACTGTAGCATCTTTCATAGCTATAAAGTGTTATTTTGCAACTAAAAGTCCGGTATACCTACTATTGCACAATTTGCACATGTAAAGTCAGCGTTAAATAGTTGTTCGTAACTTTAAAATTCAAATACACTCGCGAGCAAAACTATGGAATCACTTACATGAAGTTGTTTCCACGCGAACTTGTGTACTAACGATTTTGTTAGTAACAAAAAAAAGTAGCACCATTTTAAAGATTAAACTTTTATCTTTAAATTGATACCAAATTCATTTAAATCACACCAGTATTTAAAAAGATATCCCGGCTGGTGTGAAGAAGTAACGAAAAAGACATGTATGAACTGTTTGATACGTCGCGAGTTGCGGCCTATTTACCCCCTATAAAAGCACGCGTTTTTAGATTTTTGCTTTCACACGTTGATTCATACACATCTCCGCTTCTTTTGACACTTTACCTGGGATTCTACACCTTCAGAAGCAGCACAAATCGTTGCACTATTGCAAGAAAGGCTCAGCCAGCGGGCTGTCGCACGTCAGCGCCACATAAGCCAGTCCTGGGTTTCGAAAGTTTCATGACGCTTTCGGGAGACTAGTGGCTTTATCCCGAGACCAAGTTCTGAACAGCGCCGGTGCACATCGCAGAGGGAAGACCGTTTTTTCATGTCAACCTCTCTATGAAATCGTCATTTGACTGGAATCGATGTCCATCAAGAGCTCAGAAATGTTCGTAAGATAGCTGTTAGCAAGTGGACAGTTCGTCTAAGATATAAGCAATAGAATTTGACTCCAAAAAGGCTTGCCATAGGCTCGAAACTGACGGCAGGTCACCGATAAGCACCCTTTCAATTTGCTCGTACACATCTCGATGGGAAGGCGAGTAATGGAGGCGAGTTCTGTTCTCCGATGAATGCAAACTGTGTTTGCAGGGCAGCAGTCGAAGAGGTCGGGTTTGTAGGCGGCCTGAGGAGCGATTTGTGCAGTGCTGGTTCGCTGAAACAGTGGCTTATGGGGGGTGGCTTGCTCGACTTAACATCGAGATGTGTACGAACAAATTGAAAGCGTACTTATCGGTGACCTGCCGTCAGTTTCGAGCTTGTGGCAGGCCTTTTTGGAGTTAAATTCTATTGCTTATGTCTTAGACAAACTGTCTACTCGCTAACAGCTATCCTACGAACATTTTTGAGCTCTTACTGGACGTCGATTCCAGTCAAATGACGATTTCATAGAGAGGTTGACATGAAAAAACGGTCTTCCCTCTGCGATGTGCGCCGGCGCTGTTCAGAACTTGGTCTCGGGATAAAGCCACCAGTCTCCCGAAAGCGTCTTAAAACTTTCGAAACCCAGGACTGGCTTATGTGGCGCTGACGTGCGACAGCCCGCTGGCTGAGCCCTTCTTGCAATAGTGCAACGATTTGTGCTGCTTCTGAAGGTGTAGAATCCCAGGTAAAGTGTCAAAAGAAGCGGAGATGTGTATAAATCAACGTGTGAAAGCAAAAATCCGAAAACGCGTGCTTTTATAGGGGGTAAATAGGCCGCAACTCGCTACGTATCAAACAGTTCATACATGTCTTTTTCGTTACTTCTTCACATCAGCCGCGATATCTTTTTAAATACTGGTGTGATTTAAATTAATTTGGTATCAATTTAAAGATAAAAGTTTAATCTTTAAAATGGTGCCACTTTTTTTGTTCCTCACAAATTCGTTAGTACACAAGATCGCGTGGAAACAACTTCATGTAAGTGATTCCATACTTTTGCTCGCGAGTGTAGTTTATTCAGTACATAGGCCCTTTCCAGGGCACTTATACACGTCCCAAATATTTGCCCTACCACCACTTCGGGACAACATATGGGCTGGTGCTGAGAAGAAGTGGCGGAAGAAACTCAGTCACCTTTGTCAGCCTCTTTTTTAATCCAATACAGTAATTTCTAGCTTACATGACACGTAACCTGTAGTAACACGTAAAGTAGCCAAAAAGTTCGCAACACGTCTTTGTTACAAATTGAATTAAGGTTGTGTTGTCTTTTTTACCACTTTGGGCGTCACGTGACACTGTACTGTGGGTGTGACTTGACATTAGACTTTACATTTTTGTAGCAATATAGCGACTATTACAACTCTATACGACACAGTGTCTAACTTAATGTGCTTCTACATTGCTATAAGACCATAAAGACTCGTATTTAGCTCGAAGTACCTGTCTCTACATTGGAAAACAATACCAGTATTTTTCCACGACACCTGCCATCACTGTCACGCGTGACATTGACATTGGCTGTGTCAAGGCACAGGAGCTGGCACGATCTGGCGGTGGGCGAGTCCAGGCGTGACGTCACTGGCGGTTGCCGTGACAACTTGCCGTATTTTTGGCTACTGTCTGCTGGTGTCTGAGGTACACCTTATTATGTATCTGATAAATGATTTGCTTTGTTGCTCACCCTTTGTTTTGTAACTCTGCAACACGTGTCTAACGCCATTATTCACAAACATTACTATGAGGTCTCACAGTGCGCGTGGACGCAAGGGTTACACACGAACGAATCATAGAGCTCTATTCAACGCTGAGCGTTCGATTTTCTGCCTCACATAAGCAAGCATCGTTTGTGAATACGGGTGTAAGATCTTCTGGAATTGAATTCTAGAGGAGACGCACTAGTAAGAAACCAACATATTGTTTAACATTATTTTGTTTGATAAATCGAACTGCCTGTCGTTATGTTGTCAGTCCGGTTGACCCATGTCAGACGAATATGGAGGCATTAACAGTTTGACACCTGGGTTGGTGGACAGACTCAGATATTTCATCATCCTTGGTATTAGACTTAGGGCTGATTTTTCAATCGTCAGATATCTTTTAACTGCAGAATAAACTTGTAATTTTGACATATTTCCCACACTGAAACTGTCAATATGCCAAACTTCATTCTTCAGATAAAAGTTACCCGGCTATTAAAAAATCAGCCCTTAGCTGATAAGAGTTTAAGGCTGGGTTGCATCATCTTACTTTAGCTTTAAAAAACGTCAAAAATCTGTCAAAATCTATACAAAAACAACGGTTATCGTTAAAGTTAGGTGGTGCAACGCAGCCTAACTTCTCTGAATCGAACTCTTGTATTTTAATTCGGACGCACATTGCTAAATCAATCTAGGTATTTGACACAGTGTTTTTCCCATTCATACTTCTGAGAACCCACTCAAAAAGAGTTCAACTCTAATAACCCGACCAACTCTGCAACCTGCATAAACCTGTCCATACATAATAAAGAAAAGTAGACAATCGCGAGAGATATGATATAATATCTCCGATCGGCTTGTCACGAGCAGACCCGATAAATTATATCCGAGTGCAACTATTTTCCGGCTGCATGGCGGTCTTAGTCGCCATTTTAGATTGAAAGAGCTTTTTGTTACCTGGGAGCTTTTTAATACGATTCTATAATATTTTCATGATTTGGGTTAATTTTGAAAAAGCATATTGACAGTTTATAATAGTAATCTGCATTTTTGGATTGAAAGAGCTTTTTGATACCTGGAGCTTTTAGTGGTTATACGATTCGATGAGATGGATCATAATAAGGAATGATCGCGGGTGTATTAGACTTAAGATAATTGTATTAATTTTGAAAAACATTTTTGAATTTGTACAGAAAATATTTGAAGACAATCGTTTATTTTCAAGAAGAAAGCTTTACCCAAATAAAAGGGTAGAGAATTAAAATCATATTGTGATATAACACTTATTATATAATAATATATATTAATGTTTTAATAGTTTGAGCAATTTATGGTAATAGTTTGAACAATTCCTTATTACTTTACTCTTTTTATCGGCGATGAAAAGACTGAAATAATAAGGAATTGTTCAAACTATTACCATAAATTGCTCAAACTATTAAATTGAATGACGATCAACATGTATTATTAATTATTTCGTAGGTTTTCTTAACATAATTTTTCATTATGATTATGAATGACGGCTGACAGGATGCCCTATTTCACCAAAATATTTTGTGTTTAGACGAGAAGGTAGATTGTCAATCATCATGTTACAGGTACATATTAATGTGCAGTTTGGTTATTTAGATAATTTCAAGTTCTTAAAATGTTTATGCATTCTAGTTAACCTTACACACGCATCCTAATGGTAAAAAATAGTCCCATAATACCATAAAGCATAAACTACCCAAATTCGAAATGTTTCAGGAAAACTTCAAAATTTTCCTTTCATTGCTTTCCTCTCGACACATAGCCATATTGGTTAGGTGTGGATCTCAAAGGGATTCAACTCTGCAACCATTGTTTTCTCCAAACCACAAGCCCAGGTGTCCGTCATTAGCCTAAACTTTTTACATGTCTCCATAAATATTAGCATGAGGTAAATAGTAGAAACCTTGATGAAAACTGTCGGCATGGGCCTCTATTACTCATCCAGCGGATTATTTTTAACTCTTTCGAATGAGGTACTTGAGGTGTCACCGTTATGATTTTATTTACGTTGACGACTTTTCACGGACACTTTCATGGAAATCTTAATTAGTAGAGAAAAAAATTTTATAAAATTAGACAATTGGTTTTCTGTTCTTTTTCTTATACTAGTAGGAGGAATAAGTAGTTGGAAACGATTTTTTTAGTTTTTTTCTCCTTTGGAATTGAACCCAGAACCCAGGAGAGAATTTGACTTATTGTGTTTTACCGTCTGGGCTTACATACTGGCTACATAGTAATCGTGACCCGCGAGGAGAGCCGCAGAAGGCAAGTGTTAGAAACACGTCGGTTCCTGTAGGATTTATCATAAATCGTTAATTTTAATGTTATTTTATTGATACCGTAGTATTCTATACCCTACTGATAGAAAGTTTGTGCTGTAGATCCTCCCATCACATCTAGGTTTTCAGGAGTCACCTACTGTGGTAGAGATCAGTGATCTTCAATCATGTGACACTTGAGGTTACAATCCAGGTGTTATAAACATTAAAATCTTAACCGACCAGTGTGCCTACCATGAGTTTACGTTAGGTGAGCTCGCTAGCGAATACATCAAAAAATTCTATGAAGATTTTATTTCTTGAAAGTAGCCGCTAGTGGCGCTGCACAATATGTCATACATTTAAATGTCATTTTTTTACGCAGTCGCTAGCGAGCACACCTAACGTAAACTCATGGTAGGCACACTGGTCCCAGGTCTAACAATGCTAAAATGGTGTAAGGGCACAGCTGAAAAGGCACACTGAATGTGTTACGACGTGAAAATCATCGCCGCTGCGTCCGCAAATAGAACAACAACTTTGTTGTTCTGTTGCCGGTGTTCTGAGATACATTATCTTGTCAAGACTTTTAAATTGTTCCCCCAATTCAAATAATGTAGAGATTGATTGCCGGGAATTCTTGTTGTTGCGTTTTTGGGTGTCTTTAACCTTTATTGTTTTAAAGAGGGCGTACAGGAACGTTTCAGTATTTCTGGACTCATTAATTGCGAATTCTCTTTTATCTTCTCCACTTTGAAGTAATTAGTCGCTTTTATTTATATTGAAAAGGTTGTCGTTTTTTAACATTTTAGTGCAGTCGACTATTTTGCCCAATTTTCTAAAAGCCTTGTCTTGGAAGAAAAGTGGTATTTTCGAAGAGTTGTAGGGTCGCCTGAAGGGAATCTTCGACGTCCCTGTAAACATTCAGCGCCGTAATCCCGCCCGAGCTCCGTCGGCCATTTTTCCGATAATAGAACATGCCATCCCGCTCTTTCTGATTCGCTCGTTGCGCAAACGGCACCGCTAAAACAGGGGCTCATACTAAATTTAGTTCTGCAACACTGCATCGCGTCGCGTACCCATAGAAAACATTAACACCGTTATACCCAGGATATATGGTGACCGCATATTACCGCGGAATCGCAGCCAGATTTTCGGCAACACAAATTGCTGTATAATATTCAATTAGGTCGGCGATATTGATGGGGAGCGTGCCGCCGGCAATTTTGGTCGGCCCATCTGTTGCGGCCATGCGGACCGCTTGATATACGATTAGTTTTCGAGCGGATTATCGGCCGCTGTAGATGGCGGCAAGGTGCGCCCGCGGCTATATTTACCAGCGCACGAGTCTCGTCTGAGCGATTTTTCCCGCGTAACACCGGCACTCTGCCAGCGCGACGTCACACCTCTATTACCTCATAAACGCTAAACTTTGGAAAGGACTTTAAAATTAGCAAGGACGCAGGTTCAGTATTTCAGTGGCGACACTGTTCAGCTAATTACGCAAGCCAATATGGCCGCCGAAGACGCGGGAGAGGAGAGATGAGCTGTCACGGGGTATTTATGAAATTCGAACTAAAATAGATTCGGTAGTGGTGCGAGTCACCTTGACGGCGCGTTATGCAACGCACCCGAACCGATCGTTGGGGATACGAAAAATGCTGGATCCGTGACGTAACCCGTGACGTGACGAGTGACGTGCTCAGTGTTGCCACTCCTCCGGCTAATAAATTTATTGTTTGGCATGTAAACGGATGCGTTCGAGCCAAGAAATTACAGCGTTCGGTAAAAAAAATATTGAATGAATGGAATGATGGCGCAGTGTAATCGGGAGCCTGCGCGCTGCCAAACGCCGTGTTTATAGTTCAACAGTTGCAAAGATTTTTGATTATGGAATGTTTACTACGCCCCGCCGGGGAGTCTGCGAACGAGCGGACTCGGGGCATTGTTCTTGGCTTTTTTATCTGACTTTTAATTACTTCTTTCTCCTAATGATGTCGGGCGCATTGAGACGGCGACCACTTAACGCAGCGTAGACGTGACTCCTCTATTTGTTTCAGTGGGTAAATATTATTCAACGGGGAGCTGTTTTTGAAGAATTGATTGCGTTTGAGAAAAGTTCGCAGGAGTTAATCCTGATGAAGTGGGGCTCGTTCAAACTTCGGGGGAGAAAAGGCAGCAATTTTCCGTGAAGCAATTTTGTTTTAAAGATAATAGTTAGTTGGGGTTTGTCGATGAAATGTGTAGATTACAAAATTACTTACAGAGGAAAATAACTACACAGCTCAGAAATCGCAGTAAGCCAGGCTTTTGAGTCTATTATTATTAGGACCAAGGATTTTAAGTAACTTGGAAACACTTTTCAAAACTTCAGTCTTTATCTTCTAGGATATAAAATCATTATTACACAACATTAAAAGTGCTACATACAATACACTATTAAAAAATATTCCAAAAAGACAAAAACAAAATTGTTCATCCCATCACTAGTCCCAAAAAAATTCCGCACGTAAAGCTCTATTTGCATGCAGCATGTAAACATGATTATTACAGCCTTGTTTGGTGGTATTTTATTACCGAACCACTTACATAGTAATACCCCATGGTACGTTGGTATTCAACCGGAGTGACACGCGTGGAATGTGTTTGCAAGTATTTTCTTTTGACTCAAACTTAAAGTTTGCACTGGTGATCCTTTATTTGTTACGGACTGAAAGTCAATTAAGTGTGAAAAGCTTTTTTTCTAAAACTCACATTATTAATCATTCCTATATTTTGATTACTTATTCCAACGATCGAAAATTCTATGATTTTTATGCCATACCTACATGGCCAATGCATTCTCAGATTGACTCTACCAATATCGTCGGAATCTTAGTGACATTTCGATTCTCATCACCCGAAACATTCGAAAAAAATCCTCAACTACTTATATTACAAAATCCTAGATTTATTTATTAGAGTGCAAATAATTGTATGTATTTTCAATTCCCTACATACCTAAGAAATGAGTATAGCCTGTGGTATAGCCCCCTAGTCAAAACGTGTCAGTTTCGAAAGGCTTTCACTGTGGCTTTTTTTTAATTATGGAGTTTCGATCCGTGAAGGCATTTGATTTTCAGAGCGTTCAAAAATTGCCACTCGTCTCCAATATCTTTCGAAATGTGTCCAGATACTTATTCTTAATCCGGTCCACGCTTTACCACATTGGGATGGACGCTGCGTTGGCGCCGTAGAGGATGCGTTTATGAATTACTCATACGATTCGCGCCTATTAGAATATGTGCAATTGTCCCGTGAATCACAAGTGGGCTTCCCGGATTAGGGGACTAAGTCAATCATCTTATCACATCTTTTCTTTAAATACTGTACATTTAAAATGTATACGCGCACTATTATTATTATTTATGTAGGTATGTATATTTTATGCAGTATAGGTTAGTGTCCGTGACTCCCACTCGGCATGGGGCATACTGAAAACCAGCGTCGTGGCCTTCCTCACCGTGGGCCACGGCATGGGATGGGCATCGCTGTGCGGCAGGGTGGCACTGCTCAGTTTACTTATACTACCTTACTACTCTTCCATTGTATATTTTATGTGTTTTATGTCTGATTTGCTTTTTTATTTACCTCTTTTGTCTTTCGTGATGTCCATTGCAATAAATATTTCTTTCTTTCTTTAAATCTGGTGGGGGGGTTTCTGAAACTCTATGATTTTTTGCACTTTTTCTCATTATCAATGGCACAATATTGATCCCTAAACAAAAAGTGACCCCAGTCGCATTCCTCGAGGTTCTAACCAAGCAAATTCCCTTGACCTGTACAAAGTGTCTTTTTACTAAGTGATATGAGATGTCGCTAAAACTCCAGGGAGTCAATTTGACCCATTATTGTAGTAAACTAGTCATAACTAGCATGTAGTACAAAACAATTTTGTAATCATTCCAAAAAAAGGTTGTATCGTTGCAATCAAAAAACTATCAACTATTAAGTAGGTATTAGTTCACTTGAAAAACTCACTGTCTTTTTTATTTGGGTCCAAAAACGATATAAAATAATATGTTTAGTTGCTAAGTCAATATATCGTCCGCCACTCAAAGACAACTTTTCCTGCATCCAAACTTACACAATTTAGGGGCTTTCCCCAAACCCCCTCTAATCTTGCAACAACAAGAATTTTGGGGGAAGATGTAGGTCACAGAGTGATAGAGTTGAGCATTTGTATGAAAAATGGCTTCTCCAGGATAGACAAAAAGGCTAGACTTATTTGGATAATTAGTAGGACTTAGCTAGATTGAAAGTGTAATTGAAGATTTCGCCGCTTAGACTATGAATTTGATTTTTCCCAAACAATTTAATCAAATTAACCTAAATAATAAGAAGTTTTCATTTCCATTAGCTTTTTGTGTTTGATTTTAAAGGTTAGTAGAGTTAGACTAATGAATTTACTTTTGGTAATGAAAAAAGGGAAACTAAATAAATGATAATTATTTAAGAACTGCATGCAGATTAATGCATCACGAGCATACACAATGTTACTGCACCCAAATCTTTCACGGGTTTGTTTATTTGTTAGTCACGAACCTAGTAACCCAAATATCTCAGAGAATACTGCCGATATACCAAACAAGATCTACCCATAAACACACAATCACAACAAGTTAGTCACGTAACAGCGTCCACAATTCGACAAATCTAGTGGCGACAACACACAAATCCCGTCAAAACTGTACTCGTATATTACGGGCCAATACACAAACGTGCCTATATCTTACGCTAAGCCGGCGACACCGTGTAAGCTAGCTTGCGGATTAGTGATGTGCACACTAATCCCGGTGGTAGGGCAGCCCGGGACCATTTGCATGCGAATCCCGTTAAATGTCATCTCTGGGATTTGAACCGTCTTAGGATTTCGGGGCTAGGTGCAAATTATTCGTCTGCATTCGGGAATTAGTTTTTATTGGGAGCGTGTGGGAGACAGCTACGGAGGAACGGTTTGTTTTGGGTAGAAAGTAGGGATGTTAAAATTGACGTTTGAGTGTTCATCAACATCACAAATTGTTTTTAGATTTTGGTTGTTGCAAATGCAGCATTCTTATACAATTTTAGTTTAATTTAATCTCGTTATAATATCTAAAGGCAATACGTGTGATAAGAATATTTTTAAGTTATTGATTTTATATGTAGAGAGTTACAGAGGTAGTATATTGCATATTATATTATTCTTCATACTAATTCATTCTTCGTTATTTCAATAATTTAAAGCTTTACTCAAACAAAAACGAAAATAATTGTTTATGTATACTATAAAGTAGTAAAATAATAAAAACCATTTAATATGCGTGTATAGTTTTAAGTTCCTTTGTTCTATTTTTCATTTTTTCTTTTTGTGTCAAATAAAGTTTTTCTTATCTTATCTTATCTTAACATCGAAGAACTCTTCTAATTACATCGTTGGAAAGAGATGATGCAGTAATTAAAATGTACGTTCTAAACTTCTAATTGAACTGAATAATTATCGTCATGATCGGTCCAATACTACGGGCTAATTAGTATTTTAGGCGAGTAGTCTGTATAGTGGCCATATAGTAGCCATATAGTGGCCATTATTATCTAATTACGATGGCGGTCATTGTCCTGGGCGGAGGCAAACGCCCTAAACAACACCTGTGGTTTATTTATCCGATGATCAAAGCGTATGTGTTATCTGAATACTGATTTTAATACGACACACTTTAGCAAATGTACACTTTATTCCTTGCAACATTGTAAAAAGAGTGATATTTTTAACAGATTTACCTACTTGTTTGATGCTTATTTGCGGCGGTTGGTAGAGTTAGACTTTTTAGCAAGGCTGCTAATTATGGTGGTTTCAACTTATTGCATTACCTGTAATTGGTTATTATGTGGGGGTTTATAAAAAAAGAAACGTTTCTTATAAAATATGAACTTTCTATCTAGTCACCTTTTTCACGTGAAGTTTTCAATCAATATAAAAAAAATTGTACAGCAATTCCTTTTAATTACTATCAATATTTTATTAACACCATCTGCCACTTGCGTGACTTCAACTATTTGACGCTGACTGTACGTCCAAGATATTGTAATTCATAAAGCATACCCATCCTTGCTATAACACATTATTGCTTGTCTCAGACGGACAGCCAGGAATTCGCAAATTACAATGACACATCCAACCAGAGAAAGGCCAAGGAAATCCTGGACTCTTACTAGGTTACGCAATAGTGACGCACAGAACAATACAAATTATAATATCGAATTAACATAACATTATACAACACACAATCCTGGCCATTGTAAAAATGCGTTCGTGATTGGAATTTTATTCGTTTATTTGCAAATAATTGTCGCAGTGCAACGTCCCCGCTTCACCTTGTACTACGTATATGGAATGTGAAATGAGTGCACATTGTAGGAATCTAGCGATTTGTTGAGACAAAGTTAGCTGATGGGTATGGGTGTGACCGCAGTAGATGTGTGCTGGATGATCGATCAAGGAAAGTAGTACCTAACTTCATAGAAACTATTTGGAATGCGAAAATAAATCTTACTGTGTCTTGTGTTGTCTGTTCATTTTTACATGAAAGCCTTTGAACCAATATTTAGAATTTTGGGAAATGTTGGAAGATAATAAGCTAGGCTAAAATTTGTAGCAAAAATTTATCTTAAAAAGAATGAAATGCATTGATTTCTTGATATTGTTCATATAAATATGGTGCTTGAGTGGTACCTAGATGTTACGTAATTTTCGATTTTCCGGGATTTTTTATTGTAATAAAGTCACATCACTACTTTAGTAGCGCCTTGTGAATAATTATGTTGGTTTGTATTTGATACTGCCACAAGCATAACTTGACATCTCCTCGAATTATAGAGGAATAACATCCGCTCTTCTTCTATCGAATGGATTGTAACAATAACTGAGGTCAAAACCCTATTGACAGACTTATGAACTGCCATCGGTGTTTAACATGACTCAGTAGTCAGTCTAACCAACATAAAGAACCCTTCTAAACCACATTTCTTATGGACAATCAGGTTGATTCAACCTTCTAAATAAACAAGGAAAGGCAAAAAGTTATTTAAACACTAAATATTATCATGTTGTTGCTAACAAGGCGGACTTAGAAAGAAGCCCACCAAATCTCGTCGAAAATATTGCATACATTGAGAGTGAATAGAACCCAAAACCTCTGACGCGAGAGACGCCCGTATTCACGAACATTACTATGAGGTCTCACAGTGCGCGTGATCGCACAGGGTGACACAAGAACCAATCTCTGTAATTGGAAGCTCTATTCAACGCTGTGCGTTCGATTTGCTGCTTCACTTTGTGAATACGGGTGAGAGTCTCTCCTAAAACAGCATCTGTGCCCTCAGTCTCTGTTTACCTTAAAGTTCAACCAGTGATGAATTTACTGATTTGCCGCCTGTTTGACTGGCCTATACACAGCAAAAAAAAAAAATCTCCAATTTTGGTTTGTATTAAGTGTGAAATCTGCTGCCCCTCAAAATATGCCGCCCTAGGCTTCAGCCTACTCAGCCTGCTGGTAAATGCGCCACTGAATTCAACTATTCTTCCAACAATAATGAACAATTCTGAAGAGTATTCAAAGGTCCTACCCTCAATCACGTCTCATCTCCAAAACTGTACCATAATTAACCAGCCGAAGGTCATAAATCGGGATTTGTCAAAGAACGACCTTGAAACGGGTGTAATCATCGAGTTGACTTGGTGCCAAATAAAATATTAGCCCAGTACTGAATCATAAAGTTTCAGGACCGTTCCAGGACGGTTTCGGACCGTGTGATGAGGAACTAACTTACGATCTTAAAGTTATGGAAGCAAGCACTTGATTTACAGTTGGGCAGTTACGGAAAATTGGTTGTATGTATTGGGCGGTAGACACAAAACATACGAGTAGAGTCTAAAAGTCCTGTAATAATGTAGCTGTCCACTCCAATGAATTTGTTTCTATCCGACTCTAGTCATTTGACTTCTTGTTCTATTTTGAACTCTACCTTGCTTGGGGACAGTAAAGAAACTCAGTCGCTTTTGTCAGCTTATTTTTCAACAGTTTAAATATTATATTGATGCGAGTGAAGTCCTAATATTCTTAACATACTTATTCGTCTTTATCATCTTTAGATGTTTATTCAAAAAGTACAAAACAATAAGAGAACAAGAACTTTCTTTCTTCTTATGCATTTTGTCATCATAATATTTTTTCATTGGATTTATAGATTGACAAATCTAACATCTACTATTAAATAGCATTATTACTCGCCTTCTTCATAAAATAAATCAATCGACAGCACATCAAACCTTACAATTTCCTTGCAAAAATCACCCCTATTACGACCACATAAGCTGCACAATGTTTATCTTGTCAAGCCTTTGGTACTTGTATTATGCAACGACAACAAGGTGTTCGTGAGTACTCCCGGATACGGAGGAGCCTGTGAGTCTGCGCGTACGCATATGTATGCACTATGCGCGCTGGGAATCGCTTTAATGGCAGGACTTAAGGGGGATACTCTGCAGGGGAAACCCTTCGGTGATATAAGGCTGCTTTGGAAAAGGCATCATAAAGCTCTTCTTCTTTATTCTTCTAACAGTCATAGTTAATGTAATTTTCTGTTGTCGTATTTCTTTGTTGCGCAATAGCCGATGACGTGTTTTCCACTAAAAACAGAGCGTCCGCCCTTTAGACATACATTTTAAGTTTTTAGGTTTATGTAGCTGTTACTGGCAGGTAAATTAGCATAAACTTTAAGATCAGAATGAATAACTGTTTTAATAACCTTTATTGAGAAGTTTCCAGAGATTTCGTGTTTTTATCATGTTACAAAATCACGAATCTTTTAAATACCCAAACGGTTGTCAAAGATCTTCTTAAGCATTTCCTTGTCTTTCAAATCACAATTTGTGATTCTTGTTTTTAAGTATCTTTCCACCATGAGCAACTAAGACTTATACATAACTAGCGGCCGCCCGCGACTTCGTACGCGTGGATCCCGTTTTACCCCCTTTTCCCGAATTTTCTTTGCTATAAACCTCACGGAGCCCGAGACCTTTCCAACGAATGCAAAACCGTGGAAATCGGTTCGTGCGTTCTGGAGTTATAGCGTCAGGGAGGAAAACCCAACTTATTTTTATATAGTAGATATCTCCACTACAATTAAATCTAGCGAATCTCCCGCACAATTGCATTCTGAAATAGTAAATTATAAGGCGTGCTAAATAAGGTTACCCCGCTGCGGCACTTCCGCGCGTGACATCGACTATCTGGCGGCACGCGAATAGAACTTATTTAACGCGTTTATCATTGCATTTGACTGTGCTCTATTAAGTTTAGGTTTCAGGGTTTTCCATAATGTTGTCTAACCTTGGTAACTGACTTTATACACGTCTTACATTGCTCAATAGAGACTGACAAAGTATTCACAAACATTACTATGAGGTCTCATAGTGGGCGTAGACTCACAGGGTTGTGACCCGGCACAGAGTGACACACGAACCAATCACAGAGCTCTATTTAACGCTGTGCGTTCGATTTGCTGCTTCACTTAAGCAAGCATCGTTTGTGAATACGGGCGTGAGTAAGTTTTTTGCAATAATTTGGATGATTTAGCTTTGTGCTGACCAGTAAGTAGTAGTCTAGTTTCACATGACTGTCTTTCTTCCCCATTTCGTTTCGCTTGTTTTGATGAATGTCCTCTATGGGTGATAAGGTTTATTCAGTTGAGAAAATGGAAAAAAGCAGTCGATAGAATTTGGCTTGCAATTTTTCATGCGCCAAAATTGTACTTCTGTATTTCCAATGTCTCTTTGGAAATTAATATTCCTATATTAGAGTTTTATCTAAAAAAAACCTTGACCTGCGTTTTACCCGTTTTTATAAAGACAATTTTTGAATTTTAAAATCGAACTAACTATTCGGTAATTTCAAGAAGTCGTTCTACTTCTACTTTTCCCAAGAAAATCGGGTGCAATGTTTTTGTGAACTAAAAGAAATTACTCTACATTTCTGGGTAAAGTGTATTTTTGTTTCAAATTCAAATAGTTTATTTAGTACATAGGCCCTTTCTAGGGCACACACGTCCCAAATATGCTTGCGGCATTCTTTCCAGGGCACTTATACACGTCCCAAATATGTATAGCTTGCCCCACCACCACTTTGGGACAACATGGGCTGGTGCTGAGAAGAAGTGGCGGAAGAAACTCAGTCACCTTTGCTCGTATTCGATGTCGTCGCCTTAATGCGGGGTTTCTCGGGATCAATTGTAAAGGTATTCACGTCGGTTCCTAGTTTACTCCAGCGCAGGGTTTTGATTGGCTATTCCATACACACGGACGTAGGAATGAAATATAGTAAGCAAGATAAGCGAAATGCTTGGTGCATTGTCAAAGGCAAGACAATGAGTTTAGTGTTAAGATTTGGTGCAATGACGTCAAAAATATACTATACTAAGCGGCCGCCCGTGATTTAGTACCCGTGGATCTCGTTTTACATCTGTAGGGGAGGAGTTTCGTAAATTAATGTCTACATCCTATAAGGAACCTACCTACCTTTCAAGTTTGTAGGTGTTATACATAGTGTCTGTGATTTTGTAACTAATCAATTTGCCCTTGCTTATGTAATAAAACAACAATAACAACGGTGTCAGGTGTCATCTGTGTCACATTTTAAGGCAACCTGAAAGGTCTGGAAGAGAACCACAGATCTTTGACTCATTCTCTGTGAATGTGTCCTAATTATCATCCCAAGTCTCAACATATCGTCCCCTCGTCTCTCTAACACTATTATAGAGAGACGAGGACCGATTCAAGCTCACAACCGACCACCCAAGCGTATTCCTCACAGGGGCTCGTCTGTTTTACCATTATGACAGTCCAAAATCTTTCATCCAAACACAATATTGCACATTTCTTAAATTCTGAACCACAGATACAAGTTCCATCTCGTTAGCTAGTTATCAAGAGCAAACACAAAGAATGTTCAGATTGCATTAGCATCGGCAACTCAGTGGAACTCCAATATGGGATCGGAAGGTCGCTCGGATTGCAGTCGGGGCGGCGCTCCAGGGCGGGCGGTTTGATAAAAGCTTTTAAATGAAAACGGATTTCCAAATCGCCAAAAAAATTGCTGATGTAGGTAGATTTTTTCACTTTGATTATATTTGTTTCAAATAAACTTTGTAATTTTGACTCGTTGTTCTGCTTAGCTTAGCTTCTTTGAAATAGGTATAAAATGTCAATTCAAAAAAATACTACCTAAATGACTCGTAGCAATATTATGTATTTTGGGCCAATGTGGAAATCACTCGTAATTAAAACGCCGTGCTATTGAGTAAACTACACTTCTATTCCTTTTTTGTCAATGATATTATAGAACTATAGATATGTTACGTTCATAGAAATTACGATTTGAATCCGTGCCGAGCTATTCCAAATTGCACACATTGACAAATGTAACTGATAAGCGAAACAAAAGATACGAAATAGCACGCAAATGAAAGAGATAGCTATAGTTTTAACGATTCTGCACTAACTAATCTATGTCCGCAGCGCACGCATCCTTATCGCTCTAACGTCAAAACAAGATCGCTTTCTCTTTCTTAACTTGAACATGGCGCATGGCGTCTTGATTGTTTGCATAAATAATTGAAAATATAAATACTAAATAATTTTGTATAATCACATGTGGTAAGAGATCCCTTGTATTTTGTTAACTTTAGAGTCATAATTGGTACACTTTCGAAACACACACGATGGCATTTTTTATTTATTTTGGTAAGAACATAGGAACTTACGGTGTGGTACGCACGCGATTGCGCACGACGCAGGCCACACGAAGACTAAACACAAGACGTCCCAATTGGGACGTATTTGAGTATTCACAGCGCGAGCGCTTATAACATATCTGCTTTTGTTTTTATATAATATCATTGTTTTTTGTCAAAACTTAAAAATTAATAGCGTCTTTTTAAAAAGCCTAAAATCTTCAAATAAAAACAAACCTAGCTCTAGCTGATCTATCCGCTGCAAGCCAGCCCGCGCCCTTAGTTCTTGAAACTATTTTCTATTTCTGCACAGCAGTTCAGCTGTTGCTGGTCTTCAAAGTTGTTGGTATAATGCGGTATAAATATACCGTATAAATACGATGCCCATAATACTGCAATGCACCGCTAATATAACCCATAACCAGTGCTAGCATGTGATTACTGTTCATCATTAGGTTTATAAATGCGGATATTTAACTATCGTGTAATTTATTAGATTCTGCACAGGAATAGCACACGATCTCGGTTTCGTAGACGTTACAACATCTAATGTCACGCTGTGAAAAGTTACACGGTGATTCGTCTATATTTAAAATTGTGTTAACGCGACGGGGCTTCTTGCGGCGTTTCTTTCAACTGTTAGTTTATTGGTTATTTCACCTATTTGTTTTAATTAGATGCAATAATGGCCTGATAGACCTTTTTGGAGAATCATATCAACGTTTTATCAAAGAATTGATTTATCAAATTTCGGAATAATGTAATCAAATTGTATCTATTATTATTCTTCTTCATGACACACAATTAACGTATATTAACAGCACTGACTGTTTTCAGCTTTTCATTTCGATGTGTTTTCGAGATTCGTGACACAATTTTTTTACGCAATAACAATGGACCCAAAATACTACCTTGCGGGACACCATAATAGATCAAGGGAGGTAGCTTCGCTGGATTCGCCCAGTTTCGAAATCGTGTTTTCATGACACAGCGTCTTTACGATGCCGAATCGTAAACCGAATCTGTGCCGTTCGAGCCCCGAATGGATTGAAATGTATTTCTGGATTGGCTCGATTTATTTTTAATGCCGGGGTTTCTTATTATGAAATCGTGAGAAGGCCATCGAGGCCAGATAGACATAACCCGAATTTGACTATTGAATAATTTACAAGAGTTATAATTTACTTTTTTGGGGATGTAAGAATCTCAACTGAGTGTGTTGTACTTATTTCGAAAACTAGATTCGTTTATGTGGCTTTATAATTTGCACATTCTCAAGACAATCCAAATTTTTCTCGACTGGATTTTCCAGTTTCTAAATTCTTGTGTCGATGAAAACCTATTTAGGTCTCTTGAATAAAATTTCCTCATATAGCAGTATAGCACACAACTTTTTACCCGCTGCAACAACGCAAAGAGCATTTGAAACGAGCGCATCACGAATGCATCTTTGGTCGCTGAATATCAATTCTGAACGCACGTTTAAGTACCCAAATGCATATAATCGAAGCATTACGCATTCCGCTTACGGACTCTGGATTTATTGTAAAGTTACGTGCGTAGGCCGCGGACGACGCGCGGCCGGTCGCCAAACCAGCGCGTGGCAAGATGGCCGATCAACGTGGTTTTTTCACGCGTATTTACACTTGCTAGGTGATTTTGGCCAACTTTGTCGTGACGTAGCGACCTAGTTAGCCACGCCAAGCGGTGCCAGGGCCAAGTCCAGCCGGCATCCCCAATGAACCAGAGCCAATATCTATAAAATAAATTGGACCGGCATAAGACAGAAAAAAATAATAATGAAGGAAACGTCAGCTGAATAGGATTTGCCGCCAAAATTTTCAGGGTGAACGCACTCCAGTGTTTTGGCATGGTTCAGTTGGAAGTTGTCCTAATAGTTTGTTTGATTCGATAAGGTATGCTAGTTTTATTGTCTATGGTGTAGGTAGAGTTTGTAAACAAAGCTGCTCTAATTCATGCGTAGAGGGGTTTCCCAAGAAGTTTATCTGGTGGAAAAAATCTGATCGGTTAGTGGATCATTGCAAAACTTTCACCTATTTATCAGCTATGTCCTTAGTTGGCCGATGAGAAAGACGGTCAGTGCTTGAAGTTACACTATAAACAATTACTTTCTAACTCTGGTGACGGTCACTGATACAACACAGTGTCTTGATACCTAGTAGCGACAATGTAATATTTGAAAACTTTAATCTCAACAGGATATAGTCCAGGAACTCCAGAAACATGTCTTATCGTACACATCAGATCATCATCGTCATAAAATTCTATTTTTGTTCTCAAAAACCAAAAGCCATCAACCGTTATTACCTCGGTACACCGTTTATCGCGACTGCTATCTCCCACACCCGGCCGCTCTGCCAACAGTCTTACTACTCAGCATTTGTTGTTCTTATATTTGCCAAATATTCGCACCTTATCGCCAGTGTTGTGATAGTTTTATAGCCGCCATTTTTATATTTCTCTTTCGCGCGCTTTTTGGCCGCTTCCAATATGGCGCAGTTTGACTCATATTTGGTTAGGTTATGCACTTATGCAAAATTGCTTTGTTCGTGCTTTTAATGACTTTATTGTGGTTCCATGGATCGTTTACCTTGTTTGCATGTACCAACCTGTTTATTTATTGTCTGCTGTCGAAAATATCTTGTGTTAGGTTTTTTGATAACTTTGATTCAATCGAAGCACGTACGAGTCGAAGTTCTTTTTATTAAATTTTGATGAAGAATTCATTAATATCAATGTTAAAGCTTTAAAATGAGCACCTATAAACTAATCGAAATATGTACTACATCTATCTTTGATAATGTAGATTTATGATTGAATTTTGTGGTTGTAAAAGTTACAGAGAAAAATTCTTACCCTGCTGAACGATTGCATGACGAATCGATGCATCTATTTAGCTCTTCAATTTTTTTTTCACTTTCTGCCACAGATACGTAGTTAGTTTCATTGTGATGAATATAAACTATACAGTTTTAGATAAAACTGTGTTTAAGGATTGTCCTTGATTCAATTACTTAATTACTTCGTTTGATGTTTGCAAGACTAAGTAGAGTTGTAGGCTTGATGGTCATTATGTTAAAATTGCACAAAATATCGCAAAATCTGAATAAAGTTATTCGCAACCGTAAAAGTATTAGCTTCTTTGTAACTATGGCAACAATCTCCCACTTTTGGCTTCGGCTTTAAGAGTTCGGGATCAACACCAGCTGAGTTACGCTCCAACGTGGCAGGTCGGTTGCCAGGAGAATCCGTGACGTCACGGAGGGTCCTGCCAGACCCCGCTGCCAAGTCCGTTGTGGCTAGACCTTTGTTTACGTCTGGTTCAGTGGGAACACATGCGGTTACGTTTGTGAGATGTTGATGATTAATTGAACTGATGGAAAATTATCACTGATTTGTTGATGCGTCATAATTTATTAAGGAATTCGTGATGTCACATCAAAGTTTGTTGCATATCTAGCAACACAATTGTTGTTTTCTTTCAAGTTTTTATTGGAATCTTTTAGCATGGTCCTCGGAAATATACGAGATTGTCTACTTTGTTTTAACAAATGACAGTACCATTTGCTGTTTACTAATCTTCTACAATTTAAAGCTGTCATTTTTATCTTTACATCTGCCTATGAAGGCGGTAGGGTTTATAATATGCCCAAGTGATAGTCAAAAGACAAATCCTTTTAGGTATTAGATCCTTCGACGATAGCACGTGGCACCAACTCCTTCGCATTTACCACTTCTGTTGCATCTGGTTTTATTTTTAAATCGGATGAATCAACTGCAGCTCAAGTTTCTCCGGAATCCGCAGAAGCGATTCCGGCAACGTCATAGTTTTGGGTCCTGCCAAACTGGCAGCGGCCGTGCTGCCCGCGGCCAACAGATGTTTTGACTACAACTTGATGATGCAAAGGTTTTTTTGTGAATGAAAACGCCAAGATTCATTGATAGTAAACGTGTTAAATTGGCAATAGTATTGCCAGTTTCTGGCGCATCTGTAGGTTCATCTTTGATTACATTTTCTTCAACTTCTATCCTTATTAACTATTTCTATTTTCCTTGGCGTTATTTTTGAAGCAGTTTATCAAATTGAAATGTAATGAGGTATTGGGATTAGATTAAAGGGCTTTGCCTTACTTTGTGTACCGTAACATTCCTCAACAATTGCAACTGTAAATCAAACAATTGCACATTTTGCATCAATTCAAAAACCGCATCCAAAATGGGACGAAGCTGATCGCGGAATAATGTACAACGTAGTATTTGAATACTTTCACGACAGGTGTAGGATATCAATTGATGCGTCCGAGAAACCGTCTGCCTTAACATTTATTCACTTATTGTAGTCTCTATGCCTTTGGAAATACGGGCGTGTTCATAAAATTTTGAAGTCAATACGAATCAGCGCAGTGCGTTAGCATACATTATGATTATGAATCAACATACAACAATACAGTATTGACTGACTGGAATAGGTGATAAGTATGGTCAGTGTAAACATATTTTTTGCGTGCAGAAAGGGAAAGATATCGTGCTTGGTTTTATAATGAAGATGCGTTAAAAGATTTACTGAGAACTTGTAGAGATTAATTTGTTTGGCACTATCGAAAATTTAGGATTTGTAGAAACAAACAAATAGAAATTTGAATTGTATTTTCAACCATGGGCTATGTTAAATATTTCTAGTTAAATACATACCTACTAGTTTATAAGAATTTAGTTGTTTAAACTCTACATTGATATTTAGATATTAATCAATCTTAAATAGCTATTACTTCTACAGTAAATGAAGGATTTAGAGTGGTACAATTTAGAAATTCATAGGAAATACACAAATCGATAGATTAGCTAGAATAGTGAATAATTACTGAAGAAATTTTAATGGCTGATTATTCTCATTTCTCACTCTTTTTCCAAATATAAAGGGATAGCGATTTTTTATTTTAAAGGAATGAATAATGCAATTTCTTCAGTGATAAAAAATGGTAGGGATAAGTATTGGTTTCAAATTCACCTGAACACGGATTTATTTCTTTTTATCTGTTCATTTACCTCCCAAGAAACCACAGTCTGGTTCGTTTTAGCTGTTATTAATTTCTTTATTTTGCGAATGCTTTCTGTGTTATATTTATGGACATTCGCACCTATGTACATCGATGTGGATACTGATATGTAATACGTTTGTGATGCCATCTAATAATAATATGTATGTAAACTAATATATCTCACATACATTGTATTAACAATTCTATAATTATCAACTGATTAGAATCCAGTGACATACCCTTAAATATTTTAACTAACTCAATTAATATAAGCTGTTACTACTATTTGTCACTAGGTTCTAGGCAGTCAATTGAGATTCTCTATTAATATATTTGAATGACAATCTATTTAACTAATTGGCATTAAACTACCAATCTGAATATTTCAATTTATACTAATATGAATAACATTTTTATCGTATAATATTCTAAGACGCAGTATTAAATATTCTATTAACTTACAGGAGAGATTATAATAACATGTATTCTGTTTATCATCATAACTCTTTGGATTTAAACGTTTTAATATCATAATACAATATTTACTACTGCGCAAAAGATAATACAGACAAAATGTTTGAAGGAAGTATTAATTCCCCGTAATAAAATAGAACCTTTTCAAAATTTCGTCGCCAACTACCCCGGCCCCACGTTGGGCGCCAACTTACAAGTTTTTAGAAAAAATAATCATATTTGGTTCGTGGTTCTTGGAATGTTCACAGGACGAGTTCCATCCGTTCATAGAGGCCCTGATGCCCTTTGTAAAGTCCTTTTCGTACACTTGGTTCAATTTACAAGCAGCCAAACGGAAGTACTACAAAAAACACGAGAAACGGATGAGTCTTGAGGAGGAGCGGCACACTAAATATGAATTACAGGTAAATAGTTAATTTTTTTTTATCTACCTTCTAAATAGTAATTAGAACGTTATTAAAAACACATAGCAGCTATTCGTATTTTAAAAGATTCTTTAGACTGGCATGAGTTTAAAGCACCTGTGCATTGAAAACAAGGTCTAAGTTTTTGTCTCCCATAATATAGATCGTTTCATCCACGTAGACGCGCCTAACCAGTTTTTGGTCGAGGGAAGCGCGGGGTGCGGGGAGTTTGATCCGAGCAATCCGAGCGTCATTATTGTAGTGTGCGTGTGCACTCATAGATGATTTAGCGTGTACCGATAACACTCAAACATTAGCGGAAGAATGGTGGGGCGCGTCTTCGTGGATAAAACGATCTATAAGGACAAAACTTCTAATTAATTTTGCTCAATAATCAAACTGACTGTACAATTTTCCAGAACGAGAAAGCAGAAGTAAAACAAAAATGGGCTTCACGGTTACTGGGCAAACTGCGCAAGGACATAACGCAAGACTGCAGAGAGGACTTTGTGCTAAGCATCACCGGAAAAAGGCCAGCCGTCTGTGTTCTGTCCAATCCGGATCAGAAGGGGAAGATGAGGAGAATAGACTGCCTAAGGCAGGCTGATAAGGTTGGTATTTAAAAACTGGAATATGCCAAACTTTTCATGTACAGCAATCTCGGATAACGTGTTTTCGCATTGATGCTGCACTACTATGCTGATTCATGTTAATGATGCTGCAAAGTGCTCTTGATCTGTTAACCACCGCTTGGTTACGGTAAGTAGGTATCATCATCATCATTTCAGCCATAGGACGTCCACTGCTGAACATAGGCCTCCCCCAATGACTTCCACATCGCACGGTTGGTAGCGGCCTGCATCCAGCGCCTTCCTGCTATCTTTATCAGGTCGCCGGTCCACCTTGTGGGTGGACGTCTCACGCTGCGTTTTCCGGTACGTAGCCTCCACTCCAGAACCATGCTGCCCCATCGGCCGTCAGCTGTTCTGCGTACTATGTGCCCTGCCCATTGCCACTTCAGCTTGCTAATCCGTCGGGCTATGTCAGTGACTACAGTGAAGTAGGTATAATAGTACTTAAAACCTAATGCTATAGTTGTGTCGTAAATGATGATGACCCATTTTATTAAGACAATTTGTATTAACTCTTCTCGTATGTCTCGGTTTAGAATAATAATTATGGAAGTGTGCGTTCTAGTTGAAATAATACCTTTTTAGTCATATCTCCTCGATTGCTATTTATACGAACTTCCTTCATTTGAAATCACTAGTTTCTCTTTCGTCTTTAGGAAATGTGTAGGAGGAGTTCTTACTTGCAAATAGTTTCTAACGGCTACAAAGAATGTGCGTAGTCGATATTCGTAGAACACTTTGCAATTGTCCCTTTATTTAGGTCATCACCATCATCACCAGGTCATTTGAACTACTGCAGAAGTGGACTCATCATAATTTACTAAAGACAAATGGAGGATTTGGCCAACACTTCCCACGCAGGCCAGGCGGGTTCTGATGTTTGCACTACGTCGTCAATGATTTCCCATTATTTTACAAACCAGAACACCTACCAATACTACGCAGCCTTCACCATTTGGGTATCATTTGAGGCCTGACTGTAATAACCCAGATATTTAACAAGAGTTACAGGGGTGGAAAAGAGGTAGGTTTTATACAGTCTTTTAACCAGAAAATCTTATACTTTCCAGGTGTGGCGACTAGATCTAGTAATGGTGATACTATTCAAAGCGATCCCGTTGGAAAGCACAGACGGGGAGAGACTGGAAAAGCACCCAGAATGCACCCAGCCTGGGCTCTGCGTCAACCCGTACCACATCAACGTATCTGTCAGAGAGCTGGACCTGTATTTGGCCAACTTCATCAACAGCTATGGTAATAGGAGCGACGGTCTGCCAGGTCTCTCGCTCTGTCTAATATTTTGTGGTCTTCTATGTACTATCAGACAGGCTGTCTAGAAATTGTGACACAGTCACCACATGGTCACGCGTGCGCCGGTCATCTAAAATAATTTCAAATATAAGACCAGACACGCGTGCGCCGGTCATATAAAATAATTTCAAATATGAACCCTGTGCGTCCACGCTCACTGTGAGAGTTTGTTTGTCAATTACTTAGAAACTTCGTGGGCCTCGCGGTATTTGCTGCTCTCACTTGCTTGCAATCGACTAAATAAGCTGTTGATAAGTGGCATAAATAAATGAAGAAATATTAGCTCAGAACAGCCTGTCTAGGAGTACATAGAAGTCTTTGTATTTGATATTACAAGCCTTGTGGGCACTAGGGCGACGAATCGAAACGTTTGTCTCCCATACATTTTTATTAAGATTAGATTATTCCAACTTTCGCTTCCCACTGAATAACAAATGAAGCTTCAATGAATGTAAGATGTTGTTGAAGTAATGCGTGTCGATTCACCCTGATGGTCGCTATGATTTTTATAAAATACCTAAATCGTTACTCATCTATTCTGTAAAATTGTAAATTGCTGTTTTTTATTTTAAGTATAGTTCTGTAGATTTTTTTATGACGGACAGTTTAATTTAAATATGAAATAGGTGAGCATCGATTTTTGATGCTGTTTGGTTTCGATCAAAGTTATTATGGGTCGATCAACTTTTTAACCGACATAAGCTTGTCCCGACGATATCGCATTCAAAAACGACTAAATTAAGATAATTTAAAAATTATTTTTAAGTTCCATTCAATTAACAGTTCAGAAACCTTAATAATAAACATATGAAATCTAGATAATATAAAGAAATAAACATTAAAACTATGGTAACTCAGCATACGACTTCTTGCCTTCCATACAAATTACAGCTGTCCCCAGAGCGCGGTGGCTATATGTAATTTGTAATGTTAGAAAAATTTTCCTTTAAAAGTATTCAAGTCAGCTAATAAATTGCTTATAAATTAAACAAGGTTTAGTTTGTACTTTGTAAAATATAAAAATATGTTATGATTTTAAAGAAAAAAGTCCCTAAAACTGTGTCCCGAATTCATCCCATTTTGTAGTGTATGCAGAGTTACCGCGTAAAAAATAAACAAACATTATGCTACACGTCACAAATTTCTAATGAAGAACGGCGGTACAACCTTTGTTCTTGGCCGCGCGGCGGCGAGCCTTTGATTGCAGCCGCCGCGCGGCCAGGCCGCGGCAAGCTATCGATGAGTGCGCGTGTGTTTATTCAGTGTCGGCGGAGTTACCGGATTATTTCGATGAACAGGTAAATGTTTTTATATTTCTTTATCAGATTTTCAAGGTCTCTAAGGCTGATTTCCCATGGGTCAACTCAAAACGTTTGCAATATTAGGAAATTTTAATTTACAAGCTATTACGTAAAAAATGTCTTCTGAGTTACCTGTATACTGCGTTACAAAAAGGTAACTCTAAAGACAATTTAGGTAACTCTTTAGACATTATACGATTTTCAAAGACAAAGTGTCATAATAAATTTATTAATTACTTTCAGATTGTAAACTCACTAATAATGGCGTTAACGGCGGCCGAAAAGCAGAAAAGGTTCCGTGAAAAATTAAAAAAAAATCCCGAAAAATATGAGGAGGCGAAACGATGTCCTTAAATTTATGAGCCGTTTTTGTGAGGTAACAATATGTGATTGATTTTATTTGAATGATTATTTTATGGTAACAGTAAAAGATGATTAATTACTTCAATTTCAGAGAAAAGTGTGATTTTATTTTAAGTTTTTAAATAAGTACAGAGAAAATTAACAATATGTATGACTCGTTAATAACTCAGCATACATATTTCTCATATTTTAAGGCCTAAGTTTTAAAATTATATACAAATGCTGTATACCAAACTATTTGATTTTGCATGACTGAATAAATCTACCAAAATAAAAATTGAAGTCTTTTATTGTTTAAGAATTGCAGCGTAATCACTTTGAGTAACTCCGGTGACAAAACTATGGGTCAAGATTTATACTTTTGAGTTTTTTAATAAGAAGTAGTTCATAAAGTTTGCTGCTCGATTAGAAAACCGTATCTCAGATATATTTTTCACACTTCTGAGTAAATGAAATAGTTAAATACTCAAAAAAATATTTTAGTAACTTGCCAAAATTTTTCGCTCGTTATGTCGGTTAAAAAGTTGATCGACCCTTATACCATTTTTTTGAGAAAGCACATAAGTATACTGTAAAGCATTCGTAATTGAGGAAACCAGGCAGCAGAAAATTAGACATTATAAATTACTTTTTTATGATTAACAACTAACAAAAATTGCGATCAAAATCTATTTTTTTATCAGCTATTTCGCCATCGGTAAAGAATGGCGACCTCTGGCCACCGTAACCCTCAAATGCGTGCACCAGTAACCAATCCGATGTGTTTCAGATATCCTTAGCGGGTCTCTCTCGCCCCACCCGCCTAGGGACAAAGAGAACGAACACGAGGCTAAGAGCAAAGGTAACCCGGCCCCGACGGTCGATGTGTCCGTTCTTTCTACAGTTTTGTGGCTACCAGTGGGGATTTTTGGATACTAGTGGGGATTTTTGGATGCTAGTGGGGATTTTTTGGCTACCAGTGGGTTTTGTGGCTAACATTTTTGGCTACATATAGGGATTCGAAATGTTTATGTTATTATCAGTGTAATAAGTGACAATTTTTACTTAAATTTTTGACGATTTGCATACCTACAATGGAGTAATTTACAGGCTTTTTCAGTCATAGATCAATCGCCTGAGATTTTCCTGACTGTTGCGTATTTTATTCTATGTATTATTTAAGTTGGTACCTAGGTAGGTACTTACTTTTATCCAGATTGCCAGTTATCACTGGGTGTGATAGCATATTAAATGAAAATAAAGGTTATGACGATAAAATAAACCTGAAATAATGATTGAATATACTACTCGTATAATTGGCGCCCAACGTGGGACTTGATTTGTTCAGTATTTTTAAATGAGTAAGGCCCTTCCTTCAAGATTTTTCAGGTGCATGAAAAAGGAGTCTTTTTAAAATTCTCATTGGTGGCCACAGTAAAAAATTGAAGAAAGAACATGTTTGATTGGTTTCGCACAAACTCTTTCTTGGTGTATTTATTTATTTTCAGTATTTGTGCATTTTATTGAATCTGACATTAATCCCAGCATTGGCTTGCACTCACCTCTCATGCTTCGTTGAAATTTTGGAAAAATGTTTGGTCGTTTGTTTTTGAAATTATTTGTTTCTGTAGTCGGTGTTCTTTCTCTTTCACTCTTTTTGTATACGTTTAAATCAATGCTTTTTTAAATCAAACCTTTAACTTCTTTCATTTTGTGGAAAAATAAGAAGGTGCTGCTTTGGACTACATTTTAAAATTCAATGCCCGTTTTCACCATCAATCCCTAATTTTAAGTGACCCTTATGGTAACCCATAAAAGGAATTTTGTTTTCATAGGGGTCACTTAAAAATTTGAGATTGATGGTGAAAATGGACATAATTTACCTATCTTCAAAATTGTTCTAGTTTATTATTTGGTTTGTAAGAAAAAGCATTGATTTAAAACTTGTGATGTTTTCACTTGTAGCTTGATGTTATCACTGTAAATATTGTACAGGTCACTTAGTTCCCCTATTTTATTTTTACGATATCTTGGTGTATTTTTTTATTAGATATGTGTAGATATGTGGGTGTTAGATACTTACCAGCTCCGTTTGACTGGGGTTGACGATTGTTAGGTGTAAGTTAGTGAGTAATGTAAAATAAGTGTTTCTGTTCTAGTTTCATTCACAAGTAGGTATTTACCATGTGAAATTTATTAAAATAGTGTAATCAATTTTCAATAACGAAAAAATGGAGATCCATCTACGTCAACTTTTTGGCCACTTTGGGTGTCAAGAACTATTTGACGCAGACTGTACATAAGTTTCAGTTAAAAAAGTATTACAAACCTCTCTTTGTGAATGAAACTTGTATTTGACATCCATAAAGGCTATCGCTACTAACATATCTGCATAGTAAGCACCATGATTTTGAGAATGAAAGATACAAGAAAAGTGACCTGTAGGCGACGCAAATCGCCAAGGCTTTAATATTTCGTTGTGACGCAGTGCATGATACTGATTGGTAAGCGATAACCTTTATCATAACATTCTTGAACATTGATCAAACTGTAAGATTTTGTATATTTTATGGAAACGATGATACTCGTATTAGTAAGCATGATCAATTGAAGCAGTTGCATCAATGGTTGAATGATCATTATGATTTTTACTACTTTCACTATGATTATTATGTGATCAGTATGGTCAGGTTGCCTACACCAAAATGGTCAACATGATCAGCAAGGTTATAATAACTTTAATTAAAATAATTTATTCTGTACTTAGGTCCTTTTCAGGGCACTTGTACACGTCCCAAATATAGCTTGCCCTACCACCACTTCGGGACAACATAATGGGCTGGTGCTGAGAAGAAGTGGCGGAAGAAACTCAGTCACCTTAATTTGTCAACTTTTTAATTATCAGTGTGAACAGTATGATCAATGTTCAAGCCAGGCTATTTTGTGAACCTACCTCCATAGTTTCGGAGACGACATATAGCCCTAACTGACGTCTGAAATATTTTCAGGCTATAGCCACAATCCGTACAACGGAGTAATTTGCAACGATATTATTTTAGCCACTGGTGTCTTCTCTTCGAAGGAACTATGGAAGTTGTCTAAAGGTACGTCCATTTTGATTTATTTAACTCATACTAACGCGATCGCATTTAGTAATAACGTTTTGAATTAACACTCAGCATCTTTGATACGAATAGCTTTTTTAAACTTATTGCGAAAGGTCATGAAGTTCACTATCGTCGTGCGTGTCGTTGGATTCCATAAAAATATTGTCATAATGTATCTTTTATAAAAATGTAGATGATTTTTAATATTTTAGAGTTAAAATTTTAGTCACCTCCTACCCAAGCCACAGTACACACAAGCTCTACGTATTATGTGATATTTGTACTTTAATATTTTTATTATTTAGAAAACCGGGACAAAAACTATCCT
Organism: Ostrinia nubilalis; assembly: GCF_963855985.1. Classification (NCBI taxonomy): domain Eukaryota; kingdom Metazoa; phylum Arthropoda; class Insecta; order Lepidoptera; family Crambidae; genus Ostrinia; species Ostrinia nubilalis. Next base: position 1,429,515 of record NC_087112.1, read on the forward strand.
ATGTCCTTTCCCGAGACTCTTAACTATCTCTATACCAAGTTTCATGAAATTCAGTTCAGTATTTAGGCGTGAAGTAACAGACAGACAGAGTTCTATATCATTTATAATATTAGTAGAGATTAACCACGTTTTTGGCCCGACAATTCGCAACCATATTTGGCCCAAAAACATGACAACCGCGTGAATATTGCCCATTAATTTGCATCGTTCGGTTTGGCGCTGGCACCTAGTTTTCACTTTGGTTGTACACACAATGGAAAGGTTTACAGAAGAACGGGTTGCGGAATATATGGTCGTGTTCAGTTGGATTTAGAAAAAATATTATTAGAGTCAAAAACATTAAAGTATTTTTCCTTCATTCCAATCGAATTATCACCTTTTCTGTTATTAAATTCAATGGCATTACTATATCCGTGTGCTGAATGCTGCGTGTTTTACTGTGAATTTGTTGGCATGAGAAATTTTGTGGTGGCTATGACAGAATAATCAAAGATAAATTAGAATTAAGACCCTTTTCTAGGATCATTAAGACTGATCTTTTTCCAATATCTTTGTAGTCTCCTGACCTCTTGTGGATCCACTATGCTAAGCATTGCACATACCCACATTGGGGGAGGCCTATGTTCAACAGTGGACGTGCTGTGGTTGAAATCATGATGATGATGATAACACAGGCCCTAGTTGGCCCATTTTTGGGCGGCTGTGATGTGCCCACAACCTTTTTGAGGTCTTAATCCGCAACCCAAACCTAACTAGATATAAATAATTCTACCTCTTCTCACAGCAATGATCTCTTTCAGCGTCAATCCTCCAAGAGACGGGGTCAGAGTCACCCAGCGGGTCCGGCGGCGGCATAAAACTGGAGTCCGGGTACTACTGCGGCGGGTACAACAGTCCAGCGCCGCCCGCCTTCGAGCCGCCGGCGGAGAGAGCCACGCCGTCCATGATCGTCGGGCCTTGCTTCAGTGAGTACTGTAAAGTCTGGTCGCCGAGCACGTAGAATTTTGTCCAATGACCTATCCTTATCGCTCGCGCGTAATTATATTGCTGTCGCGACTGTGCGACGGGCGGAAGCAGTGAGTGTGCGAGCGCGACAGCAATATAATTACGCGCGAGCGATAGGGATAGGTAGCTTGGGGTCTTTGGACAAAATTCTACGTGATCGATGACCAGACTATAGTTAGTTAGTACTCAGTCCGGCGGCGGTGTAAGACTGGAGTCCGGGTACTGCCGGTTACAGCCCGGCGCCGCCCGCCTTCGACCCGCCGCGGAGAGAGCTACGCCGTCCATGATCGTTGGACCTTGTTTGAGTAAGTACAGTACTTAACAGTACGTAACAGAAATCTTTAAAAATAAATAATCGTCCTTCGACCCTATCCAATGTTTACCCTATTTTTATGAATATTTACATTTGTCTTAATATAAGTAGCTTTATTTAATACTAAACATGTTGTGTACGCTGATTTTAGATCTCTGTTTAGTTATTTAATATTTTGTTCATTTTATGGCTATGCAATTGACAGTGATCTGTTTGTGTACCTTTTTTAAATAAATAAATAAACTACCTACAGTAGTATAAGGCCTGGTTTAGACACAGTACAAATGTACAGGAACCACCCAGAAACCGCGCGGTTATTATGCGTATCTGAACCAGTCTAATGTTTAACCGTTTGGGTTCCTGCGGTAGTGGTATGTAACAGAGCTGTCATGGTATCTCGCTGACGTCTGTCGTGACAAAAATACACTTCCGCACCGTTCTACTGCCTATCTGTAATACACCATACAAAGTACCACTAGTTTTTCAATGTTCAGTTTAATGTTATTAGTACTTATCTATTGGTATAGATGATGGTAAAGACAGCTGTAGGTTCACTCGATGTCACATCAACCTACCACAATCTTAACTTTACACATTACATTTTACTCTAGATTCTGAACTTTACACCTTTAAGTTTAGATTTAAAATCAATCAACAACAACATAGACTATATTGATGTGCCACATCTGTCACGTCACGTGTTCTGACCCACCCGAGCCGGCCCACGGTGCGCCCGCGCCGATATAAATACGCGCTATAATTAGCGCCGGTTAATTGGGTTACTTTTGTTGACTGGCAGTTAATTGAAATGTTACTAAGTCACCGGCCTTAAGGCACACGACTTTTAGACTGGCATGAGATCTCCATGGAGGTAAAGAGATCTAATAACTTAAAAAAGTCGAAGTAAGGTGGGAATCGAACCCAAAATCCTTAATTGGTCAGCTACTGCTTTTACCTCTGAGCTATTTTAGTGAGGTAAGTATTAGTGTGAGATGCAACTCTTAAACGGCATAAATGACTATGGAGAGTCAGATTATAATTTTCTAGACTTTTTTGGAGAATTATGTAAAAAATACATTCTCTCAGAGAATTACATCCAAATACATCCAAGAGTCCTCTGCAAGTTTGGTAATTCTGAAGGCTACAGACAGTTAGGTACTTTGGTTTTCCTGCGAATCTTCTCACTTCTGATTCGATCACGATCACTTACTAATAGTTCTAAACAAATGTTTCTCGTTTACAGACATCCCGCACAGCTCAGCAGGTCTCAGCGTCGCTCAGTCCCCGCTGGTTCCTTCTAACACCATATTCTACCAGCACGCGCCGCCGCCCACCGACACGCATCCCACAGGTAATGTCTTTTCTTCTTTTTCTTTTCAGCCAAATGACGTCCACTGCTGGACAAATAAAGCAATATTTATTTGAAGTTCGTATCATACATACACCTGCTTCAGACGCAGAGGTCCCAGGTTCGATTCCCAGTGGGGGTAGATTTTTCTGTTCGGTTTGGTTGGTGGTAGGGTTTGTATTATTGTGTTCCGGCAGTTAGAGGTAAGATAGCCAGTTCCTCCGTGGTTGAGGATTCCGAGTGAAAAGCTCGCTTCCACCTTCGGCCTGATCGTCACTTACCATCAGGTGAGATACAGGCCAAGAGCTTCCTTGTTGTGGATAAAAAAACCATACTAAAATACCTATTCGTTATAAACTAATAGCGTGGGAAGTCTACCCACAAGTTGAACCGACGACCTCATAAAGGTAGCAGCTGAAACGCACTGGATGCAGGCCGCTGCCAACTGGTCAATATGAATCATTCGGAGAGGCCTGTGTTCAGCAGTCGATGTCATGTGGCTGAAATAACGATAAAATCTATCGCACTAACATTAACCCTGAAGGAATTTGAACCCACGAAACCTGGTTATAATCTGATATGTGAACTACCAGGCCAAGTGCTCATACTAAATGGAACCCTGTTCCCTTGCAGCATCAGACCAGCTGACCAGCCAGCACTCGAGCGGGAAGTACGACGGCGCGCCGCAGGACTCGCTGGACTTCGTCACGTTCGTCTGCCAGGAGCCCTCGGCGGATGTGCAGCAGTTACAGGTGAGGGTTGATGAAATAGTCCAGTTTGAGACATCTAGTACAAGAATCCTCTAAAAAATTAAATGCAAGCTTTCAAGAGGAGAGCGTATCTTTACCTTAAAGGCCGGCAACGCACCTGTAACGCCCCTGGGTCTGCGGGTGTCTATGGGCGACGGTAATCACTTACCATCAGGTGATCCGTCTGCTCGTTTGCCTCCTATCACATAAAAAAAAAAAAAATTAAATATGCAAGAAAAGCTGTCCTAGACATAAACAATTTGGTATAACTTCATTTCTACTTTCGTCATTGGAAGGCATTAGGAAGGATAAATAAGTAATAATTAACACGCAGATATGTGAGTGGTGCAGCTCTAATGGGCTTCAGTAATTTATAATGTGAAGGTATGGCATCAATTTTAGAAACAGAGCTATCAATAGAAATTGGCCAATAGGAAGTAACAGTTTTTTAATTTACCTTTACCAGTTTTTATTGGCATCGACTTACTTAGTCGCCGTCTATAATAGAGATTTGCTGTAGCGTTTTGTTGACGACTCAAGACCTGGTTTAAGCTGCTAGCTCTAGCATAACATTTAATGATTATTCACCATGTTATCATCAGTGATACCTATACCATAGTAACGCTTGAATATTTGAATTACCAAAGCTGACACTCATACCGCTTGTTGATAGCTAGTCTAGCATTATTAATAATCTACACTCACGCTATACACTCAGCACTGGCCCATTTATTGTCCTGAAGCAGTGGTAGGGTTAATACTGGGACGTGTAAAAGTGCTTTTTTTAAGTCTATTTACAGAAATAAATGAGTTTTAATACTCTATCTTTAAGAACTCGTATATTGCTGCTTGCAGGTCCACAGTCTATCCCGGAGTCCGAAGCCCGCCTACTTCAGCAGCACGATGCTGCCGCCGCCGCCGCTGCCGCCCATGGCGCGACCCGTCGCCATTATCAGGTCAACAGGTGAGCTGACGAAGGTTCACGCGGACTTCTACAAATACGTCAATGATCTACCTATTCATCATCATCATCATCATCATTTCAGCCACAGGACGTCCACTGCTGAACATAGGCCTTTTTTTTTTCGTCGGGAAGTGCTTTGCGCATACCCACTGGTCTATGGGGACGGCCAGTGGGTTATATGGGACTCTCCCCGCCTACCCACTAAAGGCGGGGCCTACCCACTAAAACCCGACGGTTTCCACCAGAGCCCAACGAAACGGAGCCGCGAGTTATTGTCCTGGTTGGACATTCGTCCGCAGCTCCGCCTCAGGCTAGAGGCTCGCTCGTGAGCAAGGAACCCCCAATCTCCTCATCCAGTTGTTTTTTATAGAAGTTTTCTCCTCGCGGCCCTGGTACAACAGGACCCCCGGCACGCCGTAGCGGGTTACGGTCTGCTCTATGCCGATATGCCATAGGACGCCCACTGCTCAACATAGGCCTCTCTTTCCATGTTGATCGATTGGTAGCGGCCTGCGTCCAGCGCTTCCCTGCTACCTTTATGATGTCGGTCCACCTTGTCCACCCAGATTCTTCATTTCACATTAGAAAGAAAGAAAGAAAGAAACATTTATTACGATGAACATCACTTAGTTAAGGACAGAGAACGTATACAGAAAAAAATACAGAAGAAGCACATAAAATATATTACAAGAAAATAAAAAGTGAACTGAGCAGTGCTATCCTGTCGCAACAGCGATGCCCATCGCAATGGGACTTCACTCATATACACTCGCGAGCAAAAGTATGGAATCACCCCATTCGTTTTGAGTAATCTTTGTAGCTAAACGACTATGAAGATTAAATTAAAAATGGTACCAGTTTAAAGGTTACTTTACAAACTTTAACTTGATACCATAAACGCATAGATAGTCATTGAGTTCTTCAGATCGTTGGGAACAAAACACAAGAGGGTGATTCCATACTTTTGCTCGTAAGTATATTAATAGCGATCTCAAGAAAACTCCTAACTTAAAACAGATGTAATGTTTCCAGCAAGCGAGATGGTGGGCAGCGGCGGCGGGTCGCCGGCGTCGCCGGAGGTGCGCTCGCCGCCGGCGTCGCCGCGCCGCCGCTCGCCGCACGCCTACCGCGCCGACTGCCACCCGCCGATATCGCACTTCAACCACTTCCACGCGCAGCCGCAGCAGGTACGATACAACCCCGCTTGCCTCTCCCTATGGCCTCGCTGGGCACTTTGGTCAGTTGTTCAACGCCCTGCGATCGAGGGTATCCCATTCATTCAGCTCTCATAAAAAGTTTTACCAGTAACGCGATTATCACACTGCACCGCGCTCCGCCGCGGTACGCGGGACGATAGATTTAATCAGTATATGCAAGTACCTCAGTTTGTATAGAAAACACGCGCGGCACAACACACTGACAACGCGTTTGCGCGCGGGATTCGTTATAATTATGTCGCCACGCGGACCGCGGCGGAGCGCGGTGCAGTGTGATAATCGCCTAACCTGTGAATACTAACGGTTGTAGGTAGCCGCAGAAAAGTTTATTTTCCGTTTTCCCTCTTTTTTCAGGAAAAATCTTATCCTTGATCCTTAAAGAAACATAGTGTACATAATTTTGTTCGTATTGTCCGGGGATCCTTTACATCACCTCTGGCAAAATAATACAAATCACTAGCCCAGGTGGTCGACAAAGTATCCATTAATAGACTGTTTCTAAGCGCCTCTAGTATCCTTAACTTTCACGCCCTCATAAGCAAAACCCAAGACGATGAAAAACTTCAAACAAATAGTGCCAAGTAAAGAAAGATAAAAAGGATACAATATGGTCTACTTACTCGTAGTACCGTATCTTGGTTACATCAAAGTTCAACGCTCCAAAGAATCTGGAAATTTATAGACTCAACGGGACTAAGCAGTGAACTCAGCTGCCACAATAGATCAAACCTGGTCGAGCTGGCGCAAATGAAGGCTCAAAAACAACAATAAATAAACAATACATCAAAGTTACAAACCAAATTAATTTAATTTAATTTTCTTTATTAGGAAAACATACAGCTTATATTATGATACATGTAGAATAAAAATAATAAGTCTTACACAAGCCTATGAGTTTTCACTGATAATTTAAAATTGAAAAGACAGATTCACAATACTTAATTATCTAACTTAAACATTTATAAACCACTAGCTTTCCGCCCGCGGCTTCGCCCGCGTGGAATTTTGTCTGTCACAGAAAAACTTTATCGCGCGCGTCCCTGTTTCAAAAACCGGGATAAAAACTATCCTATGTTCTTTCCCGGGACTCAAACTATCTCTATGCCAAATTTCATCAAAATCGGTTGCGAGGTTTAAGCGGGAAAGCGTAACAGACAGACAGACAGACAGAGTTACTTTCGCATTTATAATATTAGTTGGGATGAACCATATTAATGAAGCTCATTGACAAAACTTATTATTTCCAAAAAGATTTCATGTTATTATTTCCTTCCCAGGTATTCGCGAGCTACGGCTCGCTAGGCGGCGTGGGGTTAGGCGGCGTGAGCGGCGGCGCGGGCGGCGTAGGCGCCGGCGGGGCGGGCGGCGGCGGCGTGTCGCCACCCGGCGGGCTCGGGCTGTATGCTCCTAGGGCGTCTACTAGGGCACCTCCTAGGTGAGTGTTAAGGCAGAACAGTGTAAATATTCAAGTTGAAGAAGAAACTATAATTTTGTTGCTCATCGCTCCCTTTGCACTAAAAGGAAGTATATTTTTATCGTTAACTTACGTCTAAAATTTTGAGCTTTTCGTTGTGAGTCCAATGACAGTTAACGTTCTGACTTAATTCAGCCTTCATTAAATGAGTTTTTTGAGGGTTAACTATGCTTAATGACTAGAGGCAACTAACGGACAGATTAAGTACCTGGAGGCAGTGCAGGACTGCAAATCCTTGAGGTCTTTGAGGACGTTCTTTAATTGAAATTACAAGAGACAGAAATAGGAATATTAGCCCTAGACAAAACGTGGCAGTTGTAGTTTCGAAATCCCTTCACGGAGCAAAATAAAAAAAAACCTCTGCAGCGAAGAACATGAGAAATTACAATTGTCACGTTGTCTGGGGAGGCTGATCTTTCAACTCTTCTGGCCAGTGCTACAGCGTGCGGCGTGAACGCTAAATCTTTGGTAGTTTATCATCATCATCATTTCATCCACGGAACGTCCAGTGTCCACTGCTGAACATAGGCCTCCCCCAATAATTTCCTTGGTTGGTAGTGCTCCCTTACCAATCGTGCGAGACCAAATAACCATGATGATAAGGTTTTCACATCAACTTTTCTCCAGATGGAACGCTCCCTTCACAAGCCTGGAAGACGAGTTCAACATAATGACGGCGCCATCAGGCCCCGACCACGTGGTGCTGCTCGACGACGGTGAGTATCACCTGTATGAGAACCGCCTGATGCCAGGTGAGGACCGACGACCGACGGTGGGTGGGGACGATAAGTGTGAATTTTATTTTATTTTTATTTTTCTTTATTCAGAATCTTTTTGTGATTAAACTTTTTGAGACGATTCTTTTGTCTATTCCTCTTTGATCACCCAGTGAACTCCAAGCGACATTTTGGTGTTCTTTGATCACCCATGGATAAGAATTCCACTTTGATCACTTAGTTAGGTGATCGTATCCATGGGTGATCAAAGGACACTAAAGTGTCGCCTAGAATCTCGTCGATCAAATCCATGTGATCAAAGTGGAATAGACCGATTCTTTTTGTGATAAAACTTTTTCTGATAAACTTATGTGATTTAAAGATATGAATAGTAAATTTTTGGCTTCAGACGGTGTGAAAAAATCAATCCCGATTTTACTTAAACTTTATTTACCTGATTTTCTATGTTATTATTTTTTGTTAAGAGCCATTTTACATTTTCGTGCAAATTTCTAAGATTTTGGAAGCATGAATTACTATCTTAAGCAACACCCAGATATTATTGAATAACTGCGAAAGATAGGTCAATCCTTAGTGTTGACCATTAATGAAACGGATTTACTAAAACTCTTTTGCTTAATTCTCAGTGCCCCATCTCCCACAACCATTTTACGGAAAAATTGCCGCAGACTCAATTTCAAAGTCCTGTATCTATTATTTATGCTCATATAATAAGCTTAAAAATATATAGTAATCATCGGACATATATTCTTGTTGTCCATTAATGAAATGGATTCTTGAATTTCACTACCATTATTGAGTAAAATTTAAAAATAATTTGGCAAATTTGAAGATTAACGTCACATTTTGATCGTGGTTTTTGGTTTAAAAACACAGCAATAACTGCAATAAAAGTATCCCAAAATAAAGAATATGCATTGTAGAATAGATTTCTACAGTTATTGTTTAAATATTAGTAACCACTTTGTCAAAATATTGATGTGAATATCAGTATAAATTACAATACGCAAGCCGACATCGATTAGTATGGCGCGAGCGCCCGTCAAAGCAGGACCTGTGTCACTTTTCCCGCCATGACGTTTACGTGCGTTCGTGTCGTGAAACGGTGATTTATACGGCGACCAAATACATTTGATACTATGCCGAGAGGTCCCTGTTTCAAGTCGGCCGTTTGGTGTAGTGGTTCGAAACGGACTAATATGCCGAGAGGTCCCGGGTTAAATTCCCGGCCGAGCAGAAACTGAAAGGATGAATTTTTTTGACGGGTCTAGGTGTAACTATGTATATTATGTATGTATTTAATTTAATAAATAAATTATTAAAAAAAAGTATGTAAGTGGTATACTTATCTGTTACGGTTAATGTGATAAATTAAAAATTATGAATAATCGCTGGTTATTATGAATAATTACCGACAGGCGAGGTAAAAGTGATAAATTAATCACATTTATCAGTGATTATTTTATCATGTAATCTTAATACTAACAAATATCATAAAAGAGAACACCGGCTCGTGTACAGCGCTCATGTACAGCCTCACATTTTGAACGTTTTGATATCATTTATTAATATAATTTGGCATAGTGAGTTTGGACTGTTTTTTGCGTTACGTTACTTTCCCATAATGCCTATAAAACATTGTTTTGATTTAAAGTGAAAAATAAGTTAAGGAGCGGCGGGGGTGGCCCTTTTTAGATTTATACACACATAAATGATCTCATATTAATCACATTTACCAAATCATGAGGTAATTATTCATAATAACCGGCGATTATTCATAATTTTCACATTTATCATATTTACCGTAACATTTATATTTTATGCATAATTAATTTATTAACTTCTAAAATATATTTTATATCCTATTAATAGATGAAGTGCTTCGTATTTTAATAAAATTATTACCTGACTAGGTTAAAAAGGTGTAGAATGTTATTTTGGAGATAACTTGCTTCCATAGAGAGAGATCCTAGCTAAGTAATGCGCTGAGTTCGAAACTCAGTGTCGCATTAGAAATTCACACACACAAAGAAATCAAAATATTATGTGCTCATTATCCACTCTGGTATTAGTATTTAACGTTCGAATAATCTTTAGTACTATGCAAGCAATGTAAACTGTTTACATTATGACGTCGCTGCTGTCATCATTGCTTTCACAAGCAATATGTTCTGTTTTTGGGCATATTGTTGCGACACCGGCTCAAGGCTCAAGGGGGCGGCTCTTGTCACATCTCCCTTAAGTTTCTGTGATCTGTGCTTGCTTCGAAATTGATGTCAATTAAATATTCCTTAGAGCTTTTGATTTAAATTATTTTTTTATTTTGACACGTGTTTGAAAAATCAAGGTCAGATTGCAAGAAAACGTAACATTGCAACTCGCAATGTCTCAACATTGATGAGGAGATTCCATTGTAAAGTCTGTATTCGTTCCTAGGATTCCCCTAATACCATCAAATTAAAGAGAATTCAAGAGAGTGCAGTTTCCCATCTCATGCTTAGGGGCCACGGTTTAAAATAGCGTGGTTGCATAGAGCCTACAACGGGCAACCACGTGTGCTGCTCATACTAATTTTCGATACAAAAGCAAGTGTTGGCGCCCTCACGAGTTTTAGCGGAGTGCCATATGGTAGCGGGAGTAGACTTAGGGGAAATCTATGCTTCTCCGACGGCCAGTTGTATGTAGCATGCTCCAGAGTATGCGCACAATTCTGGTCAACGCTAGGGATGGATAAGTGTCGCTGTCGCTGGCGACAGGGTCTTCTTGTTCAGGGTTCATGGCGTAGGTCTCAGGCAAAATGAAATCCACTCGTAGAAATTAATAAACTCAGTGTATTCACGAGAATAATTACACACAGCACTAGAGTCGTATCGGAACTGAGTGAACCAACGGTTTTGCGATAGGAACGTCCGACCCGAGTGATAGTTGAACACAGACTGCCTAGTACTGCTGTGCTGTACTGTAAAGTTTCATCAAAATCTGTTCAGTAGTTTTTGCGTGAAAGAGTAACAAACATCCAGACATCCATTCAAACTTTCGTATTTATAATATTAGTAAGACTAGTAAGAAGTAAGATAGTTAGATGAAATATTTTAGTTATTTGTTTAATAATTATTATTATTATTTATTTATTTATTTCTTAGCTCTGTCTGATAATGGATCTGGAGGAGTTGCAATGGCCACCTCCATTGCAACTCCGTAACAAAACAATAGAACCCCATGGAGTTTGGGCTTGTGTGATTCGCCTTGACGAATACTTCGTCCCTATATGATATCCAGGGTCCGATGATAGAGCTGTAAGAGGGCATTTTTTTTCACTATGTGACTGTCTTTATTTTGTACTTAATATATATTTTACATATTATACCTATTCGTGTTTCATTATTATTAATCGAAATATAAAAATTTTTGAAAGATTACATAAACTCTATTAAAATTTTAAATTAATTTATCAAGTTTTTACCTTATTCTACCTTAATATTAATAACTTATATCAAGTCTTAATACGGTCACGGCTCAAGATTTTTTTGTCCATTTCGGCGTTCTTTTTACTCTTTTTACGTTGCGTTGACAGTTTGTACCTAAATTCGCGCGGAACTTTTTTGTGAAATGGCTCTTAAATTTTTCGAGTTAGAGAAGTAGGTATTAGATTCAAATTAAACACTTATCGTTTCCACTCTATCAATATTATTTATTTATTTAAATAAATTTACCAATTTACTTATTCTATAATATTAAGGTACATTGTATTAAAGATTTCGGACTATATCATATTTTATTAGCGTTACTCATAACACAAACGATACTATACAGTGTGTCCGGGCATGTAGTGATCAAACTTTAAGGGCGTAATCTATTGACAATTTTATCGATGAAAATACTTCAAATTTGGGGCCTGACCCATATCTCGAAAAATTACATCGATTTAAGTTTTTAATTTTTAGTTTACACCTCTTCTTTAAAAAACAAGTGAAAGCGTGGGTAGCTTCACATTAATAGGCAAATATTTTATATCATGCAATAGCCAATAAAATTATCTATTAGTAGAAGAAGAAAGCAGACACAAGTTTCATACATTTTATAGGAGTAAGAATGGATTCAATTAGAAAAATACATTACTTTTTTCAGTTCTTTTTCAGTTATTTTCCAACACAAGAAAAACCAGGTCGTTAAGGTATGTTTTATTTGCATTGTATTATTAGTATTTGAGCTATTCTACAAAACGAATGTAAATTTATTAGTCTATGTCTATTAGTTTCGACGCAATTGTTGAACAAAGATACCCCTTCCCAGCGGTTTCCATAGTAATCGGAATAGGTTGTGTGATTCTTTCAGGCAGTGCATTTTCGCATGTCGCGTGCGCTATGGAAACCGCTGGGAAGGGGTATCTTTGTTCAACAATTACGTCGAAACTAATAGACGTAGACTAATAAATTTACATTCGTTTTGTAGAATAGCTCAAATACTAAAAATACAATGCAAATAAAACATACCTTAACGACCTGGTTTTTCTTGTGTTGGAAAATAACTGAAAAAGAAGTGAAAAAAGTAATGTATTTTTCTAATTAAATCCATTCTTACTCCCATAAAATGTATGAAACTTGTGTCTGCTTCCTTCTTCTACTAATAGATAATTTTATTGGCTATCGCATGATATAAAATATTTGCCTATTAATGTTAAGATACCCACGCTTTCACTTGTTTTTTAAAGAAGAGGTGTAAACTAAAAATTAAAAACTTAAATCGATGTAATTTTTCGAGGAATGGGTCAGGCCCCAAATTTGAAGTATTTTCATCGATAAAATTGTCCATAGATTACGCCCTTAAAGTTTGATCACTACATGCCCGGACACACTGTATATACCTCTTCCCAGCGGTTTCCATAGTAATCGGAATAGGTTGTGTGATTCTTTCAGGCAGTGCATTTTCGCATGTCGCGTGCGCTATGGAAACCGCTGGGAAGGGGTATCTTTGTTCAACAATTATGTCAAAACTAATAGACGTAGACTAATAAATTTACATTCGTTTTGTAGAATAGCTCAAATACTAATAATACAATGCAAATAAAACATACCTTGACGACCTGGTTTTTCTTGTGTTGGAAAATAACTGAAAAAGAAGTGAAAAAAGTAATGTATTTTTCTAATTAAATCCATTCTTACTCCCATAAAATGTATGAAACTTGTGTCTGCTATCTTCTTCTATTAATAGATCATTTTATTGGCTATCGCATGATGCAAAATATTTGCCTATTAATGTTAAGCTACCCACGCTTTCACTTGTTTTTTAAAGAAGAGGTGTAAACTAAAAATTAAAAACTTAAATCGATGTAATTTTTCGAGAAATGGGTCAGGCCCCAAATTTGAAGTATTTTCATCGATAAAATTGTCCATAGATTACGCCCTTAAAGTTTGATCACTACATGCCCGGACACACTGTATAATATTTTCCCTAGTGTTTTTAGTAGGTAATTTAAGTCCTGCATGAGGCTGATGAGTTCTGTTCGATTCATAAATTGTCCTCTAGTTCTTACTACTACTTTAAAGTGCTCAACTCTGTTCGTATAGTTGTAATACGTGAAATTTTGTAGTTGATGTGCTAGTTGTTACAACCGCAATCCCCTCAACAGAACGCTTCTTCCAATCGAGCGTGATCACGTCCGAAGCGACTGCGATGGACACAGCCACCTCCGTCGGTCCCGTGGTGGAGCCCGACGACATTGCGCCTGATAAACAGGCTCCCGATCTTCATTCCCCGTGATGCTCGCCCCCCGCGCCCGGCCCGAAGGACCACGAGCCCGGGGCAACGTACCAGGAGCCCGGGGCAACGTACCAGGAGCCGGGGGCGACGTACAAGGAGCCGGGGGCGACCGACAAGGATTCAGACAAGGGGTGCGCGGGGGCGACTGTGCTGCGGTGGACGCCGGCGCCGTTGCCGCACTGGCGGCCGGTCTCGCATCGGACTGTGTGATTTTGATTTCAATTTCAAATTCAATTCGACGTCTTCGCACCGTCTGAATCTGGATTAAGCAAACGTATTGTTATTTTGCCTACTCTAATTTCATCTTGGCCCAAAGGTTAACTGGAGGAGAACGCCATACGGCATCAAGTTCAACTTTTGTACCTTGTTCAATGTGCAAATAGGGTGCGATTTCCGACTGTAAGCAAAGTAATAAAAACAATCTGCCAAAAAAAATTGCTTTTGGCGCATAAGAGGTACCTAATATATTTCAAAATATTGAATAGGTAATTAATTTTCTATGTCACCACTTGCTGTAAAATCTAGCTTGAAAATACTTTGAACAATGCATTATAATTTCATTTATGTTTTTATTTTAATTCAGACGATCTGTAGACGTTAACAGCTTCGATTAGTGGAATTTTTAATCGTGAAAAAGCGATAAGTAATTTGAAATCTACTTATAATTTTGTGGCATATAATAATTTACTGGTCATATTGTTTAAGCTATGTAGCAATATTTATGTTACAGGCGATGTTTTTAAACTTTTTGGTGGTGGTAATTTAGTATTCAATTTTTGTAATGGCGGCGAATAAGCTAGGAGGGGGCTAAATGTAAATATAATTAGTATAAAATGGTCGAGGCGTCGGCAACGTAGTTGAACAATTTTTAGTGTTATTGGTCGCCTGCAGTTCCCAAATTTTCTTTTAAAAGTTACCGAAATTATGTACAAGAACTCTATTAAAATTTCTTCATGGATAACTTCCAAGTTATTTCGCCAGAGGCGCTAGCGGACTCTTGCACCTAGTGACTTTGCCCTGTCGGCTTTTCAAAGCGCCATCTACCAATGACATAGGAACTACAGACCACCAATATCGCTACCATTACTACATTTAAGGCGGTAACAAAATACAATACAATACTCCAACGATAAATATGTAAAAATAATGCTACGAAAAATTAAAAAAACAACATAATTATATTCTAATATTTTTATAGAATATAAAAGTATGATATGATCAAGCCTTCCAGTAATTTAGTGAAGTTAATGAAAATTCAGCTTGTAGCTATTATTTTGCTGGGCTGTAAGACAGGAAAGCGGAATAAACAAAATGCTTCCAGGACAAGCGTCAAAATAATAATTATTTGACGAAAGTGTGATATTATAAGTTGTTTTCGTTTCGTTGTTGTGTGTTTTGTATTGAAGATAGAATAAGCGGTATTAGAATACTTTTTTTTAATTTATTGAACGAATATTTAAGAAAGACGAGCCTTGCTTAAGAGATTAGTTTAGTTGTATTATTAGTGGCCATGAGATTGCGGATTACTGTTGTTTTGGTTCGACTATTTATTTATTACAGACAATGCAACATCGACGTACGCACAAATTTTAGATAATGGCAACTAATGCACAAAATATGTATGACTTATTATGATAATAAGTTTTAAGAACATTCATATGATCTCAAAACAGTTGCATAATGATTAAGATTTGCGACAGCGGATCGAAAACCACAGTAATTCGTCGTGTAGTTCGACAATCTTCGTCGAGGGACATTTTATAGGTGCCTTTCATAAGAATAAAGTAACGTACTTTTAGAGACTTGTAAATTGTAGTGTTCTTTTAATAAATCCATCCGCTCATACCTGTAACTTTGCAATTCATTAATACCTACCTAAACTTAAGATGATGTATTGTTTTCTGTAACCAAATTAAAGTTAAGCAACTACAGTTAAGGTCTAATGTAAAGTATTTTGGTTACAGAATTAAAGTCGATACTATTCTTTATCTACGAAATCCTAGTGATTTATTGTACTTAATTAATTTCAGTCATTTTTTGCGTACCGTGGCCATACGAGAAAAGCTAGTCATTAGAGTTACAATGTAAATTTAATATAACTTAAAATGAAAAAATATTTACATTATATTACCCCTTACGCTTATTAGTAAGGGGTTGAACCTAAAATTGTGGCCAAATTACACTTAATAAAATCCAAATATATATACACGATTTTTAATAGGTCTAGATGTATAAGTACTTAGTAATATAAGTTTGTAGTGACAATATGATGAAGAATGTAATGTGACAGCTCGGGAAATTTCGAGCAACGAAAGAAGAGTCTTAGTAATTGTCAAGTTTACTCACACGATGATTTAATTTACTATCTGTAACTATGTTTCTTATGAACATATTGGACGCTGTCACATTTATCATTTTGTAACACTATTAAACTTTTATTTACGTAGAAGAGATTTAATTTAAAACAATATTCAGGCTTTTCTTCTCATACATTTTATCAATATGTATTCTTTTTGTTACCGTTACCAAATTCTTTTGATGCCTTAAATTACTTTTGTAAATTAGAAAAATAGGATGATAGGTAACGTAGCAATAAATGACAAGCAATAATTATAAATCTAATTATAAAGAAAACAGCTTTAGTGAAGCTAGAGATTGGTACTGAGAGTAGTTTGATCCTATATTCATAACAATTGACTTGCAGAATATTTTTTCTGTAGAAGAAATGTGGCTGAACTGACTGGGTTATATAAATTGGAATTAAAATTAGAAGATCAGTTTGGTACAATATAACATAGCTAATCACAAAACAAAAACTATATTAGAACATAAAATACAGCTGTAATAGTTCAACTAGGCAGAAAGGCGGGAATTAGTCAATTGCTAGCTATAGACATTAGAGGATATAAAACAGTTAGAAGAGATAATAGAAATGTCACTTATGGCTTGTTGACTACATTGATTCGGGAAACCTACACAACTTTGACGTATTGTAAAATCTGAACGAGGTGACTTTGTCGAGTCGGTATGGAATATAATATTGGTGACGAATTTAAACGCTCATTGGTGCCGAAAATTCTAGACTGTGATTCAATTGTTCATTCTGAACGTGTCTTATATTGAAATAGTTGTTTTGTATGATTGGCAATACGCACGGCTAGTGCTATGAGAACACTGTATTACTACAGAGAGGGACAGAACATGTTGTATGAAATGCATTTGTTATTATTGTAATAAAGATTTGTATCCATAAATAAATGTAAAGCAAAGAGGTGTAATTTAACTTTTATTTTATTAACAGCATTCGTAGTTTTGGTAGTAGTTTATTAATAGCTTTGCTATGATTTTTGCGTGTAAGGGACAAATAGAACAATTTTCGAATACAACGCAGTTCAATAACTAAAATGCCTATGCACGTTTTTCTATGTGTCTCTTTACATGCATGATTAATTACTTTTGATTAGCACCACTGTTACGATATGGAGTAATATTGAAAGCCTAAACATTATGTGCCTTAGATACAACAATATTGTATGATATTTATGATGCGTTCTATACAACGTGCTAACTAGAAATAAAGATAAACGTTATTTTGAAAGCCTGGAACTTGGATAATTGTCTTCATTGTTAGTGTTTATTTCAGCGAAGGCTTGCGTGTGGATCTTTCAAGATTTTCTATCACCCAGCACTCTTCCTGAAGCTATCTTTATTTCCCCCCTTGTAATTTGACCTATAAAATTTAGATTTTCTTTCAAATCCCGTTAATTTTTCAAAATTATGAGAAACTGGGCACCTAACAGTCTGGAAATTGATTTCGAATCCAGAGTATATTACAATTATAACCCTCATCTAATGTTTATTCTACAATTAAGTAACGCTTTAAAGCGTAGTTTGCTGAAAATATTAATACTTCTTACTATATTGTATAATTTTAGTAAATACCTACATTATACCCATTTAAGTACCTATTATATACTTTTACTGGCATGTATATCTACTCTACGCCACAATTGAATTAGGCACGCTTTTTATTTGAAATGATTAGTAGATAATCTTTCATTCTCGCATGGCTTTTTACTATTACCGATTGAAAGGTACTATATCTACAATTAAATATGTTTTAATTTCTATTATTTTCTATTCACATATTTATAAAAGTTCTTAATGGAACTCAATCCGTCTTATTATTAAGTTTGTGGATTTCTGAAATTGAAATAACATACATACGTAAATAGAAAATAATTATAAGTATAATTAACCAATAGAAGAATACTCCTAGTTATGAAATTTTAGTTGATTGTACGTGCAATTACAATTAATGTTTTGTTAGCGAATTTATTAATTAATTTTAGTGTACCTACTTGTGTCCATGACCATATTGTTTGTAAATATGTTCCGGAGTGTATTTATAATTTCTATTTGTATAATTTAATAGTAGAAAGCGAATTTATGTACTACGTTCTTTGTAATTTGTCCTTACCGTGCTTTCATATTTTTAAATTTCTTTTTTTACATTTTTATTTGTATTCAAAGTCATAAAGGATCAAATGTACTATTTGGGAAAGGAACACGCGTACCAAATAACATCAGTTATTGAATCGAATAGTTCATTTGATTTAGACATAATAAACTAAAGATAGACTTGTAAAAATGTTATAACATGTATTTTTAACCTATACATAGTAAGATATTTATAGATTTTTAGTCGTTTAATTATTTCGAACGACTTGTTATAAAGAAAATTGGTGCTTAAAGCTTAACAAAAAATGAACGGCATAATAGTGTCGAGTATGTATTGTCATGGGGAGTCGAGCATTATGACATAGCATGCGTTGTTATGCTTGCATTACATGTGGAATTGCTTGTCAGCCAACGTTACATAAAAAACAAATGAGAAAATAATTGACTAATTTTGAAAATAGAAAATCTTGATTAAAAAAATAGAACTTTATTAAAAACACCTCGGTGCAAGGTTAGAGCGTGCAAAAAAGTAGCTTCGAAATAATTTTGTTGTTTGACGATTTAATATTATAAAAATAAACGATTTCACATGTGAATGTAAGCAGTTATAATAATGTAGGTAAACTTTGCTCAATATCGATGAAAACTGAAAGTGTTACAGTTGATGCAATACAAACAAACAAACACACAGTTGAGTTTTATTTAATGAATTAGCCTATTCCAATTTGAATAAATCAAAATGGTTAAAAATGACGTCTACTGCTTCAGCTCGACTGGGATATCCACAACCCCTCTAGGTGCTTCCCGCGACATTCACCAGATCGTCAGTCCACCTAGTGTGAGGCCTACCTACCCACACCATGTCTATGGTGGCTTTTCTGCCCCATCGCATTATTTTTTTTAAATGTGTATTGAAAGCATATATTTTAAAGTTCTATTTTGAAAGGGCGACCAGGTAAGTAGGTATTTAATTCAAGGTAAATACCCAATGAGCTATTGAGCTAAAAGTTCTGGGTTCGACTCTCAGCCTCAGGTTTTTATGGGTACCTACCTAAGTAAGTTAATTGTTCCCAATTTTTTTTTTTATAGTGGTGAATAGAATTTATTTGACAGATTTATAATTGATTCCCGTCGACGATGACAGCATGACTGATATTATTGTCCACTATCGATCAATCGATATTCGTTTATGACCTACTACGCTTCACAGCCACGCACGCCACAATGTGCTAAGGCTCTACGCACACGAATACTTTTGGATGCATGAAAAGCCCCGGATGGCGCTTTGGCGCATTTAAGTGATAAAATAATCCCACCAAAAACATTCTGTAAAAAAGTAGCCAAGTCTCGATGGAGCTGCTTGTTTATCTCTAAAAAGTAATGAAATCTAGACAAAGTCGTGCCAAGTCTATGGTTCCTTACTGCGATTTCTTTATTAATATAGTTAATGTTGTGTGACTTGGCCGTTGAAGGGTACAAAACGAGGTGCTCCATGATACCATTGCACCAATCTATCGCTAGAACCGCTACCCATTGACGATGGAAAATTGCCACTTGGAAAACGTTTGTTTGTGCACATCAACGCCATCTATACGAGCCCTCTGGAACTAACATCAGTCACATCACCAACGCCATCTACACGGGCTCTCGAACTACCGCAACACCTTGTCACATCGATCAACATTGATTAACGCACAATGGATGTGTGGTTCAACTATCTAAGCCGAGATGGCGCTGAGGTGCAGCTGAAAGCCGGAGCTGGGAGCGCAGTCAACGCCCGATCATTCGGCAACTCCATCGATTCACGATCAGACGCGAACCACTTATAATTTGTATTTATTGTATATTCAAAGCATTGTAAAGTAATTAAAGTCGTATAGTATATTTTAATAAATCTACATCATTGAAGATTCCCGTATACCTACACTACCCTGGAGAGGACAAAAGTCAGGAGGCAGAAACCAGAATCAGTCAGGCCACACACACATACATCAACAAATTGGTCCATCGAAGCCGGAGGAGCTCATCATCACCAGCACCTAGAGGTTTGACCGATCAATCCCTCCCGTCCTCCATATCCTATTTCAATTGTGCTAATTTCGTGCTTTAATTCTATTCTAGATAGTGCAGTGCAGGGTAGTGTACCGTGCATCTACCCTCAGAATTTTCGTGCTCGTTCTGGAAGCTTCGAGAAAAAACCGTGAGTACTTGATTCCTACTTACCCACACAATGACCAAAAAGAGGCAATCGTTAGTAGATATTGATGATAAAGATGAGTTTACTAAAATTGCAATTAAAAAACGGGGAGTTGTTAAATCTAAACTCACAATTTTTGTTAAATATTTAAACGAACTAGATTCATTATCTGAAGTAACAGAAGTGCATTTAGAGGAGTTACGGTCACGTTTTCATAGGGCGGAACCTTTATTAGACAATTTTGCTGAAATTCAGGATGAAATTGACATTAATATCCCTGAATATTTGCTAGAGAGGGAATTACAAGAGAGACAATCTTTTGAAGACCAATATTATGCTGCTGTGGCTAAATGTAAATGTAAATTAAAAGAAATTACTCCTAAGCAGGTTCAATCTTGTTCACAAAGTAAAATTAAACTACCTACAATTAGCCTCCCAGCCTTTGACGGTTCTTATGACCATTGGCTTGAGTTCCGTGATACTTATCTGTCTTTAATTCATAATTCTACAGATATAGACAACATTCAGAAGTTTCACTATTTACGTTCCGCTTTAACCGGTAACGCCTTACAAATTATAAAGTCGTTAGAGTTCTCGTCTGCTAATTATATTACTGCTTGGGAATTATTAGAAAACAGATACAATAATAACCGTCTGCTTGTCCATAACCATGTTAAGGCTTTGTTTTCTGCCTATTCAGTCACTAAGGAATCGGCACCGCAACTTAGGAAACTTATAGACACAATTTTAAAGAACGTTAGAGCACTCAAGTCTTTAGGCGAACCAACTGACTCATGGGATACATTAATTATCTACATTATAGTCTCAAAGCTTGATTCGTCAACTGAGCGCGAATGGGAGTTACATAAAAGTACCCTCAATAACTCATCAAAAGGGGAAAAAATACTTTTAGCCGATTTAATTACATTCCTTAAGGACAGAGCTGATGTGTTAGAAACAATTAACGTAACTCATAACAATAATAAGTCGAATCCCGAGTCAAAAAAGCAGTCGTTGCCGAATAATTCGTTTCAAAAAACACATAGTTATGTTGCGGGTACAACGCAAAATCGACAAAACTCAAATAAAGCTTCCAATTCAAAGCGTTATCGCCCGTGTACTATGTGCAATGCAAATCATCCGCTTTATTCTTGCGATATGTTCATTAAATTATCTATTAATGATAAATTAAAACATATTTCACAAAATAATCTTTGCCATAATTGTTTGCGTGCCGGCCACGCAGCAAAAACCTGCTGGTTTGGGTCATGCAAAAAATGTAATATGAAACATAATAGTCTAATTCATTGTGAAGATGGCAGCCCAGATACTGGTGCATTAACATCTTCAGTAGTCGCGCACGGCAGCCAGTCTAGTCCGCAATGTAATAATAATTCATTAAACGGTTCGCATACCTTACATTCCGCATCACATGCAACTAATTCGCTTTATGAGAGTGTCGATAACAATCAGCTGAGTCAGTCAATATTAGAACCAGTACTGTTATCGACTGCATTGGTAGAAATTGCGGACAAATACAACAATTATCATACTGTCAAAGCATTACTTGACAACGGAAGTCAACATTGCTTCATTTCAAAATCATTATGTAATACGCTAAATATTCCATTAATACAGTCCACTGTTAAGGTCACTGGTGTAGGCAGCACAGTGACACAATCAACACATACTTGTGAAATTCAGTTGAGGTCTAAGACTAGTGCATACGTCACGCGCTTTAATTGCCTAGTATTACCACGCATTACAGCTCAACCACACGCTTTAGAATTTGCACAAAACATTAAAACTCCAGACAACATAAAGTTAGCTGACCCCCATTTCTTTTCGCCTGTAGGAATAGATTTGTTAATTGGAGCAAATAAATTCTGGGAATTGTTAAATGATGGTCTTATTCGTTTGCCAAATGGTCCATTTTTACAAAATACAAAATTAGGATGGATCATTTCAGGCTCATTACACAAAACAAACTTGCGCATTAATCAGGTTCAGTGTAATTTTACCCAAACCATAGATACACAATTAAAACAATTTTGGGAACTGGAAGAAATTGCTCCGGTGTACAAGCCCTCTAAGGAAGAGCATGCTTGTGAAAGTCTCTTTACCACAACAACATTACGTGATGATAAAGGTCGATTTTCCGTGCGAATACCTATGAAAGAATCAGCTGATTTATTAGGCGAGTCTTACACATTAGCAAAAAACCGGTTCCTTGCGCTCGAACGTAAATTACAGCGAAGCGCCCCGGACTACAAACAAATGTATAGCGACTTTATGTCTGAGTATTTAGGCCTGGGTCACATGAGTCGCATTGATAATTATTCAATACCTTATTATTTTATGCCACATCATGGTGTTTTTAGGGAACACAGCGCAACCACTAAACTTCGTGTGGTATTTGACGCTAGTGCAAAGTCAAATTCAGACATATCATTCAATGATATTCAGGAAGTCGGTCCTAAATTGCAAAATGATATATTTACAATTCTGTTGCGATTTCGTCAATTTAAATATATTGCTTGTGCAGATGTCGAAAAAATGTATCGACAGATTTTGATTCAACCCGATCAAAGACATTTACAATTAATTCTTTGGAGAAATAATCCTTCTGATGATCTCGAAATATATCAATTAAGGTAAGTGCCCCCTACTTCGGTATATTAAGGCTCTTACGACTTTAACATTTTATTTAAAAATAACCAAGCATGATATCAGTATGAAAGCTTTTGTATGCTAAACTTTGGTCTTTTGACAGTAAGTTAATACATAATTTATAGTTATATAGTTTGAACTTTTTTTTATATTAATTGTTCTGCGGACCTCTTGTTTGGATCCTGTTTCGTGACAAAATTTTGCTCTGTTTCTAAGTTCGTGAACTCATGTCCCCTATTTCGGGATAAGGTTTTATGCATCCAGTTAGGATATTTTAATAATGATTAAGGGTTTAATAAATTTAAAAACGATAATAAAAATTTAGAATAAAATAATTATGTGAAATTGACGATATTACTTACCTACATAATTAATATTACATAAGAAATATTGTGTCTAGTATAATATTTTGATTTGTTAATTCTAACAATATGTGAAAATATTTATATAACCATTAGAAATGTAGGGGGGGGACTTAACCCCCCCCCCCCCCTTCGTACCCATAAAATTTTGATTTGTTATTTCTAGCGACATGTGAAAATATTTATTTAACCATTAGAAATGTGGGGGGACTTACCCCCCCCCCCCTTCTCCCCATAATCCCACCCCTGGAGCTGTTTCAAGTGACGGTAGCCCCCCCCCCCCCCTGAAAATAACCCCAGATACGCCAATGACTCATAATAAAAAGTAAGTAATTAATTAATTTCTTAGGTAGGTAAGTATTAAAAACTAAAAAATATGTCGATTTCTTTAATGGTATGTGTCATAAAAGTACCTAACACCATACATTTATATGTCACGAACTTGGAAAAAAGTAACAATAATACGGTTCCTTGTTTCGTGATACTGATTATTCCAAATTCCCCAAGTAAAATTCATGGATTATTGTCAAAATGTGTCAATTAACTATTATCTATCCCATATAAAATACAAATAAACAAAGATAAATAAAACAAATCGAAATAAACCCAAAATTATGCTGGTACTACTTATGCTAATTTATCTTAAAATTGGTCATATATGTGAACTTCAAACTGGTGTCATATAAATTCTAGTGAACGAAACATATACCGAATTTAGGTCATGAGAAACTTAAATAAATGCATTATTTGTTTCATAACTTACATTTAAATTATCATAAATAATCATTTAAAAACCAAGCATCAAAATGTTATCCATAATATCCTTGGATCGGTAGTGTCACGAAATAGGGGACACCCGAAAAATAATATGTACGCTATTTCGTGAGTCAATTAATCGCAATTTTAAAGGAATTCTACGTTTTCATTTAATTTTTTTCTAAGCCAAATCCATTGTCAACGAACACATGAAACCACTATTACAAGTTTTATTTAAATGGACGTTCCTTCGCCTTTTTATAAGCTTAAGAAGTTGGAGCGCTAACCTTACGGTGAGAACAACCTTTGCAAGCCGCACGGCTGTTTTTGGCTCTCTGAGAGTTTGAAGCTTTGTATTGCTCTCATTTTTGGCGCCACAATGTTGGTACTTGGTTTTTTAGATAGCTTGAATAATAGAGTTTTTGTAGTAATGAAGAATTTTTATAAATAATATTCCAATTGCTTATTATTTGAGCTAGAAAAAAAACTTACGAACTTACGTACTATCACGAACTAGTAGCCGTTTACCTTAAATACCGTCACTTATGGTACAACGTCTGCGCCCTACCTTAGCATGCGATGCCTAAAGCAACTTGCATCGGAATGCGATGATGACGTCATTGCACGCGTCATCAACGAAGATTTTTACGTAGACGATTTGATTACCGGGTATGACGACAAGGAAACATTAATAGATATATGTAATAAAGTATCACGGGTGTTAGAATCGGGTTGTTTTCCATTAAGAAAGTGGATATTTAACTTTGACTGTTCACAATCAAATGTTAGTACATTCAAACAGTTAACACTCGGAGATAATTGTCAGACAAAAACGCTAGGGTTAGGTTTTTTAACTGAATCAGATGAATTATTTTTTACTTCCAAGTGTGACTCAAATGTGACTCAGACCACTAAACGCATCATATTATCAGTAATATCTCAGATCTACGATCCGCTAGAATTGTTAGCACCCACTATAATTATCGCAAAAATAATTTTACAAAAATTATGGCTTTGTAAAATTGGTTGGGACGATCCCATACCTAATTCAGTTTTATTAATTTGGCAAGAATTTATTGGCAATTTAAATAATTTAAATAACTTAAAGATTCCACGTCATATTAGATGCGAAAATTCAAAAATCACGGAGTTACATATATTTTCGGATGCGTCGCAAGAAGCCTACGGTGCATGTGCATACGTACGTAGCGTTCATTATAGCGATATGGGCGAGCCATTGATCACTGTCAGGTTATTGTGTGCGAAATCAAAGGTAGCTCCAGTCAAACCGGTTAGCGTACCGCGATTAGAACTGTGCGGTGCACTTGTAGGCGCAAAATTATACAAAAAAATTGTAATTTCATTAAGATTAACTTTTGATAATACATATTTTTGGTCAGACTCAACTATCGTAATAAGCTGGCTTAAAATGTCTCCAAATAACTTAAAATCATTCGTGTGCAAAATCGAGTAGTGGAAATAAATGAATTAACAAACAACTCGAATTGGTTACATGTCGCAGGTAAACAAAACCCGGCGGATTTATTATCGCGCGGTACACATATTCATGAACTTATTTCATCAGATTTGTGGTGGCATGGACCTACTTTTTTAAGTGAACCAGAACTTGTGCCAAATGAAAGTGTTAGTTGTGATATAAATTGCAAGGATTTACCGGAGGTAAAGTTGAACACAACTACTTTATTATTGTCTAATCAATCGAATTTGGAACGATTTCCGTTTCATAGATTTTCTTGTTTTAATCGAATGCAACGTACTACCGCGTATATGTTACGATTTATACATAATTTACGTATAAAAATAACAACGGAACGTAAATCGGGTCCGCTTTCGGTTGATGAAATAAACCAAGCAAGTACAATTTTAACAAAAATCGCTCAAGAGCAATCTTTTCATGATATTTATCATTCATTAAAGAATAATAAACAGATAACTTTTCCACGTAATATATCAAGTCTTAACATATTTATGGATGAGCATTGTGTAATTAGAGTAGGCGGGAGATTGGATAATTCTGAAACATTTTCATATTACAAAAAGCATCCTATTTTATTATGTGCGAAGCACACATTCACACGTCTTCTATTCCAATTTCAACAAGAAAGAAAGAAAGAAAGAAAATATTTTATTTGGCCCAACATATTAAATTATTACAGTAAACAGTTTACAATACTTGCACATTTGTGGACCAAAATGGCATCCGCTCAGCATTGTGTCCTGCTCTGAGGTAGACCCAGAACAGGACGCTGTTATTCTGCGGAGGCCACTTTTTTAAAAGAGCGACACATTGGACGCCATAAACATTGGCATTTTTATAACATATATACATAAGGTTCTTTTCCATGCGGGACCCCAATTATTGCTATCCACAATAAGAGAAGCTTGGTGGCCGCTAAGAGGACGTGATCTAGCCAGAAAAACTGTACACTCATGTGTAAAGTGTGTGCGTATGAAGGGTAAATCTTTACAAATGCAAATGGCAAATTTACCTCTCGAAAGAATAGAAATAGGTTATCCTTTTATTCGCTGTGGCGTTGATTATGCCGGGCCAATATTCATTTTGAATCGCAGGGGAAGAGGGGCCAAATTGGAAAAGGCTTATATTTGTTTATTTATTTGTTTTGCAACTAGGGCAATACATTTAGAATTAGTCACAGATTTGACTACTAAAGCATATTTATTGGCATTAAAACGATTTATCTCTCGCAGGGGAAAGCCTAAAGAAATTTATTCAGATAACGGAAAAACTTTTGTAGGGGTTTTAAAGGAATTTTCACAAGTTTTTTTTTTTTTTTTTTTTTTTTTTTAAATAATAGTAACGATATTTTAGATTTCACTACAAATAATAATATAAAGTTTAATTTTATTCCGCCTTATACGCCTCATTTTGGTGGTTTGTGGGAGGCAGGAGTCAAGTCCTGTAAATATCATTTGCGTCGCGTTATAGGTAATGTAAATTTTACCTACGAGGAATTGAGTACTTCATTAGCACAAATTGAAGCCATTCTTAATTCTCGACCTATGACACCTATGTCCACTGATCCAAACGACCTGTCCCCACTTACCCCTGCTCACTTCCTGATTGGTCGGCCTCTAACTGCACCAGCCTCCAACGACCTGACGACATCGACACCAGGCCGCCTTCCTCGTTATGACCGAGTCGAACAGAGTCGACAGCACTTTTGGCAAAGATGGTCAAAGGAATACATTTCGGAGCTGCAGACTAGGACAAAATGGCAGACCAATCAAGATACGCTAATACCTAACACATTGGTTTTAGTCAAAGAAGACAACCTGCCACCTCTTCAGTGGCGCCTTGGACGTGTGCTGCGAACTTTCGTCGGCAAGGACGGCATCTCACGAGTCGCTGTCATCAAAACCGCGTCGGGGGACATACAACGGTCGTATCCCAAGCTGTGCCCGATCCTGCCGTCAGATCAAGCTCAAGACAACTGAAGACTCGGCGGCTGTGACGATTTCATTGGAAAATCCCAAGAATTTCCAAGGCCGGGGGCATGTTTGTGCACATCAACGCCATCTATACGAGCCCTCTGGAACTAACATCAGTCACATCACCAACGCCATCTACACGGGCTCTCGAACTACCGCAACACCTTGTCACATCGATCAACATTGATTAACGCACAATGGATGTGTGGTTCAACTATCTAAGCCGAGATGGCGCTGAGGTGCAGCTGAAAGCCGGAGCTGGGAGCGCAGTCAACGCCCGATCATTCGGCAACTCCATCGATTCACGATCAGACGCGAACCACTTATAATTTGTATTTATTGTATATTCAAAGCATTGTAAAGTAATTAAAGTCGTATAGTATATTTTAATAAATCTACATCATTGAAGATTCCCGTATACCTACACTACCCTGGAGAGGACAAAAGTCAGGAGGCAGAAACCAGAATCAGTCAGGCCACACACACATACATCAACAACGTTGATTCAACAATAACCAGTCAATTGTAGGTTTAATAAAGCATTACTTATGTATGATTATCTTAATAAAGATTGTTCAACGGCCAAGTCACACAACATTAACTATATTAATAAAGAAATCGCAGTTAGGAACCATAGACTTGGCACGACTTTGTCTAGATTTCATTACTTTTTAGAGATAAACAAGCAGCTCCATCGAGACTTGGCTACTTTTTTACAGAATGTTTTTGGTGGGATTTTACTTCTTTTTGTATAAAGTGGCAAAATTATTTAACGTCGTCGTTTTATCGACATTTTTTTACGATATTAAACACAAATAAACTCAACGATCTTTAAAATGGACAACGAACAACGAATGAACAATTATTTAAATAACATAACCTTAGCGAACCTTATAATAATAAATAATAAACGAAATTAACGAAATTCAAATTACACAATATTCAACTTAATCGACGGGGGACTCTAGAAAGGAAAAAAATCTGGACACCGCTTGCTAGTGCTAGCGCCATCTAGCGGTGAGCGATACATGCGAACACCACGGTGCACGGTGCCGGAGTACATAGTATTGATTATGAATGTGGTGTTACTCCAGATCTTCGATTTTCCTAGTTTTTATAGTTTTCCCTTTATGTGGCCATTAAACCCTAACTCTGTACCAAATTTCAGCTCTCTGAGTTTATGGGAAGTACTAGTTCTATTTTGATGATCATCAGTGAGTGAGTGAGTGAGTGAGTGTCGTAAATGCGAAACTTTGCTTTCGCTTAACTTCGGAACTAAATGACCTATAGACTTGAAATTTTGGATTTTAAGTATGTGATTATAGCTTACTAGATGACGAAAATTTCTGCGTTGTGGTCTTATCCAGAGGTTCTCAAATAGGGGCCTGAAAATGCGGCGAAATGGTTCCAGTAAAGGATGGTACGGCAGTGTTTGCTTCGCGCTCGACTTGGCGGGGGCACTGCCGTGCCCCCAGATAAATACCAGCTTTCCGCCCGCGGCTTCGCCCGCGTGAAATTTTTTGTCACAGAAAAACTTTAACGCGCGCGTCCTTGTTTCAAAAACCGGAATAAAAACTATCCTATGTCCTTTCCCGGGACTCAAACTATCTCTATGCCAAATTTCATCAAAATCGGTTCAGTGGTTTAGGCATGAAAGCCGCCTGAAAGCGTGACAGACAGACAGACAGAGTTACTTTAGCATTTATAATATTAGTATAGATTGCGCAAAGTTGCATTGGTTCCTCCTACCATGAGCACAAGCACAACTAGATGCGACGTAAAAACCAAATAATAATATGATAACGCCATCTAAGAATGAAAGTTGGAACTAATTTTTTAGGAGTGGTGCTATTCAAAGCGCAGTTCATTATAATTTAAAAAAACATAAAAATTTTATATTAAATATTTTTTGAGCTGTATTCTCTACCTACATAATTGAAACGGCAAATTATTGCTAATATAAAATTACGATCAAACTCAATTAATTTAGTAAATGTGTTTATACTGCCCACCAGAGGCGCTTTAGTCTGCCCAGTGGGAAAATAGGGAAGGCGATTCTTCAATATCGATAAATTGAATCGATTGGAAATTGAACTGTCAATTTTTTTTACAAAAACTACTATTTATTTAAATGAAGTGTTTTTAATCAGTCTACTTTGCATTTACGGTATTTGCATTTAATACTTATTCAGATAATTCTACTACCCGATAGCTAACTGGTAGATAGTTCTAGATGACATTAAGTTAACCTTCATCGATGACCATTCCTCTATGAATCCAACCGTTTCGTGTTCGCTCAGCCTAAATGTGAATGAATGGCATGGTACAGAGAGCAACACTTGAGTTAGCTTTGTATTTTGTCTCTATGTCTATTGCAATACGGCTGTAAATAGTAAACTGCTGTTGTTTTGACAAAAGGGCAGTTGTATTCACACCCCTCGGTTGAGGCCTTTACAAAGCAACCCCGAACGTAACTCAGAGTCTAGTTAGAATTACAACTTTTCCCTTACAATAATACAGTTACAGTGTTTTTGGGTAAAAGTGTGGTAACTGGACGTTATTGGAAAACTCTACCTTCTAATTTCTGAAGCAAATAACTTGTAAGTATTGTCATCATTATCAGCAGTCCACTTTAGTAATAGGTAGGTACCACTGGCCTTTCTTAATTACCTACATCAATTCAAATTTTAGGCTTTACGGCTACTTTAAGTTTCCATTTTTACAATACATATTCGTAAAGAAGTGGTTAAATTAAGTAAGCTTGCATGCATTACCAACTCAAAAGCGTAATTTGGTTAATGTACCATAAACATTCATTGTGCAGATAAAAATTAAAAAGGTATTTATTTATAAATTATACTAATAAACTATTATTTGCCGCTAATCAATCTCTGAACCAATGTGGTTGCAGGTACAAATAATTTTAATCAAACTTCTAACTCGCCAAACTAATTGAACACGCAACGGCAACGCTCTCATAACGCCCAGTAGGTATTCGATAAATCGAACTTTGGCATAATCATCGTGCGGTCGGATCGCGAAAATCAATACCAAGTCGATGTTGCACGCTCGCTCCCTACAAACACTCGCTTACTTTGAAAACATTCAATGCTTTTGAACTACAAATCCAATTACAGCCTTAACGCTTTCAAAATAAGATAGCAAATGCTATGCGCGGAAAACCAAAGCTAGAACTGTGTCACAATAACGACCGAAAGAACGGATAATCGACGGCCAGCCTTGTGCGATATCGATTTTGCTAGGGTGTATTTTCAGTTCAATGCAGCACTACCCTACACCCATCCCTTTTGCTTACCAAACAAAATGCATGAGGGAAAAAGAGACGGCAATACTGTTGTTGTTGCGTCGCGCCGTGTGGGGTCGCCAGTCGCGCGGTTGCCATGGCAACAGGTCACATGACGAGGGAGAGATTTCCAATATTACAAGATCGTCGTATCAATTTTCGATAATATTGTAGGTCAAATTCTATAAATGGCCGAGTTAGTTTTTAATGTTTTTGTTAACGGGAAAAAGATAACTATCAGTGTGGAAGAGGAAGAAGATGGTAAAGAGAATAAGAACGTATTGAATTTGAAAAAGGTGAGATGTTTTCCAATGGTTGACTGAGTATTGATTGACAATTTGACGCTGTTAACTTGATCGGTTATGTCCGTCAGATAGTGTCAGAGCAAGTTATTGATTTTTTGCGTCTATACAATACAATGTAGGTAGAGGCTAGAGGTATACCTACGTAGGTCAACCTATGAAGTTGAACATAACCTAAACGGAATGTTTAGGGTAATGGGCTTAGATTAATTAATCTAAGGTAATGGGTAATAAGATACCTAGGCCTACTTACCGAATCTAATTACATAGGTATTTAAGATAGATCATAACAATAATTGTTTTTCGTTAGTTTAATTAGGTTAGGATAGATTATTTCTCTCTATCTCTCACTAAGATGTAATTACATCCTACTGGCCTAGTGCTAAAGAAACAAAGTTGTTTACGTCTTATTAACTTAAACTATAACCACAATAAAACAAAACAACTGATTCATTCAAGTAAAGAACTTTATACCTATTCATTGCATTTCTACGAAGTCGGGCTTATTGAATAGGTAGGCCTACTACCTAGGAACCATTTTTCTTAACAACTAGGACCAAAAATTAGATAAGTGTAACTTACTTAGGCCTACTTTACTCGTAACTACCATATAAGTAAGGTAGGTATCTCTTGATTTTTAAACCATTTCCTACATAACTAGCTTCGTAATTAAACTAGCTTGTGCTCGCGGCTTCTATTCTTCTATCGGATTCTATTCCGATAATCCCACCAAAAACTTACCAACTGAAATAGTAAGACACGGGTCTTAACGCGACGTTTTTAATGAGTTACATTCTAAGTTACCACTTCTAAGTTGACCCCACCGGGCGTTGAACCCGGGATTTACGCCATCGGGCCTACACCCTATGACAATGAATGCAACATTGTATGCGGATGTGGCTATACCACCCCCGTGACACCATGTGTACTTATAGACCCACTTCCGAACGGTTATGAAGCCATAAAAAGTGTTTTATATCCTAGCACAATCTTAAAAAAATCTGTACTTTATTAAAAAAGCTTCACAAGCTTTAATCCATCAGTTTACTTGACTATTAGTAGACTGGTATAGATGACCCACGCTGAATTGTCCCACCAAACTCAATGACAGGGGGGCGCTACCATCGTTCAACTATATGGTTTCCAACATGGCAAAAATCATGGCATGGTATTGACGGTGGCGCCCCACTGTCAATGTCATCGATAGGACAGTTCACTATTTTGGAACTATAGAGAATTGCGATCCTTGGGAGGACTTTGTCCAGCTGTGGACGTCATTTGGCTGAAACGAACGAACGGACGATAGTATTTACCCGACTGCGCCAGGAGGAGGGTTATGTTTTTTATGATTCTATCTAGACTATAAATGTGTTTTACTAACTGTACTTTTGGCGATCACTCACACAATTGAGAGGACTGTACCTACCTTTTATTCTGTGACTAGGCCTGACAGGTAGACTAAAATTGTACTTTTTGCAAGGAAAAGGCACGCCCTTCTGTCCTGTGCTGGACTTACTTTTGACTTAAAAGTAGGGAATGAAAGAAGTTTAGTTGGGAATAGAATAATTAATTATTTATCATACGAGCACTGGCGATATAAAAACTCATTTGTTTGCTTCCTTTGGTAATATAGGTAGGTATTCAGTGTTTGTAAACTCGGTGTTTTTGAACGGTGGAAATGTGCGTGCGGGAAAAAGCTAGTTAAAATGTTTAACTATGTAGTTAGCTAATACATTATGTAGTTAAATAATATCCTAATGCTTAAGTTCATTTATTTATAGTAGGAGAGGCCATCTCAGACATTTTTTCTACAAAGTTAGTTGAATGGCAATAGAAAATACAGCTTAATAAAAAAAGTCTCAAGCAAGATTGACAGTTGACACCCTTGCCACTTGAGCAAAAAAAGTAACAGGTCAACGCACCCGGAAGACAGCGCACGCGCCGCACAGGTGCGCGCTCGATAATATCGATTGCGGCAAAAAATCGATGCGTGACGTCACAAAATGGCCGCCGCAGCTGGCGAGGGCGACCAAAGGGGTGTTTTACATTTTTTTAAACACGCAAATGCTTTTTGATGTTGGGCTAGATTGATATTTTCGAAGGGTTGCATGCAAATTAGCTCCGCTGGATTTATCGTTTCTTTGTTGTTTTGTATGGAGAAATTTTTATTCTTTTCAACCAGTTTTGGTCTTTTGGTAGATCTATTTATTAAAATTTTAAGTAAGTAATACGTAATGCTTAGTTAGCCTAGGACAATAAAAGCACTATTTTTATTACTGTTAATCCTAAGTTTGGATGTCTGGATGTTTGTTACTCTTTCACGCAAAAACTACTGAACGGATTTTGATGAAACTTTACAGTTTTATTGTTTATAACCCAGAATAACATATAGCTATAATTTATGACGATCTGTGACAAACGAAATTTCACGCGGGTGAAGCCGCGGGCAAAAGTTAGTGAGGTAATATTATTCTTGAGTTGTATAATATTAGAATGTTTTTGAAATTAGTATCTATGCTCCAAAGTAAAGTAGGTATTAAAAATATATTTACACTTTTCCAATTTCTTAACATCAGAGTTATTTTAATTTGCCTAAGGATGCGTAACAAGATGGGTTCCATACCCGGTTATCAGTTTGGCATTAGTGACGTAACCGTAAGGTACGATGTGGTATAGGGGCCCAACGTGATAGTGATGTAAATAATTAAACCCTCGATATCGATAAAAAATAATACTAAAAAAATAATTTGATATTTGTGTTCGCTCGTAGCGTGTCGTAGCGATATAAGATTTCTTTGCTACGAAGAACTCTTGCCGTAGCAGTTCTCTGTAGCGTTGTAGCTTAATTGAACTTCATTTGATGTAGCTTGGAAAATGAATGAAAAACTGAACTCTGTAGCTTGTATTTACATTCAGCTGTTTGAATTCTATGTATAATAACATTGAACATTTATTTCTTTTTATTTTATTTATTTATTTATTACACAGTTTTTAAAGGCCTATGTGTGTTTTTAGGCCTTAATGTCTTTTCTTAACATATTTAAATTTACGGATACGATTATGTTACTTCATTATCGAATACGTGAATTTTTACATTTAATACGTAACGCGGTATCAAATCAATGTAGAGTGGAAATTATGTGAGTGACTGAGATACGTTAAGTACTTCGCAAATAATGCTTTTATGTAACACGCTGGTGTTGCAAACCTTTTGTTTAGTATCGGGGTCAGTTCAATATTATAATGGCAACGTTTTTATCGAGTATTGTTCCGAGGCCTCCCTAAAAATCCCTCTGAGCCAGGTGGTTAGGGTCATTCCGTGTCGGCGTGTGCTACCGTCTGTATGTACGGTCTACCTTACCACTAAATATCTGATTGTAAACCTTAGCATGTTGCTTTAGGGACTATGAGTGGGTGAAGGTGCTGAGGTCTACTGTTTTTCCATAAATAAATGGGGTTGACGGTGAATAACAATACTTGTATTATGTTACAAAGACTAGACAGATGAATCATAACATTTTCGAAGAAAAAACGGTATTCAAAGAACATTTGGAAAGTAAATCTCCACTACACACTATATCTTTGTTTTTTTTTTGTAAAAATACCTTTTGCTGGTGTGTTTCTAATTAGAATGTCGCAATTTATTTATACATGATTATTTAATTTTTATACCAAGTTTTATGCAAATAAACAATTATTCTATTCTATTCTATCAATAACAACTATGTATACCTACTTAATTCAGATCTAGGTAGAGTCATACCATGATAGTAAGTTAAAATGAAATAATCGGGAGCCATTTTATACCCTAACTACTTGTTCTTCTAATCTTAATTTAACTACTACAAAAAGTAATAAAGTGCGGAACAAACGGTGCTTGAAAAGGACAATGACTTGTGCTAATCAACTAATGTCTGCAAATTGTGTAGAGTAAGATAGTATTTTTTCAAAGTGAAGAAACGAACAAAAACGACCGCAAAAATTATAGAGATTGCGATATTTTTCTCCAAATTTTTCATTCGGCAAAGTTTTATCAGTTTTTTTGCTTAACATGCTAGGTGTTAGTTACAGTAACATTTATTGTGAATAGAACTGTATTTTCCTGAAGTATTTGCATAGAATCGCCTGACGCTTTCACATGAATTTATGCAGAATTTCCCAGTAATTGAGATGTTTAAAAATGTAGGTCGTTTAAAGCATGTGAGATTCTTAGGATCCGTTTAAGCCTTTCATAGCCAGAAGTTCCGCCATGAGGTAAGCTGAAGTACGTAGGTCGCTCAGTGACAGCAATGCTCCAACGAGGGCACCCCGCGTATTAAGCGCCCCTCTACAGCACACGTCTTGGGGAAAAACCTTCGAAGATCTTGCACATCTCTGGCTTTAGTTGTAGAGGAAGCTAGATTGTAATATAAACGCAGCAATGGTTAGCAAGTAAGGGAAAAAGACCGTTTTAAGAGAAGTAACGCCTAAGGGTAGGTTAAGGGTGCATTGTATAGTGTTCACGTCAGATAGCCAGACAAAGTAACCCCAGCCAAAGTAATACAGCTCCATTTGTGTTTAGATAAGGTTGGAATTGCAATGGTAGAGTGTAGATAGGTTGCTCGCAGGCGAGGGTAAAGAAACAGGGGTGTTTGCAGGATGCGGGGCGGGGGGTCGGGTCGGCGCGGCGCGCACGCGTGATCCAGTCGCCCGTGCGACCCCGCTGCCGCCGGCCGCGCGCCATGGACGACACAAGGGTGCGAGACCGCGCGCCGCTCACCGTCATCGTCGCGCCAAGCAACGCTTCGCCCCCCAGGCTGTCCCCTGCCGACCTCCTCCCCGACGGCGATGCGGCGTTCCACCCTCTCTCCGCCGTCAACGGGCGCCTCACCCCGCCGGGGCTCGAGCCCGCCTCGTACGCGACCCTCACGCCCTTGCTGCCTCTGCCGCCCATCAGCACAGTCTCAGACAAATTCGCGTACCATGCCGGCGGCACCTTCACGGTCATCCAGCAGCAGCAGTCGTACGCGTCCCTATCACCGGCTGCTTACAATGAGCCGCTGTCCCCACAATCGGCGTACAGCAGAAGAAGTGCGTCACCGAATTCATTCGAGAGGCGGTCCCCGACGCCGCCTCTTCCGAGCCCCGGCTTGGACCTGAACGCGGCGTTGATGGCGAGGGAGGAGCAGCAGCAGCAACAGAACGACTTAGAAGAGATAAACACGAAAGAGCTAGCGCAAAGGATAAGTGGCGAGCTGAAGAGGTACTCGATACCGCAGGCGATTTTTGCACAGAGGGTGTTGTGTAGGTCGCAAGGAACGCTCAGCGATCTGCTCAGAAACCCGAAGCCCTGGTCGAAGCTCAAGTCTGGGAGGGAGACCTTCAGGAGGATGTGGAAATGGCTGCAGGAGCCGGAGTTCCAGAGAATGTCTGCGTTGAGGCTAGCAGGTAAGACTGCATGACGCTTCAGTATTTGTGGTAGATTTGCCGTTTTAATTTTGTGTCTAAACTAAAGCAACGTTTATTTTAAGGAAAGATTTTACTGTGTAAGTTTATTTCAAACTGTATAAAGACCACAAGTAGTTGTCTTCACAGGCTTACTCATTATGTAAAGTAGGCTAGTGACCTATTCAAAAAAGGTTTTAAATACGTGTTTTCTCATCACTTGTTTCTGTTCTGTTAAAATTCATCATCATCATCATCATCATTTCAGCCACAGGACGTCCACTGCTGAACATAGGCCTCCCCCAATGCTTTCCATGTCGATCTGTTAAAATTGTGTTGTTCTTTTTATCTATTTACTTAAAGTACTAATTTTATTGCTTTAATGTTTTTACGTTAAGACTTTTCTATTTGAATCTTACTGTAAATTATTCTAATTGGAAATGTAAGTTCGTGATGTATTTTTATTCAATCTTAATGCAAAAGTTTAGTTTAGCCTAAAACCGTAAAAGTTAACACCTTCAAATTGAAGATCTAGTTCTTTTTGTATCACTACACACACCTGGGTAATTTATAAAAAGAATCGAAAATAAAAGTCAACAGTAGTTTACCTACAAACAGCGGAACGTCAGCTGCCCGCATCGATTGTGCGGCATCGATTCGCGGGTCGATGCGGCGCGTCACTACGCGCTGTAGGGCTGACACAAACATTCAGTAAGAGTAGGCGCACACCGTTGATTTTTTATCGGCCGATAGTTTAGTCGGGCAGTTGATCAGTATGGACATGTATGGGAGTGCGCACTACGCCGATTCGATTTGGCCGATTCTTCATACAAATTAAAATCGGGCACAACTATCGGCTAACTAAAAATCCACGGTGTGCGCCTACTCTTAAGATAGTATTTTCTTTTCGTGTTACCAATTTTTGATTTGTGTTTATGTAACTAGGGAGGGATTCTTCTTTATTTTATTCGTTATTTATTAATAACCAAATTATTACCGTGTAAAAAGATCATCTCAAATTTCTGAAAACAAAATAATAATACGTCTCTGCAAGTGTAAACAGTTAAAAAACAATCACTCAACTTATGACATTTTTATGGAGTCAGTAACATTATTAGTAAGTGGTTGATTTTTACCTCAAAAATGTGTCTTTGGATTCAGATTCAAATTGGAAGTCACATGATTGAATAGAAGTTACAGACTACCTAAACTGGAATCAATCAACCTCGCGTCCAAGTTACTATTTTTCACCTCTTCTTCGAGACGTGCCAAGTGTAGTTTACAAACAGCGGGCCGTCAGCTGTCCGCATCGATTGTGCGGCATCGATTCGCGGGTCGATGCGGCGCGTCACTACGCGCTGTAGGGTTGACACAAGCGACAATATTTTTCATATTATTATTATGATTAATATTTTTCTTTTTACATTGGCAGAACGACTCTCTGGCTCACAGATAAAAAAGTTTGAATAGTCACCCGACAATGGAAAAGGCGTAGGATCGAGTCAAACCTGCAGTTGATTTTTGTGGATAGGGTTAAAGTAGAAAGAGAGAGAGAGAGAGAGTAAGAGTTTCTGTAAACACTAAGTATTCAACTGCGTGATTTTCCATTTAAAGCTGTTATTAATATCTATGCCTGTATAAATAATAACTATGTAACCAGGTGGTAACATTAATCATCGCTTTTGTGGTAGATGGAGATAGCTGAACTTTAGCTCCAAGGTTATTGTGTATTTTTTGGCTTAACACGGTTATTTACGTTATCATTATTTTGTCAGCCGAGAAGGGTTTTGGTTAGTAATTGACTGTATATTCTATTTTGGACAACAACGTTATTAATGTTACTTGTGGATAATTATGTAGCTAGAGGCACAAAAAATTGTATTCTTTGAAAATAACAGAATTTATTACTTATACTCAATTTTGAGTAATATAATTGTAGATTTAAATTATACGTAATGTAAGATCTAACGTTATCTTTACATGATTGCCATCGAATATTAATATTTCTATCAGTTTATAATAGTGAATTTTTTTTAAATATTTCACCCTTTGTTTCTAGGGGAAACATGTCCACTACAATGACACCCCTTTTTTAAACGAATTGCGTAAAGTTAGGGTGAGCCCCTATTAGGGTGCATAGAGCCAGTGTGTCAGCGACCTAATCTCTAGTGACGTACCCATCGACCGCTGCCAATCAATGCACAGAAGTCAGCTGCCCGAATCGATTTATTGAATTCGAGCAGCAGCTGATTTTGTTTGAGTTACTATGAAATTTTTAGTGGGACGTAGCCCACTAAAAATAGGTCATAATGTGAATGACTGAGATGAATTTTTATCTGAATTACGGTCGATTAAAGTGTATAAGTAATTGCTGCAGGTCGTAGTCGTAACTTTTTTAGGCTGTTTTAATAATCTTTGATGTAAGAATTGAGGTCACAATACTTTGGCAGAACTTTAAAAGCTGCCATTGATGTGGAACTGAACCAGGATAAGTTTCATACAAACGCCTTGGATTAATTTTATTGTTTTCTGTAATATTTCTTTCGCTTAACATACAGTATTAGTATGCTTGACAAATCTAGTTCAAAAATATCTATCTACATGAGTCAACCCTAGTTAAAACTGTGGCTGTGCGTAGAGCCGCCAGTATGTCACCGACCTAATCCTAGTGACGCGCCGCATCGACCCGCGAATCGATGCCGCACAATCGATGCCGGCAGCTGATTCTGTTTACAACTGATAGCTTCTCGATAACTGTTACAGTAACGCTCGTGGGCGTGTGATAAGATAGCGAAAAGTTTTACTTTACACGCGTAAGAGATAAGGAGTTTTCTACGTGAAAACAAATATGGAAATTAAGTAGTTAAGGCTCTATAAAAATGTGAAAGGATGCAAAAATCTTTGTTTCTTTCCCCGAGAAACAAGGTGATCAAGTTTTCAGTTCGGTTATAGGAGATGTAAGATAGTTGCTCGTATTCACAAACGACGCTTGCTTAAGTGAAGCAGCTAATCGAATGCACAGCGTTGAGTAGAGCTCTGTGATTGGTTCGTGTGTCACCCTTTATGGTATGGTATTGTATGGTATCTTATTTTACTAGAGGCTGATAGTTTTATAAGATTTTTAGAATATTTACGAGGAATATAATATTGACCAGCCATTTTATTATACCTACAGTTAACCTATTTAAAATTCTAACAAAAAGACCAGAGCTTTTGTAAA
Source organism: Ostrinia nubilalis (assembly GCF_963855985.1). NCBI lineage: Eukaryota > Metazoa > Arthropoda > Insecta > Lepidoptera > Crambidae > Ostrinia > Ostrinia nubilalis. The sequence continues at coordinate 1,469,249 of NC_087112.1, forward strand.
ATGTGATTGAACTAACCTTTCGATTGCTGCTGAGTTTGACTTTCATGAAAAAACCCCAAACCAGTAAATTACTGGACAAAAAAGGCTGACGTTAAACTTGATGTGGTTACAATAAAGTCGAGCTGTATTCGGGAGCCGGGGTTTTATCGCCGGGTTTGATGCTTCGTCTAGTCGTTTTAGACTCACAATCGCGTATAGACTGCTAGTTATAAACTACTATGTAAAATAAATTAAAGTAGAGATAACAGCTCTACGATTGGGCGCTGCGACGTGTGCACTAGTCACTAAAACCGCGTGAAATGTCTGTCTGTAAGAATTTTGGGGCAACTAAAGTAATTAGACAATTTGATACGCATAGTTATTAAACATATTAATAACTATACTAAGACTTTTCAACTATTCACCTACACCAATCCGGAAGATGAAGTCATAGTAATGAAATATTCTATACTAGCGGCCGCCCGCGACTTCGTACGCGTGGATCCCGTTTTACCCCCTTCATCTAAATTACGCGGTTTAGATTTTTTCATACAAATGTTTTTTCCCGCTAACTCCCGTTCCCGTGGGAATTTTGCAATATCCTATTGTAACTAAGCTTTAAGTTTACTAAGGTACCTGCATGCCAAATTTCAAGCGTCTAACTAAGGCCCGGTTTTTTTATTCGTAGTTAAAATAACCAATGGTCAAATTTGACAGATGTCAAATGACAAGTGGTTAAATATCAGAGAAAAATGTTTTTCGAACAATGGTTAGCTTGACTTTTAGTACATTTTTTAACTATTTGTTTACATTTTGTTAATATTTAACCATTAGTAGCAAAATTTAACAATTAGTTATTTTAACTAAGAATCAAAAAACTGGGCCTTAAGCGGTTTAGATTTTTCATACTAAAGGATTTTCCCGCTAACTCCCGTTCCCGTGGGAATTTTGCAATATCCTGTTGTAACTAAGCTTTAAATTTACTAAGATACCTGCATGCCAAATTTCAAGCGTCTAACTTAAGCGGTTTAGATTTTTCATACTAAAGGATTTTCCCGCTAACTCCCGTTCCCGTGGGAATTCCTAAGTATACTATAACCTGCCCAGGAGTATGAAGAATAATTGTACCAAGTTTCGTTAAAATCCGTCTAGTAGTTTTTGTTTCTATAAGGAACATACAGACAGACAGACAGACAAACAGACAGACAGACAGACAGACAGACAGACAGACAGACAAAAATTTTACTGATTGCATTTTTGGCATCAGTATCGATCACTAATCACCCCCTGATAGTTATTTTGAAGATATATTTCATGTACAGAATTGACCTCTCTACAGATTTATTATAAGTATAGATTCTTTAAAACGGAAAGGTCACTGACTCACTCACTCATCACGAAATCTCAGAAACTACAATAAGGGGGTAAAACAGGATCCACGCGTGCGAAGTCGCGGGGTGCCGCTAGTTTAATATAATTCATTGGTAAAAGTGATTCGTGGGCTAGATGGAACTGCGACACATTAATATTTAATTTAACACGAGCAGTCAAGCAATTCGAAGAAATATCAAATCGATCGATGGCTGAATATCCATCCATCATTATAATGGTGAAGTTATTTACTGTAATAATTGTCTGTCCAACTACACTTACCTTAAGGGCCTTTTCCCACGGCAGCTTTGCGGGATCCAGTAATGCAGGACCCCGCAAAACTGGACTGTCGAGTGAATACACAAGTGTGCGTGTAAAGTTCGAATTCAATCCGTACGGATCGGTTTTTTGTGAGACACTGCAAACGGGATGTATACTACTAAACGAAATACTACTACAGGAGTAGTTCCTGCAGAATCTGGATGTCTTCGTGGAAAAGAGCCCTTACCTGAAGTCGGTTTCTTCAACTTTGTATTTTGTACGAATTGTTTATCTTCGGCTACAGTAAAATATATAGTTTGTGGACTTACTTCACCATAAGAATATTATTCTCTATGTAGCTATAAGCGTAGTGCATTCTGAGAAGGAGGGTCTATTTTCCTGCAGATTTGTAGAAAAGCATTCAGAACTTTCCATGTATTTAACATTCATTCACAAACATTACTATGAGGTCTCACAGTGCGCGTGGACGAAGAGGACACACGAACCAATCACAGAGCTCTATTCAACGCTGTGCGTTCGATTTGCTGCTTCGCTTAAGCAAGCTTCGTTTGTGAATACGGACGTAAATGTATTTTGAAATTTTTCAGATGTAGCTATATAGGTAGCATAATTTTCCCAAATATAATAATGTGAAGTGAAATTATAGGTACCTTAATAATTAAATCGACAGTCAATAAAGTTAAAAAAACATTTACATTTACCTCGTATTTGTCCATAAATTTTTATTCATATTTCATTGAAGGTGTCACCCAAATTCGAGCTTCGAATCGAGCGAATGTACATTTCGGAGAATTTCCCGAATCCGCTTACAGTTTCAATTCAAACAATCACCTTTAAACGTAGTTCATATTTACAAACAACGGTTGTTTTCAATGTTACTATAGCTTTGAATTTATCGTGTTTATCAATTATTGTTTCAATTTAATTAGGATTTATGTAAGACTTTGAATGGATTTCTGATTCTTCAATGTCAACCTCTACTTATTATTTGTCTAGTTATTGTAGCTTTTCTAGTAATTTGATCATTTGTACAATAATCTGATTCGTATCTAATTTTACAATAATTAAGTTGTTTTTATGATTTAGCTTTATAAATGGAGGCATTAGTGTTGTTATTTATTGTGCCCTAAATCCTAAAACTGTTAAAATAAGACTTTCTCATTCAGAACCTTCGTAAAAAACCTCACCAGGTGAAATGAGGTCAATTGGCGGCCATAAAATAAAATCGTTTCAACCTGTAGCTTCTAAAATATTTAGGCTTTCGACATCAATAACATACCAAACTGCCAATAGCATACATTTAGCATTTGGACATAATTAATATTGGGAATGGTAGAAATTATAAAAAGGCACGCGGCATGGCGGAGTCGGCACATGGCGCCTCACCCCTCCGGTGACGTCACAGCCCCCGCGGTATCGATCGCACCCCCACCCCCCGACCTGCAGGCGGCTGTAGGTGTTATTATGTCTGTATTTTCGGTTTCTTTTGCGTTATTCTTTGGGCTGTTTAAAATGTTACAGCAAATTGTAGATTGGTAACTGTTGTCTTTTTTATAATGATTATGATGATTACTATTTTAGCACTTTTTTAATCATCTTCTAAGTATAAGTCACTAACCACAACCCTGGTGTCAGTCTAAAATCATAACTTGATCTGATATCAAATCGTATTTATTTTTGGAATTTTTGATTTATGTTCCTTTTCGTTGATTAAATAAAAGATGTGTTTGTATGTCCTAAAAATATTGGAAACAAACACACAAAGTTATTTTACTTTATATGGGCTCCGACTGGAAATTTAACCCAGAACCTGAAAGTCGAGAGACTTTTGAAACACTGGGCTCGTTAAAATAATAGAGAAAAATCTAAATTCTGAACATCCAAAATGAAAATTTTCTTGAATATAAAATCGTGGTTGCTATCGCACACTGAGAAAATGATAAAATATGTGTGGATTATGTTAATAAATTCACCCATCGACTTAAAACCTTACACCAGCATAAATCTAGAGATTAACGACATTTTACAGTGATTCTGAACCTGGTATCGGTAGCGTGACTACTTCTCTATTAACATAATCCAAGAACAAAGTAGCTGAGGTGATCTTATGAAAATACATTCTTTAAATTATCACTTTGTTTACAGCACGAAGCTTCGTAATATTCTATCTATAATATACTTGCGTCTACTATATTTTTCACGTTCTTGAAAATGGTTTTGTTCATTTTATAAAATAGCTACTTGAGTAGGTGTGTCTGATTAAGTTTGCAATATGGCTTCAAAAATATAATCTTTTTTCAAGATTTTAAAGTTATAGGTATTATTTTGTCATTTTTCCTATCTATGTTAATAATTATACCAAGCTAACATAGGCTAGCTTTAACGTTTAGAAAGTTAAATAAAGTTGTATTTAGATTCAGAAAATTCTGTATTGTAGACATAGTACTTCAACTACAGAACAGTTTCCATAAAGACAAGTAATATAAGAACTAAATTTGACAAACTGATTGAAATCTAATTTTCAGATGCGCCAAACCAGCAAACGATAAAAGGCGACAATGTAAACAACACAGCACAACAGGCTTACTGTCAGCCCCGGGAGTACCAGGGGCCACCTCAAGGGCCCCCTGTGTACACGCCGGGGCCCACCCATTGGGACCCACATGCGTATGAGCCAGCCGGGGACGTATCTTGCTTGTGAGTCCTGCCCACTTGACTTTGATCCTGGTTTCCTCCAAATACCCATTCCTGTTCTGATCAATCCTTTTTTTATTGCTATCCCATCTTCATTCATTTATTTGGTGGCTAAACTATCTTTATTGGATTATCGAAGATTCCACTTTGAATTTTGATCCGCAATTAATTATGTTCTGGATGTAAATGATGAGATTTATTTTTATCTTGATGACATATTATTCGTAATATTTTTCGATTTTAATCCCAAAAATATGTGATTTTGGTTATTATTGTGGATGTGTATTGTAATAGAGACTGAAGAAGTAAGGCACCCTGATGCAATTAAAACAGTATTGTATATTGAGGAGCGAAAAGGACTCAATTGAAAATAGTTCATCAGTGATATTGAGTTTTGTCACTGCTTTTTTTTCCGAACCCTCCTTTATATCCTGAATGTCCAAAAGTTATTTCACTATCCCGTCCTATCCTTACCTGTGGCTGCGTAGCAGTGGACTTGGTTTCTTATAAGTATACGTATTCATAGCTTGTCGCAAAGGTAAAACTCTTATACCTATGTAAATTATTTATACGTAATATATTTTGTTTATCGCATTATATATCAATGGTTTTATTTAAACAGGTTGCTTTGTGACAAGCCTGATATTAGAAAGGAGAATGTCTGGATGGATATAATATTTTATTTTTGTATTTTTATTTATTTATTTATCGTCGATCTGATGACAGTAAATGTGTAAAATGTATAGAAATTTGCTCATATAGATGTCCGTTTATTTATTTTGGATAGGCAGTATCATTTCCGTGAGCTATGTACCTGAATTTCTAGAAAATTCTGTGGAACTACAGCGTTTAAAACTTGTTTTGAGTTTCGTTGTTGGTGGTTAAAAACTGGCAAAGATACTGCCTATACAAAGGATGATTACTGTTAATGTCCTAGAGAGAGATTATTTTATAGACGTAGGTAAGTGTATTTTGTTAGCATCAAGAAGCCAAGATGAATGTTAGACTGCTACCGCTGCCCCTCCCCTCCCTTTTTGTTTTTCCCCGCGCCCGGGCTGCAATAGTTTGTTTGAAATATGATTTTATAGGTGCCTGCGAGATTCAGAACCCTTTGTTAATGTTGTTTACATTGTCGCCAGGTATGCATTTTATAATAATACGTTTGATGTTTAGTGTTACATCTGAACGCGTTGGAACAACATTGCTATCATCTTTAGAGTTCATAATATCTTTTACTAATAGCTTTTTAATAACTAGAGTTCCAAGACGTCGGATTGTTTTAGAATAATTAGTTATTAGATGATAATGTTTCAAAATTTACGTGTTATAGACTACTGAACTAATTGTGTTATTTTAGGTTTTAAATGTCTATAATCTATTAATACTAACTAGTACCTACAAGTTTGTGTAATCAGTATCATTTATTACTTCTATATCATCTAATTTGTGGGTACTACCATAGCTTTAAGTTTTTTTTAGAAATATCTCAGTGTTTAGATTAAGTACATGTACATTTGCCTATTAATGTTTCCGAAACTATTTCTTCATATGAACTGTTTTTGAGTTACTTGTCCTAAGATATCTTGTTGTTTGTTTTTATTGTTTTTATCTCATTTCAGTGCATATGGAGATAATAATAAATGTTTAGGAGCATGTTTGTTGTCTTTAGATGTTTAAACTTTTGAATCTTCTCTAGAATTTCTTGATGTTTCAAAATTGATACTTTCTGTACGCATAATTGCAATAGTGAAACATTTTGTAATGATTATAAACTTTATTAATTTTATGTTTTCGTTTTGTTACAGCGGCCCAGATTCCTCAGAGAGGCAGTGAGTATTGTTAGCGACTTTTTTAATTTGATTATAATAGTAACAAATATTTAAAATTCATAGTTAGTGCTTAGATAATTGGATTTTGATCATGTAAAATCAATATCACTTTTAACTTGGACGAAATGCGTTAACAATGGGTACTACTGCTTATGGAATACAAGCAGTAACTAAAGATCTGTTGTAGGGGATTTCTTGACCAATGGTTTCAACCAGTATTCTAAAAAACCTTCGCATATTCCTTTAGACAAAAGGAGCAGTTCACACTAATTATGAGATACCCTAGGCAAAGCTAATATTAATATAATTAAATGTTGCTTTCCCTTTAATTCCAGGCTGCAAACGCAAGGAGGACATGTCTTCGGATACCCTTCCTTCCCCGAAGAAGCCACGTTTGGTTTTCACAGACCTCCAGCGGCGTACTCTACAGGCTATTTTTAAGGTAATTATTTCCACTATAGACTATATTGGACACTATATTAGACTATATTGGATTGGACGCTATATCAGACTATATTGGACATATCAGACTATAATTGGACATATCGATACCTCTGGGCTCAAAGGTCGTAAAGGACAAAGTACGACTTTTCAGGAGAAGCAAAAAACGTTTTTTTATTTTTTTATTCGACGATAACTTTTTTGTTTTTTGAGCTATTAAATTATGAATTATGAAGAAAGTGCTTAGAATTCACAGTATTTTCCGAAAAGGTATTGAAAAACTGGACTAGAGCTGTATTTACTGAGGTAGATTTCCTTTACGCCCTCAAAATTACAATAAAAAGACCTTTACGCCCCTCAAATATTCGTCCTGGGCAAGTTACTCAGGACGTAAGTCTATTTTTATTTTACAAAACTACAAAACTAAGGTAATAAATGACAATTTACATAGTTTTGTAGGTTTTCATAGGTCGTAACGGGACACCCAGGTAAGGTATTATGAAAGGGTAAATTGATGATTTAGCTTAAATATTTAATATATTATGGTATTTCATATGTAATATAACATTTCTTCACATATTTTTAATAAATTATGGTCTTTTAAATGAAATAAAATGATGTTACGTAGCTTCATAATTTAATGCACACAATTTATGAAACTATTTTAGTAGACGTTTTGATATCTTCGAACTAGAAGGAACTATTTTCGATATAAAAGCGAATTTAGAAAATAAATATTATGACGCTTTTAAATAAAACTTCATAAATGTCTACTTTCTAGGTATAACCGAAACCAATTTAATTTTATTTATCTATTTAATTATTATTATTGTTTCGAAAAACTACAAATAGCGGACTTAATTCCATAGGGCAGTCTGTCCACCAGTTGACCTTATGATAATGCAGATAGAATAGAATTATTAAGGACAAACGAAAACCAAACTCTAATTATTCCAAATTCTAAATAGATTAAACATTATTAATTCATAGTAGCTTAAAACTATGTCATTGTACTTGGTAAAAAAGTTAGGTAAGTAAGATAACAAGTAGGAAGGTTTTCATTCCAGTAAAGTACATCCACTTACTTTACTCCTACATAATACCGTTTTTAAAATCCAATTATTTTTAATATAAAAATATAACTTCGAAAAAAACTGCATTCACGCTTTTTAGTAGATTAAGTCTCAACATATATTTTTCCATGTTGTGTAAATATTTTCCTACTAGTTATACTTTATTGGCTGATCGAAATAACTTTCGAAACTATACTAATTTATTATAATTGTAGGTAACAGTCAAAACTCAAAAGTGGTTTTGACCAAGGGCGTTTAGTCAAAATTACTAGGAAATCATTAAAAATAATTGTAGTGTAGCATTTGTGTGATTTGTGCATACAAAATAATGACACCTAAGATACTACAGTAAGGTGACTTTTTTTCTCATAATATTTTTAACAAATCTAGTTTTTAAATTTTTTAAATTTTTATGATGACTATCATAACATATCTTTTAATAATTATCTTTTACCTGAAAAATACCTAGTTGCTTCAAATATGAGAAATAATAAAAAGCAACATTACTTTACCCGATGTGGGTAGATGTCATCATTTTATATGTACAAATCACATAAATGTTACACTCTAAAATAGTTTTATTACATATTTTAAATGATTTTTTAGGTTCTTTCGTTTGTTCCAAACGCACAAACTTAAATACTATAAGAAACGTCTATAAAATTTACCTTCACAGTTATTTTAATATCCTCACTGTGTAGATTTTTAAAATATTTGTTTAGATAATCTAAGGGCGTAAAGGACAAATTATTTAGACTTGGGTATGAAAATGTAAGGTTGTATAGGACAATAGATATACTACATGTACATTATACGCCCAAAAAATTGTGTTTACTTGTTCTTTACTACCATGGTAACTGTACTAAAAAATCAAATGGTATTTACATCCCAATTTTCACGATGAATTCTGTTTAGCTTATCAAATATGATGGGTCGTAAAGGCACTTTTTTAGAGAATTTCGACAAACTAAATATACAGATCGATAGAGAATTAAATTCTGAGTAAAACTGTATAAATAACATTTTCGGTATTTTGTCCTTTACGACCTTTGAGCCCAGAGGTATCGATATTATGCGACTAAAAGAACTAAAACGGCATTCTCACTCTTCAAGTGGTGTGGTCCAATAACCTTTACTTATCGCAGAATCAGCTTTAACTGATCATATTATAATTATCATTACCCCTTATCGATGGAAAAACCAGTTTGGAGCGAATAAAGTGAAGCCGCAAGTGCCAGACCTTTAAAAAGTTTGAAGTTTTCCTTAACCTTAACTTTGGACTAGAACTTTGAATCACAATTAATGCGGTTTTTATTTCCCATTCCAGGAAACAAAAAGGCCATCAAAAGAAATGCAGGTGACAATAGCGAGACAATTAGGTTTAGAGCCTACCACAGTTGGCAATTTCTTCATGAACGCGCGGAGACGGTCCATGGACAAGTGGAAAGACGACGACGCTCCGTCCACAGACTTGGACCATCAACTGGATGGAGGGGATCTCGATCACGTTCCAAGTCTGGACTCCGCTGATTCCGAGGAAGACCACGATGACCAGGATGACCACCTTTTGTGACGCCGTATCCCCCAGCACCATCTCATAGTCCTTTGAATGTAGTTCAAAGTCTATGACCACGGTGTTGGTTGGCATTTTATAAGGTGTGAAACCGTTCGGTTTAAGAGGGTCCGTCGCCTTCTCACTTGTCTTAACACGTTGTCAGTGCTACAAGACGGTCGCGGCTTGCTTTATTATTGTATTTCGTTTGTGGACTGCGTAAGGGTTAAATTCAAGAATGCTTGCTTTTGTATCGGCTGCTGCAGTTTCGAAATACTGGGAATGAGGGAAGAGTTTTTTTGACTTGCTCAAAACGTTACCACCATTTTTGGAACGTAGGCGATCTAAAATTCTGCAGCAGCTGAAATAAGATTTTGTTAAGCTTTTTGTTTGCTTGGTCGCAACCCATTTTAAGAAGAGACTCTAACAAGGTGTTCGTAGTTTTGGATCTGTCTATCCCTCTCACTCCAATGAAGATGATGGCATGAGCGACAGAGAGAGAGAGAGTTCCAAAAATACGGAGGCATGTTTGAGATCTAAAACGCGAACGTGACAGTGGCAACATCCAATCTTTACGACAACTGCAAAAAACTTTGTGTACAGTAATAATAGTATTGTCTAAGTGCTGAGATGGCAAACTGCTGGGTTTCGCTGTGCCATAGACAAGTAATCAGAGAGAACAGTCGCTTGACGCAAACACTGTATATTTAGTCCATAGACAAGTGGAAAGAGGTGACAGTTGAAATTTCGAAATCATTTCTCGACTTCCTTCGTGGTTGAGGATTCCGGGTGAAGCTCGCTTCCACCTTCGGCCTGATCGTCACTTACCATCAGGTGAGATACAGGCCAAGAGCTTCCTCGTTGTGGATAAAAAAAGAAAAAAAAGTAAAAAACACGGGAGTGAAGAGTTTTCGAAATTACAGCTGTCACGTTTTGCCACTTGTCTATGGGCGCAGGGCAGTTTTGTGCACGGAGAAGATTTTTTATTGGCGACGTGTCTCTGTGGTTATTTAGTTAGTCTATGGTTTAGAGCTATGGTCAACGTTGATCTCTCAATATTAAACGTTCTAGTCAAACGTTAACAAATAGCTAATAATTAATTGTAATTGTTCTTCTGTAATTTAGAAGAATTTATTGTATTATTTCATAATTGTGTTAGTGGTATGTCACTTGATAATGTTTTGGTACTTGTACAAAGAAAAGTGTTACGTAAAATAAAATTAGTTTTAAAGAAGTTTCATCCGCAATATTAATAATAAAATACACAAATATTAGAGTTAAGAACAGTATTTTATCACAGATACATACAATTATTCATTATTAAGTATTGAAACATTATCAAGTGACCAAAAACGCTTGGATAATGAAAGTAACATAGGTAATAACAAAAACGGTTTTTCGGAAAAAAAAGTTTTTGTAGATGACTGACATGATGTGTAGAGGATTTGCAAAAGCAAATAATTATAGCTCCATCACGTATAGAAAATACGGTAACGTTCAAAAGTGATTTGGCTACACGTTTGGCAGTTTCGATTCAAAAGTATTTGGTTCGATTCTGGTGGAAAATATTATTTAAAAATATTGAAACGCAAGTGGTTATTATGATTATCATCAATGTTATGTCAATTGAAATTCCACAAACCAAATTCAAATATTATGAAGTTTGTACAGTACATAGGCCATGTCCCAAATTAATATAGCTTGCCCTACCACTACCTCGGGACAACATAATGGGCTGGTGCTGAGAAGAAGTGGCGGAAGAAACTCAGTGTCCTTTGTCAAACGTTGTCAAATCACCTTTGGATGGTCACACTGTATTATTTCCCTTATAAAAGCCGTAAATTAATATAATAATGGTGAAGCAATCAACTAGTCTAACTCTAAATGTTCTTTAGCTGAAATATCCGATGAAATCGGGTGAGGATCGTATTAGTACAGTCAGATAGAAAATAGTCTAGCAAATAAAAAATCCAGTTGTAATATTTACAATATTTTTTGATTGTGCAATAGATCGAAAATAGTGAAATACATTCCATTTTATTGATTGAGTCTGACTAGAAGAGCCTTCTAGTTTTTTGTTTGTTTAGATGTTTGTATTTATATCAGTAGGCAATGTTGGGAGAAGTATAATATCTTGCAATGCAATTATGATAGGCATGATTGGATTGAGAGAATGTAGCATGTATAAAATGTGTCAGTTTAAACGGTTACTTAAATTTTGTTACAGTTACGGTAAAAAACATACCTATTAATTGTTTATTTTACTCAAGTCAATACTTAAATTTGAAACTTCTTTTTTTTTCATTTGTTACCATTTTCTCTGTGAAGCTGACATTATAATTTAGAATGTTTTGTCTACATAAGTATGTGGTTTTTTTTTTAAACCGATCACGTTACATAAATCCAAAATTAAAATTCAAAAATACAGCAAGAGCATGTAAAGTTGTAATAATTAGACGTAAAGTTAATTTAAGTGCTTATTAGCCGTTCAAGATCAATTAAAATTTATTTAAATGCAGCTTCGCAACTATAGAATAATGAAAAATGGTGAAATGAAAGATAAAACATGACAATCATCTAGTCAAAACAAAATACATTACCTAATGTTTAAATGACTGAGCAACATTATCTATATCTATATATAAATTATGTTTAAATGTATGTCTGAGCAAATTCTAGTCTTTGGGAAGTCATAGTTGTTTAATTTATTTAAATTTAACAAGGTTAAGTTAGAAAATAATTAATAGATAGGTTTTGTTGCTTGTATTATAAAAAATACAGTATCTGCACTGGAATACGATCTTATTTTAGTAGCGAATGGCTAAATTAAAAAATTGCTTAATAAGCTCTACAGTAGTACAATTTCTGTCTTCTTGAACTGAAAAATAGTAAAAATTGTAAAACTTCAAAATATTTGGGCAATAATTATGCCTTAAAAGCACGTATGAATAGGCATCTGTATCTATTCCATCATTTGTAGTTTCTAAACAAAAGCAAGGCTATGATTACTGTCAAAATATATTATTATTTACTTAGCGAATAAAAGACAAAAATGGTAGATCAGAATCCTTTTAAGTAAGAGAAACGCTGCTTATTTAGGTGGTGTTTATCATACCAACGATATTCTAGTGATGATGATTACTTACTGGACCTACCTACCTACTTATCTTGAAATAATGTAGGTATGTAGATGGTATTCTACAGCTAATTCTGGCTCATAGTACCTATTCTAAATCGAGACTCAGAACTCCATTAGAACTTAAAAATAGATTTAAAGCCTGTGATTTTTTTAATAACTTAAGCACAGGTTTGTATCTATTATTGGGTTTAGATTTGAGTTTTATTAAGCGGAATTATGTTTTTTTTATCGTCTAGAATAACATTTAAAACATTACGACTGAAGTTGTTAATTGTTTTTTAAGCAAGTACTTATCTAGCATTACGTATTACAATTTGTTATCGGCTTATACAGCGTTTAGCTTTGTCCCACCATTATTTTTATTTTTGCCGTCTCAATTTTTTACAGTTTTGTATTGATTGAGACTAATATTTAATATTATAATAATAATATATTTTAAAAGTCAGTATATATTTTTAGTTAAAAAAAAGTATTGCTGTAGCTTTAAAACAGAAATATGCATGGCGTTTATTTATTTTTTCTTCGAACTGTATAATTTTTTAATATTACTTATAGTTAGTAATTTTTTTCATAATAATTATAAGTAAAAGTCATTTGTTTTAAGAGAAACTGTAAGTTAAGAATTATTTATTTATTTCCTTTAAAATGCTAGTCTTCATTGTTTAAATATCACCAAAGAATATGGAAATGTGCAATTTTCAATTAAAATAAGTTTATAAAAAAACATCTGAACCACTTCAATTTGTAATAATATTTATCTTTTGTGAAGTTAAAAACAATTATGTAAGTATGTACTTAATTAATAAGTTTTTAAGTATTACTTTGGAATTTTAAGTACTTATTACGTTTCACGTGCATCATATTTTATAAAAAAAATTAGAATAATAAACATAAGAATATTAATTAATTTGCATTCCATTTACATTCCACTAATTAAGAGAATGTTAACATTATCACATTCAAAATAACTATATTTTTACATAACAATATTCAAAATATCACCAATTCAATGTCAGTATTCAATAAAAAATTGCGCACAACAAAAATGTAAAATGTAACACTTTCTCCCCCCGACTGTACTTTACTCGTATGCCCGACTCAGTAGTGTTACACATTATTTTTGTGAATGTATAGCGCGCTTACAGTGTACATAGTACGTGAATATGTAATGTAAGATTAAATGTACATTTTACAAAGAGATCGGATTATTTTATTTTTGTCAACAATGGATCAACCAGCTAACAAAACTTTAATGCTCATAACACTTCTATTATTTTGTTATCCCTACTTTATCACTTCTTAATATAGCCATTACTACTATTGTATTTTAGTCCAGTTTTATAACTATATGTAAAGATCGTCTTTAGTCGTTAAATCCTTAACATTTGGTAGGCACTAGGCTGGGTTGCGCCATCTTTCTTTTACTTTAACAAACGTCAAAAATCTGTCAACCTCCATACAAAGAGCACTGGTTATCGTTAGTTACTGTTAAAATTAGATGGTGCAACTCAGCTGACGCAGCCTTATATTTTACGAGATTCAGGTCTACCCTCAATTAATAAAATTCAAAGAGACACTATCAACACTATCAATACTAAAAGATTCAAGTAACATCAAAAGAATCCAGTGCTTTACATACGCCTGTATTCACAAACATTACTACGAGGTCTCACAGTGCGCGTGGACGCACAGTGACACGCGTGACACACGAACCTACTACAGTAGGCCTAAGATGCGCGCCGTGATAACTTTTATCGACGTCAAAATGTATGGGCAAAATCGATAAAATGGCGTGATAACCGCTTATCGCGGCGCGCATCTTAGGCCTACTGAGCTCTATTCAACGCTGTGCGTTCGATTTTCTGCTTCACATAAGCAAAATATCGTGTGTGAATACGGGCGTTAGTTTCCTGTGAAATGGTTATACTGTTTTATTAATCTAAGGTTATACTAGTTAAATTAAATAGTTAAAGTTACTTCGTCTTCGCTACGATGCGAAAATTAAATTCCATTGCACTGTATTTATTTGAATTCCTTTCAGCTAAAGATATCCTCTTTCTTTTCCTTTTCTGCTCAGGATTGCGATGCTGACTAAGGAATTCTTCGGTAAACGGAGCTTTATGAAACTAAATGTTACTAAGTAAGCCAAGTGTAATATAGAACGCTAGCTTTTGCCGCGGTTTCGCCTGTGTTAATTTCAGTTAGTCACAAATCGTTAAAATTAGAACATGTAATTCCGATGTAATCAATAAACCTACTTTACCTAAGGTTTCATTAATTAAAATCCGATAAGTAATGATCGATGATCCTGTGCCCATTGCAGTGGGATAGAGAGGATCTGCTACTATTATTTTAAATAGGGGGATATTTTGAATATAATCTAAATAAATTGCGAAAAATCTTAACTTTTTAGTTTAGTAACATATACGATAAAACTTAATCACTATTTTCGTCCATTATCTCATCTACTGCCTGTAGCACCTTCCTCTTGAAAGACCTTATTTGTCTATCATTCATTTTGTTCATATCAGGCAAAACACTTAACAAAAACATTTTATTAAACTTGTGTTCACCATTTTCAGAGTTTTCAAACATTCTAGATTGTTTTAGTTTGAAGTAAGAGGCGATGACATCTTCAAATACTGTTTCTTCGCATTTTTTTCGCTGTTTCTTTGGAATTTGGGTCTCTGGGTCATAAACAGTAGCGGCGTATAAAGATTGCTCGATTGACGGTGAAGGTGCGGGCGATAGCTGAACTTCTATTGAAGATTGTAGCTGTAATTCCTGATCATCCAATGGAATCTCATCCTCCAATTTCATATTTGGTTTGATTTTTTTATCCGACCCAGGTATTTTTATGAAGGGTATGGCAAACTGCATGAACTCGGCTAGGTAATACGGCCTTCTTCGCACTGAGGCATCTTTGTCCGTCCTTAGATGGCGCGCGAAGACTCCACGAAGGTTCTTCCATCGGTCCTTGCAATCTTGTACTGGAATAAAATAATCATTAATTAGTAAAAGTTTAGCCCAATAGTAGAATTGATAAAAAAACGTCGCGTTTAGACCCGTGATTCTCTATTCTAATCAATATTGTAAGCGTCCTAATCATCACTTGGAGCTGATTTTAGCGCGAACTTTTTCGAAACACGCGGGCTCACGCGCTCGTCTTTGATTTTGCTAACAGTGCAGCGCTGCTTAATTTTTTACCAAAGTCAATTTAAAGGACAGCTCACCAAAGGCCATCGTTTAAAACTATAAATACCAAGTAACAAAAAATCCATTTGTGGAAAAAATACTTATTTATGGTGTAATTAAAAAATGTTTGTTATGTAGTACAGCACGCAGTGAAAATTACGCCAGTCTGACTGCAGCCTTAGTTTAGTAAGTAACGGAACAATAACACAACAAACCTGTGATTCGAAACTTCTTCCCGATATCGTACCAAGTTTTCTCAGTGATATCTCTCCTCGCATAATCTGGCATTCTAAAATTCCATAGGCACGGATGTTTCTCTATTTCCTGCACGAATCTAATGTTGAACTCTTGATCCATGGCGACCATTTTTGTCCTCAATCAACGGGGCCGCAGCGCAATGTAAACGAGTAAGCGACGCGGCGACTGTCGCGGTACTGGTGCAACAAAGATGGCCGACGCGGCGGAACGGCGACGTGACGCCAGCGCGAGACGGACTAGGGCTGAGCCTCGCGACAGTAGCGTCGCCATCGGGACGGAATAGCGTTACTGACGTATGACTGAGTTACTTGGGTTGCTTCTTCTCAGCACTGGCCCATTTATTGTCCCGAAGCAGTGGTAGGGTTAATAGACTGGGACTTGTAAAAGTGCTTTTTAAAAGCATACTTGCAAAAATAAATGAGTTTTAAGAGAGTTTTTATGATGTGATGCTGGACTTACCTAGAAACTTATGAACGCTTCTGTTAATTTTAAATTTATCGGGTTTCGAAGTTCGACTGACTCAATAAGTTTTGGTAGGTAACATCAGCTTTTTTTTCAGAAGCCTAAGAGGCAAGCAGACGGTTCACCTGATGGTGGTAACTTAATTACGGCCGCCCATAGACACCCGCAGCCCCGGGGGACTTACAGGTGCTGCAAGAATCAGCCTAAATAATTGAAGGCAAAATCAAAGACAAACTGTTCATGCAAAATAACTTTTTCTCTTGGCCAAACACAAGCTGTGAGAGCCGTAAAGAAGAATAAAAAAGTTTACAGTCTGACATGACATTGACATTGATGACTTTTGCTGTCACTGTCAGTCAGGCAAGTTTGTGTGTTTGTGTTGGTGTTGTGCATCAAAAATAATTTTAACATTCTAGTTTACCGATTGGTTTACCGTAATAAATTAAGATTAGTTTTATAGATATCAATAACAACTAAATGTGGCAGTCTTGGAAAAAACCACGGTAAGATTATTACAGTAATAACGTACTTTTGGAACTTCGTTTTAATTTTAGTAACTTTCTTCAACCTTAAGTTGGTTAATGTTACTATATCTTCAAAAAATTAATAAAATAGTCACTTTTGTTACGATTTCTAATAAGATTTAGAGATATTGATGATCTCTAACACAAGATGATACAAACTAACCTAACTGGTTGCTTGTAAATTAATAACTTTAAACAGGTTGGAACACAAAGATGTAAGTAATGTTCTCTGATAATAATATATTGTTTCAGAGAGACGAGGGAGAGCGAGGGAGTGCCAATAATGTAACAAGCCATAGAACAAAAGACAGTGGAAGAACAGTGGTAAGTAATAGTACCTACTTACCAAATGAAATTAAATGGTCTTCAATTTAAAACTCATTGTTAGTACTGTTTCTCTCATGCATGTATATTGCAAATGGATTTTGCTGAATGCATCACTAGAATACTTAGTTAATGGAAAATATAATTTTATACATAGTGATATTGTTTTTATATTATTACATACTTGTAAGCTTATTATTTGGTAAATAAATGAGTATTAAAAATATATTTTATGATTTTATTGTTAGGTACCCTCTTGAATTAGAGCCGGTTAGATACCCTGGCGGATTTTCTGTTTTGCCCAAGGCAGGAAAGTTGAATTTTTACTTAGGCTGGGTTGCACAATCTTATTTTAACTTTGACAAAAATCTGTCAAACTCCATACAAAAAACACCGGGTAACGTTACACTCACGCTTAAAGTTAGGTGGTGCAACTCAGCCTTAATGATTATCAAAAACTGAACCTATTTATTACCTAATCACTTTATACACACACTACACTTCTACAACTAGCACACTGTTTGCTAAAAATTCTTAATTTACAGGTAATTGAAAACTGTTTGGCTAAAACTATGCAAGTTTTTTGAAGAAGTTGTCATGGGAGTATAGTTAAATACTCAGCAATGCCTGGTAAATAAAACTTTCTTTATTATTATGTAGGCCCAAGTATAGCTAGCTCTACACACACACTCCACGAATGAAAAAAATAGGACAAAATAAATATGGGTGCCGGTGGTGAGACTTGGTGGCTGAAACTCAGTTACCTTTGTCAGTCTCTTATGTATTACAGGAAATACCATTTACATTATTAAAATCATAATTAATGACTGCCCTTTTCAAAACTCCAAAAAAGCATAGATTTTTTTGGGTAAGAATCCTAGACAAAGGTCGAATCTACGGACTCGGGTATAGTAGTCCCGTACTTACGCTAACTACTTGTCCAGGCGGCCGTCCAGTAAATTAAAATACGTATTTGATATCAGGGTTTTAAAAACCCAAACGATAAAAAGGGGGTTATTAAGAAATACGCAGTTCTGGTAATGCCATAGATACAGGCGAAAAACACACGGAAACGTCTTTCTGTAACAGATCGGAACGCGGGCGAAGTCGCGGGCAAAAGCTAGTGGTCCATAAATTATCACGTGTTCCGTATGCAAATGTGACCACCCAACTAATCCTTCGCTAAAGGCGGGCTTAAGGCTGAGTGTATTGGATGCCGGTGTCGACAAATTAAGCCGTGACGGCTTTTAGGTTAGCGCGGTCTTGTGGTTGAATTCAAGCTTCGTTGGAGGTCTTGGGTTCGATTACCCAAGGTGTCACAGTGTCGCTTGATATGTTGTACTTGTACAAAGAAGTCTTCTTCATTTTCGTGTAGATAAAGTACTGGGGTCCTGGGTATAAAAAAAATTGTAAGAGTTTGAACTGAACCAAAGAAAACTTTTACTCATATTATAACTTCGATTTAGTAAGAAGATTTTATTCGGCTAGTTAGCCATACTATCCGTAAACGAATTAAAGTCGCTGACATAGCCCGACGGATTAGCAAGCTGAAGTGACAATGGACAGGGCACATAGTACGCAGAACTGACGGCCGATGGGGCAGCAAGGTTCTGGAATGGAGGCCGCGTACCGGAAAACGCAGCGTGGGACTTCCACCTACAAGGTGGACCGACGACATCGTAAAGGTAGCGGGGAAGCACTGGACGCAGGCCGCTACCAATCGATCAACATGGAAAGCATTGGGGGAGGCCCCTGTTCAGCAGTGGACGTCCTATGGCTGAAATAATGATGATGATGGAACCATACGTCTGCTCTGAATCTTCAATTCACGTAGGTACCTAGAATAAAGAAAAGAAGAAATAAAAGAATAGTTGAAAATGTAAACGAATTTAGTTGAAAATGTATGGAGGCTTGGTGCTATCGATTGCTAATTTTGTAAAACAATAAGCTTAGTAAAATACCGACAAGCTAGTTCGCGTGCCTGAACACATTTCGACTGTACTTATACAATTTAATGAGTAGGTACAGTGGGCCCTAATATTGGGATTAGGCAACATTCTTAAAGTTATTTATTGTGGCCACCCCGAGCTATGGGTTTTGGCACGAGATCCTGCGGTCACACTGCGTTGTGTTGGTATTAAGTTGTTTATCAAACGCTATTTCGTTTACTTGGATGATGTGTTTTTCTATACTTACGAGCAAAAGTATGGAATCACCCCTTTGTGTTCTTAAGATCTTAAGAACTGAATGACTATGTATTGTATGTATCTATGGTATCAATTTTAAGTTTATAATATCTCCTTTATTAAAATGGTACCATTTTTATTGATTTCTATTAGTCATTTAGTTCTTATGATCGCTCGGAATAAATAGGGTGATTCCATATATTTGCTCGCGAGTGTAGTTGGTTTAAAAACCAAACTACGTAACCGATTTAATGAATTGCGTCGGGTGCTCTATGCCTATAGGTAGTAGTTGCCTAATGACCGTTTTCACCATCAATCCCTAATTTTTAGGTGACCCGTATGGTAACAAATAACAGGAATTTTGTTTCCATAGGGGTCACTCAAAAATTAGGGATTGATGGTGAAAACGGGCATAATACATTTTCTTAATAAAAAATATTCATCAGTATGAACTCGGAAGTAACAAACGCAACGCCCTGGGCAGAAGAAGCTAGTGATTATTGAAGATGGGAATTTTCAGGGTCTCTACCTTTAACAATTTCTTTATTACAAAAGTATTTACTCTCTCTATCACCTTTACTCATCCTACCAACCAAGGGTGTGGGAATGAGTGAGCGATATTACACTAGAATAAGTATGAATTATAAAGTTTTCAGAATTGGATCTCAAGTTCCGACATCGGTCTTAAGTTCGATAAATCTTAATCAAAGCCGCTAATCCGGGATTAAAGTCCAGACTTTAGTGGACCGGAGCTGTAGACTGGGAGAGCAGGTATTGTGGCTATTTAGACAAGGTTACGTGAATATCGGGAGCTTAATGTTAGACTAGGCGCATACCACCGATTTTTAGTTGGCCGATAGTTGCCCGATTTTAATTTGTATGAAGAATCGGCCAAATCAAACCGGTGTAATGTGCGCACTTCCATACATGTCCATATTGTCCATAGATCAACAGCCCGACTAAACTATCGGCCGACGAAAAATCGGTGGTCTGCGCCTTGTCTTATACTACTTGAAACAATTGGGATGTAGGTCTGCTATTAGGTATTACGAATTTTTAAATTACGATATAGAAACGTTACCCCACAGCTGGGATGAGGCTTGTGTCCTGCAGTGGGACGTAGCAATACAGGATTAGGTAATTCGTTTTTAGAGCTGAACAATGTAGCATTTTAAAAAATAGTCTGAAAACGGCACAAAGTAGGTAGTCTGAAAACCTCACGAAAGTAAGTAGTGTACAAGGTAACATGCCCATAAATGTTGTTCAAATCAAATCAAATTTCTTTATTTGCGTAATTCCAGGTATGTACCTACACGCATAGGTATTTTGTCTATGGTTTGGGTATAAAACTTACAAAAGAAAAACTTAGTAATTTAACATTCCACGTCGGCAAATGCATCGGGAAAAGCTCATAAAGCTAAAATCTGCTCTAAAATTTAATTTACATCAAAACGCCGCGTTCCCAGCGGGATTTCTGCATAAATCAATCAAATTATAACGTGATAAAATCATTTAAATTCCCTCGTTGGCACAGGCGGGGAGTTGAACATCGCTGGAGGGTAGGATTAAATTTATTTCGAGATAGGAAAATTGCTAAAGCACTGATTCTAGTTTAAAACACTAGTAGGTATTTGATGTAAAGTAATAGACCACACTGTTTGTCAAGTAGGCTCTGCGTAATATACCTACTTACCTTACCTAAGTACTGACATACATCACACAATCTATAAATTAGGTAAGTACTTAAGTTACTTACCTACTTAGCAATAATTTATCTCGAGCATACATCATCCTCATGGAGTGAAAGCCACGTACCGGAAAGCGTAGCGTAGGACGTCCACCCTCAAGGTGGACCGACGACCTCGTAAAGGTAGGAAGGCGCTGGATGCAGGCCGCAGGTCATTGGGGAGAGAAGTGTTCAGCAGTGGACGTCCTAAGGCTGAAATGGTGATGAGACATCACGCACGCAAAATGTATCTCAAGAGGTGACTACGGATCACAATATTTAGGCAGGTCTTCCACTCGGTGGACCGACGATCTGGTGAAGGTCGCGGGAAGCAGCTGGATGCGGGCAGCGCAGGACCATTCGTAGAAATCCTTGGGGGAAGTCTTTGTCCAGCTGTGACCAAAATTTGAATAATTATGAAAAGGGAAGATTTAAAAGTAAAATAATTAGGTAAGTAAGTAAGAGTACCGCTACCAATCGATCAACATGGAAAGCATTGGGGGAGGCCTATGTTCAGCAGTGGACATCCTATGGCTGAAATGATGATGATGATGATGAAGTAAGAGTAATCGCAAATCGTTTCTTTTACAAGTTCTAATAGAAGTGAATTAATTTCACAGTCAATCGTTTTAATGTAACTTTACGTAGCCACTAAAGTTTTGGCTCTACGTGCCAAGTTACATATTCAATGGCTACAACTTTACTTTCTTTAAACTTCACCAAAACTTGGCAGTATTGGAGCCATTGGTCCATTTCTCAATTCAGTTGTCAGCAAAATCGACAATAAGCTATTTTCACCACATTAATGTAAGTCTTAAAATTAGCTTTAGAATTTTATAAGTGCCTACTATTCAAATACAAAGAAAAAATATTTTGGGTAGGTAGTATCTGTTTGAATAACAGATAATTTAATTTAAAAATTTGTGTCCGGGTGTGGGCCGGGAGACCTCCTACTAGGTGGACAGACGATCTGGTGAAGGTCGCGGGAAGAACCTGGATGCGGGCAGCGCAGGATCAGTCGTTATGGAAAGCCTTGGGGGAGGCCTTTGTCCAGCAGTGGACGTCATTTGGCTGAAACGAACGAATGAACGAAAAAATATATAGGTAGGTTAATGTACTATGTAGGTAGGTAGGTGTGGTACACAATTTTTAAAGTTTTTTTTGATGCAATTATTTATTTAATTTGTGTATTTTGAATCAATTTCTTATTTTTTTCCGAAGAACTGAAAGGTTATTTTAGAAACTTCTATCAGTTAGTTACACGTACCTATTCTACCAAATCTTAGTTAAAATAATTCGTATTTAAACCAGACTACAACTAGCAAATAAGGAAAAGTTTACAGTCAAAGATGACCCATGCGCAACCGCCAATGCATTTCTGCCTAACGCCATCTCGCCTCTGAGCGCTAGTAATTAACACTACTTCTTTCGCCCGGCCTATTTACCCGGCGCCAAACCCGTAAAGTCTGTTAAAAAAATAAGAGCCGCCCCAGGCCTCATTCAGGCCTTCCACTTCCTGAAGACAAAAGCCTTTTAAAACTCTTTGGGAGCAGTGAAAAATATACGTAAGGTCACTAGAGCTTAAAGGCGTGCGAGAGAGATCGGCTGCTAGTGACGTGTATAAGAGCGAGCAGGATGGGTGTATGAAAATCAATTTATTAGGTAGTGACGTCACAGGACGCGCACGCGTAGTCGCCGGTTTCCCGGGATAGGGTTGCTGGTGGAGGGGAAAATTACTCGATTGTTGGGAGTTTTTGGTGCCCGGGGAAATGTGTTTTTTTTTGTCTGAAATAAAATTTGTCTTCCGAAGTATCTGAACATAAAATAATAAGATATGTTATCTAATTGAAGGAACTCGCCTCATATTTTTTTAAAGCGAGTTATCAAATCATTGAGATTAAAACTACCTGCCTAAAGTATTGACTATATTGTATTAATTATATTTTATTTCCCTTTTTACAATTTCTCTCTTTTTCAAGTTACCGTCGTATTTCAAGAAACAAATAAGTAATTTTTAGGAGCCTTCTAACTCTAACATACCTACATTTTATCAGAATAAATTAAAATATTGAAATAGGAAACATTTTAAGAAAAGGTAAGTGTTTTATATCATCGTCTCTCTTGCATTTAAAATAATGCTACCGTTTCAGTATTATGGTTAAATTAAATTAAATGAAATTAAACATATAATTATTTTATTAACCACTACAATTACAAATTCGTTGCAATATTAATCTCATTGCATCAAAGTAAATTATTCAACACAATGTATTAATAACATCGGTAAGATAGAAACTATTACTGGCAACCCCACCGTCTGGGCGCCAGAAATAACGGCACGCGGGCCAGTACGAGCGGCGACGGCCCCGCTAACACTCGCGATGGCGTCGGTAGCCGCGTGGCTGCCGTTCGCCAGAGCCGCGGCCATCGGGTGGGTCCCCATCGCCACCCACCCGCTACCGCCCCCACCCGTCCCCAAAGACAGACGCCGCGCTGAAGACGAAAAACTCCTCATCAACGTCTCCGGACGAAGATTCGAAACATGGCGGAACACCCTCGAAAAATACCCCGACTCGCTACTAGGTTCCACCGAGCGCGAGTTCTTCTACGATGAAGACAGTCGCGAGTACTTCTTCGACAGGGATCCCGATATCTTTAGGCACATACTCAATTATTATAGAACGGGGAAACTGCATTACCCCAAACACGAGTGCTTGACTGGGTACGACGAGGAGTTGGCGTTCTTCGGTATCCTCCCAGATGTTATTGGGGACTGTTGTTATGAGGACTACAGGGATAGGAAAAGGGAGAATGCGGAGAGACTTATGGATGACAAGCTCAGCGAGGCGGGAGACCAAAGCTTGCCCCAGCTGACGGATCTGCGGCAGAAGATGTGGCGGGCGTTCGAGAACCCCCACACGTCGACTGCCGCCTTAGTATTTTATTATGTGACTGGATTTTTCATTGCCGTTTCTGTGATGGCCAATGTGGTGGAGACGGTTCCGTGCGGGCACAGGCCGGGTCGGGCGGGGACCCTGCCGTGTGGTGAGCGGTACAAAATCGTGTTCTTCTGCCTTGACACGGCTTGCGTGATGATTTTCACGGCCGAATACCTCCTTCGGCTGTTCGCGGCGCCGGATCGCTGCAAGTTCGTCCGATCCGTGATGTCGATCATCGATGTGGTCGCTATCCTTCCGTACTACATCGGGCTGGGGATCACGGATAACGACGACGTGTCGGGCGCGTTCGTCACCCTGAGAGTGTTCAGAGTGTTCCGTATCTTCAAGTTCTCGCGGCACTCTCAGGGGCTGAGGATCCTCGGCTACACGCTCAAGTCCTGCGCCAGTGAGCTGGGATTCCTCGTGTTCTCGCTGGCGATGGCGATCATCATCTTCGCGACGGTCATGTTCTACGCGGAGAAGAACGAACAGGACACCAACTTCACATCCATTCCCGCTGCCTTCTGGTACACCATCGTGACGATGACCACTCTCGGGTAAGTGCCTGATTAATTGTCGAAAATTGTTCGCTTGCGGCCAGCGCTGCCACCTGTCGACGCCATTAAAAATTGACGCGGGAAAATAACTGTCATGGCGGCGGTGATTTCCCTCCATAAAAGGTTTAGGGGCTGAAATATTGATGTTGGCTGGTGTTTTAATTCGTTTCATTTGGGTAATGGGGCTGTAGATGGCTGGCCAGCGGTTTAGAGCAAAATGTTTCGTGTCCGGGTCTCGTCAGAGATCAGAGAGCTACAAAATGTTTTACATTCTATTGTTAAAATGGGCGGCCGTTAAACCAATATGGCCTTCGTTAATAATGACAGATGTTTTATTCCCAAGTAATTGATATACAGAAATGGTTTTCACAACGTATATAAAACGTAATTAAGCATTTTTCACAATGTAATAATACGTATTTTGGAGGTTTTCACGTCCCCACCCATGCGATGCTGGAATATAATTTATCGTGTTTTCTTATGAAATGAAATGTTTTTTGTTTATCTGTGTGTTCTACCAAGATTTGGCCACGGATTTGGCACTTAAAAATGTTATTTCTTAATTCAGTGTGTAAGAAAATCACAGCCCTTTTAAATTAAGTTGTATCAAGAGTTAACGAGAACATTAATGTGTAAAATTTGGGTCAATTGAACGTTTTTGTGTAGACTACACTGTAGAGAATAAGTTGAAACGTCAATTCATTGCTTCGTTACCTGCCAATTGAAGAAATTACCCTCATAGTTATAGAGCGTAGGTAATAATCTAGCTATTATACGATGTCACTCTGTAATAAACACGTTGTCCTATCGATTTTCTGTCAGACCAGCGTTTGCATCGTCCACGAACTCGGTAACTTCGAGTACCTACCTAACATGCAAACATTTCAGAACTTCAATACAAAGTGGAGCTTACACAAGCGTCAACCTGAGCTTTCGGAGCTGTGGAAAAAGTTGCTGCAAGCTTCCGAATGAATCTTTGATTGGCAGCACCAGATATTGGTTGCTAACTTTATAGTATCGACAAGGCATGTCTTCTTTTTCTTCTTCTACAAACCTATACAGTGTCAGCCCAAAACTCCGCTACAAGAGTGGCGTTGTCAGTAGCATTTCAATCTTCCTGCGTGCAGTTGTTTGGACACGCAGGGCACAACATCATATTAAGTATGCTTCATCGACGTCGACAAGGCATGTCAAGCTGTACACTGTGGTATCTTATGCTGTTATATTAAGAGCGATTTGGTAATGATAATGTATAATTTAATGTGCTGGCACTTGTGTTGTGTTATTACTATGTTGTCTGTGGCAAATTAGCATAGGTACTCGTAGATTAGATATTTCGATACCCATCCAATTTAGCAGTCATGGATGATTAACCGTCACATATTCTACGGGTATGATTCATACCGTATGAATGTGTAAAAGTTATTCAATATTTTTGTTATAGAGTAGGTATTTATTCCATATACCGAAATAAGTTTACTGGACGCATCTCTCTGCAGTTCAGTTCACCCAGAGAGGAGTGTTTTATAACGAACCCAACCGAAACAAACCTCGACTGGACCACACTTCATTTGGTGGATTAATTATTATTACATTGAATACTATTTACAAACTAATGTGTGCTTGTATTAGCAAAGTTAGAAGCTAAAACATTATTTCAAATCGAGATCATAACTATCTGAAACATAACCTGATCTAAAAAGGGGATTTTTGAAAGCCTAATGCCCGTTTTTACCATGAATCCCTAAGTTTTAAGTGACCCCTATGAAAACAAAATTCCTGTTATATGTTACCATAGAGGTAACTTAAAAATTAGGGATTGATGGTGAAAACGGGCATAATTCCAAAAAATAAATAACTACTTTAACTTTTGATTACGTTAAAAAATCTGGTAGCGCCACAACGCGTGGTGAAACCACCCTCAAACCTCGACATGCCTAAAACTTACATTCCTCACGTTAAGAACTTTACCACATACAACCATAAATTATTATGTACGTGGAAAAATAACTTTGTTCCAACTTTGTTTCTTGCTCGTGTAACATTAATACGGGCTGTGGTCGGCGAAGTTGCTAATTCAACGCTTATTTGCTTTCACATTGTAAGTTTGTGTTGGTGTTACAGGTTTACTTGGCTTGTAAAAGGTATTTTGATTTTAGGGTTGGTATAAAAACATTGTGTTATTCTTTCCCATGAATTTGCTGGTTGACTACAAGGTATTTTAGTTTTGAAGTTGTACATGACTTAAAAATGATAGTAGTATAGGTACTATCATTTTTGTTGGCAATGGAATATTTGACACCATCTATCTAAATTATAAAGAATAGTAATGCTAAAATAAAAGAACACATCATTCGGGTTCAATCAACCGTAACTCGCAAGTCGATTGACTTGGTAAAATAGTGACGTCATTGATTGTATTTCTTTATAAGTGTAAATTCATGATAAGGCAAGACTATCAAAATAATAAATATAAGTAGATATGTGACTTAATATGCATTAACGATGACTGCGTATCAAGCTTAACACTAGCTTTTTATAGAGTTGTTTTAAGAGTGATTTTGCAACCAAATACCTATAATCTAAAATAATAAGATACGGGTCTTAACGTGACGTTTATTAATGATTTATATTATGTCTCACGGTTTGACGTTTCGGCTGCGATGCAAATATAATCTTTTGTGCTGTCGTCTCTACACTACATTACCTTCCAAAACTTTCAATCTCATTACCAATTCGACCTTACTAAACATTTCAACTAGTACACAGAATACCATAAACAAACTCATTTCAGTTTGCAGAGCTTTAAGCTTGCGGGCATGTGGAGTTAACTTAATTACATGGAGCTTACCGCCCGCCCCCGGCCGCCACTTAAGCTCGGCCTAACTTGCTAGACGTGTGGATTGGCTGCAGTTTACTAGCGATTGCCGTGACTTTGCTTGTGATGGGATTCGTAATGGAATTTGATAGAATGAATCATGAATCGCGATCATAGGACATACATTTCGGTAGTACCTATTTACGATTATATTGAACTATCGGGACTATTCCCACCTCTCGTTCCTACCACTGCAACTCCTGTGTAGCTAGGATCTACAGCTTGACCGCCAACCCAACCAATGAAGGTCAAGTTTGTCCCGGGGGAAAGTTAAACTGTCATTGGACCCGCAACGAAATTAATCAGAAGAACATAGGAGTTCGAAATTAAGGTTCCGCTCGCGACTTCGTACGCGTGGATCCCGTTTTACACCCTCCATCTTCTCAGCCATAGGACGTCCACTGCTGAACATAGGCCTCCCCCAATGTTTTCCATGTTGCCCGGTTGGTAGCGGCCTGCGACCAGCGCCTTCCTGCTACCTTTACGATATCGTCCACCACCTTGTTTTACCCCCTTAGGCGTGGAGTTTCGTAAAATCCGTTCTTAGTGAGCACACATGTTCTAAAAGGAACCCCCCCATGCATAATTCGAGACTGTCAGCACTTGTAGTTTCTAAGATTTCGTGATGAGTGAGTCAGCAGTGAGGCAGTGACCTTTCGCTTTTATATAGATAGAAGATTGATTTTTACGGACGGTCAAGACCTCTCGTTTATTTGAAACAGTTTTTATGTCAGGGTTTAAGCTAATTTCAAGATTAACATAAGTAATTTAAACGTCAATTGTATGTTTTTCTTTGCATTTTATACAAGTTCTTAATAAAAATACACAAAATTTCATGAAAAAAGAGTAGTAATAAAGCCAGTTTTTCATAAATACGACTTAAACTAATCAACCTTTAAATTTTATGTTTAACTTTAGTTCCCAACTGAACAGTTTATTAACTCAACTTTATAAATTATGTTTTATATACCGTGTACTTAGTATTATGAATGCGAAACAACGCAAACTTAATAAAGAGGTGAACTAACAATCACGAGAAGTTCTTAATTAGTTAATTAACTAACTACCACAGGTGTTGCAGTTGGAAATTGTTCCGTTTAAAATCACGACTCCATTTTACAATTGCTTGTTTCAACCTTTGACATTTAAAGTTAAACATGGCCGCGAATAAAGGCCGATCAGATTACATGGGTGATATACATTTCACCAATGATTGTGTTCTAGTTAAATAGGTAATTTTTTGTATACTTTTGTATCTTTTACTATGTTTGATGGTCCATATAATCGGTTAGATATATTTTTATGCACCAATCAATGTGTAGATCGTTTCATCCACGAAGACGCGCCCCACCAATTTTTGGTCGAGGGAAGCGCGGGGTGCGGGGAGTTTGATCCGAGCAATCCGAGCGTCATTATTGTAGTGTACGTGTGCACTCATTGATAATTTTAGCGTGTACCGATAACACTCAAACATTCGCGGAAGAATGGTGGGACGCGTCTTCGTGGATGAAACGATCTACATCCTTCGAGATTGAAGTCGCTGTAGCACTCATTGATAATTTTAGCGTGTACCGATAACACTCAAACATTCGCGGAAGAATGGTGGGACGCGTCTTCGTGGATGAAACGATCTACATCCTTCGAGATTGAAGTCGCTGTAGGTTGCGTCCAGTCTAGGGTAGTACATACATGGACAGCTGTAGTGCTTATTTACGCTTGCCTTGAAGAGGACCAGGTCACGTGTTCGGGAAAAATATCTATAACTTTATAATTTAAAAAAAAACTAAGAGCTTACGAATTACAATAAAACCAACAAAAATAATTCAAAACAAAGGAATAATACAATCTAGCAGAACTCTTTTTCCCTTGCAGCTCTTAATCTTGGTGTCAGACGTCATAAGTGTCTGACAGCATTTTAATTAGTAGCTTCCCAGATATGATACCGTTACCTGCCCCCCTAGACAAAACGCACTTTTTGATCGAATCGAAAATCGAATCCGTCAAAACTCCATACAAAAAAGGGGCTTTTCGACCACTTTTCGACTGGTTTGCGATTATAATTTGCACTTTGTCTAGACCCATTGGACCAATCATGGCCGACATTACCACAGATTATCTTGCTCTAAGATTAGCTCTTGCTTGAGCTTTGAGCTCGAATATGTTCGGATAGAGTTAACATGATTACCTATACCTATAGTGCTCATCTCTAATTACTCCTGCTAATAATAAATACTAACCCCCTTACTAATAAAAAGTTACACAGTTGTTGAACACTAAAATTTGACATTTCCATACTAAACGTCACTTTAAAACACTGTTCAACGAGCGTGTAAGTTTTATTAGTAAGGGGGTAATTGTCCAAGGATATATTATTTGTTTACTCAGATTTTGCGTTTACATATTTTTTCAGATTACCTGAAAAATTATATTGTAAATGTGTTTTCCGTTTCATTGCAATTCTACTACAAACTTAAAATATGCATTTGTCACTGAGAAGAGTGAATATGAAAAAACATTAAATTCCGAGATTTTCCCACTAATATCATCAATTTCAGGACAGATAACTGAGTTCGCTGTTTCAGTTCTTCCTGCCCTATCTCTAACTCTCCGTATAAGTTGGTATTATAGATAAGATAAGATGGCCCCGTTCTGAACTTTATTAAGTGGCACTATGTCCCGGAAACGGAAGCTGGAACTGTATTGGCCATAGGTATAGACGGCCGAGCCACTTTGTTACTTATATCTAGAGCAGTGGTTCCCAAACTTATTTAGTCTACTGCCCACTTTGAGAGTTAATTATTTTTAGCGCCCCCCATTTTTGTAGTCAAGAGTCGAGCTCAGTCGATGTCTAAGAGTCCTCCTAGTAGATGACGCCTCCCAAGCCTCTACACAACGTCCCGATTTTTTTTCTGGGTCTCTGACCTGCAGCGCCCACAAGGGGGCGTTATCGCCCACTTTGGGAAAGACTGATCTAGAGCATTGGTTCCCAAAGTGGGGGCGCGCCCCCCAGCGAAGGCGCAAAGACCTTTAAAGGGGGGCGTGTGGGCAATCTGTGCACTTAAGTTTTAAAACCTGCGACATTGTTATGATTTTATCAAATGAGTTTTCATAAGATTATTAATATTTTGACATGTTCTCCTATATTAACTTTCACATGCCAGTCATGGCAAGGTAGACTGTAACGAAATTGATTATTTAGGCCCAGAACAGACGGTGAAACGCAACTGCAACGAAACTGCAACTGCTAGTTACTTTTGAGTTGCATCTGTCAACGTGAAATTGTGAACTCTGTCAGTTTATAATATAACGCGTTAGATTGTAAACTAACAGTGGGTTAGGTTAGGTTAGATTGTAATTTAACTACGTCAGATTATAATCTGACGGAATTCACAATTTTACGGTGACACATCTAAGTTTCTGCCATAGCGTCCGTTGAGAGACCACACATGACGCGACCAGTTTGTAACTCTCAGTTTCAGTTTCATTCATAAGAATCATCAGAAAGTTGCAGTTTCGTTGCAGTTGCGTTTCACCGTCTGTTCTGGGCCTTACAAACATCAAATGGACGTGTATTTATGTGAATAAATGAATTTGAATTTGAATTTGACCGCTGAGAGAATGCATTCCAGACTGCGCGATACGACCAATAAATAATCTTGACTGGAGGAGGGGAACGGATTTTTTTGTATGGTCGAAAGGGGGCGCGTCTCAAACAAGTTTGGGAACCAATGTGGTAGAGTCTACAGCTGGTCAAACTCGCAATAAAAGACTAATATCCGCCAATAGGTATTGAACTTTATTGTTTGCAGTATATGGTTTAGGATTTTGTGATAGGTTCAATAGAGTCCTTTTACAAGCTTTATAGTTGTTGCAATTCACGAAGGCGAGTGAGCTTTACATGTGTGGTGGTTCGTTTTTATACACATTACACTATCGTTATGTGCATGTACACGTACACACACAACTAAAGCTCACTCGCCTTCGTGAATTCCATAGCTTTCATTCATTACCTATGCTTTTTATCCGACTTCAAAAAAAGGAGGTTCTATTTTACAAGCAACCATTCAAATAATTACATGACTCATAGAGAAAACTATTTATTATTGACCCATATTTTCACGGTCATTCAGCATAACTGTGATGTTTACGCAAATTGACAATTTCGAAATGCGACTGAAAATAAACAAACTTGTCATGGCAGGCATCGAACCTTGGTCTGAACATTGACCCATATTCGCTTGATCGCTGTCCGAAGCTAAGATTTGTCAAAAATGTTGTGACGTACAAGTGGCTAGCTGTCACAATATTTAACGTAGTTTTTGTTCTTTCGCTTGGCGCTTACAAAAGTTATTTTGACTTTGTTTTCGTCCACGTAATTTTAAATTTTTATCAAAATCGGTTTGGCAGTTTAGGCGTAAAAGTGTAACAGACAAAAACACAGTTACTTTTGCATTCAATATTAGTAGGGAAATAGGAATTCGGTTGCTTATGAGATAACATTGTAAAGTTTTATTATTATATTATTTTATTTATTTTTATTAAAATCAATAAAAACAAGTATTTGCGTAAAGACAACAAAACTGTCCATCTGTAAAGGATGTATTTACAAATTACTACAGATGTGTGAGTGATCTATTACTGCAGACAGTTACCTATACTCCAACACTGTATTTTCACAAATACACTATTGGAACCAATGTACAACGAATATAATAATATTAAATAGTTGGCTTTTAATTTGAGCCAAGTTTGGAGCCAAGCTTGAGCCAATTTGTGGCAGCTACTTGTAAACCTAGTGGGCGTATCGGTTTCAGCGTTCTACGTAAATGATGTCATTAAGCATTATCGCCCCAATGGACATAGGCAGGAGTAGGTGTGAAGGGATACCTTGTTTTTTGAATGAAAGTTCATTCGTTCGTTCGTTTCAGCTGAAAGACGTCCACTGCTGGACAAAGACCTCCCCCAAGGATTTCCACAAAGACCGGTCCTGCGCCGCTCGCATCCAGGCACCTCCCGCGACCCTCCCCAGATCGTCGGTCCACCTAGTGGGAGGCCTGCCCACGCTACCTCTTCCAGCTCGTGGTCGCCACTCAAGAACTTTCCTGCTATATTTGCCTCTACGAGCTATTGTGCCCCGTCCACTGCCACTTGATTTTAGCGATACTGCGGGCTATGAAAGAAAGTTAAAGTATTTCGATGCAAGTACACGATAAAGTAACAAGTAATACTACTTTTGCATGATCTTACGAGTAAGTGGTCTGTGATTGGTTCGTGTGCATTCCTACATGTATCCACGCGCTCTGTGAGACCTCACAGTAATGTTTTGAATACGGGCGTTATTTACCACACGATTCGTTCAACTGTCAATTTAATTTGTGTTTTCGTGTCAAATAAAGGTTTTTCTTTCTTTCTTTCAAAGAACTAACCACGGAAGTTCAATCATGCAATTTTGGTCGTTGGACTCATAAGCTCTATTCAATGCTGTGCGTTCGATTTGCTGCTTCACTTAAGCAATCATCGTTTATGTTATACATATTATATACAGGCGTTATATTCTGTTTCAAGTGGGCCTACCGCATCATCTTACGCTGTCGTCTCACAAATGCTCTTAAATCTATTTCTGTCGGGTTTGTTTATAACACTAAACTCTTTATTCGCGGCTTGGCAGTCCATTCATGCTTGGCTCGTGGGATTTCGTTGTTTACTCTACACGTTGACTGTGGGTGGGCTTTTGACAGGTCTTAGCAAAATAGTAAACGCCACTGCACGAGTTGTCTAAACTATTGCGAATACTATGCCATGAAGTGTAGTAGTATGAATAAGCATACCTTTATTGCTTTGCTATCTTCTTTTACATAGAATTTACATAGATTGATGGCCAGAATTGACGGCCCATTGGGCAGCAAGGTTCTGGAGTTAAGGCTACGTACCAGAAAACGCAGGAACGACCTCAAAAAGGTAGCTGGAAGGCACTGGATGCAGGCTGCTATCAACCATGCGATGTGGAAGTCATTGGGGGAGGCCTATGTTCAGCGATGGACGATCTTCTTGAGGTCGTCGGTCCATCGAGCAGGTGGTCGTCTTCGCCACGTTTGCCGAAACTTAGTCTCCATTGGATGGAGAGCTCGTTTACTGCACGTATGGCCGGCCCAATGCCTCTTTTTTTAATCAATGAGGGTTTTCGCGTATGAAAAATCCGCCAGATGGCAATACGTAGACGCGAGGTCCAAATGCTGCATGATTGGTTATTTTTGACATGACATTGACAGATATGTCAAAATCCACCAATCATGCAGCAGTCAGACCCCACATCCACGTCCCGCCATCTAGCGGATTTTTCATACGCGAAAACCCTCATTGGCCTGCATCTCACTTGAAGGAAAGTGATGATCAGGCCGAAGGTGAAAGCGATTCACTCGGAATCCTCAACCACAGAAGAACTGTCTATCTTACCTGCAACAAG
This sequence comes from Ostrinia nubilalis, assembly GCF_963855985.1. NCBI lineage: Eukaryota > Metazoa > Arthropoda > Insecta > Lepidoptera > Crambidae > Ostrinia > Ostrinia nubilalis. Next base: position 1,503,121 of record NC_087112.1, read on the forward strand.
TGCCAAAACATAACAATGCTGTTCACATTGTTGTTATACATAAAAATATATGACGATGGCGAAGATGATAGTTGATAGCTAGATTTTGAACAAATCCTACTAGCCAATCCGTTTACAGGGAGGTAATACGTTTCTTAAATATTATTTCTTGCTTCGAAGGGCACGTATACGAGTACCAGCTGCTACACCCTGCGATAGATGATCACGTTTTATGTGTGTAACGTGTCGTATCTTGCGCCCTAATAAATAATGTATACCTCTTAGTATGTTAATAGGAAATCTTTATATTTTATTTCAAGTGAAAGTATCTTACCTTGATTAGAAGAAAACCTTTAAGAATACAGAGTATAGAGTAAGAGATGTGTTGGTAGAATTTAAAAAGTGAATTTGATGTTTTGATACTAACCGACGGCTTCGTCCGCGTGAAATTTAGTTTGTCACATATCGTCATAAATTATAGCCTATGTTTTATTCTGGTTTATAAACAATAATACTGTAAAGTTTCATCAAAATCCGTTCAGTAGTTTTTGCGTGAAAGAGTAACAAACAAGCATTTATTAGTAGGATAGGTCTCTCCCATCCGTCTCTGTAAACGTGGGGAGTGTAAACCAACCTCTAGTTGTCTCTCCTCTAGTAAAGTAGCCTCTCTAGTTTAATAGAAGTAAATGGACGTCATGCTCTTGCAGTAAAGACTAAATGACTTGATGATGATGCATCATCATCTATAAATATAACATTCACACTGCCAATGGGGTTTTTTCCGTGACCTGTTAGCGTTTTGCCAATAATATTTATCCAAAAAGTGATTAAAAACACGGAATCTTTATGCAACAAAAATTTCGTGACGTACTTTAGTCTGGTAAGTTTCCTGTCAGAATGACGTACACATACGTAATGCCCGTGACGGGAACGGAACCTTGGTCCGGCTGAGGCATTGACCCAAATGTGACCGCACCGTCTGGATTTATTGTTTATTCAGGGACAAACACTTCACATTTTGGTGTGGTAAAAATATTTGGCGTGCGTCTGCGTGAATCATGTTGTTTAGCAATATTTGTACTACTAGCTGTGCCCGCGACTTCATACGCTTGAAAATGGTTTGAATAATATTTCTCGTTTGTGCAACATTTTTCTTTACTGCGCCGCGCCCCTATTGGCTGTATTTTTTTTTTATTTAGTGGTAACCAAACCTCTCTGGGAGGTTTATTTCTGCCAATGTCGAGTGAAAAATTGACATAATTTATCAATAGAACGTGGGTGTTTCAGTTCTATTGATTTTCCATGGATTCCGTGGAGGTAAGTATGCCCGTAAGCAGGTTTCAAGACGCCACCGGGTCCAAAGCGGGTTCTTTTTATAATTTTTCACTTCACTGCACTTTAGAACACAAAATAACACCAAAGTCCATTAATTAATAAATTCAAACTTTACTTTCATTACTCAAACATTACACGCACATTACACACACAACACACACACACACACACACACACACACACACACACACACATATTACACACACTACCTCAGTTACTTTTTGTTTAGTCTTGTTTAGTCTAAGTTAAAAATATTCTAATTATCTTAAGAGTTTAATAACTGTTAATTGCCATGTACCGTGTGTCCTCACTATATTTTATCAACATTGTAATCCTGTGTTACTTAAGGCTGCCGCGACACAAGCACAGCTTAGTGCAGCAGCCGCTAGATAAACAGACTGTAAATTTTTTGCTGGCAAATAAAATACTTTTACTTTAAAAAAAAAAAAAAACAGATCGACCATGCTTCCCGTTCAACTACCCTCCACGCAATCCCCAAATGGCTGTAGTTCTGGACTATAATTTTATAAGGTGTGTACTAGACTTCATTATTTACATAAAACCCACAAAACCTTGTTTATTACTACATAATTTCTGCATTCCTAATTGGCCAGTATTATTGATCCTTGTTGACGGAGCTACCACTATACAGTGTGAGTCACGTTAAAGTGTACATATGAAAATAGATGAAAGTAGACCTATTTTTATCGACAAAGAAGAGGTCAAAAATTTTTTGAGATATTTTTTAAAAATTTTATTAATTTTTTTTCTTCCAATTACTTATTGTAAAGAAAACGTAATAACTTTTAAACTAAGCGGTATATCCTGATAAAATAAAACAGTAATAATGCTAAATAACAGGCAATACTAAAAAAATACATAAAATACACAAAAAATGCCAACAAATAATAAAAAATGATACTTTTTGAAAAAAATCTGCTTTTAAATTCGTGTTTTTTTTTTGTTATTTGATAAATTTATCATAGCAAATGTTGTGATAGGGATAGAGACATGCAATTTTTAGTTTTACAAAGATAATACGATAGAGAATAATACAAAGTAATAAAAACCACCGGTTATAGGGGCATTTTTTGGAGAAATTTATCAAATAACCAAAAAAAACACGAATTTAAAAGCAGATTTTTTTCAAAAAGTATCATTTTTTATTATTTGTTGGCATTTTTTGTGTATTTTATGTATTTTTTAGTATTGCCTGTTATTTAGCATTATTACTGTTTTTATTTTATCTGGATATACCGCTTAGTTCAAAAGTTATTACGTTTTCTTTACAATAAGTAATTGGAAGAAAAAAATTCAATAAAAAATTAAAAAAAAATCTCAAAAACATTTTGACCTCTTTTTTGTCGATAAAAATAGGTCTAGTTTAATCTATTTTCATATGTACACTTTAACGTGACTCACACTGTATTTAAACCCCATAAACCGAGGTGACCGATGTTATCGTGGCCCGGTCTCACGCAATTTTTCCAGTTGTTTATGAAATACTGTAATGGCCACCTTATCCCGGCTTGATCGGAAAACCGGATCAAATGGCATTGAACCGGTTTACACCAGTATACAATTATTGCTTTGATACCTACTTTTCGGGTCCCTTTCTACATTTTTTACCAGCGACAGAAGAAGGGTTATTTTGGATATGGCTTTAGGTTGATATAAGTATGCTTCCCTTGAGTGTCAGTAAAGCATGGCGCTTTATTGAGACCACGCGGACTTGAGATAATTTGCACTGTTTTATTTACTTTCATGAATTAATGGTTATTACATTTCACCAGTATTTGAAATTCAGATTTAAGCAATTTTAGAAAAAAAAATATACCAACCGAATTGAGAACCTCCTTTTGTTGAAGTCGGCTAAAATAAACAAAACCTCCAAAATTTTATTATCCGTCGTCACTTCAATTTACCACCAAAAGTTTCTATCCTACCTTTTTCTAGCAGTTTGAAGAGTTCGATGGCGAAAACATACACAGCGAACAGCTTAGAATGCTTTGCGTGACATTACGTGTCACGAAGTCACACGAACTGCGTGACAAACGTGAACCAACGCCATTCGCAGTTTGTGGTCCACAATCAGGGACGAGTATATTTGTACAGCACAAAAGACTACATTTGTCGCGTTGTGTAGAGTAGTGTCGCGTTGTGTAGCGTAGTGACCTTTTGTGTAGCGCAGTGTCGCGTCGTATGGCATAGTGTAGCGCAGTGTCGCGTCGTGTAGCGTAGTGTAGCGTCGTGTGGCGCAGTGTTGCGTTGTGTAGCGTAGAGTCGCCTTTTTTTTATCCACAACGAGAAAGCTCTTGGCCGGTATCTCACCTGATGGTAAGTGATGATCAGGCTGAAGGTGGATTTGTCTCTAACGAAGCTCTATTTTCGTCCATAACTTTTGCGGTCTCTAGAGCTGTCAAAAGAAGTAATTTATCAAGAGTATAAATAAATAATCGACGCAGCCTTACTTTTCGTCCGTCTACCTGCATTACGGTTCTGCTGGCATCAGCTTATGCTTAATTATTCTTTCTAAGCTGCGTAATCCCACTAGCACGGCCTTCACCGTGTGGTCTTAGTCAGTAATTTATTTAGTTTATCTCCGGTACTTAATTACAGAGCGTGTTTGAAGCTCTTGAATTTGCCAGCTTCTTTTTGAGGGTGAAATAATTTGGGAGTGTGCTTTTGGGCTGGTTATTTTGTGACAAAAAAAAACAGAAGCACACTCTAAGGCACTTATAATACGTTTCGACCTTTTTAAAAAGGTATTGTAAAAATACTAATAGGTATCTCTATTTATAATCATCATCAATTCACACAAGACGTCCACTGCTGAACACAGGCCTCCCCCAATGATTTCCAGATGGGCCGTTTTGTAGCGGCCTGCATCCAGCGCCTTCTTGCTACCTATAAAAGTTCGTCTGTCCATCTTGTATCTCTATTAATATCTTCAGTTAATTTTAATTATATGCTTCTGTTAGGCGAGTATCGAACTAGCATTTCTCGAATCTTGAATCTGCAGTCAGATGTCGACACCATTGGGCTATTTTCTGTTAAACGTTTGTTTACATACCTACCTAATGTTTACTAACTTTGCATTAGTCATCAACACGACCTCCTGAAGACAGTCAAAATAATCCGCTAACGATTCTGTCGCTTTCCGTTCCACAAAGTTTGGTCGTTTGATGTACCTAAACAACTAAACAACGTGAGTCACGCATAACGGAACGCAAAAAATTTAACACAGCTGCCAGATTTTGTGGCTTGAATAAACGTTATTAGATGTTCACGAGTGTAAACTACGATATTTATCTATGTTTGTGTTGTCTTTATTAAAAATAACAAACGAGTTATTTTCTTAATTAGTATATTATTTTAGCCTACATTCTATCCGCGTTGGTTTCGGTTCGAAATGAAAGACCGATCTAAATCGGTTCAGTCGTTTCAAAGAGTAGTCAAAACAGACAATATAAAATAGTTTTTATCTTACACGCGCCAAAGCTGCGTCTTGGCATGTGAATTATTATAGCTATTTTTAATGCTCTATCTCGCTTATTAAGGCTAATTTTAAACCTACGTATTTAAAACATCACTCAGAAACTGACACACAAACAGGACGTCGTAATAAGTATAGTATAGACAGTATAATGTCCAACATTGAACCGTCCCAGCTATGACATTGTCAGGAGGGCGCTACTATCTAAAATCTAAATGTAAAAGTGCTTTTTTAAAGCCTATTTACAGAACTAAATGAGTTTTATGAGTTTTTATTTTTTTTATCAATACTGGATTATTAGTTCCGATATTTGCAACGTTGAACTACCGTAAAATTATGACTTTTTCAGGAGGGCGCTTCTATAAATGGGTTGTTAGTGTTTGATTTTTGCCACTTGACGTTTGAGAATTTTTGGACTATTAGGCCCACAACAGACGGTGAAACGCAACTGCAACGAAACTGCAACTGCTAGTTACTTTTGAGTTGCATCTAAGTTTCTGCCATAGCGTCCGTTGAGAGACCACACATGACGCGACCAGTTTGAAACTTTCAGTTTCAGTTTCATTCATCAGAATCATCACAAAGTTGCAGTTTCGTTGCAGTTTCATTGCAGTTGCGTTTCACCGTCTGTTCTGGGCCTAAGACAACACTCTTGTCCCAGATAAGACATTGGTAGGAGGGCGTTGCTATCAATACTGGGTTATTGGATTTGCCACCTTGGACACACTGAAGTGTCCCATATAATTATGTTATAGAGCGCTACTTTAAAAACTGGTTAAATTAGTTCCGAATTTTACCACATGACGTTTCAGAATCGTCAACGCTATAGACCCAAATAATGAACTGTCCTATCCGTGACATTGACAGCGGGGTGCCACCGTCAATACCGGATCGCTGGTTATGATTTTTGTCATATTAGAAACTATATACTTGAACGATGGTGGCGTCCCCTTGTCAATGAGTTTGGTGGGACAGTTCAGTTTAGGTCATTTATACACAAAACTTGACACATACTGTCATACACGACAGCTGCATGGTTTGTCAATGCTTGACACAATTTTTTCGTCATCTTTCTGTCTGTCCAAACCTTTAGTTACATGTCTACAATTCACTTCAAGAAAATTCCCTGAAAAAATCAACAATTTCGCCTGAAAATCTTTGGAAACGTCTTACAAGATTGAAGCTTTCCAATTTTACACCTCGTTGAGAGACTGATGTTAATTTATATTTTGATAGCTTTGTTTATGCTAAAATTAACCTGCAGTGTGTACTGCTGCACCGCATTCGCCATGGCAACTCGCATTCTTTAAGCTTGCTGTCTATTAGGGCGGTGAAACGAATATGCGAGATTCGGCACGCACGTGCAATTCCATAGTTGCAATGTCAATAAACAAAAGGCTTCTCTGAATGAAATATTTACTAAAATACTGCAATGCATAAGTACCTACTTAGCTAGTATAAATATCTTATTGTATACAGCGGTGACTGAGTTTGTTGCGGCGTATATCAAATGATTGTCTTGAAGCGCTGCATGTTATGTTGAGTAGGGCAAAAAGTAGGTAATGAAAAATGTAAAGGCACTATTATCTTGTGTTGTAAACTTGTAAATCAACAAAATATTGTGATGTTTGATTTTGATTTAATATTTTGATGTAACTATGATTAATAAATAGAACTAGAAATCACACTATCACTCTAATATTATAAAGGCGCAAGTTTGTGTATGTTTGTTACTTCTTCACATCTAAACGCCTGGAGCGATTTTAATAAAATTTGGTATGGAGTTAGCTGACAACCTGAATTAACACATAGGCGTCACGTAGTGTAACATAAATAGCAGTTATTCAATCTTAAAGTGCTCTATCTTTAAGCCTAGCGCCCATTAGATCGCTGAATCGAATTTCCTCGCTTCCACGTAGCATCTGTTCCTCTCTAATGGACGCAGTTCCACAGTGAGATATAAAAGGAACAAATAAAAGATGGCTCGGCTTGGATGTAATCTAGCTAGGCTTTATAACCCAGCTGTTAAAAGTTGCAAAGGTCAAATATGTAGAGTTATTTATAAATATCACAGTCAAAAGTGATGTGTGAAAGTGATGCCCTTTTTCTATATCACTTTTGACTGATTTTTCCAGTCAAAAGTGGTTTTGACCAAGGGCACCACTTTGGACTGCAAAAAATCAGTCAAAAGTAGTTAGGCGTAATTTAAATTTTTTGAATTTTTGAGTTTTGACTGTAACATAAATACTGCAATCATTTTGTAAGGTTTGAAAAGTACAGAAAAAGTTTTTTGATCAAATCAAAAGTTCTTTGTTAGTGCGGAAAAAAAAAATTACGGGACTATTCCCACCTCTTGTTCCCACCACTGCATCTCCTGTGTAGCCAGGATCTACAGCTTGACCGCCACAAAAACCCAACCAATGAAGGTCAAGTTTGTCCCGGGGGAAAGTTAAACTGTCATTGGACCCGCAACGAAATTAATCAATAATTAATATTCACTAAGCGTTTACTAGTTTCATCATTTTGTTGCCCTACTAGCGCCAAAGCTGAGGGGAAGTCCCAAACTCAGGCACTGTCTACCCGTCGGTTTACAAGTAGAGACACTCGGGGCAGCGTGAGACGTCCACCCACAAGGTGGACCGACGACATCATAAAGGTAGTAGGAAGGCGCTGGGCGCAGGCAGTTAGATCATAATGCAAATCATAGGTTTACAAGTAAGTAGAGACACTCGGGGCAGCGTGGGACTTCCACCCACAAGGTGGACCGACAACATCATAAAGGTAGCAAGAAGGCGCTGGACGCAGGCCGCTACCAATCGATCAACATGGAAATCATTAGGGGAGGCCTATGTTCAGCAGTGGACGCCCTATGACCTATGGCTGAAAAGATGAGATGAGATATACTCGTTTTATCATTAGAGGTAACATGATGATCCATTCAATACAACATACATCTGTTTCCGCAATTTATTACACCGATCATGTCGCGACAAGGAAAAATTTCCGTGCTTTTAAGCGATTTTGTGAAAAATATTATTGGCAGGTAGTTGCTAATTGCTCATAAGATAGGCCCCCTTAATTTAATTGATTGTCCGTGGTGCATAATCTTTTCTTAAAGGTTTTAAACCTTTGTTTGTCACCTGTCATCCGCTTTGCAATGGAGGGAAGTCGAACCTTAATTTCGAACTCGGCGTTGCGGGTCCAATGACAGTTTAACTTTCCCCCGGGACAAACTTGACCTTCATTGGTTGGGTTTTTGTGGCGGTCAAGCTGTAGATCCTGGCTACACAGGAGTTGCAGTGGTGGGAACGAGAGGTGGGAATAGTCCCGTATGATGATCCATCCGACCGATTTCGGCCATGGCGACCAGTCCGACTCATAGCAATCTTGCGGGGCGCTGGTGTGCCCGAAGATGGCTTACGTAGCCGATCTTCGCGGCAAACCCCTCGCACATTGAGGATACACTCACAATCTCACATATCTATTTCACAAGCTTTATTGTATTGCCCAGAGCATTCTCATTGATAGTTTTTATTATTTAATAACGTGCTCATCTGTAGGTTGTATGTTAGATTACACGGACGAAACAAGAATGTTGTTTATGCACACTTTATGCTCGTGTTCTGCCTGTGATCTATTAGGGCCATGAATCGAATTCCCACGCGTCTGCAGCGTGCATCTCTCCCTCTATAATAGACTGTTCTGTACTGTCAGCTAGGACGTTTGGTATTACTTTATTTGTGTCGGAGTTCTTGCAAAGGTCAATCCTTTTAAGTCCATATTGATGCACTAGAAGCCGCCCGCGACTTCGTACGCGTGGATCCCGTTACCCCCTTCATCTATCTTAACGCGGTTTAGATTTTTTCATACAAATGTTTTTTCCCGCTAACTCCCGTTCCCGTGGGAATTTTACAATATCCTGTTGTAACTAAGCTTTAAGTTTACTAAGGTACCTGCATGCCAAATTTCAAGCGTAAATTTAACTTAAGTAGTTTAGATTTTTCATACAAAAAGATTTTCCCGCTAATTCCCGTTCCCGTGGGACTTCACTACTCTGCTCCTAAGTATACTATAACCTGCCCAGGAGTATGAAGAATAATTGTACCAAGTTTTGTTAAAATCCGTCGAGTAGTTTTTGTTTCTATAAGGAACATACAGACAGACAGACAGACAAAAATTTTACTGATTGCATTTTTGGCATCAGTATCGATCACTAATCACCCCCTAATAGTTATTTTGAAAATATATTTCATGTACAGAATTGACCTCTCTACAGATTTATTATAAGTATAGATTATGTACTAGCAATTTGTTACATAACTAAATTGATATCCTTGTTAACCTCTCCAAGTAAGCTAAAATGCTACGCTTGTTTAGCAGTTGGATCGAACTAGTGTTCCTCGGATCTTGAATCGGCAGTCCGTTCTTCCAGCGATTTTGTCCGTGGACCAAGCTAAAAGTGGCTCAAGTTGCTGGAAGACTCATGCTGACGTTGGGTTATTATTGACTAAATAAATTATAATAATACCATGCAGTTACTAGGCAGGATTAGACAAGTGGATGTAGCTGAATGCTTCTGTAGTGAGTGCCTATTCACTCTTGCTTTGAAAAGACCTAGCTGAGCTAATCCCAAGAGCCATTTCCAATTTGACTGCTTGCAAACAGATATAGGTATATAGACAGTACTACCTTTTGCCCGCGGCTTCATTCACAAGATTTTTATAAAAGGTAGCCTCTTTGAAGAGTACACAAGTGTATAACATTGTAGATTCCTTAAAATATGTTCAGTTAGTTCTGCGTGAAGATGTAACACAGATTCGTCACGCATTCACACACATTAAAATTCAAATATTTTCTTGCACAATTCATCTATCTTTTGGATTATCTATCACTCTATTGGCGGTCAAGCTGTAGATCCTGGCTACACAGCAGTTGTAGCGATGGAAACGAGAGGTAGGAATGGTCCCGTATACATTCATCTATCGTCACAAACTATCGCATTTACAATTGGAAAAATACTTAACAAATAAATAAATTATTTAGTGATTTCGTAGTTGGATTGGAACCTTGTACTCAGTGCAATTTGTGGGAACCCCGACAAATAAGAAGCAATGTTGACATCGCACCGCGAATGCGGCCAAGCGCGAGTCTGCCCCGGTTACATACATTAATTAGGGGTGCCATCTTTCCAAATAACTCACGCCCGTATTCACAATCATTACCTACTACGAGGTCTCACAGTGCCCGTGGACGCACAGGGTCACACACGAACCAATTACAGAGCTATATTCAACGCTGTGCGTTCGATTTGCTGCTTCACTTAAGCAAGCATCGTTTGTGAATACTGGTGTCAGTATTATTTGTTTAATTTGCAGCATCAACGAATTCACACTTGACATGGTGTATTAAAATTATATACCTAAAATTAAATAACTACTTGTATACTTAATATTAATGATCTGCCAAATACTTTAATGCATCAAATAAATAAATATTTTCGCCTAAATCATTCTTACAAACGATGCTTGCGTTGAATAGAGCTCTGTGATTTGGATTTGTTCGTGTGTCACCCTGTGCGTCCACGCGCACTGTGAGACCTCACAGTAATGTTTGTGAATACGGGCGTTAGTGCTGCTACGAGTACCTACATATGTAGATAAATGGGATTCAATCCTAAACTCTATCTTTAATGGTGGATGATATCTTTTCGGCATTAAAACTCATATAAATCGACCCTCAAATACCTGACATAGGATCAGGTATTTAAGAATAGATGATTCAACTATTTACCCATCAGTGATTATGATGAATCAATGCTTAAAACTTTGAATTCAAACTTCAAATTAAGTTTGTAAACTTAAATTTTGTGCATTGAAGTGTACTAATAAAAAACATTTTACTTTTGTCTGGCAGTTGCCAACTCTTATGGTGCAATGAACTGAAAAAAAGCATTAATTTTTTTTTCTGTCTATTGGCAACCCTGCTTGGTAGCAGCGGTGCCAGGCTTCGGTGGTTCGGATCTCGGCAAATTCAATTCCAACTCCATCGAAATGAGCTTCGCTTTTAACTGCTGGATTTGAGAGCCATTAAATACAAGCACTATTGATATTGATTAGCTGTCTCTTGAGGTTTCAAGCTGTAGTGCATTTTAACGAGTTGGCAGAAGAAATTCTTTTTTTCGAATCGCGCGCATTTTATTTCATATTTTCTTCAAGGTGATAGTGACGAGGCATTGTTTTAGGTACTGCCACTCTTTATATCGTTCACTTAAAGTTGCTGTAATATTCAAATTATGTACTCGTGAATTTCTTTTATAAAATGCAATAAAGCACCATGTAGCGGCAGCCTTAGTTGTGTTCAAAGCGAAAGTTATCCATTTCATTATAACTTCCGCGTGCCACTTCCGGGTCCGCTGTACTAGTTTGCCCGCGTTTTCCGGAACTAATTAAATTGTTGCGATTCTGGAAGGTGTAAAAGAGTATTTTGTTGCTTAATATTCTGGGTGGAAACTGTAGAACAAAAGTAAAAACGCAAATAAAAGTTTCATTGCAATAACTGGCTTTTTGAGACGGAGAAAATAATAACTGAATAACTTTTCATTCTTATTTAACTGACTGGTCTTATTTTGGCAAAGTAGAATAGATCTACTACCTACTATTCTCGTTGATATCATAAGAGGAAACTAAGAAAAAATATGCGACCATCATTCATTTCCAACTAGCCACAATAGTGATTGAGTTTCTTGCGCTGCTTCTTCTCAGCACTGGCCCATTTATTGTCCCGAAGCAGTAGTAGGGTTAATACTGGGACGTGTAAAAGTGCTTTTTAAAAACCTATTTGCAAAAATAAATGAGTTGTATGAGTTTTACACAAGAGTATAGGCTAATCCCTCCATTTGAAAGATTAAAAAGATTATGAGACATGTAGAGGCTCCTTCCTAAGGAGAAAATTATTTGACGATTTGTAAGTACTACTGATTTAAATAGTCTATACAAAAAAATAAGTTTTCAAGCAGTGGAGACTGGAAGAAGTAATGATGATATGAAGTTTGTTAAAATGATGATCATGATGAATAATTTACCAAATAATCTTACTTAAGTACTAAATAAAGATGTTACTCGCTAAAACAACTAAATCCAGGCGTAGATATAAAATCCTGAGATCCAATAAAATGTAAGTTGACGCGACCCAGCTGCAGTGCGCAAGTTTGATCGTTCCATTACAACTTCGTCCTCTTTGCATTCATTGTATTTACTGATCGGATTAGGGGAAGCTCGGGCAAAGCGGGCACTTTGATGGGTTATGAGAAGAGAACGGATACACATAAATATTATAGTGACTGAGTATCAAAAGGTATGTATTTTTAAATACAAAAAAAAAAAAACAATCAGCGTTTACTTTGCGAACCGTCGAAGATTCTGCTGACTGATTTCGATTTACAGTGTGCAGTGTAAAATTCTTTACAATAATAATATTAAGGAGAAAATAAATTAATATTTTTCTTAAGCCGTAAAATATTTAACAACACTCGTAATAATTAGCGTTTTTGGTCTCGTAAACGTAATGACTATCATTGTATGTAACTATGCAAGATTCATTGCACAGCTTCTCTCACTTGCTTGTATCCAATTAAAGATGTTGCTTATTATCAATGTCAAAAATCAATGTTAGTGTTCAAAATAAGGTAAACCGTATGAACTTGCAGCTATCCCTGTATATTATGTTCAAAACAACACAGCGTTAAAGAACCATTTTCAAATAGTTATTTAATTTTTAGCGTTAAGAGTCGCATCTCAAACTAATTTGAAAATTATAAATAACTTGAAAATCGAACTGCCTAAGGCGGGAATTGAATGGAAGGTCGTGGGTTCAATTCCCGCCTTAGGCAGTTCGATTTTTTCAAGTTATTTATAATTTTCAAACCATTTTCAATTTTGAGATTTTACAAAAATAAAACGGATGGATTCTATAGCCACCCTGTATTTTCCTTTTATCGCCGTAACAAAACTGCTACATGTACTCAAGTTCATCACCTCAAAAATATCTAGAGCACGAACACTGCAGTTTCTAAATTTTAGACGAAGATGCATAAAACTGAGTCTTGAACAGTCGTAACACTTCCATTTTGGACAAAAGCTATTCGATCCGTCGAAACGGGAGCTGGGTCAGCCGCGCGAGGGTAGGTATACATATAAATACAGGGTGAAAATGAAATGAGAGAGGAAATATATCAATTTCGCTCCCATGAGGTCTGATTTTAAGCAGTTGCGCGAGTAATGTGCAGATTTTACTGAAACCATTTGTAGGTCAGTACTTATAGCGCTTTAGTTCGCTAATGTTAGGCTGCGATGCAGTGGTTAGTAGTGGATAGGTGATTATACATTGATACTTAACACAAGCATCTCCGAACTTCCACCACCCACAAGGTGGACCGACGACCTGATAAAGGTAACAGGAATAGGCACTTATAGGGCAGATATGTATCATCCTAGACTGCATCTTACTTAACACCAGGTGCGATTGCAGTCAAATACCTGCCTTGTCTTGCATAAAAAAAAGAAGGCGCTGGATGCAGGCCGCTACCAACCGTGCGATGTGGAAGTCATTGGGAGAGGCTTATGTTCAGCAGTGGACGTCCTGTGGCTGAAATGATGATGATGATGATGATCTTCGAACTTAAACTGCTTGTTAAAATCTGGCACTGACTTCATATTATGTTGTTAAGCCCAGTCAGAGGTTTTTGGGTGGGTTGACAGCATCTGACTGTAAGATTGGTCACTTACTTGACACCGAGTGAGTCATGCATGCACTATCAACTCTGAGCTCAAGTGGTAGAGTATCTACCGAACTATCCCACAGTTTGGGGCAAGCCTTGCGGAGTAGGGAGTAATATTTAAATTTAAATCTTATCTTGCTTTATTGAAGTTAGTATGGAAAAATTTTTTTTTTGAGAAATATCTATTATTTTTATTTTATTTCCTCTCTGTTCTTACCGTTTTAGCACTCTATTTGCTGGTCATTGTTGTTGCTTATTTATGAAAGTAATATTTCTATCGGTTTTGACCTTAAGGCGTATTTAATACCAAAATTAAGTGAGTGTTTTCTCTTAGATGTTTTTTACAGGATTTATATTGAGGGTAAGTAATGGGACAAAGACCCGATTATAAATTTTAAAATTTATTAGATGCATGTTAAGACCGAATTAATTTTAGCCCGTCAATGCGATTGAGCTAAGTCATATTATTATTTGACATGACGACAGATTTGTAAGCCCAGTTATTTAAATGAATTATTTGTTACAGCACTTATAAAAACAAAAAACAAAAGTGAGTCTTATACCCGACAACATACTCGCCTGACAAAAATATGTATAGGTTCGAAACTTCACCTTATAATTTCCGAGTTTCCTTCATACAGGCGAAGTCGCGGACTAAGTTAGTCGGTGTATAAATCAAGAGGAGGTTGGGGGACGTTTGACCCAGTTCTCGGGGGTCTAACTTAATTGGGAACTCATTCCGAGAGCCGTGCCGAGTGAAAAAACTATTTTTACGCCTTTAAATTTTTAATTCGACCTCCCGATGCTCGTCTTGACTGCGCTTTTATTGGTCACGCTATTTTTATATTAATTTTTAGCTCAGCCTATACCCCGAACAAAGATACCCCTTCCCAGCGGTTTCCATAGTAATCGTAATAGGTTGTGTGATTCTTTCAGGCAGTGCATTTTCGCATGTCGCGTGCGCTATGGAAACCGCTCGGAAGGGGTATCTTTGATCAACAATTACGTCGAAACTAATAGACGTAGACTAATAAATTTACATTCGTTTTGTAGAATAGCTCAAACACTAAGAATACAATGCAAATAAAACATACTTTAACGACCTGGTTTTTCTTGTGTTGGAAAATAACTGAAAAATAGGTGAAAAAAGTCATGTATTTTTCTAATTAAATCCATTCTTACTCCCATAAAATGTACAAAACTTGTGTCTGTTTTCTACTTCTACTAATACATAATTTTATTGGCTATCGCATGATATCAAATATTTGCTTATTAATGTTAAGCTACCCACGCTTTCACTTATTTTTGAAGGAAGAGGTGAAAACTAAAAATTAAAAACTTAAATCCTTGTAATTTTGCGATAAATGGGTCAAGCCCCAAATTTGAAGTATTTTCGTCGATAAAATTGTCTATAGATTACGCCCTTAAAGTTTGATCACTACATGCCCGGACACACTGTATAAATAGGTACCTACTTAAATACAAGATAACATTTTACCGATTACGTCACCTACTAAGTTACAAGATTCTACGCAATTGGTTTTAAGGGTGACACTGGTGGCATTCTGAAATGCTAAAGAAGCAAAAAACGGATTATCAGTACCTCAATAAAAAAGAACTCTTAACTGATTATCAGTCCCTCAACAAAAATATATTTTTTATTTAGGCCAGAGGGCCTCGTATTTTTGTTGTACAACTTTTAACTCAAACTTCAGATTAAATTTATCTTACAAACAGATACACAGTCACATATACAGACATACATACAGTCCTACAGACAGACAACAAAAATACGAGGCCCTTATTTTTTATTGATGTACTGAACTCTACTTAGGCACCACGTATAATTTATTAGTTATTAAAATATTATAAAATATGAACACCAGTCACTATATTTTAAAATAAACCAAAGCAAGAAATCACTTTCGTGGCCTAAAATCACCTTCGTGTATAAAACACCACGAAGGTGACGAAAATTTTAGTTTTTTATGAATTATCCTTAAATTTGAATTTAACGGTTCAAGTCGAATACTACACAAATAAGTCTAACATGTTAAGTTTTCAATGGCAAAGTTTCAATTAAATTGTTTAAATTTTAGAGGTAGAAAATATTGTTCAAGCAAGCGACGGTATGTCTATGGATAATCACAAAAAGTTACGTATTTTTTTGGCGGAGCGACGATCGACCTATCTCACCTCCCCAATGGTCGAAGCACGACTGACGTTAACCGAATAGAACGCTGTGATTGGTTGCTGGTGTTCAGTTTAACGGCAATCTTGTATTATTACTCAAAATTTTAGGTACCTAAAATCGTGTGACCAACGTATTTCGCTTTCTCAATTCAAAATAATTATAAGAAGATATTTTTTGACTATTGTGTGGAAAGTATATTTAATAACGATGATTTTAGTATGCTACACACAAATTGAATGAAAATTGTGAATGCAGTAACCAAATGTTTCATTGCAACCGAAGGTGTGACACGATGAGAACGCGAAAAATGACCCCGTTTTTTATCGTTTCATGTGATTTTTTCATATTATTTTTGCGTCTATTACGATAAAATTTATTTTGTATGTAGCTAAATACACTCAACATCAAATAAACCGCACCTTCCGCGACGCGAACTTTAAAGATTTTCTTCTGACACAATTATGGTACCCCAACAATATTGGTGTTATTTGAAAGCCCAATAAATATTCTTAAAGAAAAATACATTTCATTTCTAAATAAATGATCAACATATACCATAAATGTGACTTGAAAATAGACCTCACTTTGGGCTCACCTCTGGGATCAATTAGAACAATTTTTATGGTTATAAAACCAAATAAAGATCTCACGTGTCCTCTTTAACAGATGGATAGCGATTAATCCCAACTTAACAGTTTTATAGTCATAAAAAATGGCTATAGCGTAACTACCTATTTTTTGAAGAAGTGACTCTGGATCCTTGTAAAGACACATTTTTGGGGTAAAAACCTTTCCTTTAATGAAATGAAGTTTAGAACTAGGCTTTCAAATGGTACCAATGTTGGTGGGAAGTGGGGATGCATACGTTTGATAAGTGCTTGTCGCGGGAGGTGCGATTTATTTGATGCCGAGTGTAGATATTTTATCATCTGATCAAAGTTATTGTTCTAACTTATACCGTTTACGAACTACACTCGACGTCAAATAAATCGCACCTCCCGCGACAAGCATTTTCAAACGTATGCATCCCCACTTCCCACCAATATTGGTACCATTTAAAAGCCTAGTTCTAACCTTCATTTCATTAAAGGAAAGGTTTTTACCCCAAAAATGTGTCTTTAGAAGGATCCAGAGTCACTTCTTCAAAAAATAGGTAGTTACGCTAGAGCCAACTTTTATGACTATAAAACTGTTAAGTTGGGATTAATCGCTATCCATCTGTTAAAGAGGACACGTGAAATCATTATTTGGTTTTATAACCATAAAAATTGGTCTAATTGATCCCATAGGTGGGCCCAAAGTGAGGTATTTTTTCAGGTCACATATATGGTAAATGTTAATCATTTATTAAGAAATTAAATGTGTTTTTCTTTAAGGATATTTATTGGGCTTTCAAATAACACCAATATTGTTGGGGCACCATGATTGTGTCAGAAGAAAATCGTTAAAGTTCGCGTCGCGGAAGGTGCGGTTTATTTGATGTTGAGTAAATTATTGTGTGACCATCAAATTTGAGTGTAAATGAGAAGTACCCAGGAACTGTTCGTAGTGGAGCCTCCGTTGTTATAGCGTTTAGCGAGTTTCATTCTTGTTTTGTATTGTTGAGAATTCGCCGTGATTTTGGCATTTGTTTTTATCAACAGGTTTACGCTTCCATGGCCAAGTATTTTTGGTAACTTTTTCTAAAAGGTTGGTCTCTAGTTTAATCTCAAAAAATCGAAAAGGTATCAATTAGAGAGTCAGAAGATGGTAAATAAGTGTCATGTTGTACGGCTCATTTTGACAAAATTATTATTTTCTTCATATTTGGATTTTTTTATTCTCTTAATAATACTTAGTATTATTCATTCAAAATATGAAGGTACCTACTTTTCAACCGACTTCAAAAAAGGAGGAGGTTCTCAATTCGAGCCGTATGTTTTTTTTTTTTTTTTTTTCTATGTTTGTTACGCGATAACTCCGCCAATTATGAACCGATTTGAACAAATCTTTTTTCGGCGTATAGGTAATACCTCAAGGGTGGTCCCATTTAAATTTAATAATAAAAAAAACAACCCCCAAGGGTGGAAAATTGGGGATGAACTTTTTTATACGCAATATCTCCGCCGATTATAAACCAATTTGAACGATTATTTTTTTGTTGAATAGGTATTATCAAAAGGGTGGTTTCATGCGAATTTGAAGAAAATATTTCACCCCCAAGGGTGGAAAATTGGGGATGAACTTTTTTATACGCAATATCTCCGCCGATTATGAACCAATTTTTTTTGGTCTCAGTGTACTGCCTACCTTCAGTGGTAACATCAAGGTAATAATTAGTTAACTAAAAAGCAAGAAATAAGTAAAATTTTATAAAAAAAAATAAAACCGACTCCAAAAGACCTACACTAAAACGTAGAAAAATAATTACTAATTACCTACTTATTTATTAGGACGAATTATTAATATTTATGTAGGTATACCATGATTGATACTTTTGGAGTCGGTGCAGGTAAACTTTACATGTTTCATAATCTTGGCACCGACTCCAGAAGTATCAATCTTGGTATACCTACATAAATATTAATAATTCGTCCTAATAAATAAGTAGGTAATTAGTAATTATTTTTCTACGTTTTAGTGTAGGTTTTTTGGAGTCGGTTTTATTTTTTTTTCTGATAACATTTTTAAAATATTAATTTTTACTGCATTTTCTTCAACGATGTTTACCCCAAATCTTTTCAGCTACCATTATATTTCAGCAAACGTTCGCAAATGACGGTTAGCGGTGCCATTGGGGATAATTAATTACCTCCCCCCTCTTGCCCCTTCTTACCCCTCCCGGGATGTTTCATAATTTCACATGTTAAGGCGAAATTTGATGTTCAGAAAAATAATTGAAAAGAATTTGCAAGGATAAATAAGGAATCTTTTGAGACCTAAAAATATAACTTTAAAGTCTGGTGGTTTGTAACTAACTGGCTTGACCGATTCTTATGTAATTTTGTGTGTAGGTCTGAGAATATGATGTAAACAATTTTTGACACCCCTAGGTGCAAAACTACGTTTGCTGGGTCAGCTAGTTAATGTATTTTATAATCTAGCTAGACCTTTTAAAAGCGTTGTGTTAAAGGTCATTTTCATCAGTTTATAAAAACACTAGCGGCTGCCCCCGACTTCGTACGCGTGGTTCCCGTTTTACCCTCTTAGGGGTGGAGTTTCATAAAATCCTTTCTTAGCGGATGCCTACGTCATAACATCTACCTGCATGCCAAAGTTTAGCCCGATCCGTCCAGTGGTTTGGGCTGTGCATTGATCCAAAGATCACTATGTCAGTCAGTCAGTCACCTTTGAGTTACATATTGTATTTAGATTGCACCTTTATTTTTTTGCACAATGTTAGATAAATTCTAACATGTTTTGTTTTTGTGCAAGAGAAAAATAAACGATACTTTTATATGAACTCTCCTCTATCTTAGCAATACTTTGTCTATGCCCATAAATCGATCTAGTTTATGATACCTTTGAGCCGCTAAAATATGCAAGGGATTCTATTCTTAGACGTAGACCTAAAACGGCGTAAATATTTAGCTGGATCGGGTCAATAACCTACATAGAGTACGTGAGGTGAATGTCACGCTGTAACTCTTATTTTACCTCATATTACAGGTCAGATCATAGTTTCAGCCAAATGACGTCCACTGCTGGACAAAGGCCTCCCCCAAGGCTTTCCATAACGACCGCTACTGTGGACCGCTTCCAGGTACTCCCTGCGACTTTTACCAGATCGTTGGTCCACCTCGTGGGAGGCCCACACTAGATCTGTTTATGGTATCTCTCTAGTCTGATAAAGGTACAATATTATTTTGAAAATTTTCATCTTTACAATAATTGTCAAAAGATTGTCTACAGCCCCCCTAGACAAAACGCACTTTTTGATCGAATCGAAAATCGAATCCGTCAAAACTCCATACAAAAAAGGGGCTTTTCGACCACTTTTCGACTGGTTTGCGATTAAAATTTGCACTTTGTCTAGACCCACAGGACATGCCTTGCCTAGTGTAGAAATATATAATTCTATTAGAATGGGAAACATTGTAATACAAATTTAGCATTGAATGATTTAGTTATGTTACTTGTAAGTTTTGCAGTTTGTTTGTGCTAATTTTGTTTTGTTGAATAAATTTATTATTAATTAGGCTACTGCTAGACTTAGGCACGTTTTAATGGATGCAACTAAGCCCAATCTATTATTTACTAGCGGCCGCCCGCGACTTCGTACGCATGGATCCCGTTTTACCCCCTTCATCTATCTTACGCGGTTTAGTTGTAACTAAGCTATAAGTTTATTAAGGTACCTACATGCCAAATTTCAAGCGTCTAACTTAAGCGGTTTAGATTTTTCATACAAAAGGATTTTACCGCTAATTCCCGTTCCCGTAGGAATTTCGGGAATTACTTGTTGTAACTAAGCTTTAAGTGTACTAAGGTACCTACATGCCTAATTTCAAGCGTCTAACTTAAGCGGTTTAGATTTTTCATACAAAAGGATTTTCCCGCTAATTCCCGCTCCCGTGGGATTTTCAGGAATCACTTGTTGTAACTAAGCTTTAAGTTTACTAAGGTACCTACATGCCAAATTTCAAGTGTCTAACTTAAGCGGTTCATACAAAAGGATTTTCCCGCTAATTCCTGTTCCCGTGGGAATTCCTAAGTATACTATAACCTGCCCAGGAGTATGAAGAATAATTGTACCAAGTTTCGTTAAAATCCGTCGAGTAGTTTTTGTTTCTATAAGGAACATACAGACGGACAGACAGACAGACAGACAGACAGAAAAAAATTTTACTGATTGCATTTTTGGCATCAGTATCGATCACTAATCACCCCCTAATAGTTATTTTGAAAATATATTTCATGTACAGAATTGACCTCTCTACAGATTTATTATAAGTATAGATTTTGACTGCTACAGCTGTTGCTGTTGTTAGCGACTGATCAGCTGATATAACTTGAGACATATGAGTAGTTGTTTATGTTTATCACATGTTTTTAATTCGCTACTTTGATTAATTAGTTCATCAGCATACTTATTTACTTTCAAAATAATATAGCTAGCCATAAAATAATGATTACCGCGCGCGTGTTACACGTTCTAAAATACTATTTACTATTTATAACCAAAATCATAAAATGAGATCTTGTATCGCTGTCATAAAAACGATGGGTCTCCAAGAAATAATATTATGCCCGTATTCAGAAACATTACTATGAGGTCTCATAGTGCGCGTGGACGCACAGGGTGACCCACGAATCAACACTGTGCGTTCGATTTGCTGCTTCATATGAGCATCTATGGAGAATATGCCTTAAATGCTATAAACTTTATCTAAAAAAACAGAATGCGATCGTCATTGTAGAGCCTTGGAGTTAATATTCATCACTGATACCGCTAATGTCAAGGAGTTGGTCTGAAACCTTCAGGAAATTACTTTTTCATGATTGAAGCGAGCTGTCAGAAAGATTGTCTTCGTCCTACATTGCTGAAAGGATTATTTATTTAAAACATGTCTACTTTATTTTCAGTTTGGCCCTAAGTTTGACTGGAAGAAAATGCCGAAAGGCATTAAGTCCGCCTTACGTAGGTACACTGTTCTATGTGCATATAAGTTTAAAATAAATAGTTGCACCATCTTACTTTACTATAACAAACGTCAAAAATCTAACAAACTCCATACGAAAACACCTTACTGTTTTGACTTACTTGACTTATGGTCCTATGTGCCCTAGATGGGGCAGAGGGCGTCCACAACAGTCCTCCATCTCGTTCGGTCTTGATCTTCTCGCTTGATCTCGCTCCAAGTCTTGCCGATCTTCTTCGCCTCGTCCGCTACAGTGCGCCGCCAAGTTTGCCTGGGTCAACCACGTTTGCGTTTTCCTTGGGGATTCCAATCCAGAGCCTGCTTAGGGATGTGATCGGGGTCCCTTCGGAGAGTGTGGCCAATCCAGTTCCACTTGCGGCGCTTGATCTGCTGGTCGATCGGAATTTCGTGGCAGCGTTCCTTACTGTTTTAGTTACGGTTAAAGTTGTTTGGTGTAACCAGCCTTACTGTTTATGGCAAAATACTTGTAATCATACCCCCTTATTAGTAGAAGTTATACCTAAGTTAATCTCTGGTTTATTTAGTTCATCCCGGGTGTAACTTTTTATTAATAAGGGGATAAATTATGCGCTTTACAACATAAAAAATATCTAAATTTAGAAAGCCTCCATCCGCAGCATTTTTTCAGAGTCAGTTAATGCCAAATATTTTCAGCTTAAGGAAACATTGTATGCGCCCAGTGGCCCTACGGTAATTAATTACAACCCCCTTCTCACCCCATTCCACCCCAAGGGGGGTGGGCCCACTCATATCTTATACGTTTTCTTGGCTACTCGAATATTGTCCTCGAGGTGGCGTTATAATTGAGATAGGGAAGGCAATCGGTCGATAACTGTGACTAATACTAGCTTTGTTTTGGTATTTCGTGAGTCATTAGTTTGTTTGCTTTGGAGAAAAGGACCAAGAGTGCGTTAATAACATTAATTTGTCATGATTATGTACTCTGGTAGTGTAATTGGCTTGGTTATGGTATTATTATTTTAAGAATAACGTGAACATAAAAAAGAACATTGGGTGAATGTGCCACCCCAGCCCCCTCGCTATACAGGGTGTCCCAGAATGGGTGAATCAAACTGCTAGGGGAGGTAGCTCTACTAATGTACTATCCCTAAAAAATATGAAAAAAAAATAAAGCGCATAAGGAAACAAAATTTTTTTTTTGAAAAATTGAAAATAAATCAGCTTTGCCTAAGTATCTGGCTATAATTGCTGCGTTTGGAGTTTATTTGTACTTTTTTCTTACTAATATTAATTGTATATGATCGCTTCGTCTATCTGTAAACAAACTGTATCTGTAAATAATGACTAGATTTCGAGTTTTGAGTACTTTATTTAAAAAAAATTAGAATTCAAAATTTTTTTTTCATATTTTTTAGGGATAGTACAGTCAACAGCACATCAGGCTATACATTTTTGTTGCAAATTCGCTTCTATTACGACTGAATAAGACGCCACAGTATTTACGTTGACGTGCTGCCGTCGTCTGTACATTAGTAGAGCTACCTCCCCTAGCAGTTTGATTCACCCATTCTGGGACACCCTGTATACGCGCATGGATAGCCGATACAAATTGATTATTTTAAAACAAACTCAACCCAAGACCTCACTCAACGCAGTGATGTAACGCACTCGCCTACGTCACGCGTACCTATTTGAGCTGTGATTTTTCATGTCGGCGAAAATAATTACAATACAATCTGGATGCAAGCGGATAGGAAGAAAACGTAATACATCTGCTTCTGATAGCTTTTGCTCAGACGACGTAAGTACTATGGCATATCTTAAGGTGAATCAGAATCAAAATCCACCATAAATAGGTGCGATATTGCTAAGAAGTTATCTATGTCTTAATCTTTATATGTTAGAGAAAGTTTTGTTAATTAGTACCTATTGTTGTGGGTTTGATCCATGTTACATAGTTATTGGTCAAATACTTTCACTTATATAACTAGTTAAAGCCTGGTCCGTGAGCACGTAGAATTTTGTCCAATGACCCCAAGCTACCCATCCTTATCGCTCGAGCGTAATTATATTGCTGTCGCGACTGTCCGACTGGCACCCGCAATGAGTGTGCGAGCGCGATAGCAACATAATTACGCGCGAGCGATAAGGATGAGTAGCTTGGGGTCATTGGACAAAATTCTACGTGCTCACAGACCAGACTTTAGACTGTAAATTAATTTTACGTTTGTTACATTTTAAATTCTTTGAGCTCAACTTTTCTAAAAATATCTACTTACTTAGTTACATTTTTCTCAGCAAACGTTTCAAAGAACGGATTAAAAGGACCTTTCTCATTTTCCAAGAGAATATTTCCAGTGACAAGAACTGCTATAAAATGAAGCACCTACTTTGTTTAAGTCCGTTACGCATTCCTGATGCTAAGTGCAGTTTGAATCGCGCTTGGTAGAAGTTGTGATAATACTTAATCTTTTACTACGGTAATGTTGGTTTTGATTTAAATCAATCCATTTTGTTTTGATCCATACTTACACGGACACCCTTTATAATGTCATTGAATATGTTTTGTAATTCACACATCAGGTTTTTTAAAGATTTGTATCTAATATGCACATTGATAATATCGGATTTTCAGCAAAATCTTAAAATATAAAAATGTCATGTCATAGATAGCGCGTAATACTTTTTTTTTAGGAAAATTACCACTACTTTTATAATATTTTTAGTCTAAATTAAAACCATTAAATTACAGCCGTCGTATCGCATAATTTGAGATCATTGAATGATTTTTGATGCCATCCTACTTCCTACTAATATTATAAATGCGAAAGTTTGTATGGATGTCTGTATGTTAACATGTTTGTTACTCTTTCACGCAAAAACTACTGAACGGATTTTGATAAAACTTTACAGTACTGTTGTTTATGACTCAGAATAACATATAGGCTATAATTTATGACAATCTGTGACAAACTAAATTTCACGCGGGTGAAGTCGCGGTCAAAAGCTGGTTGATAATACATATAAGTTTTTTTCTCAAAATCTCAAGTATGTAATTCACAGCTCTTCATTTTTTAAATCCACGTACCTTCTTGTGACAAACATTCCGGAACTGTGAATAAATATCGCATGCCGAGCACGTGCCCCGCCTATATCAGGTAGTAAACGGATTTGTACTCAAATCGTGTTGTGGATGTTATTATTTGCTATGGCTTCGTATTTAGCATAGGTAAATCTTATACAGTCTCTTTGAATACTATTTAATAATATGTATTAAATTCAAACGTCTTGCAAAATAGCCATGGGACTCTAGGATTCCCTATGTTGTCCAGTCTTTTTCGTCGAAGGAGAATATGGGTCAATGGGACTATTCCCACCTCTCGTTCCCACCGCTGCAACTCCTGTGTAGCCAGGATCTACAGCTTGACCGCCAATAAAAACCCAACCAGTGAAGGTCAAATCATCAAGTAGTATCGTCAATGTATGTCATGTTTTTTCCCGTAGACTCAGAGGAGAGACGCCAGAAACTAAAAAAAAAATGCTCAAAGATTTTCAAGAGATTTCCAAAAAACTCACAAAATACTTGCAAGCGACCCGAGGCAGGTTAGGTAGCAGTTTATATACCTTTTTGTTGTTTATGAGTGCCAAATTCGTTCATAAGAACACTCATACATAAGTATCGGCTACAAAACGGCTTCACACTTAAAAGGGTAGGTAGTGTAAAAAGATAATGGCAGTCGATTTCGTTTAAAATGTATAGGGAGAGGGGGGCAGCTTTGGACAGGGGCAGCTTAGAACAAATGAATTTAAAAATCACTGGTTTAGGCTACAATGGTATAAATCATAATTTATATTGCCAGCACTGATGCGCATAGCCGTCACATCTAATTTTTAATATCTAACTGTAGGTTAACCGGCAAAAGTGGTTTTTTGTTTTTGACTGCCAATTTCGCACTTTTTTATTTTGGTTCTAAGGTTTTTGTGGACGTAGTTTTATAAAATAGTGAGTGGTTTGTTTACTATATGGAAGTTTAAATAGTTTCAATGAAGATTTGATAAGAAATTGCGATATAAAAGTATGTTTCGTTATTAAATTTATGTTTTTTTCTGGAAATATACCCATGGGGCAGCTTTGAACGAAATGGTTGGGGCACCTTTGAACTTGATAAATTTTCTTTTTTAAGTGGTATTATGAAACCTTAAGTTTTCTAATACTTCGTAGAAGGTTTTTACATAAAAAATAAGCAGATTGCTTTACTGTGACAGATAAAATTTCAAGCTGGGTGAAGTCCGGGCAAAAGCTAGTTTTAGTAGTTGATTGATATTTTTTAAATTATGCAGTTTTGTCTTTGATGTGTCATTAAACAGAAAGTTTATTATTATTTAGTTAATTGATATATCTTATATTTACTTTTTTTTAATAATATCCCTAAGTTTTGTGTTACTTTGTACAGAGTGATGTAAAATAAAATAAAATGTTAAATTGATCCCAAATGACACTGATCATTTAAAATTTTGTTTATTAATTATTTTAAAAATACACATTCATAAATATTCAGTTTTATTTCATTGAAAAAAATACTAATTCAAAACTGCCCCAGGCGTGTTCAAGGCTGCCCCGACTACGGGGCAGTTTTGAACGTTTACAGGTCTGTGAAAAAATCTAAATATCTTAATAAGCGTTCATGAATAAGTAAGAAGAACATCATTATTTTGTTGTGTGATAACCATGACCTCTATCTAGGAAGAAAAAATTAATGAAATCGTTCAAGTTTGGAAGATATTTAATAAAGTATGAAAATTGTTCAAAGCTGCCCCCCTCTCCCTATGTTAATTATGTATAGGTATGTTAAATATGTGGAAAAGTATGAAACGTTAGTAAAAATGTAATGATAAAATATGCCGCAGTAGTTCACAGCTTCAGCGAATATAGATTCTATTTTTTACAACACAGTGGTGAATAATTATAGCCGTAGTCGTTTTTAATTTTGTTGGGAAACTGACAGTTGCTACTACTTAGTGCATAGTTTTTCATTATGAACTTGTGTATTAACTTGCTGTTTTCTACTAGAGTTACTATTATGCGCGATGTCTTGCTTTTAATACTGGAAGGGTTTCAACCAAGTACTTTTTTGATACATTTTGATTTGACTTTGATTTCAGTCAGTCATTTAAATAATTATTATTAGACAAAGTGATACGAGTATTTTAGTAGTCTTATTTTTTAACAAATACAATTTATTGAGAGAAATCTGCAAAACAATCACGTTTATTCACGCGCACTAAAAAGCAAAAAGTTAGTCGCCATCTTACCTTTGCATTACTAATCTGTGCTTTTGCCTCCACAATGTCACTTACTTCAGCCATTTTCCCAAGTTTTCTAAACAAGTAATTTCGCCAAAATGCCTACATTAAAAATTAGCCAAGTGCGTATCATGCCACGCGCAGTGTAGGGTTCCGTAGTTGTCCGTCGTTAACACAATATATTTCAGAAGCAAGCAATTACTTCATCTAAAGTCACTTTTAATATTTTCTTCTAAGGAATTTTTACTAGTTAAGAAATTTTATAAAACATCAGTTAAATGATTATTACTCTTAAACTAACTGATGTATCTTAACCATTATAGTTTTCCTTGAAAGTTCATGAAAAGTAGTATTATTAAGAATTTTTTCCAGATTTTTCAAGCCAACAGTTTAGTTTTTAGAGGGGGGACGTTTTTAGAGACGGGCTTCCTTGTCAGGACTACGGAACCCTAAAAATGCGGCATTATTAAGATGAGATCGGCCAGTCAGCTAGAGATAATGGGCCCTTCAAAGGGCGAGGGGGTTCTAAGAACTGCGTTTTGTCTAACCTCGTAAAGACGAGATTGTTGCTATTAAACGTTATGTTCAACGTGCTTTATTAGAGAATGATATGATTTAAGGACTTTTTCAAAAGGCAATTAGTGTTTTGAAGAAATGGAAAATAAAATTGATGGACTTGTAGAGTCCTACTTTTGGAGCTTGTGGGTTCCAATTCTTCTAATCTAAGAGTAAATGCTGTTGAAAAACAAAATTGCATTATGAATCATGCAAGTACTATTATCGATATAGATACAACTATCGATAGGCCGCCTCATGAGCTCTGTAAAATCAAATTTTGACACAGACTTTAAGATTTTTTTATAATATATTTTTAGAAAATCGCTACCTGTGATTAGTGCAAATTCTGTAAATGTATATAAATTCATGTAACATAGATTAGATAAAATTCATCCATAAATATCATTGGAAATCGTTACACGGCACTATGCATAGGTACTGAGCACATCTATAGAGCTGTGTAAATACGCCCCAAAAACATTTCTTTGTATAAACTTGAGAGAAATCGGCAGTTAGATAAGATACCAATAAATCGTTCCTTTCAAATAAAATTTAAAATTTTTAAGAGGATAAAGGGCAAAATGGTTTTAAATTTACACTTTTGAAGTTTTACATAACGAGGTTAAATCCGCCTCGCTCGCCTCTTATAAACTCAAAAGGGATTAAACCGACTATGAAAAATGAAGATAAAATCAGCGTGTCAGCTGTTCCAGATAATGACCACTCGAGACGCGCCGAGCGCACTCAGCTTGTGTAGTTTTAGGGCTTTTGTGCACGACAGTGGTTCAGCCAAGTTGAAAAATGTGAGTGTTTTTGAACGACCTATTTTTGCTCGATGAAACTGACGCTGTTTTTGGTCGCTAAAAGAGTTTTTTAATGAGGAATTAGGCATAAAGAAATTTTAATTTTTCTGAGAGAATAAGGCATAAATAGTTTCTAAATCAAAAGTTTATAACATTTGACTCTTAATTTTACGAGGAGAGGAGACATCCCGTTTTTTCCAGGAACTGGTTTTTGCCAGATCCTGTTTAGTGGTGTTTTAATATTAACGTTCACACGAACATATCGCGTTTGCAGTGTCCCGCATAAAGCCGATCCGTTCCAATTTGTAACTTGCCACAATCACGACTAAAGCAGCTGTGAATTTGACTGACCGTCATTGCACCGCACCCCGCTCACGTGCATTCTAGGTGAAATGGCAATTTCGAATCGCCGCGCCCGTCAACTTTGATGATGTCTTATTCTCTCTTAATTTATTACTAAATAAATAAATAAATAACGTTCCTTCATTTAAAATCTATACTAATATTATAAATGCGAAAGTAACTCTGTCTGTCTGTCTTGCTTTCATGCCTAAACCACTGAACCGATTTTGATTAAATTTGGCACAGAGATAGTTTGAGTCCCGGGAAAGGACATAGGATAGTTTTTATCCCGGTATTTGAAACAGGGACGCGTGCGATGAAGTTTTTCTGTGGCAGACAAAATTCCACACGGGCGAAGCCGCGGGCAGAAAGCTAGTTGCATATAAATTGGGTACCTAAATAAATAAATTATTCGCTGACAGTAATATTTGAGTCAAATTAACTGAATTTGACCGTTTTTGACCGGTCATTTATGGTTTTTGACCATCGTGACCGGTCAGATTCAGTCAATTTCCATCCCTAATCACGACACAGATAGCCCATTACATTGGCTTATCAACCTCGTGTAATTCCGTTAGTCATAACCGCATTACACATGTAACATCATGCATGGAACGTGCATGAAACTGAAATAGAGGATTTGGTGACAGATTGTGAAACGAGCTTTTAGGTCACGGTTGACGTGTTGTAATTTGTTTATTGATTAAAACAGTCATCATTTTAATTAGCCATGTTTCTTTTTTCATGTTGATTTTGTCTTTGATCTAGCATAGGATGTGTTAAACTTAAAATACTTTGGAAAATACTGGCCTTTTTCTCTTGATTCTTTTCCTTGTATATCTCTGTTTGTTTTTTTTTTGTATTATTTATATTAGTCGGCACTTTTTGTTAATGTGTGTTATTGGTGTGTTTCATAAATATTAATTACTTTTTATCTTGTTTCAGGTAAGTGAAATGCTCCAACGGGTGGAGGTATCTTGTATGGTATAACCATAATTTCCAGGTATGTTATTAACCTACTGTATAATGACTTCGCGTCTTGAAGTTACAACGCACCGTTTGGTTTTTAAAAAATATGTAAAAACAACAACTTTTTTGTGCGGAAACAATAGTGAATTACTAAAAAACACTAAACAGCTGATCTGTTAATTAAAAGTTATTTTTTGAGTTAATTTCACGTTGTCCTTACGTCGGTTATATGCTAGAGCCTTTAATATCCATTTTACTTTTTTTTGTCGATTGCGAAAAGTTTTATTATGCAGATACATTCATACAACAATGTAGAGTTCCCATGTAAAATTTACATAATACAAATAAACAGTGCTCGTGTAAATCAACAATACGTATGTTTCGTTAGTTTTAGCCAAAGGACGTCCACTAAAGGCCTCCTCAAATATTTCCAAAACAACCGGTCCTGTAATGCCCGCATCTTGGTGCTTCCCGTAATCTTCTCTAGATCGTCAGTCCACCGAGTGGAGGCCTCGCATTCCATTTTCCGCACACTTTGCTTCTGCCTGTGTTGTTATAAAATTCTATGCGAGAGAAATCCTTTCTGACAGCTCATAAAAAGTTTGACTGGTGATGTTAATTCGATCATCATCATCATCACGTCAATCACCCTCTCTAATTTACCAGGCTGATTGGGAATGGTTGATGTTAGCATATTTATTTACAAACAGTGACTGAGTTTCTTGCGCTGCTTGTTCTCAACACTGGCCCATTATTTTATTGTCCTGAAGCAGTGGTAGGGTTAATATTGGGACATGTAAAAGTGCTTTTTTAAAGCCTACTTGCTTATATAAATGAGTTTTATGAGTTTTTTTTAATGTAGATAGACGATGAAAATGCCTTTTTCTGTATTAAACAAACCAGTAACGCGACACTAATGATGTGTTCTCTCGCGTATTTGTTCCGATCGGCAAACAGTATTTGGTTCGATTACCACTTACATCGGACAAGAGTTTATAAGTATTGGATGTTAATGCTTTGTTATTTAAGTTCCATTTTGTTTGTAATTAGGCACAAAATATTGGGGGTCTGGACTGAATTATGAATTTAAAGTGCTCACATTCAGGAATTTCATAGAATTTTGTGATTTTTGCACGTTTACAAGCAGATTAAACTTACCATAAGTACCTCACCGTTTGTTACTGTGTTTTTGGCAAAAAACCTCTGAACTTGAACCTTGAACATAAATTGAAATGTTTAAACACGCAAATAATTCCTAAAACGAACTCATAAAAACGATTATTTCATGTATGAACGGCTGGCTCATTGATTTGTTTGGATACAATAAAACCGATCATTTAAGCCAACATTAAAGTCTATAAAAACAGACTTGACATATGGGTAGGTCAAAAAAGTGTCTCAACTGACTGTTCTTCTAAAAGTTTAACCGCATCCTACATTGTTAAACTTACTACTGCACCAGTTAAACCGAGAACACTGCTCTCTGACGTCCAAACTTATTTATAACAATGTATTTTTAACCCAAAACAATGCAACAAACTAATTAATTACATATTTACTGTAGCCGTCAAAGACTTGGCAGGCGGCCATCTTGTATCATTTTGCGTTTAAAAGTAATAAGATAAACGGGCGGGCGGAAATTGACTATAGTTTTTAGTTTATAAAAATAACGCGTTGGAATTATAAGTGGGAATGTTTAAATGGGAAGTAACGGTTTTGTTTGGATTAGTTAAAAGTCATGGTTTTGTTATTGAGCCGTATTGCTAAATGTCTGTGTTTATACTAATGGAATATTAGAATCTAAAGTTGAATTTAAAGAACTCTGCTCACAACTTTTTTCAAAATTCATTTTTTGTTTTGATTTTTGCATTTTTTTAAAAAGCCGACAACTCATATCGGTGGCTTAGAATAGACTTAGATACGCTATGATTTATTGACTTCAAATAAATAAATAAAAATTATAAAGATTACGTTTAGTAAACGGGATTATTCCCACCTCTCGTTCCCACCACTGCAACTCCTGTGTAGCCAGGATCTACAGCTTGACCGCCACAAAAACCCAACCAATGAAGGTCGAGTTTGTCCCGGGGGAAAGTTACTTAAAGTGTCAATGTTTAGTATTTAAAGTTTTATTTAATAAAAATAAAATTATTAAGTATTCGATTAATAAAGTTGGAGATAAGATAGCCAGTTCCTCCGTGGTTGAGGTTTCCGGGTGAAGCTCGCTTCCACTTTCGACCTGATCGTTAATTTCCATCAGGTGAGATGCAGGCCAAGAGCTTCCTCGTTATTGATAAAAAATACTTGAATAACACTATAAACGTATTTTGCTCCATTTTTTGCGACATTGACCTTGTTTTCTGCCTGAAAATCCAGAACTCATTACAGACTAAAATAACATCTATAAAGATTTTTAATGGCCTTAAAAATATCTAATGCGTAGAGGAAGTTCGCAATACAGTTATTGTGGAAGATAAAACAAGATCTATTGTTTGCCCAAGGACCACCATAATATTGTTTAGTACAGACAACAGCACATTGTACCTACTATACATTTTATTTTGTTATATCGCCCCTATTACTTACATCTAAATATTATAATTTAAAGGTGACTGACTGACATAGTGATTTATCAACGCACAGCCCAAACCACTGGACGGATCGAGCTGAAATTTGGCATGCAGGTAGATGTTATGACGTAGGCATCCGCTAAGAAAGGATTTTACGAAACTCCACCCCTAAGGGGGTAAAACGGGATCCACGCGTACGAAGTCGCGGGCGACCGCTAGTAATAGGTACATATGAGTCCACAGTGTTTAGATTGACGTGTCTTGGTACACCGAGTTATTATTGGCATACGATTACTGCAGCAATGTTTTTAATCTTTGATGTTTTTAGTTTTCTTTATGATTGAAGTCTGGAAGTTGATAATATTTTTGACCTTCGTTTTTTTCTCCTCGTTTCAAATAAACATTTTCAGGAAAAACTTTACGAACTTGCATCTTCATAATTTTATATGTTTAACCCTGGGTTGCGCCATCTTTTTTTTTACGGGGAAAAAATGCGTTGAATCGCATACCTATCCTGCGGGGACAGGGTAGGTTATGTGGGGCTCACCAAGTCAGAAGGACGAGGCATACCCACTAAAAAGACCCCGCACGGATGCTTTGGCTCATATCTGCACCGCATTGAGTTTTACCATCTTACTTTTAAATAAATAAATAAATAATAAATAAATAACTACGAGTACAACTAGTTGAATATTTTTTAGGGATATCGTGCGTCTTATGAGCGACAATTTTATTTTAACCCGTTCACTCTTCTGTTAAGAGTCAACGCTTACATTTCAGGGTAGGGCCGTTCATTAGGTTTTATTGTACATAAAGTTACAGTAACAGCGTTTTAATTGTCACAATGTGTCTTGCCAAGAGTCTCGTTCATTTCAAGCTCTCTCGTACACACGGAGCTGTTAATGTTTTGTGTGTTTAATAAGACCCTTACTTAACTATTCGTCGGCGTCGTCGAACAACGTCGTATGATCGCAACCGTCAAAATCTGTTTTTTTGCATTAAACTACTCTAAAATATCCCCTTTATAAACTAATTTTTTAATTTTTCAAAATTCGTAATAATATCGAAGATACAGAATCGAACACCGACGGATGTGATTATTCTAACGCAGTACAGAGACGTGTTTGTGCAAGCGTCATTGTACTTCGGAAGACTGCACATCGTTTGTTGGAATAGCTTATACATTTGTATTCGTATTGTTATTGAATGTATCTAGAATTTCGTCTTTATATCTATAAGTTTGGACACTTTATTGTTTTGATGACTGAAAGTCACAACCATCTCTTTACTAGGGAAGTCAGAGAAAAAAAAACTGTGACGTACGTACACACCCGTCGTTGTACTAGGAAGTTCGAAAATAAAAGAAACAGTGTCCTTTTGTTTTTATTTTATGGTATTTGTAGGTAGATTGATGAGTATAAACATTAAGAATGTTTGGTACAAAATAATTGTTTTTGGTGGCGGATGTACTGAACTTACATTGTTCTAAGGACTTTTGTTTGACGTTTGATCAGAACCATCGTTGTACTTCGGTAAAGTTTGGTAATTTTGACGTCGGATATACACAACCGACTTTGTACTAGGGACGGGTATTCCAATTGCGTCTTTGTGAATCAAAAGCACCTTAATGAAAAAGGGCTACTATAAAGTTGATGATTATATAAAGGTTAAAAATGTTTGGAATGTTTAACTACCTAGCTCGCATCAATACTTATGACTATAATTTGTATATTTTAAAGACTGTAAAACCTTGAAAAGGAGGCTGACAATAGTGACTGAGTTTCTTGCGCTGCTTCTTCTCAGCACTGGCCCATTTATTGTCCCGAAGCAGTGGTAGGGTTAATATTGGGACGTGTAAAAGCGCTTTTTTAAAGCCTATTTGCAAAAATAAATGAATTTTATGAATTTTTATGAATTTTGTTCTATTTTTAAATTGCTTAAAAAATAAAATAAAAAATTGAGACTACAATAATTTGATTTTAATGTGTTTCTATTTGACGATTTGTTACTCAAAATAAACATTGTGTTAAAATTAAAGTTTTTTTTGCGTATACAGGATGACATCTTGTAATGAGTGAACATCCTTGTAAAGGATTATAGTGCATGTCATTTGCAATCAAATTAGATAAGTATTTGCCTACGCAAAACACAATGTAATTTTTCCATACAAAAAATCAAAATAATAATAATTAATATCCCGTAGCTGATTTTAAATTTTCCTGCTTTTAAGCTAAGGTAGAAAAAGCCCAAACTATAAATAATAAAAACAATAAAAGACTTTATTAAACACACAGTAAAACATAAAAGTAATAAAATAAAAGAAAAAAGTGTGATAAAGGGGCGCCCGCTCAATTTTTATCGGAACACCATGTTAGGATGTCCCTATTAAAACTGAGAAATGCTTGACTTTTGCCTAGGCATATACCTACATAAATAAATTGGTTACAATAACCTGTTATCCCTTACAAGGATGTTCACTTATTACACGTCACCCTGTAAGTATAGGTATGCTTAGAAAGCTTTTCGTCTAAGTTAAATTTTATACTTATTTATTTTATTCATTTCTAAGTAGCACTTACTCCGTCAAATCAATGCCCCCTTTACCCTTTCAAGCAGATCCCAACATTATTAAAAAAATGCAAGATCTTATAGGTGATAGTTTTTGCATCCAGTGCCTTCCTGCTACCTTTATGAGATCATCGTTCCGCCTTGGTTTGTGGGTGGATGTCGCACGCTTCGTTTTTCGGTATGCAGCCTACTCCAGAACCTTGGTGCCCCATTGGCCGTAAGTTTTGCGTACTATGTGTCCTGCCTATTGTCACTCAGCATGCTAATCTGTCGGGATATGTCATCGAATTTAGTTTGTTTACGGACCTCCCTCATTTATGATTTGATCTCGTAAAGAAACACTGACATAACCCTTGCTATAGCACGCCGTGCAACTTTGAGCTTCTTTGAGAGCCAACGTTTTGGACCTATAATAGGGTAACACACACTGATGGTAGACTCTCGTCTTTAGGCACTTTAGGATTTTGGACGAAAAGATGTCTAGTTTTCCGGATACTGCCCAGTCGAGGTAGATTCGTCGATTGATCGATCTCTTTCTCGAAGTTGGACCTACCTAGCTAAATCTTTTGTCCAAGGTAGACATCCTACTTGTCAACAATCTCAAGAATTGAGATCCCAACCGAAGTTGGGTAGGGTGCAACATGGACATTCGACATAAGCTCATTTTTTCCATGTTCATCCAAAGGCCCCGTTGGGATACTCGATTAAGGTCTTTAATATTGTGTCGAGGTCTTCCAAAGATTCTGCCATGACCATAATATTATCGTCGGCATACCTAAGGTGAGTGTTGTACTCGTCGTTGATATTTATGCCGAATCCTTTCATTCCAGGAGTTGGACAGGTGAACAGTTTTGGAAATAGGTATAAAATCTCCCAGCCTTACGCCTCGCTGTAGTGGAATCGCGCTCGTGCTCTGCTTCTGTATTCGGGCCGAATTGGTGCGTTCATGTAGAAGTACTTCAGTACCTCGATGTAACGAGTGTCGATACGGCCGCGGTGCAGGGAGAGATTGCAGCACTGCCCAAATCTCGATCAAATCGAAGGCCTTCTCATAGTCCACGAACTCCAAGCATAGTGGCAAGTTATACTCTTCGATCTTCTGCATAACCTGCCGCAGTATATGGATGTGGTTTATCTATCCTTGATTTTTGTTAATTTTTTTTGATACCTATTGTCTTTATTTATAAATTAATTAATAATGAAACCTAATAAACAATGTTTTTTATTTATTTCCTCCAACTTTCTTCATCATCCGACGGGTACTCATGGCAGAAGTTCCGTAGAATAATGACTAAAAGTGACATACGTCATATATTTGATTAAAAAAATTCGCAGAACAACGACGGTTTATCACATACATCCTCAAATTGTCCATAGAATAATGACGCATGTGATTTTTACAAAAAACTAAGTATTTTTGGAGATGGGTACATAGTTTATATAAAATAACATCTTTATGTTTATAACATCCCCAAATTTGAAACCGATCAGCCAAGTAGTTTTTTTTGTAGACACAAAAAACCGGTTCCAAAACTTCAAAACGCTCTCCTGGAAACTTAACATTTTTCAGATACGTCGTTGTTCGACGACGCCGACGATTTATCCTTATTAACGACGTAGGTTAGTATTGGACCCGTGTATATAATACTAGCTTTCCGCCCGCGGCTTCGCCCGCGTAGAATTTTGTTTGTCACAGAAAAACTTTATCGCGCGCGTCCCTGTCTCAAAAACCGGGATAAAAACTATCTTATATCCTTTCCCGGGACTCAAACTATCTCTATGCCAAATTTCATCAAAATCAGTTCAGTGATTTAGGTGTGAAAGCGAGACAGACAGACAGACAGACAGACAGACAGACAGACAGACCGACAGACAGACAGACAGACCGACAGACAGACAGAGTTACTTTCGCATTAGATAGTATAGATGTCTAAACAATGTAGCATTCAATTGGTAAATAAGCCATCACTATAACTTGAAATTAGTCATTATTGGTGTCCACTGCAGGAACACGATCCTTTCTAATTTACAAGAGTCAAAGATTTAGCCTGCACTCCCCACGCTGGCCAGACGAGTCCCAACTGTGATGATAACTTGAAACTCCATTTTTCATTAACAAAGAACAGCAGGAAAAACAAATAAAAACTGAACAGGGTTTAATTTTTTTTTTATATTTCAAATTGGTAAACACGAAAAAATATTGAATACTTAGGTAAGTAAATTCATCTCGTAGTTAATGCTAGAAAGAACAGGTCATGTGTACCTCTTACCTCATCTAAAACCTTTTCCAACCTACCTCTCGAAAAGTGCTATATATTACCCTTCCAATAATAGCTACATATTTCACTAAGTCATAACGTTGCCTGAACCGCAACCAAAAATTTCACTCCATACAGAGGAATACATCATCTCGAGGACAACAAGCGAATCAATCATACATTCATAACAAACCAAGGCTGAATGCAAATGGCGTACAGGACATCACTCATCCTGGTACAGACTACAGCGTCATTTCGCTGTAAAATCGCCTCTATTACCACTCAATATGCTATAGAGTTTAGGCTAACGTGTTGGCAGTTGTAAGAGTATTGTTGGCCATCTGCCTCGCCTGGCAAGTCTCCAAGTGTGCCAGCCTACGGCATGTTGGGTTTGCGGCAATCATGCAGCCGGTAAACATCGAAGGCTGTTTTTCCGTGTCCTTTAAGGTCAGGTAAAGTGAAGTTTGTTATGACGCGATGACGGTGTAAACTCTTTAATGGAAGGTAGACTTTGTGTAATTTTGGTATTAGAGACAGTTTGAACAGTATACGAGTAGTAGGTACAATAACACGAAGAGCGTTGGGGTGTTTGAATCAAAATTTTGAACTAAGAGATTTTGTGAAAAAGTCCAAGATGGTTGTAAGCCTTCCCCACCGAAGGTAGGTACGAGCTTGCTGCCAGCTATATTTTAACTTTAATGCTGTCAGTCTGAGACATAGTGTTCGCTGAGAATCCTTTACTCCACGATATGACAATTTTTCAACAGATAAGGCCAGCCCATTGCCAACTTAGCATTTTCATCCACTACGAAAAAGCTCTTGGCCTGCAGGATTTAGAGAATAGCCTTCTGATCCTGGCCAAGGCCAGGGAATGACGTCATCTTTGGCACCGGATTCCTTACCACCTGCAAAACGTCACTAACACTATATTGCCGCAAATTGCAAGCTGCAAGCAGTTTGTTTACGTTTCTATCAAATCAGATCGGCGCAGACTTTACACAATCATCTTTGAAGATGTTGCAATGAAATAAAACATAAATTCATTTCAGGTTTAGTGCCGGTTAGCATATTGTATTGTATGACGTGCTAGAGCGCCCACATGGTGAAGTGAGGGCGATTTCCGTTGCACTGTCAAGACGTTTTTGTTACGTCAAAACGTCAGCGAGACCAGTGGTTCTAGCCAGACAAAGTGCACATTATAATCGCAAATCAGTCGAAAGTTTTGACGGATTCGATTTTCGATTCGATCAAAAAGTGCAACTTGTCTGGGAGGCAGGGGGCGTAGAGTGAGTTTACTTCATACGCATTTAATATCGACGGCTTTAAAAAATAAATAAATATCCTTGGACATTTTAAACTGCGCCTCTAGTCCCAAACTAAGCTTGTACTATAAAAAAATAAGAAGATTTTAGTTCTTGAAAGTTTCCTCTAGGGGCGCTGTACAATCCGTCATACATTTATTGTCACCTTTTACGCAGTCGATATCGAATACCTTTGACGTAAACTCACACTATGCCCCTTGATGTACTATCGCCCACAGTTTCAGCTACCCATGTCTGTTTTGTCTCGCTTTCATCAAATGGTGGTTCTTTGCGATAGAACGAAACGACCGTGATCGAAAATGGAAATGGGTTAGGTCAAACTTTCACTCACGTAACTAGAATCCTAATATCTGGTCCGACGGGCACTTGACCGATTTTTATTAAATCTCAATGTTAAAAAGCTGCCCATCTAATGGAGTCATTTCGGATTAAGGCAGTTTGTAAAATCTGACAAGATAGGTATGATCTTGGCTATCACTTTTGTCTTACAACACAAAAAATACCTCAAAAATCTGCCAAAGAAAGACTTTTTTTTGAAAACTCATTATATTATTATCTGCTGTTACGTATTGTGAAGGTAAATAAAATCTATACCACTTAAAACTGTCAATTACTACGTAGGTATACGATTTATATGGATGTCCAAACCGACTTTGCTAACCCTGAAAACTTGCACGTATCTGAAAAATATTCAAAGCGTTTCCCTAAATAAAAGCGAAACCTACTTGCATTTTTCAAGTGCGCGAAATCCTCTTACACCGAAATCCCTAAAAACAAATAAGGTTTAAATGTCAGTTGCGTGGTTCTACCGCAGTGCAGTGCCGCACGGAGCACGTAGCGCTAAACCGCGTGTTTACGTGCAAAACATACGAGTGGCGTTTGCGACGTGCGATACAAATACTAAGCTCTGTCGTGGACTGGAATGCTGTAGCGGTTTAAATTATGAAGTACATAGAATTTATTTCTTGCAACACCTGCAGGTAAGAAATGCTAAAAACGCGTTCATATTCATTCACTAGAAGCTTTTTTCAACCTGCTATTCTAACTACTTGTGACCGTCGGTCCATCGTACGTTACGTCAAGCTAAACACAGTAACATCTTACGTAATGTTGTAGGTAATAAGGGTCATTTCATTTTGCTACGAAATATGTTTGTATGAAATGTACACAAGAAAATTTATCGACCAAACAGCCTATATAGGTAAGCCCTCTCTTACATACAATCTGGAATCCTGTATCAACATAATATACATAATACATATAAATAAAATATACATGTGTAAATGCCAACAACTTATATCCTAATGAGTTAATTAATAAAGGCGAAGGGGTTGTTTTCACCCCAGCCCCTCATTAATTTCACCCCCGTCCAGTTAGGGTCGGGGCTTTAATGAATAGCAGTTGCAAGATTTTATGCTTCGCAAAAAGCTTGAGCTTTTTGTTAATGTGAGGCTGTTTGAGCTTTCGATTTTGCACAGTCATTTAGTATGTTACTTACTTATAAGTAAATAATTGTTAAAATATGGTTATATGCTGTTTTTGGTTATTTTATCTTATTACTATATTTCCGCCCGCGGCTTCGACCGCGTGGAATTTTGTCTGTCACAGAAAAACTTTATCGCGCGCGTCCCTGTTTCAAAAACCGGGATAAAAACTATCCTATGTCCTTTACCGGGACTCAAACTATCTCTATACCAAATTTCATCAAAATCGCTTCAGTGGTTTAGGCGTGAAAGCAAGACAGACAGACAGAGTTCCTTCGCATTTATAATATTAGTATATAGATTTTTAATTTCTCTAAAATATTATCAAGTTATACACAAAACTCAGATATTTAAAGATAACTAACTAAGTACAGGTGGAGTCAAATAGTTCGTGACACCCAAAGTGACCAAAAAGTTGACAACACAACCTTATTCCAATTGTAACAAAGACGTAATGCCAGAGTAAATACAAATGAGTAGGTCATCTTAATAGAAACGCCCGAGCGCGGTTTGTATGTGAGCGCGCCAATACGTATGCGGCGCGCACGCACACACTGACAAAATTTAGCGGGGATTAGCGGTGAGTTGCCCCGAATTTTGTCAGTGTGTGCGTGCGCGCCGCATACGTATTGGCGCGCGCTCACATACAAACCGCGCTCGGTGCGTTTCTATGAAGATGACCTACTCATTTGTATTTACTCTGGTAATGCGAACTTTTTGGCTACT
Organism: Ostrinia nubilalis; assembly: GCF_963855985.1. Classification (NCBI taxonomy): domain Eukaryota; kingdom Metazoa; phylum Arthropoda; class Insecta; order Lepidoptera; family Crambidae; genus Ostrinia; species Ostrinia nubilalis. The sequence goes on from NC_087112.1 coordinate 1,543,408, forward strand.
ATAGTTATCACGAACGGTTTAGATGTGACGCTGACTGAACCTATTTATAATATTAGATAAGATTAGTAGAGATTACTACAGAATATTGAATTTGTGTGCTAGCACGGTTATGCAGTTAAATTTTGTTTGTAGCATAATGCAGATATATTAGAAATCTAGAACGTTATCACACAGTAAAATATGTACCTAGTTATTCCAATTTGCATATTAGTCACAAATATTATTACATTTGACATTGCGTGCTCCATTTTAATACTACTCTAGGGATAACACCAGACAGACAAATGTATTTTCAGTGTATTAACCTTTATATCGTGTTTAATGCAAATAAAGACTTTCTAATTCATTATTATAACGACCCACATGACGTCATTATTAACACGGGTGTTGCAACACGAAAATACGCGTTCATTTTGTATTTGACACGATAATATTATCGGTTAATCGAGAGATAATTTTAATGTAGCCGTAATCATAGTGGGCGATGAGCTATGACTGAAATATAATAATACTAGCTTTTGCCCGCGGCTTCGCCCGCGTGGAATTTTGTCTGTCACATAAAACCTTTATCGCGCGCGTCCCTGTTTCAAAAACCGGGATAAAAACTATCTATGTCCTTTCCCGGGACTCAAACTATCTCTATGCCTTTCATCAAAATCGCTTTAGTAGTTTAGGCGTGAAAGCAAGACAGACAGACAGACAGAGTTACTTTCACATTTTATAATATTAGTATAGAGCAGGGATTCCCAATTTTTTTTTGCCAAGGAACCCTAATTGATTATACTTTTCCTAGCGGAACCCTACTTTGATAAATGGAAATTTAAATGAAAAACAATAAAGTTTTTATGCAATTATTTGTGAACAAGTCGGTGCGCGCGAACAACGTTGGTCACGAAACATGGGATAATATTTTTTACGGAACCCTTGCGGCCTTTTTACACGGAACCCCAGGGTTCCGCGGACCACCTTTCGGGAACCGCTGGTATAGAGTCTGGTACAGTCAGTGTCGAGCGTGCTATGCTCAGAGTTTCCCTGCGTGATCGAATCAGAAGTGAGGAGTCTGAAGCGCAAAGTGACTGACATAGCACGCAGAATCGCTAATATCAATTGGCAGTGGGCGGGGCATATAACTCGTAGAACTGATGGCCGCTGGGGCAGAAAAGTTCTCGAGTGGCGACTACAAGCCGGAAGACGTAGTGTGGGCAGGCCTCCCACTAGGTAGACCGACGATCTGGTGAAGGTCGTGGGAGGTGCCTGAATATGAGCGGCGCAGGACGGGTCTTTGTGGAAATCCTTGGGGGATGCCTTTGTCCAGCAGTGGACGGATTTCGGCTGAAACGAACGAACAGTCAGCGTCAAATAGGTAATTGAGAAAGCTGACCCCGCGTAACGGGATAAGGCGAGGCAGAAGAAGAAGTCAGCGTCAAATAGTTCATGACACCCAAAGTAGCCAAAAAGTTCGCCACACGCCTTTGTTACAATTGGAATAAGATTGTGTTGTCAGCTTTTTGGCCACTTTGGGTGTCACGAAGTATTTGCGCTGACTGTACCCATGCAAAAAACTTCTTGTATGGGGCCAACATTTCAAATTATCCTAAAAAAAATTACACCACAACCATGGATTAAACAGAGTTTTTGAGGTGTCTTGACCTACGAGTAGTCATTAAAACTTTTGTAGCGTAGAAGAGTCGAATCTCAAACTAAATTCACACCTTAAGCAATTTTTGTTCAAGTTATTTAAGACAGATTTTGGCGTAAAAGTATGGCGACGATGGGTAGGTATGAAATACCATTTTAAATCTTTTTAAAAGCTACTTCAGAGTTGTTTCTAAATCGGCTCTATTTCCAGCTTAAGCGTGCTCATCTTCCTACTCAAGGATGAATTTAATATGAAGTTCATAGGTACTTGATAAGAAGATAAGAACCATCAAGCCAAAATTTTCAATTCAAAAACAGTCCTTAACTTTTTAAATCTCTTTTCATATCTTGAGTCTGCCCGCGACCATGACTTGAAACCGAGTCGAAACGTCCGGAAGTTAAAAAAAATACCATTTTACCTTTTTCAAAGTGTTTGGGTGCTGCCAAATCCCGTAATAGTGAGAATTTTAGGCACCTACTTAACTGTTGGCGAACCCAATTTGTCAAATTCGATTTCTGATAGAACATCGAACATGCAAATCGAATTTTTATTGGTTTACGACCCTCACATTCGAAACAGTTGAGTTGCCAGTTCAAAAAATCTACACTCCGGAAATGGGAATGGCAACAATAAAAGCTTTAAATCCCAGATGCGGATGTGACGTCACGACAAATGGCCTCGTTAAAATTCATCCCCGTCCGAGCAATTTACTCTGTTAATGAAAAGTTGCAGTGGATTGCGTTGAAACCATTGTAATCCGCTGCATAAAGCAATTAGTGCTAATTGTTATAGGTTAAACTATTGAATTTACATTAACTGGCCGTAAACTAGGATTGGGAGAAGTGGTTAAGTCGCATACGGGACTGTTCCCGCCTCGTTTTCCCACCGCTGCAACTCCTGTGTAGCCAGGATGTACAGCTTGACCACCAATAAAAATCAAACCAGTGAAGGTCAATTTGGAAGAAAAGTCTCATAAATGATTTGTGATACTTACACTAAAATAGAAAGAGAATATTCAAGTTCAAATGAGATTTCGTTACCCGTGTGTAGGCTCTTATGGTAATACAAGTCCCAATATAGCTTACCCTATCTTCTTCAGGAAAAAAGTTTGAATAAAAAAAAATACATACAGTGGAGAGTAGAAGAAGAAGAAGGCTTCTTTGTATAAGTTGGTTAAAATATAGCGTTCAGCCTATGTAAGTCCACTGCTGGCATTAGGAGCGCAAGCTTTTTCATCTACCCTGCTATCTTCTTAAGATCATCGGTTCAACAAGCAAGAGACTCGAGCCATTTATGGTTGTAGCATGTATTTCCTCAAATTCGGATGTGGTGTAATAACATAAACGTCCTCTCAGATTTGTATGCAGTATATAAACAACATAACAGTGAGGTACCGCGGCCTCCTACGTCACGGCACGCCCTCTGACGTCATTCTCAGCTGTTCCAGCTATAGCAGTATAAAGCAGCTGATTTATATGCCGCTAATTACACATTAAGAAAAACAAACTAATCTTTAGGCGAGTGATTTATGGTTGTTTCTGGAATTTTAGGTTTATTTCTTTCGATTGGAATTTCAGGGAAGGACAGTTATGTAAGTTTCAGGAATCTTTAACGTGTTTTTAACGTTATAAATATCCTTAAAATAGGTAATTATTAAATATTCTTGGCCATTTTACACAGCGCAGTCCAGTCGCAAACTAAGCAAAGCTTGTTGTACTATAGGTTTAGGTACCAATTAGGTACAATATTTACGCATGTAGATAAAGTCAAACGTATATTTGTTTGTGCAGAATATTTTGTGACAAAATTTGTACCTTCGTTTTTATAAAAAAAAGTGAAAACCAGCCTCTTTAGTTAAAGTTTCTAGTGATTCAAGCTGAATTGACAAAGTTTTGGTTCCAAGTTTTAAGTTTATCTTTGTGTATTAGAAAATGTATAGGTACCTGGATATTAACATAACTTTGTTCTATTTACTGAAAGAAAAATAAATAAATAGGCCATAATTTTAGCTTACTTATTATAAAAATGTACGTGAAGTCACGGATAAAAAGCTAAGCTAGTCCCATAAAATAGATCATGGCTACAAAACCACACTACAGTCAATAGATCCGTCCAAAACACCCCGAATCCAATATGTACCTCGTATTTCCATTTCCATCAATCACAACTATTTGCTATGGTAATACCCTACCCCTCCCCCCTAGCCCTGCTCCATGACGTCACAGCTGCTGCATTTCAGCCGTAATTTCAGAGATTTATTTCCGTAGTACTAAAACTAAAGTCAGTTATTTGGTTGTCTATTTTAATCGTTCGAAGTTTAGAACGACGTACAGTCAGCGTCAATAGTTCGTGACACCCAAAGTGGCCGTAAAGTAGACCTTAGGATACACGGACAGCTTGAAGCAGCTAGTATCCGACAGCTTCAAGCTGCGACTGCATAGCAAACTACAGTACACTACGTACACACATACACGGAACCGCTCGAGCAGTTACAACTGTTTGAGTAGTTTGCTATGCAGTTGCTGCTTGAAGCTGCCGAAACTAACTGCTTCAAGCTGTCCGTGTATAACAGGCCTTATTCCAATTTTAACAAAGGGCCCTCGCCCACGGCGACTTTTGACAGCATCGCCACTAACGCGCGTTAGTCGCATTTGCAACGCACCGCTACAAAAAGTCGCCGTGGGCGAGGGCCCAAAGACGTGTTGGGAACTTTTTTGTTATTTTGGTTAACAATTTAAGAACTGTTTGGCTGTACGCACATTAAACTAACGCCCGTATTCACAAACAATGCTTGCTTATGTGAAGCAGCAAATCGAACGCACAGCGAATAGAGTTCTGTGATTGGTTCGTTTCGTGTGTCACCCTGTGCGTCCACGCGCATTGTGAGACCTCATAGTAATGTTTGTGAGTACGGGCATTACGAGTATTTTTCAACAAAAGTGTAAAGTTTTATGTGCTGTGAACTGTACGTGGTACGTAATGATGTAATGATTTCGGGGAAATGCGTGCGAGAATGAGAAATAGTGTGTAAGATGTTATTTATTATTAGACGATAGATGCTCACGGTTTACTACAAAATATAGGGTTGCTAAACTATGCTATGTAACGACATGCCCCGACTATGCACGGAACGGGCGCAAAGCATTGGATATCGGCTATAGATAATACTAGCTTTTGCTCGCGGCTTTACCCTGGTAAAATTTAGTTTGTCACAGATCGTTATAAATTATAGCCTATAATGTTATTCTGGGTTGTAAGCAATAATACTGTAAAGTTTCATCAAAATCCGTTCAGTAGTTTTTGCGTGAAAGAGTAACAAACATCCCGACATCCAGACATCCAGACATCCAAACTTTTGCATTTATAATATTAAAAGTAGGATAGATCTAAAACTGCCTCTTGAATCATTCTAAAGCCTGGTCCTTGAGCACGTAGAATCCCGTCCAATGACCCCAAGCTGCCCATCCTTGTCGCTCGCACGTAATTATGTTGCTATCGCGCTCGCACACTCACTGCGGGCGCGCGTCGCACAGTCGCGACAGCAATATAATTACGCGCGAGCGATAAGGATGGGTAGCTTGGGGTCATTGGACGGGATTCTACGTGCTCACGGACCAGGCTTTATCTATGGATGAAATCCATTCCGTAGTTTCAAAAATCGAAGCCTACAGTTCTTTCTTTCTTTACCGACAGAGAGCCCAGAGCGATTTTATTTTATTGTAGAGATGAACAATATTATCAGCGCATAATGTGTAAAGGTTTCCGAAAGAAGTGTGGCGAAGTGCATGCTAATATGAGTATTATAAATGAAAAGTATTTCTGTCTGTCTCCTATCTTTTCACGGCTAAAACCACTACTTTAATATGGTAAAATTTTGGCATAGTGATTGAGAAAATCATACTGTTGCACAAGCATCAAAACTAGGACAATAAATAACAAACATAATATGTGATGAGCTTTTAATGGAGGGCTGTCCAGGCACGATTGGATGAGAAAGATCATCTGATGATCTTTCTCATCCAATCGTGCCTGGACAGCCCTCCATTAAAAGCTCAACATACAAAATCCGTGAATTTTACACTCGCACCGTTCGCTCGTAAAATTACCCATAAAACACCACTAAATTTGAGTATAATAAAAACGCCGAAACACACCATCCGTCTTCTGGAGATCCATCTGTAAATTATTCTGAACGTTGAGGTTGACCCAATAATAAATTTTAGTGCACACCCGGTCTATTTATTGTTTTGAATCGAAATCGAATTAAATGTGGGGGGTCTATGGATATCAAATGAATCGTTCATTTATTTTGTTTCTCGGTTTTTAAACCATTTGGGAAAAATGTTGCTAAGCCTAGGCGCAGACCATCGACTTTTAGTTGGCCGATAGTTGGGCCCGATTTTAATTTATATGAAGAATCGGCTGCATTAGAAGGACATGCTCTAGATCTAGACTAAGGGCTGATGGTCTGAATAGTCAGTATCTTTTAACTGAAAAATAAAGCCCATATTCATCATTCACAGTCTTAGTATGGGAAATCAGTGTTCTGCCATTTTCAGAGCAGTGTTTACGTTGAGCTCTTTGCTTTTTGCATCGCTGCGACACACATCATGCAGGAAATATTCTTCCACTTGTAACTGCTTTTGTTTGTTTTATGCATGCTTATATCGTATTCTGCCGTATTATATTCTTTTCTTATTAGTGTTATGCTGCAACTTTACTCTTTCATGTGTGTTAAGTGTATGCAAATAAATGATTTATCTATCTATCTAAATGTGTCAAAATGACAAGTTTATAAGATATCTGACGATTAAAAATCAGCCCTTATAATAATAAACTGATTATGATGATGTTTATGGATCTAGTTTTATTTCAGTAATAGTTGAACCCATGTATTTATTTAAAACAGAAATCCACAAGAACTTATATCATGTTCAGTCAAACGAGAATGAAAATTTGTCCTCGCTAATTTCGCAGTCAGTTTTGCGAGCAGTTCATTATTTAACGAGTCTCTGACAGTTAACTTATAGTTCGCTAACTATAACTCTAGTCCACCATCTGGTTTGACGACAGAAGCGGTTAACGAGGCTAGGAACTTATACGAGCTGTTCAATTTAACTGAATGGATAAATGATTGCGATGCATTTGTTTATTCTTTTTTAAGATTACCTGTCCTGTAACTTGTGACGACATTATAAATATTCCCATTAACTCCTCCAGTTAAACTAATTATAACCCTTGTTTTGGAAGAGAATTTATCACAATAGTCCAGCGACCCTCGAATCGGCAGTCCGATACAGAAACATGTAGAGTTTTGTCGCTTTATGTACCTAGTCCGTTTTATTGTGTGCAAAAATACTAATTTCTAACATGCTACCAAATCTCCGTAAGACCACTTCATCATCATCATCTCAGCCAGAGGACGTCCACTGGTGAACATAGGCCTCCCCCAATGCTTTCTATGTTGCCCGGTTGGAGCGGCCTGTGTCCAGCACCTTCCTGCTACCTTTAGATGTCGTCGGTCCACCTTGTGGGTGGACATCTCACGCTGCGTCAGACCACTTATGTAACTGAAATTATGCAAATAATTCGTAGATATATCCCAGTCTGCTATAGATTTTCTTCACAATATAGGGTTTTATTAATGGAACTTTTTAGTGTAAAAGTTGTGCGAAAGTTCTGTCAAAATAAGTTCAGTCATATCATAAATAAACCGGAGTAAACATACACATACCTAAAAATATTGTTAATACTATGTACGAATCTTTTAACATGTGTTTGCTAGCTAGTACTATATGTATACATAAAGAAATTATATTAACTAGCCAAGATTGGAACTTACAAAAGCTTCCACAAAGCTTTGTAAACAACGTCATTAAGTAAACTTTAAATGTAGATGTTAAGCGACTCTACCATTGTGTACAACTTGGCAACTTATACTTAGTTCATAAGTTATTTGTTGTGTTCTTGCGAATTTTTCAAACTCCATTGTATTTTTCTAACTGAGTTTGAGACTTGAGTTATTCTTTACGCCTGAAACTTGATATCGATGTTGAGTTTGAAATGGCTTCTTTGTATGAACTCGTACAGAGTAGGTACTTTTAAAAGATAAGAAAGACTTTAACTCTATTACTTAACACTTATTTCATACAATGTTTGAACACGATTTATTAGAGCGCGTATTTCTCATTCAGAACACTTTTTTTACCAAAAGCTAAATTTATTATGATAGGTTTTCATATTATTATAGTAAATAGTTTTTCCTGAAATAAACAAAAGGCTGATAAAAATCAGTCAAGTTTCTCCCGCCACTTCTTCTCAGCAACAGTAGTTGTTAGGCAAGCTATATTTGGGACTTAAACAGACTGGATTGTTATTGAGGTACTTTAAAAATTATACTGAACAATCCTGAAATGTTGGACCCAAATATGGGAATACCCAGGAATTGAACCGAGATTCTAATATAGCAAATGTTCTTTTAGAAGGTTAGATGAATTTTATGAGTTTCATGTTTTATCTAGGGACGCTTGTATCAATCCCAGTTTATCTATTAGAATCAGTATTCCAACTTTAACCAACCACATGTAGCTAGTTTGATATAAGTAATAATAATATTACAAATGAGCATGCAGAATCCCTGCTTTCTCATGGAGTTCTGGCTCCATACCAATATGGATCTACCTTTATCCGTAAGGCCGGGGCTTTCTGCGAGCGGAGAATATTTCCAGGTTAACTTGATCCGTAAATCAGTAGCTTAATGATCGCTTGGAATAGGTTGGGCAGCGGCATGTTGCCAAAATGACCAAATTTTGTAGAGTAGGTTGTTAAAAATGCACTGGACTTTGCAAGTCCATATAATTTTCAATTAAGTGTGTATGAGTACTTACTTGATTTGTTTGCAAAGTAGGTACCTGTGTTTTTTGCCATAAAATTAATATTACATTGTTCGAAATTAAGGTCATATTCAGGACACGTTGACATATTGTTTAAATCTGCTTGATATGCACTGGTTTTCTTACAGAATATGATGATATCATTAAGTTTGTGCTGCTTCTTCTGCAGAATTTTTAACGGGATTAATCCCACCTCTCTTTCCCATTACTGAAATTTTGTTATGATCACATTTTGGCTTCTAACGTCACCCGTGGGATATTGAGATGGAAAGCGACTCAAACTTAGCCTTGGCTTCCGACAGTAAAAATCTCCACTTCGGTCTGTTTTTTTTAAGTGACAGGAGGCAAACGAGCAAACAGATCACCTGATAGTGATTACCGTCGCCCATAGACGCCCGCAGTCTCAGGGGCGTTACAGGTGCGTTGCCGGCCTTTAAGGTGAAGATACGCTCTCTTCTTGAAAGCTTGCAGGTCGTATCCGTCCGGAAACACCGCAGGCCACCACGTTTTGCACCACTTACCATTTATTGACGCATATCCTGTGTTCTAATAAAACTCTTAAACTAAGACCGCGGCTCTACCTGACATTTTATTATTCCGCGGCCCGGCCGCCATATTGATTTGCATGTACATATTTATGTTTTCAATTTAACTCGGGAGAGGGGAACATAAAGGGAGCTTTTATTAGTAGAGCTTATCTAGACAGCGTAATTGGAAGCTTTGATTACAAAAGATAATGTTATGAGCACACAAAGCTCGTGGGTCTGTCAAGGTGAATTAGTTTACTGGCAGTAATATTAAAACTAGCATTTAGAAAACCACGATTTGTATGTTGACTTAAAAATCGTCAAATCTTGCTTGTGGAGGGCTTTTGCATTACTTGATTTTTATTTTAGAATTTTTTACCTTGTCTGATGGTATGTACTATAAGTGCTGTTGTCTGTAGGACCTACCAATAGTAACGAAAATTGCTTACTTTAGTACAGTTAGCGTTAAATATACTGGTCGTTACAAAAATCGACCCTCCCGCGACAAGCACTTTCAAACGTATGCATCCCCACTTCCCAGCAATATTGGCACCATTTAAAAGATTAGTTCTAAACTTCATTTCATTAAAGGAAATGTTTTTACCCCAAAAATGTGTCTGTAGAAGAATCCAGTCACTTCTTCAAAAAATAGGTAGTTACGCTTGAGCCAACTTTTATAGCTATAAAACTGTTAAGTTGGGATTAATCGCTATCCATCTGTTAAAGAGGACACGTGTGATCATTATTTGGTTTTATAACCATAAAAATTGGTTTAATGATCCCAGAGGTGAGCCCAGAGTGAGGTCTTTTTTCAAGTCACATTTATTGTACAGTCGCGGAATGAAAAGGTTCGTCACCTTAGTGTCGGTTTTCGCTTGCACTAGGTACTGTAAGAGTCAAACCTGCCAACATAACCGTGCAAGAAACAGTGCTGCTAACATTTAAATAAATATGACGTTTGCTAACGAATAAGGTTTTGCTTGTTTATTTTTCTCTCCCATCAGTGCAATGCAATGATGACATTGACCAATTGACAATAGTTTTTTTCATGTAATAGAAATAATAATGGCAGGTTGAACCAACAAGAAGGTTTTAGTTTATCAATCATAATAATCTTCTTGACAAGTTAAATCGTCAAACAACTTTGATCTGAATAATTTTGAACTTTACAGACGAACAGTTAAAGATTATTTTCTCTAACTTGAGATGATTCTGTAACATAGTTTCAAAAGGTAATATGTGCTCGCGATTCGTTGAAGGAATCAATTTGAAAACTGACGAACCTTTTCATTCCGTGACTGTACATCACGTTTATGTTAATCGTTTATTAAGAGCGTTTACGTCTAGCGTGGCATGTCAAGTTTAGGTAATTTCGATGCTATTTTTATTCACACTAAAATAATTGTGACTGTGTGCGTGTTCTCACGCTCTATAGTCAAACCAAAATACTTTGATCCACCATCGTAAAAGTGTGCCAGGCTGTCAAGTGACAGCTCAAGGAAACTATAAAATCTTCAAATCTTCCAACACCGACTCCATAATTTTATTATAAACTAGCTTTCCGCCCGCGGCTTCGCCCGCGTGGAATTTTGTCTGTCACAGAAAAACTTTATCGCGCGCGTCCCTGTTTCAAAAACCGGGATAAAAACTATCCTATGTTCTTTCCCGGGACTCAAACTATCTCTATGCCAAATTTCATCAAAATCGGTTGCGAGGTTTAAGCGGGAAAGCGTAACAGACAGACAGACAGACAGAGTTACTTTCGCATTTATAATATTAGTTGGGATCATGGTATACATTAGTCCTAATAAATAATAAATACATAAATTCTTTATCAAATAGTAAATTATCAAAGGTTTTTACTATTTTGAGAATATTTTGTACAGCCTTTGTTCAGCAGAAAAAAATTGAATTTTAATGGTGAGAGATTTTTTCAAATCGGTTCTATTCAAAACAAACTTTTCCTGTTAACTATTCTTTTTTTATCCGGAAAATGCATAACATTTCATACCCACCAGCTGCGGGGGCAGCTAGTGGGTTATGTGGGGTTCTTCCTACCAGAAGGTGGGTAGCCCCTACACCCACTAAAAACCTGACTGTTTCTGCCATGATCCATATGAGTGATATGAGGGAACGCGGGACATCGCCATTGGCTGTTGCCTGTAGCATTCGTCCTTAGCCGCCACCAGACACCTCCATGTCTAGCGTCCGAGGCCTGTTAGGAAGGGACAGTTGGAGACCATGAGCTGTCCTCTTGCGCCCAGGGTGTCGGCGGCGGATAACCGGAGTGTCGGCTGAGGCCTCTCGCTCCCCCTTTCCACTGCTTCTTTCTGTGAAAGAACACTTTCACAGAAAGTAAGCACACTATACCATAAGATTATTTGTCTCATAAGAATATATTTTATACTAATGTAGATATTGTTTCCGAAAGCGAGCGGGTTCATTCCGTACCTGTACGCTTCATGCGTTCTCTAGCAAAAGCTGAAAATCAGTGTTCTGCCCTTTTGAGGGTAGTGTTTATACTGAGCTCTTTGCTTTTTGCATCGCTGCGGCACACATCACTCTGACGCAGGGAACTATTTGAAACGCTAGTCATCTTTATCTTCTGTTGTTTTGTCACTTTTGTTATGTTGCAACTGTTGAAATTATTACTAACCTGTGTAACAAAATACCAGTGGTGTCACCTAGTGTGTTTCTTGACTAACTAACTTTATTTCGATATTGAATTGAATTTCAATAGCAACTATACATAATGTGTGTGTTAAAAGGATTAAAAAAAGTGTGTGTTACAACAAATAAACAATTTATCTATCTATCTCACGCCTCTTCCCGATTGGTAGGGAGAGGTCATTTCCAACCGCCGCTCGTTTGCTTAGGCTGGGCACTGTTGGAGCGTGTCAGTCTGCTGCGGTGACTCACGTGCCAAGACTGCATTGTTAACTGACAACCATCTACAGGCTCTCGGCCTATACGGTGGAGGAATGGCCCAAAGCACCCATGGCCCGGTAGAACCTGGGTCGCCCTATGTGTGAGGCGATCATGCCGTCGCACCCACTCCTCTAATACAGGCAGAACTGCCTCTATGGTGCGACGTAAAATTTGGCTGACGGCCAGGTGTACCCTTCAGCACTCTAGGGCCTAGATCCTCAAGCCTCTACCTTTTGGTTTCCACCTCTCGTGGTGCACGTAAACGTACATTTCCCCTTGGGACCTATGGTCACCTCGCAACTGGCGTCTATTCTCGGTTGTCGACACTAGCTTTGTCGCCACTGAGGATAAATGGCATAAATAATATCGATTGTCACCAGTGGCGACACATACTTTCCCAGTTGTAGCTACAGGCTTTCTCACAACTTATGACAAACTAGCTTTCCGCCCGCGGCTTCGCCCGCGTGGAATTTTGTCTGTCACAGAAAAACTTTATCGCGCGCGTCCCTGTTTCAAAAACCGGGATAAAAACTATCCTATGTTCTTTCCCGGGACTCAAACTATCTCTATGCCAAATTTCATCAAAATCGGTTGCGAGGTTTAAGCGGGAAAGCGTAACAGACAGACAGACAGACAGACAGACAGACAGAGTTACTTTCGCATTTATAACATTAGTTGGGATTAGAAAAATACATCCCAATTATGCCTAGTGGGGACGTACACAAATATTGACGCAAATGTCATCGTGCATGACATACGTAAAGTAAAAGTCAAGTAAGACCAGATGAATACAAATATTATTAATTTTATTTTGAACTAGCGGCCGCCCGCGACTTCATACGCGTGGACCTCGTTTTACTCCTTAGTTCGTAAAATCTGTTGTTTGATATCATGTTGATAGATGGCGTTTCACGGCTTCTCCCGCATGAATATTTACGAACGTCAAAAACAGTAGTTTGTCCAGCGCTGTAGATTTTAACCAATGACGATAGATTGCGCTTTTTAGACACGTCTTATTTATTTATTGAAATTTATTTGTCACATATCGTCATAAATTGTTACATAGCCTATATGTTAATCTGGGTTATAAACAATAATACTGTAAAGTTTCAATAAAATCCGTTCAGTAGTTTTTGAGTGAAAGAGTAACAAACATCCAGACATCCAGACATCCAAACTTTCGCATTTATAATATTAGTTATTAGTTATAGTTATAATATTAGTAGGATAGGAAGTAGGATTGTTATACGTCGCCACTAATGACAATATTTTTTTTTCCATTTATCCTCAGTAGGGACATAGTCAGTGTCCACAACCGGGAATAGACGGACTGCGGATACTATGCGGTATCCACGAATTACCTCAGCCTGTGCCTCAGTGATATCATGCGTTGCGCTTTTTTCAACAGTAGGATGCTCCACGACTACACAGCACTGTGCCATACTCGAGCCCCATATAGGACCAACGCGCGACGCAAAAGTATAGTCAGCGACTCAGTGCGGCCGGGCCTCCGAGATTAGGCATCAACCGGCTTAGCCCTTTCAGCACGAGAGAAAAATTTGACGATTTCTAAAAAATCGCGTTAGTTTCTGGGGTCTTTAGGATCTTAGTAAATAGAGAAAAATAGCGAAAAAATTTAGGGGGTGACTTTAACCCCCCTAAACCCCCCCGCACGATCGTATCAATCCGTCATGAACCTATGAATAGCTATTTCATTGCAATTACAATTTAAACTAATTAAAAAAGACATTTTAGAAATAAGGAGCTTTATTATTCTTCATAAAGACATGATATCGTAATTAGATACTAATTTCTGCAAAAAAATTCAAAAATAGCTCATGGCCCTAACCTAGAACTCTGTCAAAACCTGAATTTTGGGGGTAGTAGCATCTTAAAATTGAACATGAGCTTTCGTTTTTAGTAATAACTTATTTTTTTTGAATCCCAGATGTCGAGGCTATTATTCAATAACACATGGGGTTAGATATTTTCATTAAAGGGATCATTTTGGTTCATCTATTGGTACTAGAATCCTGGTATCCTCTCGATATTTTCACTGGTGGCTGTATTTTCTACAGCGGATTTGTACTATTTGGTGGTAATGTGTCTCGGAGACATTCTTGAGTTTATTCTAGAGTAAATCTGATGTTCAGGCCTTTAAAAGATTCGAAAGGTTTCCATTACTTACATTACCAAAAATTCAAACATCGTCCCGACATGCACGCTCGTGCTGTAGAACTTTAGGAGTACCTGGTACTCGGCTTCATCTAACTTTTTATAAAATTAAAGCGAATTATATTTTTTAAGGATATAATTTAAATTAATACGAACAAAATTCATTGAAATCCACAAAAGAAGTAATTTAAATAAATTAATACTTTTCACGCCTCCCGTAGTCAGGTACACGTCCATCTTTGTCACTCAACACAGCACCGACTGAACGCCATTGAAAGTTTTTGTATGAAAAATAGCAAATATATCGAACCGTACGATCGATCGGAAGCGTCTTGGCGCGGTAAAATTGATTTACCAATTCACTAGATTTTTTCAAAGTCGAACGCACTTTCGTATTATTCTGTGCTGAAAGGGTTAGTGCGCCGGCGGTAGCCAAAAGCTTAGGGGTGAGACGATTCAAGTGGCCGTCAAATGACCACTGTCCAACTAACTACAATCCGAGGTACCTACCGCAAAGATTTTCCGACTGTAATATGTTGTGTATGTTCCCCCTACAACTAGGTGGGACCCTGCTGGCAGAGCATTCCTATTAACTATTCTGTAACCACCTATTTATGGCAAATAAATCATTAGTATTATTTCTCTTTATAATATTAGTATACATACATACATAACTTGCTGTTCCAAATTTTCGTCATTCGTTTTAGTTTATATTTTTTCTTAAATAACTTTCGTCTTCGTAAATAACTTAATTTTATTTTTCATTACGTGTATGAAATAGAATTTGTTGTAAAAATAGACTGTAATGAAAAATAACAATAAAATATTTTAATTACCACGTGATCGCAAAATCTACCACCAAGATTTTGCGGATACACTATAAAAGTCCAGCTACCTGTCAAAGATCAACGTACGCGTGACACATGTCAGCAGAGCACCGAGCGACGTGACCTCACTCTGGAACGCCTCGAGGCGGACTGAATTTGAACGATTCGTGCGCGGCGTTTTATAGTACTTTTCAAATACTCATAGAAAAAAAATTACAATGAATTATTTTAAATTTCAAAGTAAATATTTTAGATAAGATATTCTTCTATTATATTAAGCTATTTTTGTGTTGAATAAAGGAAGAATATTGGTAAAAAAATCACTTTGATTTTTGGGTATTTCACGTTCTTTTAATTTGTGATTTCTTATTGTAAAATGCTTAAATCTAAAAAATTTCTCAGATAACTATTTGCCCAAGGATCTATGCTATAGGATATAAATGTTTGTTAAATCGTTTTCACAGTATTTTTATAAAAATTTCTGCTTGTAAACTGACGCTAAAGTGGAAATTTACAAAACCTGTGTGGACTTATCTTGATAGAATTCTTAAATACTAAAGTAATCGCAATATTTTCTCAATTAACTATTTAGACGACGAAATTGCCTAACTATTTATGCCTATAACATATTTGTAATATTACTGGTTAAGGCGATTAGTGTCCTCAATCCGCGCCAAATGGGCATTTTGTAAAGCCTACTCCTCTTTTACTGCTGGACAGAAATAGTTGAAAAAAATATATGTTATACAACAGTTCAAGGACTACATTTGTGACGTTTGAATTTTCGCTACGTCTCTTTGTTTTGGATTAAAAAAATAAATACGGGACATCGATTTTTTACTTAAATTCCCTACTCCTCCAAAACGACTATGTTAATTTAAAAGATTTTTGCACGAATAGATTGGGAATTCTTTAATCTTTAAATGACACGTTGCGTTTTTCAATCGAACATTACTTTCATTCATAAATTTTACTTTTGATAAATTCCGAACGTTTTGCTGTTGAGGGGGCCTTCGCGGGGTGCGGGCGGCAGTCGGCCGCTGGCCTTCAGACGGGGAGGTTGTGTCACTCGCTACAAACTGACATTAGCGATCAAAATGAATTTTTTCTTTGGCTAAGTTGCACCACCTGACGTGACCTAACTTTGACCGTAGCTTTGGCGATAACCGGTGTTTTTTGTATGGAGTTAGACAGACTTTTGACGCTTGTCAAAGTTGAAGTAAGATGGTGCAACCCAGCTTTTGTTCGACAATAGATTTTATGTCAGAATTGTTCATAGAGTACGTGCAGTCAGACAATACAATTGAATTATGACGCGCTCAGACGCTATTTTCTACCTGAATAGAATCTATTAGTGTAAAAAAACTATAATTGACTCCAAAACAACTGCACTAGATAAATACAAGTAGAAAAATTATTACGTTATTTATTTACTAGGCCTTTGCAATCAGTATCCAAATTAGGAGCTAATCAGAATCTGTAACTTAATCGATTTACGTGAAGAAAACAATTTATATTTTTCATACTTATTAGAATTAGATTTTAAATATGTTTCTTCGCGAAAATACCACAATTAAAAATAACACCTGTAACGCCCCTGGGTCTGCGGGTGTCTATGGGTGACGGTAATCATTTACCAACAGCTGATCCGTTTGCTCGTTTGCCTCCTGTCACATTAAAAAAAAATAAGATAAAGTGGTATTGAATTGTTCTATAGAGCTTATTAAAAATTTGGATACTGATTACAAAATTAGCCATTTTCGGAGTCGGTGTCGGTGTCCTACCTTTTGGTGATTCGTTTTGGAGTTGGTTTTAATTTTTAGTGAAATTAATCTATTTCATGCCTTTAGTAGACTAAAGGTACCCAGTAGACCTTGTTGTTGCCACTGAAGGTGCATAGGTACTCAGTACATTGATACCATATTTTTCATGTTAAGTGCAAATAAACTTCCCTAAATTACCAAACCATGAAACGTACCTATATTATTAAAAAGTTTCGCAGATAAAAACTGAAATCCTCTTATAAGGTGATGAATTTTAGGAGCATGTCATGAAACCAAAATTATTAGCATACAAGAGCTTGTTTTAAAAAAAATCTTTTTATTTATGATGGGGAATTTACTGCGGCGTAGTAGCAGAGATTTTCCGTTTGTAGATCGTAATAATTTCGAAGAATAGGGATGTTTCGTGGATAAAGCAAGAAAGTAGCAAGAGTTTGAATAAGACCGTCGGTGAACTTACCAAAAAAAAAACTCTAAATGTATTTTTCACTTTTTTAAACTTATGAAAATTTAAAGAGATGAAGCGCACCAAAGTTCAGAAGATGAGGCACATGACGTCAAGGCATGCTTAAAAATGTGGCGATTTGTGTCGTCACGCGGAATTTCATCGCATCATTATCTTCGTAATTACTTGTTTAATTGAAAAATAAAAATATCCTGTGTCCAATATTTTTTGATAATGTAAAATTGACGGACCAAATGTCTTTTTTAAAGAAACTAGCCTATTCCTATGGCCACATTCCAGCTCCATCATCAGACCCTGCAGTTTTCCTTAGAGAATTGAAGACTCATGATTTTCAAAGTAGCGTACCTACTTACATAACATTAGGTACTTGCTTATACAGGGTCAGGGGTTTGTCATCTAGCCTAGTTGTCGTCAGGAAGTTGGTCTAACTAATTCAGCTTGCAACTAATTCAGCTTGCAAGATTCCACCCGAACAAACATTTATGTAATTAGGGGGCGTCCATAAATTACGTGAGACAATTTTGGCCATTTTTCAACCCCCCCGCCCCCCTTGGTGAGATTTGGTGAGATTTTGCTTGACCCCCTCCCCCACCCCCCTAATCTCACGTGATATTTAATAAAATGCCTATTTTTCGAGTCTAATAGCTTTATATGAAAAAATCAGTAACCCAGTGTCGCACCACGCGCAGTGCAGGGTTCCGTAGCTTCCCGTCGTTTAGTAAGCCGTCAAACGATCATTGCAAATGTTGTGATAGGGATAGAGACATGCGATTTTTGGTTTTACAAAGATAATACGATAGAGAATAACACAAAGTAATAAAAACCATCTGTTATAGGGGCATTTTTTGGAGAAATTTATCAAATAACCAAAAAAACACGAATTTATGAGCAGACTTTTTTCAAAAAGTATCATTTTTTATTATTTGTTGACCTTTTTTGTGTATTTTATGTATTTTTTTAGTATCGCCTGTTATTTAGCATTATTACTGTTTTTATTTTATCAGGATATACCGTGTTAGCGACGTCGACCAAGGAAATACGCTAACTTATTAATTAGAATCGATTAGCAACATTAATAGTCAGATAATGTTGTAAAATATCAATTAGAGTCGATTAGAGATAAATTACATTCCATCTCTTTCTCACATTATCTGTCATCTCGCTTGCACATCAATTACTCTTCCACACACTTCTGGAATATTCGAGAGAAAAAGAAACGGGACGGCAACATCGGACATCTCGCTTCGAACATTCCAGAACTATGGTCCAGAACATGGGAGACAGAGACAGGAATATCGGGAGAGAAAGGGATGGATATAGCCCGGGGCCCTATAAATACGGAGCGAGGCGCTCCGGGAGACAAGTTTAAGTTAAAGTTGAGCAAGCAACAAGTGATCTGAAGAAGCAAGAACTGAGAAAAGGAAGCGAATAATAAACGCGAGAAGTCTCAGCAAGTGAAATAGTGGTTTTATTCCTGCAAGTAGCACCTACTACGCCTGACATAGTAAGGGCAAGCTCTCAACGGCAGTCATCATCGTCCGGTCAGCGCTCTCGAACACACACAAACGCATACAGTCCACTGCAGTCCACCACATTTTCCTGGTCCTTCGAGCCGGATCACCACATTGTCCTGGTCCTTCGAGCCGGATTACGGGAATAGCGAAGATGCCTGTCACCAGGTCGGAGAAGCTACGAGGTGCCGCCGCCGCGGCTAGCGCCGCCGCCGCAGGGAGAATTACGTCGCCGCCGGTTCATGGAGGAAGTACTCCGACGGAAACCACGGATACTTCATCAACGCTGACCCCGTATCCCGCCGGGGGCGCGTCCTCACCGCGCATCGCCAGGGACCACGCCGCGCCGGCTGTTAGCACCCGGGTTATGGGAGAGCCCGGCGTGTATTTGGGAAGAGGGGAACCAGCACCGCGCTCCTACACAGAGGAGATAACCGCCGACGTCACGAAGCCACACGAAGCACTAAGGGCCCGTATCGCGGAAGCAGAGAAGAGACGTGCCGCTACCGCCGCCGCCTCCGTCGCCGCCGCTGCGACTCCCGCGACTACGGTGACCACCGTGCCGAATGATGAAGGACAATACGCGCCACCCACGCCGCAAGTACATGAACAAACGCCGCGACTGTCAAGAGTGAATCAAGACACGCGCTCCGTCCGCTCATCAAGAAGAAGGGCAGAATTAGAGGCCAAATTAAGAGTGGCCCGCCAGGAACTGGAAGTTGCCAAAGCGGAATTGGAGTTGGCCCAATTGGATTCCGACATGGAAGAGGATCCAGAAGAAGTGCAATACAGGCAAATGCAGATCGAAGATTGGTCGAACCACTCGAGCATCATCGCCGAGAGGGTACCGCCAGAACCACAGCCGCTACCGCCGCCGCCGCCGCCCGCCACGCCGCTGCCACTGCCACCGCAAGTTCTACCGCTGCCGCCGCCGCAAGTGTTGCCGCCGCCGCCGCCGCAAGTGTTGCCGCCGCCGCAGCCACTACCTTCGGAAGGGAGGACCGATATTCAAGAATTGGCTATGGCCATCACCAAGCTGTCACAGAGGGCAGAAGGTGGCCTCACAATGCAACTGGTCGACCTCCCAAGCTTCAACGGCGCATGTGAAGAATGGCTCGCGTTCAGAAGGTCGTATGAAGACACCGCGCGCTCCTTCACACCGGCACAGAATTTGGCGCGACTTCGAAGGTGTCTCCAGGGGCACGCAAGGGAGGCAGTCAAGAGCCTCCTGTTCACCGCCGAGGATCCGGAAGAGCTGATGAGGAGCCTGGAGGTCCGGTTCGGGAGACCTGGAGCAATAGCCCTGGCGGAGTTGAAGAAGATGGAAAGGCTGCCAAGGGTCAACGAGTCATCAGGGGAGATCTGCATATTTGCCAGCCGAGTCCGCAATGCCGTGGCCACCATCAGGGCTCTCGGCAAAATGGAATATTTGTGTGCACCGGGGGCCGTGGAGTGTCTTATAGAGAAGATGCCGCCGACCATGAAGTCTCGGTGGCTGATGTATCAACGTGAGCGCCGGGCAGAAGGAAAACCAGCGCTCGAACTTATGTATGACTTCATGGAAGTTGAAGCAGATAAGAACAGCGACTACGCTCCCCCAGAAGTGTCCTGGGACCAGAAGAGGAACACGTTCAAGAGGCCGATCCACCACGTCCCACAAGCGGAGGAATACTACGAAGATCAGAAGACCAACGTGAAGAAGTGCCCAGAATGCCGAGAAGATCACTGGCTGTACGAGTGCAAGAGGTACAGGGAATCCAGTGTAGACGAAAAATGGGAAATGGCGAAGAAGGCAAGAATGTGCTTCAAATGCCTGCGCTTCAAGCATGCTAGAAACACATGCCGGGCACAGCCGTGCAAGAAGTGCATGAGGTGGCATCACATCAGTCTTCACTCGGAGAAGTCCGCAGCAACGAAGACTCAGGAGAAGCCCGCCGAAGGAGTTGTGTCGTCGGTGCACGCCACGAGCTGCGGAAGGACCTACCTCAAAATGACGCCGGTAAACCTCTACGGGCCCAAGGGGACAGCAAGAGTGCTCGCGCTCCTGGACGAAGGGTCCACAGTCACGCTGCTGGACTCATCAGTAGCGAAGAAGATTGGGGCGCAAGGGAAGCCGGAAGCCATCACCATCGCGATGGTCGGGGGGAACGGAATGGTGAAGAGCAACTCCCAGAAGATCAACATGAAGATCAAGGGGGTCCATTGTAGAAATAAACTCAACATAGAAGCGAGAACTATCGACAACTTTAAGCTGACGAAGCAAGGTGTCGAAGAAGGAATGCTTCAAAACTGGAAACACCTGAATAAAATTAAGAAGAAGCTGGTCTATGACAAAGAAGTACCTAGACTTCTGATTGGGCAAGACAATTGGGGGCTGATAGTCACACGGAGACTACGCAGAGGGAAGGCCTCCGAACCAGTTGCCTCTTTGACCAGCCTTGGATGGGTTCTGCATGGATGCAACACTGGAAGAAGTGATCCAGTGAAGTTAGTGCACCACAGCAGATTAGTGGAAGATGGAACGGAAGCCTTGGTTCACCAACACTTCGAGAAAGAGGACATCGGAGTGGAACCACGTCGGCCATGCAACGACGCCGACAAACGGGCTCGCAGTGTCCTGAAGAAGACCAGCAGAGGGCATCAGGCACATCAGCGTCTCATCAAGAGGAAGTTGGAAAAAGATCCAGCGTTGAAGACTTTGAAGAAAGATCGCTTCGAGATGAAGGATGAATACACCGGAGAGGAGAAGAATTCTCAAGTTGTTGCCACATTGAAGGTAACACCAGAAGTCACTTCGGACCCGAAGAGATTCTCCGATTGGACTCAACTGCTACCTCATCGGGAAGGCAAACTGGAGGACAACGCTGCGCTTCTGGCAAAGATGGCTAAAACAGCACCTGCCAACTTTGATGCCAAGGAAGATAGCCGGTCGGGAGACAGAAGACCCTCAAGTCGGCAACGTCGCCCTGAGATTCGACGCAACGCCACCAAGAAACTCTTGGCTACGAGAGAAAGTACAGCGGGTCCGGACAGAAGAGAACGAGTCCTCGACGTGCGAACACCCGGAGGAGTGCTAGGGCAACCGACACGACGAGTGGTAGTCCTGGTTCCTGCCAAGACGTCGCATCCGAAAGAGGGAGTGCTTCGCACTGCGGGGGAGATTGTTAGCGACGTCGACCAAGGAAATACGCTAACTTATTAATTAGAATCGATTAGCAACATTAATAGTCAGATAATGTTGTAAAATATCAATTAGAGTCGATTAGAGATAAATTACATTCCATCTCTTTCTCACATTATCTGTCATCTCGCTTGCACATCAATTACTCTTCCACACACTTCTGGAATATTCGAGAGAAAAAGAAACGGGACGGCAACATCGGACATCTCGCTTCGAACATTCCAGAACTATGGTCCAGAACATGGGAGACAGAGACAGGAATATCGGGAGAGAAAGGGATGGATATAGCCCGGGGCCCTATAAATACGGAGCGAGGCGCTCCGGGAGACAAGTTTAAGTTAAAGTTGAGCAAGCAACAAGTGATCTGAAGAAGCAAGAACTGAGAAAAGGAAGCGAATAATAAACGCGAGAAGTCTCAGCAAGTGAAATAGTGGTTTTATTCCTGCAAGGAGCACCTACTACGCCTGACATAGTAAGGGCAAGCTCTCAACGGCAGTCATCATCGTCCGGTCAGCGCTCTCGAACACACACAAACGCATACAGTCCACTGCAGTCCACCACATACCGCTTAGTTTAAAAGTTATTACGTTTTCTTTACAATAAGTAATTGGAAGAAAAAAAATTCTAATTTTTTTTTTAAATCTCAAAATATTTTTGACCTCTTTTTTGTCGATAAAAATAGGCTATTTTCATATGTACACTAACGTGACTCACACTGTATTGTGGTAACGACAGACAACTACGGAATTTTTAGTTTAATTTGATTAGACTGTTTAGAATAAATTGTCATTATCATCATAAAAAAAAAAATTTTTTTACTTCAATAACCCAGTTTTCTGGCAATTTTACTCTATTTCTTGCGGGAAAAATTACGTGATATTTTCCGAGACCCCCCCTCTCCCCCACGTGAGATTTAGTGAGGTTTTCGTTGACCCCCTCCCCCCCCTAAAAGTCTCACGTAATTTATGGACGCCCCCTTACCTACATACATCATAAATTGCAAGCTAAATAAAAGCTTGTAATAAAGTCGGGTTTGTTCAAATTTCGAGAACGACTGAACCGACAAAAGCATTAGAAAATTTACGAAAAATAAAATAAAATTTTATCCCGTACAAAATGTTCATGGATTTTGTTATTTTTATTAAATACCTTTACGCCTGAGTTAAATGAGACCGACATCAAGGTTCATCAATTTAAGTTTAAAATAATAGGCAGTAATGTATGAAGAAAGAGTTTCTATTCTGTATCTACCTATGCCCGTGTATTTTTGATCGGTGTCAAATCGGAGTTTTTGGTGCGGGGTACGCGGGTGTTGCTCGCGGCGTGAAGGTCAAACGCCCAAGGTCATTGAGGACTCTAATCGCCTTAATGATTGTAACGAGTTGAAAAAGTACTGTTTTTGCGCCAAACGGCGTAAACGCTCTTAAGAAATTAAATGTGTTTTTCTCTAAGGATATTTAATGGGCTTTCAAATAACACCAATATTGTCAGGGCACCATGATTGTGTCAGTAGAAACGAGTTTTCCTGTAAAACGTAGGTGGGCCGATTTTTGTGATGACCAGTATAGTTCGAGACACCCAAAGTAACCAAAAAGTTGATAGATAACACTACCTTATTCCAAATGTAACAAAGACGTGTTGCGAACTTATTGGCTACTTTGGGTGTCACGAATTATTAGGCGCTGACTGTATAAACATCATTAAATTGGTAGGTATTATTGATTCAAGCATTTCGAAACAGACGGCGGCACGTCAAGCTATACACTCTTGGATCTTATGTACTTGTAATTGGGGTGATTTTGTTACAAAAATATGTAATCTTGATGTGATGTCGCCATACCTTTTCTACTGTTTTAATATTAAAAAGTGCAGCTGACATTTGTATGATGTCACTGTTATTAGATAAAGCTTCAAGGTGAAAATATAATCGATACCTGATCGGCATGTGTGGGAAATTGTATGAAGTACTAGACGCGACGAAGTACTAGACGCGACTTCGTACGCGTGGATCCCGTTTTACCCCCTTCATCTATCTTACGCGGTTTAGGTTTTTTCATACAAATGTTTTTTCCCGTTAACTCTTGTTCCCGTGGGAATTTTGCAATAGCCTGTTGTAACTAAGCTTTAAGTTTACTAAGGTACCTGCATGCCTCAAGCGTTTAACTTAAGCGGTTTAGATTTTTCATACAAAAGGATTTTCCCGCTAATTCCCGTTCCCGTGGGAATTTCGGGAATTCCTTTCTTAGTGCACCTCTACGGTACCTAAGCTACGTCCCTTCCAAATTTCAAGTGCCTACGTTTAGCCGTTTAGGCTGTGCGTTGATATGTCAGTCAGTCAGTTTCTCCTTTTCAACCGACTTCAAAAAAGGAGGAGGTTCTCAATTCGACCCGTATGTTTTTTTTTTTTTTTTTTTCTATGTTTGTTACGCGATAACTCCGCCAATTATGAACCGATTTGAACAAATCTTTTTTCGGCGTATAGGTAATACCTCAAGGGTGGTCCCATTTAAATTTAATAATAAAAAAAACAACCCCCAAGGGTGGAAAATTGGGGATGAACTTTTTTATACGCAATATCTCCGCCGATTATAAACCAATTTGAACGATTATTTTTTTGTTGAATAGGTATTATCAAAAGGGTGGTTTCATGCGAATTTGAAGAAAATATTTCACCCCCAAGGGTGGAAAATTGGGGATGAACTTTTT
This sequence comes from Ostrinia nubilalis, assembly GCF_963855985.1. Taxonomy (NCBI): domain Eukaryota; kingdom Metazoa; phylum Arthropoda; class Insecta; order Lepidoptera; family Crambidae; genus Ostrinia; species Ostrinia nubilalis. The sequence continues at coordinate 1,568,042 of NC_087112.1, forward strand.
TATACGCAATATCTCCGCCGATTATGAACCAATTTTTTTTGGTCTCAGTGTACTGCCTACCTTCAGTGGTAACATCAAGGTAATAATTAGTTAACTAAAAAGCAAGAAATAAGTAAAATTTTATAAAAAAAAATAAAACCGACTCCAAAAAACCTACACTAAAACGTAGAAAAATAATTACTAATTACCTACTTATTTATTAGGACGAATTATTAATATTTATGTAGGTATACCATGATTGATACTTTTGGAGTCGGTGCAGGCAAACTTTACATGTTTCATAATCTTGGCACCGACTCCAGAAGTATCAATCATGGTATACCTACATAAATATTAATAATTCGTCCTAATAAATAAGTAGGTAATTAGTAATTATTTTTCTACGTTTTAGTGTAGGTTTTTATATATTTAGATTGCAACAGACAAACAAAATTAAATAACCGAATAACAACTGTCTTCTTCCCTCGTTGTCTGGAAGAGATCGCTTCCTAGAAGTCTAAATTGGACGAACTTTTATTTCTTGTCATTGGCAGTTTACGACAGTTAACGACCTCATAAAGGTAGCAGGAAGGCGCTGGATGCAGGCCGCTACTAACCGGTCAATGTGAAAGTCATTGGGGGAGGCCTATATTCAGCTGTGGACGTCCTGGCGGCTGAAATGATGATTGTTGGGAACCGATAGGTGGACCAACCTCTTTTTGATATTGTCTATGTATTTATACTTTTTTTTTTTGATACCTTTTGTTTTTAGTTTTGAAGGATATTATGTTTTTGATAGCCGTCTGGGCATTTAATGCAGAAATACATCTTTATTTTAAACCGAATATATTTTCTTATTTCCGCACGCCCGAGCCGCTGTCCGCTACAATGAAGATGATGATGATGATTGTCAGCTTGAATGTTGAAGAGTAGCGAAATGGCTCTCATCCTCTCTCCTTTAAAACAATAATAATTGAATCGCTTTTAATAATCTAATTCTGCCAGGTAAACTACAACTTAATCAAATATTATATTAAGATGTAAATACATCCTAATCTTTATGAGACATATAAAAAGTTGTATACATGTGAAATTGAAGATGACCGAAATAAAATTGTATGATAAATATTGTATTGCCATCGACGCATCATATGGCCGAGCCTTCACCCCGATATACCCCGAATTCTTAAATTAGCTTCAGGGTCTAGTTCCACTACAAGAAAACGACTAACTGTCGACTTATTTTTTATCTTAGTAATGCCAGTAATGTCATGTTCCCCAGTCGATGAAGCACGTGATGTCGTGCTTTGGTCGTGCCCTGAGTGCCCAAGCAACTTCACTCAGGAGGGTTTGATGAATGCTGCTGACAACGCCACTCTTGTGGCGGAGTTTTGGGCTGACACTGTGTAGGTTTGTTGTCGACACGAAAAGAAGAAGAAGAATGCCAGTAAGACATACATAAACTAATAGCTGATTGCTGACTGATCTCTCTTGCAACTAGCTTGTTTGCAGCGATGTAAGCTGTTGAATAATATTCACTGAAAGATGATCACTTCGCGATCTGACTGAACCCTCGCCAGTCCATTCAACCGTCTATTCTACAGGACAGATAACTCGAGTCAGTCTGCTCTTCGTAGATTGTGAATCACTACACTGTCATTATTATTATGTCTACTATATGTACTACTGAATTATGTATACTTTGAAAACAAAATTCTTGTTATGTGTTACCATGGGGGTCGCTTAAAAATTGGGGATTGATGGTGAAAACGGGCATTAGTCTCATTTGTAGGAGTACGACTCTCTCTAAGTCACCCGAGACAAACGGAGGATTTGACCTATGCTCCCCACACTGACCAGATAGGTTGGGGAATTGTCATGTTCGCATATCTCTCTTAGTTGCCTTGTAAGAGTCATCCACGAAAACAGGGCTAGTCCTATTTTACTCTGCCGGAATCACACGGCTATAATCTCTTTAATCCAGCGACAAAAAACTATCGGATTTTGACGTTTGACTTGTCAAAAACGTGCCAACCATTTCCTCCTCCAATTAGCGACAAAACAGTTGATTGTCGTTTTCTCGTCGTCTGTGGTGGGACAAGGGCCTAAGCTAAGGGTTGAGTGAATTATTAAGCATTTGAAGTACACGAGAGGCGTCTAGAAGTGTTCCCGATGGTTTCGGCTGAAAAATAACCGCTCACGACGCGTCGCGTGCATAATGGATGTGTGATGTGGGAATAACGTTGTTGTTCGACTTTGGGTAGTGCAAATAGAACAGTCAGTTTATTTTTACAGTTTACTACTACGACAAAAATTTGACATTCATATTATGTCTAAGACTAGTTTTTGAACTTTAATATTTATTTGGAAGCAGCGTGGAACGTCCAACCACAAGGTGGACCGACGACCTGATAAAGGTAGCAGGAGAGCGCTGGATGCAGGCCGCTACCAACCGGGCGATGTGGAAGTCATTGGGGGAGGCCTATGTTCAGCAGTGGACGTCCTATGGCTGAATGATGGTGATGATGATTTATTTGGAACGCGACAAACATAAAACGAAATGTTCAAAAAGACTTGGTGATTGCTTCAGGCAAAAATTACTGGACAGATTTTGATAAAACCTTACAATTAGAAGCAATAGCCCAGCGGTGTCATTGTTGTACTGTTGATTTGAGATTCAAGCATCACTGGTTCGATCCCGACGAGTTTTGGACTTATTAAAGGTGAACCCTTTTCTAACACAAGCATATTTTAGCTTTAATAGAGGGGTTAAAGGGAAAGTTAGTAAAAAAGACCTGCTTGGCTACGTTGAGAAATATGTGTTTGTCAAGCACCAACAGCGTTCCGACGCCTTTTGTCGCCATCATCATCATCATCAGTCTCACCATAGGACGTCCACTGCTGAACATAGGCCTCCCCCAATGCTTTCCATGTTACCCGGTTGGTAGTGGCCTGCGTCCAGCGCCTTCCTGCTACCTTTTGTCGCCAACCGTGATGGAAACCTTCAAGTGTGATGATTGCCAAAAAGTTCCCAACACGTCTTTGTTACAATTGAAATAAGGTTGCCTTGTCAACTTTTTGCCCACTTTGGGTGTCACGAACTATGTATTTGACGCTGACTGTACCTACCCTCGTCCGTAAATGACATGGCTGTTATCTTTACCCTATGCCTGAAGATATACTCTATTCAGAACTTCAAGATCTAAAGGTAAACCACTTTCAAAGTACATCGAAGTTGATATGCAGGCAGTGGCATCTTATGGCTTTAGCAATAGAGTCGATTTTGCGACAAAAGTGTATAGTGTGATATGCTTCGAAGTTGCTATACGGGCGACATTAAAGGCTTCCACAGACCAAACGCGGGTCAGAAGCAGTGCGGGGCAGTTGCAGCGCGGCTTAGGCACACTGAAAGCAGTGCAGTTTCAAAACAGTTGCAACGCGGGCGATTGTCAAAAAATTCAATATTCGAAAACCGCTTTCAACGCGCTGCTACCGCCTTGCGTCCGGTGTGTCATGCTAATATGGCCGCCATAGTAATACAACAGCGCGGGCTTCTATTCTGTCCCGCACCCGCGCCGCCTCGTTTGTCGTTCGGCAGTTGCAGTGCGGCGCGATTGGAGCGCGGGCCCGCGTTCCAATTTGGTGTGACACATTTCAAAGAGTTTCTTGTATTACAACTTGCGCGGGCCCGCATTCAAACTGCGCAGCTACTGCCCCGCGTTTGGTCTGCCCAAGGCCTAACGTGGTTGAATTTAATACCTTATTCAAGTTATCTTTAGATCCGTATTTAAATGGAAGAATATATGAATAAGAAAATTCAGGACACGTTTTGAACGAGATGGGTTGTTGCTTGAACCAAACGCTGCCAATCATACGGGCTGATCGTTTGGGGCTTACATTCTTTATTTCGGTTCTTATTTATTAGCGTCGATATAAATACTTATACAGGGTGTAATTTTGTACTTGATCCAACATAAAGGCTCAAATGCTTAAATCCAAAGAGAAATCCCTATCCTGATTCAAACATTAAAAAAAAGCTTTTTCATTTTTGGACAGAAAGCTCAATAAGCTCATAGTACTAAAATGGCAGCTATTTTTATCGTAATTTAAGTGAAAAACAAACTCTTCTTATTTGAAAACACAGTGAAAAGTCCTATATTTCATTTGAATGAAGACGATGCCAAATAAAGTATATAAATCCGTTATCACGAACGGTCCATTAGATGACTGGGGGTTTGAACAAATCAGTATAACAAAAGCTCGAGCCAACGTATGCTCGTGCATTAGTGTTGAAAGTCACGGACTGGGGGTGTATCTTCAAATCACTCGATATTTAACGCTTTTATTTTATTACTAGCGGCCGCCCGCGACTTCGTACGCGTGGATCCCGTTTTACCCCCTTAGGGGTGGAGTTTCGTAAAATCCTTTCTTAGCGGATGCCTACGTCATAACATCTACCTGCATGTCTTTCAGCTCGATCCGTCCAGTGGTTTGGGCTGTACCTACGTTGATAGATCACTATGTCAGTCAGTCAGTCAGTCACCTTTGAGTTATATATATTTAGATGCGAACAGCTAGGGACTGGAATTCACGCAATTATAATCCGGGCCTCTTCAAGGCGAGAGTGAATAAGCACTTACAGGGCAGGTATGTACCATCCTAGACTGCATCTCACTTAACATCAGGTGCGATTGCAGTAAAAAAGGTACTTGCTAGCTTTAATGCCATATAATTGGTACAAAAGGCAAACTTAATGACGTTAAGGCACTCTCTGCCAGTATTTTTTTCTATCGAGCAAGTAGATTTACTTTCAGTTTTCAAGTTTTTACTTATTTCAGGTAAAGTTACAGTAGGAATTTCATTTTTGAAGAAGCATTAGCTTGATTTTTTATTTATTTGATTTCCAAACATTCTTTATTTCTTGAATAACTCGTGCGTTTTATAAAGTGTCAATCCATTGTTGTTAGTATGTTCGATCATAGTAGATTTGTTTTTGTCTTGACTTCAAGTCTCACGTACCTAAATAATGTTTTTTAAGTATTAGTCTAAAATTTTGGACAAAATTTGCCTTGAAAAGCTATTTCACTGCCAACCAAAGCCCCAGAGAGCCCAATCATTTGAAGAATCACTGAAGATAGCAAATTCCATTGAAAGCGGTGAATAGTTGCGAACAAATTTGAGAATAGGCCCCCCGGGTGACGAAGTTAGGTCTTTGTTCATAGTTTTATGAGTTGTGTGCTTGTTGTATTTGGTTAAATCTGGGAAACGTGCGTTCGTTTGTGTATTTGTAATGTTGCTTTTTATGCTCAAGGTTTGTGATTTTAAAGTTACGGGTTAACACAGTTACTTATTATTTATTTACTTGGGTTGAATTTTATTAATGCTGTGTTAGGCTTTTACACAAGTTATCGACGGTTTTTATACTTTTTTTTTCAATACATATTAATATGTTATGTATTAATACTTAACATCTATACTTCTATACTAATATTATAAATGCGAAAGATACTCTGTCTGTCTGTCTCGCTTTCACGCCTAAACCACTGAAGTGATTTGGATGAAATTTGACATAGAGATAGTTTGAGTTCCGGGAAAGGACATAGGATAGTTTTTATCCCGGTTTTTGAAACAGGGACGAGCGCGATAAAGTTGCGGTATCTATGAGATAGTTAAATACAGGGTGTGTCGATTACATCCCTTTACTTATATCTATCACACCACACCCTGTACAACTGAAACATGTGACAATTTAGTCTTGTTCTAAATCTAGTACATACTGCAGACTATTCGCGGCGCTCTCCCGCAGCGAACCCAGCATGCACCATGTAGCGGTAAAAATATACTTATTTTAGCCCATAAAAGGGTATCGATGTACTTCTGGTAGTCCCCTGCTGGTTGTTCGTTATTTTAGTTTGAATGAGTAATGGTTTAACTGACCGACTGAACTTTAATCTATTTAAAATCATTAAAGTACGGGATTTTGACTAATGCAGAGGTTAAGGTAACTGATTCGCATTAAAATCGAAATGTACAGGTAAATCATGGTTCGAAGAGCAGTCGCCCGGCAAGCGGAAGGTCGTGGGTTCAATTCCCGCCTTAGGCAGTTCGATTTTTTCAAGTTATTTAAGTACAATTTTCAAATCATGTTTCATTTAAACGTATTCGTCCCACTATCACACTTTAGATACCTAGCTCATCAGGATCATCAGGATTCCGGGTGAAGCTCGCTTTCACCTTCGGCCTGATCGTCACTTACCATCAGGTGAGATTCAGGCCAAGAGCTTCCTCGTTGTGGATAAAAAAAACCTCAAAACTTTTATTCAGTACTTAGGCCCGTTCCAGGGCGCTTATACACGTCCCAAATATAAATAAATAAATAAAATAAATAAATCTTTGGACAATTTCACACAGCGCCAGCTAGCCCCAAAGTAAGCAACTTAATGTTTGTGTTATGGGTGCTAGCTTAACGGATATACTACTTATATACTTTTTTTTTAAATACATAAATATTATACATAGTCACACCCACACCCGTCACAGAAAATAAAATTCATCATTTCAATTTCTGCCCGGCCGGGAATCGAACCCGGGACCTCTCGGCATAGTAGTCCGTTCTGAACCACTACACCAAACGGCCGACTACGATATAACTTCTTTAGGTTAACTTAAATTTGGAGCTATTCTCAAAATGGATAATATTAGTACCTGATACCTACTTACGAATTCTGTCCTTGTTCTGACGTCTATGAATAGAACGCAATAATCTAAAGTAGACTGGAAAATAGACTGAAATCCAAATCCAGGCTCGACCTGGATATGTCGCGAGCTGACTTGCCGGTATTGTGGCTAGGATTAGGGTGGGGCCTCACTGACAGCGGGTTGATTTATCTAGTACTTAAATAAATGTTAGATATTAGAATAAATGATTGGAAGTTACCAATTGCTGCGCTGCTTCTTCTCATCACTAGCCCATTTATTGTCCCGAAGCAGTGGTAGGGTTAAAAGTGTAAAAGTGCTTTTTAAAAGCCTATTTGCAAAAATAAATAAATCTTATGAGTTTTTTATTGAGTTATTGAAGGTGTGACTGGTTAATACTGGTTATTTTATATAACAATGTAAATACCTAATATGGAAATAGAGGACACAACTTTGACTAACTACGTGACCATAATAACGTGATTTATAGTAACCTCCAAAGCACAGCGCACTCCTTATATTTTTTCGGATAGTCAAGTTGATGCTGCAAAAATACAAATACATAATACAAAACATTGTGCCCTGTCCATATTAAGAATACAGTCGAAAACACATCAGAAATGCAAAGATTTTCAGGGATGCTTGTGAACTTTACCTATTAACAGTGAGCACAGTGGTTTGATTTTAAAAATGTATTGTCCCAAAGCTGTGGTAGGGCTACCTACAAGCACTTTTTGAAAGCCTATTTGTCGAAAATAAGTATTTTTAATTACTTTATTAAAAAACATAATATGTGCTGTGCTGTTGTACTATGATTACCCGTCAGATAAAGCTTCAAAGTTTTCCGCTAACAATAAGACCACACCCCATCCCCAAATTCAAGTCAAGTGTTTACTAATAACCCGTCTAATTATAGATAACCACGGTTAACGCTTGCCAGCGCTAATTCACGGTTAATATTGAACCATCCGCGCTGTCGTTGCGTGCGCGCAGGTTATGAATGACGTCGAAGAGTGATTAGGATTGATGGTTGTGTCTTGCGATAAGGTCAGTGGTCGGGAGTTTGTGTCTTATAGGGAGCATTTTTTTTGTGGTGGAATTATACAGGGTGTTAGGTAAATGGGTATATGAGCCGACACTAGCCCATGTTAACATGGGCATATAAATGGTATGGTGAAGTCAGAAAATTGATATCTTCATTTTATTTTTTTTAATTTTCATACAAATCGGATTTTGTAAAATTTATTTTGTATGAAAATTAAAAAATTAAAATGATGGTATTAATTTTCTGACTTCACCATACCATTTATATGCCCATGTTAACATGGGCTAGTGTCGGCTCATATACCCATTTACCTAACACCCTGTAGAGGTTTACACTTCGCGAATGTCTACTATCTATGACAAGGGCATTGCTCGGGTTCGATTCCCGGCCGGGCAGAAATTGAAATGATGAATTTTAATTTCTGTGACGGGTCTGGGTGTGACTATGTATAAAATTTATGTATTTAAAAAAAAAAAGTATATAAGTAGTATATCCGTTAAGCTAGCACCCATAACACAAGCATTAAGTTGCTTACTTTGGGGCTAGCTGGCGCTGTGTGAAATTGTCCAAAGATTATTATTGCTTAAAGTACTTTCGAGATTTAATACAATAAAAGGACTGCTCTACTTTTTGCGTTTTTGTTCTTGTGAGTTTTTGTAAGTACTATAAAGAGTACAGATCTTCAACTGTCTACATTGTGTCATTTTTAGACAGACGAGTAGATGGTGGATACTCTAAATACTCATCTGTCTAAATAATGTCAAAACGTGTACTGATATCAACAAAACGCTGCAGTAGGTAAGTCATGTCAAGTCATTTCAAAGCTTACCGAGAGAAGTAATGGATGCAAAACGTTCATTTCTTAAATTGACCTTACCGGGCATCGAACCGGCAACACTTGCACTGCTGTCAACACTAAATCGCGAATAATATTGATCCATCTGTCTGTCTCTGCGCCATCGCAACTATGACGTCAAGGGATAGCTGCGATGACAGCTCTGAAATATGGGCTCACTTGTGGGAGATCTATTAACTTTCATAATACAGGGTGTACGTTCATTCGTTTCAGCCAAATGACGTCCACTGCAAGACAAAGGCTCCCCCCTCAATGATTTCTACGTCACCCGGTTGGCAGCGGCCTGCATCCAGCGCCTTCCCGCTATCTTTATGAGGTCGTCGGTCCGCCTTGAACACACAAGGTGTCTAAAGTCTAAACTCGCTGACATAGCCCGACGGATTAGCAAGCTGACCACTCTTGTAGCGGAGTTTTGGGCTGACACTGTATATGTTGTCGACACGACAAGAAGAAGAAGCAAGCTGAAGGCAATGGGCACGGCACATAACGCAGAACTGACGGCCTATGGGGGAGGAAGGTTCTGGAGTATACCAGAAAACGCAGCAATGTTTATTATCATGAAAAATTGGTACAACTGTTGAAACTTGTAGGTGAAAGATCCTTGAAAAATAGTGCAACCACCCTGTATTTAGTTAGTTATGCATGCAACTTTGTATATCTCGTGTTTGAAACATTTAGGTTGAGTGTTCATTCGACGCATTGAAAGCGTATAAAGTGCAACTAAATTAAAATGAAGATTTGTACCTCTTTCAGACGATTAAAATTTATTTATAAAGGACAATGTTCGTTCTCCATACATTGTTCGCCGTTAGATCAACAGTGCCGAAATAATACTTTCTAGGTTCTAAATGACACAAATCTTTATGTAAGAACAATTATTCCTGGCGGACCAATTCTATAAACTTGTAGGGAAATGTAGTTAGCCTAACGAATTACGAAGTGGACTTAGTGAAAAGAAAACTCCCGTTAGAATTTAACACAGGTAAGTTATATTCTCGCTACACACAATATAGTACAATCGCTATAATATCACAATACGAAGGTGCGGGCGGAGTAAGTATACGATGTTGAGATCGCGAAGTGACACGTAAGAAAATCGGCAGCGCGAGCGGCGTGCGTCCGGCGCGGAGATGTTTGGGCGTCTGTCGCGGAGTCTCGCGGCGCTCTCGGGCTCCGCCCGAGCCATGGCGTCTGCGGCGCGAGGGGGAGTGCGCGGCGCGGGCGCACAGGGCCGGCGCCAGGAAAGCAGGGCCGAACTGCAGCTGGGGTGCATAGTGGTAGACACCACATCACCCCCCTGGGAGAATTATGCTCCTGGGGAAAAAATACAAGGTTCTTTTATAACACGACCAAATCGAGTGGTCTTGGTAGGACGCAACTCAGTCGGTCTTGAAGCAGGAACATCGATAATGAGATCGTCTTCATTGATCTCGTACGCAGGTTTCGCACGATCCAATGAGACAGTAACTGGCCCTCTTGGCATTTCTACTGTTATAGTTTTCTCTGTTCTACTAATTACTTTTAATGGACCAATAAAAGGTGGTTCGAGTGACCCACGTAGTGCATCTTTTCGGAGGAAAATATAGTCTGCTGTGTTCAAATCTTTATGTACAAAAACAGACTTGTTACCATGTCGAGACACAGGCTCTGGCTTCAATTTAGTAAAATGGCTTCTAAGATCGGTAACAAAATTGTCAGGCCTCACAAATTGTGGAGTAATCGAGTGCAAGAACTCACCAGGGATCCTTAGGGGCTCACCGTACACCATTTCCGCTGGAGAGTTCTGCAAGTCGGCTTTCCAGGCGGTACGTAGTCCAAGCAGTACAGTGGGAAGAGCGTCGGACCACCGTGTATCTCCATGCGCCATCAGCGCCGCCTTCAGCGTCCGGTGAAAACGTTCCACCATGCCGTTTGCCTGTGGGTGGTAAGCAGTAGTATGTCTTAGTTCCGTGCCACAAAATTTTGTTAGTTCCTTGAAAAGACTAGAAATGAACTGCCGGCCTTGGTCTGTTGTCACCACCTGGGGACAACCAAATCTAGTTACCCATGATTCATAAAACGCTTTAGCAACGCTTTCAGCACTAATGTCTTGTAGAGGTGTGACTTCAGGCCATCTGGAAAAACGGTCAACAGCAGTGAGGCAATATTTGTAATCAGCCGATATAGGTAGTGGTCCAATGAGGTCTATGTGTACATGAAGAAATCTAGACTGGGTTAGTTGGAAATTTTGAAGCGGAGTAGAAGTATTGGCGATGTACTTTAGTTCGCTGGCAGGCATCGCAGGTTTTGACCCAACTGCGTACGTCTTTGCGGATGGATGGCCAAACAAAGCGGTCAGTCATAAGCTTTATAGTGGTTTTAGTGCCTGGGTGACTCAAGCCGTGAACAGTGTCGAAGTATTGCTTGCGTAGCTGCTTTGTAATATAAGGGCGAGTCTTCCCTGGTTGTGAAACATCGCAGTAAATTGAAAAGCCAGTACCTGGTATTGAAATTTGTTGCAGGTTGAGTGAAGATGTTGCAGATGACAAAATTTCCTCAAAAAAAAAATACAAAATTTTAGCCTCTATTCTCGTCAGAGCATCGGCAGTCACGTTTTTCAGACCTGAGATGTGTCGAATGTCTGTGGAGAACTGAGAAATTAAGTCAAGATGGTTAAATTGGCGAGGCGTGCAGGCGCGATCCTTCTTCTGGAATGCGTACGTCAGAGGCTTGTGGTCTGTGTAAATTACAAAATGTCTTCCCTCGATCATGTGACGAAAATGTTTGATGCTTTCATAAATTGCCAACAACTCCCTGTCGTAAGCGCTGTATTGTGTCTGAGCTTTATTCATTTTCTTCGAAAAGAAAGCGAGAGGCTGCCAGTCATCGTCAATTTGTTGTTGCAGGACTGCTCCGACTGCTGTATTAGAGGCATCGCATGCTAAAGCCAGAGGTGCATTGTGTATTGGATGAGCAAGTAATGTCATTCTAGAGAGGCCAGACTTGCATTTGTCGAAGGTTTCCAGAAGTTGTGGGGTCCAGGTTAAAGTTGTGGAACCTTTGATAGCTGGGCCTGTAAGCATCTGGTGAAGTGGGGCCTGCTCTTCTGAAGCATGTGGTAGAAAACGCCGATAGTAGTTGATCATCCCCAAAAAGCGGCGCAGACCCTTTACAGTTTTTGGAGGTGGGTACTCCTGGATGATCTTTACCTTGTCTTCCATTGGGAAAGTACCTTCTGCGGATATCTTATAGCCGAGGAAAGTTACTTGGTCGACTCCAAAAGAGCACTTGTTGACGTTTAACAAGAGTCCATACTGGCTAAGTCTCTCAAATACCTGTTTTAGGTGTTCCAGGTGTGAAGTATGGTCAGCAGAACTAATCAAGATATCGTCTATATAAGAATGGCAGAAATCCAGGCCTCGCAGCACTTCATCAAGGAAACGCTGGAACGTCTGGGCTGCATTTCGAAGACCAAACGACATGTAGGGGAATTCGAAAAGCCCGAAGGGTGTAGTGATGCTAGTTTTGTGTATATCAGCTGGAAAGACTGGAATTTGATTATATGCTTTCACCAGGTCCAGCTTCGAGAAGATGGTGCAGCCAGCCAGCTTATATGCGAAGTCCTCAATGTGTCTGATCGGGTAGCGGTCCGGGATGGTGCGTGCATTGAGTGCACGGTAATCACCGCAGGGCCTCCAGTCATTTTCGCCTTTCGGTGCCAGATGTAGTGCCGAAGACCAGGGTGAATCTGACCGACGAGCTGTCCCGTCCTGTAGCATCTCCTCGAACTGTTGTTTGGCTACCAAAAATCGGTCTGGTGCTAACCTACGTGGTCGACAGAACACTGGTGGGCCTGGTGTGGTTCTAATATAATGCACCGTGTTGTGCTTTATCTCGCGGTGTACCCCAGAGGGCTTAGTCAGGGCCGGGTACTCTGCTAATAATTTGTGGTACTCACTGTTACCGGAAATGGCTTTGACGCTCGGTACGTGGCAGTTAGTAGGCGTGGCGGGTGAGCACAACGATGTCACGCTATCCATGAGTCGCCGGTTCCTGCAATCAACCAAAAGTCCATAAAAAGCCATGAGGTCCGCACCAATTATTGGTCTGTCGACGTCAGCAACCAGAAAGTTCCATGAAAAATCTCGTCTCAATCCCAGGTCCAGGTGAAGTTTTAGAGTGCCGTAGGTATGAATAAGGCTTCCATTAGCGGCGGTAAGTGCGTAGTTTGTTGGAGATCTACGTTCACGAAGAAAACGACGTGGCAATACGCAGACGTCCGAGCCGGTATCTATTAAAAACTGGACTTTAGTTTTTTTATCAGTCACAAAAAGGCGGCTAGCTGAAGAAAGGCAGTCATTCGCCGCGCTTACTGACTGCCGTCGAGGTTTCCCGACTTAAAATTACAAGGTGAAACACACTTACGAGCTCGTTCCGCAAATGTATCGTGGTACCAACATACACCTGGCGTCGTGCTCTTCGCAAAGCGCCGCCGGCTGTTGCTTCTAGAACGTGGCCTTCCTTGATATGAAGTTTCAGTACGACCGCGTCCCAGATTCAGTTGAGCAATCTGTCGAGAAATTTCGGATTGAATATGTGTGGTTATATTATTTTCAAAATTTTTAAACATAACCTCTAATGATCCGGTCGATGTGCTCGCCACGTGGTGGGCGGTGGGGTGTGAGACGTCAAAAATCCGGTCCGCTAAATCAGCAACGTCATCGAGGTCGGTGTCAGATTGACGAGATGCTATTATTGGTTGGAGGTGGCTAGGAAGTCGGTCCATCCAAATACTACGTAAAAATTCGTCGCTCACATTTTTACCACCTAAAGTTCGCAGGTGGCGTAAAAATTGGGACGGTTTCCGATCCCCCATTTCCTCGTGGATCATTAACTGGCGCAGTCGATGCTGATGAGAGACTGATAGTCGTTTTATTAGTTCTTGTTTTAACTTTTCGTACTTGCCATCCTCTGGAGGGTTAATAATAATGTCACGTACCTCTCTCATCGTTTTGTGCTCCAGCTGTTGTAGAATAGTGTAGTATTTCGTACCATCAGCCTTTATGCCAGCCGTCTCAAACTGCGCCTCCACCTGGGTAAACCAAAGGTCGGGATCGTCGCACCAAAATGGCGGCAAGCGTACAGCCACGCGGTTGACGGCCGCTCCTCCATCTTCTATAGCGTCCGTGTAAACTTCTTTCTCCGCCATTAATACGTCTTGTTCCAGTCCGGGTCACCAATGTAGGGAAATGTAGTTAGCCTAACGAATTACGAAGTGGACTTAGTGAAAAGAAAACTCCCGTTAGAATTTAACACAGGTAAGTTATATTCTCGCTACACACAATATAGTACAATCGCTATAATATCACAATACGAAGGTGCGGGCGGAGTAAGTATACGATGTTGAGATCGCGAAGTGACACGTAAGAAAATCGGCAGCGCGAGCGGCGTGCGTCCGGCGCGGAGATGTTTGGGCGTCTGTCGCGGAGTCTCGCGGCGCTCTCGGGCTCCGCCCGAGCCATGGCGTCTGCGGCGCGAGGGGGAGTGCGCGGCGCGGGCGCACAGGGCCGGCGCCAGGAAAGCAGGGCCGAACTGCAGCTGGGGTGCATAGTGGTAGACACCACAAACTTATTGATAGCAATATTGTTATCATAACCTCTTACTTACTAGTATTGTATTATATTATTTTATGCACATCGATTTGGGAGATGTTCTGTATTGTAGTTGTCGCAGCCAAATTGTATTATAATATTGGACGGGTTTTGGAAATAGCTCGGCGTTCCACTTTTATGATTTACTTACTTACATTTTGCACGTAAATAAATAACATGAATCCTATGTTTACTTTCCACTCTTGACATTTAACACGTGACTTACCAAACTAACTATCTCCATGGTTACCGTCTTAGTCTATGCATGACTAGGGATTGAACAACTTTTAATTGAATATTATTAACAATTCTCGATAATTATTATCGATTGAAAAATATTCGGTATTTGAATCGAAAGATATATTCAATTTTATCAATATCCAAATATTCAATTTTAATAATAAAATAAATATTATTTACTACCACCTATGAAATGTTCTAAAAATTGCCTGGAGCGCTCCCCCAATCCTGGGTTTTCCCTTTCCAAGCTGAGAGGATATCATTTTGGTTCTATCGATACATTATAAAGGTACTTAATATTTGAAATGTATTACCAATTATTGTTATAAGCATTTTGAGCGAATAAAACTTTCAATTCTATTAGAACTTTAGACATTTCTCTCACTTTAAGCGGCATTGGATTTTTCATCGAATTTTGAAACTGTTACAGATATATTAAAGATGATCCCATATTGTTGTCATTGTCTATATCAGTGTTATGATCACAATTCTTTTTATTTTATTCATGACCTTCGACCAGTTGGACACATTAGATAGCTTCTTGTAGTATCGTGCAATATATTTTTAACTTTTAATTAAAATCTAGTCATACTGTAGCAATTTGGACGATTTAATTTATTTACAAGATCGGTATCTTATTGTCTATGATGACCGCAGTCAACATCACTATTACATGGATTCCTAACAATGAAGTACGGCATTGCCTTGTGCCGATTTTACATAGATTTTATCGACACAAATTATGGAACTTCATAGGATATGGAGCAGGCCACGCCCTAAAATGTCCGGATGTCGTCATAGTATTATGGAATACATATAAAATACTTTTATTATTTCATTTTATTGAGAATAATGATAAACTGTTTGTAGATCAACTTGCTTTTATTTCAGCACATTTTATATTAATACAAATTAACACCGGTGGGACGCTCGGCGCGACCAGAGAGAAGAAGAAGATTGACACTAGTGAAGTGCAAATCAATTGACGATCATAGTGTTGTGCTTTATGTATTTCAACACTCCTCCTCAAATTTAACAATAACGTCTTAAATTTGCTACTTGTAAAGCACCACACTATGTTCGTCAATTGATTTGCACTTCACTAGTGTCAATCTTCTTCTTCTCTCTGGTCGCGCCGAGCGTCCCACCGGTGTTAATTTGTATTAATATAAAATGTGCTGAAATAAAAGCAAGTTGATCTACAAACAGTTTATCATTATTCTCAATATGGTAGCAGAGCGTAGTTAGCTACAACAGTGGATAACGGAACAATAAAAGGGGTTGCGATCCTGGTGAAAATTGTGGTAGCACATTGTGAGTGTGACTTCGACAAAAATGGCGTCTGCGGGCGTTGCTGCGGCGGCTACCACTTTGCCACTTCTAAATGAGAACACAAATTTCAGTACATGGAAATTTCGTCTGAAATTGATATTGGAGGAAAAAGGTGTTTCATATGTTTTGGAGGAGGACAAAACAAAGGAACATGACAAACAATTCATGAAGGATGATGCCCGAGCCAAATCACTCATAGCTCAGTGCATTTCCGACAAATATGTGAAAATTATAAGAAATGCGTGTAATGCAAAAGAAATGCTAACGTTATTGGAAAATAACTTCGAACGAAGAAGCGTATATAATAGATTTTACTTAAAGAGAAAACTTTTGTCCATGAAATGCACAGAACCATTACAGACTTATTTGATCAAGTTCTGCTCGATAATAAGCGATCTACAAGCCATTGACGTACAAATAGAAGAAGACGACAAAAT
This sequence comes from Ostrinia nubilalis, assembly GCF_963855985.1. NCBI lineage: Eukaryota > Metazoa > Arthropoda > Insecta > Lepidoptera > Crambidae > Ostrinia > Ostrinia nubilalis. The sequence continues at coordinate 1,584,257 of NC_087112.1, forward strand.
TTGCTATCTGCTATCTTCACTACCCAAGGAATATGATCATGTCATAACCTCAATTGAAACAATGGCAACGGAGAAGAGTTTGAGCTTTGACTTTGTAAAAGCGAGACTACTCGACGCACAAACTAAATTAAATGTGAGTAATGAAGACCACGAAGAAAAGGCTTTCATCACCTGTTATACATGCGGAAAACCCGGCCACAAATCATACGAATGCAAAAATAAGGAAAAAGTACCGGAGCAGAGGAGGAATAATGCAAGGAGCCGTGGCAGAGGCCGAGGAAGGCAAGGACGAGGATCAAGAGGATATCAACCGTCATCTTTACTACATCAAAGTGACTTGAGTTTCATTGCAAGTGAACAAGAGATGTTAACTGCTGCTGGCAATGATTTTGAAATTAATTTTATTGTGGATTCCGGTTGTACACAACACATTGTAAGTAATAATTATGAAAAGTACATGTCAAATGTTAAAAGCTTGGATAAACATATAAAAATATTTGTTGCAAATGGTCAATACATAACAACCAATAAAATTGGAACCTTGAGATTTAAACATAAAAATAATAACATAAAAATAGAAGCGTTAATTGTTGAAAATGTCACTTATAACTTATTATCTGTAAAGAAAATAACTGAAGCTGGATTTTTGGTAAATTTTAACAAAAATAATGTCATAATAAAGGGCACACATGTTAATTTGGTTGGCTATTGCGAAAACAGGTTGTATAAATTGAATGCAAATATAAATTTTGTAAAATGTAACATGAGTAAAGCTAGTAATCAGTGTGATGATGATCTTTCCAATAATATCTGGCATCAAAGATTAGGACATTTAAATAGAAAATGTTTAGGTATAATGCAGTTACCAACAAGTAATAAAGTTTGCAGCCCATGTATGGAGGGGAAAGCTACAAGGCGACCGTTCAAGGAGACATCAAAACCAAGATCGAGGAGAGTGGGTGAAATGTTACACACCGATATAGCAGGACCTGTCAGAGAATGTGGACTTAACGGTGAGAGATATTTTTTGACTATTTTGGATGATTACTCTCATTTTTGCGTAGTGTTTCCAATGGTAAATAAATCTGAAGCAACCGATATATTAATAAATTACATAAAAAGGTTGGAAAATGACATAAGTAATAAAGTTCAAAGGATTCGATGTGACAATGGCGCAGAGTTTACAGCACTTAAAGTGAAAAACTTTTGTAGAAATAAAGGAATACGATTGGAATATACCTTACCTTATTCCCCGCAACAAAACGGAGTGGCGGAGCGCTTAAATAGAACCTTATGTGATAAAGTGAGAACTTTGTTTGCAGAGACAAAATTGCCCAAGTCATTGTGGTGTGAAGCAATACAATGCGCAGCTTACCAACTGAACAGATCTCCTTCAAGGGCGATCAATTTCAAGACACCATGCTTCATGAGATATGGGAAAACTGACTTATCACGACTGCGAGTATTTGGTTCAAGAGTGTGGGCTACTATCATACCAAGACAAGGAAAATTGAATAAAAGAGCGCAAGAAACAAGGATGGTTGGTTATGGTATTGTGGGATATAGGCTGTGGAATCCGGAAAATAACTCAATTATTGTGTCAAGAGATGTGCAATTCGATGAAACTGATTTTCAATACAGTCAGAAGGAAGAAATTAAACAAGGAAAGTATTTACAACAGGAAGAAGAAGATTGACACTAGTGAAGTGCAAATCAATTGACGATCATAGTGTTGTGCTTTATGTATTTCAACACATTTTTTAATCCTCAAGTGTCCGTTACAATCTAATTAATATTTAAGTATTCAAAAAGTAAGAGATTAATTTTGATACTTTACTGCTGTGCCCAGGAATCTAAGGCGGTTTCTGACAATGTCCTTTCCATTAAAATTATGAGTTTCTACTTACGTATAAACCTAAATACGAGTAGGTACCTACTACGTTTTTAATTTTTATTCGATCGAAGTACGCGTACTTACATAGTACTAAAGAAGCTTCACACCTAAATACTAAAATACTTATTGGGGACCACAATTTTATTAAAAACAATTTTTGTTTTTTAATTTCACAATTGGGCACGCAAGTTGTGAGTTAGAGAAGAGAAGAAGGTTACCTTTTTGAAGTTCATTAACACTGAATTCAGTTCTTTAAGTACCTATATTAATGACGAATATTTTATCTTATAAAAGTCCTAATTAAAAAGCTCGTGTTGTAGCTTTTTAGCCCTAAAAATAAATGCATAATGTCTTGTTTTTCCAACGTTGAACTCGATCCCGAAAATTCACCTGTACCTACGCTTTGTGAAAAAACACACAAAAGTTGTGTATTTTCCTTCCATTCACCGCGTGGGAGGAGAGCAAACAATCGCGAGGTTTCCCGCCAATATTTTCTGACATTTCACGTCAGATGTTAAGGCCCACACACACGAGACCGGTTAGAAAATACATTTCAAATCAATTCAAGTCATTTAGTATTTGCATTATACATATGTCTTTGAAATTTTTCTTTATCATTATAAGATCAGTCATTAAGGTAATTATTTTTTGCAAATAGACTATTAAAAATCACCTTTACACGTCACTACTTCTTCGGGACAATAAATAAGCCCGTGCTGAGAAGAAGCAGTACAGAAAATTCAGTCACCTTAGTCCGCCTCTTTTTCAAGTAGGAAAGAAAGAAAGATTTTTTTTACTTTAGTACAAGTGTTACTTTAGTAGGTACAATACATACGGGTATTATAAAATAAAGTAATATTGACGTGACATAGTAAGTTCATACACGAGACCGTACAGAAAATAGTTTTATCTCTACCATTCACCCTGAATCCCATATGAGTAAGAAAGACAGACATATCAAAATCGTTTTGTAAAGTTTACCATCTGATTTGTAACCAGAGGCAAGCAGCGCGCTCTGCATAATTCATAACCAAATACTTCTGGCTTTGTGTCCTCATAACTTTCTCAGGATATATGGAAAATATAATTTTATTCAAGAGCAAATAGGATTTCTTTAGTAGGTAAAACTTGTCAAGCTGCCCAAAATGAAAGGCTATTTTTTGTCTTTTTTATAGCAGGCCAGGAGGACAGAGTCGACTAGTGCCCGTTTTCACCATCAATCTCTAATTTTTAAGTGACCTTCTATGAAAACAAAATTCCTGTTATTTATCACCAGAGGGGTCACTTAAAGATTAGGGATTGATGGTGAAACCGGGCATTAGACTCTCCCCTGGACTTCATAGTGGTGACTAAAGGACAAAATTATGCGAACATCAGGTCTAACAAACCCGGGTAGTGTGGTGTAGGACCAATATAATTTGCCTCTGGTAAATCAGCAAGGGTTATATTCCTGCAGTGTAATTTAAATGACCTTTTAATGGTGATAATGATGAAAGCACAGAACAACTAATTTAGATGCAATAAATTATTGAGTATTAAGGCGTCACACATTACCTACTAAAATTAACTAACTATGCAGATATCTGAGTGACCTTGATCATATAAAATACCTTCATATAAACTTCATGCCTCTCAATACTAAACCTTCAATATTACAATATTAAACAGTAATAAATAATGTGTCGCGTGTGCCATAAACACGATTCAGCCGAGCGATATACGCAACGCGACACGAAGGCTGCGCTAAACGGATTACGATGCGGTTGGAAACAGCTGCAGATGTAGTAATGGTGTTATTTTCAGTACGCACTTAACTTAAACTAAATTGTACTACTTAGGCCCGATTTTTATCCGAGAATAACTCCTGGTATAACTGGCACATTGACAGTTTCAGTATGAGAAATATGGCAAAACTGACGATTTATTCTGATATTAATATTCACTCTTGTTTGGTCGTATCCACCCTTACGGGACTATTCCCACCTCTCGTTCCCACCGCTGCAACTCCTGTGTAGCCAGGATCTACAGCATGACCGCCAAAAAACCCAACCAGCGAAGGTCAAGTTTGTCCAATTAAACTGTCATTGGAACCCCCAACGAAATTTATCAGAAGAACATAGGAGGAGTTCGAAGTCTTTTTTTGGATTTGGGTCAATAATTTTACATTTCTACATAGTTTTAATTGTTTAAACCAAGGAAGTTTATTTATAAATCCCTGATTTAAACCGGTAGGTTTAAATTAGATCTAATTTTAAAGGTTGATTGCAATTATTCTTACAAAAAAAGCCCAAAACTCCGCTACAACAGTGGCGTTGTCAGTAGCATTAATTATATTTTCCTGCGTGCAGTTGTTTGGACAACATCATGTGCTTCATCGACTGGGGACCAAAACCGCACTTACACTTACACAAGTTTAAGCCATCCAAGCCTGAGATGGAATTGTGTAAAGCAATCGTAATCATTTGACAGTTCATAACGTACGATAAAGTCAGTTAAACAAAGCGTTTGACAGAATAATCGTACGTTATGAACTGTCAAATGATAACGATTGCTTTACACAATTCCACCTCTGAACAGATTATCTTGATTTGATTGTAATTTAAATTGTCAATCGATTTGAACTTGGTCTGTGTTCCTTGTTAGCCGAAGTATGTTGTTTTTGACAAATTAAGAGCATTAACGAAGCTACTTGTAAACTAATTGAAAAGGAAGTTGATCATCAAATTCGAATTGTCTGAGAAACATCCTGTTATCTAAGAATTAACTATGAAGACATACGACTAAACTTAACAGAGGTCAACCGACTGCTAAATTATGAATTATTGACTTTGAATTCTGCATCGTATGTCTACAATATAGGGGTTTAGGCTGGTTTTAGTGTCACGCGGACCGTCCAGTGCTGCGGACCCGCTCCGCACGGCCAATCTGTAAGAACTTCTAGGGAGCGTTTAGAGTAATGCGGTCCGGAGGAACCGCTCCGCTCCCTAGCAGTTCATACAAATCGGCTGTGCGGAGCGATCCGCACTGACAGTCCACGTGACACTAAAAACAGCCTTAAAATCAATTGAGGATTTGTGATGAATCGAAGGAGAGTGAAGCTGTTGTAGTTTTTAATTACTTTACTGTACTTCCCCACTTAGGCAATTTGATTTTTCAAGTTATTTAAAACTAGCTTTCCGCCCGCGGCTTCGCCCGCGTTGAATTTTGTCTGTCACAGAAAAACTTTATCGCGCGCGTCCCTGTTTAAAAAACCGGGACAAAAACTATCCTATGTCCTTTCCCGGGACTCAAACTATCTCTATGCTAAATTTCATCAAAATCGGTTCAGTGGTTTAGGCGTGAAAGCGAGACAGACAGACAGAGTTCCTTTCGCATTCATTCATAATATTAGTATAGAAGTATAGATTTTGTTTGAGATGCGACTCTTAACACTAGATAATTTTTATGATTACTTTCAAGCCATTGAAGCTAAGTTTCAAACATGAATCAAATTCGGTTATTCGATTGCGTAAACACGCGTATAAATAATCAGTTATTCGATTGCGTAGTAAACAACACGCGTATAAGTGTACCCGCGCCTTAACACCGTTCCGTTTCACACTCAAACTGAACCGAAATAAAATTAACTCGGCAATACGACCTCAACCCGTTCCACGGATCGTAAATGCAGCGTAAACGCAAAACAATAAACAAAATTTAACGCGCACGGCAAAGATAAAACATGGCCACTTCGCGAAAACAATGCGTCGCCATTTTTTATTTATCGATCAAAGGTTTAGATCTGCAGGGCTACTATTACGTTGTTTACGAAGTTTCGAGTCTATTTGTCACCGTCGCTCATGCTGGCATCTCGCTTATTGCGTGGACAGACCTTTCATCATCATCATCATCTCAGCCATAGGACGTCCACTGCTGAACATAGGCCTCCCCCAATGATTTTCATGTTGATCGATTTGTAGCCGTCTGCGTCCAGCGCCTTCTTGCTACATTTATGATGTCGTCCGGACGAACCTTTAGGAGGTGTGAGAGGTGTTAAGTTTTCTCTTGGTTCTATTTTCGACCCAAGAAAAAACTTCTCTTATGATCTACAGTGATGTAAGTTTTTAAAGGAAACTTTAAGCTCTTAACTAGCGTTCTGTGAAAGTAGAGTCTTTTAATTTTATCCTGATCTGTTCCAGTTTATTTAAAGATTACCTGTTATGCCTTACAACACACAAATATTGGACTATTACGATTAGACAGTGCAGAGTTGGAGCGATGAGACATGCAAAAATGTGTTATTTATGCAATATTTACCCTGTGTTGCACCATGTTACTCTAACTTTAACATTAAAATATCAAAAGTCTGTCAAACTCCATACAAAAACACCCGTGAAAGTGATAGTTACGGTTAAAGTTAAAGTGATGCTGGTGCTCATTAAACTTTTGCCAAATGACAACAAAAAAAATTAATTCTCACAGTTCCCTAATTTGTTCCCACCTGAACCATAGAGTTCAGCTGAACAAAGAAGGCCGACAATGCAAGTAAAAAATGTATCGGAACTCGGAATCACCGGTGGGATTGCGTTAGCAAGCACAAACAGTGCCTTTTTCAATTCAGGTGCCTATTAAAAGTTAACGAACAACTGTTCGCAAAGAGATTGAAAGAATTTCTACCAATTTTTTCGTGCTTGCTCTGTGGTCTAGCTAGTGGTAAGATCGTTATACTCAACTTGGAGGTTCTGGATTCGATTCTCAGTTGAATCAATTAGTGTATACTTTTCTTCTAACTTTACATTGTTGTTAAGTTTGTTTAGGCTAACTTAGTCCATCAAACCCCAAACGGTCGCATACGGTCGCGTATCAATTAACTTCGATTCGCGGGGCTTGAAGGGTTAGCATATTTCATGCCGTCTGAAAACGAAATAAGACTGTGTTTTAGAAGAAATGTATCTAATTGAGCCTTTTCAGACGCCTATGGTAACAGTGGTGGCTCAAAAGTCTGATACTAGAATAAATAGTTTTCGCTTTTTATTTTCATTTCTTTGTTTTTTGCTAGTTTTTTGCCTTACTATGAGTGTAACACTTACATACCAGTGAGTCATTCCCTGGTATCCTAATCACGCGGTATTTCTCTCATCCACCGTTTTTTCACATCCGATAATCATTAGAAACTTCAATAGTCCAGTCAATGAATGCCTTAACGACGGTGTAGAGAGAAATCCGTGGAACACAATTTCTGACCTCGGGACTTTATTTAGCCTAGTTAGGTGGTGAACATAGCAAAAGTCCCCGCCCTTAGCTATTGAGCCGGCGGGGAGAGGGGGGTTTAAAGGTACCACTTTTCGGTTTTTCGCTTAATCCTCGGAAACTATGCGTCCTAGTGACATGACTACTATGAACCAAAAAAAGCTTATTCAATTTGCTACAGGTGAGACCGTCAGGTTTTTCTATATCTTGTATAGTTTTTGCGGCATCTGCTCTAGAAGGTCTGTAAAATTGGAAATTTTATTGTTGTCTTACATGTTCCTTTCAGGAGAAAATCGACTAAATCAACATTGAGCAAACACTATAGACATGCGGGAGCATGTTAAGCCTAGTTCCATGGAGGGGACTGCACCGTGCGTATATTTAGACGAACCAATTAGAGCCACTTTTGACTCCTCATCATTCAAAAACTACTGTGCATTAACACTTCAAATTTGGCTCATGTATTGAGACTTGCAAGATATACATCAGCTTCAAATTTCATAAATATACCTCAAACGGTTATTTAGGTATTGACGTTCAAAAATCGATATTTAGAGCACTATTATCTATCTATCACATGTGAAATGTTAAAATTTTCTGTTTTTTTATTTGTTCCTTTGTATTTACATAACTACCTTTCTGGATGCCAAATTTGAACCTTCGAGGTCATCTGGAAGTGGTTAGAATTTGGTCTATAGGTCAGACATGTAGATTTTTGGATGTCAATATGTAAAGAACCGTTTGAGGTATATTTATGAAATTTAAAACAGATGTATATCTTGGAAGTCTCAACACATGAGCCAAATTTGAAGTGTTAATGCACAGTAGTTTTTGAGTGATAAGGAGTCAAAAGTGGCTCAAAGTGATTCGTCTAAATATACGCACGGTGTAGTCCCCTCGCTGGTACTAGGCTTAACATGCTCCCGCATGTCTAGAATGATAGCTCAATGTTGATTTAGTTGATTTTCTCCTGATGGGAACATGTAAGACAAAAATAAAATTTCCAATATTACAGACCTTCTAGAGCAGATGCCGCGAAAACTATACAATTTATAGAAAAACTTGTCTATCTCACCTGTAGCAAATTGAATATGCTTTTTTTGGTTCAAAGTAGTCATGTCACTAGGACGCATAGTTTCCGAGGATTAAGCGAAAAACCGAAAAGTGGCACCTTTAAACCCCCCTCTCCCCGCCGGCTCAAGGGCTACGGGCGGGGACTTTTGCTATGTTCACCTCCTAACTAGTCTAAATAAAGTCCTGAAGTCAGAAATTGTGTTCTACAGTTTTCCATCTATAATGCTTTATTGACTGGACTACAAAGTTTATAGCGAACATAAATAATATACTAACGTTAAACTGTTTTTTAAATACTCGAGATTGTAGCGCTGGTAGCGCTTCCGTAGTTCGAGCTCTCGACTAAATCCGAAAGATCGCCTTTTTTCAGTGCATGAAGTTTTAAATTAATCAAGTTTTTTAGCCCCCCCCCTTCATCTATCTTACGCGGATTAGTTTTTTTCATACAAATGTTTTTTCCCGCTAACTCCCGTTCCCGTGGGAATTTTGCAATATCCTGTTGTAACTAAGCTTTAAGTTTACTAAGGTACCTGCATGCCAAATTTCCAGCGTCTAACTTAATCGATTTAGATTTTTCATTCAAAAGGATTTTCCCGCTAATTCCCGTTCCCGTGGGAATTTTGGGAATTCCTTTCTAAGTGCACCTCTACGGTACCTAAGCTACGTCCCTTTCAAATTTCAAGTGCCTACGTTTAGCCGTTTAGGCTGTGCGTTGATATGTCAGTCAGTCAGTTTCTCCTTTTATACGTTATACATATTATTATTTAGATGAGATTTTCTTTAGCTGATTTATTTATTACCAGCCATTTATTCATTTACCAGCGACCTTCAAAATCAGACCAAAGCTACTTCATAACGTAATTCAAAGTGCTTTGCACATTATTTGTATAGCGAATGTTCCTAGAAATACATGAATATTGCTCGACAAATAGCAGAGCCGTTTCGATTGAAATTCATAGCGCGTTTACATTTCAAACGTTCATTTAATCAACTGTTTGCACAATCGAAAGGCGGCCATTTCTGCAAACCATTTCACCATAAATGGAACCCATCGTCGGGGGAAACATTGTTATTAAAATACATGCCTTAATAAACGTTCTTTAATGAATAAATTATACCTACCTAGTCAGTTATTATAGAGTAGTAGTAAATAGTATAGATAAATAATAATTTGTCTTTGTTTCTAAAAGATAAAAATCTTTGGGATGTTGGAACTGCTTTCATTCGCATAGTAAAAGGTGAATAAAATAAATTGATTACATTGCAGCAAAATGTTTTTAAAATGCCTATTTATAAATTAAAATTCTGTCATTATTTCTAATCATTTCGTCAAAGAGCCGTCACCTTATGATTTCATTCTTCAGATCTTCATGAATAATATACCACCACGATAAGAAGAAGAATAAAGATTATATCCTTGTACACGCAGCGTACATTATACCACAGAAGAATAATAAGTACTATTATTGTACATACGATACTTAGCACATCAATCGAAACGAAACACTGTAACATAACATCTTATGGCATTGGAATATGGGATATTTTTCAACAACAATGTAAACCTTGTTATGCTGTTGTTACCTATGTTATATCGTCGACTGTTGTCAAGTTTGGGTTTTATTGCCCCAGATAGTGCTAAAGCAGTAAGGTGCTTTATTTATTGTCGTAAGATACAACTTTACTGCTCAAAACTACTACAGTCTGCTTGATAAAGTTCCAAACTTCAAGCAATAGGAATTTCATTATTCGTGGCGAGTTAAAAACATTTTTATGTCTTTTACAAGCATGGCAAACCTTGGGACAAAGATGACTGTGTTTCAACCGCCACTTCTCAATTCATTCATTCAATAACATGTTATGTACGCTGATTTTGGATCTCTGTTTAGTTACTTATTTAATATTTTGTTAATTTTATGGCTATGTAATTGACAGTGATCTGTTTGTGTATCTATTTTAAATAAACAAATAAATAAATTCAACTGGAACTGAGCTGGAAGTATGTTGGTATGTTGTCCCGAAGTGGTGGTAGAGCAAGCTATATCTGGGCCCACATACTATAAAGAACTTGAATGTCCCACATATTTATACATTATATTTTAAACATATCCAATTTTGGACTAGCTGTTATAAGATTCCAAAAGTTTTTTAACAATTTTTTTTTATTTATAAGTCACTAAAACTCAGTGAAACAAAGCCAAAGTTCAACCATTCAAATGCCCTCTTCCCCTACTCAGTGGTTTCTAAAAATACGAAACATAATACCACTTTAAAAAGCACTTGAAACCTATAAAACGACCTAAAACTTTGACCCCTCTCAGCAGGGAAAAGTCTTTTTATTGCTTAAATTATAAAACCTTTTTATACCTTCAGTAGTTTCGCTTCCATTTCTAGAAACATTGCATATTTGCGTAACTAAGTACTGCAAAGGTATTATAAACCTGTGCTTCTAACTATGCAATGCATTATTTTTCAGTTATGTTCCTCAGATGTGTGATTTATGTTGTATTAAATAAAAATAAAATAAAATTCATTTATTTCAGGCCAGGGCCCATAAAATTTCAATAATAATTGCATTAAATAATTAAAATCATATTAAATCAATCAAAATAATAGATACAAATAAATTAAATTATATATATAAATATTAGTATGTGACATTATCAAATCGAAATCTAAAACGAATTATAGCACAATACATATAAGTTTAGGTTGTAGCTATGATATGATGATAACAGTACCTAAATGGTTCCCACCGCTGCAACTCCTGTGTAGCCAGGATGTACAACTTGACCCCAATAAAAACCCAACCAGTGAAGGCCAAGTTTGTCCCGGGGGAAAGTTAAACTGTCATTGGACCCGCAACAAAATATGTAAAACCAAAAATTGTAGTTTATCTGATATACCTACCTACCCACAGGCTACAAAGTTCTCTGTCAGCAAATGATAAAATCATGATGATGCATGGCATGCAAGTCATCATGCATGATAGAATCTGCGCAGCATTCCTCAATATTAGATCAAAACACAACGGATACGCCCACTTTTCTAAGCTGACTGATGCATCCACTCATAAATATGCTTCTGTATATTTTGCCGCGAATGCTCGGGCTTGTGAAAATAAACTACACTATTACGCATCACTTCAGCACGTCTTATTTGGAACATGGACATGTTTATGGTCGACTTTTTGGTGCTCAAAGTCATCAACACAGGATAGTTTGTTATTGTCACGTCAGTAGCTCAAGTGATGAAGTCCCTTTTGGACATTTTAAACTACGCTTCTAGTCCCAAACTAAGCAAAGCTTGTACTATGGATACTAGACTACGGATATAAACATACTTACATACTTTTTTTTGTAAATACATACATATTACAAAGTAACATCCAGACCCGTCACAGAAATTAAAATTCATCATTTCAATTTCTGCCCGGCCGGGAATCGAACCCGATACCTCTCGGCATAGTACCTAGTCCGTTCTGAACCACTACATCAAATGGCCGACAAAATGCTTACTGCCCGACTTTTGTTTGTCTCCTGCCATCCGTTTGGCACTGGAGTCTACCCTTACCCTAGAAATTATTAAAATTTTGATAATCTGTGATACTGATCCTCCTCCTACGTATATTGGGTTGCTCTACGATCTTCAGGCACTCTTCTGCACTTAAAACTGAGTTGAGTGAGACTGTTTTAAGACTTGTTTGAATATGCATTTATTGATATCTCCAAAACCATAAGTTTCCCATTGCTTATAAGATGTGGTACGTGGTACTCGACTTTTTTAGGGCACTTAAACACGTCCAAAAATTGTAATATGGATTGGCCTGTCTCGTATTTGCCTGCCTTGATAAATTATGTGACTCGTGTACAATTTTAACTACCTATATCTTTATCGATTTCTATCAAAATCAAACAAACAAGTCAAAGCGGCGTGGGACTGACTTTATTGTTGAGGGGTTAACAAAACAGCAAAATCACTTCCACACTTCTATTGGAAACTCAACAGGTATCTTTTCTTCGTATTCGGCATGCGCCTGCAAAGCGAGCCGTAATTAAAATTCCTTAGTAGAAAAATATAGGAAGCAGTTTCTTTGGTAAATAAACATCCGCGGCCTTACTGGTTGGATTGGACGAAAGATATATGCGGTTTAACGCTTTATGATGTTGATAATAAAGATGTTTTTGCGTTGTTATACTTAAGGGCTTGACCTTGGTGAGGAAAATGATAGCCGTGGAAACACACGGTGTGGGTTTTGAGACCGGGACGCAGCAGAGAAAGTTTTTTTGCAATATAGTCCAGTAGAATTAGCTTTTAAATCGGAAATAATTCCTACAAAAGATTTTATTGCTTTAATGGCTTCATTGGTTGCCCTTTAAGACTCTCCTAGGTTTTCGACTTCGACGGAGTTGTGCTTAAGTGGTGGGGGCCCCCGAAAGGGGCGCTTTTTCGGTTTTCCGATTATATCGCGTAAAGGACTTACCCTATCGAAAAGTGGTCTTCCTGACGGTTGAAGGGCATTTAATCCTGCATTAAATAAGACCAAATTCATATTTTTTGGACAAACCGTTCTCGTGCAAATGTTCGGCAAAGTAGAAAATATGTGTATAATTAATGACCCTCTCCACGTCCAATAGCTCGTCACCCGTATGCTCCCAAGCCTTGTAAAGGGTTGCCTTAACCAGCATATCCCTGTCTAGGCTCACGAGTTGGATTCGCTTATCCTTGTTCGTTCCAGCCGTTCCTTAACTGCGGTTGCTGCACCTCTTCCTGGCACTCTCCTGAACGACTCTGTGTTACCTACTGTGGCTGCCCCTCTTCCTTGTACCCTCCTGTACGATTGCATTGCTTAGCCATATGCTTGGTCTAAGGTTCGACGCCACAAAATCAACTTCGTACGCGTGAAAATAGTTTAAATACTATTTTCCGTGCTTGCAACATTTTTCTTTACTGCTTCGCCTCTATTAGTCGTAGAGTGATTGTATATATCCTATAGCCTTCTTCAATTTATGAGCTATTCAACACAAAAATAATTATTTCAATCAAACTAGTAATTCTTGAGATTAGCGCGTTCAAACAAACAAACAAAAAACTCTTCAGCGTTTTAATATGAACTTGTTGTTGTTGATTTTTGGCGTCGAACCTTAGACCAGGCATACGGCTAGGCAACGTAGTCGTGCAGGAGGATACAAAGAAGAGGAGCAGCCACAGTAGGTAACACAGAGTCGTTCAGGTGAGTGCCAGGAAGAGGTGCAGCAACCGCAGTTAAGGAACGACTGGGACGAACAAGGATAGGCGCATCCAGCTCGTAAGCCTTGATAGGGTTACACTGGTTGAGGCGCTCCTTTTCAAGACTTGGAAGCCTGTGGGTAACGAGCCATTGGACGTGGAGAGGGTAATTAATTATACACATATTTTCTACTTTGCCGAACATTTGCACGAGAACGGTTTGTTCAAAACATATGAATTTGGTCTTATTTAATGCAGGATTAAATGCCCTTCAACCGTCAGGAAGACCACTTTTCGATAGGGTAAGTCCTTTACGCGGTATAACCGGAAAACCGAAAAAGCGCCCCTTTCCGGGGCCTCCACCACTTAAGCACAACTCCGTCGAAGTCGAAAACCTAGGAGAGTCTTAATGGGCAACCAATGAAGCCGTTAAAGCAAGTAAATCTTTTGTTTGAATTATTTCCGATTTAATCAATTTTTGTGTTTAATTCTACTGGCCTAATAGCGTTTATTATGCTTTAGAAATGACAGGTTTTCTACGATTTATTAATTTAGCTTTTAGTAAAGCTTTTTTGGCAAATGTTTAATATCCTTTAGAAATGGCAGATTTTCTACGATTTTTTAATTTATTTAAGAATTTTTTTTGCTCGCCTTGAATGATTACGTGTTGCACTGTTAAAATGTCTGTTTTAATGTAGGTACTTACACTATGTTTGTTTTTAAATTCTTATTGTTATTTTTCTGCAATTAGTGCTGGAAACTTAAGTACCTAAGAACTTTACATTTCATATAAAACGTAACACTCCCGATTTTGCCCGACTAAACGTTCAGTTATAATTGTCGTCTCTACATTAGGACATGATTTTTCAGTAGGTATTTTCTCGTTAAATAATCGCATCGCCAACGCCCCAACTATTCCTACGTATGTTTACACGTATCTTGCGAAGACACGGCACCGTGAACCCGGTGCGCTGAAAGCTTAATGTATTGTAATTCACGGTCGTGAGAATCGCACGTGTTGATTACGGTACTTTTGTTTTTGAAGTTTTTCTCAAGAATAAACCACTTTAAAGCATATTTATGTTATTATGAATTTACACAGGATCGTGCTATGCTCAGAGTTTCCCTGCGTGATCGAATCAGAAATGAGGAGATCCGCAGGAGAACCAAAGTGACCGTCATAACTCGCAAAATTGCTAAAATCAAGTGACAGTGGGCGGTGCACAAAGATCGTAGAGACGAAGGCCGTTGGGGCAGAAAGTTCTCGAGTGGCTATCACGGGCCGGAAGACGCACGGGCAGGCCTCCTACTAGGTGGACCGACGATCTTTTGAAGGTCGCGGGAAGAACCTGGATGCTAGCAGCGCAGAACCGGTCGTTTTGGAAAGCCTTGGGGAGGCCTTTGTCAGTGGACGTCATTTGGATGAGACGAACGAACAAATGTTGGGATACTCATATATAAAAATTGAAGTTTATTTACTAAAAGCACAGCTTAAAGTATGTATGTATATGTAATTCATGTAGCCAAAGTCCAGTTCGCCAATGGACTGGACTGATCGTAGACGGTGAACAAACTATAATTATCTTCACCGGTCATATCTACTAATAAAATATTCAACAAGTAAACGTTATTGACCAGCGTACAGTCAGAAATAATTACTATGTACTGAATAAGCCGAGTCGACATGTGGATTTCACAAACGGAATAAAAAATGCCATGAAACTTTACCTTCAAGAGAATTCCATGGAAATGCAAGGCTTTTGCTTTGTACATATAAAGCGATTATAGTTTCGATTCGATAGAAATTGAGTCGTGAAATAACTAGCTTTGTGTTCTGTGTTATGCTCTAACAAGATTCTTATTAAATTAGTAGATTTTAGTTCAAAGTATACTTATCATTATTCTGTGGTGCATATAACGTAGAATAGGTATTCTTTGGGGTTTTTTATGCAGAACAAGGCAGGTATTTGACCGTAATCGTACCTGATGTAAAGTGACATGTTGTCTAGGATGGTGATGGACATGGACTAGGATGGATGGACAGCATTAAGTGCTTGGCCAGATTGCACACACTTGCGTGTGGCGGGCGGGACGCGTTGTACTCAAACGTATGAAATCATGAAGTTATTGGATTGTCCCTTGTACGCACTGACCGATATAAATTATTTTTGATATTACGACATTTTCCTAATAAAAAAGTTTTTACATTTGAGCAGTGGAATCACACCTAAGAGAAAGTGCGTTAAATCTGTTACACTTTATAAACACAGGCACTTTAACAGCTTTAATATGACCGCTGAAAGCCCTAAAAACGTGAATCACCTTCAAAAGTCAAGATATAAAGACTGGTTTGAAAGGTCAGGGTCAAAAGCGGTCATCCTTTGTTACCATTACAATGCCTGATTTATGTATATGTTTACAATTGAGTGTATCTGGAAATACAAGATGTTTGCCAAATGTGGAAGATCGGAACATAAAGTTTTCGGGATCTGAAGAAATACAGGTACTTACACGAAGGTCAAGAACGAAGGCCAAAGTTTTCAATAAATTACGCATTAATTGAAAATGTATGATCTCAAAGCTTTGAAAATCAAATTTTACAGCCAACCGAAAACTTTCAGCGCTAGAATTAATGTTTTAACATGGACCTATGCTTGAAGATCAAATACCTATTGTAGGAGATTGGGATAGGAACGGGATGGGATACCTTCGATTGAGCAGACTCCACAGGACGGTCCAAGCTTGGTTCTTCTTTCACTTTCACAAACACTTGAATTTTTATTGAGTTGAGTTTAGCGCGCGATTTGGGTTTATTTGAATTGGTTTATTTTGGATACTTATTTAGTAATTAACGCCCAGATAGGTAGGCGAAGCGGCGCGTTGCGATGCGAGAGCGAGACTGAAGGTGGGAGGGAGAGGATAGGAAAAGGACTGTCAGAATGAGTGATAGAATAGTGTGACATGAGTTTGAATTGCATGAGGTTTTAATGCTGGCGCGTACAACTCCCCCGGCCTAGAGGTCTTCCTCTAGATTGAGTAGCGTTTGTAAAAAAAAATAAAGTTAAAAACGTAAAAAAACATGCGTTAGAGAGAACTAAACGAGTTAAATTAGCGTTAAAGTTGTGTTAAATTAAAGTTAAGGTTAAAATAAAGTTAAGAACATTATTTGAGTTACTGTAAAGGAAGAGGACAAACTCTAACTACAGGCCGAACATAAGTACCGGTTGCAGTGCGAATCTTTAAGGTGCGAATGATTTTGTCCTTTCCGGGATATACTTCCACAACCACACCCAATGGCCAACAAAGAGGATGCGCATTGTCATCTTTTATAACAACAACAGAGCCCACATCTATCGGTTTGGTCACCGTATTCCACTTTTCACGGCGTTGTAGAGAAGTTAAATACTCCTGACTCCAGCGACGCCAAAAGCTTTGCACTAATTTATTGACTAACTGATAACGCGTTAACCGATTGTCAGAAATATCAGAGACATCCTCTACTGGTAAGAATTTCAGTGGAGTTATATTGAGAAAGTGATTGGGAGTGAGAGCGGATATATCAGATGGGTCAGAGCTAAGAACACACAATGGTCTACTATTCAATAAGCCTTCTATTTGTACAAGTACAGTGTTGAACTCTTCGTATGTTAACACTTGAAGACCAATAACTTTATAAAGATGCGTTTTTACATAACGAACATTTATCTCCGTGATGCCGTTAAAGTGCGGACCATATGGTGGACTATGAAGAAACTTAATGCGTTGTTCAGCCAAATGTGAACTTAAATAATTTTTGTGAGAGTCAGATTCTAAAAGAGCGTAAATTTCGTCAAGCTTGCGTTTAGCGCCAATGAAGTTAGTACCTCCGTCGCTATATATCATGGAAACGGGGCCTCTTCTACAAATGAATCGACGAAAAGCGGCGAGAAATAGATCAGAGCTTAAGTCTGAAACTAACTCTATGTGTAGAGCCTTAGTTGTAAGACAGCAAAATAAACAAATATAAGCCTTCTGGCTTTTAACACCTCTGCGGCGAATGTGAGTAATAAAGAAGGGACCTGCATAATCGACTGATGTATAAACAAAAGCTTTAGCTTCTGAAACGCGGAATGATGGCAAGTCGCCCATAAGAGGGTTTGTAGATTTAGGGTTTAAACGAAAACAGATATTGCATTGATGCACTCTTTGACGTACTAAGTTACGTGCGGAAAGTATCCAAAATTTCTGTCTAAGCAGACTGAGTAGAAGTGAAGGACCAGTATGTAAATTACATACATGAAAGTAATCAACTAAAAGTTGAGTGAAGCGATGTTTATGCGATAGAATGATTGGATGCTTTTGTCCATAGTTGAGTTGAGAGTGAGTGAGTCGACCTCCGACACGAAGTATATTATCA
Source organism: Ostrinia nubilalis (assembly GCF_963855985.1). NCBI lineage: Eukaryota > Metazoa > Arthropoda > Insecta > Lepidoptera > Crambidae > Ostrinia > Ostrinia nubilalis. The sequence goes on from NC_087112.1 coordinate 1,602,079, forward strand.
GAGTCAATGAAAGGGTTAAGTTTGAGAAGCGATTTGTTAAAGGGTTTATTATTTTTAATTGCGTGCATATCTTGAGTAAAAAATAGTGCCTGTATATGGCGTACTAAATAGAGTTCAGCGAGTTCTAAATCAGAGGATGTAACCACTCCGTTTGAACGTAGTATTTTAGCGAAGCGTAACACGTACACAGTAGCGCGTAATAATTTTGGGTACGTGGAAATGCGATCAATTAATCGATCGAAAGGGTGAGAGTTCGATTGAGAGTTTGTCTCTGAAACAAGAGCGATAGTTTTCTCTTCCAGTCGAACACTGTTAGATGAAACTTGAAATGGCTCGATAGGCCATTGCGAGATTGGCTGAGCTGTCCATTGAGGAGAGTGAAACCAATTTAATTGATTTAATAATGCTTTAGGAGTTACAGGTCGCGATATTACATCTGCAGGATTTTCATTTCCATTAACATGATGCCAAATTTTTGCGTTGAGTTTCGAATTAATTTCAGTAATTCTATTCGCAACAAATGTGTGAAATTTGTACGCGGGAGAATGTATCCACGTGAGAGTGACAGTCGAGTCTGAAAATGCGTAAATTGAGTTAACAGGATAACGATTCTCTATACTATCGCGAACCGATAATAAAAGATTTGTTAAGAGCAGCGCTGCGCACAGTTCAAGCCGCGCAAGAGATATTTTCTTTAAAGGCGCGACGCGCGATTTGGATGCGATAAGAAAGACTTCACCGGGTGAATCTGCATCAGAGCTCACGCGCACATAAACCACAGCTCCGTAGCATACTTCGCTGGCGTCCGCGAAGCCCATGATAGTGACGTGGCAACCCGCGGTGATTCCTATATGACGAGATATTTTTAATTGCGATAAATATTTTATCTCACTATCAAACCGATTCCATTTATTTTTTATTGAGTCTGGAACTGGCTGATCCCATTCAAGTTCGCGCTGCCAGCATTCTTGAATTAAGAGTTTGAGAAACGCTGTCACAGGGCCTAGCAAACCCAAAGGGTCGAATAATCTAGCGGTTGCGGAAAGAATCGTGCGTTTTGTGCATTGGTCAGAGTTAGTAGAGTTAATTTTGTAAAGAAAAACGTCATCATTAGGAAGCCACTGCATGCCTATGATTTTTGTCGTAATTTCCGAGTCAGTGTCAAAATCGACGAGCTGTGGATTTTTATGCGAATCGGGAATCCTATTTATAAGCTCAGGGTTGTTCGAGATCCACTTAACCATTTTAAACCCCCCGGCCATGAACATCTTAACCATTTGATGGTAAGATTGTTCAGCTTTTTCTAACCCGTCCATCGATGAGACATAATCGTCCATATACATACAGGATTGAGCTTCAGACGCGGCGATAGGATAATTCGCGCGCTCGTCCTCAGCGAGTTGGCGAACGACACGCATAGCGAGGTAAGGCGAGCTAGAAACGCCAAAAGAAACCCTATTGTATTGATAAGTATCAATCGGTGCTTCAGGATCAAATCGAAATAATATGCGTTGAAACGGGTGGTGATTTTGATCAAGCTTTACACAGAAATACATCTTTTCAATATCAGCAGATAAAGCGACTGAGAAAATGCGTAAGTTAATTAAAAGATCAAAAATATTACTTTGTAAGTTTGGGCCAGTGTAAAGAACATCATTTAACGACTTTCCAGAGGTTGTTTTACAACTTGCATCTAAAACGACTCGAGTTTTTGAAGTGAGTTTATCTGGTCGGTATACTGCATGATGAGGTATATAATAATTTGGAGTATTTTCCTCTGAATTCGATGCGTTTTCGAATTTTGACAGAAAACCGCGATCGATACAGTCTTGAATATTTTCATTATAGTTAGTGCGTAAGCCCGGAGTTGAGTCTAACTTTTTTTCTAAGTTATAGAAGCGACGCCTAGCAGTAAAATAAGAATCGCCGAGTTCTGATGGGTCGAGTTTAAATGGCAAAGAAACGGTATACGTCCCAGAGTCGTCGCGAGAATGAGTTGATTGGAAAATGTTTTCACATATTTCGTCGTCAGGGCTGATGTGTCTCTTAGTAGGTACACTTTCAAGCTCCCAAAAGCGTTGCGTGAGTGATTCTAATGAGTGCGAGTCTACATTGCAAAAGAATGCTTTATTATCATTGCGTGAATGAGCTGAGTAGCACTGAGCGCGTCCCATAGCGAGATATCCGAGCGTGGTTTCGATAGCGATGACAGAGGATTGCGGTGAAGTTATTTTATTACTACCTAAAAGAAGCGGGAATATCTCATTGCCTAACAAACAATCGATTTCAGCAGGGATATCGAAGCTGTCATCAGCCATAGGAAGACCTTGTAAATGCGATAACTGGGTTATGTCAACCCTTACATTAGGTAAATAATCGGTTATTGTATCAATGACGCGTGCGTTTATTGTGTATTTACACCTGGGATCAAAGCGTGAGGCAATTGTGAAAGATACATATCCTAGCGACACACTTTCAGACTGACCTATGCCCTTAATAGTGGTAGGTAGCGGATTGACTTTTAAGTTCAGTCGCGCACAACATTTATTTGTGATAAAGTTGCTCATCGAACCTGTGTCTAGAAACAGGCGTAATTTTTGACACGTCTTATTATTGTCATAAGTATACACTGACGCGGTGGGTAATAAGACCGTGGTACTAGATTCATCAGCGATCGACGGCGTGACTGCAGAGAGAGATACATTGTTGGTTGGCATCGATTGCAACGGCGGCGTGACCGGACCGGGCGCGGACATGGACGCGTCGGTCGGCGAAAGCGTCGCGCTGCAAGTCAGCTGTTGTGACGTCATAGGTCTATTCACGTTAAAGTTATCTATATGAATAAGAGTGTGATGTTTACGTTGGCAAACTGAGCAACGATTTTGAGATTTGCAATATTTAACATTATGAAAGCCCAAACAATTGAGGCAAAAGTTACATTTTTTCACTAAAGAGTAGCGAGTTGGCGCATTTTTCGAGCGAAAATAACTGCATTTGAACAGGGCATGTTCAGGTTCCGTCTTACAAAGTTGACAATTCTTGCGTACAGCGGATGGAGTGTATGAGCCTTGCGAATTCGGTTGAGATTGGAAGTAATGTTGATTGGGTTTTACTCCAGAAGCTGTATTAGAAACAAACGACTGTGTCGGTTTCGAGTTTTTAGACTGCGATGCGAAATTCGTTTTATTATTAACGTACGGCTTATACTGCGTAAAACATAAGCGTAAAGCATTGATCTTATTCTGTTCTTTTATAAAAGTCTTGAGATCATTAAACGTAGGCATTTTTACGTGCTTAATGGATTGTTCAAATAAATTTAGAGTGTCTTTGTCTAATTTACTGAGAGCAATATGAGTCAAAATGAAATCGGAAAGGTCATCAATCTGTAAACGTCGTAAGGCAGCTTCAGCTGAGCAATACTGTTCCAAAAATTCATCTAAAGATTGCGATTTGAAGTTTATTAATTGTTCCAAATACATAGAGGCTTGTACTCTTATGTCTTGGTATTTTTCTAATAGGTTGTTCCAAATTATGTAATAGTTCTCACCAGTAGGTGGAATACCCGAGCAAATTGTAAGTGCTTTTCCGGAAAGTTTTCCTATAAGGTATTGAGCCTTTTCACCTGGAGACAAACCAGTGTTCTCATGAATAAGCGTTTTAAAATTTTGGTAGAAAACGGGCCACTTGGAAGGGGCTCCGTCGAAAGAGACTAGTTCTAAAGGCGGTAATTTTTTTACGAAATCCTGTTTGCGACGCTCTGTGTTGGCCTTTAGTTGTGCGATGGAGCTTTGCACCGAAAGGATGTTACAGTACAAATCGTCAAACGAGTTGAGTGCGGCAAATGTAGGTTTGAGTTCCTCATCATTTTTCATATAACACAAATTAAGTTCGTCAATAGTATCAAGAAAATCCGATCTTGTTTTTTCAATCGAATGCATGCGAGACATGAAAATTTGTTCAATCTGAGGGTCGGAGACCTTTAGGCTGAGGTCGTATAGTTCCTGAACCCTCTGAAAAAGCGCTTCTTTTTTAGCTTCAAGCAAATTAATTTTGCGTTTTACTCCCTCCATTGTATTGTAGGTGAGCAAACACACGCACGAGAGCTAGCGTTAAAAAATGAGTTGAGTTGAGCGTATTTATTTATAATCCAGTAGGAAAATAAAATGCGTAGCGTATGTAAGCGAATTTGAAATTGAATTGAAATAAAATTTTAAAAGATTGAATTTAAAAAATATACGTGTTTACAAACGAGTTGACGTTTGAGTGAATAGCAATTTCTAGAATGTGCCAAATGTCAAACGAATCGAACTTTCCAGAAAGAATGTGTCACGAGCGAATTTTCTAGAATTTTCTAGAGGGTTGTCAAAATGACGGATGCGTGAAAATGTGTAGTTGTGATTTTCTGTAAGTGTAAAGGATAGGAAATGAACCATGCGGCTCGGTAGGACCAGAAAGGAGTTGTAGGAGATTGGGATAGGAACGGGATGGGATACCTTCGATTGAGCAGACTCCACAGGACGGTCCAAGCTTGGTTCTTCTTTCACTTTCACAAACACTTGAATTTTTATTGAGTTGAGTTTAGCGCGCGATTTGGGTTTATTTGAATTGGTTTATTTTGGATACTTATTTAGTAATTAACGCCCAGATAGGTAGGCGAAGCGGCGCGTTGCGATGCGAGAGCGAGACTGAAGGTGGGAGGGAGAGGATAGGAAAAGGACTGTCAGAATGAGTGATAGAATAGTGTGACATGAGTTTGAATTGCATGAGGTTTTAATGCTGGCGCGTACACCTATACATTGCTTGCGTAGTAGGTACCTACTAAATATTATTCGAACGTTGTGTATTTTGATTACTTTGTGTGTGTGAATTTCTAATGCGACACTAAGTTTCGAACTCTGCGGTGTTTCCGGGCGGATACGACCTGCAAGCTTTCAAGAAGAGAGCGTATCTTCACCTTAAACGCCGGCAACGCCCCTGGGTTTGCGGGTGTCTATGGGCGACGGTAATCAGTTACCATCAGGTGATCCGTCTGCTCGTTTGCCTCCTGTCACATAAAAAAAACTCAGCGCATTAGTTGGCATCTCTGTATATCTCTATGGTTAGGCTATTGCACATATTGTCTCTTTGAACTTTTTAATCATTGAGTTATAATGTAGTACGTAGTAATATTACTTCCTATTTAATGGTATTTATCTCTCGTTTCAGTTACGGAGACATGGTGCCGGGCACGATAGCCGGCAAGATCGTGGGCGGCGTCTGCTCGCTGTCCGGAGTGCTGGTCATCGCGCTGCCCGTGCCCGTCATCGTGTCCAACTTCTCCCGGATCTACCACCAGAACCAGAGGGCTGATAAGAGGAAGGCTCAGAGGGTATGTACACAGCCATTGTTACTTCTTATTGTAAATTCAGTCAAGGGTACCTAAATCATAAGGGGTGAATCACCTGTTTAGTCTGCACTCAGGAGGACTTGATGAGTGCTGCTGACAACGCTACTCTTGTGGCGGAGTTTTGGGGTGACACTGTGTGTGTAGGTTTGTTGTCGATATGAAAAGAAGAAGACCTGTTTAGTCACTGCGTATACCACTATGCACTGCATAGTATACAGCTACCAGTTACTTCGTCCTGAAGTCTGTTTAAATAAATGCTTAGTCACAGCTGATATTATGTTTTTTGACTACTGAGATTCGTGTCTATAAAAAGATTGGGAAACCTGTTATAGATAAACTTATTTTGATAAGATAAAATAAGATAAGATAAGATAAGATATTTATTTGTCAAAGGGGATTCCAGTATACAACAAATGCAGGTAAAAACATTGGTACAAATCTCATCCCTAAAGCCAATTTCAGAGTTTTCGAAGTTGCCGATCTATCGATCTAAGCTAGGTACCGTTTTAAGGAATGTGAATGGTCACTCCCAAAAAAGTGATAAACTATTAATAAAATATGGCGAACTAAGTGATAACGATTAATATATCAAATTTTCGCTTTAAACCCTTCCAGAAAGCTCGTCTCGCCCGCATCCGTATCGCCAAGGCATCATCAGGAGCCGCCTTCGTATCCAAGAAGAAGGCAGCCGAAGCCCGTCTGGCTGCGCAGGAGTCAGGGGTGGAGCTGGACGACGCTGGCCGGGACGAGGACATCTTCGAGTTGCAGCACCACCATCTACTGAGGTGTCTGGAGCGCACCACGGTAAGAGACGAGAATAGTTGACCAGAAGAATCTTGGGCATTTATCTGGGAGATATTTGCACAGCTTGGAAATACAAGAACCTTGGGTATACTGATCTGGAAATCCGAAGATTGAAGAGCATGGTTTACCAGCAATATTGGGTATTATCTTACAGAACAGTAGGTATTATGACCAGTTTGAAAATAGAAGAATCTAGAGCATCCTTAACATTTGTTCGGTGAAGAGCATGTCATCAAAGTACGCGTGAGATCTGAAGGTAATCACAGTCTTTCCATTTAGAACTCCTCGCCTGAAGACTTAGCTTTAGACACTTTTAGGCTGAGTTGCACCACCTAACTTTAACTGTAACTATGACGATAATCGGTGCGTTTTGTATGGATTTGACAGATTTTTGACGTTTATCAAAGTTAAAGTAAGATAGCGCAACCCAGCCTTAGTCACTGAAAGACTTCTCTTGCTTGACGAGTAATTTTAGTTGAAGCAGAAGTTCGAACTAGAAGCTTTTTCAAGAGCGTTAGGGGTGAGTTCTGTTTGGTGAAGCTCTAGAAATCATTACTGGTAAGATACTTATGATAGCACTTTGGAGCACTACGAGGATTTTTTTTGTTTTTGATAGTTTTGATCCTTCAACACCGAAGCTGCACTCTTCGCCTGCATTTCAGGTGACGCATGTTATTCTTTAACTTAACAGGGTATGTATAGACAGTTAGAAGTTAAGTATTTTAATGCTATAAGCTGCATATAATCTAATCTCAAACTAAGCTTAATTTCGGCTCTGTAGATCTACATATTATAACAAACTTTAATCACTATGCTTTAAAGCTTCACTTATAGCAACCATAATACTCAAGAAAACACCTTTTATTCCCTTTACACCTGATGACCATTTAGCTGTAGGCTCATTATATACATGCCATACACGTATATATACATATATATATTGTATGTTATGTATATTGCATGTAATACTAATACTGGAATGACCACAGATCGGGCCAAGCGACTTGCCGGCCTCGCACCTGTCTCGATTGCAGGAAGACTCGGACTCCTCCCAAGACAAAGTATGGACAGCAGTATACCGTAAGAATTACAAACAGTGACGGGGTTTTAGGCTAAACTTGCATATTAGATGGGACTTGTACAGAATAGTAAGTATTCTCCAAAAGACTCCCAGTTGTTTGTTATTCAAGCTCCTGATTATTTAAAGCATATTACAATGCATTTTTTTGTATACATTATACATGTGTGATCAATTCTTAAATTAAAGATAAGTAAATTCTCATTCTTCATTTAGTATAAGAGTAATTTTTATGTGTTACAAAAAAGTTAATATCAAAGAAGCTTGCAATTATAATTTTACGATATATATTCCAATCAATACAATATGAGTCCAACATAGTATCAACAATCCATTTTATCAATCCTCTAATCGCAACTTTTGCAAAATACAAACTTGACTGTCCATTCCAGAAAGATCTGATCGTACTTAAAAGGGTGATAGGCCGGCCATACTCTTGATGTATTATGGACCCGCTCCCCGTTTCCAGGACCGGGAGTTCGTGGAGATGGAGAACCCCTTCAACGGGGCAGCAAAGCGGCCGGGGTCCCCCTCCCCTCTCGCGTCGCCCGCGCACTCCGGGCGCGCGCCCGCTCTTCTGGCGTGCTGCGCGCGCTGCGGCTGCTGCCCGCAGAAGTACCAGGTGATGTTTGGAATATTATATTATTTTGCAATATGGGTCAAAGAATAAAACGGTTGTACTTATATTTACTGCAATTTTTGAAATGTTATGACAGTAAGAACAGTTTGACGATTCATGCTAATCGTTTTCAAGCTGATGATTATACTATAACTTGAAACGTAAACGATAATAATTAAAATTTAGCACTTTGTGACTGAGAAATTGCCAATTTTTAAGGTGGCATAATTAATGTCGTAGTTAAAATAGACAGTATTGGATATTTACATCGTAAAATAGATATACAAGACATAAGATATAATAAGTATACAAGTTATTATTATTCAATGAATGTTTAATACTTTTAAAAGAACAAGTTGACTAAAACTTAATATGACTGTCAACATTATCATTTTTCTTAGCTATTGTCTTAGCTACAACAATTAATAGTTTTTTCTTAATTAACGGTTCTATTGTTAGTTTTTGTTGAATTTTTGTAGTGTATTTTACAGACTTATACTTTTAGCCTTATGTATAACTTATGCCCTTAAGTGACACTCACGTGTAATTTATTTGGAAATTCGCCAATATATTTAATGCCTTCAGCGTATCGTGATTTTCTTGCTTTAGTTCCTTATTGTTTTATTTTTATCGTTCTTGGAACAGAAGCGTCGTCGATCTGTGCGGTGTATAAGCCCTTTAAGGCTACCGCTCCGTACAGGCCCTATACGAGAGGTACTATGTTGTGTCAGCTGACAGTCACTATCATTGTCGACCTTATTACGTAGGCTACAAAAAGTGTTTTAGCTTACCTCGTAATAATGGTCAGATCTGTTGCTTGTGGCTAAGTTTTTTTGTCAGATGATGTGCTATCAAATATTAAATATATAAATTTAAGCTTTCTCTTGTTGTATATAAGCTAATATACATTACTCCAATGGCTAGATGCTAGAAAACAGTGTATATTATGTTTTACAAATAGCATAATAAAGGAGAATAATAAGCTCGAAGAGTGATAACGTAGGTATAAATGTTTATATTACAAAAGCTAGGAACTAAGTTGAAAGAAGAACTAATTATTAATAGAGTTAATACTGTTACAATCATGTCATTATAGTCGAAACAGTTGGTGAGTATAGTTACGTAAATTAAGATTGTATTTTTTATATTCAAGTATTTTTGACTGAATGCCAGCTCTGTACACATCACTAAAATTAAGTTATTATATTGATTTTGCTAACGAATAATAAGTTTGTATTTATTAATACTTAATACTTGACAGTTCTACATAATTATACACTTCACAAAATGTAGATTGAGAATTTTAAAAATAACCACAAAGCTGAGCACACTACATGAGTTTACAAAAGACACGTAGATTTATAATTGCGTAGACACACAAAAAGCATATTATTTTAGGCTAAGTTTTTTTCTTATTATAAATTTTTGGTTGAAAAATCTTTTTAAAACACAGCTCAGTATCGAATTGGCTCTGACAGGTCCTGCTTTTAGACTCGAGTAGAAAAAGTCGGCTGAAAGGCGCTCGCCGATACACCGCCACCTCGCGGCCTTCTGACACGTCTGTTTCGGCCGCACCAAGCGAAGATCCCCTACCAGTATGTTTGTCGGTGTTATCACGCAGTGATGAAAGGGTTAACGATTATAAAGAAAAGGAGTTTAAAATAGTATTGAGTTGATTTAAAAATTTTATTTTTATTGGTTTTATTATTTTATATGTGTTTGGATAAGTTGTTCTAAGAATAGGCGCACACCGTTGATTTTTAGTTGGCCGATAGTTGTGCCCGATTTCAAGTTGTATGAAGAATCGGCCAAATCGAATCGGCGTAGTGTGCGCACTCCCATACATGCCCATACTGATCAACAGCCCGACTAAACTATCGGCCGACGAAAAATAACGGTGTGCGTTTTGACTATTTGTTTTCGTCGTCTGGTTTATAAGTTGTGTTAATTTTGTTACTAAATATTTACTGTATATTGTGAGCATTGTGATGGTCTACACAGAAGAATGAATACTGGATCCATTGGCTTTATTAGATAATAATAGTATAGTTTCTGACAACTGACGTATAATGAGAAAGTAATGTAAGATTCCGTCTTGAAACGTTGTGTGCTGGATTTGAATATTGACAAAAAGGTGCAGAAAGGGGCAAACTGTTCCAGAGCAACCGGCTGCCACTCTGTTAATTCAGTGGTAAATACAGAAATATAAATAAGTATATGGGAACACTATAATGCTTTGCTGATTCGTTTATTTCATCTGTAGGTAGGTGGGTTTTGTTGGTGCAAAATATAATTGGAATCCTGATATTACGTAGTCCATCAAAATGTCTCAGATACGTCACTAAATAACTTTTCCTCACTGTGTGATAATAGCCGAAATATACAAAATTTGAGGCTTTAAATGTCTGCAGGGTGTTGGCTGCAATATTATATATCGCTTCAAAAACTATTATACTGGAGTATGTCTGTTATATGTTGTATAAATGTCATATTATTTGGAGCTTGCGCTACGGTATCGCTATATTGTAAAGCATTTTATTTATTAGTGTGAGGTATATTTAATTTTGTATCCTGTATGTAGGTGTCTGTATTTACATTCCTATTTATTATTATGTATTTATTGTATATTGTAACTCTTGTCGTTTTATACTTTGAAACTGTTACTATTATGAAAACAGGTTTAAGACGACAATTCGCTAAGTAGATCCAGGAGTGTTGATAATGTACATAGGTTTAATATATATATTTATAAAAGGATGTCGTTGGAATGTTTGAGTGTTTAGCTAAATACTTATATATGTTGAGACTTATACTATGACATGATGTTTCAACGAATATGCCAACACACTGCACACATTTTCAATAAAATTGGCAGTAAAATATATAACTAGAAACGCGAAATTAACACATTTTATTTGCTTTCGGTAATCCAAGTCAACTCAGAGCATTAGCCATAATTATCTAACTTAATATCGTAAGTGAAAACGGTTATCTTGACAATAAGATAATCAAATCAATAGGTTTATTAATTTGCGTCAGTTTTTGAGAATGTATACAACAAAGATATTCGACATCCATCTGTATACATCGCTAATTTAGGTAGTATACTCATATTTGAAGAGAAATTATTTTTTTAGTTTCACACATTACACGCTATTGGGTCTACAATTATTACAAATATATTCAACCAATAAGCATGTATGCACACAAAATATCGTTTTGTACATCACACAACCACTGCTACTTGCTATCACTACCTTTTGATACACTTTACTAAGTTTTATTTCTATCGTATCAGTGTTTTATTTGTATTTGAGATTGACTACATATTTTGGATACACTACATTTTTATTTATGCCGAAAATGTTTAACATTTTAATATCCCTTACAAATTTTTAGATGCTTTAAAATTATTTATGATTAATTCTGAAGCAGGTATCCAGCTTTAAGACAGAATTTTAAATATTTTTGGCAAATTTAAAAATAGTACTACAAGCTAGCTTTTTGGTGTCCAGCTTATTTGAAAATGTGTATGTAAAATATTGTCGTGTAGTTAGTGTATGTAGGTAGGTTGAATATACACACACATATTATTTGAAATTGTGTATTTCAGGTACAATATAATTGCGTTTACCGCCTTCTTTGTCGCTAAGTGAGGGCGGCTTATAATACTTTCTATTATTTTTTTCGTAATTTGTTTGAATAAGTTAAAGAAGTAATATAACGGCATCTAAAATTTATTATACAGTGTGAGTCACGTTAAAGTGTACATATGAAAATAGATGAAACTAGACCTATTTTTATCGACAAAAAAGAGGTCGAAAAATTTTTGAGATTTTTTTTTAATTTTTTATAGAATTTTTTTTCTTCCAATTTCTTATTGTAAAGAAAACGTAATAACTTTTAAACTAAGCGGTATATCCTGATAAAATAAAAACAGTAATAATGCTAAATAACAGGCGATGCTAAAAAAATACATAAAATACACAAAAAATGCCAACAAATAATAAAAAACGATACTTTTTGAAAAAAATCTGCTTAAAAATTCGTGTTTTTTTGGTTATTTGATAAATTTCTCCAAAAAATGCCCCTATAACAGGTGGTTTTTATTACTTTGTATTATTCTCTATCGTATTATCTTTGTAAAACCAAAAATCGCATGTCTCTATCCCTATCACAACATTTGCTAGGATCGTTTGAACAAAGGCCTGCCACAACATTATTCTCCGCTACAGGTAGAGACAATTTTAATTTTAACTAAAATGCTTATTTTACTTCGAAATCTTTTGTTTTTATTTGAAATCTAACTTGTCTTTATCAAAATTACAAATCTAGAGCTATTTTCAGTTTCGTTGTTAACGAAGCGTTGAATGGCGCGCTCGGAGAGGCTTAGTTCAAACGATCATTGCAAACGTTGTGATCGGGATAGAGACATGCGATTTTTGGATTTACGAAGGTTATACGATAGAGAATAATACAAAGTAATAAAAACCACCGGTTATAGGGGCATTTTTTGGAGAAATTTATCAAATAACCAAAAAAACACGAATTTAAAAGCAAATTTTTTTCAAAAAGTATCATTTTTTATTATTTGTTGGCCTTTTTTGTGTATTTTATGTATTTTTTTAGTATCGCCTGTTATTTAGCATTATTACTGTTTTTATTTTATCAGGTTATACCGCTTAGTTTAAAAGTTATTACCTTTTCTTTACAATAAGTAATTGGAAGAAAAAAAATTCTATAAAAAATTTAAAAAAAATCTCAAAAAAATTTTGACCTCTTTTTTGTCGATAAAAATAGGTCTAGTTTCATCAATTTTCATATGTACACTTTAACGTGACTCACACTGTACATCTGTATTAAAAATGTTTTATGATGACTTAACGATTAAGAAGTAATTTAAAACGTGAACTTTCTGATTTCGACAGCAAGCATGCGGCAAATACATTCCGGCTGGCAGCACGGTTCAGGGGAACCAGACTGGTGTTGCCATGGATGGGACTTATTTAGTGGAAGCATCTTTCTAGGGCCCGTCCACTAGTACTCATATGGAGAGTTACGTGTAACGCGGGCCTGGGCCTACCTGAGGCCTCCCAGGCCTCGGCGCAGCCACCGCTAGGCTCGCAGGCCAGGCCCCGCCCGCCGGGCCTCCTTGCCTGGCCCCTCACACGGCAGTGGTACGCCACAGGACTCAAAAGCCAAATCAAAGGCTGTTATGATTCGTCACCAATTACTAGGTTAATCGTTAATCTGTCTTTTAAGTCTAACATGATACTGCCTACTGATATCTGATTTGTAAAGAGGTATTGGATGGAAACTTTTGAATGGAAACACTCATATAAACACCATAGATTGAAGATGCAATGGTCTAGTCTAGAATAATGAAACGATTTCACCAGAAACAGAAAAGCTTGAAATAAGTAATTCTTATTTTCGCATTGAACAGCGAAAATAATGTGGCAGTGAAATTTAACCCTACAGTGGTCGCGCGGATTACACCCGTAATCCACTCGTGCAAATTGTCGAATATTTTGAAATCGGTCAACGCGATCGTTTTGATACTTCGTGTACTTTAAGTTGCATAGTCGCAGATCACACTTTATGACGTGTGAGCGCCAGGTCTCTTGTGGATGTGTCGCAAGGAGCCCCGTAAATGCCGATGGTCTACCCGTGTAATCCGCGCGACCAATTACGTAAGTATTTTTTAAGTTACCTTTTTTAATTAATGTGTTTGTTTTTGCATTATTAGTGTAAATTAATGCTTTATAATAAATAATTACGGCATAGATATGTATTAACATTTGTGTTTTCAATAAAATCATTGTATTTTAGATAAAAATCATGAACAATAGACAAAAAGCACAAATTGCAGAATGGCTAGAATTAATTGACAATGAAAGCGTATCTTCTGGCGACTCTTCGGTTTCTGATGAAGAAGTGCACATTCTTCCACAAGAGAACAAGTTTCTCAGACCAGTGATTAGCCATCTAACTCAGAACCATCACAGCGGAGTTTTTTAGGTCGCTACTTTGACTGCGGAAGAAAGCGAAATCAAAGTACTGGAAATACTTGTAATTCGTGCAACAAATTTATTTGTCCTTATCATTCCATGATGGCCTGTATCTCCTGTTCAAAATACAATGAATAAATAAGTGCAATTAGTACTGAATAATTTCTAAACTGCCAAAGACGACATTTTCTTGATGAAAAATGATGATTTTTATGTTTTGGTTAATTTATAAAAACTGAGAAGAACTGCTCGTTTCTTTGTTTGATTATTTCATTAACTAATACATAACAATAAATAAAAAAAATAAAGAAACATGTTTCTATAAAGAGATGTCTTCTTTTTTTACTCAATAAAATGGCTTACGCCTGTAATCCGCGCGACCATTGACGTAATATTTTTGAGCGCGACCACCGTAGGGTTAAAATGACAGATAAAAGATGGTCAGTATTATTCTTCGCACTACAAGGACTTGTTAATGTATATTTACATATGTATATAATAGTATAATTTTGTGAAGTGTTTCTATTCGAATATACATTCTTTCATTGTCCTCTCCATGGAGATTTCTTTCTTAGAAATAAAGTGAAGACAATGTATTTAAGATTTTAATATTAATGACGGATTTAACGAATCTCGCTTCTATTTTAACAACGAGATGTCGGGAATGACGATGTGTTTTATGAAAGACAAATAGTTTCAATCTTCAATATAGTCAATAGTTATTACAATCATATCATATTAGGCAGATATATTAAATAGTAAATGTTCCTCGTATATTCAATTTAAAAATGTTTCGTTTGGGATAAAAATTCCTACAGTTGTTGAAATTTCATTTGAAATTGATTTTTCAATCCCACTAGGACTCTAGTGCCTTCAAATTATTTCAATGTAATCATAATGTTATGAAATTGTTACTCTATGTTAGTGAAACATAGAAGTAGAATTATCTATGTGAATTATAGTGACATGACGTGTCACAGTGATGTGTTGCGGTCTCGCAACTAGGTTCATGATACTTCGTGGCATCCAGTGTGGATGTATACAGAAATTAGTAGAATTGACCCCTCGTTCGTATAGTATAGCTATGGACATCTTATGAATGCAATAGATCGACAATGTTGAATAGATAGATGACTTTATGTGGTTTAACTAGACTAATTTAATACGTTATAATTATATTAATAAAATGAGATGTATAATTACTTAATGTGGGTGTATTACTGCATTGAATGCATGATTTTTCGCGATGGTAATAAAATAATAGTTTTATTTGTATGTAGTTGTTATAAAACCGAATTCGATGTTCTCTTCCAAATTTTGCCACAATTTCTATTAAAGGTTAACGTATTCAATAAATTTGGTAATAATATTTAAAAATAAATATTTAAGAGTCGAGTTTAAATATTAAATCTAATAATTATATATTTCTGAATACCTTTCCGTCAAGTATTTTAGGTTTTCTTTTGTCTACCTTTATCAAACTGATTGTATGTATGTAATTATTTATAGAAATATCAGTACCCCTGTGATTATTAAGGCTGTTAATCCTGTTATAAGTTTTTTATACGCATATGCGTACCTATTCCAGATATATTTTTTTAAGAAAATCAAAATAATATCCTCTATTCTTTGACGAAAATCTTACTTACTCAAGTCTCGTACCCAAGGTTGGGTAAAATAATAATTGAAATATACAGGTTAAGTTCCTATTATATTAAATTTATGGATTTATTGTTGGATATAAGTCAAAATAATAATATTATTATCATTACTTATTTAATTTTTACTTTATCTACAGACGTGTATGCGTATATAAAACTTATATTTTACTATAAATAGGTCTATTTAAAGAAGCAGTATGTTGGAAGAGATAATAATATGAGATATTGATGCAACTGTTGTTAAAAACTATAAATTATTTACTATTATTTCAAGAATATTTATGTAAAATCACTTTTCGTATGTTCAAATTATCTTAAAATGTATAAATACTTTTTACGATCAAGTTGTTTATTATATTATATTTATGTATAAATTATTATGTTGTGTCATTTAAGTCTAAATTAATTATGTATATTTTGTTGTATACATGAGATTAACAACAGTTGTTTATATTGGGTATATAAATAAATACCTATTTTAACAGAGATTATATTGTCTTTACTGCGTACCGCTATATTATACGTAAATAGGCCTAAATATGTTGTGTTTTGTTTCAATGTTATTAATTTATTATTATATATTTTCTATGAACTCTAATCTTCATTGTTGTAAGCTCTATAGTTTAACATATTATTTTTGTGGCACTTTTATCTAAAAACATACGTCCTTTCAATTTTAATCAAAGGATAATAATATATTATACATAGTAGTATCATTTTAACTTTCAAATTATAGAAACTGGTGCCACAAAATTGATTAGATACCAATTTTATTATAGGAATGCGTTCATCTAAATTATTGTTGTCCTTTTCATACTTTATGGATTAGAAAAGGATGACTTTTAAATTTGAAAATAAAGAAGTGTATTTGGGAATTTGGTGAAGTTGTTTTAATCTATGTATAATTATGGTATCAGTGACAAAAATATTTTTTGTTGTCTAAAGACTGTATCATTTTAATTAATGTAATGTCTATATTTATTATTGGAGATGAAACATGTTGTGAATCAAGTGTATGCTGGACCAATGTGGGTTGCGAGTGTGTAGTCTGTGGTAATAGAGGTGGGTGATTGTATCGATAACATTCGTTTTTAGCTATCGATTATTCGATTATTGAAATTAAAATGTTGTAATTTAAGATCCTTGGTTATAAACCTTTAGCTTAACGGTTCTTTGTTATTTTGAGAAAAAGAATAAACTTAATTGTGTAAATAAATGTGGTGTTATTTTTTATTTTGCAAACTGAAACATACAAAACTAAAAGCACTAAATTAGGCAAAACAAACGCATAATTGGCAGGCTGGCATTTATGAGTAGGTTGCTATAAATAAATTAACCCTTAACTAGGCTCCAAAAATCATTAGTTTTCAACCGTATCTTCACAGTATAAAGTTCAAATGATCTGAGCTCTATGGCCACCAGAGCCTGGTTAAGGGTTAAGAAATTAACTTATCGAGTGTCAATGCTGGGCAACTCTCCCCCAAATTCTAAACATTCTACTGTTTTACATTATAAAATAATCTAAACTTTACAATTTATGTATCATAGCTACATCTATCGGACAACTTTGACTTTTATTGCCATTGTTGTTTTCTTTACAAAATAAAGATAACAACGCCATCTATAGCATACGTCTCATACTAACTCCCGCAAATGATTGAACTTCTAGCGACACCTGGCGGAAACTTGTTTAACAAGACACAGCGACTCTGAAAGTTGTGTTGATGCTTTTGCAAGACATTGTTACATTACACGAACAACAATAGATGGCACTGTAGTAACTATTATAATAGTGCATTTCAATTGAATATTGCGGGTAGCCTTAAAAAAATAAAAATAAGTAGGTCAGATACAAATACACAAATTCTGTCAGTTGTAGAATAAAATTGTTAGTAGTAAGACTGCCGTAAGTAAAATAAAATTTAAAAATTAAATGGATACAAAAAGTGTTTAAGTTTTTAAAGGTCCGTAAAATAGTAACAACTCTGTGACAAATAATACCTACGTAGTTTTAATTTTATTACAAAAGTGCCATCAGTCATCAGAAAAACCATAATCTTAATACTTATTAATTGTTTCAGGCCCGATTCGACCAAACTTTTATCCGAGAATAACTCTTCGTAATAACATAACTGGCACATTGACAGTTTCAATGTGGGATAAATATGTCAAAACTGACGATTTATTCTGAGATTTATATTTACTCTTGTTTGGTCAAATCCACCCTCAGTGAATTAATTGATAGCGAAGAGCTTCAATGAACACAATCAAAAAGTTCTCCGTGTATAGTTGGCTCAAAAATCAAATGCAAAACCAGTGATCCAGCATTGTAAGATGGCACGCATCGTTCAGAGGTCTGCACTCCTGGCCACCGGCAGCTTACGGGACTATTCCCACTTCTCGTTCCCACCGCTGCAACTCCTGTGTAGCCAGGATCACAGCTTGACCGCCAATAAAAACCCAACCAGTGAAGGTCAAGTTTGTCCCGAGGGAAAGTTAAGCTGTCATTGGACTCTCAACGAAATTAATCAGAAGAACATTGGAGGAGTTTGAAGTTATGGTTCGGCTTTCCACAACCACCAGCTAGCCACCGGCAGCTTATCATCATCGTGAATCGTAGGTAAGTACAAGATTTACTTTAAAATCGATATTAATTACATAATTGCGCCAACAAAATACACTGTTATTCAATACAATGTAATTTTTAACTTACTTAATAATTTATTTAATGAAGATATACCTAACAGCGTTATTTATTGCAGTATTGGTGAATTAAACTGTTAGTTTGATTTTTTTTCGCTAAATTATGTATGAACATAAAAAGTCTTACGCGTAGTTTGTATTACGAATATGTTCCGGCAAGAAAATGACTGAAATGGGTGCAGACATAGAGTATTCTCTAATGTAAATACAGAAAAGATAGTCGTTTTATAGTTTATTAAATCGTCCAGATATCGGTACAAGTTCCTGAAAAAAGATACTCCATTTGGGTCTTAAAATTGGATTAGTTTCCATATCTTTAACTTACAGACATTTATTTGTTAGAAATCATTCGTTTTATTATAACGATGACTGGAACAAAACCACACCTGCACTCCAAGTCATCCAAGAATCCCCATTTAAACTTGTCCTTACTACGGCCGACCTGCGTCCTATATTTTATTATTGATCAATAACTGTTTGATCGACAAAATAATAAGGTTTAACGTGGTTTCCTTGAAACTCTTCGGTTTTGGTTTTGTTAAACATAAAGAGAGGATTTCCCCAACAAACTGTTTAATTTAAATTGGTTCCAATAAAAATTTACTAATAGTAGGTAATTTATTATTTTGCTAACACATGAAAGTAAAAAGCTTTGGGGGCTTATTACAAAAAGTTGAAAACCATTTAGTATGGAAATATCATTTTAAACAATGTTCAACGTGCATTTTATTTTTTGCCCTTGTTTTTTATTTTTAATTATGGACATAATTTTACTACTGCAGTATTTATACAATCAAACGTAATGTGTTCAAAAGTAATCCTCTGTGCGTGTATAGTCTATTTGCTCGGAAGCAGGAAAAACACTCATTTAAGTAGGTGCATAGTAATAGGTGATTTTGACGCCCCAGTGCGCTCGCGATCGGCTCGTGGTAAAGCCACATCTTATTTACTTCCTTCATATTTGATGTGAATTACAAATTTGGAAAACTTAGGCTTACTTTTAGTTGTTTTTGAAATCGAGCCACTGTGCAGCGCTTCTTCTAAGCACTTGCCAAATGTTGGTACCGAAGCGCTGGTAGGGCAATAAGATTATGAGGCATGTGAAGGCTCCATACCTAATAGCAAAACCTTTAAAGTATTTTTTTTATATACAAATACTAGCGGCCGCCCGCGACTTCGTACGCGTGGATCCCGTTTCACCCCCTATGCCTACGTCATAACATCTACCTGCATGCCAAATTTCAGCCCGATCCGTCCAGTGGTTTGGGCTGTGCGTTGATAGATCAGTCAGTTAGTCAGTCAGTCCTTTGAGTTATATAGTATATTTAGATTGACGATTTGTAAGCACTATTTTTAATAGTCCATGCCAATAAAGGAATTTTGACTTTGACGTAACTATAACTTTAACCGGTGTTTTTGTATGGAGTTTGACAGACTTTTGACGTTTGTTACGGTTGAAATTTAGGTGGAGCAACTCAGCCTCACTGAAATAGTGACTTACTTGACATAATATGGTCCTATGTCCCCTAGATGGGGTAGTGGGCGTCCACAACCGTCCTCCATCGCGTTCGGTCTTAAGCTTCTCGCTTGATCTCGCTCCAGGTCTTGCCGATTTTCTTCACCTCGTCTGCTACAGTGCGCCGCCAAGTTTGGGGGAGATTGCGTCTGATAAAACGCCAATATCCGTTTGTCCCAACTTCCAAAAAATACTAATATTTAGACAAATTCGTCATATTAGAAAAATATAAATATGAAAGTAGCTCTATTTATCGATTAGTTTATCACTTAAGCCAATGCAATATTCATGTAACTAAAACTAAAGAATTTTGATGGTAAACATGGATCTTAAGGGTGAAATAAAGAATTAAAGTTGTACAAATTTTAATTCTCAACCCATCATTTTCTATTGTTGTCTGACAAATTGTATGCGTTTTGAGCGGAATATAGTGATACTACTGTACTGTATCATGTCACCATTTTACCTAATGGCCGCCGTCTGAAAATCAGCGTCATGTGGTATGCACTTGACACATGCTGAGACGGGGACCTTTTTGCTGCTGCAACGCCGCCTAAGTAACTGTCCCGATTAATTTTAATTTTAATTATCATTCTTTTGACTGGTTCTGTAATGTTGACCGTTTGTTTTATGTATGTATGTGTATTCATGTGGCAGCAAAATAAACGTTATTCTATTCTATTCTATTCTATGCTTCATAGTAGGTACTTATGAAGACTTTTCTCACTTTTGTGCCATCTGAAGATTTTCCCAGAATTTTCATTCAGTCTTATAGCAACTGTACAAAAATATAAATGAGCAAATATACTCAACATCAAATAAACCGCACCTTCCGCGACGCGAACTTTAAAGTTTTTTTTCTGACACAATCATGGTGCCCTAACAATATTGGTGTTATTTGAAAGCCCAATAAATATCCTTAAAGAAAAACACATTTAATTTCTTAATAATGGATTAACGTATACCATAAATGTGACTTAAAAAAGACCTCACTTGGGGCTCACCTCTGGGATCAATTAGACCAATTTTTATGGTTATAAAACCAAATAATGATCTCACGTGTCCTCTTTAACAGATGGATAGCGATTAATCCCAACTTAACAGTTTTATAGCCATAAAGTTGGCTCAAGCGTAACTACCTATTTTTTGAAGAAGTGACTCTGGATTCTTCTACAGACACATTTTTGGGGTAAAAACCTTTCCTTTAATGAAATGCAGTGTAGAACTAGGCTTTTAAATGGTGCCAATATTGGTGGGAAGTGGGGATGCATACGTTTGAAAGTGCTTGTCGCGGGAGGTGCGATTTATTTGATGTCGAGTGTAGTATATCATAGTTAACACTAATTATAATCCCAATCTTATTCGTAGGGCGACGAGAACTACTGACGAGTACCTACTAGTTACTAACAATACTTGCAGTTAGATGTAAGATAGCCAGTTCCTCCGTGGTTGAGGATTCCGGGTGAAGCTCGCTTCCACCTTCGACCTGATCATCACTTACCATCAGGTGAGATACAGGTCAAGAGCTTCCTCGTTGTGGATAAAAAAGTCTACATCGTGAACCCAATGGGTTCATGTGAGTACCTACATATATCATTATTGTTGTACCTATATTCATTATTGTTGTGTGGTTATTATAAATCTTCATGTGGCTAGCTTCAGTATTATTCGGTCTTTGCTTCTCAGTTGTACACGTCCGTCTTGATGACCTATAAGTATTGAATACAATTTTGAGGTTGCATACCAAACTCATTGGCCGCGCGCCTGGCCGGTTAGAAAATACTTTTTACTTTTTTGCGTTTTTTCATCGATTGTCACTTTTCTCTTTTGTCTTGAATTTTCTACCAAAACGAAATGTAATTTATTTTATTTGAAGCAATATAATTTTACATTTTACATTTGACAAAGCCTTTCAATTAATAAATATCCCTCGTAGTGAAAGACGTAAAGGACAATGGGCAAAATGGTACCCGGCTCCAATAGATATGCTTCTAGTGTCGTTTGAAAGGTCTTACCAAGACGAACAACTTTTACTATGGCCACCAGCCTCAGATCTGGTTGTGTTCGAAGATAAACATACTTTTTTGCAAAATGGTACCCGGCTCCAATAGTTATGTTTGTAGTGTCATTTGAAAGGTCTTACCAAGACGAACAACATTTACTATCGCCACCAGCCTCAGATCTGGTTGCGTTCGAAGATAAACATACTTTTTGTGTAACCGAAGTATCATACGTGTCCATCTTATGGTACTTAGGTTATGCGAGGCATGAAGGGTTTACTGCTCCAGCATCCTTCCTTAACTCTATAATTATTGGTAGAGATAATTGTGAAATAAATGTTTTTATTTGAAGAACACTACCCCCTTATTTAAAAAAAGTTATACCTAGGATGAACCTTGGATTAAAATGACATTTCCATACCAAATGACAATTTAAATCAGAGTTCAACTAGGGTGTAACTTTTATTAATAAAGGGGTTGGAGTTTTATTATTTTTTAAGGGTTTTATTATGGGTTGCTAAAGCGAATAAACCCACAAGACCCAATAAGTCCACCCACAAGATGGACCGACGACCTTATAAAGGTAGCGGGAAAGCGCTGGATGCAGGCCGCCACCAACCGGCCATTGAGGAAATCATTGGGGGAGGCCTATGTTCAACTGGACGTCTTATGGCTAAAATGATAATGATGATGATGATGAAAGCGAATAAAGGGCTAATAGCTTGGGTAGTTCATCGTAGGTATAATCCTTTCCTTTTCAAGGCTTCTTTTAGTTATATTAATAGATTGTAGTCATAGTACATACTCGTATACATGGATGATTGTGTTATACTTTCATTATAATACTTAGTGGAATTACTGCTTTCAAAACGTGAATTAGAACTGGCCCCATAGCAGACATTTTCCTACGTCTAAAGGCCTTTTGAAATATATATTGGTTATGGCTATTGGAGCGGGTACCACTTTCCATACATTTGTGCCCATCATCCTTTCGTTCATGGTCCTACGAGTCGGATTGGCTTTGAAAGTGGTAGGGAAGTTTCGGTAGTCCATGGTGGAATACCGCCTGTACGTAATAACTGGATAGCAAGCTGCTATTTCGGAGTCCACACGGCAGTGGAAGGGTCCGGTCTCTGGATGGAGACTGGATAATAAGCGTACGGGAGGAGCAGTTAAGTCATTGGCAACGGTTGGCGGCAGCCAAGGAGCGCTAGGGAGCGCTAAATTCGAACGAGCAAAGCGAGCGTGAGTAAGAAAAGAAGTACGAGCCTAGCAGCTGATGGTGCACGTAATATCATCTTCAAGTGTGTGTTGTGAGAGTGCAATCGTGAGTAGTTTAAACTTTACTTGGAAACGAAAAGAAGATATTAGAAAATTAACTTTGAACATTTACATTACTAACGTTGCATTTTTTCATGTTTACTTGTTTTTTGTTTTATTAACTGTATATTTTGCTGCTGTGCGTTTGTATTTTTTTTTTATTTTACTTGTTGTGTATATTGTTGATTTTATTTGTCAACTATGGAACCATTAGCTAAGGTTCAAGAGGCCACTAAGGCTGCAATCGAAAGAGCTTTTACTAATTTCAAAAAGTGTCCAAAAGACAGGTTAAGTCAAGCTTATCTTGAAACTAGGTTGGAGACATTAGAACAGCACTGGGCAGTCTTTTTTAAAACTCAACAAGAGATTGTCAGTAGCATTGACGAGGATGAACTGCAAGAGTCTGATTATTATAAAGACAATTTGTTTGACGAGGTAGAGGAATTGTACATGGACTACAAGTCACATATTAAAGAGAAATTAAACATGTTAGTTTCATTGCCTACTTTCAAATCACATAAAGAATCAGCTCCGCAAACAACGCAGTTCAAATTACCTGAAATTAAAATACCTACGTTTTCAGGTAAATACCTAGAGTGGCAAACTTTCAGAGATTTGTTCACAGGACTGGTCCACAATAATAATACTTTAGATTCAGCACAAAAATTATACTACTTGAAAGCTTATCTTGTGGGAGATGCTGCACAACTGTTAAAAAATATTTCAGTTACAGCTGAAAACTACTTGAGCAGCTGGGAAAAGCTTGAGAGTATGTATAATAATAAAAAATATTTAGCTAACAATATACTAAAACGGTTGTTCAATCAAAAATGTCTAAACACAGAATCGGCTCAGGAAATCAAACAATTATTAAGCACAACTTCTGATTGTTTAGAATCCGTGAAAAACTTAGGGGTAGATATCTCCTCTTGGGATATATTTATCATACATTTAATCGGCGGAAAACTCGATAAAGAAACTAGAAAGGCCTGGGAGTTAAATGTTTCATCAGTCGGAACTGATGAATTGCCAAGTTATGATCAGTTTTCTCAGTTTTTAACTAGCCGATTCCGTTGTTTAGAAAACTTACAAGACAGGACCAGTTCTGATAGGGCTGTAAGTAAAAGTTCTCATTCGTATCATGCACAAAATAATACCTATAGTATAACTTGCAGTTATTGTAACGAAAGTCATAAAATTACAAAGTGTAAAAAGTTTGCACAGGAAAGTAACGAAACTCGCCGGTGTTTTGCTCAGGAGAAAGGTTTGTGTTTTATTTGTTTATACAATAATCACCCTGCCAAGGCTTGCAAAACTACTTTCAGATGCCATATTTGCAAAAAGCGTCATAATACATTGTTGCATCCCAGCGATTTATCGCAATCTATGGGGGATAACTCGACGAAGGGCGTCAATTCTGCCATGCGGGCGGAAGGTACAACGGCTAATTCAAGCACAAAGGTAGGAAATCTTGATGATAAAGTTGTGTCATGTTTATCGACTGGAAATTGTAAAGAAACTGTTCTGTTACCAACAGCATTGGTTAAAGCCAAGTCGAGGGATGGCACTTACCGTGATATGCGAGCCTTGTTGGATCAAGGTTCGCAAGGCTCTTTTATAACTGAATCAATGGTTCAGTACTTAGGACTAAAGAAAAACTTTAGTAAACACACTGTGACAGGTGTAGGGGGAGACAATACTTTGTTGTCTAAATCATACGTTACTTTACACTTAAAGTCAAGGTTTGATCCAACTTTCAACATGCAGATTAACGTTTACGTTTTAAAGGCAATAACATCTCTACTTCCATCAGTAGAAGCATGCCCTGTAGATTTGTTAGGGTTGTCAATAGGAGACCTTGCTGATCCGGAATATTATAAGCCAAATAAAATTGACGTTCTGCTAGGTGCTGAAGTATACAGCCAAGTAGTTAGAGCAGGTATCGAACGCAGTGCATCTAGCCGGGTGTTAGCACAAGAAACGACTTTTGGCTGGATACTGTCTGGACTCGTTGAAGCAGATTTCCATTCATTTACTAACACTACAGTTATGCATGTAAGTATGGAGAATGATGACATGTTGAAGAAATTCTGGGAGCTTGAAGGAGAACCCTGTGTGGCCAAAAAGATGTTGACTGAAGAAGAGGTAAAATGCGAACAGTTATTCGTAGCCACCACACGACGTGATGAAAGTGGTCGTTATGTAGTCAGACTGCCGTTCAAGGATGATATTCGAAGCTGTGCAGAAGGTGGATCTAAACAAATAGCTGAAAAGAGATTTAAGGGTTTGGAAGCTAAACTGTTAAAGAACATAAAATTGAAAATTGACTATAGTCAAGTGATACATGAATATACAGAATTGAACCACATGGTAAAAGTGACGAAGCAGGAAGTTAATAAAAAGGGTTTATACTTACCCCATCATGCTGTAATCCGCGAAGACAGAGCAACGACAAAGGTTCGTGTCGTATTCGATGCATCCTGCAAAGGTAGTAATGGAATATCTTTGAATGATAACTTGATGGTAGGGCCTACCTTGCAAGCGGATCTTCGACACATCGTTATGCGTTGGAGAAAACATCTTATCTGCATAGTAGCCGACATTGTAAAGATGTATCGACAGGTGCTCGTAGACAGAGAAGATACGTCTTTTCAACGTATACTGTGGAGAGATAATCCTGAAAAGGAAATCGAAGAGCACGAACTCCTAACGGTTACATTTGGAACCGCTTGCGCGCCATTTTTAGCAGTTCGCGCGTTGCAGCAAGTAGCGTACGATGAAGCTCAGGAATCTCCAAGGATAAAGGAAATCATTTTGAATGATTTCTATATGGATGACCTCATGACAGGAACTGAAAATGTAGATGACGGTTATTCAATTTACAGCGAAATAAAAGCTACATTAGCGAAGGGTGGCTTTCAGTTACAAAAATGGATAAGTAATAGTATGGAATTACTACATAAAATAAAGGAAGATGTGAGAGATAAAGATGAAGGTATCAAGATAGAAATGGATGCAAATATAACAAAAATCTTGGGACTTACCTGGGATCCACGTACTGATTCCTTTCAGTACTCGGTTGATCTTGCTGCTCTAATAGAACCTGTAACAAAAAGAAGAGTTTTGTCTGATATAAGTAGACTATTTGATCCGCTAGGCTGGCTGGCTCCAAGCATCATTATAGCGAAAACGATGATTCAACAACTATGGTTGGCTGGTATCGACTGGGATGAAGAGCTGCCAAGCGAATTACTGAGCAAATGGTGTACTTACCGTGATAGTTTGAGTGCATTGAAGAATGTGAGAATCCCGCGCTGGTTACACACAAAAACTTCTGATAAACAAGTCCAATTACATGGTTTTTCGGATGCGTCAAAAACAGCTTATGCAGCTGTAGTTTATATTAGAGTAGAAGATGCCGAAGGTAACATTTACGTACAATTGGTTGCGTCAAAAACTAAAGTGGCACCTATAAAACAGGTTTCTATACCTAGATTGGAACTCTGTGGGGCTACTCTTTTAACCAAATTGATGATAGAGATTGCAAATGTGTTAAATATAGAGAAGAAACATTTGCACGCATGGACTGATTCCGAAGTAGTACTAGCTTGGCTAAACAGTCATCCTAGCCGGTGGAAAACTTTCGTCGCGAACAGAGTTTCTGAAATTCTTACTGCTTTGGATACACATCATTGGTCACATGTACCCTCCAAACAAAATCCTGCTGATTGCGCCTCGCGCGGAGTTAATCCAACAGAACTTGCAAACACGACCATTTGGTTCGAGGGTCCCGAATTCCTCAGAAAGAAAACTATTGAGACTAAGAAACCTAAACACCTACTCACAAATTTGGAAGAAATAAAAACACTTACCTGTGTTGTTGACGATGACTTCATCTGGAAAAAATACTCTTCGCTTCATAAACTGGTCCGAATAATAGCCTATTGTAGAAGATTTTTGAATCTCAGAAGCTCATCTATTAAGAGAAATAACACGATTCATCTCAATGTAGAAGAAATTGATGAGGCTCTGAACATATGTATTAGAAAAGCACAAGAAGAACATTTTCCTGAAGAATTGCATGATCTGAAAATGAAAGGCAACTTAGTCACAAAAAGGAAACAATTGAAAAGTCTAAATTTATTTCTGGATTCAAACAACATTATTAGAATTGGAGGTAGGTTAGAAATGTCACAGTTAGATTATGATCAAAAACATCCGATATTACTTGCAAAAAACTCGTTTTTGACCAAACTTTTGATTGTTGATGCTCATATTAAGACAATGCACGGGGGTCCACAGGCTATGGTAACATATCTGAGGACAAAATACTGGATAACTGGTGTAAAGTTAGCAGTCAAAGCTTATTTTCGAACATGTGTTATTTGCACAAGGTACTCAAATAAAACACGAGAGCAACTTATGGGTCAGCTTCCCTCGGCACGCGTTACACCAAGCAAACCATTTCTTTGTAGTGGAGTAGATTACGCAGGTCCAATTAATATGCGTTTGTCGAAGGGTAGGGGCAACAAATCATATAAAGGGTACATTGCTCTATTCATTTGTATGTCAACACGTGCTGTTCATTTAGAACCAGTTAGTGATATGACAACTAAGGGATTTTTGGCCGCCTTCAGGAGATTTGTTGCTAGACGTGGTCGTTGTGCTCAACTTTATAGCGATAATGGAACTAATTTTATAGGAGCGGCACGCGAGCTCGCTGAGTTGTTTGACGAACAGAAATCGACATTTGTGCCTGAACTAGCTGAGTATCTAGCAAATAACGGTACTCAATGGAATTTTATTCCTCCACATGCACC
Organism: Ostrinia nubilalis; assembly: GCF_963855985.1. NCBI lineage: Eukaryota > Metazoa > Arthropoda > Insecta > Lepidoptera > Crambidae > Ostrinia > Ostrinia nubilalis. The sequence goes on from NC_087112.1 coordinate 1,629,997, forward strand.
CAATTTTGGAGGACTTTGGGAGGCGGGAATAAAATCCACCAAACACCATCTTCGTCGAGTTATTGGGAACTCAACTCTGACCTTTGAGGAAATGGCAACGGTACTTGCTCAAATTGAGGCTTGCCTTAATTCAAGGCCACTCTCTTATGTTGAAGATCAGGAAGGTTTCGTTGCCCTTTCGCCTGGTCATTTTTTGGTAGGAGAGCCGCTTATACTAATTCCTGAAATCAACTTTGAAAAATCTAATATTAGTTGTCTTAAACGTTGGCAACTGACACAAAGGATGCTACAAGACTTTTGGAAGCATTGGTCTCATGATTATTTGCATCAATTCTTACAAAGACACAAGTGGGTCTACAAAACCCCAGAACCTAAACTGGGTGACGTGGTTTTGATCAAAGAAGATGACATGCCTCCTGGCAGGTGGTTGTTGGGTAGAGTCGAGCAGAAACATCCTGGCCCTGATCAGATCACCCGAGTGGTTACTGTTCGCACACAAAATTCTTTGATCAAAAGACCTGTGTCCAAAATTTGTGTGCTTTCATTAGCGGAATAATTAATTATTGTAATTTTATGTTGAAATGTAAATATGATGTGCATGTTAAAATTACTTTAATTCTTATGATTGATATTTTGTTGTAGCAATCCTCACAAAACTTTGTATAGTTGAAGTTAAATTTATATTATTAATTTTTTAATCACAATGAGTAAGTATGTTTAGTTAAGAGTATGTGCTACGTAAACTATTTAGTAGTATTTGTTACTATTATGCCCGCTGAAGGCAAGGAAGTTTATTTTGGTTAAGCTTATCATGTACATAGTTAACTTTAACTTTGAATTGTATAGTATGGATTAAAATTTTGTTTGTTTCTTGTTTTGTTTAACTAAGTAAAGGACATTCTGCAATTATGTTCTTTAGCGGGCGGAAATGTACACGTCCGTCTTGATGACCTATAAGTATTGAATACAATTTTGAGGTTGCATACCAAACCCATTGGCCGCGCGCCTGGCCGGTTAGAAAATACTTTTTACTTTTTTGCGTTTTTTCATCGATTGTCACTTTTCTCTTTTGTCTTGAATTTTCTACCAAAACGAAATGTAATTTATTTTATTTGAAGCAATATAATTTTACATTTTACATTTGACAAAGCCTTTCAATTAATAAATATCCCTCGTAGTGAAAGACGTAAATTTCGTTCACAGTAAACCACTTTACATACTCAAATTCAAGTTTTATCCCGAATGCAACTCTAAAAGTATACAATAATTACTTTTATTGCTGAGATATATTTACTTTGCGCAAATAAATAAGAGTTATTAACCAGAGTCTTGAAATTTCATTAATTTTTATTTCTTTAAAACAAAGTTGACTTAATTACGACGACAAGTCCGGTGCTCTATGTAATTTCATACAATTTCCTTACACGTACAGTTAGCACTCACACATGCGCGATAAAGTGTGCGCACGCGCATCTACGCACACATGCATATGTGGCTGACGCACACATGCGAAGAATAATTGTGGAGAGAATAAAAAATCGCTTGGATCGTGTGCCTTACTTGCGGTACAGACGGAGGCGGCAATGGAATAGTAAGTTTTAGTTTGATTTTGTTTATAATTTTTTTTCATTTATCATGACGCTCATTCTTTGATAATAATTATGATATTATGCCCTTTTCTCCATTACCATGTGTAGTTAAAAATTTAATCAAAAACTACGATCCTAATCTTAGTTTTTTTTTACACCACTGAAGATATGAACAGGAGATTGACTGGTAATGAAAATCATTAAATAGGTAATATACCATGGGTTGTCACTACACCACGTCGATCGTCGATGTTTTTATGAGCTGTCAAAATGTGACTTTCCCATAAATGTCAAAGAGAACCTGTGACGAGACTAGTTTGAGAAATTAGTTAACTGATTCTATTGGCTTAAAAATTTTAGCGCAAATTGAAAACTAGCTTGGTTTTCAGGACATGAATTGTTTCTAAAAAAATGTTACTTGGAATTATTGGTTTCAGTCAATCACCGAACTATTATTACTACTTTATCCAATGTAAGATTTTCGTTTTTGATTTTTTATTGTCTCTATTTTAATTGTTTTTGAATTATATCAGCAGAACGATAGAGTTACAAAGGATAGAGAACTTATCGTAAGCAAAATTCTTGCTCCATTTGGAAATAATTAAAACTAAAGTTCGCTTCAGCGTTAAAAACCAATCTTTTTAAAACATACAGCGCTAGATCGCTTACCCGAATGTCAAAGTCGTACTAAAGTAAATACTAAATACCTTAGTGTACGGATTGCAATACAGTTTAGTTGAACAGGGCAAGTGTTTGGATAGCGAAATCTAGTCATCATCAGCATCATTTCAGCCACACGACGTCCATTGCTGAACATAGGCCTCCCCCGATGACTTCCACATCGCACAGTTGGCAGCGGGCTGCCTGCCTTCCTGCTACCTTTATCAGGTCGTCGGTCCATCTATGATGACGATTAGAAATCTCAAATTCAAATTCAAATAGTTTATTCAGTACATAGACCATTTCCAGGGCACTTATACTAGTGCGTAGCACATAATATGTCGATGAGCAGAACAATCTAGCACACCGCTCGTTCCATTTTGCCGTTCGGGTGTACATAGCGGGCGCCGTTCCGGGCGGCCACAGTTGGCTGCCGAAGCGAGAAGTTCAGATCTCCTGCGCTGGTAATTGATAAATAAACGAGGCACGTGCGCCCGGGTCAACACACTTGTATGTGCTGTGATGACGGAAGATTGCGGCTTCGTGGTCTACTGGCTCTAGCCAAGTAACTCTCTAGAGTTAGGATTGCTAGAGGACACAGGCACAGAGGTTAGGATTGCTAGAGGACACAGGCACAAAGGTTAGGATTGCTAGAGGACACAGGCACAGAGGTTAGGATTGCTAGAGGACACAGGCACAGAGGTTAGGATTGCTAGAGGACACAGGCACAGAGGATAGGATTATTAGAGGACACAGAAGGAATAAACGAGGCACGTGCGCCCGGGCCAACACACTTGTATGTGCTGTGATGACGGAAGATTGCGGCTTCGTGGTCTACTGGCTCTAGCCAAGTAACTCTCTAGAGTTAGGATTGCTGGAGGACACAGGCACAGAGGTTAGGATTGCTAGAGGACACAGACGAAGAGGTTAGGATTGCTAGAGGACACAGGCACAGAGGTTAGGATTGCTAGAGGACACAGACGCAGAGGTTAGGATTGCTAGAGGACACAGATGAAGAGGTTAGGATTGCTAGAGGACACAGGCACAGAGGTTAGGATTGCTAGAGGACACAGGCACAGAGGTTAGGATTGCTAGAGGACACAGGCACAGAGGTTAGGATTGCTAGAGGACACAGGCACAGAGGATAGGATTGCTAGAGGACACAGAAGGAATAAACGAGGCACGTGCGCCCGGGTCAACACACTTGTATGTGCTGTGATGACGGAAGATTGCGGCTTCGTGGTCTACTGGCTAGAGAGTACTTGGCTTCTAGTCCTACCTAGAGGACACAGGAGGCAACCTGCTGTGGTCACTTGTTAGAGTCTTGACTTACTTGACCTATGGTCCTATGTCCCCTAGATGGGGCAGAGGACGTCCACAACAGTCCTCCATCTCGTTCGGTCTTGAGCTTCTCGCTTGATCTCGCTCCAGGTCTTGCCGATCTTCTTCGCCTCGTCCGCTACAGTGCGCCGCCAAGTTTGCCTGAGTCGACCACGTTTGCGTTTTCCTAGGGGATTCCAATCCAGAGCCTGCTTAGGGATGTGATCGGGGTATCTTCGGAGAGTGTGGCCGTTAGAGTCTTGCCTGGGTTCTATTCTAGCCATAGAGTCAGAGAGTGAAATAATAAACTGCTGTAGTGGTTCTCAGTTTTGGAGAGTTAGCTGGGTTCTTGTACTAGAGACCACAGAGGCAAGACACTTGCTGTAGTAGATCTAAATTTGATGATATGGGGTCCAATAGTCTTGTGTATACTGTGATGACGCCCAGGTCAACACACTAGTATGTGCTGTGATGACGGAAGATTGCGGCTTCGTGGTCTACTGGCTCTAGCCAGGTAACTCACTAGAGTTACCTGGGTTCTAGTCCTAAATGGTATAAAGGGAAGACTACTTGTCATGTTGTGGTGGATCTCAAACTCTAGCTTTTCCCCGGAACAAACTTGACTTCTCCTGGTAAGGTTTTTATTGGTGGTCAAGGATGGGTTTATAGCTACCAATCCTTGCTACACAGAAGTTGCGGCGATGGGAACGAGAGGAGGGAATCTCGGTTTGATGATATGGAGTCAATACACTGGTATAATGTCCTGTGTCCTGTGATGACGGAAGATTGTGGCTTAGAGAGTTGGGTTCTAGACCTAGAGTACACAGAGGGAATACATTATTTACTAGTTATGGTTCTTTTTTTGGTGACATTGCAGGCTTGACTCAACCTTTTATCGTTCGTTTCAACTAATGTTACTCATTCTGGTCCTGGGGTAAGGTATTGAGAGCGCGGAGGAATGGATCCTGAAGGAATCCACAAGATGAGGCTGCACTGAGCGAGCCGAAACCGAGCAGCGAACGCGGTCGAATGCTATAGGCAACAGTCAATGGCGATGTCCCTCATTCTCCACTCATAAGTACGGCTTATGGCGGAAACAGGTTTTTAGTAAGTAGTACTATTAAGGAAGCAATAAACGTATTGAGTATTGAGTATTGAGTCCCTTCTAGGGAGAGCCCCACATAACCCACTAGCGACCCCCGCGGCTGGTTGAATGCAATTTCATATATTTGCTTGATGATAAAAAAGGCACTGAGAGGAAATCAGATTTTCTATGTGCACTTAGACACGAAACATATTGGTCTTAATTAAAATATGAAGGGGTATAGATCTCCTGCTCAGCTAATTGACGAATAAATTGGGCACGTGCGTCCGGGTCAACACACTTGTACTTATGCTATGCTAACGGGAGATACGAAAATGTGAGGAAGTAGAAAGTACGGGTACTTACCTAATGGAAATTGCTCTGCCCACGAATGTGACGTGTATGATCTTGCTCGAATTAGCTAAGCCTATTTGTCTCTATTTCTTTGTTAAAATATTTCAAAATAGCAGCTATTAAAACTACGATATATGACAATCATTTTATTGAGACATCTTTAGGCTTATAAGTTTAAAATTGAAGTATTTGATCTTCGTTACATAATAAGGACCTTAATCTTGATTATTTAGTACATCTATTATTATGTTGGTGGTAGAACAGTTGAATCTCTTCGGCCACTCGTCAGGGCAACTTAGACTGGGTTGCACCATTTTACTTTAACTTTGACAAACGTCAAAAATCTGTCAAAATCCATACAAAAACAGCGGTTATCGTTATAGTTAGATACAGTCAAATTTAGGTGGTGCAACTTAGTCTAAGTTACCTTTACCTTACTTTAACCGTACTATAACGATGACCGGTGTATTTTTTGTAATATGTAAAGTTAGACCAATTTTTGAGGTTTGTTATGTTATGTTTGAGCCTTGGAGTTGACTTATTAAACCTAACAGTTTCCTCTGGTATAAAGAGAGTCGTGCTTCAACTGTAAAGTGTGATAACCAGAACTAAAAATAATTCAAAATCGTGATATTTTACTCCCTAGTCTCTAACTATCAGACTACTGAGATATTGGATATACCTATCCAGGTATATACAACAAATATAAATGAATAACTTATTGATAATGTAGCAATAAAATATAACACTCGATTGAGGACGTCAACATCTAAATATTAACAACCTGACTTCCATATTCAATTTTAATTTGCCGTTAAACGGAGTTAACGTAACATTAACTAGCTAATTGCTATGTACGCTCCGTTAAATACAAATACCTACTTATTTTGTAAATCGTGAAGTATTTAACTGACGCAGTTAGATTTTATTTTAATTTTAATACAGTTGGTTAATAGCTCAATTGATAGTTCGGTCTGAATTTGTAGTGTAATCCTAAAGGAGTTATCATCATCATCATCATCAGAACATCCAGTGTCCATTGTAGGAGATCCTGTCTACACAGGAGTTGCAATGGTGGGAATGAGAGGTTATTTTTTCCACTACAATAACTACATGAGCAGGACCTTCTTTAATTTACCAGAGGAAAATATAAAAATAATGTAGTCTTAAATGTTGTATATCCCTAAACTCAGTTATCTTTTATTCTAGGTGAGCCATTTTTTAATTTTATTATTGGAACTTGACTTTATCATACCTACCACAATCTAGTCCATTTGGAAAAGAACTAAATTATGGGCATGAGTATAAGTCTGTTCGGACATTAGATTGATTCAAGTCTGCAATATCTTAGCATATAATGGAAAATAATCACAACAATCATTTGACAGAAGTTTATGAGTGTACCACTGGAAATCGAATCCGGAACCTCTAAGATAAAAGAGTCATGAGAGTCCAACATTTTCATGGACAGTCAACAGCATCTTGCTTGCTTACGACCATCTGAAATATTCTGACTCTACTAGATTGTAACTTAGTGTCTAGTTCAATTATTATCAAATCAAATAGCAACCTATTCACGCATTTTTTAACTTAATTGAATAATCGTGATTGGACGTAACATAATTATAGGTACCTAATCTTTACGTTTCCTCATAGCCAACAGAACATTACTCGATTTACCAACGCTATGATTCACTATACCACATAAAGATAACTTGATAAACTAGTCCGCACAACCTATATGGAGGCAGCAATAAAATATATACAGCGAGTAAATCGCAGCAATAGCGCACGTTAATTGTACAAGACAGACAGAGACAGCTGCAGTCTGTTGCATGCGTTAGAGAGAGATACAGCAGCTGTTATGTGCGCGCGCGCCGACTTTTTACTCCGCGCACACTAACATATGCACGCACACATGTTTCTTTCTCAGTGTGCGTATTTATATGGTGGGGAGCGTGTAGTAACGGAATTTTCTAGTGCCATGATTGATGCTATATTTGACATGAAGATGGAATCAGAAAATTGGCTTGTAAGGTAATAAGGCAATCAAATAAAACAATAATAAGCGTTTCATGGTGTTTTTATGGGCAAAGTGAGATGCGTTGGTCTCATTATAATAATTATTGTTGTAAATACAAGTTTTTATGATATAAAGTACTATTTTTGATCGTGACATCACTTGGGTTCGTTCGTTCGTTTCAGCCGAATGACGTCCACTGCTGGTCAAAGATCTACCCCAAGGATCCCACTTGGGTAGTGGCCTGGTGGCCTGATGATATGTGGCCGTCCAGTTCTTTACAGATAACAAAGTCAGACCAGTAAAATCTATTTACTGTCTCTATACCTTGTAATACCTCTTGCTAATTATACAAACCCGCGATCATAGAGTTTAAAATAGTTGAATTTCTTAGGTACAAAACAAATCATGGAGGTGTTGGGACTTTACATTAGCACTAGGTACTATTTCAACCTCCTTTTGGTACTTTTTGTTTGTAATGTGTGTTCCTGTTATGCAAATAAACGTTTTATCTAGGTATCTATCTATCATTCATTAGGGCTCTTTCACTTAAGACGTTTTAAGCCGGTGCTGGACGTCAGAAAAAGCCCTATACTTGTTGAGCCACTACGTGCGATTTTGAACTACCATTGACTAAAACTAATGTTAATATGTACGAGTACTTTTATTAGTTTTTAGCGTCACAAAATTCTATTTTAATTAATAAACTGGAATAAGAATAGATTCGACGGATCCTTTATTTAATTTTAAATCATCTTTGTTTGATTATTTTGGAGAACTATATTTTAAGAAAAGGGGCTAAAATAATATGTGGGTCACATAATAATAGTAGCCACTCAACCATCTCCACTTGACATCCGCAACACGCCGCTGCCGATGCGTTACAAATAAATACGAATTAACTAAACATACGTGTATTTTACTCGTTATTTATTAATTCAGTAGAATAACAAATTGTTAGTCAATTTTAATTCGGAATAAATTGTGTCTATTTTATATTTAAAGTTATGATTTTTCACCACAAAATTAAAGGGCACCTTGACGACAAGTCAAGTACAAATGTTTTTACATCAGATATGAAAAATTTTCAATCGACTGAGGAGTGGCAAACTTCCATAATAATACAATTCGTAACATACTAGGTACCTACATAATTTGTTAGTAGGTAGTTAGATTTCAAGTTGGATAAAATGAACGATGCTAGCTTATGGGAAGTAGCAAATCGAACGCACAGCGTTGAAAACAGCTCTGTGATTGGTTCGTGTGTGACCCTGTGCATCCACGCACACTATGAGACCTCATAGTAATGTTTGTGAATATGAGATATTTAGTTTTTTTTTATTTTTATTTTATTGTTAAGAAAACAGACATCATTCTATAACACATATAGAGTTACCAATTAAATTTCACATTTGCCAAAATAGTTTTCACAAATAGTTTAAATACATAGGTATCGTTTATAAAAATTGAAAATTGAAAAAAGTTCGAACTAGTATAGATTTAGTTGTAGACAAAAGTGACCGCCAGGATCAGGTTCATTGTTATAATATTCAAAACCCGGTGGGGTCGTCGTTGACGTATGAATAATTAATTAAATTAATTAGTACTTGACCGGAAACATAAAAACCTGCCGCAGTCGCCACGCGATGTAAAGGGAATCCTGTGAGAAAAATGTAGGACGACGGCTCATCAAGCTTGACTTTGTGGCATCTTATTTAATAGTAATAGATGTTATTTTGGAATAAAGATTATAGTATTTTAATGTGCTGTCCACTCTACGTCATTTTTGTTAATTTATTTTTAAATAAATTATTTCAAGCATAGATTATATGACAGTTGAATTGAAATATTTATTCTTCAGTGTAGAGTTAACCATTGACAATATTCTTCTACGAGTATCTATTCTTCATTGTATAATATGTAGTGTATACTTGAAAACTGATTTAAATCCTCAGGGATTTTCATCATTTATTCTTATTGTACGTAAGTGGTCTCTACAACATATATAGATTCCCATAAATAGCTTTACTTAGTTTGGGACTCAAATCAAAATCAAAAATATTTTATTCAATTTAGACTACTGGTGGCACTTATGAACGTCAAAATATAGTAAATAAAAAAAAGGTAGCCCTTATGGGGCACTTTACATGTCTACTTATCTTTCTGGCCCTACCAGCAGCGCTTCGAAGCGTAGTGTGCCAGGGATATTTATTTATTTTTTATTTATTTGATTATCCAGACTAGTCAGGAAGGCAGGATACAATTTAAATTGAAGAGATAATTTTCCCCTTTAAACCCTAATGGATATCTATATTTTTTTTATATAGGAGGGACTTAGCACATTTCTTTAATAATCAAGGTAATTTTTAAATTTTTCAAAGTTGTAATTATCGCTACCATAAAACACTGAAATATCATCACAAATTGGCATAAAACCAGAAATAGAAAATTGTTTTGTCATTAATTGGAATCAATAACCTCCACACTGACTTGTGGCCATAATATACGTCATGACGTCATGGAGTGCTATGATACATCAAAGTGCTATACTAGTTTTTTAAAGGACGCTTTTAACAGAAAAAGCTGGTTAGTGGAATATTGTGGTGAGTTAATTAGTTTAAACACCTGTATGCATGTAGCAGGTTAGGTTATTCAATAGATCACTACAACGTTCATTAATTTAATCATAGTGAGTTACAAGTAGGTTTCGAAATTAAAAGACTTGCTTGTTAATGTTTTATTTTAATTTTAAAATGTCATTTATGTCTTTTACTTTTCCTCATAATAGCTTTAGCCACCTTATATTAGAACACTGTTTTAACAGGGTTTTGCAGTTTGTTAGAACTTGTGAATTATTTTCCCATCATCTAAATTATTTTATAAAGTAACTAAGGTAAATATAAATTTTATGTAAATTAAAGATTTATTTATTAAATGTGTTTTCTGTAGGGTCGGGTCCAGTTAAAATAAGCGATGAATTTTTCCTTAAACAATTTTGAAACTCTATCAAACCGTTTCGTGTTTATTCTTTACTAGCGGCCGCCCGCGACTTCGTACGCGTGGACCCCGTTTTACCCCTTCAGGGGTGGAGTTTCGGAAAATCCCTTCTTAATGAGCATCTACGCTCTAAAAGGAGCCCCCATGCAAAATTTGAGACTCCTAGCACTTGTAGTTTCTGAGATTTCGTGATGAGTGAGTCAAAACCGCACTCAATGGTCCACTCCACGAGTGCACAAGAAAGGCTGCAGTGCGGGAGGAATGGCGACGGATTGTGAGGCTTGCCACCAAACCACCAAACCAGGTGTGACGACCAAGACTACTCTGGCAAGAGTGTAGCGACGAAAAAGAAGAGTGAGTCAGTCAGTCAATCAGTGACCTTTCGCTTTTATAGATAGGTACTATTCTATTGTAGATAGAACAATAAGTAATATTCTCCACTGGCAGCAACAGATGATAGTAAACAAATAAACGTTCGGAAGGGACGGTTACATCGGTTGTACTTTCTTCGTCGCGGTCCGCCGCGCCGCCGCCTGCGCAGTCGGGGTGGGTAGGGATGCGACGATGCTGTGAGCTATCGATGTTTGGACAGTCGATGTTAAATGCAGTTCGCACACGAGTTGAATGGAGACTTAAATGCAGGTTTTTAATAATAATTTGGTCCAAGAGCTTAGCAAAGTTAGTTTGGCCTAGCTAGAGTATAGCTGACGTAGATTTCCATAATAGGCTAGTTTCCTAAAAAAAAATTATTAGTCCGTCAATTTTAATATAAAAAAATTTTGGACACGTATATTTTGAATTGTCAATCAAACAAATAATTACAAAGTTATAAGTGCGTTGAACAGTACTTATTATTATTCTGTGGTTGAACGCACTCATTGATGTCACGGGGCTTTACTTTAGAACTTTGGCACGCTTTATCTCTTAACATTTTCATTAATTTTAATAAGTGAAAAATACGTGTCTACTAGTTTTTGATAAGCTAACTGACGGACTAATTAAAACTGTTGCTTTTTTATCCAGGAAACATCCCTATTGTGAGTAAACTTTATAACAAGGCAGGTATTTGACCACAATCGCACCTGGTGTCAAATGGGATGCAGTGTGGACTGTAAACTATCCAAACACTATGTGAAATTGCGTCAGCTATGCAAGCTAAGCTAAACTAACTTAGATTAGGTCTTGGTTTGGTATCCAACTAAGTTACATTTTGCTTCTGGGGTGATGTGTTCAACGCTATAAAGAAATGTTCAAAAATAAGGAATTCGATAAGAGCTGCTATGAAACTTATTCCAAGAAGCTTTGTCTAGGCAGTAATTTAAAAGCTTTAAGTAACAACTTCTATCGTAATTAATGAATTTTAATGAAAAATTGTAAGAAATATCGTTAGTAAAGATTAAGTTGTTATAGAATACTGGGAATTAGTTATTTTGTAAGTTATTGTTGCTCTATTATTTGACAAAACTGAATGTGAAGGTTTACAAACTGTGTAGCAAAGCTAGACGTTTGCTAACAAAAACCGCGATTGATTGACTTAAAAGCAAACATCGGAGATTTGCTAGAGTTTCTAACTCATCGATATCGACAAGAAAGTCTTAAGATAACATCCCTAACATCCTGGAACGGAAGTACAATAATTGTACGGCGTCTTCCCCTCACTGGCCGTCGACGATAAGCGAGTAATAATTTCTTCTTACTTATTATTACTACTTGCTTAAGATTTTTTCCAGCAGGTTGGTGTACGGTTAGTGTAGTCTAGCTGTAGTTAATACTAATAAAGTTCGCGGGGTTCAGACGGTGTACACCTGTAGGTTCTTTTGAGTTTATGGCATTAGTTACGTACTTACCCTCATGCAATATCGTATTTGAAATAGGTATACTTATTGAATGATGTTTCTAATTCAAACCAAATCTAAAATGAAAAAAAGAAACTATTTAACTGTGTTTTTTTAAAGTTTGAACCATGTAGTTTATAAAGGAGTTTCAAAAGAATTATCGAAACGTAATTTGATTGGTCGAAATTCTTTTTTGTCATTATTACCACGTTATTACTGTCCGCCATTTATAATATTAGTAACTAAAAGGTTAAAAAAAACTTTATTCAGGACTCTTATGCCCGTTTTCACCATTAATCCCTAATTTTTAAGTGACCCCTATGAAAACGAAATTCCTGTTATGTGTTACCATAAGGGTCACTTAAAAAATAGGGATTGATAGTGAAAAGGGGCATTATTCTCTGCAACTCAATACTCCAGAAAACTAGCATAAATTAAATTGTTCTATTACTAAAAAAACATAGCAACCGAATTGAGAACCTCCTTTTGTTGAAGTCTAAAAAAACAATTTATTTCAGACATCTAGCAAATTTTTTGGTTCCAATTGGTGTTCATGTTCAATTATTATAACTATTTTTTACTGCTTCTAAAACACCAGTAGTTCTTTGTACTGCTGTAATAAAGCTACTGTTCTTTCGGAGAAGTGCCTCAATCGAGGCACGAGTCAGCACGTACCGATAAACTATCGCGCGCGCGCTCGACCTGCTGCCTGTGATGCTCAAACTTTGCAGGGAATTACCCCCAGCTTTGGCATCTTTGGAGAATCTATACTAATATTATAAAGGCGAAAGTAACTCTGTCTGTCTGTCTGTCTTGCTTTCACGCCTAAACCACTGAACCGATTTTGATGAAATTTGGCATAGAGATAGTTGGAGTCCCGGGAAAGGACATAGGATAGTTTTTATCCCGACTCATATGACTCAGCGACCCAAAGTGTGTCTAGGCAAAAAGAGAAGTCGTTGTCTTGGGAAGAAAAAATTGTAATTACTGTAACTGATTGATGTGATATGCATATTGCTATGCTATAATAAATTAACTTTATTTCAAGCTGTGTTTTAAGTATTCTAAAAGTGGCAGATGCCTTTATCGGATGTAAGGAGCTGCTGGTTGCAAGCCTCTTCTAGCCAGCAATTTTGGAAATTATTTTGGAAAGTTTGTGTTCAGCAGTGGACATCCCGAGGCTGATCTTTTTATGTATTATAGTTTGTGTGATGTTAATCCCTGGTTCTTGATCCAAGAAGATCTATTGTGAAACCGATAAATAGTCAAGTAAACAAGTTCTTGAGTGGAATTTACGTTTCGGTAATGTAGCATAGGAGGACTTCCTAATCAATATCCGAAAATCTCCGATAAAGCGGAAAATGATGCGATGAGAAGTTTACGTCCAGTAATAGGCTTTCATTGACTAACATGATAATTAATTCATATTACCAATTTGTCAATTTTAAAGTAGGTTTCAAATCGTCTCCTCAACCAATGATTGAATTGAATAATATTTCGCTTTGTAAGATAGGTTTAGTCAAATCATTAGATACTCGTACATTATAAATTAGGAGTAAATGATATTATTCAGCCTAAGCACTAGTTTTATTAACTCCCAAACAGTTTGAGAACCGCTGACAAATAAAAGTCAGTTACGAAAAACGGCCGTTACAGTTGTCCATTAACTATCGCCTTCCGACTGAACGAGACAGCCTTATGCCTCTTCCCTCAAGTTAGAGCGAGACCACGCTACATCCACCTGTCTTTGTGCCATCACTTTTTGTTCTCCACTTTTCAATTTTAATTACTTGTACAATGGTGCAATATTGAACAAATGCTGACTTTAGTAATCTTTTAGCTCAGTTTTGCAATCGCGTTAAAATTTGGATGATACTACTTTGGCTTGGTATCGTAATTCTGCATTTGTTGATTTTTATCAGTTTCGAGCTAATTAAAATTTGAGTTAGGAAAGATTAGAACATTATGATTAGGTGAAGTTACGCGCAGCGTGTTGTATGTAAGAGCAAGAAAATGTTACAAATTTTTCAGAATTATAAAATTAAGTCTTTATTTATTTATTTATAGAAACCAACAGCGATACATTGAAAATGTTAGATATAAGATTTATGCCCGTTTTCACCATCAATCCCTAATTTTTAAGTGACTCCTATGTAAACAAAATTCTTGTTATTTGTTACCATAGGGGTCACTTAAAAATTAGGGATTGATGGTGAAAACAGGCATTAGACTGATAGTACAGCCTGTGGTACAGTCAATGACAGGTTTCCCTTTTTATAAAAGTACATTGTTGTTGGAAAAAATATTAACAAAGGATTTAAATAAATTTAAAAAAAAATTAACAAAAACTCACAAAGAAGCAATTCATTGCGTTAATAACAAGCCAGAATAAAGCACTTCAAAAGTGTCTCGTTGTCTAAAAAGTATCTAATTTAATAGACTCTCTTATTAGCAGGTTGTTAATGAATGATAAGACAAAATCATTCATGTTTATTGATAACCATAAAATAATCAACAACACACTAACAAGTATTGAGGTATCTACAAATAGTTATCCCATTTATAAAAAAATCCTTTGTTTTTGAGTTTAATTGTCTATGTAGGTAGTTTATAAATTGTAGCTGTATTTTAATTGTATCTAGGGAATAATTTCAATATTTATTTAGTCGTAATTATAACACACTTGAAATTCGTGGGTAAAAGGAATTTTGGGCAGAGAAGTTAAATTAACAAATATTGCTAGAAAAATACGAAAATTTTAGTTTTGTTGAAAAGAGTCAAACAACCATTTTTCTCAGTATATTTGTTATGTCCCAACTGATAATGGAACCTAGAACCTCTGGTACAGAGACACAAGATCAATGTTATCTAAACTATAATCTAGGCAGACCTAAGCCAAGGCTAACCTAAACTATACCCTGCAAGCGGCACAGTTACTCAAATGATATAGCACCAACTTTCTTCAAGGAAAGTTCTAGTTCGTTGATGTCTTTTGCTTGGAAAGTTCCATCATAGTTTAAAATACCATTGTAGTATAAAATTTGTTGTTATTATTTTCATTTTTAAATTGTTTCAGGTTTGTTTTTATTTATAAAATGATAATAACGCGTCAGCACGTTCTGTGATGCATGTCAACGAGTATTTGAGGTGTCGTATGAATAAAATTGTGGATAATTCGATTTAGTTTTAAACTAGATTGTTTTGGCTTGACATTTTTTGTGTATTATACAATTATTTTAGACTATTTAGTAACATTTGGTGACTAATACAGACAAGATTATTAATTGAAGTACTTACTTACACATTTAATTGCAACTGGTCCATATAATCTATATATATAAAAATGAAACCCGTTTTCCGTTGTCACGACATAACATGAAAACGGCTTGACCGATTTGGCTGATTTTTTTTTTGTAGTTTTCTAATACTCTGTACAAGGTTTTTACGGAAAAAAATATAAAGAAAATCTCTACGCTAAGGCGGTACGAAGTTCGCCGGGTCAGCTAGTTATTTATGAAATGGAAGGCTTTAGCTATATTCGGACGTGTTTAATAGTCTACAAAAGATCACTGATCTCTAAATCTTAATGTTATGAGTTTAATTTCTAAACAACTTTATGTAATTACTTAGCTTTTCGCAGTTTGGTAAGCCTATTGACAAATAAACTAGATTTCTCAAAAACCTTCGTAGGGCATGTTAAACTTTCGCTCCGGTTCAGTTATCAAACCCATGCCTAAAACGCTCTTAAAGGTTGTCCATTTGTGACAATCCACATGATACATGGGAAAAAATATGGATAGTACTTGATATTTCTAATGATATGTATTTCCAGTTTTGTCTGACTAGGGTTGCCAGGTTGTTTGGCTTTTTACGGTCTTGTCCGGCCTGTCCGGCTTTTGTTAGACTTTTTATTTTTGGCTGCCGTGCCAGGCAAAATTCGAGCCACAGAATAATAAATGTCCGGCCAAATGAAGCACAGAGTCCGGCTTTTGTGTTCTTGTACATGGCAACCCTATGCCTGACTAATATTTATAACTTTTTCTAGTTGCTTTTCGAGAATTTCCCCAAAAAACAAGCTGATTAAATTCTACTAATCAAAACCAATTGGCGAAGACTCATCCACTCGTTCTGGAATCGAAGCTAAATCGATAATTGCTTTCTACAATCAGCGTAACCTTGATTTTCGATCGATCGCAGAGATCTTCCGATTCCAATCAAACCAATCAGTTTATTTTCAAAGTTTAATTACACGTATAATTAATTAATTTGGATGAAGATAAGTTTCATGTTTTTGTATGTTTAAAATGGCATTAACGTATTGATGCTTTTTTCTGTTAGATTAATTATTACTACTAACAAAATATAACTTTTGGGATGACTCTAGCATTGAGGACTTAGAACTGCGTTAATCAAGAATGTGTTCAAAATTGTTGTTTTGGAAATGAATTCAACCATGTTGTACCAATTGCAACAACATACCTTGATTCTTGGCTTGGGGAGGCCTTTGTCCAACAGTGGACGTCATTTGGGTGAAACGAACAAAAGAACGAACCCAATTCTAGTAATAGTAGTCCACCTTCGGCCTGATCATCACTTACCATCAGGTGAGATACAGGCCAAGAGCTTCCTTGTTGTGGATTAAAAAAAAATACAGATGTAATGTGGCCAGATAAAATTATTTATTATCCGTTCATTACGAATTATTTAAATACTCATAAATCTTTTTGTTCTAGAACTTGTAATACATACAAGAAATTTCTACGACCAAAAACCCGTTTACTGCAAAAGCGAATAAATCCCACCAACAAAATCAGTTTTTTAATTAAAAACCCAGTGTCATCAGACCCACGAACACGAAATTCAACTGTAATCACGCTTTTCCGTCCTGCGCTCAAATTATATACGTTTTACATAAGGACGTTACTTACATAAGCGTATGTATGTGTGGCGGTCGAGCTGTGCGCGGGCGCAGCCCTGTTCCACTCAAACGCATTTGAGTTTCAGACGCGGTCGCGAGCGGTCGCGGCGACGCGCGAACAAAAAACTTTAAAAATAAAAATAACAAGTGCCAGTGTTACCTGTGTGCCCAGTTGCTAGATTACAGTGGATTCTGTTAGAAAGTTTCACTATTTCTTCTCGCAAAAAGGGGTTACGTGATTTTGTTGGCCACGATTTTCCGGTAGAGGTATGTGTTTTTTTTTTGTGAATACATTTTTACATTGTTCGTGTAAAATGCTTTAATTGCAGCATAATTGTAGGGAAGCAAGGAAGTTCCATTTCTAGGAAGAGTGTTTGGTGTTAGCATTTCTGACTTTTGTCAACGGGCGGTGGAAAATGAAAATTCAACGTAAATTGGATTATAACCTCCAAATATACGTTTTCAGTGCACATTCGGCCTTCTGCGTTGTCTAAAACTTTATCAATGTCAACCTACGTTATTAGATTGTATTTGAAAACTTCAACACTTTATAATAAGTATGATTTTTACTGTAAAGACGTGTATAAATGTATAATAGTGAAAAATTCAGTATTATAAAAAGATAATTAATCCATTGACCAAAAACCTACCAATTCGTATTCAGACACTAATCAAAAGTAGTTCCGATTATCCGAATCCGATGATTCGGCTTACAAATCGATTCTAACTCGATTCTTATTGAAAGTAATCGAAATGTTTATTATCTTATTGGTTACACAGTTCTAATTTTGCGAAAGTAGCCGATTGCACCTATTTACGTAAGTCGAGCGTTTTTTTTGCCGACGGAATGTTGTCCGAGTGTTTTCAAGCAACTACTTTTTCGTTGTGAAATTATGCTGTTAGCTTGGAAAGTGTTATACAGGGTGTTACTTTGCATTCTTGCCATATTTACAGAGGTTACTATATTACTGATACAGAACACAAATCCGTAAAAAAATATTGCCCGAAAATTTTTTTTTTTAATCTTGATTATTTTATTTTATCGACAATCTGTTAAACACACCACTAATTATCGTAACGCATGCACATCACTGGTTGGCGATGGCGATGGAGACTTTTTTACTTTTTATTGTATTTTTAAATATCTATTGCAATCTATTGTCTTTAAAATGTCTTTTTGACACTTGTAAAAAACTGAGAAATCCATCAATCACAAATCACGTTATAAATAATACAAAAATGTCTGAAGCGTATTCAAACAACGAATAATTTAATCAAAATGGTGCTTGGAGTGTCTGCAAGACGTCATAGACGAAATGCTTGATGACGTACCCTTAGCGTTACACCAAATGCTCTACTACCAGCAGGATGGTGCTCCCCCACAATAAGGACGTCAAGTGCGCGAATAATACGTTTGGTGAACAGTGGATTGGACGAGGGGTCCAGTAGCTTGGCCACCACGATCCTCGGACCTGACACCAATGGATTTTTGGAGTGACTTGAAACGACTGGTATGCGCAGAAGAGATAAACAGTGTTAAACGCGTTACACGAAAGGATTGTTTTAGTGAAACTGTGAGACAAAACGTTTATGTGTTGCGAAAACTAAAGCGAAAAACCTACGCTTCGCAGTGCTAGACTGTGCCTTGATCAGATGATCAGAACGGAGGCCACTTTGAACACTTGCTTCGCAGTATGTAAACTTTGTAAGTAGGAACTTTTTAATAAATAATTAATTGTGAATAAGGTGATTTCATTTCATACTTAATTTATTAATTTTTAAAAATAGGGTACAATGTTATAAATTAACTAAAACCCTAATAATTATTACGTATTTTTGACGGTCCTAAGCTCGTAAAGTAGAAAGGGAAATCTGAAATCAACTGAAGAGTATTTTAAAATAATTATTATGACTGGATAAAAAGGCTGGTACCCAGAGCCATAAATCAACAGATTATTAAGAACTAGGCCACGCCCACTAGGTTTATTCCACTTGCACCTGTAGAACGTGCGAGACAAAATTGGTTTATTCCAATTTGTACTGAAAAACCAAATTTACTAAAATCTTAGTGTACTTTCTTTATGGGAGTCTCTTGTTTATCTTAAATAATAGGTATTGTTCCCTACTTTTATCTCTGTGAATATGGCAAGAATGCAAAGTAACACGGTGTAGAACCGCTGAAAAACCATCTTAAAAAGGGTGCTGTTTAAGTGCTTATGACAGATAAAAAGAAAGCTGGTTTTCTGTCCACAAACAATTTACAAAGCCTTTTAGTTAAGCCTGATTCAACCAAACTTTTATCCGAGAATAACTCCTGGTATAACTGGCACATTGATTATTTCAGTTTGGGAAATATTATGTGAAAACTGACGATTTATTCTGAGGTTAATACTTACTCTTGTTTGGACCAATCCACCCTAAGACTTACAGATAGTTTTTACAAAGCCTTTGAGCTAGTTATGTACACTTATAATGCTGAAATAACTCATATATAGAGCTGAAATAGACTTCAGATTGGTGTGAAAGCTATGATGGATTATATTTGTCATGTTCAGGAACATTCTAACTCTAGATTAAGAAACGGCTATTAATCAATCTCAAACAAATTGATAGTCAAAGATAAATCTTAGTCTAAAGTTAATCCAATTTTTCTTCCAAGAAAATTGACGTATGTCTTCTAAAACTGGACATAAACCTATTTTAAAAGTCACTAATATTACACACATCTTATGAACTGACGCTATGAAAATAATTACGCCCGTATTCACAAACTATGAGGTCTCACAGTGCGCGTGGACGCACAGGGTGACACACGCACCAACCACAGAGCTATATTCAACGCTGTGCGTTCGATTTGCTGCTTCACTTAAGCAAACGTTTGTAAATACGGGCGTTAGAAACACATTGTCAAAGTTGTTACATTTCCTCTACAATATAACTCCAGTAATTTGTTACTTACTCCCAAAGCGTGCCCTCCAAAGCTCAATAACAAAGCTTACATAAGCTCACGCAAGTGAAAACGAGCTTTTTATCTAATCTTCCTGCCGCCAAGTGTGGGAACTCCATTGTCGCCTGAGGTCTAGGTTAAACGCGCTTTGTCTAAATTTTCTCATAGCTATACCGAAGTTTACATCATTATAATTGTTATGAAGACTTAGGCTTTATTAACTAAGTAGTTGGGATGACTTCGATTCATTACACTGGCTATTATGTGTATGTGTGTTAAAGATACCTAGTTTTAAGACACAATTAGTTCTTGGAGCTTGGATAGTGTGGCGTAGAAGAATGTCGTCAAATTAAACAAAGGTCTCCAAATAAACCTTCTTAACTAATACGATTAAGCAAATACTTCAAAAATGTATGTTTTAGTGGCAGAAACAGGTGATAAAATTGTGTGTACTAGCATTCTAACTTGCAACTAGATTTGTTACTTGCAAAGCACTGTTAATGCTTCTGAACATGTAAAAAATTATGATATGATCATTTCAGTATCACACCAACTACCTTGTCTAAGAGTAATCAGGTCTAGATAATCTGGGGGCACGGCAGTGCCCCCGCCAAGTCGAGCGCGAAGCAAACACTGCCGTACCATCCTTTACTGGAACCATTTCGCCGCATTTTCAGGCCCCTATTTGAGAACCTCTGGATAAGACCAGAACGCTGAAATTTTCGTTATCTAGTAAGCTATAATCACAGACTTAAAATCCAAAATTTCAAGTCTGTAGGTCATTTAGTTCCGAAGTTAAGCGAAAGCAAAGTTTCGCATTTATGACACTCACTCACTGATGATCATCAAAATAGAACTAGTACTTCCCATAAACTCAGAGAGCTGAAATTTGGTACAGAGTTAGGGTTTAATGGCCACATTAAGGGAAAACTATAAAAACTAGGAAAATCGAAGATCTGGAGTAACACCATAATTCATAATCAATACTACTAGCGCCACACCGGCATCGTGGTGTTCGCCTGTACCGCTCACCGCTAGATGGCGCTAGCACTTTGAGCGTCGATTTTCTGCACCGCGGTGTCCAGATTTTTTTTCCTTTCTAGACCCCCCCGTCGATTAAGTTGAATGTTGTGTAATTTATTTACATTTCGTTTATTATATCGTAAGGTTCGCTAAGGTTAAGGTTATGATATTAAAACCATTCTGATTCATTGTCCATTTTAAAGGTCGTTGAGTTTATTTGTGTTTAACTGTTTAATATCGTAAAAAAATGTCGATAATATTTAAAGACGACGACGTTAAATAATTATGCCACATTCTACAAAAAGGAGTGAAATCCCACCAAAAACATTCTGTAAAAAACTAGCCAAGTCTCGATGGAGCTGCTTGTTTATCTCTAAAAAGTAATGAAATCTAGACAAAGTCGTGCCAAGTCTATGGTTCCTTACTGCGATTTCTTTATTATTATAGTTAATGTTGTGTGACTTGGCCGTTGAACAATCTTTATTAAGATAATCATACATAAGTATTATTGAAATACGCAGCTTTATTAAGCCTACAATTGACTGGTTATTGAATCAACGTTTTCCAAGTGGCAATTTTCCATCATCAATGGATAGCGGTTCTGGCGACAGATTGGTGCAATGGTGTCATAGAGCACCTGGTTTTGTACACTTCAACGGCCAAGTCACACAACATTAACTATAATAATAAAGAAATCGCAGTAAGGAACCATAGACTTGGCACGACTTTGTCTAGATTTCATTACTTTTTAGAGATAAACAAGCAGCTCCATCGAGACTTGGCTAGTTTTTTACAGAATGTTTTTGGTGGGATTACCTTGTCTTAAAGTAATAAGTACTATCAGGTCTAAATAACATAATATGCTGTGTTCTACTCATTATTGTTTGTCGCCCGATCCAAGATCAATTTCTATAACCGATTTAGGTACTACAACCGATTTAGTTCCAATTTATGAATCTTCAAGGCTGAGTTGCACCACCTAACTTTGACCGTAACTTTGACGATAACCGGTGATTTTTGTATGGAGTTTGACAGATTTTTGATGTTTGTCAAAGTTAAAGTAAGATGGCGCAACCCAGCCCTAATGTTTTAAATAAACAACTTGAAAAAGAAGCGACTCTATTTGCTAAGTTAATCTCCTAATGTTTTTAACAAGTGCACTTTTATCATTTGCACTTTTGAAACTTTTTTAATTATTGTAACTAAGACTTTTTTAATTATTGTATCGCTAAGGTAAGCGATAAGTTAATCTGGATTCAAATTAAATTATAATCTCAATCTCAAAGTCTGAGTTTGAATTGAATTATAACATAATCAATCACCTTATCAAAACTTGCATTGATAGTTAAATCAGTCCAAACACTATTCGCAAACGAATTATTTGCATCTCAGCTCTCGCCAGACCATAGTCGCCTTTCGTTCGTTTTTTACCGATGAAAAAGAGACAAAAACGACGCCGGCGCACTTTCTAAACGCGCGAGCGCAGGAATAGGGAGTTTTGGATAAGTTTTGTGAATCTTGAACGAGAATTGAGTGGAGTTGAAAATTGAACCCTATGATGTGCACTAATTTATGTATTTTTGCTAGAGTTTTTTGAGTAAAAATACCGGTGAAGTTCAGTGGATGGATACGGGTAAAAAAGATTTCATGTTAAAATGTAAAATGCAGTGTACACATCAAATCCGCCGACTCGCCGACATGAGTTGACGACTTTTGATAATAATATTATGTTTTCATAAGTCATAGGAAGTATAAGTCGTAGACATGTTTCTTTTTTTTCCTTTCAATAAATAAAGCCACCAACATCAAGCCACCGGGCTCTGTCGGCGGGCTTGGTGTATAGAGTTCTTAACTCTACATATTTTTACAGAAGTTTTCTCACTTATAATAAGTTGAGTCCTAATTGGAAAATTTTCCTACGACGCAGTATTAAAATAAAGCAATATGCAGTCGTAGATATTTTTTATTTAGTTTGTTTTGCACTAATTTTAATGATATTATAAATGAACTAATTTATTAATCAATTAGGTATAATTCAGCTGATAATTCAAGTAATTATCTAGACTTTTTTTGGGGTACATTTTCGTAAGATATAATTTTATTTTTGTCTAGATAATTAGTAATATGTAATAATGTTTGTGATCAATGTGATCATTCCAAAATAGTTTTCATTGACTTCAAAAGTTCTACGCGTATTTTTAGACAAAAATAATATAAAATGCACTAAAGTAAAGAGGTAATGTGGTAAAATTTCTCGGGAAAATATAAAACCCCATGTTTTTCTTTTACACGTCTTCTAAAATATAATAAAAGCTCGTCTAACTTTAAAAAAATCTTCATTCTTTCTTCGGCCAGTTCCTACACTAATATTATAAAGAGGAAAAATTTGTTCGTTTGAATAGAATAGGCTCAAATTCAAATTATTTATTGCATGTCACATGGTTACCCATGGGTTGACAAGAACATAATATTGTACATGTGACGCCCAGTGAAGGCGTTGCAAAAACTTAAAAATAACATAAAAAAAAGATAATTATTTGTCAAACTAAAATTAAATTAATTAAACATTAAAATTATTAAATTAAATATTATAAAAGTATACAAAGTACGAGATCGATTTGAAAAATTCTTTCACGATTAAAATCCTACAATAGACCTGAGGATAGGCGATATTTTTTTTTACTATAAAGTCCGCCGGGTCAGCTAGTTAAATTGAACCCAAGCAGGAAACGAACCTAGACCCAACCGATTCTCCGGGCCACTGCACCAGCCACGAGCCAGTTCAACCGCGTGGTGCGTTGGAGCAGGACCTTTACGATGCGAGTGCTCGCTCCTGGCCACTCTTCCATACGACGGACTTGAAGTGACGTCATAGGCCTTTGACATACTTGACGAAAACGCCGTTGCGGATTTTCGGCCAATACAGGCCTTGACTAAAACGGACACGTTCGCTCGCTTGTCATAATTATGGCAAAGGCCTTAAAGAATGAATACGTTAACGGCCCAAGCGTACCGCATTTTGCAGTGTGATGCTTTTATTTTCTAAAAAATATGATAAAATCGCTCTTTTTTCTTTGTTTTTTCACCCATCAAAGCCCCGTCTGTTAGTTCAGCTAGTTTTTAAAATAATAACTATTGGCACGCCCCGACTTTGCATCGATATTTCGGGCCACTGCATCATCGTTACGAGCCAGTTCAACCGCGTGGTGCGTTGGAGCAGGACCTTTACGATGAGTGCCTCCCTCCTGGTCAGTCTTCCATACAACGACTCAATGAGTGCCTTCCTCCTGGCCACTCTTCCATGCGATCACTCTTGGCCACTCTTCCATACGACGAACTCGATAGTGACGTCTACGTCTTGAAGAATGAATAAATTGATCGGACAAATTAGGTATTTTTCAAAAGACTGATGCTGTCTTTTTCAAAAAAATAAATAAAATCGCACTTACTCGTAATAACGCATCCGATAGAGCCACAACCCTTGTGACTGTCGATTCAACAATATTTTAAACACAAGCAGCGACCTGCTCCGGTTCAGATGGATGATATTATTATGTAGGTATTATTAAAAAAAACTTCCTCTGGAATCATTCTATCTACTGCTAACAGCATTTAAATCTGTTGTATTTAACTGTCTCAATTAAAAACAGTTCAACCGCGTGGTGCGTTGGAGCAGGACCTTTACGATGAGTGCTCACTCCTGGTCAGTCTTCCATACAGCCGACTCAATGAGTGCCTTCCTCCTGACCACTCTTCCATATGATCACTCCTGGCCACTCTTCCATGCGACGGACTCGATAGTGACGTCTACGTCTTGAAGAATGAATAAATTAATCGGACAAATTAGGTATTTCTCAAAAATCGCACTTACTCGTAAAAACGCATCCGATAGAGCCACAACCCTTGCCATGACTATCGATTCAGCAATATTTTATAACACAAGCAGGGACACGCTCCGGTTCAGATGGATGATATGCAGGTATTATACAAAAACCTTCCTCTGGAATCATTCTATCTACTGCTAACAGCATTTAAATCTGTTGTATTTAACTGTCCCAATTAAAAACAGTTCAACCGCGTGGTGTGTTGGAGCAGGACCTTTCCAATAGTGCTCACTCCTGGTCATTCTTCCATACAGCCGACTCAATGAGTGCCTTCCTCCTGACCACTCTTCCATACGATCACTCCTGGCCACTCTTCCATGCGACGGACTCGATAGTGACGTCTTGAAGAATGAACACATTAACGGCCCAAATACACCGTGTTTTGCCCAGCAAAAATAAAAAAAAAATAAAAATCAAAAATATTTATTCAGTTCAGGGCTAATTTTTCAATAGTCAGATATCTTTTAACTGAAGAATAACCTTGTCATTTTGACATATTTCTCATACTTTAACTGTCAATGTGCCAAACTTATTCGTCAGTCAAAAGTTATCCGACGATTGAAAAATTAAGGGCTGATTTGACCACAAGTGGCACTTATGATGTTGCAGTCTGATGTTGTAATTTTTTAAGATTCATCGACATTTATTGTAAAGTTTATCCTACCTCTGAGTTTGTGATCATGGATGGATTTTTGTAGCTCTTTCACGAAAAAGCTCAGATTTTGATGAAATTTTACAAGACTATTGTGTACATCAGATTTAGCAGTTTTAACTTAAAATATGCCCATTCAGTACAGCATATTCGGCACGTGGGGCATGGTTCAGTGGACCAGGCTACTACCGGTGCACTCGTGACGCACTCTTCCATAGAGTGGTCACTGGTCACTGCATGGTCATCTTTATGGTTGAAGAATACTGTCTAGCAGGTCACTGTACCAAACTCCTTGAAGCTAGTAGTGTTTATGTTATTTCCTTTGTTTTATAGCTGGTCACTAATGTTTATTTTTTATTTTTATTTTTAATCCTCTTTACCAAGACGTTTTAAGAGGCCTAGCTCGTAACGCCGTTCACGAACGTAGTTTTGTGTCTGTCTGAGACTGCTAATCATTCTAGTATCTCGCTTTGCGTGAAAGAGATGGAAGCATTTCAAACTTCGGAAAACTTTTTGAAGTAGCCTCCTAGCTCTTCATATCGCACACGTCATGTTCAAAAGTGGTATAACTCAAATTGAGTATTTTCTTTAAATAAGAACACATAAATGAGTATGACTATTGAGTATGATTTGAAGGCACTGACAAAGTTATAAACATGAAATTAATATGATTTTTCATCAAAATTCTGTTGCTTGATTGTTGACGAATTTTTTTCAACGTAATGACGCGCTTGACTGTCACTTTATCAGTATTTTTGAAGTAACGACTGTTATAATTTAAATAGAATATAAAAAAAACTATCTTTACATGTACAAATACATATTTTCCTCCAGACTTTACGTTCGGCTGATCCAGTCAGCACGTGGTCGCCGCGCCACTGCGCACCGAGTGTTTGATTCGCCCAGTGGCTGCTCAGGGCACTCTTCCATGCCGTAACGGAGGCCTATCCTTACCAATATTATAAATACGAAAGCGAGTTTATTCTATTCTTAATCGGTAATCAAGCGAATATAATAATCAATGGCGTATCGATCAATAAGATCAGCTATCGATTAAGTTTAGCGCAAATGTCTACGTGCGGTGCGATTCATATTCAAATTAATTAATTTTGCAAGTAGGCTTTTAAGTAAAGGTTTTGGTCAAGCTGTAGATCCTGGCTACACAGGAGTTGCAGCCGTGGGAACGAGATGTGGGAATAGTCCCGTATATAGGCTTTTAAAAAGCTCTTTTACACGTCACAGCATTACCACTGCTTCGGGACAAATAGGTCAGTGTTGAAAAGAAGCAGCGCAAAAACTCACTTTGAAACGTTGAAATCTTCTTTCTCGGTACACCTGCAGGAAATAATAGCTCTAATTCGCATTCAAATGAATTCAAAAATGTCAGAATTTCATGATCCGAACCTGACTGGTTTCACACTTACTCCAACGTGTAGTATTGTTTGATTCGCCCGATGGCTGCTCAGGGCACTCTTCCATGCCGTAACGGAGGCCTATCCTGACTTATATTATAAATGCGAAAGCGAGTTTATTCGATTCTTAATCGGTAATCAAGCGAATATTTTAAATTAAGTAAGTTTTTATAACTTATACGTTTTTTTTCCATCCAAGGCGTTCTGTTTTTCCAGTTCTTATAAGACATGTGAGCCTGTAAAAAATGCAAAAAAAAATAATTATTTTTTTGCAATTTTAATACATTCTTAATACTTATCCAGCGCTTCAAAAGTATTAAAATCAAGCATCTAGCTTTACCAATTTTTTACTTTTCTTCAGAAAATGTTCAAAATAGCATCGATGGAAAAAGTAAGTAAAACGATTTGACCCAATGTGCATTCGATTCATTCGTTTCATATCAAGCTATTATTTTAAGAGTGTGAAATTTGTGGAGATTGTATTGACTCTAAAAACACCTAAAAGTAGTCTAAAATTTCATCTAAACTAACGGCCTTATTAATGTACATTTTGGTGTTATTAACCAACTCATTAATTTTGTCTGTCTACTCCAAATTGATGCAAAAGTTCACCAGTTTTCACACTTCGTGGATTGGGCGTGCATCGTTTGATCCACTGGCTGACCTGGGCACTGACCATGTCGTAACGGAGCTGCTTTGAACTGCTCATTGGAACTGTTCAATATGGTGACTAGCACTTTGAGTTTTGTTTGAGGGAACATCTTTTTTGATGAATTAAAAACTAAAGATATATCAGCATTTTGTCACCATACGAAAAGTGTCTTTATCGAGAAGAAAAGCTTTGGTTAATGTTCAAAATCGCTAGCCAAGTAACCGCGCGCGTCATCGTGTCGTTTCTTAAATAAGCTATTTTCTTATAACTCATTACATTTTAGATTGTGAAAGCTTTGAAATAATGATTACTAAATCCAAGAAAGTAACTCAATATTAAATTTAAAGTAAAGCAAGAAGCTTTTCCCAAATATTGCCACTCACACACAATTTTATGAAATTTTGAGTTGCACATTTACTGAAAAATTTTCTCTAAATTATCCGTACAGATCAGCAATTTATAGTTAAGCCTAATAGCCGCATTGGCTAATAAATCACAATTTCTAATCATTTTGCGGATTACCCCCGTTTCCGAAAAGAAATTTCTCCACAATAATCGCGTGTTAAAAGTGTAGTTTTCAAGGTCAGCCATACAAAAAACGTCATGCTCGGACGGATGCAGACGCGAGTGGCTGACCACCCTCATGTGTCTCGCTTGAAGGAGCCTACGTGAATGGGAGACGGTATGTTGACCCTGATCGCGCTGGATGCATTTGATGCACCGAATTGTAGTAATGTGGTTTTGAAGGGTATTTTAAAGCTGTGTTTCTAGAATTTTGTTTGTTTATATCTAGCTTCTGTCGACTCAATATAATCAACGTATTATTCTGAGGTTTTTATTTAAGTAAGGTATTACTTAAAGTTTTATCAAAATAGACCTAGTAGTTTCTTGGGAAGGAGAAAAAAAATATCTTTCATCTCATCTCCCTTATTTTTTTCCCTGACTATTTTACAAATAATCTTTCGTATTCTTTTTGTGTGCTAGCAATTTCTGAAAGAAATAAGTAGCATGCACGGTTTAATTAATGTTATACCTACATACAAAATATTGTCGGAAAAAGTTGGTAGAAAATGTCTGGCTCCTCTTTTTGTAAGGATGCTTCTGGAACATCATTATAAGTCCTAGATTAAGTTAAGTAAAACCAAACACTTAACAATCTCCGGGATACTCTTGAAAATAAGTACTTTTTCTTTACATTTAGACGAACTTTACCAATCCAATCAAACTCCTAGAATAAAAATAGTCGTCGAAATACGGTTAAAATAATTTAACGTAATCTCTTATTATTCGGTAACAATTTAACAATATCGTGAAGTAATGCAACGGTGGATTACCGGACTGTCAAACCATCTTAGCGTACTGTAAATAAGGTCTAATTTTGTTTGATTATAAATAACAAATGTTTGTAATGAAT
The DNA here is from genome assembly GCF_963855985.1 of Ostrinia nubilalis. Lineage (NCBI taxonomy): Eukaryota > Metazoa > Arthropoda > Insecta > Lepidoptera > Crambidae > Ostrinia > Ostrinia nubilalis. The sequence goes on from NC_087112.1 coordinate 1,658,758, forward strand.
GTTGAGCAGACATTTTGAAATGGAGAAGGTATTATTTATTACATAGACGATATGGTTCGAATTGTCAGACAGAATAATAGGTAGTTTATTTTCATTAATAATAACATGGTTATCATTTTAATATTACCTACTTACGAAAAGTTGTCACAGCACGTTCAAACCAAATATACTCGTATTTGTAGAAAAATTGCTCTACATCGGTTTAAAGGATCCCACAATAAACTAAAGAAATCTATGTTTTTACTTGATACTAACTTTTTCTAGAACTCTACATATTATATCAATATAACATGATAAATTATTGGAAGGGTGTATGTACCATTCTTTGTACAATGTTCGTTCCTTCATGGCAAAAATATAATCTTCGCTCTAACCAACATTTTCATCATCATCATTTCAGCCACAGGACGTCCACTGCTGAACATAGGCCTCCCCCAATGCTTTCTATGTTAATCGATTGGTAGCGGCCTGCATCCAGCGCTTGCCTGCTACCTTTATGATGTCGTCGGTCCACCTTGTGGGTGGACGTCCAACATTTTCATATTAATTTTAAAACTATCTCTGATTCTCGGGTGACAATAAAAAAAAACAGCCGACAATAATACACAATGTGACAGTAACAGATATGGAAAGATTTTCCTTAAGCACATGGGTAATAAGTTCATCATAAAGCCCTTTTATTCGAGATCAATGGGTATTGATCTCACCTAAATCTCCATGGAAATAAGAAACTATGATTGCACAATAGACCTAAAGTACAGTCGACCTCGCGCGACAAAAACTCTTGATCAATCGACCTTAAGGTGGCTTTTTTAAGGTATCATCTGCGATGGCCGTTTTTTGTGGTAGGTTCTGGGGGGTCAGATCTTTGTGGAGTAGGGCAGGGAGGCCGTGACTTTTAACTAATTATAAAACTCAAGAATTAATCCAAATAATTCTTTATTATTTACATTTTTTGTCATTTCAACCAGAGGACGTTCATTGTCTAACAAAGGCCTCCCCTAAAGATATCTACAGGTCCTGTGTTGTTCTTGATTTCTCTATTTAAGGAACACGACTATCTCTGATTTACCAGAGGCAAATCGACAATTCGGGTTGGGTTGGAGAGGCTGCCAATACATTTAATGTCGGAAATTGGTTATGAAATTGACACCAAACCAAACTTACTGTGCTATATATTAAGTAAACCTTTCTTTGATTGAAAATTAAAATATTGTTTCAAGTGAGTTTTTTAAGTGAAAACTCACATCTTGACAAATGGTAGTCCAAGCAAGTCGAATATACCGATAGATAACCTTTAAAAATGATTATATGATAGTGGCAGAAAAAACATTGCAATCATGCTCTTTGGCACACTTGCAACTGGCTGATGCTGATATGATGTTAAAAAGGTACTCGTGTGAATAATAAAAAACAAGTGACAGCTCGCTTAATACGAGAGAATTTAATAAACAAATGACTATCGGCTAGTTATCCAAACAAAAAGTTACTCAATAGATAAGGTAACTTAACTCAATTTCGGCTCATCACAGCCTAATTTCGGCATATCAAGGTTAGGCCAAGTGCAGATTAGTAGGAAGGTCAGGACAGCGTCAACAACTTTTTTGCTGCACCATTTAGTTCTGTCATTGGAGTGGTTTGTTTAATTTCTGTAATCGATTTTGTTGATTGTTCGATGAATGCCAACAATTTAATACAGCAACGCTTCAACGAAAATTCAATGATGTTTTTTATACTTGCATCAAAAGTAGCGGTATCGTTTTAATTCTAACAAACACGTTACGGAAGCACAACTGTACATGACTGCTTATGTGTAAAAATGTTTCTGTAAATATTTATGTAGAGGCATCGCTACAATTTTACACAAAATTTTGCACGTTTTTTGACTTATGCATTACTCGTCCCACTGCATGCGTATTTCGATCTACTAACCACAAAATGGGGCAAGATACCGACTTACCAATAGATGATAGGCAATGACCAGTACAAAAAACAAATGACCACCGAACAAAACAATTCAATTTGAAACAGCCATCTATGCCCACAAAAACTCTCTCCCTAACATCCTTTCCTAAGGGAAATCCATTTTACTCGCTCCCATTTCCCATACCCACAATGGCGTGGACGCAGACGTCAAAATGGCTGCGCTGACGTCACCGGAAGTTCTCCGTTCGAATTTGGAACGGTCGAGCGAGCAATGGCGGCGCATCCGGCGCGCGAAGACGTTACAGTGAGTGCGCGGGCGACGGTTCGGTTTATTGATCGATTATTGTTTTATCTTTGATATAATCGATTGCGATTGATGTGTATAACGATCGCGGTTGTAAAGAATTGTAGATCCTTAAGTTGTGAGGCAGAATATTCCAATTAATTTTAAATAATACCTATTCTAATTTATTATTCTTGTTAGTACCTACGTAGGTATTTAGGTATTACCATAGGGATAAGATGACTCTAAAATTGTCACACCATGACTCATCATTCATGTAGGATCACATAATTTACATGCCTGTTATGTTCCCACATACACACTGAACAATTTCAATAAAACAGCGTAGAATATTGAAATGTCTTTCTCATTTTTCTTACACTTTCTTTTTAAACTTAAAACTATACAAGGTGGAAACGATAAGTGATCTCACTCGATTATTTCTAAACTATACAAGATATCGAAAAACTACTCACTGATCCTGAAAGTGCTTCACGAGCTCCATCAAACGGTATTATTAGATTATAGAATAAACTGGATCTATCCGTAAATTCAATGTTTTCAGCTTAGGATAAAGGATACTTACTCGTAGTCTGCTCATTATTCTAGCGATTGGTCTCTTGGTCTCACGTTCGATGCTTAAGTGGGACACATCTCTGTATCACTTCTTCAGTTTAGTATTTACCAAACCGGAAAAATATGAAATTGAATGAATCGAAATGATATATCTATATCAAAATACAAAACCGGGGCAGTCAAAAGCAGCATCCGTGTTTCGTGTGAAGATTAAAACAGATACAATATAAATCGCCGTCGGTAATGGGCGGAATGGTAAACGAACCGCTAATTGTGCGGTTAGCGTAGTGATGCGCTAGCGGTGTTGTCGATAAAAATATAACATAGATACTTTTTATAGTGGAAACTTTTACACCATGCGCGTACGAATAGTTTTAGACTAAAAGGCCGGAGCACACGTATTAACAACACTGAGACAGCACTGAGACTTGGGTTTTTATGGCGGTCAAGCTGTAGATCCTGGCTACACAGGAGTTGCAGTGGTGGGAACGAGAGGTGGGAATAGTCCCGTAATGTATCGATCATTTATTTACAAGCATACACCTTCATAACATCATCGACGTTTTTATCGACAAACAACTCATCACTAATCAATTGAAGCCACAGTCGGCACTAGAAAACACAATATTGGACTTCCATTCCGTCGATAATTCCTTAATCATTTCATTCGCTCAAAAACAAAAGCAACAGCCAGCTTATTATAGGAGATAGAGCCGGATCTTTATTTGCTTATGCTACCGAGTTAGTAAACTATAGTTGTTATGGATAGATTGGTCAGCGTTATTGATAACTTGTTTTTTTTACTGTCATTGAGTTTATTTTTTTTAAATTTTCTTAAATGTTTGCACAAAACATTTTAGTAATTTGAAGGAGCGTCATATCGCTCTTGCCTTAGTAAAAGTCCTAGTGATCAGGAAATATAATTAATGTTACTAAATTTAATGTTAAATACACACGTTGAACATTGGTTTTAAATGACATTTTCATAATAAATGACAATTTAAACAAGTTTTCAATGGGTGTTCAAGTTTATGTGATAAGCCCCTATTGTTGCTATGAAAACAATAATTGCGAAAAAGTGACGTCATAAGATAGGTTCCTTTTACTACAAAGAATCTAACGCCCGTATTCACAAACATTACTATGAGGTCTCACAGTGCGCGTGGGCGCACAGGGTGACACACGAACCAATCACAGAGCCCAATTCAACGCTGTGCGTTCGATTTGCTGCTTCACTTAAGCAAGCATCGTTTGTGAATACGGGCGTAAGAAGCTTTGTGATAAAAAGTATGCCGATTGATTGATAGTGATAAATATCAAAATAATGTGTGTACAATGACGTCATCATGTGTTAGTATCTGACATCATCCAGTAACAAGAGCCTATCACAGGATGGAAGAAAAGACTAATACTAACCACAGCCTAGTTACCAATAGCAAATAATAAGTATAGTTTCTAAGGGTCTCGCACGGAAGCGGTTGTGGTCTCACCTGCTAGGGTAATGGACGAGAATTGGCTGATTGACCGCATTTTGGATGGGATTGACATTGTGGATTGACTAATGACCATTGACTACTGGTCAGTTTTGATTTGGTTAATTTGTTTTATGGCAAAAGATTATTGTAGAGCTTGCCAGAACTTTCAATATTTCTTGCTTTACCTCTATCTATCTTACGTAAACATTGTATAAAATAAATGTCAAATAATTAAATCTATTCTAAAAACAACTAGGTACTCGCACGTCATTCTAATATGTTATTAGATCTGACCTACAATAAATTATTGGTCATTGAAATGAAAAGTTTTATCCAAAAAACAGCATGTTACATAACTATACACACATCGATTCTTAAAGCGATTTGCTCCCAATAATACCAAACTTCAAATAAATTTCATAATGTTCTACTCTGCTATTTTAGGTAGTAAAATAAACCAAACTAGAATACAGTTACAACCGACGCCGTTAGGTTTATGGTCTTACCTCAGGATGCGAAATTATTAGGAAAGTTGATCTTCAAAGATAAAGGTGTGTCTACAATGGTCATGATTAAATTCTGTCACCAATTTTATATAATTATGTAAAGTTAATTATTAAAATTTTGATAATTGACCCCAAACAGATTATGAACTCTTGAGATTTTTTTGCTTTGCTGACTGAATTAATTTAACAGCTGATCAAACGGTATTATTTAATTATGGTCAGCTAAGTTAGATTTCGTCAGCGAAAAACCCTTTAATAATAAGCTAAAGCTGTTGTCAATGAAAAAAAAAAAGAGTGTGAAGAGATAATTTTTGTGTATTTTTTTTTCTCTGTTCACCATACAGGTTCGATAGACATAGTTTTCTTATATCAAAACCATGAGAATACCATGTCAATTTAGCAGACCAAACCGCGAGCAAAAGTCACTTATTGGTTCAAACACCGCAAAACGTATATACTTTCCATATTAAAACTACTAGCCTTTACAATGGAAAGTTGCCTATATTTGCGGAGCTAGGCAGTAATCTAGACAAAATGTAGACTGCGGCGCAGACCTAGCCTCGGGCGGGTACTGACATCTTCTTTTGTTATGCCTTGATGGTATACGCGGTCAATCTAGACCAATTGACTTGATAAAATACAAACTGGATCGGCATAGTGAGGGAGAATAGAAATTGGTTCTAAATAAAGCAGTTGATGATTTAGTATTTGGTAATTGTTTTTTGGTAGAGACAATTTTATTGATGTTGTTACTACATTTAAACTTCAAGTCTCAAACTAAAAAAAAGATTGCGATAGGTGGGAATTGAACATAATGATAATGCTCAATTTTATTTTATTAGTGCACTGACGGCAACGGGACCGTCGATGACGACGTGATGCCGTCAATTTTGTACTGACGGCGCATCATCACGTTAAGACTAGGCGCAGACCATCGATTTTTAGTTGGCCGATAGTTGTGCCCGATTTTAAATTGTATGAAGAATCGGCCAAATCAAATCGGTGTAATGTGCGCACTTCCATACATGCCCATACTGATCAACTGCCCGACTAAACTATCGGCCGACGAAAAATCGATGGTCTGCGCGAAGGCTAAATATTGAAGATTTGTAACAGAAAAGTATAGTCAGATGTGGTTTCATCTGACAAACAAAAATGTGTCAAATTGTATAAATCACGTCGCGCTCAAATCGCGTTATAGTCGCGCCGGCGCAGCGCCAGAGGCAATGAAAGCAGTATTATACCAATCGTAAATTAAATTCTATTAGGCAATTTCCGATTTCGTATCATTTGTAATATTCAATAGTCTTGCGTGAAACTACAAGTAATATTGTTATATAAAAATATCTTTTATACCTACTTCATAAATACAGAATAGGAAGAGTTTTTGTACACTGCTATTGAATTTATCTTTGTATGCAAAGGTGATCAATTTTGTGAAAGAAATAAGTAACTTATGTTAATTTTTATTTCACTTACTTTTTGACTGTCAGTAGAATGCTGACGAAAAACCATTAACGGTTATACAGCAATTACATTTCTAAGTATTTCTAACTAAGGCTTTTTGTCATAGACATAAAAAAAGTAGGAACAACACCTTCCTTTACTACAAAAAGACCGACCGACTTCCTTCACATTATTTAAACCTTATTCTTAACTGCATAAAGTTCAAAACATTCCTTTTCTTCAACTTGTAAAGACACAAACTTTTTATCGCTAAAACAAGCCATTGTGAACTTAATCGTAATGAGAATAAGTGTTGCCACAGCTGCTTTTGTAAGTAGTTGAAAACAGCTGATCGTAAGGGCTGTGAGAAAGGCAGGACCTTCACGTAACGGCCAGGGACACCTGTCTCGACCCGGGTGTTGACCGATGTTAGGCGTTTAGCTGACCCCTTGGAAGTTCACTGTCTTTGACTAAAGTAAGAATGATAATTACAAAGTATTAGATCATTATTCTAACCCTAATACAGGCATTGAGGTAACATGCTGGACTAACTGGAGCTAGGGGTTAACGGGACTATTAGGAAAGCCTCTAAAAAAAAGCCCGACATTGATGACTGATTTTCTTAGGCTGCTCTAATTTTCGGCACTGGCCCACATATTTTCTGGAAATGATCATTATAATTTTGTCCTATACTTCGGAGGATACGTTCATTAAATCATTGATCCAGTTGACTGGTCAGATGCCCACAAAAACAGACATTAGTGTGGTCTTGTGACCCCAACTGTTATAGTCCATACGCACTGCTTTAGCTACCTTTCAGGACTAAGTACTCTAACATTCTCTGGCTAGGTTCATCATCATCATCCTGATTTCAGCCATAGGACGTCCACTGCTGAACATAGGCCTCCCCCAATGATATCCACAATGGCCGGTTGGTGGCGGCCTGCATCCAGCGCCTTCCTACTACCTTTATGAGGTTTTAATCAATCTGTAGGTCCTGGATATACAGGAGTTGTAGTGGTGAGACAGAGATGTTGGATATTATTAATACCGAATTGCTTTAGACTCCTCATGCTGTTGGAAATGTTTTGTTCGTCAACTCTTTAGTGTGGTACTAGCTTTCCGCCCGCGGCTTCGCCTGCGTGGAATTTTGTCTGTCACAGAATTTTTTTCATCGCGCGCCACCCTGTTTTAAAAACCGGGATAAAAACTATCCTATGTCCTTTCCCGGGACTTAAACTATCTCCCTGCCAAATTTCATCAAAATCGGTTCAGTGGTTTAGGCGTGAAAGCGAGACAGACAGACAGAATTACTTTCGCATATTTTATAATATTTATTAGTATAGAGAGAGTATAGATTTGCAAATGTGCATGAGTTGGCAAAGAAAGGCTTAATAAGATCATACTTAAGTCAAGAATGAGCATACTCAAGCTTAAAAATTCATTTTAAAACCGGCTGTAAGTCTTAAAGATTATTTTACTCCTTTAATTATTCCCAATTCGTTTTCCCGCCAATTCGCCAGCCGTTGCAACCTTGTCATTAAGTTTTTTCTCCTTCCGTATCATTGTCAACGGCGGAAATTATACTATCCCATTAATTGTATGGAATATTTGAATGAGACTGGTGGCATGTGCCGGCTTTTTTTGGTGATAAACTGCTGGTCTATTCAAATAAGGGGGTTTGGAAGGCGTTATAAAATTAAATATACTTACAACGAAAATTATTTGGAGACTATGTATGGACAATAGCAATAACATTAATTGTCTTAAGTAGAGTCTGGCTTCATAGGAGTAGTAGGAGCCATGAATTGGGATTGTGTATTCAATATTTTGATTATCTCAAATCTTTCCTTGTTAGGTATTAAACAACTAGCAGTGGGCTGAGTGTGAGTTTACATCAAACGCGCTCACTAGTAACTTTTTATGATTCAAATTCAAATCTATAAAAGCCAAAGGTCTCTGATTGACTGACTCACTAACTCATGACGAAATCTCAGAATCTACAAGTGCTAGGAGGCTCAAATTTTGGATGGGGTTCTTTTTAGAACTTAGGTGCTCACTAAGACGGGATTTTGCAAAATTTAACCTTTAGGGGGGTAAAACGGGATCCACGCGTACGAAGTCGTGGGCAGCCGCTAGTTTTTTATAAGTATGTAGGCCCTTTTGCTTGCTATAAATCTTAAAATATCACATATGGTGGGTATAATCCTACGTGGCTTTATGAACACATCTTAATCATGTCACACACACGTGTACCAAATTGTGTGACGAATGTAATTCCACGTCACACGACATATTGGCCCATTCATGTGACATTCGGATGGATGATCGCATCATTAACTTTTGATGACTTCCTCAATTTCATTCAATACTTTTTGATAGCTTCTGCCAATTTTTATTTGATACACAATTGCTAATGTTTTTTGCTTTTGTTATTATTTTCATTGAAAAATTTAATTTTTTCAAACGCTGAAAAAATACTTTAATCTAATAGTAGTCAAAAAGTCTGGCAGCTAATAAAAAAACAATGATCACTTTAATGCACAGCTGATTTTGACGTAACTATAAAAAATATACTTTTTGGTTTACTTGTCACTGGCTGAATGCAAACCGCACGATTGTCATTATAAAATTATAAAATATATATAAAAGAAAGTCGTGTTAGTTACTCCACTTATAACTCAAGAACGGCTGAACCGATTTAGCTGAAAATTGTCAGGGAGGTAGTTTAGAGCCAGGAGAAGGACATAGGATACTTTTTATCCCGTTCGAAATAAAAAAAAAAGTCTGCTTATTTATTGCCATTAAGGCGGAACTAAGTTCGCCGGGTCAGCTAGTAAAAAATAAAATACAAAACAATAAAAAATCCAAGTCAAAAGTCAAGCGCAGGTCAGCGCGTGCCGTTCACCCCCGTGACATTATAAGTTGCGAAAAAAATCACTAGACCACGTGGTCACACACCTGTGCGTATACGCAGACGAACTAGCAGGTTTTTGTCCTATTTTGAACCTTATGCGGTTTGTGTTAGGTCTTTAAATTAATGAATTTGAAGATGGATATTTTTTAATTTATTAGGTGCGAAAGAAAGAGTTAGATTATGCTTTTGGCGCCAATATCAGGGTTGTCTGTGCTCGTGAAATAGTGTAAGCTATTTTGAACTTAATTTGACATGTTTAATAAATCAAATCAAATAAACGATTCAATGATTTCAGATAGAGATTTTTCAAGGAAATAGAAAAGTTTTTTTTTAATTTTAAAATATTTTTGTAGAATCAATCTTAAGAAATTACTCAAAGAACATAATCATAATTTATAAATAGTAACTTGTGAAACTTTGAACTTTTTTTTGCAGTACTTAAATAAATATAAGATATTTTGTCTTTTTAAAAATATTACAATAAATACAGGGTGTCTTAAAAATCTAACGACTAGTCACTAGTAATAGGAAGTGGTCATTGAAGGAATACTCGTTAAGTCACCGCCACCCTCGCAGGGCTGCCACATTTGCATTTCAAATGTTTACAACAGGTGGTGTATTTATGTGGGAATACCAATTTACATGTTGGCTGTGTGAATTTGTTGAATTGTTTGAGTTGGACGAGCACTTGTATTGTTAGCTATTATTCATATTAAGGATAGCTGTGCCCACGAGTTCGTACGCGTGAAAACCCGTTTTTGCAACATTTTTCATTGTTGCTCTGCGTCTATTACTTGTAGCTTGATGGTATAGCCTATAGCCTTCCTCGATAAATGGGCTTTCCAATACAAGAATAATTTTTCAAATCGGACCAGTAGTTTCTGAGATTAGCGCGTTCAAGTAAACAAACAAACAAGCAAACTCTTCAGCTTTATAATATTAGTATAGACATAGTAATACAAAAATATTAACTCTAGTATCTTTTCTGATGGCTGAAGAGGGCTTCTTCGGCCGAATAATCAAAATTCATTATATTAATTTATTTACGACTAACACCAGGTCTCACGGATTTGAATCTTTTATGGGACTCTTATTTTGCTCTCAGCAAAAGCCGAAGTCTGAAACGTTTTATGTTTATTTAAATCCATTGTTTATGACACTAATTGTGTAAAAATATTATAATAAGTTAGGAAACCCAGCGACAATGTGTAAAAATGAAACAAAAAATAAAATATTAAAATTATCCAGACATTTTCAAATCTCGTTATGTTACAAACTAAATGTTTACCTATAATATAAAACATTTAAAAGAAAAATAATATACAAAAAAGCAGCAGTAAATTAATAAACAAAAGATAACACACTATTAATTTATTTAATTATTTTCTTTAAAAAACAAATGAGACTAAAATAAAATAATAGAGCATCATAGACAAGCAACCGCCACCCCTGTCAGTTTTGGCGCGAACGGCGCGTGCGCCGGTCCGTTACGTCAGCAGGTGCAGGGGTGAGTAACCCGACAGGTTGCGAGTGATTAAAAATCTATGGGGTTTTTGTGGGGTGTGATTATCTAGGACTTTGTTGGGAGGTAAGAGGTAACTGCCGAAGGTGTGTTGAGATGTTCGATGTTTCTGGTTCATTTTTTTAAAATCTAGGATATAAGATAGGTACAAGTAAACCACATGTTAATAAGGAAGATTTTTCTAGACAGCTCTCGTCCAGTGATAGATAATGCTCTTAATTCACTTAATTAATAAATAAGAGTAGTACTCTAAAAATGGGTTATGGGCGAGTAGTGACTCGCCCCTAATTGCCAATTACTATAGGTTGACTGATAATATTATGAGATTATGATGTAGAGCTTTTTTAAACTCTCTAGCTAGACTACTCTCTTGAAGAAACAATTTATCAATAGTAAAATTTAATTCATCTTATCTTATCTTATTGTTTTGTTTGAATTTTATTAAGAATGATTATATAAAAGAAATATTTCTAATGAAATGTGGTTTTCATTGTAAAATCACTTTAAATAAACCCTATCAAGGAACCAAAACAAAAAGTATCAAAAAATAATAATAAAAAAAATTGCAGTATTTTTCTAAGAAGTCACAACTTAAACATTGATAAAATAACACCAAAACTCTAAAATTCTATTCATAAGTTTTGAAAGGTCAAAGTTACTTCATCAAGATAATCTTCGCCATCAAAGCCCGGTGTCTTCACCATTCCTTCAAATACAAAATGCATAGATAAGGGGTATCTTTAATCACACTCTACGTCGGTTGATCTATTAAGTACAGCATATCAAGCTAAATACTATGAGATCTTATGTCATGGGGATAGAGGTTAATTTGGAATGAAAATGTAAAGCTTAATGTGCTACGTACAAAGAAAACGGTTTGATTGTCGGCAACCTGTCAGGGGTTACCATTAAGTTTTTGTACACCTTATATTGTAGGGGGATGCCCATTTGTAAAATAATTGTGAGGTCATCTGTTAGATTAAATAGTACTAGGTGATAGTTGTGTCAAAAATTATATGAAATTCATTAATGTAATTTGACCGAACCTAAATCTTTCTATATTGTATGCCCTTGCGCCAGAACACAGCTGATCTTCTATTACAAAACTTTATGACCTGACCTATGTAGTACCTGTGATTTCACAATAAACTCAATTTGAATTTAGTATGTTGTTCTTGAGATAGATTTTTACATTAAACATGTAGAGTCTGGCCAAGATAAAATGTAAGGGGGATGATAGAATTTGGAGTCAACAGCTAGATTGTAGTCATAGATCTTTTGATGGTACGAACGATGGTAAATTAAAATGACGCACTTGTGGTAGGTATGATTTAATAAAAAAATATATTTTGACTAGCTATCAACTGTTTACCACATAGACCGTAAAATAAGCCCTTTATGAACGTAGCAATGATGTATTGAAAATTTTAGTGGTTGATTTTTGCAATTTTTACTTGTTTTGTGAAAATGACATGCTTAGTTATTTTGCCCTTCTTTACGAATAGATTAAGGTTCTATTCCAGAGAATGTGTATAAAATGTGCAGTCTCAATTTCTGTTTTAACTAACTTATATCTTACAGAGGTAAGATATTAAAAATTGAAGGGGTCTTAATCCTACATCTCTTTAAAATTAGTAATAATGCTTGAATAACTTTAAAAATAAACAAAACGGGTCATTACAAGTCTCCTTTGTTAATCAGTTTAAAGTTTCCAAAAATTACGAAAGAGTTGCCAACAAAATAGGATGTTTCGTTCGTCATTACTAATAAGCCTCTTATCAATGGGACGGAGGTCTCTGCCCTCGAATAATTACTGATTGTAATACAATGGAACAAAAAACCTGACAATCCGACAATTAACTGTAGACACCGCGCAAAAAGTTGATTTCACAGTACCTATGGCATCTTTAATTGAACATTCTCTGATAATAATAATTCGCCGATGCTTAGTATCGTTGACTATATTTTAACTATGTTTTTTAATTCACCATGTATGATTTTTGACTGGTTCTAAAGATTCAATTTATACACTTGCGGCAAGTTTAAGGATATTATGTCGGCCGTTTGGTGTAGTGGTTCGGAGACGGACTACTATGCCGAGAGGTCCCGGGTTCGATTTCCGGCCGGGCAGAAATTGAAAATGATGAATTTTAATCTTGTGATGGGTCTGGGTGTTACTATGTATAATATGTATGTATTTACAAAAAAGTATTTAAGTATATTTATAACCGTTGTCTAGTACCCATAGTACAAGCTTTGCTTAGTTAGGGACTAGAAGTGTAGTGTAAAATGTCCAGGGATATTTATTTTATTTAAACCACACTGGATCCGTTCTGCGGTCAGGTCAAAGTGAACGCAGCCCACATCATAACTGTTAATTATGAAAAATCTAAAACGTTAAAATAACGGTATCGTTGTGGCCAATGAGATGCTGTCATAGTGACATTGACAATACGTCAATGTCACACTAGGATAAAACGTCAAAATAGCGGGACGCGCGGAGACGACTCCGCGCGCATTTGTGCTAAGTGATGAATTGTATCTAAATTAAGGCAATATAATGTGAAAGATGAGTATCCAGTGTTTTATTTATGAGAATAGATCTACCGGCCTCTAATATAATATATGAACATCATTGTCAATCTCTCATCATCATCATCTCAGCCATAAGTAGGACGTCCACTGCTGAACATAGGCCTCCCCCAATGCTTTCCATGCCGGTTGGTAGGAGTCAATCTCTACATATTTTTTATTGATGCGATCTGACATATGCGGGCAGCGTTCACTGAAATTGAGCTGACGCAGACCGCAGAACCCATGACAAATGCTGTAATATTCCAAGCAATTGCCAAGCAATCGAAAAAAAGATGTTGCAACGTCCATACAAAATTCCCTCACGTTTTTTAACATGTTAACCACTAAGGATGGTCACCAGAAGTATATCATTATATCATAATAATTTTTAGCGATTTTTGAGATAGTTCTCGTTGCAGTCCGAAGTGGGGCTTTTATGCAACATCTTCTTTAGGTTCATATCCCACCAGAGTCAGAAGTACCTACTTACATTTAAAAATTCGTTAGGATATCGATGGTGGTGATTTTAGTATAACTCATAAAATCTGACACCAAAGATAACAGGTGACAGTTAAAAAAAAGACCAACGACAATCAACAATCGTTTAACAACAGTTGTCAGTACATCAACAACGGTTTTTTGTCGTGCAAGTCGGTTAGATATAGCAGGAAACGTTACACGAAGGAGAGGGTGGAATAACCGAAGAAAGTACCGACAGCATATCAAGCTTTACATGTTTTGTTGTAAAACCGACCCTACTACAACGACTTAAGATACAAGTGTTAAGGTTTATGTGCCGTTGATGCACTTTAACGTCGCGTGCGCATGTAGGGATGCAAGATTAAGGGGCATGTGAAGTATAATTAATAAGTTAAGCATAAACTTCAGACGATAATAAACTTTTTTGATATGATAAATAATAAATTAACCTTCAGATCGTGCAATAAAAATATATATTAAATAATAAAAGCTTGTAAAAGTTTAATCCTTAAAAAATAACGAATTAAATAGACGATTTTTAGACACGCGAAAACCATACTTATAATAAGGGTGAGATAGGTATTATTCACCTGTCAATCATTTCATAATTATTCGTAATCTATACTAGCAGTAGTGTAATAGTTATTAAAATTTCTTGGCGTTTAGAGTCGTTTCTCAAACTAATCAAACCCGAAAGTTCAATTTTTTCAAGTTATTTATAATTTAGTAGAGTAATACTTGCAAGCCGCGTGGTTCCAGCAGATTAGGCTAATTTTTAATAGTTAATAATTTCTAATAGGCTAAATTTTCTTAGTTGCGAGTTTTTTTTTTTTTTTTTTTTTTTTTTATGTGATAGTGAGACCCAGGGGCGTTACAGGTGCGTTGCCGGCCTTTAAGGTAAAGATACGCTCTCCTCTTGAAAGCTTAAAGTGTAGGCTAAATCCTTCATTTGCCTCTGTTAAATAAAAGATGGTCGTGCTCTTGCTGTGGAGAATAAATGACCTGATGATGACCATCGAAAGTTGCGAGCACGGTAAACGGCTCTTTCAAATTAGACGTTTTGAGAAGGATGTCAGTGGTGTGTTTACAAGACCGCATAACTTACTGTTGGTCTTTTTTATTCCAACGTAGTTGTCACACAATAATCCGCGTGGGATTAACAACGTCTTCAAACCGCCTTATTTCAAAGAGCGCATAGAGTTAGACCTTCTCTAACAACACTGTGTCTGATAGTCTTTGTAGTATATTTGTACAAGTATCACAAATCCTTCATTTGCCAAGTGTCACCGGTTCACTACAATAGGTAAATGTACCTAATTTAATACTATCAAATGACGCAGTCGGCTTACAGCGGTGACTTGATGACCTTGAAACGCCATGCCTATAGTACGTGAGGTATTTTAGAAGCGGCTGAAGAACTGATAGTGCTCATGCGCATTTTAAAATACATTTTAGTCAGCGGGGGTTTGAAACGTTAGTGATCACTACATAGTATAAATGCGAACAGCTAGCTAGGGACTGGAATTCGTTGCCTGCTGCTGTCTTCCCCGAAGACTATAATCCGGGCCTTTTCAAGGCGAGAGTGAATAGGCACTTACAGGGCAGATATGTACCATCCTAGACTGCATCCCTTCACCCATCACTTAACACCAGGTGCGTTTGTGGCCAAATATCTGCCTTGTTATGCATAATAAACTTGCATTCCGCTGTCTGTCCCTATGTTTGCTCAGATTGTTGTTGCTTGTTGAAGAAAATATTTCGGGTTAAATCAATACTGGATTATTAAGACTACATATACAGGGTGTTTCTTGTAAGGTGTCAAGCCGAAGGCAGGTGATAGGTGAGGATTAGACCTATCGATTTCACCCCTATGTATGTTCTACGATTTTTCGTAGTTTAGAAGTTATCGTTAATTTTGTGATTTTTTCAAATTTTATGACCTAGTAGGCTTTAAATTTTTTTATCTCTTTTTTGGGTTGACTTTTCTCAGATTTCTTTTTTTTGCCAGATTCCCTATTAATTGCAGATGTTTGAAAAAAATAATCACCTTCCTATCTTTGATGAAAGATACAAAATTTTCGCTAGAAACATAAAAAAATATGCTTTTAGCAGAACATTCTAAAATTTTCAACTTAAAAGTTTGAAAAAAAAAAAGAACTTTCATAGGTCCAAAATAGTTTTAAAAACTGCGCAGTTTTCTAAACTTTCATAATAATACAAAAAAACATGTACTGAATAGGCCATTATTTTCTGTAATCGCTCCACTAAAGTGGTAAGTCGGAGATTCCGTTACATGTTTTTGACTTTCTTAGGACTAACTAATGTATGCAATCCCCTAAATTTACATTATGTAGAACACATTTAGAGACAATAACTGAAAAGAACATTTTTTATCCACAACGAGGAAGCTCTTGCCCTTCATCTGGCATACAACAGGGAATATGAAAATATTGATCAACTGCGGACAAAGCTGACTGAAGCACAAAACCACATTAGAATGCAAGAAGCTTTTGCAAATTTAGAATTTTTTGCGTCGTTGTCGAATGTGCATTCAGGTCAACGGCGGACATTTTGAACATTTAGGTACTTTAAATCATTACACCCTTTTTTCTTCTCTCTATCTCTCTCCCTCTCACACACACACACACGCACACACATACACACACACACACACATACACACACACACACACACACGCGCGCGCGCACACGCGCACACGCACACACACACAAACTATTTACCTTTCTCTCACACTTTAATAGGTAGGTATATCAAATTTAATTGTAAAGTAAGAATCACCACTGTGGTCTAGTGGTAAAACCACCTATTTAGGACAGCCAATTCCTCTGTGGTTTAAGATTCCGGGTGAAGCTCGCTGATCATCCATCAGTTTCCATCAGGTCAGATCAAGGGCAAGAGCTACCTCGTCGTGGATAAAAAAATGTTCTGTTCAGTTATTCTCTAACGGTCTTATTCATAATCATTTTTCACATTTTATCAAATGCTTATTAGAGGTTTATAAAACGTTTGATAAAAATTGTTATTCATAATCGTCATTTAGCGCTAAAATCCTCTTATAACTGTGTGATAAGTTATCGAGAGCTCGGGCCTTGTTTAAAGCTCTAATAAACCTATTTTAACCTAACTTTTATAAATGTCATTTCATATGAATGTCACTTCGTTGGTTTATTTATTCAAAATATCCTTGCTGTGATCCTTGCTTGTGAAAATGAATGCTATAAATGCAATTGTGCATTTAGCCAATAATGCCGACCCAGCGCGACGTAGAAAGCTCTACCGCCAACGAAGCAACCCATTCGATTTGCGGGACCTAAATTTTAAAATAAAATATAGGTTCAATAAGGACACAGTGCGCACCATCATAGATTTGGTGGAAGATGATCTGGTTCAGAGCGCTAGAGGTGGTGGCACGTGTCCTGAACTGCAAGTTTTAGTGGCCATAAGATGTTGGGGACGTCGTGAGGTAAGCACAAAAAAGTGTTTTATTTTATCCCTTTGTCGTGGCTGCTATAATTATTTTCATACATTTTCAGGTACAAGATGATGCTGGTGACCTCCATGGCCTAAGTCAGCCGACAGTGAGCCGGATATGCGCCAGAGTCGCGCATGCAATCGCGAATAAGGCAAATTCCTTCATCAAAATGCCTATCACTATAGGAGAGCAGGAAAGAATTAGTGCCAAATTTAGAGCAATTAAAAATTTTCCTGGGGTGATAGGAGCCATAGATTGCACCCACATTAAAATTAAAAAAACCGGAGGTGACATGGCCCAGTACTATATTAATAGAAAAGGCTATTATTCCCTGAATGTTCAGGTAAAATATATTTTGATTTTATACAGTTTACAACAGAGAAAGATTTGTTTTAATAATGTCTATAATTTTTACTTTGTATGATCTAAATTTTAGCAACATTCAACACTATATTATTGGATGGATTACCTACAGGATACTGTTTTTTTTATTTTAGGTTGTCTGTGATGCTGACCTCAAAATAATGGATATAGTGGCTAGATGGCGAGGCAGTACACATGACAGTCGAATTTTTATGGAGAGCAATATAAAACAACGATTTGAGGATAGGCAGTTTAGAGGACGCCTTATTGGCGATTCGGGCTACCCTCTTCTGCCATATCTATTTACACCTATTTTAAGGCCTAGTCGTCCAGAAGAAGAAGCATACAATAATGCTCACATCTCAACTAGGAACACTGTTGAAAGGTGTTTTGGGGTGTGGAAGCAGCGGTTCCAATGCCTACTCCATGGCTTACCAGTAAGCCTCCAAAATGGAAAAGCTGTGATCATAGCATTGGCTGTATTACATAATATAGCCATTGATATGAATGACACATTGTTAGGTAAATGTTATCAATTTGACTGTACATAAGGAATACAAATCTTTATGACAAAATGTTGACAAATTCATAATATTTTTCAGAACAACATATGGAGCAGGTCCCTGTAACTCCGCAACTTTCGACGGAGAACAGTGTTCACGACAACCGACCTTCATTGTTGAGGCGTAGGTCGCAGTTGATACTACAAAATTTTATAAATCAACATTTTTGAATGGTACTAAAATACATTTTGATAAATTCCAACGATTTACTTTTATGTAATGTCATTTGAGTTCATGAAAATGTTGTATTTTAATTTTTCAGATACTGTTCCTGGCATCTTAATGAAAATAAAAAGAATATTTGATTGAAAAATACCGGTATTTCAATTTTCAGTCCAATTTGTTACTATCACAAAAACAAAACCTGTAGTTCTCTTTAAAAAAGCAATTATTCTGCAAAAATTCAAAACAAATTACTTTATATCACTAATTTAAGTACAATTAGTTTCAACAAACTTACTTATTAAAAATCACAGTTCAATTCTTTAAAACAAAGAAATTGCTTAACCCTTAATTAGTCGCATGGGGTCAAAGCATTTTCGGATTCAAAAATGAAGCACTTGGCGTGGCCCGATTTCCTCCGCGCCCCCGGTAGCTTCATAAAACACGTCTTAGTTTGTATTTTGATAGCGACTAATTCACGGGAGTGGAAGGATGCGTCGCTGCGCTCTTGAGTGGTGACCCCATGCGAGTAATTACGTAACTTTTTTGGAAGAGGTAAGTTTTTTGTTTTATGTATTTATTTTGTGTATTATGAATAATATTTGTGTTATTGTATATTCAGTGAATAAATGTTTGTTATAAATGTGTTTTTACAGCTCTAAACAATAAAAATATTGATAAATTCAGTTTTACTACTACTTTGTCTTTTTTTTTCAGAGTTAGTAGAGATAGGAAAAAATAGCAAATTGTGCAATGGTTGGAAGATGTTTCTGATGAAGAAGAAGTTGGAGGGTCGAGTTCTGAGCCAGAGTTAGATGAAATAACAAAAAGTGATCATGATAGCGCTAATGAGATCGAACAATCCTCCGCACAATCAAGTGAATCGAAAATGTAAGAAATGTACAAGATTTGTGTGCAATGATCACTCTGAAATATACTGTCAACAGTGTAACAAGAATGATTCGGAGAGTTCCTAAAAAAATACTAGTATTACCTTTGATCTCAGTATACCTAAGTACAAATTGTTAATTATTGACAATTATTTTAATTTAGCTTGTTTTTGTATAATTAGTAAGAAATTCATGTATTACCCATAGATATTATAGAATAAATAAAGCATTTTTATAATAATATAGTTTCATTTACTTATAAATTTCAGTATGTATTAAAAACTACTCACACAATTTGGGGTCATCTGTGACCCCATGCGAGCAGTTATGTAAGATTCTTTATGCGAGTAATTAAGGGTTAAGTATAAACGTTTCTATTCGGAGGTTATCAACCTTCTACATTTAAAACAAAATAACCATAATTTACACTATTATTATAAAGGCGAATGTTTGTGACTAGGCATATGTGTATTTACTTTATATCACTAATTTAAGTACAATTATTAAACTTACTTACTAAAAATCACAGTTCAATTCTTATAAACAAATAAATTGCTAAAACAGATAGATTATATAGTCTCGAATAACATATAGGCTTCTTTTTATCCTGGAAAAATGCACAGATCCTGTAGGTTACAGAAATAGTAGTCTACGCAGGCGGAGTCGTGGGCAACAGCTAGTTAATAGTAATCTCAAACTCTTATTAAGTTATGACTAGTAAACATATTCATAGCCGTCTAAATATATTGCAGAAACACAATCAAAATGCGGATTGGAACTGCATAAAATACAAATTAAAAACAAACAGAAGTAAGGGAGGAACTAACTTATTATTTAGAATCTGTTAGTACTTGAAAAACTTTAACATCAAAAGACTTATTATTCTTTATTAATGTGAGTGTAATATTTAAGTTTTTCCTGTAATAATTGATGCTCAAGATCCAAGTTTCTCCCTTTCTTCCGTTCGTTTTCCATTTGAACTTCATGCAGTTCAATCCGGCATTTTGATTCTGTTTCTGCAATTTCGGAAATCCTAACTTTGCTTAAATCAATTAAGCCTTCTTTGTTTAACAGTTTCCTTTTTTTTTTGATTGCTGGTGCTTTAAAATTAGGTTTTGCTTTATTTTCTTTTGCCTCTACTTTTTTATTTTCTTTATCTTCCAATATGCCTCTAGTAGTACAAGCATGTGTATCTTCTATTTCTTCATCAAGTACCACCAATTCATATTGGATTTCTTCATTATTTATCAATTCCTGATCTTGCGTATTTTGAGTTGATTCCTCCTCTTGAATGTTAATTAATTCACTTTTATTTGAGTCCGAGTCAAATCTGTTAACATCGACTACAAATTCATTGGGCAACCAAGATGCTATATCATCAGCCCTATCGTCAGGCACTGATAATGGTGGACCACCGCCAGTTTTAATTTGAGCCTGCCTAGCAATGGTCTTGTCTTTCTTCGCACTGATTTTTATGAGGCTCCATTGCGATTTTAACTGGGTAATGGAGCGGTTCATACCAGCGCACATTGAATTAAACCTGAAAAAGAAATGACAGGATTTTGAATTACAGGTAAAGGCAAAATTTTATATTGAAGGCAGAAATCAAAAGATGTACCAACGTTGTTTGTAAATCAGCCCAAGCCGCAACCTTCCGTTTATTCGTGTTAGTGTCTGTATTTTTATTTTCGATTGCATTTACTCTTTCTTTCACCAACTCTTTCAGCAAATACTGAAAAGCAAACACTAGGCGTCAAACATAAATAAAACCATGCTACAAAAATTAGTAGGCACTTTATCAGGCTAAAAATAAGTACTACCTTATCTTCCTCCAACCAGTTTTCTGATCGTTGCCTTTTAGGCGGTCTGTTCTCCTTCGTCATGGACATAATTAGTATCCGATGTAACTAGCCGGGTCGTCGTAAGAGCTTATTGCAGAGTACAGGGTAAGAGGTACAGAATCCAGAACATACAATCCCAAGTTTTATAAAAGTTTGATAAAACTTGGGAGTTGATCAAAAAAACCGAAAACTTTATTAAATTTTCGTGCCAAATGTCAATGTCAGTAAGTAAAACGTCACAGCTGCCAATTTTTTGTTTTTTTTTTCTGCGATTTGTCTATGATTTTACATGGTCCACCAAGTTAAATCACCAAAAAAGCTGTTTTCGTTCATTCTTTTTGTATAGTCTGTGGAAAGAAAATATTAAACTCTGTTTTAGCTATCAAAGGTTTATAAACGATTATGAATAACGTTTTTTATCAGAGGTTTATAAGAGTGTTTTAAGCCTATCAAACGTTTTAGCTAATGTAGGTTTTAAACCTATATTAGCATTTTATTATGAATAAGACCGTAAATGTGTTCTACGTAACGTAAACTTAGGGGATTGCAAACATTAGTTAGTCCTAAGAAAGTCAAAAACATTTGACGGAATCTCCAACTTACCACTTTAGTGGAGCGATTACAGAAAATAATGGCCTATTAAGTACAGTCACGGAATGAAAAGGTTCGTCAGTTTTCAAATTGATTCCTTTAACGAATCGCGAGCACATATTACCTTTTGAAACTATGTTACAGAATAATCTCGAGTTAGATAAAATAATCTTTAACTGTTCGTCAGTAAAGTTCAAAATTATTCAGATCAAAGTTGTTTGACGATTTATCTTGTCAAGAAGATTATGATTGATAAACTAAAATCTTCTTGTTGGTGCAAACTGCCATTATTATTTCTTTTAAATAAAAAAAACTATTGTCAATTGGTCAATGTCATCATTGCATTGCACTGATGGGATAGAAAAATAAACAAGCAAAACCTTATTCGTTAGCAAACGTCATATTTATTTAAATGTTAGCAGCACTGTTTCTTGCACTGTTATGTTGGCAGGTTTGACTCTTACAGTACCTAGTGCAAGCGAAAACCGACACTAAGGTGACAAACCTTTTCATTCCGCGACTGTACATGTTTTTTTGTGTTATTATGAAAGTTCAGAAAACTGCGCAGTTTTTAAAATTATTTTAGACCTATGGAAGTTCTTTTTTTTTTCGAAGTTTTAAGTTGAAAATTTTAGAATGTTCTGCTAAAAGCATATTTTTGATGTTTCTAGCAAAAAATTTGTATTTTGCATCAAAGATACGAAGGTGATTATTTTTTTTAAACATCTAAAATTAATAGGGAATCTGTCAAAAAAAAGAAATCTGAGAAAAGTCAACCCAAAAAAAAGAAAAAAAAATTAAAGCCTACTAGGTCATAAAATTTGAAAAAATCACAAAATTAACGATAACTTCTAAACTACGAAAAATCGTAGAACATACATGGGGGTGAAATCGATAGGTCTAATCCTCACCTATCACCTGCCTTCGGCTTGACACCTTACAAGAAACACCCTGTATGTATAACCTTCTAAAATAAAAAAACTTAAATCAGACTTTAATTTAGTTGCTCGCATAGCTTAAAAACCTCTGGATACCATAATTTAAGTTAAAAGAAAAAGTTTTAAAAGTAAAACTCAACAAACTACCAAAACCATACGCATAACTACCGACGCGGTAACCTAGAAAACTAACAATATAAGTGCCAGTTCACACGATCGCTCCCACGCCGTGTCTAGGGCGCGTGTGAACTCCCCCTAACAATGCTTTACGTCATGTGACATAAGATTTTTGAGGTTAGGTTATTTTTACTTTCGCGGGCAAAAGTCAAAGACCTGGGAAGTGGTAATGGCACTTTCTTCGCTTTGAAAATAATTATAAAAATAGTTTAAATGCTCTTTTTTAATTGTTCATGGTTTTACAGCCTCTTTGGTTTACTAGAAGACCACCTACTTCAGATTCAGATGTTTTGGACTGAAATGAATTACAGATCCTTGCTGCCCCATCGGGCGTCAGTTCTGCGTACTATGTGCCCTGCCCATTGCCACTTCAGCTTGCTAATCCGTCGGGCAATGTCAGTGACTTTAGTTCGTTTACGGATCTCCTACGTACCGGAAAACGCAGCGTGGGATGTCAACCACAAGGTGGACCGACGACCTGATAAAGGTAGCAGGAAGGCGCTGGATGCAGGCCGCTACCAACCGGGCGATGTGGAAGTCATTGGGGGAGGCCTATGTTCAGCACGGGACTATTCCCACCTCTCTTTCCCACCACTGCAACTCCTGTGTAGCCGGGATCTACAGCTTGACCGCCAATAAAAACCCAACCGGTGAGGGTCAAGTTTGTCCCGGGGGAAAGTTAAACTGTCATTGGATCCGCAACGAAATTAATCAGAAGAACATAGGAGGAGTTCGAAATTTAGGTTCGACTTCCCTCCGTTGCAAAGCGGATGACAGGTGACAAACAAAGGTTTAGTAACCTTTATGAAATATGTTCAGCTGTGGACGTCCTGTGGCTGAAATGATGATGATGATTTATTTATTTAATTTATTTATTTATTTTGATGATGATGAATTACAGATCTAGCGCTTAACTCAGTGTCTGAGATATGAAGGGTGATATTTACATATATACTCAACATCAAATAAACCGCACCTTCCGCGACGCAAACTTTAACGATTTTCTTCTGACACAATCATGGTGCCCCAACAATATTGGTGTTATTTGAAAGCCCAATAAATATCCTTAAAGAAAAACACATTTAATTTCTTAATAAATGAATAACATATACCATAAATGTGACTTGAAAAAATACCTCACTTTGGGCCCACCTATGGGATCAATTAGACCAATTTTTATGGTTATAAAACCAAATAATGATCTCACGTGTCCTCTTTAACAGATGGATAGCGATTAATCCCAACTTAACAGTTTTATAGCCATAAAAGTTGGCTCTAGCGTAACTACCTATTTTTTGAAGAAGTGACTCTGGATCCTTCTAAAGACACATTTTTGGGGTAAAAACCTTTTCTTTAATGAAATGAAGGTTAGAACTAGGCTTTCAAATGGTGCCAATATTGGTGGGAAGTGGGGAAGCATACGTTTGAAAATGCTTGTCGCGGGAGGTGCGATTTATTTGATGTCGAGTGTATTATAACGTGACAGAGAATACAAATCTGAAGCATATTTGAAGTCTCACTGACGTTTGACGTTTCAAAAACACCCTCCCGCCCCCCTCCCACACCTCAGGCACTGACTGAGTTTATCGCTTGACTTTTAATTCATTACGCAGTAACTCCCCTAATTACCGACCATATTTCACACACCTGTTAAAGCTTAACCCACTTGACATGCAAATAAACGCTTTTTAACAATTTAACTTCATAAATGCAGTCACGCAGGGTTCACTCAACCATCGGCATGCGAGGGGTTAAGGAATATTTTTGACGTGGGGTGGAAATGACCAATTTGTTTTTATGAAGTCAACAGCACATCAGGTTATCCATTTTTGTTGAAAAATAGCACTTATGAAAAGGAAATAAGGTACCATAGATAAGCTTGATGTGATTTAATTCTGTTTTATGGACGTGGGAACGTGGGAGTGTCCTGTACTATGATTTTTGAATTTGATTTGGCGAATTTGAATATTAACCTGGGATTGTAGAGTGATTTGCGTTTTATTGATTTGTGGGTTGATAAGGCCTGGGAAAATTGTGGTGACAATTTTGTAAAAACTTCAAAAAGTGGTCGATGATAGTCAGTTTCAGAAGACGAAATAATTTACAGAAACTACTTAACACCCTACCTTACAGACAAGGCTATTCAAAAGTAGTCCAAAACACATTATTCCAAAGCAAGTGCTGTTTAGAAGCCAACATCATCATCATTTCAGCCACAGGACATCCACTGCCGAACATGACCTCCCCAAATGATTTCTATATTGTCCTGTTAGTAGTGGACTGCATCCAGCGCCTTCCAGAAAATATATTAATTCTATAACTTTCGATGAATCGAGTTCAATATCGAGTTGAAAATATAAAAAAAAAGAAATAACCGATTATTCGTTCGAGAAACCGTAGTACAATGTTGGAGGGTAAAAGTTCCAATTACGTATTTTTTCTGCGCTTACGCAGCACAGGGCAGCGGTTGATCTACCGGAAAATTGCCATTGTTTACAAAATTACTCATTTTTGGGGTTCCTTTGGATAATTTTTAGGTTGTATCCGCCATTAAAATGCTTGTGGAACAAAGTTTTTAACGGTATTTTTTTGAGTTAAACTTTTCGTATAGAGTTTGATCTTTATATTTTTTAGGTTCTTTATTTACAGTGTGAATGATTCTAATATTAACAGATGTAACAAATTGGTAAACCAAATAAATAAATATTAAAACAAATTTCTATCATTTACTACTGAGATTGAGTTAGGACAGAAAAGATCTCTAGTGGAGACCATGGGCCGGTGGACGTAGTGTGGGCAGGCCTCCCCACTAGGTAGACCGACGATCTGGTGAAGGTCGTGGGAAGTAGGTACATACCTGGATGAGGGCAACGCGGGTCCGGTCTTTGTGGAAATCCTTGAGTGAGGCCTTTCTCCAGCAGTAGACGTCATTTGACTGAAAAAAAAAAACGATGGCACAAATATGATTCTAAATACAGAACCAAAACAACAACCCTTGTTCACCCTTCACTGTTTTTTCAATGATCTGTCACGCTCTGACGATAATAAGGGGCTAGTTGCGAAACTAGACTAGACCTGTTAAAAATCTAGATTTGGTAAAAGTTAATAGTGATTAGTTTTGAAATCTATGTTTTCACAAAGCTTCAAATTGATTTTGTCCCTAAAATGAAAAGATATGAAAATTTTATGGTGTGACGTCATCATCATTATGTCATTATAGTCACCAATACAGAAGGATGACCTCTCTAATTTACAAGAAGAAAAAATAATGATATGACCTACAAACTTAAGGTACTTTTATAGGATAAATATAAAATACTCCAAATATGTACTTACTCGTATGTATTCTGAAATTGTTCCAGACAAGTTTTCCAAAAATACTCTTTGTCTGATGTCCTTGAAGCGGATTATGTCATGATATCCGATGGACGGGTCCGGACCTGTTGGGACGGGTTATCTTTGTACCTAAAGCTGGTGTAGGGTGACCATGAGTCTTGTATAAAATTAGACATCGTTCGGATTATTTTTGTATAGGTTTTAGTATAAAACAAATTCGCTCCTGAAGGAATTAATGAAACTTTTGGAGAGTTAAAAAAAAAAAAGCAATTAACTGATGAAGTTGAGCTAGAAGTTACTTAATATCTTCCAATGGGTGCTAAAACTTTAAAAACATAAGAGAGCTATGGGAGAGTGGCTTTATTTTACCAATACCTTTTCATAAATATCATAAATACTTACTTACACTTAAAAGTTTAAGGTCAATTTCTTGCATTGTGAACTTGTTCATGTAACTAATAAATATTTTCAGTTTCAAAGGGTTCAAAGTTAATTCGACGTTCTTTTTTTTAATAATTTATGAATTGCAAGGGATCATGGCAGCCGTTTTAGTTAAACTGTCTCTATTTTCAGAAAACCATAGTTACCCGAATTTTAATTAAATATGCCTTTGTCTAACATTTCGGCTGTCGGCAATTATTCAGTGGTTCAATGTCGCCTTTTTTTGTCCACGTGAGAATATACGCGCCATTTTGCGCTGCCATATTGGATTTGATAACGATCGGTATTGGTTGTGTTCTTTTTTAACCGACTTAAAAAAAGGAGGAGGTTCTATGTTCGGCTGTATGTATGTTTTTTTTTAAGTCTCATTCTGAAAACTTGTACAAATAAAGGCTTTACCATGGCAATAAATTTTTGCGGGATTCAGCAATGCAGGGTCCTGCAAAACTGGACTGTCGTGTGAGCACACATACATATTTGTGTGTTTGAGATTCGAATCACAAATTTAAACGGATCGGTTTTTACGGGACACTGCAAACGGGGTGTTCGTGTGAACGTTAATATTAAAACACGTATAACTAAACGGGACCCTGCAAAAAACGGGATGTCTCTGTTGGAACAAGCCTTAATTTTTTTTTTGTGATTTATCAAACCAGTTTTGGTTTGCAATTACAACTTGATACTAATTATAGACACTAATTTTACAAATAAATACTCATTTCGATTAGACGTCAACTATTAGTTATTTAAGTACATACAACATATTATAAAAGAAACGCTGACATGGTATAACTGGATTTACTGGCTAAACCAATTATGATATTGTTTGCACGCATAAACATAAAACATTCAAATCACATACTTTATTTTATTTCAAAACTAGCTCACCCGGCGAACTTTGTTCCGCCTTAATGGCAATAAATAAGCAGACTTTTTTTTTAATTTCGAACGGGATAAAAAGTATCCTATGTCCTTCTCCTGGCTCTAAACTACCTCCCTGACAATTTTCAGCTAAATCTGTTCAGCCGTTCTTGAGTTATAAGTGGAGTAACTAACACGACTTTCTTTTATATATATAAATATATAGACTAGCGGCCGCCCGCGCCTTCGTACGCGTGGATCCCATTTTACCCCCTTAGGAGTGGAGTTTCGTAAAATTCTTTCTTAGCGGATGCCTACGTCATAGCATCTACCTGCATGCCAAATTTCAGCCCGATCCGTCCATTGGTTTGGGCTGTGCGTTGATAGATCACTATGTCAGGCAGTCACCTTTTACTGTATCATCTTTGACATAGTAATCTATCAACGCAAAATTAGCGGTAGTGAGCTATACGGATTTAGAACAAACTCTACCTACCAAACTGAGTAGAAATTTTTGTCTCAATGAGGAATCGAACCTGGGATATTCAGATCTAATAGTCTGGGTTAGGTCTAGCCAGGATCAATCCTGGCTTTACAGAATTGCAGCGGTGGGGATGAATGGTGAGAATCCTTCTGAATATAACCCAATCGTAATATTATAGTAATATTCTATGACTAGGTAGCTACTTCTAGTGCCCGCGACTTCGTAAGTTTGCAAAAAGTTTGGATAATATTTCCTGTTTTTGCAACATATTTCTTTACTGCTCCGCCCCTATCGGCTGTAAAGTGTTGATTTATTTATCAACTAAACCTTTCTCGATAACCAACACAAAAATATTTTTTTAAATCCAGTAGTTCCTGAGATTCAAGCAAACAAACAACATCTTTTTAGCTTTATAATATTAGTATAGATTACACGAAATTTTCTCATATCTGGTTTTAGCTCGTTCTTTTTGGTGGGTAGTTGTTTCGTCATCACACAACAAGGTGTCATTAAATCTAAGTTATAGTGTTAAGTTTCTCACGGATACGATTGTTAGTTGTTTTTTATTATTTATAAGTAGTTTTAGATGGTTACTGTTGATTTGACAGCGCCTTGTAAGTATAGATTCGGTGGGTTTTCTCGTGTGACAGCTGGTTAGAAATAAATACTGTGTAAATTACTGTGGAGTACAAAAAGACGCAATTATGAGGGTCACATCATTAGATATTATACATTTAAGGGATTCTTGTGTATACTTATTAAAAAAAAAACAACAATTATTTTTTTCTCTGCTTGACCCCTATTTGACTGGTAGAAATGCCCCCTGGCATTAATTTCGCCACTGTGTACATCACTTTTATGTGCAAAAGCTTAAAGAAATAAATAAATTTTGCTTTTTTTAATAGAGCGTCCACTAACTTTAATGTTTTAAAGAATAGTTGCGTAAGTTATAGTAAGGAGAAAATCGTTTCAGGAACATTGTTTTTAAGTTGATTAAAGAGATTATTGAATAAATATAATGGAAAAATCAATAACAATGCAAGAACAAAGCTCTTATAACTATAACCAAGAACCAAAAGGTTATTAATTTTAAGCAATTTTTAAGAGTCAATCCCTATTCTCAAGTTATTTTTTTTTATGCAGGTATTTGACCGCAATTGCACCTGGTGTTAATACTCAATACTCAATCGTTTATTGCATAACCACTAGCATTCACATTAGGTCTTACAATTTAGGCAGTTATACAATGTGGACCCAGTTAGGGCACAGCAACTTTAGGAAAGAGACAAAAGAAGTTAAATGAGATGCAGTCTAGGATGGTACATAATATCTGCCCTGTAAGTGCCTATTCGATTGAAAAGGCCCGGATTATAGTGTTCAGGAAATACAGCAGCAGGCAGCGAATTCAGTCCCTAGCTGATTTAAAGATTTGTAAATCTTATTCATATTTTGTTTTGACCATTTTCAGTAAATTTTTCAAAAACCATCCAAAATTACAAAACCATACAAAGCCAGTCAAACTAGTCATACAGTCGTAAACACTATCATTCATGTACGAGTACGATACCCATCATTGTGTGAATAAATTGTTGAAAAAACTCTCGCACACCGCACCGCAAGTTTAAGATGTGTCTGAAGATAAATCTAATTAAATAATATTGTGTTGTCTACGATAATTTGATAAACTTACTTAAAAAGTCAAATTCATGACCTTTCATTAGCGAGTTAACGAATTGTGGCGTTTCGGATGCAGTCAAAGATAATTTTATAATTAGTCTAAAATAGGTTTTATTAGATATTACGACTTCGTACGCGTGGACCTCGTTTATGATGTTGATAGATGGCTTTCACGGCTTCCCCCGCATGAATAAATTTGCGAACGTCAATTTTTTTGTCCAGCGCTGTAGATTTTAACCAATGACGATAGATGGCGCTTTTTACCCACGTCTTATTTATTTGTTGAAATTTAGTTTGTCACATACTTATCGTCATAAATTATAGCCTACATGTTAATCAATAATACTGTAAGTTTCAACAAAATCCGTTCAGTAGTTTTTGCGTGAAAGAGTACCTAACAAACATCCAGACAAACTTTCGCATTTATAATATTAGTAGGATTTCCCACTTCTCATTCCCACCGCTACAACTCCTGTATAGCCAGGATCTACAGCTTGACCGCCAATAAAAACCCAACCAGTGAAGGTCACGTTAGTCCCGGGGGAAAGTTAACTGTCATTGGACCCGCAACAAAATTAATCAGAAGAACATAGGAGTTGTTCGAAGTTAATTCGACTTCCCTCCATAGCAAAGCTGATGACAGGTGAAAAACAAGGTTTTATTAGATAGCGCAAATTAATCGATTTGTTACATGAATTTATTTTTATTAGTTACATGAATATCATTATTTACATTTATATATTTTTTGTTTATGCTTTTTAGCTTTTCCGTGACAAAATCACGAACATGTAAACATACATAATTAAACATTAATTAAGACAATTACAATGACGTATTTGTAATTATTGGTCAAAGTCGAACAAACTTGTGAATCCTTTAGGCCTCAGCCTCGAACTTAGCGGGCAGCGGCGCGGGAGCGGCGGCGGGGCGGGAGCGGCAGGATCTTATGCGTAAAATCAAATAGACCGGTTCTCGAAAACAGCGGCGCGGCAGCGGCGCCGGAGCGGGAAACGAGCGGGCAGCGGCGAGGGAGCGGGCAACGAGCGGGCAGCGCACTCCTTCTTTTGCCCACAATAAATCGAGCGTAAGGAATAAATTTGAATCGAAATAAAATTGTCGCCGTTGTTCAGACATTTCGTTCGCGAAAAAAACAAATATCTCGACAACACAACCCCGAACACAACACTTCGCCGCTAAAGCGCCGCGCGAGCTGCCCGCTGGTTTTGATAACGGGTCTGCGTTGCCTGCCCCGCTCCCGCGCCGCCGCCGCTGCCGCCCCGCTGCCCGCTAAGTTCAAGGCTGAGGCCTTACATTTAAAGTAAATTGTATTTACTCAAAAATAACAGTCGTAATATTTCTTATGGGTGTCAAAATGAAAAATCTTTCACATTTTGTTTCAGCTGGCTGTAAAAATAAAATACGTTTAAATAAATTACATATCCTAGTTTCCACCAGCTCCTATATGCTCATTTAGCTTAATGTAGTCTACTCCATAACATTTTTTACGCTACAATTAGGTACCATGGGTTGACACCTATGCTAATTTATTCTAATGTCTAAAGGGATATTAAAACACAAATCTAATCTTTATCAATTTTGACATAATGTGTATTCTACAATGACTGTTTTTAAAGTGCTTTTCGTCTGAAACCTTCTTGTATCAGATGCGTCCCCAACCTTTAATTCTTGCATACCCGCGGTACCTATTTGTTTTCATATACTATCTGTTCTTAATCTATTTTTGTTTACACATGTTTTTTTGCCTGAAACCCTTGATTTATCTTCAGATGCGTCCCCAACCTTTCGCTCGTGTATACCCACTATTCTTATTCGACGTTCTCACAGCCTTGCGCAGTCTTTTTGCAGCCGTAGGGATGACTCAGTGCGTGCGCACTGCGCAGGTAATATATCCTGTACCTTTGTGCCTAAATGCTGAGGTTGGGGGTCAAAGATCTTTAATTTTGGCTGGAAAGTGTGTGTCACAAAATGTTACTGATAAGATGGCTGATGGTAATTAGGTGTTATACAGTGAATCAGGTCCAGTTTTTGATTCTTGGTCAGATCAATTTCAAAGTTAGTTTTTAGTAGGCTTGAATTTGGAATGTTGGCTCGGGACTGTTACACTGGCACACAATTAGTGCCTTTTTTAAGTTGGTTACTTACTTTGAACTAAATGACAGACAATGCAAGTAGCATGTAGATAGACATATGAATGTAAACACTTCACACTTTTCACACTTTGAGAGCTGAAGCAAAGTGGTTTTACAGAAATTCTTTCCTATAATAATTATCGTCTTAATTACCAAACTGAAAAGCACGAACTTTTTGAAAATCTTGCCTATACTTATTGTTTTTTAAGTTGGATTCTCAGTTATTTTAACCAGAATTAAACATTCATAATGCATTCTATTCTATTGTAAACGCGCGTGCGTTTGACATTGTTTTTTTGTTAGTAGGGTATAAGTAAATCAAGTAGCTCTTTGCAAATAAAATGTTCTATTATTATGCTGTATTCGCGGCTCGTGCCTTGGAAACCATTGTTCTTAGGAAATGTGATGTGGGAAGAAAGTATTTTGGATGTGGCAACATTTTACAAGTTTATGAACATTTTTATAGCATTTAGTTTGAAAAAATGTTACAAAACTTTACAGTACCTATCTGTTTTAAAAAAATGTTGCAAAATTGCGCTCTAAGTCCTTTAGAGTCGCAACGGTACCAAAGGACTTCTTCCTAATAATGAATTTTAGTTTGGTTTTTTATTAATAATAATTAGATTATTTTAGGAACCTTTCAAATAATATTTATGTAGAGTCATCGTTTTTTAACAGTTATTTGAATCGGCTTTAAAAATATCTCTCTTCTGCTGGTTTAAAGGTCAATCCAAATACAAAATGTTAGTACCTAGTAGTAGTAATAAATGAAGACTAGTGACTTTTAACAAGTTAGGTCAAACTGTATGACTTTACTGTGAATATAACTTATGCCTTATCGTTCCTACATCGTGGTTCCCACAGGATAGCCTTTGTTCGCATTCTCTACGCTGAATCTAAATACCGACGCGTTTTTATATGCATTTACACAAATTCTTGCATTCACTTGCATTTGCGTGCACAGTCAGATGCACAAAAACTTTGAAGTTTGTGTAATTTTTTCTTAATTTATTAGAAATTCTTGTTTCAAAAAAAAAATCTTTTACAACGACATTAAGGTTGTATTTGATATGCTGTGTTCGATATGTATTTATATTACCAATTATTTTGTTCCAGATACATAATGCTGAGACAACGCATGAAGTTCCGCAAGAAACGATGAGAAAAAACCAAACGTCACAGTGACAATTACAATGTGACAGTTAAGTGACAGACACCACGAAAACTTTAAACTTCCAACCAAAATACTCTTCCAAAATTCTCTAATAGTTTATAATCAAGAAATAAGTGCCAATAATAGTGCAAAATTAGACAACAAAACGCCAACGAACATTCAAAACGCAACGACAAATTTTAGTGCCACACAATACTGCCAACATAACAAGTGTCACAGATTAAAAATAACGTTAAGTGCTGTGAACTCTTTGGAACTTTCGCGCCTTTTTAAGTGACAAGTGAGCTGTCAAACCGGTTCGAAGGAGGTTATGAAAAGCGATGGATCTCCACGCTCCGCCGCTGGTTGTCCATGGGTATGAGCCTCACGCGCCCTTGCTGGAGGTTGAGGGTCTGGACCCTCACAGTCCTCAGCAGAAGGTGTTGATACACGCGCCATCTTTGCAAACCCAGGAGCTGATCAGTAGCGACCATCGGAATGGAGGTGAGTTTCTGGTTATTTTTTCATTTTTTTTTTCAATAATGATTGTGTGAGGCCAGGAAAATGCAAATGGCTTTTTGATTTGGATAATAATGAATAACTATTGACTTTTATTAGTCCCAAATTAAAATCAGTCATTCGTTATTGTGTAGCTTATGTAGAGTTATTCAGCCTTTTCGCTGTTTTACGAAGCTTTAGAACCGATTTTTCGTTATTTTTCAATTGTTTTTGCCTTGAACAATTGGCGCCACTGTAAGTAAAGTCCTGTCACACGCTAGTTGCCAAGACATTGGCACCAACTGGTGAATGCTGAAATGGTACTACGGACTTGCATTGAGCTTAATAAGCTAATATGAATATGCTTTTACACTCACCAAGATGGCGCTACTGTAGAGTCCTCTCACTCGCCAGTGGTGCCAACTGTTAAGCTTAAAATATCCCTCATCATTATATGGAAGCGTTCATACGTTGGCGCCAACGATGGTCTCAATGCCACTCGTCCAACGTGTGGATTATAATTGCTTGACCAAACTTTGGTACCAATACTATTTTCTAGATTTACACGTTTGGACGAGTAGCATTTGGACAAACGTGTGGAGCAGGCATATCACGTGTACTGTCCTTGATATTTTGGGTATATTCCGATATAGCACTGTGATCACTGCTATTCCACACAAACCAGTGAGAGCACTGATCTGTGCTCGCAGTGCTTTGACAAAACACACTCTAAGGCTGGGTTGCACCATCTTATTTTAACTTTGACAAACGTAAAAAATCTGTGAAACTCCATACAAAAAACACCGGTTATCGTCAAATTTACGGTCAAGATTAGGTGGTGCAACTCATCCTATGTCTGCTGTCCATGATATTATGACATAACCATAAGAAAGAAGTATGATTATTGAGAGCAGATGTGTCTGATCTGACGTAGAGTACGACTTTGCAGATGAGCAGTACCACGCGCATAGCAGCAACCAGGGGGGCGATGGTGAGTCCTGAATTATACTAATATTATAATTTACAGGAATCAAGGTCTTTAAGTAAAAAAGATAGTTTAAGTTGGTGAAAATAAATAAATACATAAATAAGTAAATTCAGTTGTTGTTAACGGTGGCAGGAGACAAATATCTTGATTTTTATTACTTTAAACTATCTTTCAAAACATCTATACGAAGCGAAAGAGCGAAATTCAAAAATACCTGTTTGAAAATAATTGACATACCTACTAATGTTTAAAAACTATATATCGTATTGCATGGTATATTTAAGTCATCATAACTAAGTACCATATTATAGTCTTCAATGCAGGAAGAAGACCCTCTCTAATTTACCAGAGACAAATGGAGGATTTTGTTTACACTCTCTACGCTAGCCAAACTGGTTCAGGAGGTTACATGTATGCAATCAATTCTAATCAGAAACTGACTTGCTAAAAAGCGTAGAGTCTTTTAGCTCTAAAATGCAGTGTCAAGAGTATCAACAGATGTACATAAACATAGCCCAAAACGATTCGATCAAAATGAATGTAACGTTTAGTGCGCGGGTCAGTTTGTGGTCTCTCGATATTTCACTGGACTCTCACTGAGATTGAAAGCCTCTTTTTAATGACTCGCCTAAAGACGACAGTGCACGACTAGTATAAATATAAGTAAAGGCGGGGTTGCAGTGCTAGCGGGGTGGATATGAAAGTTATTTTTGGGATCATGGATATAATTCGTACCGAATTAATGAGATGATTACCTGACACAAAAGGTACCGGTATTTTCTCAATGGTGTATTTTAATTTGGTAATTTTCTTGGAGGTTAAAATGCTTTATCAGAGCTTTATCTTTCCTGGCTTTAAAAGCCAGAATTTAGTGAAGAAAGATATTCTAATCCTCTAAGCATATTATTTTTAACTTTGTTACCTAAACATTAAGGCTGGGTTGCGCCATCTTACTTTAACAGTTAACTTTAACAAACGTCAAAAGTTTGTCCAAACTCCAATGTTAACGTTGGTGCATCTGAAGATAAATAAACATGGTGTTGAGATCCAAAAATAATAATTTTTTTTAACTTGTTTATTCAAGTTCAAGCTAAGTGCCCGTGCTAAAAATTAAAATGAAAGAGGCAAATTCATGACCTCCAGAAATATAATGGCCCAGCTACTACTAAGTAGGACAACTTAGATGTTATCTGTATATTAATGTCGTGGCGGGTCCAATGACAGTATTAACTTTACTCTGGGACAAACTTGACCTGGTTGGGTTTTATTAGCGGTTAAGCTGTAGA
Organism: Ostrinia nubilalis; assembly: GCF_963855985.1. Lineage (NCBI taxonomy): Eukaryota > Metazoa > Arthropoda > Insecta > Lepidoptera > Crambidae > Ostrinia > Ostrinia nubilalis. The sequence continues at coordinate 1,694,355 of NC_087112.1, forward strand.
TCCTGTCTACACAGGAGTTGAAGCGGTAGGAACGAGAGATAGTAATAATCCCGTTTTGGCTGTAAATTTGCAAATAAATAAGGCTCGGTTGCACCATCTTTCTTTACTATAGCAAACGTCAAAAATCTGTCAAACTTCATCCAAAAACACCGTTTATCGTCATAGTTACAGATAAAGTTCGGTGGTGCAACTTAGCCTAAATAAGACAACTTAAACCTGGCTAGACAGTTAAAAAGATTTTTTTTTGCCATCACTGCCCGCTGTCACTGCCACCCCACCCCACACGAGATCACAAGCGGCGGCGGCCCAACTAATTTCACAGCGATTTGGGCAAGTGTACGCGCACAAAAAACGCGTCATTCACGCGCCGTGGTGAAACTCGCTCATTCAGCTGCGTCTGCGTTTAGAATGTGTTTGTACTCGGATGTCGGGCAGTCACTCGGACTTCGGAAGACGATAGATAGATAAAACGTTTATGAAGACACATCTTGAGACAAAAGTTAACACATCAATTACTTAGAATTAAATAAGGTATAAAAGAAATCAAGGTTATTTTAAGCTCTTGTACCTATTCAAGATGGAAGGTAGAATCAATCTAGTAAGAAAACCAAAATAGTTAAACATATCAATTGATACTAACAAACAACTGCACGCAGGATGATTTAATGAATGTTATTGAAACGCCACACTTGTAGCAGAATTTTGGGCTGACACAATGTAGATCTGATCTCGAAGTCAGAGTATGTTGTACCTAATGTTAGATTTTTCCATTTGTAGGTAGGTAGTCAATTTTACTTGGGAATCTTATTACTTTCCAAAGTTTTCTTTCTCACTGTTCCTTCCTCTAAGCATAGTCAGGAACAACATCTTTTATAATAAATTCCCACTTCCACACGCAAAAAAAAACAAATCTGATGTTTCTCACTAGCTCGCTCGCGCTCAGTCACGCGCACTGAAAGCGAAAATGCGCGCGCGCGCGTTTTTGCGCATCCAGGTGTGCTGCGCCTTCCTGTGGGAAGATGAAATGGAAATCGAACCCGGTAATCCAGGAATTGGCACGTGAGAAATGGGATAATAAGCATGTAATTCATATTTTGATAGTGCCTTTAGATTATAATTTTGGTGCTTTAAGTCAGTTGACTCAACCAATGAGGGTTTTCGCTTGAAAAATCCGCCAGATGGCAATACGTAGACGCGAGGTCCAAATGTTGCATGATTGGTTATTTTTGACATGACATTGACATTGACCCGCCTGCCTAGCGTGGAGATTATGGCAAAACCCTCCACTATACCTAGTGGAGGAGGCTCATAGTCCAGCAGTGGACTGTAAAGGGCTGTTGATGATTGACAGATATATCAAAATCCACCAATCACGCAGCAGTCAGACCCCACATCCACGTCCCGCCATCTGGCGGATTTTTCAATCGCGGAAACCCTCATTTATTGACATACTTTTAAAGCTGTCCAAACGCGATTCTCTCATATGTTTTTTAAATCAACGACAAGCTATGACATTCGTTAACTCAATTAACTAACTTTTAATTCGTTTCATTATCATCAGATCATTTTAATCTCCACTGCGTATTTCTCTGATTATTTGTCATATTATTATATGAATAGAAAATTTGACTTACGCTCTGACTAGACAAGAAGGTCTGATGTCAGTGCCCTGGAAAGGGTCTAGGTGATCCTAAGTATACTACTGAAAGACATACTTACCATGCATGAATGAAATAAATTATTTGTATTCAATTAATTCAACTTTAACTTTGTCTTGCTATAATTATACGAGTGTAACAATACCCGTATCTTATGACTACTAAATGACACAACCAGAACTCATCAATGAATCATATTTGATACAAATAGAGCAAGTAAGTAGTCGTATTCCCAGGCCCAGGGAAGTGGCTGCGGTCGACGGTGTGGATTGCGCCGGGGTTCCTTGGGAGAGCGTGGAAAAGTACTTGCCCGGGCACTCCCAAGTGTATCTACTGAGAATTGGTACAATGGATTGTGTTACAATGTTTTTCGACAAAGTATAAGATCCTTCACTTCTTACAAATTAAAAATTAAGCCGTGTCAGTAAATAGAGTTGGACCTCCTCACAACTCACACTAGTAATACAAAAAGTATGCAAAAATCAAGGCCTTTCCAACTTGCTTGAACCCTCAGCATCTAGGGTTTTGGGAGTGTAGGGCAAATCCTCCATTTCGTCGTTCTAACAGTGCGTAGGAAGTATATTTTGATGCCATTGGATGAAGAAACACAGCTTGCTGTATCATTCTCCTGCAAAGTGCAAATTTTAACTGTTGGAAGGTTGGAACTGCACTGTTGATTTGCCTTTGGTGATAGAGATAGAGAGAAAGTTATGAAGTAAAAAAAAATATTAGTTTTTTATTTTATTGAGAAGATAAAGAGATTCACAATAATGTATAAATTAATAAACTAACAACATTACAGAGTAATTTTGAAACCAATACGTCATCCATAATGAATAAAGTAGTGATGATATTGATCCAAAGGCAGAATAGAGTGGGAAATATAGTATTTATTACTATGTTAGTATTTATTTCTATGTTACCCACTATGTTAACACAAATTATTGTCTCCTATTACTACCACATGGTACCAAATCATAAGATTGATAAATATCTTTACTATATCATCCACTAACCTCAATTCAACAAAAAAAACATGGCCGTTCTCACCCCGTCCCGCCAGTCATCGCGTTGGACACGCGCCGGGACCCGAACCCGGGACGGAAGTGTCCAGTTTTTTGCCGGACCGATTGAAAGTGATGACTACTGGTTTTGATTGAGGCGTGTGTACGAGTGAGATTTGTTGTTGGATTGTGTTATACAGGGTGTGTCGTCGATAATTCAGACTATTTTATGTTCAAAAACATCATCATCAGTACTTATTCACGTAACAAAACTTCAACGACAACAAATCGCTGAATGCAATCCTATCGAGTAATCGTTGTATCGAAATGACCCTTACGAATACTGATTTAGAACTGTTTCAATGGGACGAAATAACAAAAGTTTGTCTCATCTGCAGGAGCACGATCCTCCCCAATTTCATCATCATCATCATTTCAGCCATAGGACGTCCACTGCTGAACATAGGCCTCCCCCAATGCTTTCCATGTTGATCGATTGGTAGCGGCCTGCGTCCAGCGCTTCCCTGCTATCTTTACGATGTCGTCGGTCCACCTTGTAGGTGGACGTATCACGCTGCGTTTTCCGGTACGCGGCCTCCATTCCTCCTCTCCAATTTACCAGAGGCAAATGGAGGATTTAGCCTACTACAATCTCCACGCTAAACTGAATCTATACAAAAAAAGCATTATTTTATGCTTAATTATGTGTTATTTTTGAAAAATATGCTCTGAACTACTCGTTAATAATTAAGAAGCAAAGGTACAGTTCACAGCCAGATTATCCATTTATTTTTTCGTTGCAAAATCATTTATTACAGCTACAAAATATCACCATGTAAGCTCAGCTACATAAAATGCTAAATACCATCATGTAAGCTTGACTGTACCTTCCTAATAGAGTAAGTACCACATACTAAACCGACTTCTAAAACACGGTAGTACAACAAAACTAAGTAGGAAAAGAAGTCAATATGTTAATCTTGATTAACAAATAGTGTTATGTAAAATTTTGTGGCTTACGTAAAACGTAATTCATCATCAAGGCGATGTTAAAAAGTGGGCAAGTCCGAGTCTGAATCAATGTGGGTTCCGTACACTTTTTTTTTTTTTTTTTTTTTTTATGTGATAGGAGGCAAACGAGCAGACGGATCACCTGATGGTAAGTGATTACCGTCGCCCATAGACACCCGCAGACCCAGGGGCGTTACAGGTGCGTTGCCGGCCTTTAAGGTAAAGATACGCTCTCCTCTTGAAAGCTTGCAGGTCGTATCCGTCCGGAAACACCGCAGACGACAGTCCATTCCACAGTTTGGTTGTAGCAGGAAGTTTCTAGAGAAACGTACTGTTGTGGACTGCCAACCACTTTATTTGTAAATAAAACAAAATAACAATTTAACACAACGCACATTTTGTCGTTTTGATTTTTGATTTTTGATTTTCTTTCCAGGGAGACATACCGTTTTTTACAGGAACTGTTTTTTGCAGTATCCCGTTTAGTAGTATAATGCCCGTTTTCACCATCAATCCCTTATTTTTAAGTGACCAATATGGTGACATATCACAGGCATTTTGTCACTTAAAATTAGGGATTGATGGTGAAAACGGACATTAGTGTTTTAATATCAACGTTCACATGAACGTTCCGTTTGCAGTGTCCCGAAAAAAACCGATCCGCTCGAATTTGTAATTAAAATTTCAAACATAGTTACATAAATATGACGTGTTTTCACATGAAGTCCGGTTTACGGAATCCCGCATTACTCCATAAGAGTAGACATAGGTATCTTTCTTCAGCAGGAGAAATCACTCTTGTCAATTAATTATCTGCTTATGTAACTTACATAACGATCCATAAATACTACTGGTCATAAAATAAGGAACTACAATTTTTTTAATAAGCCGGTCATTTTTTTCAGTAGTTACACGAAAACCAAATTAACAGTGCCAACGTTTTACATAATAGGCTTTTATTCTCGGTATGTTAAAGAGGAAATAATGATTTTCAGAATATCAAGAATAATGGAATATAAACAATGTTGCATCTTGACAATGTGTTACAAACGTACCTAAACATAAAGGAGCTGAATATTATACCAAAAATCTAAATTTTCTTAAAATCTATTAAAATTTTAATTTCTTGTTTTTAGTAATCACACACCTAAATTCACATATAAATACGGTTTCATCTCACAAAAACAAAACAAAAAAATATTAATGATTCTTATAACCTCCTCACTGAACCCTAAGAACTCGTCCGTGAGAAAGAGACAACTATACACGGCGCGTTCCGCTCCATTAGAAACGCCTTTGTTCAAATTTTGACAGTTGCCCCGCCAATCAGATAATTTCCACGCCACTTTAAGCTTACACTCAATGTAACCTCAAACTCGATACAAATAGAATCGGTTTTTCTTCAACTGAGTTCGGTTTAAGTTGGTTATTTACGCGTCCAAATAATTCAAAATTAGAAGTCAACTCGTGACGATGTCAGACGATAATGGACCCTAAAACCATGGCGTAAAGATATAATTAAATTATTGTTCGACGCCGATCTTAATTTATTTTTAAGTGGTCTCTACATTCTTGTTGTAGACGCTTTATGTCAATGTAGTAAGGTTCAGTATGATATAAAACAATGTTTGTTTGTAGAACCTGTCAAAGGCTAAAAAAACACCGTGTGAAATAAAAACAGTGTATGTAACTTGTCTTTATTACCCACAATGTTAAAGCTCTTGGCCTGTATCTCACCTGATGGAAATTGATGATCAGGCCGACGGTGGAAGCGAGCTTCTCCCGGAATCCTCAACCACAGAGGAACTGGCTATCTTAGCTCTTTCGTTCGTTTCAGCCGAAAGACGTCCACTGTTGGACAAAGGCCTCCCCCAAGGATTTCCACAAAGACCGGTCCTGTGCCACTCGCATCCAGGCGCCTCCCGCGACCTTCACCAGATCGTCAGTCCACCTAGTCCTTAGCTCTTTACTGGAAAAAAACAACGATGCTTTAACATTATAGTTAAGGCGAAAGACTTACCTAAGTAAAATGATGGCAGCCAGGCGGTCTTGGAATACGCTTACCACCAAACCGAGCAGAAAATTTTGCCTCCACTGGGAATCAAACCCGGGATCTCTGGATCTGAAGCAGGTGTTCTTATAGACTAGAGAGAAGAGACTTCGGTAAGCAATTAGGGCTTGGTCTCTGGGAGATCACAAGCCCTTAAGGTTTGTGCGCCTATTCACTCTGTCCTTGAAGAGGCCCGGATTATAATGCTTAGGAAAGACAGCAGCAGGCAGTGAATTCCAATGCCTTGTTCGCATTATAAAAGAGTTAGTTAAACCTATCTATTCCCAATTTGAAAATTATAAATAACTTGAAAAAATCCTTATTTCTTAATTCCCGCCTTAGGCAGTTCGATTTTTTTAAGTTATTTATAATTTTCAAATTATTTTGAGATGCGACTCATAACGCTAAAAATTAAATAACTATCTATTCCCAAGTCAACTAAACGAGCGGACCCGCGCTCAAAGGCTAGTCCATAATTAAATGATTTTCGTTAATACACGCATTATGGATGATAAATCCCGTTAATGACGTTCGGGGCGGCATAATGACGGGAATTGACAAAGGCCGACGCAAATGAAGCGTGCCATTCGCGTTAAGGTGGTGCTACATTGGTGGTACCTGGTGGTATAGGTTCGAAACCCTAGCTTTTGTTTTTATGGAGGCTAGATTTCTTTAAGTTGACTCAAATAAGGACTAAAGGATAGTGCCAGGGTCTGGACCAAGTGCTGCCCAGAATCAACCCATAGTGCATTTTGTTCCTCAGGCCAATACTAATGTGTAAACCGAAGCGCACTTAAATCTATCCCTGGAGTTAAGAGAAAAAAAGAGTTTTGTTTTGAATTATTTACATACAAAATATCATCGATATATACGTACTACGCAAAAGATTTCGTGATTTTGGCATTAAATAACTCTCGCTATGTTGAACTTAACCATACCACAGAATAAGTAATAGTACAGGTACAGAAGGATTACTCCGCAAGACGATTTAAATAAATGCGAGTCTTGCTACGACGCGATACAGTGGAATTCAGCTCGCACAGCACTACGTACCTACAATTTTATTCACCTACAAGTTTTGTCTCTTTCTATCGCGTGCCTCTGAACTCTTCTTACGCTGTTAGGGTTGCTGTCTAGTGAAAAAATAAATAATGTACTTATTTGTAATGAGGTACGTATGTAGGTAAGTACGCATTCATTATGGAAAACCTTGGGAGTGGCCTTTGTCCAGCAGTGGACGTCATTTGGCTGAAACGAACGAACGCATTCTGAGCAGTAGTCATGGTAGGTTAGGTTCCTATACTATCCTAAGAATTATTGATTACCTACATGGCCAACATACCTTTCAGCATCTTTGGGAAGTGAAAAAAAAGATAAATCCGGTAGATTTCTTTTCGAATTTAAACACCCGAACGCGGCACAATAATATTTCTTTCTCTTTATGTCCATTTTTAAATTATACTTCGATCATAGAATTAGGTACTACAACGCACGCCAGCGTCCTGACGGGCGCGCGCGTGACACTCGACTGATATAATACCCGCCGGCGGGGCGCTTCGCTGTAGGTAATTATCGGATGTACCGCGCGGAGTGAGCCAGGCCTGACCATACTGCATCCGTACACCTTACTTTAGTGCGACTTAGACATTCTTTATAAGCGATCTAACGCTGTTGCAATATTTTAGTTAGTTGACAGAAATCATTATTTCCAAAATGAAGCAAGAAGTTTTAGTTCTCTATCCTTGCGAAAAATCAATTTATTGGTGTATTAAAATTGATTATTGAAGTTATTGTAAGCTAAAACTTCTTGCTCCATTTTGGAAATAATTAATTTCGGTCAACTAACTAAACTACTGAAACAGCGCTCGATCGCTTATAAATAATGTCGAAGTCGTACTAATAGTCCAGTCAATGAATGCCTTAACGACGGTGTAGAGAGAAATCCGTGGAACACAATTTCTGACCTCGGGACTTTATTTAGCCTAGTTAGGTGGTGAACATAGCAAAAGTCCCCGCCCTTAGCCCTTGAGCCGGCAGGGAGAGGGGGGTTTAAAGGTACCACTTTTCGGTTTTTCGCTTAATCCTCGGAAACTATGCGTCCTAGTAACATGACTACTATGAACCAAAAAAAGCTTATTCAATTTGCTACAGGCGAGACCGTCAAGTTTTTCTATATCTTGTATAGTTTTTGCGGCATCTGCTCTAGAAGGTCTGTAAAATTGGAAATTTAATTTTTGTCTTACATGTTCCTATCAGGAGAAAATCGACTAAATCAACATTGAGCAAATACTATAGACATGCAGGAGCATGTTAAGCTTAGTTCCAGGTAGGGAATGCAGAATCGGTTCTGGTTTGAGGAACCGGGTTTTTCGGGTCTGGTGGTCATAAGAACCGGGAGCCCCGGTTTTTTCGGTTCTTTCGGTTCCAAAAAAACAATATTTTGATTGTTTTTTTTATTGAAATAACACTTCTTTGAATAGACTAGGAATAATCAACAAATATGATTTACAATATTTTTCTATTTTTACTAAATTCTACTCCCAAAAATAAAAAAAAGTAAAATAATTAGTTTTCAATTGAGGTACCACAATCAGTCTTTTTCATCCAACTTATCGATATATTTGACTATTTATATATTGACTGTCAGATGCAAAGCAAATAAAGGAGAAGGAGTGTTGCCAACTCTCACACAAAAATATCATCATCATCATTTAATTTTAAACCATAGGATAGGACGTCCACTGCTGAACATAAACCTCCCCCAATGCTTTTCATGTTGATCGATTGGTAGCGGCCTGCGTCCAGCGCTTCCCTGCTACCTTTATGATGTCGTCGGTCCACCTTGTGGGTGGACGTTCCACGCTGCGTTTTCCGTTACGCGGCCTCCATTCCAGGACCTTCCTGCCCCATCGGCCGTCAGTTCTGCGTCCGCGTCGGGCTATGTCCGCTGAATCCGCTGACATAGAAATGAGGAGATCCGTAAATGAACTAAAGTCGCTATTTTAGTTCATTTACGGATCTCCTCATTTCTGATTCGATCTCGTAAAGAAACACCGAGCATTGCCCTCTCCATAGCACGCTGTGCAACTTTGAGCTTCTGTATAAGGCCTATAGTGAGAAGCCACGTTTCCGAGCCATAAGTCATCACTGGTAACACACGTTGGTTGTAGACTTTCGTCCTCAGGCACTGAGGTATTTTGGATGAAAAGATGTTTCGTAGTTACCCGAACGCTGCCTAGCCGAGTTGGATTCGACGATTGACTCCCTTTTCGAAATTGGACCTACCTAGCTGGATCGTCAACAATCTCGAGGATTGAGCTCCCAACCGAAACTGGGTAGGGCGCAACATGGACATTGGACATAAGCTTTGTTTTGTCCATATTCATCCTCAGGCCTACCTGTTAGAAAACTCGATTAAGGTCTTTGAGCATTGTGCCAAGATCTTACAACGATTCTGCCATGACCACAATCAGTATCGTGGGCAAACCGAAGGTGAGTGATGTACTCGCCATTAATGTTTATGCCGAATCCTTTCCATTCAAGGAGTTTGAAAGCGTCTTCCAATGCAGTGGTGAACAGTTTAGGAGATATAACATCTCCCTGCCTAACGCCTCACTGCAGAGGAATCGTCCTCGCGCTGAAGAGACTGTAAGCACTGCCCAAGACCCGAACGAATTGAAGACCTTCTCATAGTCTACGAACGCCAAGCATAGTGGCAAGTTATACTCGTCAATCTTCTGTATAACCTGTCGCAGCGTAAGCGCAAACAAAAATATGCCAGTGATTTTAAAAAATTGTAAGAAAAATGCTTAAAATATTTACATATCTCATAAAAAAAACAAAATACAAAACCAATAAGTAGGTAATCTTTATTAGTAGCTAATCTGATATCTTTAGGTTCTCTATACGTTCGCAATGTTCTTGTTACGACTCATGCCTAATACCTATAACAGATTTTTAGATAAATATGCAAAACCCGAAAGTACCGAAAGAACCGGGTTTTGAATTTTTAAAAACCGGTTCTTAAGCTGTCGAAAAAACCCGGGTTTTCCCGGTTCTTTCGGTTCCGGGATTACCCGGGTACAAACCCTAGTTCCAGGGAGGGGACTGCACCGTGCGTATATTTAGACGAACCAATTGGAGCAGGCGCGGATCCAGCCAGTGGCGGATTTACAAATTTGCCGCTAGTAGGCCATTCAATTTTTGCCGCCCCTACCTACTGACTTTTGAAATTCAATACGTTAGTTTAATCCCGTTATTACTATGATTGTGAACTTAATGATATTTTTCTGTAAGTTAATAGATTATTATTGCAACCCGCTATGTACTGAAGAGTTTAATGTTGACCTAAAAACAGCAGTATGTACTAATCCTAAGATGGGGAAACGAAAACTGTACCTACATTTTTATAGAACTTTAACTATTTCAATTTAAAGAAAATTTTATTTTTAAATTTACCTTTATTAAATTACATCGCCCAGGAGATTTCCTTGACGCATACAACATTCGATCAACATACATCAAAATCTTGGAATGCGTTCGTCAGAATTACCTCGAAACCTATTTTCAATTTTTTGTTCAGTTGCTGCATGGTTGTTGGATTATAAAAGTATACTCTATTCTTAATGTAACACCACAAAAAATAATTTTCTGGAGTGAGATCAGGGCTTCCTGGTGGCCAGGAGATGTCACCCCTGCCTGAAATTATTTTTTTGTGGGAACATGCCTCTTACCATCTAAATGTTCTCAGTTGAAGTGTGACACGTAGCCCCATCTTGATGAAACCAAGCGCTCCGGTCATAACCTTGCGAATCTTGCAGCTTTGAAATCAAAAAGCTTTTTAGCCTACCAGTATAGCGCTCTCAAAAATTAATCATCCTTTCAATGCAACAAACCAATTAAGCAGTGGTGAAATCTCACTGCCTCTAAGAAGCGTTAATCTCATTCCAGCAGACTTCTTTTTGTGGTGTTACCTTATGAGCAGAGTATACTCTAATAATCCAAAAACTCTGCAGCATTCATCCATCCTGAATCCATTTTGAGGTAACTCTAAGGCCTCAGCCTCGAGTTTAGCGGGCAGCGGCGCGGGAGCGGCGGCGGCGCGGGAGCGGCAGGATCTTATGCGTAAAATCAAATAGACCGGTTCCGAAAACAGCGGCGCGGGAGCGGGCAACGAGCGGGCAGCGGCGCGGGAGCGGGCAACGAGCGGGTAGCGCACTCCTTCTTTTTCCCACAATAAATCGAGCGTTAGGAATAAATTTGAATCGAAATAAAATTGTCGCCGTTGTTCAGACATTTCGTTTGCGAATAAAAACAAATATCTTGACAACACAACCCTGAACACAACACTTCGCCGCTAAAGCGCCGCGGGAGCTGCCCGCTTGTTTCGAGAACGGGTCTACGTTGCCCACCCCGTTCCCGCGCCGCCGCCGCTCCCGCGCCGCTGCCCGCTAAATTCGAGGCTGAGGCCTAAGTAAGGGCTCCTGCACACGACGCCGCCACCGCGCCGCTGCCGCGCCGCTACACTGTTCATATGCACCGAGTAAAACCGCCGCCGCGCCGCCGCCGCGCCGCCACCGCGCCATCAAAGTATAATTTCGCGCGCGGCGCTGCGGCTCCGCGGCAGCGGTGTTCACGCGGCGCGTATAAACAGTGCAAAGGCGCGGCGACGGCGCGGCGGCGGCGCGGTAGCGGCGTCGTGTGCAGGAGCGCTTACGAAAGTTTTCCAAAATGTTGATGTATGCTGACCGAATGTTGTAAACGTCAAGGGAATCACATGTACGATAAAATTTATAAAAGAAAGTAAATTTTAAAATAAATTGCACTAAATTTCCTTTAAATTGCAATAGCTAAAGTTCTACAAAAATGTACAGTTTTCGTTTCCTTGAATTTTCAAAAGTGAATTTTCTTCTGGGCCACCCTGTAAAACAATATACACGAAGTTGTGGAGAGATGGTGCTCGTGCTAGGCTCCGGAGATCCTGTGTTACTAGTCTTTTATTTTATTTTTATTGAAACGCTATTGGAATATTTTTAAATTCATGATCACATATAAGTACCTAAGTATATATTACAGTGTGTTTATTAATCGTTTATTTATATATGGATTGTGTAGGTAAACGTATAATTATATATTTTTTCCTGTGAAAAAAAAAATAGCTAAATTTGCCGCCCCTCTAAATCTGCCGCCCTAGGCACTGGCCTACTTGGCCTATTGGTAAATCCGCCACTGGATCCAGCCCTCAAAAAAGGTTGTGGGCACAGCCACCAAAAATTAGCAAAGTGAGAGGTGTGCGTTACCTCAGCGACATGGTGACGCTAATCAAGATGTGCATATGTGGAAAAGTTAGTGCCTTATATCTTATCTTTCTTCAATCTTATTTTCTCCAATTACTCCAAAACCTTAATGGGTACAAATGCAAGATTCTCGGCACATTTACAGGATATAAGGCACTAACTTTTCCATATAGGCACATCTTGATCAGCGTCACCATGTCGCTGAGGTAGTAACGCACACAAGTGAGAGTTGGATCACTACATGCCCGGACAAAGACACATGCGTATCGATCTTATCAATAGATCATAATTAAACAAGCAAATTAGGGTTGTGGGCATGCCCACAGTGCCCACAACGGTGGATCCGCGCCTGAATTGGAGCCACATTTGACTCCTCATCATTCAAAAACTACTGTGCATTAACTCTTCAAATTTGGCTCATGTATTGAGACTTGCAAGATAAACATCAGCTTAAAATTTCATAAATATACCTCAAACGGTTATTTAGGTATTGACGTTCAAAAATGCATGCACGGTGCAGTCTCCTCCCTAGAACTAGGCTTAACATGCTCCCGCATGTCTAGAATGATTGCTCAATGTTGATTTAGTCGATTTTCTCCTGATGGGAACATGTAAGACAAAAATGAAATTTCCAATATTACAGACCTTCTAGAGCAGATGCCGCGAAAACTATACAATTTATCAAAAAAGTTGACTGTCTCACCTGTAGCAAATTGAATATGCTTTTTTTGGTTCATAGTAGTCATGTCACTAGGACGCATAGTTTCCGAGGATTAAGCGAAAAACCGAAAAGTGGCACCTTTAAACCCCCCTCTCCCCGCAGGCTCAAGGGCTAAGGACGGGGACTTTTGCTATGTTCACCTCCTAACTAGTCTAAATAAAGTCCTGAAGTCAGAAATTGTGTTCTACAGTTTTCCATCTATAATGCTTTATTGACTGGACTATAAAGTAAGGTATACGGATGCAGTATGGTTAAGTTTAACATAGCGAGTGTTATTTAATGCCAAAATCGCGAAGTCTTATCCGTAGTAGGTATACATCGATGATATTTTGTATGTAAATAATTCAAAACAAAATTCTTTTTTTCTCTTAACTCCAGGGATAGATTTTAGTGCGCTCCAGTTTACAAATTAGTATTGGCCTGAGGAACGAAATGCACTATAGTTTCATTCTGGGCAGCACTTGGTCCAACTTCCATACATGGATTGGCACTGTCCTTTGTCCTTAAGTTTCAACATTGTAAACATCGCTTCAAAAGCCTATGTGTACCAATTTTTATACTTAGCAAAATTATTAAGTTTCATCAGAATCAGTCCAGTAGGTTTTGCGCGATGGAATAACAAAGAGCCTTCCTTTCTCTGTAGTTAAATGAGATGGATTTAAATATGTTTATCTGGGAAAAACAATTTGTTACATTTACCTTGCTTATCTTGTTTGATTGGGTTTGAACAAATCTGTAAGCACCTTAAAATATAAGGTACATAAATTAAGAGTAGTAACAACAAAGTTTGTAGCGTTTTGGTATGTAGGTAACCTGAAACCTGAAAATCACTCTTTTTCGTTGAAGTTAACTGCAAATACATAGTTTACGAAACGTAGAATAATGTGATTTATTTTTAACTAGCACAGTTAAAGACTTTTCCATAAACTTTGTATGAAAACTCTGTCTTGTATAAGAGCACTTCAGCCTGTACATTTTTGATGTAAAAACGCACCTATCACTATTAAATAAGTACCATAGTGTAAAGCTTGAACTGCCATACATAATCTTTTATTTTACTTATGTCCCAAAATGTATCAACTCCGTAATCTCAGTAGGCATTCCTTCATCCCATCAGCCAATTTGTCAAACATAATGCGTACATTAGCCGACCGCTAATAGATATTATGTAATTAATTACGTATTATGTGTCTGATGGGCTCATCTCATTGCTATGGAGTTATACATCACCACTCAAGTTAGTGTAGCTACTTACATAATGTTATGATTCAATGATATGCATGGAAACGCAAACGAAAATGGCGGCAAACATCTCTAAAATTGAATTTGCTCGCCAAAACTGAAAAAAAGTATTGACAGAATTTTTTTTTTCGAAAATATTTAGAAAATTATTAGTTAATCTGTGATATCTTGATTGATAAAATAAATTAAGAAACATATTTGCACTGAAAAATTAATTTAAATGTCCAGTGCTCAAGTCGCATTTTTGTGTGTAGCTTTCTAGCTAAAACGCAGGCAAAGGCCATAAATCACAGCGCTTAGTTTTTACAAAACTGTTTCGTGAAAATTAATAGAAATTGGGCTTCAATTTCAATGAGATTAAGACTAAGAGTAGGCGCACACCGTTGATTTTTCGTCGGCCGATAGTTTAGTCGGGCAGTTGATCAGTATGGGCATGTATGGGAGTGCGCATACTACGCCGATTCGATTTGGCCGATTCTTCATACAAATTAAAATCGGGCACAACTATCGGCCAACTAAAAATCAACGGTGTGCGCCTACTCTAAGCAAAGGGCACAAACCTTTCTGCCTATTTTTTCTAGTAACTGTGCTGAAGCTTTGATGAAAAACTAATAACTGATATTGAAGTGACTAAGGATTTTCATCTTTCCATATCGCCATAATGACTCTATCTCCAAATTACGAGTACCTAAACAAGTTTCTGCTTTTGATTTTTATAAACACCAGCACCTTTATTTCTTTTATTCTACTTTTCTTTTTGCATTTTCCATTTTAGCATAAAAGCTACTTAACTACCTACTCTTTTATGTAAAAGACATTAATTTTCTCCTTACTGCAGTAATCAAACCGCTGTACTTCAAAAGAGAGAGAACAAAAATATCACTTAAAAAATCCATTCAAAATATTGCAACGTTGATTGTCATTCGCAATTTGGCTCGGGTAATCATTTTATCGTTGGAGGGAGATAGCTGATAGCGAAAATAGGGCAGAGAGGGATAGGTAGTGTCGCTCAGAAGCACGTTCGGATATCGTTCCTGGTTATTTTTTTGCGAATTTATTTACTTTAGTAAAAAAATTATAACATTACTTTTGTGTTTAATAGGTTTCGATATGATTAATTAATTTTAATTTGCACTAAACATTTTACTAATGATAAATATTTGGAATTAAATGGTAATCGTCAGTGTTCAGCTGTCGACAAAAAGTTGTAACTATTATTATTAATCCTAGAACTCTGCACCTCTGCACTTCTAAAGTAACAATAAAGTGAGGGTGTATAAAATTAGTCAGGACCAGTACAATGGTGTTACCATATTTAAACAGTTTTGTATAGAAGTATAATTTCGTAGCCGACTGCACGCAGCAACAGCAGACGACGTGTTGTCGCGATAATAATATTGTTTTCTATGTATTTCCATGAAATACCATTCGTAGTAAGCGAATCATGTCGTCTGAAAAGATTTCATAGAAAATGATGTGTCGCGACG
Source organism: Ostrinia nubilalis (assembly GCF_963855985.1). Lineage (NCBI taxonomy): Eukaryota > Metazoa > Arthropoda > Insecta > Lepidoptera > Crambidae > Ostrinia > Ostrinia nubilalis. Next base: position 1,709,824 of record NC_087112.1, read on the forward strand.
TCACTACTGCTGCTGCTGTGTGCAGTCGGCTACGAACTTGCACCTTTACGAAAACATGCCAGCATTAATAGAAACTTAGGTAATAATGACATACACAATAAGCTGAATGTACAAATTAATTGTGAGAACAGGGAATGTACACCCTAGACTGATAGCATTGTACACAGTCTGTGTCACATAAATGTTGCCAAAAATACAAATCGATTCAGCCGCAGTAACAGTCTCAGTTTAATAGAAATTAAAAATTATGTAATCTCATAAAAGTATTTATCATAAAACTAATTTCTTTTACCTACCAAAATGCATGTGTTAGAATTTTGGGCATTAGTCATTTGTAAATTAGGAGATATTAATGTATTAAAGCAGATTCTTTAATTAATAAAGTTACCACAAAAAGAAGAATAATAATAAGCAAAATCTAGCATAAAATACTTTACGTTATATTCCTATCATATCGTATTATACCGTAGAAATATATAGGACTATAATACTGAAGTTTAATAAATAAGCAAGTTCCAAATTAAAAATCCAATTATAAATTCAAATGGTTTATTCAGCATAAAGCCCTTTTCCAGGGCACTTATACACGTCCCAAATATAGCTTGCCCTACTACCACTTCGGGACAATATGGGCTGGTGCTGAGAAGAAGTGGCGGAAGAAACTCAGTCACCTTTTTCAGCGTCTTTTTCAACCAGTTATAACAATTTATAACTTATATATAAATGAGTAATCTAGCAGTAATTAAGTCTTATTTATTATTAATATTTTGACGGTATTTTGCATAACCAGTATTTATAATCAAACACACAGAACACAAGTTCTAAGTTAGGTTACGTTAAGAATTAGGTTAGGTTAGGAATTAAGTTTAGGTTAGGTTACGACTTAGGTTTTGTACCATAACATAACCGGCAACTATAAGCATTGTCCTTCTTTATACTGGTCATCAAACTACCGACCCGACCCCGTGGCATGTCACCATCAATTGGCCAGGTGTCAATATAATAGGCCTGGCGCAGCCACATAGCCAGTTGTTAATACAATATCACAATTATCACAATACAATTACACAACAAGCATAATAATAGTACCAAATAATAATGTATACTTAACTTTGGTCAGCATCACCTCAAAGATCCGTCCAGACTGACTCTCAATGAGAAATTCCATCTATTTATACCCACATTCTCCCTCTTTTTACTCGACTCCGATTGGTCGGCTTAAAACGACCAATCAGAACAGTCGACCAATTAGAGCACAGGATTTTATAACTATTTTTATTCGGAAGCGGAAGTTGGAGTTTCTCATTTTACAATATATCATAAACAGGATTTTAATACTTTTCATATTTAGAATCCGAGATCTAAATTAAATTCTGAATTATTAAGAAACCAGAAACCTTACAATAAATTCTAATTTACGAATTATATAAATCTAAATTTTAATGTCACTTAATATGGCGGCTGTGCAATGTTTTGTGTGTGTAGTGTTTAATAAGTTAAAAAGTGTACCAATTATACATATTTACCATGGAATATTAATATAAATCAGGTATGTAGATATATATATTCTAACACATGCATGTTGACACACCTATTTTAAATGACATTTCTATACTAAAAGTCATTCTAAACCAGTGTTAAATCGATAAAATGCGCGTGTAAGTTTTATTAGTTACGGGTACAATGAACTTGCGAAATCTTTCACAAGTGTTAACAGCATTAATTTTTTTATTATTACATAAAGTAACATCGTAGTATGTATTTGTTTAGAAATATATTTTGAAATACTCACTGAAAATAGTAAAGCAATTTACGATTTCGTTAACAACTTCGAATAATTCTAACATATTAAAATGGTTGGACGTTTCATCATTCGTTGAGTTAGATGAATTGCTTGATACTCATGCGCATAACGATTCAGTATTAAGGCTGAGTTGCACCACCTAACTTCGACCGTAACTATATCGTTAACTGGTGTATTTTGTATGGAGTTTGACAGATTTTTGACGTTTGTCAAACTTAAAGTAAGATGGTGCAACCCACCCTTAAGCTTGAAATCGATAAAGTGACTGTTAATATTGGTGCTTTAGGTTAAAAAAAAAACATTTACGTTTGTCTTATTACAGTCGGACACCACAGTTTTTTTGTAAAATCACCCCTATTTCAACTACATAAAATGCTACATTGTTTGGCTTGGTTTGTGGTTATGCCGTCGTCTGTGCCTATCAGAAATATCAATACAATTACTTTTCTTTACGATTGCAGGCTAATAAAATTTTGCCAAAAAATATTTTGCAGATAAAAAAAAATCACTACGAACAGGGTGGATGAATCCGAACGCACCCTCCATCCGCGTCGCCACGTGCCGCGTAGAGAGTATTTTGGCGGCGCGCCGCGCGGTCCGCCCGACCGAGACGCGTTCTATTTTCAAAATTTCGAATTTTCGATTTGCGAATCCTGTGCGATTTTTAATTTTGAACGTGTAGTGAGAGTCTATTAGTGATGTGATTGTGTCGATAGTGTTTTTGAGAAACAAGTTAAAATTGATTTTATTTATTATAAAGAAAAAAGAACAAATGCAAAATAAACTCTCCCAAAACAATATAATTAGGTTGTCCAAACAAAATGTGTCAAATCATGCGCTAGATATCCTGAAATAAGTACATTATTCCGAAAGGGCAGAACTTAAATAATCCGGAGATTGTTACTGAAATATTACTGCAGTAATTGCTAAATAAACATACACTCTTACCTAATTAATAAATTAACAAAATTAAGGACGCATTTAATATTTTAAAATAGCGGATCACTCCTCTAAAAAAAGTCGGTTAATAAAATTAACCCAGATAAAGAGCTTCCACGTTGTGGATAAAAAAAAAACAATTTAAACCAAATAACATCTCCCAATTACATCAAAGCTTTACGATCTCTACATACAGATCTTACGCAACAAAAATCAAAACGCCGTGCCGCTTTTGTTTCCAATCGATACAATGGTCATTATATTATTATCAACTTTGTTACGTGTACAAAAAAGCCTTGATCACAGTCGTGTAAAATAATATTGCATGTAATTCTAATACCGCCCGTCTAAATCAGAGCCCGGTGATCGGATGACAGTAAGAAACTCGCGCCGTGTGAATTTACCTGTACTGATATTATCTCACTATAAAACAGAGTAGAACAAATACAATACAATAAATTGATAAACAAAAAAGTTTTCATTTTTATAGCAAAAAAAAAATTCTCACGAAATTTTAATCAGCCTCCGATTGGTAGTTAAGTTATGATTACAACAAATTATTTACCTGAGATTGACTTTCCAAATTTGCGTCGCTCAATGAATTTGAATAATGAGAAAACTCTAGATAATCTTTACAATGTATGTGGCGTAAAACAAAAATCAGTGAATGAATTTTCAGGAACTTCTAAAAAAATATTTTAATAAGAACTTCTATTTCTCAAGTTCTCAACTTCAAAATAGAATGAAGCTTAGTTAACACAGACGGTTGCTTGTTATATCTTTGTGTCGGCACATAAAAGAGCTGTATCAGTTACATAATTAAAAATATCGAAACGACAATCCCACGAGAGCGGTGTCCGCTTCTTGCGACTCTGAAAACTGATCCTCTTGTCACAATCCATCGATTCTGGCCGAACCAACCGTAAAATATACCTCAAAATCGAGAATAAGCCATCTGTACCCAATCGTCTACCGCTCGATTAGGACGTATCTCAATCACTATTACAAATTCGGTTTAATTGTTGTGAAATTTCGGAAAGTGTTTTTTTTTGGACGCAAGTGAATTTGAACAGTGTTTGATAACAATACTTACCTAATTGTACTTAAAAGTATAGCGATTTATTTAGACACTTGAAGTGTATCGTGGTGATCCTTTAATCTTATCGCGGAATTTGAAACCTATAGTACAATCGTGATTAAAATAGATCCACAGAAAAGTCATAACATAAAATTCAAAGCTTGTAAAATTTAAAGTTTCTATCATTAGATTAAAGTATCGTAAAATAATGATAAACATACGCTTAATAAACACCTTTCAACTTTGTCATCAAAATATTAATCGCTCTATTTGTAAAGCGATTACCCAAGTTATCAGCAACCGTTAAGGGAATCATAATCCGTGACGATCTATGCGTATCCAAAAATAACAGACAAAACTGAACCTTCATAATTTACTTCCTCATTATAATTAGTAAACCATTAAACTTAGCCATTCTCGTGAGAAAAGGGACTTATGGACTCACCTGCCTCTATCGAACCGGAAAAGCGGTGATCAAACAGCGGAAAATCGTCCAAAAACCAGCGAAATTACTCCAAACGAATCGGCTTTACAACGACCAATCGTTGCTTCCCCGATTATATGCTACTTTCACGGTGTCAAACAGTTTTTTCGTGAAAATCATTAGTGCATTGAAATTAACCACCAAGTCGTTGTCTTATAGCAAATAGACACTTATTTGTGTTTTTTGAACTTTTCCGGAGGAGTTGCGTTTTTATTTTTTTGTAAAACTGAGGAGGCGGGTCCATTGCAGAACGATCTCCAATCACTCGGCACAAACCCGCTTTATTTGGAATTAGTCGGTCGTAGAGATTTCGAAATAGGTAGATTCGAAAGAGCCTAGTTAGTTAATTCATGATGAGTAGGCATTAAACGACGACTCAGTGTTACAAAAATATTAATGTCAAACGTTTTTACAGGACTCACTTCGAAATAGTTTTTAAAGCAAACAATGTGCATATTAAAAGTAGTGTCTAAAATATGATGAAACAATAAGTTTAGTGAAAAACAATCATGAATGCATCGATAGAAATCAACCTGAAACGGTGACGACACTATAATTTCAAACATTTGAATTTCAAACTCAAAATGGCGTTCTGAAAGGTCGTTTACAGTGTCAATTCTCAGTGTGAGATATTTTTCAAAGTGTGAAGTGAAATTTTGGGCAAACTGGAGGGCCAAAGTAAGGCCACCTTTGCCGCCCTTTTTGGGCTAAGGGCCGGCGGCGGCGTGGACCTCTCCGCCGCCTACAGATACAACCAGAATATGATGGAATATTATACATGTAAGTAGTTTTACATTGTCTATACATAAATACCTAATTTTAATGTGATAGAACTTTACATTATTGTTTGATACTGGCCATCTAACGCAAGCTGCAAGAAAAAAACTAAAGTAAAAAATGTAGAGCTTTGAAAAATATAGGTAACTGAAAAAAGCAAAATTCGAAAATGGGAAAAATGTATGTAATTTCGAGTATTTTTTCATCATTAGGAAAATAATTAGTGCCTTATTAGTATTGTGAAAGCATCTAGGATACTTCAAATAATTGTAGAGTTGCAAAATCACATTGAAGGTAAAAAAGAGTAAATAATGATAGATATATTTATTTGTACCTATCACCACACATTCATTCACCTCTTTAAGTTCAAATCATAGAGTTTTTTAGTTAATTGTGGTGAACTTTGTATTGACGATTTTCAGAGCATTTGCTCTGAATATTTGATGTTAGATTATTTATTTCGATTAGATGTTAGATTCTGAAATATTGGATGCTGACCGACAAACAAATGACTGGCATTAATGTGTTTCGAGTTGTGTAGAGGATTTCTGACTTGAATTTTTGGTCAGGCTTTTCATTTATAAAACACCATGAACTAGGTAAGTGTAGTTATCATAAATTGCCAAGACAAGCTTTCTTTAAGGCTTTTTGATTTTGATTTTCCATAAACCACATTCTTGTGAAATGAATTGGTTGCCTATTTCTATAATTTTTGTCGAAATTCTAAAACTTTTTTTAGAGGGACTCAATTCGAAGTCTTTATCCCAACTATAATATTATAAATGCGAAAGTAACTCTGTCTGTCTGTCTGTCTGTTACGCTTTCCCGCTTAAACCTCGCAACCGATTTTGATGAAATTTGGCATAGAGATAGTTTGAGTCCCGGGAAAGAACATAGGATAGTTTTTATCCCGGTTTTTGAAACAGGAACGCGCGCGATAAAGTTTTTCTGTGACAGACAAAATTCCACGCGGGCGAAGCCGCGGGCGGAAAGCTAGTTAGAGATAATTTATACAAGTTTTTGATGAGTACCAAAAATAAAACATGTATTGTGTCTGGTACGTATTTATAACTTCATTTATCAAGCTTTCAAATTAAAATTGAAACCTGAACCTAATTACAATGTTCCAACTATACCTACCACAAAAAGTCGCGACCAAAAAAGCCCAATCGCAAACCGGATTATCATAACGATAAAACATAAAAACTCAAATAATCCTCTATAAAATACCTCGTAACATCCACCGCGCATCTGTGAAGACATCATAAAATACCCAAAAATTCCCTCCGAAACTAGATCGTTACGGCTCGGCCAATGGTAGACGGGGATTCGCGCGGGAGGGCGCTTGCTTCGCTCTGATTGGTGGAGCGGCACAGGGCGTTCCGTTCGACGCCAGTGTGTGATTCAAATTTGTAGGCATGAGTTTGGTTAATTGTACCTTGTAGGCTGTATGGGTTTGCGCCGTTGTCTCGCCGTATGGTGTGGCAAATTTAGGATGCAATATGCGATGGGTTTTGATACGGGTTGCTTAGATGGTTACAAATTGCGATTGTTTTAGCAATTTTCGTAATGCAACGTCCAAATTATGTTTACTTGTTATAGTCTAGTCTGGTTTGTATAACCGGTAATTAGCTAGGTCATTATGAAGCAGTATTTTTACCAATATTTTTATTTGAGGAGCTCTACAAAATAATACTAGACGGAATGCAGGGTTGCTGATAGAGTCAGGTTTAAATACTTTTTAAGAACCTTTAAAAAACCCTTTAAAACTGTAAACTGAAAACTTTTCGCTACGTTGAAAAGCTTCTAGAATATGATTTGCAATCATGACTGATAAAAATACCTTACAATAACTACATTTCAACGTGCAATATTAGTCTTTGTTTTATAAAATAACATACACGAATGAATAACTCGAGAATAAGTCTGTGATTGGCGTAAATACGAAATTACAGGGTTGAAACTAGATTTCGTTAGAATAATGCTATAGTTATGAGTTTTACTTGTCATGTTTTGGAAATGCGCCTCATTAATTCTTCTCGGCCAAATTCTCAATATAAGAACTCTATGTAAAGTATTTCTAGCAAAACCTTTTTTATTCTAAACCTTATGATTTAGTGAGGGTTCAGCCCTTTTGCGTATTTCTCAACGCTTTCCGAACACAATCATGTTATCTCGAATGTAAGTTACTTTAGGAAAATAATAAAATGCAACTCTCTCTCGTGTAATAAAGATGGTTATAAGTTATTTATCTAATTAATTTTATGAAACGTAGCATAATTAAAGTTTAAAATGTCTGTTAGTCAATCTAAACACTGGCATCTTAGTTTTATTTGGCACTACATATTTGGAAAAAAAATATAAACGCTGCATTATAAGGTAACCTTTTTCATAAGCTTTTGATCACAATCAAACTTAGGTGCGTATTACAGAACGAAAGCTCAAAACTCGATTTAACTTCAAGAATCATTGAGGCCTTTAAAGGGTTAAGGTTACAGTTAAGTTGTACAGGCCTGGAAATGACAGCCCATAAGAGTATAGGTAGGTACCCGTTTTTTCACGAGATTTCATAGACAAAAAATGTTATAAAAGGTAGGTACATGGACGCTTTCACGCGTGATCTAGATCTTTAATAACCTATATTTCTAAAATCTTACTAAATTAACTTATAAAGACACGTAGAGTATGTACTTGAGGTAGCAGCGAGTTGAAATTAATTACCGAAATTAAGCAACCCACGCTGCGGTCAGGATGTGATGGGTGACCATTACGATCATGCTAAGCGACATTTATCTCAATCCTTGCTTTGATGAGGTCTCTTCTTCTTCTTGTCGTGTCGACAACAAACCTATGTACAGTGTCAGCCCAAAACTCCGCTGCAAGTGTGGCGTTGTTAGTACCATTTAGCGCCCGTATTAACAATCAATCTCTTGCCATATGTTTCTTCTCAGCACTTGCCATATGTTTGTCTCGAAGCGCTGGTAGGGCCCAAAAGATAAGGAGACATGTAAAGTGCCCCATAAGGGCTACCTTTTCTTTTTTTATTATTTTCTATTGACGTTCATAAGTGCCACTTGTGGTCTAAACTGAATAAATATTTTTTGATTTTGATTTTGATTTTTGATTTTAATGCTTGCTTAATTGAAGCAGCAAATCGAACGCACAACGTTGAATAGAGCTCTGTGATTGGTTCGTGTGTGAGCCTGTGCGTCCACGCGCACTGTGAGACCTCATAGTAGTGTTTGTGAATACGGGCGCTAATCTTCTTGCGCGCAGAAGGTCTACTGATCAGTGATAGGCATTTGTTTTGTTTTTGGGCTTCTTGATAATGCAGAGGTGCAAATACGATCTATGATGTAGCGAGCTTGCCTGTTGTTTCGGAGCTTGAAGGCCTTATCTATTTAGAATAATTTAATATTTTCAAACCATATTGACAACCTTATTTGTGCCAAAAGCCCGTATTATCATTCGTAAGGCGCCATGTTATTCTTCTTCTCTCTACTCTTAGCCTAGACGCAGACCACAGATTTTGATCAGTATGGAGATGTATGAAAGTGCGCACATTACACCAATTTGGTATCATGGTGCCCAATAACTAAAAGTCGATTGTTTGCGCCTAGGCTTACACTCTAAAGTAGTGATAGATGTAGTGAGTTCTGTACCCAATGGAGTCATGATCTCAATCAATGAAAAAACCAAGTCAAGCTTTGCAATGATCTCATAATCATCATGATCTGAGATCCGGGGATATTCGTAAGAATTTGATTACAAAAAGTGATTCTCAGCATGATTAATGAATAAAACCTGTCTTGCTATTTTTAGAATAAGGTGCTGCATTGTTTAAAAGATAAAGAATTGCTTGCTGGTTATACTTACACAGAAATTTGACAGATGAAAAGGATACTAAAGTTAGCTAAATGGCTCTCGTGCTTAGACTCAAGACTCACCCTTCCTAGCTTTTTTCCACACACATTTTTGTAAATTGACTTCTAAGTTATGAATGACTTTAGCAAATCACTAAGTCTCTTGTATTGATACTAGCAGCCACCCGCGACTTCGTACGCGTGAATTCCGATTAACTTCCGATTAATTAGGAGTAGAATTTTGCAAAATCCCTATTCCACTATTTACTAAATTCCTAAGTGAGCACGTTCTAAAATGGTGCAAGATTTGAGACTCCTAGCACTTGAAGTTTCTGAGATTTCGTGATGATCTAATAGTGCCCCTCTAAGACTACTCCTAGGTCCCATACACTCTTGTTTGTTAATGATACTTCCATAAGTATACCATAAATGCTTGGAACAAAGTGCAATCACTAGTATTGTTCTAAATTAACCTACGTTTTGGGCACCACGGTAATTTTATTCAAACGTATCATTATTTCTGATATGAGATAAGATTTCGGACGACCGACGATTTAACCGAACCCACCAAACCAAATCACAAACAATGAAAAATGTCACAAAAACTTCATTCTAACGACTTCCTTACATTTATATAAAAATACACATGACTCATGACGCCATAGCGCACACAATAGCCGTTACATATGGCCATACATTACCGCTATATGTATGTGAAGACGCCGCACCTATATTGGATGACGACCAACTTACCTTTGCGCCTCTCACATGCTTAAAACACAGAGTATAAAGTTCAAAACCGCTCACCCGAGCGGAGCGTTTAAAATAGTTGAAACAGGAGACAAATTACGGTGCGCACACATACGTGAGCGTGTATGGACACGCGCGTACGTGAAGACGCGTCACCCACACGACGCTAGCGGCGCGCTGATTGGCTGACGGGTCTGCGCGCACGCATATATCACAGAATCTAAAGTTTTGAAACCAGTTTTGCTTGGTAATCGCCGAGATTTTAGAAAGGCAGCCAGTATATAGGTCTGCTGTAATTACAACTGGTCGGATTGCGTACTCGGTTGATAGATAATTTTGTATTATGTAAAATCTAGTAATCGAAAAACCTGAAAACCGATTGAAATGCTAATTTGTATGTGGACATGACGTCTGAAATATGCAATCTGCATAATTTATACACACAATACAAAGATTTAACTTTTCAAGCAGATAGTAATACAATCAGGGCGCCTTGAAGATGTCTTATGCCAGTTAAGCAGATGAGTAGTAGGTATAGTAGTCCCAAAAGGGATTTTGGTAGAGTTGATACTTTTTGATGACGCGAAAGAAGTGGCGAGCAGCCACTAGTAACAATATTGAAAGAATAACCTGATCTCCAGGAGAATACAAGACCCATGTCCCTTCTGCTAATCAAAGACGTCATCAATAGAGTTACAAATCTGTGACTAAATATCATCTCAGAAATGCATGTACCTACAGACGACAGCACGTTATCACATAATATCGCTCTAATTACAACATCTTAATACCCCCAAAGACATCATAAAGGTAGCAGGAAGGCGCTGGATGCAGTCCGCTACCAACCGGGCGATGTGGAAATCATTGGGGGAGGCCTATGTTCAGCAGTGGACGTACTGTGGCTGAAATGATGATGATGATAAATTACACCCCAGAGTATCTAGCTTGATTAGATGTTTTCTGTACTACGTAATTCTCGCATGTGTATTTGAGACACATTTTTTCCACAACATCACCAGTAATCTAAAGAAGCAAAGTAACTAAGAATATACAGCAAAAACGCAGTGCGTATCAAGGTGCTATACCGTAGAATATGACTAATGTATGGCCGCAAGAAACTAACAGTTACTTGAGAACAGTTCAAGAATACCGTATTTTTAAGTCATGCAAGCCACATGCTAATTGAATATGCATTTCTGCTTGGGTGAGCCATTTTAAGATACTAATTTGTATTTCTTTAAAGTTCCAAGAACTGAATTTGAAAAATCCGTGAAATATATGGAATGATTATGAAATAAAAATGAGAAATACTTTTATGTTTGTAAAGCCTACTGTAATGCATACTTTGTACTTACTGTAACCATTCATTGAAACCATTTTAGTGATATTTAACGTAACGTATTTTTTTTTAAGATTAACTTATTAGGTGCCGGTGGGCAAGATCAAAGGCAGTTAAAATTTCTCTTTATTCAATCCAAAAACCTCCAACATTTCAACTTACCCACGTGTTATTAATATCATTGTAGTACGAGTATGAGGCTGTCATATCTCTCGTTTTTACGAATACCTACATTTTGACGAATTCCGATCGGATGTAGTGCGTATTATTACAAAACAATGCTAAAAACTCGAACCAATCTCACCCATTTCTGTCCTTTGATTGATATTTATTTTCCCTACATTGAAAATCAATAAATCAGAAGCCTCGTAGGTACCAAAAGCCCTATTATAAAACTGCTCTCTAAACTTGATAGAGATTTGATTCTTATTCGTCACTCTAAAAACCTCTGTCGGGAATCAGCAGTTTCAGTTCGCGTTATAGTCTAATATTGAGACCACCAAGCCATGTAGCTGTGATCACCTTTATGAAATTCCAAGAAAAGGTATTAAAAACTTTGCAAAAACAATTCCAGGACTTTATCCAACATTTTCACATGATTACAACCAACTTCCTCATCGCCGTCATTATGAATCATAAAATATATTAAATTAATTCCGTTGTCCGTGGATCCCTTTTTTCGTTTACAAGATGGCGGCGCACAATGGCGTCGGGTCCGCATCCGGTCCGAGTATGGTAATCCACTTCCTCTGCGAGTCCGTTCATTCTCTATGCTTTGTTGTCTATGGCGTGATGTTTATTACTTTTTTGGCTCTCTGGTTTTCAGGATTATTTAAAAATATAGTGCTATATTTTTCATCAGTTGTTGGGAATATGAATATACTATTATAGGATTTTTCTTTCGCACTACATTCTATTCCACATGTCTTTAAGAAAAACTAGCGGCCACCCGCGACTTCGTACGCGTGGATCCCGTTTTACCCCCTTCATCTATCTTACGCGGTTAAGATTTTTTCATACAAATGTTTTTTCCCGCTAACTCCCGTTCCCGTGGGAATTTTGCAATATCCTCTTGTAACTAAGCTTTAAGTTTACTAAGGTACCTGCATGCAAAATTTCAAGCGTCTAACTTAAGCGGTTTAGATTTTTCATACAAAAGGATTTTTCCGCTAATTACCGTTCCCGTGGGAATTTTGGGAATTCCTTTCTTAGTGCACCTCTACAGTACCTAAGCTACGTCCCTTCCAAATTTCAAGTGCCTACGTTTAGCCGTTTAGGCTGTGCGTTGATATGTCAGTCAGTCAGTTTCTCCTTTTATATATTTAAGAAGATAACTAAATGACAATATTTCTTAGTAAAAGAGCTTTTCTAATTTTTGAGAGGCTTTCTTCTTCTTCTTCATTCTCTCCAGTCATTTAGAAATAACCTCTCACACAGTACTTTGTTTAAGTAGGATACAAATTAACGAATAACTAAGCACTTACAGGGCAGGTATGTACCATCCTAGACAGCATCTCACTTAACATCAGGTGCGATTGTGGTCAAATACCTACCTTGTTCTGCATAAAAAAAGCTAATCAAATGCGAGTAGAAGTAAGCTTTAAATATTAAATAAATGTAGTGCTTAATTTAAATATCTGTTACCTACAAAAAGGGACCACCGCATTCTTAGAGCTTTTTCAAGCTTCCTGCTTCAAAAGGTTAATTAAAAATGATTCATTAATATCTTTATCGTTTACCATTAATCATTAATAAACACCATAAAAGTAACGCGTGAGCGCGTCTAAGATATTCTGCAAGTTTTCCATTGATGGATAATATTATGATTATATTGACCCTAATGGGGCTTATGGTTTTCATTACCTGCTTTAATTAGTACCTACATAGAATATTCATAAAAAAAACATAACCCTCCTTCTGGCGCAGTCGGGTAAAACATAGAGAATGTGTTTATTATTCGATGAAAATAATATTTAAGGTTCACAATCCACACAATACTGAGTTCCCAGAGCTTAAAGCTACAGCTTTTGGTATGGGGACTATTTCCATTTAACTTGCTCACACCACCTGTAACTTCTGTGTACCTAGGATTTACAGATGGTACCAATAAATTGTCAAAAGCTCAGGCTAAGCTTATCTTTAGGATAATTTAGAATGTAATTTCTCAGGAAACTTAGTTTGAAGTGCAGGAATTTGCCATTTATCATGAATTTTTTCAATTTTTGTGGCAGGTATCCCTCTTCAATTTCATAGAGACAAATGAAAGATTTTAATTTGGCTACGCTGGCCAGCCCGATTGGATCCCAATCCATGTAAATATCCTGCTTAAGTCTGAAGTACTTGACTCGAAAGTTATTATTTATTGATTAAAGTCGCTTCTCTAGCTAAATTATTAAATAAACAACTTGAAAAAATCGAACTGTCTAAGGCAGGAATCGAATTATAACCCCCTTATTAATAAAAACTACATCCTAGTTGAACTCTGGCTTAGATTTGTCATTTAGTATTCAGTGTTCATCCTAGGTGTAACTTTTATTAATAAGGGGGTAAGCTAAGAGTTTAATTGGTGTTAAGTATACGCCCGAAACACGGACCCAATGGTAGAAAATAATGTTGACCTCAAAGTTCAGAGGTCCAAAATCCCCTTTTTTACATTGAGACGATTATGTATGGTGCAAAACACACATTGAAAATTTCTTAATCAGTAAAAATTCCTTAGAATTAAATATGAAAAGTGACTTTAGATGAAGTAATTGCTTGCTTCTGAAATATATTGTGTTAACGACGGACAACTACGGAACCCTACACTGCGCGTGCCACGACACGCACTTGGCTAATTTTTATACATAGAGTAAGATGATTATACGTAGGACTAGCGGCCGCCCGCGACTTCGTACGCGTGGATCCCGTTTTACCCCCTTCATCTATCTTACGCGGTTTAGATTTTTTCATACAAATGTGTTTTCCCGCTAACTCCCGTTCCCGTGGGAATTTTGCAATATCCTGTTGTAACTAAGCTTTAAGTTTACTAAGATACCTGCATGCCAAATTTCATGCGTCTAACTTAAGCGGTATAGATTTTTCATACAAAAGGATTTTCCCACTAATTCCCATTCCCGTGGGAATTCCTAAGTATACTATAACCTGCCCAGGAGTACGAAGAATAATTGTACCAAGTTTCGTTAAAATCCGTTTTTGTTTCTATAAGGAACATACAGACAGACAGACAAAAATTTTACTGATTGTATTTTTGGCATCAGTATCGATCACTAATCACCCCCTGATAGTTATTTTGAAAATATATTTCATGTACAGAATTGACCTCTCTACAGATTTATTAAGTATATATTTGGTGCAAAACACACATTGTTTTTACCTGAACATAGCGATGCAGTGCGCAGGAATGCCGTGACCTCGCGTCGCAGGTTACCGGGGGTGTGCGCTGGCGCATGACGACGTCCTTGCAACCTTGTACAGGGTGCTCTGTCTGGGTTGCTACAGGATATAGGAAGAAAAGTCTTTATTTAACTACAAAAAAGTTGTCAAAAAGGTAACTCAGTACTTCTTCCTGTCGAGTCGACTACAAACCTATACAGTGTCAGCCCAAAACTCCGCCAAAAGAGTGTACTTAACCTACTCAGTACTTATCATCTTGACAGGTTATCTGCTAAGACACTGATTTTCAGTGGGTGCCTTGTATAGGATGCTCTATCTTGCTTGCAACAGAATATACTGTGTATTTCTTTTTATTTCGACTAGTATTTTTTTTAAACCTCAAGAAATTCTCGGGAAACCACGGTCATAATGGTCGACATATCCTCTATTGGTACTTTCATAGCTGGAGCCTTTTTAGTATGTAGGCAAAGAATGAAAACCCCTGTCGATGGAAGTTTTCCCGAATTCTGACAACACCAAAGCTTGCAAGTTAGGTGGGATTGTTGCTCTACAATTGAAAACAATACATCTGCACCTCCGTATGAGATTTATCAAGAGCAAGCCCTATACTATGCGTAAAAAAACAAGATGTAGATACTGCGGGCACAATGCGTCCCTTACTCCCGACATATTATACAGTATCCGTACTATCTTTGTTGCTATACAAAATTTAAGGGCATGTAGTAAGATTCCGTTCTCTAGTACCCATAGTACAAGCTCTGCTTAGTTTGGGACTAGAAGCGTAGTGTAAAATGTCCATGGATATATTTTTTTATTCTTGACGTTGCGCGTTGATGGAGCAAAAATTTTGCTTTGGATCGCATCTGAAACTCCGTGTGAGATTTTAATCAAGGCCAATGCTTCCGATATAATATAAGAAGACTAATAATAATCCTGAAAATCTGTCTATTTATCCTATCTATCATAGTTTTTGTCACAAATAATAATAAAGCTCGTTTTCCAACAGCTTCTTAGTTCCGGCATTCTTTCTCAAACAACAGCAAACCCCCATACCTTCGAAATAGGAAAAAGAATGCCTTTCATTAAAGCCAAGAGGCATATTTCGCTCTCATTAGTAAGAGGGAAGGTTCCGGACACCTGGAGGGTTCCGGAGGGCCGGACCCGGATAAAATGGTCGTTATTGTTAATTACGAAAAAGGTTTAGTGATTCCGGTTGTTCTGTAAAAAGACGAAAATAGAAACTTTAGCGGTGGGGTGTGGATACACGATTTTGTTGTGGAGTCGATTGAGGTGCTGTTTGTTAATGGAACATACAGTATCGATATCAATACTCAATAGGTACTCAATTCTTTATTGCATTTCACAGTGAAGTTATCGTTTATTATCTTGGTTTTTTTAATATTAGGATTAGGAATAATGAATTTTTAACATCATTTCTTGACATAATACTTCTTTTACTACTTCATTAAAAGTTGTGTTGAAATTATTGAGTTTTCTCGCCAAAGCCTCTAAACCAGCTCTATTACGCCTTAATTTACTCTGTATTTAAGATAGATATTACTATGTTAGACAATGAAATATCTATTTATCAAATAAATGTCTATTTTAGTCTAGAACTAGAATATCCTTTTCAAACGGAAGAAAATTCAAGAAGGAATATTTATAAGCACAAGAAAGGAATTCATACATAATACTTCCCATCCAAAAATCTTGAGCTGTAAACCTTTTATTGAGGATAGTGTTGTTCTTCAACCACTGCTCTACATGTGCGTTTTAAACCTTTACATTACATTCATGATACAAGTCGAAACATGTTTCTAAACAGCATATTGCCGGATGTTCAGTATTTCGTAGAAGCTCACCCGATTTTTGGGCGTTAGTCACCTCTGAATAGATGATTCATGGCAGGAAAATTGGCTATTGTTAGCTATAATCATTTTATTGTTAATTACAATACTCGTGGAATCAGATGTGTTCTATGACAGAGTTAATTTAGCCAGTAGAAGTGATGTAGAGTCAAAGGTAAAAGTCAAATGTTTGACTAAGTTTTAAGTACCTTTTTGGTTGAAGTTCAAAATCAACCTTTGCTGCTTTTTTCGAAACATGTGAAGTGTCCCTTAAGGGCTACCTTTTTTCTGTATTTTGACGTTCATAAGTGCCACTGGTGGTCTAAATTGAAAAAAATATTTTTGATTTTGATTTAATTTTGAAAAATCATCACGGGTGGTCCATTTTCTACGTAGTAAAGTGACATCTAACTAAATATTTGCAAATAATGTCGGAATGTTTATATACTCAACATCAAATAAACCGCACCTTCCGCGACGCGAATTCTAAAGATTTTCTTCTGACACAATCATTGTGCCCCAACAATATTGGTGTTATTTGAAAGTCCAATAAATATCCTTAAAGAAAAACACATTTAATTTCTTAATAAATAATTAACATATTTACCATAAATGTGACTTGAAAAAAGACCTCACTTTGGGCTTACCTCTGGGATCAATTAGACCAAATTTTATGGTTATAAAACCAATAATGATCACACGTGTCCTCTTTAACAGATGGATAGCGATTAATCCCAACTTAACAGTTTTATAGCCATAAAAGTTGGCTCTATCGTAACTACCTATTTTTTGAAGAAGTGACTTTGGATCCTTCTACAGATACATTTTTGGGTAAAAACCTTTCCTTTAATGAACTAGGCTTTTAAATGGTACCAATATTGGTGGGAAGTGGGGATGCATATGTTTGAAAGTGCTTGTCGCGGGAGGTGCGATTTATTTGATGTCGAGTGTAGTTTACGCTTTAGTGGAGACACTTCAAAAGTTCAAACACGACCACTGACTTTTTTTCATATAATCAAACACCAGTGGAAACGTATGTAACATTGGATCCCATATTATGATTTTGCCTCACTTTAAACGAAGCGCTTTTATTAATCTAAGTCTGCACTATGTCTATGTGCATTTCAACAAACGTTTTTGACCAGCTTATGAACAACAAAATGCATTTTCTATACGTTTCAGTGCTTAAAATGTTATCCAAAGATGATTCCTTGCGAAGGGCACGGGGTGCGCAGCGGGCGTGACGATCGATCGGGCACGCCCTCGCGGTCGATGCCGCCTGTTTTGATTCTAGATAACCGGATAACCGGGTGGACTTGCGAATTCACAGGCGATTAGTTTAAAGATACGCTTAGATATTATTTGATAGTTAAAGCAAATAGGTATAGGTGTTTTGATTTTAGAGATAACCGGATAACCGGGTGGACTTGCGAATTCAAATTCAATTTCAATTAAAGATACGTTTGGATATAATTTGATATTTGATAGATAAAGCAGTTATGTAAAGATGTGTTGATTTTAGATTGTTGAGATAACCGGATAACCGGGTGGACTTGCGAATTGATATCGATCGGCTGTAGGCTACGATTAGTAATAGGGGAAGGGGGGGCATGATGGGGTAGCTAAGCGAAATAATAAAAATACAGCTTAATCAATATGTTTATTGGCCTCATTAATTTATGGCACGTTATGTCATTAATCTAACTATGATTTGGTACAGTCTTTGGAGAATCAACTTAGCACAATTTTTAATAATTAATAAATTAATAGGAACATTATGAAAAACCATCTTGCCCCATACTATGGGGTATGATGGGGTAACGGAATTGGGGCATGATGTGACAAGCTAGTCCTCACAAAACAAACAAATATTTATTTCTTCCGGATCTTCATCGTCCACGCCAGCACAAGCGTTGTGACTTGTGAGCCCAACGTCCACAGAGCTGGCAGCCTACCCAAGGTTCTGATGATGTCAAAAAATTGTTGTTTACTTCATTGCAATATAAGCATATGGCATCTTCATCGTTGCTCTTGTGTTGTTTGGCTTAGGGTTTGCTCTTTTGTTTGTTTTTATGATTCTTTTTGAGGCGAGGATTATGATCCTACGAGGGGTATGCCCCATCATACCCCACACCCAATACCCCATCTTGCCTCATAAGGTCGCTCTAAACAAAAAAATAAAAAACTAATAAAATGTTTGATGGATTCCTGCAAACAACACACTATATCAAAATAAACAACATTAGTAACCGAAGATCAAAAAGACATAAATGGGGTGATCATAATTACCTTAAAATTTCGTTTGCCTCCTATCACATAAAAAAAAAAAAAAAAATGTTGACGTTTAACCTACCAAAAAATTAGATCGACTAAACACTAAAACAGTTTTTCGTTTGTGGACACAAGACGCGTGCACTCCAGCTCACAGTTTCTCTCGCACTAACCGTCGGCTGAATGAGGCTTCCTATTGGCTTATTGTTTTACACTCACAAACGTCTACTTTATTCTATGTGTGCGGTACCCCGTCTTACCTCGCTACCCCGTCATGCCCCCCCTTCCCCTATTGTGTTAGAGTAGACTGTAGGTAATGCCCAGTTTTGATTTTAGATAACCGAATAACCGGGTGGTCTTCCTAATTGACTAGCAATCGGTTGTAGGCTACCTTTAGTAGTAACGACTTGTGTTGATTTTAGATAACCGAGTATCCGGGTGAAATTGCGAATTCACAGATCTTCGGTTGCAAGCTGCCTTTATTTGTGTTTGCTAGTCTCTCTTTAATGATATTCAGTAATTAAGTAAATTCTTACGTCCTTCTGATTTTAGATAACTCGACTACCCTATGGAATATGTATGTCGATTAAACTTAGATGCAGTCAGTCGGTAAAACTTAGTCTTCTATTAAAAGCATGTTTGACATTCGCAAAATTCCTATTGTAAATACAAATACATCGCTCTATTGCTCTA
Source organism: Ostrinia nubilalis (assembly GCF_963855985.1). Lineage (NCBI taxonomy): Eukaryota > Metazoa > Arthropoda > Insecta > Lepidoptera > Crambidae > Ostrinia > Ostrinia nubilalis. The sequence continues at coordinate 1,729,065 of NC_087112.1, forward strand.
AGCCAAGAAACCGGATCACAGATTGAGCAAGAAGCATTGACCGGACCGCATTGATCCGGCCGCTCGCCCGGGTCACCGGCTCCGGTCATGGCCGGCTCATTAATAATGCCCGGGTATTGGGTACCGTGAAATCAAAACAATCGTCTGAAGATTTTGCACTGTTTGGAATACGGTTGTTACAACTTTAATATAACTGGCCTAATATACTTACCTATTCCTATGGTATTCTGACACCCGTAACACTAACGATGCTTGCTTAAGTGAAGCAGAAAATCGAACGCACAGCGTTGAATGGAGCTCTGTAACTGGTTCGTGTGTCACCCTGTGCGTCCACGCGCACTGTGAGACCTCATAGTCTTGTTTGTGAATACGGGCCTAAGTCCTTCAGTTGCATCTGGTAATTTGAAGGGTCATGATCCTGCAGTGGATACTTAATGACCTGATGATTTTTTCTCCGATCCTTCTACTCGTAGAAAAACGGTACTTGCTTGTACCTAATGTAGGACAAGTCCTTCATTTGCATCTGGTAAATTAGAGAGGGTATTGATCCAATAGAGACTAACAGACTGATTATCTCTTGAGTTTCCTAAACAAACTGTCACTTAATCATCTGTCCCTGATGATAAATATAATAAGAAGATGATATCCCTGACCTTACAAACAACCGCTTCTTCTCAACACTTGCCAAATGTATGTCACGAAGCGCTGGTAGGGTAAAAAGATTATGAATGAGACATGTAGAGGCTCCTTAAGAGCAAAATATTTGACGATTTGTAAGTACTATTTATACAAATAAAGAAAAGACTTAGACTTAGATTTGGAACCTTTTAACACCTATCTCTCTTCCAGGTCACGGAGGCGTGAACCAACTGGGCGGAGTGTTCGTGAACGGACGACCCTTACCCGACGTGGTGCGGCAGAGGATCGTCGAGCTGGCGCACAGCGGGGTGCGGCCGTGTGACATCAGCCGGCAGCTGCGGGTGTCACACGGGTGTGTGTCCAAGATACTGTCTAGGTGAGTGACTTCACTACCAACTCTTATGTTCTTCTGATTAATCTCCCAAGGTCTTGATCTTCATTCGTTCGGTTTTTATTGGTAGTCAAGCTGCAGATCCTGGAGTTGCAGCGGTGGGAACGATAGGTGGATATATTCCGGTAATATTTAAGTGAGTGATCATCCATTAGAGTCCGCATCAGCTGTTGTTCTTTTACCATTGTTGTAAATTCAAAAAGTTGAAGATTCTCAACTTGTCGTAGGTCAGAGCCATGTCAGAGCAATGATATACTCGTAGCGTGGGAGGATTCTGTGAAAATTCAGTGGATGCTAACGTTAAGTCCCTTCCTGGCATTGATTGTTATGTGATAAAAAAATTGTGATCCACGTTGCACACTACAGTGTTTGTGGGTTTTCTCCTGACATGATACATACAACAAAGATAATTTTCAAATTAATATGAGTTCGTCAATGAGTCTAGAAAGCTATTTTATGACTATTCTATTAGATAAATAAATAAATATCCTTGGACAGGACGAACCACTACACCAAACGGCCGACGATATTATATTTATATTGACATTGATCTGCTTGAATTGTAAGACCTAAATGCTAATGTGGTGAAGCAATAAAGTATTGACTATTCTACTTTTCTACCATTATTAGCGTGAAAATAGGTCAAGTGCTAAAAATTTATCTTTATTTCATTAGCCGGATCAATACAATGGTGTGTGCCCAAGGACATTAAAACTTCGGGCAATCGTGCCTCTAAGCCTGATTCCTGACCATATTTCACCATCCAACCTATACAAGCATTACCTTGTCTCCATAGACAGCTAAAAACCAGAGACAAAGTCGCCCGTCTCATGCAATGATCACAATAGCGAACGTTGCATGTGTGTGTCGTGCGCGCCGGCGCATGCGCGTCCGTTAAGCAGGGGTCGGCAACATTTTGCGGTCGCAAATATAATTATAATTGGTACTTGTGTGACTTGCTTCCGGATTGTAATTGTTCATCGTAAATCACACGGAGATGGTGGAACTGATTTGATGACATTTTTGTAATAATTAAAAACATTACTTGACATTTTACATACTTAGTGCCATCTAATCCTAAACTAAGCAAAGCTTTCAATTATTGTGCGAAGATCAAAATCACGAGGCTGTTATTGACCTTTAAACGAAATTTCTGGTCCTAGCTAACTAGTACCAAAACTTAACTGTTCTAAATATACATATTTATAGATTGTTTTTTGGCTCTTGGTCAAATCTCACTCGATGGGCGCAGCAGATGCCATGTATGATGGCGCAAGTTTACCCAGAATATGTCTGTTTAGAGTCTTAAAGGCCTAAGGGTGATGAAAGAAGTGATAGGGAACACAGGCAGGGATTTCACTCCTTGTACTTTACAAAAGACGTAGTGTATGTTAGTGTGAAAACGACACATGTTATTCATACTCTTTTGGTGCGAAAAAAAATAAAATCTTCACCGGATGAATAAAATTTTATTTTAAATAAGTATGCCACGGTTGCCGACCCCTGCCTAGACAAACACTTATGTCATTTTCTTTTGTTCGCAGCGCGTGCGGCTCTTTTTATTCTAATAATTGAGATCGTTGGGTTTACTGTATTATGTATTTAGAGTGATGAGGCTGGGTATTGTGCTGTTTTTGATGATGATTACAAATAAAGTGACTTTTGGCTTTGTTTTAGTGCTTTACCGGTGGTGTATTGTTTTTGTAAATGACCTAGAATGATTTGTACATCCTTTAAGATAGAACGAGCTTTTAATGCGCCTAAAAGGATGAAATGCTAAAAGAATGGTGCTTTTTGACCTTACTATTTATAGTTTTTGTTGCAAAGTTTGAATAACCAAGAGTTTAGCTATTACAATGGTAACAGAAACCAACACAACTGAGTTAAAAAATGGGTTATTCATCAACTAGACACACGAGACTAGTACAGGCACGTCCAGTTGGTGAAACTCAAAATTAGTAGCACTTATTATTTCGTCTTCTGGACACACTTAAGCTTTTTACAGGAGTTAAATTGCTTTTATATTTTAACCAAATCGTATCCAAAAAAATTTTACTCTTTACCAAAGCTGTATTAGATTTGAAAAACTGCGGTAATTACTCGTAAACTACAATAATGCTTTCTGAAATAGATTTCGAGATGTGGAAATGTCAACCAACTTAATACACTATCATGTAGTGGAAATTCAATTAGGTATAACTATGCTTCGACAAAAACAGCGAATTGTCAAAAACAGAGTCTTTCAGGCAAAAGATTTTAGTTCAATCAATCCTATGATTTAACTAATGGTCTGTTATTCAATAACCTTATAAATTAAACCTCTACATTGTAAACAGATCCCCGGTTAAACATCTTAACCACTCATTAAGTAAGCTAGCAAGTTAAGAGGCTCTCGTTTGCGGTTAACCAACGGTTAACTAAAGCTACTAACTTAGCCTGGTAACTTAGGTTAAAACGGAATTAACTGGAATTGGGGCAAATAATTATTTAGGAATTTGGGGAAATTAGGTAAAATATAAAGACTTTAATTACTTAATTTTCTTGAAGATCTTTATTATTTACTTTTGTATAACTAACTTCTGCTTACAGCTTTCATCATCATCATCATCATCATTTCAGCCACAGGACGTCCACTGCTGAACATAGGCTTTCCCCCCAATGATTCCACATCGCCCGGAGGTACGCCCGGTTGGTAGCGACCTGTATCCAGCGCTTTCCTGCTACCTTATGAGGTCGTCGGTCCACCTCTGCCCGCTTGTACAGCTTTTCCCGCTTGGATTTTAATAAATAAGCTATCCCCCGGTTCCTGAATTGATATTTTTTAGCTTGAGCATGCTCATATGCCAAACTCAAGTCCCCAAAAGACAGGACTACCTAGTTTGGGGACTACTAGTAAGTCACCTGAAATCCTATTAGTATTCCTAACTAAAGTGAACTTATCTGGAAATAAATTTTTTCTTAGACATCACTTACATCAGGCGTGATTGCAGTCAAATACCTGCTTTTCGCTGCAAACTCAATACACGTCTATTTCTGACCAACTAAAAAGCACTGCTAACCCAAGCAAAACCTAATTTTCGGACTCCCAAACCTTGTTCCCTCAAGGGTTTTCTTCATAAAGCATCAAAAGTATGACAACTCTGATAAACTCGTGTTAATTATTCCAAAAACATATTATCAGGCTGATATAATACGAACACAGTTGCAATCATATGAATAGAGAGCTGGCGGCCGCCATTGTCTACTTTAAATTGAAAATTGACCTCTCTAGGGATGGGCAGTGGTCATCAACTCCGGGATAAGATTTACGCCCGTATTCACAAAACGATGATTGTTTAAGTGAAGCAGCAAATCGAACGCACAACGTTGAATAAAGCTCTGTGATTGGTTCGTGTGGCAACGCGCACTGTGACCTAATAGTAATGTTTATTGTGTGTTAAAACATTCCCGCACTCAACGACGAACGCTATCTTTGGTCAACGAAGACTCCACGAACGTCATTCATCATTACAAATAAATATTGGTTGATATTTAAAAAAATTAACCATTATAACCATCCGACATGTTATTAGCATGTTATGACATATTGATTCCGAATGAAAAACTAATATTATGTGAGAACATATTATTCTAATTAATTTATAATTACTGGTAAAGTTATAACACTTGTTTTTCTTACCAATTATTACTACCTATTATTTTAATAGTGTCACTATTACCTACGACGTGATTCTACTAAATAATCATTATTTTTATTCATCAATCACACATCACTGACGTTGATAGTTAAATTAGCATTGTTACCCTAAAATCCAGTGTTCAATCCCGCGATCCCGGGATAGCTTGTCCCGTCCCTATTCCCTCGGGACTGTCCGCCATACTGAATGAGGCCAGTCGTTTTTGCTTTTCAATTTATTTGCCGGCCATCCTCGCGTTTTGTTTTGACTTTTGTGCGGACGGTACTGAATGTTTTGTAGGTTTCGAATTTGTAGGGCTTTGAGTATTGCTCTGGGGCATGTTTTAATCAATATCTTATTTTGGAATTATTATGGGCGTTTGTTATCAATTGGTTTGGGACTAATTTACCTATCTTTGAATTTTCCAAGTAATATCTAAACATTTTGGCTGATGTAGCTGAAACCTGATGATGGATGGTTCTACATAGAAGTAGGGATGTTTTGTATTTGCTAATGTAGAGTTTTTCAGTTATAGCGCTGTGCACAAGTAGAGTCCAGCTAATTACAAGCTTTTTGGAATTTATTTAACAAGGGAAATTAGTAATTATGTGCAGCCAAATCTATATTTTTCCATAGTCAAATAGCTAACTGCGAAAATGAGATTCAACACAGAATGATTATTTTTTCACAAATATGTCTTCTTTACTCATCTTTGTACAATTACATATATATCTATACAGATTTAGATTCTAGATAATCTAGGGTAATAAGGATCCCTGGTATTTGACCTAAGCAAGAGCGAATATAACGTAAGTCACCTTCATTCTTAAGGGTTCTTTCAAAAGACAAAACTGCAAACGCACAACCGACGCCTGAAAACATTTAACTTGAAAGAAAGCCCTACTACTTATAAATAATTGCTTTATTTAATTCCTAAACAGACTGGTCATAATAATATTAAAACAATTGAGGTCACAATTTTCCTCAGAATCTCAATTTTATAACATGACCACCACATAACGAGGCGTGGGGGGGACGGAAGCGCCGACACGCTTTCTGCGCCCGCGCATGGGTCGTGATTGTGTACGGACAGGACTGGGGCACTTTCCTTTTGGGTTTTGATTGCTAATTACGTTAATTTATAGCAGCTAATATACACCTTAAACCAATAATGATAAATCATTATTAAATATTAGGTTTTTGTATAAAAGAAAATAGCCGAACGGAAAAAATGGTTTTTGTAGCGCTCTATGAAACCACTACAGCTAAGTCTAGCAGTGGACTAAATCAGCTAAAATGATTGATGATGATGAATGACGATTGCAGCTGTATTTTCCTACGAATAATTGTTATTCTTGTACTGTAACTGTACCTAGTAATAAATTAATAAATAAAAATGGCTGTATAATAGCGACTAGAAAGATAGCTATAAATACATTAATATGATTAATCTCATCTGACCAGCACGGCGTGGGGAGTGTAGATCAAGGCCTTATACTCCCTTTTGCATCTAGTAAATGAGTCTTTCTCCTGCAGTGGAGACTCAATGACGTGTGGGACACAAGCGGCACTTCTTGATCGAATCGAAAATCGAATCCGTTGTAACTCCTACAAAAAAGGCTTTTCGACCATCTTTCGACATAAAAACTGTCACATTTTGCAACTTATTTATAGGGGTTTATGATGAACTAATATAATTTTTATTTGTTGCTGACTTTTCTCTGCTCTTCAAACTCTAATTTGTCACTTCTGAAGGTTAAACCTCTTGCTGATTAGAATAAGCGAATCATTAGAATCATTAGGCCAGCCAGTCGTCATTACTTTTAACAGCGAAACTATATCATTATTATAAATGGTAAAAATTAAATACTATTTCCGAAATAATAGCAACAATAATAACCAGGAAGGCTCGGGTGATGATTGGAGTTTAATTATTATTAATCAATTACACATAAACTAAAGAGTATTGCATTTAATATTACTTCTTTATCATTCCTTTCAATTCCAATCAAGAAACACGAATTGGAATTGGATGTTATTTAGATGTTTATGAAATTCGATTTATTGTGCAGGAAGTTTATAAGTAATTTAATTAATAAATTTTAAATCTTTTAACACGTGTATTCAGTACATGAATTCAGTACACTTTTGTGGATTCATTCAGATTCAAATTCTTTATTAATATGTATAGGAACCTTTTCAAAGCACATCATCATCATCTCAGCCATAGGACGTCCACTGCTGAACATAGGCCTCCCCCAATGATTTCCACATCGCCCGGTTAGTAGCGGCCTGCATCCAGCGCCTTCCTGCCACCTTTATGAGGTCATTGGTTACCTTGTGGGTGGACATCCCAGGCTGCGTTTTCCTCAACTCCAGAACCTTGCTGCCCTTATGGGCCACTTATACACGTCCCAAATCCCAATTTAGTATTGTTCTATCACCACTTCAGGACAACAATCGTCTGTTGCTGAGAAGTAGTATCGGAAAGATCCAATTTTGGTGTACAAATTCAAATTCTTTATTAGTTAGTATGAAGTCCCTTTACAAAGCATTATAAAAGTCCCAATAACTTGCTCTACCACTACTTCAGAACAACGATATTTGGTGTTGAGAAGAGGATAGTGTAGTGCGTTCTTTATTAGTATGAATGCCTTTTCAGAGCATTACAATACGTCCCAATATAGCTTTTTACCACCACTTCGGGACAACATAATTCGGCTGTTGCTGATAAGATCCAATTTTTATTTTAATGTGAATTTTTAATTAATTTGAATTTATTTTATTATATTTTTTTTGCCCCTGCGTACAAGGCACCCACTGAAAACCAGTGTCTTGGCACTTGGCAGTAAAATGTCAACTGTCAAGATAATACTGAGTGGGTGACCTCTTTGGCAACATTTTTTTTTCTCCGCCTCGTTGTTTTTGTGCTTTTTAGTAGTCAAATAAATAATTTTTCTTTCTTTCTTTCTTTCTTTCTTTAATGTTCACACTCAAATTCTTTAATGGTTAGTAGGCCAGAGCATTATAATACCTGCCGTACCACCACTTCGAGACAAAATATTGGCAGGTGCTGAGAAGTAAGTAGTTTCGGAATGAATTTCCGCGTTCATATTAATTTTCTTTATTAGTATGAAGGTTCTTTTACATGTCTTAATATAGCTTACCCTACAACCACTTCGGGGCAACATATAGGCTGGATCTGAGAAGTGGCGGAAGAAACTTCACCCTTGTCAGTCTTTTGTTTATTACAGGAAACACAATTCACAAGATTTGTGGGTGTGTGTGGCCCGATGTAGTTGTGTCCAATGATGTAAAAGACGGTTCGATTCCTGGTTGGGTCAATTTAGGGAATCTTTTCTGAATGAACTTATACCTACTAGGAGGGTAACCCAGTAACTCAATGTACAGGGTGGAAACGATGTAATCTCACATGATTATCTCTAAATTATACAATATATCGAAAAACTGGTTACTGATCCTAAAAGTACTTCATGAGCTCTATCAAATTGTATCAATAATATAGGTTACTGGATCTATCCGAGAATTCAATGTTTCCAGCTTTAAAACCAATATTTTGATTGGTTTTGAATGATTCCAAAGACCGGAGAGGCGAGTTTATTCTGAAAAATTTGTTTGTTTCAAATTTTCCGAACAAAACAGTACTATTTTGTTGTTAGTTACATTTATTTTCAACTACATTGGTTTCTTCTATAAGCCATCGTGTAGATACATGTAAAATCAAACAATAAACCCCACCATACCGATAATCTACATCAGATATGTAGCTATAAAACAATTTGTCCGTGTCGAGTGTCAGACATATTGGCGATCGCGATAAGGGCCGTAACCGGCTTGTCGCGGCTTACTGCGGTTTGAACCGGCTCCAGCCGGATTATAGCGGTTACGCCTAATAAGGGACGCTTGCTGTTTATTGCTTGTGAAGTGAATTATTTTAGATCTATAGGTATTTGGTTGGTTTTAAAGTTTAGAAACTAAATAATAAGGTCAATCACACACTTTGAAAACTAACTTGTAAATATTCAATTTAGACACATTAATATATCCCTTTTCTCTCTAAATGATAAAGAAATAAACAATAATCTTTTCTTCTATAAGTATAAGTTTGTATTAATAACTGAGGATACCTCCCTGGTATCAGACAGACTTTTATAAGGCGTCAGAACGACAGTCTTAGACTACCTAAGTAGGAAACTTATTTTACTTACTATCATCTTAGGGTAATTCCAGGATACATGCCCCAGTGGGATAGGTGCCGCGATTTTAAGTACACTATGTTACAAGCAACTTAGCATAAAGTTATAGTATGTATAATAGAAAGGGACCTCCCCGTACCACTTTTCGCCTTGCAAACCATCAAAGAGTGCGTTCGTTTAACCAGTGAGAGCAAAAATCTTTCGCGGCCAAACCTTAGCGAGCGTCGAAATAAAATTAGTAAGTATCTTTTAATGGATAATTTTATTGTCAGCTGTAAAATGAAGCAGATTTTTGTATAATTTGATAGACTATCTTATAAATTAGACGGGATAGCTATGTTTAATTCGATTTTTAGTGTTATTATATTTTTTATTAAAAAAGGCACCTATCCTATGCTAAAAGGATAGTTGCCCAATTTTTTTTGGGTATAGATGCACTTAGGGCCATGTCCCATGCTCCTAGGGGCATCTATCCTAACCTGCTCTTTTTGTCACAAGTAGCAAGTAAGAAGAAAAAAAGAATGTAGTACGGTTAACCTTAGGAAAGTAATAAATAGGGTGCCCTTCTGATCGAATTACCTCTTTTCCCGACTTCGGGTGGATGTACTATGTACTATTTTTAATAAAAAATATTAAATTTCATATTTAATTCATTTAATAACAAACAATCTTAAATAATAATACTTGGCTTGTTTGATTTCAAAAAGCATTTGATCCTTAGAATTCAAAAATTGTATTAACGAGTCATCTATCCCTGCATCAGGCATCTATCCTTTGAAGCAATCATACAGTGAGTCTTCTATCCCCCACACTAGGCATCTATCCCACTTTTTAGAGGTCAATTAAAATGCTATTTACTTAGAATCGGTATAACTTAAACTAAAATAATTATAGTAATATCATAGACGAAAGACCAAAGTTTACAGATACTAAGATCAAATTGTTGATAAAAACTTACTGACTGAGTTACAGAGCTGTTTCAAAAAGTGGGGCATCTATCCTGGACTTACCCTATCTACTTTAATAATATTAAATTAAGCAGAGTAGGCATAGCTAATAACTTACGTCAATAATATTTACCTATTACCTATCTAGCTTATTGATATTCCTTACAAATTTTAGAAGAACTTTTACTTCTAAAGATCATAGCTCAAAGAGCACCAAAACACTTTTTTCAAAGATAAAAACTAGCTTCTATTCCTATATATTTAGAAGCCATTTTAAAACGACTAAAATTCGACTAGTCTTTTTGCGCTGTAATAATGCCAATATATTTTTACCAGAATGATTTTTTCAAACCACACTCAATAATGAGTTCTATTATTAAGATGTTACGGTATGTTTTGAGGTGACATTGTGTACGGAACCCTCGGCATTTCGATAATGGCTACCGATACTCCAGGAACCCTCTCTAGCGCCCTTGTTTAATGCACCCGGAGTACAGTTGTGTTCGTATTCCTCTAACACGAAAAAAAAATCTTGAGTTTTTTTAATATGAAGAATAAATTAAAGTTTTAAATTAAGATTTATCAAATAATAACGGCAGTTTTGTTTCAAAAACAAAGATAGTTGATTTAAGAAATGTAAAGATACATTAATGTTCTGTTAAATCATTTTATTATGATGAAAAGAGACTAAACAGTAATAAAAGAACGAAAATGTAACTACACTGTTTTAATAAAGTAGTTTGAACATGGCTTGACTATACATACAGGGTGTTTGGCGGAAGCTAAGCTAAGTAATCAAATAAATCTTGCCACAAATCTCTACTAAAATTTTTGAAAAGTGTCTCTAGGAGTGATCTCGGCAAATAAATATAAATAATCATTAGACATCGTAAAAAGAGTCTATAATACTTTTTTTTGTACGCCACTGTACCTCAAGCACTCTCGTAGGGTGTGATCACACTTGTAATTGACTTATCCCGAGTGCGTTTGTGAATAATTCGTGAGTGTGCGCCCGCCCTAACACTAACCGACTGAATGCGGTTCAAACCGGTTGTAATGATGTAACCGGATTAATCCGGATTTATTAACGTTGAGTTGTTTTTTGGGCGCAATTTCAATGTAATTTTTGAATTATATTTGAATTAAGGATGATTTTTAAATGACTCAACAAATAAGGAGGTTCGCAATTCGGTTTGTATTTGGTAAAAGATGAGAAAATTCTGTCTCTGATTTATTTTCGTTCAAGGGTTTACTCGAATTCTAATTTTAATGAGGAGTCGGGCAATACCAAATAAGTGTAATGTGGGTACTTTCACACTAATTGTTCATACTGATTATCACCCCCGTTAAACTATTGGCCGATAAAAAGTCTGTTCGTTTTGAAAGTGAACGTCTTTCGGCTGAAACGAACGAACGAACGAACGAAAAAGTCTGTTGGACTCTAAAATGTCTCAATTTTTTTTTCTTTGATTGATACCAAACGAGCAGACTATTATAATTAGGAAAAACATATCCAACTAACACTGTTACCAATTTACTTTAGTTAATTAGAGTACTTAACATTTCCCATGATAATAATCAATAAACAATAATGCAAAACAATCAGCCATCTCAAAAACAAATTAAACAATCCCTTACCTTACAGCTCCTTAGGGTGTCATCCCCTGGGATACAATGTTCGACAAAATGAATAGCTTCATAAGGGGAGAACGGGGACATTTGCAAATGGGATGTGTGATGTGACCTTTTTGGGCTATGGGATGCGAAAAATGGTATTAAAGAACGTGTTATGGGTAAGAGAGTCGTTAGTTTATGTCTTGATGTTGAAATCATCGGTTTTAAGATTAATTTTTGGATCTTTTTGAGTTATACCACCCTAAACTGCATCTCACTTAAAAGCTTGTGTAAATGTGGTCAAATATCTGCCTTTAGCTTTGTAAAAAATGATGCAATATGCAAAAAAAAAATTTTTTCTTCTCACAAGATGTTCTGATGATAATAACATTCTATAAAAACAGAGACTATTTCTCATCACTATTAATTAGTAATATTGACAAGTTATAATAGTTTCCAAGATTGGCAAAAAATAAAAAATCTAAGATAGCAACTCAATCTTGGCAGTTTCTAATACGGATTAAACTCAGTCCAATGTCGTACAAATGTCCAAAAACTAGATTAAGTATAGAATAAAGCAATAATGTTTCATCTAAAAACGTAAAAAAAAACCGATTATTACAATCATCATTGATAAGCAATAAAACCTAACTTCCCTTGACCAAGTACAAGTGTCACATAACTCTGCTCCTAAAAAAACAATTATTTCAAATCGCAAATGCATCCCCACGAAAGGGTAGATCGGGCTAACTAATCAAATTGTCATAATACCGTCCATTATTTTATTGGGGGAAATTTAATTTTCGTCAGTTCTAATGCCATGCCCCAGGGGAGGGGCGGGACAAGTTTATGGATGATTTGGGAATAGGACCCAATATGGTGCGATTTTTTAGACACCATTGATGTGATTTCGGATTTTTAACAGTTGGTAGCGAATTGGTTGAGAGTTATTTTGTCAGCGTTTATTTTGGTATGAAAAAAATTAACATAGGGCTTTCTTTGACATTTTTATTGCACTACTAGCTGACGGGGATGTTATAGTTTTATTCCAACACGATCTTCGTCGTCGTCGTTCGTCGTTCGTTCATTCATTCATTTTTAATCAGTGCTCTTGCATTAGGTACAAGTTGACACTTCTTCCAGTCCCATAATAATTTGAGGTAGTTTTCAGCATTATGAATAAATCTAAAAAAAAATTCGGTATCTTCTAGCAAGGATTTTATTATGTATATTGACTGGGATATTTTTTTAACACCTTTCTTAAATACCATCAATAAAAAACCATATAAAAATAGCTCACGTGATAGGTCCCCATCTTAGCTGCTTACTATCCATGCTGTATAATTTGTATTACCTCATTAACCCATTCTACCTTTCAGGTACTACGAGACCGGCAGCTTCAAGGCCGGCGTGATCGGCGGCTCTAAGCCGAAAGTGGCGACGCCGCCGGTGGTCGACGCCATTGCGGCGTACAAGCGAGAGAACCCGACGATGTTCGCCTGGGAGATCCGGGACCGGCTGCTGAGTGAAGGGATATGCAGCCAGGATAACGTGCCTTCTGTATCTAGCATTAACAGGTAAGATAAATATTTTTTGTTTATAAATAACTCACTTTCCCCCGGGACAAACTTGACCTTCACTGGTTGGGTTTTATTGGCGGTCAAGCTGTAGATCACAGGAATTGCAGCGGTGGGAACGAGAGGTGGGAATAGTCCGGCTGCTAGTAAAGAACTAGCAGCCGCCCGCGACTTCGTACGCGTGGATCCCGTTTTACTAATTAGGGGTTGAATTTTGCAAAATCCCGTCTTAGTGAGCACCTACGTTCTAAAAGGAACCCCCATGCATTCGAGACTCCTAGCACTTGTAGTTATCGACCATAATTATTAGAAAAATATCTTGACTCAAATTATAATAATGATGAGTAGATACCTACTTACCTAATTTCAATTAAAAAGGGTATATAAGTAGACATATTCGATACGAAAATTCTCCCTCAAAAGTATTATACATCTTTTATATTAATTGTAATCGTAAGTACCATTCGTAAATAATTATTACAGCTCTATAAAATTTTGTTATCGCACTCGTAATTTTATTCTATTTCAATTATAACTTTATAAGAATTTGATTATTTTTTTTACTTATAACAACGATTTATTGTGATCAGGAAGTTTCATAATTTAAAGATAGGCAATTTTATCACACATAACAAAATATAATAAAACTAGCTGTGCCCGCTACTTCGTACGCGTAATAATAGTTTGAATAATATTTCCCGTCTTTGCAACATTTTTCTTTACTGCTCCGCCCCTATTAGCTGTATGGTGATATTAAATTAATCCTAAAGCATTCCTCGATAAATGTGCTATCCAACACAAAAATATGTTTTCGAATCGTACCAGTAGCTTCCAAGATTAGCGCGTTCACTAGTCTCCTGTCCCATAAAATAAATTAAACAAACAAACTCTTCAGCTTTGTAATATTATACCTAGTATAGAATAACGGCCGCCCGCGAATTCGTACGCGTGGACCCCGTTTTACTCCTTTAGAGGTGGAGTTTCAAAAAATCCGTTCTTAGTGAGCACACCTACCACGCTCTAAAAGGAACCCCCATGCAAAATTTGAGACTCCTAGCACTGTATCTTTTGAGATTTCGTGATAAGTGAGAGTCAGTCAATCAGTGACCCTTATTGATATAGATACATCATTAGCTAATCGAAAAACGCTGTATTTCCAATCCCAATCACACAACAGAAATATTCGAGAAAAACCAAGATACTTCCAGTTATTGTGCGTCCATAATTCAATGGATGCGAACAGGACTTCCGGTGCGCGCGGAGCACGTGTCTCTACATCCGGCGCCGCCATCTTTATTCTCCCCCCTCCGGCTTCCGGAAAACGCCGTTGGTCCCGTCACGCAACCCCTTGATGTGGCCACGAAGTTAGCGGAAGTGACGCAGCATCCCTGATACTCATTTTATAGATTTATCTTTAACTGGTTACTATTTTGTCAATTTATTAAAAACTGTTTTAGTACCAAACTATTTCATACATACATAGTTCATGGATGTCAACCAAAATTCATCCCTGATATTGTAAGTAAAACTTTATTAACTAATTACTTCGCCAGTCAATTAAGCCAATGTTTTTCTAAAAGTCTTCATAAAATATACAGATAAAAAAAATATTTTTTATTGTATGTAGGAGGTACTAAAATGCGTGCGTGTATGTACGAGTTTTGCAACAAAAATGCTGCGGATTGTCCATTTTCGAATAAAATTTAATAAACTAGAGATAATATAGTCAATTATGTAAAGTTATGTGTATTGTATTGTCAATGCGTTTTAGCTCTTACTTTGTTATGAAATTTTCGATTTTTCAGCGCTATTTATGTGTATAATGCGTCCCTATTTCTACAATAGCTCTCTCTAGGAAACATTAATAACTTTTAAAAACCATAACCTCAATAAAGCCTCCCATCTCATGGCCCTACAACTCTTTACCCCGCCACGTATTACCTTAAACAAAACTATACCTAAACAACAAACAAAAGAGCTCGAATTACAACGACGTGCTTTCTACCCTTCACGGGAACGCCTCGGTTTCGGTACGAACGTTTTGGATCTACTATATGACTATTATACGACTGTGTAACACTAAAAGTTTTATAGTAGCTATTTATGCGATATTGTGTAGTTGACAGACATACGGACCAAGGGCACAACGGCAGATGAGATAGAACAATAGCTATGTTTTGATGGGCTTTTCCTGTGGCTTCACTTGTCTTTGGAGGCACTTCAGTCCGTACTTCATAAAGTTAAAACAACAGATTCTCTGGCATGACAATAAATGTGGATTAATGCTAAGAAAAGAGATAAGTTATGCACTTACCAAAAGAAAAGCTCTATCAATAAGTGGTCACATTATGTTTACACAAATGTAAGATACCTACCTGATGTTTTCTTACAAAATCCTGGATAATATTGAAAGGGGTTATGCCTTTCCATTTTAAGTGTTGCCATGTTTATCACTCACTAGCTGTGCCCGCGACTTCGTCCGCGTGGAATAATGACTTTGGGTAGGCACTTTTAATAATTTAGTCTAATTATTTTACAAAGGCCTATGTTCAGCAGTGGACGTCCTATGGATGAAATGATGATGATGATGATGATGATTTTACAAATAGCTTTTGCCCGCGACTTCGTCCGTGTAGAAGTCGAAAAAGTTCTCATAGGATTTTTAAATGGTTTTTTTTAACGTTATTATCTAAATGTTTGAATACTATTTGATCGTTTAAACACAGTGAATGATTCAATTACATATTTTTTTTAATATTATAAACAGTTCTGTAAATGTAATTAAATATTACTAAATTATGACTAATGAAACGTTTCACGGCTTCGCTCTCATGAATGTTAACGACCGTCAAAAGCACGTCGATAGATGGCGGTCACTAATTTAGACTTTGATTTGCTCGTTTAAACACAGTGAATTATTCAATTACATAAAATATCTTTATTGATTAAATTTTAAATATTATGAACAGTTCTGTAAGTGTAATATTTAGTTCCTAATTAGGACTAATGATACGTTTCACGGCTTCGCTCTCATGAATGTTTACGACCGTCAAAAGCACGTCGATAGATGGCGTTTTTAAAGATATTTCTCACCTCTTAACTATTTATTGAAATTTAGTTTGTCACATATCGTCATAAATTGTAGCCTATATGTTAGCCTGGGTTATAAATAATAATACTGTAAAGTTTCAACAAAATCCGTTTATTAGTTTTTGCGTGAAAGAGGAACAAACATCCAGACATCCAGACAAAAAGGTCACAGTGAGCCAACCATAAAATGTAGACATATGCTGTTGCGGACTTTTTTGTAGAACTTTTAAAGGGGAAAATCCTATCATACATAATTTATGCGAAACTTTAACCGTTTACGCAGCGTCAGCTCTCAAAAGGAAAAAAAACACTGATTTGAAACATTCTTCATTGGTGCTCCGCTCCTAGTGGTCTTAGCGTGATGATATATAGCCTAAAGCCTTCAGGGATTAACGGACTATCCAACACAAAAAGAATTTTTCAAATTGGTCCAGTAGTTCCTGAGATTAGCGCGTTCAACCAAATAAACAAACTGTGATTAATAAATTGCGCCACTACAAACCGTACCAACAGATGGCGCTGTTACGGTCTTACTATGGCAAACTCCATCGCGCATACAATCCTGCATCGCGGTGACGAAGTTTTTTACCCTGCCCAGTATATATAGACAAACCAAGACTGGCAAATTAGATGCACCATAGCTCCTTATGGTGGTTGAGCGTCATATTCCATAACTTCAGCTTTATAATATTAGTATAGAGTATAGATAGCTAGACTAGATGCTAGTATGACCAGACTGACAGTGACAGACGGAAATGTAAATGCCACACTAATGCTAGCTCGTGAACGCATAAATTCTATTTTGCTTTGGAGCTATATTTGCTGAAGAGTTTGGCTGAACGCCCTTATCTCCGGAACTGCTGGTTCGATTTGAAAAAATCTTCTTGTGACAGTTAGTTCACTTATCGAGGAAAGCTATAGGCTATATACCATCACGCTACGACCAATAGGAGCAAAGCATCAATTAATAATGTTGCAGAAACGGGAAAAAATATTTAATATTTTCACGCATACGAAGTTGCGGGCACAGCTAGTGTGTCATATTAATTAATGTCCTACAAAACTTGTCAATTTATAATAGACGTTATCACCCATGTCGGTACAGAAAAAGCTTTCCACCGTAATTACATTCACAGCCACTCGATTTGAGTGTTGCCAACGTCAAACAAATCCCACCTGTATCGGTGTTGCCAGATAAGATAAAAATACGGATACGGGCAAATTGGTTGGTTTGAAACTTGTTATTTTATCGGTATGCTACCGTTTATTAATTTTCTTATCGATGTTTGCATCCGATTTGTTATCGGTTTTGATTTCGTGTTGTTGTCATGAAATTAATAATAGCCAAGTTTTTGTTTATGAAACTTTTTAATCATAACCCATAGGTATCATCAGGTCAAATAATTTCTAAATATTATAACTCAAAGGTGACTAACTCACTGACTGACTGACATAGTGATCTATCAACGCACAGCCCGAACCACTGGACGGATCGGGCTGAAAGGACATTGTCAGAAACCGCCTCAGATTCCTGGGCACAGCAGTAAAGTATCAAAATTAATCTCTTACTTTTTGAATACTTAAATATTAATTAGATTGTAACGGACACTTGAGGATTAGAAAATGAAATAATAAAAGTCTTTTATATGTATTCCATAATACTATGACGACATCCGGTCATTTTAGGGCGTGGCCTGCTCCATATCCTATGAAGTTCCATAATTTGTGTCGATAAAATCTATGTAAAATCGGCACAAGGCAATGCCGTACTTCATTGTTAGGAATCCATGTAATAGTGATGTTGACTGCGGTCATCATAGACAATAAGATACCGATCTTGTAAATAAAATAAATCGTCCATATTGCTACAGTATGACTAGATTTTAATTAAAAGTTAAAAAAATATATTGCACGATACTACAAGAAGCTATCTAATGTGTCCAACTGGTCGAAGGTTATGAATAAAATAAAAAGAATTGTGATCATAACACTGATATAGACAATGACAACAATATGGGATCATCTTTAATATATCTGTAACAGTTTCAAAATCCGATGAAAAATCCAATGCCGCTTAAAGTGAGAGAAATGTCTAAAGTTCTAATAGAATTGAAAGTTTTATTCGCTCAAAATGCTTATAACAATAATTGGTAATACATTTCAAATATTAAGTACCTTTATAATGTATCTGTTACGGCTAAAGATAGATGTGAACATAAACTTAAGATTAGCCGGCTAAACTTAAGTTTATCTTCGAGAAGCAGCTAAAGTTCGATAACATGTTAGTTTGCGTCGTGATATGCGTCTTTAGCCGGCTAATGTGCACATTAGCCAAAACGAAACGGCTAAAAATGTATTCGATGGGCGCGCCAGGCCGGCGGAGGGCTTGAGGGGACGGTGGGGAGACAACGCGTGCGCAGTTTTATTTTGTAATTTTAAATACCTACAGAAGACTCTGTAATGACCAAATGGTTTACCTTATTATTTTATTTTAATGATTAGGTAGATATTGTTCTAAGTAATTAATATTTTGTTATTGTAATAATTGTAATTTTGAATACCTACATAGGTACATAAAAGTATGTGTAATGAAAGTGATTATTTTTTAATAAAGTTTTCGTGAATTTCGTGTCAAAATAGTAAACATTATTACATTGTTTCCTTTTCCATTTCCTTTTACATTTTTAGCCAAGGGCCTGCGGTTACACTTAAGTTTAGCCGGCTAAAGATAGAAGAAACTAACATTAACACCTCTTCGAAGATAAACTTAAGTTTAGCCGGCTAATCTTAAGTTTATGTTCACACCTATCTTTAGCCGTAACATATCGATAGAACCAAAAAGATGTCCTCTCAGCTTGGAAAGGGAAAACCCAGGATTGGGGGAGCGCTCCAGGCAATGTTCAGAACGTTTCATAGGTAGTAGTAAATAATATTTATTTTATTATTAAAATTGAATATTTTGATATTGATAAAATGGAATATATCTTTCGATTCAAATACCGAATATTTTTCAATCGATAATAATTATCGAGAATTGTTAATAATATTCAATTAAAAGTTGTTCAATCCCTAGTCATGCATAGACTAAGACGGTAACCATGGAGATAGTTAGTTTGGTAAGTCACGTGTTAAATGTCAAGAGTGCAAAGTAAACATAGGATTCATGTTATTTATTTACGTGCAAAATGTAAGTAAGTAAATCATAAAAGTGGAACGCCGAGCTATTTCCAAAACCCGTCCAATATTATAATACAATTTGGCTGCGACAACTACAATACAGAACATCTCCCAAATCAATGTGCATAAAATAATATAATACAATACTAGTAAGTAAGAGGTTATGATAACAATATTGCTATCAATAAGTTTATAGAATTGGTCCGCCAGGAATAATTGTTCTTACATAAAGATTTGTGTCATTTAGAACCTAGAAAGTATTTTTTCGGCACTGTTGATCTAACGGCGAACAATGTATGGAGAACGAACATTGTCCTTTGGCATGCAGGTAGATATTACGACGTAGGCATCCGCTAAGAAAGGATTTTACGAAACTCCATCCCTAAGGGGGTAAAACGGGATCCACGCGTACGAAGTCGCGGGCGGCCGCTAGTACTTAATTAGCCTTTTAGTAAATTGTAGTCTCTTAAACTGAACTACATTCGCATAGAGGAGTATGGTGAAAATTTGTGCAACGGATCATAGAATTTATTATTAAACTCATAAAAACTCTATCTATTCCCTTCAATGTTTTTTATTATCATCCTCCGAAAAAAAACTTCACCATTTTTTTTAATTCAGAAACAAACTTAGTATAGTAACTTTTGGAAGTAGGCTGAACGATCTTCTTATTAGTTTAAATATATCCTACCTTCAATTTCCGGACGGATACGACCTGCAAGCTTTCAAGAAGAGAGCGTATCTTCACCTTAAAAGCCGGCAACGCACCTGTAACGCCCCTGGAACTGCGGGTGTCTATGGGCGACGGTAATCACTTACCATCAGGTGATCCGTATGCTCATCGTTTGCCTCCTGTCACATAAAAAAAAATCTCAAACTTTAATCCGCATTTTTATGTCCGCCCTTTTCTCACATTGCAATCATCGGGGGTCCCAGTTCTCAGTAACAAATTCTCAAAACAGTAGCATTGCAACTCAATCAAAATGCATTCAGCCCCTCTTCCGGGGGTCCATTATATGACAATGAAGCTTTATTGGCATCTATAAATAGTGAGGGTAGTTTAAATCGTATTACTAGTAATGGACTGGAGTTTTTTTAAGTGCACTGTGAAATTGAGACAAATCAAAGAAGAATGTCATAATAAAATGTACAGTTTTTGTTCGTAAAGGGATATTTATTTTCTTTCGTTGGTCAGTTAGTTCTGAAGGGATCTCATTGGTTGAAAATATGTAATTATTAAAAGTGAATTTTTCACCGATAACTTTTATTTGCGAGATTGACGACATTATTAAGTACTTATTTCTAATTAAAATTGAGATCAAAATTCTGATTAAATACATTTACCTACTTAAATTGTTGTACCAATACATAGATAGCATGTCACAGTAATTATAATGATTGTATTTATTGCACCTTTCTCCATAAGTATGAGTATGCATGCATAATACCTTGGTATGTTAGTATTAGAATGTTAAAAAATACTTTATAATGATAAGTTTTGAAAGTTATCTTTGCCTACCTATTTAAAAAAAACTCCAAACCTTGTAATTAGAAACTAACCAATTTGCATATCCCTTAACACTTTTCCAACAAACCAAATCCAAAATAATAATTCAAAGTTTGATTTACGATCGCAATTACATTTGAAAATTTGCCACAACGCAGTCAATTTGGCGGCCATCTTCCCAAGGTCGATTCACACCCCACGACACGCGGCCGGCACGCGTTCGGCGCGTGCGCATAACGCAACGGAACTCGGAGGAAGGAGGGTTGAGTGGCGAAAAGTTAAGAGCCATCATCTAGCTTAATAGCCAATGAATGCAGGATAAGGGTTCATTGGATTTTATTTAAGTTTCGATGCAATCGAAGGAGAGCGCTTGAGTTGATTTTGACACCTATCACGGGTGTAACTTAATATAATTATAAATAAAATAAGTGATTTTTCTAAATTTGTATTGATTCAAGTGTTTGAATTTATTTTTGAAATTCCATTCCTCATTTTATTACCAAGTGTTTTTTTATTTCTTGGTCGTAATTTATTTATTAAACAAACAGTTTTCATAACACAGATAAAAGCAGCAAGATTTCATGCTAAAATTAACCATTTGGATCAACAAGATTATGAGAATAAAGTTCTTTAAACCTAAGATGTCAGATGATATTGGATGAATAGGATCGACTTTATGACAAACTTTTGTCGGTCCCAGTGAGATAATATACGAAATACAAAGCATGACTTCAAAAATTGCAAAACCATCATCTTAAGTTTTTCATTTCATTGAGTCTCCAGTGTTAACCCTCAAGTTAACCCTGAGTCTCCAGTGCAAGAACACACCCTTTCTAATTTATCAGAGACTAACGCTATTCACAAACATTACTATGAGGTCTCACAGTGCGCGTTGACACACGAACCAATCACAGATTTGCTGCTTCACTTAAGCAAGCATCGCTTGTAAATACGGGCGTTATAATGATTTGAGCTCTAGAATAGATATAACAATATTTCACTTGTAACATAAAACTTTTTCATCGCCGAACCCCAAAAACAACCTTGACAAACCCGCAAAAGAGCCGACTCGGAAAACGTCAAGACATTTTTAATCGGGCCACTTAATTGAGGCTATATATCTGACTTCCCCATTTTGACATTTGGATTTTTGC
This sequence comes from Ostrinia nubilalis, assembly GCF_963855985.1. Lineage (NCBI taxonomy): Eukaryota > Metazoa > Arthropoda > Insecta > Lepidoptera > Crambidae > Ostrinia > Ostrinia nubilalis. The sequence goes on from NC_087112.1 coordinate 1,751,055, forward strand.
CGCCGTCAGCCGAACTGAATAATTTGTCGGGGTAATTTTGCCGGGAGTCCCGTTTGAGGGGTAAATGTGTCAGCGCGCTTTTAAAGCCGTTACGATATATTTTTTTGGCTCGTTCTTTTCTGTTGTTCAAATTATAAAAATGGATATTGAGATTTTTGTGGGAGTAGGAAAGGAGAGAAAATCGTGACTTCTAAACAAGATTTGAGTAATAGAAATATTAATTGTGTTAAGTATACTACCTACACATATCAGGTCGAGGATGTTTCTCACTCTTTCATGCGACTCTTTTGCGCGGATTTTATTGAAACTTCTTCACAAAGCTACATTACTTATCGAAAATTATGAGGATAAACTTGGAAGCAAAATCTACTTAATAAACCTTTAATTATTTCGATTACATACAATATCATTCATATTATTATGGACTTGAACGTATTCTGATCTTATACGTAGTTGTGACAGAGGAGATAATATGTATGTGACAGTGTCGATTTTTTGGAACTTATTAACTACATGCGTGCTCCGTAACAGTGCGCGTTTTAGTTCAAGTCTCGAGCTAACAAATACGCGCTATTGCGAGCTTGCTCATAGCAGTTAATAGGTTTCCAAAAATCGACATGACGTCACAATTCTCCTTGGTCTCCCCTACTACTTAATAAGGTTAGCAAAAAATATATTCATTCAGTAATTTCAATATTTCGCTTAAATAACCACTGCTTGTATTCTTCCAAAAGGATACACAAAACTAAAAATTTAAGCACCCTAATAAATTTGACCAACAATAGAGCACTTGCATCTAGAATACAGCAGCATTACGATGAAACATGGCCGCTCTAGTGTTGTCGGATAATCTTCAGTGGGACGCCTCGTCCCAATTATAAGTATCTTTTACAAAAGCTAACTAAACAGTTTTACGTGGATAGTCTTGGGGAGATCTCCCTTAAAACATCATGAATTAAATAATAGTAATATACCATGAGTAATGAACTTCAAACTGACAACTAATCACAACTTAGTTTTGATCTAAACTTGGAAATGAAAGTGACATTATCATTTTGCCTACAGGTAGTGTTTACTTCTAACCCAATTTTTAAACTCATGGATATTTTAATATCTATGAATCATTGGATATTTTAAAAATTAACACATGAAAGACACTACCATCCTCCTTCTTTCTTCGTGCTATCATAACATTTGTTTTGAGACCAAAAAGTATTTAAGCGTAAACTTTATGTTACTTGATTTTATTTTAAAAAGAATGCTGTCCCACTTACCTAACTGTCCCTATAAAGAAACTACGCCTCCATCACTAGCCACAACCCTTGACAGGAAAGGGATACCATAACCTCGCTTTTTGCGTATTTGTTACGGGAATTTTGCATTTGGATGAATTTATTGGAAGGAACTCGTTTCGCCCATTTTTGGGTTACATTATTATGATATGATTTTAGGGCAATGAAGTTGTGTAATAGTTGTTTAAGGTTCATGAAATTTGCAATGTACGGCAGACTTTTGTCTCAGAAAAAAATTGTTGATTTTGGTTTAAGTAACTTCTGTGGTTAGTAGTGGGGCATGTTCTAAGTCCGCCTGGCTAGCTACCACTCTCATAAAACAATAATGTTGTGTTTCGGAAGTTGGCGTCAATCACTCAAAAAAACATGAGTATTAATTACAACGGTGTTGATAAACTATTCGTTTAGCTAACCAACATAAATCCACACAGCTTAAAATCCCAACAAATCTTCTTTCCAGCATCAATCTCTCTGACGAGTCCATTACAAACTTAATCCGACCTCTGATGGCTTCGCAAAACAATTTTTGCATACGTCAAGTGGCGGCACGATGACAATAACTCAGCGACGCCATTATCCATCATGGCGGAATGAACTGTCAACGGAAAGCGCGCGCAACAAAATGTGGTGGCGGGAAAACAGAAGTTTAATTATGAGGACTGTCGATGCTGCATCAACTTTGTATTTCGGATTTATTCAGGTTGTAGACAAGATATTTTTAAGTTTAGATGACATTTTATCTGTGATCACGTGAAATCGTTTGATTTATCGAATATACTCATCAACTTAAATCTGTCCTTTTCCTACGTTTTATAGGTTGTATAAAGTAAACACAGCATATTTTCTTTCATAGAAATGAGATACTCAATCATGCTTTGGCTGTTTGGTATTTTTTTACCATTAACACCTTTTGAGAGAGAAGGCCATATTATAAATGATTTGCGTGTCAAAAATATGAAGCGTGTGAGCATTTTTTTGATTCTTCAATAACTTTGGTTGAAAGGAATCTAATATTTTAAGCTACCAGAGGCCTTTAATGTCATAAAAATCTTCTAATGTCATTGACTTGCCCCAAAAACTCTCCAATCTTGCAATTTTTGGACTTCATTTTCCCTCAACCTAACCTCAAAGACCATAAAGCCGACCGCACGCGTGCGACTTTTTACCCCGCACAATACGTCGGAAGCGTTACAAATCGCGACCACCGCTGCTTATATTGAGAAAGGATGTCGCGGCGCGTGCCGCTGATCTATGACGCTATTTGCAAGCGGTCGCGACTTTTTGCAAGTGTGCGGCATTTTTTTCTAATGGAATAGTCGTGTCATCGGTTTTAATTGGAGCCTCTATATTCATAATAATTATGGTTTTATATCGATCATAAATGTGCAATTTTCAAAATTGTTTGCATAATAGCTGTGCGAAGCAGTTGCTGTTGTTGATTCTTGCCTAACATTAGTCATAGAGTCAAAAAGCCGCGCTCTATCAAATCGATAGTAAGACCACCTACCTCTAAATCTAAGATCCCGGGTTCAATTTCCAATGGGAGCCAACTCTATTCATTTGGTTAGTGGTAGGACTTTTTCTAAGTCCACCACTATTTTATCTAAGCCTATCACAAAAACAAGAATTATTTTATTTTATTTATTTGGTTCACCAACAGTTAATTACACCAATACAATTGTATAAATCTTAACAAGAATAGGTACATGTTCAATGTATTATCAAAGCATCGACGTTAAAATATCCAGATCCTCTATGGTTGACGATTCTAGGTGAGGCTCACTTCCACCTTCAGCCTGATCATTACTATCGGCTGCCTCAAAGTCTATAGTTTGCAGGGTGTCTTAACCCCGTTACATCTATGCTTGTGTTTCTCCTACGGACATTGCGTTAAGAATATTCCCTTGCCACCAGGATCGTTCGCAACAAGGCGGCGGAGAAGGCGAAGCACGCGCATCATCAGCAGCAGCAGCAGCAGCAGCAGGAGCAGGAGATCAGCTCGGCGCAGGGCAGCGTTGTTTCTGTGAGTACAACTTGCAAGGTACTTACTGTAGTCACAGGATATAAAACAGCGCCCCCCAAAAGATATTATACTACCTGATGGATACCCGGGACTGCTCAACCTTCACTGGTTGGGTTTCATTGGAGGCCAAGCCGTAGATCCTGGCTATACAGTAGTCACAGTAGTGGGAATGTTGGTGTAATAAGTCGCTGTACTTAATTAGATGCAGGACTTGGAGGTGTACTGTAAAAATAGTGCCGATGGCAATAGATCAATACTGGTCACAGTGATACTAGGACTCCACTGATATAGCACAGCGATTCAACAAAAATAATGGTAGGTACAGTCGACAATACATATTTCTTGAAAAGAGCTCGAGTTGTAATAACATAAGATGCACAGACGATTGACGATAGCTTGATGTGCTATCAGTGCTATCGTCAATCGTTTAAATCTCTAAATCGTCGTTAAAACTCCAGGCAACATTTATTTATTTATTTCTCACACAGTATTCCTGGTAGAAGTCTTGGAATGTACTTATTGAGATCAAATACGGAAAATATCTAAATGAGGGATCGCCATCATGAAGTCACATAATATGTGGTAAAACTTAGATAGCATACTAATTGATTTATTCTCCCAGGTAATAACCCACGCGGGCAACGCGCCCGGCACCACCGCCGTGCTCTCCCCAAGCGCGGAGCAGCACGTGCCAAACACCGGCAGCTACAGCATCAACGGCATCCTCGGCATCGAGCAGGTGGACGCGCTGCACGGCGCCGGCCTCAAGCGGAAGCGGCACGAGGACCAAGGTACGTGGATAATAAGGCTAGAGAGACTTCCAAAGACGATGACAATGTGTGCAAAAAGAAGGGACAGCTCCTCAACGACATCACTGATCTAAAGAAGTGGAAGCATAGGGTGATCAAGGTTATTCTACAAGGGCACCATCAGCTGAAGGAAGAATAATAGAAGAAGAACTCTTTATTCCTTACCAGCCATAATATTGCAGAGAAAACCTTGATCCAAAGATCCAGGTAGCTCTATAACAACACCACTGTCTGCAGAACAAGAGGTATGAAGACCAAAGAAGGAGAGGTGAGGCATGGAGGCTACAGATGAAGCGACACGAGGGCCAAGATAGGGGGTTGGAGGACTGGGAGTAAGATCTAGGTCATGGAATTCTAACTGGCTTGAAGAGCAATGGCATGTAGACCAAGGTATGCAGGTTTAAAAGCATGAAGTTTGGATCAAGGCTGCCCTCCACAACGGCTCTGCATTGTCTTCCCTGAGTAAAAGATAAAGAAAAAACCTGAAAAAAACAACTTCTTTTTGTTTTTTAGTAGTGTCAAGCATTAATAATGGTATTTTGTTATAATTTTGTTTTGTCAATGTTCTAGAGTATTGTCAGCTATACATTTAGGAAGTGCTTCTAAACCATTTTGCTCATAATTCATCCCAATTTTCCAGTGCTCCAAAATCCTTTAACCTAATTGATCAGACCATAAAATTTAACTAACTTTCGAGATACTCGGAAAACTGTGAAACGCGCCCCCCGGGGGCACTTTATCCAATAAAGTCTTAGAAGAAAACTTGTAAGTAATGTTAGTAGAGAACATACTAGCAGGCCCCCGTTGAGCGCGGAATGAGGAGCGATAGGGATGTGCAAGTTATCGATGTTTGACTTCCCATATCGATACCTGGGAAAAAGTAAAGTATATTTTACAAGCCTCTGACTGATGCCGAATAATATTGATACTGATTAATACCGATTTATTGACTGATACCGATTAATAGATTTAAAGACAAATAAATAAACAGTTTTTAATCAATTTTATATTTAATGGCCTAGATTTATCTAAGTACCCATCACTAGCACTCGCCACTTAAAATGACAATATCTATCTGTATGCGTGTTGAGTGTTCTAATTGATGTTATTAGATTAAAAGAGAAGACATTGGCCTTTGCTAGTTAAATTAGCAGTTTGCATGTCATTGTACGTTTTTAAAATAAATATGTTTATTACACTGAAATATTTACTGAAATTAGATTATAAAATTAAGTAAGAAATAAAACTGGAAGTGCTAGTTTCCTTTTTTCTTTACTGTACTTGTAAATCGTCGATAAAACCACAAGATATCGATATAATTACCGACCTTTTCACATCCCTTTCAGTCCTGTTCAACCCGCGGAACCAGAGAGATTTACTGTGCTATTAAATTAACTGCAATCGCTAAGAAGTTATTATTATAACTTCCAACCGATGACTTTTTAATGATGTTGGTTGAATTTGGGGCTTTAGGAAGTGATTTTGAGAAGGCTAAAGTATTTTTCTTATGAGAAGAAAAATTTCAGAATTTTAAAAAGCTTTTCATGCCATGTGGTATTTGTTTGTGATGGTGAAAAATGATTTCCATTTAGTAACTGGTATTATTTATAGGTCTGACTAATTTATGTACTAGATGTATAGTTTGAGAATTTAAAAAATCTAGGTTGCAAAATCAGCTCAATTGAAACACTGAAAAACTCGAACTTTATTTATTTAAACTTTTGCACATACATACAATGCACTGTGGCGGACTTAATGCCGGATGGCATTCTCTACTAGTCAACCACGGGTCATGCAGAGAAAGGCGGTGCAAAAAATTTACTACATCAAAATAGTAGTAGAGACCTGCAGTTTAATATTTTGCAAGTCGTCTTAACTTGTAGTTTGCGTACATATTTGTTACTGTGTCTAAAGGACGGTGACCTTTTGCGATTTAGCGTAGCCTTGATAGTCAGACCTAACTATGGCCAGAAAGTCTGTAAAAATGTATTTTATATAGATACGGATGGATAATGTATGATAGGATTTTTTATAGGACAGGAGGCAAACGAAAGAAGGTTTACGGGGTATAAGATTTACGCCCGTATTCGCAAACGATGCTTGCTTATGTGAAGCAGCAAATCGAACGCACAGCGTTGAATAGAGCTCTGTGATTGATTCGTGTCTAGGGTTTCTGATTTCTCGACCTATTTTTTTTCTCGAGTTTCGGGAATTCTCGAGGCCAAAGTCTCGAGTTTTCTCGGGTCTCGAGTCTTTTTATTAAAACTGTTGAAATCGGCTGAAATTTATTAAAAACACTGGTTTTTTAATCTAATATACATACTTTTATTGCACAACAATCAATATTAGAATTTAGTACCGCTTATTGGGTAAGGAAAGAAAAAAAAAATCTTTCATAATTAATATTAACTAATAACTAACTACTTAGTAATTAACGAAAGGAACAAAACTCATAAAGTCGCGTGTAATTTAAGCAAAGGATAAATAACAATAAAAATCTGGAGCTACAATTGAATCACTTGTTTTCCAAAGAATACGAGTCCAAATTAATAGCAAAATTACACAAACAAACAAATCAACAAACAAATCTTTTTAATAAATTTTTAAATTTCTTAAAGATAACGACTTGAATAAACGTATTTATTACCTAACTTAACAGACAGTTAACATATTTTTAAATCTTTAAATCAGTCTGTTAAACAAACATAATAAATAGCATACCCATAGGTGAAACTGGTGAACATTATTAGTTTCGATTGAGATCATTACTTGCAAATCAAATCAGTTATAAAAGGAAAAACTGGGCCAGTCTAAAAGCAATGTTAACCTATTAAATAATAAAAAAACTTACTTTTGTCTAAGAAAATAGGCTTTCAAGAATATTAAAAAGCTTCAAAATCGAAACTCGTGTCTCATCCTGTGCGTCCACGCGCACTGTGAGACCTCATAGTAATGTTTGTGAATACGGGCGTTAGACTCTCTCGATCCAAGAAGGATAAGTAAGTTCTGGGCTCTATACTTGGGTGGATTTTCATCCTTAAAACTGAAACGTATCCTTTATGTATGTCTTCACCACCTTATCCTGCGCCTAGTCTATGAATTTGAATATAAATTATTTAAAAATATCTCCAGCTCAGGATGTGCATCATGATAAAATCATATCGACGATGTATGGGCTTATCGTGGAAAACTGATAAAATTTTGTCGTGGCTGGCATCCTACTAGGTGTGTTGTATGTATTTCATGATAGAGCTATTTTAAAGGGATTTTTTTGTTTCAGACGAGAACCGAGACTTCAACAACCATTCGGAAGACGACGTCAAAAGACAGCGGAGTCATTACAATGGCGACCAAATATACTCTAATGTGAGTAAAAGCGGACTTCAAAGGCATGAACACTATGTTCTTAAAGATATTCTAATCAAATACTTAGGTACAACGGTTTCGCTTGTGCAAACACATTCTCACTAACATGAGCTAATTTGGAAGAAAATTGTCACATAATTTTACACTTTGGAAAAAATCATACGCCTACTAAGTACTGTCATCAACACATAAGATTTTACACCTTAATATTGTCCACACCAAGAGTCACTGAATTAAGCTGTGGGTAGAAGTACAAATAAAGTAAAATGTTAGTAAGCCTTTCCTATTGACTAGGGAACCCAACGGAAGTAATTAAATTGATCTGAATTGCAAGATCATTGCAATAACTACAAGATGCATGGTTCATGAAATACTTTTTCATACAACATTTTCTCGTACAACTATTCGCAAAGTCGCTATTTGTTAACTTTATATCTCGTTGCGTTAATTTCGGTTTAATCATGGCGGCCGGAAGCGCGCGTCCCGCCATTTGTCTTCGCAAGATGGCGGCCAGTTTACGCGCCAATTCGCGCCAGATTACAGCTGGTCTCGATTAACGGTCGTTACTATCTCCTGTTAATTAGGGATTCGTTTTGCCTTTAGTTTGTTAGTTCTGATTCATTTTGTGGTACACGCAGTCAAAAACGATTACTGTGTCAATTTCAAATGACTTTATAATTAAACATGTAGTAAAATGTTATTTACGCCAGTATTCACAAACATTACTATGAGGTGTCACAGTGCGCGTGGATGCACAGGGTGACACACGAACCAATCACAAAGCTCTATTCAACGCTCTGCGTTCGATTTGCTGCTTCACTTAAAGAAAGCATCGTTTGTGAATACGGGTGTTAGTTTTTTATGTAATGTACCAAGAAAAACTGTGGGGTTAAGCCAAGTCCTACGTGCTACGTTAAGTTAAAACGAATTAATTACTTCTTCTACAAGATTTTATTTGATTAAATTCTGAATTGATAAACATAAAAATGCTTGTCGCGACTGTGCGACGGGCGCCCGCAGTGAATGTGTGAGCGCGACAGCATCATAATTACGCGCGAGCGATAAGAATGGGTAGCTTGGTGTCATTGGACAAAATTCTACGTGCTCGCAGACCAGACTATAGTTGTTTGTGTTCATTAGTTTACCGATTAAAGGTACAGCCTTATTAAATAATGTATTTTTCACCAGCAGTTATGGTCGTCATCGAAATGGAGCCTCAAGGACGAGTACAAGCTGCTATCCGAGCTGGGCGGCGCGGCGGGCGGCACGACCGGCTACTACGGCGAGCTGTTCGACGCGCCCTATGAGCACGCAGCCCACCCACACTACACGCCGCACTCCGGTAAGTAGCGTCTATACTAGCGCAAATTGGAGCCCCCAGGATGAGTACAAGCTCAGTAGTGTAACTGGCGCGACTTACTAAGACGCGCCCCCATTCGGACTACACGCCGCGCTCCGGTAAGTAGCGTCTATACTAACGCGTAATAACGTCCTTACTAGCGCTCGTTGGAGCCCCCAAGACGAGTACAAGCTCAGAAGCGGGACTAGTTACTACATATTACAAGCACGCCGCCCACCCGCACTATACGCCGCACTCCGGTAAGTAGCGTCTATACTAGCTCACTTACTGGCACAATAGCAACACTAGCGTGCTTGCTAGCGCCCATACTAGCGCTTATTAGAGACCCCAGGACGATTACAAGCTCAGTAGCGGGACTAGTTATTACATATTACGAGCATGCCGCCCACCCGCACTATACGCCGCACTCCGGTAAGTACTAGAATGCATACTATTCTAGCGCACTTAATAACGTCCATACTAGCGCTCTCTGGAGCCCCCAAGGCGAGTAAAAGCGTAACTGGCGCGACTTACTACGACGCGCCGCCCACCCGCACTCCGGTACGTACCAAGGTATGCATTGCATACTATACTAGCGCACATAATAGCGTCCATACTAGCGCTCATTAGAGTCTCAAGCCTCAGTAGCGCGACTGCCTATGACGCGACGCCCATCCGCACTAGACTCCGATAAGTAGCGTCTTTACTAGCGCTCATTAGAGCCCATAGCACAAATCAATAATGCCATTGGCTACTACTCAATGCGAGCATGACGCTCACGCGCACTACTACTAGCTAGGTACTATACTAGCGTCCTTACTAGCGCTCGTTGGAGCCTCAAGGACGAGTACAAGCTGCTATCCGAGCTGGGCGGCGCGGCGGGCGGCGCGACCGGCTACTACGGCGAGCTGTTCGACGCGCCCTACGAGCACGCCGCCCACCCGCACTACACGCCGCACTCCGGTAAGTAGCGTCTATACTAGCTCACTTACTAGCACAATAGCAACACTAGCGCGCTTACTAGCGTTGGACCCCCCCAAGGCGAGTAAAAGCGTGATTGGCGCGATTGTCTACGACGCGCCGCCCACCCGCACTCCAGTACGTACCAAGGTATGCATTCTAAGTACTAGAATGCATACTATACTAGCGCATATAATAGCGTCCATACTAGCGCTCATTAGAGTCTCAAGCCTCAGTAGCGCGACTGCCTATGACGCGACGCCCATCCGTACTAGACTCCGATAAGTAGCGTCTTTACTAGCGCTCATTACAGCTTCCAGGACGAAAACAAGTTCAATAGCGCGACTGGCTACTACTTACCTGCACTACACGCTGCAATATGGTGTGTAGGGTCTATACTAGCGCGTACTAGCGACACTAGCGTACATACTAGCGCTCGTTGGAGCCTCAAGGACGAGTACAAGCTGCTATCCGAGCTGGGCGGCGCGGCGGGCGGCGCGACCGGCTACTACGGCGAGCTGTTCGACGCGCCCTACGAGCACGCCGCCCACCCGCACTACACGCCGCACTCCGGTGAGTAGCGTCTATACTAGCGCGTACTAGCGTCCATACTAGCGCTCGTTGGAGCCCCCAAGACGAGTACAAGCTCAGAAGCGGGACTGGTTACTACATAATACGAGCACGCCGCCCACCCGCACTACACGCCGCGCTCCGGTAAGTAGCGTCTATACTAACGCGTAATAACGTCCTTACTAGCGCTCGTTGGAGCCCCCAAGACGAGTACAAGCTCAGAAGCGGGACTAGTTACTACATAATACGAGCACGCCGCCCACCCGCACTATACGCCGCACTCCGGTAAGTAGCGTCTATACTAGCTCACTTACTGGCACAATAGCAACACTAGCGCGCTTACTAGCGCTTATTAGAGACCCCAGGACGATTACAAGCTCAGTAGCGGGACTAGTTATTACATATTACGAGCATGCCACCCACCCGCATTATACGCCGCACTCCGGTAAGTACTAGAACGCATACTGTACTAGCGCACGTACTATCGTCCTTACTAGCGCTCATTGGAGCCCCCAGTATGAGTACTAGCTCAGTAGCGCAACTGTCTAAGACGCGCCGCCCACCCGCACTATACGCCGCACTCCGGTAAGTACTAGCGCACATATTATTATTAGTGTATATTCCAGGGTCCATACTGTACTAGTGCGCACGTCCCCTATACGCCTGCACGCCGCAGTCTGGTATGCAGCGTCTATACTAACGCTCATTAGAGTTCCCAAGAGAAATCAATAGTGCGACTGGCTACCTTACTGCAAACACGCTGTCAACCCGCACTATACGCCGCACTCCGGTAAGTACTAGCGCATATACTAGCGCCTGTCATTGCGTATACTAGCGCTCATTAGAGCACCTAGGATGTATCTGCGTGCTTGTAGTAAGCAGTAGCCAGTCAATGAGACTATATGCCATACTGTAGTATAGTGCATACTATACTAGCACAATAGCAACACTAGCGTGATTTCTAGCGCTCATACGATCATTGGAGCCCCCAAGACGAGTACAAGCGTGACGGCGCGACTTACTACGACGCGCCAGTCACCCTACTATACGCCGCACTCCACTAAGTAGCGTCCGGTCCGTCTATCTATAGTAATGCGTACTAGCGTCCGTGCTAGCGCTGAAGCGTGCTAGTGTAGGCTTGAATCAACCATTCCGTACTTCGGGGACATTGTTGTATTCAACGAGTATCCTTTAGTGTAAGTAAATTTAACCAATATCTAGCGCGAAATATTACTTGTACATTATTTTTATAATCCAATATTACGAGTATGTATGACAAAGCAAGTTTACTAAACTTAACACCGACCAGTCAAGACTAGTAACTGTCGCGTGACCGATACTAACAACCAGTTACGTACACCCCACTTAACATTTCTGCAGCCAACTTAACGGGGGGTTAACAAATAACTAATACAAATAACAGTTTTAAAATGATAGCCATCCTCGACAGGCGACCGCCCACTTCCTCTGAATCGTGACTTTATAGTAACGGATATAAGAAGCTGTTGTTGCACAATTGTCACTATATTTTTATCGCTACTGCATTGTTTTAAGGCCCTAATGAAAAAGAGTTACTGGTTTTGCGGGTTAAATGGTTAAATCAATACGGTAGTGTTAATTTGTAATTGTACAGTATTTTGGAGTTCTGGAACTTTTCTGAAAAACCATTATTGTATAAGTAACCGGATTAAAGTTTCTGTATAGCGTCTGTGGCGTGATGTTGATGTCAAATTAACTACTCCTATTACTAGTACATTATTTAATAAAAGTCGTTTTCTAAAACTTGTCTTGTCTCAAGAGATTCAAACTGATAACTTTTGTAGTCGCACCAGACAATTCACAAAAATTCAAATTCAGCTTGTCACAGATTGTTATAAATTCTAACTTATTGAAAGTTTAATCAAAACCCGTTCAGCAGTTTTTGCGTGAAAGAGTGACAAACATACATCTTCACAAAATTTCTTTATTATTAGTAAGACACTATTAGATTCGTAAAAAAAACTCTCCCAAACCATACGGAACACGCATCCCAAGCGGCTCTATCTTCACCTCCAAGTGACTATGGTTTTCCATAACCACCATCACCACACCATCATTAGTCACGCCCTGAAACGCTGCGGTGTCGCGACTCGCGGTGTTCTATGGCATTCTGATGGTCTAACTGTTTTTGGATGCCTTCGTTGACACTGTGGTGTTTTAGAGTCTGTGGTTACTTATTGTTTATTATTTTTAACCGACTTAAAAAGGAAGAGGTTCTACATTCCTCTTTGTTTGCTTTTATGTGGAAAAATGCGTCTTACGAAATTAGACATTAAATGCACGTGCTTTTAGATCCATTTTGGCATGGTTTCGGCAAAACTTATTACTAATATTTGGCTTTTTACTAAACTTGTCACTAAACGAGCTCCTTCACCTTTTTTTTCACTAAAAACGTTATGAAGTATTTTACATACAAAAAGTTCTAAAATAACTTACCACCTTATGAATTTTAATGAAATGTTAGATAAGCTGAAAATGTAACTTTAATTATTTAATCCGTCTCTAACACCCGTATTCACAAACATTACTATGAGGTCTCACAGTGCGCGTAGACGCACAGGGGTCACACACGAACCAATTACAGAGCTCTATTCAAAGCTGTGCTTTCGATTTGCTGCTTCATTTAAGCAAGCATCGTTTGTGAATACGGGGGTAACTCGTTACTCGATGAAAAAAGCAACAGTCAAAATACACACATAAGTTTGAAAACTGCTTTAAATTCCATAAAATCCTCAATCGCCAGGACCTAAATGAAAATCGTTTTTTCCCCTCGAAATAAACTGTTCGCCCACAGCATCAGTTGGCCGATTGGCGCGCCTGACCGACACATTTGTTTACCGTCCTCCATTCGTTTGCTAGATTAGTTTTTTGGGCGTTCAGGGTAATGAATAAATCCTTTTTTATGTTTTCAACTTTAAAAAATAACACTGGCTAAATTAGCATTCAAATTCTATAATAGCCTGCTTTGTTAGCACTTTGTATCGCTGTATGAATTCTCAATGAATAAATGAATAGTGTAGATCTTTATCTAAGTTATGTGCGTATAACCTTGTCCCAATTCCGTTTGCCCCACCACCACTTCGGGACAACATGTAGGACTACATTTCACTATTCCGATTTAGTTATGATAGTTTATGATATTACGTAGTCATCGTACATTGATTGTTTCTTCACGAACTAAAATGTGAATGAGTTCACGATTCAGCAGTTTTGGGTTAAATTTCAAGAGATAAAATATGTGCTACCTATACATAGTGAAAAGTCACTTCGTAATATACAATTGGGAACTACAGCATAGTTGTAAAAACTACGTACTTATCTACTTTATTAAGACAACATTTCTAAGTTATTTATACCTATTAGGTGAATTAATGTAAATCTTATGGGAAATCAAGTTCTTTAAGCATAATTATTACCCATCTAGTTAGTATAGATGTCCAAATTACTGACGGCAAGATAAACACCTCTAAAAACTCACTAACACTAGTCTCAATAACAGATCCGATCCATTCTCATTTGCAAACCAACGTTCCCATGTATAGCAAACAAAAAACGGATAACTATAGTGATTGCCGCAGTTATTATTGGTACACCGCGCTTGCGGTCTGGGAATCCGGATCGATATCATATTTTTGTTACGTTTTGTATGTGTTGTATCAAAAATGACATCATTACAATGTATCTTTTTTCATACATTAACCCTGCGTTGCATCTACTGCTTACTTTAACTATATAAAACGTCATAAGTCTGTTAAAATCCATACAAAAACACCAGTTATAGTTTTAGTTACGGTTAAAATTAAGGTGGTGCAACTAAACTATTGCCTTCGAATTTGTCTAAATCTTTAGACATGATCCAAAACATGCAGAGCTAGGTAGTTGTTGCAATTAAAGAAGGTGAGTGAGCTTTACATGACTTTTCTGATACGCTAAAACATTCGACAACTTATTCACAGATGTATAACTCAAGTTGTTGTACGTCAAGTTCAAGTAGCTCAAAGCGTTCTGTGTGGTGGCTCGCTACTGTTCGTTTTTATAAAGTTTTGATAGACAAAATTGCACTATTGTTATGTGCATGTGTACATTGTACACGTACACACACAAGTAAAGCTCACTCGCCTTCGTGAGTTGCAAGAAATCTTAATTTTATGAACATTTTTGTATGAGCTACGAAATAGTACATAAAAAATTAATAAATAGACAAAAAAGACATGATAGTGATAAGTTTTCTGCCACCTCTAGACTGTTATTAAAGAGCTAATAGTTATCCAACCTTGTTCGCCTCTTCTAACAAATCCATTCACACCATAACAAGTAATGAATGAAACGCAGCCGAGAATCGAACCCTGACCACATCCTCCTGTGAATGGAGCGCCGCCACCCGTCTCAGTAACACGAGATGCGCCTGCGCAGCCACACGATGTGACCACACGTCTGGTTTTATAGGAATTTGGCTATGAAAGGAAGAAATAAGAAAGAAAACCTTTAACATTAAATAACACAGTTTAAAAATATAAGTAGGTAGGTAGTACTATAAGTTGTCAGAACTAAAATGGCAACCGCTCAGTATGTGTCACTGTATTTAAAGATAAAGACGACCATATTATTTTATTTAACCTTTAACCGACGACGTGATTTTTTTGTCACGCCGTCTGCGACGTGCGGTCTGTGGGACCGCTATACTGTTTACTCAAAAAGTAATCATGTTTTGTATAAAAGTATATTGATTTTATATTTTTTGAGAACATTATAGTATTACAAATAAACATACGTATAATTTGTGAGGAATCAATGTAAATTATTTATTTAAATATGGCTAAAACGTTTTTGACGCTTAATTTCATTAAAATAACACTAGACCTCAATAATACCTATATAACTTGTAAATTTTAATCAAAGCAAGAAAAATTATAATAATAATAATAATATAGTGAACATAATGAATAAAATAAAAATAAATGACACGTACATTACATGCACAAAAAAAAATTTGACGTAGGGTAAACATTAGGCACAATCAAGACATTTTTTTTTACCGCATTCCAAGCATTTCCGGTATACATAGGTAACACCTGTAAGATAATTTCGTTTTCAATTTAGGTGGACTAAAATGTACGTCTTTTTTGCAGCTGGTACAATGACATCAGGCTGATTTGGCATGTCAGAACCTAGAATACATGTCACTGTTTGCTTTACCACCCGTTTCGGGGTATTTTTTTACAGACTACCATATTTTACATAATATTATGTCCAAATATCAATAATATCATTAGGAAATGTCTTTTCCTAGGTTGTGGTGGCCCAGGATCCATATTTTTTACGAAAAATGAGTCGTCTAAAACAAAAACGCAAGTTTTAGTATGGTACAAAAATGTCACGTAGTCTGCGACGTGCGGTCCCACAGACCGCTGTTGAACTTTAAATCGAATTATCTTATTAAAACTGCCCTCATCGATGTAACCACTACCTGTAATGGCGTTTGGGCAACTAAACTCGAAGGTACTGAGACGCTCGGGACATGGGAGTAAGTAGAACATTGCAATCCAGAAATTTCAAAAACCGGAGCGGTCTGTGAGACCGCACGTCGTCGGTTAAAGGTTAAACTTTATTGCACCCAGAAAGTACTCGTTATCATGTAAAATTTTGCCTAGATCAAACTATTGGTTCCCACACTGTGAAAAAGTTATTAGATCCCATGTAAAGCCAAGCTTCCAACTCTACTCGCCTTGACTTCACAAACTACATCTTAGCTAAAAATGTGGCGTTACTAAAAACTATTGCATTGTAGGTAATTGTTAATAAATAAATAATGTTTATTTAAAATTAATTTCAAATCTCAATTAACAAAAACACTAACAAACACAAGTCCTATTTTGTCCCACAAATTACGTACAGTATGCTCACCCTACCCATCCCACCTGGGACTAGATCCCATTGTCTACCAGTTCGGCGGGCATCGACACCACGTCCATTATTTTGCGGTTTGCTCGCACAAAAGGTCGCTTCAATTGTTGTTTAAATTTTATACTCGTTACAAGTATTATCTTATTGTACAAGGTGTACGAGTTACAAGTTTGTACAAAAGTAGCTTTTAAAACAAAGTTTAGTGTAATGCTTCAACCACACCAACGCGTGCAGATCGCCATCGCCGGCGCGATCACGGCGCGATCATAGGGAAATGACAGGGCGCGCGAACTATCTTGAGTCGCATGATCTGTCATTGGCCTTTGATCGCGCCGGCGATGGCGATCTGCAAGCGTTGGTGTGGTTGAAGCTGGTTTCATAATAAGACAATTTTATGACTCAATCGCACATAAAGCTGTAACGTGCACGGAATCTTGTTTCTTATGCAGATTTCAGTCTGCAATCCATACTCACATCATACATCCATACTCACAAACATTCACATTAATATTACAAATAGGGAGTAGGATTATCCTATAGGTAGAGGCTGACAATGGTGACTGGGTTCAACACCAGCCGGTATGTCGGTATGTTATGCAGAAGTGATGATAGGTCCAGCTTTAATTACGACATATTATTTCAGTGCCCCTGAAAAGGACCTACTTTATAAAGAATTTAAATTAAATTATTGAGTGTATTATTACTAAATGCTCTCTTTACGTCTCGACGGGCTCCAACGGTGGCACCGGCGCGGGGCCACTGTAGCACAGAGCACACTATATTAGGACAATTTTAGGTGCCCTGAAAAAGCCCTATAATACCTTCTTATTAAGAATTTAAATTAGCTTATTAAGTCTATTCTTTCTGATTAACTGTGTCCTCTCTTTCAGCAACGAACGACTCGACGGGCTCCAACGGTGGCACCGGCAGGGAGCCACCATAGAGAATGCTAGGACATATTTAGATGCGCTGAAAAGGACCTAAAAACTTATTAAAACTTTGACTTAGAGTATTAAGTCTAAACTTTCTGACTAACTGTATGCTCTCTCACCAGCAACGAACGACTCGACAGGTTCCAACGGTGGCACCGGCACGGAGCCACCATAGAGAATGCTAGGACATATTATTAAAGATGCCCTGAAAAGGATCTACTTTATAAAGAATTTAAATTAAATTATTGAGTGTATTATTACTAACTGTATGCTCTCTTTCAGCAACGAACGACTCGACGGGCTCCAATGGTGGCACCGCGTCGAGCATGTTATGTTAGGACGTAATATTTCAGTGCCCTGAAAATGATCTAAAACTTATTAAAACTTTAAATAGAGTATTAAGTCTATTCTTTCTGACTAATTGTATGCTCTCTTTCAGCAACGAACGACTCGACGGGCTCCAACGGTGGAACCGGCGCGGAGCCACCGTCTGCCGCCGCCAGCCCCGACGCGACAGCGCTGGTCGTGCTGCAGCCGCCGGCGCCGCCGTACCCGCCGTACGCGCACTATGATGGTAAGTCTTCAATACTGTGGGCTGAGTGTGAGTTGACATCAAACGTTCTCACTAGTGAGTGCGTTAAAAATGTATGAAAATTTTAGTTCTTGAACGTTTCCGCTAGGGGCGCTGTACAATCCGTCATTAATGTAATTTATTTACGCGCTTACTAATGAGCGCGTTTGATGTAAAGTCTCACTACACACTACGGTCATCATCATCATCATCATCTTTGCACTCTTTTTAGCAACACTACTAGAAATGAACGATATTCAGGACTAGCTGTTATTTGTTTATATATTTTTTTAATTTGAGCATAAAATATTCATAAATCTGCTGGTTGTAAAATTGTCACAATACCTGACCAATAAACTGATTCCTGAAATTATAAGTAAGTAGGTATTTTCATAAGTAAGGACTTGTTTTAAAGGAAAATTACTCATTGTGCCACAAATATCAATCTTACCGCATAGTTAATGTTTAAATTACTGTAGAAAGCGTAACTTTAATATAGCAATTAAGTTTTTACATAAGTTTAATAAGCCCATCTAATAAGTTTAATTAGTTATTTTCACAATAATTTTGTAATCGAGCAACTCACGGCGTTTCTTTACAAATATTTAACACAAAAACGTCAATCGAAGCGCCCATTCACGAGTTACGAACGTAATAAAGAGATCACGGCGCGACCCGCGGAGATAAAACAATGAAAACAAAACAAAAGGGCCGAACAGTTGAAGAATCACGCTGAAAAAACGACAACGACTTTAGGAAAGCATTCGACAAAGTCGAGCACACCACTTCGAGGCACTCTGAGGAAAATCTAATTTTCTCGTCGGACCCCCCGCCACTCTCCGTTATAACATCATAAAATTCATACAGAACCACAGAGTTTTCGCACTTATGCATATTAAAGGAAGGTTCTAAAATGGGCTACCGCAAGGGGCGGCTTTAGGGACGCCACTTCTCTTTATGCTTTTGGTCTTTAATCTACCGCAATCTGCTTATCCGAGGGGTGGAGGGGGGACAGACATCTTTAATAGCTCATTCGGGGCTCTATGCAAATAATTTTAGAGGGGTGAGGGGTGGGGGGTTGGAAATCATACGGGCTTTGTCTGGAGCGAGTAACGAACCGAAACACGAGTCTGTGATGCGACAGAAGTGGCTCTGAGTACTTGAAACGGGTTTGTAGGCTTATTTCGGTTATAAATATTAAACTGTCAGTGTTGCGGGGGTGGCATATTATTATCGGAGTGGTTACGCGTATAAAGCTCGTTATATCTCGTCAAGGGGCGTCGTTATGTACTTTATACTTATTTACTCGTCTTAAAAGGCGTGTCGGGCTAAGTTCACTGGATTTTTTGCGCGTCAAGCAATCTCGGGAATTTTAATATTTCAGCAACGACATTGCTAACTTTAAAAAATAAAGTATACCAATTTTTACCGTATTAAGTACGGCATAATGTTAATTAACCGTATCAAGTACTAAAGTATTTTCAGGATGATAAAAACCACCCATTTTGTTACAAGCCACATCCGATCTGTTTTTAGTCGCTAAATTTCTGTCCCCTTTATTTAGTCGTGAATCCTCCATAGCTAACACCCAAAATATTTGTTTCGGATATAGATCGTTTTATCCATGAAGACGCGCCCCACCACTCTTCCGCTAATATTTGAGTGTTATCGGTACACGCTAAATTATCGATAAGTGCACACGCACACTACAATAATGACGCTCAGATTGCTCGGATCAAATTCCCAGCACCCCGCGCTTCCTTTGACCAAAAATTGGTGGGTCGCGTCTTCGTGGATGAAACGATTTACAATTTTGTTTCTTTGTATATTGACTTTGGATTTTTTGTCAGACTATTCTTAATTATTCGACATGCATTTTATTCGTATAGGTAAATGTGCATATCCAATTTTATTTAAAACGAGTGTATTTATGTTATTATTCCAGGTACAACAACATTAGCGAGCGAGTACGCGTACGCGGCGCCCTACTCGCAGTACTCGCCCTACGGAGGCCCCTACACACACTCAGCCGCCACGGGGCTACTGTCCAAGTGGTGAGTATTCGTATCTTCTATTCAATATTGCTATACCTCGACAACAAGTCTAATCTTACAGTATTGATATTCACAAGAACTTTACTTATTGTTTATCTTTGCTAGAGTAATAATAATGCAAAACGATAGCCATTCTTAGCTCTCAAATCATTAAAAGTGACAAAAACATAGTGATACAATCGCATCTAATTTCAATTTACCATTTGGTTTGGGCTCCCATCACCAATTTAAGGTTTATTGCGGAAAAATACACCTCATTCAATACCTCAATACATTAACAAACCTCTGGGGAAAGATTTCAACGGAGCCTTTGACCTCGCTCGCATTCTCGTCTGTCCGAGATTTTACTGGATTTTAAACGTCCGACCATTTAACAGCCACTGGAAAACGAATGGCGGTGTGTGAGGAATAAATCCCACACAGTTTATCACTTGGAACCGCTGTATGGCCACACTTTGCAGGTGTGCCACAGGGATCTGTGTTACCACCTACGTTATTTAATCGGTGTTGTAATTTATTCGAAAACTGGATTTTGGTTTCAATTTGTTTGTGTAATTTTATTAATCCGTTTGGATTTTCCCGTTTACTAAGGACCGTTATATTGTTTATAGACATTCAAAAGTCCCAAAGTTCACCCTGAATTTTGTTATGATACCTATTTTTACTCCCGAAGCATCTTGTATCAGTCCCAAGGTGAAGGCCTTACTTCTTTTTCCCTTTCACTCGCCGATATTTGTACTCAATATTTATGATGCTAATTTCAGTAAAACAATCTTTTTCTATAGCCATTCCATAAACAAAGCAACAACTATCCTCAAAACTTGTCTATCACTTACAACAAATGTTATTCCGATCCAATAAAACTACTTTACGGATAAAGGAACACTCTCCTACTGTTTTGATTCTACAATCAAATTAGGTATGAACTCCCAATTCCCAGTGCGATACATCAAAGCTGTTGAATAACTAGAGGGATGTGCTATTTGATTCCCGATTCACACATTGTATTCGAATTTCAACCGTATGAACAAAGGTAGTGGGATCATTGTTCCCCCTTTTTGGGTTGTTGAGAGTTTTGTCACCAATTCCAATAGGATTTTCCTTGTCATCGACAAATAACTATATTGATGCTTTGTATTGTTCATACTTATTTGATTGAGTGGTATCAATTGACGCGCAAAAGTTTTACTGGGACTGTAACACGTATACATATTCTAAGAGAAAAAACATATGATAGGTTTTATCATCTAGGTGAAATAATTGATTAAACTTCGTAATATTATTTTACCAATGTAAATCACTCGATAATTTTACGACGTATCAGACAAATTCAACTTCAAACTAGATTTAATTCAAGGGTAGATTCAAATCTCTTATTGGTTAATCAATATTTAGACCCATTACCTATTTGGTACATTATAGTAAAGACTTCAGGGTCATTTCATGATACAATTACATGAAACTACACTTATTGTTTTTACTACTCAACTCTAAAAATCTTCTCTCTTACAATAATGACATTAAGCAATCCCTAGATTGCTTTATTAACTTAAAACGTAGCCACTAGGTAGTTTAATTTTCCAATAAGTTCATTAGTTACTTATTTAGTTGACAACAATTTTCTATACGCTCTTGGTCACTCCCAACTTAGAATTTCTGAATCACTAAATTCTATTTGACCATCCAGCAAAAGACAAGATCCCAAACAAAACTCACACACCTACAACAAAGGCGTTGTTCGATCATCCCCTCCGACAAAGGGACGTCCCTTGGGCCCGGGATAAGTTGTAGGGCATTAAATTTAAGTGATTCTACTGCTATCACTTTTAAACTTGGCGATGTTGCTGGATACTAAATAGTTATTTCGGTTGGAGGGGGACTTTTGATGTCTAGTCAAGTTTTATGTTGGAGTTCTAAAAAAACGGCTTAATAATGTTATTTTATAACAATTTTTAGTAAGAAAGCTCATCAATTGTTACTAAGAAAGTTTTTTTTTTCTAAATAGATTTCTAGTTAAGGAAGATAAGATGCAATAGTAATAACTACGAAATAATTTTGTGTTTGTCTATTCGTAACGTTCTCATCCTTCGCATATAGTAAAATGAATATAAAGGATTTGTAGCATTTTTGTTACAAAAGAATACATACTTATTGAAGAAATTGAAGCTTTTACGTCGATACTATCATTTCTAATGTTAGGAAGTAAGGTCTATGTAGTAAGAAAAATGCTATTTTTTCTGTGACAGATTAATGTTTAGAAAGGCGAAGTCGAAGATTGTAATTAATCAAATTAATGAACAATGTGATTAATTTGTTTCAGATATCAACGGACGCCGTGCGAGCAGTAGCCGTCGGCGACTCACAACGAAACCAAGTGATAAAAGACACTTATACCATATGTGAGAATTTTAGTTTAATACCTTATCATTCCTTTAGTAAATCTCTTATTGTGTAGATAAATTAATATATGTACAATTCATTATACGTTCTGTTATAAATGTTAATTTCAGAGGTCAGTACGCTCTAACTTTGCTTTCTCAAAATTATTTTTAACTCCAACAGTTCATTTATACTCATTATTGTTTAGTTAAATGAAAGAATATATTGAATGAGAGAGCCAAAGTGTATAAGATAACTTCATTAAGACTAAGATGTAAATAATGTATTTTAAATGAAACTAAATGTAATTCATTCAATGTCATTATTAGGGTTAAGTATTACCTTTTTTCTTTTACCTCAGTAGTGATACAATGCGAGGACAATGGGTGTTTTTTTAGCCTGAAAAATGCTGGTCACAAAATCAATATTTCTTGAAAAAATCCATGACATCTTTTCCATTATATGATACAGTTATTAAAAAAAATAAAGATCAAAGTAAATGTTTTATCTTAACTTGTCGTATGTGCCAAGAACTTTATCTGGATGTAAGAAATGTTTATTTGATTCAGATAAAGCCAGTGGAAAAGTCCAGTGAAATGAAAAGAAAAAGGCCAGTAGTTTTAAAAAAGGCAACACTCCAATTTTGCGCATTGTCCTTCGCAATACTTTTAGATTTTTGAGCCTTATTGAAAAAAAAACTTCATTTATTTTATTTAAGCTGTCCTCAATGCACAACGTCATAGATCTTTTATAACATTTAATGTTGTTATCATTCGTAATAAGTTACTTAACTTATTTTTTGTACTTATTGTTATAAATATTAAGTGTGTATGTGAATACTCTTGAAATTATAGCTTCGGAACAAATATATGAAAGTCAAATATGTATTTAAGTATAGTTTAATTTGAAATTACTATGAGATTACTTGTTTCTTTTTTTACTTTTTATAAAAAGTTAGTTCTAGTTATGATTACGCATTTTAGCTCGAGAAATATATTTTTAAATGAAGTCGACTTCATTAATTTGGTGATTAGAAATATATTTTCAGAGTATGTTTTAATGCGTTGAGTTAATATATACAAATGATATGTTCAAACATTTTAGAATATATTGTTTTGAGGATATAAGTTGAGAAAATCTTATCCTTTCCGTCCAAGGTTTTTATTATTTTTATTATATAATTTAAATGTTTTTTTTTTTGTTGTAAATAATGCCTACGTTGTTCCGCTACTACATTTTCATTAGTCAGAATAATATGCTTTTAAATATGTTGTAAACAACCGACATACAGTTTAGAGGAACGCCAAAGACTTATGTGTAATGTCTTGTAACAGTCCAGTGTATTAAAAATAATTTATTTTTTATATGATGCAATATATTTTCGCCAAAGAAATGTAATATACAGAGCGGTGGGTATTTGGATACAAAAAAAATATATAAATTTATTAGATCGCTGCAAGCGATAAAAATATCAAAACTGTACATATTTCTTAATATTCATTACATTTATTTTGTGTTTGTGCAATAAAAGAATCTTTTATCATCTACTTGTATAAGTTTTGAACATTTGAATACATGAAGATTTACCTACTGTATAAAAGTAAAAGTTTTTTAAGTACATAATTATTTTAAAAAATGCTATTGCTTAAATTTTTGTGGTTACTAACTTGAATTGTTAAAATAAGTCAATGGATTTTTATATTTACATATTTTGTAAGGGTTCCTCCATTATTTTTCAGTATCTTACTATTCAATATTTTGTGGTTTTTACAAAATAATATTTTTAACACAATTACAACTAACCAAATACCCTCGCTCTTATGAATAAAATAATGAAAATATGATCATTTTGTAATAATATATTGTGCATTCTCTTTATTTATTGAACATGATTATTTCCAGTCTGCTTTTGGTTTCTGAAAGCATATCGTTTAGTAATAAATCCGACGTTGTAACGGTAGGTGAAGTAATTTTTGTTTAATTTGTAATAAGTATATTTGTAAGGCAACGCACCAGTAAGAAATAAAGGCAAGAGTTTATAAATATGTATTTTATTCTAATATTAGACGTGTATCACCCAAATTAACTATCTACAATTAGCAAGAAAGATCAGACGATCATATAACATGTTTTGTGAAAATGTTGTAATTTTTTTTTGTGTTTTTAAAGGGGTTTTCCTACTCAAGAATAATCTAATGTGAAACAGAAGCTTAAAGGACAGTGCCAATCCATGTATGCAAGTTGGACCAAGTGCTGCCCAGAATGAAACCATAGTGCATTTTGTTCCTTAAGCCAATACTAATTTGTAAACCGGAGCGCATTGAAATCAATCCCTGGAGTTAAGAGAAAAATAGAGTGTACGCGCCAGCATTAAAACCTCATGCAATTCAAACTCATGTCACACTATTCTATCACTCATTCTGACAGTCCTTTTTCCTATCCTCTCCCTCCCACCTTCAGTCTCGCTCTCGCATCGCAACGCGCCGCTTCGCCTACCTATCTGGGCGTTAATTACTAAATAAGTATCCAAAATAAACCAATTCAAATAAACCCAAATCGCGCGCTAAACTCATCTCAATAAAAATTCAAGTGTTTGTGAAAGTGAAAGAAGAACCCAGCTTGGACCGTCCTGTGGAGTCTGCTCAATCGAAGGT
The DNA here is from genome assembly GCF_963855985.1 of Ostrinia nubilalis. Taxonomy (NCBI): domain Eukaryota; kingdom Metazoa; phylum Arthropoda; class Insecta; order Lepidoptera; family Crambidae; genus Ostrinia; species Ostrinia nubilalis. The sequence continues at coordinate 1,775,947 of NC_087112.1, forward strand.
ATCCCATCCCATTCCTATCCCAATCTCCTACAACTCCTTTCTGGTCCTTCGAGCCGGATGGTTCATTTCCTATCCTTTACACTTACATAAAATCACAACTACACATTTTCACGCATCCGTCATTTTGACAACTCTCTAGAAAATTCTAGAAAATTCGCTCGTTTGACACATTCTTTCTGGAAAGTTCGATTCGTTTGACATTTGGCACATTCTAGAAATTGCTATTCACTCAAACGTCAACTCGTTGTTTGTAAACACGTATATTTTTTAAATTCAATCTTTTAAAATTTTATTTCAATTCAATTTCAAATTCGCTTACATACGCTACGCATTTTATTTTCCTACTGGATTATAAATAAATACGCACAACTCAACTCATTTTTAACGCTAGCTCTCGTGCGTGTGTTTGCTCACCTACAATACAATGGAGGGAGTAAAACGCAAAATTAATTTGCTTGAAGCTAAAAAAGAAGCGCTTTTTCAGAGGGTTCAGGAACTATACGACCTCAGCCTAAAGGTCTCCGACCCTCAGATTGAACAAATTTTCATGTCTCGCATGCATTCGATTGAAAAAACAAGATCGGATTTTCTTGATACTATTGACGAACTTAATTTGTGTTATATGAAAAATGATGAGGAACTCAAACCTACATTTGCCGCACTCAACTCGTTTGACGATTTGTACTGTAACATCCTTTCGGTGCAAAGCTCCATCGCACAACTAAAGGCCAACACAGAGCGACGCAAACAGGATTTCGTAAAAAAATTACCGCCTTTAGAACTAGTCTCTTTCGACGGAGCCCCTTCCAAGTGGCCCGTTTTCTACCAAAATTTTAAAACTCTTATTCATGAGAACACTGGTTTGTCTCCAGGTGAAAAGGCTCAATACCTTATAGGAAAACTTTCCGGAAAAGCACTTACAATTTGCTCGGGTATTCCACCGACTGGTGAGAACTATAACATAATTTGGAACAACCTATTAGAAAAATACCAAGACATAAGAGTACAAGCCTCTATGTATTTGGAACAGTTAATAAACTTCAAATCGCAATCTTTAGATGAATTTTTGGAACAGTATTGCTCAGCTGAAGCTGCCTTACGACGTTTACAGATTGATGACCTTTCCGATTTCATTTTGACTCATATTGCTCTCAGTAAATTAGACAAAGACACTCTAAATTTATTTGAACAATCCATTAAGCACGTAAAAATGCCTACGTTTAATGATCTCAAGACTTTTATAAAAGAACAGAATAAGATCCATTCTTTACGCTCATCTTTTACGCAGAATAAGCTGTACGTTAATAATAAAACGAATTTCGCATCGCAGTCTAAAAACTCGAAACCGACACAGTCGTTTGTTTCTAATACAGCTTCTGGAGTAAAACCCAATCAACATTACTTTCAATCTCAACCGAATTCGCAAGGCTCATACACTCCATCCGCTGTACGCAAGAATTGTCAACTTTGTAAGACGGAACCTGAACATGCCCTGTTCAAATGCAGTTATTTTCGCTCGAAAAATGCGCCAACTCGCTACTCTTTAGTGAAAAAATGTAACTTTTGCCTCAATTGTTTGGGCTTTCATAATGTTAAATATTGCAAATCTCAAAATCGTTGCTCAGTTTGCCAACGTAAACATCACACTCTTATTCATATAGACAACTTTAACGTGAATAGACCTATGACGTCACAACAGCTGACTTGCAGCGCTACGCTTTCGCCGACCGACGCGTCCATGTCCGCGCCCGGTCCGGTCACGCCGCCGTTGCAATCGATGCCAACCAACAATGTGTCTCTCTCTGCAGTCACGCCGTCGATCGCTGATGAATCTAGTACCACGGTCTTATTACCCACCGCGTCAGTGTATACTTATGACAATAATAAGACGTGTCAAAAATTACGCGTGTTTCTAGACACAGGTTCGATGAGCAACTTTATCACAAATAAATGTTGTGCGCGACTGAACTTAAAAGTCAATCCGCTACCTACCACTATTAAGGGCATAGGTCAGTCTGAAAGTGTGTCGCTAGGATATGTATCTTTCACAATTGCCTCACGCTTTGATCCCAGGTGTAAATACACAATTAACGCACGCGTCATTGATACAATAACCGATTATTTACCTAATGTAAGGGTTGACATAACCCAGTTATCGCATTTACAAGGTCTTCCTATGGCTGATGACAGCTTCGATATCCCTGCTGAAATCGATTGTTTGTTAGGCAATGAGATATTCCCGCTTCTTTTAGGTAGTAATAAAATAACTTCACCGCAATCCTCTGTCATCGCCATCGAAACCACGCTCGGATATCTCGCTATGGGACGCGCTCAGTGCTACTCAGCTCATTCACGCAATGATAATAAAGCATTCTTTTGCAATGTAGACTCGCACTCATTAGAATCACTCACGCAACGCTTTTGGGAGCTTGAAAGTGTACCTACTAAGAGACACATCAGCCCTGACGACGAAATATGTGAAAACATTTTCCAATCAACTCATTCTCGCGACGACTCTGGGACGTATACCGTTTCTTTGCCATTTAAACTCGACCCATCAGAACTCGGCGATTCTTACTTTACTGCTAGGCGTCGCTTCTATAACTTAGAGAAAAAGTTAGACTCAACTCCGGGCTTACGCACTAACTATAATGAAAATATTCAAGACTGTATCGATCGCGGTTTTCTGTCAAAAGTCGAAAACGCATCGAATTCAGAGGAAAATACTCCAAATTATTATATACCTCATCATGCAGTATACCGACCAGATAAACTCACTTCAAAAACTCGAGTCGTTTTAGATGCAAGTTGTAAAACAACTTCTGGAAAGTCGTTAAATGATGTTCTTTACACTGGCCCAAACTTACAAAGTAATATTTTTAATCTTTTAATTAACTTACGCATTTTCTCAGTCGCTTTATCTGCTGATATTGAAAAGATGTATTTCTGTGTAAAGCTTGATCAAAATCACCACCCGTTTCAACGCATATTATTTCGATTTGATCCTGAATCACCGATTGATACTTATCAATACAATAGGGTTTCTTTTGGCGTTTCTAGCTCGCCTTACCTCGCTATGCGTGTCGTTCGCCAACTCGCTGAGGACGAGCGCGCGAATTATCCTATCGCCGCGTCTGAAGCTCAATCCTGTATGTATATGGACGATTATGTCTCATCGATGGACGGGTTAGAAAAAGCTGAACAATCTTACCATCAAATGGTTAAGATGTTCATGGCCGGGGGGTTTAAAATGGTTAAGTGGATCTCGAACAACCCTGAGCTTATAAATAAGATTCCCGATTCGCATAAAAATCCACAGCTCGTCGATTTTGACACTGACTCAGAAATTACGACAAAAATCATAGGCATGCAGTGGCAACCTAATGATGACGTTTTTCTTTACAAAATTAACTCTACTAACTCTGACCAATGCACAAAACGCACGATTCTTTCCGCAACCGCTAGATTATTCGACCCTTTGGGTTTGCTAGGCCCTGTGACAGCGTTTCTCAAACTCTTAATTCAAGAATGCTGGCAGCGCGAACTTGAATGGGACCAGCCAGTTCCAGACTCAATAAAAAATAAATGGAATCGGTTTGATAGTGAGATTAACTATTTATCGCAATTAAAAATATCTCGTCATATAGGAATCACCGCGGGTTGCCACGTCACTATCATGGGCTTCGCGGACGCCAGCGAAGTATGCTACGGAGCTGTAGTTTATGTGCGCGTGAGCTCTGATGCAGATTCACCCGGTGAAGTCTTTCTTATCGCATCCAAATCGCGCGTCGCGCCTTTAAAGAAAATATCTCTTGCGCGGCTTGAACTGTGCGCAGCGCTGCTCTTAACAAATCTTTTATTATCGGTTCGCGATAGTATAGAGAATCGTTATGCTGTTAACTCAATTTACGCATTTTCAGACTCGACTGTCACTCTCACGTGGATACATTCTCCCGCGTACAAATTTCACACATTTGTTGCGAATAGAATTACTGAAATTAATTCGAAACTCAACGCAAAAATTTGGCATCATGTTAATGGAAATGAAAATCCTGCAAATGTAATATCGCGACCTGTAACTCCTAAAGCATTATTAAATCAATTAAATTGGTTTCACTCTCCTCAATGGACAGCTCAGCCAATCTCGCAATGGCCTATCGAGCCATTTCAAGTTTCATCTAACAGTGTTCGACTGGAAGAGAAAACTATCGCTCTTGTTTCAGAGACAAACTCTCAATCGAACTCTCACTTTTTCGATCGATTAATTGATCGCATTTCCACGTACCCAAAATTATTACGCGCTACTGTGTACGTGTTACGCTTCGCTAAAATACTACGTTCAAACGGAGTGGTTACATCCTCTGATTTAGAACTCGCTGAACTCTATTTAGTACGCCATATACAGGCACTATTTTTTACTCAAGATATGCACGCAATTAAAAATAATAAACCCTTTAACAAATCGCTTCTCAAACTTAACCCTTTCATTGACTCTGATAATATACTTCGTGTCGGAGGTCGACTCACTCACTCTCAACTCAACTATGGACAAAAGCATCCAATCATTCTATCGCCTAAACATCGCTTCACTCAACTTTTAGTTGATTACTTTCATGTATGTAATTTACATACTGGTCCTTCACTTCTACTCAGTCTGCTTAGACAGAAATTTTGGATACTTTCCGCACGTAACTTAGTACGTCAAAGAGTGCATCAATGCAATATCTGTTTTCGTTTAAACCCTAAATCTACAAACCCTCTTATGGGCGACTTGCCATCATTTCGCGTTTCAGAAGCTAAAGCCTTTGTTTATACATCGGTCGATTATGCAGGTCCCTTCTTTATTACTCACATTCGCCGCAGAGGTGTTAAAAGCCAGAAGGCTTATATTTGTTTATTTTGCTGTCTTACAACTAAGGCTCTACACATAGAGTTAGTTTCAGACTTAAGCTCTGATCTATTTCTCGCCGCTTTTCGTCGATTCATTTGTAGAAGAGGCCCCGTTTCCATGATATATAGCGACGGAGGTACTAACTTCATTGGCGCTAAACGCAAGCTTGACGAAATTTACGCTCTTTTAGAATCTGACTCTCACAAAAATTATTTAAGTTCACATTTGGCTGAACAACGCATTAAGTTTCTTCATAGTCCACCATATGGTCCGCACTTTAACGGCATCACAGAGATAAATGTTCGTTATGTAAAAACGCATCTTTATAAAGTTATTGGTCTTCAAGTGTTAACATACGAAGAGTTCAACACTGTACTTGTACAAATAGAAGGCTTATTGAATAGTAGACCATTGTGTGTTCTTAGCTCTGACCCATCTGATATATCCGCTCTCACTCCCAATCACTTTCTCAATATAACTCCACTGAAATTCTTACCAGTAGAGAATGTCTCTGATATTTCTGACAATCGGTTAACGCGTTATCAGTTAGTCAATAAATTAGTGCAAAGCTTTTGGCGTCGCTGGAGTCAGGAGTATTTAACTTCTCTACAACGCCGTGAAAAGTGGAATACGGTGACCAAACCGATAGATGTGGGCTCTGTTGTTGTTATAAAAGATGACAATGCGCATCCTCTTTGTTGGCCATTGGGTGTGGTTGTGGAAGTATATCCCGGAAAGGACAAAATCATTCGCACCTTAAAGATTCGCACTGCAACCGGTATTTATGTTCGGCCTGTAGTTAGAGTTTGTCCTCTTCCTTTACAGTAACTCAAATAATGCTTTTAACTTTAATTTTTCTTTAACTTCAATTTAACTCAACTTTAACTTTAATTTAACTCAACTTTAACGCTCATTTAACTCAAATTTAACTCGTTTAGTTCTCTCTAACGCATGCTTTTTTGCGTTTTTAACTTTATTTTTTTTTACAAACGCTACTCAATCTAGAGGAAGACCTCTAGGCCGGGGGAGTTGTACGCGCCAGCATTAAAACCTCATGCAATTCAAACTCATGTCACACTATTCTATCACTCATTCTGACAGTCCTTTTTCCTATCCTCTCCCTCCCACCTTCAGTCTCGCTCTCGCATCGCAACGCGCCGCTTCGCCTACCTATCTGGGCGTTAATTACTAAATAAGTATCCAAAATAAACCAATTCAAATAAACCCAAATCGCGCGCTAAACTCATCTCAATAAAAATTCAAGTGTTTGTGAAAGTGAAAGAAGAACCCAGCTTGGACCGTCCTGTGGAGTCTGCTCAATCGAAGGTATCCCATCCCATTCCTATCCCAATCTCCTACATAGAGTTTTGTTTTGAATTATTTACATACAAAATATCATCGATGTATACGTACCTACTACGCATAAGATTTCGCGATTTTGGCATTAAATAACACTCGCTATGTTGAATTCAACCATACTGCATCCGTACACCCAAGCTGAACTGTCCCACCAAACTCAATGACAGGGGGGCGCTACCATCGTTCAACTAAACTATATGGTTTCCAACATGGCAAAAATCGGAACCAGCGATCCGGTATTGACGGTGGCGCCCCACTGTCAATGTCATCGATAGGACAGTTCACTATTTTGGAACTATACTTTAGTACGACTTCGACATTCTAAGCGATCAAGCGCTGTTGCAGTAGTTTGGTTAGTTGACAGAAATTAATTATTTCCAAAATGGAGCAAGAAGTTTTAGCTTACATTAACTTCAATAATTGATTGTAATACACCAATAAATGGATTTTTTGCAAGGATAGAGAACTAAAACTTCTTGCTTCATTTTTGGTATAGATGACCCACGCTGAACTGTCCCGCCAAACTCAATGACAGGGGGGCGCTACCATCGTTCAACTATATGGTTTCCAACATGGCAAAAATCTGAAACAGCGATCCGGTATTGACGGTGGCGCCCCACTGTCAATGTCATCGACAGGACAGTCCAGTATTTTGGAACTATAATAATGAATTTCTGTCAACTTACCAAACAATTAAAACAGCGCTAGATCGTTTATAAACAATGTCTAAATCGCACTAAAGTAACATGTATGGATGCAATATGGTTAAGTTCAACATAGCGAGTGTTATTTTAATGCCACAATCGCGAAATCTTATGCGTAGTACGTAATACATCGATGATATTTTGTATGTAAATAATTCAAAACAAAACTCTTTTTTTCTCTTAACTCCAGGGATTCAGTGTGCTTCGGTTTACACATTAGTACAGGCCTGAGGATCAAAATGCACTATGGGTTGATTCTAGGCAACACTTGGTCCAGACCCTGGCACTATCCTTTGAAAGCTTAATAAGGCAAATCAAGCAAACTTATAAACACACGAGTCACGAACTAAGCGAAACCACCAAGTCAAAGGTTTAATAAAACCTGGTCCAAAGACAATATTTTATTGTATTTATAATCTTTGGTCATCCTGACTTTGACACGTAGAATGTAACTTTGACACAGCAACAATTTTTGATAAAATATTCCAATAAATTGGTCTAATTCAAAAATGTAGTGCCTCAGCTTCCAAAACATAATACCGGAGCGTGAATAAAACAAACAACAGAAACATGAGTGAAGAAGATCCACCTAAAAAGATTTGCAGATCAAAATCCGAAGACCAACAACCTAAACCGGTCTGTACAAAAGAAGTAACAGAAAACTGTATACCTCCAAAAGATGATGATGCACCCAAACCTCCTTGCAAGAAGAAAGAAAAGAGGGAAGAGAGTGCGAAATGTAAAAAGAAGAAGAGGAAGAGCGCAGGATAAGAAACTTCAACAAATTATGTTCAAGTTCCAAGAAGTAATACATCCTATGTTACATCTTAATTTCTACTGAAACAATCAATACTATACATTAATCAATGGAAAATTTTACAATTTCATAGTTCATAGACAGTAAACTACCTTTTATTTTATTATTTTGTTTCAATATTTCACAATACTATTATACTAAAATGATTTCTTGCATTTCCTCGCTGGATAGCAATACTACTTGTGCAAAGAAAGAGCCAGCTGAAATAAATTTTGTGGCTTATTCGGTTTAGGACAGATTCTGTTTAGGACAGATTCGGTTTACGACAGATTCTCTTTATGACAGATTCATTTTAAGACAGAAATACAATTGAGTACATAAATTCAAAAGACAGATTACTTAAAAAAAAGTTTATTTAGCTAACTAGTTTTGAACAAAAAAAAAGTTAAAATATTAATTGCATCTTATACTTTGCACAATAGTTTGAAATATTTTTTCAAATCGGTCCAGTAGCTTCGAAGCTTATTCAATCCAAACAAATAAATCTTTCCTCTTTATAATATTAGTGTAGATGTAAGTAGATTATAATATAATCCTACTTCCTACTAATATTATAAAGGCGAAAGTTTGAATGTCTGGATGTCATGATTGTCTGGATGTTTGCTACTCTTTCACGCAAAAACTACTGAACGGATTTTGTGACAAATGAATTTCAATAAATAAATAAGACGTCTAAAAAGCGCCATCTATCGTCATTGGTTAAAATCTACAGCAAAATAAAAATAAACAATATTTAATTCAATTTAGACCACAGGTGGCACTTATGAACGTCAAAATATCTACACTAATATTATAAAGAGGAAAACTTTGTTTGGTTGTAATGAATAGGCTCAAAAACTGCTGGACCGTTATTAAAAATTCTTTCACCATTCGAAAGCTACATTATTCACGAGTAACATAGGCTAAATATTATTTTGGAAAAAAATAGGGTTCCGTAAAATATGTAGTACACGCGCGCGAAGCCGCGGGCGGAAAGCAAGTAGTAAATAAAAAAAAGCGCTGGACAAACTACTGTTTTTGACATTCGTAAATATTCATGCCGTGAAACGCCATCTATCAACATGAAACGATATGGGTAAAACGAGGTCCACGCGTACGAAGTCGCGGGCGGCCGCTAGTTACATAATATCACATCATAATACATATTTCAGTCACACGTTTTAAATTAAAATAAAAAACATTTTCAAAATATTCAGTTTGTGCTCTCGTCGTATACACGACGCTATTAATGGAATACTCGGCAACTCATAAGCAGTCATACGACTAAAATAAATACACAATAGGTACCAGAGTAACATATATAGAAAGAAGTTTTCCATAATTTTATATTACATAGTATGGGGAATTGGTTAACTCTATTCATGAGACGTTGCGTTGGTTAAAAAAACATTTTATTCTTGACTGTACAAAATCCGTCATATAGTTCCAAAATACTGGACTGTCCTGTCGATGACATTGACAGTGGGGCGCCACCGTCAATACCGGATCGCTGGTTCAGATTTTTGACATGTTGGAAACCATATAGTTGAACGATGGTAGCGCCCCCCTGTCATTGAGTTTGGTGGGACAGTTCAGCGTGGGTCATCTATAAAACGAATCTGTCATAAAGAGAATCTGTCGTAAACCTAATCTGTCCTAAACAGAATCTGTCCTTAACCGAATAAAGGAATTTTGTATCTAATCTAGAAAATTTCTTACAGGATAAGTTAGAAGGAAAGCATTATCTCATTAAATGATTATGTTAGTTAAAAATATGTTAAAAATCATGAATAGAGGGATCTTAAAGTCTAGCAATTTTGGTTAATTTACGTATTTTTCTTCCAAATAGGTACTTATTTATTTTTGTAGCTATGTCATAAATGTGAAATCTACCTACATGGTAAACAAAATTTTCACTCTGGCACTCGACAAACTTCAAGAATAAAAAAAATACTGTCAGAAATTTGTCTGTCAGAAAAACAAAATTCTCACACCATGTTGAACTCGTAAAATCAAATAATCATGCTATTTTCACGTAATTTAATATCTTTTACGTGCTGTACACGATCTACAATACAATATAACAATGTAAGTCAATATCGCTTTCATCCATAACCAATTCCTGAATTGGTTCTCCCAATGCCAATATTATGTTACCTATCGGTCCATCATTAGATTTAAATTTTCAAAATGTGGTAGCTATTTGTCATAAAGAGACACAGACCAGTAGCACCAATCTCAAAGACTCTAGTACGACGACGGGTTTGAAAGATGACAAAGGATCTTTGAAAATATTCGAGTTCAGTGAAGTGGTGCAAGATCCGAAACATCCTAGAGATATCACAATAATAAAGGACGTTTTTGCAGAAGAAATTCATGACCACAATAGTCCCAGTGGATCAGTGACAGACGATGCCGTAGCAAATAGATACAGATACTGCCGTGAAGTCATAAAACCTTACCTCAAAGATTACCCAAAAGATTGTCCTGTTTCAGACGATCAATTGATTAGAGATGCATTAGACGCTGCGCACGAAGATTTCCCGGATTACGAGCCCTGTTTTGAAGGATACGACGGTAACCCAGATACTGATAACAATAAGAACGGTTCGTCAAGTACTTTAAAAGATAGCAACAAGTCTGGGATACTTTCAAAAGACTCCAACAGTACTTGTAAGAAAGGGAAACACATTAGATCAGATTTTTCAAAAACCAATCTCAGTCGGAATAATACCTCAACAAACTTGAAGTTGCTCAATATGGATCAGCAGCAAAAAGAAGGCTGCCCAGAAAAAGTGAAACCTAAAGGTTGTCCAAGTAAGGCTAAACCAGGGTGCCCTCAACCAATAGAAGTTTGCAAGGACGAGGCTTTGTGGCCACCGGTAGGACCTCCTGCTTGCCAAGCAAAATCTACGGAAGGTACATCGAGATGTAAAGACAGAGTGCCATCGGCCGGGCCTTGCAACGAAAAACCTGCTGCACCGCCGAAAAAAGAAAAAAGCTGTGACCAACACCGCAGTGATATGAGTGATATCAAGAAAAGATTTGGCATTGAATGTGACTCTACAACGACTCCACCAAAGCAAAAGACAATGATAGAAGCCCACAGCGAGGCGATTGCTACCATCAAATCGGCTGTTGAAGATTTCTTTGGCAAAGTATATCAATCAACTAAAGACGCTGTGACAATTATAAGAACTGAAAGTGTGAGGCATTTAGGGAGGATAACTGCGAAGAAATCTGTAAGCAGCTCTGATATTCTGCCACAAAAGGTGCACGAGAATAAAAGCTCAGAAACGATCACAAGCTTCAATTATTTTAGATCAACTGATAACCCCGACTCGAAGACTCAAAGCACGGATAGCGAGGAACCAGATGACACTATGGATAAAGCTGGACAAGTGATTGGAAAGATTTTTGCTAAAGTTGATTCGACCTTATCGATGCTAAGCGATCATATTGATTTGCAAAAGGTCAAGAGTTTGATCACTTTTGAGGACCTATCAAGCAGGAATCCTTACGATAAAACAAAGTCGGAAGAACCTGCTGCTACAACCACTAGTGTCCCAAATAGTGTGTTCACAGCGATCAAGTCTAGAATAGTTTCGATGTTTAGCGACGGAGAGACCGCAAAAGAAAATGAATCGCAAAGATCTAACGTATCGGGACAATCTTCGCTTTCCAGCGTCATTAACGAAGAGAAAAGAAAGAAACACTAATACATTGCAAATAAAAATTTAAGATCGATCTATTTCTTATTCTTATTTAATAAAATCACAGAATAATAATAAGTAACCTACTGTAAAATCCATATAGCACTAAATAATTTGATGTAGCTTATTGACAAGCGTATTATTGCTTATTTTATTACTCTGACTTCAATAATCGTAGAAGACTAGCAACGCAAAATACCTAATTTTGCATACTTCACAAAAGTAATAAATCGGAAGTGGCAGAATTTTTGGCGGCCTTATCGCTAGGAAGCGATCTATTCAAGAGAGGACAGATAACGATTTACATCAAATCGAACCTATTGCGCAGCTAAGGAAACCTTCAAGAATATTTTTATCTACACCCACTGGCTGGATAAATGAAACTTCATCTGTTTATAGCTGATGATGACACATGTCATTACAGTCAAGCAAACAGGACACACGAAAGAAAATTTCACCCCAAAGTTTCTACAAAATGTAAAAATAGGTAACCACCAAGTAAAAATGTCTGACAAAACAGGCATCACGCTTTGTGGGGAGAACTGCAAGAAACAGAGAATGAAGGTAAGTGGATAAAATATAATGAAGATCACGTTGGATCCAACATTGGTCCCAACGCCTCTTGAAAAGAGATTGTAGCTGTAGATCTAGAAAAAAGTATTAGCGCCAACTTTGGGACGAGCTAATTTCTAGATCCACACGTTGAACGATTGACGTTGGGATAAACGTGTGAAACCAACGTTAATACATTCTGCTGTTTTCTGTCTGATTTGGAAACAGAACTACCTACACTCTGACCGGATAGAGAAACTACAACGAAATCACAGGACATTTACAGGCATTCTCTAACTTAATTTACTTTTCTAGTGTATCCCATGCGTGATGCCGGAAGCAACTGATGGAATGGAGAAACAGCCAGACCTCCGATCCAAAAAAGACAACTGCAAATGTTCAACAGACCACCTCTGCTGCGACTCTAAGCAAAAACCTCAATAGTATAGGTATGTAACCCTACACAACAGTTCTTGCAACTCACGAAGGCGAGTGAGCTTTATTTGTGTGTATACGTGTACATGCACATAACGATGGTGTAATATCTATCAAAACTTTTGAAAAACGAACAGTAGTGAGCCACCACAAATGTAAAGCTCACTCGCCATAAACTTACTTAGTTTTAACTCTTTAAATCCCGATAATCGAGACAATAGAAATCAATTGTAACGCGGTCATATGCAATCACTTGGAGATTGATGGGTTAAAATTAGTTTTGAAGCACTAGTTCAACAGTTTTGGAGCCATAATTAGATTTCTTTCATTTTTGCAGAAGCATTTTTACGTCTGATCTTGAAGAAGAACATTTTACAACAGACCAATTTATTAAAGGTAATAATCTATTAATACTCAATGATTACCTACATACATGTATCTTGCTTGATTCATCATTCCACCATGCTCACAGTTAACGAACTACCCAATCGTGGATGTGTATTTTGCAGTATCATCATGTATCCTCAAAAAGTCGACGTAAAGAGTTGCGGCAAAGTCGAGCCCCCCCACCCGTGTGATCCTCCCCCACCATGCGACCCCCTTAAAGAGCCAGAGGGCGACTGCTTCCCTCCCTTTCTGTGTCGGGAGAGGTTGAAGAATCCTGAGAGCCCTGACTCCATAAGTAAGAATTACATATCGTTCAATTCCTTCGTACATCATGCCTACTGACTCCGCCTACACCCGAAACTATTCAAAACTTTTGAATCGGTTATGGCGCATCCACACATGCCGGGCGGCACGGCCGGCGGCCAACCCGGCGGCCAGGACGGTACACTGGCAAGGCATTTTGAAAGCCGGTGGCAAACCCGGCGACGTGTGGATGCCCCATTATGGTTACGGTTACGGATATTTTTTTATTTCGGATATTCGAAAGTTTCGGTTCCGGTTACGGATATCCATAACATCCCTGAATAGAGCTAGGTAACTTTTATTCATGTTGGTCCCACGAGTAGCTAGGGTAAGTAGGTCCACTCCAGCAGAGCCCCGCATGCCAGAGTAAGGCTATACAGGGTGGAAACGATAAGTGATCTCATTCGATTATTTCTGAACTATACAAGATATCGAAAAACTGGTTACTGATCCTAAAAGTGCTTCACGAGCTCTATCCAACGGTACCAAAATAGGTTACAGAATTAATTGGATCTATCCGAAAATTAAATGTTTTCAGCCTCCATACTAAATGTATGCCAGCCAAACAAAATTAGAAGTATTAATTTTTTTATTAAACAATAAACACTTAAAATTAACTCGTAAATTGCATTCTTATTTAAAATTATTCATGGAAAACATTGGTTTTAGGCTTTACTTGCTATAATATTATCAAGACATGAGTGCCATGACTGTGGCTGTACTAAATGTATGGAAGCTGGAAACATTGAATTTTAGATGGATCCAGTTAATTTTCTAACCTATTATTGGTATCGTTGGATAGAGCTCGTGAACCACTTTCAGGATCAGTAACCAGTTTTTGAATATCTTGTATAGTTTTTAATATTATGCGGTTTTACTAAATGTATGGAAGCTGGAAACATTGAATTTTTGGATAGATCCAGTTTATTATGTAACCTATCATTGGTACCGTTTGAAAGAGCTTGTGAAGCACTTTTAGAATCAGTAATCAGTTTTCCGATATCTTTTATAGTTTAGAAATAATCGAGTGAGATCACTTAACGTTTCCACCCTGTATACACCTCGAGGTCGCCTGGTATCGAGGGCCCACCGTTAGCGACTGAGCTCCCCCTCAGCCACGCATCTCTCGGCACGGTACGGATAACACCTTAGATTGGGTATCGAGTCTTCGGCCGCCAGGTACCGCGTCAGTTCCCATTATGAGATCCCATTATGAGATTTCAATGCAGCACTATCTGACGTTGCCCAGGATGAACCGCAACAGGCGCTACTATTCCCTTCCGACATGTCAGAGTGGATTCAGTAACAACCCAGTCTTTACGTGGAGGTAACTCGAACTGACACAAATCAAACATGAACATGACCGAGGAAACTCTGTGCAGATTCTGCCATACAGAAGAAGAAACGGCCATGCATGTTCTTTGCTCATGCGGCCCGCTTATGAGCAAAAGAAGTATCCATCTCGGGCGACACATCATGCACCCGGATGAGATAGCAGATATCACGCTCCAAAGAATCTGGAAATTTATAGACTCAACGGTACTAAGCAGTGAACTCTAAAGACAAGGGCTGCCACAATAGATCAAACCTGGTCGAGCTGGCGCAAATGAAGGCCCAAAACCAATAATAATAACAATAGGTAACTTTTCTTGCTTCTTTCTAGCTTAAACAAACCAATCAAAAACCACTTTCTATCTTTCCAGCCAGGTGTCGAAATGCCCCATCAATCGGAGTTAGGTCATGCGAGAAGCCCCCTCCCCCTCACCCCTGCGACAATCCTCTCCCATGCAGTACCTTCAAGAATAAAAAGCAACAATGTGACGAACCACCCCTCTGCGTAGAAAGAATCAAGAATCCCAAGGAACGGAAGACCCGATGGGTTGTTTGCACGAATTCGAAGGGAGAAGTCGAAGAAAGAGAAGTTTACAAGGATGATTAACATAACAATAAAGTGATGGAATAATAACGGTTGTTGTTGTTTGTAGTTAATGGTTCAAGTCAACAGGAAAGAGTAATTGGGCAATAGTCGCGACTTTCTGCTGTACCATATTGCGTAGTCTTTAGTGGCCCGTAAGTTCTACTGCAATTACCAACTCTACTTAGCATCATGCAGTCCTCGATACAAGAAGGACTGAAGTCAAACTGAAGTGTGGAAACTTTGTGGAAAGGACGTGTGCAGTGGACCTTAGGAGGACCAGAAAAAAAAATCCTCCTTGCTAAAAGTAAATGGCAACTTGGCCAGCATCCATCGACTGACAAACAATGACATAAAAAATCTTATCCTCTGTCAGATCTTGCCAAACAGCCAAGCATCAAAACCAAAACCAATAAAATGGACTAAACCCCGTAATATGAACCAGAAAAAGTGCCACGTAGAGCCGAATCCTCCCGTACCGCCACCAGACCCATGCACGCTACAGAAGATCAAACAGAAGGAGGCAGCTGGAATAACGATATGTCCTAAAGACCCTATACCTGAACCTGAACCAGCACCTCCCTGCTTGGCAGTCTGTATTGAAAGGGTGAAGAATCCACCGATCCCCCCTACTCCTCCTTTTCCGATAGTTTGCCCTGTTGAGAGAGACCCTACTGGCACTGCAAGGTAACCAATTTTAAATTATTAAGTACATCATTCTTATAACTATGCAATAGAGTTGATATTAGTCAGTAACTAAAATGGATTATAAATATTTATGAGATAAATGCTTACTACTGGATAAACTTTGTTAAATTTTTTATACTTTAGCTCTTACACTGAAATAGGCTATGATTTTTTTAATTCATGTGGGTGACATTGCGGGTATCATTGCAGGTACCTACAAACATAATTAATACCTATTTAGTTAACATGTAGCATAACTAAATTAACTTCTCAACAGGTGTGACGCTATATACAACGCCGACGCTGAGCAGCCTGACCTTCCGTGGCCTGGTTGTCCACCACAGCCCCCTCTACCCCCACCACCAGAGATAGACCCTTGTGAACTACAGAGAAGAAAAGAGAAGAAAGCCGAATGTAAAGAAAGAATGAAACGATACCTCGAATAGCCATGGACCAGTTTACAACTACCCCGAGCAGTTCCGACGTAGACCTCCTGATTGAAAAGTTTAAGGTCGAGGTTACTAGGAGCATCGACGAAGCAAGTTCAGATACGAGAAAACTTACATTGACATCTACATTCCTAAAACCTAAAACTTCAGAAATGAGTAACAACATTGATAAGCAAATAACTGATTTGGAGAATATAATAAAGAAGCTACAAGATGAAATCACTGAAATGGCCAAAAACGCTGATCGTGAAGTAGAATATACTCCAATAATGTCCGAAGATCCTAGCAGAGTTAGACAAGGTTTGAGTAATGAGACAATCATTTTAGATAACAACTCTGATAATATTGAGGAAACGGAAAGTGTGAGAGACGCAATGAAAGGGAAAGAGAGCAAAAACTGTTTTGAGTCTGAACAGTACAACCACGTATTTCCACTGATGATTCGTGATGTTTTACTGCCTTTTGATGGTGGTCTGACAACTTGTGAGCATACCATTAACGATTTAAGAAGTTTAGATGGGTCTGAAAAGTTCTTAACTATAAAACAAGATGTTATAGACGTTTGGAATGGTCTGCCAGATTACACACCGAAGGACAATTTGGAAGTACGCATTTGTGAATTACAACAAGAAATAACTGATCAAATGGAAACACTAAAAGATAACATTGAAGAATCCAGCGACCAGTTTCATGATGCCTAATAAAACTCTACACATGTACGTATTGTTTTTATTTTATAAAAAGTTAAGTAACGTAAATGCGCCTATTACCGCCAGTTTAAGCTCACTTCGGATAAACGTTAGAAAATTAGATATAAGACGTGGTGATAGAAAAGACACTTTAATTTATTTATAACAATGATGAAGTAATCTTTGAATTCAAGTAGTAAAAATGAGTATTCAATCACACAATAATTAATAAATAGCAATTTAATCTGAAAAAGCAGTTGTTTCTATTACCGACCTATAGACGAGGTGTGTTTCTATTAACGTTTTTTCTGTTTCTATTACCGACCGCTAAGAATATTGCTCTTCAATTGGGTATATTCCAAGAGGCACGGGTTCGATTCCCGCTCAGAGGCTCGGGAACCACTTGATTTTTTGACGTTAAATTCGTTTTGTTTTTAGTTTTAGTTAAATTTGTTTTTTTTTTTCAAGTCAATTTTTTTTTATTATTAAAAGAGAAAAGGCACGCTTCTCGAAAATAAATAAATAAATCAAGCAAAAATAGTAGAATAATAAATTCCTCTATTATACTTGATTACGCGGTACCCGGTGTTCTAGTGAGTAGTGGGGGTCATTATTTAAACTATATTTGAGTTTTAATAAAATTAAATATTCATTTAATATTTCATTTTTATATTTAATTTGACTATAATTTTCAGTTAGTTTTTATTTTAATTGTTTGTAATTGTGTATTTTAATTTAAACTATGGACAATGGACACTGTCTGTATAATTATTTTAAATATTTTTTTATTATTCAAAAGATCTTAAAAAGTTACATAGTAGTTGTGATAACGCATGATTGGTTTGGTGTCATGACATAAATGTTAGTTATATACAAAATACAGGCTTATAAGTCTTCGCAGGTGGCGTTATAGTTATGAGGCGGTAATAGAATTAAGTATGAACATTACTTTATTCTATTAGCGACCGTAAAAAAAAACAGTAAGCAGCTAAAATATCTACATTAATGAAGACATGATCAGTGAAGTATCATTTTTATTAGGTTTTATTTTATATCAAATAGGTACTAATTAGAATTTAACAGGTTTATATAAAATCTATTGTCATACATTATTAGAGATATTCTTTAATGTTCATTGCAGTTTTATGCCAAACCTATGACAATTAACGTATGGCGTTAATTGATTTAATTATGTGAAATATTCTTATGAATCGATCAAGACAACAAAATGGAGGCTAAATGCGTAGTTAAAGATACAAATACTAAAATAAAAAACTTTATCAAAATTCTAACAACGCCATGGGTCGTTATTAGGAACCAAATTATGAAAAGTGTTTCTATTACCGCCCTTATTTAAAATTGTATTTAAGCCACAAAAATACAGCGAGAGGGCTATATTGAGGGTTTATTAAGGAAACTAAAGTACGAATTAATATTGTTATGCAAAAACATGTTGGTATACTCATTTTAAATGTGTTAAAATCGCTAATTAATAACAAGGTGCACCTTAAGTAGCTGGGAGCGCGTCAGTATGAAAAGTGCGTCCGTTGCGGGCGCGTCCCATTTAATGTCAAATATCTCCGTTTACTGGTTATTTACGAACACAAACTTTAATGGTTTTGATAGTCAATAAACATATCTAGATATTTTTTAGGTAACGTGTTTTCTGGAACCTGTTATTATGTATTTTATGAAAGAAAGAAAAATAGGGCGGTAATAGAATACAAATTTTGGGGGGTCGTTAATAGGCGCACTTACGTTATATTATTTGTAGGGGAGAATGAAATACGTTAGATTAAAATCTTTCCCAACAATTTATTCACAATAACAAATATATTCCATACAAAATACAACATTAAAATATATCTCGTCATATATCCAGAACATACATTAAAATAACTTAAGCAAGCAATATCTGACTAGACATAACTCTGAAATATTCATTCATTAATTTTTAGATAAATAATAATATAATATCTGAACCAAGGTTTAATAAATAATGTGCTACTCATGTTTAAATTATTCAGCTAAATATATTTTATAAGGCAAACATTTTGGCACATTTTTCAATATACAATTTTGGCATATACAGGGTGGCCAAAACAGTGAGGTCTAAAAGAAAAATTTAGATTCCTTACATCAAGGTGTACCTAAATCACCCCCATGTATATTATACGATTGTGCTTAGTTTAGGAGATCGAGTTAATTTTGTGATATTTTAAAATTGCATGACCTAGTAGGCTTTATACATTTTTATCTTTTTTTTGGGTTGACTTTTTTCAGATTTCTTTTTTTCGACAGATTTGTTATGAATTGCAGATGTTTGAAAAAAATAATCACCTTTCTATCTTTGATTCAAGATACAAAAGTTTTGCTAGAAACATTAAAATTATGCTTTTATCAGAACACTATCAAATTTTCAACTTAAAAGTTTAAGTAAAAAAAAGAACTTCCATAGGTCCAAAACCATTTTAAAAACTGCGCCGTTTCCTGAACTTTCATAATAATACAAAAAAACATGTACTTAATAGGCCACTATTTCCTGTAATCGGTCTACTAAAGTGGTAAGTCGGAGATTCCGTTACATGTTTTTGACTTTCTTAGAGTGAATTAATATTGAGAATCCTCTAAGTTTACATTACGTAGAACAGATTTAAAGCAGTAACTAGACAGAACATGTTTTTATTCTCAACGAGGAAACTCTTACCCTTCATCACACCTGGTGGAAACTGATGATTAGGCTGAAGGTGG
Source organism: Ostrinia nubilalis (assembly GCF_963855985.1). Taxonomy (NCBI): domain Eukaryota; kingdom Metazoa; phylum Arthropoda; class Insecta; order Lepidoptera; family Crambidae; genus Ostrinia; species Ostrinia nubilalis. The sequence continues at coordinate 1,795,578 of NC_087112.1, forward strand.
AAGGGTACTTCAACTACAGAGGAACTATGGCTTCCTACCTCCAAATGCCGGAATACAGTAATGCTTTTAACATTATTGTTATAGTGACAGACTTAGGAAAATAGAGTTGCTAGCCAGGCAGACTTAGATCAAACCCTACCACCAACCAAACCGAGCAGAAAATTTCACCTCCACTGGGAATCAAACCCGGGACCTCTGAAGCTTACCTCTTACCACTTGAAGACAGAGGCAGTTGTTACATTTTACTATTACCCTTGAAATACCTACTACAGTGAGAAGAAGAAGGAGGGATATTTGGTTTATGTTCATCAAAACTTACTTAAAATAACAATGTGTTCCGGAATTTGGAGGTAGGAAGCCATAGTTCCTTTGTAGTTGAAGTTCCCTTCCACCTTCAGCATAATCATCAGTTTCCACCAGGTGTGATGAAGGGCAAGAGCTTCCTCGTTGAGAATAAATCAAGTTCTGTCCAGTTACTGCTCTAAATCTGATCTACGTAATGTAAACTTAGAGGATTCCCAATATTAATTAACTCTAATAAAGTCAAAAACATGTAACGGAATCTCCGACTTACAACTTTAGTGGACCGATTACAGGAAATAGTGACCCATTAAGTACATGTTTTTTTGTATTATTATGAATGTTCAGGAAATGGCGCAGTTTTTAAAATGGTTTTGGACCTATGGAAGTTCTTTTTTTTACTTTAACTTTTAAGTTGAAAATTTGATAGTGTTCTGATAAAAGCATAATTTTATTGTTTCTAGCAAAACTTTTGTATCTTGAATCAAAGATAGGAAGGTGATTATTTTATTCAAACATCTGCAATTAATAACAAATCTGTCGAAAAAAAGAAATCTGAAAAAAGTCAACCCAAAAAAAAGATAAAAATGTTTAAAGCCTATTAGGTCATAAAATTTTAAAATATCACAAAATTAACTCTATCTCCTAAACTAAGCACAATCGTATAATATACATGGGGGTGATTTAGGTACACCTTGATGTAAGGAATCTAAATTTTTCTTTTAGACCTCACTGTTTTGGCCACCCTGTATATTTGAATAAATAAGGCACATATCTACATACGTAGTATTGTGATTTGTGTGGTATAAATATATTTGTGTGATATAATAACCCATCTGTATTATTGATAAAATACTTTGTGATTTAAAATATTCAAATATACACTTCAAATAGATAAGAATGATCAAATTGATCCTATAAGTAAAATGCAATCCGAGTAATAAATAGTTAATATTATACAATGTACTCGAGTACATAATAATACAAAATATATTTCCATTCTAAAATCACCATACAATAAAACGATAGATGGAAGGGAGTTAAAACAAAATGTAACCTACATCTTTCGGTCCACTTACAATTACGATTTATATTAAATATTATTCTAATCATTATCCAAAAGCTAAGCGGTTTATGTACAAAATTCGTCAAAAATTCTTCCTCTCACTAACACGAGTCAATCTGAGCTGGCTCACGGCCAGCTGACCAAACCCTTCAGGGTTCCAAACTTACACGGCAGTCAGCCGGTGCAAGTAAAAAGTGGGTATCCAAAAAATAGAGGCTTCTGTTATTTCTTTCGAGGCGGAGGCTGCATGGGGGGCTGGTGGAACGGATGGTACTGCCTGGCGAAGATGCTCTCCTGAAAAGGAAATAAGTAAGTAAGATACTTTTAATTTTATTGGCAAGCAACTACTTTCTGACAAGTTGCTGTATTACGGTCGAGAGATTGGAATTCTAAATATTTTTTATGATTGATCCTATCTTGTTTCCCACTCTATTCTATAAAAATATTATAATGCATTTTATAATTCAGAAGGACTTCATAAATGTAGTCAGTCACATTAATTTTAATTTAATTTAACTTACCACGTTGTTGTGCGCGTTTTGAGCCGCACTCATTTTTCTTTCTTGTAAAATTATTTGATTGGCAGCGCTGTAAAAACAAAATTCATGTAAAACGATTTTGATTACATTTTGCTAAATTATTAGTCAAGAGTTTGAGAAAACTGCAGGTTGCAGACCAAGAGTTAAGCTTAGTTAGTTTTAAGTTTGCACAAAACTATGGAAAACTGTCTCAGCTAAACTAAACTAAACTAACTTATCCTGACTCTTGGTCTACAACCCGCATTTGGGTCATTGTTAAACCATAGCCTGTTAAATACTTTTTCAGATGACTAAACTTCATCTATTAGATATTTTGAATATCTTTCCAAAATCTACTCTCATAACTTTAGGGCTTTCTCAGCAAGTAGTGAAACTGGCGATATCCTTCCGTTTGGCCAAATTACTTTTCGCCAAATTTCACTTCGCAAACAACTTATCGCCAATGTTTTATTTCCCAAATGAACTTTTAGCAACTGTTACTTTTCGCACCTAATTCATTTGGTCAATTAAGGGGATTATCCCCTTTGTTCGCATAAGGACAGATTCTCAAAACGACATATTCGCATAAGGACAGATTCTCAAAAAGACAGATTCACAAAAAGACAAAGTACATTTATTTTATGTACAAAAATAAATTTTATTTTCTCATCGTACGACATTGCTAATTAAAAATGTGTAATAAGTTGTTTTGCCAAATGAAAATTTGCGAATCGTTGTTTGCGATGTGATAATTTGGGAAACGTTTTTTGGCCAAACATTAGTAATCCCAAACTGGCACTTCTGAAATAAGTTGTGTGTGTAATCTCACGTGTCCATCTCTTCCTGCGTGAGGTCGAGCGCCTCCTGCATCTCACGCGAGGTACTCTGGATGAACTCTCTGTCGCAGTACTTGCCTAACCCCTGCTCCGTTAGTACCTGGCAGAAACAATTTAAAATGAGTCGAAATTAAGTTTTTAGTCATTACTTTTATAAGGTCAGAATGTTTCGGCTTGCAAAAAGAGATATCCCGTTTTTTGCAGGATCCGGTTTAGTAGTATACGTGATTTCACGCAAAAAATACAATCTGGAATTTGTTTTTGTCATTAAACTGGACCTAGTAAAAGCAAGATCCAGTTTACAAGTATTGTTTAATAGAAGTGTTCCCACTAGCAGCTTCCAGCATTATATTTTTGTCCGTACCGCAAAAAACCCTACCAAAAAACGGAATACTGTCGTGAACACAAGTTCATTAGTGCAGAATCCCCAAAACTTGATTACCGTGCTGCCGCACAATTTATAAGGGTGAATATCCCAAACACGTTTTTTACGCGGCGGAGCTGAGAATCAATGGGAGAAATGTAACTAGAGCGATGATTTTTTTTCTGTATATAGTTTATACAGCGTTTTACACGATAGCAAAGTCTTCAGGACAATAGGTAGTTATTTTATGTACTAAAAAAATTTTCAAAGACCCAAAATCTAATAGCGGTGGCGCGTCCTAACTCTATTTCTACTCATAAATTGTGTTATTCCTTCTTTCTCGGGGATTCTAGTAATTTAAAAATAGTATAGCCATAAAATATATTAAATAAGACTTCCAAATGATATGAAAGAAATGTGATATTTCATAAAGTGTTTTAAATAGCCTTTCAAAACTGTCCCACGAAAAAAAGCAATTACAGTGGCTCAATTTCGACACTCTCTTACTTCTCCAAAGAAGCTTTGAGAGACGTAGAGTTCTTCTTCCCTGCATCACTCAACTGTGTCCTCCTGATCGGGCTATAAAGACTTGCGACTTGTGGTATTGTTTTTCCAGTAGACCCGTAAATATTAGTATCAGCGGCCCAGGAATACAAAATTTTTCAATTTCGCTGGCAAGTGTATGGGTGAAAGCTACTTACTTAGATGCTAAACGATTCTTTAACATGATTAAAGTTTGGTGTTTTTTTGTATCTGCATACAGAAATTATTGATCAGTGTCACAGTTTTTGTAGTGTATTGTTTAGGTAGTGTTGTGTGAACTTGTGTGGATAGGTATTGGTAGCATTCCAACCTTTACTAGTACTATTGGTAATAATTTAAGGGAAACCTGTTATTGGCCATATTGTATGTTAAATTTATGTATGGTAAAATTGTATAAATACGCTGTTGGTTTTCTCAATAAAATAAAATAAAATAAAATAAAATAAAGAATTATAGTTTTCTTTATAATTTGAATTTTGTAACAGTTTTTCAATTCCGGTGGCGCAATTTCGGTGGCTCCGGTGGCGAATCTATTGCCGGAATTGGTCTTATTGGCTCTGGAGCATTGTACCTAGGTCTACTAAGGTCTCAGTCATAACTACAATATCGTCAGTGAATCGAAGTTGTGTGATGTACTCGCCGTATCTTGATACTGAGCTCGGTCTAGCTCAGAAGCTTGAAAACCTGTAAGTGGGAGGTAGTGAAGACTTTAAGAGATTATGGTGTCTCCAACTCTGAACCCTCGCAGCAATCAGATAAGTTTCGAGTTCTGATCTTGGGGGAGGGCTGATATGATGAAGTTTTCATACAAATACTTCAGAAGTTGCATGTATCGACAGTCAATTTGACGCCATTAAAGAGACTGTAGCACAGCCCAGGTCTTGACCGAATCGAAGAAGGTACAAAAAGGCCAATAATAATGACTGATTATAGTCCTCAGTCTTCTGCATAATTTGACGCAGCATTAAATATGTACGTAGTATTACAAACGTCTTTTCGAAAATGAGGTTGTCTGGGAGACTGGATGTTTCAGGAAAAAGCTGCCTCACCTGACTCTGGACCATCGCCAACGTCCATTCCATTCCAGTCTCTAGCACCACCACCATGTCTTATTTTTTGGTTTATCGACCAATAAACATGGTGGTATTTAAGAGAACTTTAGTACTAGCATTCCATCTGATTTCATAAGCTCAGTTGTGATTTCATTATCTCCTGGTACATACCTTGTTGTTTTTAATAGGGCATTCTAATCTCACTCAAGCTAAAGTCTAGGATATCTTCGCTAAAGTGTCGGAATAATCTCGATCTTCAGCCTAATTACCAGTAGTGCTTCTTAATCTCTCCTAGCAGCTTAGGCATTTACCAAAATGGTTCAGCTATCCTCGTTATTCATGTTGGTATATTCAATTTGGTCCTCGCAAATACATACTTTCGATTTATTACAAAAAAATCGTCTCTATAATACACTTTGTATCAGCGTGAGGACTTGGATAGCTATTTATACATCGATACCAAGCAGAATCTTAAAAACAGATGAGAATAGTCCTAAAACAGCTAAAATTTCCCTAGTCTCGTAGGTTGCAATCTATTCTGCCACTCGAGATGAAAATTCGTGGGGCTTTGGAGCTGGATTGGCACTGGTCGTGGCTTAGGCTTCATCAGTCGACAGCTTTTGAGCATCTTTTATTCGGCATTCTTCTATTTCGGTGATGACTTGTTCTTCTTCCTCGGTCCCTCACTGATGAGGATCGCAACCGCAGATAGTGTTCCTTCATAGACTGCGGTCATAAGCTGTGTGGTGATCGGAGAATGCAAATGTGATTAAATTGCCTGTTCGTCTAAAATGATTACTACATTTTGATTTTTGCAGTACTATTAGGGTGCAGCTCAGTACGCTTTTACAGTTCTGGCATCTTTTGCTAGGCCTTCTCTCTCTATGAGGCTGGCTGGATTTAGTCCTCCGTTTCTTAATTGTACTACTTTCATCTAGCTCATTGTCGCTAGGTTTGCATAGTTTTCCGTTAAATTACCCTGTCACAAATATGTAATGTGTTAGTTCAGTAGCTGGTATAGATCTAGAAATATCTTCATACTTAATCTCCAGTTCGCATGGTCTTTAGCGAATAATTAGTTGCGTAATTAATAATAATAATAATAATAATAAATAACTTTATTAACACACATTATGACAACACAATACAATGGTTAAAGTAAAACGAAAAAGACAAATGAATGTTAATAGGGCGCCCGCTCAGTTTTAGTTGGGACACCTTGTAGGATGTCCCAACACTGATTTTCAGCAGGAAGCCCTATCAGCTACTGCGCATCCCTACCGGCGAACCTGGTGTTAGAAGAAGAAGTAGAAAAATAAATTAATGTATTAATTTATATTTTAAAATTAGAACAGCACAGAAGGGATACGCAGCAACTATTAGTCGCGGGGTACGTGGACACGAATATAAACTACCAATAACCAATACATTAAAACACAGACACAATACACACGAGACAGTTACAAGGAAGAAATTATTTAAAACATTTAACATAAATTTTTAGAATAAAACCCCACTTCTATTTACGTACATAACAATAAAATTGTACCAGTCCTATGCCTTCTCCACTTCACGCGAGGCAGCTCAAGGACGGTGAGAAAAAAAAAATAAAAAATACAAAGAGAAAGGAAAAAAAGAGAAAAAAAACTGTCATGTCGTACGTGACAGTTCGTCGTTCAAATATCAATGTTGAATGTATTTATCAAAATTATAACCTAAAACCACCGTCAGAGTGAAAAAATATTATTTTCTTTGGCTACCGTTATGATTGCTACCTTCCAAAATGCCTTCCAAGCGAAAAATGGAAAAAATCAAGATTGTCCACGTAGTAATGATGTGGCAAGCATGTGTCCTGAGGATTAACGTTCTCACACCAATGGTGACGATAACAAGAACAACCCGTTTAAGCGTGGCTGGGAACTGTACACGACTGTGTCAAAGATTGCAATATAATATTTGGGCTGCGCACTAACTTTAACAAGATAAGGCCGCCAGTGACGCTCAACAACCGTTCGCGCAGGAATTAAAGGTATGTTGAGTTCATCAATTATTCCACCATTTAGCATAACTATGCCAATAAAGTCTCGTACAAATAAACCGAACGGAGAATGAAATAGATTTGAAAACCCTTCCAGCGCGCGACCGGGGTGATGGCGGCCCATCCAATCGGCCACAGAGGCCCACCCAACGCGTGTGCGATCCTCACTGGTGCCGGGACGACGCTGACAGGCCAGCTGCTGCCAATACACGCGACGCGCATGCACTCAAAGTAAGTGCAACACGTTCGCTATCCGCCTTCTGCAGTATTAACATGGTTCTTTTTAATGCGATTCTAAAAGTGTTTTTAAATTGCAGGGCGCGCAACGGCGGTGGCAGGTCATTCCAGCACCGCGAGGCCGCATACCTAAAGGACCCACGGAATGCCATGGTGCGATGTTTCGGAGTGGCAAATATGCGGGTGCAAGATCTTTTTTGATATCTGCTATGACTCTGAGCCCATTCCAGCTTATTAAGCAGGTAACTAGGTCTCATTTTAGTAATGACTCCGAACAACATTACTGAAAGATGTAGCTTTCTACGTGCCTCCATTTTGAGCCAGTTTGCGGCATTGAGAAAAGGGGTTATATGAGATCGGGGGGGAACCACAAAGCAAAAACGGGCACATGCATTTTGCACCCTCTGTATAAGGCGAGCAGATCTGGAAAGTAGGCAAGGCCCATACACTGTGTCACAGTAGTTTAGTCTACTTAAGACCAGCGATTCACACAATGTTACTCTAATTCTTTCACTGAGGTATGGTCTCAGCCTGTAAAGAAGCTTTAGTCGGTAAAAGCAGTTACGGGCGCACTCAGCAACATGATTTTCGAACCTCAATTGACTGTCAAAGGTTAATCCAAGGTTTTTTGCTCTATCAACCAACTCCAACGGCTCACCATTTATCATCACTCTGCTATTACTATTAACATTTATTTGGATTTTTAACTTCTCAATATTTTTAGTGGTTCCAAATAACATTAATTTAGATTTCTGGGGATTGAGAACAAGGCAATTTGAGTTGCTCCAATCAGAAATCATCTTTAGCTCTTCATTGGCTTTAGCCACAGCATTAACATAGTCGGATGGTGCAAAAGACAGGTACAGTTGTAAGTCATCCGCATACAAGTGGTAATGGCAGGTAGCAATACAATTTGTTATATCAGCACTGTACAATATGTATAAAATTGGTCCTAGTATTGATCCCTGCGGTACACCACGACTTAAGGGCTCCAACCGTGACCTCAATATAGTGCCATCCTTTTGTTTTAGTTCAACGATCTGAGATCTCCCCGTAAGGTAACTATGGAACCACTTGGTAGTACTATTATCCAGGCCGTAGTAGCTTAACTTAGACAATAGGAGCGGTATATTGATTGAGTCAAACGCTCTAGAGAAGTCGAGTAGCATCAGCATAGAGACCTGTCCCCTGTCCTGAGCCGTCAGAAGATTGTCGACCACATCAGCCAGAGCAGACGCCGTACCATGTCCCCCTCGGAAGCCAGATTGATAGTTGGGAAGGATGTCATTATTTTCAAGATACTTTGTCAGTTGATCACAAACTATTTTTTCCAGAATCTTTGAGAGACACGGCAGAATGCTGATGGGCCGGAGGTCCCGAACTGTGGTAGGGTGACTGGATTTTGGCAGGGGTTTGACGACTGCCACCTTCCAACACTCAGGAAACACGCTCTCTTGAATAGACATATTCACCATATCCGTAATAGACTCGAGGGAGTAAGGAAGAGTCATCAACACCATGTCCAATGTAATACCATCGATACCCTGAGCATGTGATTTCAGTGACTTAATAGTTTTTAACACAACACCACTGTCCACAGAACGTAACGAGAACCCGGCAGAGGCATTGAATCTATGATGCTCATAGTAGGTTAGTTGGGAGATGTTAACCTCATTCTCGCCCGGCACATCCAGAAAGTGTGAATTTATTGTGTTTGGGTCAGTGAAAGTCTGTGAGAGGTCAGCTGTGTCTTTATTATTTGTTAAAACTGAGTTTTTCAAGTTTTTCCACAGTGTCCCTGAGTCTGATATTTTACTATTAATGTGCTGTGTAAAGTAGCAAGACTTTTCACTATGAATAGCCTTTATCACCAGGTGTTTCATCTGCCCATAAGCATCTCTGAGGGCTGCGGTTCTGGTCCTTTTATATTGTCTGTGATAGTCGTCCCTGATGCGCATCATATCCCTAATCGTATCCGTCAGCCATGGATGGGGAGGGTGTTTAAATTTGCGTGTTTTTAAGGGTGCATGTAGGTCCATGAGGCCAGTGACACAGCCAGTGAAGGCAACGACAAGATTGTTTACAGTATCACACCGTTTTAGGCAGTGCCAATCTATAGCGCAGAGATCTCGGTCAAGTAGTTCCTGGACCACATCACCAAGTGGTCTGTAGGTGACCCAGAGTGGGGTCGGCCTTTCTGTTTTGATCCTGAGCTCCGCCACCAGCATGGCATGACCGCCCAAATCAGGCGAGTGCTTCACCGTGACGCGCAGGGCCTTTACATCAGTACATATGAGGTCGATCAGGGTACTACTGTGGTCCGTAAAGTGTGTGGGTTCCGTAACTAATTGCTTGAGGTTAAGACCATGTATATATTGTTTTAAGGCTCCACTTCTGCCGCCACCATCATCATCCAGAAGGTTGATGTTAAAGTCACCAGTCAGGACCAGCCCTTCAAACCCAGTGAAGGAGGCAACCGACTCGGCGACGGCGTCCAGAAATATGTCAGTATCCTGCCAGGGCGGCCTATAAGCAGTGCCAACAACGATGGCTTGCCCGTTCACGCGCACAGAGATCCACATCTGCTCGACCGATCCCACAGTGATAGGGTGAGGACACACCCTCACATTGAGACTCCTGCGAACATAGAAACCGACTCCGCCCCCCCGACCCCCCCTCACGTGGTCCGGTCTGGGAGTATGTTTCAGGCGATAACCCGCCAGCTTAGGAGCTCGCTCCTCCTCCCCCGGTCTCAACCAAGTCTCATTTATGGCCATAACATCTGGGCTCAATTCCTCCATAGCCGCTAGGAATTCATCATGCCTTGTGCACAGTGACCCAGCATTGAACAGTCCCACCATTAAGTTTTTCAACCCAAGGCCTGTAAAGGTTGTGAAATAATCAAACACCAATAGGACAATGTAATTGAGATAATCCCAAAACCAATGCCTCCACTGTACTTATATAGTGACTTACCATAAGTAATAATCATGTAATTTCTAATAAAATAAAATTTAAATTGATGCAACCAATGATTTTTTCCTTTGAATGATATCCCCATATAAATAGTGTTAATAATAGTGCAAATCGATGTAACACAGCAATAATATAGCGACTTTGATGTTGCGTGCATGAACACATTTACATTGTGTAGTACCGTATTTATTACATGACAAATATACATAAAATATATGAGCCCTAATTTCACCTTCCAGAAATATAAAAGTCATAAACCAGGAGCTCCAAACACTCTGGCGAAATCATCAAAGGATCGAAGATGGAAGACCTGTGTTCCGTCACTCCTACGAACGAACACACGTCCCCGTCTCGTCCAAGAGTATCTCCACTGCTGCTTGCGACACTCCTCACGCACCCGGTAGAACAGCTGCCGATTGGAGCGGGTCAGGCGCTCGTTGATGAACACCCGGCCGCCGCCCTCGCCCGTAGAGCCGCGACGCACGCGCGCGGCCCGCAGCAGGTCGTCGCGCAGCTGGCGGCGCGCCAGGCGCACCACCACGCGGCGCGGGCGGGCCCCGCCGGTCTCGGCCGGGGGCGCACCCACGCGCTCCGCGAACACGACGTCCCGCTCCTCCAGGGTCACCCCGAGGCGGCCGGCGAGCACGGCGACGTCGTGAAAGACGTTCCCGCCCTTCTCGTCCGGGAGGCCGCCGATCTCCAGGTCCGCGAGGAGCGCGTCCTGGTCGCGGTCGTTGAGCTCCAGCTTGAGCTCGGCGACGGTCCGCTCCAGCGCCGCGACGACTCCCGACCCGGCGCCGGTGCCCGCCTCCGTCTGCACCCGCCCCACCGCCTCCAGCCTCTTCTCGACCTCGTCCAGGCGCTCCGCGTTCGCGTGTCCGACGCCCGTGAGGCAGACCTCGATGGTGTCCATCCGCTTGTCCAGTGCGCTCGTGCGACTCTCGCAGCGGTCTAATCTGCCGGACAGCGCCGACACCTCATCTTTGAGCGCGCCCATCTGCTCCCTCAACGCTTGGAGCTCGGAAGTGAAGACTTCCCTGAAGTGCCTGATCTCCAGTGTGAGCGCCTGGATGTCCGACACCTCGACGGTCATATTTAGCGCGGTGTCATTCTGGTCGTCGTGCCCCTGCTCCGGCAAGGTGGTGTCCAGCTGCATGGGGCTGAGCTCAGAGGCGCCGCGTCGCTGCGTGACGTACTCAGGCGAAACTCGGACCGGCGTGTTAGTGTTGTCGGTCTTGGGCTGCTTGCTTTTACACGAGACGCACCTCCAGTTAGCCCGGTGGTCCCCGGTCAGCGTATTATAAAACCGCTGCTCCGAAACTCCGGCGCATTCCAGGTCATAAGAGTCCCGGCACAGGCTGCACACCAAGAACCTCCGGTCCTCAATTTTCCTTAAACAGCCACTGCAGTTTTTTTTAATGTTCCTCTTTCCCTTAGGTGACATTTTGTAAGGAAAAAAAAAAAATAAAATAATAAAAAATAAAAAAACAAAAAAATTGCAATGTCGAGGTTTGAACCCACAGTTCCTATGTTATAGTACGCTAGTCCCACGGCTTTCCAACCGCGCCACCGTGTCACTTACGTTGATGGTCCAATTTGACACCTATGTAAATAGTGGCACAAAAGGTCGTTGAGCCGGTCAGCTGTTGAGTTCAATGTACCCGACACAACACACAAAACAAATGTTTGCACCGATCACTTCACAGCTTTTGGTCCGATCACAATTATAGATTTACACAGTTATTTCTTAGTTTTTCACGGAGATAATACTTTCACTAATGTGTCTTATTTACTGTATTCAATTCATGTGGATTTCGAAGAATAAAAATGATGTTTTGTATTTTTAAATTGAGTAAATACACGGAGCACGATACGAACGTGACGGCAGCGTCACGTACCCCCATACATCCTAATTCTGGGTATAGGATAGGTATGATACCATCATGAAAACTTGGCTAGCCTGGACCAATATTTTTACTTATGGAAGATAAACCTAACACCAACCTGGGGCAGTTGGTCGCCCTCCCGGGACTAGAGTTGGTTTCTGGGTTTGAGGGTCATGTATGATGTCTTTGTGATGACTCTAGAATAACGGGGCTGTTGGCGGCTAGAACCAGAAAGTTTTGGATTTGTTCTCTATGGAGGGATTTTGCCGTTATCACCATGCTTAGCAGGCTGGTTGGTAGTTCCAGTATGGTAGTATAATACCCGGAAAGATGCTGCAGCCCACCCTCCAGTATTTTGATTCCTTAGTCGGCTATTACGACTCACGTGGGAAGATTTGATGCTTTTTTAGGGTCACAACACAGGCCTGAATATTGTTTTTAATTATAAACATCTTTACTGGATAATAATACTTAATTGATTACAAATAAATAAGTAATTTGAGACAATCATCCGTAACATTCCGAAGTCCGCTGTATAAATAAATTTCGGTGGATTGGTTCTTAATTCCGGTGGCTCAAATACAATTTCGGTGGCTCTTGATAATTTCAAATTGACATATCTCGAGAAGTATTAATAATATTTTGATCTCTACCATATCATTGAATAATACAAGTTATTTACTATTATTTCTGCCACAAAAAAGTTTTGGAAAGTGGAAATTAAAATTCGCCACCGGAATTAGGCAAAAAACGAGTTTGTTGATATTCACCCATAAACGCAGTAAGTAACACGTGAACAGTTTCGAGAAAAACGCGATCAAAGTTGAAATTTTATTTTGGGGTGTCTACAATTAGTTACGCAAATATTTGTAAAAAAAATATATGGGCTTATAGAGCTAAACTCAAAGTTTATTTTGATATGAGGTTTTTGTATTTTAATTAATATTTTGTATTTAAAATTATTAAAAAACTGTTTATGTTATGGATTAACTAAGTTTTCGTTCGATACTTACTACCCATGAATGCAGTATGATTGTTCCTTACTGTTGATTTTTAATGAAAACAAGTAGTTTTAACTTGAAAAATAGCAAATACTTTATTTAGTTTCTTTACAATCGTGTCTGCTAGTAATGTTCACAGAGTAGAGTGAAAAACAAAAAAAATAAACTTGACATATGAGACAGCTCCTGTCATTTTAGCAGAAGGCGCGAAATTTGAATATTACAACACTCCTCCTAAATTTAAGCCTTAAAAAAACTTTAGTCTTATTACATAGGCAAAACGAAATATGTGACTGAAACAATAGCTAACTAACCGCTAATAATTACATTGTTAGATTTAATTCCAATTTTGTCTCTTAAATAACAAAACTTTACTTTGCACAGAGGTTTAGTAAAAATATCAGCATATTGTTCATCACTACATACATAATTTAACCCTATAATTTTATCATAGTACTTTTCTTTAATGAAATGGAACTTAATGTCTATATGTTTGCATCTTTTGTGAAAATTATTGTTTTTGATTACACTGATAGCACTTTGATTGTCTAAATTTAAGCACACAGACTTTTGGTTAAATTCACCAATATCACATAACAACTGTTTAATCCACAAGACCTCTTTGGTTGCAGCACAGGCTGCCATAAATTCTGCCTCAGTGGTTGATAGAGCCACTGTCTGTTGTCTCTGGCAAGCCCATGTTACTGCTCCTCCATTTTTAATGAAAACATATCCAGTTACTGAACGTCTTGTGATAGGGTCATTAGCGTAATCTGCATCACTATACCCTATTACAGCATTAGGCTCAGAGGATGGTGTATAGTACAGACCATACTCTTTAGTTTCCTTTAGATACTTGAAAATTTTCTTCACTGCATTCCAATGAGTTTCATCGTAAGAATTCAAAAATCGACTCACCAAGCTTACAGCGAAAGAAATGTCAGGTCGGCTTACTGTGGCAAGGTGCATCAATGATCCAACAGCTTCCCGATATGGAATGTTCTTTTCTGTTTCACCTTCTCCTTTTTCCAATATTGTGTGAGGATCAACTGGAATACTGTTAGGTTTAGAATTATTCAAACTGAATTTATTCAATAGTTTTTCAATATAGCTTGATTGATGTATGAAGATATAATTGTCAAATTTCATTATTTCCATACCAACAAAATTCCTGAGTGGAAATGTTTTTATTTCAAATATTGACTGTAAATCATTAATTAACTCATTTAAGGTTGACTTGTCTTTAGAGAATATCAGCCCGTCATCGACATATAAACACAGATAGCATTTTGCTCCATTAATGGTGCCCACATAAACACACTGATCAGCTTTACTATTAACTAGCCCAAATTTCTTTAACACTGAATCGAATTTAGAATTCCAGCATCTGGGAGATTGTTTTAGGCCATATAATGATTTATTGAGCTTACATACCTTGTTAGTCTTGCAGGTTAAGCCTTCAGGTACAGTCATATATATGTCCTCTTCGAGCTCACCGTACAGAAAAGCCGTTTTGACGTCTAATTGTATTATTTGAAGGTTATGTTGGGCAGCTTCTGAGAGCAAAAGGCGGATTGAATCATACCTGACAGTGGGTGCAAATGTTTCTTGATAGTCGATACCTTTGGTTTGCGAGTACCCCTTCGCACAAAGCCGGGACTTGTAGCGTGGTCCAGAAGATTCTTCTTTAATTCTAAATACCCATCTACATCCGATTACTCGCATATCAGGAGTTTTGTCAACCAATGTCCATGTTCCATTTTGTCGATGAGCTTCGAGTTCTTCTTTTATTGATTTTATCCATTTTGTAGCATCAACAGACTTCATTGCTTTTTCATAGTTATCGGGAACTTCATGATCTAATAATTGTTCATCAAAACACAGGTAAGAACTTTCTTCTTGTTTCTGTGAATTTAAATACTGTCTTCGTGTTCTGACTGTAACATTTCTTTCTGGTGAAGATTCTATGCTTTCATCGGGGATGTACTCACTGTCTGACTGTGACTTACTTTCTGTAACAGTATCAAATGAGTCATCACTTGAAATTTCTTCACAATCTTTGTTCTGAATACTGCATTCATTTGAAGTTAACTCAATGGGCACAAAATCTCTCTTAACAGTTGACTCTAGAAATACTGCATCTCTACTTTTTATTGCTTTTCTTGAGTTAGGTAACAAAAATCGATACCCTTTTGTGTTTTCACAGTATCCAATAAAAATCATTTTTTGTGATTTTGAATCCAATTTCTTTCTTTTCTCTTTCGGTAAATGAACCATCGCCTCACATCCAAATGTTCTCATATGGCTGACATTGGGTTTTCGTCCAGTCCACATCTCTTCTGGTGTTTTGTTGCACAGAGATTTAGTTGGAGAGCGGTTTATAATATAAGCAGCTGTGTGAATTGCTTCAGCCCAGTAGGCTTTAGGTAAATTGGCATTCAACATCATACATTTTGCTTTTTCTATCAAAGTTCTATTCATTCGTTCCGCTGTGCCATTTTGTTCTGGTGTGTAAGGTGTGGTTGTCTGATGTATTATTCCAGCATTTTTGAGAAAGTTTGAAAAATTTCTGTTTACATATTCTAGTCCATTGTCGGATCTGAGAATTTTAACTGTGCGGTTTAACTGATTCTCAACCAACTTTTTAAATTCAATAAATTTTTCTAGGACTTCTGATTTGTTATGCATTACATATACAAATATCTTCTTCGAGTAATCATCGAGAAAAGTCACGAAGTATCTAGCCTTTCCGAATGACTGAGTGTCCATTGGACCGCAGATGTCTGAGTGTATTAATTCAAGCAGGTCTTTACTCTGAGATCCTTGACTTTTGAATGGCAGACGTGTTTGTTTTCCTTCCTGACACGTTATACACTTCACATTTCCTGCTTGTACACGAAGCTTTAAGTCAGCAGTGTTTTCAGACAATTTGCTCAAGCTTTGAAAATTCAGATGAGCCATTCTTTGGTGCCATAGAAAATAATCTTGCTCGATAACATCTGATATGCAAGCTTGGACTGTGGGCATGTTCAAGCGGTACATATTATTTATCAAGCTTGCTGTTGCTACTATAACACTGTTTTTGTTTAGTATAATACAGCCATTCTTATTAAACTTCACTTGACCACCATTCTTTATTATTTGACTTACTGACAGCAGGTTTGTAGCTAGTTCAGGCACATACAGCACATTTGTAAACAATATCTCATTTTGTTGGCCTCTTTCATTATGAACACTTAAGCTTATTTTTCCAGAGCTTTGAACAGGTAATGATTTGTTATTTGCAACTTTAATAGTCATTATTTCTGGGATTGTTTCTTCTATAAACAAATTCCTGTTTTTGGTCATATGTGCTGAGGCACCGGAATCAACATACCAGTCATCGGAGTATTCAGAAGAAGCAATAAATACAGCTGCATAAGATGATTGATTCTGTTTATTTTCCTTATTCTTCTGATACTTATTAGGTTTTGATTTACACTCTGGACTTTTATGACCATATTTGTTGCATGAATAACAGCGGGGGCCTTTTGAAAAGCTTTTGTTTTTATTATGAAACTTCTGGCTTGAAGCGAAAGCAGTAGAATCACTGTCAGTTTGTTTAACATCTTGTAGAATTTTAGATTTAACTGAATCAGAGCTAATCTTCATTCCTGAGCTTTCAATCGCTATAATCATTGGCTTGTAACTCTCTGGAAGGCCGGACAATAGAAGTGTACCGAGCCATTCATCGTCTACGTGAAAGCCAATGTTTCTCAATTTATGTGCTGTTGTCATGATCTTACTAACATATTCCTCCACATTTGAACATCCTGCTAGCGTAGTATTGCATAGGTCTCGCAGTAGACCAACCCGGCGTGTTAGTCCTGAGTCATCAAAAGCACGGGATAAGTTATCCCAAACCTCTTTAGCAGTCCTTGATTCTTGAATATGAATGTAATTCACAGGATCCACTAGAAGAATTATCTTCGATCTGGCCTTGGTGTCACGTCTTTTGTCAATATCCGTGCTTGGATTAGTGGGTTCAATGCAGTCCCATAGTTCTTCGTGCTCCAAGTAGGTTTTGACTGCGAATCGCCAAGTTGCGTAATTTTCACGGCCTGTTAGTTTTTCTATTAATGCCAGTGAGTTATTTGACGATGACATGTTAGTTGTTTATCGGAAAACAACTTGAAATTTTCTTCATAAGGCTGAGCACGTTTCGGTTGAGGTTATGTGTTTTTGAATACTTGTAGAACACTGAGTTTAATAACGTTTGTTCACTGATTTTAACTAATCGGACACTCTGGGCCCATAACCTGTTGATTTTTAATGAAAACAAGTAGTTTTAACTTGAAAAATAGCAAATACTTTATTTAGTTTCTTTACAATCGTGTCTGCTAGTAATGTTCACAGAGTAGAGTGAAAAACAAAAAAAATAAACTTGACATATGAGACAGCTCCTGTCATTTTAGCAGAAGGCGCGAAATTTGAATATTACAACACTTACTGCGTTTATCAGTAGTTTTCGTTACTTACGGTACATGTGTTAAATGATTGATTTAAATTTTAGTTCTTACAACGTAATATATGCGCCGTATCTTTACAACTTACTGCATTTATGAGTGGGAGTGTGAATCAAAATAATTTATCAAAACTTTAAATGCGCAGTAATAATACAATTATACTGCGCTTATCATAAGCCAATAACGCTTTCATGTTGAACTTTCCCAAATGACCAAGGGGTAAATGAAACAAGTTGTTAGCGCCATCTATGGGCGCAAGAAAACAACTCATGACGTCAAAGGCGCGGAACCAGAGTGAAGATCGCAGCTAACTTCGCGCCGCTCCGCCCTCCTGTCAACTTAAATCGAACGTTTCTAACACTCGACAATTTGATCTCGTTGCATACAGTCTGTAAACCTATCACTTTAAATAAACGTTAAAACCGTAATTTCAATAATAATTAGTCATTGAAGAGACCCTTATTCCTACATATATTCGAAAGTCTGAGCTCGAAACATGTTCCTTCGAGCCGGATTTTCGAATATATGTAGGAATAAGGGTCTCTTCAATGTTATAATGTTTATGTTGATATTCAAACAAAAGTATTGTAAATCGACTTTTGCTACACAACAACATCGGATGTTGTTTATCAAACTCAAAGTTGGTCGCATTACAAAGTCGCCCGCCAACACGAATTACTTTAGAACTGTCAAAAAATACATTTAAACCGATAACTTTATTAAATTCCTTGCATTTTTCTAAAGGCAATCCTTTGAGTAAGTTGTTATAAAGCGAGGGAAACGATTGCATCTGTGCGAATCGACACAACATTTGCTGCGACTCGCTCAACTCAGCGGCAGATAAGGAACCGGTTCGCCTCAGCTGTTTATTACGCGCGTTATAAATAAATCTAAGTAAGTAGGCCCCTGTACGTTTTAATCTGTTGAAAGATGAGAATCTATCAAAATCGAATATGTTTTCTGAATTGATGCATAAAGTACTTACGCTTGTAGTTTTTGTTTCAGGTAAGTCTTTACAATGTATCATTGGTTGTTTGCTAGGTGACCACTCAGAACAATGCAAGTAACTGGGACCATGCCACCATAAATTATTATTTTTGAGTTCGACAGCGTTTAAACCCCTTGACACTAAGTCAGCTGGGTTATTTTGGCTTTCAACATGAAACCACAATGTGTCATTTGTTAGTTCATTAATTTCTGTGACTCGATTTTGGACAAATGTTTTAAGTAAATGCTGTGACATACTTAACCAACCAATGACGATGGTCGAATCTGTCCAGAAATAAACAGAATCGAATGTTAAGCTTAGAGAATCGATAATATTTTTATATAAGCGTGCACCTATCAACGAACCACACAACTCCAGTGGAGATTGGGAAGAATTGCTGAAATTTTTCCCGGCAAAGATGGAGTTGCACGCGTCGCAAACATTCGAACATCGACTGGAATAGTGAAGCGGGCGTTTTCAAAACTTTGTCCTCTTCCGCTTCCTACAACAAATGAAAATGAAGATTGCATCGCTTCAATCAACAATCAATGAAACTAAACGAAGATCGAAGAACCTACTACCGGACTACATTTTGAAAGTCAATCATGAGCTTTCAAGGCTGGCGGTATGTTAGCGCCATCTATGGGCGCAAGAAAACAACTCATGACGTCAAAGGCGCGGAACCAGAGTGAAGATCGCAGCTAACTTCGCGCCGCTCCGCCCTCCTGTCAACTTAAATCGAACGTTTCTAACACTCGACAATTTGATCTCGTTGCATACAGTCTGTAAACCTATCACTTTAAATAAACGTTAAAACCGTAATTTCAATAATAATTAGTCATTGAAGAGACCCTTATTCCTACATATATTCGAAAGTCTGAGCTCGAAACACAAGTATTACAAAATAATTGCTGAGATCGCTTGTTATTCAATCAAAAATTAAGATATGGCACCCACTTTTAGATCTTAAATATACCAATCTAATAAAATAAAGACTCGGTCGTTCGTTTCAGCCGAAAGACGTCCACTGCTGGACAACGGCCTCCCCCAAGGATTTCCACAAAGACCGGTCCTGTGCCGCTCGCATACAGGCACCTGACGCGACCTTCACCAGATCATCGGTCCACCTAGTGTGAGGCTTGCCCAAGCTGCGTCTTCCAGCTCATGGTCGCCACTCAAGAACTTTCCTGCTCCAGCGGCCATCAGACAACTTATAGTGTCTCCAACCTTCAGAGGAGTGGATACAGCACGGCATTTGACATGATTTTTGTCTTGTCCATTAAAGACCCATTTGTTGAGAGGCTCTATTGAGGCAATCGAGGATTGAGCTTAAATCCTCCACGTTCTCAGCCATGACTACGATATCGTCCGCGAATCAAAGATGGGTGATGTACTCGCTGATGATATTTTTATGCCCAATCCGCTCCAGTCCAGAAGCTTGAAAACATCTTCCAGAGTGGTAGTGAACAGTTTTAGAAATATGACATTTCCCTGTCTGACCCCTCGCTGCAACTGAAGTCCTGATCTCGGAGACGGACTGACATTGTGGCCTATTCATACAAGCCCTTCAACGATTATATCTATAGTAAATTTGGCACCGTTGGAGAGACTGTAGCTTGAAGAGAGAAGTCTTTCTCATACATAGACCACAAATGCCAGACAAAGTTGCTGATTATTCTCCTCAGTTTTCTGCTAGATGTGGTCTATCGTACTAAAGCCTTATCGGAAACCGATTTGTTCGGGAGACTAGATGTCGCGTGAAACCATTCACGATGACTCTCAAAAACAGAATCAAAAGTGATGGTGAGATGGGTATAAAATAAATTCTTCAACAAGGTTTTGTTGCCTTTTTTGAAGAAGAGTATTACCACACTTCTGTGCTATGCCGTAGGCGTTTTTCCCTCAAGGATGACGGAATCGAATAGCTTTAGTACCGGCGTTCCGCCTGATTTCAGAAGCTCAGCCGTGATTCCATCATCGCCCGGTGCCTTGTTGTGTTTCAGCTGTTTGAGAGCCATTCTAATCTCGTACAGACACGTCCGGGATATCTTCGGTATAGTGTCGGGTCAATCTAGCTCTTGGGTCTTCGGCTAGATTTGTCATTTGGACAGGTTTTCAACTTCTTCCAATAACGTAAGAGTCAACCACTGCGTTCATAACATGTTAACACCTAGGCAGCACTCTGACAATCCTTAGTATGTACGCAGTATAATTGTAATTACTGCATTAATATTAAGTACAAGTCATCTGTTTTTCCTATGGAAACATAATATCAGTGTGTGTTTAAGTGGAATTACTGCACATATACTATGTGCAAGGTGAACTTAACAATTGTAGAAACATAATAAGAATGATGTAATTGGCACATACTGCACTATTACTGTGTAGCAAATTAAGTAAGCGCGAGTATTCACGTAATATTAAGTTATTATGTGCTCTTACTGCTAACATAGTATGTGAAGAAACCTACAATCTGCTCTTTACTGCGTTTATGATAACATGTATCTTCCGTTCTAAGATAGATAGAAAAAAACGGGTCTTTGATTCTTATAGATCGCGATGTCAGGATTCAGAATATTCAAAACAATCATAAATGCAGTAAGTGGTACTTACTGCGTTTATAAATTGTGCGGCAGCGTGGAAAAGGGCCCAATAACAATAATAAGGCGCGAAAATTAAAAATGGAATGCGTATTTCCGTTCCATTTTCAAATTTCGCTCTAACGATAGTTATGTCATCATAAAATATTAACATTTATTTTTAAAAAAATCCGCCGGTAGTCTCGAAATACATTCCCTCTCTTTCACATTATACTGGAAAGAGTGAGAAGACAAACACGGGAGGATTTGTATTGATTGACATCATTGATTTGAAATCAGTTTGGCGTGGAATTTGCAATCGAACACAAATTATCTCCTGCACCACGCTCAGTCCTATTGCTTTGGACTGGGTTTATTTGTTTTTTTTTTATTATTCTTTTTGGAGATGACTCGCAAGTTGTGATATATTACTACGCAAATAAAGAGTGTGCGCTATGGCAACACTAAGTAGTACGGCGCGGTGGGTGGGTGGGGGTCAGTCGTATTCGGGCCGCCGCACGGTACGGACGTAAGTTCTTGCTGCTAGCTCAAACAGTTAGCACATACCAGTGTTTTATTTAATACACAAGTGTATAGTGCATTAGACAGTGCATTGTTTTTGGGTGTGAAACTGTGTACGTATCATTTTATAGGATACCGAAGAAAGCAGACAGAGTGTACCGCCTTTGTGCCGATGCTTTAAGAAGTTTAGCTCAGGGCGGTTTTTACCAAGGATTCAGGTGAGTCTTGTTTCATATACATTTTCTCTCCATCTACCTAACTGCATGTTTATTTTACAATATTCATGTGCAAAGCTGTTTTAGCCATCGCGTTTTTGGTATACAGGAGTGTTGTTTATTTAGGAAAATTAACTTGTAACTAGTAGGTAAACCAGAGCAATAAATTCTCAGTCTTAGATTACAGGTTAGCTATTTACGTTTGTAGTAATCGAGTAGGGATATTTGGGACGTGTATAATTTCCCTGAAATAGGGCCTATAATACTGTTAGTACAAGGTGGGTCGACGACCCTCATAAAGGTAGCACGAAGACGCTCGATGCAGGCCACTACCAACCGGGCAGTATGAAAATTATTGGGGGAAACCTATGTATGCAGTGGAAGTCCTATGGCCGAAATTATGGTGGTGATAATAATAAATTATTATGTTGTAGGCAAAATATCATGATCATCATCATTTTTTTTTTAATTTAAATTAAATTAAATCATTTCAGCCACAGGACGTCCACTGCTGAACATAGGCCTCCCCCAATGACTTCCACATCGCACGGTTGGCAGCGGCCTGCATCCAGCGCTTCCCAGGTCGTCGGTCTACCTTGTGGCAAAATAAAATTTATATTTATTGCTTTCATTTAACTTACCCGTGAAATAAGATTCTCCGCGGGATTCTCTACACAATAAGGCACGTTGTTGTTCTGTTTCCTTGCACTGTCACGAGCTGAACAAACAAAGGTTAAAGCCATAGTGTTAATTAAAGAAAGAAAAGAATAATCTCAGTACCTCTAGCATGAACAACTTTCGTCTTCGAATCGTTTGCGTACTCGATAAAATTCGATACTCAATCTTCGAATTAAACGATAACGTGACAATTTTGATTCTCAAAATAAGTTTCGTGCAACCACATCTCATACTAAGTTCACTTTACGACACGTTCACAAGGGCGCTGTTGTAGTTTTCTTACTAAATCTTTTGATGGCGATTCGAGTACGCAAACGATTTAAACTCGAAAGTTTTTCGTGCTTGCCGTACAGAAATGCCAGCGCACTTGCACAGATAAACTATGATGGCGAAAACCTTTCAGAAAAATTCTGTTTCTCTGTTCTGTTTATTCCGGTAAGTTTATAATGGCAGTTTATTACCAAATTAATAATAAAATGAACCTGGAGATAAATGTTAGAACCCACGATAGCCGAACGGTGAAGGGGTCGGACTGGCCGACTCGTGATCCGGGGAACGCGGGTTCGGTCCCCGCCGCGTCTTTCCATTCTATACATAGCCAGAACGCAAGGGTGTGAAACTAATCGAGTATAGTTTGGATATGACTTTTTTTACTAAGCTCCTCCAAACTATACACGACCAGTACGCATACGCTGCGTACTGCTCGCGTATACTTTGTAGTGACTTAGGTCAAATATCTTCCTCCAAAATATACATCGCCAGTACGCATACGGACTAATCATGTATGTATTGTAATAAGTGCGTGATTACAATTTATACGCGAGTAGTTGCATGCTAGTCATTTTGACTTATTGACCTCTCTTTCTATTACATACTAGCTTTCCGCCCGCGGCTTCGCTCGCGTGGAATTTTGTCTGTTACAGAAAAACAATATCGCGCGCGTATTTGCTCACCGTTTAGACCTACCCTGGACTACGACAAACATTTTAAAACCAATATCAGCTCAATCGGCCCAGCCGTTCTCGAGTTTTAATCAGACTAACGAACATCAATTTATTTTTATTTATATAGATAGATTAATTCATATCTGCGTGTCTACTTTAAACATTGAATCATCTTACGACACGTGTCATTGTTTTGATAAAGGATTTTTTGGTGTTTCTTATTCTGCCATAGAAAAGATATTTGTTTTGGGGCTGATATTTCACCAATTGTAGGTATGGAAATATGTCAAAATGATTTTGTTCTTGAGATAAAAGTTAATAAATAAAATAAATAATAAATAAACATCCTTAGACATTTACACTGCGCTTCTAGTCCCAAACTAAGCAAAGCTTGTACTATGGGTACTAGACAACGGATATAAACATAATTAAATACTTTTTTTTGTAAATACATACTTATTATACATAGTAAACACCCAGTCCAATACAAACAAATATGTTCATGCACACAAATGTTTGTACTGTGCGGGAATCGAACCCGCTACCACTTCGAACCACTACCAGGCCTGTTCATCTCCGCGAGTTCACATCGAAAACAAAACACGCACGATAGCCCACCTGCAGGAGGCGATTCGACAAGGCGTCACATACAAGATACGAGCGAGCATTGACACACGCACGCGTACTCTTGTATTATGGAAAAAAATAAAAAAATACTGTTTAAAAAATACTGTGCAGTATTTAACTGCCTAAATAATAATAAAAACACACAATGTACTTTTTTTAAGTTGCCTGAAGACACTGAGAGGTAAATAAGTGGTTATTATTATTCATGATAATTCATGCAAATTCATGTATTTCTTCCGACATTTTCCGCGATTTGGCACTTCACGTCACACATTAGTTTGCCGAAGTTCGCCGAGCCAGCTATTGTCAATTATTATAGGTGTCAAACAGGATAGGGTCTTTGCGCTGGTTTTCGTCCAACTATCGGAGTTGCCAACTTTGTGATCTTAAAATACCCTTACATAAATGTATCATATTATTTTATGTCGTTCGAGTGCTCATAAAGGCAGTCAACTAAAGTCCATACTGCAACGCACACACAATCCGCACCGTAACGTAAACGCCTTGCCTCGCCGATGACAGCGCGCGAAGGGCAATGACAGCTCGCAAAACACTGACGTATATCAATGTCTCATGGACTTGGCGTAACTTTAAAATAAACGTACTCGGTACATTACGCACACACTTACACGCATTATAAATACATACACGATTTAAGAAAACAACATGGCCGCAATATAGGCAATCAGCTGACAGGTATTTGTGTGTGTGTGTGTGCGTGTAGTTGTCAGCTGATTGCCTATAAATATGTTGTTTTCTTAAATCTTGTATGTAGGTACCTACTCGGCACAAGTCAGGTAGTTAGTGACGTCACATGAAAATGTTGCCAGAATGAGTACTGACCAAACATTATCTATTTCTTTTTTTATACATCACCAGGGGTAAGTTAGAAAGAGATAAACAGCTGTTTGTCATTAATTTGTCGAATTTTTGTATAGATCTATATTTCCTCTCCACTATTACCTCCATGTCACAAAAGGCGATACGTTGTTGATCCCTTTCCGAGTTGATTTGCCTGCTATATGACCTGAGCTATGCTTTAAAAAAATGACCCTTAGTCATCTAAGATTTAATTTTGTATGAAGAAGTTTAAGAAACACTTAAAATTGTGTTTATAATGCTATCAATTAGACATACGTGCCAAAAACTTTTCCTGTCAGCACGTTTTTTTTCTAGCGCGATGATTTCTGCAATGTACCGGTGACCGGTGTATGGCCGCGCATTTACGTAATTTTTTGGAACTCACTACTTTTTAAATTACATTTTCATTTAGGTAGAACTGTTGCTTAGGCATTATAGATTGCAACAAAACTAGCGCGGGATGGCTACTGCCTTCTGTGAATACAATACTTTGTATTCAAATTTTACGCATGTGTTTATGGCAGCTCAGTGAAATGGACGAAAACCGAAGTTAGATAGAAAACCAGCACAATGACCCTACTTTCAAAAATTAATATTGCGATTTTATAAATCACTTAAACAACTTTATATTAATTTGCGGTACGAAGTACGCCGGGACAGCTCGTAAAACAAATTCATTATTTACATATTACTAATTTATCAACTTTGTTCATTGTTAGTTCATTAGTTGTTCGTGTTTCGTTTGGGTTAGACCAAGAGCCGAATGCAAAAAATAAATGTTACTTAATTATATTAATCCTACAAAAAACGGACGGACGTGTGCAAGTCTAATAGCCATATACTTGGTTAACTCATTTTAAAAAGTGCACAAAAACGTTCTATGTTTTCATTTCGTATGCGATGCTACTTAGGTATAGTAGATTTTTTAATTTTATGTTTGAAAGCTTTTCAGCGTATTTTTTTTAATAATGAATTTCAATTTAATACCTCTACGCGTACATGAGGAAATAAGTAGAAACTTTAATTTTTTTTTCAAAAATATTTTAAAAAATCTGCTTACAAGATCTCGTTCAAACCAATTTTCGTTGGAAGTTTTCATGATGTACAATGTATGTACATACATATAAAATGATGTTAGAAACCTTAATATCATTTTTAAAGACCTATCCATAGATACCCCACACGTATGGGTTTAATGAAAACCAAAATGTATTGCTTTTTTCTATATTAATTTGTGTGAAAATCTTAATGCTGTTCGCAGAATACATCTACATACCAAGTTTCATCAGTATTTTTCTTATAGTTTCGGAAAAAAATGGCTGTTTCATACGGACGGACAGACAGACTATATGACGAATCTATAAGGGTTCCGTTTTTGCCATTTGGCTACGGAACCCTAAATACCGTATCAAAATCTGTTGCATAGTTTTAAAGATCTAAGCATACATAGGGACAGACAGACAGGAAAGCGACTTTTTTTATAATTATTACGTAGTGATGATGGGCATATAGACCAAATAAAGACATTTTGATTTAAGGGGGGGACATCGTAAGAGCCATTCACATTTTTATCAGAATGTTAATAAATTAATATATTTAGGTTTTTGAAATCTAAAACAGCCAGGAAATCAAAGAGGCAAACATGATACCTTTGTGATTTTATAGGAATTTTATTGTAAAACACGGTCATATTAAACTTTTATAAAAAAATCCAGAGGTAAATGTTTTTTTTTTTCGAGAAAAATTTTTTCTAATCATGTTTTCGAAAATATCATCCCATCACACATACGTTCTGTAATACATAATATTGAAAACAGTGCGAAATATCGTCAATTGCAGTTTTCACATACTAAGGGCCCATAATGAAATTAGTATAATGTTTGTTTATGTAATAAAATTTGGTTTGAAATACCTACTGAATTGAATTTTTATTTCTTACTAGCTTTTTGGCTTCGCCCACGTGAAATAAATTGTCACAGTTATGTGTGTTATAAAATATTTAGCTGCTAGCTCTTACACTATATAACTGGCGGCCGCATGTAGCTGCGCGTTGCCGCGAAGAGCAGTGAATGCAAGTGTGGTGCGCTAGATGGCGACACAGTAGCTTCTTGTAGCAGTCAGCCCTATGGCATCAAGACAGTACCGATCACTGACGTATGTCAACAAAACGGTGCTCGACTCTTAAGACAAGCTAAATTACACCATATTGTTGATGACATTGAGCATACATTTTTTTGAATACCTTCGCGAAGAAAAACTTCTGTACGTAGTACTTATTATTATTCTGTGCCACTACACCAAACGGCCGACAATACAAACCTAGCATTTAAAGTCTCGCATAATATTGTATTTAATGCGCGTTGAACTTTCTTCTCTCACTCTCTCTCATATTAATTAAATTGTTATTTAATTTGAAATCTACCTAATCAATTTAATTTCAAAAACCACTTACAATAGTTTTAAAAATCTAGATTTATTATAGATTCAGTAAAATAATAATATTTTATGTAATAATATCAAATAAATGTAATTTTAAATATAGTTCCATATTTTACTGAATTTTACTAAATCAATATCAACTAAACACACTCTAGTCAAGTGTAAGTGGTGTAGTAGAAACTAATCGAGTATAGTTTGGAGATGACTTTTTTTACTAAGCTCCTCCAAACTATACACGATCAGTACGCAAAATTCGTGTATAGTTTGGAGTCACAGATTTACAAACAGGCACTCCGAAATATACACGAGCAGTTTCCTATGGGTGCGTTCTGGCCATGTATAGAACGGAAAGACGCGTCCCCGCCGCCGCTCGACTATTGTGGTGAGCTCACTCGTGATACAAGCATATTTAGCTTAGTTAGTACGAGGGGCTAACGGGTAAAAAATATGTAAAATAAAATAAAAAAAAATATAAAAGTAATCCTTATTTCCTCAACGCCAATTTTATTATTGTAGTAAGTTTCTTTCGCCATCAAGGGTTCCTGGTAGAAGTGCACTTACTATAAATGTCTATAATATTAACAAACCAGTAAACTAAAGGCAAATGAAGCCCTTAAAACTTCACATAAATGTACCTAATTATGAAATTACCCATGCTCCGAAGGAAAATTCACTAAAAGGAAGTTGTTAAAATCTTATGCTATGTTTTTTCGATGATGATGAAGTTCTTGAAAACACCTTAAATATTTTCCATACACAATACACATGCATTCATTTTTGATATTTTTATAATAAAATCGTATTAATAACAACAAAAACACATGCAAATTTTAAAGTACGATAATAAAATGCATTCATTTATTGTTTTATTGTTGGAAAATAACTATTTTAAATAAAAAATAATAAATATTTCATAAGATAAGTACAAAATAAATAATTCTTACGGAATTATACTTCTACGAAGAGCATACTATTATTTTTAGTTAATAGGAAAAAACTGTAAGATATTCATATAAAAATGTTGTTTATAAATGCAAACAATCACAACACACTAAAACAAACTTACAGTTGTTTTTCATCTGCACTAATTCGTTCGATGTTTTTCTGTAAACGTTACATTGTTGTTGTTACATTTGTACCGAAACTGTACATTTTTTTGGTAACCAACATATTTTTTAGTTTACATATTTTTTAAAATGCCCCCACCACTATTAAAAGGAAAGCTGTATAGTATTTTTATTTTATTTTTACGTGATTTTAACAATAATACATATTAAAGAAAAAAGAAATAAAAAGATAGTGAAGATTAAATGGGTACTTCTCATCGCCACGGTTCTCATCGTCACTTTCGTGGCGAATTTTATTTCTAACTTATTTCAACTTTTTGTAAACAAAAATTGTAGCGCTTGATGTGAAGATTGTATTCTCAGTAAATCAGTCAAATAGTGAGTCTCGTTTGGAAGCTTTAACGTTTTGAATTTTTTGATGCCACGAAAGTGATTCTGTACTTCACAGCAATATTTTTTTCAAACTTTACTACTGTAAATGACTCTTAAGTGTTTATAAAACATATATTTTGTCTTATTTTCATAGATAAATAGCAATAACATAATATAAATAGGTACCTACTTAAATACAAGATAAAATTTTACCGATTACGTCACCTACTAAGTTACAAGATTCTACGCAATTGGTTTTAAGGGTGACACTGGTGGCATTCTGAAATGCTAAAGAAGCAAAAAACGGATTATCAGTACCTCAATAAAAAAAGAACTCTAACTGATTATTAGTCCCTCAACAAATGTATATTTTTTATTTAGGCCAGAGGGCCTCGTATTTTTGTTGTACAACTTTTAACTCAAACTTCAGATTAAATTTACCTTACAAACAGATACCTACACAGTCACATAATACAGACATACATACAGTCATACAGACAGACAACAAAAATACGAGGCCCTTTTTTTTTTATTGATGTACTGAACTCTACTTAGGCACCATGTATAATTTATTAGTTATTATAATATTATAAAAACATGAACACCAGTCACTATATTTTAAAATAAACCAAAGCAAGAAATCACTTTCGTGGCCTAAAATCACCTTCGTGTATAAAACACCACGAAGGTGATGCCACGAAGGTGACGAAAAATTTAGTTTTTCATGAATTATCCTTAAATTTGAATTTAACGGTTCAAGTCGAATACTACACAAATAAGTCTAACATGTTAAGTTTTCAATGGCAAAGTTTCAATTAAATTGTTTAAATTTTAGAGGTAGAAAATATTGTTCAAGCAAGCGACGGTATGTCTATGGATAATCACAAAAAGTTACGTATTTTTTTCGCGGAGCGACGATGGACCTATCTCACCTCCCCAATGGTCGAAGCGCGACTGACGTTAACCGAATAGAACGCTGTGATTGGTTGCTGGTGTTCGGTTTAACGGCAATCTTGTATTATTACTCAAAATTTTAGGTACCTAAAATCGTGTGACCAACGTATTTCGCTTTCTCAATTCAAAATAATTATAAGAAGATATTTTTTTGACTATTGTGTGGAAAGTATATTTAATAACGATGATTTTAGTATATGCTACACACAAATTGAATGAAAATTGTGAATGCAGTAACCAAATGTTTCATTGCAACCGAAGGTGTGACACGATGAGAACGCGAAAAATGACCCCGTTTTCTATCGTTTCATGTGATTTTTTCATATTATTTTTGCTTCTATTACGATAAAATTTATTTTGTACGTAGCTAAATAGATATTTTATCATCTGATTTCAAAGTTATTGTTCTAACTTATACCGTTTATGAACTATTATTGTGTGACCATCAAATTTGAGTGTAAATGAGAAGTACCCAAATATTTAAAAAATGTGTATAAATAATAAAATGTACAGTGCCTGTACAAACAGTTAAAACAATTTTAATGTGCTATGATTCGACGTAAAATAAAAGCTTGATCCACATTTAGTACAGAAATAATATTATATTAATAACACATAATTTAAGATCTGCAATATACTTATTAGTACAGCACGCTTATCAATATTTTAAAATAAAAATGAAATAATAATATGTAGATAAACATAATAGAAGATGAATCTATATTTATTTTAATTAAAATACAGTTTCTTGAAAAAAATATGAAGTCATAAATAAAATAAATGAAGCGCTAACTAAAGTAACAAAAACTAAAGGAAAAGTAATATGACACAAATTGACAAAATAAACTAAAGCCTGGTCCGTGAGCACGTAGAATTTTGTCCAATGACCCCAAGCACAGTCGCGACAGCAATATAATTACGCGCGAGCGATAAGGTTGGGTAGCTTGGGGTCATTGGTCAAAATTCTACGTGCTCACGGACCAGGCTCTACTACATTTTATAGGTTTTCCGTTTAACTCAATCAGAGCCTGAGGTATGGCAGCGGCACGGGTTACGGTTGAACCGCCTCTTTGGTCTAGTGGTAAGACCACCTGCTTCAGACGCAGAGGTCCCGGGTTCGATTCCCAGTGGGGGCAGATTTTTCTGTTCGGTTTGGTTGGTGTTAGGGCTTACAATATTTACAGGGTGGAATTTTGTAACGTACTCATAATATTGTAGCTAGAAAAAAATTCTCAAAGAAAACATTCCTTTATTTTTGAAAGGAAATAGAACTGCATTCAAAGATTCCCAAAAATTTGCTTGCCACACCCGGGAATCGAACCAACTAAAATCTGTTAAAAATTACATCCTGTATTTTTATTGCATCGATCGTTAGGGTCAAGTATAAGGATGAAATCTCTCTAACAAACTTGATAAATCAAATGAAAGGAGATCCATAAAATCTTAAATTATTTTAATTTTGTACAGAAAATTGTATAGTATGGTAGTGAATTTTCGAAAAATTTTCGAAAATCTATGAATGCAGTTCTCTTTCTTTTCAAAAATAAAGGAATGTTTTCTTTCAGTAAAATTTTCTATCTGCAGTATTAAGAGTACTTTCCCTCCAGGTGGCATTACAAAATTCCACCCTGTATAGGGCTAAGTCCGCCTGGCTAGCTACCACCATTTTACCTAAGTCTGTCGCCATAACAACAATGTTAACATGTTGTGTTCCGGCAGTTAGAGGTGAGATAGCCAGTTCCTCCGTTGTTGAGGATTCCGGGTGAAGCTCGCTTCCACCTTAGGCCTGATCATCACTTACCATCAGGTGAGATACAGGCCAAGAGCTTCCTCGTTGTGGATAAAAAAAAATACAAATCTGATGTCTCGCTGACGTATCGTTCGTTCGTTTCAGCCGAAAGACGTCCACTGCTGGACAAAGGCCTCCCCAAGGATTTCCACAAAGACCGGCCCTGCGCCGCTTGCATCCAGGTACCTCCCGCGACCTTCACCAGATCGTCGGTCCACCTAGTGGGAGGCCTGCCCACGCTACGTCTTCCAGCAGCTCGTGGTCGCCACTCAAGAACTTTTCTGCCCCAGCGGCCATCAGCTCTTCGAGCTATGTGCCCCGCCCACTGCCACTTGATTTTAGCGATTCTGCGGGCTATGTCAGTCACTCTGGATCTCCTACGGATCTCCTCATTTCTGATTCGATCACGCAGGGAAACTCCGAGCATAGCACGCTCCATCGCTCTTTGGGTGACCTTGAGCCTTCTTATGAGGCCCATAGTAAGCGACCACGTCTCAGATCCGTACACCATCACTGGCAACACACACTGGTCAAATACTTTTGACTTGAGACACTGCGGTAATTCGGACGTGAGAATTTCGCGAAGCTCGCTGACGTATAACTGTCACATAATCACCCTCTTGCGCCACTCCCATACCTCAGGCACAAACTGAATTAAGCGCTTGACCTACAGTAAGTGCATAACTTACTCTATTGCTCTGAATATCCGTTCAGAGTCCTTTCCGTGGAGAAGAGGCTGCATGGCTATTTCCTCGTCGCTATGGTTACCATCGTCAAGTTTTCTAAAATAATAATAATAATATGTAGAGCTATAAGCTTTACAGACGAGCAACAGTACATCAGTATCAGTACAGCCAGAGACATCCGAGGTCTAAACATAAGAATTATCTCGGATAGTGCATCCGTACTGCAAGCGCTAAAAAGCAACACAATAACAACGGCCCTTATATTGGAATGCCATGAAGCGCTCCAAGACATCGCAGCTGTAAATGGAGTTACCCTGCAATGGATCAAAGGGCACAGTAACTCTTTAGGCAACGACGCAGCGGATGAACTGGCAAAAAGAGGTTCGGACACAACAGTATTTGGCCCGGAACCAATACTGCCGATACCACAAGCACAGATCAGGAACTGGCTGCGTTCCAAAACAGAAGAAAAACACCACACAGAATGGAAAAATAGCGAAGGATGCAGGCAAACAAAAGATGCGGTTCCGGACGTATCGAAAAAGTTCTCCCGCAGCCTCATCAGACTAAACAGGGACAGCATCCGCAAGGTCTTAAGTGTCATAACCGGACACTGTATGCTAAACAAGCACCTATACAATATAGGTGTCACAGACAGCCCACTATGCAGGGGGTGCATGGAGGCAGAGGAAACACCGCAGCATGTGCTCATGGAGTGCAGTAGCGTGGAAGAACAACGGGCTCAATTTCTTCGATCACCGTCGTCGCTACAGGAAGCCTGCAGCAGCCTGGACGGGCTGCTCGCCTTCTGGGGGGATCTCGGGTGGTTGGAGTAGGAAGATAAACCACAAATCGCGCACAATGGCCCTATCATGAGGCTAAGTGCGGCATTCGATTGCCCTGCAAAACTAACTAACTAACTAACAGTACATCAGCGACTGAAGCCGGTGACGTCGGCGACAGTCGCCGACGACAGATATTCAAATTAGACAACAGTCGCCGATGCATCGCGAATACCACAGGTGGTCGCCGATAGTCGCGATGCATCAGCGTCAATATGTCACTAATGTCAATATGTCATGACAGCGAAAGGTGGTTGTCGGAGATAGTCGCCAACAGTTGCCTACGTCGCCTACCAATGTCAAAAGTCGCTCGTCTGCCAGCTCTCTAAGAATGAATTTTCGGACATTCTAAAATTAGTCTTTCTAAAGTTAGTAAAAAATCTTACGTGTTTTAGAAGTTAGGTACCTATGTACAGTCACGGAATGAAAAGGTTCGTCAGTTTTCAAATTGATTCCTTCAACGAATCGCGAGCACATATTACCTTTTGAAACTATGTTACAGAATAATCTCGAGTTAGAGAAAATAATCTTTAACTGTTCGTCAGTAAAGTTCAAAATTATTCAGATCAAAGTTGTTTGACGATTTATCTTGTCAAGAAGATTATTATGATTGATAAACTAAAACCTTCTTGTTGGTTCAAACTGCCATTATTATTTCTTTTAAATAAAAAAAATATTGTCAATTGGTCAATGTCATCATTGCATTGCACTGATGGGATAGAAAAATAAACAAGTAAAACCTTATTCGTTAGCAAACGTCATATTTATTTAAATGTTAGCAGCACTGTTTCTTGCACTGTTATGTTGGCAGGTTTGACTCTCACAGTACCTAGTGCAAGCGAAAACCGACACTAAGGTGACGAACCTTTTCATTCCTTGACTGTACAATAATTCATGTTGGTCTACACTAAAACTTACATTTCTTCCTCTGGTATTTTACCATCCATACCAAGTTCTCTTCGCATCATGGAACTTAATGATGAACTTTCTTGTTTATCTGAAAGTTAAATAACATTAAAATAATTATTACATTAAAGCCATACAAAAATAAATGCTGATAACTTACTTGCTGGCATTTTGAGTTTAACAGAAGGCTGTGCTCCTTTCTTATCAACTTTGCCGTAGAAACTCTCTCGTCCGTGTTTCTTTATACTGGTCCAGACAGCTCCAAATAATGTATGATTACGCTGAAATCATGTATCTCACTTAGTTTTTAGGCAGTAACACAATAGTCTCTTAGCAGTACAAGTATGACCTTTGTTGGTCACCTGTCATCCGCTTTGCAATGGAGGGAAGTCGAACCTTATCTTCGAACTCCTCCTATGTTTTTCTGATTAATTTCGTTGAGGGTCCAATGACAGTTTAACTTTCACATGGAACAAACTTGACCTTCACTGCTTGGGTTTTTATTGGCGGTCAAATTGTAGATCCTGGCTACACAGGAGTTGCAGTGGTGGGAACGAGAGGTGGGAATAGTACGATTACCTTGCAGTGTGGTTCTCCGGAAAAATAGAATAGGATGACTCCCACGCATCCCATCTGGCTAGTGTGGGGAATGTAAGTCAAATCCTCCATTTGCGTCTGGTGAGAGAGTCATGCTCCTGCAGTGAATACTAAATGATTTGATAGTGAATCTTACCCTATGCATAGGTTCGACAGTCTCCGCGACCACTTCGTCCAGATTCCCTGATATCGCTCGTTTTAGTTCCGGTCCAGCATCGCAAAGAGTCCGCAGACCAGCTTGCAGAGTCTTCTGAACTGACACTGCAGCACCTGCAGCCGCCTGTTCCTTCCGCTTCCGGAACCTGTCATAGTTGTCATATTTACACAGAAGCCCCAAAAATAAAACTTCGCGGTTAATCTTTTCAAAACCCTTTACTACTGTTACTAATCAATTAGGGTTTTTAAATGGATAAATTAATGTCTGGTTGTATTTCGACAGTTGACATTCACTTTGACCAAAACATGTCTTCTCAGTGACGTTACAATCATTTGCACTGTAAAGTGTTTCGAATCGCATCATATGTAACAGAAGCCAATCAAATATAGACATGCAAACGTTTGGACGTACACAAAATAAAATTTGACCACGCTGAAAAAACACTCAAACTTAAAATTAAAAGTTCTGTGCGGATCCGAAGCAAGTGATTGTAAAAACAACAAAAACACGGAGAAAACATGCTTTAAAACTTTATGAATCAGTTTTGAAAAAAGTAAAATCATGCTGTGAAGGGACTTGGTATGCATGGGATTGGATCAATCCTAAAGATATGCGGGAAAGCTGAAAACGAAAGATGGAGGCATCGTGCAATCATCACTAAAACGTGTCAATTGCCTGCTAAGCTCAGAAATCATAATTGACAATTGCATGATACTAAAAATTTCAAAGGGGGTATTATACAAAA
Organism: Ostrinia nubilalis; assembly: GCF_963855985.1. Lineage (NCBI taxonomy): Eukaryota > Metazoa > Arthropoda > Insecta > Lepidoptera > Crambidae > Ostrinia > Ostrinia nubilalis. The sequence goes on from NC_087112.1 coordinate 1,830,868, forward strand.
TCAAAATCAGTGATAAAAGTGGTAAAAAATCTCGAAAGCGACATCCTTGGGACAATAACAAACTGGTATGGATCCCAAAGATGGGCAAGCTTAAATACAGCGGAATAAATCGCCGAGTTGCAAAAAACTTGGATGTCGACTTACGCATGGTTCCTATAAAAACAGAAATAGCATTAGTTATTTCATTAAATGTATCTCCAATGTCCAATTTCACTCTAAACAAATTTTGTTGTTCAAGGGAACTGGACTAATTATGGAATATGTTTATTTTTTCTTTATTTGGAAAAGATACAGCTTATAATACAGATAACATATAAAAATGAGTTTTACATAAGCCTAGAAGATTTCAATACAGTTAAGGAGTATTATCAAATACCCATGAGAAATAAAATAAGAAAAAAAAAGTATTCCAACAGTTTATTTCTCGTTTATGATAATTTGATTGATTAAATAAAAATAACTGACGTACTACTACGCAAAAATAAACATGACTCCACAAATAAATATTTTATGAATGTTATAAAGAAGAAAGCTATATGGATGACATAGTAATACATTCACTAACCTTCTAAAGTAATCTTGGATTAAGAACGTGGCGTAGAACTTGCCCACCGTGATCTCGTTGGGATCTCCTGGTGGAGGAACTACTTGGTCTAAGAGCTTTGGCGATGTTCTCTTCCAAACTTTCTTTATAATGGCTCGGAGTTCGGTATTACATTCGTCGATGACTCCTGTAAACATTATGATAAGTCATGTAAACATATACTTATTTTTAGTAAAGGAGCAGGCACGATTAGTATAGACAAATTATAGAACCCTACAATTAGCGTCGAATAACGTGACACCCATAGCAGCCAAAAAGCTCGCAACACGTCTTTGTTATATTCTTGCAACTCACGAAGGCGAGTGAGCTTTATTGTGTGTGTACGTGTACATGTAAAGTAGCGAGCCACCACACCACACGTAAAGCTCACTTTATTCGTGAATTACAACAACTACCTATACTTGAAATAAGGTTGTGTTGTCAACTTTTTGGCCACTTTGAGTGTCAAAACGTTATTTAGAGTAAGTATCAATTTTTAATTGAAGTTTAAATCCAGTTTGATCCACAATAAAAAGATAACAATGTCTCCTATGGTGTCTATGCTAATATTGTTGCCTCTGTTGCCGAGTAAGTGATTAGTGTCATGACAGATGAACCACTCACCGATGGATCTCGATATCTCAGAAAAAATAACACCTACAACTTGGTAAGTATGTTCCATTATAGGTGTAGACATCAGCTAAGAATGGATTTTACGAAACTTCACCTCTAAAGGGGTAAAACGGATAAACACTTGTGAAGTCGCTGGCGGTCGCTAGTCTCTGTATAACATGAACAGTATCCCCAACAAGAATGGTTATTGTAAGAAATTCATTATTTTACTAACCTGTAGTCTTGATTTGCAATTGCGTCCTCACAACAGCGAACAGTGTAGCGTTAAAGTTGACTGTCCCATCCGAGTTTAAAGGCATGTTCATTGACACGAGACGCTTGCACGCCGTCCGATGGGGGCAGAGTTTTCCAAAACCTTAGAGATATAGTATTTTGAACCTCATGAAATGAAAAATAAAATCACTTTTGACTGGTACAATTATTGAAGAAAAATTGTGATACTTACCTAGCGGTGGACTTATCTTTCTAAGTAACGTCACTACGTCCAAATGCTTGATACGTCCTTTGGCGTCAGGGTCATATTCACTCCAAAGCCTACGCAATATTAATGAAACGAATGTTATTTCAACACAGTAAATAATTTGGTTATTCATGGTTGCTTTAAAAATACACGACATCGTCATTTCACAAAAAAAAATAACAACATTCTTCTTGCACATTGATACTACTTACCAACCAATCATTTATTTGAACTACGATTAAGTAAATTTTTGGTTCAAAACTAACAAAAAAAAAATCTGTATACCTACTTATTTTAAATGGTAAATTAAAACCATACCTAACAAATTCATCGAGGTGGTGGGGTCCCAATATAGACCAATCCCTTGTGAGATAGTCAAAGTTGTCCATGATAACGGCCACGAATAAGTTGATGATCTAAAAGAAATAAATTCAATTATTGGTAAAACATTGGTGATTTGGTCAAAATTAATTAATTAAAAGACCTAAAAATTCTAGCACTGGTAATAAAAAACTGTTTACTTCATAAGAGACAATATACTGGTTCCTTTCAGCCAAATGACGTCTACTGCTGGACAAAGGTCTCCCCCAAGGATTTCCACAAATACTGATTAAAATTGAATAAATATTTTTGATTTTATTTATACAGGCTTATTTCAAAATGTCTTACCAAGAAAGTACAAAGCAAAGAGAAAGAGATAAAGTAAGGGAAAGCCATCCAAGTTCCGCACTCTGAAGGTTCATCAGGGTTGGGAACATCGTTATCAGGGACGATACAGCCTGGAGGCTCTCCTGGCCTCTCCATCGTGTTATTTGATAAGGCCATCATTATCTCTTGCCATGCTTCACCTGAAAGTACAATTTTCTTGATTAATTTTATCCTCCTAAACGCTTAAGAAATTACTTCACAAAGTATGAAAAATCTTACCTGTAGCAGATCTGAACAGTACCATGAGAGCACTTCCGAATGTTTGGAAATTGTTATGCCTGGTGATCACCTCGTTATCAAGCTCTATTTTACCGAATAACTACAAAAAAAAAACATAAATTGTATTCATTAATTCAACAATATCATCCATGTAAATACACAAAGTGAAAATGACTCATGTATAGTTTTTCAAAAAGAAAACATTAAAATATTAAAATGGAACATTTAGATATCCATTATACCTGCATTCCAACCACAGCATAAATGAAAAACAGTAGCACAATCAACAGCGCTACATATGGAAGGGCCTGAAATGATTTGATGAAAGTCCACAGTAAAGTCCTGATCCTCTCTCCTCTTGATAGTAGTTTTATCAAACGCATGGCTCGGAACAAACGGAAGAACGTGATGTATTTTAATAGAGTTCCCTGTAACAGTAAAACAAAGTATAATTGCAGTAAAAATATGAGACATAATATAAATGAACAATAATTTATCAGCGTTTTAAAAATGCTTATATTGCTTATGGAACAGTTAATTCATAATTGAATTTGAAACTATGTACCTATAAGATTTAATACAATGGATATTGGACAAACAGAATACGTACCTCGTCCAATTTCTTTTTAGTGCTGGATAGTTCATCAAACTGAAAAAGAAATAATAATATCAGTTTCAAAAACTATCATGATTGCTCTAAAAAATATTATGTTTTTAGTTTATTAAAAGTTCTTACGAAAACAGGCGGTTTATTTTCATTCACTTGAGTTACAACGATGTCTATTATACTACCGACCACCAAAATAAAATCAGTTGTATTCCAAGCGTCACCAAAGTAATTCTGGAATCAAATATAAAATATGGGTATACACAGTTACAAAAATATTGTAGTTATTTTTTCAAGTCAGTTTCATTAAATCAATCCACTTCATAAAGATTTTCAAACATTTCCAAGATAATATTTACCTTAAATCGGAAAGCTGCCAGTTTAAAAACAAATTCGAGCATGAAAACTGTGGTCAGGATCATATTCAGAAAATCTAGATACTGAAAATATAACAAAATCCATCAATGTAAGATCCAAAACAATGTTACCAAATTCAATAGTAAATAGAGTTATACTTTTTTGTATTCAGGTGTAGCTCCGTGGAACTTCATCATAAGGGCGACAGTATTTAGCACGATGAAGAAGAATATGAAATATTCAAACTTCTGTGACGTCACAAACCACCATGTCTTGTACTGGATGCGATGTTTTGGAATGTACCTAAAATAATACAAAATTATAATAAACAATAATATCTAGCTTAGCTCAAACGTACCACATAATATTTAATGGGACAGCTTTAGACGGTCTTTCTTATTGCTATAAAACTATCTCTCTCAGACAGCTTTAAAACAAGTTAAATCAAAAACTAACAAGATATAAGTAGCAATTATTTAAGATTTTTTTTTCCGCTATTTCATTATTGAAATATCTAGGTATTATGTATTAACGTACCTCCTTATAGGCTTTGCTTTCAAAGCAAATTCAATACAATTTCTTTGATTCTTATCCAATTCACAATCTTTGAACTCCTGTTCACCCTCTTTTTGGAATGTCACTATGACGAAACCTACGAAGATATTCACCTGAAATATTAAACCACTTATTAATTTATGAGTTTTTACACCAAAAGGGTATTTTTGTATTTATTTGTCGTGTTTTTGGACTCTCTTACGAATCTGAGTAAGATACTGTGTCAAGTTTTAATCAAGTTCATAAAGTTGAAAAATACTAAACCAACGAACTATGAATATTATTATGTCAATTCCTGTGATTATCTGACACCAAAATAGTGACCTTAGTTCCTTAGACCCGTACGAATAGAAGGAAAATAATTATAGTTATTAAGGATTAAAAAACACTTACCATGAAGAAAGCTATAACAATAATGTAACTGATATAGAAAAATGCAACAAGAGGTCTGGAATTTTCAATTGGTCCATGATTTTCTTCGTTGGAATCCATTGATGTAGATAGCAAACTGAAAACAGAAGGAAAAGCTGTTAATAGTGTATCATAGGTTCGATTCCTGATCAGTGAAAGTTTATTTCCTTAATTGGCAAGTAACTAAGTATAATGCGAGTAAAATTAGCATAATACTTTCTGTCAAATAGAAATCGACATTTTTTTTTTGTTTTTCTAGACGATTTTCTAGCATGATTTATGGACTAAGGATCGACATTCATCATCATCATCATCTCAGCCATAGGATGTCCACTGCTGCACATAGGCCTCCCCCAATGCTTTCCATGCTGCCCGGTTGGTAGCGGCCTGCGTCCAACGCCTTCCTGTTACCTTTATGATGTCGTAGGTCCGGAAGATTGATATTAATGATAAAATATTTTATGACTCACTTGGGCCATCCCTCAAATGTCGATACAGTGAACAGAGTCAGCATACCGCTGAGAACATCGTCAAAGTTGAACTTATTCTTCGTCCATACTCTGTTTTCGATTTCTGGCTTACCGTTGTTGTAAACAAGGTATGAGCCTCTGAAAATTACACATTTATTTAGAATTTGATATGACAACGTTTTTTAGCATCGGTGATCGGCGAATTTGCGTTTGTATCGATGCAACATCGCGATTTCGCGACTTCATGCGTCCAGCCGGGATAAGATGCGCGCCGTGATATACTTTATCGACGTCAAAATGTATGGACAAAATCGATAAAATGGCATGATAACCGCTTATCGCAGTGCGCATCCTAGGCCTACAGAAGCGGTATCGGAATCACGCGTTTTAGTAACTGTGGTTGCAGCCTTCAGCTTCTATAAAAGCACTAAGTCGCCAGCCAATCGACGATGCTAAAAAGTATCATGACGTGTGCAGTGCTCTAAGTAGTTTATTTCAGTTTCTCTTAAAAATAACTTACCGACATTCTTCAAACGTCACTTTGGTTATGTCATTACATGTAAAGAATTTACCCTGAAATCATAATAAATATTTTAATGCAATATCAATAATTTTAACACGCATTCTAATAGTGAAAAATTTACAAAATAGACCTCGTTTCTTTGTTCTAGAGCTAAGCACGAATAAGACGGATTTTAGCACAATTTGCCGTTAAAAGCAAGAATTAAAAATCTATTATACTACTGTGTTTATACTGTGACACCATTCTCAGGTATAACAAGTTTTCAGAAATTACCTTTCATAGTTTTTTAAAAAAAGATACAATAATTTGGCTTGATAGAGCATAGCACGGACACCAATCTTAGTTTTACAGTTAGCGTCAAATAGTTCGTGACGCCCAAAGTAGTCTAAAAGTTCGTAACACGTATTTGTTACAATGAGGGCTATCGTTTTTATACTTAACAGTTGGCACCCCTGGCGATTGACAGGACCTTACTCTACAGTGGCGCCATCTTGATGAGTGCAAATGCGATAGTCCTCCTACCACTTTCGCGCTCACCAGTTGGTGCCACTGTCTTCGCTACTAGCAAGTGACAGGACCTTACTCTACAGTGGCGCTAACTGGTGAGCGCTAAAACGATAGCCCTCATTGGAATAAGGTTGTGTTGTCAACTTTTTGGCCACTTTGGGTGTCACGAACTACACTCACGAGCAAAAGTATGGAATCACCATACTTTTCCAAGCGATCGTAAGAACTAAATGACTAATAGAAGATAATTAAAAATGGTAACATTTTAAAGGTAATGTTTTACACTTTAAATTGATACTATAAATTTTAATACATACATAATCACTCAGTTCTTAAGATGGCTCGGAACCAAACACAACGGCGTGATTCCATACTTTTGCTCGTAAGTATATTTGACTGTACGTACAGTAATTTACTCTTATGGACCGTATGCCTACAGTATTTATTGTTAAAAGACTTTATTGTTAAAATCTCTGCTGAATTATTCGTATTTTAGACTCAAGTTGAGTATAGTGTCAAAGATAAACTTCTGTACAGGTAAACTAAATACTACAAAAATAACAAAAATGGTGTAAGGAAGGATTGATCGAGGTTTAAAAAATACTAACCTTAAATAATTGTATACCAATAACAGAAAATATGAATTGCAATATGTGATTTATAAGAAAAATATTCCCTATAGACTTTATAGAAGCGAACACACACTTAACGACATACTGTTAAATACAAAAAAGTTATAATTTTAGTATAACATTCAACAATCACTTTACCGATTTTAGTTTATCGTAACCATTTTGTCCCAATGTGCATGTGTTGTGTGTGGCGCGATGTACAAAAAATGTGTAAAAAAATGCAAAAAATGTTAAAAAATTAAAAATAACAAACTGCCTACTTACATGGCGTTAGTCCTTGGTTTTGTAAAACAAGAAAAACATTATTCACTTTTTGCCAGTGTCCTGATCTGACTCATTCAAAAAAACTTACAAGAAAAACAAAAATGAACACGGAAAACCAAGTACCTCGGTCCTATAAAAATGTCAAGGTAGGGAGGGAGGATTGCGCAAAAGAAATCTCAAGCTCATAATTGAGTCCAAAAAACTCTCAAAAAATATTTTTTGGTTCAAAACAATATTGGACACAACACCTTTGGGCTGGTATAAAAAAACAAACGATAGAAGCATGCATGCCTAGCAGCGAATTTTTTGGACCCACGGACAGAAGCAAAAAAAATGTTAGTATTCAATTCGTTTGATACGAAAAAAGCTCTCACACACAAAGAAACGAAATCTCTTTTAATTTTCTTTTTTTATTTGTGAATGTGATCGATTGTGTAATAGTGCATACTTACTCCTTCTAGTGAATGTTTTTATGTTGTTCAAAAAATGATTTAGTGACCCAAAGGTGTCGGTTACATAGGAAAAAGACAAAATATCATTTTTAACTCCCTACCTTGAACATTTGCACCCCCATGACGGCAAACATGAATTGCAGAAGATTTGTCACCAACAAAATGTTGCCGATCGTTTTTATCGCAACAATCACGCATTGTACTACGTGCTAGAATTGTAAAAACATTTTTTTACTTCATTTTTTTTCATTTTTTTTAATAAAAAACAACACTGTCATTTTTTTTTTTATATTAAGCACAACACTTTTTAAAGTCAAGTGAGGTGTTTATTTATTTTTATTTATTTGCGCAAATGAAAAGTGAAAAATACTTGAGAAACATACTGACCTTCAGTCCCTTTGCTCTGTTGATGGCCCTTAAAGGTCTGAGCACTCTGAATACTCTCAAAATTTTTATGAACGATACTTGGTTAGACCTGAAAAAGAACAAGATTAATTATAATTTAATTTTATTCATTAAAAGTCGACAACATATTAATGCTGTTTACTGTACAGTTTCTATTATAATACAGAGTCAGAGACCAGTCTGACTAGAACCATCTGGTGGCATGAAGAGTATAAAGCAAAGTGGTTAAAATATTATTTGTTTGTAGTTAAATCACTGAAAACAAAAATACAATAATAATATTTTGATAAATACAGCTTTATGATAAAAACCTATCATGACATCTAGAGAGCCATACAAAAATCTACGTTGTAAGCTTTTAAGTATGCTTTAGCTAGCGCTGATTTAACACCCACGGCGCAATGCTGTTATACGCCGTTAGATGGCGCGTTTGACCACTTTTGATGCTTAGGTTGATTTCATAACATCAATGGGCAAGCAGACTACTCGTACAATCTAGTTGTAATAGTATAATTTGCCATTTGGCACTTATTTAAGTGTCTTGAAGAGATGCAGATTGTACTTTACTCTCAACCAACTTTCCCAATAAAAAACATAAGCACACCACTTTGTAAATTAACCAACATACGTTTTACCATCTTTTAAACAAAATATTAATAACTTAGCTAGCTTTGGCTAGCTACCACCATCTCATCTAAGTCTGTCGCCATAACAACAATGTTAACAGCATTGTTTGGTTCCGGCAGTAGAAAGCCAGTTCCTCTGGGGTTGAGGATTCCATGTGAATCTCGCTTCTACCTTCGGCCTATCATCACTTTCCATCAGATGCAGGACAAGACCTACCTAGCTTCAGGCTGGCTGGAAAAAAAATGGTTTGAAGTAATTTACTCACCCATCCAAAGAAATAAGCGAAACGATCACGACCAACAAGTCTAGCAGGTTGAAGGCGGACCGACAGAACGCGTCCTTGTGAAGAATGAACCCGTAGGTGATGAGCTTGAGCAGCAGCTCGATGGTGAACACCGCGGTGAAGAAGTAGTCTATTTTTTTGAGGATCTGGAAATGTGGACAAGGGTTTTATTGGTAAATATCAGCAGAATATTTCCTCTGATTTGTTGGAAGATAAAAGAGATTCAATCCACCAAACTTATTACATATTATGCGTATGTAACATAAACTTTGATTCATCAAAGTAAATCAGTGTACTACCCCACATTTCAAGTTAACTTCCTACTCAAGTCAAGCTTTTCATAAATTTTTTGATACATTGTATCATTGTAATCTTAGTGTCTCAGGCAAACCAGATCATTCCCAAAATCTAGTCAATTTCCGAATCATTGTAATCGTTTCCCCTGTGGTTGAGGATTCCGGGTGAAGATTTCCACCTTCGACCTAATCATCACTTTCCATTAGGCGAGATTTAGCCCAAAAGCTTCTCCGTTGTAAAAACCAGATATCATGCAGCCCAAAATATCGTCCCTTAGCTAACAACACCGCTTAAGTCGATTTTTGGCGGTTTTGACATTTTAATGCCATTGGATAGATCTGCTCATCGCGCGTCTAACCATTGGTCACATGTTATAGATTTCAGCCAATAAGAAGCCGTAATTTGAATTTTAGTGACACCGCGCAAGTCGGTTTGCCTCGCAACACCGCTCAAGTCGTTAGTCTGCCATACATTTCTCGTAAAGTTCCTTCGCGCTCCGTAATTTTTATATTTTTAAGTGAGTTTTATCGCGAAAAGGTCTATGAAATAAGTTTTAATAGAAGATTAAGATGTAAGCTATCTAATAATGTATTTTTTAATGATTTACGCGTATTAATATACAAGGAAATGATAATATAAAATATCTTCATTTACTTAAGCGGTGTTTACAATTTTTTTTTTTCAAACTTAGGCGGTGTTTCAAACTAATTTTAATTCTTTTAGGAAGCTATACAAGTGAAATACACTATTGATGGAAAAGGAATTGATTATTGAAGTATTCCAAGTTCAGGTGATGAATTTTTATGTGCACAATTACAAGAAGCATTACATAAACGGCGTAAACAACTGCCCAGGTTTCAATCGAATCGAAGGCTTTCTCATGATCCACAAACGCCAGGCAAAGTGGCTGATTATATTCCTCGGTCTTCTGTATAATCTGCCGCAGCGTATGTATGTGATCTAAGGCACTAACGCCTGCTAGCCAGCCTGGAAACCAGCTTGATCAGGAGGCTGGAAGGCGTCGAGTTGGCGAGCTAGACGATTCATAATTACTCGAAAACAGCTTGTAGACATGGTTCAGAAGTTAGATGGGTCTATAATTCTTCAACAAGGTTTTATCGCCGTTTTTAGGGTTTTTGAAGAAGAGTATCACCACACTTCTGTGCCGTGCCGTAGGAGGTTTTCCCTCGAGGATGACGGAATAGAACAGCTTCCAAAGAGCCTTTAGCATCGACATTTCACCTGCTTTCAAAAGCTGAGCCGTAATTCTATCATCACCCGGGGCCTTGTTGTTTATCAGCTGTTCTAGAGCTATTCCAAGCTCGTGTAGACTGGCGTTCGGGATATCTTAGGTATTGTGTCGGGTCAATCTAGCTCTTGGGTCTTCGGCTAGATTTGTAACAGGTGTGAACACAGTCGTGTATAATTGTCCGTAGAACTTCTCAACCTCTTTCAATATCTCAGGCCCCGACGCTATTCTCGGTCTTCAGCTTGGTCAGTTGGCTTTGGCCAACAGACAGACTGATCTCTTATGAACACCTTAGAGCCCTTGTTATGCTCAATCGTCTGTATTATATGCGTAGGTCGCGAGTCAAAAGACTTAGAGATCTATCTGTTAAGACGCCGATACTGCGTAGCATCTTCAGATGACTGCAGATCCATGTTTCGCCTCTCTTCTATAAGGTTATTGATGAGATCAGAGATCTTCTTTGTTTCTCTTAAACGACGGGTTTTGAAGACCTTAGACCCAGTCATTTGGATAATTCCCAAGAACCTGCCATTGTACTCTTCCACATTTTTGCAATGTCCTGGCATTGGAAACGATTTTGCGACTCGAGTTGAGATTTTGGGGTTGGATGGACGCTGGGCGGAGTGTAGACTTTATCAGTCGACATCTATCGAGATTCGGACTTATATTTAATGTGCCTCTTACCATTTGGTGATTGCTTCCTATTTTGACCAAATTGACCACATAGACAACATGCTTTTACGTCGACAAGATGAAGTTGATCTCATATTTCATAGAGTCATTGGGATGCAGCGAAATCTACTTTCGCTGTTTTGGCTTTCTGAAGAAGAAGTTCATCATCCCTTTCCATAAAGCCAGCCAGCAGATAGCCACGTGCCTTCCTCTCTCCGTACCTAAATTGCCCCACTTCCAGCTCATTGTCGTTTCGTTTGCCCAGCTTCGCGTTGAAGACCCCCCATCATAATATTTGATCTACACACTGTGATTCTTAAGGTTTAGGTTAAAGATACATAGGTTATAATGATTGTTTAATTATTTTTTAAATAATTCTTAATAAAATTTTTCTTTGTAAATCATCTATTAATACCTCATTCCTTTACATTTCGGCAAACAACACCGCCTAACTCTACAAAAATATCAGTCAATACCGCTCAAGTCATAAAATATAGGTTAAAATAAAGTAAATCTTCAAATTAAGTATAAATAATTATTTCTTAACCGCTAAATAAAGTATTTAATAAGTAACAATAGGAAAAATCCTTCGATTTTTTAAAATAAACAGTTTTTTTCGTCTCCTGTAAAGTTGGTAAAAATGACTTACGCGGTGTTGTTAGCTAAGGGACGATATGTCTGTTGTGAAAAAAGAAACATTTCCGAGCAATATCTAATCAATACAATATCTGATAGTGTTAAGTATCTTACATTAGCCTTATCCTCGTTAGCTTTTCCTCCGACAGGATCCTCCATGGCCAACATGAGGGAGGAAGCCAGGATGCACAGCAAGATCAAGTTCTTGAACCACGCGTTGTTTTGGATCTTGTAGCAGGACACTCGGAACCTGTAAATCAATCAAATATACGAGTAATAAGATTTTCCAACTAGCATGTGCATATTATTTGATTTCTTGAATATTTATGAAATCACGAGAGATATTCTGAAAACCAGGGAGACATACAAAAAACTTCAGAAAATCAACAAGAATCACCTGTAAAAAGTAACCAAGAAAAATTCACGAACCAAGTGGGATACAATACAATTCTGTTGGGGCTTAATTTGGGCTAATATAAATTATTTACAACAGCTATGAAATGAATGAATGATCCATAATCTATAGGTAGGTACTGCTTATTTAAGGCAATTAGTTTAATCTTGGTAGGTAATTTTGCGGGAAACATTCTAACAGGAAATTCTGAAGTTCTATCATTCTTATACTCACCAATTAGTTTTGGAGAATATAAAGAAGCTGCTGCCGTCCGGTATAGGCTTCTCCTGCGACTTGATCTCCACCTCCGACAGCCTTCGAGGCCTCGCTGAGATTCCTGCTGGCCGCTTCTCTTGGTTCTCATCTTTTTTAACGTCACCTGGAATATAATAGTTTCATTTTTAAATAAAATACGTTCAGAGTGTGCTTTATTTTTTACTTTTCTTCATCATCATTTCAGCTACAGGACGTCCACTGCTGAACATAGGCTTCCCCCAATGAATTCCATATTATTCAGTTGCTAGCAACCTGCATCTAGCGCCTTCTTGCTACCTTTATAAGGTCGTGTATTGTGCATTTGTCCACCTAATGGATGGACGCCCCTGCTTTCATCATAAATTATCAATTAATTTTAGCCCATGTGTAAAGCACAACTCCAATATTCCCCAAGCTACTCCAATATTCTAAAGTTTTATCGCATCAAGCTAGGTGCTCTACCATGGGGTCTAGGTTGTAAGGCAAGCGTTTTAGGTTTCATCTAGAACATTCATGATTTGGCGAATGATCTTCGTGTATGAGGGACCCACATTTTAACAATTATCCAAAAGTTAGTGCAATTAGGAATAGGTAGTTAGTAGTTAGGTAGTTAGGAATAGGTAGGAATTTAGTTACCATTTTGTAATTTCTCAGTAGTAACCAGTGCATCATTAGCGTTGTCTCTTTCTTCTTGCTCTTGTTCTTCTGCGTCTTCTTCTGAACCAGTCTCTTCGTATTCGTGGTCTGACCTGTATTTAAAAAAATCATTTAATATAATTTTATTTCTAATATTGTTATTATGTAATGGCTTCCGACATGTTTTTTTTAGATAATATTATTTAACATTTTAATAACATAAATTATAGACTTATTTACACTTATGTTAGGTACATTATTATACTATTTGTCTTACCTTGGTACCCTTTTGTATTTTTTATAAGGCCGGCTGTTTTAAAAACGTTGTTGTTATTAATATTAATAGTTAAGTATCATCACTTATTAAAACAAAGCTAACTAATCTACAGTTAGTCAATAGTAAACCTTCTTGTTATCATCATTGTTTATTAGCATTTAAAACGATTTTTATTTGCATACCCTTCGCTAGAATATCCTTCTTCTTCATTGACGTACTCGTCGTCAGTCTCTCCTCTTTCCTCATCAAGTTGAGGGTTTCCTGCTTCAGGGTTATCAGCATCCTAAAACGATTACAGCCTTTTATTTTTATCTTACTCACATTTATCTTATTACTTCATATTTTTACTGTGATTATTTTATGTACTAGACTAAGGGCCTCGTTCACGATCTCCGAGTAAAGTGTCCAGAAGGCTACCTATTCGTTGCTTTAAAATATTACTTCTTATTTTACTTGCTAAGTAGTAGTAATAAGGAAGTAAATAATTGGAACCTTCTCGGAGATAGTGAAAGAGGCCCTTATCATAAGCATTATCAAACACAATATTATATTCATCATTATTTACACTTACTTCTTTAGCTTTCTCGATTTCATCCATTTCTTCGGCATCTCCAAGATTGTCCACGGCGATAGCCAAGAACACGTTTAGCAGAATATCTGATTAATTTGGTTGAGGAAAATATTGAGTCACATTTCTTTTTATTTATCCTGGTTTAACTTTTTTACGATTATTTTTATCTATGTGAATGAACAGTTTTTCGGTACGCGGCCTCCACTCCAGAACCCTGCTGCCCCATCGGCCGTCAGTTCTGCGTACTATGTGCACTGCCCTTGCCACTTCAAAAATGTATCAAAGCCACTTTGATGTCATGATCACAACGGAGTGGAAAATAATGACTTACGAAAATAGAAGTAGTTCCATACTATGAAATGGGTTGAATCAATCTCAATCATGGCAAACTAATCGATTAGAATTCCAGCAAAATCTCAATGGTATTTTATTGTAAAAGGATACAGTTGCCACAGATGAATATGACAATGAAGTAAATAGAGGCGAGCATGCCAGGTGTGCCCGCTCCACCGTAAGCGTTGATGCCATGGTACATGACCACGTTCCAATCTTCACCGGTGAGGATCTGAAAACAAAATTAATAAAAATGAACATTATTGGGTTGTAGATTTATTGTCACTTGTCTAATAATGGTATAGTTTAGTAATGGGCTTGTACACTCAGGAGTTATAAAAAGCTTACTATTACCCCTGGGTCGCATACATCGCTATAACATTTGGGCGAAAGCAGAACGAAGTCCTTACGACTACGTAAAAAAAGCGTCAATCTTTGAGTTATCGCAATTTGTAGCCTAGGGGTTACTAAAATCTCTGAAGATTTATGAAGGAAGACAAATTTTAATGAGAATCATAAATAGTTTTCATCATCATACTACATCACTATACAGCTCGTAAGAGCTTTTCACAAAAAATGGTTCAATTAAGTGCCAAACAATGTGCATAGAATTCTAAGCATTTTTATACGTTATAGAGAGTGGTCGTTAAATGGAGTGACACAGTGGAACGAAGTAATGTTAACCAACAACATCAAGAAACTTCGACATAATAAAGTCGTTAAATCGAATGACGTTATAAATAATTTACACTTGTTATTCACCTGAAACATCGTCAGCACAGCTTGCCAGAAAGAGTCGAAGTTGTGCCTCTCTTTCTGTACTTCTGCCTCGTAATCGAAGCGACCTCCAAACACCTGCATGCCGAGTAGAGCGAAGATCATGATGAACAAGAACAGAAGCAGAAGGAGGGAGAAGATGGACTGGATCGAGTTGAGAAGAGACGCTACCAGGTTGGAGAGAGAGCGCCAGTACCTGAAAAAATAAGGCAATTAATCTTTATGCTTGACAAAATATCATTGGCAATTCAGACACGTTTTATTCTTAGGGACAAGACATGAAGACTTAAGCCGGGTCCAGACGGGTGTAATGCGTAATGGAATGCATCGTAATATGTAATAGAAATAGTATGAGCAGCATTTTACATGTAATGCTCGTAGTGCCGTCCACAGGTAGAATTCGTGTTACATTACACGTAATCTTACATTACACATTACACCCGTCTAGACCGGGCTTTAGACTTGTAATTTTAGTAGCTTTTGTACCAAAAACGGCTCTATGTATAATTACATCACGACTTTAATCCCTCCAGATCTTCTCATAAGCAGACTTTAGGCAACAAGAAGCATTCAAGTAGATAAGCCATGGTCTGAAGCTCCTCCCCCAGATTGGTCAATTAATAGTTGGTAACATCTTTTTTTTTTTTGATAATTTGATGATGGTCTCTATTATTATTTTACAATTTATTCATTATTTTACAATTTGTTGTATTTAAGCACCAGAATCATATCTCGGCTAGGATACGTTTTGTCTACTCAGTATGCTTTGCACCATGCAAGTTTAATTTTTAAAACTATTTCGTTTGTTACAGTTACAACTTACTTAGTGACCTTGAAGACTCGCAGCAATCGGACACAACGCAACACAGAGATGCCCAGCTGTGGGATGGTGTCGGTGATGGTGAGGGCCAGCTCGAGGATGGAGCAGATCATGACGAAGCAGTCGAAGCGGTTGAACAAGGAGACGAAGTAACCCTGGAAGCAGTACAAGGTAAGAAATTAGTAATAATGATAATGATACAACTAATCCATATTTTCGTAACGCGAAATATCCCCTCCCGAACCCACAAGGTGGACCGACGACCTGATAAAGGTAGCAGAAAGGCGCTGAATGCAGGCCGCTACCAACCGTGCGATGTGGAAGTCATTGGGGGAGGCCTATGTTCAGCAGTGCACGTCCTGTGGCTGAAATAATGATGATAATGATAATGAAAATATCCCTTCAAAGACCAGCGAATCAACACAAAATAAATCAATTGTTACTGCGGTATCATGCGACCACTAAGGATTCCATGGACTTAGCTTCAAAATCACGAGATCAGAAAAAATATATTTAACTTTAATGTCCACAGACGACAGAACAAAATGACTGATATACAGGTTGTTGATTTCAATCCTCGCCATATTTATTTAGGTGATCTATTACCTATGACTTACATAAACGCATTATCCAACAAAAAAAATTACAAGCAAAAGCGGAATTTTTAGCGAATAAATATTTATTAATAAGGACTTCGTAAACAGTAAAAAAATCGTACTTACTTGAAATCCCAAAGCGTACATTTTGACCAACATCTCCATAGTGAATAGCACCACGAAAATATAATTTGCTATGTTTTGGAACTGATCTAGCCACTTCGGTTGGCTGCAACCGAAAATAAAATTTATGGTTTATTTAATAAACATTCCATTCGTAAATGCGTGATAAAGATCTAAAGAGATCTAATGGGTTATTAATAACTTCATGGTCAAACTAATAATATTAATGGAGATTTAATAATTTACTTACTTATAATGCTCCGTTGCCAGAACCAAAGTGTTGAGAAATACTAAAACAATGATTGCCCAATAACATCCTTGTGATTTGACTGCTTTTCTGCAAGTTCTTCTCATTCTTCTGTTTACCTGAAAATTTTATAAACAGATAATACCTAAATTATGCAAAATTTTCTTGGAAACACGTTTTGATATCTTCGATTACACGTTCATGTAATAAAGATAAACTCAATTGCAAGTTCTCAACACACATTTCGTCATTACGTGATTTTATTAATGACTACATAAAATATTAAATTAAATAGAAAGAGGCATAAAATAGTACCTTGTCAAACCTTCTGCAATACATTTTGCACGTCGTAGACTGATTGTACTGTTGATCGCCGTTCATATTAACATTATTTTGAGATCCTTCGTTGCTATTTCTGTCTTTTTTACCTGTGAATACTAATGTCTGTAGGAATCGTTTTGCTAACGGCAACTTTATCAAAAGCTTCATAAGATTTCACAAGACAATATTGTCTTAAATTTAAGATTTATTTACCTTGCGAATCCTGATCGTCCTCTTTCTGAGTTTGATCGTTTTCTAGGTCTAACTCTTCAGCTACAGTTATCCAATTTAAATATCCTTTTAAGTCTTCTTCGAATTGTTGCCTTTCTCTAGATTTTTGGAAATCACCGCGGTTTTTCGCCTTCTCTCTCTCTTTTGAGAACTCTCTGAAAGATTAATGATAATTATTTTACTTGCAGGACGCAAAACGTTTTATTTTATGGATTAACGCAAATGTTTAAAGTTTTTACTGAAACCTTTGCTAATCATAAAAATCTAGTAGAATAAAGGACGAAGCACACTTATCAACTTGCAACCGTATCAACTCGAGGTGGCCAGTATTAACTTGTATGAAATTTCTTACCCAGATAACACACCAAGAATTAGATTCATGACGAAGAAATTTCCAAAGATAACCAACGTCACAAAGTAGATCCACGCCCATGTGTTCCCTTTTACGTCAGCTATCTGGAAAATACCATAATAACAAACAAAATTTAACTACATAATTATACACGACGATCTAGAAAACGGAAGAACATTTTTTTAATTAATTTTAAATGAGATCTACTTATACTTCAATAAGTGCAAACTCTTATGGGATAGGACTCCGTAGAATACAAGAAAAAAGCGTGTTTATTACGAAGTGACAGTAGATTTATATGATGAAGGATATAATACTTACAGCGTACATAATATCAGTCCACCCTTCAAGGGTAATGCATTGAAAAACGGTCAACATAGAGTACCCTATGTGGTCAAAATTTGTAATACCGTAGTTGATTCCTTTCCACGGACCTCTGCAGATCTCATCATCGGAACATTTGTAACCCACATCCCCTTCTTTATTGCATGGGGTAGCCCCATCAACCATGTCATCTAAAAATAACAAATTCTATTAATATAGCCCGTTTTTAGGACATTAGGTGGAATTGTGTAAAGCAATCGTAATCATTTGACAGTTCATAACGTACGATAAAGTCAGTTAAACAAAGCGTTTGACAGAATAATCGTACGTTATGAACTGTCAAATAATTACGATTGCTTTACACAATTCCACCTATTATATCATACGTGTCCCAAATAATAGCGTATCCAACCTCCAATTTGGGACAACATTATCGGCTGGTGAAAATAAACTCTGTCTATTTTGACAGCACCTTGATTATGTATGAAGATGCTATCACATTTTGGCAGTAGGCTGGGCACACAGATCGTAGAACTGATGGCCATTGGGGCAGAAAAGTTCTTGAGTAGCGACAACGGACCAAAAGACGCAGACAGACAGGTTTCTCACTTGCTGGACCGACGGTCTGGTGAAGATCACGGGAAGGACCTGGATGACAGCAGCGCAGGACTGGTCTTGTGGAAATCGCGAGGTTCTTTGTATAGCAGAGGATGGGACATGGTTGAAACGACTTTCAAAAATATTTCAAACAACAAACTAAATACACTCGGCATCAAATAAATCGCACCTCCCGCGACAAGCACTTATCAAACGTATGCATCCCCACTTCCCACCAACATTGGTACCATTTGAAAGCCTAGTTCTAAACTTCATTTCATTAAAGGAAAGGTTTTTACCCCAAAAATGTGTCTTTACAAGGATCCAGAGTCACTTCTTCAAAAAATAGGTAGTTACGCTATAGCCATTTTTTATGACTATAAAACTGTTAAGTGGGATTAATCGCTATCCATCTGTTAAAGAGGACACGTGAGATCTTTATTTGGTTTTATAACCATAAAAATTGGTCTAATTGATCCCAGAGGTGAGCCCAAAGTGAGGTCTATTTTCAAGTCACATTTATGGTGTATGTTAATCATTTATTTAGAAATGAAATGTATTTTTCTTTAAGGATATTTATTGGGCTTTCAAATAACACCAATATTGTTGGGGTACCATGATTGTGTCAGAAGAAAATCTTTAAAGTTCGCGTCGTGGAAGGTGCGGTTTATTTGATGTTGAGTGTATTTCGGCCATTCTCAGATGAGCTAGTTTTTGCGTGTCCGGGCTGTTAAATCGTTAAAAATGACAAATTAGAGACATGCAAGTATTTTTATATGTTACTTAACAACCCTATCCAGTTGTGCATTAAATCATAGGCCTCTATTTTAAGTATTTGTGTCTAAATTAATTTCATGAAACCCTGTTCTCTAATTACCGTTACGCGTCCGCACACCGACTTAATGTTAAAAGTTGGCTGTAATTTTTATGTCGTAAAGATTTGGTTTACTCCATTCAACATTTTAAAGAGTATAAAAGATTGTCTTATGCATGGCAAAATATCTATTCAATAGAACCATTCTGTAAATAATTAGAATTAAAAAACTGCTTGTCCGAGCGAAAATCCTAATTCCCGTGACGTTTTTTGTTTTTGGGCACACAAGCCTAAATAATAATATTTGACACATCATTTACGCGCGCGGCGCGAGCCCTTAGTTAGTTCTATGACCTGTAAGCAAGTAGACGTCTATTGCGTTGGCGTACCGTCGATGAATTGCGTAAGAGTATAATTACCATATCTTTGGTTTTCAATTTTTCTATTTACCATGTCCTTATTTTTAAACTAGATTTTTGAAGGTAGATCCACGTTGTTGATTTAAATAGAATCAGTATTTTGGCCTCCATACGTTATAGTAAGACAGTATTTGCATACCCTGCAGATTTTGGAAATTTTGAAGAAAAACTATCGTTTTCTAATTTCCATGTACTAATTACCATATATTTATAATCACCGTTGTATGAAGTTATTACCTACAAATTGCACTCACGATTGAATAAGTATGATTATAAAATACCTAGACTTTCGCATAACAACTTTACGGACTTTTCTTCCAATCTGACATCAAAATTTTGAAAAGCTTTCGTTATAGTTCTTCAATTTTTTTAATTGATATTATTTGAAATAAAACCTCGAAATAGATTCGATTTCATGACGAATGTTCAGCTTCAGTTGCTGCATGGTTGTTGGATTTTAGAGTATATTTTAACCCCTAAGGTAACCCCACAAAAAAAAGTTAGCTGGAGTGAAATCGGGGCTTCCTGATGGCCAGGAGATGTCCCCTGCGTGAAACATGTCTCGTACCAGATATTTATTTTTACTATTAATATAATTGATATTAACATGTTAAATCATTAATTAATTCTAATATAATACCATTAAAATCTATCCATGTTAACTTTGCCCTAAGAAGATGAGATTGTCCAACAGTAACACTTACCTAGCGTGATCACATTAAGAACAAAAGATAACAAATGAACAGACAATGGGCCTTTTTAAAACAAGAGTGTTTAGGCACTTTGTACCATCCTAGACTGCATCCTACCTGCTTTGTTATGCAAAAAACTTCGTGATATGCAATGGATACTGGGCAGAAGAAGCTTGGAGAACAAACAAAATACAAATGCATCCTAAGACCCATGTAGACATTTATGGCATCGACCGGTTTACAAAGTCCACTGAAGTGATACCAAACGTCAAAGAGGATGTAGAAAATTCCTGTAAAGCTTACAAACAAAGACTAGACCGTCATGAAATCTATTTGCTGCATCCCTTCTAAATTCTGAGAATTCTGCATTCAGGCTCAGGAGAAAGCGATTAGCATCAATCTGAAAACTTATTGTAAAAGAATCGAGGTGACAAATCATGGGATATGCAGAGCTGGAACTGTCATTATTACAAATTCAATTTAGTCTGATAATGGGTGATGGCTGCTCACAGATAGATTAAAAAGAGGAAAAAACACTAATATCATTAATACATTTTTCGATTTATGCATATCCAAAAAGTCAAATTTCCTGATCCATTATCTGTATCCATCGTTTGTACCACATTTAAAGCAAATTGCAAAATTCAGATTCTGATTCAGCTAAATGCTCTCATTTTAAATGTGACACATAGCCCCTTCTTGCTGAAACTAAGTGTTCCTGTTATAGCCTCGATTCTTGCAGTATACTGAAAATATAATGATACAATAAATAATAGAAATTAGTGTTCTTCTTTTTGCAAAGGGCTATTAAGAGTACCTACAGCTTTTTATATGACGCTATTATTTGTGTACAAATTTATCAATGCATGATGTTGTTTTTTTTGCTATTTTACATATATTTTCTAATTACCGTTAGATTAAGTATTAGCCTTATCTAATTACCGTGACCATAAAATTTTTGGATATCATTTACGCGAAAACCGCTTTGAATAATTTGACGCCTTTACGATTGTTAAATTCGTACTTTTCATGTGTTTTATATTTAAATGCGTTTAAGTCAATTAAGCCAAATTTCAAAAATAATATGGTAATTAGGCTGAGAACGCCTAATAGTGAGAATGGCCGATTTAAAACTCTCATTATACAATACGTATACTTACTAGTATTATTGATATAACATGTCTCGTGAAGGACTCCAGAGAACAACTCCAGACCGATAATGGCGTAGATGATGATGACGAAGAGCACCAAGAAGGCTATATGGAATAGAGGCACCATCGCCTTCAGGATTGAGTTCAACACGATTTGGAGACCTTAAACACAAGAATTTTCATAATTTCCTTAATAAAAGCAATGCTTCTGGAGACAGTATATGTCCTATCAATAAATTGTCTAATTAATTGTTGACATAAATGACCCATAATTCTAAGACAAAATCAGTCTGAAAACACTTATAATAATCTTTAATTAGGCTAGCATGGGGAATGTAGGCCAAAAATCCTTCTTTTGCCTTTGGTAATTTGGAGAGTCGTGTTCCTGCAGTGGAGACTAAATGACCTGATGATGAAGGCATCATGCCGGTTGCTGACCAGAAGCTAAATTAGTTTTAACTTACTTGCATAGTTGATGCAGTTTTCCCTAGTATTTGCATAATTTTCAATCTGCTCATGGAAAACTGCACCAGCTATACCAACTAAGCTAACTTAAGTTACTCACAGCTCTTGGTCTGCAACCGGTATTAGTACCTTCATTAAAAGAATTTATAACTAATAATAAATGGACAAACTTGACCTTAAATGATTGGGTTTTTATTGGAGGTCAAGCTGCAGATATCCTGGCTACACAGGACTTGCAGCGGTGGGAACGAGAGGTGGGAATAGTCCCGTTCATTACTAAATGCTATGTCAATGTAATCAATGTTACTGTATTCAAAACAAACGTAACTTACTTGGCACGCCAGACACAAGCCGGAGTGGTCTCAATACTCTAAAAGCTCTCAGAGCTTTCACGTCGAACGAGTCTTTTGATATATACTGCAGTATCATACTGACTATACTGTGGACAGAATACTATTGTTAGTTTGTCACATCAAGTTATACTGTGTATCATAAGCAGTTGTAATTACAGGTCTAGCGCCTAATGGCGCATTTTCATTAGTCGATAACTCGTTCGGTATGCAGCATGTGGGGACTCCCCGCATGCGAGATAACGACCAATGAAAGTTGCAAGTCGATACGCGTTCGGTACAACGCCTGCGGGGATTCCCCGCATGCAGTATACTGACCGTGCTATCGACGAATGAAATTCACCATTCAGATTTTCTGACGCGCCATTCCTGTTTCTATTTTTTAGTAAACTTCGCACCTAGATTGCGGGCCCTGTGGCACGCGTTCCAGAAATCTCTCGCACTCCGCATGCGGACCCTATCGACGAATGAAAACAGTTCCCCATATGCGGGCCCTGTGGCATGCGTTCCAGAAATCTCCCGCACGCCGCATGCGGACCCTATCGACTAGTGAAATTGTGCCATAACACTGTCAGTGCTTGCATCCAGGTACCTCCCGCGACCTTCACCAGATCGTCGGTCCAGGCGCATCGGCATCGGCATCGGCGCAGGACCGGTCTTTGTGGAAATCCTTGGGGGAGGCCTTTGTCCAGCAGTGGACGTCTTTCGGCTGAAACGAACGAACTGTCAGTGCCTGAGGTATGGAAGCGGGAGGAGTGACATTGACACGTGACAGAACAAATAAATCTGAAGAAGATCTGAAGTCTCGCTGACGTTTGACGTTACAAAATCACCCTCCCGTGCCGCTCCCATGCCTCAGGCACTGAGTCAAGTGCTACTTGTGTTACGAATGGGTTCACCATAATAGTCCAGTGGTGGGATTCGAACTCGCGTTCCTCAGATCTTTTTTTATCCACAACGAGGAAGCTCTTGGCCTGTATCTCACCTGATGATAAGTGATGATCAGGCCGAAGGTGGAAGCGAGCTTCACCCGGAATCCTCAACCACGGAGGAACTGGCTATCTTACCTCTAACTGCCAGGACACAACAATGCTGTTTACATTGTTGTTATGGCGACAGACTTAGGTAAGATGGTGGTAGCTAGCCAGGCGGACTTAGAACAAGCCCTACCACCAACCAAACCGAACAGAAAACTCTGCAGGTCTCGATTCGGCCACTCCAATACATTTCATACCATTTGGGCTATTGTCGCTTCTTCTTATAATCTATCATTGTTTTATGGACTTACCCTATAGTGACTATAGTAAAATCTAAACTATTCCACGAGTTCCTCAGGTAGGCACCAGGGTGGAACAGAAAGCCGTACGCTATAATCTTCATTATACATTCTCCCGTAAAAATCACCATGAATATCCATTCTACTTTTTCCTGAAAACAACAACAATACGGAAGTATTTTCGCTAAATATGAATATTCAAAAATAACAAGATCTTTTGAATGTGAATGTTAAATATTAATGGGTACTTCTCATTTACACTCAAATTTGATGGTCACACAATAATAGTTCATAAACGGTATAAGTTAGAACAATAACTTTGAATTCAGGTGATAACATATCTATTTAGCTACATACAAAACAAATTTTATCGTAATAGAAGCAAAAATAATACGAAAACATCACATGAAACGATACAAAACGGGGTCATTTTTCGCGTTCTCATCGTGTCACACCTTCGGTTGCAATGAAACATTTGGTTACTGCATTCACAATTTTCATTCAATTTGTGTGTAACATATACTAAAATCATCGTAATTAAATATACTTTCCACACAATAGTCAAAAAAATATCTTCTTATAATTATTTCGAATTGAGGAAGGAAAATACGTTGGTCACACGATTTTAGGTACCTAAAATTTTGAGTAATCATACAAGATTGCCGTTAAACCGAACACCATCAACCAATCACTGTGTTCTATTCGGTTAACGTCAGTCGCGCTCCTGCCATTGCCGAGGTGAGATAAGTCGATCGTCGCTCCGGGAAAAAAATACGTAACTTTTTGTGATTATCCATAGACATTCCGTCGCTTGCTTGATCAATATTTTCTACCTCTAAAATTTAAACAATTTAATTGAAACTTAGGCCATTGAAAACTTAACATGTTAGACTTATTTGTGTAGTATTCGACTTGAACCGTTAAACTCAAATTCAGGGATAATGAATAAAAAACTAAAATTTTCGTCACCTTCGTGGCATCACCTTCGTGGTGTTTTATACACGAATGTGATTTTAGGCCACGAAAGTGATTTCTTGCTTTGGTTTATTTTAAAATTTAATGACTGGTGTTTAAGTTTTTACAATATTTTAATAACGAATAAATTATACGTGTTAAGTAGAGTTCAGTACATCAATAAAAAATAAGGCTGTCTGTATGACTGTATGTATGTCTGTATATGTGGCTGTGTATCTGTTTGTAAGATAAATTTAATCTGAAGTTTGAGTTAAAAGTTGTACAACAAAAATACAAGGCCATCTGGCCTCAATAAATAAACATATTTTTTGTTGAGGGACTGATAAGTTAAGAGTTCTTTTTTATTGAGGTACTGATAATCCTTTTTTTTGCTTCTTTAGGATTTCAGAATGCCACCAGTATCACCCTTAAAACCAATTGCGTAGAATCTTGTAACTTAGTAGGTGACGTTATCGGTAAAATTTTATCTTGTATTTAACTACCTACCTATTTATATTATGTTATTGCCATTTATCTATGAAAATAAGACAAAATATTTGTTTTATAAATACTTAAGAGTCATTTACAGTAGTAAAGTTTGAAATAATTATTGCTGTGAAGTACAGAATCACTTTCGTGGCATCAAAAAATTCAAAACGTTAAAGCTTCCAAACCAGACTCACTATTTGACTGATTTACTGAGAATACACTCTTCACATCAAGCGCTACAATTTTTGTTTACAAAAAGTTGAAATAAGTTAAAAATAAAATTTGCCACGAAGGTGACGATGAGAACCGTGGCGATGAGAAATACCCTAATATGGAAAACACGGCTTAACGTGCTCTCCGAGGCACATAATACTAAATCGTTTGCAGCCTGAGAACAAATACAATGATTTTACGCTATGCTCCAACTGGGCCCCGATTGCGCTAAAATTTTTCAACTGCAAGACTGGACCACGAACGAACATCAGCTGTTTTTACAAATCCGAATGGCGGTGCCGTTTTGACAGCTAGTTCAAACGATGTTGTACTGTAATCGGAGCGCAACTGCGCCTTTATCTCACACGCAGGTCAAACGCTTTAGTTACGCACGAACGTTTTACATAGTAATTTTAGTTTAAAAAATAAGGTGTTCGGACTTTTAGTGAAAAGTGCATAAATCCTTTGTTTGCGCGTGAACTTTACCGGGATACCGAATTGCATTTCAGCTGGAATGAAAATGGAGTGTAATTGGAATGTAGACTGGAGATGAAACGCGATTGAATTGGAGACATTACAAAATAGCGCAATCCGGGCCCTAGGAACCTAACCGAGAGACTATACTTTGCCATGCTTAAACGACTCTACGATGACGCGTTCAACAACTCCGTATAGTCTGGTCCGCGAGCACGTAGAATTTTGTCCAATGACCCCAAGCTACCCATCCTTATCTCTCGCGCGTAATTAAGTTGCTGTCGCGCTCGCACACTCACTGTGGGCGTCGGTAGCACAGTCGCGACAGCAATATAATTACGCGCGAGCGATAAGGATGGGTAGCTTGGGGTCATTGGACAAAAATCTACGTGCTTACAGACCGGGCTTTAGTCGACTAATTAAAGTAGGCAGATTAATAATAAAATATCAATTAAAAGTAAATAACAGTTACACAATCAGGCCTTATTAAAATATTACAGCTCAAACGCCATTGATCTGAACAGAATAGTATTTTAAGATCAAATCGATTTCGTATAAACTGCTCAATAAATCCTGTTTGCTATAAAATTTAATGAAATTCATGAGCGCACTCAGGCGTTGCAAATTGCATATTCGTTTTAGCATCGCCGATAAAAGAAAGCATTGTGTATTTATGATGATATACAAGACACATTATGGTTTTAAAGCCTGTGTCGGTCTGTGGCCCAGTAGAGTTTCTCACATTGGATGTCCATGGTTAGATTCTCTAGAGGACCATTTGGTGCCTTTAGTGAATACAGGTTGTCCCAAAAAATAGTGTCAAACCGAATCAAAGGAAGGAAGAGCATCACTAGGGCTAACCGAATCACTGCGATTTTTGATAGTTTTCGAGTTATAGTGTTTTTTTACAACGTAATTTTTTAGTTTACTTCTGAATCAGCTAGGCCTAGTATTCATCTAATAATAATAAAATCAAGCTTGTGTCTTAACTATTCACGCCATAGTGATCCAAAAGTGCCTAAGCGCAGTCATAGGTATCAAATAATCATAACTGGAAAAATATCGAAAATTGCGGAACACACATCGTCGCTTGCCTCTCTAACTGACGTATCTGACATTTTTTTCGAAACTGAGTTATCTACACCATCTTAATCAATTTTGCAAGACGAACCGATCTGTCTAATCGCCTGAAAAGGACAATGTTCGTTCTCCATACATTGTTCGCCGTTAGATCAACAGTGCCGAAATAATACTTTCTAGGTTCTAAATGACACAAATCTTTATGTAAGAACAATTATTCCTGGCGGACCAATTCTATAAACTTATTGATAGCAATATTGTTATCATAACCTCTTACTTACTAGTATTGTATTATATTATTTTATGCACATCGATTTGGGAGATGTTCTGTATTGTAGTTGTCGCAGCCAAATTGTATTATAATATTGGACGGGTTTTGGAAATAGCTCGGCGTTCCACTTTTATGATTTACTTACTTACATTTTGCACGTAAATAAATAACATGAATCCTATGTTTACTTTCCACTCTTGACATTTAACACGTGACTTACCAAACTAACTATCTCCATGGTTACCGTCTTAGTCTATGCATGACTAGGGATTGAACAACTTTTAATTGAATATTATTAACAATTCTCGATAATTATTATCGATTGAAAAATATTCGGTATTTGAATCGAAAGATATATTCAATTTTATCAATATCAAAATATTCAATTTTAATAATAAAATAAATATTATTTACTACCACCTATGAAATGTTCTAAAAATTGCCTGGAGCGCTCCCCCAATCCTGGGTTTTCCCTTTCCAAGCTGAGAGGATATCATTTTGGTTCTATCGATACATTATAAAGGTACTTAATATTTGAAATGTATTACCAATTATTGTTATAAGCATTTTGAGCGAATAAAACTTTCAATTCTATTAGAACTTTAGACATTTCTCTCACTTTAAGCGGCATTGGATTTTTCATCGAATTTTGAAACTGTAACAGATATATTAAAGATGATCCCATATTGTTGTCATTGTCTATATCAGTGTTATGATCACAATTCTTTTTATTTTATTCATGACCTTCGACCAGTTGGACACATTAGATAGCTTCTTGTAGTATCGTGCAATATATTTTTAACTTTTAATTAAAATCTAGTCATACTGTAGCAATTTGGACGATTTATTTTATTTACAAGATCGGTATCTTATTGTCTATGATGACCGCAGTCAACATCACTATTACATGGATTCCTAACAATGAAGTACGGCATTGACTTGTGCCGATTTTACATAGATTTTATCGACACAAATTATGGAACTTCATAGGATATGGAGCAGGCCACGCCCTAAAATGTCCGGATGTCGTCATAGTATTATGGAATACATATAAAATACTTTTATTATTTCATTTTTTAATCCTCAAGTGTCCGTTACAATCTAATTAATATTTAAGTATTCAAAAAGTAAGAGATTAATTTTGATACTTTACTGCTGTGCCCAGGAATCTAAGGCGGTTTCTGACAATGTCCTTTGCTAAATGTCAGTTACGTCAGTTAGAGAGGCATGCGACGACATTCGGATAGCCCTTGAAATGCTCAATTTTTGGGACACCCTGTATAAATAATAGAATGATTTACTTACCAATATTTGATTAGTATTGTTCGTGTCCCCGGACGGATATGGAGTGAATACTGCTAGCGCTATACAATTGGCAAATATTGTTGTTAATATCATGTATTCGAACGGTCTGGACATTGTGTTCAGGAAGTTTTATTGGTAAGAAAATGCGTCATCTAAATATTGTGAATATAACACACATATCATATTTAGCAGATTTGATTTGACATGGAAATAGCACATTAACTATAAATAAATAGATCGAAGTTGTTGTAACAAAACAAAAAGTAAAATAAACGAGCGAAAGACAAAAACAAAAGAGCAGCGAAATTGGTCGTCGAAAAAATATGTAGTTTTCTTACTGGCCAGGGTCGCGCGGTCAAGGAGGCGACCGCAACATAGGTTTATCCCGTTTTCACCATCAATCCCTAATTTAAGTGACCCTTATGAAAACAAAATTCCTGTTAAGTGTTACCAATAGGGGTCACTTACAAATTAGGGATTGATGGTGAAAACGGGCATTAGGCCCCGTTTCTGAATTAAGATTTTGAACGTGGTCATCTTTTAATCAAGACAAAAATTAGTATGAAAAGTTCATGCTTTAGTCCACGGAAGAACAGCTTCTTGACATGCCCTTTCACGATAAATGCTGAGCAGGGGCCTGTTGGCACGGTATTAATTACCTACCATTGTTTTTGTCCTATACCTACCTACTGTTGTAAATGTTATAAAGTACCTACTTGATATAATTTATTAGGACAGACTTTTAACTTAATACAAGTTATTACCGAACATACGAGAAATTGAATAAATTATAGTTTACCAGCTTTCCGCCCGCGGCTTCGCCCGCGTGGAATTTTGTCTGTCACAGAAAAACCTTATCGCGCGCGTCCCTGTTTCAGTCCCAGACAGACAGACAGACGGACAGACAGACAGAGTTACTTTCGCATTTATAATATTAGATTACTAAACCTGAATAAAAAAATATAAGCCTTAAAAAATCGTTCAAATCACTGCTTTGGGGGAAGGTGTCCAGAAGGCTAGGCCACATTGCCACACTGGATGTCTTGGCTAATTCTTTGGCTTAGGCATAGGTCAGCCTTCGGATCGTAAAATCTGAATTCAGACCGTTTATTGTCAAAGGATACTTCCACTCCACTATATCATAGCAGAGCTTCCTCAAAGGGTTCTTCAGGCCAAGGCATAAGAGACTCCGCTTAGGCCTCTCGGGCTGCGGCTTGCCACGCGGGCGGGCGGTCTTACGAGGCGCGGGCGCAGCCGATGGGTCCGCAACGCTGTCGGCGCCCGGGGTGGTCGCTCCCGCTGGCTGCTCTGCCATTTTTAGCTGGAAAGAAAATGTATATTTAGGACGTTTTTACACAGGGTTATTTGCAAAAGTAATTTCGCAGGACTAGATAAAACATCATAAGAAACAACATTAATGTTCTACAACTTTTGCAAAAGTGTTTTTTCTCAGGAATAGATAAAACATCAAGAAACAACATTAATGTTCTACAACTTTTGAAAATTCGTTAGTAGTTTCGGATCCTTCAATAACAAACAAACTGTCTTTCCCGAAGACTATAATCCGGGCTTTTTCAAGGCTAGAGTGAATAGGCTCTTACAGTGCAGATATTTTATGTACCATCCTAGACTGCATCCCACTTAACATCAGGTGCGATTGTGGTCAAATACCTGCCTTGTTATGCATAAAAAAAACAAACAGGTAAATCTCTCTCTCTCTCTCCCTCTCCCCCACCCCCTCTCTATCTATTAAAATATTAGTAAGATGTTACAGTCAAAACTCATAATCGGTCAAAACCACTTGAAATGCAGTGTTTTTTTATATATTTTGACTGAACTATTTCTTAATGAATGAGTCACAAGTTTATAAGTAGGTAACTAGAGATATACTAAGAACTATCATAATATTTGCCTGGAACTTGGCAAAACAATAACATAATTATGCAACTTGTTATTCCGCCCAGCTCTGAAAGTCAAAGTGAATTAGAGGCTAACTTCGTTAATGTGGGCTGTTACCCTTATGTAGGTACTATGTTATTGCAATTAAGTAATTAATTAACATTATAAAAATTGAAACACACAACTTCTCTTATACCACTTCATTTTAGCTCTGAAAACTATCTTCGATCTGTCACAAAAAAGCTTTAAAGTGTCCCCCTTTTAAATACCTAGATAAAAACTATACTATGTTTTTTCATCTAAACCGGTTTAGTGTTTAACACTTAAAAAAGTAACAGAGTTATTTTTTTAATTACTAAGACTTGTTTGTTTGGTTGACCGCACTAATCTTAGGAACTACTAAAGGTTTGAATTCATTTTTTTTTTGTATTGCAGTCCTTTTATCGGAGGATATTATACGTAGGTTACTCGTACAACAACTTCAATGAAAAATTTTGCACATTTTCACGCGTACGAAGTGGCAGTAACAGCCTATTAAAATGGATTATTCATGTTCACAATGTTACAGAAGTTCCAACAATGAAGGGTAGTACAAAGATGTTTGATATGTCACACTGCGACCTCATAGAGGTACCTACCTACCTATAGATTACCTACTTTGAGTTATTTATTACCTACAGTTAAACTAAAACCACCGTCCTTGTGCCCAACAAATGCCCAACACTCGACGTTTTGTCGCCGACGATAAACGCCCGATTTGAATACGTTTACGAGTTCGATCGTAAAATAAAAATCGAAACGGGATAGAGACGTAAACTGCGTTATGGCTGCGAGGTGACGGAGCGTGAACGATAACATACTAAGGGTCGTTTAGCTAAATATCATCATCATCATCATCATGATCAGGTCATTTACGATCGCATTCACAAACGTAACTATGAGGTCTCACAGTGCGCGTGGACGCACAGGGTGACACATGAACCAATCACAGAGCTCTATTCAACGCTGTACGTTCGATTTGCTGCTTCGCTTAAGCATGCATCGTTTGTGAATTTGGGTGTTAGTCATCACTGTAGAGAACCGCTTGAGACAGTAATTTCCATTCGAGAATCCTTCTAAAGCCTGGTCCGTGAGCACGTAGAATCCCGTCCAATGACCCCAAGCTACCCATCCCTATCGCTCGCGCGTAATTATGTTGCTGTCGCGACTGTGCGACGGGCACCCGCAGTGAGTGTGCGAGCGCGACAGCAACATAATTACGCGCGAGCGATAGGGATGGGTAGCTTGGGGTCATTGGACGGGATTCTACGTGCTCACGGACCAGGCTTTACCTTTGGTCAGTTTTAGGTTAGCATAATATGTCTCTTCAACTTGCCACTTTACTCTGACGCTTCTTTTGAAACATCACCATCAGGTCATATAGTCTCCACTGCAAGAGCACGACCCTCTCTAATTTGCTAGAGGCAAATAGAAGACTTGGCCTTCACTCCCCCAGACCTAGATGAGTTGGGGAATTTTGATTTGAGTATTTGAACAGTAAGAGTGAAATATTTAGTTCGTGACACCCAAAGTAGCCAAAAAGTTCGCTCACGTCATAAGGTAAAGGGTAGGTTGCACCATCTTACTTTAACTGAGACAAACGTCAAATATCTGTCAAACTCCATACAAAAAACACCGGTTATCTTCATAGTTACGGTCAAATTCGGGTGGTGCAACTCAGCCTAAGTTGTAAACTTTTTTACCAAAGTGGGTGTCACGAACCTGAGTCGCCTTCCACCACTTCTGCGGAAAGTCAAGATGCATTTTGTCCCAACGATAAGTATCTAAAATAAAGGCTGCTGATTACCGGTGACCTTATCTACCAGGTATCTCTCGCCCTAGGAACCATACTCAGTATTAATCAGATAAATTCTTAATAGGCTATCAGGGACTTTCAGCAACAGACTTTAAACTGGATAACCTAACTTTATAGGTATTGGATAATCACTTTCTTGCATAGAAATTTTACCAATATCTTTGGCTGTTCCCCACCGCTATAAAACTAGTAAAATAATAGATTTTTGCTGTCGGTTGCCAAATATAAAGGTCACTGATCTTTCGGGGTTACTGACCTGCGGTCGTTACCATTTTGGCATTGCCAAAACCTAGAGATCGATGCCTGATAAGCTTTTTATTGTTTCAGCAGATACGAATTTGTTCTGTATTAGAAATCAGGGGCGTGTGTTGCATATGGAATGGCAAATTGGTAGGTACGGGACTATTCCCACCTCTCGTTCCCACCACTGCAACTCCTGCGTAGCCAGGATCTACAGCTTGACCGCCAATAAAAACCCAACCAATGAAGGTCAAGTTTGTCCCGGGGGAAAATTAAACTATCATTGGACTCGCAACGGGTTGATAACCAATTAAAAGCACTTCACTGAAATTCATTTTATAGTAGCCCTGAAAATAATGGAGTTCATCTTGCTATTCTTATAATAATCTGTTATATTGACCGTTCTTTTCAGATTATGGTTTTATAAACAAATAGTTAATGTGTGGGCATACACAATAACAATACGCGTGAATAGCGGACGCACAACAGGACGGATGTATAAAAATATCGATATAGCTGTGGATCAGAGCATATTGTTTTATCAACGTGTTTTTCAGTACCAGTATTAAAATTTGTAGACAAAGAAAAATTCGATTGCGAGACACAATCGTTTCGAAACGTTCTGAAGTTACTCGTAACGTAGCAGTAAATATAGATGAGCGAACTTTTAATTCAAAACGAATGACTGTCTCAAATTATAAACAGAGAGCACTAAGGATAGTCTTTCCAGTACGATGGAAAAGTTTAAGTATTATTAAGATCAATCAACCCTTAACAACTTTGTGGGTAGAAACTCATTTTAGCACCACAAACAATTTTATGGATTGAACAATTTTACTGTCGCTCTCGCAATAAATTGTTCAATGAATGTAGAGATTTTTCGCATCAGTTTTCGATATTGTTCCCGTACAAAGAGTTGTTGTATTTAATAATCAAAATTTCCTATCAGATTGAATAGAGATTTTACCAATTATTTTTAAAATAAAGGACACACAAGGTAAAATAACAATCCCGGGCGTGGGCGGTTGACGTACCCCGTGGGATACAACAAATGATTCATTGAGATGTAGTATTTATAGTTACAACAGACCAACAGACGTGCTGTGAACGTCGTAACTGTCGGTTGTTTGTTACATTCGTTTTGTTATGTTACGGTTTGACGGTTGTGGACAGTGCGACTATGCAGTAATTATCTAAACTAATTAACTAACCGTACCTAATTAGTTAAGGAAGGGAAGGATGTCAACGAAGGTTCAATATTTGGAACTGAGTCTGTCAACTCAAATCTTAGATAGAGCACACTTACGAGTATGTACACGAAGTCCATTTGACTCATTTTTAATTATTTTGTTGAATTAACTTAATTTAGAATGTAGACAAAATGCTATTTTGTCTTTGTATAATCAAATATTTCTTTTTTGTTCGGTTAGAGAAGAGCAGGAAAGGGACCATTATCGAACTAGCGTATCTTCGTTCGACAGTCCGATACTTGAACCATTCATTACCCTTTATTATACTTGTCTTTACTAACCTAACCTTACCTATCAGCCAGTCGATAATATCAGACTTTAATTGCAAAATAGCACCTAATTTTGCAAATAAATAAGTTCCCTCAGTGTTTCTTGTTATGCCCTCATCTAAATCACTATTATTTTCTCTAAAATAAGTTCATGGGTTACACACAACACAGTCAAGGGTGCACGCTATTTGGAACTATGTGTTATTACTATTACACACCTACCACACACACTATTGCCACATTTTAATTAATTTTATAACTAACAACCTGCAATAATCTATGAATGTAAGGATATTATAACCAAAAATCGAAACTCGATCTAGGGCAATCCCTAAACCGAGCAGACGTAGATTTGTCTGGAGGCGTCACCCAGATCCTGGAGCAGTGCCAAAGTGCAAATTTTCGCGTCGCACGTATTTACTCAACTTCAGTTACAAATGTTACAATCGTCATCTCGAGATGTATAATAACGTCGGATTTCCTTTGACCCATATAATAATTGGTTGCAGACACTTTTGGATGAGAAAAGAGCTTTGATTTCGATCTTACTCCAATATCCTAATTGAATCTGAAGTACGTTCATAAAGATACTTACGCTCGTATTCACAAAAGATGCTTGCTTAAATGAAGCTTCAAATCGAACGCACAGCATTGAATAGATCCCTGTGATTGGTTCGTGTGTCACCCTGTGCGTCCACGCGCACTGTGAGACCTCATAACGTTTGTGAATACGGGTGATAAATGGTCTGCAAAACGTGCAACAGTAGCAATATACTATGATAAACATCGGAGACTCAATAGAAAAGTGAACCCTCAATTAATTTAACCAGAAGGGTAAAGAAGGAGTTATAATATACAACCTCACAAACTTTACCTCTTTGGTACTCTCTTAAAGTATGGCTGGCATACATTTAGTATGAAATTGGAAACATTGAATTTTCGGATAGATCATAATATACTGGATCTAATTATTCTGTAATCTATTTTATTGATATCGTTTGAAAGAGCTCGTGAAGCACTTTCAGGGTAGACAGTAATAAGTTTTTGATATCTTGTATAGTTTAGAAATAATCCAGTGAGATCACTTATCGTTTCCACTCTGTAAAGATGAAATAATGTGTCTAAATCACCACCCTGTATTAGAACTAGCCCGTTAATTAATCCGCCGTATGACAAATCGTTTAACAACGATGTGACGAACGCGCGCGCGTCGCGGTCCAGTGAGCAGGTTAATTGCTGAGCTTTC
The DNA here is from genome assembly GCF_963855985.1 of Ostrinia nubilalis. NCBI lineage: Eukaryota > Metazoa > Arthropoda > Insecta > Lepidoptera > Crambidae > Ostrinia > Ostrinia nubilalis. The sequence continues at coordinate 1,865,984 of NC_087112.1, forward strand.
CCAATATAGATCAAGTTCGACATGTGCTCCACCAATATGTAGCTAGAAATAGTAGGTACTGTTATACACTGGCTTTTAAGTAAAAAAAAAACTGATAAAAGTCATTTATTTTTGCAAATAAGCTTTTAAAAAGCACTTTTACACGTTCCGGTATTAACCCTACCACTGCTTCGGGACAGTAAATGGGCCAGTGCTGAGAAGAAGCGGCGCAAGAAACTCTCAGTAAGGCTACGGTCTCCTATTAAACGCCATAAGCGGCGTACCATCAGCGTAAATCGTTCCTATCGACGTCTTTAGTCGTCGTCTGAAAAATACCGCTTCAATATGTCTAATAATAAACATTGTGACGCGGCCTACTACGTTTATAATAATAATAAGCCCCGCAGGGCAGCTTTGTGGCGAGCTGTTGGTGAGTAGCGACACCACGGGGCCAGTTGTTAATCCGAGTGCTCCCGAGAGTCGGTCAAGACCCTCGTCTTCGGCTTGCCGAAGTGGAATCCGAGAGGGTCTGCAGGACTTTCACCTCTGGCTTGCCTTAACCGGCCGGCCAGAGTGGAGTCGCTAGAGCTATATGCTCCAGGGGTGGAAGTGTTAAATGGCATAACGCCGCGAGTAACTTCGGAGAAAGCGCAACACACCTCTCTACACCCCTGAGCTGGCAGACGCCAATGTTGCCCCTCAGTCCGGTCTATACGACCCATGACGCCAGGGGGGGCCCATTTAGTCGCTGGCTAGTCACCGCCTGCCATTTTTTCAGTCCGAGACTATGGACCAGGCAGGTGTCCCGTAGTCTCCATCCATAGCCCAGTAACCAGTCCATCCATCCTTCATCCATAACCCTAGTCCATTCTCCAATAACTGCAATAGCTCCTGTGCACAGGCTGGGGATTGTCTCTGGCTACATCCCATGATATAGTCAGAGACTAGATCCAGCATGTGCACCACTTTCACTTTTGTCGATTATTTTGCGCTTAAAACGGCCTCTACGTGTTGGATCTGTATCCCCACGCAAGCCTTATAAAGGACCGGGCCACTTTTGACCCGTGAGCTCCAAAGCGTACAAACATAATAATAATAATAAAAAAAAAAAAAAAAAAAATCTGTCACCCGGTAATGTCATGTTTCCAAATTATCTTCAATCATTTTATGGAAATATGGACATATTACTATTAAAATATTGTTTACGCTGTGTCATTTCTTAGTTTATTTATGTTTGTGCAGATTAATATCAATATTCATATCAAATAGACAGAATTGTGTTCGTGTAGTAGGCAAGATGGACCAAAGTGACATATCCCTGAATACTTCGAATCAGCTGCTATCTGTTATTGTCAGTGATAATGAGCTGCCGATGCAAGAGAAAGAAACGAGGAGGAAGGGATGCTTGTGGAACATCACCTTTGTTGAATACAACATGTGTTACGTCAACCTCATCAACTGACAGATTATGATACTACGCGCACGCCCAACACCGCCTCCGGCCCTGTCCTCGTCATCGTCCTCGTGCTCTTCGTCGGGCGAAGAGTTTGTAACTCCCCCCGCCACGGGCGCGTCGAGCGACGAGGGCGGGCCAACGACGCCGCCGCCGCCACCACGACCTGCGCGACGGGGACGTCTGCCGCTGCCGGCACGCTTGGGGTCAGCGAGGCAACCTGCCTCGCGCACGGCCCCCGCTATCGGTGGTGTAGTGCGCCGCATGCGATGGACTCAAACCATGAATGAGAACTGCATGCGCGCCTATTATGGGGCTACAGAAGGGGGAACCGTCCTGACTGCGTATCGTGATCGGATCCTACCTTTGTTTCAGAACCTTGAGCCGACCATCACCGTTTCTGCCCAACGATTATCGGATCAAGTGCGGGCTATTCAACGGTGCAGGCTGTTGGACCAGTCTGTACTTGATCGACTCCGCCTGGAGGCGATGCCTGCTCGGACAACCCCCCTCTTAATGTCGAAGCCCCCTGCCCCGGCGTCGCCTACGGTGTCGCCATCGACACCACAAGCGGCGGGGGTAGCTTCTGGTGTTGACGAGGGGGATTTGCCGAGTAGTGTAAGTAACCAGGTGAGTGAGCGATTGAGGAGGGCTTTGGAGGACGCAATTGATCAGTATCGGTTCACGACAGATTCAAGGCCTCGACTACCGCGTTTGCCCACTCATAGACGTAATTTGGCGTTAATGGGAGCTCTGAATGCATTCTTAATCCCGTATATGCAGACAAGCGCAAATTTATTTGATACCCACTCGATCCTATATTGTGGTGCCATTGCGGTTTGTCGTGTTGCTGGTGTCCAGTTCCCGGACCCGGATAGAGCAGCGCGTCCTGCCGGGATGACACCCGCGTGGCAAATACGGATCGAGCGGCGTATTAATGCATTCAGAACTCTCATTGCAAAGCTAATTTGTTTTAGACGGGGCAATAATCGCCCCCGAGTCATGCGTTTTGTGGCACAAGCCTTTGCTGGGACTGGCGTTCTACCTCAGGACTACATGGCATGTGTCACAGAACGCATTGACTACCTAAAGCAAAAAGTCTATGCATGGGCAAACCGTATTCGTCGCTATAAAGAACGCGTGAACAGATACTGGCAAAATCGCGTCTTCCAAAGTGACCAGAGGAGGGTGTACCGGGGATGGGAGGGATCTGATCAACGTGTGAGCAACGGGCAGCTGCCAGATGTCAATACCATGATTGATTTCTGGCGTGGCATTTGGTCGATGCCCGTTGAACATACGGAGGGTGATTGGATGCGTGTAATTGAGCGTGAATGTGAGTCCATCGAATCTATGGGGTCTATTGTTATAGACCCCGAAGACGTTAGTAGTGCAATCAGTACGGCCCAGAACTGGAAGAGCCCTGGACCGGACGGATTGCACAACTTTTGGATTAAATGGATTCGATGCTCACATGACCGCTTAGCAACACAATTTCAAGAAGCCCTCGAGCTCGGGTCCCTTCCAGCCTTCATGACTACCGGTGTCACCACCTTGCTCTACAAATCTGGTAGTACCATGGACCCAAAAAATTACAGACCAATCACATGCTTACCTACCATCTACAAGCTCCTTACATCTATTCTGACCACAAAAATTAACACACATATTGTCGCGAACAATATTTTGGCCCCTGCTCAGAATGGATGTAAGGTTGGGTCTCGTGGTACTAAAGAGCTCCTCCTCATAGACATGACCATTAGCCAACAAGTTCGGCGGAGCAGGAAAGCTCTCTCTGCTGCCTGGATTGACTATAAGAAGGCCTATGATTCGGTGCCTCATTCATGGCTGGAGAGGATTTTGGAGTTGTATAAGGTTGATGCAACTCTGAGATCCTTTTTACGCTCATGCATGGGGCAGTGGACTACAGTCCTTCGGCAGCCAGGTGGTGGTGAGAGGTCTCCTGATCCATTGAACTTCATAAGGATTGAGCGAGGCATTTTCCAGGGTGACAGTTTGAGTCCCTTATGGTTCTGCCTAGCACTGAATCCTCTTAGCACTCTGTTAAAGGATTCAGGGCTTGGTTATCGGCTTCGAAGAGGGGGTGAGGTCATTAGTCACCTGCTCTACATGGATGATCTCAAGTTGTTTGCACCAAAACGACAAGACCTGGTGAAGTTGCTAAAAACCACACAGGTATTTAGCAACGCCATCAGGATGGAGTTCGGTGTAGACAAGTGTGCGGTCTTACATGTAGAGCGGGGAAAAGTTGTGAATTCTCCGAATTTACAACTTTCTGAGACAATGACACTCAAATCTCTCTCCGAAACTGAGACCTATAAGTATCTTGGTATGTCAGAATCGTTAGGTATATCGGTAGATGACATCAAAAAATCGGTGAAAGAACGCTTTTGTAGTCGACTGACAAAAGTTCTTAATAGCCTTTTGTCTGGCGGCAACAAAGCAAGAGCTTTCAACGGTTGGGTGATGCCTCTACTAATATACTCCTTCGGCATACTAAGATGGACTCAGACCGAGCTTGACGCCCTGGATAGGAAGGTACGTCAGCAACTTACACAACATCGCATGTTACATCCGCGCTCATCTGTAATGAGACTTTACATTCCACGGAAGTGGGGAGGTCGAGGCTTTCTAAATGCCAAGAACCTCCACAACCGTGAAGTGTGCAGTCTCAGGGATTATTTCCTTACAAATGAGTGCGGAATGCATCGCGATGTTGTGGCAGTTGACAAAGGCCTCACGCCGCTCTCCTTGGCGAACGAGAACTGGCGCAAGCCAAAGGTGCTGAGCGTCGCGGATCGGAAGGACGTATGGAAGAGCAAGGAGCTGCACGGGAGGTTCTATCGGGCCCTTACAGGTCCCGATGTGGACCTCCTCGCCTCGGTGAACTGGCTACGCTTCGGTGACCTCTTCGGGGAAACCGAGGGTTTTGCTTGTGCAATTGCTGACGAGGTAATGATGACGAACAACTACCGAAAATATATCTTGAAGGACGGTACGGTCGACATTTGTCGAGCATGCCACCGTCCCGGAGAGTCACTCAGGCATATAATTTCTGGTTGTTCGCATCTTGCTAACGGTGAGTATTTGCACAGGCATAACCTAGTAGCCAGAATCATCCATCAGCAACTTGCTCTTCAGTACGGCCTTCTTGAATCTGAGTCGCCATATTACCAGTACCAGCCGGTGCCAGTTCTTGAAAATGGTCATGCATTGCTCTATTGGGATCGGTCTATCATCACAGACAGGACTATTGTCTGTAATAAACCTGATACTGTGGTGGTTGATCGATCCCAACGTCGGGCAGTGCTCGTTGACATCACCATCCCGCATGACGAAAACCTCGTGAAGGCCGAGAAGGAAAAACAAAGCAAATACCTTGACTTGGCCCACGAGGTGACCGCCATGTGGGATGTTGACTCGACGATCATTGTCCCGATAGTTGTCTCGGCGAACGGGCTAATAGCGAAGAGCTTCGACCAACATCTAAAGAAGCTCTCGCTAGATGGTTGGCTCAAGGGTCAGATTCAAAAGGCGGTGATCCTCAGCACGGCACGCATTGTCCGGAGGTTCCTCAGCCTGTGACCCTGACCACCGGTAGCTTGGGCCCTGCTCCGCTACCAGCGGATTAACTATTTTTAAGAATTTTTTTTATAATGTATTTTTAGTTTTTTTATAATTTACATTGTAAAAAAAATTTTAAAAATAAGAAGGAAATTGAATAAAGAGATAATAATAAGCCCCGCAGGGCAGCTTTGTGGCGAGCTGTTGGTGAGTAGCGACACCACGGGGCCAGTTGTTAATCCGAGTGCTCCCGAGAGTCGGTCAAGACCCTCGTCTTCGGCTTGCCGAAGTGGAATCCGAGAGGGTCTGCAGGACTTTCACCTCTGGCTTGCCTTAACCGGCCGGCCAGAGCGGAGTCGCTAGAGCTATATGCTCCAGGGGTGGAAGTGTTAAAGGGCATAACGCCGCGAGTAACTTCGGAGAAAGCGCAGCACACCTCTCTACACCCCTGAGCTGGCAGACGCCAATGTTGCCCCTCAGTCCGGTCTATACGACCCATGACGCCATGGGGGGCCCATTTAGTCGCTGGCTAGTCACCGCCTGCCATTTTTTCAGTCCTAGACTATGAACCAGGCAGGTGTCCCGTAGTCTCCATCCATAGCCCAGTAACCAGTCCATCCATCCTTCATCCATAACCCTAGTCCATTCTCCAATAACTGCAATAGCTCCTGTGCACAGGCTGGGGATGGTCTCTGGCTACATCCCATGATATGGTCAGAGACTAGATCCAGTATGTGCACCACTTTCACTTTTGTCGATTATTTTGCGCTTAAAACGGCCTCTACGTGTTGGATCTGTATCCCCACGCAAGCCTTATAAAGGACCGGGCCACTTTTGACCCGTGAGCTCCAAAGCGTACAAACATAATAATAATAATATATTTATTGAACTTTCAAGTAAGTACAAGAATTCCTCTTATAAGTAAAGTGTATTTTACAATTAACATCTCAGATAAATAATGGATAAGTACTTACGTACCCACATAACTTAACAAGAATTAAACTTTATAGAAGACCACAGCCTTAGAGATGGCATATTTAAAGTTGTAAACAGGTTAATTACTGAGCTTTCCCAATATAGATCAAGTTCGACATGTGCTCGACCAATATGTAGCTTGCGGAAACGTGGCCTCCCACTATAGGCCTTTTAAAGAAGCTCAAAGTTGCACAGCGTGCTATGGAGAGGGCTATGCTCGATGTTTCTTTACGAGATCGAATCGGAAACGTGGAGATCCGTAAACGAACTAAAGTCGCTGACATAGCCAGATTAGCAAGCTGAAGTGGCAATGGGCAGGGCATAAAGTACGCAGAACTGACGGCCGATAGGTCAGCAGGTTCTGGAGTAGAGGCCACGTACCGGAAAACGAATGATGAATAGGTAGAGACGACCGCGTATGTCAAGCTAAAACACAGTAACATCGTAAATACAGTAAATGGTTGTTAATTGGTGCTAAACGAATAGTTTAATATACTGTCGATTGTTGACCTACATATCACATACTGACAATGATTTATTTTGATGAAAGTCGGCTTGAAAGATTCAAAAATTGTTTGAAAGAAGAACCCTTATTATAGGCCTTTATTTTAGAGCACTATGTTAAACCACAAAAAAAAAATTCATTCTAAACTTGAAAGTTCGTTATCAGTGTAACTTATATCGGAGAATAAACCTCTTAAAAAAATCTCGTATAAAAACCATTAAAGCAAAAGAGCCGTACATGTTTCCTTACAAAACACGCTGCAACTAAGCTTTCTAAAAGCAATAACCTATCATAGGTACGCCCCGTCGCGGGACGTAATCCATCTACCCGCTAACATAACATACACTTACATATAACATATACTAACATACTATGTGTTATATGTGTACTCACAGCATGTAAACACAGCGCCCCGCTGCGCCATCAGACGGCTATGGTTGGTTAAGATTTTAGGACTAGATGGGTAAATTGAATGATACTTTAGATGTGAAGATTTGTAAGCAAGAAATTGTTTGATTGTCCAATCGAGACAACTCAACTCAAGTACCTACATACTTAGTATTTTGAGCTTTCATTGTTCAAAATCGGTTTAATAATTCACAAATAATGAGTTCTTGCTCTCCTTTTTCACAGTCCTGGCCCATTTAATGGTTCCGAAGCAGTGGTAGTGTTAATGGAAAGTGTTAAGGCGCTTTTTAAAAGCCTGTTTGCAAAATAAATTACTTTTATTACTTTTAGGATACAGACACTACGTAGGTACCTACAATGATTTCTGTCTTAACTTTTATCAAATAACTCACTCAAAAGTCACCTCTCATAAACGAACTACTGGTGTATACCATGCTTTGTGAAAATCATAAAAGATGGCTCAATGGACCAACCGCATCGAAATAGCTTGTAACGGTTGAATGAAAAAAGCGAGAAATCAAAAGATAAAGGGAGAGATAGAGAGTCTTTCATTAGTGAGTACATCAGTGAACTCCCGTAGAAAGACATGACTCAACAATTAAAGCGTTCTTGTGCTGTATGCTAAAATACTTGTATCCAAATCTTTTCGCCTCCACAATCTACAAGCGTATGTAGTCGCATTATTTTAACGGGTAATCAGCGGTGCGCTATTTGTTATTACTTTACCTACGGCTCACGTTCGGATCGCCGGATTCCTTGCAATGTGCCGGCTAAAAATAAAATACAGGCGATAAAAACCGAGACAGATAGTAATCGCGCCGCTGACTGTATTTTGAGTGTGAAAGCAAGTCCACCAAGAACCTAGTGAAACTTATTTTCTATTTGGGATAACAGATGGCGCTGTGCTCCTTTAGCTCGCGCTAACATTAGTTTTTTTTTATATACCTCCTAGAAATGTATGCCCACCCACGTTCAACTATTAGCTTAGCTTGAATCTCAATAAATGATGCTATTGCCTGTAAAATAGCATTCATTTTCCCATGCAAACCTCGCTATCGTAGGTTGTACACTGACGCCCGGACATTCATTGGGGATGTTCGGTACTGATATTATAGGCAGAGTTTTGCTATCCTACAAGGTTGGCCAGGTGCATTTTTGCCGTTGATTTTTAACGAGACTGTTTCACCTCTCGTTCCCACCGCTGCTGTGTAGCCAATAAAAACCCAACCAATGAAATCAAGTTTGTCCCGGGGGAAAGTTAAACTGTCATTGGAACCGCAAGGAAATTAATCATAGGAACATAGAAGGAGTTCGAACTTAAGGTTCGAACTCCAGTGCAAAGCGGATGACAGGATCCTTTCTGATTCAACAATACCTTGATTTATATTCACGTTTGTATTTAAAATCTCCTTGGACTGACGTAAGATTGAGCTGTAAAGCTTCAAGTTCATTCCACAGTAAAACCACAGGTAAAACTAAGATTGATGTAGAGCTGTCGTAAAGTTAGTATGGCAAATGGAACCAATATCCGTATGTTACCTTAGTATTTTTTTACATACATCTTGACAAAAACTACTATTTTCATGATAATTTGTACGTAGGTATGTTATGAAAAACTCCTTTAATCAAGAAGATAGCCCTACGTGATCGGTCACGTGAGCATAGCAAACAATTACTTAGGGTGTACTATCGTTTGATTGGCCCTGAAGATAATTGATGTCGTCTATTGCTATTATAAGTGGTTATTTATCATTTTAATCCATTATACTTGTACTAATATAAAAAAGGGAAAAAATAGCGTTTAAACTAAAAGAGAGTATATCATTTTACGTCCATAAATGAACTGTAACTTTAACATAAATCTAGAGAAAGACAAATAGGTATAGAGAGAGAGATGTATAACTAGTGCAGTGAATATGTTGTTCAAGAAAATATTTGAAACAATTTCTTTCAAGATTGAGATCAATACGTGCTTGAATTTGTATCAAATTTGAGTTTCGTTTCATCATTTCAGTGTCATTATTTAGACAAAACTTAGAAAATAACTACTTTTTTAATAGCTCAAGTTATGTGCTCAGAGTTTCTTTGAAAGATAAATATACCGAGGTTATAAGAAAGAAAAGCAAGCAATTTGCAAACTAAAGTGCCAGTGGGTTCAAAGCCCATTAGCCACTATTTTCCGAAGTATAATTAAGTTGTTATATTTTTAATTAATACTAACTAATAATGGGTGTAGGATTACTAACAAGACCTGATTATGCGGTTGTGTGACATTAAAAGTAATTGAAAATAATGAGACTACTGTTTTCTGCAACCTTTGACATCAAAACAAAAAAAAAACTAAGACTGAGTTTCACCATCTTAACCGTATTATAACTTTAACCGGTGTTTTTTGTATGCAGATTGACAGACTTTTGACGTTTGTTAAAGTAAGAGTAAGTAAGTAATTCACAAACATTACTATCTATGAGGTCTCACAGTGCGCATGGACGCACAGGGTGACACACGAGCCAATCACAAAGCTCTATTCAACGCTGTGCGTTCGATTTGCTTCTTCACTTGAGCAAGTATCGTTTGTGAATACGGGCGTTTTAGAATTGAAAGGGTTGTCAACTTTTTTGTTGAAAATCAAAATTCTAATTCCGAAATCACAATGCTTTTGTTTTCAGGACTAGAATTTTGTATTCTTCTCTCAGAACTCGATGTCTATTTTATTCTTACCTATAAAAACCAGCCCTGTGTCTTAAATTATGGGTAAATGGATTTTTTGCTAAGAAGCGATCAAATCAACAGCACATAAACCTACTCATTTTTATTCCAAAATAGCCGTTATTCCAACCACATAAGGTGTCCAATATTTAGCTTGATAAGCCGTCCATACCGAACCATCAACCCAGAACACGTGCTTCTATATTTGGTATTCTTAGAACAAACTTCACCGAAATAGAGCTTCATTAGTTTTGGGCGATTGTTGTGCCCACTCGATACTCGGTTGTCTAATGGATATCGATTATAAATAAGTAATCGAGTTATTGAACTTTCAGTGGTTCCGAGTAGGATATTTCCCTCCTGCATAATTATGTACCTTACAGTTATACAGAACCCCAAAATTTTTGAGTGGTGATATCTATTATTGACTAGGTTTATAACTACAAATCGGATTTTATAAAATTAATTTTGTATGAAAATTTAAAAAATTAAAATAATGATATCAAATTTCTGACTTCACCATACCATTTATATGACCATGTTAACATGGGCTAGTGTCGGCTCATATACCCATTTACCTAACACCCTGTAGATAAAATGTCAATGTCAATGTGGACTACTTTTTTTAGTTAAGAATGAGACTCCCCGTGGATTACAGACTTTTAGTCGGCCGATAGTCGGGCCCGATTCTAATTTGTATGAATAATCAGAAATTAGCCGATACCAATCGGTGTAATGTGATCAACTGCCTGACTAAACTATCGGCCGACAAAAAGTCGGTGGTCTGCGCCTACTCTTAGAATGAGATTGATGGTTTAGTTAGAATGTCATTATTGAAGGAAAGAATGACATTAATATTGATGTCATTAAGAGTAGGCGCACACCGTTGATTTTTCGTCGGCCGATAGTTTAGTCGGGCAGTTGATCGGTATGGGCATGTATGGGAGTGCGCACACTACGCCGATTCGATTTGGCCGATTCTTCATACAATTTAAAATCGGGCACAACTATCGGCCAACTAAAAATCAACGGTGTGCGCCTACTCTAATACTGACTAATGGCCGCCCGCGACTTCGTACGCGTGGACACCATTTTACAAAATCCTGTCTTAGTGAGCACCTACGTTCTAAAAGGAACCCCTATGCAAAATTTGAAACTCCTAGCACTTGTAGTTTCTGAGATTTCGTGATGAGTGAGTGAGTCAGTCAACCTTTCGCTTTTATAGATATCCTACTTACTTCCTAGGGTAGACCGGGGACAATAGTACCATTTTTTGGAAATTGTTCAATATTGAGAAATCTAATGAAATATAACTTATTCTGTTAGTATGCTGTAAAAACTAGACTCCTAAGCAACAAATTTAAGCATGCAGAGTTGAACTATTCTTTCGAATACTTAATGAAAAACGAGTTTGAACTGTACGATGTCTCATGTTACAATTGACCCCTACTACGGGTTAATTGTACCAATAATATATGAGGCAATAAAAGTCGTTATGTTTATCTTATCATCACCTTTATTGGTATTCTGTACTCTTAATCTCCTACAATCATCAGTAATTATTAATTGAGATCGAAAATATTTAGGAACAAGTATGAAAAATCAACACTAAAGTTTAAAAACAAAACAATAACTTTTCTTCCATAAAAACGAAAAAGCTAACTGTTTCTACATAATGTGCCATTTATTTGGCTCGGATATTGCTTCTGAAACAACAATAAGCATAATAACAATAATAGAAATATCAAAACTTAAAAATCTATTTTTGTATGAGGGTACAATTGACCCCTGGTACAATTGACCCTGAATTTATACCTACTATACTACTGCTTCGACCTTTTAAGATTTTTTCATAAGCCTGTTCATAAAGGAATAGATCCGTTGATCCGTGATCCGTACTTTTGACTCTACGTCGAGGCATCTAAAACAAAACGTTCAAATACTTAGTTACTTACTGAATTAAGCTAAAATTTACATATTCAGAAGGGTTTTAGAAACCTATATTAAAATATTTTAAGTAGACATTTAGGTAGGTACTTATATTACCTTTTTATCGACATCTACCTACTTATTTAATAAAACACATTAAGTATGTATCTAAATGCTTAATGCATGCAACTATGAATGAGCCTAGACTATTATTACAGTAGGTAGGTATGCCTATAATTGTAAAAATAATAACCGCGTGAATGTTTTATAATAACTTATTTTATTATAAGTATAAGTACTTAAAATTTAAAATATTATGTAGTAAGTATAAAATAAGGTTCCGGGGGTTAATTGTACCACGGGGTTGATTGTACCGCTACAATTGACCCCATGGAGACTGGTACAATTGTTCCAAGTAGGTAGTCAAGAGAACTTCACCTAAAATTCAGTCATTTTCACAGTGAATGCCAATAATTCGCTGTCGATACCAAGTTTAGATCGTGGATAAACTATTGACAACAATACCTTGGTAACAAATAGCATATTAGGCAACTTATGGGCTCATATATTTGACGTAAGAACTTACCGCGGCTGGGCAAAAAACAAAAATCCTTCCTGTACACCTTCGTTTCTCAGCGCAAGCGCCGCCGACTGGTGAGCGGATGGAAACACAAAAAGCGCATATTCTGACGCTATGCGCACAACCGAACGTCGCTTGTGTGAAGAAATATCGCCGATGGTACTATTGACCCGTGGTACTATTGTACCCGGTCTACCCTACTATAATTATAAATGCGAAAGTTTGTATGGATGTTTGGATGTCTGGATGTTTGTTACTCTTTCACGCAAAAACTACTGAACGGATTTTGATGAAACTTTACACTATTATTGTTTATAACCCAGAATAATATATAGGCTATAATTTATGACGATCTGTGACAAACTAAATTTCAGGCGGGTGAAGCCGCAGGCAAAAGCTAGTAGATAGTAATTATCTGGTCGATCGATTCTAGAATCATTTGTAAATATTATTTTCAGAACCTGAAAAGAACCTAACATAGTAAGTACACTAACTTGCAAACAAAATATCGGAGGGCAGACTAATAACGAAAGTTATCCAAAACTAATCCTCTATACTCGATAAGGCTGGATCGATAGATGTAGTGTTTACGCGATAAGATAGTGCTGTATCGACGGTGACGATATATCGATAATATTATAAGTAATACGAGACAGTCGATATCGAGGTACCAAACCAATATATCGCTGATGATTAAAATAATTTATTGGGGACAATTATGTTTATAAAATCTAACATTCATGCACTCGTACTTATCTCTAGTTTGTTTCTGTAATTTATTGACATATCTATTAATAGACACTTTGATCTAAAAGTTTATCGATAAATCAACCAATAGCTACAACACTATGATAAGATAGTGATGGACATAATAGCACGCCAATGTTGACGTTCTAAATCAGTAATTAGATTTTCAATGACGCACTAAAGCGTGATGACATTGCACTATCACTGCCACTTTATTTGGAAGATGATGTCAGACCACGCAGGCAGACTATGATCCAAAAATAACTATGTATTTTGAAAACCTGTAAACCTTTGAAAAAGAGGCTGACAATAGTGTCTGAGTTTCTTGCGCTGCTTCTTCTCAGCACTGGCCCATTTATTGTCCCGAAGCAGTGGGTAAGTTAATACTGGGACGTGTAAAAGTGCTTTTTTAAAGCCTACTTACAGAAATAAATGAGTTTTACTGAGTTTTAAATGTCGGTGCTTTTAAGCAGTTTTGTGAAAAATATTATAATAACTAAGAGCTCAAGATATTGTCCCCATAATTTATATTTACTGTCCGTGGAAATCTTTTCTTAAAGGTTACATAACCTTTGCTTTATCACCTGTCATCCGTTTTGCACTGGAGGGAAGTCGAACCTTAACTTCTAGTCCTCATTTTATAAGCATAAGCTTTTACACTCTACTTCTAAAAGCTTTAGAAAAAATCTCACTTTAGTGCTTAATTTTATGTATGAGGCGTTTAAAAATTGGGGCAGAAATAGCAAATCAACTGAAGGGACTTTATTTCTCTACGGTTTACCTTTCGTTTGTGGAATATTGTATTCTTTCACCAGTAACAAACTATTAGTCTAGCGTTTAACTCAATCAGTGCCTGAGGTTTGATGTATAATAAATCAATGAATCAAGCACTATATCAACAACTAGCTTTCCGCCCGCGGCTTCGCGCGCGTGGACTACATTATCTACATATTTTACGGAACCCTATTTTTTTCCAAAATAAAATTTAGCCTATGTTACTCGTGGATAATGTAGCTTTCGAATGGTGAAAGAATTTTAAAAAACGGTCCAGTAGTTTTTGAGCCTATTCATTAAAACCAAACAAACAAAGTTTTCCTCCTTATAATATTAGTGTAGATATTCCAAACTTTCGTAGTACCATACAAACATCATACATTACCCCCAAACTGCTTCTCAAGTGGATATATACCTACATCTACACGGTCGAGCCATAAATTATGGTGTACTATGGGGTACGATGACCTCAGACGCGAACATAGTAGGTATATGTATAGCATACTTAATGAGGCCTTCAACCCTTTGTAATTTATGAAGCGACGCACTGAATTGACATTTTATTTTGTAAATATCAACTTTGTAAAGATTTTCATTGGAAAAAGGCTTAAAATGAAAATGTTATGTCTAGACTATCGGTAAACTAAAGTTACTCTGTATTAGGTATAGATTCAAATTGCTATCACTCAAGTCAGCAGTTGAGAAGGATGAAGGGAATGGAGAGATCCAAAAATACTGAAAAAACTTTTAAAAAAGCTCTCTGGCCTTTTACTTCCTAGAAACTACTACGTTTCTATACTAAATGTGTTTTAGAGGAGTAACTTTTTTGTGTTTGAGTAGGGGGTCAAAAATTAACACTAAAGGGGCTGTTGTACACTACGTTTGTTGAAACGAGGTCTACATTCGAAAACTTTCGTCAGTTCTATCACCCGTATTCACAAACGATGCTTGTTTAAGTGTAAGTGAAGCAGCAAATCGAACACACAGCGTTGAATAGAGCTCTGTGATTGGTTCGTGTGTCACCCTATGTGTCCGCGCGCACTGTGAGACCTCGTAGTAATGTTTGTGAAAACGGGCGTTAGCCTACATTCCCCACGCTGGCTAGACGGGTTGGGTAGCCTTTCCCATCAAATCCTACTTATTCCTATAGGACATTAGTTACAAAACTTCCTCCAAAACAATATAAATCTTCATTGACCCATAATAGTTGCCTAAGCATTATCATCTCCATAGTAAGTAGGTCACGAATAATTACTGTCCCTGTTTCGGTCTGCCCCTCGCTTAACTTCCATCATTTCTTTTGATTGTCACAGGGGTGGCTTTTATGCTGTAAGTATGGATTATTCGTATTTTTGTTGGCACTTGGCAGTAACAAACATGATATTTTTATTCCACGTTCATATTATGACTATTTTATGACGAAGCACATGATGTCGTGCCCTGTGCGCCCAAACAACTGCCCGCAGAAAAATTTAATGGAGGCTACTGACAACGCCATTCTTGTGGCGGAGTTTCGGGCTGACACTGTGTAGGCTTGTTGTCGACATGACAAGAAGAAGATCTTATGGCCGTGTGGATTTAGGTTAAATATGACACACGTATCAACCCGCAAAGGGATCGCACCGTATCAACTCGAGGTGATCAGTATTCTTTGTAAACTCCATACTACAACGCACATTTATCCGCACCGTAACGTAAACGCCTCGCCTCGCGCTAAAGGCGATTGACAGCTCTCGAAAGGCGATACGATGTTGATCCCTTTCCGAGTTGATAAGTCTGCTATGACCTGACTTCCCGTGGATGTCGTAAAATGTAATTTAGGAACAAATATGTAAAGATTCAATCTCCCTAACCCATCTAGCCATAGGGGGGAGTATAGACTTAATCCTTCTATTGCATCTGGTCCGTCCACCTACAAGGTGGACCGAGGACATTGTAAAGGTAGCAGGGAAGCGCTGGACGCAGGCCGCTACCAATCGATCAATGTGGAAAGCATTAGAGGAGGCCTATGTTCAGCAGTGGACGTCCTATGGCTGAAATGATGATGATCATGATGATTGCATCTGGTGATATTAGAGAGAGGGTCGTGCTCTGAAGATGTAGGCATCTCTCAAATCTTACAAAGATCGATAATATCGTGTTAGATTTATGTACTCTCCAAATTACAGCTGTATTTAGATTGTTTATGTAGATTGTTTGTAACCAATATATTCACGACAAGGTGGTGTCACTGTACATTAAAAGTGGACCAAGCACTCTAGTTAATTTGAGTAAACATAAATATGTGATTGCAATAAGAAATAATGTAATACTGAAATAGTTCAATATCAAATTATACTTAGTAGGCTATTATGATTTTTTGTTAGCTAAACTTCAGGAGTTTTTGGCTACGTTTTATATTTCGATTCGTTTTATCACAACTTTATGTAATACGCAATCAACTCTAATAATCAAGCCAAAAGGAAAACGCCATTCCACCATAGAATATTTCGATAACACCACACCATAATATCTGTCATTTCCATACATAAAACGACATAAAGTAGAGTGAGCAGTGAGCACAATATATTTGGCTGGCTCACTTACATATTCATAAACCTTGTACTTGGCTCAGTACAGCTCTTCAAGCAAAAAACTGTAGTCTTAAGTACTTCTAATAGATTCGGTTTTGCTACAAAAAATTGTGGTCCACTGTACATTTAACCTTGGCTTGCATTCTTCCAGCATTTTCATTATCATGGTTTTCTCATGGTGTAGGGCGTATACAATATCTATGTATACTCGTACTTTTATGAAAGACTAGCTAGTCTGTCAGGCTTGGCCGCTTTAGCCTATGCGCAGACCATCGATTTTTCGTCGGCCGATAGTTTAGTCGGGCAGTTGATCAGTTTGGGCATGTATGGAAGTGCGCACATTACACCGATTTGATTTGGCCGATTCTTCATACAAATTAAAATCGGGCCCAACTATTGGCCAACTAAAAATCAATGGTCTGCGCCTAGGCTTAGTAAACGATGTGGGACCACTTTTTCTTGACAGCCAACTAAGGGTAGTGTAGACCAAATCCTTTTTCCCATGGAAAATAGAGTCTTGTAGGACTTGGAAGACGGGCATATGATACCATTTCTAGCAATCGAACAACACAAATATATGGAAAATCAAACAAAACAAACATCACACATCTCATTTTACGATTTCTATAGTTTGACGTGCAAGATATTTATTAACTGGTCTATTGGTTACAACGATTTCAATCCTGCTGAAGGCAAAACAATATGAAAACGTTTCAAAATTAAAGGGTAAAATTACTTTTAATAACAATATTTTTATAGATTTCTACAAAGGAATTACTACGAGTATATGTCTAGCGCTTCTCAGTCAGTGCTTGAGGTATGGAAGTGGCACGGGAGGGTGTTTTTGTAACGTCAAACGTCAGCGAGACTTCAGATCTCCTTCAGATTTATATGACTTAGTACTACCATCGTTCAACTTTATGGTTTCCAACATGGAAAAAATCGAAACTAGCGATCCGGTATTGACGGTGGCGCCCCACTGTCAATGTCATGCATAGGACAGTTCAGTATTTTGGAACTATATCAGTGAAGCCACAGTTCCGTCACAGTACCGGCACAGTGCGAAATATTCTTTCATACAGTTTCTATCGTCACTGACACTGACACTTGTCAGATGTATGGGATGCGTGCCGGTACTGTGCCGGTACTGTGACGGAACTGTAGCTTCACTGATATGTGTGAATCGAGCTTTAATGTCCCCTAGATGGGGTAGAGCAGTCTTTCCCAAAGTGGGCGATAACGCCCCCTTGTGGGCGCTGCAGGCTTAAAGGGGGGCGGTAAGAGACCCAGAAAAAAAATCGGGACGTTGTGTAGAGGCTTGGGAGGCGTCATCTACTAGGAGGACTCTTAGACATCGACAAAGCTCGACTCTTGACTACAAAAATGGGGGACACTAAAAAATATTTTATTCTCAAAGTGGGCAGTAGACTAAATAAGTTTGGGAACCACTGGGGTAGAGGGACGCCCTCAGATTGATATACTCTGTCAATATCATAATATTATTATGTCAATGTCACCCCTCCCGTGCCGCGTCCATACCTCAGAGACTGACTGAGTTTAACGCTAGACATGTAGTTTCATCTTTCTGGCCTTTTCAAACTCGCAACAGCCCATTTTTCACAAAGGTCGTCCTACACGCTTGCCAAATTCAGCACTCAAGGACGCCCAACCTTACACCGAATATTATGGAAATAAACAAAATATTAAGCCATTCTAGGAAAAAACTTTATTCCCCAAGCCAAGGAGAAAATAAAGATTCTTTACTGTAACTAGTGAAAGTGGTGAACGATTCAATCATAGAAACAACTGTGTAAAGTTGTTCGTTACTTACACTAGCTTTAAGAGTATATTTAAAAGAGAAATAGACTCTAATCAATTACTTAGTACGTGTACACTTACTCTATATGTATACGAATCAAAAGTCTGTATTTCAATGCATTCCTAAGTACCCATAATCTTTACTATCTATACTAATATTATAAATGCGAAAGTAACTCTGTCTGTCTGTCTTGCTTTCACGCCTAAACCACTGAACCGACTTTGATGAAATTTGCCATAGAGATAGTTTGAGTCCCAGGAAAGGACAAAGGATAGTTTTTATCCCGGTTTTTGAAACAGGGACGCGCGTGATAAAGTTTTCCTGTGACATAAAAAAATCCACGCTGGCGAAGCCGCAGGCGGAAAGCTAGTATTCTATTATGTACCCATTCTGCATGTTCAAATCTGTTGCTTCAGAAGACATTTATTAGTTTTTACTGAAACACAAATTGATGTCCGATAAATATTATGAATTCGAGTTTGATTCATAATATTGGATGTTGTTTCATAATACAACATTGCGATGGATATTTTAGTAATTTCTTCGTTCACCTCGCAACGCGTTGCTTTTAAATAACAAGACAAAATTATGTGTCAATTTTATACACGTTATATTTTAGCGTAAACGCGTTATTTATCTTTCAATATCAGGAAAATCGAGCTCAAGTAAATGTACAGAAACAATAAAAAACATACATGAAATCTATTGGGTTGGTACATAACGTCAATAAAGTTTTTCACCTTGAACAGATAACAACGTAATAAGGTTAAAAAAAAAAGGTGGGAACTATATTCCCTCACTGTCTTATTAAGCAGTAAGCTTCTATGCTTTTCGTTCCCAGTGTTTTGATTGATGGTCGTAAAGATAAGTAGAGTTTGTAGGTAGAGGCTGGTTATGGAAAACATTGTGAGATAACCTGCTGCGAGATTGATCTATGGGGAAATGCCATACATAGATAAATAGGTATAAATACGTATTTGCCCAAAAACTGACATAAATACAAAACCACGGTAATATTAACAAAATTAAAGGAACTTCACTGAATATTAAGGGCTTTTTCCCAAGGAGCTAGAGCTAGGAACTGGAATTCTCTGCCTGCAGCTGTCTTTCCTGAACACTATAATCCGGGCCTTTTCAAGGCGAGAGTGAATAGGCACTTACAGGGCAGATATATATGTACCATCCTAGACTGCATCTTACTTATCACCAGGTGCGATTGCGGTCATATACCTGCCCTGTCTTGAATAAAAAGGAGACATCCCGTTTTTTGCAGGAACCGTTTTTTGCTGGGTTCCCTGTTTTATGTTGACATCATAACAATCTATGATGTCATAGTAAGTATTAAGCTTGATGTGCCATCGTCTGTCAGCGAAAGGTCACTGACTGACTCACTCACTCATCACGAAATCTCAGAAACTACAACTACTAGGAGTCTCAAATTTTGCATCGGGGTTCCTTTTAGAGCGTAGATGCTCACTAAAAACGGATTTTACGAAATTCCACCCCTAAGGGGGTAAAACGGGATCCACGCGTACGAAGTCGCGTTCGGTTGCTAGTCATAAATAAAAAACCGTTAAGTCCTTTTTATATTATTATGTCAAGTACCTATTTAATATTAACAGTGTTAACCTCTTAATCGCCATAAAATTTCTTTATAAAGTTTGTTTACACTTTAACAGTCTGTTCTATAAGCGGGAGTTAATTTGGTATTGTTATGGCTTCCATATTTAACTTTTAACGCAGTTAAACAGCTCTACGTTCTAATTTCTAGTAAATTTGTTTATACTTACCATTAGGTCAATAAGGTCGGTTTTTAAGCCGTCGGTTATCTTTTAACTGAACAATAAAATTGACATTTTGACATAATTTCCCATACTGGAACGGCCAATGTGCGAAACTATTCTTCAGTTAAAAGTTATCCGACGATTGAAAAATCAGCCTTTAGTCATTTTAACTTTCCATTAACAAAGAGAAAGAAAGGAGAAATTAAGAGAGAAAGAGAGAGAGAGAGAGAGAGATTATTTTATGGTAAATATTTGCAATTCCTAGAGAATGTTGAAGATCTATGGTGGATAGATTCGTAATGGGTTGAGCTTCCATTGTTTTCCTCATAAATAATGCATTTCCACTTTATTTTCAAATCTGGATTTTACAGGTCACTGATGTGTTAACCCTTTAACTGGTATAGAGAAAAATATTTTTATTCGATTTAAGCCTTATGTTATCTTACTAAAGTTCAAAATTAAAGTAAGCCTCCACCAAGCAAAAACTTAATATTGATGTTTCAATGATTCGCTATAAAATAAAATAAAATAATGTAAAACATCATCCCATTATGATAAAAATGTCACGGAATAAACAATTAAAGAACCCTGGGCCCTTAAAATAGAAATTGCTAGAAGTTTCCGACAATAGAGCATATTTATCACTACAATCTAATTGCATTACAAAAATAGTCAGTACGTTACCTATTCGAATTGCGAATCCCAAAATCCAAAGACAATCACTTTCTGCGTTTCATCACTAACACTTAATCACTGGCCATTAAAAAAGTGTCCATAGGCTGAACAATACCGAGGCTATTTGTCACCGTACATTCTCAGGTCCCAACACTAGTAACGGACTAAAAATAAACATTTCACAAAACGTCACATCCAAAAACGAGGTTTTAACCAAAAAAAAAGAAAAAGTCAGGTTACTTTTCGGTAGCTAACGTTGCTGCCCGAAAAAATATGATAATGTTTTATTTTTAAATTGAGTGCTGGCCGGGCGCGCGCGTCCGCGGAAAGCGAAGCTCGAAATTCGAATTTAGGTTAGAATCCGCGGGTTATGGCGCCACGCACACATGCGCGCGCCGCTGTAAGGACAAGGGCAAAGATTAAAATAGACAAACAGAAAAATCACTACTTTCTGATCAAGTTTCAAGGGAAGTTTCAGTTTGAGTAAACCGTATGAAATAAAAACGTTTTCATGTTATAACTTTGATTGAAATACTGAAAAACGATAAGCTGTGAATAGTAGACGTTATACTTTCTAATAGTAAATTAGTTTCTCGAATTTGGCATAACAACGAATGTAATAAAATATAAAAATAACAGTCTATTTAGACTGTTATATATGAGAATTAGGCGTCTACCTAAAACTGGTCATTGTCAGAATTAAAGGTAAGTAGACGAAGCTGTTATACAATTTTCCCAAAATTTGTTAAAATCTAGATCAAGCGTATCCGTACACCCTGCAACCCATATCATGATTCTCACAAAAAATCTGTCTTGAAGCTTCCTTAGGTATAAAACATGTCACTTGATGGTGTCAACATGGTTTTTCTGGAGATATTTAATCTTTGACTGGAACGCACACATACGCAGGGACTTCTGGCAGACTCCGTGGCTTTACGTAGCTCGCACTCGCCATAATACTGAAAATACTCGGATCGACCACGCCATGGCGGTACCAGTGGAAAACTACTCGATGCGAACTCGATGGAGCTTTATCTCGATTGTGTCGACTAAGGTCAACTAAGTCTGAGTTGCACCATCTTTAACAAATTACTGAAAATTCTCGGGTCGACCACGCCATCGGCGGTACCAGTGGAAAACTACTCGATGCGAACTCGATGGAGCTTTATCTCGATTGTGTCGACTAAGGTCAACTAAGTCTGAGTTGCACCATCTTTAACAAATTACTGAAAATTCTCGGGTCGACCACGCCATCGGCGGTACAAGTGGGAAACTACTCGATGCGAACCCGATGGAGCTTTATCTCGATTGTGTCGACTAAGGTCAACTAAGTCTGAGTTGCACCATCTTTAACAAATTACTGAAAATTCTCGGGTCGACCACGCCATCGGCGGTACCAGTGGAAAACTACTCGATGCGAACTCAATGGCGCTTTTTGACGTTTGTGTCAACTAAAGTCAACTGAGAGCTTTATGAGCTTTTATCTCTGTTTCCTGCTCTCATCTTTCTCCAATGCATTTAGTGGGATTTAGTTCTCTCCATCCAAAACACAATTCTATTTTTTAATAGTTACAATTATGTGATTTTGAACATCAAAAATAATTTTGATCGGCCTGTCACTTTTTAAAATAGACTAAGAACTTTCAAATTGAAATTCAATTGGTTTTAGACCCGGTTTCCATCAAAGCGGAGCTGAAAATTGTTTTGAATAACCAATACGATTTCATTATTTCTACTTCGGTCCGGTCTTCTGTCAAATTCTTTAAAATTTGACGCTCCGACTTTTCTGCACTCTGCTCCGCTCCACTTGGTGAAAACCGGGCCTTAGTAGAAGCTGTCCAGTAAATTGTCTTTTGAAATTTCTCTTTAGATAGTAGCGTTGATTACACCTAGAAAATATTATCGAGAGACGGTTTGGATATCAAAAGTTTTATAAACTTATAAAAGGATGAAACTCACAATATTTGTTGACTTCTAAAATAATTTTGAATTTTAATATTGCCCTTTCCTTCCGTTGTCACGTCTTAGAGGGGGCACTACCGTACATTCAGTTCTGCCAACGTCTTAACAACACATTTATATCTAGAGTCTAGATAATAATATGTGTCTAGAATCTAGACAGACAATCTCACCAAAGCACCCCGAGTTCCAATGGTACCCGCAAGCAGTGTTATCTCAAATCAGTGACTCAACTAATAGATCGGGAGATAGTTGTTGCAACTAACCGATCCCGTCCAATAAATAACACCTACTTGAGTGTTGGATCAATTTTGTTCAGATTATGTTTATTTTTATCCTATTTTTTAATTTATTGATAACTAACACCCGAATTCACAAACGATTCGTCCTGCTTAAGTGAAGCAGAAAATCTAACGCACAGCATTGAATAGAGCTCTATGACTGGTTCGTGTGTGTCCACGCGCACTGTGAGACCTCATAGTAATGTTTGTGAATTCGGGCGAAAGTGTTTTAGAGAAGTTTTTCCGTTACGTTTATCGGTCAATGACATCGAATACCCTATTCTGGTACACCCATGGCACTATTTCAGAGTTTTTCATGGTGTGTACTAAGGGACACGCTCTGCCAATGCTTAGTGACTACCTAGGCTTGGCCGAACACGTTTGTGTGGGCCTAATTAGTGCTAAACATGTCACGTAATGAGCGAACATGTCATATTCAATACAATAGCTGCGTTATAGCGACTGACATTTAGCTCAGCGTAAAACACGAGCACAAAATGTCCACGTAAATTATTCTGATTCATTAAGGTTCCAATTTCAATGAAAAAGGTATTAAAATTTTGCACGTGACTATGCTACAGTCACGTGGAGATTAATCTACAAAAAGGGGAATTTTCCAAAGCCGTTGATTTGACTTTTTTGTTTTATGTATTCTAGCGGCCACCCGCGACTTTGTACGCGTGGACCCCGTTTTACCCCCTTAGGGGTTGTTATTTTCTAAAAACCATCCTTGGATTTCAACGAACACAAAATAAATTGGTAAAATTGGTCCAAGTGTTGTTGAGTTAAGCGCTTACCAACATATTTTGCGATTAATTTTTATATTATAGATCGTTGAAATTAGTTTACCTATTATGAGTAGTAATAAATTGATCAGCCAATATCAACACCTCCAATTACATAACCTTCCAATCTCCAATAAGCTGGGGGCCAGCTGAAAATCATTGCTTGTAAAAATTAATTCCCATAAAGCCCAATTTATAGTCAAAGAATGTAATGTGTCTTGTAGACTTGAATATATACTCGTACTTACTCAGGTACAGTGACTTGACATCCAATAAAGTAAATGATGAATCAAAGTAAACCATCTTATTCCGTCAAAATCGTGTCTGAAAATGACAGTGTGTTGTGTACGAGGCGTCGACAGCCTCGTGAATCGTCTTGAATAAATATGTTTTTCGCCACTCCACCCTTGGGTGTTGAATCATTTTGTTTGTTTCTCTTATTTTAGACGCAGCTCGCTACACACGCGTGGATTTGGACTGAATGGGATGGACGTATTCACAAACGATGCTTGCTTAAGTGAAGCAGCAAATCGAACGCACAGCGTTGAATAGAGCTCTGTGATTGATTCGTGTTCGTCCACGCGCACTGTGAGACCTGATAGTAATGTTTGTGAATACGGGTATGAATGTCTGGAATAAGTATTTGAAATAATACAGACTGAATTTCAGTTTGTGAGGACTCTTTCAAAACTGTAAAAATTACGAGAGATAGGAAAAGTCTCGACGAATTAGCAAGCTGAAGTGGCAATGGGCAGGGCACATAGTACGCAGAACTGACGGCCGATGGGGCAGCAAGGTTCTGGAGTGGAGGCCGCGTACCGGAAAACGCAGCGTGGGACGTCCACCCACAAGGTGGACCGACGACATCATAAAGGTAGCAGGAAGGCGCTGGACGCAGGCCGCTACCAACCGGGCAACATGGAAAGCATTGGGGGAGGCCTATGTTCAGCAGTGGACGTCCTATGGCTGAGATGATGATGATGATGATGGAGAAAAGTCTCGCTAGCCACAAGACGTTTCAGTATAAACTAAAAAGGTTTCAATACATTTTTGAAAATACAAATTCGAGCTAGGAATCAAATACGAAGCTTTGAAACAATAATACTCAACCTGTATACCATCAATATGCATAGCTTTCTTTTTAATAGACAAATTACTGAGAAGTAATGAATTACGGTGAACCAAAAGAAAAACGAAAACATTTAACATAATAAGCAATTTATAAGCTTTCAGTATCAATTTATCTAATATTATAGTAATCCAAAAGTAACCCTGTCTGTCTGTTACATCTGTATAGAGATAGTTTGAGGGCTAGTACCCACAGTATTCCAGTATTGCAGGATCTAGTAATGCAGTGTCCCGTAAAACTGGACTGTCGGAACACACATTATGTGTGTTTGAGATTCAAATTACAAATTCCAACGGATCGGTTTTTTACGGGACATTGCCTACGGGATGTTCTTGTGAATATTCAGTCATTGGAAAAAACAATCCTTGAAAGTTCTTAATGAATTCGTTCGTTCGTTCGTTCGTTTCAGCCAAATGACGTCCACTGCTGGACAAAGGCCTCCCCCAAGGTTTTCCACAATGAACGGTCCTGCGCTGCCCGCATCCAGGCTCTTCCCGCGACTTAATGAATGAATAATTACTTCAAATGCAAACAGTCACCTTTTTGTCTCCATCAGTCGCGTTGTTTATATGACGTTATCTATACTATCTTATACTAATATTATAAATGCGAAAGTAATTCTGTCTGTCTGTCTGTCTTGCTTTCACGCCTAAACCACTGAACCGATTTTGATAAAATTTGGCATTGAGATAGTTTGGGTCCCGGCTCCCGGGAAAGGACATAGGATAGTTTTTATCCCGGTTTTTGAAACAGGGACGCGCGCGATATTGATTTTCTGTGATAGACAAAATTCCACGCGGGTGAAGCCGCGGGCGGCCGCTAGTAATTAATAAAATATTGCCGAGTGTGTATCTCTCTTTCAAATATTACTTATAGCCCTGCCTGCCACGAGTCATTGCGTCTAGTATAGTGATATTTCACCTCAGGCAAAGCTTCAATAAACAAAAATCTTTGGCGTAGCCGACACAAATTACGTGTGATCATTTATGTAATAATAAACTAATGTAGCGAGCGATGTCTTTCTGGCAGATAGCGCTCGTCTATTTCTGACACTGATCAATCAAATCAATGGCTGCTGTGGGTATTCCCACAGAATAATAATAAGTACTACGTACAGAAGTTTTACTTCGCGAAGGTATTTAAAAAAATGTATGCTCAATGTCATTAACAATATGGTGTAATTTAGCCTGTCTCAAGAGTCAAGCACCATTTTGTTGACCAAACGTCAGTGATCGGCACTGCGCCGAAGTTATAGGGCTGACTTCGGTAAAATGATGTGACGTGAGGTGCCAAACTGCGGAAAATGGCGGAGGAAATATATGATTTAGCATGAATTATCATGAATAATATTAACTACTTATTTACCTCTCAGTGTCTTGAGGCAACTTAAAAAAGTACATTCTGTGTTTTTATTATTATTTAGGCAGTTAAATACTGCACAGTATTTAGTACACCATTTTCTTTATTTTCTTCCATTATACACAAGAATACGCGTGCGTGAGTCAATGTTCGCTCATATGTGAGGCCTTGTCGAATAGTATCCTGTAGGTGGGCCATCGTGCGTGTTTTGTTTTCGATGTAAACTCGCGGAGATGAACACGCCTGGTATTCCCGCGTGTTTTTAACAACAGATTTAACACATCTTAAAATGTACGACGTATAATACCTGGAATAAGTATGGAAGCGAGCGAAAAGCCTCTTGTTCCCAACGAGTCACACTCAACGAGTAACCCTATTAATCGTTGGGAAAAAAATCCCATCAAGTCACACCGTTTCTCAATATGACCGAAATTGTCGTACGGAATCCTTCGTGCGCCAGTCCGACCCGCTCTTGTTCATTTTATAACTTTTGGGAAATACAAACGTGATATTTGTGGGCCCTTTTTGTTGTGGGTTTCCTATTGTACTCATTTTTGTGGGTACGTATTGTAGTGGTTAAAGCTACACCGTCAAATTTAACGTCGGTGACGTCATTTGCTCGTAAGTTCTCTCGTAAAGTTGATCGTCAACTCTTTAATTGAACTTCCAAGGACCATCATTGATTGGTAACAGCTAAGTTACTTACGTATTGAAGCTTTTTGGCAAAGAGGTGGTTACTAAACTGACCTCGTAAATAAAAAAAATAATTAAGTAAAAGTAAATTAAGTTACAATTAATTACCCCGGTAAACGAAGTAAACGAAAAAGTGACATTGAAAAACAAATATAAATGGACAAAACATAGAATTGGTTAGCAACCATCTAAAAATAACTACATCAATTAATCATTGTTGTTCTCCTAAATTAATAGTAATTATTACATAACGGACTACTTAATATTACATAAAAATACATTACTTCATTATCTTAGAGGAAAAACATCAAGAAAACAATTTGTGTAATAAATAATCTAAACATTCGGTAAACAAGAAAATAAGCTGCGAAATCCTACCACAAAGTAATAAATATTATCACAGAATAATATGTTGATATTATTAATAAAACCATTTGCTTGCGCCATCTACGAGAATACTACGAAACAAAAGTCTACTGAAAGCTCTACGAACGCGTCCACGTAGCAGTGTTCTGAAACAGCGCTACGAAATCTCGTAGCTGTTTATAAGAGCGCCATCTCACGACGTTGGGTTGAAACGCGTAAAGCATTGCTAAAAATAGCTTAGGATAGTGCTAGAAGTTTGCAATAGATGGCGTTAGTAGTAGTCTGCTGAAAGTTCTTGAGAGTGCATTTACCTCTGAAAGGACTCTCGCAAACTAATTCATACTATTATATTATTAATATTGATTGGAACTATTCAGACCTCTTCAATTAGTGCCTCTTCATAGAATTTGTGGCACTCCCTCTCCTTATGATGGGTTCTTACGTTAAATTAATACCACCAGTGCAGGCAGATAGTTATTTGGAAAAATCAGTCTTTGTAATTTAAAATTAACTCAAAATTGCCGTTACTGTCTACCACCAACGATGACATTGTAGGAATCAATTATCATTAAAAAATAACTCAAATAAAGAGTTATCTATTTCCTTAAGCAGCACAATTTGACCATGAACGAACATAGTCTATTTTCTTTTGCTTTTCGTGTGTTTTGTAAACAAATAAGTAAACTATGTTTTATACCAATGAGACACATTTTATTAGACACAAAGCGTGCAAGCTCACAATTAAAATTTAACTATTTGAGTTAACATTTCACACTGCGTATTTCGCCGTGGTGGAAAAATGTATTGCGGCAAAAGTCACCTACCTCTATCAATGTTTTCAAGGATACCCAACACCTTTCAGTTTTTTCTAAGCGTTAAGCGATCTAGACTGGTAGTTCTCCTATTTTAGATGCCTATAAGAGCGAGAATCCCAAAACGGATCATCGTTATCCTTTGATTTGACGTTGATCGAAGGCCCAACAAAAAGAATCAACGAATTCAGTTCTATCCATCTCTTTTATGCATTCTGGTATGCTTGCATGAGTAAGAGGGATAGATGACGAATACAGAAATCGTTTTACTAGACAGTCTCCAACTTTATCCCGACGTTATTACTAAGGTATACCTTTGTGCATTGTGACTCCTAATAAAACTTTTTCTGATCTTTTAAATTTCTCAATAATTAAAGATAAAAACATTGCCCTTGATGTAATTTCAGCAAACTGGCAGATGAAGAACAAAATACATCATAGAGTCATTGTCTATGATTGTCTCTGCATAGACTTTAAATAATTATGCAAGGGACATCCCGATTAATGTTCTACTTTACCCGACCTAACCCAGAATGCAGTTCAACATAAAATAAATGCAATCTTATGCTGCATTGCGCCAGTCAGTTGCAATTGCAATAACACTACTACTGTGCTCAAGACATTCACCCCGGGCTAAATCTTACGTAAACTGACATAGTACACGCTATAATCACCTCTAATCTCAAAAATATAAAGCCTTTAATGACATCAATCAATTTTGATACAGTTGCGATAAAATGTTAAGTCAAAACAAAATTTTGTCTCGATAAATAAGCCGGCACACAGTTTCACGACAACGTAGGCGGTGTAGCATAATTTAAAAGCAAGGTAACCGAAAATGAAGATATAAAATCGATAAACCCGCAATTTACATTCGAATTATCGCTGACAAATGTCATTTTTCGCGCCGAAACGCTAAACGTCAGTCGGCCATTTTGGTTTACCCGATTGGCGCGCGTCGAGGGTTGTTGCTCGTTGAACGGGCGGATATATCGCCGTCTCTTTCACGTCCGTTACATAATACGGAAATGGGTGAGCAGTGTTATGCTCTGTGGCGGGTTCCGCATGCGGCTCGGGCCTCGGGGTGGATATTGATTTTTCGCTGAGTATGCAGTAGTCGCCGAAGAAGCCGGGTCCTAGCGCGAAAACACTTACACCGCGCTTCGCGTTTAGCAAAAAAAAATAGGTTTCCAAATTCCATTCTCGATTTCTGCTGCTCCGTTTTAAGTTCCGCAGTAAAACAGTTCAGAAATTGCTTTAGTGGGTGTGAAAAGGAGCCGCTGGGAGACTAATTTCGTAAGTTCAGTTATCTCATTTTATTTCTGTGGCACAGTTCTCATCAATTTTACGATGCTGTCAGGCATTTTTTATCAAGCATTCGTGGTTTTCTTTTGTCTTGCAAATCTGGGATCACGCAGAATGATTTTTGGGGCGTGTTTCACGTGTTTTAATTACTGTCAGCTGATGTTGCGAAACGTCAAAATTGGGTCCCCATTCAAACGTGAATTCCCACAACCTGTAGCGATACAAAACTCGAATATTTGAGCCAATTAAAAAGCAAATTACTTACCAATCTGCTAATTGTCGAATTTTGGCGATAGACTCTCGCCCTGTGTACCGTATGATGCACGTTCATCTTGTCACTTTTTTAGAAAACTATCAAAAATATATTAAAAAAGTTTTTATCACACGTTCAAATCACACCAGGGTTGAGAAGCCACTGATTTACTGGATCGCAATGATGCTTATACATCGCTGCTCCTATAAGGATCTAGGTAGATATCTGTGATAATAGAGGGGCAATGTATGGGAGCCTGGGCGAATGGGCTGCAAGGCTGACGTCATGGATCGTTACCACCATATTATTGACAGTGGTGACGTCACTCGTCCTCCGGCCCGAGGGTACGAGCAATTATTCCTGGATGAATTCAGGACGACCGCAATTACGGACCTCGTTAAGATAAGTAATGGGATGAGGCTTTATTCGTGATACCACGTTTATAATAATGAGATTAGCGTTCTGGGAAATCTGGGAAGCGTTGCTGATCCCTTTAGAAATTCATTAGTTCCACCGTCCCTATATTATTTCCTTTATTGTTGTTATTATTGTGAAGTACACGTTAAATTCAAGTTACAAAACTTCTAATTATAATGGATTAGGTAATTGGATTTCGTAGCAAACTAGAACTGGCAAATAATCATTTTAATGAATGATTGCCGTATTGTTTCTATTAAAAATAAATAAATATTAGTAAATAATAATAGTGGGCAGGCCCTCCACTAGGTGGACCGACGATCTGGTGAAGGTGGCACCTGGATGCGGGCAACGCAGGACCGGTCTATATTGGAAATCCTTGGGGGAGGCCTTTGTCCAGCAGTTGGACGTCATTTGGCTGTCAACAGTCAATCATCTTCCTGTAAGAAACAAAGTTGACCAGATCAACGTTCCTTCCTTTAAATGGTCTTTAAAAGAACACTAACCAACCTTTTATCGTCATCATTTCAGCCTTTGCCAGTCTTCTGCTGTACATAAGCCTCCACAAAGAGCGCAACAAAACCCTGGTACCCTGCTTCATCTGACCTCTATCATCATCTTATAAAGTCGTCGTTCCATCAAACAGGAGTCATACCACACTAGGTTTACCAAAACGTGGTCTTTATTTTGATTTTCACCATACATCAGTACACGGTACTATTCCCACCTCTTGTTCCTATCGCTGCAACTCCTGTGTAGCCAGGATCTACAGCTAGACCGCCATCGCCACCGCATCGGTACTGCGACAGATATGTGCAGCCAATTCCCACTTTAGCTTATTACAATATGGTCTGGACTGGACCTTTGGTTTACTGTTTACGATTTTCGTTTTACGATATTCCAAATCAACATAACCATAGCTCACTACACTTCTACACTAATATTATAAAGAGGAAAGATTTCATTGTTTGTTTGTATTGAAATACTGGACCGATTTGAAAAATTCTTTCACCATTTGAACCCTACATTATCCCCTATGATCATATGCGATACGAAGTTCGCCTGATCAGCTAGTGTATCATATATTTTTTTAAAACAAAGCAAGAACTGCACTATAAAATATGGTTCTCATTACGCCAATGCAGTGTGTACATTTCAGCAAATGACCCTCATTTAACCGAAGAGTTTCATACTTTTTGCCCAATAAAACCACTGCAGAACTCCCCACTGCCTAGGGAGGTTCGACCGGCCCCCCACATAGCCTTCGGAACGCCGATAACTTCTATACTATCTTGATTACTTCTCATAATAGTAAATAAATTGCCTTCTAGTTTACTCATACTTATTTCCCAAGAAATAGGTACAGTCAGCGTTAGTTCGTGAACCTAAGTAGCCAAAAAGCTTGCACCACTTTTTTTGTTGCCAATTTTTCGGCCACTTTGTTGTCACGAACTGTTTGACGCTGGTTGTACCTACTTTTAATCATTCATTTAACGTTAGAGAACCTAAGGAACTAGCGACCCGCCCCAAATTTGTACGGGTGCTGTGTATGTATTATGCATAAAAACCTTTCTCTTAAATCACACTATTTATTGCTGAAAACTCCATAGAAATCTTTGTGTAGTTTAAAAGATCTAAGCGAACAGACAGAGAAGAGAGAGAGAGAGAAGCATCTTTTTTTCTACTATAAGGCGATAAACAAAACTCGATTCAATACTTAAATACAGCTAACACCTTAGTATTTAAAGATCACCAATCACAATTGAATAAATTTTTGAGTGTAGATTCTTCATATTTGAGCGTAGTTTTAAAATCGATGGGTGCCGGGAATAAAGCCACAATCGACAAAACACAATTTTACAGGAGAAGAGATTTAGTGTCAATTTTGAATAATAAATTCTAAACTACGAGGCGTATCAAAACGGTTTGTATATCAAACGATGCGTTATTTTTTCTGGAGTAACATTTAATGTGCATAAGGTTATAGTGCTTAGAATATACTTTAAAAAAAGGTAGAAATACATATTGCCGCTTCATACATTGAAAGTCGGTTCCGTAAGAGTCCATTGTGGTTTTATTCCGGTAAAAAGTGTGCAATTAATCAAACAGCAATAGTGTATTGCAGCCTCAGGCGCTGATCTGATGGATACAGTAATAGCCGTTTGCTTGTAGAAGATTTAAATAAAAGTTTTAACATTGTATATGGCACGATTATTCCGGTCAACAAATTTTAAATGATGAATGGGAATAACGATTCAATATCCATAGTGCTTTTGGTAAATCAGGCAGTTTCAAAGATAAAATTCTGAAAAAAATTCAAACGGTGTATAGGGACCCGCAGTTTACTAAAATCACTTAATCGGAAAACTGCTGCTATGGCTATTGCGGCTTTATTCCAGGCACCCATCGAAATAGTGTCCAATTATTTTTGTTTTTGTGGATATTCTTGCAAGTAACTGGACACGTTGGCTTTCCAGTGAGAAAAACAACAAAAGTTATGAAACTCCTTTGTCAAAAAAGAGGATGTTTATCGTCTAAAAAGGAAGAACAACGCCTCCATGATGCAGTAGAGAGTTCTAAGACAATTACAACATTTGCCAAAACAAAAAAAAATTCTGGTGGTCATCTCATTTCTGTTATTAGGTAGGTACTAGCTATGCCCGCGACTTCGTAAAATCCGTTCTTAGCGGATGTTTACACCCTATATTGTGCTATAAAGAACCTACCTGTCAAATTTAAAGTTTGTAGGTGTTAAAGTTTCTGAGATTTCGTGATGAGTAAGTCAGTCAGTGACCTTTCGCTTTTATATTTAAAGATAGATGCCAGAACATCAACTATACAGATCTTGTGTAGAGAAGCTATTTTATAAAACATGTATGTATAATCTGATGAACTGCTTGTCTCTACATCAGAGATTTCTATCAAACAACCCCATTTCTTAACCCCAAGGATTTGCTTATAAATGCAATCTTCAGCTGAATAACTTTCAGGAAAATGAGAATGATATACGGGAGACATATTCGAGTGAATATTTTATGTGAGATTTTCTGCTTAGAATTTTTCTTTGGGTCTTTAAGTATTTGGGGGTTAGCTGTAAAACACGAATCTTGCTTTTTGTTGAAGTATTATTTCTTAAAAAGATTAAGACCATGTTAAAAGACTGGCTACACAATTTTAACAATCCTTAATCGGTTTTATTTATTACTTACTACTTCTTCTGCTCACGGCTTCACCAACGTAAAATTTTGGGTTACAGAAAAACTTTACCACGTTCCTTGTTTAAAAAACCGAGATAAAAACTATCGTTTAAGTCCTTTCCCGGGACACAAACTATCATCATAATCGGTTAAGGCCCGATTCGACCAAACTTTTATCCGAGAATAACTCCTGGTATAACTGGTACATTAACAGTTTTAGTATGGGAAATATGTCAAAACTGACGATTTATTCTGAGATTAATATTTACTCTTGTTTGGTCGAATCCACCCTTAGTGGTTTAGGCGTAAAAGCGTAACAGTCAGACAAACAGAGTTAGTTACTTTTGCATATAATGTTAAAGTAGGGATTAGGGACTACAGAGCGTAAAATGTCCAAGGATATTATTATTTAATGAGGCAAATAACATACCTGCCTACTGAAGGACTATTTGACTTCACTTTTACCTTGAAAACTTTCCTAGCGATATTTTGCCTACAGTTACAACTTTGTTCTTTATTGTCGAACTTTTAATGCCCATAATAATTTGCGCAAACCATTAATTACTTGTAATTTATTGCAAAGTAAAAGTTGACTTTAAAATATTTTACCATATTTGAGGTTTTACCTGGTTTTACCTATCGCCATAGTTCAAGCTAATAGTTAAGTATTAAGTTTAACTGTACTTATACTCACCTATACCTACTCGTATAATAGGTAATACTTATGTACGAGTATGAGTAACTACTCGTTACTACAATTTGGACCCAAATTAGATTCCACGGCTTTCAAATTTTTTTTACTGTGACCTTTGCCGTTTTTTGCGATACATTTTGGGAAGCTCAGTTCCATTATACATGTATTTTACGTGCACTTCTTTTAAATTTTCATTGACACAGCATTTTCTACATTTTGTAAGTAAGCATAGAAAGTAGAGGTATTTATCTCTACAGAACCGGTAATCAAAACACATATAACTCTCGTTTTAACTGCTACCTATACCCTATTTGTCGTTCGAGTATCGTTAGGGAGTTGGAAGCGCGCCACCCTAGGGAGGTATGTGTAGACTTTTATTAGGACGTGGGTTATATTAAATAAATATTCGGTTATAGCTTTCGTTTCATCAAACATTATCGTGGATTCTTTGAAACTATATTTTCGAGATAAAATTGACAGAGATAAGTTAGGAATTCATTAGAGAGTTTTGAATCTTACATAAAATGAAGAGTAAAATAAATGCATTAATTTCAGTACAGAGTTCGTAGTTTTTTTAACAGTGTTCTTAAAAACTATGTCAGTGCATAAACTGTAGTATTTTAATGTCTTCGACGAGCTGAATGATCTTCTTCATCTGCTAAAAGAGTGCTTAAGAAAACGCGTTAAGCTGTTTTATTATTTTGAAATAATGCGTAATACCTTTAAAATTTTAGATTCATCATAAAACATCTACACATACGTACTCGTAGTAAAACTTTTAGGTTGCATCCCCCTTATTTGACAAAGCTCAGCTCAAAGCACAGCCTCACCAAATCAATTTGTATTCCTAAGGACCCCAAAATCTCCCTCCAGACTTGCAGCTCCCGAGTCCAGTACGTATAGAGATGGCAGGGTTCCAATATCCCATATAACGGTAATGTAGGGTGGCAAACTTTAAAATGCTGAAAAATATTTTTCTGGAATATTCGTAAAAATATGGAAATCATTGGGGGAGGCCTTGTACGTTCAGCAGTGGACTTCCTGTGGGTGATGTGATGGTGATTCATATATTTTTTTTAAATAATCTGAAAGTTGGGGTTCGTTCGTTCGTTTCAGCCAAATGACGTCCACTGCTGGACAAAGGCCTCCCCCAAGGTTTTCCACAATGAACGGTCCTGCGCTGCCCGCATCCAGGCTCTTCCCGCGACCTTTACCAGATCGTCGGTCCACCCAGTAGGAGGCCTGCCCACGCTACGTCTTCCAGCCCGTGGTCGCCACTTGAGAACTTTCCTGCCCCAACGGCCATCGTCTCTACGAGCTATGTGCCCCGCCCACTGCCACTGAAAGTTGGGGTAAATTGTTACAAACCGGAACTATTCCCACTTTTAATTATCACAGACTTTCTACAGGAACCAGGACTGGCTTGATTGCCAAAAACCCAGAATGCAAATGGTTTGTTTATTGTCCTGAATAAATAAATAAATAAATGCCATATATCAACAAAATAAAATACCACAGTGTCTTAGCTGTAAAAAAATCCGTGCGTGTAAAAAAATAAATCGCTTTGTAAAGTTCTTTTAAATGTCGTAGTACAAAATAAATATCTACCTTACATGCTGTCCTAACACTTTCACCTGCGGCCTACTATGTCTTTAAATACCTTGTAAAGCAAAATTTTGAAGGTCAAAAGACCGGAAGTGTCCGGAAATATCCAGAAGAATGGTAACCCTACTTATGGGTCCCGGAATTGCGTTTAAATCGTTTCTACCCTCAAGACGAGTCGTTAGGTTTGAATTATGCGGTTGAATATTGCGGCTGTAAGGGGAAATCTTGTGGCCTGGAAGGGAATCGGAAATATTAATTTTCTGCAAATCATAATCACAAAGAGATGTCTAGCCAACCCAAATCCGCCTATTCGCATTTTCTAGCATTGCTGCATTTTTGCATTACAAGGATAAATATTTTATCCTTTGAAGATCTTTGAGTGACAGGCATAGCCCGCTAATGTAGCAAATTGAAGTGGCAATTTGATATTTATTTTTCTCAAAAGATTACAAAAATCACTTACAGAGAAAATACATAATAATAATAAATACTCTTTATTGCACATCAAAGAACAGAACAGAAAGAAAAGGAACACATAAGGTACAACTAGGCGGTCTTATCACTATGAAACGATCTCTTCCAGACAACCTATGGAGAGCTAATTAACTGGCATTTTCCAATGAAAAATGTAGAAATGTTCTCGAAAAGAGACTAACGCCCGTATTCACAAACGATGCTTGCTAAGTAAAGCAGCAAAAGGAACACATAGCGTTGAATAGAGGTCTGTGATTGGTTCGTATGTCACCCTGTGCGTTCACGCGCACTGTGAGACCTCATAGTAATGTTTGTGAATACGGGCGTACATCTCGGCAAACATACGCCCCACTATTCGATGGATTGACCACTTCAAGGAGATACTCGTAGTAGCCGCTTTATAAAAAACGTGAGATCATGCTTCTCCTTGAGAGAGGTTGTAGAATTGGATTATAAGGGACGAAAACACGTGATAGGAAAAGCTATGTGACAGACTGAAATCCACAGAGGCGAAATTGTTGTAGACGCTAAATTGTTTTACTATTCATACCTACATCGTTATTCTAAAACAAATCTCTAGACATAGCTCTAGCTAGCTATCTACATTAAACGTTTCATATGAGATGTTGACTCTACAGTCGCTACCACATCAGTCTACATTTTTATTGCAAAACCGCATCTATTACGACCATATAAGACACCACAGTGTAAGCTTGATGTGCCTTCCATACAATCACAGTCTGAAATTTCGGGCTATAAAATGTAAGAGGGCTGCATTGACTTGGATGGGGGCCAATTTTTTATTTTACATTCATATGTCGAAGCGGGAGGAATAAAGTTGATGTAACGATGCAGAATACTAAGACCCAGACAGTACTATTAATGTGAAAGTAAGTCTGTCTGTCACGATTTGGCGTCTGAACTAATTTCACGTGTCTTCTTTCAGATGGAAAGCGATTAAATCCCAATTTAATAGTTTTATAACCATTAAAGTTGGCTCGAGCGTAACTACCTGGTCGCTTTAAGAAGAGACACTGGATCCTTCTAAAGACACATTTTTGGGGTAAAGTTTAGAACTAGGCTTTCAAATAATACTAATATTATTGATGGGTAGTGGATGATGATGATGGAGATGCATACGTTTGAAAGTGTTTGCGTGTTTGTCGCGGAAGGTGCGATTTATTTGACGCCGAGTGTAGTACCTACATTAACTGCAATGTAACTGTATGTTGTCAAAAATAAAGACAAAAATAGTTAAGTACACAAAAAGTTACTCTTACAATTCGTAATTTTATTGTATTATACTCGTAATAGATAAATGTAATTATGTACCATAGTAAACCTCTGCTTATAACTTGCGCCTGTATTTTAAACTTGTTGAAACTATGTTATTTAATATACATAGTTTGTAAGTTTGACATGGGTTTCCAGTAGCTCCATCACTCAATGTAGTGATAACATCAGTTTCATAACTTTACTAATATTGTCAGAAGCGAACAATACACCTGTCAAAACTATCACCCTTGAAATCCATTCTTCAATACAGACTGACTGACTGACTGACTGTCATAGTGATCTATCAACGCACAGCCCAAACCACTGGTCGGATCGGGTTGAAATTTGGCATGCAGGTAAATGTTATGACATAGGCATCCGCTAAGAAAGGATTTTACGAAACTCCACCCCTAAGGGGGTAAAACGGGATCCACGCGTACGAAGTCGCGGGCGGCCGCTAGTTAATATTATTACGTTTTTATGCTTTAACCACTGAGCTGTTTTGATAGAGATGCTTTAAGGCTGGGTTGTACCATCTTACTTTAACTTTAACAGACGTCAAAAGTCTGTCAAACTTCATACAAAAAACACCGGTTATGGTTATAGTCACGGTTAAAATAAGTGGTGGAACTAAGCCTAAGACTGAGTGTTTTTTGTATGGAGTTTGACAGATATTTGACGTTTGTCAAACTTAAATTAAGATAGTGCAACCCAGCCTAAGACACAAGGAAAACCAAAGAACAGTTTTTAACGGGGTTTTTAGTATTTCTGTGACAAAAATATATGTCTTAAGTACCTTATTTTCATAATAAACGATAACATTGTAAACTTTCATCAAAATCCGCGAAGTATTTTTGCCTAGAAGATTCACAAACATCCAACCCAAAATTTTTAAGTTTGTACTCACGCTCTTCGTACGTAAACGTATCGATCGACTGTCATTTGTATTTTTAATAACTATATTTAAATCTGTAAGGTATCCTCAAATTATGTATATTCGTAATTTACAATCATATGATTACAGGTATATACCTGTATTAGGTATTTATGACAATTTGAGTAAATGACTGCGGTCACGCGAATCCATCATCATCAACACAAATGTACTGATATGTAAAACAATCTGAAATGACAGGATTGCTCGAATAGATAATTTATTATTTTATTGATAATAAAGTCCAATATTTTTGCGTAAATGCTTTAAATAAGTAAAAGCTTTACAAGGAGTAGGTACTTTGTATTTTAAAATGTGCGTAAAAAAGTACAAATTCTGACAGACACAAGATATTAATTTTTATCTTTTACTGTAAAACTAAATCAAAAATTTCACTGAGTGGGTACCTAGATCTTCGATTTTATTATCTGTACGGCTAGCACGAACAACTTTCGAGT
This sequence comes from Ostrinia nubilalis, assembly GCF_963855985.1. Classification (NCBI taxonomy): domain Eukaryota; kingdom Metazoa; phylum Arthropoda; class Insecta; order Lepidoptera; family Crambidae; genus Ostrinia; species Ostrinia nubilalis. The sequence goes on from NC_087112.1 coordinate 1,904,475, forward strand.
TTGAATCGTTTGCGTATTCGAATCGCCATCAAAAGATTTAGTACGAAAACTACAACTGCGCCCTTGTGAACGTGTCGTAAAGTGAACCTAGTATGAGATTATGGTCGCACGAAACTTATTTTGAGAATCAAAATTGTCACATTAGCGTTTAATTCGAAGGTTAAGTATAGAGTTTAGTCGAATACGCAAACGATTCGAAGACGAAAGTTGTTCATGCTAGAGGTACTGGTATAAATCTACGTACGGTAACATAAAATCCACTATAATGTATTAATTAAAACATTATTAGGTAACGTACACCAGCTACAATACCTCGCAAAATTTTGCAAAACTACTTATGCAAACTTTCGTTATTTTGACTTTACACATCTCTCTTACTTCTACCAGCATCCCACCATAAGTAAGAGAGAAACAGTTAAACATGTCGACATCTCTACAAAGTAGGACCTCTACTTGATGTCCAACTTCACCGCCACTTTGATATTAGCCTCTATATGATGTCCATCACGCTACTTTGGTAATAAATACCGTGTCAATAAGGCATAGTTTCCCAACCAGGACAGCAGCCCCCAAGAGGCTTTGTGTTGTCTGCGTCAAGGATATTTTGCAAATTATAATGTCTGTCAATGACGTGCGGTGGCATACTTAGGTTTTTAACCATAGTTTAACCTATTTTTATCTATTGATTTTAGAATACCATTATTAAACACGCGTTACTTTGAAAACACAACGAGTGTGTTTCAAAATGTCTATAAATGTTTTGACACTGCGGCTTAATACGTTATTAATGTTTAAGAAGATTTTATACAAGAAGTATATCGCTATATACGAGTACCTTCTACATTATGTTTTACTTTGCATTTGAGTTAGTTTGTTTCAAGTTTATAAGGCTCTCGCTGAAATTACATTGAAACTTAATACAAAAATCTTGTTCATGTCAATTTTTTTGACCTAAATATCAGGTGCGATTGTGGACAAGTACCTGCCTTGTTATGCATTTAAAAAAAAACTACGTGCCTATTTCCAGTGTATCGCAATCTTTAATGTGTGTAAATTCCTCAGCAAAATTTAATTGTAAAGTACCTAAACCATTCAAGTTCTTACATAAATAAATATTCATGGCATCACAGCACTAAAACGTTGAGAACCATAGCACAAACTGTTTATTTCCATCCTCAGCTTCAATATTAAGTGCAAGCCAATAAACTCCGTAAAAGGTTTTATTTTAAACGCGAGAGCTTCATACAATATTCGTGGGAAGAGTGGGATCGCTTTAGAGTTTATTTTAAAGTGTTAGCAATATCTATGTTATTTTATAGCTGAACTATGCAATACTCATTATTATGGCTGAACCAAGAGGTTTGTGCAATTGACAGCACATCTGAATATACGTTTATGTTAGAAAATGGCTGCCAAGTAGGTACTTACATTATACTTAAGCAGTGTTTAGTTTGATGTTAGGTTGTCTGTAAATTTTCTGCTCGTATTTTTTGTTTCTAATTGCAGTAAAAAGGCGCTTAGAAAAGTTTCTGAAAATCTGTAAATAAATCTAAACTTGTTTACCTACTTAGTTTAATTAATGTTTACAGTTTTTAAATAATAGCTATCCTTAAATGAATTGGTGTCAGTCAGTACTGTTTGTTAATACTTAAATATTTATTTAAGTGAAAGTATTTGTATTATTCTTCTTCAATTTACGAAATTATTTTGGATTTTACTCTGTATCTTTTGTCTTTTCAATATCTTTATTTACTTATGTTGTCTCTTTGTGATATTATTCTGCTTTCTTTTTTTTTTCATTTTCTTGCTTTTTTTATTTGTTTCTTCCTTTTCTTTCTTGTTTCGTTTTAGTTTCTTTTTTCTTTGTTTAAAAATTGTCTTCTTTTCTTCCTTTTCTATCTATTTTTCGTATCTTTTCTCCAATTATTTTTTCTTTTCTTCAATATTAACTTATTTCTCCTTTTTCCAGCGGCGAATGCACCAGGAGTTGAGCCTCGCGGCGTAACAGTGAGTGCCGGCCTCGGAGGAGCCACCAGATGATCGGCTCGTTCTGGAACCTGTGCCGCGCATGCCCGTCCATGCCCGTCGATAAGGTCAGTGGAGAATGAGCTTTATGATAATGACTTAGGATTTAATTTGTTATTCTCTTTGTCATTAATAAGGAAGGACTACTTCTGCTGCAGAAGTCTCGAAAATGAAATTAATACGAATTAATTATTAATGAGTTACGAAGCAATTTATTATTCTTTTGTAATAAAAAAGAACTCCTGCCTTAACCAACGCAAAATCTAGAACGTCTGTTGAAAATTCTTAATGTTGTGCAGCTTACAATCCAACTTGTTAGTAACTCCAATATCAACATAATAATATGATCATCATTATAATAAACTCAAATTAACTGAAAAAACTCACTTTCCCTAATTTAAAAGGTTTTCATTGTCAACAATGACATCCCAGAAGTGGCTTATGACAAACACTTTTAGTAACATGATACTTACTTAGGCATTCCATCTTAAGCATCACTGTCATAGTGACACAGAAAAAAAATTGCAGTTTGGACACCCAATATTCCATCTAAGGAGGTACTTTTATTCAAAAGTGCTTAGATAATACAACTGAGCTTTACCTAATAACCTCTAAGAAATTACCTCCCAGCAATTAAAAGGCTTTAAGCGTTAATTTTCCAGCGAACAAACAGCAATTTCTTTAGCTAATCAAGAGAAATGAGCGTTTGCACGGAAAATCTAGATTTTCCGAGTCTAGACTTGTCGCTAAACTGGTCCACAGACTGATTGGATTAGGTCCTTCAATTAGTCAACGTCGTAGATAGAGGTTGGGAATCATTTATCGTCGGCGTCGTCGTCGAACAACGACGTATCTGCAAAATGTTAAGTTTCCAGGAGAGCGTTTTGAAGTTTTGGAACCGGTTTTTTGTGTCTACAAAAAAAACTACTTGGCTGATCGGTTTCAAATTTGGGGATGTTATAAACATAAAGATGTTATTTTATATAAACTATGTACCCATCTCCAAAAATACTTAGTTTTTTGTAAAAATCACATGCGTCATTGTTCTATGGACAATTTGAGGATGTATGTGATAAACCGTCGTTGTTCTGCGAATTTTTTTAATCAAATATATGACGTATGTCACTTTTAGTCATTATTCTACGGAACTTCTGCCATAAGTACCCGTCGGATGATGAAGAAAGTTGGAGAAAATAAATATAAAACATTGTTTATTAGGTTTCATTATTAATTAATTTATAAATAAAGACAATGGGTATCAAAGAAAATTAACAAAAATCAAGGATAGATAAACCACATCCATGATAAACTGCGGCAGGTTATGCAGAAGATCGAAGAGTATAACTTGCCACTATGCTTGGAGTTCGTGGACTATGAGAAGGCCTTCGATTTGATCGAGATTTGGGCAGTGCTGCAATCTCTCCCTGCACCGCGGCCGTATTGACTCTCGTTACATCGAGGTACTGAAGTACTTCTACATGAACGCACCAATCCGGCCCGAATACAGAAGCAGAGCACGAGCGCGATTCCACTACAGCGAGGCGTAAGGCTGGGAGATTTTATACCTATTTCCAAAACTGTTCACCTGTCCAACTCCTTGAATGAAAGGATTCGGCATAAATATCAACGACGAGTACAACACTCACCTTAGGTATGCCGACGATAATATTATGGTCATGGCAGAATCTTTGGAAGACCTCGACACAATATTAAAGACCTTAATCGAGTATCCCAACGGGGCCTTTGGATGAACATGGAAAAAATGAGCTTATGTCGAATGTCCATGTTGCACCCTACCCAACTTCGGTTGGGATCTCAATTCTTGAGATTGTTGACAAGAAGGATGTCTACCTTGGACAAAAGATTTAGCTAGGTAGGTCCAACTTCGAGAAAGAGGTCAATCGACGAATCTACCTCGACTGGGCAGTATCCGGAAAACTAGACATCTTTTCGTCCAAAATCCTAAAGTGCCTAAAGACGAGAGTCTACCATCAGTGTGTGTTACCCTATTATAGGTCCAAAACGTTGGCTCTCAAAGAAGCTCAAAGTTGCACGGCGTGCTATAGCAAGGGTTATGTCAGTGTTTCTTTACGAGATCAAATCATAAATGAGGGAGGTCCGTAAACAAACTAAAGTCGATGACATATCCCGACAGATTAACATGCTGAGTGACAATAGGCAGGACACATAGTACGCAAAACTTACGGCCAATGGGGCACCAAGGTTCTGGAGTAGGCTGCATACCGAAAAACGAAGCGTGCGACATCCACCCACAAACCAAGGCGGAACGATAATCTCATAAAGGTAGCATTAAGGCACTGGATGCAAAAACTATCACTTATAAGATCTTGCATTTTTTGAATAATGTTGGGATCTGCTTGAAAGGGTAAAGGGGGCATTGATTTGACGGTGTAAGTGCTACTTAGAAATGAATAAAATAAATAAGTATAAAATTTAACTTAGACGAAAAGCTTTCTAAGCATACCTATACTTACAGGGTGACGTGTAATAAGTGAACATCCTTGTAAGGGATAACAGGTTATTGTAACCAATTTATTTATGTAGGTATATGACTAGGCAAAAGTCAAGCATTTCTCAGTTTTAATATGGACATCCTAACATGGTGTTCCGATAAAAATTGAGCGGGCGCCCCTTTATCACACTTTTTTCTTTTATAATATTACTTTTATGTTTTACTGTGTGTTTAATAAAGTCTTTTATTATTTTTATTATTTATAGTTTGGGCTTTTTCTACCTTAGCTTAAAAGCAGGAAAATTTAAAATCAGCTACGGGATATTAATTATTATTATTTATATTTTTTGTATGGAAAAATTACATTGTGTTTTGCGTAGGCAAATACTTATCCAATTTGATTGCAAATGACATGCACTATAATCCTTTACAAGGATGTTCACTCATTACAAGATGTCATCCTGTATACGCAAAAAAAAACTTTATTTTTAACACAATGTTTATTTTGAGTAACAAATCGTCAAAAAGAAACACATTAAAATCGAATTATTGTAGTCTCAATTTTTTATTTTATTTTTTAAGCAATTTAAAAATAGAACAAAGACGCAATTGGAATACCCGTCCCTAGTACAAAGTCGGTTGTGTATATCCGACGTCAAAATTACCAAACTTTACCGAAGTACAACGATGGTTCTGATCAAACGTCAAACAAAAGTCCTTAGAACAATGTAAGTTCAGTACATCCGCCACCAAAAACAATTATTTTGTACTAAACATTCTTAATGTTTATACTCTTCAATCTACCTACAAATACCATAAAATAAAAACAAAAGGACACTGTTTCTTTTATTTTCAAACTTCCTAGTACAACGACGGGTGTGTACGTACGTCACAGTTTTTTTTTCTCTGACTTCCCTAGTAAAGAGATGGTTGTGACTTTCAGTCATCAAAACGATAAAGTGTCCAAACTAACTTATAGATATAAAGACGAAATTCGAGATACATTCAATATCAATACGAATACAAATGTATAAGCTATTCCAACAAACGATGTGTAGTCTTCCGAAGTACAATGACGCTTGCACAAACACGTCTCTGTACTGCGTTAGAATAATCACATCCGTCGGTGTTCGATTCTGTATCTTCGATATTATTACGAATTTTGAAAAATTAAAAAATTAGTTTATAAAGGGGCTATTTTAGAGTAGTTTAATGCAAAAAAAACAGATTTTGACGGTTGCGATCATACGACGTTGTTCGACGACGCCGACGTTATCTTATTCTCATCTATTTAGGTGATTTGATCAGATCTTAGTGTTGATTAAAGGTTCGAATAAACCAACGCGTGCGCTGACGATGACGATGGCGATCAATGCGTTTACGTCTGATCGCCATCGCGTGTTTGGTCAAACTTTAAAGCATTGGTTCCCAAAGTGGGGGCGCAAAGACCTTTAAAAGGGGGCGCGGGCCCCTGCGGGCCATTTGTGTACTTAAGTATAAAAATCCTGCGACCGCTGAGAGAATGCATTCCAGACTGCTCGATACGACCAACAAAATATTATAATAACCTGGAGAAGGGGGGGGGGGGGGCGGAATTTTTTGTATGGTCGAAAAGGGGCGCGCCTCAAATAAGTTTGGGAACCAATGCTTTAAAGCATTTGTCAAACTAGATCCGTTCTGCAGGCTGCGGTTCCCGCTCTGTCAGTTTGCGTTCTTTGCAAAATGTATAGAGATCGACAATGTTGTTCATACATGATGTGGGCTGCGTTCACTTTGACCTGAACGTAGACCGTGATAAATCTTTTACTGTATTTTAAAAACTGTCGAAAACAATTGGTTAAAAGTTTCATGATTTTAAAGACTTACTTAGGGATTAATTAATACTACTTATTACTTATACTTAAAAAAACATGATTTTAAGGCTTACTTTGGGATTAATTTAATAGAATTCTATACAAAAAAAAACTATCTAGTGATGTGCGGTGTGCAATAAAGATTATTTCTATCTTTCTACCAATGATTTATGTTATGTTTGACGACTATTACCAGGCCTGTTCATCTCCGCGAGTTTACATCGAAAACAAAACACGCACGATGGCCCACCTACAGGATACGATTCGACAAGGCCTCACATACGAGCGAACATTGTGAGTCAATGTAGGTACGCGTATTCTTGTGTATGATGGAAGAAAATGTTGTACTAAATACTGTGCAGTATTTAACTGCCTAAATAATAATAAAAACACATAATGTACTTTTTTAAGTTGCCTCAAGACACTGAGAGGTAAATAAGTAGTTAATATTATTCATGATAATTCATGCTAAATCATGTATTTCCTCCGCCATTTTCCGCAGTTTGGCACCTCACGTCACATCATTTTACCGAAGTCAGCCCTATAGCTTCGGCGCAGTGCCGATCACTGACGTTTGTCAACAAAATGGTGCTTGACTCTTGAGACAGGCTAAATTATACCATATTGTTAATGACATTGAGCATACATTTTTTTAAATACCTTCGCGAAGTAAAACTTCTGTACGTAGTACTTATTATTATTCTGTGCTATTACCGTTAAAAACTAATTAAATATTGATTGTAAGGAATGGGTTAACTACATATACTAGTTAAACTGGTTCAACGCCCATTTATTGTTAATAAGGTTACCGTGTTAACTAAATATACCAGTAAATAAGTCTTAACCCTTAAGTAACATCCTTATTTTTGGTTACACTTTGACCACCCTGGGGCAAAAAATTACCCCAAACGGAAATTGAAAAATTTTAAGTAAATATTTAAAATCAATTTAATTTTGTGATTTACAATGTATTAATGGACTCACTGAACTATACGATTGCTTTAAAAGAACGTCTATCTAGCGTAAAGAAACACCTTAAATCAATCATAACAAAAAACAAATAATTTGTCATTGGCAACTAATAGTCTCCACAATGGTCTTCTAGAAAAATCTTGGAAAGTTATTGTGGGAACCAAAAACTTACACTAATTGGACATTAAATAGATGTTTTATGCATATTTCAAACACAAAATTAAATAAAACGAAAATTTCTGGCTTTATAATAAAGCAAAATAAAAACAAACTTTTTTTTATAAAATTATGAAAAAATATTTAAAAATATTTTTATATTTTATTTTATTCCTAATTATTTTTTTCAAAACACATCAGACACACTGAATTACTACGTAATTATCACTTTTGAGCCCTATTTCTGTGTCGAATGTATGAACTCTTCTGTTCTGAGGGGATGTCTTCAAAGTTCAAAAAGTATCATGTAAATCAAGCTCTAATTATCTCTCTGCATTCTAGAGACAACATGCTACTTAATCGTCATATAAATATTTACTCATTTTGTTTCAATGTTGTAAAAACCTATTAACGGTCATTCTCACAATTAGGCGTTCTCAGCCTAATTACCATATCATTTTTGAAATTTGGCTTAATTGACTTAAACGCATTTAAATATAAAACACCTGAAAAGTACGAATTTAACAATCGTAAAGGCGTCAAATTATTCAAAGCGGTTTCCGCGTAAATGAGACCCAAAAATTTTATGGTCACGGTAATTAGATAAGGCTAATACTTAATCTAACGGTAATTAGAAAAGATATGTAAAATAACAAAAAAATAACATCTTGCATTGATAAATTTGTACACAAATATATAGCGTCATAAAAAACGCTGTAGGTACTCTTAATAACCCTTTTTAAGAAGAAAAACACTAATTTCTATTATTTATTGAATCAAGATATTTTCAGTATACTGCAAGAATCGAGGCTATAACAGGAACACTTAGTTTCAGCAAGAAGGGGCTACGTGTCACATTTCAAATGAGAGCATTTAGCTGAATCAGAATCTGAATCATCATTATTTGCTTTAAATGTGGTACAAACGATGGATACAGATAATGGATCTCAAATGGTCTCACAAATTTTTCTTTTCGGATATGCATATATCGAAAAATTAATTAATGATATTAGCGTTTTTTTCCTCTTTTTAATCTATCTGCGATCAGCCATCAGCCAATATCAGATTGGATTGAATTTGTAATAATGACTGTTCCACCAGCTCTGCACAACCCATGATTTGTCACCTCGATTCTTTTACAATACGTTTTCAGATTGATGCTATTCGCTTTCTCCTGAGCCTGAATGTAGTTCTCAGAATTCAGAAGTTATGCAGCAAACAGATTTCCTCTTTGACGTTTGGTATCACTTCAGTGGACTTTGTAAACCAAGGTTCACAGCTCAAGATTTTTAATACTTTATTTTGAAAACGTTAAAGTATTTCTACATTTGCGAGGCTGGGTCGATGCCATATGTCTACATGGGACTTAGGATGCATTTGTAAATAGTTTGTTCTCCAAGCTTCTTCTGCCCAGTATCCATTGCATATCATGAAGTTTTTTCTATGCATAACAAGGCAGTAGTCTAGTCATGCAGTCTAGGATGGTAAAAAGTGCCTTACACTCTCGCCTTGAAAAGGCCCGTTGTCTGTTCATTTGTTCCCTTTTGTTCTTAATGTGTTCACGCCAGGTAAGTGTTACTGTTGGACAATCTCCTCTTCTTAGGACGAAGGTAATATGGATAGATTTTAAGGGTATTATATTAAAATTAGTTAATGGTTTAACATGCTAATATCAATGATATTAATAGTAAAAATAAATATCTGGTATGAGACATGTTTCACGCAGGGGTGACATCTTCTCGACATCAGGAAGCCCCGATTTCACTCCAGCTAACTTCTTTCTGGGTTACCTTAAGAGTTAAAATATACTCTACAATCCAACAACCATGCAGCAACTGAAGCTGAACATTCGTCATGAAATCGAATCTATTTCGAGGTAAGTAACTGTAACGAAAGCTTTTCAAAATGTTGACGTCAGATTGGAAGAAAAGTCCGTAAAGATGTTATGCAAAAGTCTAGGTATTTTTTCATATTTTATCATTATACTTATTTAATCGTGAGTGCAATTTGTAGGTAATAATTTCATACAACGGTGATTATAAATATATGGTAATTAGTACATGGAAATTATAAAACGATAGTTTTTCTTAAAAATTTCCAAAATCTGCAGGGTATGCAAATACTGTCTTACTACAACGTACGGAGGCCAAAGTAATGTTTTTATTTAAATTAACAACGTGGATCTACCTTTATAAATCTAGTATAAAAATAAGGACATGGTAATTAGAAAAATTGAAAACCAAAGATATGGTAATTATACTCTTACGCAATTCATCGACGGTTACGTCAACGCAATAGACATCCACTTGCTAACAGGTCAAGGCACTAACTAAGGGCTAGCGCCGCGCGCGGTAATGATGTGTCAAATACTATTATTTAGGCTAGTATGACCACGAACAGAAAACGTAACGGTAATTAGGGCTTTAGCTCGGACAAGCGGTTTTTTAATTATAATTATTTACAGAATGGTTCTATTGAATAGATATTTTGCCAAGCATAAGACAATCTTATAAACTCTTTAAAATGCTGAATGGAGTAAATCAAATCTATACGACATGAAAATTACAGTCAACTTTTAACATTAAGTCGGTGTGCGGACGCGTCACGGTAATTATAGAACAGAGGTTCATGAAATTAATTTAGCCACTTATACTTAAAATAGAGGCCTATGATTTTATGCACAACTGGATAGGGTTGTTAAGTAACATATAAAAATACTTGCATGTCTCTAATTTGTCATTTTTAAGGATTTAACAGCCCGGACACGTAAAAACTAGCTAATCTGAGAATGGCCGTTAATAACATGTTAGGTGATGATAAATTAGAGTATGCGTAACTAACACCCTGGGGTAAATTTCTGCCCCACCTACCTGTCAAAGCCAAATAGATGATTTTTTTCACATCCCGCGTCTACGAGCTTAAAGCGCACACTCTACATTGAGAATACACAAAACGACATTGCACTAGCTACGCTAGAAAAAAAGATATGTCAATTTTTATGCGCCTGGGGTAAAAAAATACCCCACGGTGTTACTTAAGGGTTAAACAACCTAATTGGTATAACTACTCTCTATGTAGGTACAGTCAGCGTCAAATAGTTGGTGACACCCAAAGTAACCAAAAAGTTGATAACACAACCTTATTCCAATTGTAACAAAGACGTGTTGCGAACCTATTGGCTACTTTAGGTGTCACGAATTATTTGACGCTGACTGTACTTAAAATATGCCAAACTTCCTCACTAGTGAGCGCATTAAAAAAACAAGAAAATTTTAGTTCTTGAAATTTTCCGCTAGGGGCGCTGTACAATCCGTCATACATTTAATGTTTTTTTTTATCCAAAACGAGGAAGCTCTTGGCCTGTATCTCACCTGATGGTAAGTGATGATCAGGCCGAAGGTGGAAGCGAGCTTCACCCGGAACCCTCCACCACGGAGGAACTGGCTATCTTATCTCTACCTGCCGGAACACAATGTCATTTTTTACGCGTTCACTAGTGACGACTTATGATGTAAGCTCACACTTAGCCCTCAGATGCGTGTTTAACGCCCGTATTCACAAACGATGCTTGCTTAAGTGAAGCAGAAAATTAAACGCACAGCGTTGAATAGAGCTCTGTGATTGGTGCGTGTGTCACCCTGTGCCTCCACGCGCACTGTGAGACCTCATGCTTTTGAATACGGGCGTAAGTTAATTAAAAAGAAACACTCTATCCGTTATTTTAACCTGTATTTTCAGTAAGGATTTGATAGCCCTTTAAAAGCTTCCTCAAGGCTTCCTTGAGAACTCCTGTAATCTGGCAGGTCATTTACATAAAATGGGTTTAAGGGGAATGCTTAAACAGGGAGGGGGAGTTACCACCTCTTTAAAGTTGATGAGAGCGTGAAGAGTAAACGTGGTACATCTTAAACACAAACGTATTTAGAAGTGTTTTACATATCCTTATTTATACCTTTTAAACAGATACGGGACTATTCCCACCTCTCGTTCCCACCACTGCCAGGATCTACAGCTTGACCGCCATAAAAACCCAACCAATGAAGGTCAAGTTTCTCCCGGGGGAAAGTTAAACTGTCATTGGACCCGCAACGAAATTAATCAGAAGAACATAGGAGGAGTTCGAAATTAAGGTTCGACTTCCCTCCATTGCAAAGCGGATTACAGGTGACAAACAAAGGTTTAAAACCTTTAAGAATATAAAACTACAGTGACGCCACTGGAGCGCTTGTTCCCTCACGCCTCTATTTTGAAAGTGCCCTTGACAAACGTCTTCCTGTTATTTAAAATATGCCCATAGAAAATCTATACCATCAGGTCTTTCAGTCCGTAGTCTCTTGCAGTGAAAACTAAATCGCCTTATGTTGTGATGATGATGATGATGATGGTAAATTAGAGAGGGACTTGCTCCTGTACTGGAGACGTGACCTGATAATACGATGATGACAATCTAAATTTAAATAACTCAAAGGTGACTGACTGACTGACATAGTGATCTATCAACGCACAGCCCAAACCACTGGACGGATCGGGCTGAAATTTGGCATGCGGTGGGTCTAGACAAAGTGCAAATTATAATCGCAAACCAGTCGAAAAGTGGTCGAAAAGCCCCTTTTTTGTATGGAGTTTTGACCGATTCGATTTTCGATTCGATCAAAAAGTGCGTTTTGTCTAGGGGGGCACGTAGATGTTATGACGTAGGCATCCGCTAAGTAAGTTTCACGAAACTCCACACCTAAGGGGGCAAAACGGGATCCACGTCCACGCGTACGAAGTCGCGGGCGGCCGCAAGTTTTAAATAAAATAACAAGAAGTTAAAAACAGGTTACAACTAAGTATTATTATAATACTTTAATGGTCAAGACCATCTTCATTTACATCTCTACACTGTCTCTTTACATCAGCAGCTTTAAAACTTTACACCGTCATAAAAGATTACATAAGAGTGTAATCTGGCAAGTTATTTACATAAAAAGGGTACAAATGGCGGTAATGTTACCTTTAGGTACTATTCACAGGTCAACGACTGTACCAACGACGTAGTCTGAATTTCAGTTATTTCATTTACTACTGCTAAAGCGCTGTACAGTCGCCTAGAGAGGCAAAAGTGTTTGCAAGTAAATGATTTAAGTATCCATCTAGCTTTTAGAATATTTTTACAGATTTTTTACACATTTTCATACGAGGTCATCATGGTTTTATGTAGAGACGTTTTGATATTAACTGTACTAATGTATTTTTGTGTGAAGCTTACAGCTAGGGACTGGGATACGTTGCCTGCTTTTGTCTTTTCCGAACACTATAATCCGGGCCTTTTCAAGGCGAGAGTGAATAGGCAATTACAGGGCAGATGTGCCATCCTAGACTGCATCCCACTTAACATCAGGTGCGATTGCGGTCAAATAACTGCCTTGTTCTGTACAAAAAAAAATATCTTGTAAACTTTTACATTTATATTAAAGCATAGAAGTTTATCTATTGCTACTTTGATAAATTGTTACTTAATAAAATCCAAATAGTACAATCTCCTTCCTAACATTCTATAATGATAACCTCTTTTTTCTAACCGATAAATCAAACTGACATTTGCTAAAGATTGTACCGTTATTAATAAGGGTACTCTTTAAAATACAGCCCTCAAGCTACCTTCAAACTACCAACTTTGTAAATTAAGTTATGTGCCTTGGTATTTGGGTGTAGTTTAATATGCAGTGAAGTTAGTCTGGAGATGAAGTTAAACTTCGTTATGCTAAGTTAAAGTTTTTGATATAATGATTGAAGAAAGATCTCTAAATAATGAGAATTATCTTGAGAAGAAGCTGTTTAGGTATTATGCTTTGAAATAATGGGTATAGCTCTTAAGAATTTTCTAATAAACGAGTAGGTATGGAACGTACTGACTCAATGAGAAGGTAGAGTGCGAGTGAGAGATGAACAAAATGTAGCTTGCCTTGCCTTCTTAAGTCTTGCAATTCTAATTCTAGCAAAATTCATCAAAATTTCTTCAGTAATACACACACACACAATACAGGTTTGTTCCTTTATAGTGTGTATAGTGCGGACCAAACAAAAAGGATTGATTCTACAGCTCAAATGCAACAACGTTCCCCAAGAGAAATCAGTTGATTTCTTTAAAAAACCCATTTCATACAAATTGTTTTCAGTAATTAGCCAATTAGTATGGGAATGCCACTTTTTGAGAATTTTGATATTGATCCTGTAGGAATGTAGAATTAATCTTTTCGTTTCATACTCACACTTTCAGGAACACCCTGTAGATAGACGTGAACATAACAAATCCCAACTTAACATTTAAATGAAAATACTCCAAGTGAAGTTTTCACCACATACCTACTACAAAAACCTTTTAGTATTTTGTTTACTAGCCCATAGTAATATTTGCCTACATTCGTATTGATTTCACTAACAAATTCATAGCTGTAGAGGTCGTTTGAAGGCTTTGCCGTATACAGATATTATTCGTGGAATAACATTGTTTGTCGCATAAAAGCTGTATAAATTGCTGTATTAGGACTTACGTTTGTAAGTCCATTTGTCCTTTTATACGCTTTACACAATGATGTGAATGTTTTGGATATTTGCGATTGCAAAAATACAACAATCCAAACTCACAAACATTACTATGAGGTCTCACAATGCGCGTGGACGCACAGGGTGACATATGAACCAATTACAGAGCTCTATTCAATGCTGTGCGTTCAATTTGCTGCTTCACTTAGCAAGCATCGTTTGTGAATACGGGCGTCATTCTCTCTCTCTCTGGTCTGTCTTTTTTTATGCAGAACAAGGCAGGTATTTGACAGCAATCGCACCTGATGCTATCTGCTTCGTATTCGTGTCTTAACCGACCCCGAACTAATTTTGATGAATAGAGATAAATGAACCCTAGAAAAAGCACATTTTGTCTGAGAATTTGTGCTTTTGATAAGATATCTAGAACATACTACTTTTAGATTTGTAGAGCTATGTTTCATAAAAACCTATTCAGCCCTTTGAAGATCGTCAGCTCTTCTCAATTTTACATTTCTCTTAATCCGAATCTTATTTAACCTCATTATTATTGTGTAAACTATTGTGGTGAGCCCTCTCGTAACACGAGGGGCTAATGGGACTATTAGTAATTTGGGTAATCAAATTGCTAATAATCTTTAAAAAACAAGCTTGGAAATTCCTAAATGTAAACCATGGAAACAAGATTATTGTGGTGGTTATTGTACTCGTAGAAGGCTTTGTACTCAGCTTTTTAACTCATTAAATAATAAGTAGAATATGTCAAGTCCCGTCAATCTTCAGTAGGTATGTGTCTGATCATCCATATTTATGACGTCATCTCAAGTTTAAAGTCGCGATATAAGTCGCCTTCGAGGAAGGCCTGATTTTTACGACAGTCGTTTAAGAACCCTGAAGATAAATATTTTCTTACGATATGCTTTCGCGGCTTATATTTTTCATATCATGAATTCTTAAGTGCTGTGCTGCTTGTGCTCAATGGACCGACGAATTTATAAAGAAAGCTGATTGCTGCATGAAAGAGTAGGAAGAGTTCTCCTCCTATGTTCTTCTGATTAATTTCGTTGCGGGTCCAATGACAGTTTAACTTTCCCCCGGGATAAACTTGACCTTCACTGGTTGGGTTTTTATTGGCGGTCAAGCTGTAGAACCTACACAGGAGTTGCAACGGTGGGAACGAGAGGTGGGAATAATCCCGTGACCTAAATCAATATCAATGATTTTTATGGATAAGGGAATGACGCTTCATTTTGTCACAGAAATAAATCTTAAAGAAGGTAAAAAAAGAGTAGAGAATGAAAGACTGAATAGGAAATCAATAATTTTTCAATTTAGGGCTGCGAAAATCCATATTATTATTGTTACACTAAGTAAGAATTCAATTAATTTTGACCTTCCGAAAATCATTGCTTTTATTACCCGACTGCGCCAGATATTTGTTAGTTTATGTTTTTTCTAAATTCTGTTCAACATCGAAACACATAGTACTCGTAAAATAAATAAACAAAAAACTTTCATGCCTCAATCAACAGACTACATTTTCCTCTGAAATGATGCATACAAAAAATCTTCCCCAATTTTTCACTTGCGCATTTCGTCCCCAGCGAAAACTTGTAATCAAATAACGTAAAAAGAACAAAAAAACCGGACTCACCACTGAAGGTTCCGTACAAACTTGGAGTTATAGTAAATATTTTCTTCTTGAAATACGTTTTTCCAGCAAACGGCAAAAACAAATCTTTATTTATAATTATTATAAGTTTGTAGTAAATATTTATTTTATTTTGTTTTATTTGTTGTTATAGTGGAATTATATAATCTGTCAAGTTATCACGGTTCATGAGATACAGCCCGGTGATGCAGACGGACAGTGGAATCTTAGTAATAGGGTCCCGTTTTCACTCTTTGGTTACGGAACCCTAAAAAAAGTCAAATAAAGGCTCCACCATTAATATAGGAACCAACATAACCTCGCTTCCCTTGCCGCCGGTTTTTCAAAGCTTTGTTTGGGCCAATGAAAAACAGCCTGTCAGGGCTGTCACTCGGTTTCGAATTTTCAGCAGTTTCGTGATTGGATTTCCTTGAAATGGAGATTTCTTTTACTGAAAATGTGACCTAGTTTAGTGCCCTATTTTTTAGTAACGTAACTTTTTTTGCTTTGTAAAGTTATTAGGTTGTAGTTCAAAGTGATGATATTAATTACACTTTAAATAAGTTGAATCCAATATAGCTTGAGTTTTGGCAATTAATGAATGATTAGGCACAACAACTCATAGTGGCTTAAGCTATCTTGTCATCACAAGTTTTCATCTGTCACGATTCTACGTAGTTTAGATACCAATGTGATCAGTTCCTTTTCATGGAAACTCGTTCTCTATTTTCCACCATTAAAAAATCATGTCATATTTTACCCCGTTTAAGATTGAATTTTTAAACCTTCTTCATATTCTCCATCTCTACACCACAATTCATCGAAATTGGGTCAGCGGTCTATATTTTAACAAACAGACCTCCGCATTATTATTAGTAGGATGTCCCCAAACCGCCACCCCTACCCTTCCCCTTGATTGGCCCATCACTGTGGGTGCCCACATAGGGCCTGAAAACATTACGCGTTGTTAAAATATATACAAATTACATTGCTAGACCTCAAACGAAAGAAATACCAGAATTCATCAAAATTGGTTCAGTGGTTTAGATTTAGTAACAGACAGACCTCCGCATTATTATTAGTCTTTCCCCAAACCGCCACCCCTACCCTCCCCCTTGATTGGCCCATCACTGTGGGTGCCCACATAGGGCCTGAAAACATTACGCGTTGTTAAAATACATACAAATTACATTGCTAGACCTCAAACGAAAGAAATACCAGAATTCGTCAAAATTAGTTCACTGGTTTAGATTTCGTAACAGACAGACCTCCGCATTATTATTATTAGTCTTTCCCCCTACCCTTCCCCTTGGTTGTCCCATCACTGCGGCTCCCGTTGGGCCGGGCGATGACCTTGTCGTCGCCTTGAACCTGTGAACTGAAAGGTGGCTAGTGATGGGGTTGTGTCCGTTTTGTCGATATTTCAAAAATAAATTATTTTTCAGGTGAGTCCTACTAATTCAAGTTGGACTTGATGTGCTTTGTCGATATTTCAGGGATCGGTGATTTTTCAGGAGAGATATCGGACGTTTAACATTGGACTTGAACCTACGACCTTAACAATAGATTGCTCTGTCTGCTAAGCTTAGAAGACCTTACTAAACCTGTAGTTAGGATTTTTCAGTTTTGTGTAAGATCCTAATCTCAAACTGACTCAAAACTTTACAAATCGACTGCTTCTGGTGGGAATTGAACCCACGACCTTCCACTAGCGGGACGACTACTCTGACATGCCACAAGTCACAACTGCGATGAAAAATCATTCTAATTAAAAATTGGTATAACCACAGATCAGATACTGATACTGAATGCAGATAAACCAATCAGCATAATTTTTCATTAACATACTATTTAAACACTTCGTACATTGTTAATTAATTGAACGCGTTGTTTTTTCAATTAAAACATTTAACTTTATTTTACTCTTAATCAGATGCTTTCGGAGTGAATGTTGGTTTTTGCATATTATCCGTTTTTAACAATTATCAATTACTAGCTTTGCCCGTGGCTTTGTAAGAATGAAATTCAGTTTTTCACAGAAACATTGGATTGAAAATTCTCGTCTTTACTATATTATACCAGTGTATAAACAATAGCACTGTAAAGTTTCATCAAAATCCGTTCAGCAGTTCAGTGAAAAAAAAACCAAAAGCATGAAAATGTAACAAACCTCAATCCATTCATGTCTACATCTCAGTGATTCTCACAAACTTTCATTTATTATAAAATACAGGGTGGAAATTTGTAATGCCACCTGGAGGGAAAGTACTCTTAATATTGTAGATAGAATTTTTTTCTCAAAGTAAACATTCCTTTATTTTTGAAAAGACATTGAACTACATCCAAGATTTCCAAAAATTAGCTTGCCACACCTACGAATCGAACCAACTAAAATCTGTTAAAAATTACACCATGTATTTTTATTGCATCGATCGTTAGGGTTAAGTATAAGGATTAAATCTCTCTAACAAACTTCACAAATCAAATGAAAGGAAAACAATGAAATCTTAAATTATTCTAATTATGTATGGTAGATAATTTTTAAATTTTTTTTAAAAATCTTAGAATGCAGTTCTCTTTCTTTTAAAAAATAAAGGAATGTTTTTTTCAGTAAAATTTTCTACCTACAGTATTAAGAGTAGGTACTTTCCCTCCAGGTGGCATTTCAAAATTCCACCCTGTATAAAAAATATCGACAATAAATGTGCGCATCACTGTGTTTACGGTGTGCCCTTACCATGAATTGCTCATTTATACACGTTGCACACACACACACGCTTTTACATTTACACGTCCCAGTATTTTAATCTTACCACTGCTTCGGGACAATAATGTAACCCATGCTGAAAAGAAACACAAGAAACTGTCATTAGAGTCGGCCTCTTTTTTAAAGGGTTACAAAAACATTTACATAGACGCGAGCTAGGCAGTTTGACATCTTTACCTGACAATAGTGACTGAGATTCTTGCGCTGCTTCTTCTTAGCACTGGCCCATATTGTCCCGAAGTAGTGGTAGGGTTAAATACTAGGATGTGTAAAATTGTTTTTTAAAAGCTTATTTGCAAGAATAGATGATTTTATGAGTTTTTATTTCCTATCCCGTCTGGTCGGCGTAGGTGGTGCAGGAAAAATCTTCCATTTTATTTACCTTTGGTAAATGAGAGAGGGTTGTGTTCCTGGAGACAGATACTGAATGGACTGATGATGAAGATGATTATAATCTTCAACTGTATAGCCTTAACTACAAGACTCTACAGGAAAACCAAAGTGACCAACACATCCCGCAGAATTGCTAAAATAAAGTGGCAGTGGGCGGGGCACATAGCTCGTAGAGCTGACGGCCGTTGGGGTAGAAAAGTTCTCGAGTGGCGACAACAGGCCGGAAGACGTATCGTGGGCAGGCCCCCCACTAGGTGGACCGACGATCTGATGAAGCTCGCTGGAAAAACCTGGATGCGAGCAGCGTAGGACCGGTCATGATGGAAATCCTTGGGAGGCCTTAGCCCAGCAGTGAACGTCATCTAGCGAAACGTGAAACGAACGAAAACTCAATAGTCAGTACATAGCTTAATGGCTTCCTCGTACTGAAAATAAGTGCTATAGACATAGCGATAAGATCAATCCATAAAACATATAACCTACTAGCTTTCCGCCCGCGGCTTCGCCCGCGTGGAATTTTGTCTGTCACAGAAAAACTTTAACGCGCGCGTCCCTGTTTCAAAAACCGGGATAAAAACTATCCTATGTCCTTTCTCGGGACTCAAACTATCTGTAAGTCAAATTTCATCAAAATCGGTTTAGGCGTGAAAGCGTGACAGACAGACAGACGGACAGACAGACAGACAGACAGACAGAGTTACTTTCGCATTTATAATATTAGTACCTATAGATTTATAGATTTTCAACGTGTCCAAAATTAGAACCAAGAGCGTATAACAATTAACTTTATAACCTTTAAAAAAAGGCAATAAAAACGTCACTTCGATCGAAGCACGTAGAGTTATAAAAAGTTTACGTGCACTTTGCTGAGCCACCTTCGACTTTATGGAAACGATTTTGGGTATAAAATTGATCATGGCGTGGTTCAGTTTTTGTTGATACTAAAGAGCGAATGTAAAAAGTATAGAAGTACAATCGGATGTATACAATTTGTTATGTTGTGCTTAAATACGTAGGATTGTGTTTTTATAAAGTTTAAAAAAATAAGTACAAAGAAGATCCGCAGGAGAACCAAAGTGACTGACATTGCCTGCAGAATCGCTAAAATCAAGTAGCAGTGGGCGGGGCACATAGCTCGCAGAGCTGAAGGAAGCTGGGGCAGAAAGTTTTCGGTCGAGCCGGAAGACGTATTGTGGGCCAAGGCCCCCCACAAAGTGGACCGACGATCTGGTGAAAGTCACGGGAGGTGTCTGGATGCTGCTGAACATAGGCCTCTCCCAATGACTTCCACATCGCCCGGTTGGTAGCGGCCTGTATCCAGCGCCTTCCTGCTACCTTTATGAGATCGTCGGTCCACCTTGTGGGTGGAAGTCTCACGCTGCGTTTTCCAGTGAGTGGCCTCCACTTCATTGTAGCTTGTGTAGTACTAGCCATTATATCTTTTTGGGTGTATCTATGTTTTTCTCATTCCCCCAAAATTGCGTAAGTAAAAAGTGTCAAGACAAGTCATTGACTCAGAAGTTAGGTTTAGAATTGACTGTCACGCTAGAACTTGGTTCAAATTGAGGCTCTAACTTGGCGAAATGATTGTGTAACCGACGCGTTTAGTTATCTAAATAGATTTTTGAAGGAACACGTTATTTGTTGTTACTTCTTTGTGTGTTTCCAAGTTATTGTTGCGTGCAATGCTTTTGCGCTTTATTTTGGAGAATATACCTAAATAAACTTTTTTTTGCCAACGGCACAGTCTAGCTAGAAACTGGATATTGTGCTTCAAAGATATTTAAACACTAACTTCTTTAAAAAAAACTTGAATATACACGAAAATACCTAATATAAAAAAATTGATAGTCAAAGCGCTACTTTGAAAAGCAAGTATTTTGTAAGAAAATACAACAAAGGCAAAAAGTATTACTGTAAATATTTACAGTAATACTTTTTGATAAAGACGTTAATAATGTTTCCTTTGTGCACAAAAAGAAGAAAAACATAATTACAGACACAACTCAATTACACCTTAGTGTCTAAGGTTTTAATGACTAGTCTAAAAAAAGTTCAAACAATGTTGTTTTGGAACTTCTGATACCTACTCATAATTATTATATTGTATAGTAAGTATAGGTAGATAGATAGAACACACTTGATAGTACACCATACAAGACAAGAAAAGTAAGAGAAATATTTTATCATCATCATCATTTCAGCCACAGGACATCCACTGTTGAACGAATATAGGCCTCCACCACTGATTTCCTCATCACCCCATTGATAGCTAAAGGTTGATAAAGAAATCCTCCGTGGTTGAGGATTCCGGGTGAAGCTCGCTTCAACCTTCAGCCTGATCGTCACTTACCATCAGGTGAGATACAGGCCAAGAGCTTCCTCGTTGTGGATAAAAAAAAAAATTTCTTCTTCTTCTTCGCTACACTCTTGCCAGAGTGGTCGTGGTCGTCACACCTGGTCCGGTAACAAGCTTCACAATCCGTCACCATTCCTCCCGCATTGCAGCCTTTCTTGTGCACTCGTGGAGTGGACCATTGAGACCAAAGAAATATTTATACTATAAAATAATTTTCTCTGCGATAAATTTTAACTGAGGTGTAATGCTTCTACCATACCAACGCGTGCAGATCGCCATCGCCGGCGCGATCACGGCGCGATCGGAAATGACAGGTCGCGTGAACTGTCATGGGTCGCGCGACCTGTCATTGGTGTAGTAAGTAGTTGAAGCTTTAGTTAAGGCATGTAGAGTTAGAAGCTTGGCTCTACATAAGATGATAACTTTTTCACAATGCGAGCCATACGGATCGTCATGGCAACAAGTTTCCTGATTTTTTCTTTTAGTGGACAAATAATAACCACGATAAAGAAGGCAATTTCCTACATCAAACATCATAAAGTTCCACAACATTCAATAAAGATGTATCGTGAAAAGACGTATACGTGAAGCTCTGAAGCAAATAAGGTTTTCGAAAAACTACTATGTAACAAATGCTGGGATAAAATAAATCAAGTTTTCGGGAACTATTCACAAAAGGAAATTGTCCCAAATAGTCGTATAAATCTAACACAGAACCGTGGTCTGTGAACACATCCACTGTAAGCGAGGCTAAAGAGATAAATTGGAAAATTTTATAGTAAATATTTTATGGGTACGAAATCTTGGACAATTTTATACGAAAATTTTCTCACGGTTTCAATCTTACATTAATATATTAAACAATCCTAATTAAGCACAAATACATAATATATAAATAAAAATATTATCAAAAGTAAAAGGTAATTTCAACTAACCATACCTCAATTCGGCACATGATGTAGGCAATACAAAAAAACTAGACTTTACTCTTTTTTTTAGCTGCTCTTTCAACTGCATATTCCTATATTAAACTCCGCCACAAGAGTGGCGTAATTGTCAGCAGCACTCATCAAATCCTCCTGAGTGCAGTTGCTTGGGCACTCAGGGCACGACATCAGGTGCTTCATCGACTGGGGAACAAAACCGCACCTGCACTCCATGTTTAAGCCATCCAAGACCTGACCAGATAACTACTACTAAATGTATCTTCACTAATAAAGAAAGAATCCTCACAGATTTCACAGCCATCGCTTCGCTGTATGTGTAGGTAGTAGCACATAACAGGGTGTTATTGAAACCGCGGGTAATGGCCTGAAGCGGGGTGCTCCATCGGCAAATAGTTTTGGGGACGTGTCGGGTTACCTGGCCCGATCCCCGGGGACAAAATTAAAGTTCCGGGATCATCTCTTTTGAACTGAAACTTAAGCTTTTCGTAAAATACAATAATAAACAAATATGCATGAATTTTTGTTGGATGTATGCAGTAGCATACCTATAATTCTATCGAAATACACGTGAGCAAAACCTCAGAAAGACCATCTACAGCTTGACCGCCATAAAAACCCAACCAATGAAGGTCAAGTTTGTCCCGGGGGAAAGTTAAACTGTCATTGGACCCGCAACGAAATTAATCAGAAGAACATAGGAGTTCGAAATTAAGGTTCGACTTCAGAAACTAGTTCCGGGCTCGATTTCTTTCGAGGCCTTTATATCGAGAGAGCAAATCTCCTGACACTGGCCTCTTGATAGAATGTAGATTCTGACATGGATGACAGAACTCTTGGCTTCACACTTGGCCCAAACGTTAGTCACAATGCCACGCATTCAACGTGTGTACTGTGTATCTAGAAAATAGTTATATGGCACCAACGTTGGGACAAGCAGTTTTGTAGATCCACACTGACTTACCAATGTTGGGGCCAACTTGTAAAGCCAGCCTTGAACAAAAGTGACGATAAAACAGCTGTGTTACGCCCTATAAATTTTCCCGATTCTCTCTTGTTTTCTTAAATATTACATCAGCTCTTTCATGATGACAGAAAAGATAAGATAAACTTGAATTGTGTTTATTTATAAAGCAAATAGGTACATGTGCTTATCATTGTTATCACTTATCAATGACAATCAATCGCTTGAAGATGTTGGATAAGCTACATATAAAATGTTTTTATAAATTCCACTAGGTATATGGGTTCCATAGTACCCATATAATATAGTAGAGACTTTTCCTATTTAAAATTTCGTTAATTAACATTAATTTAACGAAATTTTTTAATAAATATTTGGTTACAATTAAAGGAGTAGAAATGAAACAACTTTTCTGTATCAAATAAAAGAGTAGCGATTTTATTTTGTTTCATAAATTATTTAAAAAAATATTACATTCTTGTTGATATTCTTCATGACTAGGTGCCGATGCGAAAAATGTCTAACACAGTCTTCGTATATTTTCAACCTTCACTTGACAAAGAGTCTTGAACAAAAGAGTCTTAATTTAGTAAATTTTATGTACATAAGCAGGTTCATTATATAAAAATTAGGTAAGTATTTCTCAGCTAAATAGTTATTAATTAGAAGCTATTACCCTGGACAAAACATGTTGGACTTGACATTTTCTATCGACCATTTTGTTACCATGTTTCTGAGCAAATAAATGATTTATTATTATTATTATTATTATTATGCTCATTTCGTCACAAAAATGCACTCATACTAAACCGTGTACCGTTTTGCTGCAATACGGAAGCCATTACAAGTAACGCGTTTGCCTACAATATGCATATTATAATTTATAATATACTTTGGAATATTTATAGCTGGACTAGAAAAAATAATAACTCATCATTTTTCATGATCGTCTTCTATTTTATGGCTATACGACTTAATATTTTATCATAGAGATCAGTTTGGATCTTTAATAAAAGATTAAATAATTTAAATAATAGTAATATCTAATACCTATGCAAAATTGCGAAATAGTGAATGAATGTTTGCAAGTTTATCGTGGGAATAATGATTATAAATTTTTTAACAAGTAAGTTTTTTATCTTGAAACTTGTCATGATACGGGACTATTCCCACCTCTCGTACCCACCGCTGCAACTCCTGTGTAGCCAGGATCTACAGCTTGACCGCCAATAAATTAATCCAACCGGTGAAGGTCAAGTTTGTCTCGGGGGAAAGTTAAACTGTCATTGGACCCGTAAATTGAATGTTAAACTTGTCATGATAATTCAGTGGAAGTCCTTTTCGGCTTTTTAGACAAGGTAATTAGATTGCAGTAAAACCATATTTTGACGTTTACTTTTTACTTACTGTGAATATTAAGCTTTCCTTTGAAAATGCCCTCATACTCCTACAAATTGAAAGTTTCTTTTACATTTTACGAAAGATAAGAACCAGATGACGCTGTTCTCAAGGCTATGCCTGGCTTAAAACCTGTTTGACATAGACAAACCTAAGACCGTCTGCTTTATGGGCTACGTAAACCTTGTTAAAAGGTAGTATTAAGGTGACAAACAACAAGATTTTGTTTACCTACTCTGTGTTATTTTTACCCAACAAAAAGGGTCTTGGCCTGCATTTCACAATTCTCACATAAAAAGTGATGATCAGGTCGGAGGTGCTTTACCTGGAATCCTCAACCACAGAGGAACTGGCTATATTACCTCCAATTGCAGAAACAACAATACTGTTTACATTATTGTTATAGCTACTTACTTAGGTAAGATGACGGTAACTAGCCAGGCAGTGTAAGTCAATAACCAAACTCTACCCTAACCAAAAGCAGAAAATTTTGCCTCCACTGAGAATCGAACCCGTGACCTGTATGTCTGAATGAGGTGATTATTAATTTAACTGCTTGTTCGAATATAGAGTTTAAAAAAACTTCCCCTTCTGCAGTCAAGTCAAATATTTTAACCATTACAGCCACAGGCAGTTTGTTATTTAAACATTTCCCCGCAAAGGTATTAAAATGAACTGTATTCGTGAGTAATTTATCGCGGAAGTAGTTCAAAGAAACCACAAAGTCACAGCTCAAAAGTTTCAGCCAGTGCTTTCTGATCAAAAATACATGCATCTTTAAAATACATTTTTAAGGAATCTATTTTTAGATGAAAAAACGTTAAATAACTGTAAGGATACATGATATATTACACTCGTTACCTAAAATAACTAGTTCCTGTAAATTGAAATTTAGATTATTCAACAAAGTGACTTTCCCTTTGCAAAAACTGGGATATAATCTATTACATGGCGTACCTAAATATGAATCACTCTATCGGTGAAATCTACATGAAAATCCGTACAGTAATTATTGGGTTTATCGTGGAAAGATGCAGCGGAAGACTATGTTTTATAAAATGTAGTTAAAACAAAAGCAATAACTGAAAATATCAATTTAACCTGAAAATGCGTCGCCAAGTTAAAAGCTGGAGCAAATGAAGTCGTAATGTCACCAAATGGGTCTAATAACCCCATTAAATGTAGGAAATGAGCCTCATATAGGTTAAAGGTCTGGTCTGAAGTGCCGGTCGATAACCTAATAAAGGAGTTCAGATCGAAGCGCCATCTGTGTCACGAATACAGCTAACAAGGCATTATTGTGTAGGTATTTTTTTAGATGTCATTTATCAGTTACTAGTGTTAGGAACTTTTTAATATTGACTGTGTAAAACCTAGTTAATGGGTATTTAGATCTGTGTTTAAAATCCGATGAGATTTTTTTAAGATGCAGTTGCGAACAATATGCATTATTTTGTTTGTAGGTTTCATTCATTTATTCAAAGCTTTGCTTCGTTGGTGGATAATGGGTGGGACTGATTTAATAATTGACAAAATTAGAGTCAAGTATGCTACAGTTAATCTTATCAAAGTAAAAATAACCTGGTTGATTAAACATCATAGCTGGTTAGAATCTAAAAATAATCTAGAATCTAAGGCTGACTTGCACCATCTTACTTTAACTTTAACAAACGTCAAACATCTGTCAAACTCCATACAAAAAACTCCGGATAAATGTTATAGTTACGGCAAAAGTAGGTAAGTTGATGCAATTTAGCCTAAATGTAGAGACTGTTTTGTCTGTAGCTATGTGCTGAATAATTTTGGTAGCTGTTCAAGGTCAAAACAATACACAATAATTATTTTGCTAACTTAGGAACATATTCAAAACTTGAGTATTTACTAAAATGGCTGTTTTGTACAGATTATGTCCGAGTTAAAGTTAACCGTATGCAACAACTAACAAGTAAACTGGAACGGTAAATTGAGTTAAACGCTTTATTGCTCTATTACACGTTCGTTACACATAATGTCGTGTAAGTTTGAAAAACTTACATCATCATAAAATATAAAACTGACACGTAAAAAAAAAACTGAAATAAAATCTTGAAAGCTGTATCTTAATAACTTCTTAACACCAGTCTTGCTATAGTTTTTTCTTGACATCTATTTTTTAATCTATACTAATATTATAAATGCGAAAATAACTCTGTCTGTCTTTCTTGCTTTCACGCCTAAACCACTGAACCGATTTTTATAAAATTTAGCATAGAGATAGTTTGTGTCCCGGGAAAGGAAAGTTTTTATCCCGATTTTTGAAACAGGGACGCGCGCAATAAAGTTAGTGACAAAATTCCACGCGGGCGAAGCCGCGGGCGGAAAGCTAGTGAAAAATAATTAAAGAACAGTCTGTTGTCCCATTATAGGACAGCTATAAACATTGGAAAGACCAAGTGTTGAATTAGGACCTTTTAAATTCATCCATTTTTAAACTGAAAAAAAATTCAGAGCTGTGTCAATCGTTTTAGATTATTTATTTATATTACAAATGAATAGATTTACAAAGGATTTTACTTCCTTATACGAGGGTGGTCTGAAAAGTTTCCGACCTCAACGTGAAGATGGCAGCACACATCAATTAAAGTCAGGGAATGTAATTGTGCATCTTTTGACAGCAACACTTCAAAGTTTCAGCCATTTTTGACGCGCGGTTTTTATTTGAAAGTCGTTTGAGTGAGTCGATGTGAGTATTTTTGTGAAAATGGAAAAAATCGAGTATCGAGCTGTCATAAAATATTTGTTTTTGAAAGGGAATACCCCTACGCAAATCAAAGATGAGTTAGATTCTGTGTACGGGGACTCTTCACCGTCATTTACCACAGTAAAATTTTGGGCAGCCGAATTTAAACGTGGCCGTAAGAGCTTGGGAGATGATGATGAACGTTCGGGACGTCCAAAAACTGTAACTACTGACGATAACATCGCTAAAGTTCACCAAATGGTGTTAGACGACCGCCGAATTAAAGTGAGAGAGATAGCAGAGGCCATGAAAATGTCCAAAGAACGTGTTTGTCACATATTAAATCAAGATTTAGGCATGAGAAAGCTGTCCGCGCGTTGGGTGCCGCGTTTGCTAACGTCAGACCAACGACCAGTGTTGCCAACTTAGTGGATGTTCCACTAAATCTGGTGGTTTTGACTTACCTACTAGCGGACAAATATGGGTTTTAGTGGCTAGTGGATTTATTTAGTGGAATTTAAGAATTAAGGCTTTTTTTTCTTAAACATTGGAACAACGATTATATGGTCCACTCGTATCGTTTTTGGAGTTTAATTTCATCGTGCAGGCAACACTGTTCGAGCTAGCGAGTAAAGAGACCTAAGAAAAATGACAATAAACTATTATCGGGGATTCCCTGAGTTCCCTTTCCTAAAGTCGCAATTTTCGTTCGCGCTCATTGTGTTGGTGGCTTAGATTAATAAAACCTAGATGGATAGTCTTCATACAAACGCTTCGTCAAGAGTGAGGCAAAAATCTTATGTCATTAGTGTCAATTTTGTTGGGGAGTGTAGACAGTGAAGGCGATTTTCCCGAAAGTAGGGAAATTTTTAATACGTTTTTAATTATTTTATAATGCCAGACAAAAAAATAGTGGAAAATTTAGCGATTTTTACGATGGTGCGATTTTTATTAGTGGATTTCTGGTGATTTTAGAGGTCAATTCTGGTGGGGAGCTTGATACTTCGTTGGCAACACTGCCAACGACGTGTTCGAATGAACATTTCCAATGCTCTGTTGGCGCAGTTTAGGCGCAATAAATCCGAGTTTTGGCGCCGACTAATTACTGTAGATGAGACTATGTAGAAAAATAAAAATAAATTTTAAGAAAAAAAATCTTGTATCTATGTTAGGTCGGAAACTTTTCAGACCACCCTCGTAATAGGTAAAAATAAGTTGAAAAACCAATAATGATCGTTATTAGAATTTTTATTTGATTAATAGTGACAAGTTTGCCGGCTATTATAATTAAAACAATGCGGCTACGTTATTTTGACATTAATTAACATCTAATTAACAGTTTCCAAATCATCGCGCCTGCGAAACCATTTAGCCGGCTCACGGAATGTTATTACTTCAGCCTCGAAACGAACCATTAGCATGTCGCCTTGTAAACACCGCTGTGCCCAATCAACCTAATTTTATTAGCGAGAGTCAGGCTCGACCCAATTTTTTGTATTGACAATAAAATACCCGCGCCCATCTCACCCATCCTAGTCCAAATATAGATTCAAAACCGCTGCCGCCACGCGAGCGGTCAGTGCGTGCGCCCCAGACTGTGGTATCGATCCCACCACCGCCGGCCACCAGTCCCACCCGACTTCTTCTAGTCGGCCATCGCCCTGCGCTACAAACACACCACCAAACGCGACAACAAAAAACACCCAATTAAAAAAACAAACTGTCACTGTCAAAATCCGCGCCAATTTTTTTGACTCGATCGCGTGATCGCCCCGCCAAATTTTTTCGCAACTTTTTTACGCAAGTTTTGTGCCAGTGCCGTGAGAATATAGTGCCTAAAGTGTCTAACACTAACACCTTTGTTAATTGGACGCGATGAGGTGATTCATACTGCCCCAGTTGTTATCTCAATTTGCAGCAACGTTTCATAATTGCGCCTCGCGTAGAATGTTGGAGAGACTGCGAAATGGAATGAATTTCTTGTTGTAACGATAAGCAAAAGTTAGCCAAGGCTTTCACCGGATGAATCCGTTATAACAATAGATTGCAAAAAGGAAATTATTATCAGCCGGCTATCAGATGCAAATTTTATCGGACCACTTATCTATTCCCCTCTAGGGAGAGCGAGAGGTTGGATATAGTCGTCTCGGCTGGCACACTAACCCGGCGGAGCGGAATAACAGAGTTTTCTTGCTGTTGCCACCTATCTATCAGCTGATTTAGTCATCGAGTAAGATAGTGGTAGAGAAAAACGCATGGGTACTAAACACGTCACTGTGGAATGAAACGTTGAGTCAGAGGAGGTCGGCGCATGCGCGGTGCGGACGCGAGCGATTACTTTTTTTGAGGAAGCAATTTTCTAAATTCAAAACCCCGCGCGTCTGTGCATAAAACGAATCGAACGACTTTTTTCGAAGTGTTTTTTTACGTAGATCCCTTTTGTGATATTGAGTGGTTTTATTGGTGTTTTTTACTGAAATGTTGTGATCTATTCGCTGATAATGGAAAGAAGTGTGCTGGCGGACACCAGACACGTTCACTGGAGTTCTGAAGTAAGTGTTCGAGCATTCACCTTTGACCCTTGGGGGTGAGTGTAGGTAAACATTTTCGCGAAGCATTTTCATTCTTTGCCGGGCGATCTTGATACTTTTTGCGTCTTAAATAACCTTAAAGAACAATCCAGTAATCAATTTTACAGTAAAATTTGAAACATTTCATCAATTCATACGAATACATAAAAGCGTTTTACAAACAATAAACAATTCTTTATTGTTGTAGAATAGTAAAGCGAGAAAGTATATTATTTATATTATATTTTTATGCTAGCAATACTTTCTCACGTGACTCCCAGCTTGATTTCGCAGCTCAATCATACTGGATATCTCTAATTAAAAATATTTCAAATATGGTATTAAATTTTTAATTCCATTAAGTTAACACCTACTTGCTTCATTAATTTAAGTATGAAATTAATTTATTAACATACAAATTGGTATTTTTATAGAAACTAACGAAACAAATGGAGTGTTAGCAAAATAATTATTTCCAATTCGTTTTGGTTTGTTAGTTTTTGTTAATTTATTTAATTATCTATACTTTATTGCACATAATAAAATTAACTTTGCAATGGAGCACTTATCGATTTTCTTTTTCTAAAATTAACGATTTTATTTGACAACAAACCACAGACAACGAAAAAGGAGAAGTTTTTAAATTGTTTATTTCATTTGTATTTCAAACAAGGTCAACTTTTTGCTTTGCCTCTTGCCAGTTTCAAGTAAAAACTTATATTAGCTCATATTAAAGGGTCAAAACATGATTACCTACTTTTGAAAAAAAAAACTTACTTTTATAACTTTGAATGATGATGATTGTCGTTAGTTCTCACGAAGCTGTCAATTTACTTAGATAAGTAATCACTTTATTCGTCTATTTAATGTCCTATTACGACATTTCGTAAATGCGTTGAAATTGCCTATTAAGTTTATGGATTTTATGATTTATCGGAAGCCCGGCTCGGCTACGCACTATTGCGTTAAGAATGGTAATAGATGGCGCTGTACATATTTTATATCGCGCTACATAAATAATGCAAGAAGCGTCTGTAATTATTTTTTCAATTATAATACCTATCATTCGATTTTATTAACATTTCAAAATACCATAAAGGGGAACTATTATTTTTTATTAACGGCTTTCAACTTTTTTTAATAATATTAGTAATTTCTAAAACGGCCGTTTGATGTAGTGGTTCAGAACGGACTACTATGCCGAGAGGTGGAGGGTTCGATTCCCGGCCGGGCAGAAATTGAAATTATGAATTCTAATTTCTGTGACGGGTCTGGGTGGGTGTTTTCTTTGTATAATATGTATTTACAAAAAAAAAGTATTCAAGTATGTTTCTATCCGTTGTCTAGTACCCATAGTACAAGCTTTGCTTAGTTTGGTACTAGAGGCGCAGTGTAAAATGTCCAAAGATATATTATATTTATTATTTTTATATTTGTTATTTATTATTAGGTCCCTTCAAATGTTCAATAGTTGATATATTTATTTTAAATGACTTTCTCATACATTGTACTGTTTAACGTGTGCCCTTGTCCGCAAATGGTTGGAATGTTAATAGGACGTTACAACATTGGTGGTATTACATACATCCTGGCATATTATGTACTGTAGTCCTTTACATTATGAAAACTGTAATGGTTGTAAAAAAACCTATCATTTCGATGAGTACTTTGTATTCTCTACATCTTCACGGTATTTTTTCTTTGGGACTACACTTGAGTAACTTATGGTCTTAGAGATATTGAAACTTCTTTGATATATTTTTTTATAATAAACCATTTTAAACCAAAATTTATTTTTTTGCATTATGTGAGATTGTATGTTAGTCTCGTGAAAATATTTTGAATATATTGAAGAAAAGAATAGAAATTGGTGACAAATGTATACTCCTGCCGTCACCACATGGCAAAATGACAAAAGGGCTGTTGATGATGATGATGATGATTGAAGAAAAAAATTGTACGAGTAGCACCTATAGAGAACAATATTACTGTTCCAAGGGCACACATGGAAGAAAATAAGACAGTGCCTATGCCTGCCAATCATTGTGAATTGGAAATTCCTATTGCCTACATAAACTCAAATCAAAACAAAAGCAAACGTCCCAATAAACATTTATTAACCTAGTTTTTGGACTGTTTACAGCTGGGTCTTATCAACCTCATAAAACAGTCGAGGCCTGAAATATTTTGCCAGAACATCGAAGATAAATGAATGCCCTGAAAAAATATGTAGAGCGACACCATTTTTCAACGATATCATGATGAATGTCTATACTTGACATTTAAAAATGTACACAACTCTGATAAATGTTATAACCACAACGAGGAGGTTCTTTGCTTGCATCTCATCTGATGGAAAAGGAGGCTGGAGATGAATGCGGGAGTCCTCAACAATAGAGGATTGATCTTACTTCTGAACTGCACACACTTACGCCCGATGCATGCTTAAGTGAAGCGGCAAATCGAACGCGTTGGATAGACTCTGTGATTGGTTCGTGTGTCACCCTGTGCGTCCACGCGCACTGTGAGACCTCATAGTAATGTTTGTGAATACGAGCGTTAGTATGCTATTGAAAGAAAGAAAAAAATATTTATTTGGTACTAAAAATAGAATGATACAATTTAATGATATTGACATTGTTATTATCGCGATAGAGTTAGCTGGGCTACTCCAAAACGCTGTTTACGTAGTTTCCGGTCTACCTGTCACTGTCACTCATGCTGGCATCTCGCTTTGCATGAGAGGGATGGCAACATTCGAAACTTCGGCTAACATTTTTCAGAGTAGCCCCGCAGGTAACTTCAACGATGGCTGAACGGTGAAGGTGTTGGACTGGCTGACTCGTGATCAGGAACGCGAGTTCGATTCCCTCTGCGCCCCTGGACTATTGTGATGAACTTACTCGTAACACAAGCATATTTAGCTTACCACGAGGGGTTAACGGGATTATTAGTAATTTTTATTTACAAATTGCTTAAAAAAATTGATCTGACCAACTGAACTGCTACAAACCACCAACCATTTATTTTATTCTTTTCGCAAAACCTATTTCATGGATTTTGACGTCAGAATAGTGCACAAATTATGCTATTATTAGTTTTATTGAAGTATACACGTTTGAAGTCGCAGGGAAAACTAAACTATCCAACAGGGGTGAATATTATTATACCAACGCAATCATTAAAGAAAAGGGTTTTCCAAGGTTCACCCCTATAAGGGAACGGAATAAAATTTCACCATAGCATGGTGACCGTGGGCGTTGCCCCATGACGAATGCCACACATTTTGAATGGTATATTTGTATGAAATATTGATCGGTTTGGACTTACGCTTACGTGTTACATCTATAACGTAACCAAGGCTTGCGTTGATAAGAAAAAATAAAACGTGAAAACCAGACCAAATTCAATATCGAAATTTTCAAGAAAATTGGGAATTTACAGTAGAAAATATTGAAATTATCCGATAATAATACTAAATTAAGTAGGCAGTGTATGTAGGCACCTCAAAATTGCGTCGCTTTCGTAATGAATAATTATTAAATAAGAAACATTTACATATTATGCTTGTGTTAGAATTGGGTCCAACTAACTCCTTAACTTTAATCAACACCTTAAAATTCAGTAGCTGAAAAAAAATACTCGTTCATTTTAGTGGTTCTCTTTCTACCTATAGGTTCTACAATCAACCTACAAACATTATGTTCACCTGAAAGATGGTCCCCTTTAAATGTGCCACTTTAAATAATCCAATAATTGGGTTCCTTGTCTCTTATGGGAACGAACTCGCCACTGCCTTATTTTACAAGTAAGGGGTGCCAGTAAATCAATACTTACGAATTCCTGAACTACTGACCTTGTGTGACCGTAGCAACCGAAAGTCCTTTCAAAATATTAAGTTACGATTTAATAGACAAGTGATTGACATAATTCGTGAAAATGTAGGTCATATGGTATTAGGTTACCGCTTAATTGTTTTGTTTTACTTGGCTATACATTTCAGTTGAAACCAAAGAGCAATGGAATTCCTCCTTAAATAATCCCCCAATAAAAAAACTCACAAAATTCATTTTCTTGTGCAAGTAGGTTTTGAAAAACACTTTTACATGTCCCAGTATTAACCCTACCACTGCTTCAGGACAATAAATGAGTCAGTGCTGAGAAGAAGCAGCGCAAGAAACTCAATCACTTTAATTACTACTTTAACGACAATTTATTTTAAGGTTGTCGTTTGATGTTGACTTTTATTTTATACCAGGACTATTCCCAAAAAAGTGACTATTCCACATTAATTTAGTGTACATTAAATTGGCTTACATGAGCATGTTTTTTGCTCTGTAAATGTACAAGGCTAAAAGTAACAGCCCGCATAATGAACTAACAAAAAATGCTATTATGTACCTTTTGAATTCACCAAAAAATACTAGCAGTTCCTGTAGGTAATATACAGTGCAGTCCAATTTTGGCGGTCTTATCGCTATAAAGCAATTTCCAGACAACCTAGAGGACAATATAAGATTTTGCAGTAAAAATTGTTAGTTAAAAACGTTTTCCTCCCGTTCCACCGTTGCAACTCCTGTGTAGCCAGGTCAATTTATTCTGAGGGGAAAAAACCCAACCAGTGAAGTTCAAGTTTGTCCCGGGGAAAAGTTAAACTGTTAGTTACATACAAGATTACAAGAACCTTATGTGGATGTAAATAAATGTTATATTACAACAAAAACGATTAGCTACAATGGCGTCTTTTCCACAATAGCCTTTGATTAACCAGCGGCGGCCATTTGTCTTGCTGTCCAGTCCCATCTACTATTTACCCCCCATCTTCCTGACTACTCATTGCGGCTGTAAATCTATTGTTTGTGGTTACAATGTTGATTTGAGGGTATGAATTACTATAGCTTATGACCACAGGTATGATTGCGAAAGTTTGCTTAAGTGAAGCAGCAAATCGAACGTACAGCATTGAATAGAGCTTTGTGATTGGTTCATGTGTCACCCTATGCATCCACGAGCACTGTGAGACCTCATAGTAATGTTTGTGAATATGGGCGAATCTCCTTCACTAATTGCAGGACCATGCCGTCAGGTAGATCCGTCATACTCTATGGTCACTCTATGGTCATACTACGAGTAGATTTTTTTATCCACAACGAGGAAGCTCTTAGCCTGTATCTCACCTGATGGTAAGTGATGATCAGGCCGAAGGTGGAAGCGAGCTTCACCCGGAATCCTCAACCACGGAGGAACTGGCTATCTTACCTAACTGCCGGAACACAACAATGCTGTTAACATTGTTGTTATGGCGACAGACTTAGGTAAGATGGTGGTAGCTAGCCAGGCGGACTTAGAACAAGGCCTACCGCCAGCCAAACAAAACAGAAAAATCTGCCCCCACTGGAAATCGAACCCGGGACCTCTGCGTCTGAAGCAGGTGGTCTTACCACTAGACCACAGAGGCGGTTGGAGTAGATTAGGCGATTATCACACTACACCGCGCTCCGCCGCGGTACGCGGGACGACAGATTTAATCATTGTATGCAAGTACCTCAGTTTGTATAGAAAACACGCGCGGCACAACACACTGACAACGCGTCTGCGCGCGGGATTTGTTAATGTAATCACGCGGACCGCGGCGGTGTGCGGTGCAGTGTGATAATCGCCTTAGTATTTCGGAGTTCAATACTCTGTAGACTATTCAGATAGTCTAGATACAGTCTAGCTGTCATCATGGTGACCTTTTACTCATAGCACTAACATGACGTGTGTGTACCTTCAAATCAAACGACTGACAGCGACCTTGCTTAGCTGAGTGGACAAGGTTGAGTCCTGCCACTAATAGAAGCGTGGTTTATTCAAGTTGCTTTCATCGAAATTGTATTGTTATTGTTTGTTTTGTGTAGCTGTGGGTTCAGAACGAGGAATTCTGATTCATAAAGTCTGACACTAGGAATTTGACCTTCAAGTTGATTCAAATTATACGAAGAAACGAAGACTTATTCCTATCATTTCTTTGGGCCTTAAATACAAGCAGCACTTATGTGAAAATTTATAAATCCCCTAATTAACGAAACAAACTTGTGATGAAATATACTTTAATCACAATGTCACAGTACCAATTTAGCAATTCCAGCAATTGCAATCCACCTCAAAGAATATTGCCTACACCATAGTGAGGTAATACTGAAACCTTTGCCAATAGTTCTGCCAAACTGCAGTTCTGTGCCAATATTGCTGAAACCAAAAAGTTCAATCGCTTGGCATGCGCCGAAGTTTTGTGAAGTAAAGGGAAAAAAGAATCGCGCTGTATTAAGTATTAGCTTTCGCCCCCGGCTTCGCGTGAATTTCCATCTTTCAGAAGGATAGTTTTTATCTTTTTTTTATTTATTTTTTATCCACAACGGGAAAGCTCTTGGCCTGTATCTCACCTGATGGTAATTGAAGATCAGGCCGAAGGTGGAAGCGAGCTTCACCCAGAATCCTCAACCACAGAGGAACTGGCTGTCTTGCCTCTAACTGCCGGAACACAACAATGCTGTTAACATTGCTGTTATGGCGACAGACTTAGGTAAGATGATGGTAGTAAAGTGGTGGTATTTGTTTTTTTTAAGAGGAGACATTCGCGCAATGAAGTCTGCTTTTAAAAAAACCGGGATGAAAAACTATCCTTAGTTTTTCTCGGGCTCTCAAGCTGTCTCTATACCAAATGTCATCTAAATTGGTTCAATTATTTAAAAACATGAATTGGGAAATGGTCAGACAGTCAGCCAGGTAAAGTGAATTTCGCGTTAAAATATGACTACGGATCGGGAGGTGTTTTTATTAGAAACTTGAAGATGCAAACTTTCAAATCAAATAAATTTTATTGTCTGGGATACAAAATAGTTCTTATAGGCTTATCGAACTACCTATTACTATACTACTACAGCTACGCCAGAGGTCAAAAATTCCATTTCATTCCAAAAAAAGAATTTCAGTAGGTATGTTTATTTTATATTAATTAATATCCGCTTTGTATATTCATACAATTACACACTTTATTTAGGGCTATATTGGTGTGATAATTAAAATAAATTAATAAATTTTAAACCATCATCAAATTTACATAATGCTATAACAAACCATTTTAATAACCAGGTGTTAACAAAAGTGCAGTTTACTGTAGTCTTAAATTGTTTCCCACATTTTCTAAAACAATTGTTGCTGCTCGCTCACCATTGTTGTAATTTCCCATGGTTTCACAATACATTGATAGTTACATTGTACGAATTTATAAGTACACATAATAGAAAATTCATAAAGCTTTGCTGTATTTAAATCTGTCAGCCATAGGACGTCCACTACTGAACATAGGCCTCCCCCAATGCTTTCCATGTTGCCCGGTTGGTAGCGGCCTGCGTCCAGCGCCTTCGTGCTACCTTTACGATGTCGATGAAGTAATATTTTATGGCTAAACCACTGACGATTTTCATAAATTTTGGTTCAAGTTTAGATGGGACCTGAAAATTTATAATTTTAGTGAGAAATCGAGTTATTGGATTGCTTGAAACACGATGGTTTCGATATCTTGTTGTTTTAGCTAAGTAGAATACGTCCACCCACCCCCACTTCTCGTGGATGTCGTAAAACGCCTTTTAGTCGCCACTTAAGAACAAATATTATGAACATCAGACCTCTCTAACATGTAGGCCGACTCCTCCATTAGGCCTGATAAATTAATTGAGGGTGGATCCTGTGGTAGAGACTAAATTACCTGATGATGGTAGTGACTTTCTGTTTCAGAATGAAATTCACACAAACAAAGCAATGACCAGAAATTAGTCTTCTATAAAATGTAAATGTTTTACCGTGGTTTTACTGGCGCTTAATTCGACGAAGATTTTCAATTGTTGCTTCGTTCGTTCGTTCCTTTCAGCCGAAAGACGTCCACTGCTGAACAAAGGCCTCCCCCAAGGATTTCCACAAAGACCGGTCCTGCGCCGCTCGCATCCAGGCACCTCCCGCGACCCTCACCAGATCGTCGGTCCACCTAGTGGGAGGCCTGCCCACGCTACGTCTTCCGGCTCGTGGTCGCTACTCAAGAACTTTCCTGCCCCAGCGGCCATCAGCTCTACGAGCTATGTGCCCCGCCCATTGCCACTTGATTTTAGCGATTCTGCGGGCTATGTCAGTCACTCTAGTTCTCCTACGGATCTCCTCATTTCTGATTCGATCGTTGCTTAAATTAATATAAATAAATCAAAAGGTGTAATTACTGTACAAATAAATACAAATTGTAAAACAAGTATAAAAACTGCAATTTAATATCATCCCATTCATCGCGTTCCAGCAGCATTCCAGCTGAGTACCGAGTGACTGTAAAAGATTAAAAATAGTTATTTGCTGAGCTCTCAGTAAATACGAGGTCAGTCCCTAGGGCATAATCGTGGAATGAGTCTGAATAGGCTGTATGGACTAAATAGGCTTTAGTACGAACAATGGACGTAATATTACTGGACGTTTATCTATCTATACATATAAAATTCGTCCTTTGTGATGGTTCGTCAACGCACAGGTAAAACTACTAAAGCTGTATTAGGTTCACAAAATTAATGGATTTTGCAGTCAGTTTGAGTCATACATTCGATTTTTTTAACCAAAACGAGGAAGCTTTTGGCCTGCATCTCTTACCTGATGGTAAGTGATGATCAAGCCGAAGATGGAAGCGAGCTTCACCCCCCCCCCCCCCCCCCCCCTTTAACTTCGAACTCCTCTGATTAATTTCGTTCCGGGTCCAATGACAGTTTAACTTTCCCCCGGGACAAACTTGACCTTCATTGGTTGGGTTTTTTATAGCGGTCAAGCTGTAGATCCTGGCTACACAGGAGTTGCAGCGGTGGGAAAGAGAGGTGGGAATAGTCCCGTATCTTACCCCTTTCCTTCTACTTATCTTAACGCCTGACGACGACCGAAGTCGGTTAAAAATTAACTAAAGATAACCGTATCTTACTTTTTCCTTTCCCCAAAAGGAAAAGCATCCCATTAGCCGTCTCTACCACTGTAGAGCACTAGTCTCAGCTGTACGAGGTTCTAGCCAACTCTAGCGGGTAACGCGACGCAACGAGCATTTGACCTAATTTGAAGAAAACTAGAGGTAGATAATTTTACAGAAGTTTTAATGCATTTCATCTGCTTTTAAAATCTGAAAAAAATCTGCTTTTAAATTCGTGTTTTTTTGGTTATTTGATAAATTTCTCCAAAAAATGCCCCTATAACCGGTGGTTTTTATTACTTTGTATTATTCTCTATCGTATTACCTTCGTAAAACCAAAAATCGCATGTCTCTATCCCTATCACAACGTTTGCAATGATCGAAAAATCTGCTTTTTTTAAAAGCAGATTTATTTCAAAAAGTATAATTTTTTATTATATTTTGTTGGCATTTTTTGTGCATTTTATGTGTTTTTTTAGTATTGCCTGCTATTTAGCATTATTACTGTTTTTATTTTATCAGGATATACCGCTTAGTTTAAAAGTTATTACGTTTTCTTTACAATAAGTAATTGGAAGAAAAAAAAATCTATAAAAAATAAATCTCAAAAAAATTTTGACATCTTTTTTGTCGATAAAAATAGGTCTAGTTTCATCTATTTTCATATGTAAGTACACTTTAACGTGACTCACACTGTATATAACTCAAAGGTGACTGACTGACTGACATAGTGATCTATCAACGCACAGCTCAAACCACTGGACGGATCGGGCTGAAAGGCATGCAGGTAGATGTTATGACGTAGGCAGACACTAAGAAATGATTTTACGAAACTCTACCGGTGGTAAAACGGGATCCACGCGTACGAAGTCGCGGGCGGCTGCTAGTGGTACCTACACATAAGCAAAATCCATATGCTTCTGCTAACAACAGAGTGTAGGTTCCGTCTCTACAACACATCCGACACCCAGTTCGGGTGCGAACAAAAGGTTTCTCGGTACAAGCATGGCGCAGTTGACCCCATTCCACATGTGTGGGGAGTGTGAATTCTTTGTATGAGCAATGTTAGACGCTAAGCTTTTGGACTTGGTGCTAAAGCCCTGGCTTTAAGTTCATTTCAAATAGCTTAATAAATAATAGTTTTTTTTATGCATAACAAGGCAGATATTTGACCACAATTGCACCTGACGTTAAGTGGGATGCAGTCTAGGATGGTACATATCTGCCCTGTAAGTGCCTATTCAGTTTTAATATTTCAACGAAAATAATAATTGGTGGACTACCTCGATGCGGGTTGAACCTGGCTGCGGGCTGCGCAGAACCATTCATTATGAAAATCCGTGGGGGAGGCCTTTGTCCAGCAGTGGACGTCATTTGGCTGAAACGAACTAACGAATATAAATTACAAATCTTGAAACTCGGCCTTTACTGTGTTAGTTTTGGAGCTGCTTCCTCTCAGCACTCTACATTATTGTCCCTATTAACTAATAGTTTAAATGCAAAAATATTGGGACGTAAAGTTCTCTTTAAAATCCAACTGTAGAGATATATTGCAAGCTTGTTACGTAAATCGTTATAAATTATAGCATACTCGTATATGTTATTCTGATGTTTTATACAATAATACTGTAAAGTTACATCAAAATGTGTTCATTAGTTTTTGCGTGAAATAGTAACAAATATGTCACATCCAGACATCCATACAAACTTTCGCATTTATAATATTAAGTATGATCTTTTTTGGAAAATAATCCTAATTGATGTCTTCTCGAAATATTCATTTATTTTAAAGTCATTCACTCCTGAAATATCGTATCAATACAGAGCAGTATTATTGACCTATAAAACACTAATTTCCTTATAAATATTAAAAGAAACGTGCGAAACACTCGCCCCTTTTTCTGCAATCGGCTAAACACACAGCGCACGCCAACCGATGCCATCTTCACGCTGGCTGCCCATGTTCGCTTTATTGGCTACAAGAAGAAAAACAGCAAAAACAGCGGGTTTTGAACAGCTTTATAATTAAGTGTGGAGTAATCAAGTTACTTATTGCTATGTTAAGTCGGTCTATGGGAATAAATAATAGGGTACTTTTATGAATTTACTAGCTTTTGCCCGTGGACTCGTTCGTATTCAAAGTCAAAGTCAAAATTTCTTTAATTGTATTAGACTATTTAAATAGAAAACGTCAAATATACAAATCAAATATTTTGCTCTTAAGGAGCCTCTACATCTAAATATATAAAACTCAAAGGTGACTGACTGACTGACTGACTGACATAGTGATCTATCAACGCACAGCCCAAACCACTGGACGGATCGGGCTGAAATTTGGCGTGCAGGTAGATGTTATGATGTAGGCATCCGCTAAGAAAGGATTTTACGAAACTCCACCCCTAAGGGGGTAAAACGGGATCCACGCGTACGAAGTCGCGGGCGGCCGCTAGTGTATCATAATCTTTTTACCCTACCAGCGTTTCGAGACCAACATTTGGCAAGTGCTGAGAAGAAGCGCCACAACAAACTCAGTCACCACTACATTTAAACTAAGAGCAATAGGAGTCAAACGTGACATTTACTATGTAGTAAATGATTAGGTAGCTTGACGTAGTCACAACAAGCAGTTAACTGTACTACCACAGGTACTACTAGTAAAATATCGCTTTAGAGCTCGGGTCCTAATACCACAGAATATAATAGTAGCAACTAATACCTTCAACTTCAAACGTAATAACATTCTTTATAAATCCTACAATTTGTTATAGACTTACTTCTGAATTCAAGCCACAAATTAATGTAAGATATCATTTCTTAGGGAGTTAGATCAGCTCCTACATACGACTATTTCCAATTCATCTTGATTGTTTATCAGTAACGGTGTTAAGATAAGTTAGATAACTAAACCAGATTAAGTACGAATCTCGAAATATATTGATGCGCATTTTTCACTATATTTTAGTAACAGCGGCACATGAAGTTAAACATCGAGTTAATTTATGTAGAGTTGCAATAGTTATTTTTAACAAAAATGTAGCCTGAAGTGTTACCATAGCTATACTAAATAGATTACCTATACTTACGCCCGTATTCACAATTTACAAACACTACTATGAGGTCTCACAGTGCGCGTGGCCGCACAGGGTGACACACGAACCAATCACAGAGCTCTATTCAACGATGTGCGTCCGATTTGCTGCTCCACTTAAGCAAGCATCGTTTGTGAATACTGCGTCCGATCGTTTGTGAATACGAGCGTTAGACTGGTCTGGTCGCACCACCTTTTTATTCTCTAAGTTACTTTAATTATAACAAACTTCAAAAATCTGTTAAAATCCATACAAAAAAATACCTGTTATCGTTCTAGTTACGGTTAAAGTTAGGTGATGCAACTCAGCCTAATAATCTAGACACTGTTATGCAAGTCCTAGCATTCAGCTTAGGTAGACCTAATTAGTCAATAAATTATACTAATTGTGCCATTCTGCGCTCACTAGAGAGGAACCGGTCACGCGATACTTTAGTACCTAGTAATCGCTAACTGAATCACTAATAACGCTGTCACAGCTGATACGAGTGATTTTAATGGGAAATTAGCGATTTCGATTGCTTTGTCTGGATTGGATACAGTTTAATCTACAATTTGAATACTCATTGAGATATTATATTCAGTACAATCAATATTTAAATCATCATTTTTCATCATCATCATCAGGCCAGGCAGGAAGAACCTTAACTTTAAACTCCTCCTAAAGTAAAAGTCAAAGTCAAAATTTCTTTATTATTGTATCGACTATTAAAAAGTTCTTACAAATCTACCTATGTCATCATCATCATCATTTCAGCCATAGGACGTCCACTGCTGAACATAGGCCTCCCCCAATGTTCTCTATATTGATCGATTGGTAGCGGCCTGCGTCCAGCACTTCACCGCTACCTTTATGAAGTCGTCGGTCCCCATTGTGGGTGGACGTCTCACGCTGCGTTTTCCGGTACGCGGCCTCCATTCCAGAACCTTGCTGCCCCATCAGCCGTCAGTTCTGCGTACTATATCCTCCTATGTTCTTCTGATTAACTTCGTTGCGGGTCCAATGACAATTTAACTTTCCCCGGGACAAACTTGACCTTCACTGACTAGGTTTTTATTGGCGGTCTCAAACTCTACAAGCCTATTCAAAGGAATATAGTGTCCTTTGATGCTCCGTGGAAGAGTCCAAGGAGCATCAAAGGTCACTCACTCATCACATCATCACTATCTTTCCTTGATCCATCTAGTCCCTCCTCATCTTCTTCGTCTCGTCAGTCCATCGAACTGGAGTCAAGGATAATGTCTCCATCAGCCAATTTCTACGAATAATCACGTAATGCAAACTATATCGCGATGTGACGCACAAATAAACAAACGGAATAATTTGATACATTCCCAGAGCTATCTACCAAGTAAACAGACGTGGGGAATGGGGATGTATTATTGAATCGTTCGAATTCCCTAATAAAAGTATAAAAATACTCCGTGAATCTACACTGCTTATGAAATTGAAATTTATGAGTTCACATTTACTATGTACAGTCGACAGCACATCAGACCCCTTATCATTTTTGTTGCAAAATAGCCCGTATTGCAACCAGATAAGACCCTCCTGTGTTTAGCTTGATGTGCTGTCGTCCGTACCTACTACTTCTAGC
Source organism: Ostrinia nubilalis (assembly GCF_963855985.1). Lineage (NCBI taxonomy): Eukaryota > Metazoa > Arthropoda > Insecta > Lepidoptera > Crambidae > Ostrinia > Ostrinia nubilalis. The sequence goes on from NC_087112.1 coordinate 1,947,901, forward strand.
CAAACAAACTTTTCTAGCTTTTAGTTTATTTACGTGAAACATAAATAAGTACAGAATTATTTCATTTACATTTTTGGTGGATTGCAATAAAGAGTATTGTTTTCTTCAGTTCGTTAGCCAAATGAACCCAAGGATTTCCACAACTACGACATAGTTATCATTTTATGAATTTTTAATTGATCAGTGATTTGTTATATCAACACTGACACAATTATGGTTCAAGAATACGTAAAATCAGCAGTAATTAAATTAAATCTCGTACGAGAAATGTTTTCGCACACAAGATGAGCATTGAATTCGAACGATTCCTGATTGAAACAAAACAACATCATTCGGAAAAATACATTCTGTATTCACGACAATCTTCCTTCAGTAAACACAAAATTGACGATACGAAAATAACTTCTATTTCCTATTGGTATTATTTATTTAGGGATACCGTTACTATGGACACCTGGGTCCCGTACCCTTATCATAAATGATGAGAGGCCTTTGAGAAGCGTATTTCTATTTTGTATAGTATCCAAACTATATTAAATCTACTAGGTACGTTTCTACGCCTAAACTATTTTATTTATTTATTTAATTAAAATGCAGTTAAAGTTTTAACCAGTTGGATAATGGACATTAACCCAAAATCAAACTCTTTTATTAAAAAAATCAATTAAATATAAATTGAATAGTTTTCCATTTGCTGTAAAATTATACTTCTACTAGCTAAATCAATCAATCAAATCAACTAGCTTTTGGCCGCGGCTTCGCCCGCGTTCTGTCACAGAATGTCTTTATCCAATAGCCTATGTTCATCACTATTTTTCAAATGGCCCAGTATTTTCAGAGCCTATTCACTACAAACAAATACAAACAAACAAACTAAAAAATCTTTCCTCTTGAAAATTTTATATTACTTACTCGTAAATGAGTGTAGTGTATTTTTTCGCTCAATGAACGTTATCGGTCTTTGAGCGTAACATGATACCCAAAATCAAAATCCATTGCAGTCTTCAAATGTAATTTAAAGAAGTTTTTTTTTCAATAACTAGATATCCGGTGTTTGAGTAGCTTTAAAGTAATGTAGATATTATTATTATTTTCTATCTGCTTCACACACACTCACACAAATACACTCATAGCACACAACACGCACCCATGCTCACCTAAGAGAGTACAATACGCCAGAAAAATCTAGGTATTTTTTGCAATAAAGAATAGATTTTATTTTATATTTTTAAGTGTTACATTTAGGTATGTAAAAGTTTATTAAAATGTTTAAGGTGAAATGCCAATTTTTATAGCGTCCCTCGTGACGCTCTTTTCAAAATGGTTCCTACAGAATACCAGCATCATGTTCTTTATGGAACATGATACAAGCTGAGTAGGAGCCATTTTGGTTCAATAATTTATTTATAATTATTATTCAAATTGTGTTAATTACGTTTGAACCAAATAAACAATTTTTCTTTCTTTCTTCTTTCAAATAGTTAGACAATAGAGTTCGCAAATAGGTCATGCCTTGCAGTCAAGTGGAGACAAGTGACCTGATAAGTTACATGAAATATCACAGCTGAAAATATTGGTGCCAGTCTACCTAATATTACTGGCTAGGTAGTAACGGATCATTGCGGCGTGGAAGACCCGTGAAACGTACCCTAATATACTTAGTAGGGATGGGGTGTGATTTGGAGTTATCGATATTTAATACTAGCTTTTGCTCGCGACTTCGCCCGTGTATTTCGTAACGGCTATATTGTGCTATTCTGATGTTAGTGTAGATATAATGTTCTGACCCGCAGGGTAGCTATGCAATTTCATGCACTTTTTCTTCAGAGAAAAAATTAAAAATAACATTGTAAAGTTTCATCAAAATCCATTAAATGGGTTTTGAGTGGAAAATTAACGAGCATTTTATCCGTCATCATAAATTCTCGCGTTAGAAAACAATCAAACAAAACAAAAACATTTTCAAAGTTACTTTATGAGAGAAATAAAAATTATTTCAACCAAACCAACATTTCATCGCTGTATTTAAATCCAAAAAATACTAAAAAAATCCTACACCACTTATATCCCTTTCACCTTTTCAATATTCCCATCGATGCGCTCAGAGATAATCCGATTTGCATTGAAAAGCGCCACCAAGTGGCAATTTCGCGAAAAAAAGTAGGACAACCGGACCAACCTACATCGTGTGTTACTAGGGTAACCAGGCGTTCGGATTTTCCAAAACAAAGTTGGCACTTGCCCCAATTTTCGGGCGATTAAAATTTTCCGGTAAATACCTAAATACAGGGTGACTTTGCAATCAGTATCCAAATTTTTAGGAGCGACTCAGAATCAGTAACCTATCGATTTAAGTAAAGAAAATTTATTAATTATTTTTATATCCTCTGCGCGCGGTTTCAAAACTGGCACACGTGGATAATTAGCTTCCCTTATAGAAAAATGCGTACACACAATTAACTACATACAAAGCTTAGTAGACATAATGGTACATGAAAATAAGCCTTTAAAAATTAAGATATTATGGGCACTGCAAATTAGGTTTTCAATATTTTTTTTCGCGAAAAATACGACGATATTTAAATTGTTCTGTAGAGCTTATTAAAAAATGTTGGATACTGATTACAAAATCACCCTGTATAAATTCGATTTGGGTTCTATCATAACTTCGCTAGTCTCAAAATTAATGTTGTTACTTAAAGCACTTAAAGGCATTAATTATGATTAAATATAATTTAAGACGACTTGGCCCAAGAGTGTCAGTTCGAGGCTCAGTATAATTCGATCGCGTCAATCACTGGACTAAGTATTGTCGTGAACTTACTCCTTCTACCTATCACAAGAAGTTATTTTAGTTAGGCCGGATGGGTTAGCGGGAATATTAGTAATTTATGAACTGTGATATTTTAATATTTATTACAGATGAAACTAAAATAGGAGTTATGTAACTTTACCAAATCGATTGAATCGATAATTTAATACTTTCTTTTCAATAAAGTGTCAGTAGGTAATTTTTAATCCAATTAATACTGATGAGGCTACAGTGCTTACTGAAAACACCTTCTACACTCAGAAACGAACTTTCAATACAACAAGACTGACTTTTTTATTACAGTTTAAAATAATTGTTTCTTCAAATATAATAGTTTTTTATTGTTTTTCATAATTTCTAATAAAAAATATTATTGTGCATGCCAAAAAACGGTTGACTGCAGGCAATTCGACTTGCTGTTACCAATGCATTCTGACAATCCCCGCTTGACGTGTCTGTACATCAGTAATTAAATAAAAGTAATTCAGTTATTTATTTTTAATGCGTAATAGATATAAAACACTTTCATGCTCTTCAACTTGATTAATTGGCTTGTTAACAGAAAGAAAGATACCGACTGATTTAGCGACGCAATAAAGAATGCTTCTGCGTAGATTTGTGGGCTTTTTGAAGGAATGATTCATTTTAATCATTTTAACAATCCACGGATGATTTCAGTTGATGTTTGCGTCATCGGTAGAGAGCTGAAGTTTAAGGGGATAACCTTGTAATATTACAAAGATGTCACCTAGATTTCGGGCTAGAGCATGACTTGAATCAATTTAATATTTTTCAACTCAAATGTTTCATATGTTTAACATTTCCTGAACATTAGCCTACTCTTGTTATTGTTGTTGATTCGAACATTTTCTACGCCTAACCCAGACTAATTAGAAACATACATATTTACTAACTGACCCGGCGAATTTCGTACCGCCTATGTTCATCAAAAATAACGTACGATTCTAATGGTGAAAGAACTTTTCAAATCCATCCAGTAGTTTCTTAGCCTATTCAATAACAGTCAAATCTTTCCTCCTTATAATATTTGTTTGTGTAGATTATTTAGTACTATTGTAGAACATGACCGTCCTAGAATAATAAATCCAAAGAATAGCTCAACATCCTAAATCTAGTACGTAGCAAATTTAATGCAAACTTTTTACAAAGATTGCGCGTCTCGCCAGCGATTACTCAACAAAGCTGACGTCACCCGAAGGTTGCAAAAAGACTTGTCACGGCTATCTATGCGTTATTAAACTCGTGTTTTACGGAGCCATTTTGTGCGCAGTCGTGCATTTTGGCTGCTCGAAATACCAAATATTCTGTCTTGGATAAAAACACGCACTGAAACGCTATTTTCGTTTCCTATGTAAATGGTACCTACGTTTTGACGTTTTTCTCATTCTACGTCTTTATTTGCATTCAATTCCTGTATTTAGTATCTTTATGTAATCTTCATGCTAAGGCTGAGTTGCACCACCTAACTTTGACCATAACTATAACGATAACCGGTGTTTTTGTATGGAGTTTGACAGATTTTTGACGTTTGTAAAAGTTAAAGTAAGATGGTGCAACCCAGCCTTAGTAGTCTTTCACCATTATGACAATGTCTACGACAGTTTTTTTTATCTCGAGTAATACCAGGACGAGGTGTTGTTATTAATCTTAAATTAATGTCGTAACTACAAAGATACTGACGAGAATACTTAATATAATAAAAAACATGCACTCTAATTGAGAACCTCCTCCTTTTTTTGAAGTCGGTTAAAAATATAAATAAATAAATAACTAAATGTCCTTAAACAATTTACACTCCGCCTCTAGTCCCAAACTAAGCAAAGCTATGGGTATAAATTGCGTTAATAGTTAAATATTTAATGAAAATTGTATCTCTTTAATCTCAAAAATAAAATCTATTATCTATTAAAACAGGCTTCGTTTAAACCTACTAAAATATTTAAGCAGAGTAGATATAATTAATCCTACGTAAGGCTCTCATAAATATTGTAGACTTAGCGCGAGCAAACAAAAGTAAGCCAGATTTATTGAGCTTAAAACCTTAATTGTAAATAAACAATAGAAGGCATGTGAAAAGAAAAAAGGCGGTGAGATTCAGGAAACTTTGGTTGTATTTAGCCATAAACGTGTAATGTAAAAGGTTTTCGAAGATAAGTGTTTTGGAAGTATATCGTTTTATGTACAAATTTACATAATAGAAAGAGTTACCACAAGCTTCCAGCCAACTTTTTCAACATGCCTTTGGACGTGAGAAATACGAAAATTAATAAAATGGAATAGAGTGATCTCTAGAGTTGTTGACTCATCATCATCATCATATACGTCAGCCACAGGACGTCCACTGCTGAACATAGGCCTCCCCCAGAGTTGTTGTATTGACTAATAGATAGGAATTTCGCCTGTAGATAATTTAACTATCTGTTAGTAATAAAATTTCAAGCTATAAATGGATTAAAATCGTACACATCTTCTGTTTAGAACAACTTAGACATAATGTAGCAAAACGATTCAATTGTAAGCAATTCTCCTTTTTATATCATCAAAATACAAGACAACTGAGTTATCGAAGTTCTCTGAATTTTTTTTTACTCTACTACATACTACTAACTCTCATTTCAAAAACTAATAATATTTTAATTTTTCCTCATTTTTTCTAGAACAAGCCACTCCATGGTCACCCTACTAATCTAGTTCCGTGCACAGAATAATTGACGAGTATGTCGATTTAATGGCGACCACGTGCTCCGAATGTTTATATTTGTCTCTGGCCCAATCGATATTTATAGACTGTGAAATGTTTTCACTGACTTTTAATATCTTTTGAACCATTTGATACAAACCAGTTCGCAAAAATATTTAGCTGCACGTAAAAAATATGTTGACATTGGATGACAGAGGAGCTGTAAACTAGTTCTAATATCATGTAATGTAATATTAGTATTTATAAATTCTTGTAACCAATTTTTATAGAAAATCTCTTTTGACTCCTATAATATAAAATCGAATATTAAATACATAGTTTTTATAATCGATAAACTATAAAAGCTTTATGGGTTGTCAAAGTCTTCTAACCGATTATTCCAACTACTATGATGTTAGGCAAATGTGTTAATTCATCATTCATCATCATTTCAGCAATAGGACGTCCACTGCTGAACATAGGCCTCCCCCAATGCTTTCCATGTTGATCGATTGGTAGCGGCCTGCGTCCAGCGCTTCCCTGCTACCTTTACGATGTCGTCGGTCCACCTTGTAGGACGGACAATGTGTTAATTATTTTGATGTTTTAAGAATGTTGCTGTTTATTTACTTTATAAATAAAATAAAATAAGAAAATACCGAAAGAAATTATCTAGTAAACACATACAACAACCAATACAGGAACACATTTCTTCTACAAAGAACCGTTTAACAAAACCCAGACACGAAACCTCGTATTCGACGCTATAAATCGTTTTCCCAATCGTTCATTCATCTCAGTCGAGTTTATCGATAAATCACTGTTTCCCATCCCTAGCGTGTCGAACCTAATCGTTTACAAGCCAATATCGATGTCGCCACCCAGTCGGCTGGAAAGATATCCCGCAAACTACCCTCGTATTTCGGGCTTATACCCGTAATATTTAGTCCCAGATTTGTGTACAGTTGACAGCACTTCAGCTTAAATTTTGGTGCAAAATCGCACTATTTCAAGTTGTACACAAGAGGCCACAGTTTTTGCTTGACGTGACATCGTGGTCACGTTCGTTCGTTTCAGCCGAAAGACGTCCACTGCTGGACAAAGGCCTCCCACAAGGATTTATACAAAGACCGGTTCTGCGCCGCTCGCATCCAGGCACCTCCCGCGACATTCACCACCTAGTGGGGGGCCTGCCCACGCTACGTCTTCCAGCTCGTGGTCGCCACTCAGAACTTTCCTGCCCCAGCGGCCATCAGCTCTACGAGCTATGTGCCCCGCCCACTGCCACTTTATTTTAGATATTCTGTGGGTTATGTCAGTCACTCTGGTTCTCCTACGGATCTCCTCATTTCTGATTCGATCACGCAGGGAAACTCCGAGCATAGCACGCTCCGAGTATAGTCACACGATTCTGAAACTTCAAGAGGCAAAAATCAAAAACTTACAACCCACTGTTGATAGTAGCGCCCTCCTGTAAATGTCATAATTATATTATGGATGTCCAACGTGGCAAAAAATTGGCATTAATAATCCAGTATAGATAGTAGCGCCCTTCTGACAATGTCATAGCTGGAACGGTTCATTGATGGACATCTATACAATACAGGTCGGTTTATTGATGGCCTAATAAATTAATTGTTAAGACCGCAAAGGTACGACTAAACTCCTTGGCCGCTCACCTGGCCGGCGAGAAACTTCTTTTTATTTTTTTGTTCTATCGATTGTCACTTATTTTTCTGCACTTAAATTTTCTGCTGAACAATAGCTTGAACTAAACCAATCTCTTCTTTGCCCTAGCACTTGTGTTATGTGATTTTTTAAACAATTAATTCAATTTTCATATTTACACCATAAAAGCCAAAAAGACAAAATAAATCTCTCGTAGTGTCGGTGACGTACCTATTTCGTTCACGTTTCACGTTGTCTGACCGTTAAATATAATTTTAATTACTGGTAAAAACAATGAAAAGTGTTTGTCATTACTAATTGCTTAATTTTGTCGTTCCAAGAATGGTTCCAAGTTTATTTCCAACCTTGACACATACTTCAAACTACTGGTCAAAGTTTAGTTGTGAGGTTTTTCCAATCATTGTAAGAAATAAGTGGAACAAACTTTACATACGGGTAGATATGTACCACATACTTTTATAGTATTATCGTACGAATCTTGCTAAGCGAAAATAGATTTCTCAACACATAAAAAGCATTAGAGCAATTTGTATTTCTACGTTTGCTTCTCTGAGGTAATCCCGATCAAGATGGATAAGAAAAGTGTGTAGGTATAATAATATTGTAGTTTCTGAAATGAAATAAACATGTATCTTTATTTAAGTTTCACCCAAGACATGAAAAAGGAAAGCCCGTAGAGTCCTTCTTTTTACAATGTCCCCTTTATCTTTTCTGCCCTTACCAGCAGTGCAGCGTTTCGAAGCAAACATTAAAGTCGCTCCCGCTGTCTGTGCGCTTAGATCTTAAACTACGCAACGGATTTTAATCCAGTTTTCAGCAATAGATAAAGTGAATGTTTAATGTATTAATACATAGCACCTGTGCGAAGCCGGGGCGGATGGCTAGTTATGACATAACAACGTGATAAACACAACAAGTTTATAGCATTAGTGTAATTAACAACTCAAAATGTATGTCAATGATTGTAGACTCAAGTAAGTACCCAAATATATCCTCCTAACATCAAGTCTGTTTTGTTACAGCTGCACTCGGAGTACCGCAGCACATACAGATGGCACGAGTACAAGGAGCAGCAGCAGGGCGTGATGAAGCAGCCGGCGCCCACGCCACCCAACGTGCTGCCTCTCACCAGGGGTGAGTGATACGTGATACACGACCTTGACGTCTCGTGGTCCGGCGATAGAGACCGCAACAGTTGTCGCGAGTACAAGGAGCAGCAGCAGGCAACGTGCTGCCTCTCACCAGGGGTGAGTGATACGTGATACACGACCTTGACATCTCCGTAGCTCGGGAGACCGCAGCACAGATGGCACGATTACAAGGAGCAGTAGCCGGCGCCCACGCCGCCCAACGTGCTGCCTCTCACCAGGAGTGAGTGATACAGGAGCATGGACGCTTCTGTAGCCCGGCGGGAGAGACCGCAGCACAGATGGCACGAGTACAAGGAGCAGCAGCAGGGCGTGATGAAGCAGCCGGCGCCCACGCCGCCCAACGCGCTGCTTCTCACCAGGGGTGAGTGATACAGGAGTACAGGACCATGGACGCTTCAATACCCCGGTGGTAGAGACCGCAGCATAGATGGCACGAGTACAAGGAGCAGCAGCAGGGCGTGATGAAGCAGCCGGCGCCGACGCCGCCCAACGTGCTGCCTCTCACCAGGGGTAAATGATACACGACCATAGCTGCTTCATTAGCCCGGCAGTAGAGACCACAGAACAGATGGTACGCAGTAGGGCGTCTGCCGCTCACCAGAGGTAAGTGATACAGGATGGACGCCTCCGTGGCCAGTAGTAGAGACCGAAGCACAGATGGCACGAGTACAAGGAGCAGCAGCAGGGCGTGATGAAGCAGCCGGCACCCACGCCGCCCAACGTGCTGCCTCTCACCAGGGGTGAGTGATACGTGATACACGACCTTGATATCTCCGTAGCTTGGGAGACCGAAGCACAGATGGCACGAGTACAAGGAGCAGTAGCCGGCGCCCACGCCGCCCAACGTGCTGCCTCTCACCAGGGGTGAGTGATACGTGATACACGACCTTGACGTCACGTGGTCCGGCGATAGAGACCGCAACAGTTGTCGCGAGTACAAGGAGCAGCAGCAGGCAACGTGCTGCCTCTCACCAGGGGTGAGTGATACAGGACCATGGTCTTCTCTGCTCTTAAGAGAGATACAATTTGGAGAGCCAAAATCATCAGTACATGGACGTCTCCTTGGCAAGAGAGACTCTCGATTTAGGTTTGATTCGAAGGTGGAACACCCATTGTATGAATTTAGATGGCTATCTAGTCTCCTACGTACTGGGTTAGTGTGTCAGAGGTCGCGAATACAATGTCCGCACAGTATCTGGATATTTTTAACCAAATTACATTGCTCATTGTCATAATTAAAGTCCTATTACCAATTTTATTAACTGATAATCGCACGCACCTGAATGTCACTTGTGGTATTTCTCTTTCGACGCCCATAATGGCAAATCTTGCAACAGGAATACGCACTAAAAGCTGCATGTTTCCAGGTCCCATGGAGCCGGCGATGCCCCGGCGCAAGAAGTACCCCGGCGTGGCGTACAAGACCAACGAGCTGTTCGACCCGGCGCCCGCCGACGACATCCGCCCGCAGCAGACCTCCGCCTTCGATAGAGCCAGGGTGAGGCCACAGCTCTTTATTCACTGGTCATCTTTGTAGTGTGGGACAGGGCGGGTCTAGTACAAGAGGTCCATGGGTCCAATATCCGCCCGCAGCAAACCTCCGCCTTCGATAGGGCCAGGGTGAAATGACAGCTCTTCCATCACTGGTAACCTGGTCTGAATCTGAAATAGAGTGTGGGTCTATTAAAGTTAAGGTGAGCCTCATTATCACTGAACCAGAGTAAGGAGATAGCTTTTAAGTCTCAGAAATAGGGTCTCTCTCTATCTTTAGTGTGTGATTTATGTCGGTCGCTCGTGTTAACGAAATACGAATCAGTCATGATCATTATTTAGTCTGCAGAAAGACCACGGTCCTCAGAGGCAAATTGATTGATTGATTTGGGCATACACTCTCCCACGCTGGTCAGACGAGTTGGGGATGTTCATATTTAAAACGTCTAGAAGCGAGCAGCGTTGGATAGGTTTTTGTAAAATCCTCGAGCTCTCTGTGCAGCAATGCAATTATTTTGAGTTGAAACTCTTGAAACTTACGAAATGTGTTTGTTCCAGAGCGCTCAAAGGAACGATGCTGACAGGGCAGGCCGGCGCAGCAAGTCTGAAGGTCCTCGCCAACCGCGGTGGACGGACACCGTCGAACCAAAGGTAATTTAGTTCTCAACAACTTTACCTAACAAAACTATTGTGTGTGTATTGACTGTGTGTACAAAAGGTTATTTATCGCAGTCAAAAACCTTGCTAGAAACCTTTATTCCTATCTGGAATGTTCTTGGATTGCATTTTACCTGATAAAAAGAAAGTTCAAAATTCTTACTCACAGGAACTACATCCAAGTTCAGAAACATAATAAAGGCTGTTAACATTGCATAAAATAGATTAAAATTATTTTCTCTTTACAAAGAATACAAAAAGTTTTGGGTACAATTTGAGAGAGTACAAGATAAAACCTTGCAAGAGACTGGTGTCTAAACTAGGGTAATCCCTGTGTAAATAATACCCGAGGGCTTAGTGTGAATTTATATCAAACGTCGTCACTAGCGAGCGCGTAAAAAAACATATGAAATATTAATTCTTGAAAGTTTCCGCTAGCGTTGTACAATCCGTCATACTTTTTTACGCAGTCGATGTCGACTGACATCGAATGCGTTTGACGTAAACTCACACTACGCCCCCAGACTATACAGATAAATGTCACACCTAGGTAATAACTACCATCATAATCACACCTTAAACAAGCCCTACCCCCAGTCCTGGATCTGTCAATAGGCCATATAGGCCGCGGCCCAGGGGCGGCAGATTTCAGATGACGCTTACTCGATTTCAGAAGATAAAAGTTAAATAAAGATCCAACCCCACCCTAGCCTAGGGGTGGCAAAACTGTAAATCCGCCACTGCCTAAAGCCTGGTCCGTGAGCACGTAGAATTTTGTCCAATGACTCCAAGCTACCCATCCTTATCGCTCGCGCGTAATTATGTTGCTGTCGCGCTCGCACACTCACTGCAGACGCCCGTCGCACAGTCGCAACAGCAATATAATTACTCGCGGGCGACAAGGATGGGTAGCTTGGGGTCATTGGACAAAATTCTACGTGCTCACGGACCAGGCTTTACCACCGATCAACCTTTTCAGCAACACCAAACTGATCCTCTCATCGATCCCCAGGGCTCCACAGCCCTCGGCGACGTGGTGGCAGCGAAGGAGCCCGAGGTGGTGAGCACGGAGTACAGCCAGCAGTTCGCCTGGCCCAAGGACACCACGGATTCTGCCCCTCGGAAGAGCATCTCCATGGGAGCGCTGAAGAAGGCCGCCGTGGCTGAAGGTATACTAGCTTCCACTCCTATACTAACTTTAGTATCTTGTGTTTATAATCAGGTTATTAAATCTCCAATGAAGTAAGAATATACAAATACCTTAGCCCCTATGTTCATTATCAGGTCATGAAGTCTTCAATGCAGTAGGACGACCCTTTCTAATTTAGAGTAGAGGCAAATTAAGGATTTGGCCTACAACTCCCACGCAGGCTATAGTCTGGTCTGCGAGCACGTAGAATTTTGTCAAATGACCCCAAGCTACCCGTCCTTATCGCTCGCGCGTTATGAGGGCTATCGTTTTAGCGCTTACCAGTTGGCGCCACTGTAGAGTAAGGTCCTGTCACTTGCTAGTAGCGAAGACAGTGGCGCCAACTGGTGAGCGCTAAAGTGGTAGGAGGACTATCGCATTTGCACTCATCAAGATGGCGCCACTGTAGAGTAAGGTCCTGTCAATCGCCAGGGGTGCCAACTGTTAAGTATAAAAACGATAGCCCTCATTATATTGCTGTCGCGACTGTGCGACGGGTGCCCGCAATGAGTGTGCGAGCGCGACAGCAAGATAATTACGCGCGAGCGATAAGGATGGGTAGCTTGGGGTCATTGGACAAAATTCTACGTGCTCACAGACCGGGCTTTAGACGGGTTGGGGAGGCTTGATGATTACATGTTTCTTTCTTAGTCGCCTCTTACGACATCCCAGTCCTCTACGTTATTGAAGGAACCAGAATTTATGAGGTCAAGTTGATCCTGAATCCAGGTTTCAATGAGTTGTAGCTGTAAGAATATGGGCTCTTTCCAGGTCAATTACACATCTTAAGTATAACCACTTCTTTGGGCCAACTTATCGGCTAAGGAAATGGCGGAAAATACTCAATCATATAACATAGGTATAGATTCATAAATAAGCAACATAAACTAGAATCTGGGATTTCGAGTTTAAATAATTGCGTCATCACATTAATATTTTGTCCCCCACGGGGTTCGAACCGCTACTACAGCTATTGTTCTACTTGATTATGCAAATTACGCAGCTACACTTTACTCATGACAAAGCCACAATTTAATTAGATCACGTGAGGAATTGTGTTTTAATTGTAAATCTAAATACAATTTTTCACTTTAAGGCAAACCTCCGATTCCAAAAAAAGTCCATAAATTACAAACCGCTTAGCATAACGAACCAGCTACAATTCACCGCTATTGTATAATTTGGGATGCACAAACTACCCACAGACAATCCAAACTTAATGCCGGCGCCGGGAGCCCGGATGGCAACTTTATGCCATACATAAAACATAGGCCAATCCACCAAACTTTATCCGGCTGAAAAATTATAGTGCTGCCTGTAAACTACATGTCGATAATACTTTATTGCCATTTACGTAGGAAGGCAAACATAAAGTAATAAACATCGATAATATTCTCCATGCATGCTAAACTCATTAAACTTTATCTATATCTCTTACAGAATATAAAAAAAGGTATTGGTTTGTAATGTAGATTTTAATAACTATCTAACGCAGTTTGAGTATCTAATATTACAAATCGAATAAAATGCAAATGAAAACAAATTAAACTATAAAATGGTAATCTTTATTCACATAGTTATTCGATTTATCAATCTATATATAAAAGAAAGTCGTGTTAGTTACTCCACTTATAACTCAAGAACGGCTGAACCGATTTAGCTGAAAATTGTCAGGGAGGTAGTTTAGAGCCAGGAGAAGGACATAGGATACTTTTTATCCCGTTCGAAATTAAAAAAAAAAGTCTGCTTATTTATTGCCATTAAGGCGGAACAAAGTTCGCCGGGTCAGCTAGTATTTTATATATCGAAGAATTGGCTACACTAGAAGAGTTATAAACTCCCTGTGCGTAAATTCCAAAATGGTTGATTGCTTTATTTAATGTTTGCAGTTTTCAGTTCTCTAAATTTTTAGGGTTTTCTTTTAAAAATGGTGAACTAAGTAAATAAAAAAATCCTACATGACATTGTTTTACCGTCCATCTCCCAGAGATAATAAATTCCATTATATTAGGTATTATTTGTTGATAATTAGTTAAAGCTCCAATTCAGCTACAACTGATTTTGACAAAATAACTCGTTTTGTACACATCTGGAGTCTTTTATGCAGTAATAACTAACGGACATCAATTTAGGAAAGCGCATAACGACTATAATAGGTTAAACTATTCGTTTCAGCCAAATGACGTCCACTGCTGGACAAAGATCTCCCCCAAGGCTTTCCATAACGACCGCTGCACTGCCCGCATCCAGGTTCTTCCCGCGACCTTCACCAGATCGTGGGTCCACCTAGTAGGAGGCCTGTCCATGCTACGTCTTCCGGCTCATGGTTGCCACTCGAGAACTTTTCTGCCCCACTCATAGCTCGTAGAGAGGTTTTTATACTAAGACGAAACTTTCCTAAGCTGAGGTTCGTTTTGGGCAGCCTTCGGGAGTGGACGTGCGCAACACGTGCGCTCCAGACGGTCCGACCCTAAAAGGCACTTACAAATGGCGTTTGACGCCGACGCGACGGTGAAACACAAATGTTCTAACAGTGAAAATTACCCGAAATCATAGTCGTGATTAACTATTAACATAGTCAGCTGGTCAAATTAGTGGTATTTTTGAGTGAGAAAAACTGTAGGTGAGAAAAAAGCTGCGAGTACACAGTGACCAGCACAGCGCCTAAGCTAAAAGCCTAGAAAACTAATCCGACGAAACCCGGTGAGATCTTTCCTTATCTTTCTTTCTTTATATTTATGTAAATATTTGGTGTCAATTATCTTGCCAAAAGCACTAAAGCAAAAGCATAATTATGATCTAGTATTTTCATCTATATATATAAAAATGAAACCCGTTTCGCGTTGTCACGGCATCACGTGTGAACGGCTGAACCGATTTCGATAATTCTTTTTTTTAAATGTTTGTGGAAGTCCAAGGATGGTTCTTACGGAAAAAAATATTAAGAAAATCTCTACGCTAAGGCGGTACGAAGTTCGCCGGGTCAGCTAGTTTAAAATAATTATGTAACATAGATCGTAGTTTGTCAAATGAATAGCTCTAACTTTTGGTCCATAAACTTTACATTTTTATTAATAATTTTGATACATACAGATTCCACATGTACTCTACATGTCTACATGTATGTAGAATACATTGTATTCTACTTCTTGCATGTCATTATAGTAGGTATAAATAATAATTGATAACAAAGAAAGATCCCTACAAAACTTTCACCAAACACATTCTATAACAGACATCTATTGCACACAATTTCAAAGCGCGTACCAAGAAAGGTCAACATCTGGTCGCCATAAAAAGTTTCCAAAAGCAATAAAATTTAACTTCACTATTGCACTACCATTAGTAGATGGACACTTTAAACACATTTGCCACGAAATACACAAAAAAATATTTGAAACAACAGCTAGTAGAGATCCTTTGCTTTTAGTCACATCTGCACGTCGTAAACCATTCACCAACCAAAAGTACAACTCATACAAAAAAAGAGGTGGCCCGACTAACATTTTGTTGAAAGCAGGTTAAAAACAAAAGACTTGACGCTTTGACAATACAAAATACTATTAACACCTTAGTCATAATTCACTAACCCTCTAGTTATAAGCCCCTTTCTACAGCTAAAAAATGAAGGCATACACTTTAAAACTACCTGGCGATGGAAAATATCGACTTTGAGAAAGAGCTTACCAAATCAATGAACCTATGTATCCCAGACTTGATCAAAAAGCGGCCAGACAAGATCTTGTACATTTTAACGAGAAAAATATACCTAGTGGATGAAACAAGTGAATCACCAATCAAAGAGCAGACCAGGTACCTGGAAAATCATCTAAGAAATTTTGAGCCTAAAAGAATCAGGATTTACTGCCATATTTACACATGCATAGATAAATACTATCAGATAGAACATCAGCTTACCGGAATCGGAAAATTGAAAGAGTAACCGAACATAATACAGTTTTAAGAGACTTAAATGCACTGAGAAGTCAAGGAATTTTGCAAAGGGTCTTCATCATAGACAGAAGAGATATACTCCGCCTAAAAAACTCATTTAATAGCAAGAAAACTCAAAAACTGGAACCAAAACCATGCCATTGACCATTTAATAACGAAATCCTATAGGAACCACAAAATATTCAAATCGATTGCAGAAACTACGTATTCCAATAAGAAACTTCAGATCGAAAGCAATTTAACCTACAGTGTACACATACAGCTCAACAAGCTCTGCTGCAACTTTGTCGGAAAACGGATTTCAACCAGAAAATTTGAATCTAATAAGATTTTTTTCAATGAGAATACATACTTTCACCAAGAGCATAAAAACCTAATCCAACGAGGCAGTTAGCAATGTCTTTTGCCTTGAGAGGACAATATCATGTATATCTTGAAGACATCGGAAAATAATTTAAGTACTAAAAGAAATAAAAAATATCCACCGAAAAAAAATCAACGAAACAGTGAAAAAATAAAAACTTAATGGAAACGATGAAAGAAACTCAATGTAACAATCACCCTGCATAAAGATCATTGAACTAAAAGAAATCATATTAGATTACACCAAGGCGAACCGTTTAATGTTAGGAAAATATGAAGACGCTCCTAAAAATGCCGTTTTTAGTGGCCAGCCGTCCGCTTACCGCATCAAGCACAATCCAAGAAACGAAAGAGAGAAGACTAAATTAACCCACCATAAAAATAAATAAGAAAAGCAGCACAAGAAACACTAGATATGGAAAAATAATGTCAAAAGACAGCGAAAAAGACGACAAAAACCCAGAACCGCATAATATCGACTGAATAGTCAAAAGTGTAAATCAAATAATCGAAAAGAGAAGATTTATTTAGCCCAAGACAAAAAAAAAAAAAAAGAAATATTCGAATCAGGGAAAACAGACAACAAAGAAGACGACAAAAAACCCAAAACCACAGTTATCGCCGTAGTAATTATTAAAAAAAAAAAACAAAAGGGTCAAGTTTTTCAGAGGTTGTGGATAAATGGAACTAAAATTTAAATATCTACTATCCAAGAAATAGAAAAGAGTGAACTCAATTATGACACAGAGAAATGAAGCATAAGAAATATCTGACCCGGAACATGTAAAGGAAAGAAAACGTCAAAAACTCAGTAGGTACCTACCTAACACAGAACTCAGGAGAAAAAGGAACATAGCCTAGCAGCAGTACAAGAACCAAGACATCTCACCAAAGGCCAGACCGCCCGTCTCATCACAGAAACGCTCAGTCCTACCAACGATATCAAGAAAAGTAGCATAAAATTGGAAAAAAAATGAAGCTAGTCTTGTAGCAGTAGAACTAAGAAAAACCAAGCCGCCTCAACAAAAGCCAGACCGCCCATCGCATTGCATCAACGCTCAGTCCGACCACCAATATCAAGAAAAGAAGCATAAAATCGGAAGAACAATGATGCTAGTCTTGTAGCAGTACAAGAACTAAGAATAACCAAGCCGTCTCACTAAAAGCCAGATTAAGCTAAAGAAAAGAAATACAAGAAATGTTTTACCTGGAGGAATATATAGGCAGAAAATAAGACGATACAATTGGGAGAACAATGAAGCTAGTCCAGTAGTAGTACGAGAACAAAGAATAAACAAGCCACCTCCCACACCAAAGGCTAGACCGCCCATCTCATCGCACCACGCATTTAGTTCTTCCAACGACACTAAGAAAAGAAGTAGAAGAAATAATTAATCTGGAAGATACAGAGACGACAAAAACTTAGTACCGCAGACATCAAGAGAACAACGAGGCTAGTCTAGCAGCAGTATATGAACCAAGAACAACCAAAGCCACCATCAAAGGCCAGACCGCCCATCTCATCGCATCAACGCTCAGTCCTATCAACGATAACCCGTCTTTACCTATTTTCCTAGACCAGGCTCAGGATGCATATCTACTTGGTTGTGGTCGACCGGTTGCGGTTTAAAAGACGCAGCGGCTAGTCGGCCGTCCTCTCCCATCCCAGAGCGTGTCTTTCCTTAAAATCGTGCCCCCTGGTATACCGGTTTGACCGGGACAGGCCTCGTCCTGGCTGGGTCGGCACTATCGTATCGTATCGTATCGTAAGACGAAACTTTCCTAAGCTACATGTGACTGGCCATGTTAGGTTTCACACCGGCCTTGAGTCTAGCCGCTGTCTGCCGCTAGCGTTTATTGCCTAAATCTATTTTTACGTAAATGGATCACCGTTAATCCTTATAACAGTGTAGCTTAGCACACTTTTATATTATTATTGTTACTAGCTTTCCGCCCGCGGCTTCGCCCGCGTCGAATTTTGTCTGTCACAGAAAAACTTTATCGCGCGCGTCCCTGTTTCAAAAACCGAGATAAAAACTATCCTATGTCCTTTCCCGGGACTATCTCTATGCCAAATTTCATCAAACTATCTCTATGCCAAATTTCATCAAAATCGGTTCAGTTGTTTAGGCGTGAAAGCAAGACAGACAGACAGACAAGAGTTACTTTCACATTTATAATATTAGTAAGTATAGATTCGCGTTATAAACTACCTAGGCACACTCTTCTTTGTCATAAGTAAGTATAGAAATTGACACATACAAAAATATTTTTTTTTGCCAAAATCATAAAATAACTTCAAAGAAAATGGTTTCTTTTCTATTCACTTGCTAACAGAAGTAGGCTACTTCTGCTGTCTGTCATACTGAAGACCAATACATACTTTTATAACTGTGAGGCCAGCTCAGTCAAGTGTGAGAGCGCCATTTTGTATCCTGTTGATTGGTTTTTGATGTTATTTTTTTATCTTGTAAGGATGTACTTGCACCAATTAAATACTTTTTCTTTCTTTCAAAAACGGAGTTATTTTCACTTTTATAATATTATCAGTTAGTAAAGAAGTAAATATTCAATTTAAAATGAAATCACTTCTAATCCCTCTAACTTATTCAAACCATCCTGACTGAGATTAAACTTGCTCCAGAAACTTTAGTTTTGCTCTCTCAGAAGAGATTTACGAAGTTCAGCTGTGAGGGTAGATTATACTTCAAAACCTCTATTCCTAATTATGATTAATCTCATTATTTAACTATTAAGCAGGTTGATTAAAGCTGAGAAGATAATTGTGAATTCTGTTCAAACACCCGCCTTCAATCAAAGTGTTTTAGGGGGAGAGTCTTCAAACAACTTTTATTGTTCACGTATTTATAGCCCAAACTTTGGTATTGAAAAATTCAGCTAGGCGAAACTCTTCGGAATTCTATCTGTACTTAGACTGAAACTTCTTCGGATTTCATAATACATAAAACTCCTACGTGTATATACGTTTACCTATTATTACATGTAACTACATAAGTTGATAAAAATAATGTGTTAATGAAGGAAAACAAACACACTAATCTTTACATAATGGGAATCAAATGTTTAAAGATCGAAAAGGAATTATAGGTACTATCAACAGAATATCGTCAAATCCCGCAAACTTTTCCAGGGTCGGTAGAAGCCGAACCTCTCATGAACCATGTGGACGACCACGATGACCACAAGAGGTACATCGAAGACTACCTATGGAACGGCCAGAAGCCAGGAGTGCAGAGGTTAGTGCCCACTTAGAACCGATAATCGTGGATGGAAGTTGATTCGGTTATATCGATTTGGTTATCTAGATGATATTGTTATGATCTCTAAGAACTTTCAAAGACATTAAGGACAGTTAAATTCAAGAATGATGAATTGTAATGTTTAACAGATTATTGGTCTTACAGTTTTCATGTAAACTTTCACCTTTTTATTAAAAAAATATCTAGTATTTTTAATAACAAACCAAATCAAATAATTTTGCACAAGGATAAAATCATTACGTCATTTGTAGTAAAATTGAAAGTAATATTACAATACATGATTGAATAATGAATAACCAACTCGATTTAACCGACCAACTTCCATTTTAACTATGAAAGTTGAGCGCCTGTTTACATGGTTAAACTTGTTAACAAAACGTTGACTAGCGTGAGTTGAACTACCCACGTGCAAAGTTTGCCCATAAATATTATAGGGCGCCGTAACCAGGCGCTCAACAAAAGCTTCAGCTTAACCACACTCTCATGAAACGCTTCTCATATTTTTCTATAGTTCATATTATAAATTATGGATTGTTTCATTGGTATTTTATGATATTTTTCTTTTTAATACAAGCATGGTTTATTTTTTATAACATTAAACACTGAACATTCAAATCAATTCAAGAAACAGTCTGTAAATTTGCAAAACTATCACAGTATCTAAGGTCCTCACAAATGCTTTGCTTCGAGCTAAAGCAGCAGCTTCTTCGCAAGTAATCTCATCAAATCTAAAGGTTGTGGTCTAAAATTATACCCTTTTCTCATTCAGACACACACAGTCTCAAATTGTCTCACACTAACACACAACCCTATCGTTATTTATTTTACAAAAATCCGTGAAATTCCGGACATCGTATCTAAATTTATGTAGATGATTATGTATGTATTATTAAAAATATAGTAGAACTGTAAATACTAACATTTCAAAGATAATATTTTGGATTCCATAACTTTTCAGGTGAAGATTATTAAAGTTTTTTAAACAAAGTTACTGCTAATAGCTTCTGACTTTTTCTGTGTCTAGCTTTGTGTACTAACCCCTATCATGAAGGAAACTTTTATATTAAATTTAATTTCACCTCTTTACACTTTTAATTCAGTAATTAATCATAGAGGAATTGTTTGAGTTCATAAGATACACAACGACGTGATTCAATATTTGATTCATTTCATCTAAAGAAAGTGTCTGCCATTTTGTACTTCTCGTGAAAATCAAATTTTGATGTTAACTTTATCTCTCAAACTTACACTTGAACACTTATTATGTCTCGAAAATTTGTCGATTCTCGCAGTAAATATTTTACAAGAGCTCTTCACAGTCCCATTGGGATGTAGTAGCTCGTATTGGGTCATTGCCCAACTTTTTTGGCAGACTGCAGGCTTTAACAGCAAAACGATGCAACTCCAGACATGATTCATTACTGGTTCCCTGGCGCCAAGCCCAATTGGTAGCTCCCATCCTGCCGAAGTTTCCTTCATGTGTGTTCTGCCCCTAATTCTTTTCAAACAAGTACTAACAGCAGAACAAGTCTAAATTTCGTTTTTGGTATTTGCTTACATTTCTCCTCACGGTGGCGGTGTGTAGGCCGAGTAGTTTTAGACGATACTAGTTCGGAATGACAGCTAATAGATACTTTTTAAATATCAATGTGTCCTGCACTTGTCGATGTGAACGTTCATACAGATTTTTGTTAGATTGTATGTCAATGTCTCACCCAACACTTCTATAACACTATTTTGGAATTAGTAGTCACTGGGCGGCGCCCACACGTCTGTCGGTCGACCTCTAGACTCTTCTCCGTCTGACATCCTAACTCACCATTGCGAGCTTGAAAATTATTTGAAGCATGTCTACCTTACTAACCCGGCTCGGCGCGAGCTGTTTCTTTTGCCGCATCATCATCGTAAACTCCAAGCGTCTAAGACTTAAAATGGAATTTTGCAGAAAATCGACGTTCCGTAGCGCGCTATCGGCCCTCATATCCAACGGGGAGGATCGTTCCAAAGATAATAGGAAACGTTACAAAAGCGAGTACAAAAAGAAATTTAGACCGTTCTCTCAGTACGTGTATGAGGCGTCTAAAGGGACATTTACGAAATGCAGGGGGAAAGGAAAGACGAATGAGGAGGCGAGCGAGAGGATGCTGGGGGAGAAGCAAGTGGCAGGGGGGTCGGGGGAGGGCGCGGGGGCGGGGGCGGGGGCCGGGGCGCGGGCGGGGGCGGCGGGGCCCGCGGGGGCGGCGGGGCCCGCGGGGGAGGACAGCGCCAGCACGCTGCGCGCCGCCGGCCTGCAGCCGCTGGGGCTCGCGCAGGGCGACTCCTGGTACCGCGAAGTCCTGGACCTGCGCAAGCGCGCCGGCGAATACAAGGTCTGCGGCCATTTACAATAGAATACCACTAAATTCCCATTAAAAGAGGAGCGCCTAGCCGTATACTGAGATGTAAGGCTGAAGGAGCGAGGATACGTACGCTGTGAATACATCTCAGGATACGCCTAGAGATGTGATAGGTTTGATGCTAGTTTAGAGTTGCCAAAGAAACTGCCAGTACACTGTGAATATCTTGTGAACATAATTTTTGATGAATACAAGCGAAACACCGTTTAGACCCCCAAATATTTTTCCGTCCTGAATTAATTTGTTTTCTTACTCCTCTTATCCTTGAGCCACCATCCGAACGATCATAACAGTCGAGCTTAGTCATCATGCTTCGTCATTCTCAAAATTGCCATTATTCGACAGTACCGCGGCTGGGGAACCGAACTAGCTCCTGAACACATCACACAGCTTTACAATAAGCAAATCGAGCTCTGGTACCAAGTGTCGCGCCGGTCCTCGCTGTCAGCCCTATCACTTGCTTCCACCAATCACAAGTAAGTGATGCACCCGAGATTTATGAAGCAGGACATCCGGCTCGAAGGACCAACTAATATTTCCACTGTAGTTCTTATAAGGTCCTTTCAGCCGGACGTAATCCTGCTTAACATTATCATAAGTATAATTAGTAGCAAAAAGGCTGATGCAAAGCAAAGAATGGCTTGAATGGCAACAGAAAAGGCCATCGACATGCTAAGTAATGTAGTGTAGAGACAATCATCAGCCGTTTAGTTTTGGAATATGGAAGTTTGATGTCACATCGAGCCTTTCCATGGACACAGTAACTATAGCAATCACAAGTCAATGAAGACAGATACAGAGACAATAATGCACAATAAATTAAATCGAACTATTTATTGGTTACTCCCATGAAGTTGTTAGTTTTATTTTTGTCGTATTATTGTCTCTATCATAAATAAAGAGATAAAATCAACTGTCTTTACAGTACCTTGCTTCTAAAGCCAAATCCAAATATTGTAAATCTGTAGCTTAAACTAATCATATGTCTTCTTCTGCAGGGCATTGCCTCGAGACGAAAAAGATGGCAAGGAGTCCAAGGGTACTTCCCCGAAGAAGTTCCGCTCGTTCCGCTCAGCGCCGCACCAGTCTATCCACGCCAAGCTGCAAGAGACGAAGGCGCTGGAGCGGTCCCCTCATAAAACCTCGCCTCAGAAGCAGAGGAAGAAGCTGCAGGGGCATAGCTTCGACGAAGGAGCTGCTCAAGACGGTGAGTAATGTGGTACTGATCATTGTCACTAGTACCTCTCATGCATTTGACATCTAAGAAATCGCTAGCAGAATGGAGGTAATTGGGTGAGTGTGTTGTAGAGCTCCATAAGCTTATAACATCATCATCAATTCAAAAAACAGGCTGTGAGCCATATTATATGACTAACTTGGCTGATAAATCTCGCCCAGTGCTTTGCACCTTTTATGATGCGCACAGGCAAGGAGTAGAATTCCATAGAGCATTTATTCCTGAACAGCACAATTAAACAGCATCAGTCACTTTCTCAAAAATGTGATGTAACTAGTAAAGCTACTTAAAGCACGCTCTTCGGTCAATTAATGTTGAGGATTTGAATAGCGCTCGCCTTTTGCCAAGTCCCCATCGTAAAGTCGTAACCAGCAAGTAGTTTTCCGTAGCTGAACACCCCTACTATGTCACAGCACTATACATATACTCCAGCAAAATCCTCACGACTAACTAAACTGCGTTTGCCAAGTTACGATCTTCACTTTAGAACTTATGACCAGCCCAATGCTTCTTCAGCTTTGAAAGCTTCGGGAACATCGTTACTTTTTGATTGGATCAGAAATTCACTCTCCAAATTGTATCTATCAGACAGATTGCCACAGCAGCTTCTAATCCTTTGGATTAGACTAGCTACTATTAGATTTGATCGGCCAAATTCATTCTCCAAATTATACCCTTCTTGCACCAGCTCCCTCCATCGCTAATACCGCTTGCAACCGGTTTCCAGGCGCCAAATCGGGCGAGAACCTATCGTTCCGGTCGCCGCGCCGCCGCCCACGCTCCGCCGACCCTGCGCCCGCGCACGGCTCTCCGCACGCCAAGCATCTGCCCAACGGCCACGAACCATCGCCAAGGCCCGCCAAGCCTACCGGTAAGTTGCTGTAATGTAGACGCTTCAGTAGCTGTCATAATTACGTTCTTGCCCCGTGTTACGGTCTTGCCCCAATCTAGGGGCAATACCGTAACTGATATTATTGTTATTTTTGTTTTATGACTGAAGATAGTGAGAAAAATCATCATGTTAATGTCTTTCTTTTGGGATTTACATCTCTTTAATGTGTCTGTATTACCCAAAAAAGTAATGTGGTATAAAAGATGTGACACTGAACTGTATCAATAATATCAAGATTACAAATGAGTGTAGAATTAGAGCTACACGAATAACTGTAGAATTTTGACGATAGGCAGATACATTACTAAGTCATAGAAGTTCGTTATAGATATGTGTCGCGGGACTTCTATTTCCTAGTGAGAGCATGGATTCAATGGGTCAAAACTGACATTTACGCGTACGCGAAGATATGCGTGTAACCAGTAAAACGGCTTATGAAAGTCATCAAATTATCCAGCTCACATTTAATTCACTTCCAAATCATTTCAAATTATTATTTAATTAATTAATATTACTGGAACCATTCACATTATTTTGGCAATAAATAACATGCCATAATGATTGATTGATTGATGATTTTATTATTAGATAAAAATATTTCTTTGTATAGCCTGACCAGGAACATAAAAACCCTCGCCATGTTGCGGAAAATTAATGGTACTAATTTCTTTTAATGGCAACAGTAACTGAAAACTTCATTGACATGTCACCATGCATGTCAGTCTATTGCTGTCAAAGTGTAAACAAACTTTATTTTAAATGTGCGCAATTGATTTTGTGAATTAAATTGCTAAAATCTTTTTATAGTCGTGAAAGAAAAGTGGTTCACAATGTGTTAAAGTATTTGTCGAAGAGAAATACTAAGGGTTCGGACAATATTTTCATTGAATAATGTTTCCGACAAAGGTTGTCAAATTGACTGACATGTTTATCATATAGTACAGTCAACTATGAAAATTAGCTGTGGTTTGTTTCAACTACCTATTTTAAAGTTTTTTGTCACTTTGTAAGTATTGAATTTTATGGAATTGGGAAAGAAGTACCGAGTTTGAAGCGTTCATGAGCAGACATTGTAGTTGAATATTCAAGTTCAGAATTTGATTATTGATGAATAATAATAAAATCCTACTTGCTCGATTGATGGTTTCATTTAATTTATTTAAACCAGTTTACCTATAATATAATATTTTTTTGTTAATTTATGAAAATATTAAATTAGCCTATAATCCTGAAACCTGATACATAAAGTTAGCCTATTAATTTAATACAGGTACGACTGTACCCAGTGTTGCACTATCAAATGCAATTGACGCGCCTCTATGCCAGGGTTTTTATGTTCCTGGTCAGGCTATAGAACTGAACTTAGACGAAAAGACGATTATTTTGAGATGAATGGAATAATTTTTACTTAGAGTTTATGTAAAATTAGACCTTGTTACTTCATTAATTAGTTTTAAAAACCTATAATCTGAAATACTTAGTTCTTCAGTAGAACTCTTGTTGAATAATTATTGCTAATTTGATGTGTATCTTGCCTTCAACTGTTAACTATCATTTAGTTAATGTCGTGTTCCTGCTTGATGCCTGCCCCTGACCCTGTGGATAAATTTGAGAATTGGCTCTATGTTCTAAAAACAAAACCTAATAACAGCTTTTCTTTAATCTACTTACCCTGGTAATTTCTATACATCACGTTGGGGAAATTCCAACAAACCTATGCAACATTCGTCGCATGGGGCAAATTCGACAAATGACCTTTTTGGAATGTTAGCTAGGGAAACTTTGTATAAAGTACTGTGTTTACAAAAATGGCTATCGTTTAGCCAAAATATATTACGTGCTTTACTATGCTCGTACCAAAATCTTAATTTTATTCACTTTATGTAATGTAAAAGTCGAATAATTAAAAGGGACAATAAGGTCCTCCTACAGGATAACCATAACTTGTCATGGTACTTTAAAAGTTAGTTACCAATTTTCAGAGCCAATTTCTCAAAAGCCACGAAAAATGTTCAGTAGCCAAATTTCTTTCTGTAGGTTTGCCGTTGAGTAGAGGGGCTAGTAATAGAGTTAGGTCTACATCCCGCGGGGGGCGGTCCCCCTCCGCGCCGAGCAAAGTGGCCCCCCTTACTAACGGGGTGGTGGCCCCTGGGGCCCTGGGGGCCACCGGGGCGCCGGGCAGGGGCCGCCGCAGCCGCAGCGTCTCGAAAGTGGGAATAAAGTTGGGTGCGTACGAGTGACGTTGCGTCGACGCTCTGTGTTGCACCGTGGGAGTGTTGCTTGTTGGACGCCAATTACTGTGAACACATAATCAGTCTTGTTGGTGATTTTCTTGAAATACAGTTTAGGAGAAATTGCAAATTAAATTGACTGTCATACTATAGTCTGGTCCGGGAGCACGTAGAATGTTGTCCAATGACCCCAAGATTTACACTATGTAATCTGTTATTGTAACATACAACCTTCGCGAATGTTTGCAGTAACTGGCGCTCCAATAGTTGGTTGCTTTTTTAAACTTTTGTTTTATATTTTCCCTCTTTTCCAATTGGCAACATTCCTTTAATTTTGGCCTCTGGCTTTAAAATTCTGTCTTGCTTTTGTGATTTTGATTCTTCATTTGTTTATTGGTCAGTGCGTCTACGCAACCCCGTCACGTAATATCCTGGCACCGGAGGGAATGGCTTGTCACGTCACTCGCGTGTCAGTGTCACCTCACAAACGTGAGTGTCACGCCACGCGACGTGGCTGTGTTTTTTGTCCGTCCGTGTGACACCTGCACCCTTCCACTATAGATGTGAACGTTTTGTGGAGTTTCCTCATTGATGGGGATTTTTATACAATATTTTTAATTTATTCATTTCTTGACTGAAAATACTGAATGAAGCTCATTCTTGTAATATTTTAAACGAACTTACGAAGAAACTTTGAGATTTAATAGAATACTTAGTAGGAATCACAAAAGTTTTTTGATGAAAATAACTGAAAAAAATAGTCACATTTCACAATAGCGCACAAATTAATAACTAAGTATAGACAAAATAGACAACTAGTAAAATTTACAATGTGTGCAATATTTATTTGTCAATGTTATAGATAGTGTGTGTATAGAATATTTCCTGTAAGTGCTCTATACTCATAGTCGTGTGAAATGGGGACATTTTGTTCAAAGTGGGGTTTGATTAATTTATCTAAAATGAAAACTATCTGGTTTTACGCGATTATAAGTATGGAGTTACAATTATGTTCCTTAGAAAATTATTTGCATGCAGTGTGTTAATTTGATGTTAGCTGAATATCATTTAGATTTTCCAATTTGTGATGGGAACGGGAGTCTTGGTTATTGTAATTAGGTCTGTTTCCGTAATTATTTAATCTTCCTTGACTTATTTTACTAGTGAATATTTTACAGGTTAAATATTTGTTGCCTTTAAGTAACTTTGAACTAAATTGAGTTCACTTACAACCGAATTTGAGAAATGCACCACTCATTTCTAGGCCTATCTTTTACGACGGCTTTTCTATCCTCACTACAACCAAGCATGTATGTAAAATATTATTTAATTAACTAGAATATTTAAAAATTATGTAAAGACACTCACACTTTTGGATAGAATTTCTGTATTAAATTACTTAAATTTTAATCTACTTGGGATCGGCACATTTTATCGATAAAATTGCAAAAATGTCCCCAAATTTTGACATTAGACACAGAGCAGCAATATCGATCCTATTGATTCAAATATTAGGTAACAATAAAGTTTAAAATCTTAGCTATAACGTATACTTACCACAACACCCACAAAATTCCAGATGACGAGATCCCGTCTCACCGGAGCGCGTCCGTGGCCAAAGACCACTTCTTCGACGACTCCCCTGTCGTGAAATCGCCCCCTGAACCTACCAGGGTGAAGTCCCCGGAGCAGATGAACATGCGGTCCCCTGACCCTGTCAACTGGACCGTTCCCCTGGACACGGGGAAAACCTTCACAGTGACGCAAAACGTCAAGAGCGGTGAGTGCAGACTATTGAATAAGCTCGGGTATTGTAGCTAGATTAGTCGGGGCAAGTTTTCTGGTGGGGCTATATGGGAATATTTTGGGGCTATATGGTAATTGCGGATTTTTTTGAGTGTCATTATTCTGTCACTGTAACTTTTTGAGATATTGTCAGATGTGTTCTCGGGTCGTAATTTATCTATTTCATATTGAAAGAATGTATTTTTAAACTTACCTAACTTATTTATTTTTTTACTTTACGCGGCTATTTTAGTTAAAAAGGCATTGAAAACGCATAAATATAATTTCTTCTTTAAATAAGTATTTAGTATAAGTTTAAGCTTTACTTAAGTTACTCAATAAGGTGAGGGAGTCAAAATTGTTAATTGCGATAGCAAATTAAAAAGGAAAATATAAGAAAAATGACACGAAAATCCCGTAATTATCTAGAAAGATAGTACCTACTAATTATATCAGTATTTACTCAAAGGCCCACCAGAAGACTATTAAATTATATTATAAAGTATCTTGAAAGGGTGCCTTATTCTTGACATGATGAGATTTAAAACATCACTGGTGATGATTTTGGTGAAGGTTGATTCTTGGCCAGTGTATATTTGCTTCTGTATTTAAGTTAAACAAGCACCATTTGTAAAATTAATATTTCTAA
Source organism: Ostrinia nubilalis (assembly GCF_963855985.1). Lineage (NCBI taxonomy): Eukaryota > Metazoa > Arthropoda > Insecta > Lepidoptera > Crambidae > Ostrinia > Ostrinia nubilalis. The sequence goes on from NC_087112.1 coordinate 1,976,379, forward strand.
CTGCACCTATTTCCAATAAAAATAAGTATTTTTTTTAATTAAGAGTGAAACTTTTTTCTTGTGAATATTTATTTAGAAGAAAAGTAAGCCAAGTACTTTTTTTATATTTGTAGGTACTTATTTACTTTGTGCTTTCACGAATTTTACAACTACCCACATTTTGTACGAGAAGTAAATCAAGTCACCATAGACAATTCTACAATCTCTGCCATGCCCTGAATAAGGCTCACTTTACATAAATTAAACTGCGGTTAACTGTAAGACCATTGACTTGTTAATGTAGGAACATTTAGGGACATCCCCAAACCATCACACAGTCATGTGACGTCATCACATTACACTGCTAGAACACACATCACACTCATTCTACCATCTAGGTATTCTCAAGTGTGTATAGCAACCCTACGTAGACGGTGTAGAAGGCTTGCAACACTGACACTCGTACTACAAGTCATCAAGCGAGTTTTATATTGAGTTTACACTCATTTTTTCATTCGACACATTGTCACACACTCAAAATTTGGTTTTACTCATCACATTAATATTGATTTCATTTTGTGATTATTGTTTTATTACAGTTGTATGTCCATTAAAATGTTTAAAGACAGTAAGAATAAAATTTGATTCCTTTGCCTGTTTAAAAAGTCACGATTGACATTAGATGGACATAGAACGTAACGTTCACGGCTCACGTCATCAACCATACAATTCGCTCGCCATTATTTCAGATGAAAGCGTTAAGCGCCCTAGCTCTGAGTTTAAGGGTGGGTCCATAGCCGAGGAGGGCGCCACCGTGAAGCCGGCCGCCCCGGCAGGTACGACGAACTCCGTCACCGCCTAGCTCGCCATCGGCCATACACTTTAACGAGTGTCACAGACAGTCATGCGACAGTGAACTTTAAACGCCAGACTCAAAGTCCAATTAGAGGTCACTGCCACATAAGCACGACACACGATCGACACCAGAAAATATATAATCTGTTTTATATTATATCTATTGAATTATAGTTCATGATTAAATTGTGTTAATCCAATAATTGAGATGCTTTTATTTATTTTGACCGTACTCCGCTGAGGCGTCAACCACGTATGTATTCACTCGTCAGTGTGTGTGTCTGTTTCGATGTTTGCGTACACTCTCACTGTATGGCACTTGATATTATTATTGTTTCCCCATCTCATTCTCGTTCACTTTTGCATGCTGCCTGTCTCTGTCTCTCTTCGTCGGGAAGATGCTGTTTTTTAAATTTCAGACATTTATGCAAGCTTGGTGTTACAATGGCTTTATCAGATACTAAGATTTATGATAATTCACTTAAATAACCTTTACTCAAGTATTCATAAAGTAACTGTTCTGTCATTAAACTTTTTCACATCTACATATCAGCTTAAAATTCATAGACGTAATGGTAATGTCTACAGGGTACATTGTATAAGAACAATGAATGATTGTTTGAATTATACCTCATACCTATGCTGAGTAACTAACGTTCATATTTTGAGCTTTCTCATCCTCAAATAACAGCATCTTGTCGATCGATATCTAATCCTTCCTAATTAGGTAACTAGTGTCCTTAATTACTTTCTCATGAAACCATTTAACCATGTTCCATGCTAATTTGGCCCTAAATGTGTAAACTCATTTCAAGAGATAGATTGCATGATTCCTAGGTATCTGATACAGGATGGTGATTAATAAATTCGCTTTGATGTTTATGTAAAAAGATTAACTTGAGTTTGGGCTAAAGAACACCTGGATATTACGAGTATTACAGAATTATATAAATCATAATGAAATATAAAGTGTTTAACAAATAACCAAACTCAAGTTACTTTACTAAAAGCATGATTTAATGTTAAAAATTAGAAGGTAGCATGTATCAGTGACAATAAAAAATATAATTACCTAATGAAATACATAATATTAAATAATTAGTATATTATGCAGCGATTAGCTCTTATTCTTCGTGTAAATAGTGCATAATATCTTTAGAATTTCATTAGTTCTTATTAGACAATAAATCTTTTATTGTACATAATAGTGAAATCGAATTAATTGTAAAAATCAACGACATTAATTCCAAAGTAAGTACTAAATAAAATACAATAAATTCATGTCGAAAACATCTAAGTGAATAAATAAAAGAATGGCATAAGAATAACGGCCAATTCAAAATAGATGATTAGAATTAGACCCTGTTGCTTGGGCTTTAAACCCATTTCAAAATAGTTGAAATATAAGTGTTAATTAGTATATTTTTCTGTGCCTTGTTGGTGTCTTCCAATGGGATTTTCAAATTCTCTCCTGTCTAATATTTCTATCTTCAAAAACTGTTTCAAATCTTTGTACTTTTCACTGTAAATAAAATTGGGGATGGAATTTGAAACTCTCAGTCGTGCACGTTAAAATATTCGACTCAAAATCGAAAACGCTTTTCCAGAAATCGCGCCAATCCACCACCAACAAATGTCTCCGATTCGCTCTTTGAAAAAGAGCGAGTCCCCGACCAGCCTGAGCAAGCGCACGGACAAGACTCCCACCACGCCCATCAGCCTCACCCCCATCGACGAGACCAAGGCTCTGGACATGAACAACGTTAACGGACTCAATGGCCTCAACGGGATCAACGGCACCAACGGAATTAACGGCAGTAACCAAATTACACCTGAAACGCCAACCCAAGAGCCGTTGAAGGAGAAAGAAGTCATCAAAAAGTCGACTGAAGCGACCCAAGTCGCACCGGGAGTGGTCGACACGACTGTGGTGAACGAGTCCACCGGTGGGCTGACGGCCTCCGAGGTGCTGGACCGCGCTCGCACGAGATTCGACAAGTTCTGGGGCAAAAAGGAAGAAGACAACGTTTAGTCCAACCAAGTTTCACGCTTTTCACTGTAACCTGTGATTTTGAGATATTTTGTTAACTTCCAAAATGATTCTCCACCATTGAAATCAAATTCTAATTCACATTAATATTTTCGCATTCAAAATCACAATTACAGTGCGAAAGTCGAAACTTATTAAAGAAAAGTAGGAAAATTAAAAGCGCGGTGTTTAACTGACAAAAATAAGAAAAAAGCTTCGCTTTATAACGACGACTGTAATGTGTATTTATTAATTTATTAGGTATTTTATTAATACGATCACTATCTATTTAATAGGAGTGTGGTGGCTTGTGATAGTAGTATGATGATTGGTGAATAGGAAAAATGAAAAGGATCCATTAATAACCTCTGAATGGTACAGAAGTAGATTCCTCTCTTCGATTGTCCTTGGATCCTAAAGTTCTCTTGTTAATTTAACTACTTATCTTAATGTAATTTCTATTAACTGGAACTTATTATCATCTTAGCTACTCATCTGCTATTTAAAACAGGACTGACACGAAAATCAACAGAAAATGAATGATGCAAAGACTGGAATGTAGTAGTCATTAGATTTATCTACAATAATTCAAGGAAATAAATTTTATCTTGAAATTAACTAAAAAAAGTATTTGAAAAGAATTATTGAATTTCGTGATAGATCTGTAAAAATAAATTTTAAATTGAAATACACAATTTACGTTCTATGGCCACGTGACATTTGCGTTCGAAACATGACGTAAATTATTTTGGATGGTATTCGAAAAATAACAAAAATAAATAAGAAATATAAAATTACTCCCTTATAAAAATACTTAGCAACTGATAAAACCTACAAGGGCAATTGTATACACACAACTAAACCGTCCAACGTAGTATTTTTTGGCAAGTCATGTTTTCTTGGCTATTTATTCCAAAGTGTAGATTGTATTTCTGAACGTACATTTTTGATATTAACCAATCCAAGCAAAGCGTCAGAATGACGTTTAAAAAACAACCAATCATAGAAGTTTAGCATTTTTGGCGGCATAATCATTTTAGTTTGCTCATCGCAAAAGTTTTTGGAGTTAACTTTTTCATTGATATTATAAATTGAGTCTCATAATATTTTTATATAAGTATAAATATGGAAATATCACGCAAATCCTGCCGTCTCTGTCTATCTGAAACCGAATTCAATGTTTCATTGTTTGGAAACTACTGTCGTAGAACGAATATGATCGAGAAAATCCTTGTTTGCTTGAAGTTGGTTATCGAAGATAGCGATACGTTGGACACAATTTGTTACAAATGCGCCGAAAGCGTCGAGAGATATTACGATTTTGTCACACGCGTAAAGAAATGCCAGACGCGGTACAAAGACACCTGCCACGAGCATGAGCCTCGGCAGCGCAGCATGGAGCTCTCTCCGACTCATGTCAAGCGACACGTGACGTCCTACGTGAGAGAGCAAGTTTACGACGCGGATTACACGTTTTCATTCCTTGAAATGCCGAACAACGACGAAAAGAAAGAGTCTAAGGTATCTAGTCCGTTCTTTTCTTATTTCTCCCCGCCGAACGTGCTGGCGAAGCAACCTTGCGTCGAGCCGATGTGGAAGACGCCTAAGCCCCGCGAGAGCTCCCCAAAGAAGGAATTATTGAACGAAAATAGGTATAAAAGACCGTACAAACCTGAGAAAAGGTCGCGGCACCACTCCAGAGACCTCTTCGAGTCTCAGTCGCAGGACGTGGAGGAGCCCGAACCCAAGTCCCTCGACTGGAAACTGACCCCCGACGACAACCTAATCAAACGGGTCAGGGAAAAATGCTTTGGACGGTCCGATTTCTAACATTATTTCAATGTGATTATATTATTTATTTACAATAAGTAATATTAATGATGTTACATTAAGTTGTAAGATTAATTTATTCAATGTTATTGTGTAATAATTTAAATATTGATGTTCGTGTAATTTCTATGGAATTCTGTAGGAACAGGGTACTTAGAGAAATTGGTTTGTAAATCATTTTTGATGCAGTAGGTCTTCATAGGACGCCCGTTGTGTATGCTGACGGTGATACATACTGAATTGAACTAATTGTATGTTATTGTTAAGAATATGCCTGCGAATGTTTTGTTTTTGTTTGTAATTTGTATTTAAAGTCTAGTCTACGTTTTTTTAATGTCAAAGTCCATCTTACATCCTTCCATCAACTTAAGTTTCTCTATTTTCAAATAAAGACGATGTTATTTTTTAAAAGCTTTTAATATTAATTGTAATAGAACTAGTTAATGTACTCTGAGTACGTTATTTAATTAAATAACGTGTGTAATGTCATAAGGAAGGTCATGAATGAATTAAATTTAATTGTTTGGACTTATCCGCCGTTCAAATTATTCGTCAGGCGCTAAAAAGTTCTGGTTTATTAATGTTACGATATTTTAATAATATTATAATTTTATTTTGGGAAAGGTCTTATGCGTTTAAAAATAATTTGTGTGTTTACACATGAAAATAGCACTGGTTTAATTTTAAATAAGTTCCTATTTTGAATATTGTTTTTTTGCGCACAAAACATGTGAATTTGTTTTCGATAAGTAACAAGCCCTGCCCGAATAAAAATAATTTAGATATAGACTCCTCCATAGCTGGTAATTATGAAATTATAGCTTTGCTACGGGTTTATAATAGCGTGTGTTAATTTTCAGTTGTTATACCAAATGAACACCTAAATAAACTTTTAAAAATGATTTTGTTTCATTCCTCTTTTCGTGAGAATGGTGAAATGCACAAACGCAAATATTGTAAATACTAAATACTGGTAGGACCACTGAAAGGTACTTTTCTATGGCTCTAAGTTTAATAAAAGTTAATAAAAGTTATTAATAAAAGTTACACCCTAGTTGAACTTTGGCTTAAGTTATCATTCAGTATGGAAATGAATTTTTAATCCAGAGTTCATCCTAGGTGTAAATATTTATTAATAACCCTTATTCCCCGATAGAGATTATCTTAATTATCAATAGTTTTTAATACAAATAAAACAAAATATAAGAACGGTTAATTCATGACTTTATTTCATATCCGTATCAATTCATACACATAATATTACTCTAGAGAAAATATTCCCTCGCTCACTATAGACACTATTTATAAATCACATTTAACATTTTAAACACTAAGTTATTTCTGCAGTTTAATTATGGCGGTCTACATAAATGTATGTGAACATCGAGATGAGAGTTAATACTACGCTAGGGACACACGAGCGGGCTAACCTTACAAAGAAGCTCGCCTACCCCCATTCTGAGCGTTAGGGCAGCCGTAAGCATTTGCAAGGAAATACAACTAATCAGATATCTCAGTTTTCACTAAGCATCTAGAATATGTTTATTGCAAGTGAGTACAAGACCTAACGCTCAGGGCACGAGCAAAACATTGAGTAACGATTACTCCTGGTCAGTAAATAGCGAAATTATCGAATAAATACACATTTAAACAATTTAGCAATGGTCCCAAAACAATTTCATTTACTCCAATGCTAAAAATCCATTGTATCGTACTCCTGCATTTTCAAATAGCGCTAGTACGTCATGAAATAATATTTATAGGGTACGTCGATATTACCCTGTGATACCATGCGTACAAAACAAAACCTCAACTTAATATATTCTTAATTTACAATTAATTAATGAGTATTGCTTGAATACAATATTTTTCTAATTTAAAAAATAGTGGAACAAGCTTAATTTGACGTAGATAACATTGGTTTTTATATACCTGACCAGAATATAGAAAATTAAGTTAATCTAAGTGCAGATTATAGTTGTTATATACCTTCAAGTTGTGAAACTTTAATACATAATATAAAATAATTTTAAAATGGAAAATAGATCACTTATCTACTCTTGCGCCAAGACAAGAAACACAAGTAACCTATTTTATTGTTAAATATACAAGTACAACCTTTGTATACAATAGTGTACTATATTATAAAGGGACAATATTATGCGAATATTCTTCTATTTCTATCAAGTTGGAATGTTTGATGATTGGGATTAAAATAAATGTTTAATTATAACATTGTTGTTAGCAAATAATTAAGTAAACAACATAACAAATAAACAGTTTGGGAAGACATTTCATGTGAGCCTCCGTTGTTTAAATATGAAGAAATTTAATTATTAGGGATAAAAATGTCAAGATTGTATGTTAATTATTTAAATCAAGTACTTTTATGATAAGTACTTGTTTCAAGAAGGCTCAACTATGGCACCGCATTAATGATTTTAATTGAAAATTATTTAGCTCCAAGTTTCTATTATTATGTTTTTCGAATTGCAATTGATTAAAATCAAGTTTATTTCAAAGCAACAGTCAGTCAAACGTTTTTCTTTTTAATGTTTTGTTTGAAGAATCTGAAGTTAAACCATTGCCCAGCCAAACTTCACATACAAGAGAAAAAATTAAGGATATACAATAAAAACACAATAATAATAAGTAGGAAAACAGCAAAAACAAACAGTCAAAAAGAAAACGTTAAAAGCTAAGTGTTTCTATGATTAAAAACATTAACATATTAAAAAAACACTACCAAGCTTTAAAAATATATCACAATACGACCCTATCGGCTATAGATTTTTTTTTACAAAAAACACTAACTCCGAAAAGATTAAAGACTAAAATGAGATTAATAATAAAAAGAGATACGTTGATTTGATTGATTTCATTAGTATCTGTTTGAGATGTGTGTACACTGAACAATAAGGTATACTTTCGGATTAACGAAATAAAGTAAATTACAGATGTAAAGACACTTTAAATTGACTACCTTATTCGTTAAACTGAAAATTCGGCATGCAGATGTTATCAAGTCCGTGTGAACACCCCAAACAGAACAATTACGACAAAATGTTCAACGCATCACAATAAATCGCATAAATAAATCTTTTTAAAACCATGTACGCAACAATTCCTTGTTTTTAAACTAACAAAATACTAATTTATGTGCCTCAATATTGTAATACTGAAAACGCGAATTCAAACCGAAAGAGGGAGGCTAGGAAACGTTTAGTCGTCCTTATTTATTTATTTATTTATAACGAGACTAAAGCTATACACAGTCTAGGAAAAGCTTACAGCGAGATTTTTTTTACATTTTACGTTTAAAGTCTATGTTGATTCCACATCTTGTACATTTGGTTGGTTCGCTTTATAAATAATATTTTTGTACTTTTTCTTTGCTTGATATTCGGTGTACAGGTTAGTGATCTCACTTTATTTATTAGCTGTTGTCTTTCATCATTTTGACTAAGGCGATTATCACACTGCACCGCGCTCCGCCGCGGTCCGCGTCGCTACATATTATTATAGAGAATCCCGCGCGCAGACGCGTTGTCAGTGTGTTGTGCCGCGCGTGTTTTCTATACAAACAGGTACTTGCATACAATGATTCAATCTGTCGTCCCGCGTACCGCGGCGGAGCGCGGTGCAGTGTGATAATCGCCTAAGTAACGATCTACAACGTCAACTGAAGAAGTAGACTCGAGGCAACAGTGCTGTACTGTACAAAAAATCGTCTCTTGCGAGATTTATGTGCAAAATTCATATCAAAAATGATTGTATAGACAATATGGACAATGCTAAAAGCTGGATCTGAACAAAACTGTACATAACTAATGCCGAATATAATATACAAGATATAGAATCAACTAGAAATGTTTTAATTTACTCAACACAACACCGAACACCGAATGATATTCCATAATGGATACACCTTAATCTAAGAAATACAGTTGTAGACATCAGACAAAATATATCGTATTCATTCATTCGTCTCACTAGATTGTATACCTGTCTCTTTCTCTGAACACTTCACCATTAACACCATACATTTAAAGTCGAAATTCCATCAACATTAAGTTTTAAATAAGTACATTATTATAACCGTACATTCAAAACGCAGGGATTTAGTCGTTCAAAAGCGTTTAAATATTCGCTAAAATTATTAAATTGGTGAAGTTATGAAACCCTTAAACTACCACAAAACTCAAGCAATATTTACATACATCCATAAAATTTTCAAAGTTAATTATAAAATACGACAAATCACTTTTAAAAGTATTTGAATACAAATTCAAATTCATAAACCAATCCCCACGTTTTCTTTCCCTTTAAAAGCGCAAAGCTTAATCTACGACATTCTAATTTCACATCGAAAACTACACATTTATCTGTCTTCGAAAATCTGAACAAGAATATATTTTTCTCAATACCTTCGTAAGGACGAGTGTCCTAAACACCTTACATTCGAATGAACAAAATGTTACTCTATATCAAGAGGAATAACGTGGTTTTTGGTGAGACAAATCTATGACACGAAATTGATGGTTAATATGTCGGTTAGAAAGAATATTTCAATTATGATTATAGTAATTGCGAAAATTGCAAGTCTGTTCCCTTCTTAGGTGTAAGTTTTAGAGTTGGTGTTATATTCTGAACCTTATTGAATCGTGTTGAGGTCGAAAATCGCTTACTTCTCGCCCGAGGAGGAGCTGGATGCGCGGCCACGCCCCTTCTTGCCTTTTTTGTCGTCTACTTCTGGTTTTTCCGACTTTTCCGCCACTACTTCTGGCGGTTTGGGCGGTTGTTGTGGAGGGGGGTTGTTGTTCTGTAAGGAAAAGTTTACTTTAGTAACGCCAATAAGTAGTTATTTTAAGATACACAGTTACAGTAAGTTACAGTTGGGTCAAAAGCCGATTTGTGGGTGAACGCATACGCTACGTTTTCCGGTATGTGGCCTCCACTCCAGAACCTTGCTGCCCCATCGGCCGTCAGTTCTGCGTACTATGTGCCCTGCCCATTTCCACTTCAGTTTGCTAATCCGTCGGGCTATGTCAGCGACTTTAGTTCGTTTACAGATCTCCTCATATCTGATTCGTAAAGAAACCCCGAGCATAGTCCTCTCCATAGCACGCTGTGCAACTTTGAGCTTCTTTATAGGGCCTATAGTGAGAGGTCACGTTTCGTTTTCTGCCTCTACTTACTTGCTATTTAACCTTGCTATAAGCTAGCACTCCCCGAAGTATGAGCTAGCACTCACCCACTTCTTAGAGTTATGTTGACTCGCTGTCTAAAGTGCGGTCGCCGAGCAGATAGAATTTCGTCCAATGACCCCAAGCTACCCATCGTTATCACTCGCACGTAAGGCACGCGGGCAACGAGCGGGCAGCGGCGAGGGAGCGGGCAACGAGCGGGCAGCGCACTCCTTCTTTTGCCCACAATAAATCGAGCGTTAGGAATAAATTTGAATCGAAATAAAATTGTCGCCATTGTTCAGACATTTCGTTTGCGAATAAAAACAAATATCTCGACAACACAACCCCGAACACAACACTTCGCCGCTAAAGCGCCGCGCGAGCTGCCCGCTTGTTTCGAGAACAGGTCTGCGTTGCCCGCCCCGCTCCAGCGCCGCCGCCGCTCCCGCCCCGCTGCCCGCTAAGTTCGAGGCTGAGGCCTAAGACTTGTATTTTCTCCCTATTTAGACTCTCATACCATCTAGGCTTAACTTACCCGCTTCTTAGACTTATGCTCACTCGCTGTCTAAAGTGCGGTCGCCGAGCAGATAGAATTTCGTCCAATGACCCCAAGCTACCCATTCTTATCACTCGCACGTAACTATATTGCTTTCGTGACTGTGCGACGGGCGGGCGCAGTGAGTGTGCGAGCGCGACAGCAATATAATTACACGTGATAAGGATGGGTAGCTTGGGGTCATTGGACGAAATTTTACCTGCTCGGTGGACGGACTTTAAGCTAAAACTCCTACTTAAGACTTATTCTCACCTGCCGTTTATTCTTGTATTCTCTCCCTATTTAAGCTAACTCTTACCCACCATTCAGGCGTGCACTGACCCGTTTCTTATGCTTATACTCACCCGCTGTATAAGCTAGAACTCACCTACTGTTTTAAGACTTATTCTCACCAGCTGTTTAGGCTTGTATTCTCTCTCTATTTAGGCTCTCATACCATCCAGGCTTAACTCACCCGCTTCTTCGGCTTGTCCTTGGCGCGCGGGCGCTCGTCGTCGTCCCTGGTCGTCTTGCGGCCCATAACACCCAGTAACTTGCTGACCATGCTGCTGTTGCAGCGGGTGTCGCCCGTTGTATAAGCTGTATGAGCCAGCACTCACCCGCTTCTTAGACTTATACTCATTCGCTGTCTCAAGTCCGGTCGCCGAGCAGATAGAATTTCGTCCAATGACCCCAAGATACCCATCCTTATCACTCGCACGTAAGTATATTGCTGTCGCGCTCGCACACTCACTGCGGCCGCCCGTCGCACAGTCACAACGGTATCTGCTCGGCGGCCGGACTTCAGGCTAGAACTCACCTACTGTTTTAAGACTTATTCTCACCTGCTGTTTAGGCTTGTATTCTCTCCCTATTTAGGCTAACTCCTAACCTGACCTAACCTACCATTCAAGCTTAACTCACCCGCTTCTTAGGCTTGTCCTTGGCGCGCGGGCGCTCGTCGTCGTCCCTGGTCGTCTTGCGGCCCATCACGCCGAGCAGCTTGCTGACCATGCTGCTGTTGCGGCGGGTGTCTCCCTCTGCTGCCTCGGGGGACTACGGAATGGGACAAAAGATAGATAGATAAATGGTTTATTTGCAAAACACATTGACACACAAGAAGTAAAAAGTAAGATTAATAAACACAGGAGTAGCAGGAAAGATATAGTACATTACAAAGAGTAAGAAAGAAAATCCTGCGCCCTAAGGTATAAGTGTGCCGCAGCGATGCAAAAAAGCAGAGAGCTCAGTGTAGACACTGCTCTAAAATGAGCAGAACACTGATTTTCAGCTCTCAAAACGTTATATTACGGCCAATAAAAATGTGTGTAAAACTGTTTAATAGGATCCCAAAGCAATTCAAACAAGGATGTTTAAAACTGATGACCAAGAATCTACGAGATTGGCTGATAAAAAAATGCTATTATAGTATTACGGAATTCCAAAATGATAATGTATGTTGACTTTTTGTGATTTGACTATTTCATAATTTGACATTATATTATTTGTTCTATGAAAATACTGTTAAGGATAATAAATTTTAAATTGACATGATAAATAATTAATACGGAATACAATCATATATGAGTGGTAATCGTTAAATTAATAATATTGTACTATCTAATTGAAAACTTATTGTAATTTATAAAAAGTCGTTTTAAGACGAAAATTTGCATGCTGTGTTATCATAGTTAAATAGGTGAAAGCAACATTTATCTCTTTGAAACACCTTTTTGTAAACCCTATTTATTGCAAATAAATAATTTGAATTTGAATTTGAATTTGAATACATTATGGCAATGGGCAGTCAAGCCAATAAGGGCGGAGTGTGTTACATTGCCAGTGTAACCTAACTTACATTGTTACATGATACATCGACACTTAACTTTTAATCGGAAGAGGATCTCAGAAGGCAAGACTACTTAAACTTTGAGTTCATTAAAAATACTTACTCAAACGCAAGTAATACGATGCGATAAAACTTAACTGACATACTGAACAAAAACAAATTAAGTTATAAATCAAACTATGTCGAAAGAACCGCTATGATAAAATCAGGATATTAAAATTTCAACCAACACCAACGCGTGCAGATCGTTACCGAATCAAAGGCCAATGACAGGTCGCGCGACCTATGACAGCGATCGCGTCGTGATCGCGCCGGCGATGGCGATGGCGATGGCGATCTGATTTTCAACTCAAATTAGACATAGGCTACTAAGTAAATTAACTGAGTAGCCTATATCTAATATGAGTTGAAAATGAAGCTCCAATTTCAATTCTCACCTTATTCGCGTCCACCGAGTCCTGCCGCTTCAGCTCGATCTTTTTGACGGACTCCGACCGCTTCGCTTCCATTTTCTCTTGCTTCTTCTCCGCTCTTTCTTGCTTCTCCTGCTTCTTAGCTTCTGCTTTCTCTTGCTTCTCATTCCTCTTCACCGACCCGACCCTTTCCATAACTTTATCCGGCTTTTTCTCTTCAACTTTGACTTCGGGTATGACTTTTTCGATTTTCTCCTCTATTCTCGGCTCTGGTTTTTCGATTTTCTTGACCGAGTCTTGTTTCTTCAACTCTGGTTTGTCTTTCTTCTTGTCTTTGGGTTTTAGGTCCTCATCTTTGAGGCTGGTGTCGGACTTCTTCCTTGTTTTTGGTGGTTCAGCCGCGGGGATCGGTGGAGGAGGCTCGGATTGTGGTTTCTTGCTCTTGCTTTGCTCTTCCACTATCACGTTCAGCTCTGAGCTTGTTCGGCTGTCGTCTGAAATTGAAACTCAAATATAATTTCAAGTCGTAAATGGTGAATGTATGACGCCTAAACATCTATGGCTCTAAACATTAATTCTCGATATGATTAGACTAGTATTTGCCCCTAGCGGGAATAGAATTCGCGAACCAGAAAAACGCAGACGGTATTTTGAATGATATGCTTCAACAGCTTTAGAAATTTTAGAACAATTTTACAAAATTAATGCATAATCTCCGGAATTAGTTTTCCGCAAACAAAAATATTTGTGTGCACATTCATACTTTTTGCCACATAGTCGATCCCTACACATTGCATTCCTTGAGCGTTTTTTCGCGTTGACTACCCACTCCCGGATTTTTAAACTTACTTGGGAATATTCCCACCTCTCGTTCCCACCGCTGCAACTCCTGTGTAGCCAGGATCTACAACTTGACCGCCAATAAAAACCCAACCAGTGAAGGTCAAGTTACTTGGAATCAATTATTTAACAAAAACCATCATAATACGTTAATTTTGCTTCTTACCAAACTTGTTAAGCTCCCGCGAGGTATCCAACGCGGACAGGTCGGATGAGTCGTGCGCAAACGACTCGTCGGACAGCGATAGTGAAGCGAACGACGCGGACGTATCGAAAGTCTTGTCTAGGCTCGTCTTGGGGGACGACGTGAATATGTTCGGCGTTGTCTGCTGCTTCGCTGGTGTTCTGTAGTAATAGTAGACAATGTAAGATGTTTTAGACAATATTACAATCTATTTAATAGACACATAATTTAAATAGACACATAGATTAAGATCAAACTAAACTTTGCGTCTTATGTAAGTAGTTTTGATAGGTGCATTTTTCCCACAAAAAAGAATTCATGAGCTAGAGAATTCCTAAACATGTGATAAGAAATAAAATATAAATTATCATTGAGTATTTTGGAAATCGAAATTAGAAAAGGTAATGTCCGCGCAGAATACAAAGTAAGCAGCGCAAATAAACTAAGGCTGAGTTGCACCATCTTGCTTTAACAATAACCGGCGTTTTTTGTATGGATTTTGACGTTTATTAAAGCTAAAGTATTATAATTATTAAGATAAGAAATTTCATTTACCTGGTTAATAACATTCTGAAACTGTTAGTAATAGCAGGCCTGTTCATCTCCGCGAGTTTACATCGAAAACAAAACACGCACGATTGCCCCCTACAAGAGTACTATTCGACAAGGCCTCACATACGAGCGAACATTGACTCACGCACGCGTATTCTTGTGTATGATGGAAAAAAATAAAGAAAATGGTGTACTAAATACTGTGCAGTATTTAACTGCCTAAATAATAATAAAAACACAGAATGTACTTTTTTAAGTTGCCTCAAGACACTGAGAGGTAAATAAGTAGTTAATATTATTCATGATAATTCATGCTAAATCATGTATTTTCTCCGCCATTTTCTGCAGATTGGCACCCCACGTCACATCATTTTACCGAAGTCAGCCCTATAGCTTCGGCGCAGTACCGATCACTGACGTTTGTCAACAAAACTTCTGACAAACTTGCTTGACTCTTGAGACAAGCTAAATTACACCATATTGTTAATGACATTGAGCATACATTTTTTTAAATACCTTCGCGAAGTAAAACTTCTGTACGTAGTACTTATTATTATTCTGTGGTAATAGTCTGATATAAATGTTCCCAGACCACTTGTAAAGATTCTTTTGTGTAACAAGTTTTAAACGTTATCGCGACACAAGCTTTGCTTAGTGCGGTATCCGCTAGATATAAGGACTTTATGTATTTGGTTTTACTGGCAATAAACGTTTTATTTATTATTTATTTATTTAAGATACAACTCAGCCTAAATGTTAATGACGAATGTCTTTCCTCATAAATCATTACATATCCAAAATTTTTCTTTCGGCATAAATAAGTGCTTACCTATTGGGCAAGTTCTTCGCATGGTGCGTAGGCGAGTCCTTCTCCTCAGCTATCCTGGGCAGCGGGGGCTCGTCCTGTTTGTCCGCGGGGGGCGGGGTGGGCGGCGCGGGGGCCGGGGCCCTCCACACGACCCCCCGGCGGCCCCCAGACACGGCGACCCCCGCGACGGCCACGGGGCCCACGGCGACTGAGACGTTGACCCCCCCGCAGCAGAGAGGCGAGATCGAGCATTTGGATTCGGCTGAGCGCGGGTGGAGTCTAATGGGAGTAATAAGTTGTCATTATTATTTTGTTTGTTTCTTACGCTGTAAAAGTCTCGCTAGATAGAAATTGGCACGTTAATAGCATTTATCACGGATAGGTACACAGATGTTCTAGACTTAATAGGAGTTTTATCCTAACGAGTCACAGTCTCAGTGTGATAATACATGTTACAGTGTGACTGGTTCGGGACAAACATTGCTGTCTGGCTAGGCTAGGCTACATTTAGCGGGCGTTACACCATCTATTTGATGATGTTAAATAAAATAAAAATGTATTTATAACGAACATGATAGTAGTTATTTTTTCATGAGACATAAAAATGAAATCCCAACACAAATATGAAAAACATAAAACAGACGAAAACATAAAACACAATGCGAAACCAACCAAAATGCATAAAATGAAATCAGCTGGCGGTGTGAATGACAAGAATAAAAATTGTGCAATTTAATTTGTTCATTCAGGTGAAATACAGGCTAAGAGCTTCCTCGTTGTGGATAAAAAAAAATAGTATTCACCTAATTTTCCAAGCTAATAACGACCGAGTCCCTGCAGACTACAGTACCCCGAACTCAAATATTGTTCATGTTATTAAAATTAGTAGTATGTAGGGTAGGCCCTTTTCAAGGTACCTTTTCACTTAAGGTATATGCTTTTTTTTTGTATGCAAAAAATATATCATAAGTGTATATGTTTACCTAAATTCATTTTATTCACAATAAAGTTCATTTATCAGCTTCTTATTTGTATAAGGGCTGATTTTTCAATCATCAGATAACTTTTAACTGAAGAATAAGCTTGTCATATTTCCCATACTGACACTGTCAATATGCCTAACTTATTCTTCAGTTATAAGTTATCCGACGATTGAAAAATCAGCCGTAAGCAAAATTCTAACATAAAAACTAAAAAACTCATAAAACCCATTTATTTTTGCAAATAGGCTTTTAAAAAGCACTTTTACACGTCCCAATATTAACCCTACCACTGCTTCGGGACAATAAATGCTGAGAAGGAGCAGCGCAAGAAACTCAGTCACTATTGTCAGCCTCCTTTTCAAGGGTTTACAGTCTTTAAAACATAGGGTTAACAGTCTGTAGTCTGCGGGGATTCTTGAAACATTATCTACGGCTCTACTCTCTCTACTTCATGTCTATGACGTCATACCTGTCAGGCGACAGCGCCCTTCTTAGCAGCGGCGAGGCGGGGTCTCTCCGCGCCCAAGCTCGCCGCCCGCCCTCGCGGCAGGCTAGCGGAGAAGGGCTGCGCGCCTCGCACCGGCTGCCACGGTTAGTTACGATGATAAGTAATGATGTTGTGGTCAGTCACAATGGCATAACATATACACAAGAAGGTAAAAGGCGAGATCCAAAAGTGGGCGGGGCTATTTTCTACATTTTGTCCGTATCGTCAAATCAGACGCTCAATTAAACGACTCTTGCTTAGGTCTGTATTACAAAACAACGCTCCATTATTGGATGTAAGAACAAAAATACCTGTTTCTATTATTATTATAAAGAGCTGTGGTTTTCTGAATAAAGAAAAATAAAATAAAATACGATAAATTATCGACCATTATAAGACTTCTGGTTAGTCGGATCAAAATTTTCAGAATATGAGCCGAAGAAAAATACTAGCTTACCGACTAGCAATATATACGAACACGGCATTAGAAAGTAGTCCCGCCAAGACATTTCATCCCACATCGAGCAGAGCGGATAAATGTAGACCACAGGGAATGATAAAACAATATGCAGCGAGGCGGGGTCTCTCCGCGCCCAAGCGCGCCGCCCGCCCTCGCGGCAGGCTAGCGGAGAAGGGCTGCGCGCCTCGCACCGGCTGTCGTTAGTGATGGTATGGTGGTCAGTCAGAATGGCATAACATATACGAGTACACAGGGACAATATGACACGTATACAAGGCACGATATGGCATGATATTCAAAAGTGGACAGGAAACTATTAATATAGTCTGGTCTGTGAGCACGTAGAATTTTGTCCAATGACCCCAAGCTACCCATCCTTATCGCTCGCGCGTAATTATGTTGCTGTCGCGCTCGCACACTCACTGCGGGCGCCTGTCGCACAGTTGCGCTAAGGATGGGTAGCTTGGGGTCATTGGACAAAATTCTACGTGCTCACAGACCGGGCTTTATACAAATATATCCATATCGTCAAATCGATCGTCCTTTTTACATAGGCCCACTTTTAATGTTGAATAGGCTTCTGCAGACCATGTAGACCACAGGGAATGATAAAACAATATAGCGGCGAGGCGGGGTCGCGCCTCGCACCGGCTGTCGTTAGTGATGGTATGGTGGTCAGTCACAATGGCATAACATATACACAAGAAGATACAAGGCATGAGATGTGGTATGAGATCCAAAAGTGGGCGGAGCTATTTTCTACAAATATGTTTGTAACCGGCTACGGTTAGTCATGGTGTGGTCAGTCACAATAAGACGCGTGCAGAAGGCACTTAATATAGGATTAGATTCAAAAGTGGGCGGGGCTAATATCAACAAATATATCCGTATCGTCAAATCGATCGTCCTTTTTACATAGGCAGACATTTAATCTCGAACATAGGGTTCTGTGAACCATGTAGACCACAGGGAATGATAAAACAATATGCAGCGGCGAGGCGGGGTCTCTCCGCGCCCAAGCGCCGCCCGCCCTCGCGGCAAGCCAGCGGAGAAGGGCTGCGTGCCTCGCACCGGCTGTCGTTAGTGATGGGATGGTGGTCAGTCACAATATGATACATACACAAAAGGCACAAGATATGAAGCGAGAGAATGATCTAAAAGAGGGCTATTTTCAGAATCAGAATCATCATTTATTTGCTATAAATGTGGTACAGGAGATGGATACACAATGATTTCCACAAATATATCCGTACCTACCGGCTACGGTTAGTCATGATTTGGTAGTCACAATGGTATTACATACACAAGGAACAATGTGGCATGAGATCCAAATCTGTTATGAGAAATAGTGCTTCAGGAACGTGGTGACTGGTTCAGTGATTGATTTATTGTACAAAACAGTGAAATAATCCTGACACTGACACAAAATGATATCCAGCGTCATCCAAAATCGGTTTCGTTTGACAGCTCGTTGTTGTTGCTCTATTCCGAAGGAATATTAGCTTTATGGTTCTACTTTTCCCCAGGACAAACTTGACCATCACTGGTTGTATTTTTATTGGCGGTCATAGATCGTCGTCACAGTCGTAGATCCTAGCTACACAGGAGTTGCAGCGGTGAGAACGAGAGGTGGGAACAGTCCCGATGTGTCACCAGCCAGCTTCTCGCCGGGGAGCGAGGCGCTGCGAGCGTCACGTGACGTGTGCCGCGAGTGTCACGTGGCGTGTGCCGCGAGTGTCACGTGACGTGTGCCGCGAGTGTCACGTGGCGTGTGCCGCGAGTGTCACGGGACGTGTGCCGCGAGTGTCACGTGGCGTGTGCCGCGAGTGTCACGGGACGTGTGCCGCGAGTGTCACGTGACGTGTGCCGCGAGTGTCACGGGACGTGTGCCGCGAGTGTCACGTGGCGTGTGCCGCGAGTGTCACGTGGCGTGTGCCGCGAGTGTCACCTGGTGGGCGAGGCGGGCTGCGGCGGCGGCTGCGGCGAGGGCGAGGGCGTGCGCGCGAGCGGCGACAGCGGCATGTGTTGTAGCGACGCGAGTGTCACGTGACGTGTGCCGCGAGTGTCACGAACGTGTGCCGCGAGTGTCACCTGGTGGGCGAGGCGGGCTGCGGCGGCGGCTGCGGCGAGGGCGAGGGCGTGCGCGCGAGCGGCGACAGCGGCATGTGTTGCAATGACGCGCGACGCACTTCGCCGCCGGCTAACTTGTGCTTTAATCCATGGAGCGATGACGGCCTGCAAATTATCATTAAATGATTCATTCAAAATCAAAAGTATTTATTCAGTTTAGACCACAAGTGGCACTTATAAACGTCAAAATATTATTATAGAAAATAATAAAAAAAGAAAAGGTAGCCCTTATGGGGCACTTTACATGTCTCCTTATCTTTTGGGCCCTACCAGCGCTTCGAGACAAACATATGGCAAGTGCTGAGAAGAAACGCCGGAACAAACTCAGTCACCACTAATTGCCAGGAATTATCTAACGGTAAGAATAACCAAATTCAAGTACATCAAATATGTGCAGACTGAACTGACCACGCATCCTTGTCATCAATATAGTCTCGAACCTTGTAGTACCCTTTGAACATAAGGGTATTTTTTATATGTATCTTAAATTTGTTTATTGGCAATTCGACAAGGTTGTGTGGTATTTTGTTAAATATGGTAATACATTTCCCCAAGAATGAATTACCTATTTTTTGCAACCTAAAAGATGGAACAGCAAGTTTATTCTTATGTCTCGTGTTAAACGAGTGGACGTCGCTTTTCTTATTAATCAATTAAATCAAAAAGGCACGACAGCCGAACGGAGAAGGGGTCGGACTGGCGGACTCGTAATCCGGGGAACGCGAGTTCGAATCCTGCCGCCGCTCGACTATTGTAGTAATCCCACTACTAAATTGCGCAATACAAATTACTAAAAATATTTAAAAATAAAAAAATATCAAGCTCCTTTCTCACTGGACACTCTGAATACGTGCCCAGCCGGGCTAAGATTAGCTCCACGATATAACGAGGCATTTTATCGATTTTAGATAAGCTCATGATACAGTTGTAACACCCTGTTGTAATACCTGGGTCACCACTTTAGTATCTGTGTAGTATGTGTGTTATATCTGTGTCTATGGGTGTTACTTTACTCTATCAGAAGGTTTACTGAATGAAAGTCCGAAGGTCACTGTAGAAATATATTCTTGATCTCACAATGTGCAATACAATTAGAATAGTGGCTTGGTAGCGGACATACTCTATGCGATGTACGGAACGACTGGCGAGCGCCACAGAATGCGACTCGCTTGAAATACAATATTGCAAACTCAACGAAATACAATGTGTCCCTACACTGTCGTCTAAAATCGATAAAATGACATAATGGCATCCTAGGCTAGCAGGGCTCTGCGATCCAGAGAGCCCCGTGTCAGCACTCAGAAAAAGGATAACCGTGAATACAATAACGTCTTTCGTAGTCGCTGAAAAGTACTTTAATGAAATCAACGTTTTTTAAAGTAAACTTGATTCTTAAATAGGTCAAAAAGGGCACTGCTTTTAGATTCTTCTGCAAAAGCAAAATATTAAGAATTAAATACCTTTGATAGTGTGTAGTGGTGTGCAGAGGACTATCAGCCGCTGGCGATGATGAAGCGGGAGAAGACGGACAGTCGCCACTACCCACGCCGCCGGTCACCATCTAGTACAAAAAAAGGTATAAGTTAAACTTCTCCCTTCTATAGTCCGGTCGCCGAGCACGTAGAATTTCGTCCAATGACCCCAAGCTACCCATCCTTATCGCTCGCGCGTAATTATATTGCTATCGCGACTGTGTGACGGGCGCCCGCAGTGAGTGTGCGAGCGGGCTTTAAAAGGATTATTTTTGCGATGAACCAACTCAGAAAACTCAAACAAAACCTTGTATATGAACCTATTTTTAAATCTCGACGGTTAGCGGAAAAAGGAAGAGGGTAGTGAAAGGAACGTCCCACCTCTTTCCCACTGCTGTAATTCCTGTATAGGCCAGTTTGACCTCCAGTGAAACTCAACCAGTGATAGTAGGGCTTTATAGTTACGGGACTGTTCCCACCATTTTGAACCTTATTGTCATCATCATAAGGTTACGTACCTGCTGCATCTTCTGCAAGGCGCGCTTTGAGAAGATCCACCGGAAGAATGGACTTAGGACTTTATTATCTTCGCCATAAGGTCGCGGGAGGCGGCGCAGGACCGGTCTTTGTGGAAATCCTTGGGGGATGCCTTTATCCAGCAGTCGACGTCATTCGGCTAAAACGAACGATGTTAGTTCCTGTTGCATCTCCTGCGAGGCGCGCTTTGAGAAGATTCACCGCAAGAATGGATTTTGGACTTTATTATCTTCGCTATAAGGTCGCGGGAGGTGGATGGATGCGGGCGGCGCAGGTCCGGTCCTTGTAAAAATCCTTGATGTATGTTTTTATCTAGCAGTCGACGTCATTCGGCTAAAACGAACGATGTTAGTACCTGCTGCATCTCCTGTGAGGCGCGCTTGGTAGAGATCCTTCTGAACAGCGAACAGCGCCTTCGAGGTCGCGGGCGCGGTGGCGCCGAGGCCCGTCTGCCGTTGCATTTTGAACCTTATTACCTTCACCATAAGGTTACATACCTGCTTCATCTCCTGCGAGGCGCGCTTGGTATAGTCTGGTCTGTGAGCACGTAGAATTTTGTCCAATGACCCCTAGCTACCCATCCTTATCGCTCGCGCGTAATTATGTTGCTGTCGCGCTCGCACACTCACTGCGGGCGCGCGTCGCACAGTCGCGACAGCAATATAATTACGCGCGAGCGATAAGGATGGGTAGCTTGGGGTCATTGGACAAAATTCTACGTGCTCACGGACCAGGCTTTAGTAAAGGTAAAAAAGGAGGAGTTGCGTTTAGTGGAGGGATGTAGTGAGGAAGGGACTCCTCTTTGTAGTGGAGGGGCTGTAACTTAGGGAGGTTGTATAGTGTGAGGAACTGTAAGTAGTGTAGAGGGGCTGTGTACTATTGTGTAGTGAAGAGAGGTTTGTGTAGTAATGAGTGGGTATTTTAGTAGTGTAACGAACCTGCTGCATCTCCTGCGAGGCGCGCTTGGTAGAAATCCTTCGGAACAGCGAACAGCGCCTTCGAGGTCGCGGGCGCGGCGGCGCGGAGGCCCGTCTGCCGTTACCGGTCCTTCGCCGCCCGCCCGCCTGGAGAAAAATTACGTTCACTATTAATGACCCAAGTATTTTTGTTTTTAATTATAATATCAGATACTTACACAAACTACTAATAGTCCCGTAGGGATCGTTTCCATCAGAGATGTACAAGGAGCAGACTATTTACAAATGCTAAAAGCTTTCTCTCGCACACATCCTCCTCAATCGTTTTGTATGTACAAAAATTTCGCTGCACTATGCCGATTCTACCAAAGCTATGGTAACCGAGACGAGGTAAATGAAGCGATTCTATTGGTTCTTTACAAACACATCTTCGCGTATCTCTGATAACGCATCCTTACAGCTCTGAACCTGTTTGTCAAACTTATTTGCAGGTAAAATTGGATCTAACCTGAGGATGAAGGTATTAAATACAAACCTGAATAGTGGTTTGATCGAGAGGTGTAGCCCGAAGAGTGGCATGCGGTGCTGCCAACAGCAATCTCAACACCTGAAAGAAACACGACATTACTCACAATTTTGTAAAACTCAAGCAAGTAAATGTATACCTACTAACGAAGTAACA
Source organism: Ostrinia nubilalis (assembly GCF_963855985.1). Classification (NCBI taxonomy): domain Eukaryota; kingdom Metazoa; phylum Arthropoda; class Insecta; order Lepidoptera; family Crambidae; genus Ostrinia; species Ostrinia nubilalis. The sequence goes on from NC_087112.1 coordinate 1,999,110, forward strand.
GAGTTAAGCTAATGTAGATTGAAACAGTTTTTCAATAACAACAGGGAATAATAAAAACCGGACAGGGGTTTGGTTTTTATGTTAAGTTCAATCAGCCCTGTTAGTTCTAAATGAAGATTTCTTGCTCCAATGGGGACTTATATTGTATGATAGATGATTAGGGCAACTATAAAAGCCAGAACGTCAGTATTATGATCCCAGCATATGTTAGAAAAATAGAGTTAAATTCGTAAAATACATAGTGTTCGTCTAAATATTTGCTCTTACTTACAACAACTTGGACTTAATTATTTTATGTATTTAATTTTAATGTTATTTGACTATTATTTAATTTATCGTTTTAATTATTTGACAATTTTACATATTGAAATTGATTTTATAAATTATCTGTATTGTATAACTTGTTGGCGCGTTGGACTTTCTGTAAGCCTTCAAGCAGATTATAAATAAATAAATAAAAACAACAATGTAGCATTCTAAACCTTACTACAAAGTACATTAAAGTCGTTATCCCAAATCTGTGCATACCTGTGTGTGTAGCAAGCCTTGCACAGACTCTCCATTGAGTTGCGTGATGAGGTCTCCCGCGCGAAGCCCCGCCGCCCAAGCCGCGCCTTGCTCGCTCACCGCCTGGAGAAATAAACTTAGGTCAGAGGTTGCCAAACTGGGGTTAGTGGGGTCACAGTAACTACTAAAGTTAGATAAATATCTATAAAATTCAATAATAAAATTAAAATTTAATAAAATTTATTTATTTTTGCAAATAGGCTTTTAGAAAGCACTTTTACACGTCCCAATATTAACCCTACCACTGCTTCGGGACAATAAATGGGCCAGTGCTGAGAAGAAGCAGCGCAAGAAACTCAGTCACTATTGTCAGCCTCCTTTTCAAGGGTTTACAGTCTTTAAAATATACAAAATATTATAGTCATAAGTATTGATGCGAGCTAGGTAGTTAAAACATTCCAAACATTTTTATCTTTTATATAATCATCAACTTTATAGTAGCCCTTTTTCATTAAGGTGCTTTTGATATGTGCTTTAAATTTATGAATGGGCAATTCTACAACAGTTTGTGGTAATTTATTGAAAAGTTTAATACATTTCCCCATAAATGAATTACCAATCTTGTGCAGTCTGAAATTTGGAACGGCAAGTTTATAACAAAGCTTAGGTCAGCATAAAAAAAATCCGTCCGTTCGGGCGGGCTTGAAAATTTTACGACGCCGCGAGCCGCCAGTCTGCTTGTGACCACGGCTTCAGCATAGCAGCCGTGAGTACATAATGTAACTCATAAACGTCGCGTTAAGACCTGTGTCTTTCTATCTTAAGGTCAGCAGTTGCCATAATTATGGCTCGGGGCCCTTGTGGAGACACAATAGTAAAAATAGTGGTGTACTATGAGCCACAGTCCCAGCTACCCATTTCCGCTCATGTCGTCTCGTTCTATCGCAGATTCACCGTTTGATGAGAGCGAGAATAAAACGGAAATGGGTACAGTATAGCATAGGCATAGGGTATACTGGATTGCTAAAAATTTCAGAAAACGTAAGATAGTGAAGAGTTCCATGTCCTAAAATAAAAGGGTTGTCAGAAGCATGACATATAATTTTTTCTACATTTGATTTAATCAAAAATCAAATATTAGCCTACAAAGTAGTTCATTTAAAATTTCCAAATACACACGATTAATCTCTCGCTGTGTAATTATAAACATAGATAAGTAAATAATAGAATGGCAATTCAAAGCAACATTAAAACTCACCGAAACAAGATGGTGCATGGTATAGTAGTCCGTGTCGCCGTAATACACGCGCACGGTGTGGATGGTGAACCCGAACCCGCGCGGACCGCGACGGACAACGATCGGAGGCTTCGAAGATTGAATCAAACTGGGAACGAAGTAATGCATTTTACATCTTATTGGGTTAACATAAAGTTGAATTATGAACTGACATTTTATGTCTATGGTCCTTTGAATCATATTAAACTACAGTTTTACGTTTTTGATAACCCAGTCAATGCCAACAACTGCACTTTTAGTCCAGTCAATGAATGCTTTAACGACGGTGTAGAGAGAAATCCGTGGAACACAATTTCTGACCTCGTGACTTTATTTAGACTAGTTAGGAGGTGAACATAGCAAAAGTCCCCGCCCTTAGCCCTTGAGCCGGCGGGGAGAGGGGGGCTTAAAGGTACCACTTTTCGGTTTTTCACTTAATCCTCGGAAACTATGAGTCCTATTAGTGACATGACTACTATGAACCAAAAAAAGCTTATTCAATTTGCAACCGAAAAGTGGTACCTTTAATCCCCCCTCATCCCGCTGGCTCAAGGGCTAAGGGCGGGGACTTTTGCTATGTTCACCTCCTGACTAGTCTAAATAAAGTCCCGAAGTCAGAAATTGTGTTCCACGGATTTCCATCTATAATGCTATGCTATCTATATGCTTTATTGACTGGACTATTTAGTGTTTTGGAAAAACAGTAACGTTATCGATAAAATTAAAAATCAAACAAATACAATGTCGATTAGATTTCTTAAGAAATTATTCTCGATTCTAAAAAATATCGATTAGGTTTAAAAGAAGCGCCTCTCTAAATAGAACTGTCATAATCACTTACTTACGCTGAATGGACTATAACTACGCCTCCATATGTCAGAATTGCATTCTGGCAGTTCATAATAAGAACATACTGTCATTTTACAGAGCATCTACCTTACCGTACACTACAATAAATATTATTAGTTGTACTCACGAGTGGTTGGCGAGAGCGAACGGCGATGGCGGGTCTCGACACGGCGACGAGTCTCGCGACGAGTTGGTTGAAGACGTGTTGCCCGCGCAAGGCGACGCCGCGCCACCGCCGAATGAACTGTCATCCGCTGGAAATAGAGACGCTTTTAGAATGAAGCACAATAGACGGCATGTCAGATTATGTTTATTGTAGAATTGCACTTATTTGTGGTATATAAAATGGCAGTGACAGGCCGCGCCGCCGCCGAATGAACTGTCGTCCGCTGGTAATAGAGAACTCTTTTAAAATAAAGTAACGGACTATAAATGCATATAAAATAATACTTATTATTACAACAACTACAGGCAAAACTCAAAACTGAGTGGGTTTCCTGAGGGTTGTAGAGCGAAAGTTTTTAGCTAGTTTTTGCTACATAGACCGACTGTGAGATTTTATTTTATACCATGATAGCTCTGATACGTCACGTGTCACCTGTTTCGCACCGCTCCATTGCCTCAGGGGTTTACTTAGTTAAGCTATATACCTTTACAAGCTTTTTCCCGCGCGTGAAATTTAGTTTGTCACAGATCGTCATAAATTATAGCCTATATGTTATTCTGGGTTATAAACAATAATACTGTAAAGTTTCATTAAAATCCGTTCAGTAGTTTTTGCGTGAAAGAGTAACAAACATCCAGACATTCAGACATCCAAACTTTCGCATTTATAATATTAGTAGGAAGTAGGATATTAGTAGGAAGTAGGATAGGATAAAAAAATGCTTCTCATTATCTTCCATCTGGTAAATTAGAGAGGGTCGTGCTTCTGCAGTGGAGACTAAATGACCTGACGATGATGATGATAGTGTATATCTTACCAGGATGGATAACGAGTGACAGTCCGGAGGTGCTGGCGGAGCGTCGCATAGACTTGGTAGCCACTAATGCGGACGGCTTACTCTTGTCCGGTTTGTCCGGACGGTCCATGCTCTTGCTCTCTTCTTTCTTGGCTATCTCCGACCTGGGGAACACAATATTGTAGATTGATGTAATTATTTCGAGATGATTCCCTCGAGGGATGAAATACAGTTTAGACACTAGGCAAATGGTTACCCATCCAATATGCTCGTTAAAAGTGGGCGTGTACAGAGGCGTTAGCAACGTGGTCATTGACCTGTCGAGCATTCTAATGCACGCCATTATCTTAGCGACGATTTAGGACGACAAATCTATGGGCTTATCGTGTAACTTCAATAAAATTCATCACTAAGTTTTTCGTGGCGCATATTCTAGGCTTACTGGTTCATGTACAGATGACGGTACATCATAGTAGACACTGCGTGGAGCATAAGTATACAGCAGTACAATATCAATAGCTATAGCAGTGGACATTTATTGGCTGAAACAACCGAGCGCGCCATCATCTATGTACTTACATCCGATGGAAAGTTAAACTGTCATAAACCGTCATTGGACCCGCAACGAAATTAATCACAAGAACGTAAGAAGAGTTCGACGTTCGATAGAGGAGTCAAGATTCGACTTCCATGCTTAAACTTTACCTTGACTGGTTAGGTTTTATTGGCGGTTAAGCTGGAGGTACCGAAAAGGACATCATCTCGCGCATTGCTAAGGCCAGAGCTACCTTCGCACAACTTCGTCCCGTATGGCAGTCACGGAAACGAAGAGTCAAGATCAAAATTTTCGGGTCCAATGTTAAATCCGTTCTGCTCTATGGGTGTGAAACGTGGAAGGTCATGTCGCACCAGCTGCAGGTCTTCGTCAACCGCTGCCTTCGCCGAATTCTCGGCATATAACTGGCCTGAGAAAATCTCCAACATCGAGCTATTGGAACGCTGCCACGAAAGATCAGATCAAGCGCCGCAAGTGGAACTGGATTGGCCACACTCTCCGAAGGGATCCCGATCACATCCACAAGCAGGCTCTGGATTGGAACCCCCAAGGAAAACGCAAACGTGGTCGCCCCAAGCAAACTTGGCGGCGCACTGTAGCGGACGAGGCGAAGAAGATCGGCAAGACCTGGAGCGAGATCAAGCGAGAAGCTCAAGACCGAACGAGATGGAGGACTGTTGTGGACGCCCTCTGCCCCATCTAGGGGACATAGGACCTTAAGTCAAGTAAGTCAAGCTGGAGTTGCAGCGGTGGGAACGAGAGGTGGGGATAGTCCTGTCATACTCACATCCTCGGCACGAGCGCTAGGTGCGCGTGGTGCGAATGGTGCGGCGGGTGCGGCGGGTGCGGGTGCACTCGCAGCGTGGTGCGGCGGCGGCAGGCCGGCGACACGTCGTCCGAGTCCGTTTGTGAGGACTCAGCTGTTGATGCACTGCCTCCGATCATCTGGAAAACAATTAATAATGACACATGGTCAATTGGTACCGGGCCACATAGCTCGTAGAAACGATGACCATTAGGTCAGAAAAGTTCTCGAGTGGCGACCACGGGTTAGAAGACGTAGCGTGGACAGGCCTCCTACTAGGTGGACCGACGATCTGGTAAAGGTCACGGAAAGAGCCTGGATGACGGCAGCGCAGGACCGTTCATTGTAGAAAACCTTGGGCGAGGCCTTTGTCCAGCAGTGGACGTCATTTGGCTGAAACGAACGAACGAACAATGATGGTTTTCGCAAATGAAAATTCCGCCCGATGGCAATACGTAGACGCGAGGTCTAAATGCTGCATGATTGGTTATTTTTGACATGACATCGACAGATATATCAAAATCCACCAATCACGCAGCAGTCACACCCCACATCCACGTCCCGCCATCTAGCGGATCTTTCATTCGCGAAAACCCTCATTGACATACTCGTACTTTTTATGTGCTGTCAAAACGCGACTGTTGTCAAAACACGGCTGTCCCAGACAAACTGACGTCACTTTTTCGTCAAATCTCAATATTAATTGATTACAATTACGATAACAGTTGGGTAGAGGATTCGAAAAATTCTCAGCAGTTGCCGCTTGCGTAAAGCCCAGTCTATATAATTTGACAGCGGCGGCGACGTGACGTAGAGCAGAGCTGTGTGGAAATAATGAAATCTGATTGTTTATTCAAAACACTTCTCCGTTCCGCTCCGCGTTGGTGGAAACCGGGCCTAAAGCACCTAAATACAGACAGCGCTGGTAGAACTAAACTTGAATAATACATCTCTTTCTTTTCTACCCTATAATAAAGGTATTTAAGATTTAACAGAGGAGGATTTTTTATAATAATGAATAAATAACATAATAACTCACGGGACACTTGGGGTGGTGGTGCAATGGCGCGGTAGGCGTGGTGGGAGGACCCGCGCTATCCGGCGTGCCGGGCCAGCTGTCCGTGCTCTGTGGAGACAAAAACATCGTACGTATAAATAACTTGACCTTCATTGGTTGGGTTTTTATTGGCGGTCAAGCTGTAGATTCTGGCTACAGGAGTTGGAACGGTGGGGAAAAAAATGGTTTTATAGCTGCCTATATTTCAAGTGATGTGGCAGTGGGCGGGGTGGACCAATTACTTAGTTATAGTCGTAGGCCGCGTCTGAACGCGAGCAGCGCAATATTAGGTGTAGTGGAAATCAGGGATGTTATGGATATCCGTAACCGTAACCGAAACTTTCAGATATCCGAAATAAAAAAATATCCGTAACCGTAACCGAAACCGGTATAGTATTATTTCAATATTCGTAACAGTATCCATAACATCCCTAGTGGAAATATATCTGACGTCTAGTGATAGACAATAAGAGCCTTCCCCCACCCCCTCACCCTTCACCTCAAAAAGGAAGGTAAAATGGCGATGACTTGGTGAAAGTTGCAGCAAACGCTTTGGCAGGGCAACGAATGAACGAACAGTTGTTATGGAATATGTGTGAGACTTTTACTGCTTGATAAAACTGTCTCCAAAGATGCCTCCACTTACCCGGGAGTCATGCTCCAAGCCAGAGTGGTAGTGACGACGCCACTGAGGGCTGGTGCTGCTAAATGCCGCAAACAATCCAGCATCGTCGGGCGCATCACCTGCTTCGGCCGCCTCGTCTGTGTCCACCTCGCTGTGGTTATAGCAGTCACAACGGGAGCCCTAGCCTCTCCCGTCTTTACGAGAAGAAACGGTAGTATCTATACGCTCATGGGAGTCATGCTAGAGTCCTGAGTGGTAATAGTATCGCCACTCAGGGCCAGTGCTATTGAAGGCTGCAAAGTCTTCCACTGCTGGACAATGCAATCGCCAAAGATCCGCCTTTCTCCCTGAGGATGAAGGTAGGTCTACTTATCCTGGAGTCGTGCTCCATAGAGATGAAAGTCGCATGAAGCGGCATCGCATTAAGAGAAGGTCAGCACAGGATCGGTTGTTTTGAATCTGTCTAGGACTTCTACCCTCTTTTGTGTACTTACCCGAGAGTCATGCTCCAAGTCTGAGTAGTGGCGGTTTCATTGATGACTGGTACTGCAATATCGACTGTTGTGGAAATCTGGCTTACTTCCGAAGGCCGCTAAGTCTTCTACTAATGGACAAGGCTTTCTCCTAAGAGCCGAGAAGGAAGGGCAGTCTACTCAAAGGTCTCTCTACTTACCCGAGAGTCGTGCTCCAAGCCAGAGTGGTAGTGGCGACGCCACTGAGGGCTGGTGCTGCTAAAAGCAGCAAACAATCCAGCATCATCAGGCGCATCGCCAGCTTCGGCCGCCTCGTCTGTGTCCACCTCGCTGTGGTTGTAGCGGTCGCAGCGGCCTGGGTATACACGATTTATGTACTCAAGGTATTTACTTAAACAGTTGTTCTATATGTCTAGCGCTTAACTGTGCCGTGTGTGTGTGAGCAACATGGCCTCGCTCCAACCATCACCATCACGTTATCTTGTCGCTAAATATCATCATCAAATAAATAATCCACTGCGATATCGAATATACAACCACGCTATCACAGTTGAATCCATCGCGAGTATTATCGGCCACAGTTCCAGCTACCCAGTTCAGTTTTTCTCTCGCTCTCATCAAATTGTGATTCTTTGTGATAGAACTAGACGACATGGCCGAAAATGGGAAGTTGGAACTGTGGCCGATAATACATTACATACAGGGTGTTAGGTAAATGGATATATGAGCCGACACTAGCCCATGTTAACATGGTCATATAAATGGTATGGTGAAGTCAGAAATTTGATATCATCATTTTATTTTTTTTTATTTTCATACAAAATTAATTTTATAAAATCCGATTGGTATGAAAAATAAAATAATTAAAATGAAGATATCAATTTTCTGACTTCACCATACCATTTATATGACCATGTTAACATGGGCTAGTGTCGGCTCATATACCCATTTACCTAACACCCTGTATAAAAAAAAACACCTAGATCAAAGTAATCAAATAGGTTCATGGGCCCTATTGTTTGTATGTATTGCGCAAGAAGGTATAATTTGATAAATGGCTCATAAGAAAGTGACATACTGTCGAAGTAGCTGGTATCCTCGTCATTCTCCAGCTGTGGGATGAATTCGGCTTTCCTCCTCAGAAGGTTGTTCCAGTCCAGCCCGTAGAAATACACGTGTTCCTGCACGAAAATATTTGTTACTGATGCACATTGTAATAATCAAAACACATAATTTAAGGCCTGATTTCATTCTGTCAATTTCATCAATCTGAATGAAATCTGATTGGTTATTCAAAATGATTCTCCGCTCTGTTCTGCCTTGGTGGAAACCGGACCGGTCTTTGGTCTCAAAAATCAAGCATGATCTCCCAGTTTTTTCATCCAGGCACTGCGAGCTAATAACTCCAATAATACTGAAAATTGCGAAACATACATGGGGTGATCCGGAAAATTTGATATCTCTGAGGGTTTTATACCTTAAAGCTTCGTTTTGACACAACTTTTTGGGACACCCTGTATGGCTCAAAAAGTTGAATATTAATTTTGAACTTCCGCGTTGCATAATTTAATTAATATAAACAGGTTTTAACGCGATACGCGGTTTATAGGTAATACCAGGCCTGTTCATCTCCGCGAGTTTACATCGAAAACAAAACACGCACGATTGCCCCCTACAAGAGTACTATTCGACAAGGCCTCACATACGAGCGAACATTGACTCACGCACGCGTATTCTTGTGTATGATGGAAGAAAATAAAGAAAATGGTGTACTAAATACTGTATTTAAAACTGCCTAAATAATAATAAAAACACAGAATGTACTTTTTTAAGTTGCCTCAAGACACTGAGAGGTAAATAAGTAGTTAATATTATTCATTTTAATTCATGCTAAATCATGTATTTCCTCCGCCATTTTCTGCAGATTGGCACCTCACGTCACATCATTTTACCGAAGTCAGCCCTATAGCTTCGGCGCAGTACCGATCACTGACGTTTGTCAACAAAACTTCTGACAAACTTGCTTGACTCTTGAGACAAGCTAAATTACACCATATTGTTAATGACATTGAGCATACATTTTTTTAAATACCTTCGCGAAGTAAAACTTCTGTACGTAGTACTTATTATTATTCTGTGGTAATACTAAAATATTACCTGTATTTGCCTGACGTTATGACCGGGTTGCACCGGCCGTGGTCACAGGCTAATGATAGACAGCTAACTGCGTATCACGTCAAAACCCGTTTAAATTAATTAGAAGTCAAATACCTTGACTTGGTGCGTGCCACCGGTCCCCAAGCGATCGCGAGGGTTCCGCGCCAGTAGTTCGGTGATGATGCTGCGACCTTCCACCGCTATAGGGAAGTCCTCCTCCGACGGCCACTCTATGTCGTCTGCATAGGACATACAATCGATTGTAATTTGTTTATTTGTTTTAGGAAGACCAGGGTTTACATAGTACATTAGTAACGTTTGATAACCACTTATTAATGGGAGCAGTTTTTTTTAATTGAATATACTGGAGTTTTAACTACGTGGATCGAGCTTGGGCATCAATTGTATCGTGGTATCCCTAATTTTTTTTATTAGGGATTGATGGTGAAAACGGCCATTAGTCAACCCTTCACCAAACGCTCGATGCAGACAAAGTAGAGTAGTGGTAAATCGTGGGAGAGGTCTATGTCTTAAGAAAGAGTGGGTTTCTCTTAAAAACAGCACTAATCCCATCTTTCGATCTCAATACATCTATTTTTAGTCAGGATCTACAGTTTAGCCACTAGTTTAACCCAACCTGTGAAGTTTGAGTAGCCCGGGAGATACCTGACTTCCTTGTAACAAAAATTCAAAATCAAAAATATTTTATTCAATTTAAACCAGTATTTTGGCACTTATGAACGTCAAAAATAAAAAACACGTCAGCAAGGTCGCGCGGGGGTCCGGGCCGTGAAAGGTTAAGGGGCACTTTACATGTCTCCTTACTAATTTTGGACCCTACCAGCGTTTCGAGACAAACATATGGCATGTGCTGAGAACCTATTATTCAGAAGAATACAGGATGAATTGGACTTACCATTGACAGTGTGAGCGAATAGTTCTTCAGGGGTCTCTCCGAAGAAAGGCACGCAGCCCACCAGGAACTCGTATAGGATGATGCCCATAGACCACCAGTCCACTGGCTTGCCGTAGCCCTGAAAAATGATGTACAGTAAGTTTACTGGTAAACGTTTTCGCTCAGTCGGCTTGATATGGGTTTCTTAAAACTCGAAAACAGCATAACTTTTAATTAATAGTACACAACGTGACAAAAACGATGCGAGATGAAGTATCGCAGGAAACACAATACCACCCACATAGCAAAGGTGGCTTGTAAAGCAAAAAAATAGGACAATTATTTCTAGTGTTCCGTAGCCAAAAGGCAAAAAACGGAACCCTTATACGAGTAGATTCGTCATATAAATAAATGCTAATAAGTGACAAATGAGCGAACATCATGCCTCCTCAACGGGTGCCCTCTCAGACGCATAACATTTTTCATCATAATTTAGTTTGGCATAACAGTATTTGCATAAAGTCTTTTCGCATAAACTTTGATATGCATAGTTTTCTAAATGCATAATGGTTTCTTAGGCATAATAATAACTTTCTCTAATTTTCAATACCATAATTTAAATAATCATAAATGTAAAGAACATAATTTTTATATTCCTAAAGTTTGTTTTTAATAAAATACGATAAACATAATGTAATTATTTATAAAATTTAAAGTCATAAATATTGTCTATAAGAGCAACCAACATTGAAGAGTAAATTATTATGTATTTGTGATGTTGCGAACGATCCTCCTTCCACCTTTATACTCTTTCGGCCTGTAGATTTGTAAAAACTAAATTCTCTGTGTCATTGTCATTTTTGTTGTTAATTTTTGACCTGTCTCTTAGAAAACTTAAGCTCGTGAAAATACATTATGTTTGATCTCAAATCCCTCTTATCTATTATAACGCACATATTATACAGTTCACATTTCTTTTACAAAAATAAGCTTGCCTGGTCTGGAATTATGTAGATCCCGACTGGCCGTGGTCTCTTCCACGTGGTACTAGTCTGCCCTATACTAGAGTGTAATTTAAAAGCCGGAGGCGCGGAGGGAGTGCGGTCCTCGCTCGCTGTAACATATATGCTGCGGAAGCGAGCATCCCAGATAGCAAGCGAACTTGCTGCAAACATGATTTTTATTTGAAATTAGATTGTCACGTCAAATATGACAAATCAAGTTTGTGGCAATATTGCTGTAAGCTTTTTGATTTAGGTATGATGTTTCAAGGCTTTTTTAATTTTGAAGCAAGTTTGCATTTTGCGCTATGTTTCAAAGATGAAGTATCAAGTTTGTTTTTTGTTTGTTACAAACTTGCGTTAAACTGTCATACGCATGGAGCAAATAAATAATCACTAGTGGTCATACGCCAACGTCACTCGCCCGAAGCCATAAAAAAGAAAACAAAAACTTCCGGTTCCGGAAGAAAAAACAGCCAAGTGTTTTGCACTTTTGCAGCATACTCTCTTCTAATCTGTGTTTTGCAGTGCACAAAATCAGTGGTAGAACGTAGAACCTACAAGGTTTTTTGTTTTGCACGGTGTTTTATTTAATAAACGCTTCTGTTGTGCGAATTGGACGCGTGACGTGCTGAAGATTAAAGGTTAGTTCATTTATTTTTACTTTTACAAACAGAATTAATGATAATTATGTAGTTCATATCTATCCCTTAAACCTTATTTACCTACTTTCAAACCCAGGCAACGTGTTCCAAGTGTTCCTAACCCTAAATAGTTCCTGCATGTTCGATCCTGTTTAGTTATGCATATTACTCAATATCTATTTCTAATTATCTATGTGTAACAGAAAGGTGTTATTGTAAGTTGTAAATGTACATCGTGGACCCTGTCTTGCACTGCAATTGGAAAATAATACATAAATAGAACGTCTAAAATTAACAAATATCCTCAAATAAAATAAATTAATTGCTGTACAGTGACTGACATTGATGGAAAAGTCATAGTTTTCAACCGACTTTAAAAAAAGGAGGAGGTTCTCAATTCGACCCGTATGTTTTTTTTTTCCTTTCAATAATTATCATGTTGCTATGAAAATGCTACACTCATAGCACTTCAAAATTGTAAATGTAAATATAAAATACCCCCTAAACATCCTATCCACCTTATCATGTACTTTTATCCTACCTCGTTTAATTCTTAAAATTGTTAGTTATGTCTTAGCAAAGGTAACATAAATTTCCTCCTACATACCTATCTATTATTATATAATATAATTATAATTAATAGTGTTATTTGGTTTCAGACTTTGCATAATGGAATCAAAAAAATTTTTTTTGTTTACATTTTTAGATGAAGATGATGCTCCTGGCATAGTTTCATCAAAGTGGTTAAGATACCAACACTTGTTATTACCCTAATGTATGCACTGAAGAAATCAAAAACAAACTTGAAGAAGATGCCTGCACCTGAAGCAACATGGTCACAATATCAAATAAAAATACTTAAAAGTTATGGTAAAATAATTTTCTTTATTTTTGTATTGCTAAGTTATAACTAGATTCTACTATTGTGAGACTTTTTTATTTATTTCAGAAACTTATGGCGAAGCACGATTACATTTAAAAAAAGCGGAAGAAACCTGAAATTTGGACTCAGACGAAGCAGAAAATGATGTTACAAATGAAGTGACAGTGGACATAATGTCTGCTGTAAATTACCCAGTCACCTCCGGTTCTAAAGAGGCCAAGCAAACACAACTCAAAGCTGTTAACTGCCAATCAGGTAACAGGTTTTTATAACATGCAATGAGCTTCTCTCGTCAAAGATGCAATGCGACAAAATTTCATATTTTCACTTGTTTTAGTTATGACTTTTCCATGTTTTTTTATTTGTTACAGAGTGCATTACAAACAAGCAATATGCTATACAGCAGAGTCATATGATTCAGATTGTGTCAGACCTAGCTAACCAAATGGCTGAAATCAATAGAAAATTGGATTTACCGTTAGCTAGGTCCGAAGAAACATTTTCACCAACAGATGACAATGCAGGTCTTTCAGAACTTTTGGCAAGTCTACCAGTAAAGATATTGCAAGTTTTAATAATTTCGATGACCATTTAAAAATAAACAAGAATACAGGCAATAGTATTAAATACTTAAACACAGGGCAAATTTTATTATTCTATGAAAACATTCTAATGCTACTTTAATTAAATTTCAGATGTCATTTTTGTCTGGTATTGGCGGCAGAAATGTAAGAAGCCTTACGACTAATATGTTGAGACGAATAATTCTAGATGATGTAGCCGAGTTGTATTCGTTAACTGGGAAACAGATGAAAAATTCGAATAAAAAGTCATTTATGAGTACAGAAACCTATAAATTAATCTTTCGTAAGTACCTTTATTTTATTACAAACTTATACAGGGTGTAAATGAATTCATAGGCAACCTTGCAGGGGGTGGCTCAGACCATCATTATGAACTTTTCCTATGACCAATTTTTCCTGTTTTCATACAAAAACTGATCACGAAAATAAAGTTGTTCATAATGATGGTCTGAGCTTCCCCCTGCAAGGTTGCCAATGAATTCATTAAGATACACCTGTATATCTCTCAATATACCTACTACTATTATTTTCTGAATCATTCGTGTTTGTTAGTGTTAATTATTTCTATTTTATTTTTCAGAAATATGTAGAAAAATCAACGAAGATGTAACTGAAGACAGTCTAAAAGAAATTATAAGTGATTGGCTAAATCAAGCTAAAGTTAGACTTTCAAGAAGGTAAGATTTAATTTATTTACATTAGATGTATTTTATTTTACACTAGCGACCCGCCCCGGCTTCACACGGGTACATGTATTATACATATGTATAAAACAAAGTTGCTGTCGCTGTCTGTTCCTATATACATATGCTTAAATCTTTAAAACTATGCAACGGATTTTGATGCGGTTTTCAACAATAGTTAGAGGGATTTATGAGAAAGGTTATATAATAGAACCCCATACGAATCCGGGGCGGGTCGCTAGTTATACATATATTACATTATTATTACACAAGGGACAGACAGACAGCGACTTTCTTTTATACTATGTACCTAGTGATTTACAAATTTTAGATGTGCTCCTTTCAGAATTTTAACTAATAACCCCTTACCCTTATAGTAGTTTTTAAGGATTACTATAAATATATTTATTTCAGACATAGTTCATAATTTTGTTAGTAGTACAGAAACTTATACAATTAAATGTAAAATAATGTCTTAACCTGTGGTAAATATACTTGTTTCTTTTTGTTTCAGAGCAGAAACACAAAATAAAGAAAAAAACCAATAGCGGCGACCATGAAACCGATTTTTTCTCATTTAAAGTAAGATAAGATAAAAGTATAAATAATAAAAAAATATATGTTATGTTTGTTGTTTTATTTAATGTCAAACATGCATATTCATTGCAAGTTTGTTAAGGCAAACTTACATATTATTTATACAGGGTGTTAGGTAAATGGGTATATGAGCCGACACTAGCCCATGTTAACATGGGCATATAAATGGTATGGTGAAGTCAGAAATTTGATGTCATCATTTTATTTTTTTACATTTTCATACAAAATAAATTTTATAAAATCCGATTTGTATGAAAATTAAAATAATTAAAATGAAGATATCAATTTTCTGACTTCACCATACCATTTATATGCTCATGTTAACATGGGCTAGTGTCGGCTCATATACCCATTTACCTAACACCCTGTAGAAGCAGACATAATGCAAGTTTGTTAAGGCAAACTTACATATAATTTATAGAAGCAGACATAATGCAAGTTTGTTAAGGCAAACTTGCATATACTTTATAGAAACACATTAATGCAAGTTTGTCGCTCGGAAACTAGAAAGTTTGATTTAAACTTGCCTCAAGTTTATATACTTGCCATGGCAAATTTGAAACAAAGCTTCATTTTTGATACATCAAACTTACTGCAAGTCAGATTCAAGTTTAAATTGTTATCTGGGATGGCATGCCGGGTATATGTTACGCCAGAGCGGAAGGACCGCACTTCCCGCAGCGCCGGAGATAAGGCAATCCTAATGCTTGCTTGCATGCTTGCTTGTTTGCATGCTTGCATGCTTGCATGCTTGCTTGCTTGCATCCTTGCTTGCATGCATGGTTCCTTGCTGCTTGCTTGCATGCTTGCTTGCTTGCATGCTTGCTTGCTTGCATCCTTGCTTGCATGCTTGCGTGCTTGCTGCTTGATTGCATGCTTGCTGCTTGCTTGCATGCTTGCTGCTTGCTTGCATGCTTGTTTGCATGCATGCTTGTCTATTTATATTTGTTAACATTATGGTATTTTGTATATTATGAATGGTAATATTTATGGCATTGGTTTAGATGCCAATAAATGTGATGCGTAGAAATCGTTATTAAAAAAACGAGAATACAGAAAAAATATATACTAAAATATTATTATAATAAAAGTGGTTATGGCAAATAAAAATATGCCTTATCATTTATTCTGTATGAACGTTATGCGAAATGATGAGTATGCCAAAAAACTTTATGCACTCTTAAATTATGACAATATTTTTTATGCAACCGAATATGGACCCCTCCTCAACCCGTCTGGCCAGGGTGTGAGGAGTATAGTCCAAATCCAATTTATTCAAAAAAATCCAAGTCAAAATCAAAATTAGAGAGGGTCGTGCTTCTGTAGTGGAGACTATTTAGTCATTTGACCTGATAATCATGATGGCTATCACAGTGGAATAAGATTAAATGATCTAATGATTCAAAGTCAAAAGATTGATAACAATAATGTATATTGACCTACAATAATGTAGGTGACCTGAAATACGGGTTTCTTTGAAGCCTATATCAGGCACCAGTCTCTCACACACAAGATTTCAAAAAAAATACCCGTGGATATCATTGGTAGAAGCCTATGTTCAGCAATTGACGTTCTGTGGCTGAAATGATGATATCATTACCTGCCGCAGTATGACCTCTGGCGCGATGTATTCAGGAGTGCCGCACACTTGCTTATCCGAGAACTGTCGCGCCTCCCGATCCGCGTACTCTTCGTATAAGTTTGTTGCCACTGCGCAAGAATACAGGTTTAGCATTTAAAGAGACCCTAAATGTACAGAGGTTTAATGCCCATTTTAAACCTCTGTACATTTATACAAAATTCCTAATTTCTAACCCCTATGTATACAAAATTCCTGTTATTTGTTACCATAGGGTCACTTAAAAATTAGGGATTGATGGTGAAAACGGGCATAAAAGGTACAGAGGTCCAAAAGGTACAGAGGTCTAAAAGGTACAAAGGTTCAAAGGGTACAGAGGTCCAAAGGGTACAGAGGTCCAAAGGGTACAGAGGTCCAAAGGGTACAACGGTCCAAAGGGTACAGTGGTCCAAAGGGTACAGAGGTCCAAAAGGTACAGAGGTTCAAAAGGTACAGAGGTCCAAAGGGTACAGAGGTTCAAAGGGTACAGAGGTTCAAAAGGTACAGAGGTTCAAAAGGTACAGAGGTTCAAAAGGTACAGAGGTCCAAAGGGTACAGAGGTCCAAAATGTACAGAGGTCCAAAGGGTACAAAACTTTAACTTTAGCATTTTCGTTAAAATAATTATTAAGCAGAAGTTTTTGAAAACAACTTACGTGACATTAAACCCATTTTGCTGAGCCCGAAGTCGGTCAGTTTGATGTGGCCCGTAGCGGTGATGAGCAAGCTGAAAACCAATTAGAATTTAGTATTTTATAGAAAGCTAGTATTTATCAACTAAGATGATTCCTGTGACGTTTCGTAGTTTTCGTAGTTTGATAGTTATAGAGATGTCCCATAGTTAAATCCTATCGACATATCTATCGATTTTTTCTCAGTCTCAAACTGTCGCATTTATATTATTGGGACTAGTTTCGCCCAATTGCAATTCGTTAACATCGCCTAACTGAAATCATCCCACATCAACATAAAAGGATTGTACGTGATAATTTATGTGCTAAAATAAAATTTCTTCAACGTGCGTGAGTATGTTACGTGTACGTGCTCGTATACGTCTACGTTTTCATCACTCACTTGTCAGGCTTCAAGTCTCGGTGCACGATGCCATAAGAGTGCAAGTATTCCACGGCTAGCACTGCTTCAGCGAAGTAATGTCGCGCCATATCTGCCGGTAGATGGCCGGCGCGCAATAAAGTACCGCAGTCGCCGCCTTCTACGAACTCTAGTATCAGGCAGAGGTGGCGCTTCGTCTCGTACGAGCCATAGTCACATGGGTGGATATATCTATATACGTACGTCATCCTTTAGGTAGCAGGAAGCCGCTGGATGCAGACTGCTATAATAGATCGTTTCATCCACGAAGACGCGCCCCACCATTCTTCCGCTAATATTTGAGTGTTATCGGCACACGCTAAATGATCCATGAGTGCACACGCACACTACAATAATGACGCTCGGATTGCTCGGATAAAACTCCCCGCACACCGCGCTTCCCTCGACCAAAAATTGGTGAGGCGCGTCTTCGTGGATGAATCGATCTATACCAACCGTGCGATGTGGAAGTCATTGGGAGAGGCCTTTGTTCAGGAGTGGACGTCCTGTGGCTGAAATGATGATGATGTGTCATTTACTCACTTGTCAGGCTTCAGGTCTCGGTGCACGATGCCATAAGAGTGCAAGTATTCCACGGCTAGCACTGCCTCAGCGAAGTAGTGTCGCGCCATATCTGCGGGTAACGGGCCAGCGCGCAATAGGGTGCCGCAGTCGCCGCCTTCTACGAACTCCAGTATCAGGCAGAGGTGGCGCTTCGTCTCGAAAGAACAGTACATTGTCACCTGGATGAAGATTAGATATGTTTATTTTTTGTTTGGACTGCAGTTATAACGATTCTAGGCGACAATAAGACTAAAGGTATACAGGCTGGCTGTACTGAATGTATGGAACCTGGAAAATTTTTCCAGATTATTATTCTGTAACCTATTACCAGAGTAAATACAAATGAGTAGGTCACCTTCATAGAAACGCACCGAGCGGGATTTGTATGTGAGCGCGCCAATACGTATGCGGCGCGCACGCACACACTGACGAAATTCGGCGCAACTCCCCGCTAATCCACGCTAAATTTTGATATTGATAACATTTGATAGAGCTCGTGAAGCACTTTCAGGATCAGTAACCAGGTTTAAGATATCTTTTATCGAGTGAGATCACTTATCGTTTCCACCCTGTATTACTATAGCATGATTTTTAATACATTGTAGAATAATAGTGCATCACAGCCACAGCAAAACTTACCACGAAAGGATTGTCAGCAAAACTGAGTATATCTCTTTCCGCGAACGCTTGCTCCACTTGGTTTCGAAGGATCAGGTTGTTTTTGCTTATCTTTTTCATCGCATACCTGAATTGAAAAGTAAACACTTAATAAGAAGCCTAATTATGATGATATGATAGGAAAAATATTAATCAGAGTCTCCAATTTTCAATTGTGTGTGTGAACTTTACAAACTCCAATAAAGTCGCAAAACACCTCAAAGTTCTATGGGATAATTGCAGAACTTTTCAAAAGAACTCACCTCTGCCTGGTCTGCTTGTGTTTGACGAGATACACGGCCCCGTAGGCGCCGTTTGAGATCAGCTTGATGACTTGGTAGTCGTTTTCCGACGGCGGCGCTCCGTTGATGGATCCGGGCGCGCCGGGCGGCGACTGGCGGCCGCGGGTTCTGAAGACAATAAAACTCATTTGATTTTTGCAAGTCGGCTTTTAAAAGAAAGAAAGAAAGAAAGATACATTTATTACAATGGACATCACACAAATACAGGCAATTACATAGACATGACAGTGGCACATAATAATGGAAGAAGAAAAAAATAAAATAAAAACAAGAGTAAACTGAGCAGTGCCACCCATTCACCAACAAGATGCCCACTGCAACGGGACCCCACTCAGCATATGCCGTGGCCCACGGTGACGAAGGTCACGGCGCTGGTTTTCAGTGTGCCCCATGCCGAGTGAGGGTCACGGACCATTGGTAAAATAAATAAAATAGTAAGCTAGCTAAGTAATAAAAAGCACTTTGTATTAACCCTACCTTCTTATTAACTGCTTCGGGACAATAAATGGGTCAGTACTGAGAAGTAGCGCAAGAAACTCAGTCACTATCGTCAGCCACTTTTTCAAGGGCACAAATTAATTTGACAATAAGGTCAGTAACATGGTAGTGGAAAGAAGGGAGGGGAGTATATGAGGTATTAACTAAATATTAATAATTTTCTATCACCCATGTATTTTCGTGATGTTATCTCATTCTTTGAAGGTCTCTGTCTCCCGCTTTGCAACAGAAAGCAGTCGAAATTATATTCCAAACTCCTCCTATATTTTTCTTATTAAATTCGTTGGTGGTTCCAAGATAGTAAGCTATTTAACCTTCGCTGTTTGGGTTTCATTAGATGTCGGACTGTAGATTCTGGATTTACAGGCGTTGCCGTCCCTTTTCAATGAGGGCTATCGTTTTTATACTTAACAGTTGGCAACCCTGGCGATTGACAGGACCTTACTCTACAGTGGCGCCATCTTGATGAGTGCAAATACGATAGTCCTCCTACCACTTTAGCGCTCACCAGTTGGCGCCACTGTCTTCGCTACTAGCAAGTGACAGGACCTTACTCTACAGTGGCGCTAACTGGTGAGCGCTAAAACGATAGCCCTCATTGCTCACAATAAAAAGAGATTTCAGAATTTTACAGTCAACACAAAGGTTACACATTTTTAGCAAAATAACACCTATTCCAACTAAATAAGGTGCACTCACTTGTTGGGCGATATGTTCTGCGGCGGAGGCGGTGGCGGCGGCGCGTGTAACTCGGCCAGCGGGTCGCGGGAGAGCCCTAGTTTGTGGATGATGTACTGAGGGATGTCTGTTGTTAAGCCCTGGAGAAAGAAGGAGTTATTACAAACGGTCCTTGGGGGAGAAAGAGAGAAATCCGCAATAGAACCGCCTCTGTGGGCTAGTGGTAAGACCACCTGATTCAGCCGCAGAGGTCCCGGATTCGATTCCCAGTGGGGGCAGATTTTTCTGTTCAGTTTGGTTGGTGTTAGGGCTTGTTTTAAGTCCGCCTGGCTAGCTACCACCATCTTACCTACGAGTAAGTCTGTCGCCATAACAACAATGTTAACAGAATTGTTGTATTGCGGCAGTTAGAGGTAAGATAGCCAGTTCCTCCGTGGTTGAGGATTCCGGGAGAAGCTCGCGTCCACCTTCGGCCTGATCGTCACTTACCGTCAGGTGAGATACAGGCCAAGAGTTTCCTCGTTGTTGATTTAAAAAAATCTGCATAATTTAAGGGCTCTCGCCCACGGCGACTGTATCGCTACTAACGCGCGTTAGTCGCATTTGCAACGCACTACAGAAGTGATGCCAACGCGCTACTAACGCGCTACAGCAGCGCGACTGCATCGCTACAAAAAGTTGCCGTAGGCGAGGGCCCTATCCAATGGCCTACTTATTGCACCTATGTTTCACAAATAAATATTTTCGATTTGTTTGAAAATTTCTCTCATCTGATAACCCCTGACACTTCATCGGAACCTACTCATTTTCTTCCGGCTTAATAATATTTTCGTCAGTCCTCAACGTGAAATGTATTGCCAGGGCCATCATCGTCGGGAGTGGCAGCCATTTTACCTCCGAGGATTCTAAAATCCTGGGGGTCTAGTCTGTATTTTTCATGGGGGAAAGGGGGAAAAGCAGACAGCTGGCCATCTCGTGCCACAGGAATTAGCAATCTCTTACTCTCACATCACCAGCGACGCCACTTGCGCGCCCGCTTCTGACGTCTTCTATCGCGTCTGTGTCTGCAGATAGCGCTCATAGCCTTCTAGTAACTCGAGCCTACCGTGGGTGTTCCTCTAGTGACTCCAATCTACCGCGCGTGTCTCTCTAGTGGTTCGAGCCTACGTCACACACCTGCAGATGCCTCGCGTGGCCCTCGCACGCCGCACAGCCGGTAGAAGCGCTCCGGGTCGAACTCCAGGCGCTCCAGCAGCCGCGTCACTAAAGGAGCCACTTGCTCGCCCGCTTCTGATGACTTCTATCGCGTCTGTACCTGCAGATGCCTCGCGTGGCCCTCTAGTAACTCGAGCCTACCGTTCGTGTTCCTCTAGTGCAGTGGTTCTTAACCTTTAAGTCATGAGGGACCATTTTACCAAATTTCTGTCTTGTCAGGGACCACCTCATAATCATAATCGGTCAAATGTAAACCAGTTTGATTGCAAAAATCAGTTAAAAGTGGTTTTGACCAAGGTGTGCAAGTGCACTTCGTGGACCACTTGGAATGCCTCCAGGGACCACCAGTGGTCCGCGGACCACCGGTTAAGAACCACTGCTCTCCAATCTACCTGGCGTGTCTCTCTAATGACTCGAATCTACCTCGCATCCTCTCATGTCCTTCTAGTAACTTGACCTACAGACACACACCTGCAGATGCCTCGCGTGGCCCTCGCACGCCTCCAGCAGCCGGTAGAACCGCTCCGGGTCGAACTCCAGGCACTCCAAAAGCCGCGCCGGCCGCGCCATTGCCAGCACCAGCCGCGTCACTAGAGGAGCCACTTGCGCGCCCGCTTCTGATGACTTCTCGCGCGTCTAACAACCACAAATCACCAGTTTATTAAAGCTCATAGCAGACTTATCAACTCGGAAAGGGATCAACACCGTATCGCCTTTCGCGAGCTGTCATCACCTTTCACGCGCTGTCAACCGCAAGGTGAGGCGGTCCGGATAAATGTGCGTTGCAGTATGGAGTTTCCTACAAAGAATACTGACCGCCTCGAGTTGATACGGTTACGATCCCTTTCCGGGTTGATAAATGTGCTACGTCCTTTAGTCTTCACTGCAGAGCAGACCCTCTCCAATTTGCCTAAGGTGGACAGATGGAAGATTCAACCTCATCCACCAGAGGTTACGTTATTATACACCGAACGTTAAATTCAGTTGCTTCGGACGCTTCAAAATATTGACGCCCAACATGTAGCTTTCTGATACATCTTTAAAATTATACTCCTATATCGTGTCTGTTATCGCGAACATAATTTAGTGAGTAAACTTTTAATAAAGCTTAAATGAACGTTTTATCAGTTCAAAAAACGATTTCACATTTTGGCGCCCAACATGTTGTTTTCTAAATTACTGTTCACTTTCTTAAGGTCTTGCAATCACTAAGAGCTATGTCTGTAATGTATTTTTGTTATTAATTAACGTTACCTCAGCCAAAAGTCGGTCTAAGCTGTCGGCCATATCGTAGAAATAGCTGCTGGTGACTTGTTTCGATTCAGACTTGTGCAAGCAATCGCGGGCCATTTCCAGTACCTGTACACAGAAAATTAAAACAAATGAAACATAAATTAATTAAATTCAATATGTGTAATAAAATAAAGATTTGGAAAATATAGTGTTGAGTTGTGGATTCGATTAGTGGATGATTGAAAGTGATTTATATAGGTAAGGTGTAATAGTGACATACAAAATTTACTTCACTAAATAAAGTTTTTGCGATGTTTTTATATTGAAAAGTTTCACAAAGTTAATATTGGTAAAACGTTCACTTCGACAGAGAATGAAATGTGAATGCTTTGAAGGCTTTTGACAAGTATGTTTTGCTAAATAGCGTACATATAACATGTGCTTAAATAATGGAGTTTGAATTAATGAAGTAATGAACATAAAATTATGTTTTGAAAATTACCCAACCTTATTTGAAGCAGTAAGGTTCGGCCAAACCAACGCGATCAGCCGGCGTGCAGCGATGGCGACCAGACTTAAATGCATTGATCGCCATCGCTGCACGCCGGCTGATCGCGTGTGATCGCGTTGGTTTGGCCGAACCTTAATAAGCATCTAAGTCAAATAAAATTTACTTAACCAATAATATTACATATGATACATTATGTAAGCCTGTAAAATCAAGTGCACCCTGTGTTATAAATCCAGAAAGTCCTGAGATTACCTGTCTCTGAACAAATCTCTCTATAGGCGGTCGGTCTGGTTTCTTATCTAACTCGGTCACCTCCTCGATTAGGGATCTCAGTCTGGAAGAGAAGTCTTACATAAATACCATAACATTTTGATCTCAACCTAAGACACGTCAATGGACTTTGAATCTTACATTAATGTAATAAAGTTCAACATACATTAGCCAAATGTACTATTTTGAGGTAAATTTGATACGTTGGATAGTAATAATTCAGAGCTAGATTGAGACTCGGTTTCCACCGAAACATAGAAGAGAACAGACGAAAGAAGATGCGTTTTGAGTATAGTTCTTGCAACTCACAAAGTCGAGTGAGCTTTACTTGTGTGTGTACGTACGTAAAGTCGGATTCTTTAGAAATTTCCCTAAATGTAAACAAATATGGCCAACTGACATTAAAACATTTTTAATCTGTGCCCTAGTGAGACGAGAAAACCTCTCGTTAATCGCGGATTGAAATTATTGTAGTACTTACGTACCTATAGAAATAATTTATAATGCTTTATAAAGCAATGCATTAAACAATTAGTAGTACATTCAATGAAGAAAAAATACATTGTTGATTAAGACCCTATTTAAATCTATTTATAGCCTGACCAGGAACATAAAAACCCTGGCATAGAGGCGCGTCAATTGCATTTGATAGTGCAACACTGAGTACAGTCGTACCTGTGTTAAATTAATAGGCTAACTTTATGTATCAGGATTCAGGATTACGGGCTAATTTGATATTTTCATAAATTTACGAAAAAATATTATTATAGGTAACCTGATTTAAATAAATTAAATGAAACCATCAATCGAGCTAGTAGATTTATTTTATTATTCATCAATAATCAAATTCAGAACTTGAATATTCAACTGCAATGTCTGCTCATGAACGCTTCAAACTCGGTACTTCTTTCCCAATCTCATAAAATTCAACACTTAGAAAGTGACAAAATTTTTAAAATAGGTAGTTGAAACAAACCACAGCTAATTTTCATAGTGGACTGTACTATACGATAAACATGTCAGTCAATTTGACAACCTTTGTCGGAAACATTATTCAATGAAAATATTGTCCGAACCCTTAGTATTTCTCTTCGACAAATACTTTAACACATTGTGAACCACTTTTCTTTCACGACTATAAAAATATTTTAGCAATTTAATTCATAAAACCAATTGCGCACATTTAAAATAAAGTTTGTTTACACTTTGACAGCAATAGACTGACATGCAAGGTGACATGTCAATGAAGTTTTCAGTTACTGTTGCCATTAAAAGAAATTAGTACCATTAGTTTTCCGCAACATGGCGAGGGTTTTTATGTTCCTGGTCAGGCTATAAATGCAATCAGTAATAAAAATAATTGAATAATTGAAATAAATTTACCGATTATTGTCTATGACTTACAGGTTACAACACTGATGTGTCAGAGACAACATGGAGATAACACATAATTTTAAACTTCAAGTCAATTTGACAAGTCTCACAAATTTTCATCTTTCACATAATTTTGCTAAAATAATTTGTTTAAAGATTGATTCCAAACTTGTATAATCGTGAGAATAAAGTTGGTTTCATGGGCTTGTGAAATAATGTGTATGATATTATGAACACGTAAGTGATTATGGTGTAATTGTGTGCAGAAGTGTTTGTTTACATTTAAGGAAATTTCTAAAGAATTAAGGTATATACATGCACACAACGATAGTGTAATGCCTATCAAAACTTGAAAAACGAACAGTAGCAAGCCATCACACATGTAAGGGCTATATTTCACAGGGACACCATGGCGGCGCAACCAGTCGCCGCTACCAACAAAATGTATACAGCTTTGCGCAACCAAACGGACACCAGGTGAGTAACTCTCTTTAAAGCTGTATACATTTTGTTGGTAGCCGGCGACTGGTTGCGCCGCCATGGTGTCCCGGTGAAATATAGCCCTAAAGCTCACTAACCTTCGTGAATTGCAACAACTATAACCAATCAGATTTTGTTATTTCAACGTCTCGTCTGCCCTCAGGGGGGCTACTCCGAAACGCTGTTTTCGTAGTTTCGGGTCTATCTGTCACCGTCACTCATACTGGCATCTCGCTTTGTCCGAGAGGGATGGCAACATACGAAACTTCGGATGACGTTTTTCGGAGTAACCACGCAGCTTTGGTTCGGGAGTTCTGAGGTGCAATTGTGTAAAGGTATCGTATTCATTTGACAGTTCAAAACGTACGCTATATTCTGTCAAACGCTTAGATAAATAGATTTTATCCTACGTTTCGAACTGTCAAATGAATACGATTGCTTTACACAATTGGACCTCAGATTGATTATTCAAAACACATCTCTAGTCTCTTTTTTTCTTCGCTAACTGGGGCTAACAATCGAATTCTGTAAAGGTGTATACTCACTTATCATTCATAGCCTTCTGTGCGGCAGGGAAGCGTGCGGCAAATAGTGACGACATGGCCGAAACTGCGTCATCACGCGCGCCTTCACCGCCGCTCCCGCCCGCACCCCCCGGGGAACGAGATGGGGAACTGTGAGAGAGAAAGACATACTTAATAATAAACAATAATAACATTTTACATTGCGTCATCTCCCCAAGGAAACCATGTTTGCCCTATTGACACTAGAAAAAATAAACTGGAAGTGGGCATAGAGGAGCAATATGGTAGAAAAGTTCTGGGATGGAGAGCACTTACCGACAAGTGAAGGCTATGGAGGTTGAAGGAAGCAGGCCACTTCCAGGTGGGATAACATTGCGTGAGGTCCATCTTTTGGTCAATCGCTTGAAAGATGACTGATCTTTGTGGAAATCCTTGATGTCCGGCAGTGGACGTTCTATAGCTAAAATAACGATTTTATGATCATGTGTGATAGACGTGAATACCCGAGACTTCGCCGCGTCGGACCCTGGGGAGGCCTATATCCAGCACTGGACAATAATATCTTATGCTTGAGACAATAATATAATGACTGATGTTTGCACACGCATCGTACCTGAGACTCCAGCTGCTTATGCGACGCGGTAGTCTCCGGGGAAAGCCTATATTCAGCAGTTAACGTTCTATAGCTAGAATAACGACGATGATGATATGTGGTATATATGTACTCCTGCGCATGCCGTGCTATGTCCTATAGCTGAAATGATGTCAGTGAAAATTATGCACGTATACGCATATTACCTGAGACTCCTAGCGCGCCGAGCCAAGCTTTGGGCCTCCAGCAGTGGACGTCCTACGACTGAAATGGCAATGACGTATATTTGTCAATGTATACCTGAGACTGCGACTCCGCACGCGGCGCGCCGGGCTCTGTGGGGGAAGCCTATGTCTAGCCGTAGATGTCCTTTAACTACAGTAACGATGATGCTGATGTGTGATAGACGTGAATAGTCGCCGCGCCGGGCTTTGTAGTGAGGCCTATGTTCCGCAGTGGACGTCCTACGACTGAAATGGCAATGACGTATATTTGTTAATGTATACCTGAGACTCCTGCTGCGCACGCGTCTCGCCAGGCTTTGTGGTGAGGCCTATGTTCCGCAGTTCCGAGAGTCCTATGTTCCATTGGACGTCCTATCGCTGAAATGGCAATGACGTATATTTGTCAATGTATACCTGAGACTGCGACTCCGCACGCGGCGCGCCGGGCTCTGTGGGGGAAGCCTATGTCTAGCCGTAGATGTCCTTTAACTACAGTAACGATGATGCTGATGTGTGATAGACGTGAATAGTCGCCGCGCCGGGCTTTGTAGTGAGTCCTATGTTCCAGTGGACGTCCTATCACTGAAATGCCAATAACGTATATTTGTCAATGTATACCTGAGACTGCGACTCCGCACGCGGCGCGCCGGGCTCTGTGGGGGAAGCCTATGTCTAGCCGTAGATGTCCTTTAACTACAGTAACGATGATGCTGATGTGTGATAGACGTGAATAGTCGCCGCGCCGGGCTTTGTAGTGAGGCCTATGTTCCAGTGGACGTCCTACGACTGAAATGGCAATGACGTATATTTGTTAATGTATACCTGAGACTCCTGCTGCGCACGCGTCTCGCCAGGCTTTGTGGTGAGGCCTATGTTCCGCAGTTCTGAGAGTCCTATGTTCCAGTGGACGTCCTATCGCTGAAATGACAATGACGTATATTTGTCAATGTATACCTGAGACTGCGACTCCGCACGCGGCGCGCCGGGCTCTGCGGCGACGGCGCGCGCGCGTGCGCGTGGCCGCTGCCACCGCTGTCGGACAGCGACGCCCAGGTGTTCATGCCGCTGCCTTGCGAGCTGCTGTTGGGGCACTTGAGCCCACTTACTGCCCCGGAGCATCGGCTGCGCGAATTTGCGTAGGAGGCATAGGAGGAGGACCGCTAGCGCTGCACGGCACCAGATGGTGCCATCCGTGCCGTGAATTTCAGGCCCCAGAAGGGGGAGAACTGAACTATAGGGACAAGGACGTAGAAAAATAACTTGTAGGGAGTCAAGAAATGTGGCGCGGTGGAGTGCAATCTGCCTTAGGCAGCCGCAATTCCGCGCACACCTCCCGCGATTCGGCCAGTATAACCGCAAGGTTGGTATGGCCATGGGTGGTGGTGGGTTGCCCCGGAGCATCGTACCTGAGACTCCATGCAGCGCGGCAGTCTCTGGGGGAGGCCTATGTTTAGCAGTGTAGTCCTATAGCTGAAATAAAGATCTTGATGTGTGATACTTGAGATCTGTGAAGAGGCTTATATTCAGCAGTGGGCGTCCTATCGCTGTAATAAAGACAATAATGTTATGTGGTCATTACCTGAGACTCCTGCTGCGCACGCGTCTCGCCAGGCTTTGTGGTGAGGCCTATGTTCCAGTGGACGTCCTATCGCTGAAATGGCAATAACGTATATTTGTCAATGTATACCTGAGACTGCGACTCCGCACGCGGCGCGCCGGGCTCTGCGGCGACGGCGCGCGCGCGTGCGCGTGGCCGCTGCCACCGCTGTCGGACAGCGACGCCCAGTTGTTCATGCCGCTGCCTTGCGAGCTGCTGTTGGGGCACTTGAGCCCACATACTGCCCCGGAGCATCGGCTGCGCGAAGCTGCGTACGGCTGGCATAGGAGGAGGACCGCTAGCGCTGCACGGCACCAGATGGTGCCATCCGTGCCGTGAATGTCAGGCCCCAGAAGGGGGAGAACTGAACTATAGGGACAAGGACGTAGAAAAATAACTTGTAGGGAGTCAAGAAGTGTGGCGCGGTGGAGTGCAATCTGCCTTAGGCAGCCGCAATTCTGCGCACACCTCCCGCGATTCGGCCAGTATAACCGCAAGGTTGGTATGGCCATGGGTGGTGGTGGGTTGCCCCGGAGCATCGTACCTGAGACTCCATGCAGCGCGGCAGTCTCTGGGGGAGGCCTATGTTTAGCAGTGTAGTCCTATAGCTGAAATAAAGATCTTGATGTGTGATACTTGAGATCTGTGAAGAGGCTTATATTCAGCAGTGGGCGTCCTATCGCTGTAATAAAGACAATTATGTCATGTGGTCATTACCTGAGACTCCTGCTGCGCACGCGTCTCGCCAGGCTTTGTGGTGTGGCCTATGTTCCGCAGTTCTGAGAGTCCTATGTTCCAGTGGACGTCCTATCGCTGAAATGGCAATGACGTATATTTGACAATGTATACCTGAGACTGCGACTCCGCACGCGGCGCGCCGGGCTCTGTGGGGGAAGCCTATGTCTAGCAGTAGATGTCATTTAACTAAAGTAACGATGATGCTGATGTGTAATAGACGTGAATAGTCGCCGCGTCAGGCTTTGTAGTGAGTCCTATGTTCCAGTGGACGTCCTATCGCTGAAATGGCAATGACGTATATTTGTCAATGTATACCTGAGACTCCTGCTGCGCACGCGTCTCGCCAGGCTTTGTGGTGTGGCCTATGTTCCGCAGTTCTGAGAGTCCTATGTTCCAGTGGACGTCCTATCGCTGAAATGGCAATGACGTATATTTGACAATGTATACCTGAGACTGCGACTCCGCACGCGGCGCGCCGGGCTCTGTGGGGGAAGCCTATGTCTAGCAGTAGATGTCATTTAACTAAAGTAACGATGATGCTGATGTGTGATAGACGTGAATAGTCGCCGCGCCGGGCTTTGTAGTGGGACCTATGTTCCGCAGTGGACGTCCTACGACTGAAATGGCAATGACGTATATTTGTCAATGTATACCTGAGACTGCGACTCCGCACGCGGCGCGCCGGGCTCTGTGGGGGAAGCCTATGTCTAGCCGTAGATGTCCTTTAACTAAAGTAACGATGATGCTGATGTGTGATAGACGTGAATAGTCGCCGCGCCGGGCTTTGTAGTGGGACCTATGTTCCGCAGTGGACGTCCTACGACTGAAATGGCAATGACGTATATTTGTCAATGTATACCTGAGACTGCGACTCCGCACGCGGCGCGCCGGGCTCTGTGGGGGAAGCCTATGTCTAGCCGTAGATGTCCTTTAACTAAAGTAACGATGATGCTGATGTGTGATAGACGTGAATAGTCGCCGCGCCGGGCTTTGTAGTGAAGCCTATGTTCCGCAGTGGACGTCCTACGGTCCTACGACTGAAATGGCAATGACGTATATTTGTTAATGTATACCTGAGACTCCTGCTGCGCACGCGTCTCGCCAGGCTTTGTGGTGAGGCCTATGTTCCGCAGTTCTGAGAGTCCTATGATCCAGTGGACGTCCTATCACTGAAATGGCAATGACGTATATTTGTCAATGTATACCTGAGACTGCGACTCCGCACGCGGCGCGCCGGGCTCTGTGGGGGAAGCCTATGTCTAGCAGTAGATGTCATTTAACTAAAGTAACGATGATGCTGATGTGTGATAGACGTGAATAGTCGCCGCGCCGGGCTTTGTAGTGAGGCCTATGTTCCGCAGTGGATGTCCTACGACTGAAATAGCAATGACGTATATTTGTTAATGTATACCTGAGACTCCTGCTGCGCACGCGTCTCGCCAGGCTTTGTGGTGTGGCCTATGTTCCGCAGTTCTGAGAGTCCTATGTTCCAGTGGACGTCCTATCGCTGAAATGGCAATGACGTATATTTGTCAATGTATACCTGAGACTGCGACTCCGCACGCGGCGCGCCGGGCTCTGCGGCGAAGGCGCGCGCGCGTGCGCGTGGCCGCTGCCACCGCTGTCGGACAGCGACGCCCAGTTGTTCATGCCGCTGCCTTGCGAGCTGCTGTTGGAGGAAAAACAATCGTATATTTTTTTTTCTTATAAAAAATCAAATTACTTAATGAGGGCAATCGTTTTTATACTTAACAGTTGGCACCCCTGGCGATTGACAGGACCTTACTCTACAGTAGCGCCATCTTGATGAGTGCAAATGCGATAGTCCTCCTACCACTTTAGCACTCACCAGTTGGTGCCACTGTCTTCGCTACTAGCAAGTGACCGGACCTTACTCTACAGTGGCGCTAACTGGTGAGCGCTAAAACGATAGCCCTCATTCCTTTACTTGTGACAAAAGTTGTCTTTTTAATTTAAAACAAAACGGTACGTACCAGTGGCGTAACTATAGGTTGGCTGGGCTGGCAAAATGCCAAGGGCCCCCGTCCCGAGGGGGCCCCTGCCCAAGACCCTGATCGTCCCCGTCCCCCCTCGCGATGTTTCAGGGCGCGATGGCCCCGGGACCACCCTGAATATACGCCAAGTGCCCCATGCCCAGAATTTGCTACGGGCCTCGGATGGTATAGTTACGCCACTGGTACGGACGCCTCTCAAACGTTCCCGTTACGTTTGACAGGCGTTTGCAAGTTTGAAATGGTACTTATTACAAACACGAATATAATTAATGGGGAATAATGGCAAATGTAATGCTGCCATCACATTATAGGATACGAGACTCAGAAGCGCCACATTACAGGTACAATCGTCATCACACCACACATTTCTATTGCAGAACTGCAACTTACTTGAGCGAGTTCTGGTGCTGGTGGCAGTGCGGGCAAGGTGCTCTTGGTGGCTCGCACACCGCCTGCACCGCCAGCAGACGCTCCTGCGACGAGCATTGTGACTGCAACAAGGGGGAGAGGCGACACGTTAGTATAAACCACTTGGATATGGAGTCTCACGCAAATGTTACATACGTTACGTGTTCGGGCAGACGATTATCTTAAAGTCTATCAATACATACAATACTGGTGCAAAACAGTGCGCATAGCTGTGTGGTTGCAGCTGAATAGAATAGGACCGACCACCACCCCATCTTCCCGAAAATGCCTGAAATAGCAACCAACGCGCCCGGCCAGCTTAGGGGGTGTACGTACCCTACACTAAGTATTTTTCCGACAGTACAAAAAATACTACCTTTTGCCTCTGGTAACTAAGTCCTCCTGCAGTGGAGACTTTATAACCAGATAATGATCATGATTCAGTGAGTACTGGATCTAGAATTCTAGACGAAGGATACCAGCTGCCAAGTACATTATGCTACAGTGATCAGGGAATCAGGGAAAATCATCGACCATTATTACCAATAATAAATGATTAAATCGATAGCAACATGATTAATTATAACTATCGTTTTATGACTCGCACTTCAGCGGTAATCGAATGACAAACAACGACTGCACTCGATCGAATGAGAGATAGCATCGATAATGCAATTCCGTTTAACAAGCTTTTGTTTGTTGTTTAGTAATGTTAACGTACTACTTCAGTGTTTATTAGTTCTTTTGTATTTTCATGAATTCTGATTAACAAAGGGTTAATCATTAATTAAGAAAGAAAGAATAAAGATTTATTACGATGAACATCACTTAGTTAAGGACAGAGAACGTATACGGAAAAAAAGACAGAAATAGCACATATAAATATTACAAGGAAATAAAAAGTGAACTGAGCAGTGCTATCCCGTCGCAACAGCGATGCCCATCGGAATGGGACTGCACTCAGCATATGACTGTCATTGTGGTGTTTGGACGCCCGCAAAACCGGCTCGTACTCGTGCATCATTCTCGTCTCTCTCTTCATCAATTAACGTAGTCGCTCATTATGGGCCTCATAAGAAGGCTTAAAATCACCCAAAAGGCAACGGAGCGTGCTATGCTCTAAGTTTATCTGCGTGATCGAATCAGAAATGAGGAGATCCACAGGAAAACTAAAGTGACCGACATAGCTCGCAGAATTTCTAAAATCAAGTGGCAGAGGGCGGGAACAAAAAGCTCGCAGTCACATCAAATAGCTCGTCATGTGGCTGAAAGGAATCATTAATGACTAAAATAAAAAACTTCATTATTTGTGGACTAATTAATTTACTTGCAAATCACAGACCCCACCCTCTACTGTCACAGGTGCCAATGGAACTGATGGTAGGTAACATTCTCAATAAATGTGGAAAGGAAATAAGTAATACAAATATTTTGACGTATTTTCCGTTTTCCAATATAGACTTGCGGGTAAAATGAGTCACTAATTTCAATTAGGTACCTTGTCTTGAAATATAATTGCATTGTCCATTTAAGGCAAAACTGAGCAGTAAAATACCATATGCATGACTTTGACGTACCTACATCATTTGTCATTGATTCATAGGGAAATCATTATTAATTTCGGTCATTTTGTTCTACAAAAGCCTGTTTCTGTTCAACATAACCCACTTTTTAGCTAGACATAACAGTAGGTAATTTATTTTCTACCAATTTTAAAGCACTTTTCTAAAACCCATTAAAACTTTAATCCTACAACTGCTTTGAGACAATAAGTAGATAAGTGTTGAGAAGCAGCTCAAGACAGTAAATAAAACATTGTAACTCTACATTTTCGGTGCATTGCGCACCCTTTTGAACTCGAGTCGGTGTCTCCTCGAAAGGTATGCGCGATGCCAAAACAAGGCGTCCGCGGAAGACCAGCTTCTTGACATGCCCTTACGAGCATATCTAAAGTCTGGTCGCACAGTCACGACAGCAATATAATTACGCGCGAGCGATAAGGATAGGTAGCTTGGGGTCATTGGACAAAATTCTACGTGCTCAGCGACCAGACTATAGATTAATACTGAGAGCCCATTTTCGCAGTGGCTCACTAATTGTTTTTATTCTTGTTGTTGTTTTTGTTTATATGCGATTAGATTCAATAGTCTAACGCCCGTATTCACAAACAACCAATGACAATGGGTGACACACGAACCAATCACAGAGCTCTATTCAACGCTGTGCATTCTATTTGCTGCTTCACTTAAGCAGGCATCGTTTGTGAATACGGGCGTTATTCTATTCATTATATTCTTCTACATCCAACAAAGTTTCCAAAAGGTTCCTTTACAAGATCCAAACACACGTAGAGTCCACAAAGTCGTAACTTTTATATTTCCCCGTAGGTAGCGAACTAATACTTTGAGTGTGTTGTGTATAGTCTGAGTAGTAATGAAGAGTGATACGGGTACAGTCAACGTAGAAATACAGTTTGTTCTTTTTGAGACACTAACGAAAGGTTGAGATAAAAACAATGCCCGAAATGTAAGTTTTCTTTTTCCTCTTGTAATAAAATTCTGATTAGGAGCCGTATTGTGAAACTTTTGTATTACCTTATTTTTTAATAATTTATTTGAACGTAAAGAGACGTCCTACTAGGTGGACCGACGATCTAGTAAAGATCGCGGGAAGAACCTGGCTGCGGGCAGCGCAGGACCGTTCATTGTGGAAAACCTTGGGGGAGGCCTTTGTCCAGCAATGGACGTCATTTGGCTGAAACGAACGAACGGACGAACGAAAAAAAAATGCCTAAATGGTCTCTGGCCAGAACAGTCATCCGTCAAATTAATAAATAAAATTAAAAAAAAATAAATAAATAAATAAATAAAAAATTAACTGTAACTCCACCAATATTTGTCCAACATTGAACCGTCCCAGCTATGACATGGTCAGGAGGGCGCTATATCAATACTGGATTATTAGTTCCTATTCTTCTTTTCGTCACGACTACAAACCTAAACAGTGTCAGCCCAAAACTCCGCCACAAAAGTGACGTTGTCAGCAGCACTCATAAAATCCTCCTGAGTGCAGTTGCTCGAGCACTCAGGGCACGACATCAGTTCAGTTCCTATTTTTGCCACGTTGGACAACCATATAATTACGACATTTTCAGGAGGGCGCTACTATCAATACTTGGTTATTAGTTCCGATTTTTGCCAGTTTTGTCTTTGTTTTGTCAAAAAACTTCCAAAAGGGTGTTTCACTTATTTGCGCACCGTACTCTGGACCCTTTGGGAACGGACCCCTGGCCCTGCGAACTAGGGATATCGGCAATTTGATGGCATCCTTATTTTGTGATTTAGTGCCGCGCATTCACGTAGTTATAGAACATTGGTAAAAGGTATTGACGTAGTGCCTAGCTGTAGTTAAGGAACATACTTGACGAAATGTTTTTTGCTAATGTTTCAATTAGTTTTTTAATGGACGTGAGTATCAGGCAAATACAAATGTAGTTATGCAGCTGGATTAGATTACTTTTAACTTCAACTTGCAAATAATAATGGAGCTGAAAATTTTATCATACAGGATACTTAAACGAAATATCTGAAATTGTCTGACCGTTTGCATGGATGAAATTCCACCAATCGTGTTTCAATCATGTTTTAAGAAGGGTACCTTTCTGACTAAGTCCCTAACAAAAACTTATCTGCCAGATAAATTTTGTTTCACAGGTCTCAGATGGATATATCTGGTAGATAAGGTCACCTGTAACCGGCCTTTAGATTAGTAGGTAGTAGTAGTAATATAAACTTACTGATAAGCTGGAGCTGCCCGGGGTGGTTCCGTAC
This sequence comes from Ostrinia nubilalis, assembly GCF_963855985.1. Taxonomy (NCBI): domain Eukaryota; kingdom Metazoa; phylum Arthropoda; class Insecta; order Lepidoptera; family Crambidae; genus Ostrinia; species Ostrinia nubilalis. Next base: position 2,034,083 of record NC_087112.1, read on the forward strand.
CCGGAGGAGGGCAGCGACGCCACCGACCACCTGCGACCATCGCTGTGGACAAACATTTGGAACTCTATTAGTATAGAAATACGAATCAAAATGTTGTATCAAAAAGAAAATTGCCCCCTACTAATCTGTTTTCTCATCATCATTATCATTTCAGCCACAGGACGTCCACTGCTGAACATAGGCCTCCCCCAATGACTTCCATATTGCCCGGTTGGTAGTAGCCTCTGCCCCGCTACCTTTATGAGTTCTATTTTATTTAAACAAAAATGTTTCAAACCTTGTCTATTTACATGCTGGTCGAAGTCCAAGAGCAAAGCTAAACTTAGCTTAGCTCTCAAAACTGACGCAGTATTCCATAGTGTTTGCATAGTTTGCGGTTTGCACACAATCATGGAAAACTGCGTCCGCTATGCGAGCTAAGCTAGACTAACATAGCTTGGCTCTTGGTTTACAACCCTTATTATTAATCCAACAAAATCTCAGGTTTTTATTGGTGTTCTATAGCTATAAGCCTTATTTTTCTCTATCACAATGTCTTCATTTCTGCTGTGTTTTTCCAGAGACATAGCCTTGTCATAAATTGGTAATTAACATGTTTACCGGAGGGACATCCTCAGGGAGTTCTCGAGTCGGATTCGCCGACCCAAAGACTTAGGTATTGCTTATCTTGAGGGTAGGATAATAATATTATGTCTGTCTCTATAATACATAATGTATTGTAAGTAATAGGGTAAACCGACAGTCATTGGACAAAACAACCCTTAAATTTTCTTAAAATGAATATTTCTTAAAATACAATGAATATTCCTTGAAAAAAGCGCCCTTTTATCTCCATCAGTCGGAATCTCTCAGTTGTTGAAATAGAAAAATGCTATTTTCAACCGACTTCAAAAAAGGAGGAGGTTCTCAATTCGACCCGTATGTTTTTTTTTTTTTTCTATGTTTGTTACGCGATAACTCCGCCAATTACGAACCGATTTGAACAAATCTTTTTTCGGCGTATAGGTAATACCTCAAGGGTGGTCCCATTTAAATTTAATAATAGAAAAAACAACCCCCAAGGGTGGAAAATTGGGGATGAACTTTTTTATACGCAATATCTCCGCCGATTATAAATCAATTTGAACGATAATTTTTTTGTTGAATAGGTATTATCAAAAGGGTGGTTTCATGCGAATTTGAAGAAAATATTTCACCCCCAAGGGTGGAAAATTGGGGATGAACTTTTTTATACGCAATATTTTTAATTTTTAGTTTTTTTTTGTGTTCACGCATTTGAAGTCGGTTTTATTTTTTTTAAAAGTTAATTATATAATTGTGTATTTATAGCATGGGAAATAATGTATGGACGCGGCCACTCTGTGACGGGTTTGAAGGTTTTATTTTGGATGGGGTTTGAGTAGCCTTTGTGCAGCCGTTGCTCTTGAGTCGTCACACAAAATCGGTTAAATATGTCTTGGTATCTAAAGTACATACTTGCACTTTATTAATTCAGTAAATAACTGTCCAATAACTTTCTTAACTGTCCAATGACTGGCAGTTTACCCTGCTGAGGTCATGTTCTGTTAAAATCTTCTTTAATCGTGTGGGTTGACTTTGTATGAAACAAGAACTCCTTAATGACCTAACACCCTGCGTACAGTCTGCGTCAAATAGTTCGTGACACCCAAAGTGGTCAAAAATTAGACAACAGAACCTAATTCCAATGAGGGCTATCGTTTTAGCGCTCACCAGTTAGCGCCACTGTAGAGTAAGGTCCTGTCACTTGCTAGTAGCGAAGACAGTGGCACCAACTGGTGAGCGCTAAAGTGGTAGGAGGACTATCGCATTAGCACTCATCAAGATGGCGCCACTGTAGAGTAAGGTCCTGTCAATCGCCAGGGGTGCCAACTGTTAAGTATAAAAACGATAGCCCTCATTGCAACTAAGTCGTGTTGCGAACTTTTTAGCTACTTTGGATGTCACGAACTATTTGACGCTGACTGTACATCTAGTAGAAATGTTAATATGTCTTAACTAAGCCTTAACTTGACGTTTGTTTTTTTTTTCTTATCTTGAGCACTGAATATGATACAAGTAGGTCGCTTAAACATCATTAACTTAACTAGGGCGTGATTAACTCTCTCTTTAGCCATTACAAAATAAACTAAAATACTAATAATCTAATCTATCCAATCTACTTATGAGTATGTACTTACATATCCTTGGTTCTTATTTGGTTAGACATGTAAACACGAGGGAGGGCTATTAAATTTGGCATTACTACGCAAGTGCACGTATTGGCAAAACACCAGGAATCCGTGCGGTACTATAGCTTAGCTACTGAACTAAATATGTTATTATAGCTAAATAACGCTACGGAAATAGGTAAATAATAGGGATAAATGTAGCATCAGTCATACATATTTACGTATACTTACGTCAGGCATCGACGGCATTAGGCCATAAGTGGCAAAAGACACTTAGGTAGCTTTGGCTAAACCTATGAGCAGATCCATAGCTCCACAAAGGTAACAACGCTCTCGCTATGGGATCCACAATTCCACATGTTCTTGTAGCAGTTTAATACAGCTGTTATACAGCAGGACTGGTTCCAGCTAAGATGTGAGCGCCCGTAGTGCCCACACATACTCACAGCAGATTGCCGATATTGAAGCTGACTGCAGCTGTAGTGCATGAATGAACTTGTTTAAATCTACCCATACCGCTTCATAGATCCGTGAACTTAAGTGAGTTTCAGCAGAGATGAAGAGCTGCCAGGTACTCACGGCTCCAAGGAATGAGCGTCAACACGCTGATAGCTTCGTAGGTGGAAGACAATCTATGGTTCTGTCTACCTTTCTCGCTACATAACGTACCGAATTTTGGGAGACCGCGTAGGTAGAGGACAGTTGCGCGGGTCTACGACAGCAATAGTTCCAATAGGCCCCACTACAGTGTTGCCAGGTACTCACAGCTCCTTGCCGCGCTTGACGCTGGACTGCAGCAGCGCGTGGTGCAGCGGGTGCGGGTGGTGCGAGTGCGTGAAGCGGACGCCCTCCCCTGAACAGTATGACGGGGCTACAGCTGTATAGTCTCAGCAGGCTCCGCTAGTGTCCAGGTACTCACAGCTCCTTGCCGCGCTTGACGCTGGACTGCAGCAGGGTGTGGTGCAGCGGGTGCGGGTGGTGCGAGTGCGTGAAGCGGTCGCCCTCCCCTGAACAGTATGACGGGGCTACAGCTGTATACATACTCTCAGCAGGCTCTGCTACAGTATCCGGGTACTCACAGCTCCTTGCCGCGCTTGACCCTAGACTTCAGCAGAGTCGCAGCGGGAGCGTGAAGTGGCCGCGCCTTCCCCTGAATAGTGAACAGTATGACGGGGCTACAGCTGTATAGACTCAGCAGGCTTCCCTACAGTATCCAGGTACTCACAACTCCTTGCCGCGCTTGACGCTGGACTGCAGCAACGCATGGTGCAGCGGGTGCGGGTGGTGTGAGTGCGTGAAGCGGCCGCCCTCCCCTGAACAGTATGACGGGACTACAGCTGTATAGTCCCAGCAGGCTCCGCTACAGTATCCAGGTACTCACAGCTGCTTGCCGCCCTAAACGCTAGACCGCAGCAGAGTTGCAGCGGGTGCGTGAAGCAGACGCCCTTCCCTGAACAGAATGACGGGGCTACAGCTGTATAGTCAGCTGTATAATCTCAGCAGGCTCCGCTACAGTATCCAGGTACTCACAGCTCCTTGCCGCGCTTCACGCTGGACTGCAGCAGCGCATGGTGCAGCGGGTGCGGGTGGTGCGAGTGCGTGAAGCGGACGCCCTCCGCCGGAGACAGCGGGCCCGTGCCTGGCGAGCTGCATCTGCCGGACCCGACCTGGTGGAAAAGATTCAATGTAAAAAAAATCGTCCAAATTGGTTCACCCGATTAAGAGCTACGGTGCCTTAGTTAGACATACAGCGGTCAAAACATCCTCATTTTTGTGTTGGGGCTAAAAACTAGGAGCAGGGCTTCTTTACTAGTAGTTGTCTTGGGTTCCTGGCTGTTCAGTACTGCTGAGGAATTGGCCCCTAACTTACGGACGTTTATACTAAGTATGGTATGTCATTGCGTTTATACTCATTTGGTCATTTGCGAGTGAGCGAAAGAAGCAGATATGCCACGAGTTCTGATAATGTTGTTGTCGACAATTTAGTCGATATTTACTTGCTAATTTTAGTTTTTTGGGTAACCGACGGCGCATGTCTACATTATGAGTGCGACACAATTTTTATTCTGAAGAGCTTATCTGAAGATGTAGTATTTCGAATTCGGTTAATAAGAAGGGTGTGAACATAAATATGTTTATCTTTCACCGAAATCCACGAAAGTCCAGGTCCATAAAAAATCTAAATTAACGCTTAAAATAACTATCTACAAGTTCTGTTCCGACCACATGGATGTAAAGTAATGTAAACAATCTGTAGGTATACCAACCGGGCATAGATAACCTACACGACCCGAGATATAATTGAATTATTAATTAGAACCTCATTAGATGATTGATTAATTGCAACCTTTGTGAAAGGGTTATTGTACCCGAGAACAGCTTAGCAACTTGTTAGTAGAAAAACTTAGCTTTTTCTAGTCGAGCCCAATCCTGTCCGGTGATTAGTTTATCAACAATGGTATGCCAATCACCAGCTTATGAATCAGCCAACTTACGACTAAATTTTGAACCTTAAACTTAGGTGTTTAAACTCCAAAATCCATCGGGGAAATCGGTCAGTGGCAGGTTGACGTGACGGCGATTATGGTAGCAGGAAAAAACAAACAAGTTTTACTATTATGTTCTGGCGATAGCCGTGTACTATGTCTACATACAAGGTATGTGGTACAACAACAAGAGGCGATATAATGACTTGGTACCAGAAGGAAGAGTAAATGTGCGGGGAACTTCAGTCCGTTGAACTGACTGAAATTTAGTAACAATAGAGTGCTAATCTTATTCCACTTTGATCACCTGGATTAGATCACTCCATAAAGTGGACTCCAGGCGACACTTTGGTGTCCTTTGATCACCCATGGATAAGAAAGAAGTCCACTTTGATTACCTAGGTGATCTTTTCAATTGGTAATCAAAGGACACCAAAGTATCGCCTAGAGCAGCGGTTCCCGAAAGGTGGTCCGCGGAACCCTGGGGTTCCGTGGAAAGGCCGCAAGGGTTCCGTAAAAAATATTATCCCACGTTTCGTGACCGACGTTGTTCGCGCGCACCGACTTGTTTACGCACAAGGGAGGGGCAGGGCGTGCGGGCGGAGTAGTACGGGGGTTCCGCTAGGAAAAGTATAATCAATTAGGGTTCCTTGGCAAAAAAAAATTGGGAAACCCTGGCCTAGAGTCAAGTGTGGTGAAAGGTTGGACGAACAGTTGGACTGTTTGGCTAGTGTGGAACCGGCATTAATTGTATCACTATCCTACATTCTACCTTCACAAATGCATCGCACGATTGCTAATAAGGTTCGACATCTAGTCTACAAGTCTATAGTAGATGCAATGGAAATCGATATGGCGTAAACGAGTTTCGCTGTGGGAGTCTGCTTCGATAGCTTTTTATGGCGACGCTAAATGGAAGATGGCGAAAAGATTTTACTATGATAAACGAAGCAATTATAATCATGATTGGTTCGGCACACTTAGATGTGATCGGAAGAATATGTGCTCTTTTTAGATTGTGTGCATTTTTCATCTGGCTAGATGCAAATTAAAGATTGGTGCTAGTCGACGTAGCACATGATGTCGTGCCCTGCGTGCCCAAACAACTGCTCGCCAGAAGATTTAATGGATGCTACTGACAACGCCACTCTTGCGGCGGAGTTTTGGGCTGACACAGTGTAAGTTTGTTGTCGAAGATGCTAAAAGTCATAAACAGGTTCCTTTTTTAATATGGAACTGTTAGCTATAGAGAAGCAGAAAAGTTCTTGAGTCGCGGTCACGAGTCAGAAAATGTAGTATAGTAACGTAAACTTAAGTTGACTGTGCAGTATCATAAGCTAGTATTCTTAATACGGACTCCAATACGAATCAACACTCAAGAATAGATTCAATGTTGGCTAATACTCATCAAGTGAAATATTTTTTGTCGTAGACATAATATGAACTCTGTGGCGATTCTTACTCATCCAGTCGTGAGCGAGTTTCATAAGAACACCGCATCGATCTGCCTGTCCTATTGAGGTATAGGCCCGATTCTGTACAGCTATTAAAATTCCCCGTCTCCTAGTTTAAGTCGATAAAAAGAGACAGCAGTAGTAATTGAGCTGTCAAACGTTAGTGACGAATGTAGTACAGACAAGGCACAACAAGGTAAGCACTGGCTTCTTAAGCAGTTGTAATAGGGGCGAGTTTGCTCCAAAAATGGATAGGCTAATGTGCTATCTGTACATAAACGTTTTGTTGAATTAACTAGGTATGCTAAGCTGAAGTGGCAATGGGCAGGGCGCAGAACTGACGGCCGATGGGGCAGCAAGGTTCTGGAGTTGAGGCCACGTACCGGAAAGCGCAGCGTAGGACGTCCACCCACAAGGTGGATCGACGACCTCATAAAGGTAGCGGGAAGCCGCTGGATGCAGGTTGCTGGATGTTTTGAGAAAAATACAGAAAAACGTTCTAGTTGTCTTCCCAAAAGGATACTTAATACCCATAACCAAGGTGTTCGCGGAAGACCAGCTTCTTGACATACCTCTTTGCGAGCAAATGCTAATTACATAAAATTACTATTTTTTCTTTATTTCTTCTTTCTTGTCTATTCGAGAGACATTACAATACCTCTAGCATGAACAACTTTCGTCTTCGAATCGTTTGCGTATTCGACAAAATTCGATACTCAACCTGTGACAATTTTGATTCTCAAAATAAGTTTCGTGCAACCATTTCTACTAAGTTCACTTTACGACACGTTCACAAGGGTTGCAGTTTTCGTACTAAATCTTTTGATGGCGATTCGAATACGCAAACGATTCGAACTCGAAAGTTTTTCGTGCTAGCCGTACAGGTTTTCGAGATAGTGAATAATACGAGTATCTCAGAATCAGGCACTATGTTGTACTATTTTTTGCCTATCCTTAAGTACAACGCACTGTTGTTATATTTTTTTGTAGTTTTTGTCCGCAAGCTCTGATGGTGACCGATAGGAGTCGTGCTGGTTTTTTGTCGGTCTTTTTGAGACTTTTAGATTAAGCATATCTATTGTTAATGTACAGCCGATAGCAATAGAACTTACCACGAAATTTAACATTTGATAATGGATTTTATATCGTGTGGCATAAGGTTCTAAGTCAATTGAATAGTTGTTTATATAAATACACTGTGTACGTACATGCTAATGAGAGTACCAATCATGTATCATTCGAATACTATAACTTTGAGTCCTATGCAATAAAGTTATCATTATGCCTCTGCCGTCTGGTGCGGCAAGGTCAACCAAATGACAACAATACAGAAATTGAGCAGCCTACAACGGCTAGCCTGCATCACAGCAACCGGAGCACTATCAACGACACCAGGGGCTGCATTAAATGCTCTGCTTGATCTTATACCACTGCATATGCATGTGCAAAAAGAAGCCAAGCAGAGCACATATAGAATCTGCACCCGCACGAAAGTCAGATGGGCTTCTCAAAATCTGATAAGACTCAAGGAATCAGTACTTGAAAACAAACTTCTGTGCATGCCCAGTGACGACATGCATACGGAATGTAACTTCACCAAACTATATTCCGTAAACATACCTCCTAGAGACAAATGGCTAGAAGGCCAAATGTCATTTAAGGAAGGTAGTCACGTCTGGTACACGGACGGATCCAAAAAGGAAAATAATGTAGGTTGCGGGATCTACGGAGAGAGGCCTAAGCTCAAAGTTAGCCTAAACATGGGGACTGAAGCCTCAATCTTCCAAGCCGAGGTCTTTGCCATAAACAAATGTGCAGAGATAAACTTGGAAAGGAAGCTCCAGGATCAACACATCTACATCAACTCAGACAGCCAAGCAGCACTGCTGGCCTTAACATCCTTCGAATACACGTCAAAATTGGTGCAAACATGCACCGAGACACTGAATGCACTGGGAAATACCAACAAAGTAACGCTTACATGGGTACCAGGACATTCGAATATAGAAGGAAACGAAGTAGCAGATGAACTCGCCAGAGATGGAGCCGATAACCCTCAAATCGGCGTAGAACCGTTCTGTGGAATTACCAAACAACGAGCCACCACGCTACTAACCGCCCTCTGCAAACAAGAGGCTATTGAGTGGTGGAAGTCTACATCGGGACAAAAACACTCAAAAGCACTCATTCAGGGATATAGCAATAAAGTAACTAAGGAACTGCTAAAGTTCAAAAGATACAAAGCCTGTGCAGTGACTAGAATACTGACCGGCCACTGCAAACTAAACAAACATAAATCGAACATGAACATGACCGAGGAAACTCTGTGCAGATTCTGCCATACAGAAGAAGAAACGGCCATGCATGTTCTTTGCTCATGCTTCCCGCTTATGAGCAAAAGAAGTATCCATCTCGGGCGACACATCATGCACCCGGATGAGATAGCAGATATCACGCTCCAAAGAATCTGGAAATTTATAGACTCAACGGGACTAAGCAGTGAACTTTAAAGACAAGGGCTGCCACAATAGATCAAACCTGGTCGAGTTGGCGCAAATAAAGGCCCAAAAACCAATAATAATAATAAAATCTATCTTTAATAATTATAATCGTTATACCTATCTCAATGACAAATAAATGATAAATTCAAGTGGTACGATGATTCCAATAAATACCTGCCATGTCAACTCGATAAATGCATTTGCTATGACTTATGTTATTTATGTATCTACATAACGTTTAATTAGATTGGCCCCTTCAGTTTTCTTGAAACACTTTTAGGGGTCCAACGATAAGAGTTGCGACCGACAAAACCAAGAAATTCTTAATTCATAATTTCATACTGGTGGTGAAAATTCTACTTCCTACTAATATTATAAATGCGAAAGCTTGGATGTCTGGATGTTTGTTACTCTTTCACGCAAAAACTACTGAACGGATTTTGATGAAACTTTACAGTATTATTGTTTATAGCCCAGAATAACATATAAGCTATAATTTATGACGATCTGTGATAAAATAAATTTCACGCCGGTGAAGCCGCGGGCAAAAGCTAGTTAAATATAACTAAATCAGACCCCTTGATGAAGACCTTAATGAAACTGATAAACTTCCTGATTACCACTAAGTTACTAAAATTATTTTTCCTAATTTCAAGATACAAAGGTGTTAAGTGGAGTTACTTTCTTGTTTTTAACCTTCTGAGGAGGACCAGGCGAGTCACATACTCTCTTCAAGCTTGGAAACCGTAACGTAAACATTACACGTTACATAACAAACTAGAAGGCATCTAAGCGATAACCCGCTCATTACGTTACATAACAGCGATTACTTGCTCAAGGACATCCTCATCACAGTATAGGATGGAAAGGTAGATCATGTTGTCTTAATTGCGAGAATGAAGCGATAATAGTCCAACGGTGATTAAGTCGGACAGGCCGAATCGAGATCCGAGGAACGCGGGTTCGAACCCCACTCCTAAAGTAGCCCATAAGTTCGCAACACGTCTTTGTTATATCTTTGAAATAAGGTTAAGTGTTATCAACATTTTGGCCACTTTGGGTGTTACGAACTATTTGACGCTGACTATTCCCACCACTGCAACTCCTGTGTAGCCAGGATCTACAGCTTGACCGCCATAAAAACCCAACCAATGAAGGTCAAGTTTGTCCCGGGGGAAATTTAAACTGTCATTGGACCCGCAACGAAATTAATCAGAAGAACATAGGAGGAGTTCGAAATTAAGGTTCGACTTCCCTCCATTGCCCTCTATTTGAAAAAAAAAAGAATGAGACATGTATAGGCTCTTTAAGAGCCTTTGATGATTTGTAAGTACTAATTTAATTAGTCTACACAAATAAAAATAATTTTGATTTTTTTATTTTGATCCTATAGTAGTCCACTGCTGAAGACGTCACTCCACCTTCGAGCAAAGCAGAGGAATTTACCACTGAACCTCAGTGCTCCCGAATTCTAACAACCTCATTTTAACGAGAATAACAAATGAATAGCACTTAACTGATACTACTCCTTCATTTTCACTGTGGCATAATAAGTGTTTTCATTTACCCAGGGGATTGGTCGGAGGCTCATCTCGTATATTTTCCTTATTGTTTAATCTGGGCAAAGGGACAATTTAATACAGGTCGTTTGTGCCATTTGCGTATTTGATACTGCCTGGATGTTACGCTACTTGTAGAAAATTCAAGTTTTTCGTTATACATAATTATATTTTAATAAGAATGTAAGGAAGAGGATCAATCGATTTTTATTTTCAAAATTTAATTTCTCGCAACACCATGCAAAAATATCATAATAATCGAAACTGAATCTTCAAACAGTTTCTATTTACATGGAGTCATCGTGATCATCAGAACAAAGTTCGCATCATTGATTTTATTTTTTATTTTACAAGGAAAACAATACCACAGTGTAAAAACTATGTAGACTAACTTTTTAGAAAACTTATAACCATTAACATGTTTTCACATTTAGAGAGCCTGAGTAATGCTTGTTTATCAATAAACAAAAATAGAAAAGAATTTACCAAGCCAAAGTTACCTACTACTAATTAAATTAAAGCTTAATACAAAAAAAAAGCACCTTTCAAGAATGCACATCAAACCAGTTTTTGAAGAGATTTCGTTTAACACTATTTATGCTGGAATTGAATAAATCAATATCGGGATCGCCAGCCATAAGGTTAAAGACATTAGCAGCTCGAATAAAAAATGAGTTCTTCCTGTAATTGCTATTACTATGAGGAACAGAAAGAGTAATGGGATACAATTAATGTTTCATACATCAGCTGTCGTTGGGCATTCCATTCAGACAATTGATAGGTACTAATACATACGTCGGTTAGTTCTGGTCACTGACACGATGTGATCGAATCATAACTACAGCACATGAGAAATGAAATCTTTACTCATGTGAACTACAGTCTTCATATGAGACCGATTACATTCCAAGATAGAAATACTCAATTGGCCAATACCTGTCTATAGTTTATTCAAATTCAAATAGTTTATTCAGTACATAGGCCCTTTCCAAGGCACTTTTACTGATTTTAAGTCCTCTACTAATCGTAATAAGCCTGATTCAAACTGAAGGTAGTTAGTCTTGAAACTGTCTTGTGATTTGTCAAAACTTATTCAAGTTCAAACAATCAAAAGAGACCCACCTGTGTTATGCTTAAGGTTGAATCGCTTTTTGAGCGTCTTTTCTTGACGGACGCCTATGAATAGAATATTTTTAAACTGGACACAAATTATTAATTAAACAGTTACCATTATTACTTATTCTGTGCCATTAACCGAGTATAATACTAGCTCGCAATAAGCGTTTCGATAACTCCTTTATAATGCGAACAGCTAGGGACTGGAATTCGCTGCCTGCTACTGTCTTTCTCGAACACTATAATCCGAGCCTTTTCAGGCGAGAGTGAACAGGCACTTACAGGGCAGATATGTGCCATCCTAGACTGCATTAACACCAGGTGCGATTGCGGTCAAATACCAGCCTTGTAATGTATAAAAAACATCCATCATGCATACATATTATGGCATTGCACTCGTTAGCACACAACTAGACAAGGACAGCACACGTTCTTATCTAACGTTACAACCGCGAATGTCCTCTGCGGCCGCAGTTTCGCAGTTACGATATTACGCGGTGTTGAGTAAACCTATCGCGTTGCGTGCATCATAATGATAAAATGATTAATGATATAGGGTGGTAGTACATCGATCTAACGCGTGGCATCATCATTTCAGCGTATAGCAGTACTGCTAACGGAGTGTCCTAGCTGGACTACGATTGACTGGTGTTGGTAGACATCTTTTCCGATTATACGACCAAAACGACCACTCTTGAAAGAGTGTAGCGACGAAGAAATACGACAAAACGGAGAAAGTGTACACGTTCAGGCGATAGAATATAGGTTCCCAAACTTATTTGAGACGCGCCCCCTTTCGCCTATACAAAAAATTCCACGCCCCCCCCCCCCTCCTCCAGTCAAGATTAGACATATCGAGCAGTCTGGATTCTCTCAGAGGTCGCAGGTTTTTTATACTAAACTACACAGATGGCCCCTTTAAAGGAACCAATACGATGGAACTTTTTACAGGGATATCCTGTATTTATGCGATTTACTGAAGACTCTCTCTCTTCGCACACTTCTAACTGTGTACTCAATATCTCTTTAACATTTATTTTTCTACTAACGGCTCTAACTGACAAGGACGCAGCACACGTTTCTTATCTAACGTTACAACCGCGAGTGTCCTCTGCGGCCGCAGCTTTCGCAGTTACGATATTACGCGGTGTTGAGTAAACCTATCGTATTGCGTGCATCTTAATGATATAGGACGGTAGTACGAAATAACGTAAATTTTGTGCTGATTTCACAGTAGAATCTTTTCAACTCGGCAGGAGGGGTGTTCGGGTCCATCATATACAAAGTTTTGGCCGATTCTTTACATTTTTGCCTGTTTTGATGTTTAACTGGATGGGGACTTTTTGGAAGTCTGGTGTTCTGCGCATTCTTGCAGAAGCCTTTGCTGCCAAGTCTGCTTCTTCATTGCCATCGAATCCAGCGTGGGCCTTAATCCGAGCGAGTACTCCACTAGCTTCCATTGCATGTGTATCTCAATAACACTCACTAACAAAAAAAAACTGCTCTATCTCTAAACCATCTGAACAAAGCTCTCAAACGCCTCAAATGGAACAATAAAAGTGTATGTTTAGGGTAAGAGTTATTTTTTGTATTTATAAACTTATGCAGGGCCAGCCAGTATCAAAGTGTGTGAGACTATTAATGATAATACATACTAGTAGTAGATCATATATAATTAACTTTTAAAAAAATAAAACCGACTTCAAATGCGTGAATACATATTAAAAAAACTAAAAATTAAAAATATTGCGTATAAAAAAGTTCATCCCCAATTTTCCACCCTTGGGGGTGAAATATTTTCTTCAAATTCGCATGAAACCACCCTTTTGATAATACCTATTCAACAAAAAAATAATCGTTCAAATTGATTTATAATCGGCGGAGATATTGCGTATAAAAAGTTCATCCCCAATTTTCCACCCTTGGGGGTTGTTTTTTCTATTATTAAATTTAAATGGGACCACCCTTGAGGTATTACCTATACGCCGAAAAAAGATTTGTTCAAATCGGTTCATAATTGGCGGACTTATCGCGTAACAAACATAGGAAAAAAAAAACATACGGGTCGAATTGAGAACCTCCTCCTTTTTTGCAAAACAATCCAGGGTGACTAACTATGACATAACCGATTGGTTTTAAATGCTGCAAAAAAGACGTGAGAATATGCAATTTAACTACCTTAATAACTAAGAATACAGTCAAAACTCGTTTATTTAATTGACAGCCCAATCATCTCTCCATCAGTCACAATCGGCAGTCACGATTAACACATTCTTTTAACATTTGCAACGATTAACAACCATAAATAGAAAAAAAGCTTGTTGGAACTAAAATTACATGAATGACACAAGTCCTGAAGAATGTTTAATAAAAAACAGATACAGGGTGGAAACGATAAGTCATCTTACTCGACTCGATTATTTCAAAAGTATACAAGATATCGAAAAACTGCTTACTCATCCTGAGTCTCTATCAAACGGTATCAATAAAATAGGTCACAGAATAAACTGAATCTCTCCGAAAATTCAATGTTTTTAGTTCAGAAAATTCGTGGAGCACACTAACTGTATATTGTAAACTATGTTTTTTGAACTAAATTAATTATTTTATTTCTTTCTTACAATGAAACCCCTTCAAATAGCTCTAAGGCTACGGGTCAGAAAGGTGCTGAGTCGGTTTAAATATGTTTCAAGTGCTATGTATTTAATTTCTAATTCAAATCGACTGAAATCTAGCAATAATCTACCCCTTAAACAGCCCGCCCTAAGGCGTTAGGTCAGGAAGGCGCTGGTCGGCAAAAGTGGGCCAGTCCGCGCCCACACGCCATTCACTGGGCAAATGGAAAATCTATTCAGAAGGCAAAACAATGCAGACTTACTTTTTACTTACTTGCTGTTGTAAGTAGGAGTTCTTTGATACAAATGAGGAGTGAAAAGTATTTATAAATGAAAGCGTAAAGAAAGATTTTAATTTATTTTGGGACAACAACTCTGGTTGAACAATCTTCATATTCTTTGTAACTAGAAAAGTCCTTTGCCTCTTACAATCAAAGTGTTAACAGTTAGTTAACAGGTCTAAGACAAGTTTTTTAGAATTAAAAAATTCTCTCAGCACTGGCGTGTTAAGCGATAGACTAAAAATATCTTAAAATAACTTTACAAAATGTGAACATTTGTAATTAATTACGACTTCACATCTTCTTAATCTTCTTATCTAATAAGATTTTCATAGCAATCACATATTATAGCAATAGCTGTGCATTCAAAACTGAGAGCAACTCGACTTACAAATTATGTAGTACGTAAGTACATGAGTTGCTTAGCCTTAGTTCAGTGTTGCTAAAGCTGTGGTCTGCAGTGTCTGTGTTTGTTGTCCTCAGTTTTAAATGTAATACATACATACACCCTGTATATTGTCTATGCACTTACCACGAGCGAAAGCCTGTGGTGCGGGGGCGGCGGCGGCAGGCGGGACGGCCGTCGCGATACAGTGCACTGTTCTTTCTGCAACAGACAAACCAATTTATATTTACTATGTAAGCAAATAAGGGTTACAAAAAGGTGAGGTGGTGGCCTGAAGAGGCAAGAGGCAAGAAACTAATCAAAATAATAAATAAATAAATAAATATATAATAAAAGTAGGAGTTATGTAAAAATTAAATATTCTCCAAATAAGAAGTGTACTGAAGTCACTCTTTTCAGTGATACTTACTACATTACTTGTAACAGTCACAAAAGCATTTTTATCATCATCATCAGCCATAATATGGCGTCCTCTAAAAGGCCTATTGTTTCGGGCTAACCCTAAAATATTGTAGGAGAGTGCTGAAAAGAAGCAGCGCGAGAAATTCACCTATTTGTCAGTCTGCCTCTTTTTCAGAGGCCTGTAAGTAAGTAAATATGACAAGAAAAATCTCCTCTCATAGTTTCAGTGCAATGTACTGCAAACGAAATGCAACGACATCATTCTTTGCTGCTTTTCTCACGTGTTGGTTTTCCGCTTTTCTATCTGTAGCTTATTGGTATTTTACAATTTCCAATTCTCTGTCACAGCTAATAAGAACTAAAATAAAGCTTACTTACTCAACATTAAGTTTTCACTTACCACGTGGACGGACAACGTCGGCGCCGACTTGCCGAGAGCTGATCGGCGCATGCGCACGAGGTTGCTGGTCCGCGACCCCTTGCCTGCATCTGCAAACAAAAATATAATTTGATGTACATATTCGTGCGGAAGAAATTTTTAATGGTTGGATTGGAACTGGTCAAGTATTCATCATTTGAGCCACAGGACGTCCACTGCTGAACATAGGCTTCCCCCAATGACTTCCACATCGCACGGTTGGTGGCGGCCTGCATCCAGCGCCTTCCTGCTACCTTTATCAGGTCGTCGGTCCACCTTGTGGGTGGTCAAGTATTACTGATACTGAACTAATCTAGGTTTTGGATACAACGTTAACCAAAAAACATCGAAATACATCTCCAAAACGAAGATCAGTCCAAGAAATAAGACAAAGGGAAATAGATATAAAACAACTTATGACCAAGTCAAAGACGATTCCATAAAATAATGCTTAACAAAAACCTAACGCAAATTGAATAGATAGATCGTTTTTATAATAGACCATGGCAATCTAAAAGATACTGTTCTTTATTAACTCCCCATAGTAATAAAAATAAGATCCACAATGCTATGACCACATCACTTCCTAAATGAGTCAACAAACTATGAAACTACTAGGCCTCTTAACAATTGATATTCAATAGCAACAATAATCAACCTTATCTCAATACCCACACGTACCAAACAACACTTGCGGTCGACTGTACGAAATAAGGAAACCATACGAAAACGTGGTTCAAGGGAACTAATGAGGTAGAACAAAGAGTTCTGTCATAAAAACTATAATACCATTAAGATCATCTGATACTTAAGCATTTGATTACATTTATAAAGTATTGGAATTACTGATAATGCGAGTTTCCAGTTTAGATTTTACAGTCAGCGTCAGATAGATCGAAGCATCTAAGATAGCCAAAATAATCTGATATTAAGACACTAGTGGCATATATCCTGCTGTAAATGCCCGTAAGTTTCAGCAAAATGACACCTACTGCTGGAAAAAACCCAAGGATTCCCATGACTGGCCTTGCGCTGCCCGCATCCAGGTACCACTTATGAGACAAAAAGTCTAGGATCAGATTTTACGTATCGAAAGTCATCATCATCATCATCAGAACATTTAGTCCCTACTGCAGGATCTCTTTCTTTTCTAATCTAATTTACCAAAGGAGACTTAATCCTACACGTCACACGCTTGTGACGCTGGCCAGACGGGTTGGGGGTTGGGGAGACCTGATGTTCACATATTTGTCCCTTAGTCGCCTTTTACAACATCTACGGGAAGGATGGGAGTGTTCCTATTTTACTCTGCCAGAAACCACACGGCTAACTTCCTCAAATAACACACGAATTCACCGACTGAGTTCCTCAAACAATATTGATAAAAATGTGACAGTGAATCATCGGTGATTCCTAACTATCCGTCACGATGATCCATCCATTAACTTTAGCATCTTATACGTGACTAAGCCGAGATCACCGTGCACGTACAGGCAGTAACGTACGGTATAAAACAAACACTAAACCGGTTTACTGGATAATCGCCATAATTTATTATTGTTGTGGCTCTTTGTTGCAATTTGTATTCCGCATACAGAATACCTACAATTACTTCAAAATAATAAACTTGGCTCCTTAACTAAACACTTAAGTAAAAAAAGCAACAGGAAGAATACGAAACCTTCTGCAACTTTAGGTTAACGGTGTTAGACAGTCAGGTTGAAATTTAAAAGAGCTACTTGGCGCCACTACCCCTTACTCTATAATGCCCTCCAACTCCAACCGTTTCAGCGACCTTCAACTGTGTCAGCGCACACCAAAAACAAATACAAAAATCTTTATTGTGAATCATAGGTAAAATGATGACATGTTGACCAGTTGGCCCCAGTAGAATTGCAAGTCCAGGAACTTAAAAATCCTGTCAATCGCTAGTCTCTAAGAGAAAAGACTAGACCAGACTCGGAAAAGGGCCTAAGACACATCCTGGTCTAATAATTTGAATTTGGGTGGCTAACGCCCGGTATTCACAAACATTACTATGAGGTCTCACAGTGCGCGTGGACGCACAGGGTGACACACGAACCAATCACAAAACTCCATTCAACGCTGTGCGTTCGATTTGCTGCTTCACTTAAGCAAGCATCGTTTGTAAATACGGGCGTAAGACAATAGAGCCAACTGATGAGCGCAAAGACAGCAGCTCTCATTGCGTGAGATCTCCCGGGAAAAGTCACTCCATCAATATTGCATTTGAACCCGCTGTGATCATCAAGAAACCCAATCAACATAAGAACATTCCAAATGAAAGCATTAAAAGCTTTGAAACATTACTATATTGTTAACATGCTTAGCCTTCTGTAACCAACGGCACATAGCACACTCGTCGACTTCTGTTGTTGCAAGAATTTGGACAGTTCCTAGAATACTATCTTTAAAATTTCCTATTAGATGACTTTCGTTTCTAGTTTATTGGAAACGTCCGAAAGGTTAATGGATAAGCCAGAATACATTAATTGTTGTCACCATATCAACTTTATGCCACTTTTACCTGACCAAACCCCGATGACGGAGCGAAGGCGGCACGCCCCCGCCGCGCCTAGAATACAAGTTTATAAATACCGCCAAAAGCAATATTTATTTAGAGTTCCCATCGCGTAATATCGTGCGAATCGCTGACGATTGAAAGTTGTTAAGAGTTAGTGATGTTTGAGGTCGACACTTTCGTCGGAAATATATCGATAGTAGTTTATGTGGAGAAGGTGATTTTCTTAATCGATTTCGCATTGTTTGAGTAAACGAAGACTGATATCTAGGATTTTCTATTGGCCAAAAAGTAAGCGATTCTAATGGCCGTTGTATCTAAGTCGCATTAGATTACCATTAGAAATCGCAGACTTTTAGGAGCTTGAAATAAAGAACTACATAAGACTCAGGATAAATAACAGGGCTAATTGCGAGTAGGTACATGCATACACTACACATCCACCAAAGGACATCATCCACGTTTCATATATTTTTGGTCCAAAATCCAAAGTGCCGGCCAACAAAAAAAAGTGCTGTATTCTGACAGAATACGTCTGCCTTAGCATTTGTTACTATGGCACCAAAGCCGTAGCTCCACTGTGCGTCGAGTATTTGAGATCTAAAAATCATCGACTATTCATACATTTTTTGTTCAAAATCAAAAGTGTCGGCCAATAAAATAAAAAGTGCTGTATTCTGACAGAATACGTCCGCCTTAGTATTTGTTACTATGGCACCAAAGCTGTAGCACCACTGTGCGTCGAGTATTTGAGATCTAAAATTCATCGACGATTCATACATTTTTTGTTCAAAATCAAAAATGTCGGCCAATAAAAAAAAAGTGCTGTATTCTGACAGAATACGTCCGCCTTAGCATTTGTTACTATGACACCAAAGCTGTAGCACCACTGTGCGTCGTAGTATTTGAGATCAAAGTCAGTCGTTTCATATATTTTTAGAACTCAAATACTACGATGCACAGTGGTGCTACAGCTTTGGTGCCATAGTAATAAATGCTAAGGCGGACGTATTCTATCAGAATACAGCACTTTTATTTTTTGGCCGGCACTTTTGATTTTGGACCAAAATGGATGATGTCCTTTGATAAGTATTTCGAAAGACGTAGAAAACATAAAAACAACTTGTATACTGTACAAACAATACCAAGACCTTAGTTATTGACCCCAACAATGCGCCAACATCGTGATTTTTGTTTTTAATTCATTCATGAATACTGTAAAAGAATGTAAATATGTAATTTAATTTACATAAATCATCCAGCTATGTATTTTTCAAGTACGAATGTTTTGTAGTGGCGGTTATATTTATTAAACAAAAATTTACAAACGTGTAGGACTCATTTCAGGATCGAGCGATCTGGCGCATGAGAACGAGGAGGGCCAACCCCAAATAATGGGAAGAGACACGGAAAGAAGAAGAAGAATAGGACTTATTTTCTAATCGATCGAACTTTATTCGCATTAACATCACTAGAGATTTGATGCGCATCCACGATAAAATTGCATAAGTGACAAGTATAAAACTTGAGATAAAAACATCACATCACCGACGTTTGTGTTATCTGCTAATTGAAAGAGAAACCTGATTATTTATGTTTTTGGGACACAGATAAATCAGCAGATAGATGTGAAAACTGCTGTGACAAATTATTGCTACATTAAAAAGTTGTGAGCTGTCAAAATTGACAGGTTTGACGTATAGCATAGGCCGTATCGGATTTCGAAGCACGAAATCTGTTGAGGCAACTGCTCCTTTTGTTAGATAGTGGTTTATTGTGTTGGCATCGACACTAGAGTTGCGTAAAGTTATTAAGAAATCTCTCGCGGTGAGCCTGAACCACAGAATAAAATTTTAAAGTTAATAGAAATGTTTAATTTCCAGCCTCTAAGAACGAAGAAGGGAAATTGAAAGCTTTAATTTTCAAGGAGAGCTATTTCCCCCAACAATTATATAGCTCTGCAGCCTCCAGCCTCGAAATAGGAATTGAAACTCCATTTTAAGTCTAAAGAAGCATCGGCATATCTAAAAAAAACTGTAGAGTAGGTAGGTACCTACTTACTTTCCAATAAAGTATAAATGAATAGAACACAGCCACATTAGAGTTGCCTTTACCTTGTTACACTTAAGATAAAATATCGATAAAAATTCCACAAGAGAGCTTGCAGTTTTACAGCAACTGTACTATAATCGGACGTATAATCGAGAGTACACGTGAGCGAGCCCACATAAAACCAGTCACACGCATGCAAATAGACAAGAGACAACGGCACAGCATACAAAGTGTCTCGTAACTATACTCAACATCAAATAAATCGCACCTTCCGCGACGCGAACTTTAAAGATTTTCTTCTGACACAATCATGGTACCCCAACAATATTGGTATTATTTGAAAGCCCAATAAATATCCCTAAAGAAAAATACATTCAATTTCATAATAAATGATTAACATATACCATAAATGTGACTTGAAAAAAGACCTCACTTTGGGCTCACCTCTGGGATCAATTAGACCAATTTTTATGGTAATAAAACCAAATAATGATCTCACGTGTCCTCTTTAACCGATGGATAGCGATTAATCCCAACTTAACAGTTTTATAGCCATAAAAGTTGGCTCAAGCGTAACTACCTATTTTTTGAAGAAGTGACTCTGGATCCTTCTAAAGACACATTTTTGGGGTAAAAACCTTTCCTATAATGAAATCAAGTTTAGAACTAGGCTTTTAAGTAGTGCCAATATTGGTGGGAAGTGGGGATGCATACGTTTAAAAGTGGTTGTCGCGGGAGGTGCGATTTATTTGACGACGAGTGTATAATAAAATAGGGATGGCGATTTCAGATCGACTAATCGAAGAATCGATCTTCGAAAAAAACTATCTGTTCTGGAATTGGTACCGACCAACCACCAAAAGCCTTAAACCATGCTTAGTACCTACCTATTAAAATCCAACTTTGATCGACGATCACACCATAAACCTATGATGAACCTTGGATTAAAATGAGATTTCCATACTAAATGTCAATTTAAGACAGGGTTCAACTAGGGTGTAACTTTTATTAATAAGGGGGTAAGACTTCGATTCTCTCTGAATGAACTCTCCAGCCTTCGATCCCGAAATCAATATTTTTCATGAAGACTTCCCAAATCCCATCCCTATCTCAAATGACGACACTATCACGCGTATCGTGGAAATAAAAATGCATCAGAACGTTCTTTCGTCAATCGTTGGGAATGTACAAACGGTTGCAGCTTGGCATGACCGCCAAGAACCGTTTTTATGGAAGGACGCATGAAGGTGACGAAGTAAAGCTGCTTTCAGAACTGCTTATGATAAAATATCCAGGGGTTCCGTAAAAAAGGGTGCCAAACGTGGTTCTAGTACCTGGCGATCTGTACTTCATAACAGCATCAGATTTAGATGAAGTTTTGGCAGAATCTGTACTGCTATTGTCACCAAATTATTCAATACTAAAAACTAATTAAAATTAAAGTAAATTCCATTTTCTTTGGTAGATCGAATAGAAATAGCCACAACATGGTATTCAAACTTGTACGATGGTAGTACAGTCAGTGTCAAATAATTCGTAACATTTAAGTGGCCAAAAAGTTGACAACATAACCTTATTCCATTGTAATAACTTTTTAAAAAAAATAAAACCGACTTCAAATGCGTGAACACAAATAATACCTATTCAACAAAAAAATAATCGTTCAAATTGGTTCATAATCGGCGGAAATATTGCGTATAAAAAAGTTCATCCCCAATTTTCCACCCTTGGGGGTGAAATATTTTCTTCAAATTCGCATGAAACCACCCTTTTGATAATACCTATTCAACAAAAAAATAATCGTTCAAATTGGTTTATAATCGGCGGAGATATTGCGTATAAAAAAGTTCATCCCCAATTTTCCACCATTGGGGGTTGTTTTTTTTATTATTAAATTTAAATGGGACCACCCTTGAGGTATTACCTATACGCCGAAAAAATATTTGTTCAAATCGGTTCATAAAATTGGCGGAGTTATCGCGTAACAAACATAGAAAAAATAAAACATACGGGTCGAATTGAGAACCTCCTCCTTTTTTTGAAGTCGGTTGAAAAATACGTGTTGCGAATTTTTTAGTTACTTTGGGTGTCACAAACTATTCGATTGCTGACTTTACGGAACTCTTCGTACAAGTCTGACAAGGACCTAGGTCCAGAGGCGGCGTAAGGCGTAGGCGACGTGGGCCACCGCCTACGGCCTCGCGGAACAAGGGGCCTCGCGCATCAAAAATTTTGCTCACATGTCAAATTCAACTTTTAAATACTACTAGTTAAATATAAATTATTGATAGCTAAACAATGTAGTTAAAAAATTTTTTTTCCAAACAAATTCAGCCATAATCAGACTCAAAATTAAGCAACAACACGGTTTTAAGTGGTAGAAAATGCTTTACATACTGTAAGTCAGTCAAATATTTGTATTATTGTATGTTATTTTATTTTTTTATTTATTTTTAATTACAAGGTTAGGCTTATAATCTAACATTTCTTATATCACTAAACATAAAAATGTTTGTTGTGACATTGCACATTCATCGCAATAGCTTATAAGTATAAAAATTAATATTATAGGAAGGCGGTAGGTATCAATAAATTTGCCAGCTGGAGGTGAGTCGCACAACGCGATACTACGTCGACTCGGGTCGAGCGTTCCGCTAGTTATTTTTTTGCAACGTACCTACAGGGTGTCTTCATGTTTATGTAATACAAGTTATACTTGTTCCAAAGAAATATTTTATATTATTTTATTTTAGTTAGTAAACTAGTATGACTGTGTAAGATGTGTAATAAGTGCATAGTTTGGTCAGAGGAAAGTTTTGTTATAGTTTTAGTAATTTATATTAATGTAGTTAAGGGTAAGTTTTATCATTGTGTTATGTTATTTGTAGTTCAATTAATATTTATAGATTAGGTAGATTAATGGGTATTTAGCAACACGACGGTATGTTGATTATAAATTATTATTATAAAAGAACTTCCTAAGTATAATTTTTATATTTTTAGTGTTTATTTTTTCTTTTATTTCAGTTGGCAGGAGATTAACCAGTCTCGGAACGATGTACTGAGTGGTTCTTGCACCGTAGGTATTTTTAGCAGATATAGTTGAGACCTTTTTATCTTTTACTTTTCTGGTTAGTTTATTATGTTTTATTGGCACGCGTAGTTCTTCTCGATGATATTGTTCTGTTAGCAAGCTATAGTATACTTTTTGGTGTACTGGTATTATTCTACAGTGTTTAAAGAGTTCGTGATAATTATCTGCAAATTGGCGTTTAATGTTTTTAGGAACTATTAACTTTAGAAATCTGAGTTGTATGGAGTATATTTTGTCTAGGTATGTTTTATATGTACGTCCATAGCTTGTGATGCCATACGAGATAATTGATTCCACAAGACATAGGTACAGGTTTCTTAGAATTGTATACGGTATTTTATTCTTGATGTAATAGAATTTTGATAGGATAACTCTTAGTTTGTTTATTAAGGTTTCTATATGGCAGGCCCAGTTGAACCGATCGTCAATGATTAGGCCAAGGTATGTCTGCTGGCTAACCCGTTCCACGGCTTCGCAGGAGCATCCCGGTTGTTCAACGTGCAGGCAATTATGATTATGAACCAGTAGGCGTGCGTACTTGCTTGGTTTGTTGTGACTGGAGTGTATATGTATCATTTTGGTTTTGCTAGCGTTTAGAACCAGACCCATGTCGTGTGACCATTTACATAAGTTTGTAAAATCATACTGTAATTTCCTTTCTGCAGTTGCTACATCTCGATCCGCCGATATAATGCAAGTATCATCCGCAAATTGGTACAAGGAGCACTCAGTCACGATTCCCGGAACGTCGTTTACATATGTCAGATAATTTAAGGGGCCTAGTACGGAACCCTGTGCCGTGCCTTCCGTGATGCTAATTGGCCGGCTGTACGTTTCACCAACCTTTACCACATATTTCCTATCTTCCATGTAGTTCTTGCACCATTTCAGTAGGGGACCTCTGACTCCGGAGTCGTCCAGCTTGTCTATCAATGTGTGGTGTCGCAACGTGTCAAAAGCTTTGCTATAGTCGATAAAGACAACTAAGACATGTTTCTTATGACCTAGATTTTCGTTGATTTCATCAGTAAATTTTGATAGTAGCATAGTTGTACTTTTGTTATTACGGAATCCATACTGCTGATCATTAAGTACGTCATTGGTTTCATAAAACGATGTAATTAGTCGACATATGTATTTTTCAACTATTTTATTAATTGATGGTAATATAGTTATTGGCCGATAGTTGTCATAGCAATTGTGAGGTCCTTTTTTATATATAGGTCTAACTATACCTTTCTTTAGGCTATCTGGATAAATACCTGTTTTTATAGAAGTGTTAATAAGATTTGTTATAACTCCTACAATGTTTTCTAATATGTGATTGATGTCTATCATACGTATTTGGTCATGACCTGGTGCTTTGTGTATGTTTATGTTTTTTATTATTTTACTGACATCTTGCCGGGTTGCCTTTTTAGGGTATATAGATCGGTCTATCCTACGAGAGTATTGTGCTTTGTCTAGTAAGGGTCTGTTACATGTTGGCAAAATGGACTTTACGTTTCGGTCAAACGATTGAGCAAAATTGTCAGATAAAATAACTTCACTTATACCGTCAAAAGCCCTACTGATGACGTCATCCACCGATTTAGTTATTCTTCCAGCTATTTTATTTAATATTTTCCACATTTGCTTAAGATTATTCTTATTTTTGGTTATTAGTTTGTTATAATATTTATTTCTAGCATCGTTAACGATTTTATTAGTTTTATTGCGTAATTTATTGTACTCTAATCTTAATACCATATTGTTCACGTCTTTTTTACACTCCTTAAAAAGATTGTCCCTGGCGAGACATGACGAAATTACTTTATTATTTATCCACTCTTCTCTTGTTTTTTTAATGTTACCAACCCTAGTTATTTTTGATTTTTCATAACATTCCTGAAGGCTAACTTCTATATAGTTATAAATTTCGTTAGGTGACGTCATGATTTCCGCGTCCTTCCAGTCTATTTTATTTAACTCTTGTGACAATACCCTATGGTCAAATGTAGTAAATTTGGGCACACTCTGTATTCGCTGCATTCCAAGGCAGGATAGTACGATCATGCGATGGTCCGCCAGTGTGGTGTCGAGCGCGGCGGTGAATAGGTCCCCTGTGTGGATGCGACAGAAAATGTGATCAATACAGCTTTGTGTAATTTTTCGATTTAATAGTTCTATTCTAGTGTATTCAGTTATCCCGCACAGTAGACCTAGATCCGCCAGTGTGTTGAGATACCTATCGCTGGTGCCATTATGGATTCGAATGTTTATATTAATATCTCCCATAAGTATTACATCTTTGTTATTGGAGTAACGAGTTAAGTGGTTTGTCAGTTCGCTTAGGAATATATCTTTATTACAGTTAGGTGGTCTATACAGTGCGTATAATAATATTTTGCTGTTTTGATACCCAATTGTTGCAATTAAGCTCTCGCAGTGTAAGATATTATCAGTTATTAATTCGATTTTTATTTTATTGCTGGCATAGATAATGATACCCCCACCCTTTTTATTTTTTCTTAATTTTGTGTACATTGTATAGCCATCGATTTCGTAAAGACTTTTTACGTTTTCTGATATACCCGCCTCAGTTACAATTATTACATCTAGATTATTTTTAATATTGCTAATGCTTTGCAACAGATTTGAAAAATACTTGTACAAGGATCGTATGTTTACATGCATAATACTTAAGTGATGAGGGCTAGGTAGGTAGTTAAAGTACGTAGTTAGGTTTGTTACATTTTTAAGTTCATTTATATTGGAGGCCATTTATAGAGGAAGTTGTAAGCAATTAGTATTTATAATATGTAGCCAAATATGAATAGTTAAGAATAAGAGTAGGAACCAGGTAAGATACTTATTCTTTCTTTACAATTCCTGTTAGTTTTTTTATATCTTCAGTATTGCGAATATGTAGTACCTTCTCCTTGTCGTCCTTTCTAGCCAATATTTTTCCGTTCTTTTGCCAGATGTATTTGAATCCTGCGTCCTTGAGATTTTGCTTAGCTTGCCAGAGGAGTTCTTTGTTGAAGTTGGTTAGGGCCGGTCTTATGATAATCTTATCGTTTTCTGTATTATCTTGTATTTCTGGGGTTATATCCTTGAGTATGATACTCGTCGTGCGTGCACTTTGGAGCCACAGGTGTTGTTCTTGTTCGTCAGTAAGTTCTATCTTGATGGAGGATGCTTTTCCCTTATAGGTATTTATTCTGCTGGCAGATTTCACCAGTTTTGTGTAAAAATGGCCTAGCTTAATCTACTTATTGCTAAGCGCATAGTATAAAATCATGTCTAGAACGAGTCTATTATATTCATATAAATAATTTAGAATTTGTTTTTCGTATGACTGTACCGATTTTGGCCTGAATAATATATTTCTATAAGTTATCTATGAGTGGTCCCAGTTGCCGGAAGAAAATTATTTATTTTTA
Organism: Ostrinia nubilalis; assembly: GCF_963855985.1. Classification (NCBI taxonomy): domain Eukaryota; kingdom Metazoa; phylum Arthropoda; class Insecta; order Lepidoptera; family Crambidae; genus Ostrinia; species Ostrinia nubilalis. The sequence goes on from NC_087112.1 coordinate 2,060,623, forward strand.
CTGGTCCGGCGACTGGGACCGCGGTCCCAGTTAATTGCGGTCCCAGTCGCCGGAAGCCTCATTATTCTTTGGCGCAAAATTCCTTTAAAAATAATCACTGAATCAAGAAATCAGAAACTGTCAATGAATAGACCATTGACCCGTTTTTTTTTATTATTTAATAAAATCCGTCTTCAGGTCGCCACAGAACAAGGCCTCGCGAAATCTGTCTTGCCCACATCAAATTTAGGTCTTGCCCCGCCACTGCCTAGGTCTTTGTTAATGGTGTTGTCAGTCTAACTAGCCTTAAAAGCATCACCTGACAGATAACGAGGTTTAACAAAAACCCTTTCACATAATTATGTATTATTTAAAACAAAATTATATTGGACTGTCTTGATGATGTTAAATTACATCAATATCGACATGTAGTTCGTTAACAATCAACAACAATCGATTCCACTTGCTTGAACTATTGCAATATTATTATGATAATGTTGTGTAAATATGTAATTAATAAATGAAAACCTATATTTCAATCTAGGCCAACATTATTAAAAATATAATAATTAATCACAATTAACCAGCCACATCCATTGCCATCAACACAGTTTACACGTGACGACCGCTTTAGCAATTAAATCGCTGTTTTAAAGCAATTAAAGCGCTGTTTTGAAGCAATTAAAACAGTCGGATCCGCCTGCTTAAGCAATGATGAAAGCAAGAAAAATGCCAGCGGTCACCCATCCATCAAATGACTAACGCCCAGATGCTTAACTTTCACGTTTATTTGTTAGCATAGGCACATGACTGTTGATAATGTTGTGTGGGCTTAGGGGTTAACTTTATATTTCAAGTATGTATAATCTTCACCTGAGAATAACTTCAAGACAGTAGTTGGTTGGATTTCAATAATAGGTCTTCAATCTTCATAGTCTCCACTGCTGGACTACTTGACTTTCTCCAATTTATCAGAGGCAAGTACACTCCCCAAACTGATTCTACATTATATTCATATTTGATAAATCCCGATTCTCGATAAAATAGTGCTTTTTAACTTTGTCACAAAACGGTCACCCATCATGAACATAACCACACTCGACGTTGCATAACATAGGAGTGTTGTTAAACCGCAAACAACGTTATTCTACCGATCGTGTACCGAATTCACCGACTAACTATCAGCACATGAGTAAGGCCATGTTCAGAACGCGCGATAACCGGGCGGTTACTAGGTGGTTCTAATGAGAACTGAGGCGGTAATCGCGCGATTACGGTTTGAAGCAAATGTATATCATATCAAGCTTAACTCTGTGGCATCTTACGCAGTTGTATTAAGAACGAGTTTGTAACGAAAATGTGTAGTCTGATGTGCTGTCGACTTTACGAGAACTGCCAGTAACTGCGCGATTATAGCTGTGTCTGAACCAGGCCTAAGGGCAGAAACTGCGTTAAGCGGGCATCAGTTTCAGGCCTAAGACATCCCAGACTACAGACAGTTAGTCGACTGATAATTTAGTTGGTCGGCTTTCAATTTGTATGATGAATCGACCGATACCAAATCGATGTAATATCACAGAATAATAATAAGTACTACGTACAGAAGTTTTACTTCGCGAAGGTATTTAAAAAAATGTATGCTCAATGTCTTTAACAATATGGTGTAATTTAGCCTGTCTCAAGAGTAAAGCACCATTTTGTTGACAAACGTCAGTGATCGGCATTGCGCCGAAGCTATAGGGCTGACTTCGGTAAAATGATGTGACGTGAGGTGCCAAACTGCAGAAAATGGCGGAGGAAATACATGATTTAGCATGAATTATCATGAATAATATGTTATTTACCTATGTTCCACAAATAAACGAATTTGATTTGATTTGATTTGATTTGAATAATATTAATTACTTATTTACCTCTCAGTGTCTTCAGGCAACTTAAAAAAGTACATTCTGTGTTTTTATTATTATTTAGGCAGTTAAATACTGCACAGTATTTAGTACACCATTTTCTTTATTTTCTTCCATCATACACAAGAATACGCGTGCGTGAGTCAATGTTCGCTCGTATGTGAGGCCTTGTCGAATAGTATCCTGTAGGTGGGCGATCGTGCGTGTTTTGTTTTCGATGTAAACTCGCGGAGATGAACAGGCCTGGTAATATGCGCACTTCCCTAAATGTTATCCTGTTTAACAGCTCCGACCCAACTATCGGTCTACTAAGCCTGTAGTCTGCGGGGTCTAATAGGTGCCTACACTACACTGGTTGGGTTTTTATTGGCGGTCAAGCTGTAGACTCCGGCTACACAGGACTTGCAGCGGTGGGAACGAGAGGTGTGAATAATCCCGTATGGTGCTTACACTTCACTGGTTGGGTTTTCAAGCTGTAGATCCTGGCTACACAGGAGTTGCAGCGTAGGAATTAGAGGTGGGAATAATCCCGTATAGCCTACAGTGTGGCCGGAGCCTACGCTGTATCGAAATAACACGTGTGGTCTCGGCGCGCTTCCAAATATTTGTTTTTCTGCACCGGCGTTAAAGCACGGGAATTCCTTTGGCTTATAATATCCGCGGTTACGCGAACCGGGATATCAACAAACAAACCAGTCGTGGAATTCGGACTTCGGATAAGCTTGTATTTAATAAGTCACTAGATCACTGTAATACTTATTACTCATATTATAAACATAAAAATTAATCTCTCTGTCTGTTTGGTGGTTATTTATGTTCACTCACAAAATTCAATATATTTTCTAGTTAGAGCAAAGTTCTATCGAGAAGCCGTAGATAGCTTGTAGTATACACTCAGTAGATGGTAGAACTGACATGACATTCGAATACACTTTTTTTTGGGTGTTTTCAAGACCCAGTTTTGATCATCCTTAAGAAGACAATACACACTATAGCACAAAGCAGTGCACTTACATAACAATAGTGACACAATTTAATTAAAACAAATTTAGCTAAGTCACTCTAAAGTCGCACAGAGGTAATTCCAACAACACACTTACGCCCAAAAAGGCTTCTTAACGACCATATCTGACGCTTAGTGCAGACAATAAAGCTAGAATGGCTATCAGACCAAGTCTGGGCTAAGACTAAGGCCCAGAACAGACGGTGAAACGCAACTGCAAAGAAACTGCAACTTTCTGATGATTCTTATGAATGACACTGAAACTGAAAGTTTCAAACTGGTTGCGTCATGTGTGGTCTCTCAACGGACGCTATGGCAGAAACTTAGATGCAACTCAAAAGTAACAAGTAGCAGTTGCAGTTTCGTTGCAGTTGCGTTTCACCGTCTGTTCTGGGCCTAAGTCTGTTTACAAACGACTTAGCAATGGGTGCGTTTGGCGGAAAAAGCGCTTGGAAGCGCTTGTAACCAAAATAGCGATCGCTAAGCGGTAAGCGCTGTCACTGCTTAAAAAATGAATAAAACGCGTCACTATTGATCATTAATTTGAACTATAGTCTATCCAATATAGCTTGATTAGAATGACGGCTGTCAAACGAATGTGACTAGTGATGGGTATGTTTCGTACGGTTCACATAGATGTATCGATAAGTTTTCGAAAAAATGATATGAAAAAATGCACCCAATTTTTCTTCATATATCTTTATTCATAAAAATGACAATTATGATTTAAATTTAAAGACAGTAAAATTTAAAATTCATGTCAAGGGTGTACAACCTAAGTCGTAGTCATTATCATCAGTGTTCTTCAGTGGTTTTTTCCTCTCGCTAGAGGGCGGTGGGCATCTCTTCTAGAGCAACGTAGCAAAAAATTACCGGTGATTGATTTCCGATGTTTGATTATTTAAGAATGAAATGTTTTTTGGTTTTTAATAGTGAACATTTAGAAAAACGCATAACTTGACTTAAATATGTTAAAAAATGAGTTAGAAAAAAAATTTGTTAAATATGTTAAAAAAAAAATAGGTTTAATTTAATATGACATTTGTCGATATGTCCCAACACTAACATTTTTGTAACTCGAGATAACCTTGTAGAGACGTCGTTAATACTCTAGCTTGATTTTTATAATTTCGAATTACTACTTATTGGTGTAATTTAACGCTGCATTTACACGAAATTATCATTTTTATTGGAAGCACTGTCGTGGAAAATATTGTTTGTAGGTCAGACGTGAATTATTTCTTGTCCGCCAATATTTTGCTCTCATTGATCGCTACTACAAAGTTATGTCGTTACTTTTGATGACAGCTGTCATTCTAATCAAGCTATATTGGATAGACTATAATTTGAAGTTAGCAAACGTATCCTCGCCGACAACTGTATAGTTTGTATCTCAGCGCTTCCAAGCGCTTTTTTCCGCCAAACGGACCCATTGCATCCAAATACAACGCCTACTCAGCCGTCGGGAACGCAGACTTGCGGAAAATCCAATGCAATGCGTGTATGTGGTAGAGTTCCGTACATTTTTGTTTGAAAAATTCCAAATAAGTGGCTGCCAACCAATTTCAAAAGCTTTATTAATAGTTAGGGTTCCGTACCTTGATTAATCTTTAGTAATAAGTATTATAATCCGAAAGTTAGTTTAAACTTTAAATGCACGTTTGTTGCTTCCATTCGCAACCTAAAGCTACTGGGTTAGAGAAGCTTTACAATGTTATAACTTTAAATTAAACATAATGTCTGTAATTATTTTTACAGTTGATAAAACACCTATCATTATTTATTACATAGAAAACACCCAGATCATCACAAACAGATGAGCACATTATTTTCAAGAAATTAAATAAAAACATAAATGCCAAAATGAAAATTGATGATAGCCATTTAACGCTGGGAAATAAAATTAATGGGCATGATAAAATGATAATAAGAAAAGCATAAAGTTAACTGTACTGTATCCATTAGTTGTCTATTGTTGGTAACAAGACGGTGGGAAAAAACAATTATAGCAGTGATTCTTCACAATCTTCACTAATATTATTTAACTAAAGTAGGTAAGGTTATTTTGATTAAAGGTTAAACTTAACATTTGTCTATTTACGCTGTGGACAGCGAAGCTGACTCATCATTATCAGATCATTTCGTCGCCATTTTAGGAGGAATCTTTCTGAAGACAGTGTGGCGAGTGTGGCGACATCTACGACGCGCCACTACAGTCCACTAAGTACCTAAAGTGGTAATAGTTTCGTTATTCTAACTAAAAATTCAAATGTTTTAATTTTCAAATAATCGTAGGTTTGACCAAGCAAACTTTATGAGCCTTGAGGAGTACCTACAAAATTTTTAAAGTTCCAGTTTCCAGAATTAACCCTTAAATGCATAGTGTTGCCATATGTCTACGAAGTACTTTTTTAATTATAGCAAGTAACACATTTTACAAGCGTTTCTGAATGTACGCTAATATCATAGAAAACATCCAAATAAAAAAAAAAAAACCGCAAATGAAGGTAGATTTGAAAAAAAATTAACCGATATTTGACGTAGCGATCGCGAAGGAGAAAAAATTGGTAGTGTTAAAATTTGTGGTATTTGAATTTCAGATTCAGTGAGAATTTATTGCTAAAACGATTGGAAAAAAATACATACGTGTTAGAAACAATGTAAGAATTCATTATTATAACTTATTTTTTTGGTAATCTATCCCGAATGTATCTTCGACTTGCTTTTTTTGTATGTAGCCAAATGTCTACACCATGCGTTTATACCATAAAATTGTTCGATAGGAATTGTTCTATGGTTTGCTTATTTGGCTTTTTTTTTCAGCATGTTTGGCTCGCTAATTGAAAAGGAAATTGAGGCAGCTCTTGCTGCTTTAAATGATGGTGCAGTCTCAGAAGATGATGAAAATTTAGATGATGATAACATCGATTATTACCCAAACGTACGCGATTTATTGCATGATCTGGATGAGGAGTCCAAAGATCATAATCTACCCTTGGAACACAACGAAGATCCTCCCTAGTAGTCTATGAAGAGGAGCATAATATTAGATTAGATGGTGTTTCGTGTCAGTTCTATTGAGACGAATCTCAATAGAACTGACACGATTATTTGAACTAAACCCTTTTTGAGTAATGTATAAATTCGTTTCGTCTACAATTTTCGAAACAATGTCATCGTTTATGAACTTGATAAAGAACTGAAATGGCTCCTCCAGGTCAGATATTTCTGTGGGCAGTTCCGAATCCCCTAAAAAAGCAATGCGATCATCGTCCCATGGTGGTAAATTTCTTTTTTTCCAAATCATCTCCCGGCTACGTGACCTCCAAGCTGCAATTCCTGGAATACCTGAACTTGATTGCGCAGATGAAGTAGGTACCCGCCACAGGTTCCGCTAAGGAAACACCATCTAATATGTGCTCCTCTTCATAGACTATGGGAGGGTCTTTGTTATGTTCCAAGGGTAGATTATGATCTATGGACTCATGCAATAAATCCCGTACGTTTGGGTAATAATCGATGTTATCATCATCTAAATTTTCATCATCATCTGAGACTGCACCATCATTTAAAGCAGCAAGACTGTCTTAATTTCCTTTTCAGATAGCGAGCCAAACATGCTGAAAAGAAAAGCCAAATAAGCAAATCATAGAACAATTAATATCGAACAATTTTATGGCATAAACGCATGGTGTAGACATTTGGCTACATACTGTAAATTTTCAAAAATATACTTTTTTTTCGTACGAAGATTTTTTTAATTATTTTTCCCCCTATCTGTGACTAAAAATCTAATTGAAATATTTTTTTTCATAACTAAATAAAAAATCATGCATTTAAGGGTTAAGAAAACCACTGCATTTCAGCTCAGGGATTTGTCGAACACAAAATAAAGCTCTTTAGACAAACATGAAAATGGCACTAAGACAATGAAAAGAAAATAGTCGCAATAAAATTAGAATTTCCGCCCTTTCCGTGAACAAATGGCTCTCAAATTGCCCCAAAGAACCCTAAAATTCGTCAAAGCCTCAATGACTACATCACCTTAAGCTATGTAGGTCAAGAATGTGTAATTTTTCAGTAATTTCTTACACGTTAACCATTTTCCAGTTTCAGTGGAATTCGGGTTATTCCGTAGGTAAAGTATGAGTGTATTTTGATGGTTTTATTTTTGTTGGGTTATTCTTGACTTGGCACGGTGTTTCCAGTTTAACGAAGGAGTTAAAATGTATTTTTATTTAAATGTTTATGCGTTGGGAAACTTGGAAACGCCGCGGTGGCATAATAGTTTGAGTTCAACATTATGATCCGGAGATCTTACGTTCGATTCCTATGTCGGACACATAAATGAAAAAACTTTACACACATTTTTGAATGTATTAATACAACACGTGGGTGAATAATCTAGATTCTAGGCTAATCTATTTAATGGCTGAAGTTTATTCAATCTAGGAAAAAGTCCTCACTCTACATAATTTTATAAGCAAAAAGCTTTCACTTTTCCAAGCCTACATAAAAATATATACTCATATCAGCAAACACGTAAGTAAAAATATTACGCTTCGATCTCTAAGATAAAGCCATTTTCTATGTCATAATAGTAATTAATTAGACTCTGACACACATTAAATCGCTTTTTGACGCGTAACACTTAGATAATACTTAAAATATAACTACTGTAAAACAGACCGTGTTTTTTGGATTACAGTCATAAAATAAAATCCATAAAAAACGATAACGCATTTAACCGACATTAGTCGGATAGGAAGGATTACCTTCAAAGATCTAATCGATTTGAGCATCCAATATCGTTAGTAAACTCGATTATTATATCGATGTTGAACGAGATATCGATTAGTTAAAGCGACCAAAACAAATTGCGTAAGGTCCCTCACAAATGCGTGGCGACATTGAATCTGTTGCCAGCAACTTGCGTTGGCGCAACTCGAGTGGTTGAACTCTAACGGCCAAATATGGGCATATTATAGTTGCACAATGTGGTCCAGTGATAGCCAAAGTGGTCTATATCGATATTGAGGGTCCATTTTAGATATAAGCCTTTATTTTGGATTGCATAAGCACTGGAGGGAAGTGGAACCTTAACTTCGAACTCCTATGTTCTTCTGATTAATTTTGTTGCGGGTCCAATGACAGTTTCACTTTCCCCCGGCAAAGTTGACCGTCACTGATTGGGTTTTTATTGTCGGTCAAGCTCCGTGGTCAAGCTGTAGATCCTGGCTACACAGAAATTGCAGCGATGGGAACGAGAGGTGGAAAATAGTCCCGTAAGTATGAATTTCATAAGGCGAGAGTTTGGGGACCTGTTAATCAAGTAAAAAATGTTGAACCAATGACCGGAAAATGCTTTAAATATGATTTGCAACACAAATAAGGGCATTGCAATGATATACTTAGACCCTGATACTTAAACGATTGCGCGAGCAATTGAATTTCTATCATGTTTCGTGCAATGTTGAAATAACAACAGATCGTTTTTGTGTACCTTAGTCACGTACTGGATAAGGTTTTTGTGGACTACATCGCCAGGTTTAGTTAAAAATGGGTCTTCAGTCTTGCCATCATCATTTCAGCCACAGGACGTCCACTGCTGAACGTAGGCCTCCCCCAATGTTTTACATGTTGATCGATTAGTAGCGGCCTGCGTCCAGCGCTTCCCTGCTACCTTTATGATGTCATCGGTCTTGCGCCGAAGCCAAATGTTACTGTGATGAAAATGATGCGCATCTATTATGTAGTAGGTATTTATTTCTTGGGGTTCGCTGGCGTGACATTAAAGCCTACATTTGTCCAGCAGTAAATAAAGTTACTGATGATGACAAGGGTTCGATAGACGGGGTGTGCGTTCATGACTTTCCATTTACGCAAATGTCAACATTGAAAATCGTGCCAAGATCTTTATAAATCAGTTAATGGGCCTGCGCACTCGCGTTATTACCAGCTCCACAGTTGGCCCCAACACCGCTCGTCCAACGTGTGACTGTGGAGAGCTAGAAAAAAAAAAGTATTGGCGCCAACGTTGGTAGGTACAAACTCTTTTCTGGATTCACCTTTGAAGTGGTTGGCATTTGGCACCAATATTGGGGCCAACACGTGTGGAACCGGCCTTAACGTTTGGATCGTTGGGCCAAACACGCGATCGTCAAGTCGTCAACGCACATGTCAGCAAGTTGAATGACATGTCACAAGATTGACGGCATTGTTTCTGAATAATCGTGATCATTGCGTCATCTCATAACGATACAGTGACTGAGCATGTGATTGGTAGAACCGTTGTTAACGATGCAAGAGGTCTATAATGGCCTGCTGCTCAATTCTTCCCAAATTCCCACTGCAATGGGACGAAAAGATCGTGGGACGAATCACGGAGCCGGAGCTTGCCTCAAGTAAGTAGCAATGCTACTTCCTACTCCTTTAAATTTTCAATTTAAAGCAATTTTCACTGTCACTCTTACCAGATTTCGCTATTCAAAAAAATTATGATCAGAGTAGATACTGAACTAGGTACTACATTTAATAGCAATCCCCCCCCCCCCCGTGACATGTGTCCGGCTTTTAGGGTAAAATGTCCGACCAAATGAAGCACCGAGTCCGGCTTTCGTGTTTTTGGACCTGACAACCCTATCTACAATAGTAGCTATAATAACAACCTGAGTCAAACGTATATAAAACCGTGTTTGACAAAGAGGTTGTAAAATTATGAACGTTTAGGACCTATAAATAAGTACATCAACCTAACATGAAGAATCACAGAATAAACAGTTTAATATCAAAACAAAAGACGATCAAAGGATTGAGAAGCCATTCAAGTGTGGTGTATAATTGCAAACAGCGGAAGACTATGTGAAGCACTATGACAACTATTAGGTAATCTGCCACTATATGAGATATCTGTTTGTTCCGAGTTCATACTCTACTGGTTTACTGGTCCATAACATAGAAAAAAATTAAATTAAAATATTTACTCTGTCCATAATCTTCTAGTTTTTACAAAACTTGAAACAAAATGCACTAAAACTAAATATGCAATAAAACACTTGAATTTGAATTTGAATGTAGAGAGTCTCCACAAAATGTAGGTTATGAATTGGTTTTCGTAGAATTTATGGATTCGATTAGTATGGAGTTGTAGTGGTTCAACATGAGGCATAATGGTTTTCATCTTATTCTCATCAGAAGCTCTTAATATTGTTCTATTAGATAACCATCAACCACCCATGATAGGATGGAAAAGAGAACCAGTCTTTCATTTAGAGGTGTGTTCTCTTGGTTTTTGTAGACATACTCTCATGTTTCAACTTCAGGCAGAATTTCTTCCCTGCTTTTACCAGTTTACCCATATGAGGATTGTGGAAGACATGGATAAAGTCTATACGATTTGTTATAGTTGTGCTTCTACAAAAAGTGTGGAAAATTCACCTAAAACCGTTCTTCATCGAGCGATTCATTCACGCGGAACTAATTTAAAAATCAAACATCTCCAATGATTCAAGATCATCAAAATTAGCCATAGTATTACACAAGCAACCACTAATGCATATCAGACACGCACTTGACCTGTATTCGGTATTATTGTACTAATAGCAGTACAGTCAGCGTCAAATAATTCGTGACACCCAAAGTAGCCAATAAGTTCCCAACACGTCTTTGTTACAATTGGAATAAGGTTGTGTTATTAACTTCTTACCTCAGTGCCTGAAGACTAAGGTCTATAACCAATGTGTGTTACCCGTGTTGACTTATGATTCGAAAACGTGGCCTCTCACTATAGGCCTTATACAGCAGCTCAAAGTTGCACAACGTGCTATGGAGAGGGCTATGCTCGGTGTTTCTTTACGAGATCGAATCGGAAATGAGGAGATCCGTAAACGAACTAAAGTCGCTGACATAGCCCGACGGATCAGCAAGCTGAAGTGGCAATGGGCTGGGCACATAGTACGCAGAACTGACGGCCGATGGGGCATCAAGGTTCTGGAGTGTGGACGTCCACCCACAAGGTGGACAGACGACATCACAAAGGTAGGCGCTGGACGCAGGCCGCTGCCAACCGGGCAACATGGAAAGCATTGGGGGAGGCCTATGTTCAGCAGTGGACGTCATATGGCTGAGATGATGATTAACTTTTTGGCCACTTTGGGTGTCACGAACTATTGACGCTGACTGTACATCGGACTATATATTTTTGTTGCAAAATAGCCCCTAATACAACAGCTACAGAGTCTAGCTTGACGTTCAGGCGTTTGTACTAACGCGAGAAACGAAAGATCACGATCGTAGCGGTCCGGCTTTAACCCTTAACTGGTATTGAAAAAAATATTTTTCATTGGTTTTGAACCTTATGTTAGGTCACTAAAGTTTACAATTTGGTGGCATTAATTCTGCGATTATCAGATAAAGGCTGAAGGCAGTCAGTGGCAACAAAATATTTGATAGGAATGTTCAATAGCAATTATACTGAATGCTTGATAAAATCTAATAACATTAATTAGTTTAAAGATTGAAATGAGTTGAGACTCGGTGTTAACTTTTTTTTTAATTGCTTATTTTAAATAGCTGCAATAATTACCTACATATTTTATAATTTGCACTTAAAATTGTAAACAAAACAATTTTTTACATTGAATAACCCTACAAAACAAATATTTATGTAAGAACGCTAAATTATTTTAAAATAAGTTTTAATTTAATTTCAAAATAAACCAACAATAATTACTTAAAATTATTAGCGTTAATGTAACGTAATATCAGAACCAGTATTACATGTACAATCGGCAGCTCATACGGCTACACATTTTGTTCAAAACTAGTATCTATTACAACTCCATAAGAATACAGTGTAGGCTTATCGTGTTGTCTGTACATATTTTATATTTCGTAGGCCAATAGTGAAGACATCAGATGAAAGTTGTCGCGGCCTCAATATCGAACGCCTTTCGATCACTGTCGGTATATCGACTCGATAAAACGTTATAAAAACTAAGGAGGTCGCGACGCTGACGTTACGCACTAGGCTGATACTTAACCCTTAGCCAAGCAGTGGTCAAATGGACCCCATACCACATGAACTTTTCGCTATGAAGATACGGCTCAAAACATCACGAACAAGAGGCTGACAAAGGTGACTGAGTTTCTTCCGCCACTTCTTCTCAGCACCAGCCTATAATGTTGTCCCGAAGTGGTGGTAGGGCAAGCTATATTTGGGACGTGTATGAGTGCCCTGGGAAGGGCCTATGTACTAAATAAACTATTTTATTTTTTATCGTACTATTCATAGTGAAGATACGGTTAAAAACTAATGAAAATATTTTTTTCTTAACCCTAGATAAGGGTTAATTAAAGAGGTCTATAACGACCCCATCGCTATCTGTAAGGGTCTCTGTGATCAAAATGGGGGACAATGAGATGCAAATGGGAGTCCATTTGACACAACAAGACACAAGTAAACAGTTCGCGAGTATAGTAGGTTAGTGCTAACTATACAAGAGATTTCTTATTCTTTAACGAGAAGACTCCAAGATGTCTAATTTAGGGACATCTTTTTATATGGTTGGTATTGATTAGAGGACATTTACAGGATTCAAACAGCCTTATCTAAGAAAGACTCCATGATGGATCAAGCCATAAGAAACGCCCATGATGAATCATCATAAAATTAACCAGGTTGTCCCAGCCCACACGATACAAAAACAATCATTGTATCTATGTTTCTACTAGTAGTACACTAGCTAGTACATAGTAGTATGAGCTATACCGCCCATATGCAGTTTTACTCGTTTCCCTGCGTGATCGAATCAGAAATGAGGAGATCCGCAGGAGAACCAGTGACCGACATGCCTCGCAGAATTGCTAAAATCAAGTGGCAGTGGGCGGGGCACATAGCTCGTCGTAGAGACGATGGCCGTTGTATTACTAACTTTTTTGACCGGGACATTTTGCAACCTGGACCTTCTGCACCTAAAGGGTACGAGGGTGGGTGGAGCAAACTTTGAACAGTCTAAATTAGACAATCATAGAAATGTTTAATTAATTAATTGGTACAGATTATTCGGCTTCGTTAGATCAAGGCCTTTTTCAGTAGGGGCGGCGATTAAGTTTTTTTTTTGTAAATTACACCTAATTCTAAATGCCAACCATACCTTTGTAATAAAGCAGGACATACGTGAATACTCTCTCTCTCTCACGCCAGTACCTATCACAATGTGAGTGACAGAGAAAACATCTCGACTCGAGTTATTTGCAAAGTAGGCCCCCAAGAGATGCGAGTATATTCTGGATTGGCGAATAATTGCCATGCGATGGACAGCTGTACAGCGGTGGAAACATTCCTGTTTCATAATAAACCTTCGTGCCTTGTAATAAAGTTTAACGTCTATCAAATGTGAGTGACTGTACACAGCTCAATTAACAAGATGATTCGCTTAGGGAAAAGGGAATTGGGTCTAGATCAGCAGCACTCAACCTTTTTTTATTGACACAGACGTTTTTCCATGAAGGGGGTGCTCGCCTGCTCTGGTCACAACTAATACATATTATTATGTTACACAACAAATAACCTTAGGCCTTAGTTACAAAATCAGGGCAGACTGCATTTTGAGTATCACTGTTGTATCCAATCCAAGTTATGGTTTTGGGTATAAACAAAATTAATAATGTGCAGCCCAGACTACTTTTTAGATGCTAAAACCTATTACGGCTGCATAAGATAGCAATGTTTGCCTTGATAATATCTTCGCCACCCACACACTATGTATCCAAAAGGTTAACGTATGTGACGCATAGTTTGCGGTGCATAAAAAGCTATTTTTCAGTTTGTACCTAGTTACAGATAGGTAATCATAAACACCATTAGAATTTAAACCTTATTACAGTGGAATAAAACGTAGTGTGTACATTTTGTGCTCTTGACTGTACCTGCCCAAATTAAATCCGTTTGATATATTTATGAAAACCTCCAGCCTCCAGCTTAGAAATAAAACTATACCAAGACCTACCCGCCACTGGTGTGACGTCATAGTCTAAATTGCGCTCTTCATCCCTAAGTTCTATGGGGGAGGGGACTGGGAATGACGTCAGGGGCAGCTAGGTCTAATTTTATTTCGACGACAAGTCTAGAGGGCAGATTTTTATTGTGCCTATTTACTGCATGAATGTCAACGTATAGATTACGAAGCTCTATAGCATCTTATGTACTATCGGGGACTCTTCCGCCTGACCACTTTGTAGAAATTTTAGCGTAAGCGCATCGCTCCGGTCACGTGCTCACCCCGTCTCTAATTGGTTACGCATTTTACTATATTTTTACTACGACCAATAAGAGACAATCAGGGCTTAGGTTGCAATACGAAATACCATTGTGCACTTTATTGTCATACGTTTAAGGTTTAAAACGAAATGTTTCTTTTTCTTCAATCTTTCTTAGTTTTAGGCTGAGTTGCACCACCTAACTTTGACCGTAACTATAACAGTAACCGGTGCTTTTTGTATGGAGTTTGACAGATTTTTGACGTTTGTCAAAGTTAAAGTAAGATGGTGCAACTCAGCCTTAGAATTTTAATAATACTTAGAATTTGGTTACAAACAAATAGATAATGTATTTTTTTAATATTGTGTTTTTATACGAGGTCTGTCTGCTTTTTCCTTTGGCGAACTGTCGACATATTCTCGCCTTTGTTTTTTCGTGAAGTTTTGTGATCAATAACCGATTGATTTTGTTTTGTGTTGACCCGTGCTATGAATTATTGGACTGTTTGATTGCCTTTTTATTGACCTCCGCGCGATTACTGAACCATGCCTCTCAAAATAATTCTTAATTCTTATTTATTACAAACTTATCTACAATAAACATTGTTATCTGTTTAAGTATTATTTAGTTTGAAGTTTAATTGTTATTGATTTAAGACCTTGTGTTTAGACACTTAATGTGCAATAAAAAATTGTATTTGAAATAAAACTAACTTAATATTATAATATTTACGATAACCAATTACCTGGATCATTGCTACCTAGTGCAATATTTGTATTAAATTGTAATAACGTAGTTAGATAAGTGTTTCTTTAAAACGGAAAACAAAAGTTGCTAATGTATTAAAAATAAATAGAAACCTATTATAGGTTTTTATTTACATTCAAGGATTTAAGAAAGTTATTATGAAGTTATCTTACAATAAAGCCACAAATATTCCTTAACTCTTTACTAATTAATTCAATAACATAATATTGTTTATAAATTATAAGTTCCGAATAAATTAAATACCTATTAAATAAGTAAAATTCGAAAGTAACTAACTGTATGATTTTGTATTTCTCGCCTTAACTAGCTAAACTAATATCACGAGATTTACACTCTTAATCTTAATATCAACAATAATTATAGAAAGGGCTACGTTTTTCTCAGGAAATTGCACAGTTACCTCGGAATGTGCGATACCAATTTTGTGACCCGAGCGGGCAATCACTAGTTCAAATTTTACACGAAGCCCCATATAATATTTTGTAGCGATTCTTTATTGGATTTCAAATTGACTAAAATGCGACGTTGCCAAACGAGCGCTACGGATGCGGGTAATAAGCAATACTCAATCCTAAACGCTTCACATAGAGCTTGGTTTGCAAGGGTAAACATCTACAGTGGTGCGCCGACGCTGCTTAGACCCGAAACATGAATGAACGGGGGGCGTAGCATAATCGAGCGTGTGTGTGCAAACAATTTAGGCCCTTAAGGTGTCAAGGCGTCCGAGTCCCCGATAGTACATACCTACTTGGAAAAAAGAGCTATTTTGAAAAAAAAGAAATGTTAGTCTCCAATTTTAGAATCCAGTTCTCTGATATGGGATATGGCTAAATCGTACGTCCTATGACGTCATGTTTCTTTTTGCTTCAAGACAGACCTGACCTGACTGACAACAAATTAGGCATAATATACCTAATGCTTTGTATGTTCCAAGTCCAACTGGGAATGGAAACCAGTACTTCGGAAACGGAATCAAGAGAGTTCAACTCCCTAGCCACTTGGCCATGTCGGTGTTGTCTCATGACGATTTTGCAAATATTTTCGACCTGCGCGGTTGGAAGCGGCCTAATCATTAGTAAGAAAAAGATTAGTGAATATAATTTTCTCATGATAAGAGACAGTTAGATAAAATTACAATATACACAAACCAATGAAGTAATAAAACACTGTTGGCAGCCACCGTGACTTAGTTTTTATTTGATCGTCCTCCAAGGCGAGCCAGTTTTAATGAATCGATTGATCGGCCCGTCATGATATGGGCAATATGGGCATGATGTCGACGTGTTGATATATTATTCAATATTTTACCGACCTTGTGCCGTGGACATAAGAAACAAAACGTTAGGGGAGGTCAGGGATCTTGTGGAGGCATTTCTACCAGAGCTGACTTAGGGGTATGCGGCCTCTTAACTTGGTCTACATTGAGGTCATAATCTATGGGACGATATTTAGGATGCCCGGTTGATAGAAACGGGAAAGAATCCATGTATTCTGGATTACTCATTCATCATCATATTCATCAGCTCATTAATTTAGTCTCAACTGCAGGAAGACTGCCTGTATTTCATCATCATCATTTCAGCCATAGGACGTCCACTGCTGAACATAGGTCTCCCCATTGATTTCCAGTTTCCACAATTTGCCGGTTGGGGGATGCCTTTATGAGGTCGTCGGTGTATTTAATCAATGGCAAATGGAGGATTTACTACACTCCCCACGCCGGCTAGACGAGTTAGGCAGGCCTGATGTTTGTATTTCTCCCATGGTCGCCTCTTACGACATCCACTGAAAGAGGAGTTGGGCTGGTCCTATTCCACTCAGCTAGAACCACATGGCAAAGTGTATAAATTAATTAATTTAGCCCAGCGCTGTGGTCTTTCACGAGATTCACTACCAGTTTAGGATTATTAATTTGATATCGTCAATAAAGACTATAAGCGGTCTAAAATCTAAATATAACTTCCTAAGACCTTTATCAAATAACTAGATCGTTCGGCAATCTTGACTTAAAAAAGACCCCGATATAGACCATAAGCACCGAAATAATCGGGTTAACTTATAATTAATTACTTTTATCAATTCTACTTTTAGAACTGCCATCATAACTTTGCCAAACTTGGGAAAGTACGTCCGTATCTAGAACCTAGATTTGAGTCGTCTAGTTTCAAAACCCGCTAAAACGCTCCTGCAACTAATTTCTGTTTATATCTCTAAAATTTTAGGCCTTGCTCAAACGTATGTCAGACACTGTTTTTGTGTGTGATTGAGCTCGCCAGACTAATAAACTACCGAATCAAACTAATTCAGACACCCAAGCTTTTTCAGACTAGATGGAAGAAGTACTAAATACCACGTGAATGTAAGAGAACACTAAAGATTTACTTCAAATACACATCCATGACAATAGTATACTATCACATTTGCTTGACTGACGAAGTAATAAATTCAAAAACATAAGAACTGTTGAGTTAGCTTTCTGTGACCCTTTATCAGATTGCTTGAACTTCATCCGTTTAGAACTATTCGAAAAAGATGCCAACATGAGCGACAATGACGAATTTTTTTCGTCCGTTTAGTCCTACTGAACTAAATGGCATAACTATGGACTATTGATCAAGACTGACTTCGTCTGCGGGTAGCCTAAACTTATAATAAAATCCAGCCATCACACCAGTGCCGCTAAATCTGGGCAGGCTTTAGATAGTGATGTAGGTGTGACCAAATCTCGATGTTTTTATCACTAGTAATTTTCCAATTCTATCGGCTTAACAGTAGGGTTGCCGCGTTTACATAAAATTTTATTTATTTATTTCTAGAAGACCAGAAAGAGTTACCTACAGCTTCAGTTAGTAGGTAACAGTAAATTCTAATCTAACGAAACTACGAATTGGCTTGCTGTCCTGTTGTATCACAGCACAGCTTAGTGACTGGCTGTTTGGGTACCGAGAGACTGCCGACTTCTTTTAACTATGTCATAAGTTTTCCCGCGGCTTTGCCCGCGTGAATTCCGGTCTACTATACATATAGCCTTGTTATTTAAGAATAATTTTCATTCTAATGGTAAAAAAAAAAACTTTTGAAATTAAACCATTAGTTTTTGAGATTATTCGTTACGAACATACAAACATTGTTTGAGCTCGAGTTCGAGTTTCTCGCAATTTTCTACCGAGCAACCGGAAAGTTTACGTAAGACAATGCTTACAAGATTACAGTCTAGTAGGTATGTATGTAAAGTAATAGTATAATAGAACATTTATTTATCGAACTGTATATATTTACAGTATTTATGGCATCCCTGCTTATCTCCGACAGGTTATGTTATCACGAGTTGGATGCACTCGACACCCGACACCCACTGATGTCTGATGTCCACGGTGTCATTGATAACGCGAAAAACAATACCACCTTTAATAACATCCGGTTGTGGTACAAATTAATATCATCATCATCATCATCTCAGCCACAGGACGTCTACTGCTGAACATAGGCCTCCCCCAATGACTTCCACATCGCACGGTTGGTAGCGGCCTGCATCAAGCGCCTTCCTGCTACCTTTATCAGGTTCAATCAGCTTGTAAATTAATAACATCTGACATAAAGTTAGTATGAAGCTGGGCAAATGCGAATTATCATTACCTAATTTTAATATGCTATTATATTTGTTTTTTTAAATTTTAGTACAGTCGACAGGACAGCAGATCAGACATTTTTGTAGCAAATTCGCTCCAATTACCCCATCAAATCCTAAGGGGTCGTATACGGCTGCAGTATTGTGTCTCGAAGTGCTTCTTCTTCTTATCGTGTCGACAACAAACCTACACACTACACAGTGTCAGCCCAAAACTCCGCTACAAGAGTGGCGTTGTCAGCAGCATTCATTAAATCCTCCTGCGTGCAATAGCTCGGGCACTCAGGGCACGACATCATGTGCTTCATCGACTGGGGAACAAAACCGCACCTGCACTCCATGTTTGAGTCATCCAAGAATCCCCACCTGACCAGATTGTCAGACTCGAAGTGCTAAAGATGTCACAGTGATGCACCGCGTATGCATAACTTTTATTCAATTATTCTCGAAATGTGAAAATAAGCGAGACTAATTAGTCCAAACTTGTTGATCAAACAAGGAAGTTATAAACATACCATGGACGTAATTTGGAAGTCATTTCCTTCGAATTTCCATACAAAAACAATTAAACTTCTTTGTTATCATATGTATATGCCTGTGTGAATTTGGGACATTTTAAGGAACTAAACTAATACCACAAAATAAATTAAATATTCTAAAGACAAGAGTGTACAGGACAAACAAGTAGAATATCCCAGTGGGTCTAGCCAAAGTGCTCATTATATTCGCAAACCAGTCGAAAAGTGGTAGAAAGGCCTTTTCTTGTATGGAATTTTGACGGATTTGATTTTCGATTCGATCAAAAAGTGCAACTGGTCTATGAGGGCTAGAAAAATCACGATTTTCCTTTGACTGCGGCTCGGACACATCCCAACCCTGGTCAGCGTGGAGGGAGAGTGTAGACAAAGTCCTCATTAGAAAATGTAGCAATCGTGTGAAATATTATGTTGGAGTATATTGGCTCCGTGCACGATTACAGCGCCAACTAGCGTCCACAACTTTGTGGGTTCTGTCACATTGACATTTAGGTCGTATATTTGTGAAAAAATATCGAAATGAAAAAATAACAAATATTTTCAACTAATAAATTGTTGTGATAGGTACCACGATTTGGGTGGAAAAAAGGTTTTGAAATCATTTTGGTCATTCAAATCAAATGAGGTAAGTCCAAAAAGTGTGTTTAATTTTGATTGTGTCAGGGTTTGTTTACTTCATTTATAGTTGTAGTTTTACAGTAAAACAAAAAGAAAAAGCTACTTTAACGGTTTCATTATATAACAGTAAATATATTTAAATGTTTCTGTATCGCTAGTAATAAATTAAATATCGTTTTCAGATCGAAATGAGTATCGTTTTGAAGACCGGGTTTGTGAGAGTTACAATATCAAATTCCAACCACAAACCGTATTTAAAGGAAAGTTGTTGGTATTGGCTGGACAAGTCCGAGATGTAGAAGAATTAAGAACAAAACAAGGGCAGAGTTCAATAATTCACGCTCTCATCATAAGGCAAACATCTGTGCACAACAACTACTGTGACTCATTTTTGTACTACCACGTTGTATAGTTTAGTTATTTCCAAATTGTAAACGGCTATTAAAACAGCCCTATCGAAATACAGTCCACTCTTTTATTTAAGTTCCCAGTAGGACCCTTTTCATGCGATTAATTAATGATATTAAAATGTATTATGTAGAATCGCTTTGCCATTGACAGATACATCTGATGACAGAGCTTACATTATTTCTACTTTTGACCACCATGAGCGCTGCGATAGATTATGTCCCCCCCACCTAGTACTTCGCACCCAGCGAATTGCTGCTTTAGTGATTTTAGACCACCGGGCTAACTGGAGGTGCGTCTCGTGCAAGAGCAAGCAGCCCAAAACCGACAATACTAACACGCCGGTCCGAGCTTCGCCCGAGTACATCACGCAGCGACGCGGCGCCTCTGATCTCAGCCCCATGCAGCTGGACACCACCTTGCCGGAGCAGGGGCACGACGACCAAAATGACACCGCGCTAAATATGACCGTCGAGGTGTCAGACATCCAGGCGCTCACTATGGAGATCAGGCACTTCCGTGAGGTCTTCACTTCCGAGCTCCAGGCGTTGAGGGAGCAGATGGGCGCGCTCAAAGATGAGGTGTCGGCGCTGTCCGGCAGATTAGACCGCTGCGAGAGCCGCACGAGCGCACTGGACAAGCGGATGGACACCATCGAGGTCTGCCTCACGGGCGTCGGGCACGCGAACTCGGAGCGCCTGGACGAGGTCGAGAAGAAGCTGAAGGCGGTGGGACGCGTGCAGACGGAGGCGGGCACCGGCGCCGGGTCGGGAGTCGTCGCGGCGCTGGAGCGGACCGTCGCCGAGCTGAAGCTGGAGCTCAACGACCGCGACCAGGACGCGCTCCTCGCGGACCTGGAGATCGGCGGCCTCCCGGACGAGAAGGGCGAGAACGTCTTCCACAGCGTGGCCGTGCTCGCCGGCCGCCTCGGGGTGTCCCTGGAGGAGCGGGACGTCGTGTTCGCGGAGCGCGTGGGTGCGCCCCCGGCCGAGTCCGGCGGGGCCCGCCCGCGCCGCGTGGTGGTGCGCCTGGCGCGCCGCCAGCTGCGCGACGACCTGCTGCGGGCCGCGCGCGTGCGTCGCGGCGCTACGGGCGAGGGTGGCGGCCGGGTGTACATCAACGAGCGCCTGACCCGCTCCAATCGGCTGCTGTTCTACCGGGCGCGAGAGGAGTGCCGCGGGCGCCAGTGGAGGTACTGCTGGACGAGACGAGGCCGTATATTCGCCCGCAAAAGCGATGGGTCCCAGGTCTACTCGCTGAGATCGCTAGATGACCTGTCTAGAGTTTTCGGCTGCTCGGGGTCATGACTCGTTGGATCCTGTAAACAAGTATATTTTTTTAAACTGATTTATGTTTGCAATGGTTTTGTTTACTCAATAATTCACATCACAATTTTAAAACTGCTTACCTATCGAAATACTCTGTTACTGTTGCAATATCTACAAACTTGTTATTGTGTTTCTCATTGCTACTTTCTTAATATGTTACCAAATCTTAGATTTAAAACTAGTATAAAATGCTCTTATCAGTTGTTCCAAAAAATTATATTTAAAAGGGCCATTCATATAGACATTTATCGGTGTATTAATTATACAAATCTAGCACAGGCTTGGGGTTGAGAAGTAACTTATTAGTAGGGTTCTTCAATGCAGGATCTCTTTGTACCAAGCAAGAGGAGTTTGTTGTGGCAATGGAGGACCTTGATCCAGACATAATGGCAATTAACGAGACCTGGTTGAGAGATGGGGAAGAGGGCAGAGCTCCGATCCTCGCTGGCTACCGGCTGAGACATACCCCTAGGCCGGACCATGTCAGAGGAGGACGAGGGGGCGGGGTGGGATTTTACATACGTAGAGGTATCAATATAAGGCTATGCTCCCATCCAGACACAACTACATCTGTTGAACAGATGTGGCTTTCCGTACGCCTTAACAACCAGAACATCATCATAGGTACGGCCTACAGGCCGCCCTGGCTTGATGTTGGATTATTCCTTGACACTATAACCGAGACCATTACATCCTTCAGCAAAGCAGATGGGCTGATACTGTTGGGAGACTTCAACATAAATCTTCTTGACGAGAGCAATAGCAGATGCAGACAGTTTCTCCAGTGTATACATAGTCTCAACCTTACCCAATTGGTAAAGGAGCCAACACATCACACTGATCATAGCAGTACGCTTATCGATGTTATATGTGCCGATGTGAAGGCTCTCAAAGTTGTGGTGAGGCATTCTCCTGACTTGGGTGGGCACGCTATGCTGTTAGGAGAATTTAGGTTCAAAAAGGACAAAGTCAAGCCGCAGCTGATAACCTACAGGCCTTTGAAAGACATCATTCTAGACCAGTTCAGTCAAGACCTTAGCGCCATTAATTGGAATAGCCTCAAACTCGCTAAAAATATAAATGACTACGTGGTGGCTTTTACCAGCTCAGTTATGGGTCTGATGGATCTGCATGCCCCTATGAAGACACGGAAATTTAAACGGCCTCCGCACCCGTGGATAACTGACACTATTAGGGATATGATCCGAGTCAGAGACAACTACCATAAAAAATACAAAAGCTTGGGTACCCCAGACCTTAAGGCCTCGTATAAAACTATGAAACACCTTGTTTTGGAGGCTATTGACAGAGAGAAGTCATGCTTTTTTACTAAGCATATTAACAATAATGTGAAGGACTCAAAGAAATTATGGAAAAATCTCAAGGGTACTGTCCTGCCAGACAAAAGGAAATCAGCTGACCTTCCACCATCGTTTAACAACCCTGATGAGATCAATGCACACTTTTTGAACATACCTGGTGATGGCGACGCTAATATCTCGCAACTGAGTTTCTACGAGTATCATAGACATACCAAAGCATCAACTTTCTCCTTGCATACTGTTAGCGAGGATCTGGTTTTGAGGGCTATCAAAAGACTTAGATCGAACGCGCGTGGAGATGATGGCCTGTCCCTTGACATTCTACTTTTGACTTTGCCGCAGACACTAGAAGCAATAACAAATATGATCAACAGGTCAATACTTGAAAGTGCATTCCCTGAGAGCTGGAAGGTGGCTTTAGTGAGACCGCTACCAAAAACTGGTCAACCAACCACAGTAAAAGAACTCCGGCCCATCAGCATCCTACCATGTATGTCAAAGATCTTGGAAAGGATAGTGTGTGATCAACTCACGCAGTACCTTGAGGAACGGGGCATTCTCCCACACTACCAGTCCGGGTTCCGTAAAGGGCATGGTACAGCAACCGCTCTTGCTGATGTGGTCGACAACTTATTGGCTGCTCAGGATCGGGGTACCGTTGCAGTCATGGACTTCTCGCGTGCCTTCGATTCTATCAACACCTCGCTCTTGCTGTCTAAACTGCATTATTATGGTCTTGATAGTAGTTCTGTAAAATGGTTCCATAGTTACTTGTCAGGAAGAAAGCAGTACGTGGAACTGAGGCGGGAGGATGGTATTTCTTTGCGTTCGCAGGTCCACCAGGTGACTCGCGGGGTCCCCCAGGGCTCGATATTAGGGCCAATTTTATACATCTTGTACAGTGCTGACATCATAAATAGCATCAAATATTGCAACTATCACATTTATGCAGATGACTTGCAATTGTACCTTCCATTTGAGCCTGATAAGTGTGACGCAGCTGTGATCAAGGTAAATGATGACTTGGGGAGGGTTTCTGCTTGGTGCGTCTCGAACGGTCTTACCCTGAACCCTAAAAAATCTCAGTTAATACTGATAGGAACCCCTAAAAACACTATCAAACTAGCGAATAAGTCTCTCGATATCCAGATTAATGGAGAACGGATCGAGAAAGTGGATAAGGTTAGAAATCTGGGACTCATTTTCGAGAGCCAGCTAAGATTTGAAACCCACATTACTGAATGCGCAAGAAACTGCTTCTACAGACTCAAAATATTATACAAGCTAAGGCCATATCTATGCGAGAGTATACGAATTGCACTATGTGAGTCCCTTGTCCTCAGTAAGCTCAACTACTGTGACACTGTGTATGGACCCTGTCTCATGGCCAGGTCTGCCAAGCTGGTGCAAAGAGTGCAAAATGCTTGTGCCCGCTTCTGCTTCACAGTGCCACCTCGAGCGCATGTCACCCCATTCCTCAACGCTGCCAATATACTGAAAATGGCTGCTCGTAAAAAATTACATCTCGCTACCATGATGTTTGGTATCATTGCCACACATAGACCAAGGTATTTGTACGATAAGCTTGACTGGGCCGGGAGCAGGGAGGGTCACTCCAGAAGGGTCTGCTCACACATCTTTGCCACCCCAAAGCATCGCACCGTGGCGTTCAGGGGATCTTTCAGATTTGCTGCCACACGGTGTTGGAACGACCTGCCACCTCCTTTGCGCAACCTGCAAACAAAACACACTTTTAGATCACATGTCAAGAAACACTTGCTCATGTCACAGAGGGCAGATGGCATTGTATCGCATACCTATATGCCGTCGTCGCGCTTGCAGGGGTTGGCGGGGCGATCCCGCCGTAATTAACAGTCGGATGGCTTTTTGGGACAGCTTCAGCATGGTCGCTTTATCTCTCTCGGCCGAAGTCTGGGCGCGCCCTGGGGAGTATGATCACAATGATGGTTGATCTTTGTTGTGTGATACATGTTACACGTGCTTTACTGGCACAAATTACTTTGGACTCACCAGGGGACTTTGCGCGTCGTGCTCGCCGTAGTTGCTCGCTCCTCTTACTCCATTTAATAGCATCTGCCCTGCAGGACGTGTGTCACATTTTGCACCTCACACCTTTCCGGTTTCCGCCGTGTTTTGTTTTGTTTTGAGACGCTTCGCACAGTGAAAATTTTCGCATCAACATTATAGCACGTATTTCGTATCAAATCAGAAAAACACGGCTGAACACAGCGTCCTTTCGCTATTGACTTTTTCTTTTTTTTTTATTGTTCTTTTCTCTTTTTTACGGTCCGAATCAACACAACGACAGGTCGGCAGTCCGAAGCCGCCTCACAGATCACATAAGTATTATAGTTATTTTTTATAGTGAAAACGTTATACCGTTTTTTTATTTTTTATTTAATAATTATACCGTTAACTGATTGTGTTCTGGTCTCGTTATTTTGTTTAGTGCACTTGGAACAATTGTGGAGTTTATCTTTATAAATATTTTGTAAATGTAATATTTTAGGTCTACCTTTTTTTTTTTTATATTTTGTTTTGTATTTATAGCCTGACCAGGAACATAAAAACCCTCGCCATGTTGCGGAAAACTAATGGTACTAATTTCTTTTAATGGCAACAGTAACTGAAAACTTCATTGACATGTCACCTTGCATGTCAGTCTATTGCTGTCAAAGTGTAAACAAACTTTATTTTAAATGTGTGCAATTGATTTTGTGAAATAAATTGCTAAAATATTTTTATAGTCGTGAAAGAAAAGTGGTTCAGAATGTGTTTAATGTATTTGTCGAAGAGAAATACCAAGGGTTCGGACAATATTTTCGTTGAATAATGTTTCCGACAAAGGTTGTCAAATTGACTGACATGTTTATCGTATAGTACAGTTCACTATGAAAATTAGCTGTAGTTTGTTTCAACTACCTATTTTAAAGTTTTTTGTCACTTTCTAAGTTTTGAAATTTATGGAATTGGGAAAGAAGTACCGAGTTTGAAGCGTTCATGAGCAGACATTGCAGTTGAATATTCAAGTTCTGAATTTGATTATTGATGAATAATAAAATAAATCCTACTAGCTCGATTGATGGTTTCATTTAATTTATTTAAACCAGGTTACCTTTAATAATATTTTTTCGTTAATTTATGAAAATATCAAATTAGCCCGTAATCCTGAATCCTGATACATAAATTTAGCCTATTAATTTAACACAGGTACGACTGTACTCAGTGTTGCACTATCAAATGCAATTGACGCGCCTCTATGCCAGGGTTTTTATGTTCCTGGTCAGGCTATATGTAAATAAATTGATATTTTATTTTAACAGCAGCGCCCTCTGTTGCGCGTCTTTTTGCCAGGAAGTGTTACGAACCGACACGAATTTTATTGATAAACTTCGTCACTGTCAAAAGGACGCATAACTGGCGTAATAACCCCCATGTTGGTACCCGCTGAAAACCAGCTTCGTGACTTGACGACTTGTGTGTGTCATGTCACGATTTTCGCTGAGCGGGCGCCTTTTCAGCATGGCTTAGTAATATTTAACCTCTGTACATGTATGCACATAAATGTTAATGCTGAATAAAGGTATTCTATTCTATTCTATTCTATTTTATTGTTATTGTTCTAATTATTTTGTCAACTAATTGGAAATTTTAATGAGCAATCATAACAATTGAAAACAATTTGCACATGTTTTACCTACATTATTGCGCCAGGTAAGCTATGTTCCCGCTTTTCGGAGAGAGACACTC
The DNA here is from genome assembly GCF_963855985.1 of Ostrinia nubilalis. Taxonomy (NCBI): domain Eukaryota; kingdom Metazoa; phylum Arthropoda; class Insecta; order Lepidoptera; family Crambidae; genus Ostrinia; species Ostrinia nubilalis. The sequence continues at coordinate 2,087,151 of NC_087112.1, forward strand.
ACTTCACCAGACTATTGTTTGAAACGCCATATTATTCTAAATAATTTTTTTTTTTTTTATTCTAAAGACGAATTTAACGATAGAGTAAATCTGATTTAAAATATTATTTTTTTGTTAAAATACATTTTCTATGGCAACTTTTGCTATTTATTGTCACGTAAACGTAATTTTAAGTCAAATAAAAAAATAAATATTTGATAATCTTTGATTGTATACGTTTTTTTACTATGTCCCGCTTCTGACGGAAGAATCCCGCTATTTTCACTCAAAAAGTACCAAAGTCCCGACTTGGCGAAAAAAAAACTGGCAACGCTGGGTGACATTGATATTATGACGTGACGGAGCATACAAATCTGAAGTCTCGCTGACGTTTGACGTTCCAAAAACACTCTCCCGTGCCGCTCCCATACCTCCAGGGTTCGATTATTATCAAGATAATTACGCTTCATGATAATTATCGGATAAATTATCAACAATATAAGATACATTTGTCATTGTTTTATAAGAAACTAGCTTTCCGCCTGCGGCTTCGCCCGCGTGGAATTTTGTGTCACAGAAAAACTTTATCGCGCACGTCCCTGTTTCAAAAACCGGGATAAAAACTATTCTATGTCCTTTCCCGGGACTCAAACTATCTCTCTGCCAAATTTCATCAAAATCGGTTCAGTGGTTTAGGCGTGAAAGAGAGAGAGAGAGACAGACAGTTACTTTCGCATTTATATTATAATATTAGTATCTTAGATAGTATAGATGTTACTTTATGGTTTTGGTTGCTGATTGTTGTCAAGTTATCCATCGCTAGTCACATAAAGCTTGGAAAATAAATATTGTGACGCTAGATAACTAGTGATCATTTTGGAGCTAAATAGATAGGTTTTATAACTATCTATGTATGTTAATTAACGCCCACCACCTTTCACGAGCGCATTTTTTTGTTATTATCAACCGACCGATAATTATCCATCTGTTATTATCCTTTCGAACCCTGCATACCTCAGACATTGTCTGAGTTAAGTGCTAAACCTATAACTTTACGTAGACTAAGAGAAGGCGCACACCGTTGATTTTTCGTCGGCCGATAGTTTAGTCGGGCAGTTGATCAGTATGGGCATGTATGGGAGTGCGCACACTACGCCGATTCGATTTGGCCGATTCTTCATACAAATTAAAATCGGGCACAACTATCGGCCAACTAAAAATCAACGGTGTGCGCCTACTCTTAACATTCTCTGAATATACAGCAGGGGAAAGGTACACTTTCGCTGTACAGTAAGTATTGCAAAACAGCTCGAATCTCGAATGACAATGCCTAAGATCTAGGCCTTCGCCTCTCCGGTCTGTGTGTCATTTGGTTGTCTATTCGTCACAGACGTCATCATTTGCATACTTCTGTCTGTCAGATGTTATAAACGAAATTGCAAAAGGATTTGTTCCTATTTTATTACTGTTTAATATTATGTTCGTTCGTTTCAGCCAAATGACGTCCACTGCTGGACAAAGGCCTCCCCCAAGGATCTCCATAACGACTGGTCCTGCGCTGTCCGCATCCAGGCTCTTCCCGCGAACTTCACCAGATCGTCGATCCACCTAGTGCAGTGGTTCTTAACCTTTAAGTCATGAGGGACCATTTTACCAAATGTCTGTCTTGTCAGAGACCACCTCATGATCGGTCAAAACCAGTTTGCCTACAAAAATCAGTTAAAAGTGGTTTTAACCAAGGTGTGCAAGTGCACTTCGTGGACCACTTGGAATGTCTCCAGGGAACACCAGTGGTCCGCGGACCACCGGTTAAGAACCACTGACCTAGTGGGAGGCCTGCCCGCGCTACGTATACCCGTGGTCGCCACTCGAGAACTTTTCTACCCCAACGGCCATCGTCTCAACGAGCTATCTGCCCCGCCCATGCGTTGTTGTATATTATGGAAATCCTTGGGGGAGGCCTTTGTCCAGCAGTGGACGTCATTTGGCTGAAACGAACGAACGATGTAGTTAAGTAAGTAATTGTACTCGTTCTTATTGCACTCCCAAACAAAATGACGAATACAAAATTATGTAGATATCTAGACCTAAGTTTTTAACCCGTATTCATGAGATATGATAATGATTGTACAGAAAAACATTGAAAACAGACAGATAAATACCTCGTAAATAATAAATAAATAATGCAATGACGCAAATAGGTATTAGGGTTATTTGAGATAAAACTTAACCTGCCCCTCTAGACCAGTGGTTCTTAACCGGTGGTCCGCGGACCACTAGTGGTCCCTGGAGGCATTTCAAGTGGTCCGCGAAGACATCGTAATAAACAAGTGACGTGACTTGATGAGTCGAGGCAACACAACGCAAACGGCGCACAGTGGGAGAGAAATCGACCTCCCCTTTCATAGGATTTTCAAAAAAATATAAGTGGTCCCTGACAAGACAGAAATTTGGTAAAATGGTCCCTCGTGACTTAAAGGTTAAGAACCACTGCTCTAGACAAAGATTCTACCACATTTCTTGTCTTCGTGAAGCCATCACGAGCTTCCCTATAGATTCTATTTCGATTTAGAAATTGCTTCCCGGAGCGAAGTAATATTTACGTACGCAAAGTGATTTTGGAATAAAAACCTTCACATAATTTTACATGGCTGGTCTTTCTTTTCTTATATTATTTATGCTGTCAGCATAAGTCACAATAACTTAGTATTCTAGACTTATAAAGGATCCAAACACGTCCTAACGTTATTGCCAATTAGTTTAGAACTAAATTATATTCAATCGGTGGGGCGTGCGTGCCCAAAATATTCTGTCACGTGCCATTGATTCGTTACCCTTGGACTATACGGGACTATTCCCACCTCTCGTTCCCACCGCTGCAACTCCTGTGTAGCCAGGATCTACAGCTTGACCGCCAATAAAAACCCAACCAGTGAAGGTCAAGTTTGTCCCGCGGAAAATTAAACTGTCATTGGACCCGCAACGAAATTAATCAGAAGAAAAAAGGAGTTTGAAGAACCCTTGGACAATAGGATCTATTCTCAAATGTACAAGATTCATACTTTAACAGTCATAATATAATAAAATTTTTCATTGTTTTTGGACCTTAAGACAAGCAAATAAGGCTCAAAATATGGTGGGAACTATATTCCCACTGACTTTTAAAGGCTTAATTCAGGTCTAAGACAAAGCCCGAATGCCGGCAGACTAGAACCAAACATGTCTGCAGGCAATCAGAGCGTTCACATCCAGTCCCACACTTAGACAATAGGTCGAAAATCTAAATTATTTACAAGTTTATCAAACTAAACACTGGAATCTTTACGTAGTTTTAAAAGATGCGATTTTGCGCGAAACTAACGCCCGTATTCACAAACATTACTTTAGTGCGCGTGGACGCACAGGGTGACACACGAACCAATCACAGAGCTCTATTCAACGCTGTGCGTTCGATTTGCTGATTCACTTAAGCAAGTATCGTTTGTGAATACTTGCGTTATACTAATACCATGCTAAATTAATGTTGGTAAACTAACCCGATCAACATCGATGTAAGGAACCCTCGGTGCGTGAGTCAGACTCGGATTTGACCTGTCAAAAATAACCAATCATGCAGCACTTGGACCTCGCATCTACGTATTGCCATCTGGCGGATTTTTCAATCGCGAAAACCCTCATTATCATTACACAAGACGTTAATTCACTCCGAAACAACGTCTTGTCGCAAACACCAAATTGCTAAGCTGATTCAGATAATCCACTACTAACGCCTACTGACCCAATAAAAACTCGTGTATTTTGGTAGATGTAATAAGGCGGCAGGTACACTAGGCGGGAAATTGACCGAGACGAAGCGCGAGACATACCGAAGTATGGGCGACACACGGCGAAACTAACTGAAGCGCGTGTTTACACTAATTAATTTCCCAGAGTGTACCTACGCCATTAGAACTAACTTTATTTTAGTATGAATCAGCAATTCAGCTTTATGTCGTTAACAATAAGGGGCATATTAGAAAGTTGTTTGATTGCAGAGATAATGGAGTTTTTCTATGGCAGCCTAGTTTCCACCAATTATGCGATAATGCTTGAGAATGTGGGCCACTGTTTTGTTCATTAGTTAATTGAAAAGTAACGATTGGAGTTTACTAACAGTTTGTTTGTTTTCTCAATTTCTCTGGTCGTCGTTTCAGCCAAATGACGTCCACTGCTGGACAAAGGCCTCCTATAATAATAAGGATCTCCATAACCTGGATGCAGGCAGCGCAGACCGGTCTCTCTGGTAATGTATTAAAAGCGACAATAGCAGAATGATCAAGGTGTCAGATTGGTCGATACGAAATCCGATGATTGCTGGTTCGAACCCCGCCACCGCCGGACTATTCTGGTGAATCCACTAGTATCACTAGCATTTTAGCTTAGTAGGCACGAGGGGGTCAACGGGCCTATTCTATTACTAATTGGTGCAAGCAATACATTACTTGAAAAATCTTACAATTTATTTACTGAGATAATGCGTGTTGTGTAACATATTTATTAATTTCAAAACTAGGGAATCTGCTACCTATGCTCAGTGTTACAGTTAATGCCAAAGTTAGCTAATTTTTCCTTGATAAACAAACCACTTTTAGGCTGCCGCGCTACCTTCGATTTATCACTTTATCAGCCTGTGTTCTATCTGATAAGGAGATGACATTGTAAAGTTTCGCCAAAATCCGTCTTTCAAGCTGCGCACCGTGTAAATAGTTTAAACAATGATAAATGTAGGCAGTGTTTACTTACTTTACTCATAATACCTACATAATGCACATTTAATTTCCTACAGCGACCGAGAACACTTCAAGCTAAGCTCGCGGACCTCGAAAGAAATAAAAAGTGAATTTAATTAGTTCATTGTGTTGATACGAGACATGCCTTTTGTCTGTTGAGGGATATTATTGTAAGGCTGGCTGCGTATTCTCGTTTATTTCATGTGCAACATTCAAAATATTTCTTAGAAGGTGCTGGGTTCGATTTCCAAGTGGGGCACTTATTATAGTGAATAAGCAAATATTTGCTTGCTTTAAGTTAGGGGTCGGAAACTTTTTGAGATGGAAAAGAGAGAGTGCAAAAATTACATGTATAGAATATTTTCCAGACATTTCAGAGCCCTTTGTCTGCTCTGAGAAGCAATTGAAGCGACAAAACGTCGAAAGAGTTGCAGGTTGCCGACTCCTGCTTTACGTCGTTCCAGAAATGATTCCGTACATGGGATTCACACAATCGCATTAAGATGAGGCGCATACCGTTGATTTTTCGTCGGCCGATAGTTTAGTCGGGCAGTTGATCAGTATGGGCATGTATGGGAGTGCGCACACTACGCCGATTCGATTTGGCCGATTCTTCATACAAATTAAAATCGGGCACAACTATCGGCCAACTAAAAATCAACAGTGTGCGCCTACTCTAATCCTATTTGACAAATTTAAAGCGGCTTATTAAGTCTATCCTATAGTATATCATAACATAATAACGCCGTAATGTACTGTGCTATACGCTATACTCTCGCTCTAAACTGGTCGACGGTATGCAGCCAGCCTAAAGGGCAAAATTCAGGGCGATCGTTGACTGCCCCCATTTGCAATGCATCAATAAAAATGTAAATAAAACGTCAGTAACATATAAAGAAATGTAGACTTTGGACGACTTTGAAATCTAAATAGGTCTGAATAATACTAATCTCAGATTGCGAGTAATTCTGGAGAAGCTGTTAATTATAATTGATTAAGTACAGCAAACGACAGCACGTCAAGCTAACACGTAAATAATATAATGTTTTATCGGTCTCATTAGGTGATGAGTAAGTGTTAATTTCGTCGACCACAACCGGGAAAAAGTCGGGCCTTGCGCCACACGCTACTCTTGCTCACTCCTCATCAACTTTGTGAGATGTTAACTTGTTATTTATGTCACAAACTTAGTGATTGATATCTCAGTTGGTATTCTGTGGTGTACAGAGGCATTAGGCTGGTTTTAGTGTCACGCGGACCGTCCGGTGCGGACCCGCTCCGCACGGCCAATCTGTATGAACTTCTGGGGAGCGTATTAGAGTAATGCGGTCCGGAGTAACCGCTCTGCCGCTCCCTAGCAGTTCATACAGATCGGCTGTGCGGAGCCATCCGCACTGACAGTCCGCGTGACACTAAAACCAGCCTTAGGCCATGGCCATGGTTTATTGATGAAATTCTTTTAGTTTGTACATTTTACCTGCCTTGAAATTATATTACTGGCTGGCTTGTATGATTATACATGTATAAGAATAGGTTAAAAGCTGTAAACATTGTAAGAAAAGTAAGAATGTTGGTAATAAGTTTTAGAAGTTGAAAGTATTCCTAATATCTTTACAACACTACACTAACTTCCACAAATGAACACTCAGTTTTATGACATCACTAAAATGAGTAACTGCACATTGTGTGCACTGTGCATGTTAAATATTGTTAATGTGTCACACATTTACCTAAAACACCTTTGAATAATCAATCTTTGCTAAGAAGAAGAGATTTATTATTATTAGGTAACTGGAATCTATCAATTTGAAAACATCGCACACAAGATAACGTTGGTTATTTTTATGTTTATTACAGATTATAATCTGCATTGTGATTTTTTATCAGATAAAAAAAATCACAATGCAGATCATAATCTGTAATAAAATAAAAATATCATCTGTTACCCTCAGATAAAAGTTATAGACACCAATGCAATACATTCTTGAATGAATACCTGGCAGATAATTCAAGTAGGTATTTATCAAAGCCTGTCCTTCAGTGCAGGTGTGTCAATATTGATATTATTGTACACAATAAATACTTAACGTCACATTTACAATGAACAGAACAATATTATTGTTTTTCAAATTGAAACAAAATATGAGTTATCTATTGTCTTACTTTGAAAAGTTTATCCAAATCTATCAATTTAGGGCATCATAACTAATAAAAACAATCATATCACATTTCATGTACTGTATATTAGAATAAAAATTGTTTTGTACTGAAACCTTATTATAACTGGCCTTCATAACATGATAAGCTACTGGATTAGATCTCTACACGAGATTGTTAACCAAGAACCGCCCATTTAGCAAATTTATTGTACCATCTATAAAAAACAGTTTTATTACCGCAAGCTATCAATCACCCAAGAACGCCCATTTTACAAATTTATTTTACTTATAAAAACAGTTTTATTACCGTGAGCTATCAATCACCCAATTAACAGATGTGAAACATCGCGTACTGTGGGCACGTCTGTTTGTTCTGTGATTAGGCTCTCTATAATTAGATTTGTTGACATTATCAATGTTCATTAACACCGTCTCTTGATAATTATTCTGTTTACAAACTTAAGTTGGAATTAATGTGGTTTTCAAGTTGGCTCTGTGTTCCAATTATTTTGGATCACTTCTTATTAGATAAAAACTCAATGGGTTTACCATTGGGGAATCAGTCACCAGTGAAAATTTACAATATAGTAAATAAGGATAATTAATAGCAAAAGTGGAGATGGAGGAAGCTTTTGCCCATACAGGGTGGGTGTTAAGCTAGAAAAACATAATATCTTAACAAATTTATTTATTGTAGCAAAACTATGTTTTGTGGAAATAAAAACTTTTTATTTTTAATTTAATAATGAACAAGTCCTTGAATCTAATAGCCTAGATAACAATTATTTCAAAACCAACAAACTAATTGCACTCACCTATTATCAATTAACTAAAAATCTTGTAGTATACCTACTTAGTTTAATGTGTATTAAATATTTCAAAACAAAATTACATAAAAGCTATTAGGAAACAATCCTAAAAGCTGATAAATATTAAATTACCTACTACATTTGAGTGTACACAAACACACCAAATTAGTTTAAATATTGACATACAACAGCTGTCCCACTTTTAAATCTTATCTGTATAATGTTGATATTTATTTATCTCTATCTTTATTTAGATTAATTATTGGTTATCAGTAGAAAATCTAGGCAACTGCAATTGGGTACAATATTTGTTTTACAAAATTTAATTTTTACAAAAAGAAATCATTATGTAGGTAGTTCAAACAAAAGTTAAACAAATAAACCTTATGTAACCTCAGTTCTATTAAGGTCAATGGTAACAAATGCTGATGCACATAAGGCAAAGGTCAGTGCTGTAATCAAGAAAGTATATGGACTGTTAGTTAATGCACATTAATTAGTTAATTACCAACCAGCCATCTGGCACATACTTTCGCAAGAATAACATAGCACAGTTCTATGTAGGCGATAGAATACATCATATTTATACGGCTCACGCGCGAGAGAGCCAATGGGAGAGGGCCGTTCATTCACGCCTTCGCAATTAAATTGACAGCTGAACAGATAAACCTTGAAAACAATACTAAAACGCGTTCGAATTCGCAAACCAACACATACAAATCAAAATATAACTATAACCCTCGTTTCTCTTACCTTCAGCGCTCTGGTTCAACGACGGCGGCACCACAGAAGAAGACAAATCCTTCTTCTGCCCAGTTTTCGGCGGATCAGAGTCTGAATCGTCGAAAACCAGCGTCCGGACCGACTGTGAACACCGACGATCCATTTCCACTATCACACAACACACAAATGCACTATATTTTTCGCCATTTATCACCACTTTCCGTATGCGTTCCGACTACGCAATCTATTTACATGTCAACGTTGATATCGCGCGATTGTAAACAGAGTACTAAATCGATCTGTATCAAAGATTTAATCAGTGTATTTTTCTATGCCATGATAAATAACGCGACACACGGCTTCACCACAAATCGAAAAAGTGACATTTTTTGAAAGTCAAGTTTCGGTGTTGCCATACTACTACGCTTCTAAGAAACGTTCAGAAACAGATTTTTAAATTTTTCTCATGATTTATATTTTAGGGGAATTTTAATTTGTATTATTGCAACCCTGTAGTTTTGCTTTTTTAAACAGAATCACGGTGCAAAGGCATAAACGTTAATTGGTATCCCTGAATGTATTTTTGAGTAAAACATTTCAAACAAATTATGGTTGCTGAGCACATCTGGTTCATCATCGATTGCGCTAAAAATTTCAACTAAGACGCTATTGGACGACGCAACCAAAATCAGCTTTTTGACAAATCCGTATCGCGATTCGCGGTATCGTTTTGACAACTAGTTCAAACGAAGCTGGAACGTGAACTGATCTAAGCGCAACTGGACCTTTACGTTATTAGCTTTTGCTAACAAAAAGTTACTTTTTTTCAAACGCGGTCAAATGCTTCACGTATCTTTTTTTTTTAATTTATTTAACAATTTAAAGACAGTTATATTGAGACAATTACATTTAGATAGCTTTAAAAACCACTAGTGCTGCTGTGTTTTAGTGATTTTAGTTTAAAAAATTACATGTTCAGACTTTTAATGGAAAGTGCATAAATCTGTTGTTTCATCTTCATTAGCGCGTGAACTTTACCATGATACCGAATTGCACATCAGCTGGAATGAAAATGGAGTGCCAGTCGCATGCGACTGGAGATGAAACGCGAATGAATTGGAGACATTACACATTAGCGCAATCACAAGCAACAGTAAGTATAAAAGTCAAAGTTTCTGATTCAGCTTGGCTCCTTTAGGAGGGTCCCACATTCACATAACCCACTAGTAGTAAGTTCCCAACAGCCAGCCAGTGGGTAGGTAGGTTTATGCAAAGCATTTCCTGGCGTAAAAAATTGATGTTTTATGATTTTAATGGCAGTCATGCTGGCGGTTAAAAACTTAGTTATTGATTTATTAAAATAAATTGAGTGTAAATAGCTTAGAGTTATTGATTGTAACTAAGTTATTTATAAGTCACTGAACGAAAGTTGAGGCGAAACTGTCGAATACGTGTGAAATATTTGAATAAAAAATACAAACATCATCAACAAAAACATGTCAACATTCAACATTATTGTGGGTAATTTTGTTGAATGTTGAAATGTTTTTGTTGATTGTGTCGGGCATAATACGCGCTGGAAACCCGAATTAACTCGCTACCTCACTCTTGATCACGAGACAAAAAGCACTCATTTCAACCAGGGTGTGGAAACTTCCATACAACGGTCATCGAAGTGAAACTTGCTTCCAAACAGCGACATCGGTGAATAAATTCAAATACTTTTTAACTACCCTAAAACGCTCTAGATGTCGCTGCTCCTGTTTCCTTCATATTTTCATTTTTTTCTTAATTAAAATATATTTGAGAATATTGTTAATTACAATGTGAAAACTTTTTTTAAATGAAATTAATTTGTTTTAATTTAAAACTGAACATTGACATTTTTGTTATAATTTACATAATAGAGTAGTAGAAATTACTATTTAACATATGGCAACTTTGTTTTTCCTCCAAAATGGCCGGTGTTGTTTTTGTTATGTTAAATGCATTATTGTTTTCTTAGCCATCATTTAAGTTTTCTGTGGCTAAAGTATTGAAGAGTCGTCGAGTCAAATTCAAGTTCATTCCTTCGTACCTGCTGCTGTTCTGGTTCATCGGAGTTTTGTTCGTTCCTTCGTGAATCGCGAAGAAACTTTCTGTTATGTTCACAAGTGATCTGAGTTTTCTCAATGTGCAAATGCTTTTTTAGTGTTGTTGAAAACTTTGCGAAAAGACGCTTTTGGTGTATAATATTATGTGTGTTCATAAATAAAGTAAAATTATTAAATTCAAAAGTTTTTGTTTACTTATTTGCATTTCCATGTGCAATGTAGAATTTTTCCAAATCCATTGTTTTGAAAATAATACAATACGTACACCATAAAGATAAATATTTTCAAAATAATGGATTTGAAAAAATTCTACATTGTACATCATAAAAACAATAATTCTTTGAAGGTTATGAGGGCCTGTGTGCGTGAACTGTGTGTATGTGTGCGTGGACTTTATGTATGTATGTGTGCGTGTACTATGTGTGTATGTGAGCGTTACGTACGTAGGTTAAGTACAGGGAATTTAACACCAGGCTGTCAATTAGTAGGCTCAAAAATTTGACAGAGAGGGTTCTCTATTTCCTATGTATTACTTTTCTCTATGATTTCAACTATGCAAGACGTCGACACAGACAGCGTATACAGTTATAAATCTCTTTGCTTAAATTAATGGCCTCAACTCTTGTTGCACGACCGATTACCCGGAACGGTATTGTATGTTTTTGAAAATGATAGGTTACCAACTTTTGTGCTTTTTCCCATTTCCAATTATATTATTTTATTATTGGTAATACTGGGTAAAAACAAGCGAGACAGCAATATTTTTTGTCTTTGTTTTTACATCTAAATAGCGACATCTATTGACGTATGTGTGAAACTTACTAAAAATGTTGCTATTTTCGAAAGTTTCATGATGAATAAGTTGCCAGGAACAGAAATATTGTAAATAGATGTTTTGCTTCAAATTGAAAGAAATTTGAAATGGTTGGCATTGTGATGTTTATTAAGTTATTATTTATAAAGAATACAATCACATTTATGTAAATTTAACCACGAAAACATATTTTATACATAAAGATTATAGCGCCATCTAGTGCTTACTGATGCCAAAATAAAGTTGTTCCGTCAAAAGAAACGGAAAAACACGAGTGTGCGTCGCCTCAGTAGTTATCAGCTGAATTATTCGGCTAAAATGCCCTGGCACGGGCATACGTAGTCGTCGGTCCGCCATTACGACGCAGCCGAGACACGTTCGTCGTATTTAGTTAAATATTTTGGTTTATAAATGAGTAATAACGCTCATGATCTAAGTAATCGACTTCTGAATGCGTTGGATAACAATTACAATGTAAGTTTGCGAGTTTTAAAGATCATAAAGCTGATAAGCGAAGCTGAGATATGAAAACGGTCCCCACGAGCCTGTGACACCCGATTCGATGTTGCGATTTGGCCACTTGGGAGGTTGGCTCTTCAGTTTCCTGGTGTCATGTGCCTCTAATTGGGCAAGTCGGTGCCCGTGCAAGTAAAAGTTTCTGGTTTAGTGCGAAGATACGCGTGGAAATGTGGTGTCGTGGTGGGTACGTGAGCTGTGCGGGCTGTGGGGCCACTGACGTCGCCAGCCGCCCGTCGTCCCTCCGTCCTTAGTGCCAAATGTTTTGCAATGTGAAAGTATGGAATTGTGCCACGCGTGACCTTTCCCGTAGATTTTCTCGGTGATATGAGACGGCGTCGGGGATCCAACGAAAATGCGTTTTTTGTACCTTTTGACCTTACGTGAGTACCTATATTAGCTGTTAGCCGCAGAGGAGACCTCGTGCGGGCAGATCGAGCTTGTATGGGATCTGACAGTTCCAGATTGGTGATATTTCAGTGGCACTAAAACCGTTTTTGGTTGTGCAACCTCAGGCCAATTCAGTTTTCGCAACAGTTAGCGAGTTCGTGCTATTTTTGAAGGCATTGGTATGTTGCTATGGTACTTTTTTTGAGCCCTACTTTTCCATTCCTGATATTGATACTTCATAACTATTTGCAAAGCATAACTAGATTTAACTTGGTACTATTACTACAACAGAATAGTACAATCTAAACTATTCTATTGTATTTACTGTTATTTTTCTTAAAATTAAGATTACAACATCTTTTAGAATATTTGGAATTCCTTTTCAAAGAGGTTAGGACTTGAATTGGAGTATGTTCTTATTCCTTCAGAATTGTATGTTCATTTGGGATGTATTGAAAAAGACCACATGGTCAATGTGAACTTGGTACAGTATTATGCAAAGTAGATAAAAATTGCTGTAGTTTTAGCCATCTGTTCTTACAATTTTTTTGAAGTTTTAGTCCATTTCATTACTCTAGCTCTCTAAGATATGTAAACCATGGTTGTCTTATGGGAGTTAAGTTTTATAGGCTCACATAGAATAACCTGCTGGCAAAATACCTCATTGGCTACAATGTAGCTAGTTCGATACAGGTTTTAACCTAAGTTTTATTTGTCTACTTGTCTTATTTTAAAGGGTGTTGAACTTGAATGGAATAGTATCATTTTCACCACCATTCACGGCTTTATGGTTACAAATTACCAAATATAAGTTGACTCAGGTGTTATAGAAAAATATCACAAATTACAGCTGCATTTTCATGTTATCGGAGTTAGAGATTATAATAGATAGAAAAATTATATGGAAACTAAAAAAGATTTTAATGCAAGAGGTTGATGTTAGGCCTGTTAGGGATAGTCTATGCATTAGCCTTTTTAGAACTTGTTGCTTTTATGAATAGTTAAATTAAATTGAGTTATAAGCCCATTGAACTTAACCATATTGGATTTATTTATGTGCGAAAGAAAGGGATACAATGCGATTTAACGTTTTGAATGTGTTCATCTGTCCGTCCTACTACCTTCAGACCTTCAGTTAGGTTCCCTGCAAGTTAGTTTGTGTGGGTTCTCTTACATTTAGTATGTCTTCAACAGGGCCGGATCTGCCATATGGCATTTTTGTCTTCAGCCCAGGGCCCCGTGGGATCAAGGGCCCCCCAGCTAAGTCAAGTCAAAGCCAAAAATAGATGATAATGCGAAAGAGTATAGTAGGTGGGTAAACCTAAACTCACAGTCCGGCCCTGGTCTTCAAGAAGGTTTTTAGTGGTTTAGCTTAATTTGGACAGATACTTAAACATAGTTTAGCAAGAAAATGGTTGTAATATACTACATTTGACATTACAATCCATTATTAGAAATATTATTTCAATGAATTCTTGTGTAAGGTGTAATCTACCATGATTACTGCTCCTGTTCTTACACCCTATATTTTGTAGTGCAAAATAATACACATTATGAACAGAGAAGTAGTGAACAATTCGTGTGATGAATTACTGTCTCATTTATTTCCAATATTCGATATTTTTCTCTAGAATATTCTTATTCTATTTATAGCTATGAATGCATGTTCAGGCATTTAAACTGCTAGGTCATTGACCAATTTTTTGTAACAGATTATTTCCTTTGGTTTAAATCATTTTGGCTACTCCTGTGTCTTGCCCGATTTTTTATGAGCAAGTTAATAATGGTTATTTAACCCTAAATGGTCCCTACCCAATTCGGTAACATTGACCCGTTAAAATGCCCACCTGAAAATGAATCACAATAGTCGGAAGTGTACTCTTATATTATTTTTACTCTTACAATGATTTCACTTCACTGAATTGATTGTGATCGTAAAAGTGTTGCAACCATAAAATGAATGAAAAATGCAACTAGAATTTTGTTTGAAATTGTTTTTTGTTGATGTTTGGTTTTGTAATATTACATTTCTACAGCACGGAGCTAGATTAACAACATAATTAGCTACTTGGTGTTATTTTAAGTTTACTATTTTAGTTACTAAGTAGTGATTTTAGGCTCTAGTATGATCTGTTTTTCTTCACTATCTAATATTTATTTAATGGTGTTTTCTTGCAAGTTAAAAGTTCTTAAATTAAAAGAGTTTGTATATTAGCAAATAAACTAGGTAATTATTTTTTTAGTAATTGTAATATTATATGTAATACAAATTCAAACATATTATTTTATTGATTTGAGCACATTGCTCCATCGTACTCTTGCATTCCATGAGCGTGTGCTGTGGTGATTCTTCTGCTGCCATGCATCCTCTGTATTGTAAGCTGTCTATAACACCTATAGCACAAACCTATAGTAAGTAAAAGGTGCTTAGTTGGTTTTGTAGGGCATACGAGTGGTACTTACCCTCATCAAGTAAATAGGTGCATATTTAAGTGTTATAATGTTACTAATTCCCTTATTTGGTACTCCTTTTATTATGAGGACATATTTTGTCTTTAATTAATTTAATTTTACCGAACTAATTTAGGATTAATTAATTTCAGGTTGTCGACATGCAGGCCGTCAATGAAATCATTTCCATTTTGGAGAAATTCAATATCACAAAAGAGTTGCTGGAGGTGAGTTAAATATCCTACTAATATTATAAATTCGAAAGTTTGTATTAATGTCTAGATGTTTGTTAGGCCCAGAACAGATGGTGTAACGCAACTGCAACGAAACTGCAACTGTTAGTTACTTTTGAGTTGCATCTAAGTTTCTGCCTAGTGTCCATTGAGAGACCACAGAAGACGCGACCAGTTTGAAACTTTCAGTTTCAGTTTCATTCATCAGAATCATCACAAAGTTGCAGTTTCGTTGCAGTTGCGTTTCACCGTCTGTTCTGGGTCTTACTCTTTCGCGCAAAAACTACTGAACAGATTTTGATGAAACTTTACAGTATTATTGTTTATCACCCAGAATAACATATAGGCTATAATTTATGACGATCTGTGACAAACTAAATTTCACATGGGTGAAGTCGCGGGCAAAAGCTAGTAAATAAATAATAACAAGCACTTCCGTTACAATGTTAAACAGTTCTATTATTAGTAGTGTCCCAATTTACATTATTGAACAGATATTATTTGGCTTCTTAAAGTATTAACTTGTGGTTACTAATAAAACATTTTTATATTGTAAATGTGAAAGTTTGAATGTTGATTACTTAATCATGGAAAAACGAATTATGAGAATGTTTTTACTGTCATGCTAAACAGCTAAACTGACTTGATCTTTTTGAGATTAACATTCTAGTAAAAGACATGACATAAGAACTATTTAATATCTTAAAATTACTCAATTTGTCTTTGGGTTCAATGCTAGTCACAAACTAGTGGACAAAAACAAAAATTAAAGATAACTTTCTAGTTCACTTCTTCTTAACAAATATTTGCCAAACATATTAGTTACTTTGGTTTCCGATAATATTATTTTACTAGTAATAAGATGATTCATTTTCTACATGCCTGCCTTTTGCTCTTGTAACTCCTAGCTTATCAGCCTTTTGCAATAAAGAGAGACGGGTTTATAGTGAAGTGATTTGGATACGATTTTTTTTATTACTCCTAGCAAAATAAACCCTCAAAGCCTCGTCATAGAGCCCATATTTCTTCAGCTCCTGTATTGTTTTCCCAAATTCTTCCAGACCACCAGACTCGGCAAGCATGTGAACGAGCTGAGACGGAAGACCACAGACCCGACGCTCGCGCGCCGCGCCAAGGTGTTGGTGAAGCGCTGGCGAGACCTCGTCATCCCGACGGTCGCTTCGCCGGGACACACTGGTAAGAAACCTATAACCGTCGCTTCGCCGGGACACACTGGTAAGAAACCTATAACCGTCGCTTCGCCGGGACACACTGGTAAGCGACCTCCTATGACCGTCGCTTCGCCGGGACACACTGGTAAGAAACCTATAACCGTCGCTTCGCCGGGACACACTGGTAAGCGACCTCCTATGACAGTCGCTTCGCCGGAACACACGGGTAAGCGACTTCCTATGACCGTCGCTTCGCCGGGACACACTGGTAGGATACCCCCTATGACTGTCGCTTCGCCGGGACACACTGGTAAGCGACCTTCTATGACCGTCGCTTCGCCGGGACACACGTAAGCGACCTCCTATGACCGTCGCTTCGCCGGGACACACGTAAGCGACCTCCTATGACCGTCGCTTCGCCGGGACACCTGGTAAGCGACCTCCTATGACCGTCGCTGAGCCGGGACACACTGGTAAGAAATCCCCTATGACCGTCGCTTCGCCGGGACACA
This sequence comes from Ostrinia nubilalis, assembly GCF_963855985.1. Lineage (NCBI taxonomy): Eukaryota > Metazoa > Arthropoda > Insecta > Lepidoptera > Crambidae > Ostrinia > Ostrinia nubilalis. The sequence goes on from NC_087112.1 coordinate 2,103,771, forward strand.
CTGGTAAGCTACCTCCTATGACCGTCGCTTCGCCGGGACACACTGGTAAGCGACCTCCTATGACCGTCGCTTAGCCGGGACACACTGGTAAGCGACCTCCTATGACCGTCGCTTCGCCGGGACACACTGGTAAGCTACCTCCTATGACCGTCGCTTCGCCGGGACACACTGGTAAGCGACCTCCTATGACCGTCGCTTAGCCGGGACACACTGGTAAGCGACCTCCTATGACCGTCGCTTCGCCGGGACACACTGGTAAGAGACCTCCTATGACCGTCGCTGAGCCGGGACACACTGGTAAGAAATCCCCTATGACCGTCGCTTCGCCGGGACACACTGGTAAGCTACCTCCTATGACCGTCGCTTCGCCGGGACACACTGGTAAGCTACCTCCTATGACCGTCGCTTCGCCGGGACACACTGGTAAGCTACCTCCTATGACCGTCGCTTCGCCGGGACACACTGGTAAGCGACCTCCTTTAACCGTCGCTTCGCTGGGACACACTGGTAAGCGACCTCCTATGACCGTCGCTTCGCCGGGACACACTGGTAAGCTACCTCCTATGACCGTCGGTCCGCCGGGACACACTGGTAAGCGACCCCCTAAAACCGTCACTTCGCCGGGACACACTGGTAAGCGACCTCCTATGACCGTCACTTCGCCGTGACACACTGGTAAGCGACCCCCTATGACCGTTGCTTCGCCGGGACACACTGGTAAGAAACCCCCTATGACCGTAGCTTCGCCGGGACACACTGGTAAGCGACCTCCTATGACCGTCACTTCGCCGTGACACACTGGTAAGCGACCCCCTATGACCGTTGCTTCGCCGGGACACACTGGTAAGAAACCCCCTATGACCGTAGCTTCGCCGGGACACATTGGTAAGCGACCTCCTATGACCGTCGCTTTGCCGGGACACACTGGTAAGCTCTCCTATAATAACCGTCGCTTCGCCGGGACAGACTGGTAAGTTCTCCTATGACAGTCGCTTCGCCGGGACACACTAAGCGACCTCCTATGACCGTCGCTTCGCCGGGACACACTGGTAAATGACCTCTTATGACCGTCGCTTCGCCGGAACACACTAGTAAGTTGTCCTATGACCGTCGCTTCACCGGAACATACGAGACACCTTTCCACCGGGACAAACTTGACCTTCACTGGTTATGTTTTTATTGGCGATGAAGTCGTAGTTCCTGGATACATAGGAGTTCTTAATTCTTACGTAATTTCACAGGGGCAACTATTATTAACTCCACCACAGAGTAAATGGAATATTATCTCCAACTTCCCCCAATGCTGAGCATGTAATTTGAGCGATGTTCTTATGTAAAGCCTGGTCCGTGAGCACGTAGAATTTTGTCCAATGACCCCAAGCTACCCATCCTTATCGCTCGCGCGTAATTATATTGCTGTCGCGACTGTGCGACGGGCGCCCGCAGTGAGTGTGCGAGCGCGACATCAACACAATTACGCGCGAGCGATAAGGATGGGTAGCTTGGGGTCATTGGACAAAATTCTACGTGCTCACGGACCAGGCTTTAGTAACTGGTGCTGGCAGAAATGATGCCACCATATTTCTAACTGTAGTGAGATATGGTTCAAACTTCAAAAACAATGAAAAATATTGTTCTCTAGACCAGTGGCCTAATTCACGTATTTTGACAGTGAAGATCTCGCTGATGTTCAGAAGTCGTCCCATTGAAATACAGTTCTAAATCCGTATTCACAAGGGTCATTTTGATAGAACGATTACTCGATAGGATCGCAACTCAGTGTTTTGTTGTCGTTGAAGTTTTGTTACGTGAATGAGGCTACAGTCCTTTAGCAAAAGTACAGAGTAATTTGTTTTTGGAGTTCTTTTTACTGTTAGCGTCTCTAGCGCCCTCTACACTGAGTTAAGCGAAACATTCTCTACATCCCTAATCTATGTTAGGGATGTAGTTTCGGTTATGAATACGGTTACGGATATTGGAATAATATTATACCGGTTTCGGTTACGCTTACGGATATCTGTGCTAAGTATAGAATGCAAATTCCAATAGTTGTCCAACACAGTTCATGCCTTACGAACCGAATGGGAACAGAAGAGATGTATTTGGCATCTGTCATTTTCTTTTGGTCTCACAAAAAAGCTTTTTTATGGGAAAAAAAACTAATGTACCTACCTCAAAATGCAATCATTGAATCGGGGTAGGGACTTGCTTGACTCTGCCTATATCCGAAACTTACGGTTACGGATATTTTTTTATTTCGGATATCCGAAGGTTTCGGTTACGGTTATCCATAACATCCCTAATCTATGTCATTCCCTTTAGGTTCGAACCGGTCGTCGGCGGAGCGACAGATGCGCCGCCTCGGGGGCACACCGCTCACCTCGCCTGCGCTGTCCAGGGTGAGTGACGTCATCATCATCATCATCATCATCATCATCATCATTTCAGCCGTAACACGTCCACTGCTGAACATCGGCCTCCCCCAATGATTTCCACAATGGCCGGTTGGTGGCGGCCAGCATCCAGCACCTTCCCGCTACCTTTAGGTCGTCGGTCCACCTTGTGGGTGGACGTCCTACGCTGCGCTTTCCGGTACGTGGCCTCCACTCCAGAACCTTGCAGTTCTGCGTACTATATGGCCTGCCATTGTTGGGCTATGTCAGCGACTAGTTCGTTTATGGATCTCATTTCTGATTCGAACTCGTAGAGAATCATCATCATTATTATATTTAGCTAAGATGGCGCTTGCGAGTAATGACTGGTGGCGACATTGTATGTGGAAAGCCACTTGGCACTAATGACTTTTATAATTTTAAATTATGTTTCTTGAGTAGTATTTTGTAACGAAAAGCATGCTTAATTTATTGAAATATTACTAAGCATCCGCTGAGGCAAAATAAACGTATAAAGTATGGCCGATAATTAAAATAATTTTGTAAGGCCAAAAAGAGTTTCTTCTCTCTTAATCACTTCAATCTTGATGAACTGTCTAGATCAGTGGTTCCCAAACTTATTTAGTCTACTGCCCACTTTGAGAATAAATTATTTTTAGCGCCCCCCATTTTTGTAGTCAAGAGTCGAGCTCAGTCGATGTCTAAGAGTCCTCCTAGTAGATGAAGGCCTCCCAAGCCTCTACACAACGTCCCGATTTTTTTTCTGGGTCTCTTACCGCCCCCCTTTAAGCCTGCAGCGCCCACAAGGGGGCGTTATCGCCCACTTTGGGAAAGACTGGTCTAGATATTAAAAAATATAACTCATGCATTTAACATAAATACTTTTTTTATTTAAGTAAAATCTCTTTTTGGTCCACAGGTGGTGAGCCCGGCAGTCAATAGTCCCCGACCGCCGTCGCGTCCGGGTAAGTCAATCGTCTGTCGCCTGGGACCCCTATAAAGGGGTTTGACGTAGACCGTCCCATTCGCATTTCGTCACGAATTAAAAAACGGTCCCATTCGCAAAATGGTCACATTCAGATAAACCATTTTTGAAACAATAGTTAAATTTGTAGTTTGAAAAAGTGTGACCATTTTACGAATGGAACGGTCTGCGTCAAATCCCTATAAATGTTTAAAAGATGGCGTAATTTACACCATATGACCATAATATTATTATCTATCTACCGCCTCCGTGGTCTAGTGGTAAGACCACCTGCTTCAGACGCAGAGGTCCCGGGTTCGATTCCCAGTGGGGACAGATTTTTCTGTTCGGTTTGGTAATTTGGTTGGTGTTAGGGCTTGTTCTAAGTCCGCCTGGCTAGCTACCACCATCTTACCTAAGTCTGTCGCCATAACAACAATGTTAACAGCATTGTTGTATTCCGGCAGTTAGAGGTAAGATAGCCAGTTCCTCCGTGGTTGAGGGTTCCGGGTGAAGCTCGTTTCCACCTTCGGCCTGATCGTCACTTACCATCAGGTGAGATACAAGTCAAGAGCTTCCTCGTTGTAGATCAGTCTTTCCCAAAGTGGGCTATAACGCCCCCTTGTGGGCGCTGCAGGCTTAAAGGGGGGCGGTAAGAGACCCAGAAAAAAAATCGGGACGTTGTGTAGAGGCTTGGGAGGCGTCATCTACTAGGAGGACTCTTAGACACCGACTGAGCTCGACTCTTGACTACAAAAATGGGGGGCGCTAAAAAATAATTTATTCCCAAAGAGGGCAGTAGACTAAATAAGTATGGGAACAGCTGTTGTAGATGGAAAAACCGATAGCGCTATTTTACACCATATCTCGTGCAGCATGGGGCGGCTACGAGTCGGACTCGCAGGACGTCATCCTGGTGGACGACGACCCCCCGCCCGCGCCTCTTCTGGCCCCGCCCACTTCACTCGCCCCGCCCACTACGCCGCACAAGCCGTTAACGCCACGTAAGTCTACATTTTTACATTATAACTTGCACATAGGCACTGTACAGAATATTCTGAGGCTGGGTTGCACCAACTTACTTTAAGAAAAGTCAAAAATCTGTCCAACTCCATACTAAGAACATTGGTTATCGTTACCGGTAGCGATTGCACCATCAACAAGTTTAGTGCAACTTTGCCTAAGAGCGGTCTGGTATATTGGATTTGGATCCGAGTAATTTACAAAACCCAAAGGCATTATAAGAATAATAGAGACTAGATTTCAGGTCATTTAGTCTTCACTGCAGGAAAATGACTAATTTACCAGAGACAAATCGATGGCTCCTACGTATAATGGCGTAAGTGAAAAAAGTAAATTTTACAGGAGAGCCATTTTAGTGGCCAGAACCATATTTTTGGGTCATATCTTCTGACCTACTAAAACGAATTTAATGAAATTTCACATTTAGCCTTAACATGTAATGCTTTTGCTACTGCTGTTATCAATTTTTATATTTTTCTTATATATTTCGAGATTTTACGCATTGCCCTTTTACGTCGTCACATTTCTATAATTTCATGTATATTGTTCAACGTAAAGAGACTTAAATGACAACGTAAATATAATATTTTAAGCGATTACTCTCTTTATTTATGCATGTAATTATTTTAATTGTTATCATGTGCTATATCAATAAAAAATCAGTTAGAAAAAGTTGTTTAATGTATCGTTATTACGTTTTAACGCAAATACGCCCATATACTGTGCTCGAGATTTAGTTAGGTCTTTTAACATAATGTGTCATATTTTCAAAAATTATAAATAACTTGAAAAAATCGAACTGCCTAAGGCGGGAATTGAACCCACGATGCCTCAGGCAGTTAGATTTTTTCAAGTTATTTATAATTTTCAAATTAGTTTGAGATGCGACTCTTAACGCTAAAAATTAAATAACTATATAATGTGTCATAATTTATAAATAAAACAATTTGCTAAATATTTTCGTGGCTTTATTTAAGATTTGGATTATAAAAAATATATATTTATGTAAGCAACTACTCGTATAGATTGACGAATCGTATGATTGGGCTTTATACGTGGCGTAGTTTTGCACATACGCCTATTTGCCTAAAATTTTATTTTGTATCTAATGGAAAAAAAATTTTTTTTTCTTACTGACGTTATAGATTAGAGCAAAATGAAATCATTGCTTAAATAATTGGAAAAAGGCGTAAGCGGCAGTTTCGCCTTTATACGTAGGAGCCATCGAAATACTAGCCACTGTTTACTTTAAAATACATAGAACTTTAGATAAGTTTGCTGTCTTTTTTCAATAACAAATGTAAATAAGATCCTACGATACTTCTCACCCGACCTTATTACCTGATACCTATTAGATTTAAATTTGATAATCAAAACAGTAGGTCGGAAGACGTAGCGCGGGCAGACCCCCTACTAGGTGGACCGACGATCTGGTGAAGGTCGCTGGAAGAACCTGGATGCGGGCAGCGCAGGACCGGTCGTTGAGGAAATCCTTGGAGAGGCCTTTGTCCAGCAGTGGACGTCATTTGACTGAAACGAACGAACGAACGGAAACAGATTCAATTCTAATTTATGAGACCGCTCTTACTAAAGCCCGGTCTGCGAGCACGTAGAATTTTGTCCAATGACCCCAAGCTACCCATCCTTATCGCTCGCGCGTAATTATATTGCTGTCGCGCTCGCACACTCACTGCGGGCGCCCGTCGCACAGTCGCGACAGCAATATACCTAATTACGCGCGAGCGATAAGGATTGGTAGCTTGGGGTCATTGGACAAAATTCTACATGCTCGCAGACCAGAATATAGAAAAAAACTTACTTAGTAGCTTGTTTAGTTTTGGTAAAATCACAGTCTGCACGTTATTTAATAGAGAAAACACCATCTCCATTAAACAGTGACTGTCTTTTTTAGCTGTAAAAAGGCCGACTTCTCCCGTGGGATTGCACGACGAGAAGAAAGCGAAACGGGACAAAAAACCTAAGAGAAGAAGGTATGTTGCAAGCCAAGTTTACACTAGCAGAAGTAAATAGGACAATGACAAAGCTAGCTAGTTAAGAAAATATTAGTAGCAGCTTGTAATACGTAATGCAGTAAGTCACTGAATAACATGTCAGTATTTTCTCCTCTCGTAGCAAATGTATTTGTTAATAAATGTGTAAACCTGGCTAAACTATTCCACACTCCTTCTGTGTAAATTTTTTAAAGTTATAACATTAACATCTTACTCTTAAAATGATATATTTGAACCTTTCGTTCTTTATTTTTTTAAGTCTGATAAAATTAATGCCGACTATCAAAGTACTATGGTAATACTATATTATAATAAATATATTTGGTTGGGCCCCGTTTCGAAAAGTCTACGATATATTTAAAAGTAAAATCATCTGTAGACAATTTAGGAATGCATTTTCTTCATCAATTCCTTTTACACTTTCTTTATACAGGGTGGAAACGATAAGTGATCTCACTCGATTATTTCCAAACTATACAAGATGTCGAAAAACTGGTTATGGATCCTGAAAGAGCTTCAGGAGCTCTATCCAAGAGTACCAATAATAGGTTACAAAATAAACTGGATCTGTCCGAAAATTCAATGTTTCCAGCCTCCATACATTTAGTACTGCCACAGTCATGGTCACGTAACCAGGTTTTGGATATCTTGTATCGTTTTTAATATTATGTGATTTTACTAAATGTATGGAAGCCGGAAACATTGAATTTTCGGATAGATCCAGTTTATTTGGTAACCTATTATTGGAATCGTTGGATAGAGCTCGTAAAGCACTTTCAGGATCAGTAACCAGTTTTTGGATATCTTGTATAGTTTAGAAATAATCAAGTGAGATCACTTATCGTTTCCACCCTGTATTACCACAAGTTTAGTTTCCACTTTTACTTTATTAAATGTTTTATTAATAAATAATAGATAAGCTATTTTATCTAGTTAAACTTTCAGCTACAGCTAAATAGTTTTGACAAATTATGTAACAACAAACTTTCTATGAAACACAAAATAAAGGTACTTTAATAACCACAATATCCAACTACAGGGGCCACAGCCGAGCGGGCTCCGGCACAGAAGCGTCGGGGGCCCCGCCAGCCCCCGCGCCGCCCAGCCCCGCCCCCGCCGCGTCTGCCCCGGGGGGGCCCTGGGGGGCGCGCAACGGGGCATCCGAGCGCCGCCGCAACGGGTACAGACGAGACAAGCTGGACCCGTACGCGGCGCTCGTCAACAAGCTGCCGCCGGCTGGGGCTAAGAAGGTTAGTGTTTTATTGAGGTTTTATTTTAATAAAGCACCCACCGCCGTTCTATGGGTCAACGGGGAGTCCGAGCGCCGCCGCAACGGGTACAGACGAGACAAGCTGGACCCGTACGCGGCGCTCGTCAACAAGCTGCCGCCTGCTGGGGCTAAGAAGGTATGTGTGTTATTGAGTTTTTATTTTAATAAAGCCCTGGGGCGTAACGGGGCCTCCGAGCGCCGCTCCAATGGGTACAGACGAGACAAGCTGGACCCGTACGCAGCGCTCGTCAAAAGCCCCCGCCGCCGCCCAGGGTGCAACGGGGCCCCGGGGGGCCACTAAGGGGCTCGCAACGGGGGCCATGGGGCGCGCGCAACGGGGCGTCCGAGCGTCGTCGCAACGGGTACAGACGAGACAAGCTGGACCCGTACGCGGCGCTCGTCAACAAACTGCCGCCGGCTGGGGCTTAGAAGGTAATTATATTCTTCTTCTTGTCGTGTCGACAACAAACCTACAGTGCTTACAGTGTGAGCCCATAACTCTGCCATAAGATTGGGTGACTTTGCTCGCCGTGAGTAGCGGCAGAAGCCGTAAAACGAATTACTGCACCACGATGACAAGCCGAAATTCGTCGTCGTCGAAAGCTTCAGATGTTCTTGAGACTCCCGCTAACTCAGTTATGCGCTAAACTTGTAAAGGAGCGTGCACGGGTGACTGACAAAAAAATCTTTCAAAGTCAAAGTCAAAGTCAAAATTTCTTTATTTGTTTAGACTAATAAATAGTTCTTACAAATCGTCATTTTGCTCTTAAGGAGCCTCTACATGTCTCATAATCTTTTTACCCTACCAGCGCTTCGAGACCAACATTTGGCAAGTGCTGAGAAGAAGCGCCGCAACAAACTCAGTCACCACTGTCTGCCGGTTAATATAAATAGAAATAGTAGTAGTAGGTACATTCGATTCAGGAGCAGTTCACTGAATTTACCATGCATTCTTGTATGGTGTATCATAAGAATGGGTATACAAGATTGCGTGGTATATTAAACAAGGTAGTGACGTGCTAATATCTAGACTTACATATTAAGGTACTAGTAGAAATGACTCGCATACATAAATTTGAATAACTTGGATTGACCAGTCCCCGAAAGCAGCGCCTGTTCACAGACATGACGAGTGAACCAGCCATCGCTTCACTCGACCATATTAGAGGGAATGTAACGACCCGCCTCACTACGCCACCACCCCAGAGACATTTTAGTGAGAATGACAATTCCAAGTTATCTCTTAAATAAAAAAAATAAAAAAACTAATAATAAAGCTAAGTAACAGTCCAGATTGAGAAGCATGACACTATAACATTTGAGAAATTATTATTAGTTTATACATTACTATTCATTTTAATTATTTTTAGTGCGAGCATGAGAGGACCATAATCCTACTCCCAGGATGACTTATCATTAAGAAAATCTCGAGTTGTATAATAGGCTTTTTTAAGCATGTGATCTTTAACTATACCTTTAAATTTATTATACGGTAGCTCTTTATATTTATCAGGGACTTTGTTATAAAAATGGATACCTTGTCCCATAAATGTGGCAAACACTTTATTAAGTCTAAAAGGGGGTATAGCCAATTTATTTTTATTTCTAGTGTTAATTTGGTGAATATCACTTTTCTTTTTGAATTCATTAATATTTTGTTGAATAAATAGAATACAGTTTAAGATGTATTGTGAAGCGGCCGTGAGAATGCCAATTTCTTTAAACAATTCTCTAAGGGACGCTCTTGCTTTCATTTTATACAAGTATCTTATCGCACGTTTTTGCAAAATAAATATTGTTTCAAAATCTGCAGCTTTGCCCCATAGCATGATACCATATGACATTAAGCTATGAAAGTAGCTAAAGTAGACTAAGCGAGCTGTTGAAACATCGGTTAATGACCGTATCCTTTTTATTGCAAAAGCCGCTGAGCTGAGCTTTCCCGCCAGAGTTTCTATATGGGGGCCCCACTGGAGTTTTGAATCCAGGGTAATTCCCAGAAAAACAGTAGAGTCTACCAGATCGATTGCATTATTGTTAAGTTCTATTTGGGTACTAACTGTTTTTACGTTAGGCAAAGAGAATTTTATACATTTTGTTTTCTTTGCATTGAGTTGTAAATTATTTGTAGTGAACCAACTTAAAACTCTTGTTAGTGCATTATTTACATCGTCAAAGTTATTTTTACTTCTATCAATATTAAAAATCAAAGATGTGTCATCAGCAAATAACACGATTTCGCAAGAGTCCTTAACAAAATATGGCAGATCATTAATGTATATAAGAAACAAGAATGGACCCAGAATGGACCCCTGCGGAACTCCCATTTTCACAGGTGACCCAGAAGACAAAACACCATTTATGTCAACTTTTTGAACTCTAAAGTTTAAATAGGATTGTATTAAATCCAAAGCAGAGTCCTTCACCCCATAATAGTGCAGTTTGCGAATTAGCGTTTGATGTTCTACGCAGTCAAAAGCTTTTGAGAGATCACAGAAGACCCCTAGTGCATTTTGAGAATTCTCCCAAGCCTCGAAGATATGTTTAAGTAGTGCAACCCCGGCATCGGTGGTGGAACGACCCTTGGTGAAACCATATTGTTCACTATGAAATAGTTTATTAGAGCCAAAGTGAATCATAAGTTGCTCCTGTATGATTTTTTCAAAAATCTTGCTCAGAGCGGGCAAGATAGAAATGGGTCTATAATTGCCAGGGTCGGTTTTGCTACCAGACTTAAATAGTGGCATTAGTCTACTATGTTTCATGAGGTCGGGGAAGATGCCCTTCTCTATGCAATTATTGAATATTATCGCTAACTGTGGGGAAATTATATCAATAATATGTTTGACTATCTTGACAGAGATGCCCCAGATATCAGTTGTACTCTTTACATTTAAAAGATTAAAAGTTTTAGTGATATCTAATGGAGTAATATGTTTAAAAGAGAAGTGCGAGTCACAGGGTGTCACGTGGGCTTTCAATATTTCTTCAGCCTCGGAGGGAGATGACTTTAAGTTGGCAGTTGTTGCTGAAGCTATATTACCAAAAAATTTGTCAAAAGCTTCCGCTACATCTTTATCTGCAGATATCAAATTATCGTGAACTTTGAGAGAAAAGTCATTATCTCTTGGTTTTAGTTTACCAGTCTCTCGGTTAATAACATTCCAAGTTTCTTTTATTTTATTACTGGCGTTCCCTATCTTGTCCCGAATATAAAAAGACTTAGCCATGAAGCAAACTTTCTTAAAAATTTTTGAATACTTTTTTACATGCTCAAGAAAAGATATACTATTATTATACTTTTTCATGCCATAAAGTTCATATAACGTATTTCGACTTTTGTATATTCCCTTAGTAGCCCAGTCACTAAACTTAGATTTGGTATTTGGTTTTAATGGCTTTACCGTAAAAACTTTGTCATGTTCGGTTTTAATACATTCGAAAAGGTTATTGTAAAGAGCATCTGGGTCTCCCTGCACATACGGGACTAAATGCAATTTATTTTCAAGATTATTTTTAAAACGTTCTAGACGACTAATGGTTACAGGTCTACATACAGCATTTTTATTACTTTTATTATTCAAATTATTACAAATAAATTCTACTTTAATACCACAGTGATCTGACGTAAGATTGTGTATGACAGCTTTATTGTCAGGGACACAGCTAGAGAAAATATTATCTAGACAAGTAGCTGTGGTTTCCGTAATTCTAGTTGGTTCCTTAAATTGACTAAACAAATTAAATGACTTAAAAAGGGAAAGTAGTCTTACAGAATATGATGATGAGCTATCTAGTAAATTGACGTTAAAATCTCCACAAACTAAAACCTTTTTGTTGCTGTTACAAGTTTTATTAAGAGCATCCTCAATAGCCGCTTCAAAAATACCAAAGTCCCCAGAAGGGGGTCTATATACACATACAATGATGTAACTCTCAAGCTCGACACAGGAAATTTCGACAACACGCTCAACTGATAGCCCTACTACATCTTTGCGTTCTTTATATCTAATATTATTATTCACAAATATTAAGGAGCCTCCGTGAATGGCAGACTTCCTGAAAAACGCGCTACTTAACTGATAATTATCTATATGAAAAGAGCTTTCATATTTCTTTAGCCAGTGTTCAGTAATACACATTACATTAATATCAAAACTTTTTAAGAATAGCTCTATTTCTAAGACTTTGCTGGCCAAGCCTTGAATATTTTGATGAACAATCTTGAATGTTCCAGGCTTGGCCTTTGTCGAGTGCCTCAGTTTAAACAACTAGTAGTAGGTACAGTCATAATATTGTTACTATTTACATACCGAGATATCGAATTATTAGTACCCTGACTATGATCAGTTTTATGAATATAATTACAATTAATATTGTATGCAATCAATGAGGCTAATTTATTCTTAAATTTTTTAGAGAGATACATTGTATCTACAGTCAACTTTGTCACTGTCACGCGCCCATCTCCATATATCTCATTGGTATGAGTGACGAAATAGTCACGGTAACAAAAGTCGCACGGGTGACTTGTCGCCGTGACTATTTCGTCACGCGCGAGCCCTAAATCTTATGATAATAGACAATGTAGAATGCTGTTGTGACAGCATAACGTCTCAGCAATGACAAGTCTTGGTCAAGATTGCCCAAGATTTGCAAGAACCAAACCAAAGAATCATTTTGTTTTCAGTTTTTTTTGGCTACCTGTACCTCGAGACAATATACTTTCACATTACATGACACATGTCAGTGTTAATATCTTTAAGAGTAGGCGCACACCGTTGATTTTTCGTCGGCCGATAGTTTAGTCGGGCAGTTGATCAGTATGGGCATGTATGGGAGTGCGCACACTACGCCGATTTGATTTAGTCGATTCTTCATACAATTTAAAATCGGGCACAACTATCGGCCAACTAAAAATCAACGGTGTGCGCCTACTCTAAAGCTAGTCTTTTACATGGCTCATTATCGTTTTGTCCTCATACTCAGTGTTACCTATCTTTGCAGGTGAAAACAACTAAGGAGTTGTTAGAAGAGATCCAGTCGCGCGGCGCCTCCGCGCCCGCGCCCGCCGCGCCGCCCGAGTCTGCTGACAACGACGTCATGCTCGTGGAGCCGGCGCGTGAGTACCAACACTTAAATTGAGTAAAGCCTGGTCCGTGAGCACGTAGAATCCCGTCCAATGACCCCACGCTACCCATCCCTATCACTCGCGCGTAATTATGTTGCTGTCGCGACTGTGCGACGGGCGCCCGCAGTGAGTGTGCGAGCGCGACAGCAACATAATTACGCGCGAGCAATAGGGATGGGTAGCTTGGGGTCATTGGACGGGATTCTACGTGCTCACGGACCAGGCTTTAGTTGAAGCTATGGAGTTGTCCGTGGTGCATAAGCTTTTCTTAAAGGTTTTAAACCTTTGTTTATCACCTGTCATCTGCTTTGCAATGGAGGGAAGTCGAACCTTAATTTCGAACTCCTATGTTCTTCTGATTCATTTCGTTGCGGGTCCAATGACAGCTTAACTTTCCCCGGGACAAACTTGATCTTCATTGGTTGTGTTTTTATGGCGGTCAAGCTGTAGATCCTGGCTACGCAGGAGTTGCAGCGGTGGGAACCAGAGGTGGGAATAGTCCCGTATGGAGTTACACGTCATATCAGCCAATGGTAGTCTACTGGACGTAAGAAGGAATGCAACAAGCCACGGCACTGAGTCATCAGATACAAAAGAGGGGACGCGTACACTACTTTGGGTAAAAGTTAGTCTTCATTGCAGTCTCCAAGCAGAACTTGACGTAAACGACAGTTTGCGATTTCTGTTCTCGATGAAACCAATATCTAAGCGGTTCTTAATTTTATCAATTAGCATGACGTAGGCATCGCTTGACCTTGGTTTAGTGGTTGGACAGAGTAGCTTTACGTAGAATAATCTAATGTGTAGTGTCTAATTTTCTTATTGACTCCACAATAAACCTCCGCAAGGCAAGGGCCAGCGTGTGGAGTGTATTTCTTCAATTTGCTCCTGATAAATCGGAGAGGATCATACACTTGTGCTCCTGCAGTGGAGACTATAATATGACTTGACTAGCGGCCGCGCCCGCGCCCGCCGCGCCGCCCGAGTCCGCTGACAACGACGTCATGCTCGTGGAGCCGGCGCGTGAGTACCCGCAGTCAATATAGCCACAAGGTGGACCGACGACCTCATAAAGGTAGCAGGAAGGCGCTGGACGCTGGACCAACCGGGCAACATGGAAGTCATTGGGGGAGGCCTATGTTCAGCAGTGGACGTCCTATGGCTGAAATGATGATGATGACTTGTCATTTAAGCCAACGGTAGTCTGTAGTAAAGAAGACAGAGTAAATACAAATGAGTAGGTCATCTTTCTCAGTGTGTGCGTGCGCGCCGCATACGTATATTGGCGCGCTCACATACAAACCGCGCTGGGTGCGTTTCTATGAAGATGACCTACTCATTTGTATTTACTCTGTCAGTAATAAAGGGGGACCTGCTAGCTGCTATACTACTTAGGGCGAGATGTAGTTGTATTCAAGACGTCGCAGATATGCTACTTTTTGGATTTCTATGGAATGAGGGTTTTCGCGATTGGAAAATCCGCCAGATGTCAATACGTAGACGTGAGGTCCAAATGCTGCATGATTGGTTATTTTTGACATGACATTGACAGATATGTCAAAATCCACCATCTGGCGGATTTTTCAATCGCGAAAACCCTCATTAGTGATGCAGATCCAATCTCAAGAAGCCTGTTACACATTCGGTAACGGTTGGATCTGGCGTAACTTGACCTTAGTCTTGTATAGCCTGACCAGGAACATAAAAACCCTGGCATAGAGGCGCGTCAATTGCATTTGATAGTGCAACACTGAGTACAGTCGTACCTGTGTTAAATTAATAGGCTAACTTTATGTATCAGGATTCAGGATTACGGGCTAATTTGATATTTTCATAAATTAACGAAAAAATATTATTATAGGTAATCTGGTTAAAATAAATTAAATGAAACCATCAATCGAGCTAGTAGGATTTATTTTATTATTCATCAATAATCAAATTCAGAACTTGAATATTCAACTGCAATGTTTGCTCATGAACGCTTCAAACTCGGTACTTCTTTCCCAATTCCATAAAATTCAACACTTAGAAAGTGACAAAAAATTTTAAAATAGGTAGTTGAAACAAATCAAAGCTAATTTTCATAGTGGACTGTACTATGCGATAAACATGTCAGTCAATTTGACAACCTTTGTCGGAAACATTATTCAATGAAAATATTGTCCGAACCCTTAGTATTTCTCTTCGACAAATACTTTAACACATTGTAAACCACTTTTCTTTCACGACTATAAAAAGATTTTAGCAATTTAATTCACAAAATCAATTGAGCACATTTAAAATAAAGTTTGTTTACACTTTGACAGCAATAGACTGACATGCAAGGTGACATGACAATGAAGTTTTCAGTTACTGTTGCCATTAAAAGAAATTAGTACCATTAGTTTTCCGCAATATGGCGAGGGTTTTTATGTTCCTGGTCAGGCTATAAAAGCTTTTTGGGAAGTAACAATATTCAAATCCAATTCTTTTCTAATAAGTAGGTCCACGCCACGTCTCAAATAGACCCACCACCTTAATCGAGACCACAACAAATTACTACAACCCCAACTTTCTATTCCAGCCTGCCCCATCAAGGTGGACTCCCCTCTCCGCAACGGGGGCTCCCCCTCCCCGCCCGGCTCCCCCTTCGTCCCGCTCGAAGACGAGCGAGAATACAGCGAGTGCACGTGCGGCGAGGAGCCGTCGCCGCGCTGTCCCGCCGCCGCCGCCGCGCGAGTGAGGCCGCACCACGTGACGGCGCTACACCACGCCTACCTGCCTGGGGTCAATGGCACCAGGTCAGTTCTAGCGTAGGGTAGTTTGAGTAGTAACAGCGAGAATACAGCGAGTGCACGTGCGGCGAGGAGCCGTCGCCGCGCTGTCCCGCCGCCGCCGCCGCGCGAGTGAGGCCGCACCACGTGACGGCGCTACACCACGCCTACCTGCCTGGGGTCAATGGCACCAGGTCAGTTCTAGCGTAGGGTAGTTTGAGTAGTAACAGCGAGAATACAGCGAGTGCACGTGCGGCGAGGAGCCGTCGCCGCGCGAGTGAGGCCGCACCACGTGACGGCGCTACACCACGCCTACCTGCCTGGGGTCAATGGCACCAGGTCAGTGTTCTAAAGCCCGGTCTCTGAGCACGTAGAATTTTGTCCAATGACCCCAGGCTACCCATCCTTATAGCTCGCGTGTAATTATGTTGCTGTTGCGCTTGCACACTCACTGCGGGCGCCCGTCGCACAGTCGCGACAGCAATATAATTACGCGCGAGCGATAAGGATGGGTAGCTTGGGGTCATTGGACGGGATTCTACGTGCTCACGGACCAGGCTTTAGAGGATACTTCTTGTGTAACTAGAAGGGTACAAGTATAGCGAGTGCACGTGCGGCGAAGAAGCGTCGCGCGCGAGTGAGGCCGCACCACGTGACGGCGCTACACCACGCCTACCTGCCTGGGGTCAATGGCACCAGGTCAGTTCTAGCGTAGGGTAGTTTGAGTAGTAACAGCGAGAATACAGCGAGTGCACGTGCGGCGAGGAGCCGTCGCCGCGCTGTCCCGCCGCCGCCGCCGCGCGAGTGAGGCCGCACCACGTGACGGCGCTACACCACGCCTACCTGCCTGGGGTCAATGGCACCAGGTCAGTTCTAGCGTAGGGTAGTTTGAGTAGTAACAGCGAGAATACAGCGAGTGCACGTGCGGCGAGGAGCCGTCGCCGCGCTGTCCCGCCGCCGCCGCCGCGCGAGTGAGGCCGCACCACGTGACGGCGCTACACCACGCCTACCTGCCTGGGGTCAATGGCACCAGGTCAGTTCTAGCGTAGGGTAGTTTGAGTAGTAACAGCGAGAATACAGCGAGTGCACGTGCGGCGAGGAGCCGTCGCCGCGCGAGTGAGGCCGCACCACGTGACGGCGCTACACCACGCCTACCTGCCTGGGGTCAATGGCACCAGGTCAGTGTTCTAAAGCCCGGTCTCTGAGCACGTAGAATTTTGTCCAATGACCCCAGGCTACCCATCCTTATAGCTCGCGTGTAATTATGTTGCTGTTGCGCTTGCACACTCACTGCGGGCGCCCGTCGCACAGTCGCGACAGCAATATAATTACGCGCGAGCGATAAGGATGGGTAGCTTGGGGTCATTGGACGGGATTCTACGTGCTCACGGACCAGGCTTTAGAGGATACTTCTTGTGTAACTAGAAGGGTACAAGTATAGCGAGTGCACGTGCGGCGAAGAAGCGTCGCGCGCGAGTGAGGCCGCACCACGTGACGGCGCTACACCACGCCTACCTGCCTGGGGTCAATGGCACCAGGTCAGTTCTAGCGTAGGGTAGTTTGAGTAGTAACAGCGAGAATACAGCGAGTGCACGTGCGGCGAGGAGCCGTCGCCGCGCTGTCCCGCCGCCGCCGCCGCGCGAGTGAGGCCGCACCACGTGACGGCGCTACACCACGCCTACCTGCCTGGGGTCAATGGCACCAGGTTAGTCTTATACTTTTATAGACACCTGTGGATGAGAGGGGGGTGGATTGTTGAGTGTACTTGCATGGTGAAGTGTCATCGTGCGTGAGACCGCGATATATCTCGAGTATAGTGAATGATGCACTGCGATGAAGTCGCGTCGCCGCGCGAGTGAGGCCGCACCACGTGACGGCGCTACACCACTCCTACCTGCCTGGGGTCAATGGCACCAGGTCAGTGTTCTAAAGCCCGGTCTCTGAGCACGTAGAATTTTGTCCAATGACCCCAAGCTACCCATCCTTATCGCTCGCGCGTAATTATATTGCTGTCGCGACTGTGCGACGGGCGCCCGCAGTGAGTGTGCAATGGCACCAGGTCAGTTTCTTTGCGACATCTTGTGGATGTAGGGTAGTTAAGTTATAGACTAGAAGGAGCGAGAGTAGTGAACCAGTGAAGAGGTGTCGCTGCATGATGCCTTAGTGCTCGGTTAGTGTTCTTTTGCTGCGATTTTCTTGTTTATGGGTAGACTCCTTAACAATAAGAGGCGGGGTTATTGTTTAGTCTTGGGTAGAATGTGGGTCTAGTAAGAGCGAGAAAAGAGCGAGTGCACGTGCGGCGAGGAGCCGTCGCCGCGCTGTCCCGCCGCCGCCGCCGCGCGAGTGAGGCCGCACCACGTGACGGCGCTACACCACGCCTACCTGCCTGGGGTCAATGGCACCAGGTCAGTGTTCATCTAAAGCCCGGTCTCTGAGCACGTAGAATTTTGTCCAATGACCCCAAGCTACCCATCCCTATCGCTCGCGCGTAATTATGTTTCTGTCGCGACTGTGCGACGGGCGCCCGCAGTGAGTGTGCGAGCGCGACAGCAACATAATTACGCGCGAGCGATAGGGATGGGTAGCTTGGGGTCATTGGACGGGATTCTACGTGCTCACGGACCAGGCTTTAGAGGATACTTCTTGTGTAACTAGAAGGGTACAAATATAGCGAGTGCACGTGCGGCGAGGAGGCGTCGCTGCGAGAGTGAGGCCGCACCACGTGACGGCGCTACACCACGCCTACCTGCCTGGGGTCAATGGCACCAGGTCAGTTCTAGCGTAGGGTAGTTTGAGTAGTAACAGCGAGAATACAGCGAGTGCACGTGCGGCGAGGAGCCGTCGCCGCGCTGTCCCGCCGCCGCCGCCGCGCGAGTGAGGCCGCACCACGTGACGGCGCTACACCACGCCTACCTGCCTGGGGTCAACGGCACCAGGTCAGTGTTCTTCTAAAGCCCGGTCTCTGAGCACGTAGAATTTTGTCCAATGACCCCAGGCTACCCATCCTTATCGCTCGCGCGTAATTATATTGCTGTCGCGACTGTGCGACGGGCGCCCGCAGTGAGTGTGCAATGGCACCAGGTCAGTGTTCTTCTAAAGCCCGGTCTCTGAGCACGTAGAATTTTGTCCAATGACCCCAGGCTACCCATCCTTATAGCTCGCACGTAATTATGTTTCTGTCGCGACTGTGCGACGGGCGCCCGCCAGTGAGTGTGCGAGCGCGACAGCAACATAATTACGCGCGAGCGATAGGGATGGGTAGCTTGGGGTCATGGGACGGGATTCTACGTGCTCACGGACCAGGCTTTAGAGGATACTTCTTATGTAACTAGAAGGGTACAAGTATAGCGAGTGCACGTGCGGCGAGGAGGCGTCGCTGCGAGAGTGAGGCCGCACCACGTGACGGCGCTACACCACGCCTACCTGCCTGGGGTCAATGGCACCAGGTTAGTTCTAGCGTAGGGTAGTTTGAGTAGTAACAGCGAGAATACAGCGAGTGCACGTGCGGCGAGGAGCCGTCGCCGCGCTGTCCCGCCGCCGCCGCCGCGCGAGTGAGGCCGCACCACGTGACGGCGCTACACCACGCCTACCTGCCTGGGGTCAATGGCACCAGGTCAGTTCTAGCGTAGGGTAGTTTGAGTAGTAACAGCGAGAATACAGCGAGTGCACGTGCGGCGAGGAGCCGTCGCCGCGCTGTCCCGCCGCCGCCGCCGCGCGAGTGAGGCCGCACCACGTGACGGCGCTACACCACGCCTACCTGCCTGGGGTCAATGGCACCAGGTCAGTGTTCTGTCTCGAGTGGACTGTGGATGTAGGGTAGTTTGATTAGAAAGAGCGCGAGTATAGAATACACGAGGCCGCCGTTATACCACGCCTACCTGCCCGGAGTCAATGGCCTCGAGTGGACTGTGGATGTAGGGTAGTTTGATTAGAAAGAGCGCGAGTATAGAATACACGAGGCCGCCGTTATACCACGCCTACCTGCCCGGAGTCAATGGCACCAGGTCAGTCTTATACTTTTATAGACACCTGTGGATGAGAGGGGGGTGGATTGTTGAGTGTACTTGCATGGTGAAGTGTCATCGTGCGTGAGACCGCGATATATCTCGAGTATAGTGAATGATGCACTGCGATGAAGTCGCGTCGCCGCGAGAGTGAGGCTGCACCACGTGACGGCGCTACACCACGCCTACCTGGCTGGGGTCAATGGCACCAGGTCAGTGTTCTTCTAAAGCCCGGTCTCTGAGCACGTAGAATTTTGTCCAATGACCCCAGGCTACCCATCCTTATAGCTCGCGTGTAGTTATGTTGCTGTTGCGCTCGCACACTCACTGCGGGCGCCCGTCGCACAGTCGCGACAGCAATATAATTACGCGCGAGCGATAAGGATGGGTAGCTTGGGGTCATTGGACAAAATTCTACGTGCTCGGCGACCAGACTATACCTTCAGTATACTTCTTGTGTAACTGGAAAGGGTACAAGTATAGCGAGTGCACGTGCGGCGAGGAGGCGTCGCCGCGCGAGTGAGGCCGCACCACGTGACGGCGTTACATCACGCCTGCCTGCCTGAGGTCAATGGCACCAGGTCAGTGTTCATCTAAAGCCCGGTCTCTGAGCACGTAGAATTTTGTCCAATGACCCCAGGCTACCCATCCTTATAGCTCGCGTGTAATTATGTTGCTGTCGCGCTCGCACACTCACTGCGGGCGCCCGTCGCACAGTCGCGACAGCAATATAATTACGCGCGAGCGATAAGGATGGGTAGCTTGGGGTCATTGGACAAAATTCTACGTGCTCAGCGACCAGACTATACCTTGAGTATACTTCTTGTGTAACTAGAAAGGGTACAAGTACAGCGAGTGCACGTGCGGCGAAGAGGCGTCGCCGCGCGAGTGAGGCCGCACCACGTGACGGCCCTACACCACGCCTACCTGCCTGGGGTCAATGGCACCAGGTCAGTTTCTTTGCCACTTCTTATAGATGTATGGTAGTTAAGTTTAGACTAGAAGGAGCTAGAGTAGTGAACCAGTGAAGAGGCGTCGCTGCATCATGCCTTAGTGCTCAGTTAGTGTTCTTTTGCTGCGATTCTCTTGTTTGTGGGTAGACTCCTTAACAATAAGCGGGGGGGGGCTGTTCTTTAGTCTTGGGTAGAATGTGGGTCTAGTAAGAGCGAGAAAACAGCGAGTGCACGTGCGGCGAGGAGCCGTCGCCGCGCTGTCCCGCCGCCGCCGCCGCGCGAGTGAGGCCGCACCACGTGACGGCGCTACACCACGCCTACCTGCCTGGGGTCAATGGCACCAGGTCAGTTCTAGCGTAGGGTAGTTTGAGTAGTAACAGCGAGAATACAGCGAGTGCACGTGCGGCGAGGAGCCGTCGCCGCGCTGTCCCGCCGCCGCCGCCGCGCGAGTGAGGCCGCACCACGTGACGGCGCTACACCACGCCTACCTGCCTGGGGTCAATGGCACCAGGTCAGTTCTAGCGTAGGGTAGTTTGAGTAGTAACAGCGAGAATACAGCGAGTGCACGTGCGGCGAGGAGCCGTCGCCGCGCTGTCCCGCCGCCGCCGCCGCGCGAGTGAGGCCGCACCACGTGACGGCGCTACACCACGCCTACCTGCCTGGGGTCAACGGCACCAGGTCAGTGTTCTTCTAGAGGATACTTCTTGTGTAACTGGGAAGGGGTACAAGTATAGCGAGTGCACGTGCGGCGAAGAAGCGTCGCGCGTGAGTGAGGCCGCACCGCGTGACGGCGCTACACCACGCCTACCTGCCTGGGGTCAATGGCACCAGGTCAGTGTTCTTCTAAAGCCCGGTCTCTGAGCACGTAGAATTTTGTCCAATGACCCCAGGCTACCCATCCTTATAGCTCGCGCGTAATTATGTTGTTGTTGCGGGGGGGGGGCTACCTGCCTGGGGTCAATGGCACCAAGTCAGTGTTCTCCGATCCTGAGTATACTTCTTGTGTAACTAGAAGGGTACAAGTATAGCGAGTGCACGTGCGGCGAGGAGGCGTCGCCGCGCGAGTGAGGCCGCACCACGTGACGGCGTTACATCACGCCTGCCTGCCTGGGCTCAATGGCACCAGGTCAGTCTTATACTTTTATAGACACCTGTGGATGAGAGGGGGGTGTATTATGAGTGTACTTGCGTGGTGAAGTGTCATCGTGCATGAGACCGCGATATATCTCGAGTATAGTGAATGATGCACTGCGATGAAGTCGCGTCGCCGCGAGAGTGAGGCCGCACCACATTACGGCGTTACACCACGCCTACCTGCCTGTGGTCAATGGCACCAGGTCAGTGTTCTCAGGCTGTAGGCGTATGACGCCTACCCTGGTTTGAGGCTCCGCACTAAACGAACCGAATGCCAAGCACTCGGGAACTCGGACGAATGCTTGGGTTAACGCCGATAGTGAAGACCAGGCCCGACCCGACCCGTGACGCGATCCCGAGTCCCGACTCATATGGCTCACCGAGGACAGCGTCAGGTTTTTAGTGGGTACGCCCTGCCCTTTTGACAGGTAGAACCCCACATAACCCACTAGCTGCCTCCGATATACAAATTAATGTATTTTCCTGACTACAACAAGAAAAAGAACGTTAGCTGGAGTTGTAAGAATACCACTCAGAAAGCTTACTGCTGATAAAACCTAGTCAAACTAAAGTGCAATGAACTACACCTAATCTTAACTATGATTGTGTCTTCTGTGTACAATTATTGTTTTGTGTATTCCAGGGCTCCGCTGTACCCGCACAAGTTTGCGGTGCGCGCGGCGGCGCGGGCGGACGATCCGTCGCTTTTCGCGTCTGTCGTGCCGCTGTACAACTACTCCGACTACGCCGACGACTACTGCGCTAAGAACATGTACAAGGTTGGTTAGACATGTTAATAATATTCTAACAGCTTTTATCTTTTATTAAAATACTACTTGTTGTATGGCCACGTGACAGAATGCAGTCGATCTGAAATGAAATGTTGACCAAGATTTGGCATGCATGGCTCTATGATATCATAACTGAAAAGAATCCATTTTTGAGCCCTGCATGCGCCTCGAAACAAATAACATAATTATGGCAAGTGCCATTGGGTAGAAGCGCCAGAAGCGTTTCTTAACAAATCTTTGAAAACGTAAGTAGCTACCACCATCTTACCTAAGTCTGTCGCCATAAAAACAATGTTAACAGCATTGTTGTGTTCCGGCAGTTAGAGGTAAGATAACCAGTTCCTCCGTGGTTGAGGATTCCGGGTGAAGCTCGCTTCCACCTTCGACCTGATCGTCACTTACCATCAGGTGAGATACAGGATACAGGCCAAGAGCTTCCTCGTTGTGAATTAAGAAAAAAATGTTATTACGGAATGCAGGTTATAAACTTGGCACTTATAAACGTCAAAAGCTCACAGTAGGTGTTTCTATTTTTGAGCTCCACTGCCGCTTCGAGACAGATAAATGGCCACTAGGATGCAGCGCCTGAAGCGTTTCTTATTAGCTCTTTTTTAATAAAGTATTATAACTTACGGGATTAGTGCAGACGAATAACCACAGGCTATCGAAAAGTATTCACTACCCTATTTTGGACAAAGTTACGATAGCATAGGTGACTATCCTATATGCGTCACTTAACAAATTGAATATGTTTCTCTTAAACCTTTTAACACTGATTGCAAGTAAACATTTTTCATTGCTTTTTGGACCTCAAGACGCGCCTAAAGCTTCAAACACATTTTAAACTAATATTCCCTTGACTTACGACCTTATCAATAACAAAATCTACATCGACGACATCACACCACCAGGTGCCGATCTGCGAGAGCATACCAATGTGTACGTTTGCGCCGCCGCCGCTGTCGCCGCCGCCGCCGCCGTCGCCGCCGCCGCCGCGGCCCTACCCGCTCGACCCCGACCCCGATGCCCCGGGGAAAGGGGAGGGGGAGGAGATGGACGTCGACTGCAGTCCGGAGAAGTGCCTTCTTGTAAGTTAGAACTGTTATGTTGTTAGAAGCGTGTAGAAGCTGCCACTGTTTTGTCATTAAATGCTTGTTTTATACCATAACTTCATAGAATTTGACACTTAAAAGTGATACTGTTTACTGGTAAAGCCTGGTCCGTGAGCACGTAGAATTTTGTCCAATGACCCCAAGCTACCCATCTTTATCGCTCGCGCGTAATTATATTGCTGTCGCGACTGTGCGACTGTGCGCCCGCAGTGAGTGTGCGAGCGCGACAGCAACATAATTACGCGCGAGCGATAAGGATGGGTAGCTTGGGGTCATTGGACAAAATTCTACGTGCTCACGGACCAGGCTTTACAATAATATTATAATGATTTTTAATCCCCGAGTTCGAGTCTTGTTTGCAGTAAAATCAATGAAATTCCTTATACGGTGTTGTATAGTTTTACTCATACCGCTAACACAAAATATAACAGAAGCTAAACTCATGTATGTACCTCGCTTTGCATACCTCTCTCGCTCGCACGCTCGGCCGTCGCGCTAGGGTTGTCTTGTCATGTGTTGCGTTTATTTCGTTATGATAGAAAAATGTAACTCTTAATACTATGCAAGAAAGACAATAACAGATATCCACGTATACTTATTTATATTTAGTACGTTATTATAGTAATAGTTTGCAAACAAATACACGAGAAGGAAGTAGTATTTAGTTGAGTGGTTGACACTATTATCCAACTAATATTATAAATGCGAAAGTTTGGATGTCTGGATGTTTGTTGCTCTTTTACGCGATCACTACTGAACGGATTTTGATGTAACTTTACAGTATTATTGTTTATAACCCTGAATAATATATAGGCTATAATTTATGACGATCTGTGACAAACTAAATTTCACGCGGGTGAAGCCGCGGGCAAAAGCTAGTTATCTAATAATTCCTAAAACCTCTCTAAACAATTCGATATCAATTGAAATTCAAATAAATAACTTACTTACCTCCCCGAATCAACTGGTAATTTAAAAAATGAAAATTCGGCATTTAATGATGAGTTTAAGCAACCAAATACCGAACAATTAAAATACGACTTTTTCTGTTCACTCATTTTCGTCAATTGCGCAAAACAAAATAATATCACAGGCGGTTGACCGGCGCGTGACTCAAGCGAACCACAAGGAACGTGTGGCGAACGTCTGTCTGTCGCGCCACGTCGCGCTCGCATTCGTCCAAGACAGTCTTGCTCGAGCGGTGTCTATGTGTGCGTGGCTCGAGCGCGTTTAGTATGGAGTTTGTCTTCTGTTATATTTTGTGCCGCTAACCAGTTGAGGCATACTTCCAGTAGGAGACTGCCATAAATACCAATGAAAATAAAAAATATTTATTCAATTTTGACCAATATTTGGCGCTTATGAATTGTGACTTCCGCCAGGTAGGCAAACCATATAATATTATACCTACCAGTACCATTAGCCTGTTGTAGTGTACAAATACACTTATCAATATCACCTGCCCGTTGTAATGTATCGCGCTCCTAAACCTTCATTCTAATCACAGGAGGAGACCTCGCCAATAAAGTACGAGTCGATCAAGATCGAGCCGGAAGCGGTGGGCGCTCCGCCCTTAGAGCCGAGCGAGCGGCTGAAGGCCCCTCTGCTGGCCCCCGACGAGGCCCCCGTGGCCCCCGACCCCCCGGCCTGCCCCCCGCCAGCCAACCAGCCCCCCGCACACAGAACCGTCGAGAAGACGAAAGAAGAGCCCGAGTTAGACGGTCGCGCGTTGTACGACCAGTGTCGCCGCGCGATCGATTCAATACCCTACGATTACGCGCAGTTAAGACCAGCTCCGGAAATAACGCTGCCTGTAGGAGTGGATAATGAAGAGGAGGCGCAGGCGATGGTGGATAATGAATTGGAAGCGGAGAGGGAGGATGAAAGGGACGAATTGGGGAGGCCGGTGCGCCCGCGACGCTTCGCCGAGTGGCACGAGTGTGCTCGACTGGGGGGCCTGGTGGCCCTGCCTTATGTCGTCATCGACTGACGGCCCGGCCCCGCCCTACGTCGTCGTCGACTGAGGCCGGCCCCGCCCCGCCCATGTGATTTGCTCAATGTGATGTGATTAAGTTAGCCGTAAGCCCCGAAGTGATTATTGTGATTGTTCGTTTGCAGTTCTTGGTTTTTGTTTTGTGACGTTACTGGAATTCGATGAGCTTGAAATACAAGGTTATAGTTAGAATGTATGAATATACGCGTAAAGAGTTAAAGTATTATATTCTCATCCGTAGTCCGATTGAATTGAATGATTCAGAATGGAATTTATATTCGGTGGGAGAGAACTTTTCAAATCCATAAATAACTATGAAGAAGAATGATTAAAACAATAAAAGTGTATGTTACACCTTAAATCTTTTTGTTTTTACTCTAAAACAGATAATACACATTATTATAACATATTGCCTCAAAAGTATGCATAATGTTTATAAAAATACAAACTTATCACGTAAATCCATAGACAAATCGATGACGTACAATGAAATGATTGATATCGAAGAGCAGAAAAGGAAAGCAATACATGTGCGAGCGAGACCGATTGCCATAAACAATGCGAACATGTGTGAAATGTCAGTGTTTTTAATTATTTTGTCTCCATTATTGTATTTGACGAAACTAATGCAGTAGACTTCATTAATTCCATTTTGTAATACAATACTCTAAGTCAGTTACTCCAAATAACTATTTGTTTTGATACTACCTTCTATTGAATCCGTAATCGATAAATAATACCATTTACCTATGATATTATTTTCGTCAAGTGCAAAAAATATAACGGTGAAGTATCAATAACTCCTTTTTGCACATGATTTTAAATTCAAATCCATTTATTAACAAAAATACACGTACATTTAGGTCTTTCAGATAATAGGTTTATATTTCAACAAACTTGAATTTTAACACAAATTAAAAAGAGCCAATTTCCTTTAACTTACTTAATGTCAATTAGGAGGTATTCACACTTCACTAAACAATGTGTCGTATACCGTTTGTAAGAGCAAGTCACATGCGGCCTGGAGGCCTCGTGCCAAACGCCCAGAGGCCTTTTGCCAAGCGCCTGGAGGTATCGTGCCAAGCGTCTGGAAGCTTCGTGCCAAGCGGCCTGGAGGTCTCTTACCAAGCGCCTTGAGGCCTCATGCCAAACGGTCCGGAGGTTTCGTGCCAAGCGCTTGGAGGCCTCTTACCAAGCGGCTGGAGGCTTCGTGCCAAGCGGCTGGAGGCTTCGTGCCAAGAGCTTGAGGGCCTCGTGCCAAGCAGCCTGGAGGTCTCTTGCCAAGAGCCTAAGGTCTCGTGCCCAGCGCCTAGAGGTTTCCTACCAAGCTTCTTGGAGGTTTCGTGGCAAGCTGCCTGGAGGTTTCTTGTTAAGCTGCCAAGAGGCATGGAGGTCTTTTGCCAAGCGGTCTGGTAGCCTCAATCCAAGCTGCCATGAGTGCCTCGTGCCAAGCTGCATGAATGCCTCTTGACCAAGAGTCTGGGGGCTTCTTGCCAAGCTGCCATGAGGCGTGGAGGTATCTTGCCAAGCGACCTAGAGGTCTCGTGTCAAGCGCCTGGAGGCTTCGTGCCAAGCTGCCCGGAGGCTTCTTGCCAAGCTGCCCGGAGGCTAGGAGGTCTCTTGCCAAGCGGTCTGGTAGGCCTTATTCCAAGCGCCTGAGGGTCTCGTGCCATTTGGCCCTGAGGCCTTTTGCTAAGTGGCTTAGAGGCCTTTTGCCAAGCGTCCCAGATGCCTCATGCCAAGCGCCCGGAGGCCTCGTGCCAAGCGCCGCGGCGCCCAAGTGTCCTTATAGAATAAGCAGTGCTGGCGAACTGTCGACTGAACTTAGTCATGTATTTATTGTAAGCGGGTACGAATTTTGTACGTGGCGGGCCCAATGACGTAGGTAGAGAAATCTGGCTTTGCAAGCGAGTGTAATTGTAAGAAAAATAACAGGCATTATTTGATGACAAGGTAGGCAGATACAAAGTTTCGCTCCCCATCTTGTCTGGCGCCAGTAATTATAAAAATACCTACCTCTCTTAAAAAAGCAAGCATTCCACTACGGTCATTAGCTTAAAGTTTTTTGTTTCTCTGCATCAGTTTACACCCTAGGCTGGATTTAAAATTTCACTTGCCTCTCAAATCTTAACCAACAAAAAAGTTCGAGAATAGTGCGATTGCGGTCAAATACCTGCCTTGTCTAGCATAAAAAAATAGGTTAAAGTCTCTCCGATCATCTACCACTATTTATGTACAGTCAGTGTTAGTTAGTATAGTTCGTGACACCCAAAGTAGCCAGAAAGTTCGCAACACGTCTTTGTTACAATTGGAATAAGATTGTGTTGTCAACATTTTGGCCACTTTGGGTGTGACAAACTATTTGACGCTGAATGTACGACCCCAGTATCCAAAATCTTTACAATTACATAAATGTCTTGCAAAGCTGTAACCAATTTATAAATGGGTCTCGCATGGGACGCCTCACTGTCCCTGTTGTGATACTTCATTTGTAAGTTTATTCCGACAACACACGTCCTTGTGACTCTACAGGCACAATCTACACCCAGACAGGAATCTTAGAAATTCGGTACCCGACAATAAATATGTCCATCTCTTTTAAAAAGAGGTCTTATTTGTGGAGCATTCGAAACCGGAATCGCGCACGATATTGCACTAATCGTATAAAGATTTGTGAGATGTCGCGCGTGTTTTGGAAGATAATGTTTCAAAATATTCAAACTAAAATTAGTCAGGTATCAATCACTGGTTAATAATATTTAGCTAGTTCATAATTTTGTAAAATATTTATCCCCATCAATCACTAAAGTAAATAAAAATTATATTTTCGTTTATTTATTACCAAGTCTCTCAAATTCGATGTTGCTGACAACCTGATTGACGGGCATATTCTGTAATCATGCGATTAATATCTCGATTTAAAGTTATCACCCGATCGAGCTAACTGTTCACCTCGTTGGAATGCGACCCCCTCGCATACCTTCCCGCGTTTGCCCCGTCCGTACCAGCGCGTGGATGTGACGTCACAGCCGTCAGGTGCGCAGTTAACTCGACCGGATTGTAAGCGTAGAATCTTTGCGATTTTTGAGCGTTGCTACGAGCCTTAGCTTAATGACTTTTGCAACAGAATTCCCAGTCAAACAGTTTATCCAGTCGGGTATCTTTTTTGATAAATTTTATCAAGCAATCTTTCCAAATCTGAGTCCCAAAGTAGATGTTTCGCAAATAATACAATTTCGTGCTTCATCTATGTAATACAGCAATTAATTATACTTCATGTTTAGTTCGAAATAACCCGTTATTTTTGGAATCAATAGGCGGTGCGTACGCGCATTGCGAGTTCTATTGTTGTTGAATTCAATGTTAAGGAAACGTCCATTAGTAGGACTTGTATGGATCGATTGCTGCCTATTTTTAATGTTTTAATTGATTTCTCTGTCAATCGAAACATTTGAAAAGTCGAGAGTGACGCACGAATACAATCGATACTCTAATCTTAACGCCCGTTATTTTGTTATCATTATACGGAATCAATCAAAATTTGAACTTTTTTCTCCCTATTAATAAAAGCTTAATTTAAAATGCGCGTTGCCCTTGCCAGACTATTAATAGATTTCGATATTATCCTTCTTTCACTGATGATAGCGTCCCATATTAAAAATATATCGAACCCATTTTCGATGAGTAGAGTTCTTAGTCATTCTCATTATGTTCCTAATTAGTATCCCACAAGGATGTATATAGGTGTTATATGCATTTACTTGCTCAATTGAAAACGTAGAACGTATTGAGTAAATGTGGGGTATATTTCTTTCTATGTCCTGTCAATGGGTTTCCAGATGTGCCTGCGAGTTCCATAACGCGGCCCGCCACATATTTGTATAGAAAAACGAATTCCGCTATATTATATGAAAATAAAATCTCTAGACTGTTATTACTTGATTATAATATTGTTACCGATTGTGATTTATGAGAAAATTAGGTAATTAATAATAATAGGAGTTCCAATTGTATATTAAACGTATATATTAGAGATGAAACGGATAGTTGTTTGGCCGGATACCGGATACCGGATATCCGGCCAGCTGCTAGGCCGGATAGCCGGATATCCGGCGGCCGGATAGTTGGCCTATTGTCTCGTTGCATGTCATGACGAGTTTCGCGCCGCACAGGTGCTTCGAACGCGATCAGTGGGTCTATTTTGTCACACTTTTCGAAAATCGAATCAGTCCGAATAGAATGTCTGATTTTGCCACTTGTCTAGGGGGCAGATCAATTCGGGCGATTTAGGATGCCATCGTGAGTGTGTGATTGAATAGCGAAAATTAGATAAGTTTACTTGCTGCATTATCTAACTGAACTGTCAGTGAAAAAAAGATCGCCTATTTTCAACCGACTTCAAAAAAGGAGGAGGTTCTCAATTCAACCCGTATGTTTTTTTTTTTATGTTTGTTACGCGATAACTCCGCCAATTATCAACCGATTGGAACAAATCTTTTTTCGGCGTATAGGTAATACCTCAAGGGTGGTCCCATTTAAATTTAATAATAAAAAAACAACCCCCAAGGGTGGAAAATTGGGGATGAACTTTTTTATACGCAATATCTCCGCCGATTATAAACCAATTTGAACAATTATTTTTTTGTTGAATAGGTATTATCAAAAGGGTGGTTTCATGCGAATTTGAATAAAATATTTCACCCCCAAGGGTGGAAAATTGGGGATGAACTTTTTTATACGCAATATCTCCGCCGATTATGAACCAATTTTTTTTTGGTCTCAGTGTACTGCCTACCTTCAGTGGTAACATCAAGGTAATAATTAGTTAACTAAAAAGCAAGAAATAAGTAAAATTTTATAAAAAAAAATAAAACCGACTCCAAAAAACCTACACTAAAACGTAGAAAAATAATTACTAATTACCTACTTATTTATTAGGACGAATTATTAATATTTATGTAGGTATACCATGATTGATACTTTTGGAGTCGGTGCAGGCAAACTTTACATGTTTCATAATTTTAGCACCGACTCCAGAAGTATCAATCATGGTATACCTACATAAATATTAATAATTCGTCCTAATAAATAAGTAGGTAATTAGTAATTATTTTTCTACGTTTTAGTGTAGGTTTTTTTATTTGGCAATATTTCGACTTAACAGACATTTACTATTTCCTATGTATTCGTCATTAGAGTGAATACTTAGCCCAGAAAAAGAAATTAGTTTTTTTAAAGGGCCTAATATTATGGCTTTTCGTAACTTTTTGGACTTTAAATAAAAGCCGTGATTATTATAAGCTATTTTATTGATGTTTACCTCAAAGATTAATGTATTTCATTTTATGATTAGGAAATTGTCGTAGTTTTTTAATATCCGGTATCCGGCCGGATAGTGAGTTACTATCCGGTATCCGGCCGGATAGTAAATTTAGGCCGGATATCCGGCCTACCGGATAGTTACCGGATATCCGTTTCATCTCTAGTATATATTGCTATATCACTCTGTCAAATATCAATGGAAATGATAAATGCAGCGTATATATCTAAAATGACCATTGTACAATATGATGATTGTTTCATAATATCTAAAGTACGTTAAATAAACTATTTTCCATATTAGTCATGTTCCAATGACGCAATTTGTGATGTAGGTTGATCAGGTGGATCCGATTTTTATGATATTTTTCTGTAGTTCACTGAGAAAGGGATTTAGTATATTTCCTACACTTTAAACAGAACAGTGTTATTAGTATTTGTCTCTTTCAGTACAGCGTAAAATTGCGCTTGTCAGAAAGAGATGCCATTCACGTGCTATGCAACGTTCAGTGGTAAAATATGTTATTTTAGAATCTTCATATTCACAATATTTCTGTACAAACGTCGTATCGAACGAAACATTCGTGCGATTTGAAAATAGTCGCTTTGAATCAATAATTACGATAGTTTTAGGATATCCTAGTCTCTATGAGACAAATCACAAAAAAACAGTAGTCTACAAAAACCATAAAGTATTCAATGTTCTGGAATATTGGTAAACAGAATGTCTACAAAATATAGACAGATATTCTCAACATTTTAAAAAGTACCTAGATTTTTGTAAGTAATAAACTTTAATACGTATTAACTCGATTAAGACACCATACAAGTATATCATGTGTATTCTAAATAAGTAAAAACTGATCCACTGATTATAAACAATTTAAAGTTTGAACTACGCACCGAGAGATGGCGTTGACTGTTCATTAAATTGCGGTAGCTAGTCTTATCAAAACTTAACGGTTTGCATTTAGCTGGTTAGGCTATAAATAATGAAAAGTAGTACCACGAACATTTGAATTACAGTCCGTGCCAATAGAAATGTCAGTCTTTTGAAACATAGAAAAAGTCTACCCTTTATTCTTCAAAAATAGGTTCATACACAATCGGTGACAATGTTAACCGACCAGATTGGGTGTAACCAACACACACAACAACTTATGTCATTGGCTAATACATATTTAATAAGGTACATAATTGGCCCAAACCAGGCTTTAGGCGTGACTGTTTCGATCGATGCGACATGTTAAAGTATGTATAAGCAGAGTAAATACAAATGAGTAGGTCATCTTCATAGAACGGCGCAACACCCCGCTAATCCCCGCTAAATTTTGTCAGTGTGTGCGTGCGCGCCGCATACGTATTGGCGCGCTCACATACAAACCGCGCTCGGTGCGTTTCTATAAAGATGACCTACTCATTTGTATTTACTCTGGTATAAGTATACATTGTAATGAATACTCAAATGTTTAATCAGCATCACACATTGTGAGCATACGTTGTCTCGGTGCATGTATTGTTGCGAAGGGTGTGTTTGCTCGCTAGCTCTGTCTGTATAACATTATGTAATAATAAAATATACAACGTGTCCCAAAATTTGACGATAAACCAGCGCCGTAGGATGGGCATGGTCATGACTACTTTAGGAAAAATAAGAAAAATCTATCTATTTTTTTTTTAAATTACACAATACCTAAATTATGAAATTCTTCGATGAAATTTACACCCTTTAAAGTACTTTATTTAAGTACTATTGTAAATTACCAATTTCTGTTCTTTATTTGTATCGGCAACCTAAGTAGTACTGCTGTCTACAACAAGTTAAAAACCCCAGAATTATTGCAGTTTTTACACAAAAAATTTTTTTTTTTTATCCATGTCCGTCCAATCATGTCCACTTTACGGCGCCGGTCTTATCATTGAATTTTGGGACACGATGTATTGTCAACGTCTTTGCCATGTAAAATCTAATTGGATTTCTGTTCCTGATTCACATTCCTAGTCAAACCCGACCTATTCGTTTAGGAAACGTAAATACATTGTTGTGCTCAAAATTATTGCTCAGTTTCAAACGTCAGCCAAATGTGTACATGATTATTTGCCATAGTATCTGTATAGGTACACTTTAGCCCCCTTATTAATAAAAAGTTACACCTAGGATGAACCTTGGATTAAAATGACATTTCCATACTAAATGACAACTTAAGCCAGAGTTCAACTAGGGTGTAACTTTTATTAATAAGGCCGTTAGTGTCTGGTGATGAGACGAAACTTTGTTTTAGGAAATATTTTTCTCGTTATACAGACAAGCAGCGAGAGAGTCGGGCGCGCCGTGTCGGTATATAATGTATATTGTTTTTCTGTTACTCAGTTGGGAGGCGCGTACCGACTGCCATTACTGGGTCTGTCCATAAGTGCCACAAAATCCATATATGTTTGAGAGCGCTTTCCCCTTTAATTGTTGATTAATATACCTCTAATTTCAATTAATTCCTCACAAAATCAGAACCAATTAGATTAGATAATATAATTAATATCAAAACATCCTAATATCGATTATTACGAACATATCCAAAGAGAAATAGCAATGGTTCCAATGAAGAAGCGTTTAGTTTTAGTCAGACATCTGATTGATTGTTGTTTTGTTAGTGTTAAATTGAAATGTACAGTCGCTAGGAGTAATATGTTGTTGTTTTATGTTACTATCGTAATTTAAGTGTAAACTATTAACTAGAGCTTCAAACAATGTACATATTCGTAGATGGTAAGGAACGTTTTTAAAAAAATAGACTCATTCCATCCTTTTTTTTCCCAGAGCTTACGTTAATATCGGTATATTTACTGAAATCTGGCCATATCATAAATATATTTAAAATCCGTGATATTGGTTACAATTTTAATTATTTAAAACTTCATAAGTCCTTAAATACTGTGGGTTCAATTATTACTTTCACAAATATAAAAATTTCATTAATAATAACAAAAACTATACTATAAGGTGCCAATGTAAAGAATGCATAAACTGCAATCTTATTGTTTTATACTAAAAAACTTAGTTCAATTTGTAAATTATTGTTCAAAATGAGTCGGTTATAAGAATATCATTTATTGGTATAATTCACTGATAATTGCATACTTGAGGTACATGCAAGTTGTACATAAAATTAGTACCTCTATATATTGTGTAGTTATCCTAATTAGATTTATCAAAGTGCTAATAATATCGAAATATTTAATTAACAAATAACATTGTTTTGTTTTATTTAACATTATGAGAAAATAAATAAAAATAACTAAAAAGTATTGTCGACTGTACAGTAGCCGTTGTATCGGTGTATATCTGGATAACCTCATGTTTAGTTCAAATTGATTTACTATAGAGATATTTCGCTATGTTTAGATACTGTTACTACAAAAACTAAAACTGAAATCAAAAGTTACTATTATGTCATAAAGATACTGATTGTAATACCAAGAGCATCATGTTGTGTAATAAATATTAATATCCAGTCGATTTATTTTTCTACGGTTAGATCAAACCGCATGATGCTTTGGGTATTGATGCACTAGGACCAAAGACGTGGGAGACGATTTAGGCGTGCATTGAAGTAATATAAGACAAAATATCTTATTTGAGTTGATTTTAGTTTGTTACTCGCTCTCTGTATGTTTCTGTTGTATGTCGAGGACAGATCCAGTGCGGTGGCGATAAAGGCCTTAGTGGAGCGCGGACGACGCCGGGCGCCGAGCTTGTATAGTGTTAGATTGACGGTTATGTAACCCGCAGACTGCCTTCTTGGACTTGATCCAAAATTTTGGTAAAAAGCAAAATATATGTGTTTTTATTACGACAACATGTTTTAATTTTCACCATATTTTTCACAATTTGAGTTGAGGTGAGGAATCACCAGGTAGGTAATTAAATGCAATATCGTTTTTATTAGGCTAGTATTATAAAACTATACTTGTATAAGAATGAGCGAATAGACAGTGGCGCAAACTAGTGAGCGCTTATAGAAACCTTTAAAATGTTATGTTTTAGCCAGAATAAGGACGACCTTGCCTCATTTTCAATAACAAAATAGGAAACATGGCTACTTAAATGCTTGTATCTTTATTTCTATACCTTTGAAACCTAATCTATGGGTTATACTTTAATTAAAAATGCCAAATTCAGTTAATATTTTTATTAATAATAATAAAATTACTTTATACACAAGGCAATGTCCCGCTCACTTATAATATCATTAATGGCACTTTGTTAGTTTATTTGTCGGATTTAAAAATATATGTATATGTTACGGTCAAAGTGATAAATGTGAAAATTATGAATAATCGCCGGTTATTATGAATAATTACCGACAGGCTTGGTAAAAGTGATAAATTAATCACATTTATCAATGATTATTTCTTAATGTAACCTTAATACTAACAAATATCATAAAAGAGAACACCGACTCGTGTACAGCGCTCATGTACAGTCTCACATTTTGAACGTTTTGATATCATATATTAATATAATTTGGCATAATGAGTTTGGACTGTTTCTTGCGTAACATTTATACTTTGCCATAATGCCTATAACAAATTGTTTTGATTTAAAGTGAAAAATAGGTTAAGGTGCGGCGGGGGTGGCCCTTGGGCCACCACTAAGCCGCCTATTTAGTTTTATACACACATAAATGATCTCATATTAATCACATTTACCAAATCATGCGGTAATTATTCATAATAACCGGCGATTATTCATAATTTTCACATTTATCAGTTTGACCGTAACATATACTCAAAACAAATCAAAAAGGTACAACATTCGTTGAGATTCGTTAGAGATTATACACAGTTAAGCTTCACAATATAATGTTATACTATTTTGAATATCCAAAATTAACCAATTATACAAATTATACATTAGGATCTAAAGTAAAAAAACTTATTTTGGTAAAAGAAAAGTAATAAATACAGGTTTGGTTTATTTATCTTCTAAGACAAGGCACCATGGGACTGGAAGGGTTTCAAAAATATAATTTAGCATAAGGGGTGAAAACTAATTTTGAACTTTACTAACACCCTTGGTTCTGCAAGTTCTCATATAACTTTTCTTATAGAAGTCATGAGACTTATCTGCAATATGGCACCTTTTGGGAATATTTGTATACAGGGTGTTAGCGCCATCTATGGGCGCAAGAAAACAACTCATGACGTCAAAGGCGCTGAACCAGAGTGAAGATCGCAGCTATAGATGACCCACGCTGAACTGTCCCACCAAACTCAATGACAGGGGGGCGCTACCATCGTTCAACTATATGGTTTCCAACATGGCAAAAATCTGAACCAGCGATCCGGTATTGACGGTGGCGCCCCACTGTCAATGTCATCGACAGGACAGTCCAGTATTTTGGAACTATAACTTCGCTCCGCTCCGCCCTCCTGTCAACTTAAATCGAACGTTTCTAACACTCGACAATTTGATCTCGTTGCATACAGTCTGTAAACCTGTCACTTTAAATAAACGTTAAAACCGTAATTTCAATAATAATTAGTCATTGAAAAGACCCTTATTCCAACATAATATTCGAAAGTCTGAGCTCGAAACACAGGGTGTAAACAATTTTAATATCAAATAGGTAAAAGATCTAATAATATCAATGATTTTTT
Organism: Ostrinia nubilalis; assembly: GCF_963855985.1. Classification (NCBI taxonomy): domain Eukaryota; kingdom Metazoa; phylum Arthropoda; class Insecta; order Lepidoptera; family Crambidae; genus Ostrinia; species Ostrinia nubilalis. The sequence goes on from NC_087112.1 coordinate 2,140,281, forward strand.
ATAGGTCATTAGATTTCAATACAATTCTAGCATGACGTCGATTGTCACCGTATATTTATACAAAACTTGTAAAAACTGATCCACAGAATATAAATAACTAAAAATTACAACTATGTCGCCAACAGATGGCGCTGTCTGTCCATTAGACCGCGGTAGCGTGTCTTATTTGACGTAAAACAAGGTGTTTTAGCGTGGGTTTTACATAATAACGCAGGGCATAGCACAGCAGAGAGGCAGGCAGACTGGCACGGCTGTCTTGGTTTCAGAGTGCTTTTCCTTGCTGCGAGCCCCGGATTCATATTCGTACATGCCGCGTCCTGATGCGTACGCGCCGCCGCCTTGCATCGCCTGCAAATAACAAAACCAAGTGATTTTTATGAAATTTACTTCCCTGCCATTATCTTATAGATGTATAGCTTATTAATATCAAAATAACTTAAGGCTTTAGTTTTACGTTAACGAAGTGTCAGAATGGTTTTTTCTAACATAAGGTATGTTCTTTATTGGCTTAATTTTCTATTTGAGTTGGTATGTTGTCTATGTATGTAGCCATAGTAGAATTTCTGACCATAGATCTAGGATGGAAACTGGTATTTCTTATGGCAATAGTAGAGCCATCTTTAAAAAAATATTACCATAACCCCAAATGGAGGGTTAGGGTAATATTTTTATTTTCAGATGAATTTTAACTTTTATTCTTATCGCAGTTTGGAACTGTTGGGTACTTTGCTAGACTTATTATTATTAAAGCCCGGTCTGTGAGCACGTAGAATTTTGTCCAACGACCCTAAGCTACCCATCCTTATCGCTATAATTACGCGCAGCAATATAATTAAAATACCTCAGCAATATAATTACGCGCGAGCGATAAGGATGGGTAGCTTGGGGTCATTGGACAAAATTCTGCGTGCTCGCAGACCAGATTATAGCTACTCACGCTGCTCTGATAGCCAGCCGACACAGGCGTGTCCTTCTTCGCAAACGGCGTGTGTCCGGGCGGGTAGTACACCGCCGGGCCGGTCACGTTGCGGCTGGACCCGACAGGGGGCGCCGGTTTGGCCCCGGGCGCGCCAACGTCCCGGGCGGTGGACCTCTCGTGGGTGACCTCGACCTTACGTCGGGTGATGCCGTCTGGCTGGGTCGGGAAACGCTGGGGGTTTGAAGAATTTGAGTTTAGATGATGTTTCTACAATCATGCAATAAGTAGCTGGTGAAAATATGGTGTAGATTTTGCACTGGGGAAAATAGTCACGTCATACCACAGCTTGTCAAACAAATTCAAACATTCGCTAGTAGGGTTCAGAAATGTTTTCACATTTCTTCCAGTATTTTCAGGGAAAGCATCAAAGGATTTAACTTCCAGGAGGGAAACTGGAGCGTCGAGCGTTCTTAAATCCGTAAACTTAGGGCACAACATGGTTTAAAACATTGGTTTTCAACCATTATAATCGTCAAGTGAATCCTTGAATGAAGTTCAAATTTTGCTGGCAATTATATTCGCCAGAACCCTATAAAGATTTGAGTTGAGGGTTCTCCTGTCTGCCTAGACTACTTAATGCCCGTTTTCGCCATCAATCCCAAATTTTGAAGTGACCCCTATGGTAACACATAACAAGCACTTTCGTTTTCATAGGGGTCACTTAAAAATTAGGGATTGATGGTGAAAACGGGCATAATCCTCTTATTGCTTTGCGACCTCGCAGCATCGGCTCCTAGCGGTATTCCTTGGATATCCTCACCACACTCGTATGAGTTGTTTAATGCGTACCTAAATGAATATTATTTAATTTTGTCCTGTATTTTATAATGTCTATTTATACTTCTAACTTTGCTAGCATTCTACATAAAAAACCCAACTTACAGCCTCCGGGAAATCAGCCAGCAGATCATCCAGCTTCTTAGGCGGCTGCTGTGTGCCAGCCGAGGGGGTCGCGGGGCGCGGGAAGGGCGCGGGCGAGGGCGCGGGGCTTAGGTGGGTCGTAGCGGGGAGTGGCGGGGAAGCGGGGAAGCGCTGCGTCGTGTTGTGAGACGAGTACGACGTCTCCGAGTACTTGTAGGAGGATGGACCCTGGAATCAGAAAAATACATACAGGGTGGAATTTTGTAATGCCACCTGGAGGGAAAGTACTCTTAATACTGTAGATAGAACATTTTACTCAAAGAAAACATTCCTTTATTTTTTAAAAGAAATAAAACTGCATTCAAAGATTTTCAAAAATTTGCTTGCCATACCCAGGAATCAAACCAACTAAAATCTGTTAAAAATTACACCCTGTATTTTTATTGCATCGATCGTTAGGGTGAAGTATAAGGATGAAATCTCTCTAACAAACTTGATAAATTAAATGATAGGAAAACTATGAAATCTTACATTATTTTCATTATTTACAGAAAATTGTATGGTATGGTGGTAATGAATTTTTGAAAAATTTTTGGAAATCTTTGAACGCAGTTCTATTTCTTTTCAAAAATAAAGGAATGTTTTCTTTGAGTAAAATTTTCTATCTACAGTAGGGTAAACCGTATAGCTATTGCCCACTTAAAGATTTCAAACACATTGAGATGAAAAATTAAAGAAAGTATTTTAATTATCGACCATTTATGACTTTTTTCTTATAACTCAATAAACTGTTAAACAGAATATTAACAGTTTTTAGTTAAAACTTACATAACTTAGAAAATATTGAAATAAATTTAAAATCCTCCAAAAAGTACAGTCATTGCCCATTACTTACACTAATTGCCCACATCAAAGCACAGTAATTGCCCAGTATCTTAAAACAAAATAATCAATTTTAAAATGACAAAATAGGCTTTAAATAAACAAAACAAAACATTAAACTTAAATTCTAGTAGTACAGTCTTCAAAATTTCAAAATAAATTGCGGTTGGCCTTATTAACATATTATCAAATATTTCTTGAGCTGATGTTGATGAGTCAGAATCGGTAGAGACAGAATCATCTACTTCAAAACATAGATGACGAAAAAATTTGAATTTTATTTGTAAATTTTATATGTATTTATTTTTTTATCTTCTTTGATATCAGTTCAAGTGGTTGCTCAGAATATTCAATTAGCTGTTGGTTATTCTTCCCTAAAGTTGTATCTATTTCCTTACAATTAACATTTTCACTAGTAGATTTAACGTAGTATTTTCATTTTTTGTATTTGCGTTTGGAATTTTTATGATTTTTTCAAGCCAAACCATATTTTTCATCAATTTATCTTGTAGATAAATTGTTGGATACATCTTGTACAGCTTGGATCGCTTTTTGCAAATTTTCTATGCTATAATTGAACTTTTGGAGTCTTTGGCATACTGAAAATGAAACATTAAAAGCCATTTCAATATTTATGCCTGTAAATTGCAAAACAAGTCTAGCAATGAGCAACTGAAACACTGCTACTGCATGGTGGCAACACTCTAATAATAATTGCCCTGGGCAATAACTATACATTAACATATGGCAATAACTGAAATGATGGTGGGCAATAACTAAAAATATACAGATTTACGTGCAGTGATTACCCACCGTTAAAATGACCGTTAGAAATCAAATTTTGTCAGTCATTTTCATTGATAATGGAGAAAACTCTTATAATTTCATCATGACTATACACCATTAGTTGAATATTACATAACTTGCAAAAAAAATTTAACCTCTAAGCAAGTCATTCCTTAGTAAAATTGTTAAAGTCTTTACCTGTTTGAGTAACATTTTCACCCATCTTGACAAAATCCGCCATAACTGTTTTTTTTAGTGTTTCCTATTGTAAATTTTAAATCTACTGTACATTGATCTCGGAGCCATCTACTTAGTAAATTCAAATCTAACTAGAGTGATTCAAAGTCAGCACCTGACAATATTATTCTTAAAGCGGGCAATCACTACCAGTGGGCAATCACTCTCTGGTTTACCCTATTAAGAGTACTTTCCCTCCAGGTGGCATTACAAAATTCCACCCTGTATAACCTCCTCCTTTTTTGAAGTCGGTTAATAAATGTTTATGGCAACTATTTCGCGTCGAACAAAGAATCACGTAAATCGGATCAGAAATCTCGGAGTAATCGGTGTAGGATTTACTGGAAAAAACAGTCAAAAGGGATACGAGTATTGACCAAAGGCATCAGTTAAAACCACTTTTGACTGAATTTTGATTTTTGCAATCAAAAGTGGTTTTGATTATAAGTTTTTTGACTGTTTTGACATAGGTGCCTACATAAAATAACCAACCGAATTGAGATCCTCCTCCTTTTGTTGAAGTCGGTTAATTAACATTAGTCATTTTGTTAATTTAAATAAATAAATTATTTTTTATTCAAGTAACCAGAACTCTGTTAGTAACAAATTGCAACTAAAACCGTTAAAGATTTAACCCGTCACTTGACACAAGATCAGACAAAAAAATATTTCTGTAAAAATATGTATGTATTGTTCTCAATAAATAAAAAAAATAATCATCTAGGTAGATACTCGAAAGCGTAAGAAACGATAGTTTTTTTTACCAAATATGACGTATTTGGGTACTGCTACCTCACGAAATCAATATTTAAAGTAAAAGAAGCTTCTGCACTAAGTAATAATATAATACCTACAGCATAAACTGAATCGCACACATTCCGTACAGGCTATTTTTGATGTGAATTAAAAAAAACTTCCTTAATCTATTGTACTACTAAGTTTTATAGCGGGAAAACAACCATTAAATTTTCACGATGTATAAATACACCCTGTATAGTATACAGTAGCACTCACGTAGGGGCCGTGTCCATTGCGCGGCTCGGAAGGGCCTGAGGGCAGCACGGTGGTCTCGTTGGCCGGCGCCGGGTACACCATGCGCTCGCTCGTGTGCTCTGGAAATGGTTATAAATATTAAATACAAGTAAGAATACCAACAAAAAATATGTCAGATTAAGATTTCACGATAATTTAGATCAAGCTGGCGTGAGGCGTTCAAAAATAAAGGGAAAAAAATTATTGCATTGAATGAACAAGCTAGTCTTCAATGAAGGTTGTTTAACCTGTTGGCGACTTTTTAGGTAAAACATTAAAATATTAACATCTCGTCAATGCAGCTTCCACTACAGCAGGTAGGTAAGCGGAAAGTATTTCCGGCCGTTTGGTGTAGTGGCACTGAATAAGTAGTACCTAGTGGTTCAGACAGAACGGACTACTATGCCGAGAGGTCCCGGGTTCGATTCTCGGCCGGGCAGGAATTTAAATGATGAATTTTAATTTCTGTGATGGGTCTGTTACTATGTATAATAGGTATGTCATGTAATTAAAAAGTACGATTAAGTAGTATATGTGTTAAGCTACAAGCATATAAGTTGCTTACTTTGGGGCTAGCTGGCGCTGTGTGAATTGTCCAAAGAATTATATATTACTTTATTTATTTCCCCTGCGAAGTAATGGATCTCCACGTACCATCGTTGCTGGTGACCTGGCGGAACTCCCGCACGTGCCGGTTGCAGTGCGAGCAGTACTGGCAGCCGCCCGGCGCCGGCGACGGGGCCGGCTTCAGCGTGCTCGTGCTAAAAGAAAGAAAGTGAAAGCTTGTAAGGAACAGAGGCAAATTGATATGGAGAGTTGAAGGCAGACTGGGGTTCATTATGAGGAGTTAAATCTTTTCTCGGTCTGAATCCTCCCTCGGCCTAGTTGTATGGTGGGCAGGGGTAACATAAACAAGATCGTGTCTTAATGGAAGCTCTGGAATGCTAGTACATACAGTAAAGACAATCACTCTCTTAGCCCACTTGATCTGTCTCATGCAGGCTTACTTTTTTAGGAAAAAATAAGCCAGGTGCCAACATGCACATGATATAGCACTGCTGGATCAATATTGACGCTACATCTAGGGGAGGATGCTTTGACTGAGCCCATGACCTGCTAGAAACCTGAGAACTAAAGACTAAACTTAACCCACACAGGAATTATAGCAAGGTATATTGCCTCCCACTAGGTGCACCGACGATCTGATGGAGAAGGTCCTGGAAGGGAATCACCTGGAGTCGGGCAGCGCAGGACCAGTCGCCAGTCGTGGAAATCCTTACGGGAGGCCTATGTCCTATGTCCTACCTGGATGTGACGTAGCGCTGCTGATCAGCCGAAGACACGTAAGTGTGCTGGTGGTCAGCCACCAGCGATACAGAGACCGGGTCCTGGTCGCATGGCACGTCGTACTTGCATCAATGGAAGCTCTATATTTACGAGTAGCAGTGGATGAAATGCTGGACTGAATGGAGCCATGTAGAAACATGTAAAATCCTAGTTCGTCTGACATAGTTACCTCAGCCATCGCAATGAAGAAGAATATTGCCTACCTACTTAGATGGGGGGCAGCGCAAGACCAGTTATTGTGGAAATCTTTAGGGCAGGCTTTTTTCCAGCAGTGAACTTTGGCTGAAACTAACGAAGAAGAAAACTAACAACATTTTACCTGGAGGTGACATAGCGCTGCCGTTCAGCCGAAGACACGTAAGTGTGCTGGTGGTCAGCCACCGTAGCAAAGGGTGAAGTTTGAGCCCAGTCATGTAGAAATCTACCTGACATTCCCTCACCAGTCTTAGTTTGTGTGATGACAGTTACAACTCACAATGAAGAAGAAACCTAATAGTTACCTGAACTAGGTGACATAGCGTTACCTAATGTTTTGTTGATCGCCATCCCAAGTTTCGCGACGTTAAGCCTATGACCTGAACGTAGAAACCTGACAACTAAAGCTGAAAAATCTCCTCTAACGTTACTTGGTCTCCCAAGTAACGTTAGGAGTTGACAACATTAGAAACGAGAGAGGATTAAAGTGGATACTGGATATATTACCTGGAGGTAACATAGCGCTGCTGATCAGCCTAAGACACGTAAGTGTGCTGGTGGTCAGCCACCGGCCGGCGGCAGCGGCACGGACGCCGGGTCCTGGTCGCACGGCACCTCGTACGTGTAGGTCTTGACCGTTGTGGTCACCTTGCTTAAGGGGGTACAATAACGATACCCATACAGGGTTTATAGCAGTGGGATCGAGAGTTGGATATTATACTAGGATATTACCTAGCCTCTCACTAGGTGGACTGACGATCTGGTGAAAGTCACGGGAAGCACCTGGATGGGGGCAGCGCAGGATCCGTCGTTTAAATTCTTGGGGGAGGTCTTTGTCCAGCAATGGACGCCATTTGGCTAAAACGATTATTACCTGGATGTAACATAGCGCTGCAGATCAGCCGAGGACACGTAAGTGTGCTGGTGGTCAGCCACCAGCGATACAGAGACCAGGTCCTGGTCGCATGGCACGTCGTACTTGCATCAATGGAAGCTTTATATTTACGAGTAGCAGTGGATGAAAAGCTGGACTGAATGGAGCCATGTAAAAAACTTTAAAATCGTAGTTCGTCTGACATACCTCATAGTTACATCGCAATGAAGAAGAAAATTGTCTACCTGGATAGGGGGCAGCGCAAGACCGGTAGTTGTGGAAATCCTTAGGGGAGGCTTTTGTCCAGCAGTGAACTTTGGCTGAAACTAGCGAAGAAGAAAACTAGTAACACTTTACCTTCAGCCGAGGACACGTAAGTGTGCTGGTGGTCAGCCACCGTAGCAAAGGGTGAAGTTTGAGCCCAGTCATGTAGATATCTACCTGACATTCCCTCACCAGTCTTAGTTTGTGTGATGACAGTTACAACTCACAATGAAGAAGAAAACTAATAGTTACCTGAACTAGGTGACATAGCGTTACCTAATGTTTTGTTGATCGCCATCCCAAGTTTCGCGACGTTAAGCCTATGACCTGAACGTAGAAACCTGACAACTAAAGCTGAAAAATCTCCTCTAACGTTACTTGGTCTCCCAAGTAACGTTAGGAGTTGACAACATTAGAAACGAGAGAGGATTAAAGTGGATACTGGATATATTACCTGGAGGTAACATAGCGCTGCTGATCAGCTGAAGACACGTAAGTGTGCTGGTGGTCAGCCACCGGCGGCAGCGGCACGGACGCCGGGTCCTGGTCGCACGGCACCTCGTACGTGTAGGTTTTGACCGTTGTGGTCACCTTGTTCATGGGGGTACTGGACCGGGACAGCTGGAGATGAGGTAAGAAGGTTTTATTACAAAACATAGGTTACTGATTTTCTTCTGCTACTTCTTCTCAGCAGCAATAGGTATGTTGCTCTAAAGTGGTGGTGGACAAGCTACACACACAGCCTTTTCAACCGCGTCGTATTTCTGAGGGTCGTGCAAGTTTTAGTTCTGATATTAACTTTTCCCTGGTTGCTTTTCGTCACCTGTGCTTTTTGGAGCGCATAGTGGTTGGACTAATGCTTCTAATAGAGCGTTTGACTTAAATTTTCTCAGTGATCATGACTATTCAAGGTTGTCTTTATCGTCAAAAGACAGACTAGATCAAGCACATTCACATAACAAAATAATTAAGTAATTTTAGAAGATTCTTATCAAATACAAAAAACTGGAAATACGGAACCCTAAAAAGCACGGTTGCCGGTAGAACTACGGAATAAGTAGAACAGGCTCGCCCCAGCTTAATAACTAAACCGCCCCCATGAGAATCTGTTGCGGGAATCATCTCTGATACAAAGTGACTCACGGTGCCGGTGGAGTGATGGCAATGCGAGCAGACGGGCTGCGGCACGGCCAGCGGCAGCGCCGGCGACACCTGCGACGGCACCACGCGGGACTCTGCAACGGGCAACAAATACTTACGTAAGTGTTAACACTTTGAAGGACTACTTACATTATACGTAAATCAAATTGAAACACATCATTACTGGAGAAAAACTATGTACCTAGATATCTCTGTTTAAAAAATAAAAAGAACAGTTGCATGATGCACAGACGCAGTTGTGACGAACATGTCCTAGCGGAGTTCAGCTGAGGACAGGATGCCAGGAGGCCATCTGTGGGACAACTCTAAGTGTAAAACAGTAAGCAGTCCCGAAGTCCTGTTGCAAGTATACTGGTGATGAACCTGTCTTCTCCTCTCTGTAGACCTTCTGCTTTAGCTCAGCTGGAGCTGGAACAACTCTATAGCAAGCAAACCCAAAGTCCACTTGAAAGTATGCTATGGAGACACAGAGTCAAGTGTAGTGGTGACGAACCTGTCTTCTTCTCTCTATAGACCTAATGTCCCAGCTCAGCTATCCTAGCTACCACAACTCTAAAGAGTTAAAAGGTGTAGCAAGCAGTCCCGAAGTCCTATTGCAAGTGTAGTAATGAAGAAGACTCTTCTCTGTAGACCTCCTGCCTCAGCTCTGCTATCCTAGTCATCAATGGGACAGCTCTATAAAGTGACAGTCCTCTTGGAAGTGTGGTGCTGGCAATAGACCTGGTGGGATCCTTTGCCAGTGTGCAGAGGAGATACAGAGTCAAGTGTAGTGGTGACGAACCTGTCTTCTCCTCTCTGTAGACCTCCTGGCGTAACTCAGCGGTCCTGGCCACGGGCGGAGGGCTGGGCGCCCACGAGGAGCTCTCCAGGCGCTCCTCGCGTTTGAGGGTAGAGTACCCACTTGATGGGGCTTTAGCGGGGGTTCTGTGGAGACAGTAGGCGTCAACATGAGCTAGATCGTCAATATCGAAATAAAAATGGCGATTAATTTTTTGTTTTACTTAATTGTAATTGCCAGGTTTGTGCAGTTTACAATATAGGCAGAGTATCTTTCTGTGCATAAATTGACTAAAATAATAGTCTACAAAAAAATGTACAAATTTTTATTTATACCTAGCTACCTTTTTTGAGGGTCACTGTACCGCGTGGTGGCCAACGTGTTAAGACCCGTATTATGAAACGTAGGTAGTATTAAAATATGAAAACATCATTCTTACCCGCGTTTGTAGTCAAAAGACGTGCTTTCAGCGGTGTCTGAGGTGTATCCACCTGAAAAAGGAAATTAAGGCATCAACACCAAGCTTCTGATTTGGTTCAAATTTGAAAAGTACCATCCTAGACTGCATCTCACTTAACACCAGGTGCGATTGACGTTATTTAAACTTAAGGCAGGTATTAACCTGCCTTGTCATGCATAAAAAAAGATGTTGTCCCATATCAGCTGCCTCCATAGTCAATCAATAAAAGGTTTTCATCCTGTTCACTTCCTGGACCCCGAAAATAATTGCCTTGTTAATATAAGTAGCTTAAAAAACCTGGCAGATTCTTGCTATAGTGTAAGTACTACAAAATTCCCTATGATCTGATGCCTCAACATTCTTGAAAATCCAAATTTTAAGTTCTCTTCAAGAAGTGAACTTACTCTTATAAAGCTGCCTTTCCTGGTCCTTCTGCAGATCATCCAGCAGCGAGTCCAGCTCATCCACGTTCTGAGACAGCTCCTTTGTCACCTTCGAGCTCTTCACCTTGGAATAACCTGGAAGTTTGTGATGATTGGTGATTGTCATATATTGTATTTTGGAGGTTGATTCTCAAAGAATTCTACCAGTGATGAGTGTTTATAATCCTTTACAAATTAAGACAACTCTTATCTTTCAGTTTTTTAGTCCGATATCTTGATAAATATGATCTTTTCGTTTCAAGGTCCCTCAGATACAGGTTGTGGGTCTCCTGAAGATCATAAGTCCCTCAGGACAAACTAGCCTTCACGGTGGGAACAAGAGGTGGGAATTTCCACAAGAAATAGCAAAATGCGTACCAGGAGTGACGCTGGCGCTGCCGTAGAACCGTACTAGTAGCAGCTACCACAATACTATGAACCTAAGTTACACAAGAGTTGCAGCGGTGGGAATTAGAGGTGGGAAGTCCCTTCTTACTTACCAGGAGTGGAGCTCGCGCTGCTCTCATAATTGTAAGTGCCGGTGGTAGCTCGCGTTTCTCTCGCTCATAGTACGAACTAAGTATACTCTCTTATCCTGGAGTTGCAGTGGTGGGAAGTCCCTTCTTATGTGGTAAAAGCTAACAAGGAGTGGAGCTGACGCTACTCTGCCCTTTGATGCTGACTACACAGTGACAAAGTCAAATAAAAAAAAATCTTCTTCTGTATTCTTCTATTTCTGTGTTAAATGCTTACCAGGAGTGGAGCTGACGCTGCTCTCATAGTTATAGCTGCACGTTATGGACGGTAGCTCAAGTTCCTCTCGCTCATAGTACGAGTTACTTTAATCCTGGAGTTGCAATGGTGGGAATGAAAGATGAGAAGTTCCTTCTTATGTGGTAAAATTCTTACCGGAGCTGGCGCTACTCTGCCCTTGGATGCTGGCTACACAGTGACAAAGTCAAATAAAAAAAAATCTTCTTCTCTATTCTTCGACTTCTGTGGTAAATGCTTACCAGGAGTGGAGCTGGCGCTGTTCTCATAGTTGTAGGTGCGGGTGCCGGTGGTGATGGCAGGTAGCTCGCGTTCTTCCCTCTCATAGTAGTACGAGCTGCTTTCCGACGCCTTGGGCACCGTTTTCGGCGGGATTGTGTATTGCTGTAAAAAGAAATTGATAGATGAAGATTTGTATTAAATAACACTCAAATACGAATCTAGTCTTAAGGGAGAAAAGATGAATCGACCAATCGGCTTCAAACTGTAGTCGAGTTCACACAAAATGTTCTGTTATCGACATAATTATGGGAACGAATTCTTAAATAGTGGTGTCGTCACTTGCAAAACTTAAGCTTACAACCGTTGAGGAAGAAAAGTTCTCGAGTGGCGACCACGAGCCGGAAGACGTAGTGTGGGCAGGCCCCCCACTTGGTGGACCAACGATCTATTATTGAAGATCGCGGGACATACCTGGATTCAGGCAGCGCAGGACCGGCTGGTCGTAATAGAAATACTCGGGGAGGCCTTTGTCCAGTAATGGCTGAAATTTAAAAATTGACCAGCAGTGGACATCTAGAAGCTGATAATACCATGACTTACCTCGACAGTGTGAAGATCCTTCCTGTCGTACTTGCCAGAGGGATGCTTCTCCTCCTTATACTCGTAGTGGTACTCGCGAGCGCCTCCGCCATTTCCGAAGGAGTCCAGCTTGCTGCCTTTTGGGATCAGGTCCGACTTCAGCATGTCTAGAATGATGAAGGAGTTTTAGGAACTATGGAGAAAAAGATGATGAAAGGAATCTTCAAGAATGGAGTGTAAGATGATGATGATGAAGACAAACAAGTGAATGATTGGAGCTATGCGACAGTTGATGGCGCGTAAATTTTTTTGGCACCACTGTTTGTTTCGAAAGAAACTTGTATTTCATTTTAACAATATTGTAGGAAGGTGATGAAATCTGACCAGCACTATCAAATTAATGGTAACTATTAAATTATGGTAAGTAGAACTTTCTTATCAGCCTAGCCTTAACACCTGGGTAATTGTAATTGAGATCTTTGTCCATCAATCCACCATAAAAAAAGATACTCAATGATCACACTTTAATAGAATCAATTAAATCAGCGGAGATCATAGAAATCTTATTTAGTAAGGAGCATGAAGAAAAAATAACTTTCTTCTTTTTATTCTGAAAAAATATAAATTTTCTTACCAAACTGTTCGTCGGTGTAGGGAATGTTACCGCTGCTGGAGTACTCTTTGTACTCCTTATGTTTACTGTACGATTTCGTCGCCATCTTGCCCTGATTGGTCTACCTGGAAAGAAGAAACATGTTTCTTGAGACTCTTTTTAATGCTATGGGAAAAACGCATAAAAACCGCCTGCCAAGCGTGGGGATTATGACAAAACCTTTCACTATAGTGGTGGAGGCTCATATTATAGTCCAGCAGTGGACTGTAAAAGGCTATTGATGAATGAATGTAATTTTGGCGACGATTTGCTGTGGTTTTGCCGTCATATACGTCTTTATTGCATAAACGCTAAACCGCTTTTGATTCACCTTTTCGATTGGAACTGGCATAAAACTGGCCAAATGCTACTTTTTTATCGCAAAAAACTTGGAAGTTTTTCTGATAATTTCTCTTATTATGAATACCTACGAAAAAATTTGGTAAGAAACACGTTTTATAAACGATCGCAATGTGGTTTCTAATTCTATGACAGACGGGCAAAAGCTCTTTACCTTTAAACCTGACTTATTCGTTTCTAACTAGGATTCTGTACACACACAAATAGCACCCACACGGCAACATAACAAATAAGTCCGATAGCATCAGTAGCACGAATCGATGGTGGTAGATGGTACTACATACTCGAGATAGTATGTCCATAATAGGCAGTGAAACTAAACGCTATGCTCCCGCGTGGGTGCGCTGCTTTCATGTGTCCGGTTGCACTGGATAGGTACTTGCAGGCTCACGATTGTGATAGATCGGTAGTGGATGAATAAATCTAAACTAGTATTTTATACTGGTCTAACTAAATATGATAGAGTTAAAAGTTTGTATAACTATTACACGCTTTTCAGAAACTACGGAAAAACGAAACGGAACTCAGGAAAAACGTGAAAAATTATCCAAAGGACTTTCACACGTACGATGTCAAGGGCGGATATTCTTATCCACATGGGTACCATCTGTTTGTTTTCATTCACTAATCGCTGAACCAATTTTCATAGAGATACATTGGATTTTTAATTACCTACCAGATAGGCTTTGTATTTGGGTATGGACACTAATTTTTATTATGGACCCTGAGTACCCTGACGTAAATCAGTTAAACATACCTAGTTTTATACAATTTAACCAGACCTAGTATCGAACCCCGAACCTTCTGAAGTAACCGCTAAGCCTATGTACAGATAAAAGCAACTATAACGTTAACTATAAGCGTATTCTAACTCCTTACTAATTGGTCAAACCACCACCTAATTAAATACATATAATACACCCATATACCTTGTAATATCGTGAATTTAAACAAATTAAGACCGGTTGACATTTGTCGCCGCAGCCATGACACACAAAGACATCGCCCGTTTTGGCGCGAACAGCTGTTCAAATAATTCGCGTTTTACAACTTGATCCGCCTACAAGACAGGAGCATTTGCGGAGTTTATTACTTGAAGATAAGTTACCTACTTGTAAGTAAGATGATACGGTGGCAGTGTGAGACATCACGAGAAGTTAATTACAAGTTTAACTGACGCCTTTATGATATGGTTTAGTAGTTATAGGTCTTATTCTGTGGTAGGCTAGGAAAGCTCTGCTTTAGAGGTTCGATTTCAGTTCACTTTTTAGTTAAATTCCAACAGTTTCAACTTTTCAAGGTGGGACACACTACTTATCTGAAAATTCTATTACTTTAGGTAGTTTAAAAAGTCATAGGTACTTAGCCGACCGTTTAACGTACTTATTTAATAACAACATTAAATCCTACGCAAAAAGATAAATTTTAAATGCTAAGATCTCTGCAGTATACCACTACGATATTCATTATTTATTTTATGTTTTTGATATCTGTTTTAATGGACACGTATTTCCCAATGTTATCTAATTCGCATACAAAATAGTAAAATCATACTATGTAGTTTGATAGCTACGAATTCCTAAACTGTTGTTATTCTATAGATAAATAAGTGCGATTTGGAAGTAAAAACTAAAAAGCTTCAAAAAATATAAATCTCCTGCCCTAAACAACTTGAAATTGATCCGATAGCGAAAATAAATATCAGTTCCTTAACTTGAATTTTCTTAGTTCACAAACAGTATTAAAAAAACAAACTAACCTCCATATCCACTGATCACTGTACATAATGCAGATATTGTTGCACATTCTGACTTGTCAATCACACCATAATCAAGTAATTATCACATTATTAACTAATTCAAAAAATCCACTAACTGCATGCATGTTGATCTTGAAGCAAACCAATCGTTACTGTCGCTTCGATAAAAAGTTAAGGCGGTATTTTAAAATTTTATCATTTTTAACACGGTACGCTTTTCGGCGGTATTCGTAAATAAAATCAACTCTCATGTGCTCTATTCGCAAAACAATAAGGTGGCTTTCTTTTTTTAAAACTATGACTTTGACAGATCCTGCATCGCGGTGTCGAAGTATTTTTTTCTAGTAGCATAAATAGTAACGTGTGGGAACGTAGTATGGAGTCCGTGGCTTCAGGGTAAGCCAGTTCATCCAAGCTGGTCTGAGTTGGTGACAGTCAGATGGGTGGCTCCCGCCGCCAAGCCGTGGTCTCACGGCACCAAGGAAATTGAGATGAACAACACCAAACCCCCTAAGAAGTTGCTAACAGCTTATGGCTAAATTCGACTCCACTTTTGCTACGTTAGGTGTTAGGTATTGCTTGATTTTTGTGACCACTGTTAGGAATTTAAATAAATTGAAATTTATTATTTTTGCCACTTGTGGGACAACAGGAATAAATACATATTTTTATGTTAGCAAAATTTATTTAAAATACGACTCATGTATGTTAAATTTTTCGTAATGCTTAAAGATTTAATAATTTTAATCACCTAGGTCCTAACATAGTCGTTTGTGAAGCGATGAATCTCCATGATACAGTTGAGGTATTAATTATTAAGTTTTTTTTATAATTCCAGCCTTAGATTAATAAAGCAATCTAAGATTCCAGCTAATTACACTATGTATTTTGTCTTGTCTTTTTTGTTAGGCTTGATAAAAATTTATAATTAACATTGACCCTTCAAAAATCGAAATGCCATTATATAAAAAGTCAGCTACAAAAAAACGAAAAAAGCAATTTTTAACAGCAACTCTTCAATTTCTTAAAAAATGCCAAGCCAGCAAAAAGGCGGGTCAAGATGACAACAGCTTGGCTGTTCTGTCGCGTCATAGGTTGCCAAGCGATCTCACTTGGCCAAATCACCGCACCCTTTAGGATGCGTGGATATTAAATGCCGACGACTCAGTCCAGCTCGCCAACTGGCTTCCCTCGATGCGACGGACCCGACGTGACGTCATTTTAGAAGGCACTTGTATAGCTTCTCGCCTAAAACTTTGATATCGCGATTCAGGACGTGTAAAGAAAAACATGAGAATGAGGGTAGCTGGTTAAAATGATTACCTACTTGTTGTGAAGTTTTATTACTTTGTGTGTCATTTTTTGTAATATTTTTGAATATCTTACTCGTAAAATTCAATCATATTTAATTTGATAAAAATCTAAATAAAGTAAAAGCTGTGGTAAAAACGCATATATCTTATGACGATGTAAGGTATTGTAATCATCCATCACCCTAGCCAACTGGAAGAAATCTCTTTATTAGAAGTCTTAAATCCACCAAATGTCTGCGTTTCTATGTTCATTATTTTTTATGGTGTTTGAATTGACGATAGAAATCTGAGATCTTAAAAGTTGTGCAGTTGAAAAATAAAGCACTTGCTTTATTTTTCAAATTAAATATAATTGGACTTCCAATCACAATAAAGTTTAATGAATACATTGTAATTTGCAAAGCCTAATTAAATACAATTTAAAGGTAGTAAAAAAAATAAGTGATAATTTTGTTTATAAATGGCAAAAATTGGGTAACGGGTTCCACAACACTATGTTTTGCATTCGGTAGTGGAGGGAGGTCACAGTACTGCTGTGTGTGCGTAATGTATGATTTTAACATTACTTTACTATAGCTTGGCTGTTTTAACTAGGTAGGCTAAAAACCTAGTGCTTGTTAGCTAAGCATAGAGGCCTCGTTGTGGAGCCAACTTAGACCAGCTTGGCTCGGCTGGCTTCCTACGAATGCTGACCCTGTAGGAGAGAAGAGAGCTTACGTATTTACGACGACTTGCGCGAATACTTTTATACCGCGATGCAGGTCTACGTGCGTTTATTTATGGTTGGTTTGTTGAAAATGAAGGTAACTCAGGTTGTGACAGTAAAGGTATTAAAAAAAATGTTTTAGTTTTTGAAACTTTCAAGATTTTTTTATATTAGGTATAAATAACTTAAAAATTGAATTTCCTAAGGCTGGAATAAAAATTGAATTTCCTAAGGCTGGAATCGAATCCACGACGTCTTTTATATTATGATTGAAAGTAATAAATTATTAAAAAAAAGCCCAGTTGCTAATTTTAGCACTGTTAATTGCTTCAATTAATTCTTGATATGATTAGCGAATTTTTTATGATAACCTATTTCATTTATCTTTCAGAATTCTTATTTTTGTACAAGGTTTATTATAAGAAAAAAATGCATTCGCATGTTAGTCAATATAAATACAGGGTGTTTCAAAATACCCCCTAAAGCCTGAAAGGGCACAGAAACTGAAACAATCTGAAATAGAAGCCGTTGTTCCTATTGTCATATCTTGAACGGTTTTGGAAATAACGTACATCGAAAGTTTCCAAAAATATCGATATGAATTCCCTCCCTTTGATCAGCTGCAGCGGGGTTCATCGAACGCAAATCATAGACTTTGTATTTTTCAGAATGTCAATTAGCCGCATTTTTTGCCTACTTCCTTTATCGATGTGTTAAAAGCATGTTTGTTCGTTAAATAAACATTTTAAATAGGTACTCACTAACACTTTACATGTGTACGTACATTTGAAAAATTTTGTGAAAACTTCATCTATCGAAATCAGGCCACTTGATGGAAAAAAAATCGTAAGTAAATAACTTTTTCCGATAGTAACATCACTACTAATGATAGTTTTCAAACATTCTTAGACAACAGAAAAAAAATAAAAAAAATCCGTGAAATTCCAGGTAGGTTACGTTACCGTACCTTCAGTCGAATTCTGTTATTATTTAATCTTTGAAATTAATAAAATAAAATACACAAGCTATAATAAAAGGTCCTGCATTTAAATATAAATAGAAATGTTATCATAATAATTTTATTAAGTAAAGTCGAGTCATCGCAACGAACATCTGCTGCAAGTTCGTGATTGGTTTGTAAATAATGACGCATCTCCCATAAACTGAAATGAAACTTTGTATTTCTTGGAAGATCAGACGAATGGGCAACTAAATAAGTAGGTTCAAACATTATAATAATTCGATACTCAATTATTTATTGCATCCAAATGTTACAGAGTTGGAATGGTATTTGAATCCTCTTCGGTTTAAAATAAAAGTTTTACAAGCTATGTAATAAATAAATCTTATGACTGTTTTTTTTATGAAATTCTCTTGATAATTTATTTACGCCTTTACGAATCTTAGGCCGCAATGGAACAACGGTACCTATCATTATTGGACTGGCCGAATCGAGATCCGAGGAACGCGGGGTTCGAACCCCGCGCCGCTGGATTTTTGTGGTGAACCCACTCGTATCGTAACTCAAGCCTTATAATAGTTACTAGCGGCCGCCCGCGACTTCGTAGGTACGCGTGGATCCCGTTTTACCCCCTTCATCTATCTTACGCGGTTTAGATTTTTTCATACAAATGTTTTTTCCCGCTAACTCCCGTTCCCGTGGGAATTTTGCAATATCCTGTTGTAACTAAGCTTTGAGTTTACTAAGGTACCTGCATGCCAAATTTCAAGCGTCTAACTTAAGCGGCTTAGATTTTTCATACAAATGTTTTTTCCCGCTAACTCCCGTTCCCGTGGGAATTTTGCAATATCCTGTTGTAACTAAGCTTTAAGTTTACTAAGGTACCTGCATGCCTTTCAAGCGTCTAACTTAAGCAGTTTAGATTTTTCATACAAAAGGATTTTCCCGCTAATTCCCGTGCCCGTGGGAATTCCTAAGTATCCTATAACCTGCCCAGGAGTACGAAGAATAATTGTACCAAGTTTTGTTAAAATCCGTCAAGTAGTTTTTGTTTCTATAAGGAACATACAGACAGACAGACAGACAGACAAAAAATTTACTGATTGCATTTTTGGCATCAGTATCGATCACTAATCACCCCCTGATAGTTATTTTGAAAATATATTTCATGTACAGAATTGACCTCTCTACAGATTTATTATAAGTATAGATAATAAATCTGTGCTCAAACATATTTAACTTTATTACCATGAGGGGTTTAATAAGATTTAAAAAAAGAAGGAACAGAGCTACCCCTGTGAGATGTTTTTTTCAAATAATGAATAAAACGTAAAAAGAAATAATTAAAACCTAATTTTAATAAAAAATTTAACTAAGAAAAAAATTGTAATTAGTGTAATTACATGATATCTCACAAGTTTAAGTATGTTTTTACCGATATATTATGTTTTACTAAAGGTGCTACGCCACAAAACTACACCGGTTATCTCATTATAACTATACAAAAATAACCACGGAAAGCAAACACATCAAAGTGTACTCGTATGGGATGGGTTAATTTGGCCCAGTTTTCGAGTGGTAGTTAATTAGTTTAAAATAAACTAAAGTGTCGATTTTACGGTCGATGTTTCAAAATGATCGTAAAATTAGACTAACTTGAAAATTTTAATGGTGATATTTTTAACGCCTAGTTTGGTATTAAATCTAACTTTAATATTTGGAATATTAAAGTATGTATCTATAAGGCCGGGTCCACACGTTGGACTTTTGAACCAACATAGATCCCAATGCAAACTTTTGGATCTAGAAAAAAATATCTTGTCCCAACGTTGGTGCCCAAGCTATTTTCTAAAGTGGGACTAAATTAGATTTTTTGAATTCAGGATCCGTTCAGCCCCAATGCTTGCATGATGTATTCTGGATTTAACATTAACTTCTGACAATCTCTCTCTTGACAATCTACATCTGAAGTCGTTGTTTTGTAACAAGTTTTCCAGTAAAAGTAGCATTATCGCTTGTTTGAATTGTTTAGGTATTTTTACAACTTCCCAGGCTGGCTTCTCATTTCCATCTCGTTATTTACCGTCAACAACACTTACGCGATTGTGTACCACTTACTTAACATAATAAATACAAATCCCGCTTAGGGATGTCGCCATTTGTAACATTTTGATTGGATTTTACACTAGTTTTCAGCATTATTGACATCGATCCGATAGTTTTTGAATTTAACAATTCGCAACGAAACAATTTTATTACGAATCGGGGATAAATTATAGTAATTCCATTTTGGAAGATTCGTAAATATGCCCACACACACTTCTCTCTTTTTGATCTTTTACGATGGTCTTGTTTGTGACCAGCGACCGATGATTGTACTTTTATTGCAGTGGGTGGACCAATCAGACGTTTCCCTACTTTTGCGAAGAGCAGTCCTTAGAACACGACTTGACAGATCCATCTCCAATTTTTCATTATTTCCCTGGAAAATACCAAAATTTTGAGAGGTCCACCAGAACAATAGTCTTGTCAATAAACCCCAGAACTTCTTTACCCTTAATAAGTAAGTGCATGGCCAGTCCTACAGCTAAGATGTTGGGAGGTCCACCAGAACAACAGTCTGGAAATAAACCCCAGAACTTCTAAGATTTGGAAGGTCCAGTCCAGAACAACAGTCTCAATCTCATCAAGAACTTCTTTAAGTACCCTAAATAAGTAAGAAAGAGTACTGCCAGCCCTACAGTCGTCACCTCTCAAAAATGCCTTCCCAATAAGGCTCCGTCGCCGTGTCGTAAGTTGCGTGGGCGCATTGCGTCACCCATTCAGCTGCCCACGCGCACAGTCACTGGCCTACTGAGTGCGGGAGATGCAGCGGAAAAGGTAGAAAGAAATACCTGTTTGAAGAAATTTGTATCTATGCAATGCAATGGCCTTTTTTTCTTTTTTTTATCCACAACGAGGAAGCTCTTGGCCTATATCTCACCTGATGGTAAGTGATGATCAGGCCGAAGGTGGAAGCGAGCTTCACCCGGAATCCTTTTAACCACGGAGGAACTGGCTATCTTACCTCTAACTGTCGGAACACAACAATGCTGTTAACATTGTTGTTATGGCGACAGACTTAGGTAAGATGGTGGTTTTTTATCAACAGGAAAAATACATGAAATTGTACATACTCACCAGCCGCGGGGGCAGGTAGGGTTAAGTGGGGCTCTGAGTCAGCTCTGAAACCTACCAGAAGGGTAGGGCCTGCCCACTAAAAACCTAACTGTTTCCGCCATGTGCCATATGAGCGGGGAACACGCTGGCCTTAGTTTGTGCCTTAGTTCAGCAGAAGATCATGATTTCAGTTTATCACAAAAAGATTTGCTCACGTGATTAAGAGACGTAGTCTTTAATCAAGCATCCCGTATTTTCTGAAAAGTTAACTTTTGAAAGAACCTGAAATTCTCTTACGAATTCCATTATACATTTAACGACAATGTATATCCATAAGTGTTGGTCTGTCTACAATAAATAACATAAATGCACGGATGATCTCACTCGCAGCAGTCGCAAATTGTATTAATAGTAATTTCATATATTTCAAGTCCTCACAAGAACAAACTGTAGGTAGGTACTTACTTAGTTATCATATCATTTTAGTTATATTTGAGTTTACGTTACATTTTCTTCTCGCCAATACACGAAAATAGCTCTGAACCGCACGTAAACAATCGTGGCTCAGTTTTAACCCGTTTATCTGCATTTTAGCATGTACAATACTCGCAAGCGGTCTGCGGTTATTACTCCTTATTTCAACGGAATAAGAGCGTTTATCTCCCTCTGTTCTTACATTTGACCGTTCAGATGCACCCTTGACCTCTATCTGACTTACAGCATGACATCATCGGGCTGGTTTGCGGTTTTTTTTTATTTTTGCGTCGCCTCGCTCTTTCGTTCTGGACTATCTCGCTTTTATCTTGAGTAATTAAACCCACCGGTTACGTGAAGGCTGCGTAAAGATATTTTAAATAAACGACGTATTATTCTCTTGATGGTACTAAACAAACATCATTTCATTTTATTACTTGGTTAAAACAAAGACACAGCTTCTATACAGTCAACCAAAATAGACATTTGAATTTTATGACAGGAGCTACAGGTCTCAAAACAGCTCCCTCCAGAAGTCCCATAAAGTTCTTTACATTTAACAGTTTCATAAGTGGCAAATATCTACCTGCCAGCTCTCCAAATAATATGTCATTCAAATTTTAACAGCACTTTATCCCTACATTATTGCAATTAGCTGAGCAAAATGCAAACTCATCTTAAATTCCTCTTAGATGTGTCTTAGACGGGTCATCGGTCGGGCAATTAACGTCTTCCCAACAGCACTCCTCTCATCGCTAATGAGTGATTCACCGATGACTCCAATATTTTGTGTGAAGACAAACATTGGCCGAATGGGAATGCAAATATTGTGGGTTTGAGTGGCGCTTGCAGCTGAAGTTTTTGGTTCGATTTATTTTCGTGCAATTTAAAAAAATAATTCAACTTAAAACAAGGCTCACATAAGTTTTAAAGTGAGGAATAACTACCTCCTGTTGCTAATAATAATACACATTATCCTTTCTTTTGCACATGCCCTGCAAATTTAATGATGTGTGTAACATGACACTGCTATGATGAATGGACCTTACAGACCACCCAAGAACTTAACTCGATGTTAAATACCTATACACGTACGTACACCATTCCATAATTTAACGACTTTTGTAAGGATGGTATGCTGCTGTGATATGATAAGTTTACAACAAACGGTCTGTGATGTAAAGTAGATAATGCGCATAAAGCACATCATTGCAAGAAAAACTTGACTCTTGATGAGCACGATAGAGTAGGTACCACAATAAGAGTCAAATGTCAAACCAGCTAATAAACCTAACAAGGCGATCCAAGCGGTAATTTGCGAGGAAACCACACCGATAACGAGTCAGTAAAACCATAGCCAACTTCCCTTTTAGCTAGAGGACACTCGAACCGGTTTCAACGACATCTCGAGATTGCGTAAGACAGCTAGTGTGGAACAGAGGTATTTTTACATTTTTATATCATTTGCATAAGTCTTTACTTGGCCATATAAAAGATACAACAACAAACATAAAGAACAAATATTTGGAACGCAAATAGTCCTTGAGAAAGTAAGGATGCTCTCAATCAGAGTTTGCTCAAGTTCAGGGTCATGTTAATTAACCATGCTCAATTATTCTTCATTTAGATATGCACCCTGCGGAATAAGTGGAATCGTTGATGACAGCATGCCATAATTGGGGCATGATTGCCTCAATTCTATTAACAAGGTTATTCAAACGAAAGTGGAGGACCCAGGATACAGGAATTGTGGACCATTTTAATGAACGCGATTGGTTATTAAATCAAACAATGGACTTGGTACAAAAATATTAGATTATGGTATTGTATTTAAGCAAGCAGAACCCGAATTTTCCTAAAATGGGACATCGGAATTATAGTCTGTCTGATGTTTAGTTAGTTACTGTCATTGAAGTAATATACATTATAACTCAATGGACGGTTAGACACAAATAACAGTTTCATTTCGCTTGTCTTCGTTTTCTCCTCTCAGATTTGGTGGAAAGCATGTCTTCGCTTTCTTGGTGGAAATGGAAACGCTACCAAGTTTCAGTGTTCCACGCGCGACGCTTGTAAACAATTGTAGAAAAAACTTTTCAAGGCTCCGCTCCCCATCTGCATTGCTTCAATGGAAATGCATAAATTCTTCATTTATAAAATTTATTTTGTATGAAAATTAAAAAAAATAAAATGATGATGTCAAAATTCTGACTTCACCATACCATTTATATGCCCATGTTAACATGGGCTAGTGTCGGCTCATATACCCATTTACCCATAGAGTTATTAACCAACCTCTATGCATTTACCTAAAACCCTGTATAGGTATGTGGCAAATACCTAACGAAGGTGCTATTATGTCATGCTGTTATGATGTCTAAAGGTTAGGTCTCCTGCTCTTTAAGATCGAGGTCAAGTTTAGCTTATCTTATCGCTCGCCAATTTGTTTCCCGCAAGTGGTTGACCTTCGCTGCGCGCCGACCGAGGATGTCTGGTTTTGTAGGAAACGTTCAGACAATACCCGTGTATGACATTTATTTTGGTTATATGACGGTTATAGGTACGCATCGACCAAAAGCTATAAGTATAAGTTTGTATTTTGCATGTCCTAGAATTGCCAATTTCTTGTGTTGATTGCTCCTTCTTCTTCTTACTTGTCGTGTCGACAACAAACCTATACAGTGTCAGCCCAAGACTCTGCTACAAGAGTGGCATTGTCAGTAACTGCCTTCTTTCTTCTTACTGCTACCTTAATGTGGTGCTGAAACCTACCGAATTTCGTTCGTGTTCTTAAGGAAAATGTTCACACTTACGTCATCTATTAGATGAGTAGTCGTTTTATTACTTAATTTACACGTGTCCTCGTTGGCCAGGTGATAGTTTTAATTTGCCAATGTTCCTTAGTTTCTTGTCCATAAAAGATAACAGCATAGTTACGTCTTATTTATCGCATGTTTATTATTACGGATCTTTCTAAAAAGGAAGAAATCTGTCACCATTACACATTTGTATGAATATCAAACGTGGCCTTGTCATCGCTTGTCTCAGTCTTAACTTCCTACGCACTGTTTGTATTAGGTATTGCATAGCATAGTTCTTATAACATATGCGTTGTGATGATAGTAATAGAGACCATTTAAGGAGTCCGTTTAATCAAAGACAATCTGTATCAGTAAGGAACCGTCAGGCTAGATCATAATTCATTGAGCTTGATCACAACTAATTAACCTCTGATTTTAATGAAGATAAAGCTATTAAAGTATTAATAGAAGACACTTGAGTAAAACCTATCTTTGATTGCATGTCAAATGTGAACAAAATTGCATGACGTTTTTTTTTGTGCAAAGGGCTTGAACATTGAGAAAATCCAGGACGTAAACCCTCACCAAAGAACTTTCAGGATCCTTAAAGCATGACTTCATGTTTTTTTAGCCATTCATTCCGCCAGCTTCTTCATCTTCTTATGTTGTTACTTCATGGATTTGGAAGGCGTTCTACCCTACGTTTATCATGACGTATTCTCCACTCCCGAACCATCGAGTTTGTACCAATGCAATTTGGAATTTGGAAGCTTTATTTATATCGTGAATGGTTACACCACAGAAAACATAATCCGTACACAAGAATACGACAACTGTCGCCACCTCCAGGCAAGCAACAATAGTCGTTGACCGCCGCCTTCCCGCGTGGGCGACTGGGCGAGAATGCCGCCCGCCCACCGGACTGCCCTACATTTTAAGTCGATACGAAACGAAAGATACATTTTACAACTTTATTTGTATTTGGTATATGAAATGGCTGGTTAAAAATAACTTTTTTTAAATCCATCGTAAAAATAATGTAGGCCTACTCTTATTTTGAGGATTTTGACATTATTTGAACCCTTTTAAGAGAGTTTTCAAAATCAGGTAACTTTTATAGCTTACTTGTATTTAAGGTAAGGTAAATAAGGTATGGTAGGAAGGTGGGTACCGTGTCGGTCGGTCAAAAATTAATCGTCACTATAAAATCATTTAAAAGGTAAAGGTAGCTGGGAAGCGCTGGACGCAGGCCGCTACCAATCGATCAACATGGAAAGCATTGGGGGAGGCCTATGTTCAGCAGTGGACGTCCTATGGCTGAAAAATGATGATGATGATGATGATGATGATAATCATTTAAGCCACAGGACGTCCACTGCTGAACAGAGGCCTAATTTTGAGAGGTATTGTGACCTACACTTAAGAAGGTATTTTTTAGTATAAATGTCTTTATAAGAAGTTTATTAACTCCAGACATACCTACTTGCGCTTGCAGATGATCCAGATTTCTCCGAAGGCTGAATTCCAATCGAAAATAGTTTTTACACGAGAACAGATTTATATTATCTTTGATACTGCTTGCTCCATTTATTCAAAACACTCCACTAACTATTTTCAAATCTCAATGTTTTTATTGGTGTCAATTCTTTCTGCAACTATCGCGCTATCAAAGAAGCTTTAAAATTTATTTCTTTTGTAAGTAGACTTTTAAAAAGCTCTTTTACCCGTCCCAGAACTACTTTAATCCTACCACTGCTTCGGGACATTAAAAGGGCAGGTGCTGAAACTCAGTCCCTTTAAAAAGGACTTTACGTCACTTTTAGAGGTAATATTATTCAGCCCTATGATGTCACCAAACTCCCACATTGTTACTCAAAACGTGAGTAAGTTTCCCTGAAATCGGCCAACATCACCATCACGGCCAGAAAATAAACAAATTTAATGAACAACGACAAATCACGTGTCGCTCTGTCACAGAGTCATTAAAATGCAGTAGGGATGTGAACGATAATTATATCGATGAACTAGTCGATATATCGATAATGAGGGTTTTCGCGATTGAAAAATCCGCCAGATGGCAATACGTAGACGCGAGGTCCAAATGCTGCATGATTGGTTATTTTTGACATGACATTGACAGATATGTCAAAATCCACCAATCACGCAGCAGTCAGACCCTACATCCACGTCCTGGTGGATTTTTCAATCGCGAAAACCCTCATTTGAATCGAAGCCAAAACATTGGCATATCGCAGCGAAATAAATGACGTCGATGCAATAATGCACCTTAATAATTTGCTGGGCAACTGCAACAGTTGCTATTATAGAGGTTCTATCAAGTTTCAGAAGTTACCTAACCAAAACTAGTTTCATTGTGTGAAAAACATTATTTATACCGTGTTACTACATTTTAGCAATAAATGACTGTCACTCTACAAAGTTACTATTACGACTATGATTCTCAGAATCAATAAATGCAAATATTTTCTGTTTCACTATCAAACAAACCTTTAAAATTGACATAATTCAATTTATTTTTGGCTGAGGTAAAGTCGATATTTTTATCGATATTGAACACCTTGTGTGCCTATTCACCAGTTGCTATGGGACTATTTCTATGAACTACAAAAATAGTTCTACGGATGTGCAAACGGCTGCTCCTACACACCTCTCCGCAATAAATCTCTCATCCCTTTCTGACGTATGGACGTGTTCACAGAAATATGTTTCTATCTCGTTCTACACACCTACATGTGGAAGCTCAAGGAGAGTCAGTTCGTAAAACTATGAATGAATGGCTTAAGCCGTAAAGAACTAATAGAATTATGATTTACAGTTTAATAGATTGATTTACATATGAAAAGATTTTAAATTGAGCATGGGATTGGATAGCAAATGTCATTCCATGGTAGTTTTATCAAATGATTGAATCCAATGGCAGACATATATTGAGACCATTTATATTGGACTAGCTTTCCGCCCGCGGCTTCGCCCGCGTGAATTTTGTCTGTCACAGAAAAACTTAATCTCGCGCGTCCCTGTTTCAAAAACCGGGACAAAAACTATCCTATGTCCTTTCCCGGGCCGGGACTCAAACTATCTCTATGCCACTTTTCATCAAAATCGGTTCAGTGGTTTAGGCGTGAAAGGCAGACAGACAGACAGACAAAGTTACTTTCGCATTTATAATATTAGTATAGATGAATATTAATTACAGTTACAGGACACAGGATAGCTGCCCCTCCTGGAAATTATGCCTGACCTGCCCCCTAGAGCTTGACGCTGGCCTACGCCCAAGATTTTGACGTACCTACAAAATCTTAGGACAAAATCTAGTCTCTATCTACATTTTGAGGTCATTATTTCCTACTTTAAATTTAAAAAATTCATCAACTTCTCCTGGTTCCAACATCCTTTTTCAATACAAGAATAGTCCATAAATAAAATACCACAAAACTTAGCTTGTAACACAGTGAACAGTGATATTGTTAGGCACTCACTCTTCCACCAAGCTCTACAGGCGCTAATGAGATGCGTTGCACAGTGAATAATGTTAGCGCTCGTTTTTGCCGTCCTAAATTGCCTTACATCACCGCCATGTTAATTAGAATCGTAAATAGTGTCGAAGATAACATGGACAACGAATTCCCAAGGTCATTCGTCTGGCTCCACGTTCATATACTCGTATATATGTTAGGGTTAGGGTTGTTAGCAGTTCAAATTCTATATTTAGTTACATACAGGTTTTTCTTGAGCAAACTTTGCAGGAAGAACTTAAATAAAGTTAACTCCTGTAAAATAAGCATAACTAACTACAGTTAGGAGGTATCATCACTTCAACGAAGATGCTTATGCCAGACTCAAAGGGGCAGGCAATGGATTTTTAGTTATTGGGATCTTAACAATAAACTAACTAAGTACTTCTATACTATGCCCATTTATTGTATTTGACTACTTCAGCGTAAAAAAACTTGCTAGCCTTATCAGAGTATGTTCAAGATGTTACCTAATCATCAAAATCTCCTTGGTCGAGAATTTTGCAAGAAGTTTCCGCAAGTCAGCAAAATGCAAGAAGATGGTTGTCAACCCTAATCTGGTGCACGATATGGGTCCGACTGGTTTCGGCCAAGAATTTATTTTGGATTCAAAACACCGCGCATTCAGCGAAACGTCTCGTAAAAACAAAATACGATTAGGAGTTGAAAGAAAAACGTTTATTTGTCGACTCGTTCTGTAGAGAATTCAGACTGTTTTTGAACTTGAAAACAGCTTAGCTTTGCCATTTGAATTGGCAAGTTTAAATCTAAGGGAATGGGATCATTGGACAGACAAACAATAATGAAGTAGGCGGGATGGGTTCGGAAGGCGAATATCCAAGAGATGTCAAGTAAGGTCACGTTCTGTGGTGGTTAAGATGGTATTTTTCACTTTCCATAAATAATCCCCTGAGTAACGGCCTTTATGCTACGACTCTACGTAATTGTATTTAAGACTAAGCTTGTTGTTCTTCCTCGGTTTATGTAGACTCCCAGCCAGAGTCAGTCCGAGAATAGATTACTGTATAACAAACTTTATTGCATATTACAGTAATATTTTTAACCTTTAGAAGATTATATTGCCATGTGAGAACTAAAATAGATCTGACACGACTGCCTGACATTGGCTGAATGCAGTAAACGGAGTCATTACAATAAAGACTGATAGACAAACAAAGATAGTGCACGACGTCATCTGCAAATGAAATGCGTTTAAGATTAGCTTGATAGTTAATTTAAATTAATAAAGTAATTACATTATACATAGTTCAAGATCTCCAATTAAAAACGTAGGATAGTCTGTTGTACTATCGATTGAATCTTACAAGAATTTCCGCGATCAGTTTTCCAAGTAAATATCACGTTTTGATGGACTCTTGCTCTGCTAAAAAAGGCTAGTGCTTTTCAAAGATGCCAGTTGAAATTAGCTGAATGATGATGATGGTAATAGGTAGTACAATTGGTACAATAGTCAAAAGCAACCATGTCTAAAAACGATCTCTTCCAAACATTCTTCGTGAAAGACAGTTTTTTGTAGGCGAGAAGGCGCATAAGAATATCGAATCAGAAACAAATGAAAATGTTCTCAAAGCCATCGATTCCATACAAATTGATTTTATGAAACGAGTGTAACACCTTCAACGCAGTGTGTCAAGGCGCCAGCGGCGTAAACAGACGTGAATAACGCAAGGCAAAGCAAACAACATTTAGTATGAAAGAGTGTTAATGAACAGGATTATTGGGATGTTACGTACTAAAAGTATGTAAAATATTTCTTGGAATCAATCTGGACGCGAATTTGACTTGGAAGGAACATGTATCTAGTGTCTGCCAAAAAATTAATAGATTTGCGTTTGCCTTATACCGCCTTGCAAAAATTAGTGATCAAAAGACAGCACTTGCTGCGTATCACGGCTACGTCTGCTTAAATTTAAGATATGGTCTTGTTCTGTGGGGAAACTCGGTCGATATCCAGCGTGCCTTTTTAATTCAAAAAAAGTGTCTGAGAGCTATTTGTGGTGCTGGGCCAATGGATTCATGTCGACCAATATTTAAAAAACTTAATTTGCTGACATTACCATCAATGTATATTTTTGAAATATGTATATTTACTAAGAACAATATTAATTCTTTTCAAACGAAACGAGAGATTTGTACATTTTTTACACGGTATCCTAATCGTTTGGTGGTACCGTCTTGTTCAACGACGAATTTTCAGAGAAATTGCTACTTTATGTCTATAAAACTGTACAATAAACTTCCGGACGCAATGAAGGACTTACCCACTAAGCAATTTAAATACCAGCTTTATAAATTGTTAAGCGACAAATGTTTTATAGCATAAATGAATTTATTAATTGCAAATTTTAAAGAAATTGACACTGTTTTTCTATTATATATTTTTTTTTAATCGAAATGTATTTTGTTTATTATTATTGAATGTATAATATCATCATTGTTAATTAATTAATTATTTTAGTTGAATTTTTATAATCTTAGAGACTTATTTATTTGGACATAATTGTGTGCTTTCTGTTTCACTGTATGTTGCATGCCAATTGTCGTTGGTTAGATGTGTGAAACGAACATTCATTGTTTATCACTACTTTGTACCACATTTACCGCAATAAAGAAATTCTATTCTATTCTATTCTATTCTAAAAATATACCGACAGCCTAACCAGTTTTAGACTGCTAAAATTTTAATTCTAATACCACTCTCTTTTGCTAAGCAACTGCTCTGAGTTTTAAAGGTAAGTACTCAGCTACCCATCAAGGTGTTTAATGGATGGCTTCTGATCCTGGAAGATGTCAAAGTTTTGCAAATGCTGAAATGAACAACTTCGGACCCTCCTCCTCCTATGTTCTTCTGATTAATTTGTTACGGGTCCAAAGACAGTTAATTAACTTTCGCCCGGAACAAACTTGGCCTGCAGGTTGGGTTTTTATGGCGGGCAAGCTGCAGATCCTGGCTACCCAGGAGTTGCATCGGTGGAAAAGAGAGGTGAGAATACTTAGTCCGTAACATTCAACATTTTATGTTTGCAGTTTAGACGTTTACATGTTGTGTCGTGAAAAACAACGGACGCTATGAATAAGTATTTTTACATTAATATCAACAAAACAAACTCTAACCAGTAAAAGGTCGTTCGCATAAAAATAAGTGTATTAAAACAATACAAATGATCTCATTCACCTGCTGTTCAAAACGGACTTGATGTGATGCCAAAATATCCGCAGACATTTTTTGAAATGTTTGACAAAGATAATAGTTTCAGTTTTAACTCAAATCATAATATTTCTTCATTAAATTCGCTGAATATGACAGCAAACTTCCAGGATCCAACTTAAACTTCTTCAATCCATTCAGATACCTACTAACACCTAATGTGAAAATGTTTTCCTTTTTGGTGGTAGAGACACTTAACGCACTCGTAAACACTTCGTGGCATGCAGTGGTGGCATGGAAACAGTAAAGTACTTAAGTAGGTATAAACCAGCTAGCGGTTCAATTGTATTCATGTCCCTAGTGAGTGACTTGTAGATAGTCGTAAATAAAGACTCGTATGTGCATAAGCATTTACATTAAGTAAAATCATTATCACATTGTTAAACTAAAACTAGTATTTTAATTGAAATTCTTCCTAAGACTGCTGCTATAGGCGCTACGGTCATCACACTTGTTTGTTACTTCTTCACGTCTAAACGGCTGGAGCGAATTTAATAAAATTTGGTGTGGAGTTAGCTGACACCACTGACACCCTGGATTAACACATAAACTATTTATTTATCATAATAAACCACGGGTAACACCGCGGGGCAGAGCTAGTTTATCATAAATAACAGAAATTATATTCTTATTTCCTTCCCTCTCTCCAATCATCAACCAAAGCCTTAGATACGATTACATAACAGGCGGAAGCACAGAAATCTAGGCCGAAAGCCAGGTCTAGATCCGAAGCTTCCTGACTGAGTCAGAGGAAGCCCAGTTGGTCACCGGCCAACAGATGAAATCGAAAATAAACTATAGTAAACGCTAATTATACACTGTAGTTTTGGTGTTTTAAAACAAGGACGTTGGAGGACGAACGTGTTGAAAACAAAAAGAGAATGTAGAGGAAAGTTGCAAAAGATTCAAAGTGAAAAGGAATTTGTAGAAATCTAAACAATTGAAATGTAACCGTTAAATAGGTACTTACTTACTTTAAAAAGAGTTTAAAATAAATCCCGACGTGACACAGCTCCGGCTAATCCATCATATTTAGTGGACCTTGACACGAATGACCACTTAAGGCCAAACTTGCGAATAACATTAGTAATAAGTATTCCACGTAAGTCCAGAATAGCCTTACACGTCGTATGCCCTTGGTAAAGCGATTTAGTTGGAGGAAAAATAATAGTTTTCTAAGAACTATCTCAAAATAACCGTCGTTGTTATTGAAGCACATTTTTGATTGAGTGCGCCAACTTTTGCAATAACAAGATATTTTGTTTGTTTTCGCTATTTCGGGACTATTTTCCTACCGCGCTGCAGCCCCTGTGTAGTCAGGATCTACAACTTGACTGATAGTTGTGTGAAAACTTAACCAGTGGTTCTAACATTTTGATTTAAACACCCATCTAATGAGTACAATACAATGAATGACTGCCAGACTGCATAATTATCCAATCCTTGGCATTTACAAGCTCTAAAAGACATTCAAGACAGCTTATTGCTTTATCAATCCTTCTCGTAATAATCTTAACATTAGTAAAGTGATGATTGACGATAACTTTCTGCAGTGAAGCCGAGGATAGAATACTTTTGCCGCAATAAAGAAAACTTCCTTCATGATCATGTGTCCAAATCCTGAAAAAAATACCAACTGGTGTTCCCAAGTATACAGGGTGGAAACGATAAGTGATCTCATTCGATTATTTCTGAACTACACAAGATATTGACAAACTGATTACTGATCCTGAAAGTGCTTCACGAGCTCTTTCAAACGATATTAGTAATAGGTTACAGAATTAACTGGATCTATCCTAAAATTCAATGTTTTCTGCCTCCATACTAAATGTATGCCACTATGCTAGCCACACAATATTAGAAGTGTTTTTTTTTTATTTTAAATAATAAACACTTAAACTTAACTCGTAAATTGCATTCTTATTTAATATTATTCACGGAAAACATTGGTTTTAGGCTTTACTTGCTATAATATTATCAAGACATGATGAGTGCCATGACTGTGGCAGTAGTAAATGTATGGAAGCTGGAAACATTGATTTTTCGGATAGATCCAGTTTATTTTATAACTTATTATTGGTACCGTTGGATAGAGCTCGTGAAGCACTTTCAGGATCAGTAACCAGTTTTTGGATATCTTGTATAGTTTTTAATATTATGTGATTTTACTAAATGTATGGAGACTGGAAACATTGAATTTTCAGATAGATCCAGTTTATTTTGTAACCTATTATTGGTACCGTTGGATAGAGCTCGTGAAGCACTTTCAGGATCAGTAACCAGTTTTGGATATCTTGTATAGTTTAGAAATAATCGAGTGAGATCACTTATTGTTTCCACCCTGTATAGTTCCTTCTGAATATCTACGAGTGTTATCGTCAACTGATTACACCCCGCCTATTCCCGAGCCGTTGAACCAACATTCGTAATATTTCTCTGCCATTTCCATGATCCTCGTCGATGGCTGCCGGCCAAGTTTTAATATTAGCGTCCGATACATGATGTCATCGCACTGTTTACACGCCGGCCGAATATTGTTTGAGGATTTGACTGTGAAGAGGCAGAAATCAAGAGAATAGAGGTCCACCAGTCTGAGTCCAACTCAGATTAATTTAAAAGGGAATAAAACACCCCTACTTAATCCAAATGTTTCTGGAATAGGAACAATCTTATAACCCTTTATACACACACTCAGTAGGAGGTAGCAAACTTTGTTTTATTTCTAGCTATTCTGTGATTTTTTGGCCATCTCTTTTGATGTCAAAGCCCTTTCACAAAGTTTATTATCGAATACGCCAAAACTTTTTGTTTAAAAATCTTCTGTTTCACATTGACTCAGTTTATTATACGAGTATTTCTAAAGTTGTTGGAGTTGCGGTACGAGTGTTAAAATCTTCGTGCAAGCTCCACAAATCGATCGTGACATGAATTCTAATGGTTAATGCTAACTGTGGCGGATATTACTCATTCGGTTTGTGGGAAACTTTTTTTGTTAAAACTAAGTAAACTGTTCTTTTGCCTACCTAAAACTGAAAGCGATGCGGTTGCCAAGTAACGCAAGTTCTTTCTTAGTTGCATTGATTTTAATGTGATTTCCCAATTAATAATAGCTCATTCAGGTTCTTCTTCATTCCCGTCTATGTAAAAGCAGGACTACTCATTCAAAATTATGTCATCGCGTAATGACTGTTCTCCCTAACTTGTATGAGTATCGAACCCTTTCAGTTACCTTCAGTGAGTAAGTAATACGTTCAAAACCTCAAGTCAGCTGACGCACTGCGGTTTCGTTGCGTCCGCGCCGAAATAGCGGTGAGAAACGAGCACAAGGCTGATACTGAATCCTGGAATTGTCCGAGCTGAATCAGGCTCGAAGGACCATTTGATCATCTTGTTTATGGGCTGAATCGACGGAGTTATGAGCTGTTCAGTGAAGTAATATTTGAGTCATAATCGAACTTGCAAAATTACGTTGGATTTGTTTTTGTTACAAAATGATGAAATACCTAAGTACTTTATTAAGTACAATCATGACTAAAGAAATGTGGAACAGTGTAATTAACATTATAGTAATGACATTGTATCAATTTAACAATATCAAGAAATGTATAAAAAATAAATAATTATCTGGTACAGAACGCAAAATGTGCACATCAAAACAAAGTAAAATAAAAATGAAATGATTTGTTTGATTTAGTAGTAAAGTGCCGAAACAGTTTGTAGAACACATTAGAGTAATTTTATTTGGTTTTCAACACCGTTTTTGACTTGACTGTATGTCCAATTTTAGAAGCCACACACAAATCATTCATACTTATTTGAATTTTTTTATGACACTTAATTCCTCATCCGGTATCAACCACCTACATTTTTCGACACCATCTGTTCGTAGGAGGGCAGAAACAGGCAAAACATTGATTTACGTTAGTCAATGGTAAAATGTGGGTGTTGTGGGCGATCGTCAAGAACGATCAGTAATCGAAGTCCTCTGTGATCATTCATGATCCCATGTTTAAATTCTTCTAAATTACAAATTTTAGGTAAATCATTAAATTATAGGTCATTCATTGATTCCTATGCTTAGATCACGAAATAAAATACCTACCTAGTTATGTATTTTTCTGTGATTACCTACATACGAGTAGGCGTAGGCTATGCCTTCCGTGGCGCGAGGATTAAGTGGTTGAGAAAGGCAGAAATGTGGTAGAAAATGAACTCCGTCGATTCAGAGGTTCTGGGTTCGATTCCTAAATGACATGGGATACAAAAAAAAACTTTGTTTTTGTTTCGTTGGATTGAAAACTTTGTTTTTGTTATTTTTGCGAAACTTATCGCACTCAAAACTTAAAATAAATGTGGTCTGTGTGTGGCATGTGACCTCAGTATTTCAGTGACCTTACAATTTGCCGATTACATTATGTCATCGGCCATATTTGGCGAAGTGACTGTAATTGCAATTTGCATGAATATCAATTTACTGAGTAAGTACTCTCGTACTTGAATTTCAACAGCAGGTGTTTTATTATGGTGCTACATGGCAACAAACATGTATGTACGTACATCTCTACGTAGGCTTTTGACTTAGAAAACCTATGGGAAAGAGAATAATAGATACTCTTTTGGCAAGTCGCTATTAACATCTAGAAATTCTAGATGAATTTAAATGAGCTTATCAATGTTTTGCAACGCCATTTATAAAATTAATTTAACCTGTTTTGTAATTGTAAGCCGTTTACGATCATAACTTAGAAAGTTGTTATAATAACGTCCGATAACTCTACAGTGTACAATACCATACTTTCGAGGTAGCCGGTTAATATGGTAGCCTGGGATACTATAATAGGTTCGCAGCTGCATCCTACATCCAATCTGCTGATCTGCTACCATATCTGTGAGTAACGGCTCTGACTTTATAAGGCCAAACGACCCAACTCAAAGCAAAATCTATATAGTATTTTCTGTCATAAAAATCTGTCTCTCAAGGTCGCAAAATAGTGTTTACTTTTTATTAATAAAATAAAAACTTACTGCGTTCAATAATCCTTCAGTAAATTGCAAACACACACAAATATCACTAACAAAACACACGTCTTTTATTTCATTATTTTACAACACCACTAATTTTTTTCAGTATTTTTATTTGTTTTTCGAGTTTCGATTCGTGCACGGCAAAAGTTACGTTTGCGCGCGGTCTATCTTGGCTTGGCGCGCACTTGTTCTGCGCAGCGCGGGAAAACTAAACGGAAATATCGTATGTCGAGGACACCAACGAGAAAGAGCTAGTTGAGTCCATAGAGAAAAGTAATACATAGGAAATAGAGAACCCTCTCTGTCAAATTTTTGAACCTACTAATTGACAGCCTGGTGTTAAATTCCCTGTACTTAACCTACGTACGTAACGCTCACATACATACATAGTCCACGCACACATACATACATAAAGTCCACGCACACATACACACAGTTCACGCACACATAGGCCCTCATAACCTTCAAAGAATTATTGTTTTTTTGATGTACAATGTAGAATTTTTTCAAATCCATTATTTTGAAAGTATTTATCTTTATGGTGTACGTATTGTATTATTTTCAAAACAATGGATTTGGAAAAATTCTACATTGCACATGGAAATGCAAATAAACAAAAACTTTTCAATTTAATAATTTTACTTTATTTATGAACACACATAATATTATACACCAAAAGCGTCTTTTCGCAAAGTTTTCAACAACACTAAAAAAGCATTTGCACTTTGAGAAAACTCAGATCACTTGTGAACATAACAGAAAGTTTCTTCGCGATTCACGAAGGAACGAACAAAACTCCGATGAACCAGAACAGCAGCAGGTACGAAGGAATGAACTTGAATTTGACTCGACTCTTCAATACTTTAATAGGGCCACAGAACTCATAAACGATGGCTAAGAAAACAAGAATGCATTCAACCTAACAAAAACAACACCGGCCATTTTGGAGGAAAAACAAAGTTGCCATATGTTAAATAGTAATTTCTACTACTCTATTATGTAAATTATAACAAAAAATGTCACCGTTCAGTTTTAAATTAAAACAAATTAATTTCATTTTAAAAAAAGTTTTCACATTGTAATTAACAATATTCTGAAATATATTTTAATTAAGAAAAAAATGAAAATATGAAGGAAACAGGAGCAGCGACATCTAAAAAGTTTTAGGGTAGTTAAAAAGTATTGCTTCCTCATTGTTATAGCATTGCTGCAAAATCTGAAAAGCTTTTAAATATTTTAAGATGTGTTTCTGGAGTCTGGTGGGGTGCTCACCCAGCGTCATTAAGACTTTTATACAATGCTATTATAAGAAGTGTACTTGACTATGGCAGTTTCTATCTAGAGCCTTGTAATTTAGTTGGTTTAAGTAAATTGGATGCGATTCAATCTAAAGCGCTAAGGATTATAGCTGGTGCTATGAAATCGAGTCCAATCAATGCCTTGCAAGCTGAATGTGTTGAGCCCCCATTGAAATTACGCCGCCAATATTTATGTGACAAGTATCTTTTCCGTGTACTTCAATTTGCTGACCATCCTATATATAGCAAACTCAACAGACTTAATGATTTAATTGATACTTCCTCTTATTGGTCACGTAAATCTCCTCCTTGTGTGATTATTAGTTTTCGTAAATTTATATCAATCCAAGCCCCAGTCCACAGAACCTCCTTTCTTCCGATATTTTCTGTAAATTTTGAATCCCTTATTCTTACTCCGATAATTCATTTCAACCTAGACATACATAAGGATGACTACAATGCTAACATTAAGTTCAATCAGATCGTAGACGAACACTGGGGCGATTGGCATCATATCTATTGCGATGCATCTAAGCACTCTCCAACGGGTCATGTTGGCGTTGGCGCATACCATAAACAATATCATATTGTCCAGAAAATAAAACTCCGTCCAGAATCATCAGTCTTTACAGGAGAATGTTTTGGACTGTTTAAGGCTTTAGAGTATGCTCTCCTTATGAAATTAAACACAACTGTAATATTTTGTGACTCTAAAAGTGCTTTGCAGGCATTACATAAATTTCCATTTAAGAACAATACTAATTATCCTATTATTACAGAATGCAGGAAATTACTTCACAAATGTAGTCTTAACAGTCATTTAATTAATTTTGCGTGGATTCCTAGTCATACCAATATTCCAGGAAATGATAAAGCTGATAAGCTGGCCAATGAAGCGGTTGAGTGTGGAGATATACATCCGTACACAAATTATTGCCATGACTTAACGGCAGCCCTTCCCAAAGCTTATCTCAAATCTGCCTGGGATGAGAATTGGGAGTTCACTAGCCAATCTAAGGGGAAACATTACAAGCTCATTCAACCATCCATCCTTTGTAAACCATGGTTTGTTAAAATTAATCTTTCCAAAACAGTTACTACCATTTTAACTAGAATGCGACTTGGTCACGTGTGCACTCCAGCACACTTGGCTAAAATTCATGTACTTGATTATGATTCGTGCACTTGTGGTTCTGGCGTCGGAGACTTAAATCACATATTTTTTTACTGTTGCCTATATGATCGTTCCTCTTTTATTAGTTCTCTTTTAGCCATTAAAATTCCTTTTCCTACATCCATCACTTGCCTATTATATACCAATAACATTGATGTTTATAATATCCTAGCCGAATTTATTACCCATAATAATATAAAATTGTAAATAGTAATGTATATTGTACTTATGTAAATATTATTTTATTTTTATTATTTTGTACTTATATCACACCTAAATTGATCCTATGAAAACCATCCTTTGTTCCGTTTCCTTCCGTAATTGATTCGTTTCCCTACCTTTTAACTTTAACCCAATCCCACCCTGTCTAAACGCAATGTCCGCAAAACTTATGGCAAAACTGAACGCAAAAATCAAGAACCCCGTCGTGGCTAAACGCAATCCGCGAGAGCCATAAAGAAGAAGAAAAAAAAAAAAAGTATTGGAATTTATCGACTGAAGTCGCTGTTTGGAAGCAAGTTTGATCGTAGTATGGAAGTTTCCGTACCCTGGTTGAGTCGTATAAAACCAAAGGCGGCCATCTGCAGTTTGACTCATTGTCGGCAAAATGAAAAAAACGTTGTATACGCTAGATTTACTTTTTACAACAACAAGAACATTTTTAAAATATTGCATTTTCTACGAATATTCAATGACACAACGTAAATCACATAGAATATTATAATTATAGACAAAAATCGTAATTATTTAATTCAGATTGCCGCCTTTGTCATTGAAAAATGAAGATTGCCGTATTTGGTACTGAACTAAGAGCAGAATGCCGTTTTTGTTACGAAGTTTTAAATAGGCAGCCATTTTGAAAATAAATAATATGCAGGGTTGTCAATCAAACAAAGCAAGAAAAATATTACTCATTGTTTATTTAATAAAATAAAAATGTTTAGTCACATAAATGAGCCTCAAATTAGACTTTCTTAGAAACAGTAATAAATTACTTTTCTCATTACAAATTTACTTATGACCAGACGATTGTAACTGTGAGTCGTATTTTCAAATACGCAGTTCGCTAGTATCAGCCAATAACTCTTCACAGTAATTAGTTTCAGTAGATGGAGCTGAATACCTGTGGAGATTTTTATGAGTTCAAAAATAGCATGTAATTCATCAAAATAAAGCAAATAAATTATAGTTTCATAAAAATAAATAATACACTGTTAAAGATATTATATCGGACTTGTCAATTTAAACCAAACGAGCCAAAACTCAAAGGGATTAAGAAGAAAGCTCTTCTTCTTCTTCTTCTGAAAAGTTCCCTTTCTGGTTCCATGATTAGATCAGCTCGATTGTACCAAATTATTGTATTGTCATCCGATTTACATACGATCTCTAAGTTTCAAATCGATACGATAATTAGGAGTAAGTTATAATCGATTTCCTAGATTTGTTTACATAGTTAGTTAGTTACTTACATACAACGGAATTATATAAGAGTCTTAAAAAGCCCAGTTGTACCAACACTAGCCCCCTAACGCGAATTTAAAATGGACAACCCTAGATTGAAACTAACCTCATTTTTTTGGCCACATTCTTCTTCCAGTTTTCTGTGTTTCTTCGCCGCTTTCTTGTGTATCTATTAGTCTCTGGTATTGGGTGACTCTCCATCTTCACTTTTATTATAAATTTAACTAAATGCAATGATTTAGACACCTATAATTCACTTTAAAAGGCACTGCAAATTAACGAACTTTCCGTAGATGCGCCATACTATGACGTGTAAATTGAGGGCTTCCTATTGGTTGAGAATACAATATTGCCATCTTTGTTTCTAAGTATCAGAAGATTGCCGGATTTGGTACTAAGGGCCATTTTAAACAGTTGTAACCATGGGAGATAGCCGTTTATGATTCCGAGAGAGTAGTTTATATAAATTTAATCAAGATTTCCAGTGTTGCCACTACCATAACTCAATTTTGACCAAAACGTCAGATTGCCACCTTTGGTTTTATACGACTCAGTTGTCTCTTTCACACTATAACGAAGTTGAGTAATCTGAGTGAGAAGGCAAGTTTACTTTTGTAATTTCTACTGAACAGAAACAAAAAGTGATTCATTATTTTCTGAATAAACGTTGTTTCATTCATTTTTGCTGGTAAACATAAACCTTGGGACTGGCCTCGAAATACAATATTAATAAATAATGCTGTTATAGCTAATTAATTCAAGTAATGTATAATTACAAAAATAAGGCAATACGTCTACCTAACCTAAGAGGAGGAAAATATAGTTTTCTCATTTTATCAGTCCCGTTTCTTTCGCCTAATTTTTTCAAAATTGAAAGGGAATTAATACAGTAAGATCATTATAGATGACACTACTAGATGTTAGGAGGGTTCGCACTTCGCTTGCGAGTTAAGTTTACTAAACCTTGCGATAGCATGTCAAAATCTCTTGCTTTAGTTTAAAGTCAAATGTCTAGATGGCGCTAAATCAACAAACCAGTTTTGGTCTTGAAATGTTTACCACATTGAAATATTTAGTCGGTTTATTAAAAGTACATATTAATTGAATTTTAGACAGTAATTCAGGTAATGAGCGCAAGGCAGCATAATAAAGGCGCAAGACAAAATCCTTGAAAGTTGATTCAGTGGTTCCCAAACTGTGTCATAACTTCAAGTGTTTGGTGAAGAGGGCGCTAGGTACCACACCATCCATTCTAAAACACAAGATGACCTACATCTTTCAGAAATAAAAAAGGTCTCTCTCCTACCCTTTCTTTCCTACTGATCTAAGTTCACTCTGATCGCATGGTCTTATTTGAAATAATTTACCTAACGGTAAAAAGAATAACTATAAAAGTAGATATTATTTTTAGGCGGAGTTGCACCTAAGGTTGCACCACCTAACTTTAACCGTAACTATAATGATAACCAGTGTTTTTTTAATGGAGTTTGGACTCATTTTTCAAATTCAAATGGCTATTAATTTGACCTACCTATCTACTTTCCAGAACGGTTTCAGCTTTTCGCGGTCGCGTGCGAACAAAATATCTGTCCCACCAAGTCGAGCAAAAAAGCGGCACGGCCGTACCATCCTTTTCTCGAAGCAATTCAGGCCATTTTCGACCGCCTGTAACTTCGTTGTGGATAAAACTAGAAGGCTGAATTTTCATTAGCTATGCAGGCATTGTAAAGACACGGTATATTTAAAATTTCATTCAATTTGAACCAGTAGTTTAAGAATTATAACGGGTCAAAGTTACTTAATTTTGTCACTCACTGACTCACTGACTCACTGACTGACTCACCGATCATCAAAATTCTAAGGCACTTCTAGCAGACCTAGAAGCTTCAAATTTGGAATATAAGTAGTGTTTGGTGTATGAATCAAGGAAAAACTAAAATATTTGGGGGCACGGTAGTGCAACCGCCAAGTCGAGTAAAATTTTTCAATTTCGGTCCAGTTTTCTAGATACATAACTGCTGTCTACAAAATACAAAAAGAAATGAGATCCCATCAAAAACAATACTTGTCAAAAAAACCAAGTCTCGCAACTCAGTTGTTCTACGGTAAAAAGTTGTGAGATCCATGTAATACCAAGTCCAGGCCAGGAAATCTTTAACGTTTTACATAAATATATTGACTTGGCCATCGCATGAAAACACGTGTAAATTAAATTATTTAGTGCGATGGCCAAGTCAATAATTTATGTAAAACGTTAAAGATTTCCTGGCCTGGACTTGGTATTACATGGATCTCACAACTTTTTACCGTAGAACAACTGAGTTGCGAGACTTGGTTTTTTTGACAAGTATTGTTTTTGATGGGATAGATTTTTTATGGCTGCATAGGAAGGTATCCCCAGGCAGGATGCGTGCGTGACTTAGTGCCAGCCAATCCTCTGTTACCTGGAATTTTATTCAGCATTTTACTAAAATTTGAATACGGGGTTAACCCTCGCAAGTAAGTGAGGGAGTCAAGCAAAGGACATTCGATTATGAGCAAAAAGCAGGTTCAAGTAGAATTTAATTGTTTTAAACTAAGTATAGCCTGACCAGGAACATAAAAACCCTGGCATAGAGGCGCGTCAATTGCATTTGATAGTGCAACACTGAGTACAGTCGTACCCGTGTTAAATTAATAGGCTCACTTTATGTATCAGGATTCAGGATTACGGGCTAATTTGATATTTTCGTAAATTAACGAAAATATATTATTATAGGTAACCTGGTTTAAATAAATTAAATGAAACCATCAATCGAGCTAGTAGGATTTATTTTATTATTCATCAAAAATCAAATTCAGAACTTGAATATTCAACTGCAATGTTTGCTCATGAACGCTTCAAACTCGGTACTTCTTTCCCAATTCCATAAAATTCAACACTTAGAAAGTGAATTTTTTTTTTTAAATAGGTAGTTGAAACAAACCACTGCTAATTTTCATAGTGGACTGTACTATGCGATAAACATGTCAGTCAATTTGACAACCTTTGTCGGAAACATTATTCAATGAAAATATTGTCCGAACCCTTAGTATTTCT
The DNA here is from genome assembly GCF_963855985.1 of Ostrinia nubilalis. Taxonomy (NCBI): domain Eukaryota; kingdom Metazoa; phylum Arthropoda; class Insecta; order Lepidoptera; family Crambidae; genus Ostrinia; species Ostrinia nubilalis. The sequence goes on from NC_087112.1 coordinate 2,183,118, forward strand.
CTTCGACAAATACTTTAACACATTGTGAACCACTTTTCTTTCACGACTTTAAAAAGATTTTAGCAATTTAATTCACAAAATCAATTGGGCACATTTAAAATAAAGTTTGTTTACACTTTGACAGCAATAGACTGACATGCAAGGTGACATGTCAATGAAGTTTTCAGTTACTGTTGCCATTAAAAGAAATTAGTACCATTAGTTTTCCGCAACATGCCGAGGGTTTTTATGTTCCTGGTCGGGCTATATGTATTATTAACTAATCCAGCTATACTCTGATTTTTAATTCGACGGAATTTTGACATTTCAGAAGTGTTGCCAACATTGAAACATTCCCACTAAGGATGGAGAGCATTTTCACAAATTAAAAAATAATCCTTTCTTGAATTTAAGGTTTCACTTAAAAAACTAAGGCTTAAAAATGTACTGATCATTTCAAAATGGTTATTTGAATTTTTATTATCATATTTTAGAAGTTACAAAAAAAATTGGGAAATTATTTTTCTATTACTGGCCAATAATCCATGGGTTACAAACCTTTTTTATGAAAATCCTTTTGTTAATAAAATCTTAGCTTCATAAAATAACCAATTTAACAAGATGCCAATTTTATAATCCAAGTTGATTATGATGACGATAATGATGGTTGATGATCAATACATATTTTCGTTTATGATAATATGTTGTTTTACCGTGTTAAAAACACGTTTTTTTCTATTTAATCTCTAAAATGTACATAATAATTAGTGTACATTGATTTCACAAAACAAACAATAGTTCATTCTTGTAAGTTGTACTTGATGAAATTTCATTTCATATTATTTATTAATAATTCAAAGCAAAAAAGGCTTATTACCTCTGAATTGTCAAAAAATGACAGCTGTCAGAATTCCGTCGAATTAAAAATCGGACTTTAGGTAAATGCAGTGTTGCCAGAAGGTTACTTTTGTAACCTTTTAGGTTACTTTTGAACTGCTGTGGTTACTTTTAGGTTACACTAATGAAAAGGTTACTTTTAGGTGATTTTTCAGAAATTGTAGAATTAACTTTACAGGTTATTCAGTAAAAAATATTAATAGTGACAATTTAAAAATTATGTCATAAAGTGCATTTAAACTTGAATTTGATTTATTATTTGTTAAAAAAAATGAGTTTTAGCGAATGTTTTTCGATAATAAAACGCAAATCCATGAAACGTTTTTATACGACTGGTCACTTTTCGAATTTAGATGATCAATTGTATTCATTTTCCATCCATGAACAACCTTACACAATCATCGCTCCGCACCCCCCCCCCCCCCCCGTATGAAGGTTACTTTTTTTTATATTTCTGGTAATTTCTGACTAGACCCGACTGGCAACACTGGGTAAATGACCAACTCTAGAAATTCAAAGAATTAGGCAACTAAGCTTTTTCTATAATTTTTTTAATTGTAAACTTTATTTATTAATTAATATTATTTGGTAAACAAATAATTTTCATTCGTAATTACACAATAAATAATCACACAAATAGCAGGAGGAAATCAGCAGTTATTTAATTTTTTTACAAAAATCTTGTAAAACTTACAAAAAGAAAGGCGTAGTACGGTATAAATATTAATATATAATATGGCTCATCCATCATTGCTATTAATTATGAGGCAATTACTCGCGCAGTCGAGCTAATTAATTTTAAATGAATCAACCCTTGTTACTGGAAATTATTAAAATACCTAAGTACCTACCTACACCTACCCTACCTATATCTCTTTTCTCTAAGAAACTATAATAACGTAAGCGTGGAACTTGGAAGTGGCCTGCTGATCAATACGTAATACCTGGCAACTGAATACATAACAATGGTAATATTGCAACGAGCGCTATGCAGTTTCATAAAAAAAAGTTTAAGTACCGCTGCAGTCTTCCATAAAAGGCAATCCTTCGTGCCGGCCATCGTTTCTACACGTGCTTATGTGTGCGTGCACGGCGGTCTTTATGAATTTTCAGATGAATCAAAGGATATTTTAAGTCCTAGCCATGAAATTACATTATCATTTTGAAAAAATCACACAAAAACCACTTTTGCCATACATATTTTAGTCATGGTATTATTAAAAAATGAATAAGCAATTCCAGACGGCCTCACCCCAGAAATTGTGTATGTGTGCGAGTGTCTCCTCCGTCCGACAAGTAACGATTTTTAGTGATGTAGTAAAGTAGTTTCGATGTGTCGATAATATTAACGTTAGTAAGTCGGTTTCCGACTTGAGAAAGAATCATAATCATTTTATTACTTATAAAATACTATACTCGTTCAGATTATGTACTTCACTAAGATCTTTGTACTACGCTGAGATTTTATATTTACTTATTAAATTAAATCAAATACGGTGCTTAGTAACTGTTTGATGCTTACATTAACCGATATTGTAATCCGTTTAACGATTAATTAATTGTAATAAAGATGTTTCAGTCAGGCGAATAAAAAGATAACATCAATCATGGGGGAAAGTTAGCAAGTCATTGAAAAAATTTGGTCATAATATAATTATTTATTTATTTACGGATAGTAGGTACACAGCACAATATCAATTTGTTATAACAATGTTTTTTAGTAGATTTTGTAGGCCAACATTAAACATTTCTAAATAGTTACCTTCTCGAGTGACAACCATTAAGTATGGATTTAAATATCCTACTGAAGGGAAGCTAAAAAAACATTATGTGATTTTAACAATGATCCATCACACACTGCACCATGCACACCGCAAGTTTTTTTTTTGTATCCTTATTGGCTTTATTATATTAATTATATTCTAGCTATTCCATTTATTATTAATACCTTGGAAGAATATTCGTTTTCCTTGTAGTTCTTATTTTTTTTTATTAGAATTTGAATGTTGAATATCTGTATGATTATAATAATTCATTATTTTTGTTTATAATCTGCTAGTACGTTTGTTGTTTACACACACTGTTATCATGACATACACCGCAGATTGCCATGCAGATGTGCTAGTGAGTACTAATCTGCGCGACTTGTGTCACCCCCTGATGCTTGGCACCCGGGGCGGACCGCCCCCACCGCCCCCCCCCTTACGCCGCTACTGATACACGGTGTCCCAAAAACAATGTTTAACTTTACAACTGTCGATTGGCCTCCTCAAGATCTCTATAATATCACAATTATTTTGACCTTAGCAAAAAAAAAAATCACAGATTTATAGATTTTAATTTTTGGAGATGCCACCTGTGATTAGTTTTTCTCATGAAATTCAACAAACTTAGTTCCAAAAAATTAAAAAAAAAATTAAAATGAAGAAAAGGAAAATTTTATTCGTAATCTGGCATCGCAATCGCATGCGTCAATTTTCTTAAAATCCAAAAATAAACTTAAATTCTCGAAAACCGTGATAATTTTACCTGGCCAATATTTTATATCAGAGGGACATGACATATCAAAATGACATTAAATATATGACGGAGTGTACAGCGCCCCTAGCGGGAAACGTTCAAAAACTAAAATTTTCATACATTTTTTGAACGCGCTCACGTGAGCGCTTTTGATGTAAACTCACACTCAGCCCACAGAGACCATAGTGAGGCTTATCGATAGTTACAAGGTTATCCCTTGTTTTTGGGACACTATAAATATGTAAAGTTGAAATAAAATGCGTTCTTCTACAGCTCACGTGGTATTTTGTATGACTCTAACACTGGAGTCTATTATGTTAACAGTTAGCGATTCCGACCACATTTTACAAACATTTATATTATTATGACTTGATCAGTTGATAGCTTCTATCAATCAACGTTATTAGAATACAAATATTGCTTCATAAAATTCAATTGTATTGAATTAATAATATGTTAACGTGTAAAATAGGCCAGTAGAATTAAACACAAAAATTGATTAAATCGGAAATAATTCCTACAAAAGATTTTTTTGCTTTAATGGCTTCATTGATTGCCTATTAAGACTCTCCTAAGTTTTCGACTTCGACGGAGTTGTGCTTAAGTGGTGGGGGCCCCCGAAAGCGGCGTTTTTTCGGTTTTCCGGTTATACCGCGTAAAGGACTTACCCTATCGAAAAGTGGTCTTCATGACGGTTAAAGGGCACTTAATCCTGCATTGAATAAGACCAAATTCATATGTTTTGGACAAACCGTTCTCGCGCTAAAGTTCGGCAAAGTAGAAAATATACGTATAATTAATGACCCTCTCCACGTCCAATGGCTTGTTACCCACATGCTTCCAAGCCTTGTAAAGGGTCGCCTTAATCAGTGTAACCCTAACAAGGCTCACGAGTTTGATTCGCTTATCCTTGTTCGTCCCAGCCGTTCCTTAACTGCGGTTGCTGCACCTCTTCCTGACACTCTCCTGAACGACTCTGTGTTACCTAATGTGGCTGCCTCTCTTCCTTGTACCCTCCTGTACGATTGCATTGCTTAGCTATATGCCTGGTCCAAGGTTCGACGCCACAAAATCAACTTTGTACGCGTGAAAATAGTTTAAATACTATTTTCCGTGCTTGCAACATTTTTCTTTACTGCTTCGCCTCTATTAGTCGTAGAGTGATTGTATATATCCTATAGCCTTCCTCAATGTATGAGCTATTCAACACAAAAATAATGATTTCAATCAAACTAGTAATTCTTAAGATTAGCGCGCTCAAACAAACAAAGAAAAAACTCTTCAGCGTTTTAATATGAACTTGTTGTTGTTGATTTTTGGCGTCGAACCTTAGACCAGGCATACGGCTAGGCAACGTAGTCATGCAGGAGGATACAAGGAAGAGGGGCAGCCACAGTAGGTAACACAGAGTCGTTCAGGTGAGTGCCAGGAAGAGGTGCAGCAACCGCAGTTAAGGAACGGCTGGGACGAACAAGGATAGGCGCATCAAGCTCGTAAGCCTTGATAGGGTTACACTGGTTGAGGTGGCCCTTTTCAAGACTTGGAAGCCTGTGGGTAACAAACCATTGGACGTGGAAAGGGTCATTAATTATACGTATATTTTCTACTTTGCCGAACATTAGCGCGAGAACGGTTTGTCCAAAACATATGAATTTGGTCTTATTCAATGCAGGATTAAGTGCCCTTCAACCGTCATGAAGACCACTTTTTGATAGGGTAAGTCCTTTACGCGGTATAACCGGAAAACCGAAAAAATGCCTCTTTCGGGGGCCCCCACCACTTAAGCACAACTCCGTCGAAGTCGAAAACTTAGGAGAGTCTTAATGGGCAACCAATGAAGCCATTAAAACAATAAAATCTTTTGTAGGAATTATTTCCGATTTAAAAGCTAATTCTACTGGACTAAAAGGGCTCATTAAAAGCCTTTTTCCAGAAAATACATTATTTGTAGTACGTCTTTAAGAATTGCATATTTTTAATAGCATTTATCTATTTGTAGATTGTTTATGATGAATCAAATATTCTTATTCATGTTAATCTATTGAATAAAATAATATTTACTTATATTGAATGTATTAGGTACGTAGAAATCTATTTAAAATACATTATCTACTAGTCAAACAAAATAATGCCAGCGATCTAGTTTCGATAAATATCGACATCGCAACAACACTAAAGGTGAATTAACTTGAATGAATCACCAACCCACATATTCCCGCAATGGTGATATAATGCAGCTGTGACCTTATTGGTGGATCCACCCATGCGGCAGTCGAATCGACCAATCAGAAAGCGCCATCCGCGGCGTCGCTCCCCCGTGATGCCGGCCCTATAAAAGCGATTTTAACGGAAATTTTCTTGTTACTCCACGTTCGGCAAGCCTCTTAACCGGTCGCGCTGAACGACTAACTGACATTATTTAAGTAATTTATTTTGTACGTTAAGTCTACAAAACTCTATTCAACATGGTAAGTGTTTTAATATTTCTTTTAGTATTTATCAGTGCTTTTCTAGAAGTTATTTTCATGTAAAAACGCCGGGTGGTCACGCCACCATTTTGTCGGCTTATAACCCGACCGCGGTGAAATGTCTGCATTTGACTACTTTATCCATTTGTTCAGTGGCATTTTTCGTTTGGCCGGGTTATCATTTCACGATTCGATTTTCAATTTTTCAATAACTTTCGTATTGTCTTCATAGAAGAAACAAATGCTACAGCATTGTTTTCAGTTAGTTAGCGATAACGGTAGTTATTAAGCTGATAACCGTACCGAACAAATTGACCGTTTCCGTTAGCCGATCGAGACTGCCATGCCGGGTGCCACGCCTAACTTCAATAGATTTTCCCAACTCTTGCCTAAACTTTTCACCATTTTTCACTGAATAACTTCACAATTTAGCTCTAAAATGGGCGTATGACTTCACCGATCTTGTTTTCGTATTGATTTATCAAGTGACGTGTCCGCTGACCTCATTCAAGGTTGCGCACTTTTGTGAGTATCCTCTTTCGCTTAGCGACGTTTCGAATTCAATGAAAGTTTTTGCTTTACGGTTCTACAATGAACATTGATTGACGACGCCCCAGTTCTCACTGTAGGTACGAGCAATGTACCTACCTGGGTACCTACTTTCACCTTTCTCCATAGAAAAAGTGGCCTGTCATGCCATGAAAGTCTCAATGTACACTGGCTGTGTACTACTTACCTATCCCTGACATTCTACTTAACGCCCGACTTGAATCAAATTCATTTAGGTACTTAGCATTTAAAGCTAGAATTAACAATAGGGACGAGCACAAGAAACCATGACAATAATATCTTCGAAGAAAAAACAGATTTTTTCAATTCATTTTCCTTTCAACAGCGTGAGTGCATCTCAGTACACGTTGGCCAAGCCGGAGTCCAGATCGGAAATGCCTGCTGGGAGCTCTACTGCCTTGAGCACGGCATCCAGCCCGATGGCCAGATGCCCACTGACAAGACCATCGGGGGCGGAGACGACTCATTCAACACCTTCTTCAGCGAGACAGGGGCGGGCAAACATGTGCCCAGAGCAGTGTTTGTGGACTTGGAACCTACAGTAGTAGGTTAGTATCTTATAAATTTACAGATTCTTACATACAACTGAACGGGACCAGAGAAAGAAGTCCTAATTTGAAATTGAAGTTCACCTTTTACTTAAATAACTAAAGGAAAAGCTTCAAAATACTAAACATTGTTTCCTTTGTCCCCAGATGAGGTCCGCACCGGCACATACAGACAGTTGTTTCATCCAGAACAACTTATCACTGGTAAGGAGGACGCGGCCAACAACTATGCGCGAGGCCACTACACCATCGGCAAGGAGATCGTAGACCTGGTGCTGGACCGCATCCGCAAGCTGGCCGACCAGTGCACGGGACTCCAGGGCTTCCTCATCTTCCACTCGTTCGGAGGCGGCACCGGCTCCGGTTTCACCTCTCTGCTCATGGAGCGCCTCTCCGTGGACTACGGCAAGAAGTCCAAGCTGGAGTTCGCCATCTACCCCGCGCCGCAGGTGTCCACCGCCGTCGTGGAGCCCTACAACTCCATCCTGACCACGCACACGACTCTGGAGCATTCCGACTGCGCCTTCATGGTCGACAACGAGGCCATCTACGACATCTGCCGCCGCAACCTCGACATCGAGCGCCCGACCTACACCAACCTCAATCGTCTGATCGGCCAGATCGTATCCTCCATTACGGCCTCGCTGCGTTTCGACGGCGCCCTCAACGTCGACTTGACCGAGTTCCAGACCAACTTGGTGCCCTACCCGCGCATCCACTTCCCGCTCGTGACCTACGCGCCTGTCATTTCCGCCGAGAAGGCCTACCACGAGCAGCTGTCCGTGGCGGAGATCACCAACGCCTGCTTCGAGCCCGCCAACCAGATGGTGAAGTGCGACCCGCGCCACGGCAAGTACATGGCGTGCTGCATGCTGTACCGGGGTGACGTGGTGCCGAAGGACGTGAACGCGGCCATTGCCACCATCAAGACCAAGCGCACCATCCAGTTCGTGGACTGGTGCCCCACCGGTTTCAAGGTCGGCATCAACTACCAGCCCCCGACCGTCGTGCCGGGAGGCGACTTGGCCAAGGTGCAGCGTGCCGTGTGCATGTTGTCCAACACCACCGCCATCGCTGAAGCGTGGGCGCGCCTGGACCACAAGTTCGACCTGATGTACGCCAAGCGCGCCTTCGTCCACTGGTACGTGGGTGAGGGAATGGAGGAAGGCGAGTTCTCCGAGGCCCGCGAGGACCTGGCGGCCCTCGAGAAGGACTACGAGGAGGTCGGCATGGACTCCGCCGAGGGAGAGGGCGAAGGCGCCGAAGAGTACTAAGCCGATGATTATTTATTTTCCTTCCGGCTCGCTCACACCGATACATTCCGGTGAAATGAAATAAAAAGAAAATTATGTTGACTTCTTTCGTTTGATTTTTCTCTATGAATACCTACATACCCAATTTTAGAACAGAAAAGGCTAGCTAGATAACAACACACAACACCTCTAAATTCATACACACCTTTGAATAGACAGTTTATATTCTGAAAAGAATTTTATTAGTTTTTTTTTTACCTAATTAGTATAAAATTAATTAGGCAATGCAACGAAAAACTGCTACTTTTGAAAGGATATACTCTCAAGAACTGCAGACTAACTGCATTAGGATATTTATTTATTTAATTAGGACAACCAACAAGACAGACAAATTCAAGCAAAGATATTTAGCACATACATTCAAACACTAATTCCAAAAGAAAATAAAACGTAATGGTACACGTAGAAAACTATTTACAGACTGCCACACAAATATTACTGAACCGATTTTGATAAAACTGATTTTGTGTTTTCTTATTTTATTTAACAATCAATCAAAAATAATTTATTCAGGTAAGACGACTAGTGGCATTTATTAGACGACATTGGACTTAGCTAATCTGTAAATCACAACTTAGTGGTGTTGAATAGACCACCCCACCACTTGCTGACCTACCTACGTAGAAAACGCGTATAGAGAGGACCATGGAATCCTGGCCCAGGATAGAGGAAGTTACTCGTTTAGTTGAGAGGACGCCTTATCTCTCACAGTGCCTCTGTTAGCCTAAAGACTAGACACCCACACCATCCTACGTGTAATTTTATGTCCTCGACGACTGACGTAACTCCTTTTGTAGTAATGAGCTCAAGATCGGCTAGTGGGCTGACATCACCTTTTACTGCAGGCCTTATTTGGTCACTGTGTCATATTAGTCGCATGACATCAGTCTTTCGATTTAAGTAGGCGCCGAGTTATGTATGGACTGGTATGATAACTGTCGCAGACATTGAACGTGTTGTTTTCCTCACAGACTCGTTTATTCATAGCACCTTAATGAGATGAGCTAATTATTATTCATGGCATAAGTAGCTAGCTGTGAATAAATTAAGCATTATTTGTTTGAAGAGGAATTATAATACTGTAAAAGTACGAGAAAAAACTATAGTTAATCTATAAATGATTAAACTATAGTTAATCTATAATACCTGTACCTACTAAATTATTAGTTTAGTTAGCTTAATTTGATCAATAAATTAACGAATACTATTACAATCTTTCTTTAGCACCATTTTAATTAACTCATGATGTCATACGGCATTGTCTACCAGTCAACATTTGGTCTATGCAGACAAAACTTGTTTGTATTTGAAGAATAATAAAATTACTACTATGTAATACTAGAAAGACATTCATTGTCCTATTTACACCTACTTATTTAAACTTAAAATACCAGGAATAAAACTTCTCTGCAATGTTCACTACTTATTTACAGAAATTAAGTTGTGGATAGTGGAAATTCTGAACGAAGCAGATGGGAGTTTTACCTAACTCGGTCATTTTTACTATAGTGCATTCTTGTCTAGAACAATCGTACGTAAAAATATACTAAAGTATTTCGTCAAGCGTGAAACTTGGTCGTTTTTTGGTGTCGAGGCTATTTTCCACTGCGTCTCCCCCAGTGCGAGACGAATGTCCTTAATCTTCAAGTGGAGGAAGTCACTCGGGAGTGCATTCTAAATCTGGAGCAGTGTGGCGCATTTCCAATCGCTTATACGCATCAGCAATCTGTACATGTTATTTACTTATTTGCGCAGTTTTTTAATAAAAGATGCAACTTTGCCATGTGTAAAAAAAACCCCGACCCAAAAACCTTTAAAAGTTAAAAATTGTTATCGGTGGCTTTATTTTTATAGACATGGTGTTTTATAGAATTTTGAGTAGGTACGTGTTCAAATAAACTGTATCAAAATCTGTTCAGCCAAGTTACAATGCTTTTATTATTTAGAAAGTAATCTTGAGTTCTTGACAGATCACGTCGTAAAATGTAAATATTTCAAGATAAGCCAGAAAGTTCACTATTTTCTGTTTCAGTACATTAACACCCTTACGTACAAACGTGGGCTAATAAATACTCGGTTAAATCTAGGTTTTTAAAATACGCAGCAGCAGCCCGCAGGTCGCTGAACTGAACGTTAAATTTAACAGCGCATGTCTCGCTAACTCGGCGTCGATACCACAGATTTTATTAGTTCAATATTCTCGGTCCAGTGAACTCCAGAGGCCGTTCATTCGCTAGGAACAGGCCAATGTTTTTATTTAGTAGGTATCAATCTATACAGGGTGTAGAAAATAGAGCTTCCAGCTACGTACACGCATATGAGAAATCTTATAATGAAACAGCATTCCGCCTCGTAGATATGGAACGAAATAAAATTAGAAGAAAGGTAATTTTTATACTTGTGTACACTGTGTTCCAACTTTATCGTATGCAGGCGCAGGGGCTTTAAAATCGTGGAAAGAAAGAAATAAGCTTGGCGGCTTGACTTAATGCAAAACCATTGGCCAGAATTTTTTATAAATAATAAAACTGCTGTCGAGTTTCTCTTATCAACACGATAAATAACTTCACTCAATGAAGCGCAAATAAATAATTACCAAACGACGAGCTCGAGTAGATCTTTAAACACCTTTAATGTTAGAGAAATCATTAAAACCAGTCGTTATGATACAAATCTTTATTTATTCATCAACAACACAACTTCAAATATAATACAGTCAGATTTTTGTCGGGGAAAATCGGCGAAAGCCACAAATTGCTGCCTAAAATAGAAGAGTGGATTCCCCATAATTTTAGGCTGACAACATCCACACAATCAGCACTTTATTTTTACAAAACTAAAATTCATTAATTTAATTAAATACACAATTGAGTTGCTTTGATAGATTATTAAGATTTTTTAACGATAAGAGTCGTATCTCAAATTAAATTTTTAAATAACTAACTTGAGACTTTTTCAAATTATATTACTTAAAATATATTAACAGTTCCTTTGTTTCGCCAAAACCATTATGATTTATTTTTATTGTAAAATAAAACTCATGGAACGCATACAGCATGATTATATTTTGCTCTGCAAAGAATTTATTGACTTTTAGCTATAACTTATTTCCAATTAATTTCAATTTTATTTATAAATATCTTTATGAATTATTTAATTTATTACCAAACACTTCATTTAAATAACAATATAATTAAAATATTTACAATTAAACAAACGATTCAGTTGTGTGAATGTTGAACAGGGTTTTAAAGAAATTTACGTATATTTAAACAATAATAATATTGTAACAAGAAAAATATATAATATCTTACTTTTTCGGTTAACATTCCTTTTGTGGAAGATTGTACAAATTTGTATTGGATCTCCAGTACATGAATGTTAACAAATAAATTGGAAATATTACACACTGTTAACTTGTAATTATATTACATTGTGATTAATGTCGTATTTAGTCGCTAAACAAATAGAAAAACGTAGTTTTCAATACAAATGGAAGCTTACAATAATTAATATATTAAAGTATTTATCTTGATTGATCCCTGACAAATATAAACTGCAAAAGTATAAAATGTTTGACCACCACAGAGAAAATAAAAGTTATCCAAAAGCTAGTTTTTATCAGGGATCAAAAATAAGTAAAGCTAAATTATGGCTACTATAAACATTGCACATTTCTGTAATGCGTTTAATATTCAATAAAATTATCTGTAACTATTTTATGATAAGCTAAGAATATAAAAATGCTTTGTAAATAGCTGTGACTCGGAAAAATAAGTTATTTGATACGATTTGAGTTTCTAATGTAAAGGATAAGTGTAGCCTGCACTTTAACAAATAATTCGAAGATACTTTAATAAAAATCTTTAATAAAACACTTAATGTTAGCCCACAAATGAACCAATTCTATTTCTTCCGAGTATTCACAAAGCACATTTATATTTATGTAAGAAAAATCTTATTCAAAGTTATTGCAAAACATTTATAAAATTACCGGTAACGACGTCTACTAGCACTCACTCTGTTCGATACAAAACCGCTACGCCTTTGCAACGCTAAATTTTATATTCTACCTACTCTTTATTTGTCAAACACGCTAATGCATTCAAATTCGTTATTTCAATATCTTATTATAACTAATTTTATTTATTATTGAAATTGGCGCGACTATTTGTGAATTTAGTTTTCGTGGAGCTATTAATCTCGGTATGCAACAGACAACTATAAAAGTGAAGATGGATTTTGAAGTAAATTAGGTATTTATAAAGTCAAGTGATACTTGGAATTTCTACAAGTTTATTATATGGATTGAAGCAAATTTTAGCTTTTATTTGCTTAAAATTTAAGGGGGTTTTGCAGGGTTCTACTGTAGGTCACATCTGTTTTTTACTCAAATTACTATTACCATCTTCAGTTCTAGTGTGTCTGCACAATTTTAATTAGAAAGTCTTATTATAAATACCTATTTAGTAGCAACTTTATTAGGCTGAGAAGATACAGCTATTATGCTTTGAATTAATCGAGCTATGGTTAAGGCCAAATTGGTATTACATTGTATTTTTAATGATTTGGAGCAGCAATTTGAAACAATGTTATCACACAACTCATCCAAGACCAATAATTATACAAAATAATACGTAGTCAAGTCTGTTTAGAGTTTTCAAGCCATTCAGATATGAGATTTCTTATTTATAGCCTGACCAGGAACATAAAAACCCTGGCATAGAGGCGCGTCAATTGCATTTGATAGTGCAACACTGAGTACAGTCGTACCTGTGTTAAATTAATAGGCTAACTTTATGTATCAGGATTCAGGATTACGGGCTAATTTGTTATTTTCATAAATTAACGAAAAAATATTATTATAGGTAACCTGGTTTAAATAAATTAAATGAAACCATCAATCGAGCTAGTAGGATTTATTTTATTATTCATCAATAATAATCAAATTCAGAACTTGAATATTCAACTGCAATGTCTGCTCATGAACGCTTCAAACTCGGTACTTCTTTCCCAATTCCATAAAATTCAACACTTAGAAAGTGACAAAAAACTTTAAAATAGGTAGTTGAAACAAACCACAGCTAATTTTCATAGTGGACTGTACTATACGATAAACATGTCAATCAATTTGACAACCTTTGTCGGAAACATTATTCAATGAAAATATTGTCCGAACCCTTAGTATTTCTCTTCGACAAATACTTTAACACATTGCGAACCACTTTTCTTTCACGACTATAAAAAGATTTTAGCAATTTAATTCACAAAATCAATTGCGCACATTTAAAATAAAGTTTGTTTACACTTTGACAGCAATAGACTGACATGCAAGGTGACATGTCAATGAAGTTTTCAGTTACTGTTGCCATTAAAAGAAATTAGTACCATTAGTTTTCCGCAACATGGCGAGGGTTTTTATGTTCCTGGTCGGGCTATAGAATAGCTACTTAGTAAAAAAGAAATTACCGCTTCTATATACAAATAAAAAATCAATAATCTATGTTTTTTCTATAAAAAGGAATGAGTTTAGCTAGCGTTGACTTGTATATAATATATTTGATCTTTCACATAAACAATATAACTAAATAAAAGGTAAATAAAAGATAAATATGATCACTTTACATTGGTGGGTATTTTATAGAATAACAGTATGACCCCACAGTCATAAATATTTGAAAAGTATGCTTTAAAAATTATACTGTTTATGTCAATGATCATGATCTACTTGCACCAGGGAAACATAAAACTATCAATCACATTTTCATAAATAAACTTTTTGGTAATACAATATTTAAATTACGTTGAATTGGGAACATTTGAGTCATGTTAATAGGACTTATTTCTATAGGCTGCCGTTTTGAGCGTATATTTTATCCTGTTTTTCAGCCTTGAGGACAAAAATAGCATCGAATTCAACGTAAAACAATAATAAAGCATTGTAGACAGCGTCCAGTGACAGCGCAATATGTGTTTAGTAGTTTCATATTCCTCTAGTGGTAATAATATTTATTATTTAGTATTTAATATAATATTCTGTCACATAGACAGCAACCTCATAACGCTCTGCCGATGTCATGTCATAACTCTGACTATCCTGTGAACAATAGTTTGAATTTTTATTTTATGTAAGAAGTACTAAATACTCTTTCTGTAATAGAGGGTGCGCGCGTGGGGACTCACCGGGGCGTATGTTGAGGATGGTATGGTGGGGACTCACCGGGGCGTTAGAGGCGCGTGCTCTATATGTGTATGGTGTAGAGCACGCGGCGCTAGGGCGGCTGCAGTAGGGCGGCGAACTGCAGCAGGGCGGCCCTCAGGGCGGCGCCCGCTCCCACGGCGCGCGCGCTCGCTGCTAGACGCACTAGGGATGGGTACAGTCCTGGTGGAGAACAGAAGCATTAGTGGACGGACGATAATCGTGCCTTTAGACCAGTGGTTCTTAACCGGTGGTCCCTGGAGGCATTCCAAGTGGTCCACGAAGTCATCGTAATAAACAAGTGATGTGACGTGATGAGTCGAGTCAACACAACGCAAACGGCACACAGTGGGCAAGAAATCGATCTCCCCTTTCATAGGATTTTGAAAAAAAAAGTGGTCCCTGACAAGACAGAAATTTGGTATAATGGTCCCCATAGCTGGGCATTAACTCGTTAATCCGTTAATCGTTAATTAACGAAGTTAACATTTCTATTAACGGATTAACTTTTAAGTTAGCTTTAAAAAATGTTAACGGACTCGTTAACTTCCGTTAAATAATCCTAAGTCCGTTAATCGTTAATCCAGTACCTACTATTTACCAAAAAGAAATAGCAGGCACGCTGAAAAACGCGTTCTGACAAGTACGTTCGGGCTTCCAGAACTTCCAGAACCCAAAACAACAGTTTTTGTAACCAGAGGTGGAATTGTGTAAAGCACAGATATGGATTAGAGTAGATACAGCAAGTTGATCGTCAAAGCGTGCCATTCCGATATGTCCAAATGGACATACATGGTCGAGTGATGTTCATGTAATCCGATTACAACAATCGGTTACGATGATTTTACGAGGACAGTAGTACGAACACGGTAGAAAGAAGAAATGATTTACGGATTGAGAATTATAATTAACAGCACAAGTAACAAATTTTTAATACATATCCGGCGATGTACTCTTAAGAGTTAAAACCATGGTCCCTGTATGTGGTGCACTCATACCGATCCCAAGGAACCGTACTTACTCATAACATTATGACACACACTGATCCGTGTATTCATACACCAGACAAGTTTTTGTATTGAAACGCTGGTAGGATGAAAAAAATAATGAGATTTGACTATTTGTAAGAATTAATTTACCTATTTAAAGAGGAAAATAAAGATGTTTTTGGTTTTGTATCCGGCCCCCGGGAAACCCCTAGTGCCAGACTTTTTCAAATAGACAGAGTAGAGGCATCTGCCTAAGGAAGTTCTATAATTTTAAAATTATAAATAACTTGAAAAAATCGAACTGCCTAAGGCGGGAATTGAACCCATTTTTTCAAGTTATTTATAATTTTCAAATTAGTTTGAGATGCGACTCTTAACGCTAAAAAATTAATTTCTATAATTTTGCCATTACCTTTTTTATAAATGACGGCGGAAGAACAATTTTATTCAAACCTTTTTAATTGTTTTGATTATTTTATAGGGCTCATCTAATGCACAATACTTATTCTTTGCACTTATAATATAATTATGAAGAAAAATCTTTAAGAATAAGAATAAGAATAAGAATAAGAATACATTTATTTGCTTAAAACACGGTATATACAGATGTTACACAGAAAAATGTTCAGTCATGTTTTGCTTACACGAAGCATGCAAATATTAATTTTGGGCCAAAAAACCCAGTCATGTTAAAGGTACATACATTAGTGCTAAATATTGTTACATAATCATTATACAGTGTGTCCGGGTTTGTAGTGATCAAACTTTAAGGGCGTAATCTATGGACAATTTTATCGATGAAAATACTTCAAATTTGGGGCTTGACCCATTTCTCGCAAAATTACGAGGATTTCAGTTTTTAATTTTTAGTTTTCACCTCTTCCTTCCAAAACAAGTGAAAGCGTGGGTAGCTTAACACTAATAAGCAAAAATTTTATATCATGCGATAGCCAATAAAATTATCTATTAGCAGAAGTAGAAAACAGATACAAGTTTCATACATTTTAAGGGAGTAAGAATGGATTTAATCAGAAAAAAACATGACTTTTTTCACTTCTTTTTCAGTTATTTTCCAACACAAGAAAAACCAGGTCGTTAAGGTATGTTTTATTTGCATTGTATTATTAGTATTTGAGCTATTCTACAAAACGAATGTAAATTTATTAGTCTACGTCAATTAGTTTCGACGTAATTGTTGAACAAAGATACCCCTTCCCAGCGGTTTCCATAGCGCACGCGACATGCGAAAATGCACTGCCTGAAAGAATCACACAACCTATTCCGATTACTATGGAAACCGCTGGGAAGGGGTATCTTTGTTCAACAATTACGTCGAAACTAATAGACGTAGACTAATAAATTTACGTTCGTTTTGTAGAATAGCTCAAATACTAATAATACAATGCAAATAAAACATACCTTAACGACCCGGTTTTTCTTATGTTGGAAAATAACTGAAAAAGAAGTGAAAAAAGTCATGTTTTTTTCTAATTAAATCCATTCTTACTCCCTTAAAATGTATGAAACTTGTATCTGTTTTCTACTTCTGCTAATAGATAATTTTATTGGCTATCGCATGATATAAAATATTTGCTTATTAATGTTAAGCTACCCACGCTTTCACTTGTTTTTGAAGGAAGAGGTGTAAACTAAAAATTAAAAACTTAAATCCTTGTAATTTTGCGATAAATGGGTCAAGCCCCAAATTTGAAGTATTTTTATCGATGAAATTATCCCTAGATTTGGCCCATAAAGTTTGATCACTACATGCCCGGACACACTGTATATTCAAAACTCTCGGTCATTAAGGAACTCTGTGACACTATAATAGTTTTTACTTTTAAGCCATCCACGCAGTTTATTTGAAAATTGGCTAGAATTTAATGTTTTTATACTTTTTGGTATTTTATTATATATTCTAACACACATTGCTACACAATTTCGGTTATATTTCTCAGATCTAGGTATGACTTCCAGAACAAGTCTATCTGGGTCTCTACGGGTTCGCAAATTTATATCGCAGACTCTTTTGAACAACGTAAAATGTTTCTTGACAAAAGTACATATTTCTAAGATATACAAAGACGGTAATGGTAACAAACCAAACTCTAGAAATAAGGGTCTACACGATTTGTCGGATGGTATCCCAGCTATAGCTCTAATACATTTTTTTTGCGCGATGAAGGCTCTATTAAAATCTGTACTATTTCCCCACGCTATGAGGCCGTAGCGCAGAATCGATTCAACATAGGCATGGTAAGACACTAGTGCTGTTGATATATTAGTCACTTTCCTAACTTGTTTCAATGCATATACAAACCGATTGATTCTTATACAGAGATCATCTACATGTGTCTTCCAATTAATGTCTTGGTCGATTGTTATACCTAAAAATTTTGTTTCGGATGCCTTCTTGATTGCTACATTTCCAACATTTATATTTAAATTAAAATTATATTGTAAGTGTTTGGATTGATTAAATTGTATGTAATTAGTTTTATTCAGATTAATTGTCAAATTATTGTTGTCAAGCCATTGGATAGTATTATGTAAAGTATTGTTTATGTCAATTTCGTGGTCCTTAATTGTATTAATTTTTTTGTCAGTGGTTATAATTATTGTAATGTCATCAGCAAATAGAATACATTTATGATTTGTTACGTCAGATAAATTATTTATGTATAATAAGAATAGGGTGGGTCCCAATACACTCCCTTGTGGGACTCCACTCTTGTTTTGTCTTTCGTCAGACGAGTAAAATAAAAGATCTTTATTTTTGGTTAATCCGCTAATGACTACTTTCTGTTTGCGGTTTAATAAGTATGATGCAAGCCATGTGTACGCAGGCCCCCTAATGCCAACTTCATGAATTTTGGTAAGTAGTTTCTCATGGGAGATATGGTCGAATGCTTTCGACAAATCAAGAAACAGTGCAGTAGTCAACTTATCGTCATTCACACTATTTAAAACATGATGCATTAGCGAAAAAATTGCTGTAGAAGTTGATTTCAATTTTTGAAAGCCGTACTGTTCACTGTTGATTAAATTGTATTTGGTTATGAAGTTTGTGAGTCTATCATGCATACACTTTTCAAATAATTTAGACCAAACTGAAATCAAGGTGATCGGGCGATAATTGTCAACACATTCTTTACACCCCTTTTTATGAAGTGGCTTTACGATAGATAATTTTAACACCTCTGGAAAAATTCCCGATTCAAATGAGAAGTTTACCAGATGAGTCACAACTGCTATAATTTTTTCAATGCAAGTTTTCAATATTTTTGTAGTAATTTCGTCATAGCCCACTGATTGTGTACCTTTTAAGGACATAACTATACTTTTAATTTCCTTACGTGTCATAGGTTTCAAAAATATTGAGTTACTTTGTTTATTTTTGTTATTAATTAACACATTACGTTTATTATTTATATTCGAAGTCAAATTAATGAAATGTCCATTAAATGCATTTGCAATGTCTGTAGGGTCCGTTATAATAACATTATCTATTTTTATATTGTCAATACTATTTAGATTCATGTTATTGCCTATTTCATTTTTAATTATAGTCCACGATGCTCTACATTTATTATTGCTGTTATTTATATATTTAATGTTAGCATTCTTTCTTGATTTAGTTATACATTTTTGTAGGATGTTAGAGTATATTTTGTATTTATTTTTGCTTAAATTTGATTTATATTTGTAATGTTGGTAACGTAAGTATCTTTTTCTCTTGCAACTAACTCGAAGGCCATTACTAATCCAATTATGTCTCGTTTTGTTAATATTGTTTACCTTTTTTTTAACTTTTGGAAAACATAATTTATAAAGTAGGCAAAACAATTCGTGGAACTCACTAAAAGCTTTGTTAAAGTCTGTCTCTGCATATACATTTGACCAAGAGAGACTAGCTAGACACTTTTCAAATTTACTCATATTTTCAGGACTGTAGTCTCTCACATAAATGTAATGAAAGGCCGGTTTTAATTGTTTACACTTAATGGGAAAGCTTATCATTTGTGCTGTATTATGGTCCGAGAGGTGCAGAGGCAGTACTGAAGCGTTTGCTTTAACTATGTTACTTAAAATAAGATCTATACACGAAGATTTCCGTGTAGGAACATTGATATGATTTGTTAGGTTATAGTTATATAATACATCTTGAAAGTATTTGGTAATTGAATTTTGTTTTAATATGTTAATGTTAAAATCACCTACTATAATCACATTACCTTTGAACTTGTTCTTTTTAAACATTTCGAATAGTAGAGACTCTAGTTTTTTTATGAAGAGAGTCGGATCTGAAGACGGAGTTCTATAAATACATATTATGGCCGATTTTATAGAAGGAATGTCTAAACCACATATTTCAAATAGGTTCTGAGATGCATGATTTTTAAGGAATGTTAATTCTTTAAATATCAAGCCCTTTTTTACGAAGATACAAGATCCACCCCTACTTTTATTTCTGCAAAAGCTACTTGCTATCTCATAATTATTGAACTTTATATAATCCTCATGGCCAGATTTTAAGAAAGTTTCCGTGAAACAGAGTACATCTGGTTCTTCGGAACCTTCTTTTAGTTCTTCTAATGTCATTTCTATAATTTCTTGTTTAGATAAGACACTGGCAATATTTTGATGAAGAATTTTAAAATAAGTCAGTAATTTATTAGGCTCGAAAAAATGTCTGTTTTTTATTTACTTTAGAAAAATAATACGGAATAGTGCCTCTTTTCTCTATAGTTGTGGTATTAATATGATTTTTTATAGAGTCCTCACCCGCAGGGCCTGTAATTTGAGTGTGTTCACGTGCGAAGTAGTAGGGAATTGTGCCTCTAGGGTACTTAAGAGCTATTTTTTCGTTAGTTTTGTTTGGTTTATTACGACATATCAGTTTTCTTACTTGTCCAGGACTGATGTACATATCATTATAGTCAATAGAGTCAATAACATAATTAATAGATTCACAAATGTCAAATGTTTTTCCAGATTGATTACAAACTACGAAGTGACAATTTTTATAATTATTACATAACATTCTAATTTTGTTATTCAGATGCGCAATGTTTAAGTTATATTTAAGCTTTTGTGTTTCATTTTACTCCGAACGTTTTTTACCACACTGAATTTTGTCGTTTAGAAATAACTTCAAAACTAGGTACCTGACTTAGCTTTATGAAACAAAACGTATTGGCAAAACTACGCATTTTTATTTAAAAGTATGGAATTAAGTATGAATCACTAGTAGTACTATTTAACATAATGGAATAACGATCATTACTTTCATAAACATTAGGCACAACCATGAAGCTAAAGATAAAAATGGAGGGCAGAGTTGGAACAAAAACTTGAGTCAAATACCTACTTATATCTATCTCGCTCTCTGCGGCCCTACCTCTCTTTTTAGTGTGAACTGTGGTATTGCTCTCTTCTGATTTAAATCTCCTTGTAAATTCTTCGAAATAGCCAATTCACTAACCAAATCAGAAGTTAAACAAATAAAAAATTAATATTTGAAACTAAGATTACCTAGTTAAATAAAAAATCACAAATTTGTCGGCCATTTAGGCTTAATGTGTTGGCGAATCAGGGAATTACAATCCCAATTCCTGGGTAATCGGTACCATGTGGCAACATCGGCCCAATCCGGCCCATCATGGCGGTTGTTTACTATTTTGTTTATTAAGCAGTTAATTTCGTTTGAGATTGTTTACAGGAAATAATCATTGTTTTATCACAAGAATTGGTGCAAAATTTTGTAGTGCGTGGTTGCGGTAGTACGTGGTGTCCTGGAAGTGACATAAGATTCCACGCGTAAGTGTTTATTTCGTGATTTCCGACATTGGATCATTGTAAACATTTTTCACATTTTTTACAGTAATTTCTTCCTAAAACGTTTTACCAGTAATTACACTTATAATTTTTAATGATACCTATGTCAAGAAATAAAGATTTTACATTGGTTTCATTGAATTTGAGCAATTTTATATTTTTTGTTTATTTAGAAAGAGCGAGTCTGCCCACAGAGAGCGAGATAGTGATACTTAGTTTGTGCTTCAAGTAGGTATTCGGAGTGTGACCTCCATTTTTATCTGTAGCTTCATGGGCACAACAAAAAAATATTATTTGCAAATTAATAAGAAAATTCATAATATAGAATAACGTTTACCGCTACAAAATTATTTTAATCCACAGTCAGACTAGCTATAAATTTAACAAAATATGAGTATTATCGGAATTAATAAATTTTCGAATCACGATATCTTTCGATGACTATGCGAATGCAGTACGATGATACGATTACTTATACGTTGCGGCAATCACTAAAATTCGCTAAAATGACACTAATGACGTTTAAAAAGTGGCACGCTCGGCTTCATACAATTTTTGACACATGCTGCATCTATCCATGTCTGTGGTGTAAAGCAATCGTAATCATTTGACAGTTCATAACGTACGATTATTCTGTCAAACGCTTTGTTTAACTGACCGGCCGAATACTGAAACGCTATTTAAATATTTGACGGCTTCTCAAATAGTTAAGCAGCTCCTAAACTTACATTTCGCATACTCAAAACAATATCTGAGCAGTTCTCAATTTGTAAGCACCTCTCAAATTAAGTTGCACTTAAACGCCACTCAAATGAATTTTCGCATACTGAAACGCCATTCAACGCTAAGCATTACCACAGAATACATAATAGTAGCAACAGAAATTGCACTCCTTTGTGTAGGATCAGATGTCGACATTTTAACGGTAATAATAATAATGCAAAATATCCAACGCACATGGTGCATTCGAAATCGCACCTTACTACTACGCTCACAAGAGCGCAATTTTTTTGTGTTCAGAATTGATTTACCTCACAGCTCAAGCGTCAGGGTTGTATAAGCAAAGTAAAATAAATAAAAACTTAATTTTAAGAAGCAATTATTGTATTTACTATTGGTAAACTTTAATCTAGTGGTGTTTGTATAATCGTACCATCTCTAAACTACCTATTAATAAACTTCAGTGTTGCGATAATTCGAAATTGGACAAACAGTTTTAAAAGGTGTAGTGTCGGAAAATAGACACGGTGAAGTAAAGTTAATGTTTTTATTAGCTAAAATTTTTTTTTGCTAAAGTTTTTTGTCATAAGTATTTCAAAATTATTTAAAAAGTGTAGTTTTTTTTAATTTTTTAAATCACTACAGTTAATTATTATTCCTAAATATTACGATTTTCCATTAAAGAAGAATAACAGTGCTGTTGGAACAATAAACCTTGATTGCGACGATGATCGACCGAGCGTGTATAGAAATACGCGTGTGCTCACAGTAGGCGCGTGGCGGCCCTGACTGATTTGCAACTTGAAGTTGTCGCGCGCTGTAGGTAATTATCTCGGCCGGCATAGGCGAGTGACGGAGGCCTGGCATTACTCAAACAACTGTCAAATCGTCTTAAGCAGCTGTTAAATTTGAGAGTGCTTGCCCGGTATCTTAAATCCTATTCTTATACCTAAATCGACCTAAATAGTGTAAATAATGTGTGTCATCGTTATCATTTCTTTCGAGCCTTGAGGAAATACCTAGATATAATCGCAGGAACGCAATAAGGCTGAACGCTATTGAAAAATATTATTATAATGACATGCAATTCCGAGCGAGGTTCCGCGTCTCTAAAGAAACGGTGTTGTTTCTGGATTCATAATTTGGAAGCTCTTTGAAACCCCTCACCAAACGCCATACAACCAGTGGACCAAATACTTATTATAACCCTACTGTTCTACGCAACGGGAAGTTATGAACGTGTACTAGGTGATATCTTCCACATCTAACAACCAACTGTGCGTCGTATAGTGCACGAAGTAACAACCAAAATAGCTGCTATGAAACCGCAATACATAAACATGCCTATTTCTGAGGAATAAGGGGACATCGCATAAGTAGCAGCATTTCCAAGAGTTGTTGATTTGTCAATTTGATGCTCTGTCAACAATGATAAATGTCAATTGTGGTTACGTTTCGGTTCACGATCGCCACTTAATAGATTTCAGCAATAAAAAGTATCACCTTTAAAATTATTTTTTTAATTAAATAAAAATGCAAGCATTAATTTTTTTATATGACAAAACGAGATTTATATATAATAGAAACTAAAAATAAACTGTTCTATGTTAAGTTGATTGAGTATATTTCCATAAAAGACAATACATAATCAAACGATGCTGCGTGTAATGGATAAAAGACGTAAAGTTATCATTTGTGTAAATGAAAACATATTTTTTTTGGTAAATGTTGCCATTATGTAAACATTTGAGAGCTGCTTAGCTGATCACGGCTTGAAATCCGTTGAGTAGCGTTTGAGAATACCATTTAAAATTGAAGGATACTTAAATTTAGGAGCCCGTCAGCTGAGTGACAGATTTGAGTGGTGTTTCAGTATTCGGCCGTTAATCGTACGTTATGAACTGTCAAACGATTCCGATTGCTTTATACAATTCCACCTCTGATCACACTGCCACACAGACACTTGTTTGTATGTGTGGGACAACTCTTGCAACTGAATTTAAGACCAGTTTTCCTAAACCGATTGAGCTGAATTTGGTATAGGTACTTATGTAAGTACGATGACAATGCAATGTTATGGTACCATTGAGCTGGTCTGATGATGGAGTCATGAGGTAGCCATAGGAACTCCTAAATGAAACGGCGGCATCGCATCGAATTTGGGTACGTTGGATTTGTCTTTTCGAGCACTTTAGTACTAGATGATGTCCAGGGTCCTGATGATGGCGTCAGGAGGTGGCCATAGGAATTCCTAAACGAAACGGTGGAAACTTATCGAGTTTGGGTTTGCTGGATTTGTCTTTTCGTGCACTTTGGTGCTAAATTGTAATGTAATTGAACCAAGGCTCTGAGATTGAGATACTACTAAAAAGTGTTTTAAACTTTTTTAAAAACAAGCTTTTATTCTGAAATGCAGTTGTACTAAAACGAAAAAAATAATTGTACTTATGCAAGGTTCAAATAATTTCGAAAGCTTGTAGCGCAAACATAAAAGAGGAATAAATTCCATGCGCGATACAAGCTTTCGAAATTATTTGAACCTTGCATACAATTATTTTTTTCGTTTTATTATCATGACGTGTTAACGGATTAACGATTAACGTTAACTTGCGTTAAATCTTGCGAAATGTAACGTTTTAACGTTTAACGAAGTTAATTTTTTTATTAACGGTTTAACGATTAACGAAGTTAACTATTTGATTAACGGTGCCCAGCTATGATGGTCCCACATGACTTAAAGGTTAAGAACCACTGCTTTAGACAGTGTAATAAGGCTGCATTTACACTAAGAAAAAGCTGAGACGACAATCGTTCTTTAGACAATGTAATAAGGCGGAAAAAATTGATGAAATCATTTTCATTCATCCGGTGATTCGGACATTTCAAACGCCGAGCGTATAATGCATGTGTGATACTCCACTCCACCCAGTATTGCCTCAGAGTATGTTATACAAAATTTCGCGTGTGGACGCACTATCATGACAGTCAGTAATCAACAATGCTGAGGAATTGAAATGACTACTTATAGTGTTAAGGATAAATCGTGACTCAAAGTATAGATTTTGGAGTACATGCCTACATTTTAAACAGGCTTCCTATAAAGTCCGTTTTTCACTAGAGATTTTAGTATCCCATCAAAATGATGCTAAAAATATGGTAACTATATTCACCTTAAACTAAACTGAGTGAAATAGACAAACGATACCTATTAATTTCTGCCACGCCAGCGCGTCAACCTTCCCCGGAGGCGCTTTCTTCATGGACTCAGTGAGTGTGGCCACTGCTTTAAGCACGAACGATATCTCCGACAGTTGGTGCCTGTGTACATATTTAACGTTTGAAGCAGAACACATTTTGATTGAGGAGGCTTAACATCAGTAAATTACTGACGGCAATATAATGACATTATTTATTTTACTATTGATTTAAGATGCATTTACAAAAAAAATTAGAAAAGTTAGATTTTTTTCCGGGGAAATGGGTATTATCGACCTCAGTCCTACCGCCCCGTGTTGACGGGACTTAGAATACAATTTATTTTATACCACTCAAGACAAGACAAGAGAAAGAAATTACAAAAGCACAAATACAACAAATATGGCACAATTTAGGTAAATTAGGAAAAATCGTTACTCCAGAATTTCATACGGAGAGATGTGGGTGTGAGTGCGAGGGCGAGTCGCATTCCAGCGAGTTGCGCAGTTAGAATAAGAATGTCTTTATTCAGCACAATTTAAGGTATACAAAACAAGAGTAAACATAATAAATAAATCATGCTCAGCAAAAATCGCGACATGACACAAACGTCATGCCGAGAAGCTGGTTTTCAGCGGGAACCAATGCGTGATGAAGATTGCGCGCCCTTCGACGGTTTGATCAGACAGTGTAAGACAGGTTATAGGCGAGTTACAGTCTGATGTCACAGTGAGCTAGGTCAGTCTACTGGCCATAAGGGCGCGCAATAGGGGGCTAGCTAGTTAGCTCGATCGGGTTGTATAGTCAGACTTCGACTCACCTAGGCAGGGGTTCTGTGTTGTCCTCATCCACCGTGTACCTGGATATGACTTCCTGGAAGCGGTCCAGTAGCGCCACGATAGCCAGGGGGTCTGTTTCACCTGACACCATAAATACAACGTTTTGGTTAAAGTCCTCAGGTTACACGAAAGGTAAGTTAATGCAAGGTTGCAATGCAAATCAATTGATATGTGGTAAACTGGTATCTGGAGAATGAAAAGACCTAAATCTCTTCGGATTATTAAAAAGCAGTAATTGTCTTAGTTTTGCAATCCAAGACATATGAATAGGTGGAAAGAAAACCACATAAAACTTGATCAAACTAAGCATATTATTTTAGTGCACATTTACACAGCGCGGTCCGTTTAATAAGTTCGTTTTTCGAATACGTTTTTTATTTTTAAAAAAGACTGTATTTTATTGAATTTTGAATATAATGTAAAACGGACCGCTGTGTGACCGCTATTTTGATGCAAAAAAGTAAAGTATGTGTGATAGGTGTTATTTTGCAACAAAAATGTACAGCCAAGTGTTCAAAGACTTACTTTCGACCTCCAAGGAGTCGATGTCCTCGAGCATGGAAAACTGCAGCAGAGTCTCGAAGCACGTCCGCGCGAATTCTTCCCTCTCTCGGAGTTCTTGCTCGTTTTCTATATTTGAAAGATAGATAGTTCTATAGAAGTTTAATCATAACAACAAAGGATGTTATTTATTTATTGGAGTACTCTCAATCAAATCAAATAAAAAAATAATCAATTTTAACCAGTGTTTGGCACTTATAGAAGGACACTTTACATGTCTCCTTTTCTTTGGATCCTACCAGCGCTTCCAGACAAATTTATGGCAAGTGCTAAGAAGAAACGCCCGAACAATTTGTCGGCTGTTTGGTGTAGTGGTTTCGGAACGGACTACTATGCCGAGAGGTCCCGGGTTCGATTCCCGGCCGGGCAGAAATTGAAATGATTTATTTTAATTTCTGGTCCGGTTACTATGTATAATATGTATGTATTTACAAAAAAAAGGATTTAAGTATGTTTATATCCGTTGTCTAGTACCCATAGTACAAGCTTTGCTTAGTTTGGGACTAGAAGCGGAGTGTAAAATGACAAAGGATATTTATTTATTTAAACTAGAAGAGAGACTCTAAAAAGAAGGGTTGTGTGATAGCGCTGGATGCAGGCTGCTGCCAATCGACCAATCTGGAAATCATTGGGGGAGGCGTATGTTCAACATTCAAATTCAAAAACAAAATGATGATAATAATAAGAGTATTCACGCGAACCTTAACTTCGAACTCCTCCTCCTATGTTCTTCAAACTAATTTCATTGCGGGTCCAATGACAGTTTAACTTTCCTCCGGGACAAACTTGACCTTCACTGGTTGGGTTATTGGCGGTCAAGCTGTAGATCCTGGCTACACAGGAGTTGCAGCGGTGGGAACGAGAGGTGGGAATGATTATTACTTACGCGTGGGCGCAGCGGGCATGGCGTGCGCGCTGCCGGCTCGCACGAGCGCGAGCACGCGGCGAACGTGCGGCGCCGGCGCACCTCGCCTTAATACCGCCTCGCGCACAAGTGCTACTAGTTCACGAGCCGCTCGGGTGCCACCCACGCTAAGAAATACAGAAGAAGATAAAGAATGTTTACACAATATACACTGGTTAAATAAGAAAATTGCTGTAGGCTGATAAAAACTGCTCCATTTATTGTCCCCAAGCAGTGGTAGGGTTAATACTGGGACGTGTAAAAGTGCTTTTTGCAAAAATAAATGAGTTTTATTAGGTATTTTTATGAGTTTTTTAATAAAAAAAAATAATTCAAAGCAGCCAGGGTGGGCTCACTCTAATGACCAGCTCAGTAGACTAGGTCGCCGGCTTAGATCACGTCCGGTGAGCAGGCTTGGGAATTTAATATCACGCAAAACCTCTTAAAATAATTATGAAATCGCGATTTAACTCGAGATAACGCCATCTATGAATGAAAATTTTGAACTAATATTCAAACCCTGCCATTACGCAAGGTGGAGTATATTATTTACCACCAAGGCGACGAAGCAAGAGGATACAAGACTTACAACGTAAAAAGAAAAGAAAAAATACGTTTGATACTCACGGCGCTTCAAACATGAACGTCTCTAGAACTGGCGGTAGGGTCTCCCAGAACTCTAAGTACGCATCGGGCTCCTCTCTCGCTAGCGGTAACGCGGTGGCTAGTACCTGTTCAATGAAATACACAAATTGTTGTTAAAAATAACATTTCAGTACTTATACTAAGTGATAAATATATTTATTGCTCCTTATACGCCCTTCAGTCATCGATGAGCTCCAATAGACTTTCTATTGTGTCTAGTTTAGTGGCGGAGAAAGGCTTAAAAATTAGTCTAAAACTTCATAGTCGGGATTTAAAGCTGTCTAAGTATAATTATCATTAGTATTACAAATACACTTTTTTTTCTCCTTTTTATATCTGCAATAGACTTGGGTCATAATCAGATGTATTGTCTTGTTTTTTTTGTGTTCTTAAGGAGGGGTATTTCAGTAAATTCTCTCCCTCGGTCTTCACTCATTCACGTAGCAATTTAGTCCAGCCTTCCAATATTTAGACTAGCATCTTTGGTCCAACTATTTTAAAGTTATTTTCTACAAAAAATATTTAATATGAATTTTAAAGTATTAGCATACATACTTGTAACAGCAAACTGGCGATCTGCATCGCTTCATCTGTCTGTTCCGAGCTCCGCCGCCGCTTGTCCGAGCTGCAGTTCCTCACTGATTTGTGTAACGCCTGCAAAGAACATTTTGAATCAGATGCTATCGTGGATTTTGGAAGCGGAATAGAAATATTTTTACCAATTTGTAATGGAACGCAAATAAATAGGCATCAAATATTCATGTTGTACGAGGGCACCCTCGAGAGATACAATAATAATTTGGTTAATGTCACTCTTCTGTCGAATATTTATTGACTTCAGCTTCAAGTGACGTAATCGCCAAGAACTTGGCCATATAGTAGCACGGCCAGGCCCCTTTCTTACTGGGCACGTGCCTATGGCTCCGCGATCGAGGGACCCTTGATCCTTAATTGCCCAGAGCTTCCAGTAGATTAGAGAGGCTTGAGCATAGGCAGTAGAACCTTGCTCTGTGACGTCACGCCATACGGCAACGGCGGCGGCGGCCAGGCCTGCAGTGACGTCACGCCTGTGTGCTGTGTACCTGTATAGCCGGGGCATCATGGCGCGGCTGGGCGGCGGCGCTGCGCGGTAAATGCACACCTAGTGACGTCACGCCCTCGTCGGTGGCTGTATCTGCTGTCTTCGCCACGCGCGCTTAGGCAGGGGTGCGGTTCATAGAACGGGAAGTGGGAGGGATCACCTATAACAGCTGGGGCAGCTGGGCGAGGCTGGGCGAGGGCGCAGAACGGTAGTCTCACTTGTAAAAGACGCGGCAGCTGCATAGGGATGTATGTAAGTGAGGGCGCGTCAGGGGGCTATCTGTATGAAATGGGGGGGAAATCACCTGTAACAGCCGGCGGCGGCGCGGCGCGGTAGATACGCCCCCAGTGACGTCACGCCATTTGCTGTATGTGCTGTCCTCGCCACGCGCGCTTGGGCAGGGGTGCAAGTAGGGGTGCGTCAGATAGCTACCTGTAAAACGTGGGGGAGGAGTTACCTGTAGCAGCCTGGGCAGCATGGCGCGGCTGGGCAGGGACGCATCCCTGGAAGTCGTAGACGTAGCTAGTAGTAGGGGCGTGTCAAGAAGCTACCTGTAACAGCCTGGGCAGCATGGCGCGGCTTCCTGTAGCAACCTGGAGTTACCTGTGAGATGCGGTCGCGTCAGGGGGCTACCTATAAGGTGGGGCTACCTGTAGCAGCCGTGGCCGCTGCGCACAGCTGGGCGAGAGGCATGAGGATGCAGCGCTGGAATCGATGACGTAGAGGCGCGTCATAGGCTTACTGTAAGAGGTGGGCGGGGGCCGAGTCCAATGCTAAAGCCCGGTCCGTGAGCACGTAGAATTTTAGTCCAATGACCCCTAGCTAGCCATCCTTATCGCTCGCGCGTAATTATGTTGCTGTCGCGCTCGCACACTCACTGCGGGCGCCTGTCGCACAGTCACGACAGCAATATAATTACGCGCGAGCAATAAGGATGGGTAGCTTGGGGTCATTGGACGAAATTCTACGTGCTCACGGACCAGACTATAGCTATCTGTAGCAGCCTGGGGCTTGGCAGCATGGCGCGGCTGGGCGAGAGTGCGGCATGGTAAAGGCAGGCCCTTTGACGTCACGCAACACAACGGTGGCGCTGTCTGCTGTCTCCGGTTCCTGTGCCCAAGCTCTCAGCAACAGGCGCAGGGAGAGGAGAGGTGAGGGCACAGAGAAAGGGGGAGGGGGTTTCTTCCTTGTTTGCTTTTTTTTATTTACCTCTTTTGTCGTTTGCAATAAATGTTTCTTTCTTTCTTACCTGTAACAGTCTTGGCAGCATGGCGCGGCTGGGCGGCGGCGCGGCGCGGTAGAGCGCGGCGGCAGCGGCCAGGCAGCGCGCGGTGGCTGGCGGCTCGCGAGCGCACGCCTCGCCCAGTGACGTCAGCGCTATAAACATGGCCGGCAGCAGCTCGTGGCGGACCAGCGCCTCCTGGGAAGGACATTATTGAATGAGAAAAAAGGAGGACAAAAGCACATAAGATCCTTTCATCATTATCATCACAGGACATCCACTGCTGAACATAGGCTTCCCCCAATGATTTCCACATCGCTCACTGACAGTCAGGTAAGAAAAAAGTACGTAGCACATAGGTCCTTTCGTCGTCATCATAATCGCATCTGATTTATATACTTTTCCTAAATTAAGTTAAGTTAAATTGTTTTTAATTACTTAAATGTTATTCTGAGCTTTGTTACGTCTTGTTTGAATAGTGTAATTGGTACTACCGTTCTATTCATGAATAAATAAATTATTAATTATTATTCAGTCACAGGACGTCCACTGCTGAACATAGGTCTCCCTTAATGATTTCCATATCACCAATTTGATAGCGGCCTGCATCCAGTGCCTTTCTGCTACTTTTATGAGGTCGTCTCATCACAGGCCCTTTGGCTTATCTTTATCCCTAAAACGTAGACGCGTTCAATTCTAAATAATGTTCTCATTGTTGAATCGTCATAGTCAGAACAGGCTTCTCAGAAATCATGATTCGCACGGACCTTTTTTAAGCAAACATGTATAAAAGCAAAGCACAAAGTACAAATCATAGTTGTTGTCAAAACAGTCGCCACTAAGTATCATCTCGACAGCATAGCTACCAAGAAATAAAGTGATGTCAATGCTGAGCGACTGTCGAATGTCGGATCTACGCGACGTTATTTCGTTCACGTTAAAGTTGGTGCGAGACGACGACGTTACGTCGACGCTCGAAAGATGCTAGAGGGGGGAAAGGGTCCTCAGTAGTGAGGGATCTTCTTGTTGTGTCGACAACAAGTCTATACAGTGTCAGCCCAAAACTCCGCTACAAGTTGCGTTGTCAGTAGCATTAATTAAATCTTCCTGCGTGCAGTTGTTTGGGCACGCAGGGCACAACATCATGTGCTTCATCGACTGGGGAACAAAACCGCACTTGAACTCTAAGTTTGAGTCATCCAAGAATACCCACCTGACTAGATTGTCTTTACTACGACCGATCTGTATGGTATGTAATGATGTATAGACGTACCTTGTGCACAGTATCGAGGCAGTGCAGCGCGTGCAAGCTCACGGGTGCTCCGCCCCCCACGCCGTCTAAGGCCGAAGCCGCGGGCTCCACACTGCATACATTGCATAGACACTCGCCTAGCTTCTCCACGTCCGCTGCTGTGAACCTGTGGGTAAAAGTAATTGACCATTTATGAATACTTCCAGGTAGAGTAGAACTACACTGAACTGTCCTTTATTTGACACTGACAGGGGTCCACCGTTAATAGCGGATCGCTAGTTCCGACTTTTGCCACGGTGGAAACCATGTAGTTAAACGAAGATGGTGGCGCCCTTCTGTCAATGTCGTCGGTGGGACATTTCAGTGTAGTTCATCTTTACTTTCGGTAATTCACCAGTGACAGTTACTCGCTCTTTTTATTGTTTAGTTATAGTTTTAATAATTTGGTTATTGAGATAATTTAAGATAAGGTTTTGATGGAACATGCTCTGTAAGTCTCTAAATTAATAAAAAAAACTTCCAGGTACATCTTTTGAAAAAACTAGGCTTGTAGTAGAAATAAACAGGGAATCGGGAGCTATTTTTAATTACACAAATAATTCCACGATATGACGCTGCCGTGAAGATGTGTACGTCAACCTATTGGGTATTTGATTCAAAAACATTTCGAGGCACAGTTTTTCTAATAACTTGTACGAAAAATTAGGGGATCGGATGCTATTCACAAATAATAACAAGGCAATAAAAAAAACTTCATTTAAGCCCTGAAAACCAAAATAAAACACACTTTACAGTTATTTAAAATCACATTTTAGCTGCTTTAAACTCAATAAATAGTAGAACAAAAAGTTACTGATAAAAAATGTACCGGGGAGTCACGTTTTGCTAACACACAGTACACAAAAATATGTTTAATTTATTAAATATTTTAGTACTCACGTAGGCCTAATATGCTGGAAGATGAGAGGGAAGATCTGCACGAGAGTCGTGAGGAAGTTGAGAGACGGCGCGTACACTTCTATCGGCTTGCCGTCCTCTGACACTGCAACAAATACACCTAAATCAAAATCTTACTATATGTAGGCCTAACTAACGCTTAACTGAGTCAATGCCTGCGGTGTGGGAGCGACACGGGAGGGGTGACATTGACATATTATGACGTGACAAAGCATAAAATGTGTACTTAAATTATTGGTTCTTTGTTTTAAATTAGCCACGATAGCCGAACGGTGAAGGGGTCGGACTAGCCGATTCGTGATCCGGGGAACGCCCGCCGCCGCTCGACTATTGTGGTGAGCTCACTCGTGATGTCGTGATACAAGCATATTTAGCTTAGTACGAGGGGCTAACGGGAGTATTAGTAATTTGTGTAATAAGTAATAACAATTTACTAATAATCTGTAAAAAAAAAAATGGTGTTAATACTCTTTATACGAGCCAAAAACGTGTTGACCTTATTTCAAATTACTATAAAACTATAAATAAATGAATACTAAAACAGAATTTCATAATAAAATAAACTTCTGAACACTCGAACCATTAAAAATAATCAAAATGTTGCCTAAGCATGTAACAGTAATAAGTTGACATAGTCACAAACTAGATGGCGCTGTGCGTACTTGAATCGCGGTGGCGAAGTATTTTGGTGAAACTACTTAACCTCTAGCCGAACACGTCACGGTTGACAAACAGACACTTGCTATAATACAATACATCCGACCGCTTGTTTGACTAAACTCGCGATACAATTTTTTGAACGGAACCCAGTAGAAATGCTGGTTATCCGTGTATATAAGCTGTTAATTTTAGTAGGAGCAATAAATGTTTTAAGCTGAAAATGCTGTTCGATAATACTTATAATAAAAGTAGGCTGTAGGCCTACCTAGGAGTGATAATGAGTAATTTTATAACTTAGGGGCTTCTATTCTAGACAGTATTAAGGCGTCGTTTTAAGACTGTCTAGGCTGTAACTGGGAGATGGTTTTCTAAGATGTAGGGGCTTCTTTTATGGGCAGTTTATAGGCTTCTCTTCTAGTCAGTATGGATACTTCATTTCTAGACTATTATAGGCTGTCGTGGGAACCTACCTGGGGGGTGGTTTTCTAATATGTAAGGGCACATCTAGGCTATATAGGAGCTTCTCTTCTCGCCTGTATAGGGGCTTCTCTCCAAGGTTGTTAAGACACTTCTCTTCTAGGAGCTTCTGTTCTCGCCTGTATAGGGGCGTCTATCGAAGGTTGTATAGATGTTATAGTCAAACCTCGAAGCTCCCGCACTCCTAGGTTTGACTAGTCAATCCTCAGGTCTGACTAGAAGTCTTAGTCAAAGCCCAAACATTTCGGCCTTTGACTAAAGAATGTTAGTCAAACCTAGGAGTAACTAATTAGGTCAGGCAAACGTCGAATCTCAATTTATTGAAATCGGGGTTTGACTAGTCAAACCTCAATTAAGACTTTAAACTAAACTATACTTAATTCTGATCTCGAATTTATTGCATAGGCGTTACGGTCGGTTCTTTAGGTGAAGGTACGAGTAACTAAAATTATTTACTGCGGTTGTTTGTCAGTGTTTCTAGACCGATCTTGAAATTACTAATTTTTAGGGTTCTATTACCTTAGGATAAAGAGTTAAAACGGGACCCTAACTAGGACTTCGCCAAATGTTGTCTGTCACCAGCCTCGTATCTCATGAATCATTTTCAAAAGATTTAGTTTTTTATTCGCTTTAAAAATAAATAATTCAATAAAATACTTAAATATTTAAGGGGGGTTCCTATACAGCAAACGTGACTTTTTGCAGTTTTCTGCTCGATATTAAAACGTAAACAGGTGAACCCTTGAAATATTCACAAAATTAGTTGCATATCTACTTTAATTAAAAATAAATCATAAAATTAAAATAAAAGAAATATTAGAAGGGGGGCTCCCATACAAGAACAGAGTCGCACGGAACCCTTCGTGAGCGAATCCGACTCGCACTTGGCCGGTTTTCTATTAGCTGTTTACTTCTGACAGAGTCTGCCAGTCGTTTCTAGGATTGACTAGGCAAAGCCCGATACAGATTATTTTAGTTTCGACGTTTGACTGAACAGTTTAGGCACTTCTAGGTTTGACTTAGTCAAAGGCCGAAATTAGAATTCACTTCGGGGTTTGCCTGAAGGCCTTGGTCAAACCTAGGATAAACTAGTCATTCCGCGAAGAGACTGCATATCGACCTTTGACTGTCATAGACACTTCTCCAGTCTACCTATCCTATAGGTGCCTACCTGGCGGGTGGTTCCCCTGGGCGGCGGCGACGTGTCCCCAGGCGGCCCAGGCGGCGGCCCACACGCGGCGCTGCAGCTGGCCGCCGGAGCCCGAGGGGTCGCTCTCTGCGGCGCGCCCTGCCGCTGTTACTACCTCTTGGAAGGACTTTAGTGCTGCCACTGATACCTAGGAAAGGAATTAAAGACGTCAGAAGTAAGTAAAAGTAAAAAAAAAACACTAAATAAAAACCAGGGTCGTGCCCTTCGTCACCAGGGACCACGGCATATTATGCCGAATAGGATCCCGTTGCAGTGGGCATCCTGATTGCAAATAGGTGGCACTGCTCACTTTACTCTTGTATTTGTTTTTTCTTCCTTATGCCACTGTTATGTCTATTTATGTAATAGCCTTCTAATATGTGTGTTGTCCATTGTAATAAATGTATCTTTATTTTTAAATTAAATACTTACAGAGTGCACAGTAAAGATTTTCTTTGATTTATAAACAAAAGGTTAGGGTTCCAATTTTTATCCAGAAAACGCTATTGTTTAAAAAGTCATTCCTTGATTAGATCGATTAGAAGTGGCTACGACCATTCTGGCAACCAGTAACTTCAAACTATACATTCTGTGAACGCAAATACGGTAGCCCTCATTGATCGAATAAATAAAATTGCACATATTGGTAACAGAGCTGTCACTGTATCATTTTGATGGAGCAAAAACACTGACTGCTCTTTTATCTTAGGTTTAAAGAATATTTATTTTTCTTATGAAAATACAGATACTTTTATTTATTTATTTATCTTTCGAGACCAGAGTTTGCACCTGCATAAGAAAACAATATTAAACTGTCCACTGTCCAGTGAGTATTTTTATCTTCTATCTTGGGAACCTACTTAGCAGTACCAGGCCTGTTCATCTCCGCGAGTTTACATCGAAAACAAAACACGCACGATGGCCCACCTACAGGATACTATTCGACAAGGCCTCACATACGAGCGAACATTGACTCACGCACGCGTATTCTTGTGTATGATGGAAGAAAATAAAGAAAATGGTGTACTAAATACTGTGCAGTATGTAACTGCCTAAATAATAATAAAAACACAGAATGTACTTTTTTAAGTTGCCTCAAGACACTGAGAGGTAAATAAGTAGTTAATATTATTCATGATAATTCATGCTTAATCATGTAATGATTTTAGAATTTATATTGTATTTTATACGATTATTGGTTACTTTTAAATAGTTATTGCAACAATTTTAGTATTTGTATTGTATTTTAGAAGAACCCAAAAACCCATTATTAAATTAAAATACTTTATTTGATTACTTCCTAGGCATTTTGCAGACATTAGAATGATTTTAGAATTTATTTTGTATTAAATCCAATTATTTCATATTTATTATTTAATTTAATTATTTTAGATTTTTATTGTATACATTTTAGTATTTTAAAAATTAAGAAAACAGCTAATTATGAAATAAGTATTGCATTTGACTAGTTCTGGAGCATGCCGTCGATAAGTCGTTTTGAACCGGTCGACTTTCACTGATGGAAGGGGAAGTTACCTTATCGCTGGCATGCCGCTGGACAGTCAGTTCGATTTGAGTGTTCAAAGCAAGAGGTACTATTAAGATGACGTCATAATGTCGGAATTGTGTAAATCAGTGGTGCTGAAATACAAGTTAGAACAACATACAAGAGTGTTTCATTCAACTCAGAAGTGGTACGTGATCTACAGCTCATAAGGTACGTTTTTATTTATTTGGTTAAAAAGTAATTGATTTTAAAAGTTCAAGTAGAAAAACGTATGAATATTTCGTTTAATGCATGAAATAGTTATTTTTAAAACGAGGCTAGACGCGCCTTCAGTTTTTCAGGCTAGATGCGCCTTAGACTATGACTATGACTTTGACCATGACTAAGACTTAGTATAACAAGGCTAGATGCGCCTTTGACTATGACTAAGTATAACAAGGCTAGATGCGCCTTTGACTATGACTAAGTATAACAAGGCTAGATGCGCCTTTGACTATGACTAAGTATTACAAGGCTAGATGCGCCTTTGAATATGACTCAGTACAACGAGGCTAGATGCGCCTTTGACTATGACTCAGTACAACGAGGCTAGACGCGCCTCCAGTTTAATAGGCTAGATGCGCCTTAGACTATGACTATGACTTTGACCATGACTAAGACTTAGTATAACGAGGCTAGACGCGCCTCCAGTTTACCAGGCTAGATGCGCCTTTGACTATGACTAAGTATAACAAGGCTAGATGCGCCTTAGACTATGACTTTGACCATGACTGACTTAGTATATCGAGGCTAGACGCGCCTCCAGGCTATAAGGCTAGATGCGCCTTAGACTATGGCTATGACTTAGTATAACGAGGCTAGACGTGCCTCCAGTTTATCAGGCTAGATGCCCCATTGACTATGACTAAGTATGAGACATGTAGAGGCTCCTTATGAGCAAAATATTTGACGATTTGTAAGTGCTATTAATTAGTCTACTAAACAAATAAAGATATTTTGGCTTTGACTTTGACTTTGACTATAACTATGACTATGAACTATGACTATGACTTAGTATAACGAGGCTAGACACTCCTCCAGTTTATCAGGCTAGATGCGCTTTTGAATATGACTAAATATAACGAGGCTAGACGCGCCTCCAGTTTATTAGGCTAGATGTGCCTTGGACTATGACTGTGACTTAGTATAACGAGGCTAGACGTGCCTCCAGTTTCATCAGGCTACATGCGCCTTGGACTATGACTGAGTATGACGAGGCTAGACGCGCCTCCAGTTTATCAGGCTAGATGCGCCTTAAAGGGCCCCATTGTTTAGGATAGTCTCTAGAATGAAAAGCCTTCTATTACTGACATAACAAGCAAGCCACATGAGTTGTGTGTGAAGGTCGCACTGAATAAAATACAAGTATAAATACAAAATCTTTATTTGTGATGCATATGTATAATAGAAACATGTCACAATGGTATTTTACTACACTTTGCTCAGGGAGCATAATATTAATTGTCAAACAAAAGATTATTAGATTTATTTTTTGAGATTTAGATTTTTGGAAAAGACACAAATCAAGCTTTTGCTTAATATAACATGAACATAGCTTCCATATGATTTTGAGTTGATGCTGGTCAGACACAGTTTATTTCGTCGAGTACTTTATTTCACAGTTGAGTACAACGATTACTGAAGATGGAGCTCGTATGCCGCCAGGGACACCCGTCAGCTGACGATGAAATAAGCGTGCTAAGCGGACGAAGTTGTCGTCGTCGTCCAGTAAGAAGGCGCCACCACGATCGTCTTCTATGGGGCCAAGGTTGAAGAAAAATACGCGAAGGAGCTCATCTTCTTCCAGCTCTACTGAAAGAGCAGTGCCACAGGAGGTTCGTAAAATTTCTGGTAGACTCTAGTGAAGAAAAGTGCCTATTTTTTTATTGGTAGTTTTTTTTTATTGCGCACACATTATGAAATATTACGCATACCTACAGTAAAATGGGAATATTAGCTTATGTAGTAAATCTTTAATAGTAATAATTAAAGGTAATGATAAGGTATTCGATTATAACGTTTAAATTAACGTTAAAGTAAATGTGCTAAAAAAAAATTATTTTTTTAAATATTTTTACACAAGTAAAGTGAATTAATTAATGATTCGTTTATTTTAAAATTGTCGTCGGTTCGGACTTTCGGTAGGTTCTTTTGCCAAGTACAATATCTTGTCTATAGATCTATAATTCCACTTCAAAAATATATTTCGAATTATTCTGACCTCTGATTACATTAGTCTGACCTAGATAGGTAGTTTCTAGTTGAATTAAGCTTTTTCTTCTAATTTAGTATTCTCAAAGAACTACATCAGTTAGCGAGCTCAAATAAACACAATATTATATTACTGTAAGAAGTCATAAAAAAAAGTCATGCAATTTGTAACTATAAAAAGAACTTAGTACCTGTACCAAGGTTTCATAGGTTAGGTTAGTAATTTTTTTTGGTAGAGCAAAAGATATGAAACGTCAAGGTTCCATAATGAGCAGAAGTTTAAAGTTTTTCTTTTAGTAGTCTTTCATTTTATGACAATTTTGTGAGCGCTATTATAATAGCTAATGCAAATAAGAGAATTTTGTCTTTGACTTAGACATTGCAAAAGTTAATTGGCTTAGCTAAGAGAACTACGGACGTCTGTTAGAGGAAATTTTGAATCCTGCTACTTGAAAGGATGTTTTACGTAATTATTTTTATGACAAAAAAAATCTATGAGACTGTTTTGGTAAATGAAAAATCCTTTTAAGTGTTGGTAGTGAGTGCACTTGTTGACGCAAAACCGATGCTGAAACTAAGTATAGTTTGGCAGATCATTTCAATATCAATTCCAATTGTAAAAGTTGTGGTCAATCATCAGTCATACCTCAAAGTATAGAGCTAATATAAACAAAAATGTTGATGAGATTGACGCTGTTATAGAAGTGTTAAGTGATTGATGATGTATAGCAGACTTCACTGACAATGGACGATTTGACACCGATATTGATTCAATATTACAATTTATTAAAGACATTCTGATCTTGAAAGCTTAATTAATCTGAAATGACCTGTAAATTATCATTTTTGGTCGGATTGTAATTAAGAAAAGTAGTTTGATTAAATTCACAAAATAGCGACGTCACTTGCTTGTCGTGCCATAGGAAATCTATGGGAGTTTGATTTGACAGTTTTTAAAAGTACGTCAACTGGCGGTGTCAACACGTCTATTGGTCAAAACTTCACGCAACTGCAATTTCTCACGGTTTTGAATACTGACATTCTATAAAATTCCTGGTCAGAATATTTTCGAGAGCCACGAAAATGACGGACACAAGTGAATACCAGTTAACATAAATTTCTAGTTTTACAGAGGATAGTTTCTGGCGTTTACAGTTGCCTTTCGATTTAAATTTTTAAAATAACTTGACACCTGGCGAGCTTAAGGCCGTGGGTTCGATTCCCGCCTTAGGCGGTTCTATATTTTCAAGTGATATTTTATAATGCGAATAGCTTTCCGCCGAGGGTTCTTCCGCGTGGTATTTTGTTTGTCACATTTGTTTGTTCTGTATGTTATGTATGTAAATTAAACAGGGGGCCAAGTACCGGGTGTTTAAAAGAGCCTTTTTAATTCACAACGGCAAAGGTGAAATCGTTTTTGGTAATTTGTCTCCTAGTCCAATAACACTTAAAGCAAATATTTTAATAGCTACTTCAATGCTTTTTGGAGCATGTCCAATATGTCATGTAAATCGAATTGTAAAAGACCCCTCAGCTATGGATACTCTCGATAGAGCTGATATTATGACTAAGCCCGGACTTAGTTCCGACATGTTCTGGTTAGTTAGATAAGCTTTATACTCTTTTGTGAAATTATCGCGATTGTATTGCTATAAATCTGACTGAGATAGGACGTACACGTGCAGTCTTTGATGTCAGGATGAAAAAGAATGTGCAAATACCACCATTACCACTTATCTCATTACAAAAGGGAAAAGGGTTCAGAAAACCATAGATGACTAACTTGATCCAATGCTATGATTATCAATATTATTCAGGACTCTAAATCATATTTAAGTCAGATCTTGATGATAAAGAGAAAAGTCTTCACAGTTCTGTAGCAGTCACTTACTTTAGTCTACCCACAGACAGACGACCCCTGAGGAAAGACATCTTCAATGAAAGACAACTTCTATGAGTTAGAGACACTAGCTGTGGTGTGTGTGCTAAAAAAAAAGGTATGTCTTTTACGACTTAAAAGTTTCTACTGGTTATGCTGCCTTAAGAACCACGTTAAAAAAAAAGGAGAAGAAATTTAGTTCCGCGAATAGTCCAAATACCAAAATTCAGTCATAGAATCTGACAACCCATCCAAACATCGTAATCTCTTCAAATAGCAGATACAGTAAGGTTATCAAATTATTTTTAGTGGTCCCACGTACAGCTAGATGGCAAATATGTTGCGCTTATCGTGATGAAATCGAGCATCACAGACATTCAGAAACACATAATATAAGGACACTGTAATTGTACCTATTGGTTTCAAAAACTTGGAAAATTTGTAAAGAAGAAAATTATGTTAAGGCCTTAGGAATACATAATTCTGACGAAAGTACCTTTAGTGTTAATCATAAATCGTGACCATAATTCATTATTTGCCAGATTACGGTTACAAATGGATATAATTGGATATACTTAATATTATCGTTTTGACATGTTCTTATAAACTTAATAACTTTCACATGGCAGTCATGGCAAGATACACTGTAATTAAATTGATTATGTACTAACATCTAATGGACGTGTATTTATGTGAAATAAAAATTTGGATTTAAAAAGAGAAGTTTCCAATATATTCGATATGGTAGTTTTGAGAAAATTATAAAGTAAAACGATTATAGCCTGACCAGGAACATAAAAACCCTGGCATAGAGGCGCGTCAATTGCATTTGATAGTGCAACACTGAGTACAGTCGTACCTGTGTTAAATTAATAGGCTAACTTTATGTATCAGGATTCAGGATTACGTCCTAATTTGATATTTTCATAAATTAACGAATAAAGATTATATAGGTAACCTGGTTTAAATAAATTAAATGAAACCATCAATCGAGCTAGTATGATTTATTTTATTATTCATCAATAATCAAATTCAGAACTTGAATATTCAACTGCAATGTCTGCTCATGAACGCTTCAAACTCGGTACTTATTTCCCAATTCCATAAAATTCAACACTTAGAAAGTGACAAAAATCTTTAAAATAGGTAGTTGAAACAAACCACAGCTAATTTTCATAGTGGACTGTACTATACGATAAACATGTCAGTCAATTTGACAACCTTTGTCGGAAACATTATTCAATGAAAATATTGTCCGAACCCTTAGTATTTCTCTTCGACAAATACTTTAACACATTGTGAACCACTTTTCTTTCACGACTATAAAAAGATTTTAGCAATTTAATTCACAAAATCAATTGCGCACATTTAAAATAAAGTTTGTTTACACTTTGACAGCAATAGACTGACATGCAAGGTGACATGTCAATGAAGTTTTCAGTTACTGTTGCCATTAAAAGAAATTAGTACCATTAGTTTTCCGCAACATGGCGAGGGTTTTTATGTTCCTGGTCGGGCTATAATATCTGAATTTCATGCAAATATCCGTTATTGGTTATAAAATAAGTCATTACGAATAATATAGATTAGGTGAAAATGTATAGTGTGTATAAGTGCCTACAAGATTTTTCTCCCTTAACATTTGTTACTGGTTTAATATGAAGAATAGTTTCTAAAATGCATTATTAATGTTAAAACACTTGTTAACAAGTTGTCATAGAATGAAGAATGTTCACTAATTTTGTTTTTTAGCTTTCTGTATTCTCTGTTAAAAATAAAAAATACACGTGAAAGAATTATTTCGATACGTCAATTAGTTTCCAAGATATTGAATTTTAAAAGTGCGGGCGGCGGCCGGCCCGCCATTTTATGCGCGTGACGTCATATTACAGTGACTGGCTCATATTTGTATGGGTGGAATCTTGCAAGCTGAATTAAGACCCACTTCCAGGCAACCGATTAAGCTGAAATTTCGCAAACACATGTGATTTGGATGACCATGCAATATTATGATGACATGGAGCTGATCTGATGATGGAGCTGGAAGGTGGCCATAGGAACTCTATAATAAAACGACTTAAATCCATCGAGTTTGGGCTCGTTCGTTTTGTATTGATGAGTACTTTAATTCTATATAGTAATCAGGGTCTAATGATGGAGCTGGAAGGTAATCTATATATATAAAAATGAAACCCGTTTTCCGTTGTCACGACATAACATGAAAACGGCTTGACCGATTTGGCTGATTTTTTTTTTTGTAGTTTTCTAATACTCTGTACAAGGTTTTTACGGAAAAAAATATAAAGAAAATCTCTACGCTAAGGCGGTACGAAGTTCGCCGGGTCAGCTATTCGCAATAAAACGACACAATCGCATCAAGTTTGGGTTTGGTTCAATTTTAATTTCTGTGATGGGTCTGGGTGTTAATAAGTATAATAAGTTTGTATTTACAAAAAAAAATGTATTTAAGTATGTTTATATCCGTTTTCTAGTGAGCGGACACTGTGAATGTACGTCACGCGGGGTCACGTGACCGTCGGCGGGACTCAATATTTAAGCGAAATTTGAATGCCTATAAAATCATAACTACTGGGTATTTTTGAATGAAATAAAAACTAATGTATTTGTAAATGTAAAAGCCTAACTGTAACATAGGTTTCAAGTGATTTTGCATACCTAGTAACATTCTCAATTGTTTATCATTCTACTATATATGCTTCATATTGTAATATTGTTTGAAAAGTAATATTAATGATTTTAGAATAAATCCTTATTAGACGTGAATGCCGGGAGGCATCACGGTGTCGGATGGCCGAATGTAATGATTTTAGAATTTATATTGTATTTTATACGATTATTGGTTACTTTTAAATAGTTATTGCAACAATTTTAGTATTTGTATTGTATTTTAGAAGAACCCAAAAACCCATTATTAAATTAAAATACTTTATTTGATTACTTCCTAGGCATTTTGCAGACATTAGAATGATTTTAGAATTTATTTTGTATTAAATCCAATTATTTCATATTTATTATTTAATTTAATTATTTTAGATTTTTATTGTATACATTTTAGTATTTTAAAAATTAAGAAAACAGCTAATTATGAAATAAGTATTGCATTTGACTAGTTCTGGAGCATGCCGTCGATAAGTCGTTTTGAACCGGTCGACTTTCACTGATGGAAGGGGAAGTTACCTTATCGCTGGCATGCCGCTGGACAGTCAGTTCGATTTGAGTGTTCAAAGCAAGAGGTACTATTAAGATGACGTCATAATGTCGGAATTGTGTAAATCAGTGGTGCTGAAATACAAGTTAGAACAACATACAAGAGTGTTTCATTTCAATCATGTATTTCCTCCGTCATTTTCTGCAGTTTGGCACCTGACGTCACACATCATCACATTACCGAAGTCAGCCCTATGACTTCGGCGCAGTACCGATCACTGACGTTTGTCAACAAAATGGTGCTCGACTCTTGAGACAAGCTAAATTACACCATATTATTAACGACATTGAGTATACATTTTTTAAATACTTTCGCGAAGAAAATCTTCTGTA
Source organism: Ostrinia nubilalis (assembly GCF_963855985.1). Lineage (NCBI taxonomy): Eukaryota > Metazoa > Arthropoda > Insecta > Lepidoptera > Crambidae > Ostrinia > Ostrinia nubilalis. The sequence continues at coordinate 2,227,338 of NC_087112.1, forward strand.
CGAAGTACTTATTATTATTCTGTGCTGCTATCCAAAAAACTTTAAAATTGGCATAACTAAAACTCTACTGTACCTCATGACTCCTCCGTAACGCGAAATCTGTGATGTATTCGAGCAGGGCTGCCCACGATCTGTTGAAGTCCCCAACTGTCGTTAACAGCTGGAACCGGGAGTGGAACACTCGCGACACACCTGATAGTGTTAAAACCTAGAAAAATATATAAATGCTTTATTACTTTTTATCTAATTTACATTTCACTGTTATAAAAAAAGACCAAAGCAGTGTTTAGTTACAGCCATGTTGCTGTTAATTTTTACTTTTTATGCTTATAAAGGTTAATTTTTAAATGAAACTGGTGTGTTGGTTTATTGTTCAAATTCAAAACCAATGAAAACGATTTTCCTATAACGGTTAAAGATTTCTATAAATTCCGTCAAATGACAGTTTAACTTCCCCCGGGACAATCTTGACCTTCACTGGTTGGGTTTTTATGGTGGTCAAGCTGTACAGTACCCGACAAGAAATATTGCACATCGACCTTTGGAAAGAGAATCGGTTAATTTCGGCTCGTAGAGCGTTATCTCTGTCGCACACTACCTATACGATTGACAAAACGTCATTGACAAAACATTATTCAATGAAAATATTGTCCGATCTCTTAGTATTTCTCATCGACAAATACTTTAACACATTGTAAACCACTTTTCTTTCACAACTATCAAAAGCTTTTAGCAATTTAATTCACAAAATCAATTTCGTACATTTAAAATAAAGTTTGTTTACACTTTGACAAAACGTCATTGTCAGTCATTGTTCAAGTGCGACAGTGATAACGCTCTACGAAACCGAAATTAGCCGATTGTCTCTTTCTAAAGGTCGATGTGCAATATTTATCGTCGGGTATTGTAGATCCTGGCTACAGAAGAGGTGCAGCGATGGGAATGAGAGGTGGGATAGTAAAATTATATCGGTTAAAGACTTAGATACGTACCTGAGTTTCTGCCCACTGCTTTTGGGCTGTGTTTCTGGTGTGATGTATGAGAATGTGTTCGCCTGTATCCACCTTCTCAGAACTTGCGATGTTTGACTGATTTTGAACCTATAGAATAAAATAAAACACTTATTATGATGATTTCTTTTCCGAACACAAGAGATGTTGGATAGTAATTTGTGGGTACATATTTATAGGGTTCAGCAGTAAATCCAACCCATTTATTTTATAATTTACTATCGTATCGTTAGATTTTAAGAAGGAAAGAAAAAATAAATAGTTGAAGAACAAGTACTCCATTGATTGCTATCACTATACAACGTCCACTTAATAATAGGGATGATGACTGGGTAATGAAATCGAAATTCTATTTAGTCCGTCAGACAGATAATTAGAAAAAATTACTCATATTTTTTATTTTTTTCCATAATCGAATAATTACAGTATTATATTGAGTTGAAATGTCGCGTGACGTCACTTTTGAGTAAAAATTCTACTCAAGCGTGACGTATCGCGCAATTTCAACTCGATGTAGCAGTTATTATTTAATTATGAAAGAAAATAAAAAATATGAGTCTAATATTTTCTAAATATCTGTCTGACGGACATTTTGTTTGAATTGAAATTTTGTCATCTAGCCTATTGTTTGCTATGGTAGATTCAGACCTGGTCCAGCATTGGAAACAGCACGGCCAGCAGCGCGCGCCAGGCCGGCTTGCTCAGCAGGGTTCCGTGCGCGCCGATACAGCTGAATAGTGTCTGGCTGGCTGCGCGTCGCACTGGAGCCCGGGGTTCCGTGCAGAGTTCACCTGGAAATAAAACATTTATCAAGAAATTACAGCAATCTTACTAATATTATAAATGAGAAAGTTTGTATGGATGTCTGGATGTCAACATGTTTGTTATTCTTTCACGCAAAAACTACTGAACAAATTTCGAAGAAACTTTACAGTATTATTGTTTATAACCCAGAATAACATATAGGCTATAATGTATGATGATATGTGACAAACCTTTCAATAAATAAATAAGACGTGAAAAATATTTACAAAAAAGCGCCATCTTTCAACATTGCTTTTGACGTTCGTAAATATTCATGCGTACGACGAAGCCGTGCAACGCCATCTATCAAGCGCTGTTCAAACTACTGCTTTTGACGTTCGTAAATAATACTGAAATTTTACTAAATAAAGAAATTTTATGTAATTAAATCACAGTGTACCATTGGTTAAAACGGGGAAAAACGGGGTCCACGTGTACGAAGTCGCGGGCGGCCGCTAGTATCACATAAACGTTTTATCTATCGCCCCCTAGTCCAAAAAATAAATTGCCAATGCCCTCGCCATTTCTCTAAAACAGGTTCACGATTATTGTCAGCCCCCAACATGTCTGGCCAGAGCGTGGAGTGTACGCCAAATCATCCATTTGCTTCTGGTAAATCAGTTAAGCTTCAACCACACCAACGCGTGCAGTATTAATTACATCGCCGGCGCGATCATAGGAAAATGACAGGTCGCGCGACCCATCACACTTGAAGCATTAGAGAGGGTGGTGCTCCAGCTGTAGCGAAGACTAAACATCATGATGGTGAGACGAGATATCTAAGATATTGGCACCTACTGGGATATTTAATCGACAGGACACTCAAGAGCGAGCAATGACGCACGCACGTGTATTCTTCACCCATTTGCATTGTAAAGACAATAAACTATGTATGATAAAACGGTGATGTAATTAATACTGTGCAGTATTTTAACTGCCTGAATAATAATAGACACACAAAATATAATTCATGCTTATTCATGTATTTCCTCCGCCATTTTCCGCAGTTTGGCATCTCACGTCACACACCATTTTACCGAAAGTCAGCCCTATGGCTTCGGCGCAGTACCGATCACTGACGTTTGTCAACAAAATGGTGCTCGACTCTTGAGACAAGCTAAATTACACCATATTGTTAACGACATTGAGCATACATTTTTTAAATACCTTCGCGATAAACACCTTCTGTACGGAGTACTTATTATTATTCTGTGCTTCAGCTTACTAGTTTCTAGAGCATCAACAGTAGCTGACCTAATGACCTCATAAAGGTAGCAAGAAGGCGCTGGATGCAGACCGCTACCAACCAGTCATTATGGAAATCATTGGGGGAGGCCTAAGTTCAGCAGTGGACGTCCTATGGCTGAAATTATGATATGACTAGCGGCCGCCCGCGACTTCGTACGCGTGGATCCCGTTTTACCCCCTTCATCTATCTTACGCGGCGGTTTAGATTTTTTCATACAAATGTTTTTTCCCGCTAACTCCCGTTCCCGTGGGAATTTTGCAATATCCTGTTGTAACTAAGCTTTAAGTTTACTAAGGTACCTGTATGCCAAATTTCAAGCGGCTAATAAGCTTAAGCGGTTTAGATTGTTCATACAAAAGGATTTTCCCGCTAATTCCCGTTCCCGTGGGAATTTCGGGAATTCCTTTCTCAGTGCACCTTTACGGTACCTAAGCTACGTCCCTTCCAAATTTCAAGTGCCTACGTTTAGCCGTTTAGGCTGTGCGTTGATATGTCAGTCAGTCAGTTTCTCCTTTTATATATTTAGAAGATGATGCAGACTTACTAAGTCGTATGTAGAGGCACATCCACAGCTTGTCTAGTGGCGGGAGCTCGGCGTGGTTGGGCACTTCGGGACACACGGCCGCGTCCTTGGCCAGCGCCACCGCCAGCTTGTCCCGGTTGTGGTACAAGTAGTCGGAGATGTTCCACTGTTGACACAATAACATATTAATATTGTGCAATAATAATTTGACGTTTAAAAATAAATCGCGTGCTGTAAATATTACTGCTGTTAATCATCGTCATTTTATAATCATAAACTTGTCGTGGATGCAGTCGATATTTGTAATAAATAATCATACTTGAGTTATAAATTATAATCAAAGCAAAATTCTTAACAACTGGTGATTTACTATACCAGTTGTTGTTTGTGATCTTTCTATTTTCTATTCAGTAAAATCTTCGCGGGGTCCCTCGGGTTTCCCCTCCGGGTAGAGATTGCGGGGTGTACAGAACCGGGCATTGTGGAAATCCTTAGGGGAGAACTTTGTTCAGTAATGGACGCTTCTTACTGGAACTCGGCCGTAGCAGCTATTCTGGGAACCACTCACCATAAGCCCTACAGCTGTGAGGCTGATATTCAGCTCCTTGGTCTGCGAGGCGAAGGCGGCAGCGCAGCTTGAGACCCGGCGTAGACAGCGAGGCCCAGCGCAGCCCAACAAATCACCATCTACCCTGGACCCAGCCACATCTAAACTGGATCCGGCCTCCATCAAGACTGAACCCTGCCTCCACCTACGCTGGACCCGGTCACCATCTACGCTGTGCCCCGGCCAACGTTGGAACCAGCGTTTACACCTGCGTGTGGAAAGCCACTCACCATAAGCCCTACAGCTGTGAGGCTGATATTCAACTCCTTGGTCTGCGAAGCGAAGGCAGCAGCGCAGCTTAGCACCCGGCAAAGAAGCGAGGCCCGGCGCAGCCCAACAGATCACCATCTACTCTGAAGAGGGCCACTTTCTACCAAGACCAGGCTACTTCTACGCTGTACCCAGCCGTAATCTAAGCTGGACCCAACCGAATCTGTATGGGAGCCACTCACCATAAGCCCTACAGCTGTGAGGCTGATGTTCAACTCCTTGGTCTGCGAAGCGAAGGCAGCAGCGCAGCTTAGCACTCGGCGTAGACTCCGAGGCCCGGCGCAGCCCAACAAATCACCATCTACCCTGGACCCAGCCACATCTAAACTGGATCCGGCTTCCATCAAGACTGAACCCTGCCTCCATCAACGCTGTACCCGACCTCAATCTACGCTGTACCCCGGCCACCACCTTAGTTAGAATCGACCATAGGAATGCTGAGAGCCACTCACCATAAGTCCTACAGCTTTGAGGCTGATATTCAGCTCCTCGGTCTGCGAGGCGAAGGCGGCAGCGCAGCTTAAGACCCGACACAGGCAGCGAGGCCCAGCGCAACCCAACAAGTCACCATCTACCATGGACACGGCCTTTCTACCAGGACCAGGCTACTTTCTACGCTGTACCCAGCAGTAATCTACGCTGGACCCAACCGAATCTGTATGGGAGCCACTCACCATAAGCCCTACAGCTGTGAGGCTGATGTTCAACTCCTTGGTCTGCGAAGCGAAGGCAGCAGCGCAGCTTAGCACTCGGCGTAGACAGCGAGGACCAGCGCAGCCCAACAAGTCTCCTGCTACCACCTGCGCGCACTGGAACGCTGAGCGGATCAGTTGTTCGCTGTAAGAGGTAATATAACGGTTAGTTGATAGTGAAAGAATAAGCAAAGAAGTAAGGTACAAGATGTTCAGCAATTACAAGTTCTTGAAAAAATTTACCGACCGATAAGGTAAGGTGATAAGTCAAGAGGCAGTCTGAATAAATAAGTTATCACGAGAAGAGCATGAGCAATGGCTATCAAATTCACTAGTTTAGTAGTGTTGAGAAAAATATCTACTTCAGATACACGTTGTAGTAGTCACGTAAACTACACCAAGGAATATACTGGTCTAAGGGCACATAAACCAGGTATAACAATGACAGCATGGGCTGGTAGAAACCTTGAAGCGATCACCAAGGTCTCAGGCAGTTTTTTATACTTACACAGATGGCCCGTGCCCCGCTTTAAAGGTCTTTGCCTCCTCTGGGGGGCACGCCTTCCTCTTTGGGAATCAAAGGCTAGAGGCTTTAGCAGGAGTTGTCGCCTGTACTCACCTGTGGTGGTCCAAGATGGCGGAGATGACGTCCATCATGAGCGGCCAGGCGGCGCCGAGCTGGTCTCCGAGCGAGTGTAGCAGGCGCGCGGCGCATTCTAACTGACGCGCGCGCACGTCGCAATGACGCACTGAGCATAGTTCTGCTAGAGCAGGGGATCCCTAACTTATTTGAGACGCGCCCCCTTTCGACCATACAACCCCCTACCCCAGTCAAGATTATTTATTGGTCGTATCGAGCAGTCTGGAATGCATTCGCTCAGCGGTCGCAGGTTTTTTATACTTAATTACATAGATGGCCCACACCCCCCCTTTAAAGGTCTTTGCGCTTTGGGAACAAATGGCTAGATGCTCCAGCAGGAGTCACCTGTACTCACCTGTGGTGGACCAACCAAGGAATATACTGGTCTAAGGGCACATAAACCAGGTATAACAATGACAGCATGGGCCGGTAGAAACTTATAAGCGGTCACAAAGGTCTCAGGCAGGATGTATCCACCTGTGGTGGTCCAGGATGACGGAGATGACATACATCATGAGCCAACCAAGGAATATACTGGTCTAAGGGCACATAAACCAGGTATAACAATGACAGCATGGGCTGGTAGAAACCTTGAAGCGATCACCAAGGTCTCAGGCAGGATGCACCCACCTGTGGTGGTCCAGGATGGCGGAGATGACGTCCATCATAAGCGGCCAGGCGGCGCCGAGCTGGTCTCCTAATGAGTGGAGCAGGCGCGCGGCGCATTCTAACTGACGCGCGCGCACGTCACAGTGACGCACTGAGCACAGTTCTGCTAGAGCAGGGGTTTCCTAACTTATTTGAAACGCGCCCTCTTTCGACCATACAAAAAATTCCGCGCCCCTCCTCCAGTCAAGATTATTCGTATCGAGCAGTCTGGAATGCATTTTATCAGCGGTCGCAGGTTTTTTATACTTAAGTACACAGATGGCCCGCATCCCTCTTTAAAGGTCTTTGCGCTTTGGGAACCAATGGTCAGAGGCTCCAGTAAGAGTAGCCACCTATTATACTGGTCTAAGGGCACATAAACCAGGTATAACAATGACAGCATGGGCCGGTAGAAACCTTGAAGGGGTCACCAAGGTCTCAGGCAGGATGTACCCACCTGTGGTGGTCCAGGATGGCGGAGATGACGTCCATCATAAGCGGCCAGGCGGCGCCGAGCTGGTCTCCTAATGAGTGGAGCAGGCGCGCGGCGCATTCTAACTGACGCGCGCGCACGTCACAATGACGCACCGAGCACAGTTCTGCTAAGGGCTCCAGCAGGAGACGCTGCCGAGCCTGCGAATCATCATCAAAAAAGGGTATTATTCTTAAAATGCCGTGGTGATTTGTGAAAGTTTACAATTCCCATAGATGGAGAAAGTTAATGGTGTTAAGTGAAATAAAGGACGTCGCACATTTATCGTTTAGGCGCGATTGGTCCAATTCGCGATTGGTCCAATTCGCTATTGGGCTAATTCGCTATTGGTCCAATTCGTAATTGGACCAATTCACTTTTTTCTGCAATAGTAGTAAAAGTTGAATAACCGCCTTATTTCTTTCATTTTGGATATCCTTTTATTTTGGACCAATTACGAATTGGACCAATAGCGAATTGGACCAATCGCGCCTAAACGACATTTATCAACCTGGAATGGGATCGTAACCGTATCAACTGGAGGCTGTCAGTATTCTTTGTTTGTACACTTCAGTCAATCCTGTTCCAGTTCTACGAAATTCCGCACGAACATCAATCACATGAGTCTCAAAATCATCAGGTAATTTTAGTCTCCAATGCAGGAGCACGACCCCATCCAATTTATCAATAGCAAATAGAAGAATTGGCCTACAATCCCCACGCTCCCAGACGGTTGTGGGGAGGTATTTTGGAGAAGATATTTTGAATTTCAATGTGAGTGGTTTAATGCTTACCTCAGTAACCAAGTTGGGGTTATTGTGATGGTATTGGAAAGCTGCCTGGACCAAGTACGTGATAGCTTCCACTCCCCATTCCCTCATCCTTATATGGGGGTGTTGGCATACCTAAAATTAAAAATAGTTTTAGGCAATTTTCGACGTTATTCTTCAGGACATAAAAGGTTAAATATATTGGAACATACTTCGAGAAGGTGATTGGTTATAGGCCTCCACATTACTTCTATCCTGTGCATGTTGGCTAAACCAGTTTCTAACAGCTTTGCGACGGCGAATAGAGATGGTTCCTGTAAGACAAACAAAAAATGTATAAGTTATTAAAATATGTATGTTTTGGTAAAAAAGCAGGGATATTTAGATAACTTCTATCTAGTCTCATTCTAGGGAACGATGACTAAATATGTACGTAATGACGTAAATCACTTGCAAAATAGCATCTGTAAAAAGTACACAAGATGTCAAAGTGTTAACCTTGATACGCCGTTTGTACAGTCAGCGTCAAATAGTTCGTGACACGCAAAGTAGCCAAAAAGTTCGCAATACGTCTTTGTTACAATTAAGGCCTATTCAAACCTGAGCGATATTCGCTGCCGCTGTGGGTAGAGGTACATACCACGCGGGTTTCGCTCAGGTATAGTATCAAGTACCGCGGCTAGAGCGTTTTCTCTGCCGCAGACGGTAGCGAATACCGCTTAGGTCTGAACAGTATTATTACCGCCTCCTACCCACTGGGTTTTCTCTGCCGCAGACGGTAGCGAATACCGCTTAGGTCTGAATAGGCCTTTAGAATAAGGTTGTGTTGTCATCTTTGTGGCCACGAACTATTTGACGCTGATTGTATGGGCCTTATTACAAAAACGTTAAACCCGGGACGAACTCTGGTTTAAAATGACATTTCCATACTAAATGTCAATTTAAACCAGGGTTCAAACTGAGTTTAACTTTTTATATAAGTCAAAATTTTCAAATATCACAAAAAATTTTGCTTTCAAAAGATACAAGTCAACCTTGCTCCATTCTCACCCTGTTAGAATAAGCCAGCTCCATCGCTTCATTGGACAGCTTGCAAAGCGCGTCGATCAGGTGGTGTAACGCCACGTCATCCAGATTCTTTGACGACTCAAACACTCGAGACAACATGGCCGATAGGGCTGCGGATAAAAACTCATTTATTCAAGTAGGCTTTTAAAAAGCACTTTTACACGTCCCCGTATTAACCCTACCACTGCTACGGGACAATAAATGGACCAGTGCTGAGAAAAAGCACCGCAAGAAACTCAGTCACTATTGTCAGCCTCTTTTTCAAGGATTAAAGAATATGTTTTGGCACAATCTATGGTAATGATAAGTCCGGGACTATTTGTTAGTCGATCTATCCGATTTTTGGACCAGTAGTTCAGTGCAAGGTTAGGTTTGCAAAAGAATGTGCTCGTGTTACAAAATTCGCGCAATGAATTCGTCAAAATCTTCTAACGAGAACTTGGTTAATGTAAACGTTTTTAATAATAATATAGTTTTTAAAATGGGACATGACCTCTTATTTATAAGAACGAGTACAAGCGTCCAAACAGCGAAGGTTGAATAGTTACTGAAGATAGGTATTAAACTATTATGGATAAATAAATCTTAAAATAACAGATAACAATAAAAAGTTGTAAAACCTCACATACAAGAAATTACAAACCACAGAGTCTGTATGTCTCTCTCACACTAACAGTATATTGAGTACCCGAGACATGACAACATCTCATATCGAAATATTCAAAACTTTTATACATTTAAGCCATTTAGGCCTTACTTATAAGCGCCCCCTGGTGTGACAAAAACAAAACGTGTACATCAGGCAACATTAGAGCAGTGTCAAACAATAAAACAACAGTGCGACAGCCGGACAACACAAATAATATACAGTAGTGACGTGTGGCATCACTTGTGACAGCTGGTGAATGTAAGAAACGGAAATTCAATCTTCTTTTATTTAATGGCAATCAAGTCTCTTCGAGAGGTTTATTATTGCCAGTGTCAAGTGGAAAATGATAAATCGAGCGCTACTCTTTAGTAGTGCTGTCTAACTATGACAGCACTGAAGTTTCCCAAATATGACATTTACAGGAGGGCGCTACTATCAATACTGGGTTATTAGTTCCGATTTTTGCCACTTGACGTTTCACGCCCGTATTCACAAACATTAATATGAGGTCTCACAGTGCTCGTGGACGCACAGGGTCACACACAAACCAATCACAGAGATCTATTCAACGCTGTGCATTCGATTTGCTGTTTCACTTAAGCAAGTATCGTTTGTGAGTACGAGCGTCAGTATCGTTGTATTTTAAATCGAACGATACACCCGTTCAAAATTACTAAACGTCATCAATGTCACCACACGCACACTGTAACGGTCAGCAAGCCCGCCCCAGTGCGTAACAAGCTGATTAGCCCTCTCTATCGCGGCCATTTTGAAAAGGTCACACTTTAATTTTTCAAAATGGCCGCGTCGAGTGTAATATGTCACTGTACCACTCATGACTCCGAGTGACTCGGCCACGGGGACTTGCTGACCTGCGAACGATTGTTAGTGTACACGTTACATGCAAAATAATTGCACTAAATACATGATAATGACAATAAAACATATTTGCTACACAACATTTTGAAAATAATTAGCTGGAAAGAAGAATTACAATGAAATCGGAGTTTTTGTAGTGTTTGGACTTTGGAGAGGTCTTTTCACTAGCGATTTGATCGACCAAAGGGTATTTGACACTAGTATTTTGACATGTTTTTTACGAGCTGCCAAATCGGACCAATCACATATTTGTTATTTATTATGAATGCATGTAATTATTATGAACGATTAGAAACTAAAAAGCGAATAATATGCAAATTGACGATGATCTCGATTTTCAGGACTAAATTATTATTGCTGTTCAATGTTAAGCGTCATATTTGTAGTGTTTTGAGTTGTCGATAGATGGCGCTGTGTGTAGGTTGAATCGCGGTATGTAAGTTTTTGGCGGCCCATACATACAGGGTGTTAGGTAAATGGGTATATGTGCCGACACTAGCCCATTTTAATTTTCATACAAATCGGATTTTATAAAATTTATTTTGTATGAAAATTAAAATAAAATAAAATGATGCTATCAAATTTCTGACTTCACCATACCATTTATATGCCCATGTTAACATGGGCTAGAGTCGGCTCATATACCCATTTACCTAACACCCTGTATAGCCTTTGGTTTAGGAAAGTGAGGCTTTTTGGGACTTGTACAATTGTATTTGATTCAAATGCGAACAGCGGCCGACTCTCTGTCTAGAAAGATCTGAATGGCCTGAATGAATCTGGCCAGAATGTCCATGCTCTAAGTACTCACCAGGCAGGTCGGCCATGACGGCAGACGTGCTCATGACGGCGTTGGCGTCTGCACTGGCGCGGCTGGCTTTCATGCTGCCGCCGGTGGAAGGCTTCAAGCCCAGGATCCACACCTGAGGGGAAAACGTAGTCACATTATAATTATTACATATTACTGATGCGATTGCTACCATGTACCTTAATTTTGAGCGTGTTTTTTGTTGCAAGCGCCATGATCACGGAGTAACTTATAATATTATTAGTGACTATGAAAGTTTAAAACAATATGTAGTCACATTATATCGTTATTTTCAAAGGAATTCCGCCACTGCTGGAAAAGGGCCTCCCCTATGGATGTCTACAAAGCCCGGCTCTATTTTTATGTCGGAAAATACTTTTTTACTGGATGAAGCGGACGACCAGTGGGTTATTTGGGACTCTCCTCGCCAGGGACTGCTCACTTAAGGCCGAAGGGCGGGTCTTACCCAACCCGACGGTGTTCACCGGAGTCCAATGAAACGGAGTCGTGAGTTATTATAAATTGGACATTCGTCTCCAGCTCCGTTTCAGACTAGGGCTCGCTCCCGAGCGAGCTACTTCAGTTTCGAAGGGAATAACGACACTGCTACACTATCAGCATTTAAGTCTTCGAACTCCTCCTATGTTCTTCTGATTAATTTCGTTGCGGGTTCAATGACAGTTTAACTTTTCCCCGGGCCAAACTTGACCTTCACTGGTTGGGTTTTTATTGGCGGCCAAGCTGTAGATCCTGGCTACACAGGAGTTGGAGCGTGGGAAAGTGATGGGAATAGCCCCGTTCAGCATTTAGGCGCTTCTCATGACCTTCACCAGATCGTCCGTACACCGAGTGAAAGGCCTGCTGGAAGGTGTCGCCGTCGCCTCGTCGCGTCACGTGGTGACGTCACCAGGTTCCGTGACGTAACCAGGTTCACTCTTACCAGGTGCTGCAGCGTGGTGAGCACCGGAAGCCAGGCCTGCTGGATGGTGTCTCCGTCGCCTCTTCACGTGGTGACGTCACCAGGTTCCGTGACGTCACCAGGTTCACACTTACCAGGTGCTGCAGCGTGGTGAGCACCGGCAGCCAGGCCTGCTGGATGGTGTCTCCGTCGCCTCGTCGCGTCACGTGGTGACGTCACCAGGTTCCGTGACGTAACCAGGTTCACTCTTACCAGGTGCTGCAGCGTGGTGAGCACCGGCAGCCAGGCCTGCTGGATGGTGTCTCCGTCACGCTGCGCTGCACACAGCAGCGCCCTCATCGCTGTCACGTGGCGTGACGTCACCATCACGAACGACTGCTGTTGACCTGCAATACCATATAGTCTTAATATGGTCACGAGTTTGAAGGATATCCTGATGGTAATTGGAATGATTCTGATGAAACTTTTGTATTACAAAGGATCAGGATTTGGTTGAAAAACAATTTGTCGCTTCGTAGATAAAAAAGGGGGAAAGTTCTGTGATGGTTTTCCGGAAGAACTTACACTACACCCACACTACACTCACACCACACCCACACCACACCTACACCACAGGCACAAAAAGAAGTGTAACTACTCTATTTTAGTATTTCTCTTTTTATTATTGTTTTTCCTTTTACTCGTATTTTCTAAGCCCCCGTGACCAATCTTCTCGATCAACACCTCAAGAGAAGTGGGGATGGCTGAAAACCAGCGCCGTCTAGGGCAAGTAGTCCTTGGCAGCACAAGCTGAGCCACCTCCAGTTGCTTCCACCTTTTTAATATAAGTTTTTTTTTGTAATTTCTTTTTTGTAAAGCAAGCAATAAACGATTTTTTATTTATTTATTTATTTAAAGAATTTCAGCCACAGGACGTCCACTGCTGGAAAAAGGCCTCCCCAAATGACTTCCACATCGCCTGGTTGGTAGCGGCCTGCATCCAGCGTCTTGCGGGTGGACGTCTTACGCTGCGTTTTCCGGTACGTGATCATCACTCCAGAACCTTGTTGCCCCATCGGCCATCAGTTCTGCGTACGTATAGTAAAGGACATTCATTGCTGGACAATGGCGCTGCCAGTATCCAGGTATACTCCGCGTCTTTCACTAGAAATATTTTTTGTGAAACGCACCTAACACGTACTTTAAAAAGTAGGTTGCGTGATCAGCAGTGGCCGCGCATCGATTAAGTTTTAATATAATAATTATTTAGTGCAATTTTCGGAACCATCGCGACCGGGTGCATTCGAACATTTTAACATTGTAACTATGTCCTAGTTAACGTAATAAACATTTTTTACTCTACTTCGGACTTTAATATTCATTCGCAATCCCGTACCTTAACAAATGGTCCTTCGAGCCGGATCTACGGAGTAGGAGGCCTGCTCTAAAATTGTTTTAAGACACTCCCAGCCTCTATTCTTTGCCCTTAATTTGTCAGTCACCCGTGGGCAGCGAGGCGGACGGCAGCGCGCCCAGGGCTGGCCGCAGGACTGGCCGGGACACAGAAGGGTGCCGCTGTGTGACACTCACCCGTGGGCAGCGAGGCGGACGGCAGCGGCGTGCCCACACACCAGGCTGCCCAGGGCTGACCGCAGGACTGGCCGGGACACAGAAGGGTGCCGCCATGTGACACTCACCCGTGGGCAGCGAGGCGGACGGCAGCGGCGTGCCGACCCACACGACCTGGTGCCAGTAGTCGGGGTCGGGCGGCGGCGGCGGCTCCCTCCGCCAGGGGCACGGCAGCGCGCCCAGGGCTGGCCGCAGGACTGGCCGGGACACAGAAGGGTGCCGCTGTGTGACACTTACCCGTGGGCAGCGAGGCGGACGGCAGCGCGCCCAGGGCTGGCCGCAGGACTGGCCGGGACACAGAAGGGTGCCGCCATGTGACACTCACCCGTGGGCAGCGAGGCGGACGGCAGCGGCGTGCCGACCCACACGACCTGGTGCCGGTAGTCGGGGTCGGGCGGCGGCGGCGGCTCCCTTCGCCAGGGGCACGGCAGCGCGCCCAGGGCTGGCCGCAGGACTGGCCGGGACACAGAAGGGTGCCGCTGTGTGACACTTACCCGTGGGCAGCGAGGCGGACGGCAGCGCGCCCAGGGCTGGCCGCAGGACTGGCCGGGACACAGAAGGGTGCCGCCATGTGACACTCACCCGTGGGCAGCGAGGCGGACGGCAGCGGCGTGCCGACCCACACGACCTGGTGCCGGTAGTCGGGGTCGGGCGGCGGCGGCGGCTCCCTTCGCCAGGGGCACGGCAGCGCGCCCAGGGCTGGCACGCAGTATTGGGCTGGTAAGGCTGCACGACAGAGCGCGCTGATGCACGCGTCGCGGCCTACTGCGTGGCCCACCTGGTGGTGAAAAACAATCTATAGATCGTTTCATCTACGAAGACGCGCCCCACCATTCTTCCGCTAATGTTTGAGTGTTATCGGTACACGCTAAATGATCCATTAGTGCACACGCACACTACAATAATGCCGCTCGGATTGCTCGGATCAAACTCCCCGCATCCCGCGTTTCCCTAGACCAAAAATTTGTGGGACGCGACTTCGTGGATGAAACGATCTATACTGGTAGATTCCACTGATAATAAGAACAAAAGAGTCACGTGTTGAGGATATGGACGAAGAGTTAAAGAATATGTAGGGATTGAAGTGCGGCGCGGTGAAATGCAAATTGCTAAAGTGGCTATAATCTCAGTCATAAAGCTGCTACTTTTCATTTCGTCTATTTAAACACTATACATATTGTTCCTCAATTTCATCTTATCATTCCTATCACTCACCTTCCCACTAACTCTGGCGAGGCACTGTATGGCACGCAGAATGTTCTCCAGTTCTCCAATACTCGCTTCGGCCAGAACTGAGAGGCCCCACACAAGCCCGCACCACGATGATTTCAATAGCTGACAAAAGAAAAAATTGTCTGTAAAATTATAACTAAAAGGAAACAGCGGGGTTACTCCGAATAATGTTACCCGAAGTTTCAAATATTGCCATCCCTCTCACGCGAAGCGAGAAGCCAGCATGAGCGACGGTGCAAGATAGACAATAATCTAAATAACATCTCTTTCTACCTGAGCCATTTAGTAAATAATGTATCTAAAAATGCAGAATTAAAAGAAAAAACAAAGAGTAAACGCAAAGTTAGGATGTTTGTACAGGGTGTAAAAAAACCTATCACGAAGACTGAAACTACGCCTTCTGTACATCCAACCAAGTAATATTACAAAATATTATTGGTGGGAAATATTTTTTATTTTTATGATTAAAAAAAATACAATATTCCGCAGCCCGCAATGTACAGCGCGCCACGCAACGCAATGACCGTGCCTATGTGTGTGTGAGTGTATTGGAGCGTACGCGCTTTCCCGCCACTACCTACCGCGACCGCAGAAGTATTTTGTACACAAAATTACCAGATTATTCACTTTCTACATTTAAAAAACACATTCCTTTAGCATTTGTTTAGGTTTAGAACTAAGTACTTACCGACTAATCCCCTTCGACGTCGTCTGGAATCGGCCGCTCCAACCGGACAAGTTGTGGCTCGAACTGACGGCCTTCCACGTGCAAGCAAACGCGTGCCAGGTAAATCGTGTTTTGATGCGCGCTCCAGTATTCCTTCACGTACAGACTGGTATTTAAGTTCCTCAAATACGACACAATACACGCCTAGACGAGGCGGACGGAGGCACAATCGGCTGATTGTCCAACAGACGTTGTACAGCCAGAACAAAAATACGTGCATCAGTACGGTGGTGCGCTGTAGGATGTTCAGCCCGATACCTACAGCCTGCAGGGCTTCAGATGCGTTTCCACGTGCCCTCCCATAACAGTAAACCATGTTTACGTACTCACGAGCACTGTACGTATGGTTAGGCATCTTTCTAACACACATTCACTATTACCACACTCACTATCACACGTTCACACACTAACTATCCGCACGAGAAAACAATCAAAAGTCGCAAGCGCATTCGACGGCCGAAGAAACCGAACTGAGCAACGCGAGGTGCGAGCGGCCCCTCGCAACAAAGGCACTGCCCCGCGCGGCGAGACTGACTGACCAATAACAGTCAAGCAATACGTCTATCGAATGTGTCGTCGTGAATCGGTACTCTTCATTTTCAACTACAAATTTACGTAATTTTTAACTTAACAAAAATGTAATTTCATCACTTTAGTACAGGCAAGTCTATCAACGAATGAGATTGTAAAAGCGGCGGCAAAAATACTTTGATTAATCTTTGTTAACTAAAGATCCGTCCAAGCATACTTAATAATAATTAATGCTTTAAGCAAGCTTCCAAAATACTCAAATTTGAATGAATTGTAGATGCGCAATCGTTATTAATAAAACAATAAGAATATCAATACATTTTGATAGTTATTCCGTGTAATAAAGTTACGTTCATTTAAAATAATCACGAACAAGACGATGAATCTTTTTATGTTGAAGAATGGAAGTAATTGGTATGAAAGAAGTGCTAAAAGATATGAAATTTTGTTTAGTTTCTAAAATCAATCGAGTTTAAAAATAAAATCTTATCTTTTAATCTCCCATCGAAAGTGAAGGAGCAAGAGTTTGCCAGTGTGTTATTTCTAGGCGTTCAGATTGCAGTAATAAGTAAGTTAAGTTTTATTTTATTAATTACTATCGTAAAGACGTAAAATTTATTAAGTTAGAGAGCCAGAAATAATGAACCTGTGTGTAAGAGCATTTGTCATTTGTTTACAGTACTTTTTAATGATACAAGTTTATCACATCTGCTTACTGCCTGTGATTAACGATTAAAATTACGTTTATTTAGAATCGCGTGCATAACCATTATTTATTTCAAGTAAATTATGAAGAAAGGAAGTAATGAGTATGGAAGGAAGACTGAAAAAAGAGACCTTTTTATTTAGTTGCTGAAATCAATTAAGTTTAAAGAACACACAATCATCACTCCTATCGAAAGTGAATGCCTTAATCAACGATAGGAGTAACATTGCCAGGTGTTTACTCTAGGCGTTTAGAGCGGTGTGGTGTAAGCAATAATTTGGAGTTTTACTTTTTATGAATTTTATTACTATCGTAAAGACTTAAGTTAATGAAGTAGAGAGTTATTAATGTAAAGAATGACAGGCCTCATTCAAAAGATCATTATTCATCTGTTTACGGTACTTTTTACTTTTTAATGATACCTACTTACGCTTATCACACTTGCGTAGCTAATAAGACCTGTGATACTACATTGTGATAGAATAACGGTTATGCGTAAAAGCACGGTTTAGTTAACAACCTAGGTTCTGTAAGATTATTTAATTTGCGGAAAGAAACAAATTCGTGTAAAGGGTTTTTATTAATTAAAATGTAATTTATTATTTTTTAGAATAAAAACTAAACTGGTAAGGTGATATTAAGGTGTAAGTAACTAATTTAAGTACTCATTTCATTTTTACAAACTAGGTAGATTTGGATTAAGCTCAGTTCAGTTGGTCCAGTCGTAGTCGTTGAACTCACAGTAGAGTTGAATGACTCATGGGCGAGCGCGGGTTGCGGTTCGGGGCGTGGGGGCAGCGCTTGAGCGTGTGTGCGCGCGCTGCTGTCCATTTCTTATTGTAAAGACAAAAGCCTTATTGTGACGAAAATACTCAAAATTTTAATAAGGTTTCTTAGAAAAAAAAATTTTAAACAACGAATTGAAATTGATAATGTAAAAATCTTGAAAAAAATATTCTGACTTTGACCTTCAATATCTCCTAAACCACAAGTTTCCCAGGTATGGTCCCAAAGAAAAAAATGATCCCCATGATGTGGAGAATAAGTAGTCTTCGGCTTCGGGATAGGTTTTTTTACACCCGTTATAATATTCTTTGAAGCATAGCATTCTTAATTGATTAAAAACAGTGCGAAAGAAAATGAAATGTGGGTGGGGCAACAATTAGCCACGCCCACAAGTAATGTTATCTCACTCACTTGTAGTTTCAACTGCATCTCTTTCTCGTCATCCTCATCTGCTTTTTGGAGAACATTGGAGTTCTGGTCTGCTTCACCATTGAGGCTATTGTTAGTGACATCTTTCGCGTCACCCTTGGATTCTGATTCTGTAACATACACATCTTTTAGCAATCTATAAAATATGTTTTAAATTAGACTGCAGTGTACACTGTTGTTAATTTATACCTTTTTGATTATTCCCGTTTTTATTCGAGTTCACTTCTGTGTCGGTTTCGCTTTGGCCGTCTTCGTATATTTCTTGTAATCTAAAAAATATTTATTTAGTTTGTAAATTAGTTGTAAAAATGGTATATCAAAAAATGTACAATGACAAATCAATACTTAATGCATCGTATATTTTTGTTTAATTAAATATAAGATTTTAGTAATAGATAGTGGATACCAAAGATTATAGTTTGCCGGCCGATCTGTGCCCTAATTCACGTAGACGTAGATCTCGCTGACGTTCAGAAGTCGTCCGAATGAAAAACAGTTCTAAATCCGTATTCACAAGGGTCATTTTGATAGAACGATTACTCGATAGGATCGCAAGTCAGTGTTTTGTTGTCGTTGAAGTTTTGTTACGTGAATAAGGTTACGGGACGTCCTGTGGCTAAAATGATGATAATGTTGTAGGTTACCTGAAGTATTCAGCGCCCTCTACAGTGATCGCGATGGAGCGTATGATCTCCATTAGGCACGCGTATGCTACGGAGATCCCGTACCCGTCCTGTATGGCCGGCGCTTCGTTGCGGTCTAGCATTTCGATGCTGGAAAAGAATAAGAACTTGTTACACTGTATATTTATTTAATGAAAAAGAAAATGTTACATAATGTGTTACATAAAAAAACATACAGTCGAATTATTAAGAACAACCTTCTTTTTTTAAGTAGGTTAAAAAAGGTTGCTTAGCTGTTGGATGTAAGATTTAAAAATAAATGGATTAAAGAGTGCAAGCGCAAGTACGAATTGCTCAGAGTTCCTACCAAATTGAGAATTAAATCTAAAGATGTCATTTTAGCAACTTTTCAGGAGATTGGACGAAACGACGCGTCTTTCGACTCTAGCTAATGGCATCAAAATGTCAAAACCGCCAAAAAATTACTTGCGTGGTGATAGAACTTAACCGACTAACTGCTAACTCAAAAATAATATTGGAGCAGTGAAATTAATGATTTGTGATTTTTTTTTTCATTCCAAATGGGTGGAAATATTTTTAACTTACTACACAGATTTAGCTGTCCCAGGTTCAAATGTAACGCAGAGCGGCAGCCATACCCCCTTCCAGTAGAAGCCCGACTGCTGTGGTATTCCTGACGCACCTGTAAATAAGGTTTTATTTTAATTATGTACCTTGGAAACCAGTGACCGACATAGCTCGCAGAATTGCTAAAATCAAGTGGCAGTGGGCGGGGCACATAGCTCGTAGAGACGATGGCCGTTGGGCCAGGAAAGTTCTCGAGTGGCGACCGCGGGCCGGAAGACGTAGCGTGGGCAGCCTCCTACTAGGTGGACCGACGATCTGGTGAAGGTCGCGGGAAGAGCCTGGATAAGGCAGCGCAGGACCGGTTGTTATGGAAATCCTTGGGGGAGGCCTTTGTCCAGCAGTGGACGTCATTTGGCTGAAACGAACGAACGAACGATGTACCTTGATCAATATTTAAAGATATCATTAATATCATTATCATCAATCGTGATTTTATTTATCAAGCAACAGCTAGGTTCTCACTGTGGTGCATTGGCGCAGACATGTTATTATTATGTAAAGATTGTAATATATTTACGAAAACGTCAATATTTTCAAGTATGAAAAGCTACCGAACTATTTTGGTCAGTATGTCAAATACTACACGGTCATGAAATTATGTCATCAATTTACTAGTGTGATAAATTGTTTGAAATGCGGACAATATTGCTAGTTTGCTTGGTTTTCATGATGCATGCTGCAGGATTAATAACAGCAAATAGTACGTTTTAGGGCTATATTTTACCGGGACACCATGGCGGCGCAACCAGTCCCCGCTACCAACAAAATATATGCAGCTTTGCGCAACCAAACGGACACCAGGTGAGTAACTCTCTATAGAGCTGTATACATTTTGTTGGTAGCAGGCGACTGGTTACGCCGCCATGGTGTCCCGGTGAAATATAGCCCTTAGACTTCCACATTTTTTGTCATCTATTTAACAACGTGTGTGTATTCATCTGCTTGCCATTATGGGTAACTTCCCCCAAAGTTTCATTCATTATTGCCTGCTATAGTTTGTGCTCAGAATGCCACGTGGCATTAAATTTAGTTGTTGATAATATGGGAGTGAGAGAGAGACGTAGGAGTATGATATATGATTTACTAGCTTTCCGCCCGCGGCTTCACCCGCGTGGAATTTTGTCTGTCACAGAAAAACGTTATCGCGCGCGTTACTATTTCATAAACCGGGATAAAAACTATCATATGTCCTTTCCCGGGACTCAAACTATCTCAATGCCAAATTTAATCGAAATCGGTTCAGTGGTTTAGGCGTGAAAAACAGACAGACAGATTAAAGTACAGACGTAATCTCATCAAGCTAAACGTGTGTAGTCGTATGTAGTTGTTTGTTAATAGGTGCTACGTTCTTAATTATTTCTTGCAATGGGCTATACGGGTCTATGTAGTTTAACGATTTTTTGCAATAAAGATAAATAGTCTAATGAACCGCCATCTGTCCAGTTGGCCCAGACGGCCGGAACGACCCGCGAATGGCCCGGCTGAGCGACCAGGCGCGCTGCACGCGGCGCTACACGCCAGGCACGTGCGCACAATCCGTAGCCGTCGTTTGGACGTTTGTGTTCCTTAGGCAGAACTGCACGTGAGTGTACAACAATAATATATCCCAAGTAGCATTTTACTCCATTTAAGAGTTCACATTTAGTTCCAATGTGTACTTAAAGCATTAGTACAGTTCACTCGTGATGTATAAGCTGTATTATTGCAATTAATTACACCTATACCTGTCTAAGGGACTTATAGGAGTGTAGACTAGTGTAGAGTTATACTTTTATACGATTGTTGGTGTTATAATACTCTAACAACTATCCTTTAGTCAGCCATCTGACTAAGAGCATTATAGGAGGGTAGACATACGGCAACCGCTGTTTAACGGCCTACTTGTACGATGTTATAGAGCTAGCATTTTAATAGAACACAGGTGGTCATTTATAAAGCCAAAGGCTGTTATGTTTACTTGTTTTAGACTGTTATACAGCTAGTAGCTGTAGTAGGACTTGTTTGTGATAATTAAAATAACCTTTTTTTACTATCTGTACAAAAGGGTTTCAATGGTTCGCATGTACACTGTAGGCTGTTAAAAGGACTATATGTGTTGTCCATTAACATCAATAGCAGTTTATTTGTCCACAAGTACTACTCTTATTTGCTTTAAGCTGAACATGAATGTGAATGTGATATTCTATTACACATTTCCCCAAGCCTGTTTTTAGTTGTTCATGGTGGTTCTGTACATGATGCAGAGGAAAATATTATGCCTGAACCTGAAATTTCCCTTCAAAATATACAGATATCAGAGTGTGATGATTGCAGTTCTAGTGATAGTGAATATACCATTCTGATTTGAACAATTATTTAACCTTTCGCAAAAAAAATAAGAACATGGGCTATTGAAAATCGTATTCCTCATTCCGCTTTGAATAAATTGTCAAGCATAATAAACGAATTTAAACCGGGAACACTACCGTCTGATGCTTTAGGTATTCATACTTGACATTAGTACCTGGGCTAGGCGATTTTACGGACATTAATAATTATTATTGCGGATCTCTAAAATTTCAGTATTTGAAAGAATTAAAGATATACAATTGACCTGAACTAGGTACATCTTAAAGCTGTACATAAGTTCACATTAGAATAAATTTATAGACATTAGCGCTGTAGTGGTACAAATGTAGAACTTCATATAGATAACAGCATTCTAACAGAACACATGTGAACCTAATATACGCTCACCGCATTAAATTGGAGTTATAACAGTTCACATAGCCGTATTTCATTTCCACCATTTTGTTCTACATAACCTAAAATATTTACCAAATAAGTCTCCAAAATTAATGCAGATTTATCACAAAATTCGCAGATAGAGCGATTGAGTTTTGGTTCCATGTTATAATTAATTACCGTAATATAATTATAATGCCAATCCAATATCAAAAACTGAAAATTGTAGATTTCCTCTCAGCCAGTTTTAAATATTTTAAAATGAATATCGCGTTTTTACAGAGGCGCGTAAATATTTTAGCTGTAAATATGTATACATTTCACGATAAAGTTGCATTCCCAATGGCATTAACATTATTAAGTATTTAAAACCCGTGTTATTATTTGCATAAAATGATTATCCGCCCGAGTTGTTTCCCTCTTGGCACTCACGTACAAATACCAAACTAATATTAAAATGTGGAAATAATTTAAGACACACGTGAACTTTAGGTACCATTGGAGTACTTTTGTCGGACTTTATAACTTTGAAAGCTGTGCATTTAGCCACTTGTTACTCTTTATTACACTCACGTACGTTGTATGGTTCACACTGCGTCCCATATAGTGCCGTAAGTCAGCCTTAAGTCCGATGTTACTACTTAAACTGCTATTATAATGCTATTATACTGCTAATGTACAGCCATAGTGAACTTAAGGCTGTCTAATTTGTGCCCAAACTGGTTCTATAAAAGCATTATAGCAAGCTATACAGCTCGTATACAGCTGACATACACAGCTTGTGGAGTACATGTGAACGACTATTGAACTCTTAAATGGAGTAAAATGCTACTTGGGATGGTATGATGAGCAGTACACGGGTTATAGACGGCCCGAGTGACCTGAAGGCCCAGCGGGGTTTGTAAGACTGAGTTTCTTCGGCCACTCTTTCTCTTCGCTAGCCAATGTTGTCCATTGATGGTAGCAGGGAAAACTGGGGGCGTGTATAAGTAAATAAATAAATAATTTCCTTGGACATTTACACTGCGCTTCTAGTCCCAAACTAAGCAAAGCTTGTACTATGGGTACTAGACAACGGATATAAACATACTTAAATACTTTTTTTTTGTAAAAACATACTTATTATACATAGAAAACACCCAGTCCAATACAAACAAATATGTCCATGCACACAAAATATTTGTACTGTGCGGGAATCGAACCCGCTACCTCCGGAATAGTAGTCCGTTTCGAACCACTACTACACCAAACGGCCGACAAGTGTTTTAAAATAAGCCACAAATACTTGGAAGAATTTCGCTTAGTCAGTTAAAACTATTCGATTTGCTCAATGTTAAAATTTCCCCCAGATACCTCCACAGATTACAGATGAACATTCCTCAATGGGATAAAATTGTCTTCACTGGTCCAGGCTACACAGGAGTTACAGCAATGGGATCAAGGAGTGCAATTAGTTCTGTCAATAATTAATGGTCTCATTTCTCTTTATTCCAGCGAGCGTCTAGGCTGCCCGTCGGCTTCTCGCACCAACCGCTTTATGACCTACCGCCGCTGCATGCATCGCTGTCGCCCGCTTGCAGCGCTGTATTCGCAAGTGCTGGCGTCTGCTGGTATCAGTGGCAACCATAGTGCATGGCCAGTTCTTATGAGGGGTGAGTCTGTTATTGTATGACGTCACCAACCGCTTCAACACCTATCGCCGCTGCATGCACCGCTGTCGCCCGCTTGCAGCGCTATATTCGCAAGTGCTGGCGTCTGCTGGTATCAGTGGCAACCATAGTGCATGGCCAGTTCTTATGAGGGGTGAGTCTGTTACTGTATGACGTCACCAGCCACGTCACAGTTGCCGCTGTCGCCCGCTTGCAGCGCTGTATTCGCAGGTGCTAGCTTCTGCTGGTATCAGTGGCAACCATAGTGCATGGCCAGTTCTTATGAGGGGTGAGTCATTTACTGCGTGACGACACCAGGCACGTCACAGTTGTCATTGTCGTCCGCTGGCAGCGCTATATTCGCAGGTGCTGGTGTCTGCTGGTATCAGTGGCAACCATAGTGCATGGCCAGTTCTTATGAGGGGTGAGTCTGTTATTGTATGACGTCACCAACCGCTTCAACACCTACCGCCGCTGCATGCGTCGCTGTCGCCCGCTTGCAGCGCTGTATTCGCAGGTGCTGGCGTCTGCTGGTATCAGTGGCAACCATAGTGCATGGCCAGTTCTTATGAGGGGTGAGTCTATTGTTGCGTGACGTCACCAACCACGTCACAGACGCCGCTGCCGCCCGCTGGCAGCACTATATTCGCAGGTTCTGGCGTCTGCTGGTATCAGTGGCAACCATAGTGCATGGCCAGATCTTATGAGGGGTGAGTCTGTTATTGCGTGACGTCACCAGCCATGTCATAGCTGTCGCTGCCGCCCGCTTGCAGCGCTATATTCGCAAGTGCTAGCGTCTGCTGGTATCAGTGGCAACCATAGTGCATGGCCAGTTCTTATGAGGGGTGAGTCTGTTACTGCGTGACGTCACCAGCCACGTCACAGTTCCCGCTGTCACCCGCTTGCAGCGCTATATTCGCAAGTGCTGGCGTCTGCTGGTATCAGTGGCAACCATAGTGCATGGCCAGTTCTTATGAGGGGTGAGTCTGTTACTGTGTGACGTCAGCAGCTACGTCATAGTTGTCGCTGCCGCCCGCTGGCAGAGCTATATTCGCAAGTGCTGGCGTCTGCTGGTATCAGCGGTAACCATAGTGCACGGCCAGTTCTTATGAGGGGTGAGTCTGTTACTGTGACGTCACCAGCCATGTCATAGTTGTCGCTGCCGCCCGCTTGCAGCGCTATATTCGCAAGTGCTAGCGTCTGCTGGTATCAGTGGTAACCATAGTGCATGGCCAGTTCTTATGAGGGGTGAGTCTGTTGCTGCGTGACGTCACCAACCGCTTTAACACCTATCGCCGCTGCATGCGTCGCTGTCGTCCGCTGGCAGCGCTATATTCGCAGGTTCTGGCGTCTGCTGGTATCAGCGGTAACCATAGTGCATGGCCAGTTCTTCAGAGGGGTGAGTCCACAGATATGGATTAGAGTAGATACAGCAAGTTGCTCGTCAAAGCGTGCCATTCCGATATGTCCAAATGGACATACATGGTCGAGTGATGTACACGTTGTTAATTGTTAGCCGATTACAACAATCGGTAACGATGATTTTACGAGGACAGTAGTACCAGGCCTGTTCATCTCCGCGAGTTCACATCGAAAACAAAACACGCACGATAGCCCACCTACAGGAGGCGATTCGACAAGGCGTCACATACGAGATACGAGCGAGCATTGACACACGCACGCGTACTCTTGTATTATGGAAAAAAATAAAAAAATACTGTGTAAAAAATACTGTGCAGTATTTTACTGCCTAAATAATAATAAAAACACACAATGTACTTTTTTTAAGTTGCCTGAAGACACTGAGAGGTAAATAAGTGGTTATTGTTATTCATGATAATTCATGCAAATTCATGTATTTCTTCCGACATTTTCCGCGATTTGGCACTTCACGTCACACATTAGTTTGCCGAAGTTCGCCGAGCCAGCTATTGTCAATTATTATAGGTGTCAAACAGGATAGGGTCTTTGCGCTGGTTTTCGTCCAACTATCGGAGTTGCCAACTTTGTGATCTTAAAATACCTTTACATAAATGTATCATATTATTTTATGTCGTTCGAGTGCTCATAAAGGCAGTCAACTAAAGTCCATACTGCAACGCACACACAATCCGCACCGTAACGTAAACGCCTTGCCTCGCCGATGACAGTGCGCGAAGGGCAATGACAGCTCGCAAAACACTGACGTATATCAGTGTCTCATGGACTTGGCGTAACTTTAAAATAAACGTACTCGGTACATTACGCACACATTTACACGCATTATAAACACATACACGATTTAAGAAAACAACATGGCCGCAATATAGGCAATCAGCTGACAGGTATTTGTGTGTGTGTGTGTGCGTGTAGTTGCAGCTGATTGCCTATAAATATGTTGTTTTCTTAAATCTTGTATGTAGGTACCTACTCGGCACAAGTCAGGTAGTTAGTGACGTCACATGAAAATGTTGCCAGAATGAGTACTGACCAAACATTACTATTTCTTTTTTTTATACATCACCAGGGGTAAGTTAGAAAGAGATAAACAGCTGTTTGTCATTAATTTGTCGAATTTTTGTATAGATCTATATTTCCTCTCCACTATTACCTCCATGCCACAAAAGGCGATACGTTGTTGATCCCTTTCCGAGTTGATTTGCCTGCTATATGACCTGAGCTATGCTTTAAAAAAATGACCCTTAGTCATCTAAGATTTAATTTTGTATGAAGAAGTCTAATAAACACTTAAAATTGTGTTTATAATGCTATCAATTAGACATACGTGCCAAAAACTTTTCCTGTCAGCACGTTTTTTTTCTAGCGCGATGATTTCTGCAATGTACCGGTGACCGGTGTAAGGCCGCGCATTTACGTAATTTTTTGGAACTCACTACTTTTTAAATTACATTTTCATTTAGGTGGAACTGTTGCTTAGGCATTATAGATTGCAACAAAACTAGCGCGGGATGGCTACTGCCTTCTGTGAATACAATACTTTGTATTCAAATTTTACGCATGTGTTTATGGCAGCTCAGTGAAATGGACGAAAACCGAAGTTAGATAGAAAACCAGCACAATGACCCTACTTTCAAAAATTAATATTGTGATTTTATAAATCACTTAAACAACTTTATATTAATTTGCGGTACGAAGTACGCCGGGACAGCTCGTAAAACAAATTCATTATTTACATATTACTAATTTATCAACTTTGTTCATTGTTAGTTCATTAGTTGTTCGTGTTTCGTTTGGGTTAGACCAAGAGCCGAATGCAAAAAATAAATGTTACTTAATTATATTAATCCTACAAA
Organism: Ostrinia nubilalis; assembly: GCF_963855985.1. NCBI lineage: Eukaryota > Metazoa > Arthropoda > Insecta > Lepidoptera > Crambidae > Ostrinia > Ostrinia nubilalis. The sequence continues at coordinate 2,254,303 of NC_087112.1, forward strand.
AAACGGACGGACGTGTGCAAGTCTAATAGCCATATACTTGGTTAACTCATTTTAAAAAGTGCACAAAAACTTTCTATGTTCAGACAGACTATATGACGAATCTATAAGGGTTCCGTTTTTGCCATTTGGCTACGGAACCCTAAATACCGTATCAAAATCTGTTGCATAGTTTTAAAGATCTAAGCATACATAGGGACAGACAGACAGGAAAGCGACTTTTTTTATAATTATTACGTAGTGATGATGGGCATATAGACCAAATAAAGACATTTTGATTTAAGGGGGGGACATCGTAAGAGCCATTCACACTTTTATCAGAAAGTTAATAAATTAATATATTTAGGTTTTTGAAATCTAAAACAGCCAGGAAATCAAAGAGGCAAACATGATACCTTTGTGATTTTATAGGAATTTTATTGTAAAACACGGTCATATTAAACTTTTATAAAAAAATCCAGAGGTAAATGTTTTTTTTTCGAGAAAAATTTTTTCTAATCGTGTTTTCGAAAATATCATCCCATCACACATACGTTCTGTAATACATAATATTGAAAACAGTGCGAAATATCGTCAATTGCAGTTTTCACATACTAAGGGCCCATAATGAAATTAGTATAATGTTTGTTTATGTAATAAAATTTGGTTTGAAATACCTACTGAATTGAATTTTTATTTCTTACTAGCTTTTTGGCTTCGCCCACGTGAAATAAATTGTCACAGTTATGTGTGTTATAAAATATTTAGGTGCTAGCTCTTACACTATATAACTGGCGGCCGCATGTAGCTGCGCGTTGCCGCGAAGAGCAGTGAATGCAAGTGTGGTGCGCTAGATGGCGACACAGTAGCTTCTTGTAGCAGTCAGCCCTATGGCATCAAGACAGTACCGATCACTGACGTATGTCAACAAAACGGTGCTCGACTCTTAAGACAAGCTAAATTACACCATATTGTTGATGACATTGAGCATACATTTTTTTGAATACCTTCGCGAAGAAAAACTTCTGTACGTAGTACTTATTATTATTCTGTGGTAGTACTAACACGGTAAAATTAATAAATTTTTAACGGATTGAGAATTGTAATTAACAGCACAAGTAACAAATAATTAATTAGAATAAAGTAGCAGTAGAAGAAGTATAAAGTAGGATTGTTTTTAATACATATCCTGCAATGTACTATTAAGACCTAATGTATGTGGTGCACTCATCCCGATCCCAAGGAACCGTACTTACTCATAACATTATGACACACACAGATCCGTGTATTCATACACCGGACAAGTTTTTGTATTGAATCGCTGGTAGGGTGAAAAAAATGATGAGATTTGACGATTTGTAAGAATTAATTTATTTAAAGAGGAAAATAAAGATGTTTTTGGTTTTTTATCGAGCCCCCGGGAAATCCCTAGTGCCAGACTTTTTCAAATAGACAGAGTAGAGGTATCTGCCTAAGGAAGTTCTATAATTTTGCCATTACCTTTTTTATAAATGACGGCGGAAGAACAATTTTATTCAAACCTTTTGATTTGTTTTGATTATTTTATAGGGCTCGTCTAAAGCACAATACTATTCATTGCACTTATATTATAATTATGAAGAAAAATCTTTTGTGTTTCATTTTCACTTTGAACGTTTTTTACCACATTGAATTTTGTGATTTAGAAATATCTTCAAAACTAAGGTACCTGACTTAGCTTTATGAAACAAAACGTATTGGCAAAACTACGCATTTTTACATTTATTAAAAATAAAAACTTGAGTAAATAGTCTTTATTTTATGAAACTAGGTCAGGTACTTACTAGGATATTTAAAAGTATGGAATTAAGTGTGAATTACTAGTAGTACTATTTAACATAATGGAATAACAATCATTACTTTCATAAACATTAGGCACAACAACAAAAATATTATTTGCAAATTAATAATGTAGAATAAAGTCTACCGCTACAAAATTATTTTAATCCACAGTCAGACTAGCTATAAATTTAACAAAATATCAGTTTTATCGGAATTAATTACCCAAGTAACATTTTACTCCATTTAAGAGTTCAATAGTCGTTCACATGTACTCCACAAGCTGTGTATGTCAGCTGTATACGAGCTGTATAGCTTGCTATAATGCTTTTATAGAACCAGTTTGGGCACAAATTAGACAGCTTTAAGTTCACTATGGCTGTACATTAGCAGTATAATAGCATTATAATAGCAGTTTAAGTAGCAACATCGTACTTAAGGCTGACTTACGGCACTATATGGGACGCAGTGTGAACCATACAACGTACGTGAGGACAATAAAGAGTAACAAGTGGCTAGATGCACAGCTTTCAAAGTTATAAAGTCCGACAAAAGTACTCCAATGCTACCTAAAGTTCACGTGTGTCTTAAATTATTTCCACATTTTAATATTAGTTTGGTATTTGTACGTGAGTGCCAAGAGGGAAACAACTCGGGCGGATAATCATTTATGCAAATAATAACACGGGTTTTAAATACTAAATAATGTTAATGCCATTGGGAATGCAACTTTATCGTGAAATGTATACATATTTACAGCTAAAATATTTACGCGCCTCTGTAAAAACGCGATATTCATTTTAAAATATTTAAAACTGGCTGAGAGGAAATCTACAATTTTCAGTTTTTGATATTGGATTGGCATTATAATTATATTACGGTAATTAATTATAACATGAAACCAAAACTCAATCGCTCTATCTGCGAATTTTGTGATAAATCTGCATTAATTTTGGAGATTTATTTGGTAAATATTTTAGGTTATGTAGAACAAAATGGTGGAAATGAAATACGGCTATGTGAACTGTTATAACTCCAATTTAATGCGGTGAGCGTATATTAGGTTCACATGTGTTCTGTTAGAATGCTGTTATCTATATGAAGTTCCACATTTGTACCACTACAGCGCTAATGTCTATAAATTTATTCTAATGTGAACTTATGTACAGCTTTAAGATGTACCTAGTTCAGGTCAATTGTGTATCTTTAATTCTTTCAAATACTGAAATTTTAGAGATCCGCAATAAAAATTATTAATGTCCGTTAAATCGCCTAGCCCAGGTACTAATAGTCAAGTATGAATACCTAAAGCATCAGACGGTAGTGTTCCCGGTTTAAATTCGTTTATTATGCTTGATAATTTATTCAAAGCGGAATGAGGAATACGATTTTCAATAGCCCATGTTCTTATTTTTTTTTTGCGAAAGGTTAAATAATTGTCCAAATCAAAATGGTATTCACTATCACAAGAACTGCAATCATCACACTCTGATATCTGGTATATTTTGAAGGGAAAGAAGAACGGTCACGCCCCATACAAAAAAAACCCAGACCCGACAGAAACGAGACATACCTCAATTTTTTTGTCATGTCTTAATTAGTTAAATTAAATATTTTTTATATTCGAAATCTATGTATAACACCAAAATATTACCCTTTTTTTTTGTTCAGGCGTTATACAAAAACTAATATAAAATGCCTATTTATCACCAAAATTGGTAAATGTATGTACCTAAATGTCTGCTGCTATGGAATGTATCTAGGTGACATGGAGATATAGCCGGATTATACAGGGTGGAAACGAGAAGTTACAAAATTCAAAAATTCAATGTTACCAGCTTCCATAATCTGTAACCTATATTGGTACCATTTGAAACAGTTCGTGAAGCACTTTCAAAATCAGTAACTAGTTTTTCAATATCTTGTATAGTTTAGAAATAATCGAGTGAGATCACTTATCGTTTCCACCCTGTATAATCCGGCTGTATCTCCAGGTCACTTAGATACATTCCATAGCAGCTGTAATAGACATTTAGGTACATACATTTACCAATTTTGGTGATAAATAGGCATTTTATATTAGTTTTTGTATAACGCCTGAACAAAAACAAAGGGTAATATTTTAGTGTTATACATAGATTTCGAATATAAAAAATATATAATTTAACTAATTAAGACATGACAAAAAAACTGAGGTATGTCTCGTTTCTGTCGGGCCTGGGTCACAGATGACCGTTCTTCTTTCAGGTTCAGGCATAATATTTTCCTCTGCATCATGTACAGAACCACCATGAACAACTAAAAACAGGCTTGGGGAAATGTGTAATAGAATATCACATTCACATTCGTGTTCAGCTTAAAGCAAATAAGAGTAGTACTTGTGGACAAATAAACTGCTATTGATGTTAATGGACAACACATATAGTCCTTTTAACAGCCTACAGTGTACATGCGAACCATTGAAACACTTTTGTACAGATAGTAAAAAAAGGTTATTTTAATTATCACAAACAAGTCCTACTACAGCTACTAGCTGTATAACAGTCTAAAACAAGTAAACATAACAGCCTTTGGCTTTATAAATGACCACGTGTGTTCTATTAAAATGCTAGCATTATAACATCGTACAAGTAGGCCGTTAAACAGCGGTTGCCGTATCTCTACCCTCCTATAATGCTCTTAGTCAGATGGCTGACTAAAGGATAGTTGTTAGAGTATTATAACACCAACAATCGTATAAAAGTATAACTCTACACTAGTCTACACTCCTATAAGTCCCTTAGACAGGTATAGGTGTAATTAATTGCAATAATACAGCTTATACATCACGAGTGAACTGTACTAATGCTTTAAGTACACATTGGAACTAAATGTGAACTCTTAAATGGAGTAAAATGTTACTTGGGTAATTTTCGAATCGATTCATACGATATCTTTCGATGACTTTGCGAATGCAGTACGATGATACGATTACTTTTACGTTGCGGCAATCACTAAAATTCGCTAAAATGACACTAATGACGTTTAAAAAGTGGCACGCTCGGCTTCATACAATTTTGACACATGCTGCATCTATCCATATCTGTGGGTGAGTCTCTTGCTGCGTGACGTCAAAAAGCTATTCAAATCCAATAGATTTTGTGAAAAAAAAAATTTTTGGAGTCACCTACTCAAAAATGTATCCGTCCATGCAATGTTAATGGTTTTAGCAAGCCACGTCATGCTTAGGAATACCGAAGCAGCAGCCTACATTTCAAATCGTAGCGTTAAAACTATAAGGTACATTATTATTTGTCTCCTAAAAATCCCTTGCCGTGCGCAGTCAATAAAGTTCATTTTTATTTTAACAGACATGAGAAGACGAGAAGACCTCAGCCTTGAAGACATAGAACCTACTCAAAAGGACCCCGAGCCGGAGTATGACGGTACTCTAGGGGACCTCCCCCTGGTTAACCCCTTAGGCGACAAGGAGAAGGTTGAGACCGGTTTGGAGGACGTCCTCCCTCCGGATATTGATAATATCGGGTCCGACCACATCCCGAATCCGGAGGACATATTCCATGATGCTTTTGGAACTAATTGATGTAATAATAAAGAATAGGACGGTATTTATGATTGTTTCTTATTTCTAAAAGCACTAATCTGATGAAGAACGATCTTTTACGTGTGGTAGTTACAAGATTTTTAGTCTATTATCAACCAGAAACACAGTCAGCAGATGCTAAAAAATAAGGTGTCAATTGTATATTGGAAATGGCACCCTTTGCGTACTGAAAGTAAGGAACAGATTTGGTACAGCGCTATAAAAACAGACCCTCTTTTACTACTCAACTACCCTATCTAAAGTACGGCCAACGAGAAGCGATACCAAATGTAAACAAGCCCAATGTCATGGTCATTTGGAATAGCAGGGGCTTGACTTTGACATATTTTGGCGGGAGAACGAGACATTACGACAAATACACAATATGGGAAGAGACAGAATAGATTGTCAGTTCGACAGTCGAATCGACCTTTTGTATCGCTGCTAGTTGGCCGTACTTTAATCTGTAGTTTTAAGGATTTGTGACAGTTAGCCTAGGCGCAGACCATCGCCTTTCAGTTGGCCGATAGCAGAGTAATACAATTTGTATTTACTCTGCCGATAGTTAGATCGATTTCCAATATGTATGAAGAATCTATCGATATATACCAAATCGGTGTAGTGTGCGCACTTCCATACCATCTAACTATCGGCCAACTAAAAATCGGTGGTCTGCGCCTAGGTTTAAGCACGTAGATACAGTGGTGGGTTAAAATAAAGCTAGTTACTCGCCGGCCGGCCGGTTCCTGAGTGGCGACCACGAGCTGGAAGACGTAGCGTGGGCAGGCCTCCCACTAGGTGGACCGACGATCTGGTGAAGGTCGCGGGAGGTACCTGGATGCGAGCGGCGCAGGACCGGTCTTTGTGGAAATCCTTGGGGGAGGCCTTTGTCCAGCAGTGGACGTCTTTCGGCTGAAACGAACGAACGAACGAACGAACGAACTCACCGGCCGGCGTGTTGACTTGCGAGGCCACGAAGAGGCTTTGCACGTAGGCGCCCAGCGCGTTGACGATGTCTTGGAAGATATTGGTGGCGTGCGGACGCATATCGTAACATGAGCAGAAGGCTTTCAGGAGATCTGTGGAGGGAAGAGCATGAGTCAGGGTATACATAAGGGTCATTCCACAAAAATATGTCAACTCTTAGTCAGCGCCACATTTCACATGGAATATTTGTTAATATTTTATTCCAAAATTGTTAAATAACAGCTCGCAATGTGTTTTATTCATCACCCATTTATATTTTCTAAAACTATTTAAAAAAAATCTTTAATTCCTTTTAAATGACCCAAAACGTCATTCCCTAGGCAGGTCCGTACTCCAAAAGTTTGTATTTTGGAACCTATATTTATAGAAACATCAACTTGATCCTTTGTTTTAATTAACGAATAATCTATTTAAACGTACATTACACCAAATTCTATTAATATTTTGCGGTTTCAATAAACAATAATTTGATTTTCTTAAGTTGAAAAAGTGTCTACAGCTTTTAGCGTCATTCCCTCGCTACGCACTGATTTTATAATTTTGCGCTCTAATATGTATTTAGAGTGAATGACATTTAGTTGAGTTTAAAGTACGATACGAAGTTATCCTCAGACTATACTGGCTTTGCGGCAGCCGTTTTTTGAATAAGTGCAAACGTGCCAGTTGTTGTGGAAACATGTGTTGATCCAGTCACTTCGTCAGTCCCTAGTTGAGTAGCTTTATTGATTACAATAGGAAATTGTATTATAATTTAATATTATTTACGTGTGGATTTTCGGCTATTTTCGGCACATTGTATTAAGCATCTTATAATATAAAGTTAATCTGCATTTGTGTTAAGTTTTACTCCAAATCGTCAGTCCCTAGACCGTCAGGCCCTAGCTTTAAATGCCACAAGGGACTAAGTTAGTAGTTAGGGAATGACGTTTTTTATACAGCGATAATAACAAAACAACTACATTAAGTATATTAACTTATCTATAAATGTTAAGGTAAAATTTTTATACTTTATTAAAAGTCATATAGGGGTAGTGTAGTATGAAAAAATTGAAAAATTATAATTTCTCCTAAAATAAAGCTTAAAGTGACTGGCCCTTTTAGACATAACATAATTAATAAATAAACTATAATTTACACTAATAAAGTATTCAAAAGCATCTTAAAAAAGTTTGGGACAAAATGACGTCGAAATTATACAGATTTTTATGGAATGACCCATAAACACCTTTAGGCCTTCGCTAAAACTTGTGTGCACCAAAAGCCGCTTGACGCCCGCCCTCCGCCATGCATGTGGAAACATCACCCTTATAATGATGGGAACGATACGGTGATTGGATCGAGCAATGTTAACGTATCAGGAGTAGGACCCAGCTTAATACCACACACACCATAAAATATTTTGACGCTTTGTGTATCGCGTAACACCGCCAAAGTGCTGCTCAACATAGGACATTCAACTACAGTGGCGCCATCTTAGTTAGTCTTCCAGAAGCGTTCACCAGTTGGCATCACTGGCAAATAAGGTCCTGTTACTTACAGTGGCTAAGACAGTGACGCCACTGAAGAATAAAGTTCTGTCACTTACTAGTGGATAGTGATTTACTATACCGTTGAGTTCAAAACTAAAAAAATATTAAAGTTAAATGAAAATATTTCATAAGTAACCGAATGAAACTACAAATTATTAATAGTCTGTCATAGGACAAAACAAAGGTATTGCTAGTTCCAAAAAACAATAAATGTTGCCACTCATTATGGTATGTCATTAGAACAAAAGAAATGTGTTGCCAGTTCCAAAAACATCAGCGATGTTTCCATTACTCACGCATTCGTATCGTACCTTATAAAATACTTAGCTATCAAAACAAGTAATGTGTTGCCATAGAACAAAACAAAGAAGGTGTTGCCAGTTAATATAAACATTAACAATGTTGCCAGTGCACTCACGCGGTTGTATGGTCATCTTGTGCAGCACTTCTAACGCCAGCGCTCGCTGCCAGAGCGGCTTGTCCGGGTCCAGGAACTTTATAGTGAGGGATAGGAAGATCTCGCATTCCGTCACCTGGGAAATGAAGAAATATTACGATATTGGATAATCAAAAGTTTGAATCGATTCTTGAGTAGCGAATTAGACCGACTTCAAATATTTTTTGGATTAAATACTATAAATAAAGACGTAACTGAGTAGGTATCGAGCTAAATGAGGGAAGCCACGCCTACTTCTCGGTATATTTATTTCCAAAGGTTTCCCGTTATACATAACTAGCTGTGCCCGCGACTTCGTGCGCGTGAATACCTGTTTTCGTAACATTTTTCATTGTTGCTCTGCTCCTATTGTTCGTAGCGTGATGTTGTATAGCCTATAGCCACAAAATATAACAGAAGGTAAACTCCATACTAAGCGCGCTCGAGCCACGCACACATAGACACCGCTCACGTACGCGTTATCAAGACTGTCTCGGACGAATGCGAGGCGCGACTGCGTTCGCTTGAGTGACGCTGCTCACGCGTTTATGAATTTTTTTTTATGCGAAAATGAGTGAACAACAAAAAAGGGGTATTATAACATTTGTTAAGTAGATGGTTGCTTGCACTCAACATTAAAAACTAAATTTTCGTTTTTTAAACTACCAATTGATTCCGGGAGGTAAGTAAGGTATTTATTTGTATTTCAATAGTTCGTTTAACGCTGACAAATTGAAATCCAACTCAATTATTAGGAATATCGAAGTGTTTTAAAGAGGTTTTAGGAATTATTGGATAATAGTGTCAACCACCCAACTACATACTACGTCATACTACTTCCTTCTCGTGTATTTGTTTGCAAACTATTACTATAATAATAACGTACTAAACATAACTACATAATTATACGTGGATAATGTGGATAACTGTTATTGTCTTTCTTCCATAGTATTAAAAGTTTCATTTTTCTATCATAACGAAATAAACGCAACACATGACAAGACAACCCTAGCGCGACGGCCGAGCGTGCGAGCGAGAGAGGTATGCAAAGCGAGGTACATACATGAGTTTACCTTCTGTTATATTTTGTGCTATAGCCTTCCTCGATAAATGGGCTATCTAACACTGAAATATTTTTTCAAATCGGACCGGTATTAGTAATTCCGGAGATTAGCGCGTTCAAGTAAACAAACAAACAAACTCTTCAGCTTTATAATATTAGTATAGATTGGTTTACTTCCTACGACGCAATTTCAAAGCGCGATAAAAAACTAAGCAATGTCTCATTTTCATTAGTCAATACGAAAAAGGTTACAGAAATCTCCCGCACCTCAAATATCAGCCAGTACCATCGACAACAGTGTTAACTATCCATTGCCTATCATGTCGTCTCGTTCTATCGCAAAGAATCACCATTTGATGAGAGCGAGAGCAAAAACGGAAATGGATAGTTAACAGTGTGGCCGTGTGTATATCCAATGAAAATAAGCCTTTATGTATTCTAATTCGTTTGCCAATGAGGGCTATAATTTTTGTGCTCAACGGTTGGCATCACTGGCTGTGACATGCCTTTTACCCAGTAGCTTCATCCCACTGTTTTACACTGTCTTAGCCACTAGCGAGCGAGAGGAACTTATTCTACAGTGGCGCCAATTGGTAAGGACAAATACGATAGCCCTCATTAGGATGATATAGACACAATACTCACCAGCACAGAATGGTACTTGTGTATAATGACCGAGACCAGTCTTAACAGACGCATAGTGACTGGGAAGTGCGGCCGGTCGGCGGCGGCGGGGCTGGCCTGATCCGACTCTCCCATAGATTATATGGCAATAGGGACTATGACGTCACCAGTTCGGGACTTTAATTGATTAAATTGAGGCCACGATAGCCGAACGGTGAAGGCGTCGGACTGGCCTACTCGACATCCGGAGAACACGAGTTGGAACCTCGCTGTCGCCAGACTATTTTGGTGAGCCCACTCGTAACACAAGCATATTTAGCTTACCACGAGGGATTAACGGGACTATTAGTAATTTGTGCGATACAAATTACTAGTATTATATGATTGATTCTAAGCTAATTTCAATGCCAATTGGAATCTAACTCGTTTTTCTAGATTCAAAAAAATACTTAAATCATTTACATGAACCCTTTTCAGCGCACTTATAATTATACCGGTCCCAAATTAACTTAGCCCTAGCACTTCGGAACTACAAATTGGTGGTACTGAGAAAAAACTTAATAATGGTAAAGTCCGGTCGCCGAGCACGTAGAATTTCGTCCAATGACCCCAAGACACCCATCCTTATCGCTCGCGCGTAATTATATTGCTGTCGCGAATGTGTGCGACGGGCGGCCGCAGTGAGTGTGCGAGCGCGACAGCAATATAATTACGCGCGAACGATATAGGCCAGTAGAATTAAACACAAAAATTGATTAAATCGGAAATAATTCCTACAAAAGATTTTTTTGCTTTAATGGCTTCATTGGTTGCCCATTAAGACTCTCCTAAGTTTTCGACTTCGACGGAGTTGTGCTTAAGTGGTGGGGGCCCCCGAAAGCGGCGTTTTTTCGGTTTTCCGGTTATACCGCGTAAAGGACTTACCCTATCGAAAAGTGGTCTTCATAACGGTTAAAGGGCACTTAATCCTGCATTGAATAAGACCAAATTCATATGTTTTGGACAAACAGTTCTCGCGCTAAAGTTCGGCAAAGTAGAAAATATACGTATAATTAATGACCCTCTCCACGTCCAATGGCTTGTTACCCACATGCTTCCAAGCCTTGTAAAGGGTCGCCTTAACCAGTGTAACCCTAACAAGGCTCACGAGTTTGATTCGCTTATCCTTGTTCGTCCCAGCCGTTCCTTAACTGCGGTTGCTGCACCTCTTCTTGACACTCTCCTGAACGACTCTGTGTTACCTAATGTGGCTGCCTCTCTTCCTTGTACCCTCCTGTACGATTGCATTGCTTAGCTATATGCCTGGTCCAAGGTTCGACGCCACAAAATCAACTTTGTACGCGTGAAAATAGTTTAAATACTATTTTCCGTGCTTGCAACATTTTTCTTTACTGCTTCGCCTCTATTAGTCGTAGAGTGATTGTATATAATTATATCCTATAGCCTTCCTCAATGTATGAGCTATTCAACACAAAAATAATGATTTCAATCAAACTAGTAATTCTTAAGATTAGCGCGTTCAAACAAACAAACAAAAAACTCTTCAGCGTTTTAATATGAACTTGTTGTTGTTGATTTTTGGCGTCGAACCTTAGACCAGGCATTCACGGCTAGGCAACGTAGTCATGCAGGAGGATACAAGGAAGAGGGGCAGCCACAGTAGGTAACACAGAGTCGTTCAGGTGAGTGCCAGGAAGAGGTGCAGCAACCGCAGTTAAGGAACGGCTGGGACGAACAAGGATAGACGCATCAAGCTCGTAAGCCTTGATAGGGTTACACTGGTTGAGGCGCTCTTTTTCAAGACTTGGAAGCCTGCGGGTAACGAGGCATTGGACGTGGAGAGGGTCATTAATTATACACATATTTTCTACTTTGCCGAACATTTGCACGAGAACGGTTTGTTCAAAACATATGAATTTGGTCTTATTTAATGCAGGATTAAATGCCCTTCAACCGTCAGGAAGACCACTTTTCGATAGGATAAGTCCTTTACGCAGTATAACCGGAAAACCGTAAAAGCGCCCCTTTCGGGGACCCCCACCACTTAAGCACAACTCCGTCGAAGTCGAAAACCTAGGAGAGTCTTTATGGACAACTAATGAAGCCATTAAAGCACTCAAATCTTTAGTAGGAATTATTTCCGATTTAAAAGCTAATTCTACTGGACTAATAAGGATGGGTATCTTGGGGTTATTGGACGAAATTCTACATGCTCGGCGCCCGGACTTTACACATTGAATACTCACCAGCACAGAATGGTACTTGTGTATAATGACCGAGACGAGCCGCAACAGACGCATAGTGACGGGGAAGTGCGGCCGGTCGGCGGCGGCGGGGCTGGCCTGGCCTTGTGCGGTACCGGACGCCGGTTGTGCGCCGGGAATGTGCAGGGAGGTGAATGCTGCCCTGGGAACCAAACAAATCAAATTAAAAACGATTTCTTTCAGGTGGGAATAGAACCCGCGACTGCTCTGTTTAATGCATAAAAAAATAAAGCCATAGTGGTTTGTTCTCAAGCTTTGACATTTTAAACGCGGGTTCGAATCCCACCACCGCTCGACTATTGTGGTGAGCCCACTCGTAACACAAGCTTATTTAGCTTAACACGAGGGGCTAACGGGACTATTAGTAATCTGTGCAATACAAATTGCTAATAATCATTTTTTATTTAAAAAAATGAAGTCAATTTAAAAAAATTAGATAACTGCAAAACAAATTAGTTACACCACTGGATATAGGACTGCTGAGTCGCGATCTTATTTATGATCAACGCCATCTATCGATAGCGTAGAGACTGCTGTCACAAGTGAAAAGGAAGTTAGTGAATGTGAAGTTATTTCAAGGTTATTTTCATAAGAAATACCTTTGTTCTGTTGATCTAATATATCAGTAAATTACAATTTACTTATATCTCAATTTAAATAGTTTATAGTCCAAACATTTTAAAAATATTTTATAATTTAAAAAAAAGCCTTACCTATACTTAACATTTGGCGAAAAAAGTCTTATGATGAGGGCACAAACATGCTCTTTCAATAAAAATCGAAATTCTGAGATCTGAAAAAAAAAACAAACATTTAATATGACATTTAGAAACCAAATTAATAAGTGATAATATACATAATTACATCAAAATTATAGGGCTTAACTCAGTAGTTGAAGACTTGATGACTATAGTCTGGTCTGCGAGTACGTAGATATTTGTCCAATGACCACAAGCTACCCATCCTTATCGCTCGAGCGTAATTCTATTGCTGTCGCGACTGTGCGACGGGCGCCCGCAGTGAGTGTGCGAGCGCGACAGCAACATAATTACGCGCGAGCGATAAGGGTGGGTAGCTTGGGGTCATTGGACAAAATTCTACGTGCTCACAGACCGGGCTTTAGTACCCGAGGAGAATGTTCTGTAACATCAAACGTCAGATCTCCTTCAGATTTGTATGCTCTGTCACGTCATAATATGTCAATGTCACCCCTCCCGTGCCGCTCCCATACCCCAGGAACTGACTAAGTTAGGTCTAGCCTGTAACATATTACTTACTTTAAAGAAAATAGGTGAGAAGTCAGTCAGGACCGTATCTAGCAGTTCCAGTCCAAACGTCTTTGGCACTTCGGATATCCCCACTAGCCAGTGGGCTGAGTCTCCATTAATTAGTTGAATTATGTCCTGAAACGCGAGATTTAACGATTAAAACCTTGTAAAATCCACCAAGATCGTTTCATGTACGAAGACGCGCCCCACCACTTTTTGGTTGAGGGAAGCGCGGAGTGCGGGGAGTTTGATCCGAGCAATCTGAGCGTCATTATTGTAGTGTGCGTGTGCACTCAAGGATACTGTCATGTCTATGAATGACGTCTTCATAGAAACACTATGTTTACTAATAAAAAAAATGATGGATTTTTTTTTTATAATTGGCGACGTTGGACATAGAAATAAATAAATTAAAACGAATTAGAGCAGCCCTGAAGGCCTTACACGAACACAGAATATTGTAAGTACAGTGACTGAAATCTCCGACGAAGAGATTACATTACGAAACTCCGAAAACACGAAAACACTCCTCATTACGAAAATAAAAACACTTGAAGTAAATAAATAAATAAGAATAATTACTTGTAATATGAGGTAGGCGTCAACAGCACACGGTTTCAAGTCTTTGGGCGCTTTGCTGTTGGTTTGCGGGCGAATGTCTGCCGGGTTCACTTTGAGATTACCTGCAAAAGGGACACATTGTTTAGTCATTTGGTGAAATAATTAATTTGAAAGATGGATAGATGTTTGTTACTCTTTTGCGCAAAAACTGTAAGCGATTTTGATGAAACTTTACAGTGTTATTGTTTATACAGGATGGGCCAAAAGTATTTGCAAATAGTAATGCTTGATTTTTCGAAAACAGTTTGAAGACGAAATGCGTGAGTGATGGGAAATTGTGCATAATTTCATGAATTTTTTTAGTCACTATGAAGGGCTTCATAAAACAACATCGCGCTTCCGCAGCTAACAATCGTTGGTGTCTCATCATCAGCCTACGCCAGCGCTCGCTCGAACACCAGCACGGTAGCAGCGGCAGCATGGCACGTGCTGACGTCACGCGCCTGCAATGGTGACGTAGCGCGTGCTATTATGTCTGCGGGGGAACAGTCAGTGGTGTATTACCATCAGCTTCCGCCTGTGCGCGTTCGAACACCAGCGCGACAAGCTGGCGCACTGTAGCAGCAGCAGCATGGCACGCGCTGACGTCACGCACCTGCAATGGTGACGTAGCGCGTGCTATTATGTCTGCGGGGGAACAGTCACTGGTCTTACCATCAGCTTCCGCCAATGCACGTAAATCACCAGCGCGACGAGCTGGCACGTGCTGACGTCACGCGACTCACAGGTGACGTCATCACCGCATCTGCTGGGGGTCGTATCTTACCGTCGGCCTCTGCTAACGCTCGCTCGAACACTAGTGCGACGAGCTGGCGCACTGTAGCAGCGGCAGCATGGCACGTGCTGACGTCACGCGCTTGCAATGGTGACGTCATCACCGCATCTGCTGGGGGTCGTATCTTACCGTCGGCCTCTGCTAACGCTCGCTCGAACACTAGTGCGACGAGCTGGCGCACGGTAGCAGCGGCAGCATGGCACGTGCTGACGTCACGCGCTTCTGATGGTGATACCATGCGCGTGCACATAACCACCGTCTGCGGACGATACAATCTGATTTGAGTCGTATTTCAGTGTAGTTAGGAAGCAATTCGCATCATCTGGACATGAGAAGATTTGTATCTTGATATGAGGAAAGCACTATTTTGTGATATCTAGGTACAACAGTTGTTCAAACAACATATTTCTTCTTCTTGACATTTATAATGATTTCTTACAAGAGCAACAAGAAGACTATTCAGTATTTACATTTTAAAAGATTAAAATGAAAAGAAAACGAGTTATTAGGATCTTTGATCTTACATAAATTGAAAAAAATAACTGTTACGAATGGGAATTGAACCCAAAATTTTCTGCTTGCTGGGCAACTGCCTGGTACACACAAATCGATGGCTCCTACGTCGTATACTGGCGTAAGTGAAAAAAATAGATTTTACAGGAGAGCCATTTAAGTAGCCAGTATGGTTCTGGCTATATGGCTCCTGTCCGTCCTGGCTGCCAGAACCATACTGTCTACTTAAATGACTCTCCTGTAAAATATGTTTTTTTTCACTTACGCCAGTATACGTAGGAGCCATCGAAATATTGAACAGTTCAAGTATACTACTCTTAAAACCAGCTTACTCTTGCCAACGTGTCTCCATGCACCAGATCCGAGGTGGTCATCAACAAAGCAGCGGTTTGCAGCAGCTTTAACTCCAGCACTCCGGCCTGTCCGAGGTTGTAAAGGCAATCCACAACATGCCTCGCGCCTTTTGCGTCGATGCCTTGCTGAGCGATCAGGCGCTGGATGGTGCCCAAGCAAAACTGAAATGAGATTATACAGGTGATATTACTAAAGGTTTATTTTAACATTACAGTCACCCAAAGTTGTGGATATACCTACTGTCAGAGAATAACTTATTGTTGTAGTAAATAAATTGAAGACTGCTATCTTATCTATTATAAACAGAATTGCCAGATAGTAGTACCTAGCAGATGGTAAATTAAAAGTTACAAAAATAATTGTAATTTGTAACAATAATGTCGTAAGACAGTACAAGTACTACAATTTGCCTTTTAGATAAATAATCTCAATTAAAGCTTTTGAATTTCAACTCTTGTTACACAGCATGTCATTCTAATTAGAAATTTTATTTTCGTTATGCCTATTAGCTATTATATCCATGTAAGTGTTCACTTATGGCAATAAACACTTGGAGACATCTTCAAAAGCAATGTTTTACATAAATAACAAACAAAATAAATACTTGCAATATAAATGTTTGCATACGATGCAATACAAATGTTTACCTTGATAATTTTAAGATCCTTGGACTCGCAACCTTGCACCAGAGCATACAGTATCTGATTGACCACACCATAAAGCGAAGCCTGTGGGTTGTTCGACGCCAGGGACAGCTTCTCAATAGCTTCATCGCAGGCCTGGAGTAAATCAGAAATCAGTACAGATTTGCCTGAGCAAATCTCATCTCAAGACTGGTCTTGGGACTGATTGCAAATGAACACAGCAAAAAAAATCAGATATTGTACAACTTAAACATTCTAGTGTTTGCTCCAAAGTGTATACTTATAGTGAAGGCTAGAAATGACGAAAGAGTGCTAACTAGTTGTGTTTATTCAAAAAATTTGAGCAGTAAACATCAAAGAGAATCTGTATGCAGAGAAATGTATTCAGCTGATTTTGAATAGAAATTGAAGATATACAACTAATTGTATAGGGTTTCTTTATATGTACATTCAATGAGAGCTCGATTGTAAGTCCTAAATATAGAAGAAACATTAAAAACACAGAAACCTCTCTTATCTGAGGATACTTCTTCTTGGTCTCCAAACTCAAATTTTTGAAGTCATTTTGCAGGACTTCCATAAATTTCTTAGTGGAGTCATCGCCGGTAACTGCACTCACGAATGCCATTTTGTATTTAACCAGTCCTAATTTAATTAATCACTTCATGATTTACGTAAAAATCATAAAAATTAAAAATATGCCATGTACACAATCGACATCACAATTTTTCGTTCAGAAACTACTTCGTCATTTTCTAGAATCGATTTTTATTTCTCGTGTTTATGTCGTTTATGTAATGTAATTCAATAAATTGAAAAAATACGTGTAACTTTCAACGATAACTTTAATTCATATGAATTCTATATTTTAATTAAATTTGAGATAAAATAAATTATTTTAAAATTGCAAAGAAAACTCAATTTTGTGTTTTCGAACGTTAATGCACGTTTCGCTTCACGTAGGAAATTGTCAAAAAAAAAGAGAAAAGATTAATGAAATTTTGTGGCATAAAAAATAAGCTTTACTTAAAAAATAATTACTCTTTTAAGTTTCAACAAAATAAAATGATACACACCAAAGATTATGAACTAAATCTTACAAAACATATAAATACAATTTATATTTACACCATGATAAATGCGTACAATGAAACGTGCTCAAAACTAGTGATACCACAACTAAAAATATTAGTATTACTGTGTACAATTTCAAATAAATAATCGAGTTGCAATTTCTCAGACTTAACACAATTTTGTATTATTGTAAACGCAGTGAAAAGCCTTTTTTAAATTCTTTTACAAATTATTGTTCATAATTAATTAATCATGGCATGGTGATCTCAGACATTTAACATTAAAGATTGACAATTTAACTTAATCATTATTCGACTGGTTTTTACTATAAATTTATCTTGTTATTTTTAAAAAAACTCAGTCTAATGGCTTTACGGCGTTCAAATGCAAAATATTTTGTAAAGTGAAAGTAAAAGAAATTGCAGTGATCGATGACCTACTTTTCGCAGTATTTTATTTTTTTCAGTGTAGCAACACCGATTACTGATTGTGCAGAAGAAAAAAACAATGGTGTGATTCCAGATTTTTATTTGTAAGTATTTATAGAATCCAATATCAATTTAGCTAAACTAACGGTTGTGAGTCTGTAAAAACGTTCACGCACCCGACCATGCCGATACCAAGGTATAAAATGCGTACTGTTCACTAGAAAATCGCTTTTTAAGATTGACGTACTGTCATTTAATTTTTTTACTCTATTTATTCAGCTTGATTCAGCTATGCGCCATTTACTGCAATAGATCGGCCGATGTGTGCAGATTTTAGCACATCTTTAAATAAAACGCGAATCAGCGCAAGTGCAATGGCTGGATGGCTCTGACGTTGATAGGACCAGTCGACGTTTCAGCCACCCGCTTTCGCGTTTTTCACGTATTGTTTTTCATGCCGGCACGTAGTTTTCATGTGTTTTGTGTCTTTTCTGCCGTTTTTTGATCGGTAAGTGTTGTTGGGAAGTGGCGAAGTGAGATTGCGACCCGCAAGTGTTGTATGGTCCTTGACAGCTAACGTGTCATCCTTTTATCATTAGATGGAACGGTCAGTCATGCAATCAATCGTCACGGTAAACAAAGCAACATGTTTTATGCGTATTTGTAAATATATCCTTGCAGGGTCACTGAGTGATCCATGAGGTTGCACCATTATTCTGTCCCAGTGGCATCTGTAATGGCACATATGATTTTGACAGTTGTATTATCATGCAGAGCACCAAAAGCATGTTATCATTTTCAATGCTCCATAACACATAAGTTTCACATAATCCAGTAAAAAAACGACTACATTTTTCTAATTCAATACTGGTATGAAATAAAATGTTTCATTCTCATATTCAGTTCGAAGTCAGTGGATATTACTTTAAAACATTATTTATTAGCTTGCAAATGATTAAATAGTTAGCATTCTTTGGCAGTAATTAAAATTAATCATATACAAGATAAAAATACACCCAGCTGTTATACATTTAATCACGTCTTGCTGACACTTGTAGATAAAAATCAGTTGGATGCAAACCACGTTTTGATTCCGATTCAAATTTGCATATCCACATGGAGATTTAAGATTGTATTATGTGGGTGTGTACATTCATTTATATTTTCATGGGTAATTATAATGAGTCATCTAAATTGCAATAGTACTCAATCATTTACTTCGTTAGTAGAAGAAAGAAAGAAAGAAATATTGTTTATTTAGTTCAAAATCATTCACAATCATCAGATGTGTGTACATGAACTTGTTTTTAGCTTTATTTTGGAGTGATTTGGAATGCTCTTCTAATTATTTCTCAATCATTTAGAGAGCAAATAATAATATTGGTATTTATATACTCAGTCAATGTATATTTAATTAGCTCTAAGTCATTTAGATAACTTATGTTCTAACTGTCATATTAATTCTGCGTATTTTCTGGTTCGGTGCTTAATTGTTGTGATAGTTAAACTATCATTATTATGTATGTTATATTCTATATTAGATAGCAATATTTGATATTACAAATGGATCTATTGCATCTATCACAATACTCCTATAATCACAAAAAATACTTGCTTAAGTGAAGCAGCAAATCGAACGCGTAGCATTTAATAGAGCTCTGTGATTGGTTCGTGTCAACCAACGAGACCTCATAGTAATGTTTGTGAATACGACCAATAGTCTGTTAAACAATAGCATAAAGTGTATTTTTAATTGGAGTTATGTTTATGATTATAAGCGACTAGTTATATTGGCCTTCCTCACAATAGGACTGTTATCAGTAAGCCAATTACTTAGTGATTTGTAGTTCTATGATAAGGTGTTATACTATGGAGTCAGAGTCCGAGTGTGCCATTTCAGATGTTACTTAATAATTTAGTGTTAGATAAAGTTTATTACTCAATATAGGTACATATTGGCAAGTTCTATTATTATTTGAAGTTAATCTGTAATGTTGATTTAGATCTATACTCACAACATTGGGTAATATGAACTTTTTAGATTGTTTCAAGCTGTTTATCTGAATTCTGTGTATTTTTTGTGTGCCAACTTTAACTTTAATCAAGTTCTAACGCCTATGTGTTCCTATTAAATATGCAATGTTGGAAAATGTTTATGTACCCCGAGAAGGGCCTACAGCCTACATACTAATAAACAATTTGAATTTGACAGTGTTTTCTCTTGTTTCAGATAATCAACACAATCCTGCAATACAACTTTCCAAAATCTTCCTCAAGACTGTTACTTTAGAATTTAATTTAATTTTCTTTAGTGTAAAGACAGATCGAAGCGTCAGCTAGTGAAGGATGCCAACAGCGAGAGAGAATCAAAAGACGGAATTAGCTATTTATTTTATTAATTAATTTAGCGTAAACCCATCATAATTATTTTTGTAGTGAATCCATTATATTAATTATAGATGAATTAACTCATAAACATTGAGATTTTACAATATTTATTTTCTAATATCACAATGGTGGATAAAGGTCAGCCACCGTAGTTTGCATTAACCGTTGATGGGCCAGTATGGAAAATATGGCGTCCAACGTGTCTCTGCGAAGTAACAAACAGCGGAAGGAGAACCTTATAACTAGGAAGGATAAGAGTCCGGAGAAGACTATAAGGGGTACACGAGGCGCGTACAGGGGAATCCCCTCTACGTCTAAGAGGGATGAGGATGAGACGGGCTCGACGGAAAGACTGGATAGACCAAAGAAATTTATCGCGCAGAAAAGCAACTACGGCCTCGGGAAGCGACCGGATTTCTCGCTCAAGAACAGGAATGTGCATTTAGCGTCGTCTCGGTATGGGCAGGTGAGTTTTAGATCTATTTAATGTATTAATTAATCCTAACTTAATTATAAACATGAAACAAGGGCCGAGAATCAAGGAGACGTTAGCATTTAGTAGACCTAGTTTCTTCTAATGTTCTTCTAGATCTGTATTTATTATAACGTGTATATTTAGGTGAAACACTGAAAAATACATGCGGCTTGAACGTGCTGCCGGTTAATAGCTTTGCATGTCTCCAAAACTCGAAACTTTCTCTGGCGGAGTTAATTCGGGTTATCAATACATCGCTGGCACTAAATATAATCGTTCATGATGATGCCCCGGAGTCGTCATAGCAGCTGCTTATGTATACCTACATTATACATGTTATACACACATTTATCGAAAAAACGTTTAGTTACGTGATATCGGTCGTAGAAAAATTCAGGCACCCCTCGATATTTCCGGGGAAAAAGTATTCGTAATAAATAGTATACTTTCTATTTGTTTTGTGAAAGTTTTGGACATTTTACATTGTTAACTATTTATTTATCATTTTTACGGACAATGAAAATCAAATCCTTTCTGTAACTTCGAATAAACATTTTCTTGTAAGTACAGTCAGCGTCAAATAGTTTGTGACACCCAAAGTAGCCAAAAAGTTCGCAATACGTATTTGTTACATTGGAATAAGGTTGTGTTGTCTACTTTTTAGCCACTTTGGGTGTCACGAACTATTTACGCTGACTGTACCTGCTCCTGTGTTGTGCGAGCCATTTATAACCAAACAAGGCTGATTGTTAAATCAGTCCCACAGCTTAGACCCCGTGAACCTAACGAATGGGTCAATTTGGAGCAATTTCACTCAATTATCCAGTTGGCCGATTTCACGGCGAGGTGGTGCGGACTCGTGCGTTGATAAAATCACGACTGACATCCACTCGGTTGAATTGAATGGTGCATCCTTGGCTTTGACCATATTTACGGACGTTTTACTGTATGACAAACTTAAATATTGTTAGAAAAGCGTCGTACTTTTTCGTATGCCTCTCGCGGCTCGCTAAGTCCGAAACCAAGACTTGGATATTGCTAGAACATGACTATGACAAAAGAAGAAAACTAACCCTGTAGGCCTAAGATGCGCGCCGTGATAACTTTTATCGACGTCAAAATGTATGGGTAAAATCGATAAAATGGCGTGATAATCGCTTATCGCGGCGCGCATCTTAGGCCTTCTGGTGTCTACCTTTATTCATGTGATGTCATGATACATTAGTCAATGATGGAAAATTTTGCAAAGAGTTCAGTAAATACCGCTACTCGTAATCCTATTTATTTACTGCTGGACAAATGTTTTCAAACTTCATGCACCTAGATTTAAATAAATTACTTATCATAACAGACGGTAAATGCTAATAAACGTTTGCGAGTGCAGCTGTCAAGTTCATCTCATTGCCAAATCAATTTAGGATATGTTTTAGCATTTTTTGATTAAATTGACAGACATACACATACTTAAGTAGTTTAAAATTTAAAACAAACTGGCGCGAAATACTCTTCATCCACACTGGACTTGTTGTATGCATTTGTATTTTGACTTTTCAACTAATTTTCGAAATGAATTGGTTTATTCATATCTCATACGACATTACCATCGAAACTGTACCTATCTGACTTGCAATTTTGTAGAAATGTACGTGTTCGCTATTTGGTACCAATAGCATGCCCTAGTTGAGCCCTTTTGTTTTAGGTTACTGACAGTTCAGGGACTGGTCTTCCGTGATTATTGGCATCACTTCTCACGTTGAGTCAAGACTTTTAATGGAAAGAACACACTGAATCAGTGTCTCTGATTAGTTCAAAAATCCATTTAAAATTGGTCTAAGAAATTACTAAGGTGCACAGGCGTCTGGAAGTCCTAAATCTGAAAGAAAAGTTTATAGTTTTCCATTGATAATGCAGTCTCATTTACATTTAGCTATCTCAGATAGTAGATTTTGTATTGAGATGCTATCGATAGATAAAAATGCAGCGCTATCGTTGCACAAAGTTTTTATAACTGCTTTTTGTAGTTTTATCGGTTTTTCATGATCTGAGAAATCCAGTTTCTTGATTGTTTATTTTGAGTTTCAGCTTTCATTTGATTCGCTTTTACTAGTCTTTATTTTTATTCGCGAATCATTCAGGGTTTCGATCAGGAAATAGTCCTCGCAGTCCGATGAAGGTCAAATGTGTGGCCAACGACATCCTTCATCACTTGTAATCGGTGCAAATGGCTGATGCCTAGTTCTGAGTTCGCGAACAGCACTTCACGGGTCAATACGTACGTGCCCTAAATTTTTTATTTATCTTTCTAGAAATATCTACCTATTTTAAAAAACTTGCCGATTGCGAGAATTTATTGTTTATCCAGCTATTGTTCCTTTCTGTATTCGTCTATATTATTTTTATTGATGGCGATGAACTTGTTTTTTGCCACTGTGGGCACACTATTCCGTCAATTTCACGTGCATAGTTAGAAAGAAAAATAATTGTTAATCCAGTTGTTTTGTCCTTTCTATACTCGTGATTTTGGTGTTACAAATAAATTGTTGTCAAAGTCATCCTGTCAAAATCTCGTCAATAAACATAGTGTGGTCATCATTTGTCCTTTTTCGGGTCAAACGACCATGCGCAGACGCAGACTTTAAGTTTATAGGTGCAAAAGTGACCACTTGAACACGTGCGGTAGATTTGAGTGACGAAGCTACAGGAAGGAGGGACCTGTGAAGTTGCTATTTAGTACTTGTCGTGTTGATATTAAAATTCAAGCATGTTTGCTATCAAAAGTTGAGTGTACATAATAATATTATGGTTCCTTGGTTATGAGGTCAATAGTAAAAGGAATGTCCAATTAATCCTCCAAATACTTCGGAATACGTTTAAATAAATTATTGTTTGCTAGCGAACTATTATTATTAGATCGTCAAGATAGATTTTATTTTCATGCGAGTTGATTAAAAATTTCTTTTTGATGTTGATAGAAAAGGTCGAAGATTTCTCCAATAATGTTTCATTGAACAGTTTACTATATGATAATGGATTCGATTATGATAAAAATATAGAACATACAATCGTTGTGTGAAGTATCTCTGTCAGATGGCACGTGCGAACTTGAGTGTAGTCAGCAAAATAAGGTCAATGATTATTATTTTTATTCAGATATCGAAGCTATTTGTAGTTATGAGAAGCTAACGAGCTTAAAATTATTTATTTATTATTCTTCATCATTGCTTTAACATAATAAAATATGATTATGTTAAAAAAGTTGGTTTTGGTAAATAAGTTTTATCTGTCTCAGTCAACCGGCTCCTTTTTATCTTACTCATTACTCTTTACCAACTTAGAAAAAATATTTGTGACTTTGTGCAATCCCTACTAATATTATAAATGCGAAAGTAATTCTACCTGTCTGTTACGCTTTCAAGAGATTAAACCACTGAACCGATTTTGATGACATTTGAAAGAAATAGTTTTCCGGAAAAGGACAAAATAATTTTCATCCCGTTTTTGAAACGTAGACGCGCGCGATTATGTTTGTTTTTGTATGACAGACAAAATTTCACGCGGGCGAAGCCGCGAGCAAACGTCAGTTAAGTTCTTATTCATAAGTGCCAAAATACTGGTCAGAATTGAATAAATATATTTGGATTAGAACTAAAATAAACATGCGAAGTTTTTTGCTGTCTCTACAGCTACTACAAACTGCACTGACATATTATTGTAAAAGAAATGCAAGCTCGTATCTACTATAGTCTATAGCTGGCCACAAAAACGTGATAGTGGTGTATAATTAGCAATGCTGTGTCATCCCGTCATACGTAAACACGTGCTATCTCGGTTTACGAGCATGATCTAACGCCTTGACACGAAGTTACGGCCCAATTTGCGTATTGTGTCTAAGAAGGAAGATTCCTTGTTTTGGTATTATGGAATTTGCCGAAATCTGGAAGCATATGACATGGGAAGTAAGATACTTCCCTGATTGTGCACTTGCTTGATTGTAAAGAATAGATTCCTATGGGTTTACGAGCATGATCAAACGCCTTGACACGATGTTACGCCCCAATTTGCGTATTGTGTCTAAGAAGGAAGATTCCTAGTTTTTTTATGCATAAGATACTATGTAAGAACTATTTGTGAAAACTATTTTGGCAAATGTGAAGTTTAATTGGTAATAAAAACCCAACCGGTGAAGATGAAGTTTATCCCGAACGAAATTAATGAGAAGAACATAGGAGGAGTTCGAAGTTTTCCATCCAGTGCAAAGCAATATTAGTATAGTAGATAAGCTTGGTGAACATAAGTAAATGAAGGTTATATACTTAACACTCGTACGTTACAACAAAACAGCTCACGTACTAATTCGACCGTATAAATTCCATATAAAAAAGCCTAGGAGTTTAGCTTATCGGCTTTTAAACCCGCGTTCAACCCCCAACAGGTCAACGGCTTATACTTACGTAATTTGGGAAGGTTGCTGGATTATAGTACAACGACTTTGACTTAGTAATGCCACAGAATAATAATAAGTACTGTAATGCTAGGTTAGTTTTAGGTATTAGGGTATCAAGGTTTCCCGCCAAGGACGCGCGAGTAATGGCGTGGGTGACTGACAGTTTTCTTTTTAAAAATGTTCAGGTCATTGGCGCACGGCATTGACTTGACAAATGCCTTGCGAATACTAGGCTGTATGGTCTATGACCTTTGCCTGCGGCCTCAACCTCCTTGCGGGAAAGGCTCGAGCCAAGATAGCGACATCTAGTGCGCTGAAACGATTTATCTTTTTAACTACATAATCCCAACTAATATTATAAATGCGAAAGTAACTCTGTCTGTCTGTCTGTCTGTTACGCTTTCCCGCTTAAACCTCGCAACCGATTTTGATGAAATTTGGCATAGAGATAGTTTGAGTCCCGGGAAAGAACATAGGATAGTTTTTATCCCGGTTTTTGAAACAGGGACGCGCGCGATAAAGTTTTTCTGTGACAGACAAAATTCCACGCGGGCGAAGCCGCGGGCGGAAAGCTAGTAATTAATAAGTTTAAATGTGATGATAAGTATAATATTATTTTATTGACGATAATTTTATCCAACGACTGGGGCCTATTTTATTTATCACCTAACTCTGTCTGTCTTATAGTACTATTTTTGGGTATCCTTTATTTAGTCTGACCTTTATTCTGCCCTTTTTGCGACAGGCACCCGAAAAATGTAGTATTAGGTGGGTCGCCATTATGCTCGTTAAAGACAATGGATAGCCTAATTTACTTGTTGTACCAGGTCACGTTTTATTTTGGGAAAAAATCGTTCTATTCATCTGCGAACCGATTGTTTCTGCGATGCTCTATACCACTACATAGGTAGTAAAGGAAATCTAACTTCACAAGTACATATAGCTAAACTAGACACACCTAAAACACTATAATGCTACTTATAAGTTTCTGAATTTAAAGTGTTAAATAATATATTTTCCACTCTTGCAGAGCGCTTAAGATCTATGCCCCCTATTATAGTACGCAGTTACGCACAATTTAAACATGAGTGCGCTAATACCGGACTATAGCAATAGCAATAATGTTTATTAATAGCTATTGGACTGGTCCGCCTTTGACCCAGCTTCGTCACCGCAGTTCATAGATTCCGTATACTATCATACTTCCCTATATTGTTTCCGCTACAATCTAAAATTGATGCGAATCCAGCGTTTCTTTCCCTTAAAAGTTATTTTATTTTGATACTATATTATGATTTATTATCATCAAAATAAATTCGGCGAGCGGTTTAGAAGTGAAAAAATAAAATACCAACCGAATGAGGGTTTTCGCGATTGAACAATCCGCCAGATGGCAATACGTAGACGGGAGGTCCAAATGCTGCATGATTGGTTATTTTTGACATGACATTGACAGATATGTCAAAATCCACCAATCATGCAGCATTTGGACCTCCCGTCTACGTATTGCCATCTGGCGGATTTTTCAATCGCGAAAACCCTTATTAAAACCCTTCTCCTTTTTGTTGGATAATCGGATTCAATACTTTATCATGAAAGCAACAAAGATTATGTTTATTGAAGCCTAATGGATACAAAGCAGTAAACAAATAATTTGTAATCCAATATCATCTATTAGAGAAATCTTTCACATCGAATATCCGATTTCTCGATCTGATATTCACTTGTTTCCGTAAATCTAATACAGGTTATTACAGTAGACTTATGAAAAGTAAAAAACAAAAAGTCTAAACTTACTTAACTAGCACTTAAATATGCGTTGATAAATTTTTACATACGTAACTAGTGAATAAACACCCTATCAAAATTTCAATAATATTATATTTAAATAAAGTTTAATGAGTGCTTTATTATAAGTTCTTTTACTATCTTGACCCAACAATAGTTTGGGTGGTGACGGGTATGATTTATTAATTAATTACTGATTAATCACCAACAAAATTATTTGTGTTCCAATAAGCTGTACCGTGGGTCAAATGGCACGTATTGGGATAGCCCTCCCAACAGTGGACGACGTTGATGAGATAGGCCTGTCTGATCACTTATGATTTTTTTTATCTCCAGCCGGATCATTTATGATTTGGATAATGATTTTTAAAGAGTATGATTTATTTCCGTTTGACCTATTGCTGCTGAGAATCAGAAAAGTGAGGAAAATATCTTACGTACAATTTGTCGTAATGTTGTATGTATTTTATGTTGATTTTCCAAGATTTAATCGCCATAGAAAAGAGTATAAAGTCTACTGAACCTGTGTATGATATAATAACAGTTACACCAATATTATCATTTAAATATTGCGTATTTATGGCAAGAAAGTAATTTGATTTCGCATTCAAGAGAGTAGAATTTATTTGACACTATCGCACTGAGCGAGAATTTTAACTTGGCGTTTTACAGGTGTTTGCTGCCATGGCAAACCTTATGGTCAAACCATTATATTATATTCCTCAGCGTACATACCACATTATTCTTTTATATCTTTTTTGTCTCTCTTTTTTTACGATTTTGAGGATGCTGCATGGCGTCAACTCTCGGTCCTGGATTATGAAAATGCTACATCTTCAGCTCTATTCGTGACCAATTTCGCTGCTAGATATTTTAGAGGTTTCCAAATCTTCTTACATGTTGGCTTTCTGTCAGGAGACACTTATTCCTAGCTCTATGTATGATAGGCCTCTAATTTATTCCGATCATCAGTGAAAATAGTTTAATGTTTAATCGAATTAACTTTTCGATTATTATGATGTTATTTATGCATTCTGGGACACCCTGTATAATATCTGACTCTATGCTTCTTTCCTACCAAGGTCTAGGGTTAAAACGGGACTGTTCCCACCTCTCGTTCCCATCACTGCAACTCCTGTGTAGCCAGGATCTACAGCTTGACCGCCTTAAAATAAAAACCCAACCAGTGAAGGTCAAGTTTATCCCGGGTCTAGGGTTAGTGAAGTATATTTTTCGCGTAATAGTAAAACGTTTTACCTGTAATGGTAAACAAAAATTGCTTAATCTTAAAGTCTGCAGAACCATTGTCGGATCACTAGAAATAATGACAGCATCGAAGTCGCAGTTCTCGCGAGCGTTCAGCAAACACGCCGTCGGTTCATCGAATGTCAATAAACAATGCAAATACACTAGACTCGAGCAAACACTAGAACAAAAATAGTCGTGACAGTCTGACGGGCTCGAGAAAAGGAAGTCCGAAACGGATAGATATACTTTTTGCATTCTGACGGTCGGTGATCGAAAGCGCGAGTGTCTAATACAAATCGGCAGTCCGTCTCCAATCAAATAGCGAGAAGCTGATTTATGAAATTGAAAAGAAATTAAGCGTCTGTTCAAAACTTCAATCAAAAGGGACTTTTTCCACTTGGGAGAATATCCATTTTAGAATCTCAGATCCCATTATGCCCTATGCTCAGGTCTATTGATCAAAAATGCATATTTTCCTTTTACTACAAAGGTTCTGTTCAAAAAGTGATAATGCTATCGATAACCCTCCTTCTGGCGCAGTGGGGTAATGAGTAGATATTTTCAATAGTCATGTCAAATTTTTATGCTGCAAATATTTGAAAGCATCTCAAAACATACAATAGAAGTAGCAATCATTTTGTAAAGTCAATACCTTAAGGGAGTTCCGCAGTGGACGTCCTGTGGATGAATGATGATGATGATGAATTTCACCTATTACAATGGGTAAATGAATTCCCAGATAAATCAAAAGCGTTTACTTTATCGCAAACTCTACTAAACTTTTGAAATATTTATTGTTTTAAAACATGAAAGAGAATTTCATGATATAGAAACAAAGGTAACACTAGAAGTTTTACGAGTCCTCATATTGCATGCTTCAGATCGTAAAAAGTTTGTACCTAAGATCTAGATTTAGGCGAGGTTGACGACCACAGGCCGAGTGTACTCTTAGTACAGTCAGCTAAAAGCGGCAAGTGAAAGTTACAGCTTTTGTCGGCCCGCAAAGCTAATAAAAGATTTAGAACTTAAATAGCTTAGGTCTGTTTTCAAAGTTTACTCGTATTTCTTTAGACACAATAGATACTTATTTAGGGAAAAGATTAAGTGCTTCAGATAAAAAAATCTTCAGAGAAGCGAAGAAGAAAGAAATAATAGAAATCAAACTTTTATAAGCGCTTTAAAAGGCAGGATCATGGCAAATCTTTACCTAGTGCTACTATGTGATATACACTATGGGATAAAAATCTACAAAAGACCTACGAAATTAGATTAGGTCTAACATAAGCCAGGTATACGACTACTTTTTTTATGACTCTATCCACTGATATTCTTCTTCGTTGGAACTATCAATCAACCATAAGAATGCACCGAAACTACATAACATTCCATAATCCTTTACTAAGTGCACTGGATAACTGAGCCCAGTTACACTATGGATACATCTTTATTCTTCTCCCTCAAAAGAACCTAACAACTGTTCTATATCTATGACTCTCAGGCCGTTATTTCTAACGCCAAAGTTTGTCCAACTTTGTTTGCCTACGGTACCAAGTGCGCACATAAGCACAATCTCACAAGGCGTTTCGTCAGACAAGTACTAGGGTATTTATAGTTTTACGATAATAACGTTTCGCTATCGAGGTGCGCCTCTGGGGGGCCGATAATGTCTGCGACGTCAGCGTACATCACTAGTGTTGGCGATAGCGACAGGAAATGTGGGAAGATCTGTGCAGAGTTCGATGGGGCAGGTCGATCTGGCCACCCTGTAGTGTTAGGGTGTGGTCCTGATAGTGTCGCAAAAAAGTCGAGATATTTTCTAAGTTTACTAACCGTTTTCAACCGACTTCAAAAAAAGGAGGAGGTTCTCAATTCGACCCGTATGTTTTTTTTTTTTTTTTTTTTTTTCTATGTTTGTTACGCGATAACTCCGCCAATTATGAACCGATTTGAACAAATCTTTTTTCAGCGTATAGGTAATACCTCAAGGGTGGTCCCATTTAAATTTAATAATAAAAAAAACAACCCCCAAGGGTGGAAAATTGTGGGGATGAACTTTTTTATACGCAATATCTCCGCCGATTATAAACCAATTAGAACGATTACTTTTTTGTTGAATAGGTATTATCAAAAGGGTGGTTTCATGCGAATTTGAAGAAAATATTTCACCCCCAAGGGTGGAAAATTGGGGATGAACTTTTTTATAATATACATTAAGAATATGGTCTCAATGTACTGCCTACCTTCAGTGGTATCATCAAGGTAATAATTAGTTAACTAAAAAGCAAGAAATAAGTAAAATTTTATAAAAAAAAATAAAACCGACTCCAAAAAACCTACACTAAAAAGTAGAAAAATAATTACTTGTTACCTACTTATTTATTAGGACGAATTATTAATATTTATGTAGGTATACCATGATTGATACTTTTGGAGTCGGTGCAGGCAAACTTTACATGTTTCATAATCTTGGCACCGACTCCAGAAGTATCAATCATGGTATACCTACATAAATTAATAATTCGTCCTAATAAATAAGTAGGTAACAAGTAATTATTTTTCTACTTTTTAGTGTAGGTTTTTTGGAGTCGGTTTTATTTTTTTTTATAAAATTTTTCATTGGAATTTTGTTGTTCATTAAGCATATCAAGCCACGAATACATTTGAGGAGCGCGTCTGTTCAAAAAGGGCATTGAACAAACTCATAGTCAATCGAAAAATACTCTACACAGCCTTTTTTAACACATTTGCTCTTGTGTGATAAATTATTTCAAAGCACGTGACCACGCGTATTTAGATGTCATTAAAATTTTGTTTGAATATATTATTATTGTTTATTGAAACGTTTTACTGCATTGGCGTCGCGTACGGTCCACTATGGCTGATTTAGAGCGCCGTAAAGTCTGTATAGTGTAGTCTACGCGAAAAATTACTGCCGGCAAACCGCACCACGTGTATGGCACACGACAATTGCGTTTGAATTCTAATGTCCATGCCGTAAATTTCAAAATCGGTTGAGTTTGTGATTGTTATCTAATGCGATTTGTATGATACTAGCGTCTCGTCCCGGCTTTGCGCTTGTAGTTTGTGAATGTTTCCCCCATCACCAAGAGATGGCGCTGTTAGTAATCTAGATGACGGTGGTGAGTTTCTTATCTAAATTTTATTTCTATTAACGTGTAGCTATTATAATAACTCTACTATTATTTCGGACACATAAAAGAGATTAACAGAAAATTAAATTATAAATTGCGCAATCTCAAGTTTTGAGAAACAATCTCATAACTGGACAACTATATTACAAGCAAATAGTTCGTAGCCTTTGTTAATATTTCACATGATCAGTTATATTTAATTAAGACAACATTTCCAACAAAATGTCCGCCGAAGATATTGTCGCTTAGCAAATTCACAGGTCTCGGAAATGTGTCTTTTAGGAAGTGTGAAAAGTCGTCATCATTTCTACGAATGACGTTTTATTTTAAGTAAATATCTTATGACGTGTTCATTATGATATTATAAAAAATACACTCGGCATCAAATAAATCGCACCTCCCGCGACAAGCACTAATCAAACGTCTGCATCCCCACTTCCCACCAACATTGGTACCATTTGAAAGCCTAGTTCTAAACTTCATTTCATTAAAGGAAAGCTTTTTACCCCAAAAATGTGTCTTTACAAGGATCCAGAGTCACTTTTTCAAAAAATAGGTAGTTACGCTATAGCCATTTTTTATGACTATAAAACTGTTAAGTTGGGATTAATCGCTATCCATCTGTTAAAGAGGACACGTGAGATCTTTATTTGGTTTTATAACCATAAAAATTGGTCTAATTGATCCCAGAGGTGAGCCCAAAGTGAGGTCTATTTTCAAGTCACATTTATGGTATATGTTAATCATTTATTTAGAAATGAAATGTATTTTTCTTTAAGGATATTTATTGGGCTTTCAAATAACACCAATATTGTTGGGGTACCATGATTGTGTCAGAAGAAAATCTTTAAAGTTCGCGTCGCGGAAGGTGCGGTTTATTTGATGTTGAGTGTATTTTCTTCGTTTCTATCGTATGGGTATGTGAGACCTAACCTAACTGTTTTCGGGACTTCATAGCCGCCCTCGACACCTGACATTGCCTTCATTGAATCCTAAAAAACGACTTTCGAAGTACGGAATCCTGTCCCTTTCCAGAAATCACATTGATTAAAACCTCTTGATCAAAACAAAGAGATTATTCATCCATACACATATTACAAATTACAATACATAATTATTTAATCCCTGGTAAAAATACAACTGCTTCTGAATCATTCGTTTACACTGAATTGATTATAAAACTTATGAATGTTGAATCAGTTAATGTATGGCACCTCCTTGACTCCTAGTCACGATCAAAATAAATATGGTAAGTATTTTGTTTATTTCTAATGATAAAATAATTTAACTTTTGGAATTCCCCAAATCGGCATTTAATCTTATTTTAATTATTTTTGCGAAACTCGTTCTTGTTTGTAACTTTCTAATAGGTTTATTTATTATGGCCACATACCATTTAAAGAAACCTACCCGATAAATTGACTTCATAAATAATGATTACAATGACACTTTATTTCAAAACTATTCCCACCTCTCGTTCCCACCGCTGCAACTCCTGTGTAGCCAGGATGTACAGCTTGACCGCCAATAAAACCCAACCAGTAAAGGTCAAGTTGTCCTGGAGGAAAGTTAGTGTCATTTGACCCGCAACTAAATTATAATAAGAAGAACATAGGAGGAGTTCGATTTCCTTAAAGTGCAAATAACACTTCATTAGGCGATACATATACTAGAGTTAGATAATCTGTTTAATCTCAAATTACCGCAAACAATACGTCACGACCTTTCTTGTCTGTCCGTCCATCATTACCATAGATAAAACTCGCTCACACTGATATATTAGTTCGTCACTGATCGTCACCCCGGTCTGCACCTTGTGCGATTCCTTGGCCATTATTTTATGAATGGAGTAGTACAACTAGTTGTGTTTATCATTTGTTTGTTTTCGAACGTACGCGCAAGTTGCGCGCGCAGTTTGCTATTTATTATCTGTGACCAATGCGGTTTGGAGGGAAAACTTTTGTTGTTTGTGTTTGCAAAAGTTTTTGTGTTAATTAATATTTCTTTAGAGAAACTTGTTTATTTGGTTGTGATTTAGTGATTTAGTGTAGTCAGTGGATTTTTGTTATTGTTTTGTAAGTATCTAAAATTTTGTAATTTTGCTCATTAGTCTTCCACTTTCGCTCAATCTTTGAAATCTTTAATCCTTGCCCAGCGTGCATATTACAGAAATTATAACTATTAAACATTTTGTAGTTAATGAAACTTTATTACTATCTCCAAAGGAATTACCTACTTTATTTCACTTAATGAGGAAAAAATTAGTTTTATCATTTTACAAAATAGGTGGGTATATGTGACTTTGAAATAGAGGCTTAAAATTTTCTGTCTGTATTCGTTGATTACATTTTTATCAAATAATACGCAAATAAACTTCTATTTGAAACAACAAGTAATTAATACACTTTAAACGGATGCAATTTTATCTTTGTTTACGTTTTTTATTAACGGCCAAAGAATTTTGTAGACAAATTAATTAGCACGCCTCTAGTAACATTTATCGTCATTTGTCACTATAGTACAGTCAACAACAGCAGACTATTACATTTTTGCCTCAAAATAGCACTTATAGCCACTGAATAAGATACCATAGTGTTCATCTTGTTGTGCTGTCGTCTGTACACCTACTCCTATGCTCTAGTGATACGATAAAAAATGTTTACCGTTTGACATAGTAGGTTGTAGTGCAAAAAGCAAGTTACTTCTTTTCAAGTAAGTTATTGTAAGAAATGATTTCAATAACTGTTTATGTCGACAGGGCTGATTGGTTAGGATGCTTTAATTTATTAGTTTTTTTATATCTCAAATAGAAAAAAAAAACTTATTTATAATTTCTTTTTTATTTTATTCATAAAAACATCTTCATGAATTTTCTGCGATTGACAGTATTTGTATCAACTGTGACTTCACTTTCCAGTTAGCTTAACCAGTTGTTTGACATATTATTATATGCATTATTGTCATATCTCAGATATCATTAAAATCATACTTACAAACCAACTTCTATCCAGATTTTTTTTCATAAATAAATGCGTTTGCGAGAGTTATTATTATTTTCTAATGCGATACTTTGTCTAATGATGTTAAATGGACTGTGTTTTTTTCTCTAATAGACTCTAATTTTTAACAATGGGGTACCCTTGCCTATGTGACCGGGGTCTTGTCCAAAACTTTGTCATGTCAAACTATCGATTTCACTATCGAAATGAACTTATGTTACTTTGTGGTTTTTAGTGGTGTAGGTATGATAAATATGATAATGCTATATATCCTAATTTTGATATAGTGGCATTTTAAATGTTAATAAAAAAAGAAATGATAATTTTTTTTTTGTAGCAGAAACAGTCATCAATTTTAAGGTGAAGAGAATTTAGTTGATTTTGTTGGAACAATACTGAAGTGGATAAGTTTCAAAGATAACAGTTACATATTTAATCAAATCGACTTAGATCATTGTGAAAATAATGGCTACAAGAGAATTTAAGTAGGTCCATAATGTAATAACGTCCAAATCACCATTAATTGTTCAAACTTATTTGACCCCAACCTAACTGAAGTATAGTAGAGTTATTTGGGTACAGATACATTTGTTTCGAAGTAAAATTTCTCGTGTATCACGCTATGATTTGCCCAAGATTAGATCGCAAACCTGTAATTAAGTTACGACAATATTACCCAACGAAATGTTTTGCTGTTATAAAATGCTCGCTTAGATGACACAACGGCAAAAAGGCTTGACAGGAGCTAACTAGATTAAGTTTATTTGGAAGTTCCTAAAGATGTTAACAATAAAGGAATTTTCACGTATCTTTCTATCATTTTATTTTTGCGAGTCGTCTTTTAAAAAACAATTTCTCACGACACAGTATTAACCCTACCACTGCTTCGGGATAATAAATGGACCAGTGCTGAGAAGTCAGTATTGTCAGTGTTTTTTTCAAGGGTTTACAGTCTTTGAAAGACATCGTGGAGAGTCCTGCAACGACCTATGTCTCATAAAAATGTTACACATGGAAGTATGACCCGCGCGAAACACGTAGGAAGGACATAGGGTTCCTTAACTTTGACTATTGTTTGTGTTTCTAAAAAACAGTATACTTCGATTCAGGTAATGCGTGACAAGCCAGCTAATAAAATCTCAACCAGGGTGACCCTATTCTGTGTTTGTTGCAATTCACATCAAAGTCAGACGGCAAGTCTAAATGTATTATTAGACCTTTCGCCCATGAATTTATGAATAGGGTTTACATTTTAATTAAGTCTACCCAGACAAGTCGTTACTATTTCTTACCAGCAATTTTTTATCACCATGCCCCTACGTAATAATGATGAAAATGTATGGAATTCTGTAGGCGAGTATGACTCGCACTTGGTAGTTTTGTTTTATTGCTGTAAAAAGGACTGTAGCTACTTGGTTTGTCGCACGTACGTAGTAGTGGTGGTTTTCCCTGATTTATGTGAATGAAGGCGTAATTTCCAATTCAATTTTGTATGACCGCGAATCTATTTTATTCTAGCTTTCAGGATAATCACTCGATTTTCTGAAGGATGTAGGAATATTAAAATAAATATTATCTATTCAATTAATTCTTTAATTATTACGTGATGCAGCAAGGATGTGCTTGAATGTGATAATCTGAATGTTGCGGAAGGAACTATCATTTGATCTGTCTCCATTGTCTAGGTAGGTCAGTAGCTGAAATGTGAGATTATTTCATCATCTAATTAAAGTAAATCTGAGAGGACAAAGTTCAGAACGACACACGCATTCTAACTGGTGGTTACCCTAGTGATTGCTGAGGTGATCAGGTCAGGTCAGTAACAAAATTAAATTGTAATGAGGATCATTTCGATTTTTAGCTGTGAATGCAGATTTATAGGGCTAAGAAATCCTTAATATACAGTCCAAAAATTTTTGTTCTACGACAAAAATTGACGAAGTTATGGCCAAATTACTAAAAAAGTTCACTGACCGCCCGGCGCGGGAACGATGACGTCACTATATCCGATCCGAACGCTGCCGGCGTACTGCGTGGATAGAAAATATTTTTTTCTAGCCAAACTATCAGTTTTAGAGAAAAACTTGTAATGACATTTATTCATCAGAATAAAGTAAGCTATCGATAGGTAATTTTTAAAAATATAAATTGTGAAAAATATCGCAAAAAATCCATACGCTCATACGATTCAATAGAACGCGGAGACGCGATTGGGGTCTCCGCGGTGGTATATTTGGCGATGTACGAGTATTCAAATAAAGTGTTCATAAGTGTTGTTAGTCATATCTTCTTCCAAGTAAAATATAAAAATGTATAAGTATTAATTTATTTACTTCTAACAATAAGGTATAGCTGAGGCAGATACACTCTGCCTAGGCTACAAGCAAGACATTGCTATGAAGATCATTTCGATGTACACGCAATACCTACCTGTTATTTAGTTTTTCTGAGTTTAACCTACGTACCTACCTATCTATTCGCCGTTCCCATGGGTGGGCCAGCTGCTGCAGGAAAGGACAGCTGCTCCCTCTTGACTTGACCCCCCCCCCCCCCCCCCCCCCCCCCCCGGCCAGAAGCTGGGTAAGGCTAGCCCCTCCCCCCAGCCCATAAGCATAAGCTGGGTATGACTTACCCCCCCCCCCCCCCCAGGCCAGAACCAGAAACTGGTTATGACTTGATCCCCCCCCTCCCCTCAAGCCAAAAGCTGGGTAAGGCTAGCCCCTCCCCCCAGTCCATAAGCATAAGCTAGGTATGACTCCCCCTCGGCCAGAAGCTGGGTATGACTTAGCCCCCTCCCCCCCCTTAGGCCAGAAACTGGGTATGACTTGCCTCTCCCCCCTCCCACCAAGGCCAGAAGCTGCGTAAGGCTTGCCCCTCTCCCAGGCTAAAAGCTGGGTATTACTTATCCCCCCCCAGCCCCCCCCCCCCCCTAGGCCAGAAACTGGTTATAAGCACTCATATTATGTATTATTATGTTCAATACAAACAATCATAAAGTTACACTCACCCCAACCGCGTCTCCGCATTCCATCGAATCCTATGAAAATGTGGTCTTTGGACATAGCGATACTTATTTTTCACAATTTTTATTTTTAAATATTACTGGTAGATGGGTTACTTTATTTTGATGAATAAATGTTATTAAAAGTTTTTTTCTAAAACTGATAGTTTAGCTGGAAAAAAATAAATTCCATCCCAATAGTACGCCGGCTGCGCTCTATTCGGATATAGTGACGTCACGCGGCCCTGCGTACGTTGACTTTTAGCGGCAAAAACGGCCTATGTTTATTACTTAATATCTTCGTAAGTAATGGTCCGATTTGGATAATTCAAAAAGATATATCTTTCTTATGTCTTAAAGATTAACGTAGATACTAGTTTTATTGCATTTTCTACAACAGTACTGATCCTCATTATCAAACATAACAAATACAATGATTAGTGAATCATTCAAATGGACGCTATCCTGCTACTCTCTCTTATATTGCGAACATTTAAATTCAGCTTTACTTTGACAATGATGGATGATGGTTTTCCTTTACCTGTTTATTTCGCACCATTGTGCAACGTGAATGAAAAAGTTTTAAGTGTAGTTGTATCCTCTACCTTAGTTACAACTTTGTTGTTTTACACTTTGTTTTTTTCTAAACCATTATTTGTCGGATATAATGTAACTGTTGGTTATTGAGGATCGGCATAAAATGTTTATGTGACAAGGTGTTTATAATTTTACGTGTTTGTAATAGAACTAGTAACATACTAACATAGTTTCTGCCAAATGGCCAGAAGTATACAATTTCGGAATGCTATCCATTTATTAATAGAATTTTATCAAAAGTGCAACCGTTTGCTTTACAAGTTTACATGTCGTAATATTATGTACTTTAATCTGATTTGTGTTTGTCGATGAGTTGTTACCATGCCGGTCACAGACATGTGTTAAAAGTAAGAATAAGAAAGAATAAAATGTGAGTTTGTTTTTACAAAGGAACATTTTTGCAAAGAAGCACATAAAGGACGAGTTTCGTTGATGAGTTGCAATGCAACAGACATCTTGAACAACTTTGAAAATAGTTTTATAGGTTTAACCCTTATATCAGTCAGTGCCTGATTTTGAGACGTCAAAAGTCAGCGAGACTTCAGATTTGTATGCTCTGTCACGTTATAATATGTCAATGACACCCCTCCCGTGACCTTGAGCCTTCTTATGAGGCCCATAGTAAGCGACCACGTCTCAGATCCGTATACCATCACTGGCAACACATATTGGTCGAATACTTTCGACTTGAGACATTGCGGTATTTCGGACGTGAGTATATGGCGGAATGGCGAAATGAGGAGATCCGCAGGAGAACCAAAGTAACCGACATAGCTCGCAGAATTGCTAAAATCAAGTGGCAGTGGGCGGGGCACATAGCTCGTAGAGACGATGGCCGTTGGGGCAGGAAAGTTCTCGAGTGGCGACCACGGGCTGGAAGACGTAGCGTGGGCAGGCCTCCTACTAGGTGGACCGACGATCTGGTAAAGGTCGCGGGAAGAGCCTGGATGCGGGCAGCGCAGGACCGTTCATTATGGAAAACCTTGGGGGAGGCCTTTGTCCAGCAGTGGACGTTATTTGGCTGAAACGAACGAACCCCTCCCGTACCGCTCCCATACTTCAGGCACTGACTGAGTTAAACGCTAGAGAAGTATAAAATTTGCAAATGACCACGTTTCTCTGCCTGGCATTGTACAACTGATCCTGGACTTTCTTCAAAATAATATCAATGAGTCAGGCATTTAATGGTTTATTTTCTTTGTATTCCAGATGACATCAGGGCTGCATGGCCACAGCCACCAGATCTCGCAGCCTCCCCACCATCTGGAGCAGACCACTGTAGCCAAGGAGAAGACCGTGCATGGCAAGGAAAAGACCTTCAAGGTTGGTAGACCATAGATAAAAGGTTTATTTTGCAAAACACACACAATAAGCAAAAAGATTAAAAGAGTAACAAACATAGGAATAGCAGAAAAAATAGTGACATTACAAGCAATTAAAAAAGAAAATCTTGCGCTAAGGTGTTTGTTTGCCGCAGCGATGCAAAAAAGCAGGGAGCTCATTGTAAACACTGCTCTACAAGAGAGCAGAACACATGATTTTCAGCTCAACCATACATAAGTAGACAGTATAGAATGTGTAGGTATGGTGATGAATGGTATTACCTAATGTTTGCTGATTAACTTCAGATGGTAGCTAAAGTTCGCGCAATGTTTGGTATAGGAAGTGGAAAGGATCGTTGAGCTGGTCCCAACGTGTTGTAGTGAAGTCAAGCCTTAGAAATAGGAGATAGGATGAAAGGGTCCGTGGCCGAGTCCCCCTGTGTTCGACGCACCCGTGGTCGACGCCCCCGGTCAGATAGAAGCAATTTTTAATCAAATGTACAGTCAGTCACAAAAATATTTATAAACGAATAAATATTTATGCTGATCGTACAAATAAATGTTTAATATTATTTTACCATAGTGATACCTAAATAATAATAATAATCTTTGGACAATTTCACACAGCGCCAGCTAGCCCCAAAGTAAGCAACTCAATGCTTGTGTTATGGGTGCTAGCTTAACGGATATACTACTTATATACTTTTTTTTTTAAATACATAAATATTATACATAGTCACACCCAGACCCGTCACAGAAATTAAAATTCATCATTTCAATTTCTGCCCGGCCGGGAATCGAACCCGGGACCTCTCGGCATAGTAGTCCGTTCTGAACCACTACACCAAACGGCCGACATATAATAGGTTTTATTTTAACCTATCATATTTTATCATAGTTTTATTTACCTATAATAACATGTAAATCGTTTTACCTAATCAAAATAATTGTAACAATCAGTCTTTAAAATAACTCTACTCTCTCTACATTTAACTAACTACAAATAAAAGTTTTAATTATAAAAGTTTTAAGTATTTTTAACAAAAAAATAAAAACGTCATTTTAAATAGCGTCAAACATGCATGGTTTTCGTTGACTGTACTTAGTTCAAAAGCCGAAAAAAATATGATATTAAATTTATTTAAATCGGGGGCTTCAACCACGGGTGCGTCGAATACTGGGGGACTCGGCCACGGACCCGGATGAAAGGTAGACAATTTGTAGAGTGAAGAACTGTGGATTGATCAGCTCGGCGGATGCAAAGTTCATTATCATTGTATGTATTTATGTCAGAGTCAAGGCCCCTGATTGCAACTAAGTCTAACCCTTAAGATTAATCTGAAGGGTTACCCTTTTGTCTTTATTTACACCTTGTTCTCTCTTGATGGTGTGAGAGCGAGAGGAATAATATGACATTTCTACAATAATTTATTTTCCTTAAATTATGCTGTATGAAACCGGTAACAAAAAATAATAATGACAATAACAATGAGTTCAAAGTCAAACATGATTGGTTCGTTGGAATCTATAAATAAAAATAATTTAATCTCTTATGATTCAACTCGTATTTTTTGTTTGATCTAGGTGACAGTTAAACGAGGGCAATTTAGACGATTTTCTTTATTATCAGCGAATAAAGCTATGTTCATCATATACAAGCAGCGCTGAGAGCGGAGCATTTCTCTGTTCTTTTAGAGCATTTTGAATTAACATGCTGTTAACCACACAATATAAGTAAATAGAAACAATAATTTAAGATAGTTTTGTCGTTAAAGTTCTACGAAAACTCAGAGGACTGTTCTTTGAAAAAAAAAAGTCCTGGTCAATGCAGGACGTGTAAGCCATATTTATTGACGATGATGGCAGTTTTCAACATTATCGAATAAGGCTCGCGGTAAATGAAGCGACCCTATTGGTTCTTTAAAAACACATCCCTCGCTACGCATCCTCGCACATCTCTGGTGGACAGCCTAAAGTCCTGCTACGAGTCCGCATAAGCTCCGCATATGCGCAAACGCACCTTAACAAATCGTGAAGTGTCTGACAAGTTCAGCCACTGCATTCAAGTTGATTCATACCCGATAATTATTATCAGTCGCTATTAGGGAGTGCGAGTGTAAACATTAGTTAGAACTCCCCAGTAGTAATCTTCGATTGTTTATTATTAATATTGTTTTCCTTGACTTCCTTGGACATATTTTCGGTAGTGCTAGTAAAGAAAAGACGTGTTGTGACATGTACGTTGCGGTGGTGGATACAAGGAGGCTCAGTAGAAGCTACAGTGACAGTTTAGCTCTTCATGAGTACTATGAGGTTGGTTTTGTTTAGTAATTTTGATGCAAGGCAATGCTAATACAGAAATATTGTGCCTGGATCTTAGTTACAGAAGCTCTGGTAATGAAGAAAAAACCCCTTAAGTTGTACATTATCTTTTATCAATGATGATGATTAAAATAGAAAGACACGGGACCACTGCTGCAGCATAGCAGCCGAAACTTCAAGCCGTGAGTACATAATGTAACTCACGCGTTAAGACCCGTGTCTTTCTATTTTAGTTGAAATGGAACGCGTAAGTTTAAAATGATGATGATTGTAACAAATGATGATGACCAACAGGTGGTGGTAGGCGGCGAGGTGGGGGTGATGAAAGGGCCCGTCCTGGGCCCGCGGCCGTACAATGCGCTCGCCATCATCCACACGCAGCAGAGCAACACATTCGACATGCTCAACTCGCTCACCACCAGCGTCGTAAGTACCGGTGATGATTTGCAGGTGATGACGATGCGGCAGCCAAATGACTTCTCGATTTATGGTACCTCTGCAAACCTTCGTAAAGCTGAGATCTGTCTCTTGCTACGAAGATGGAAAGCACCAGTACAGACTGATACCGTGCAGGTGATAATGAAAGAGCTTCGATATTCATCACAAACACCTGCAATATGATCAGCATGCTACCATTGGTACCACATTACCATTAGGTAACCCTTGCCTCATCATCACCCGATGATGATGACGACTCGCAGATAGTATTTAAAAAGCCATGTATTCTCCATTAAATGAAGCTAGTGAAAAGGTATCATCCTTTTCACTGAAACTGCTGTCTCGAATTTACGTTTTTCAACCGACAAGCTACGTAGTTTTCTAGAAATTTAAACTTGATCACGTATATTACAGGCAAGTCAACCAGTAGTGGGCGTGGGCGTGGGAGTGGGCGGGTACCGGCGTCGCAGCTCAGGACAGGGCCCGCTCTGCGACCCAGAGTTGGACGACAGTGGGAACAAACTCGTCGCGCGGTTGGAAGACGACGCTTTCATCTCGGAGCAGGACTTGGTGAGTTACCGCATCTGTATCTACCAGCATCAATCAGTACCACTTGTGAGCGTGGGAGTGGGCTGCTAAGCTGTCCAATGAAAGAAGTTCATATTTATTAGAATTAGATGGCAGAAGTACGACTATGATATGGTGAAATTGTTATAAAAAAACAATCTTTTATTTTTGCAAGTAGGCTCCCAAAGAGCACTTTTACACTTCCCTACCCTATCACTGC
Organism: Ostrinia nubilalis; assembly: GCF_963855985.1. Classification (NCBI taxonomy): domain Eukaryota; kingdom Metazoa; phylum Arthropoda; class Insecta; order Lepidoptera; family Crambidae; genus Ostrinia; species Ostrinia nubilalis. Next base: position 2,297,221 of record NC_087112.1, read on the forward strand.
TTCGGGACAGTAATATGGGCCAGTGCTGAGAAGAAGAAGCGCAAGAAACTCGTCACTAATAAATACGTTTTTTGCTTTTAGGAAGAGAACATCGATATAGCTGAGAAACGCCTACCCCCGCCTGACGACAGCGGGGAAGTTACATCACAGGAAAACCAAAATGGTAAATAACTATAAAAACTATAGGTAGGTAGGTCATTAGGAATGGGAGCGGCACGAGAGGGTGTTTTTGAGACGTCTAACGTCAGCGAAACTTCAGTTTTATATGCTTTGTCACGTCATGTGTCAATGTCACTCCTCCCGTGCCGCCCCCAATCCCCTACCTCAGACACTGAGTCGACATTCAAGGTTCTTTCAAATTAGACGTTTAGCAGGACGTCGGTCATGCGTTTGCAAGACCGCACACTGTTGGTTATTGATTGACATTATTATTCTAACGCAGGTGTAATTCAATATTCAGTCTTCTAATTTGAAAGTGCGCTAAGCCCAAACATGAACTATTGCTTGTATAATTATTATCCTAATCCGAAGTTTTATTAGGTCTTTCTCCAGAAGTATCATGGCGTCTAAACTTTTTGATAACTTTTCGAGTTTTTAATAGTATTTTGTGAATGTCCTGATTACTAAAAATATGCCTTTGTGCATTACAGGTCTAGAGTTCAGCCCCATCTACCCTCCGGACAAGTTAGAGCTGCAGAAAGACATGAAGCCGGACAAGGAGGACGAGGAGGAGCCCATAGGAGTCTCGCCTTGCGGCAGGTACTTACGTACTGTACAAATACTGTGGTTTGATTCTTATGTAGTCATAATAGACGTTAGTTTGCAACGAAATATTATGTGTTGTGCTCCCGACTGTACACACGGCCACACTGTTAACTATCCATTTCCGTTTTTGCTCTCGCTCTGACGATATGACAGGCAATGGATAGTTAACACTGTGACCGATAGTACTTGTGGTGGCTATTCATTTGTTTTTATTTTCTTAATTGTAGAGTGTAAGCAGAGTAATCCTGCTGATAGACTCCTTTATGGCACAATTAAACGATTTATCTTGATTTTTTGAACCGAGAAAAAGAAAAACAAAAGGCATCTAGTATACAAAATAAAAGGCACTTAAAATAAGATTAATAAAAGCAAATAAACTTCCTACTTCCTACTAATATTATAAAGGCGAAAGTTTGGATGTCTGGATGTTTGTTACTCTTTCACGCAAAAACTACTGAACAGATTTTGTTGAAACTTTACAGTATTATTGTTTATAACGCAGATTAACATATAGGCTATAAATTTATGACGATATGTGACAAATAAATTTCAGTAAATAAATAGACGTGTCAAAAGCGCCATCTATCGTCATTGGTTAAAATCTACAGCGCTGGACAAACTACTGTTTATGACGTTCGTAACTATTCATGCGGGGGAAGCCGTGAAACTCCATCTATCAACATGATATCTAACGGGGGTAAAACGAGGTCCACGCGTACGAAGTCGCGGGCGGCCGCTAGTAATTCATATGGCCAACTCAAATTTCAACTTACTGAGGTGTCTACTTGTAGATAACATCTTAACTTGTAGTTCTGCGGTTGATTTTAAGCATCATGTTGTCTCTTTCAGGTTCTTCAAGTACGATAAAGAGGTGGGGCGGGGCTCTTTCAAGACGGTGTACCACGGGCTCGACACGCAGACCGGAGTCGCCGTCGCTTGGTGCGAATTACTGGTGAGTTGCGGGTTCGGTGCCGGTTGGGGTCAAACACTTAGGCTTGCACCATCTTATTTTAACTTTGACAAACGTCAAAAATCTGTCAAACTTCATACAAAAAACACCGGTTATCACCATATTACGGTCAAAGTCAGGTGGTGCAACTCAGCCTTAGTAAGTATAGACGAAGCAATGTGGCATTTACAGGGTTACCTCGAAATGCTGTTTACGTTCTTTCGGGTCTATCTGTCACCGTCGTTCATGTATCGTGAGAGGGATGGCAACATTCGAAACTATGGATAATGTTTTTCGGATTATGTAGCGGCAATGGATGCTATTTTTCACTCTGTTTATAATAGATTGTCAAAGTATTAGATCCTGGTTATACAGGAGTAGAAATAGGAGCGATTTGGTATTATAGTATGAACTGAATAAATCTTTCGCACTTTGACAACTCGTCAAGTGTCATTGTATAGTATTCGGCTAGACATGCGACACTCAACTCTCAAACTAGTCCCTCAAAGTCTTAATCCCCTTTTCCAGGAGAAAAAGCTGAACAAAACGGAGCGTCTCCGCTTCCGCGAGGAAGCTGACATGCTGAAGAAGCTACAGCATCCTAACATCGTCAGGTTCTACAACTACTGGGAGGGCACCGTGGCCAAGCGCAAGAATATCGTGCTTATCACCGAGCTTATGCTGTCTGGAACGCTCAAAGCGTAAGAGAACTTATTTATAACTTAATACGGTCTAAAATACCTCACCAATCGACCCTAAAGCCGAACAAATGTGGGCTACTTATTGACGCGGTTTCAACCACCAACGAGTACAGATTGCCATCGCCGGCGCGATCCTAGGCCAATGACAGGTCACGCGACCTATGACAATCCGCGCGACCTGTCATTGTCCTATGATCATTAAAGGTATGGTTTCGTAGCCGACTTCATGTAGTAGCAGTAGACGTGTCGTCGCGATACCACTAGTTGCTATGTATTTCTATGAATCATTATCCGTAGTTAACGACACGTTGTATGAAGGTATTTAATAGAAATGCATAGAAACCAGTACCTCTATTACGAAAAACTTTCGAGTTCGTTTCGTTGCGTATTCAAAGTGCCATCGAAAAATTTTGTATGAAAAATTAAACAGCGCCCCCTATATTATAGCCGCCCTAGGGGGCGCTGTTTAATTTTTCATACAAAATTTTTCGATGGCACTTTGAATACGCAAACGAAACGAACTCGAAAGTTTTTCGTAATAGAGGTACAGTGCGTCGTGGCGACATGTCGTCTGCCGCTGCTACGAACCTGATTGCTATCGCGATTTTTGCTGAGCGGGCGCGTATTCAGCATATGTTTTTTTTATGTTTACTCTTGCTTTGTATACCTTAAATTGTGCTGAATAAAGACATTCTTACTCTTAACCTACCTTAAGATGGCGCCACTCGCCAAGTTGCGAGTGACAGAACCTTGCTAGCTAGTGGCACTAGCTGATGAACAAAGTTAATCATAAGAAATGGCCCTAAGGCATTGTCGCGCTGACCTCATTCTGGCGCTTCCCGGGACCTTTTACCAGAGGTGGAATTGTGTAAAGCAATCGCAATCATTTGACAGTTCATAACGTACGATAAAGTCAGTTATGCAAAGCGTTTGACAGAATAATCGTACGTTATGAACTGTCACGGCCCATCGAGTGGGACGGCTATAGGGTCTATAACTTCTAGCTTTTCTTGTGTATTTTCATAATGTATCGTACTAAATAAACTTATTGATTAATTCCATCTCGCAGGTACTTGCGGAGGTTCAAGCGGATCAACCCAAAGGTGCTCAAGTCGTGGTGCCGCCAGATCCTCAAGGGACTCAACTTCCTACACTCGCGGACGCCGCCGATCATTCACAGGTAGGTATGACATTCATACATCGTACCATTGTATTACTTTAGCAGTACAACCACAGAATAATAATAAGTACTACGTACAGAAGTTTTACTTCGCGAAGGTATTTAAAAAAATGTATGCTCAATGTCATTAACAATATGGTGTAATTTAGCTTGTCTCAAGAGTCAAGCACCATTTTGTTGACAAACGTCAGTGATCGGCACTGCGCCGAAGCTATAGGGCTGACTTCGGTAAAATGATGTGACGTGAGGTGCCAAACTGCAAAAAATGGCGGAGGAAATACATGATTTAGCATGAATTATCATGAATAATATTAACTACTTATTTACCTCTCATTGTCTTGAGGCAACTTAAAAAAGTACATTCTGTGTTTTTATTATTATTTAGGCAGTTAAATACTGCACAGTATTTAGTACACCATTTTCTTTATTTTCTTCCATCATACACAAGAATACGCGTGCGTGAGTCAATGTTCGCTCGTATGTGAGGCCTTGTCGAATAGTATCCTGTAGGGGGGCATCGTGCGTGTTTTGTTATCGATGTAAACTCGCGGAGATGAACAGGCCTGGTACAACCAACACCTGGGTTACACACATCGCGATAACATTCGGGTGACAGCGGAGCGAAGTCTTGCGACCATGCAAGGAAGCACCGAAGTATACGCGAATATTTGGCTACACATCGCAAAAGCGCGAATCTTCGGTTATCGCGATGTGTGTAGTTACTGTGGTTCCAAGGGTTCATCACAAATCCCTTTATTATTCTTCTTCGTGGTTACGGTGCTACATTATTTCTTAAGTCAAGTCTTATGCCGCAGCATAAAATACCATATTTCTTACCAAATGTATGTTTTCTTTTCTCAAGTCAGATAAATAAAAAATTCTCAATACCTATCAATATTTGGATCTGCTGTTAAGCCGTGAAATCGTAGAATAGTCAGGGAATCTACGGGTGGCAAGCTTGGCCTCTCCGCATGTCTTATGCAACACAGCTTGATTCCTACGACAGCTGAAAGGATTTTTTCAGTTATTGATCTGTCAAGAGAATCCATCTATATTTTAAGCAATCGGCATCAGCACAATGCTTTAAACTCTTATTGTGTTGCAGAGATCTGAAATGCGACAACATCTTCATCACGGGCACGACGGGCAGCGTCAAGATCGGCGACCTGGGCTTGGCCACGCTCAAGAACAGGAGTTTCGCCAAGTCCGTCATCGGTGAGTGGCCAAGTAGAAGTATTTCGGGCCCTATCTCATTGGGATACCACGGTTGCGCGACTGATGGTGCTACCATAGGCGTTCTAATGAAATAGGGCCCCATGAACCGGAAAACGTAGCGTGAGACGTCCACCCACAAGGTGGACCGACGACATTATAAAGGTAAAGCAGGAAGGCACTGGATGCAGGCCGCTACCAATCGATCAACATGAAAATTATTGGGGGAGACCTATGTTCAACAGTGGACGTCCTATGGCTGAAATGATGATGATGAACTCTGCGTTAGCTTTACTGTGTGCACTTTTATGGTATACACATGTGTATTTTATTTTATACAGTAGCTCATAGAGTAGAGAGCAAGGCTAAGAACTCACGGAGCGATTTTCATTCGTCCCTGTTCTGGAACAGAAATATTTCCTAACCTCCCGTATAAAGTCCATTCTACGAGTAGATAGAATTTCGTCCAATGACCCCAAGCTACCCATCCTTATCGCTCGCGTGTAATTACATTGGTGTCGCGCTCGTACACTCACTGCGGCCGCCCGTCGCACAGTCGTGACAGCAATATAATAACGTGCGAGCGATAAGGATGGGTAGCTTCGGGTCATTGGACGAAATTCTATCTGCTCGGCGACCGGACTTTAGACGACAGTACGTCAATCTATACTCAATGGCATGTAATACAGGTTATTTTGCAACAAAAATGTGTTATCTATACATATTGTAACTGTCAACTTTTCCAACAGGCACGCCCGAATTCATGGCGCCCGAAATGTACGAGGAGCACTACGACGAATCAGTGGACGTTTATGCTTTCGGCATGTGTATGCTGGAGATGGCCACCGGAGAATACCCCTACAGCGAGTGCAGCGGGCCCGCGCAGATATACAAGAAGGTCGTGTCGGTGAGTGCCCCCCGGCCCCCCTGGCCCCCCGGCATAACTGCCACCGCCTAGCGTCCTCCTCCTCCTCCCCCCCCTAGCTTCCCCCGGGCTCCCCTAACGCAGATGGCCCCCTTAGCGGCCCCCTGGCCCCCTAGCGACTTCTGCCCCCCCTCTAGCGCCCCAGGTGTGCGAGCAGCATCAGCGAGTGCAGTGGGCCCGCGCAGATATACAAGAAGGTCGTGTCGGTGAGTGCCCCCGGCATAACTGGCCCCCACTAGCGTCCCCCTGCCCCCCCTAGTGTACCCCTGGCCGCTTGTGTACCCATCCCCCCTAGCGTCCCCCTGCCCCCCTAGTGCCCCCATGGCCTTCCCTAGCGCTTCCCTGGCCCCCTAGTGCCTCCCTGTCCCCCCTAGCGCCTTCCTGGCCCCTCTTGCGCCTCTCTGGCCCCCCTAGCGCCTCCCTGGCCCCTCAAGCGATCCCTGCCCCCCTCTAGCGTCCCCTCTCACGCCCCCTGACACATCTGGCCCCCCCTAGCGCCCCAGGTGTGTGAGCAGCACCGGCGAGCACCCCTACAGCGAGTGCAGCGGGCCCGCGCAGATATACAAGAAGGTCGTGTCGGTGAGTGCCCCCCTAGCGTCCCCTTAGCGAACTCCTGCCCCCATCTAGACCCCCATTCGCCCCATGGCGCCCCTGCCCTCCCTTAGCGCCCCCTGGCCGCCCTAGAGCCTCCTGGCCCCCCTGGTGCCCCTAGCCCCCCTGGTGCCCCTAGCCCCCCTGGTGCCCCTAGCCCCCCTGGTGCCCCTGGCCCTCTAGCGCCTCTCTGGCTCCCCTAGTGCCCCTCCGGCCCCTTAGCGTCCCAGGTGTGTGAGCAGCACCGGCGAGCACCCCTACAGCGAGTGCAGCGGGCCCGCGCAGATATACAAGAAGGTCGTGTCGGTGAGTGTCCCCCGGCCCCCCTAGCGTACCCCTAGCGAACTCCTGCCCCCCCTAGCGCTCCCCTGGCCCCTCTAATGACCCCTGCCCCCCCTAGCCCCCTCTAGCGCCCACTACCCAACTTTCAGTTTTATAGCCATAAAAGTTGGCTCAAGCGTAACTACCTATTTTTTGAAGAAGTGACTGGATTCTTCTACAGACACATTTTTGGGGTAAAAACCTTTCCTTTAATGAAATTTAGTTTGGAACTAGGCTTTTAAATGGTGCCAATATTAGTGGGAAGTGGGGATGCATATGTTTGAAAGTGCTTGTCGCGGGAAGGTCGATTTTTGTCATGACCAGTGTAGTTGTATGACACCTGTGATTAGTAGAATGAAAATGGCAAATTATTATACTTCCAGAAATTCACGAGTACCCACAAATTTTATTCATTTGAACTTTTGGCGCCTATTAATTGACCGTTTGTTCCCAGGGTGTGAAACCGCAAAGTCTGGAAAAGGTCACCATCCCAGAAGTGCGGGACATCATTGAATCTTGCATCAGGCCAAACAAAGCCGACCGCCCCAAAGTAAAAGATCTGCTAAACCACGAATTCTTCGGCGAAGACATCGGTCTACGGCTGGAGATCGTGGGCCGGGACCTGGTTACGTCCTCCGATATGACCAAGATCCAGTTCCGGCTTAAGATCATCGACCCCAAGAAACGGTATACCTTTTTGATCACTTATCGTTTCAGCCAAATGATGTCCACTGCTAGACAAAGGCACGGTAATACTATCTATACAGTATTCCAACTCGGCCACATTTTTGAAATAAATGAACGTCACCGTATGACAACATGCGATAGGGCTGCCCACCTGCAGATCCTATTTTCATTACATCTGCCTACTTAGAATTTCTATCTAGTTTTGTGGATGTATTTTGTGATTGTAATTTTTTATTTTATTTTGACCAACAAAATACTTCGTGAATAAAATAGGTTAAAAATTCATGTTGTTTTGTGATTAGTAGATTTATTAAAAAATATATTTGTGTTAAGATTTAGTAACAAATCTTATAAATTTGCGACCGTAAAATGTATGCGCCTCGACTGAGGCGTACAAAATCCCTGATTATTATACAGGGTGTACACTAGCCCATGTTAACATTTGCATTAAATGGTATGGTGAAGTCAGAAAATTGATATCATCATTTTAATAATTTTAATTTTCATACCAATCTGATTTTATAAATTTTATTTTGTATGAAAATAAAAAAATAAAATGATGATATCACTGAAATTCACCATACCATTTATATGCATATGGACTAGTGTCGGCTTATAAACCCATTTAACTATCACCCTGTATAAATAGGTACTTGTAATTAATTTTATAAAAAAAGAGCGCTTACTGTTTAAAAAACAATTAAACAACACATCGTCCGTTTATTACTGTGGTACATTCGCGACACCCCCGACTTTTGCATGTCGAGCGCATACCGAGATTTGAATTTCGAAGGAAAGCTCGCGTTTCGTCCGTTTATATGAAGTTACAATACTGTATGATAGTATTACCGTGACAAAGGCCTCCCCCAAGGATTTCCATAACGACCAGTTCTGCGCTGCCCGCATTTGACTCACCAAAATTATCAATTAACTAAGTGCAAAATCAAGCCTAATAACTCTTCTAGTCACATGTAAACTTAAAAAAAATTAAAAGGGCATAATATAATGTATTTGAAGATTAGACTTTCTCATGCCAGCATATTAAGCAGCAGACAAGAATAGGTGGTATTTGTGTAGTGAAATAAGGCTTTAGGTAATATTTGTTTAGTGAATGAAATAAGGCTTCACTTAATTTCACTAATCGGTCACGTTTGCTTAAGTGCATTGGCAATAATAATCTCATAAATACCTATGAAATACTACAGCAAAATTAGTGAGATATATTACCTGTATTGCGAAAGAACTAAAATGGAGAAGCGAACGCGGAGATGGGAATTGAATTATCATTTTCTTCATTAATAAGGTGTGTGCCATTGTTGTATTGGGTAAAAGCCCCTGCATTAATTGTATTTTCCCTATTGATTGCCCAAGTCCCACTATCTTATGTTGTCTATTGCTAGGTATTTATAAGTCCTACACATTCCCCTTCCGTATCGTGTTCTATCGTTCAGTCAAGTATCCATTAAGTACCAAGTTTATTGCTCACAGGTCGTACACCCACAAAGAGAACGAAGCGATCCAGTTCGAGTTCGACATGGAGCACGACGACTGCGAGGAGGTGGCCAACGACATGGCCAAGGCCGGCCTCATCATGGAGGAGGACGCCCGGATCGTCTTCAAGCTGCTCAAGTCGCAGCTCATCAGCCTCAACAGGTAGGGATACATGGAAGATAAGATATAACTACATAACGACACGTACACCCTTCATTCCTGGACCAGACTGCCCTCCTCCTGGACCGGACTGCTTTCCCCCCTAGATCGGACTGCCCTCACCCTGCCAGACTGCTTTCCCCCTGGATCAGACTGCTTCCCCCTCCCCTGGATTAGACTGACCCCCTGGACTAGATTGCCCCTCCACCTCTGGAATAGACTGCCCTATCCCCTCCTGGATAGTTTCCTCTCCCCCCTGAAGCAAACAGTCCTCCTTTCTGGACAAGACACTGCCCTACCTCCCTTCTGGATCAGACTGCCCCTTACATGGCCAAGGCCGGCCTCATCATGGAGGAGGACGCCCGGATCGTCTTCAAGCTGCTCAAGTCGCAGCTCATCAGCCTGAACAGGTATGAGAACAAGACTATAATAAGAATAACACACATCCTCTCCCCTGGGCTAGACTGCCTTCCCTCTGGACCAGACCCCCGTCCCCCCATCCCTCCAGGATCAAGCTGCCCTCTGCCTGGATCAGACTGCCCTCCCCTGGACCAGACTGCCCTCCCCTGAACCAAGACCCCCAGTCCCCCAGGAAGAAACCCCCGACCCTCCAGGCATTCCCCTAGGACCAGATCCCCGTCCGTCCAGGGTCAAACCCCCATCCCCCCAGGATCAGGCTGCCCTCTGCCTGGACCAGACTGCCTCCTCTCCTCCCCTGGACCAGGTATGAACGAAGCGATCCAGTTCGAGTTCGACATGGAGCACGACGACTGCGAGGAGGTGGCCAACGACATGGCCAAGGCCGGCCTCATCATGGAGGAGGACGCCCGGATCGTCTTCAAGCTGCTCAAGTCGCAGCTCATCAGCCTGAACAGGTAGGGATACATGGAAGATAAGATATAACTACATACCGAAACGTACACCCTTCATTCCTGGACCAGACTGCCCTCCTCCTGGACCGGACTGCCTTCCCCCTAGATCGGACTGCCCTCCCCCTGCCACAGACTGCTTTCCCCCTGGATCAGACTGCTTCCCCCCTCCCCTGGATTAGACTGACCCCCTGGACTAGATTGCCCCTCCACCTCAGGACCTGACTGCCCTATCTCCTCGTGGATCAACTGCCCTGAAGCAGACAGTCCTCCTTCCTGGACTAGACACTGCCCTACTCCCTTCCTGGATCAGACAACCCTCGACATGTGAGATGAGATAAAAAAAACCCACCATCAGATCCTGGATCAGATTGCCCTCCTTCCGGACTTGACTGCCCCCTCCCTTTGAACCAGATAGCCCTCCCCGTGGACCAGACTATCCTACTCCCCTTCTGCATCAGACTACTCTAGTCCCCTTCTGCATCAGACTACTCTAGTCCCCTTCTGGATCAGACTGCCCTCTACATGGCCAAGGCCGGCCTCATCATGGAGGAGGACGCCCGGATCGTCTTCAAGCTGCTCAAGTCGCAGCTCATCAGCCTGAACAGGTATGTAACAAGATAAGAGTACATAAAATTTCTTGTGCCAGACAGCTCTCCCAATGGATTAGACTGCCCCACCCACCCCTGGACTAAACTGCCTCTCTCGCACAATAGACTACCCCTAGATCAGACTACCCTCTGGATCAGACCGCTTCCCCGCGTGGATATACCCTCGGATCCTGGATCATACTGCCCTCCCTCTTAGACCAGTCTGTCTTCCTATTTTTCTATTCTATTCTATTCTTCCTCCTTGACCTGACTGTCCTCCTGGATCAGACTGCTCCCCTCGGGCCCAATATAAAAATAAGACATGACGAAAGGGCGCCCGCTCAGTTTTAATCAGGACATCATGATTATTATGATATCCTAACACTGATTTGGTTGAGAGCTACCCGTGAATGGTTCTACCGTATTTAGTTCGTTCAAGCAAAAGATTTCCATCATTGGACAAAGGCTCCACAATATTTTCCACTACGACAGGTCCTGCGCATCCAATGACTTCCCGAGATCCTCACCAGATCGTCGGTTCACTGCGTGAAAGGCCTGCCTACACTGCTTCTTCCGATTTATGGTCGCCACGAAGTAATTACAAAATCTCTAAGATCTATTCTAAATAAACTTGACCACAACACTTTATTTTAAAAACATTCCAAATAAAAAAAAATCGATTAATTACGCAAATCAGTTTTAATGGTATTATTATAATTAGACGAAAAAAGATAACATTCCGATCTTTACGGTTCGTGATGTATACGATTAAACGTACAAAGGTATGTACATATGAACAATTCATTGAATATCGCAATGCATTTATTAATTAATTATCAACATTAAAGGCTGATAATTATCAGCCTTTTGTCGGACATTATGTTAACACGATGCTAAATATGTTAATCTATTTTCAAATTAATTTGCGTAACAATTAACGCAGTAATTAAATTTATTCGAGGAAACAGTCCTAATTGAAGTATTCCATTCGAAATAAGTTACGTATTCGAAATATAATTATTCACTATCGTAAAAAACGTTATGTAAAAGACGTGAAGATCTGCTTAGACCATTGAGAAAGTTAACTCATGTCTAAACGCCTTTAGACAATAAAGTTTGAATCAATCAGTAATGCAGACAACTTAATTGAACAACAATTTACGATCAAATGAAAAATCACGCAAATTTTGAGCTCTATTTAAAAGGCATAAAGTTTATGTTAATTTATCGGTTTTTATCCGTACATCATGATTATAAATACACATCATGTAGAGCGATTACGCGGTGACCCTGGAGTCTCTAATAAATGACGCGTGCCGTCGATCGGTGTATGCAACAGTACGCAATTACACAGTAATTAGAATTTGCAATAGATAATAATAGACTATTTTTGTAACGACGTTACATGCTCGGGAAACTACTGAAATTGCTACGAATCGTTTACGAATTAGTGTCACTCGGTGACATCTTAATGATAACAAAATTGCGTTCGTAAAATTCGAATTTTCTTATGTACAATTTATACCGTTTTAGACACGTATCTATATAAATCGGTATAATGTTAGACAAAAATACGGAATAAGCAACGATTAATGACATGTAAAGCCAAAAGCTTGTGATATTTTGGAGATGAGCTGGTTGTATCGAAATTTTTTGTGATTTCGAAAAAGTTTTTTCAATATTTTGACCTATTAAAAGTGGCAAATGGAGTGTAGTATGTAAAAATGTACAAATACATTTCCATCCACCTTCATACATGAAAAAGTGTATTAAATATAATCTTAGCCCCAAAAAACTGAACAAAAGGTCCCGGATACCGCCCGTTTCTCGTCAAAAAGGAGATATGACGATAATTAATTCAAGGTAACATAACTCAAGTTTACAGCTGTTTGCTGTGCTTTGCATAACCCGTATTCTGAACTCGGTTCAAACGACGGCATGTCAGGGTAAGCTATGGTCGTCTGGCACGCGACTGGCAGCTGAATGGCGAAGGCAACGCGATGCCTGAACTGTCTCTCAAACTTTTTTACCAAAACCCTAAAATTATCATAAATAAGGTCCTATTTATGATAGTTTTGTTCAATGAATCGATGATAACACAGACTCGATTATGTTCACTTATCAAAACATTTTTTTTTAATTCACTGTTAAGGTAAGGTCAGGTCGAATGTTGGTTCCCTGGGAACAATTATATCAGCATACGTCTAGTAATATAAATCGTAGCCATAGTGCAAACGGAAACAGTATTTCTTATACTGTCTACAAAAGTTTGAGAATCGCTTTTCAATAAAGCATGCGAAGCCATGAACGTCGGCCTGAGGAATACGAGAAAATCTCTTCTATCTAAACGGCTTACCTAGCTGATTAATTGATGAATACTCTTTACTTGGAAATAATTCACCAATCATTATTTTCTGCTATCACAACCAACCCTTATTCAAAAGGTATTTTTACTCGTTCCCACTGTCTTTCAAAGTTTGCCGGACGAAAGAACTGTCTTTCAACATAAATAAGCATTAATCGCGCAGGACCGGGCGTGGAAATCCTTGGGGGAGGCCTTTGTCCAGCAGTGGACGTCATTCGGCTGAAACGAAACGAGCGAAACATTAATCGAGCGTTTTTATAATTAACAGCCATGTCCACAAAAGGTCAATAATCCGATAAGCATATTAACGTGGCCACCTCTCGCTCATCAGCTGAATATTTGTAATAGTAATTTGGACGCTTGAATGAACACAATTAAAGGCCAAAGCACACGATGCGTTGCGGCGCCGCACCGCAATGATTTCGCTATATCTCGCCACAGATACTGGGTGACTTTATAATCAGTATCCAATTGTTTTTAATAAGCTCTATAGAAAAAAATAACAATACAACTGTATCTTAATTATTTTTAATCGTAGAATTTTTCGCGAATAAAAATACTTATTGAAAATCTAATTGCATATCTTAATTTTTAGAGGTTAAAGCTTATTTTCGCGTACCATTATGTTTATTAATCTTCTTAGTTGACTGTGTCTACGCATTTTTCTATGAACGAATCAAATTATCCACGTGTGCCAATTTTGAAATAGCGTGCAGCGGATAAAAATAATGAAGTATCTATGACAAAAAAAAATTTTTCTTTACATAAGTCGATTAAGTTACTGATTCTGAATCGTTCCTAAAATTTGGATACCGATTGCAAAGTCACCCTGTATATCTATGTAAGTCGACGAAGCGACACCGCTCCGGCGTCTCATCGCCGCAACGCATCGTGTGCTTTGGCTTTTACAATGCGCGGGCGCCGCATTCGTATTATGTATGCCGGGGTTTCGTACGTCACGTCGAATAGATTAAAACATTAGCGGCTTTTCAGGTGTTCAGTCGATTCGCGTAAACGTAGTGAGAAGTTGTTCAGTAGTGCGTGATAGTGTAACTTCATTAATGGAACTAGAATTTCGTAAGAGAAATCTTTGTATTTATTATTTCACTCAATAAAAAGGTATAAAAGTGAATGAAGCAAACAAAGTCAATGTACACGATAAGAGAACGTTGATAAGTGATACAATTCAGCTGAATTAATTTTGTGATAAAGATAAGAGATTCATACCGTTAAATTGTTAACGAAAACCGTCCGCATATCAAAAAGCATAATTTGTGTTGAGTTAAACTGTGAACAATTTGTTTTTATTTTGTTATATCGATAAAACTAATCTGTCGTTAACATTATTCTTTCGTGAGTAATTTATTAGACGTGTATTTAATATTTGTAAAGTTTGATGAATGAAAGTTGAATCGTGCGATTAATTTCTGCATTCGTATTTTGTTTTTATTTACAAAGATTATGCTACTAATTTTTATTCCTTTCTTTGAATGACGATGTGGCATTTATTCTTGGGATACCTAAACGATCCTATCGAACAAAAGCACGAAAGACTAAATGATCTACATTTCGCAAAATTTTCGAAACCGCGCCAACTTTGGTATCATCATTATCTGTGTTGCACCGACAAATATCGTAACCGCACCAGTAAAGTATTTTATCTCGGGTTTACATGAATGAATTTCAGAGATATCCTTATCATTCGCAAAATACCTACAAAGCCGCACTTATTCTATTTTTAACTGAAATTACGTACCATACGTAACCTGAAATTGACCTCGCCGAGTTTCGCCGAGAAAGGTCCTAACGTACAAACAAGTGCACGCACTTATAAGGGTTTGCCACACTAAATGCGTTCAGCGGTCCGGGCAAAACTGTGCAACAAGTTTTTTTGATTAATTTCGTTGCGGGTCCAATGACAGTTAACTTCCCCCGGGACAAACCTCCTTCACTGGTTGGGTTATTGGCGGTCAAGCTGTAGATCCTGGCTACACAGGAGTTGCAGCGGTGGGAACGAGAGGTGGGAATAGTCCCGGTCCGGGCAAAACAATCTGTCAGCGATCGTGACAAGGCAATCTTTCAGCGGTGGTGTTTGCGTTATTTGCTTATGCACGCACGGTCAGATCGCATCAATACAAAATGTAGAGACCGTCAATGCTGTTCATACATAATGCGGGCTGCGTTTACTTTGACCTGACCGCTGACCGCAGAACGGCTTATTCCCAAAGGTCAAAAAATGTAAGCTCATACTTTGATTCCCAACGGGTCCACGAGTTCCACGATATTAAAAATAAAAGCATTTTAAAGATAAAGATAAAGATAAAGATATTTATTTACATAAACATGTGTGAAAACATATTACAAAGCAACATGATTTGGTCTTACAGTTTTAACAGGTGATAGGTACAACAGGTTCTTAGTATATTTTAAAATTTCATGAAACCGGTGGAAAAAAGAAGAACAATAGAGTCGTGGACCGTTGTGAATAAGCTCGCAGAACGCATTCAGTGTGGAAAATCCTTAAGTCCGTTGCTATAGCAACCGCGGGCAAGTAAATAACCAATAGCTGCAGGCAGGCAGTAGACATCGGCCTCGCGTGCTCCGACGATCTCTGCCACTTAATATACATTAAAGTTTTCATTCCCAAGGTTAATGTAGGTCACGTATTATGTATTGTAAGTAATTTTGCTAATTACGTTGTTATGTGCGACCTTTTGGACGACAATTAGTTGTTATGAAACAGTTATAGGCACACGTGGATTCTTTTATAAGTATAAGCTTTGTAAATATTGTTTTGGTGATGGAAGTTATATTATTTACTCAAAAAGTTATGTTTCAGTAGCTAAAAAAGATATTAAAAATCAAGAAATCACCATGCACATGAAAACCGCACGCAATACAAATAAAATAAAAACTATTATGCTCCGCACGCCATAGTTTTTGCAAATTAAAACAAACGAAAGGGAAAATAATTATGTTCGTACATATTTACCTTGTAACGGTTGGGTTATTCAATGTCAGTCTGCTAATTTACGGATAGGTATTTAATTTCACCACACTTTCGCGCTTTGTTTTCAGTTCTATATTATTGTCCCGAAGTAGTGGTAGGATAGTTTTATGGAAACTTATTTTACAAGAGCCTATGGCTAAGAACTCGTGGCGCGATTTTTAGCCTAAATTTCCCAGCTTGACCGCCAATAGCCCAACCAGTGAAGGCCAAGTTTGTCTCGGAGGAAAACTAAACTGTCATTGGACCGGCAAAGAAATTAATCAGAAGAACATAGGAGGCATTCGAAGTTAAGAGTCGACTCACGTGGCGTGCATAGGAGAGCCGTTTGTTTGAAATACTTAATATTGATTCTTACACAGTGTTTGTATGACAAATGTGGAAAGTACGAGGTATGCCCCGAATATACCTCATACACTGTAATTTACGTTAAGACGAGGACATTTAGAATCCATTCTTTATCGATGTGGGTTTTTTCTTTGTAGCGCTCAGCATTTTTCTAGTGTATCATTGGGTAAACGCGGCGTAGTGTGCTATTTAATCAAGAAACACATTTTAAAACTTTTATTTACGAATATTCAAAAGTACTTTCTTAGTTTATCAGACAGTGTTACGTTGACGATATGATATGACTCTCACATTAGTTAAATGAATGCATGTTCTTGTTGCAGGGAGAGGAGTGAGAAGAAAGCGCAGATGCTGTTTAACCAGGACCTGCTCAACGAGCAGAATCTGCTGCTGGAACAACAACTGATGCAGGTACTAATTAATTTATAATAAAATAGTCAGGTGTCCATTTTATTCATATCGAATTAAAAAGGTCGTTTAAAAACAAATAATAGGAGAAGGAAATGTTATTATGTGCTCAAAATACTAGTGCCATCATTCTACTTATAATGTCTATGGAAGCTATATTTTTCATTATCTGTACCGGAAGTGTAAGTTTGTCAATGTATCCAATTTTGAAGAATAGACTTCCTTCTGGCCTTGTCAGCGGAACCGATCACATGTTGTTTTCTTTAAAATCCCAAATTATAATAGGTTATGGGCCCAGAGCGTTTCTGGCTACTATTCAATTAGTTCTCGCGACAGTTGTTATTGTGGACATTGATAACAGTTGCAGTAAGTGGAAAGAATTGTTTTTGTGGATTTGTGCAGTGTCGGTTAGTAGGTACTTGAGATTTGAACTGAAAATTCAAAATGGCATCATCGAACTATTTGGTGAATGTACCTAAACTAAGAGGACGAGAAAATTATTGTGAATGGTGTTTCGCGGCGGAAAACTTCTTGATTTTGGAAGGAACGCTAGGATGCATCAAGCCAGAAGCAGGTCAAGCGCCAGTTGCACCCACGGATGACGCTAAAACCAGAGCCAAATTGATCTTAACGATAGATCCCTCCATTTATGTTCATATCAGAGAAGTAAAATCTACGAAGGAACTATGGGAAAAATTGAAGTCGCTGTATGATGATTCTGGATTCACGAGAAGGATAAGCCTATTGAGAAATCTGATTTCAATAAGACTGGATGACTGTGATTCCATGAATTCATATGTAACTCAATTAGTGGAGACGGGTCAGAAATTGGCTGGGACTGGCTTCAACATTAACGACGAGTGGATTGGCTCTTTGTTACTGGCTGGATTACCCGATAAATTTTCGCCAATGATTATGGCGATTGAACACTCTGGCATCAGTATCACGACGGATTCAATCAAATCTAAATTATTAGACATGGAGTCTGAAGTTCGTGTTGAAAGTGCTGCATTTGGTTCGTTCCATAGTAACAAAAGTCAATGGTACCAACATAAGAGAAATGTCAAATCAAATGACAAGGGAGACAAAACCAAAGACAAAAATCGCGGTAAAGATGGCGACCAGTTGTCAAAGTCGAACATAAAATGTTTCCGATGTAAACAAATGGGACACTATCGTAATCAGTGTACGAATTCAGTGAATACCAAAGAAATGGATCGAAAACAGACGAACGCATTCAGTGCTGTGTTTCTGAGCGGGTTTTATAGTAAATCTGATTGGTATGTCGATTCCGGCGCCAGCGTACATCTGACGACGAATGAACATTGGATCGTAAACCCATCTTACGAACATAGTATGAAGGAAATTGTGGTTGCCAACGAGAGTAAAGTTCCAGTAAAATGTTGCGGTGAAGTAAACATTACTACTTGTACTGATGAATGCAATTTCGATGTGACAGTGGAAGAGGTTATGTGTGTACCGAGTCTCACAACTAATCTTCTATCTGTGAGCCAACTTATAAAGAAGGGAAACAAAGTGGACTTCAGAGCGGGCGGTTGTGATATTTATAATCGAAAGGGAGTTTTGGTGGCGACAGCGATCCTGGTCAATGGTGTTTACAGACTCAATTCGCCAGTGCCTCTGTCAGCAGTGGCTGTGGTTTCCAGTGAAACTTGGCACCGGAGGTTGGGGCACGTCAATAGCTCCTACCTGAATAAAATGAAGGATGCTGTGGAAGGTTTTATTATGGATGATAAGGCAGTGACAAGTAAAAATTCCTGCGTTACTTGTTGTGAAGGAAAACAAACTCGCCTGCCCTTCCCGAGTAATGGAAATAGAAGCAGTCAGTTGCTGGAGGTAATTCATAGTGATGTGTGCGGACCTATGGAGAGCTGCTCTATTGGAGGATCAAGAACCGAACAGTATCAGCGGGTTTAAACGACAAAACGCCTTATGAGCTGTGGACTAATAAGAAACCTGATATTAGTCATCTTCGTGTATTTGGGAGTACTTGCATGGTTCATATACCGAAAGAAAAAAGGTTAAAGTGGGACAAAAAATCAGTCAAATGTATTCTAGTGGGCTATCCAGATAATATTAAAGGATACAGAGTGTATAATCCCCATACCAAGTCAATACATGCAGTCGAGATGTCATAATAATTGAAAAAGAATTGCCAGTGAGCAATGTGACAGCTACTGTTGAAAACTTGGACTTGGATGCTCCTTATGTCGAAGAAGAAGAGGAAACATCAGATGCAGTGGGGGACAATTGTCAGTCAGATGACTCCTTTTTGTCTTCAGCAAATTATACAGAAGATCCATCTTATGTGCCGAGTGAGAATGAAGAAACTGACAGTTCTACGGAGAACACTGAGAGTGTGGTAAAAGTGATACCTGCTAGAGAAAGGCGAAAACCAGACAGGTATGGTTTCTCTAATATGTGTATAGACACTTCCGGTTCCGGCGCAGATGACAATGAACTCACTTTAGAGGAAGCCCTACAATGTCCAGAAAGAGAACATTGGTTGCGTGCTGTCAAAGAGGAGTTGCAGAGTTTTCATGATAACTGTGCATGGGAGCTCGTAGACCCTCCTAAAGAAGGAACTGTTGTAAAGTGCAAGTGGGTGCTAAAAAAGAAGTATGATAAGGACAATAATGTTTGTTATCGTGCCAGACTGGTAGCAAAGGGTTATAATCAAAAATATGGAATTGATTACAATGAAACCTTCTCCCCAGTAGTCCGTCACTCTACACTAAGATTATTGTTTGCTTTGGCAGTACAACTAGATTTGGAAACATCTCATTTAGATGTTAAGACTGCCTTCCTAAATGGAGAATTGGAGGAGACCATATTTATGCAGAAACCAGATGGTTTTGAGTATTATAATGATAATGTGAATGAAAATAAAGTTCTTGAGTTACACAAAGCTATATATGGTCTCAAGCAATCCTCTAGGGCGTGGCATAAAAAAGTAGATAGTGTGATGTTATGTAGTGGTTATAGAAAATCAAAAATTGAGCCATGTTTATATACAAAAATTGTTAATGGTCTTAGGACAATAGTAACATTGTATGTTGATGATTTTTTTATTTTTTCAAATGATAAATCTGAAATGGCTCTGTTAAAACAAACTTTAAGTAGTAAATTTAAGATTAAAGATTTAGGAGAAATTAAAAAATGTCTTGGTATGAATGTAAACATAGATAAAGTGAATAATGTTATTACATTGAGTCAGGAAAACTATATTAATGAGTTGTTGCATAAATTTAATATGAACGAATGTAAAACTTTTGAGACTCCTATGGAGCCTAAATTAAATATTGTTAAAAATGAAGGGCAGAAGTGTGATAACCCTTATCAGCAACTTATAGGTAGCCTCATGTATCTTGCTGTTCTTACAAGGCCTGATATTTCATATGCTGTAGGATATTTAAGTCAATTTAATAATTGTTCTAATAGTGAGCACTGGTCCTATGCTAAAAGAATATTAAAATATTTAAAGGGGAGTAAAAAGATAGGTTTAAAATATTGTAAAAATGGTAATGTTGATATTGTGGGTTATGTTGATAGTGATTGGGGAAATTGTTCAGAGGATAGAAAATCTTACTCAGGTTACTGTTTCATGTTATCGGGTTCTGTCATATCATGGAGTTGTAAGAAGCAGAGAACAGTGGCACTCTCTAGCACAGAGGCCGAATACATGGCACTTACAGAAGGTTGTCGTGAATCTGTATATCTTAGAAACTTGCAAAGTGAGATTACTGAAAGATTATATACAATTGAATTATATAATGATAATCAAAGTGCAAAAAAATTGTCAGAAAATCCTATTTTTCACAATAGGACTAAACACATTGATATCCGTTATCACTATTGTAGAGAAGTAATTTCTAATGGTATAGTTAAAGTTAGTTATTTGCCTACAAGTGACATGCCAGCAGACATGTTTACAAAAAGCTTGAATTTTATTAAACATAGAAAGTTTATGAACATTTTAGGTATTGTTAATGTCTGTTGTAATTAATGTAAATTGAGATTTTGAGAGTGGGGGTGTTATTATGTGCTCAAAATACTAGTGCCATCATTCTACTTATAATGTCTATGGAAGCTATATTTTTCATTATCTGTACCGGAAGTGTAAGTTTGTCAATGTATCCAATTTTGAAGAATAGACTTCCTTCTGGCCTTGTCAGCGGAACCGATCACATGTTGTTTTCTTTAAAATCCCAAATTATAATAGGAAATGTTTTAGACAGCGACACAATACAACATCAAGAAAACTAAACAAAAATTGACAAGTATATTAAAAGAAAATCTTATTATAACGCGTAAAAATGGACCGAAAGCAAAACGCACAAATGAGTATTCAAAAGCTAGGATTTCCGAATATTGTACGAAGTAAAATTTTATTGAGCTCGCAGCAATTCTTCTTTTTCCTTGGAGGCAATTCTTAACTCTTTTTCTTTGAAGACTAAACTATTTTTTGCCAGTTCTTAATAACTATACCCTTTAAAGCTATTAACAAATTTCAATTATTTAACAGGTGAAGATGATCCAAAACCAACAGCAGGTAGGCCCGGTGGACCAGGTGAACTCTGGACTCCTGAACGGCGTGGGACCACAACCGACGCTAGCCAGTGTACAGTACGTATTCACTAAAACTTCAACGTATTACAGTAATGGATGAGACACACGACTATTTATCAAAAGTAGTGTATAAGTCGCTCACCGAAAGTTGAGGCGAACATGTACTCTCACTGATGTAATATTTGAATACAGAACACAAACAACACATTACACGTTTAAACTTTAAATTAACATCTACACTTGCTACACTTCTACACTACACTTGCTCTTGTTATCTAGTTAAATATCTGCAAGCGAGACAGAAAGCACTTGTCAGTCCGATTCTGCAAGAAAATGCAAACGGCGTATACAGTTACAAATCTTTGCTTGTATTGATAGACTCAACTCTCGTTGCGCGACCTATATTATGGCTATTACATCTTGAGCTATGTTCGTTGGAATATATCATCATTATTATTGTGTTCCTTTTATCTACATAATTTCTTGAATGAGTAATGACAGTACTATACAGGGGTAGGCTTGATTAGGGAGGTAGCATTTTTAGGAGTTAGTTGCCCTCTCCTTTTGCAAACTAACGTACTTTTATACAATTTGCAGGCTAGACCAACAGTCCCAAATCTTGCAGGCGCAACAGCAGCTGCTGCAGCACCAGTTCCAGCTGAACAACGAGGAGACCGCCATGCAGTTGCTGCAACACCAGCTCATGCAGGCGCGAATGTCTCCGCACTACTGCGGCATCCAGCAGCAGGTCAGATCCCAGGTCTTCGGATGCTGTCGCCCGTATTCACATACATTACTATGTCTTACTATCTGGGGAACACTGTTCCCCAGTCGGTGAAGCACCTGATGTCGTGCCCTGAGTGCCCAAGCAACTGCACTCAAGAGGATTTGATGAGTGCTACTGACAACGCCACTCTTGTGGCGGAGTTTTGGACTGACACTGTGTAGGTTTGTTCTCGACACGAAAAGAAAAAGATGTCTTACTATGTATTACTATGTATGTAGGTCTCACAGTGCGCGTGGACGCATAGGGTGACACACGAACCAATCAAAGCTCTATTCAACGCTTTGCGTTCGATTTGCTGCATCAAATCGTTTGTGTATACGGGCGTATATGTCAGTTGGCTGACGTCGTCATGTCCCTACACTAGAAGACATGCTGCAGCACCAGTTCCAGCTGAACAACGAGGAGACCGCCATGCAGTTACTGCAACACCAGCTCATGCAGGCGCGAATGTCTCCGCACTACTGCGGCATCCAGCAGCAGGTCAGATGGTCTTCGGATGCTGTCGCCAGTATTTACGAACCAATCACAGAGCTCTATTCAACGCTTTGCGTTCGATTTGCTGCTTCAAAGAATGCGGGCGTATATTATTATGTCAGTTCGTTGACGACGTCATGTCCCTACACTAGAAGGCAAGAAGCCTACTAGTCTTTTTATTCGCATCTCGTTTCCACCGCTGCAACTCCTGTGTAGCCAGGGTCTACAGGTTGATCGCCAATAAAGATCACACCAGTGAAGGTCAAGTTTGTGACGGGGGAAAGTTAAACTGTCATTGGACCCGTAACGAAATTAATAAGAACGTTAGAGTCCCTACACTACTGCCGAGACTATTCCCTTGAAGGGAAACCACCGTGCAGGTCATTAGCCGTCGCCTAGAAGGCCCAGGAAGAAGCCTTGTAATCTTGGACTTTATTTGATAGTTCCGTTCCAATATACTCTGTAAGATACCTGCAGGTTTTAGTGGGCATTGCCCATCTTACTGGGAAAGCCCCATATAACTCACAGGCGCCTTGGTTTATTTCCTATATCCATCGTTCGTTTCAGCCAAATGACGTCCACTACTGGACAAAGGCCTCTTCCAAGGTTTTCTACAATGCACGGTCCTGCGCTGTCCGCATCCAGGCTCTTCTCAGCCTCTACCAGATCGTCGGTCCACCTAGTAGGGGGCCTGCCCACGCTACGCCTTCCAGCCTGTATCCATATGTCTAAGTTTCATTATGTCGTTTCCAGGTAATGATGGAGCAGAACCTCCTGAACCACCAGATGCTGGAGCAGCAGCAGCAGGGCATGCTGGACAGCAGCGTGCCGCAGCAGCAGCAACAGCAGATCAACGATCAACAGCAGGTAGAGTATTTACCTACGTCTAGGATCTACTTAACTGCTTCACGAAGGAGCCATGTCATTTTTCTTAAGAGTTTAACTAAAAAACATTTCGTAATAGGTTGACTCCTGGTACCTTAACATTATAATTATTTTCTAATTATATTTATTCCAGGTGCTCCAGCAACAAATAATTCAGCAGCAACAGAACATAATCGCTCAACAAGCGGCCGCTATCCAGCAGAAACAGTTAGAAGAGCAACTCAACCAGGAGAACATGATGGCCGCGCCACAGAACCTCGTCACGGGCCAGATCCTCGACCCTTCCCTTCAGAACCTCCAGAACATCCTCACGCAAATCATACACAGGCCCGACAACCTTCAGCCAAGGAAAGAATCGGAGTCTGAAGCTCAGCAACCGCAGCAACAGCAAGCCCAGATGGTTCAGCAAACGGAAAACGTAGATCAGCAGCAGGAGGAAATGAAGCAGAAGATGCAGAACTTAATAGGTGCCCAAATACAGCAGCAAAACGTTCAGATGCTGCAGCAGAGCCAGCAGTATATGCAGCCCATATTAACGGCCGTAGACCCCACTCTTTTGGCCCAACAGCAACAAGTGGCACAGGCTCAACAGCAGCTGTCTCAAGCTCAACAGCAGCTGAATATCCAAAAGCAGATGTTGGCCCAGCAGCAACTAGTCCTCCAACAACAAATGCTGACCCAACAGCCGCTGCAGATGCCTGGCCAGACTCTATCTCCGCAACACATCAGAAACCTCCAACAGCAGCAGTATTTGGCTCAGCAAGAGTTGCAACTGCAGTCGCAGCAAAACTTTATAGATCAGCAAAATCTGGCTTTATTCGCTCAACAACAGCAAATAGTGGGGCAACACCAGCAGAAGGTTGAGGAGATTCTCCGGGCTCAGAGGCCTGTCTACCACCGCCAGGGTTCAGAGCAGAGTCAGATCAGTTCCGCTGATGTCTACGACCAGCAAATTCAAAACCAAATGGTCCAAGACCAGTATCAACAGCAGCAACAACAACAACAACAGCAGCAGCAGCAGCAGAAAGTTCCTTTACAGCCGCAGATGTCAATAGATCAGATACAGTACCAAAACCTGCAGAATCAGATCCACAAACAGCAGTCGGAAGATCATACCTATCATCAGCAACTTCACGCGCTGCAAGGCCAGTCGCTGCCTCACAATATGATGGCGCAGAACTTTAGCGTGGTTCAACAGAACGAGAGGCAGATATCTAGTCATGAAGGCACGCCTGTGCAGAACTACACAGCTAATCCTCTGCAGATGTATCAGCAGGCTCAGAGCCAGCCGGTGCAGCAAATACTCCAGAATATGCAGTACCAGGTGGAGTCGTCAGTCCCGCAGCCGGTTGCTCAGAATATTCCGCAGTCAATACAACAGGATGTTTCTCAGCTGGCGGTGCAGTCGGTAGCTCAGCCGGTGCAGTCGATGCCTCAACCAGTCGCTTCCGTGCCTCAATCGCTTCCTCAGCCGGCGCCTCAACCTCTCTCCTCCGTTCCACAACCGGCGCAATCCTTACCTCAACCGGTTCAGTCTATTCCTCAATCCGTAGCCCACTCCATTCCTCAACCCGTGCAATCTGTCCCCCAACCTATGCAATCAGTTCCTCAGCAGATATCCGCTCCTATTCAGTCCCTACCTCAGTCCACAGTTCAGCAGCCAGTCCAAACGGCTCAGTTCCCTCAGCAAATAAACACTGTGCCCCAAGTCCCGACATCCTTACCGCAACCGGTGCCAGAACAACTCAACCTGAATGCGGAGCAGACCGAGAACGGTTACCATAGCAACGGGGGGCAGAAGGAACAGTTCCTGACGCCGCTTAGTGAGTTCCCGTCGGGGGCTACGCACCAGGAGGCCATCAGGCATCCAGAACTTAGTTCGGTGGAGGAGAAACAAGCGGAAACGCAGGAAGGTAAGACATGAGTAATTTTATATTTATTTATTAGTAATCTATTCAAATTCAATTCCATGTGACATGCAATAAATAATTTGAATTTGAATTTGAATTGGTTGTCCTAATAAATAAAATATCTATTAGGACAACCAATTAGATTACTATCTTATCTTTGCGATATTATCTAATCTTTGCACAATGAGTCGAATATTTAAAGTTATGATTTATATTACTACATAATTATAGTCGATTTCTTCTCTTCTTCAGTTTCTGTTTTATACGACCTTGGTAATCACATTTCTTAGATCAGAGATGTCTCAGGCTTTTACATCAGCACCGCTAAACACATTATTTTTGTATGCTGTTACTTCCCTTCAAGAAGCAACTTTGAATCTGGCACTTATATTAGTTCATCAAAGGGGTCGAATATGCTTATATGTAGAAATTAGAAAATAAATAACTAAAACATTAATGTTATGATTGCAGTAGGCACTGCGATACCTTCGCCCATCACCAGCGAGAAAAAATCGCGGGGTTCCAAAAAACGCTCTCGCGAGAAAGACAAGCTTCCAAAACTGAGCGTTTTGGAAGTCAGTGAAGAGGCGAGCGTGGTGGAATGTCAGCTCGAGTCCAAGTCCAAGACCGTCACCTTCAAGTTTAACGTCACCGACGTCAACCCAGAGGAGATAGCCAGCAACCTGGTGAGTGCAGCTTATTTTAAGGAGTAGTATTTAGTAATTTATCATTGACATTAGGTCAATTTGTTTTCACAGTCAGAAAGCGATTCTAATTTACCAGAGGCAAAGGCATTTTTAAAAGCCAAAGGGAGAATGGCTTACGAAAATGTTTTGTTATTTAAGATATACACCACATAGTTTACGTTGTCCTTTTATTAATTCTTAGGCATGACTTTCTTCTTCGTTGACGTCAATCACGTGCGTCAACTGAGCATACAAATCGTAGTCAGCGTCAATTAGTTCGTGACATCCAATGTAGTCAGTAAGTTTGTAACTCGTCTTTGTTACAATGTAATAAGGTTGACTTTGACTATACGAATCAACGGCAATGAATGAGCCACTGACGTCAGAGCAAATGTACACACGGCCACACTGTTAACTATCCATTTCCGTTTTTGCTCTCGCTCTCATCAAATGGTGATTCTTTTGCGATAGAACGAGACGACATGACAGGCAATGGATAGTTAACACTGTTGCCGATGGTACATATCGCACGCTCAGCTGTCTTATACAGCCGACGACTGACTGACTGACGACAGTATAGAAGAAAGTCAAGCTTATATGCTTCTTAACTAAGGTCGTTTATTCCACAGGTGTCAAACAACTTACTACCAGAGTGGCAGAGCTCAGTGTTCACGGAACTAATCCGGGACATCGTGGGCCAGCTGCAGGCCGAGCCAGGAGTTACGCCCGTGCTTAACCACCAGCACCACTCCGCGTTGCGGCTTACCATAGACAAGGTAACATCATCGACAATGTAACGACTTGGAGTGATCATGGAGATCATATGCCCACTTGGATAAATGCCTTCCCTGAAGATTTATAAAATGACTGATCTTGCGTTATCCGCATTGAAGCACATCTTGCGACATTCACTAAATCGTCGATCCACAAGACCATGAAGGCTTTCCACATTGCGTTTGTGGTCACTAGGGAGACCTTTTCTGACCCAACGGCCATTTACTTTGGTTCTCCTACGGGTCTCTTTACTTCTTATTCGATTACGTAGATAAATTCTGATTATAGCACGCTCCATTTGGGTGACCTTGACTCTTCTTATGAGGCCCATAGTAACGGAACACAGAAAAGGATGATGTTAACATCGTTGCTCTATCTTTTTGGTGAGAACACCTGAAAATTGAGGTATAAAATAAATTAAGCTAATTTATCCCTTATTCATTCTAATCTAACATAAAAAGACACGGGTCTTAACGCGACGTTTATTAATGTTACATTATGTATAATTTTATTCTCTCACCAACCAGACTGACTACGACTCGGAGACGACGGAGCGCGAGGAAAACCTGACGGACTCCAACCAGGACAACTCGGAGTGCACCACGCCCACCGCCAGCCACGACAACATCGCCGCCGAGCTCGCCTACGACCTGCCCGAGCCCGAGCCCGCGCCCGCGCCCGCGCCGCGAGCCAGCCGCAAGACCAGCACCGCCTCGTCCATAGGTACCTGGCGACAACATCCCGCCGAGCTCGCCTACGACCTGCCCGAGCCCGGCCGCGAGCCAGCCGCAAGACCAGCACCGCCTCGTCCATAGGTACCTGGCGACAACATCCCGCCGAGCTCGCCTACGACCTGCCCGAGCCCGAGCCCGCGCCCGCGCCCGCGCCGCGAGCCAGCCGCAAGACCAGCACCGCCTCGTCCATAGGTACCTGGCGACAACATCCCGCCGAGCTCGCCTACGACCTGCCCGAGCCCGGCCGCGAGCCAGCCGCAAGACCAGCACCGCCTCGTCCATAGGTACCTGGCGACAACATCCCGCCGAGCTCGCCTACGACCTGCCCGAGCCCGAGCCCGCGCCCGCGCCCGCGCCGCGAGCCAGCCGCAAGACCAGCACCGCCTCGTCCATAGGTACCTGGCGACAACATCCCGCCGAGCTCGCCTACGACCTGCCCGAGCCCGGCCGCGAGCCAGCCGCAAGACCAGCACCGCCTCGTCCATAGGTACCTGGCGACAACATCCCGCCGAGCTCGCCTACGACCTGCCCGAGCCCGGCCGCGAGCCAGCCGCAAGACCAGCACCGCCTCGTCCATAGGTACCTGGCGACAACATCCCGCCGAGCTCGCCTACGACCTGCCCGAGCCCGGCCGCGAGCCAGCCGCAAGACCAGCACCGCCTCGTCCATAGGTACCTGGCGACAACATCCCGCCGAGCTCGCCTACGACCTGCCCGAGCCCGAGCCCGCGCCCGCGCCCGCGCCGCGAGCCAGCCGCAAGACCAGCACCGCCTCGTCCATAGGTACCTGGCGACAACATCCCGCCGAGCTCGCCTACGACCTGCCCGAGCCCGGCCGCGAGCCAGCCGCAAGACCAGCACCGCCTCGTCCATAGGTACCTGGCGACAACATCCCGCCGAGCTCGCCTACGACCTGCCCGAGCCCGGCCGCGAGCCAGCCGCAAGACCAGCACCGCCTCGTCCATAGGTACCTGGCGACAACATCCCGCCGAGCTCGCCTACGACCTGCCCGAGCCCGGCCGCGAGCCAGCCGCAAGACCAGCACCGCCTCGTCCATAGGTACCTGGCGACAACATCCCGCCGAGCTCGCCTACGACCTGCCCGAGCCCGAGCCCGCGCCCGCGCCCGCGCCGCGAGCCAGCCGCAAGACCAGCACCGCCTCGTCCATAGGTACCTGGCGACAACATCCCGCCGAGCTCGCCTACGACCTGCCCGAGCCCGGCCGCGAGCCAGCCGCAAGACCAGCACCGCCTCGTCCATAGGTACCTGGCGACAACATCCCGCCGAGCTCGCCTACGACCTGCCCGAGCCCGAGCCCGCGCCCGCGCCCGCGCCGCGAGCCAGCCGCAAGACCAGCACCGCCTCGTCCATAGGTACCTGGCGACAACATCCCGCCGAGCTCGCCTACGACCTGCCCGAGCCCGGCCGCGAGCCAGCCGCAAGACCAGCACCGCCTCGTCCATAGGTACCTGGCGACAACATCCCGCCGAGCTCGCCTACGACCTGCCCGAGCCCGAGCCCGCGCCCGCGCCCGCGCCGCGAGCCAGCCGCAAGACCAGCACCGCCTCGTCCATAGGTACCTGGCGACAACATCCCGCCGAGCTCGCCTACGACCTGCCCGAGCCCGGCCGCGAGCCAGCCGCAAGACCAGCACCGCCTCGTCCATAGGTACCTGGCGACAACATCCCGCCGAGCTCGCCTACGACCTGCCCGAGCCCGGCCGCGAGCCAGCCGCAAGACCAGCACCGCCTCGTCCATAGGTACCTGGCGACAACATCCCGCCGAGCTCGCCTGCGACCTGCCCGAGCCCGGCCGCGAGCCAGCCGCAAGACCAGCACCGCCTCGTCCATAGGTACCTGGCGACAACATCCCGCCGAGCTCGCCTACGACCTGCCCGAGCCCGGCCGCGAGCCAGCCGCAAGACCAGCACCGCCTCGTCCATAGGTACCTGGCGACAACATCCCGCCGAGCTCGCCTACGACCTGCCCGAGCCCGGCCGCGAGCCAGCCGCAAGACCAGCACCGCCTCGTCCATAGGTACCTGGCGACAACATCCCGCCGAGCTCGCCTACGACCTGCCCGAGCCCGGCCGCGAGCCAGCCGCAAGACCAGCACCGCCTCGTCCATAGGTACCTGGCGACAACATCCCGCCGAGCTCGCCTACGACCTGCCCGAGCCC
This sequence comes from Ostrinia nubilalis, assembly GCF_963855985.1. Taxonomy (NCBI): domain Eukaryota; kingdom Metazoa; phylum Arthropoda; class Insecta; order Lepidoptera; family Crambidae; genus Ostrinia; species Ostrinia nubilalis. The sequence goes on from NC_087112.1 coordinate 2,326,806, forward strand.
GAGCCCGCGCCCGCGCCCGCGCCGCGAGCCAGCCGCAAGACCAGCACCGCCTCGTCCATAGGTACCTGGCGACAACATCCCGCCGAGCTCGCCTACGACCTGCCCGAGCCCGAGCCCGCGCCCGCGCCCGCGCCGCGAGCCAGCCGCAAGACCAGCACCGCCTCGTCCATAGGTACCTGGCGACAACATCCCGCCGAGCTCGCCTACGACCTGCCCGAGCCCGGCCGCGAGCCAGCCGCAAGACCAGCACCGCCTCGTCCATAGGTACCTGGCGACAACATCCCGCCGAGCTCGCCTGCGACCTGCCCGAGCCCGGCCGCGAGCCAGCCGCAAGACCAGCACCGCCTCGTCCATAGGTACCTGGCGACAACATCCCGCCGAGCTCGCCTACGACCTGCCCGAGCCCGGCCGCGAGCCAGCCGCAAGACCAGCACCGCCTCGTCCATAGGTACCTGGCGACAACATCCCGCCGAGCTCGCCTACGACCTGCCCGAGCCCGGCCGCGAGCCAGCCGCAAGACCAGCACCGCCTCGTCCATAGGTACCTGGCGACAACATCCCGCCGAAACTCAATTTTCTAGAAAATAATAGCGCACCTATAGGTATTGTACATCATTTTGAGCGCAAATTTTTTGCCGACACGCCAGTACCATTTAGAGACCCCTACAATTTCATTTCGCTAATTTATTAATTTTTTTGTATTTTTAATTTAGACTTAGAAAATTTCCATACTAAATTTTATAACTTTGTCATTTTTGGTCCGATTTTCAAAATTTTTTCGCTTTAACAGACTCACCCCTTTCGGTTTAGCATCCCCCTGACGTCCGATTGACACCGCTCCATACTAAATTCTGCTTTTTTGGTGGTCTTTAGTGTTTTGGGTAACATCTGAGACGGTTTTTGGACGTCATTTTCAAAATTTTATAGGGCCACCCCCGACGTTTATCGGCTATTCGTGTTCGTCTCGGCGAGCCCTATCCGTAGACACCCCGTTTGTAGGGATCCGACGTCAAAAACTTTGTAAATTTGCAAAAACCTATTCTAAATTTGACCGAACCGAGGTTACTTGGTGGAGCTCGACAAAACCGAAAATCAACTCAATTTTCTAGAAAATAATAGCGCACCTATAGGTATTGTACATCATTTTGAGCGCAAATTTTTTGCCGACACGCCAGTACCATTTAGAGACCCCTACAATTTCATTTCGCTAATTTATTAATTTTTTTGTATTTTTAATTTAGACTTAGAAAATTTCCATACTAAATTTTATAACTTTGTCATTTTTGGTCCGATTTTCAAAATTTTTTCGCTTTAACAGACTCACCCCTTTCGGTTTAGCATCCCCCTGACGTCCGATTGACACCGCTCCATACTAAATTCTGCTTTTTTGGTGGTCTTTAGTGTTTTGGGTAACATCTGAGACGGTTTTTGGACGTCATTTTCAAAATTTTATAGGGCCACCCCCGACGTTTATCGGCTATTCGTGTTCGTCTCGGCGAGCCCTATCCGTAGACACCCCGTTTGTAGGGATCTGACGTCAAAAACTTTAAAAATTTGCCCTCCCACCCACCCTTTTGTGTCTAGGGAGGTAGACTTTTTCGTTTGGGCAAAATATTATTTTTCCGGATTCGACTGGTTTCGAGTGGTATAGGTATATTTTGACATTTGTAAGGCAAATTGAGTTTAGGATTAAGGATTTTGACACGACTGCGTGGATTATATACATTTTATTGACAGGTAAACAATTTTACCGCTTAAATTCATTTATTTGACCGCTTGGCTGCGACGCTGCGACTACCGGCATCTGAAAATAAAACACGCACACAAATTAATAATTGACACACATAAAATTCGACTCACCGGTAACGCAACGATCGCCGCCCTGACTGTTAGTACCTGTAAAAAGGGAAATTTTATTATAGCAATTTTATTTTTACATTTTACTCTATATATAACTTATACAAACTTTTTTATTTTAACTTGCTTTCAAGCGGTCATACGGACCGTTGATTTTCTTCAATTTCAAGGCATATACATAGAGACGCGTACCTCTGACCGACCACAGGATGGTTCTCGGTCTCAGGACCCCCGTCAAACGCCGGGATCCTTCACCCCGGACTTCGCCGGTGCGTAGAAGGTCACCGATAGTGATCTCACCATCGATCACAACCACCAACGTCCGGCGAAGCATAGGAGAGTTCGAGATCGGCTTCGGCGACTCCTCCTCAATCGAGCACAGACCGGTTGCCCCTCAGGCCGGGCCATCCAGGCCCAGGACTAAGCTGGCGCCCTCGCAGGGCACAAAGGCGGCAAAGAAGCCTTCCGTTCCCGCCGACAGCCCCGTTGCGGGCAAGCAGACCACCAGCTCGGACAGAGTTGCCCAGGCGAGGGCCGCCTTGGTAAAGGTTAAGACCTACCTGGGTGATGCGCGTAATCTCAGGACTGAGATTAAAGTCGAGGTCACCCGGTGTCTGGATAGACTTTACCAACTTATCAAGGACTCAGAGGCGGAGAGGAAAGAGGGGGGGAGTGGCGGGGATTCTGAGAGGGGAGCGGGGGAGACAGGAAGAGAGGAAGTGACGTGTGACAGGATTGAGTCTGATAGGATTATGGCAAAGATAGAGGAAAATAATAGACTATTGATAGAAAACACCAAGAAATTAGACGAGATCCGAACGGAAATGGAGAGGCAGACGGTTAAGCTGGACACGGCGGCCACCTACGCGAGTGTTGTGGCGGCTGCGCCACCCCAGCACTCGGGTGGGAGGTCGCCAGCGACGAAGACACTTCACTCAGTCATAGTGTCCTCGGAGGACGTTTACGGCACCGGGGACGCTGTGCTGAGTAAAGTGAGGAAGGCAGTAAATGCGAAGGAAGGATGGGTCAAGGTCGAAAGGATCCGGAAAGCGAAAGACCAGAAGATCATAATGAGCTGCGGATCTAAGGAGGAGAGAGCGAAAGTAAAAGCTAGAATAGAGAGTGCGGGCGATCGTCTCGTCGTCGAGGAGGTGAAGAACAAGGATCCGCTTCTGCTCCTTAAGGATGTCCTGTTGCTTAACAGCGACGAGGACATCCTTAAGGCAATCAGGAGCCAAAACAAGGACTTGTTTCGCGACCTCGACGACGGGGAGGATCGTTTGCAGATCAAATTTAAAAAGCGCGCCAGGAATCCGCACACTAATCATGTTGTGGTCGCTACTTCACCCGCCGTTTGGCGGAGGGCTATTGATGGCGGTTCCCTGTATGTGGATTTGCAGCAGGTCAGGGTCGAAGATCAGTCCCCGTTGGTCCAGTGTACGAGGTGCCTTGGCTACGGCCATGGAAAACGCTTCTGCACTGAGACAGTTGACCTGTGCAGCCACTGCGGGGGCCCGCATCTCAAGACCGAGTGTGCGGACTTTCTGGCTGGTGTTAACGCCTCCTGCAAAAATTGCTCATCGGCCAAGTACGATAAAATTGACCACAACGCCTTCAGTAACGCGTGTCCAGTACGCAGACGATGGGACGCATTGGCCAGATCGTCTGTTGCGTACTGCTAAGGTGGTCCTTGTGGGAAGCAACGACGATCTCGCCAGGGTTCCTAACGAACTCGGCTCGTGCGCAATAGGTGAAGGTGTGGCTCCGATCTTCGGTGGTTGCGACTGGGTGGTGTTCTCGACTCATGTCCTGGACCCGACGAGAGAGAGAGTTTTGGAAGGCCAAGTTGGTCCTGACGGCGGCGGCACAATCTGGTATCGGTTTCATGGCAAACTCGAGCTAGTATTGGCACACAAAAATAAAAGTATTAAAAATATTGGTAAACACTTACTGCTGTCGTCGTCTGGATCTGCGAGGCTGAAAAGATTGCTTGTCATCGGGAAACCAGAAGTTCGGGACGCTACTCCGGTCGGGATGCCGAGGGTCACCAAGCTGCACCTGAAAAAGAAAATATATTTTACTGAAAATATAGAAACACGGGTCGGGATTCGAAGGGATTATCACGGGCGTGGAAGCGACAGGAATTCCCATATTGAAAGTGGGTCACAGAGTCGGGTAAAAAATGGCAATCATCGGATAGGAGAAAATGTGGGAGAGGATCTCAGTGGGCATGATGTATCCTGCTATCTGGCATTCGCTCTCACTTATCTTGGTATGATGACACGGCTTCTGTATCACACGAGGAAGAATATGGCTGATGAATGCGATGTCGCCAAACGCTCCCATGCGTTCTATCAGATGTGTTTTGTAGCATCTTTTTCGATATTCAAAATTCAAAGTATTAAAATAATACTTACTGGGTATATTGAATATAACCACGTCAAGTATAACGTAGCAAAATTAGTAGAAAAAATAGTAATACACATTTGGCAACACTTTAGTAAACTCCATTCGGGATCGAAATCTGAAAATAAAAATAGATTAATAATAAATAAACAAAATATATAGTCAAAACAAGTAAAACAGTAATAAATAAAATTGGAATAATAGTATTAAAATTATAGAAATTAAAAGAAATAGTAAACTTCATGAAAACAATTCATCTAAACTTCTCTATCTTCTAAATTATACTGAACAAAATTGAAAAACGTCATAAAAAAGGCTCTGATCACCACGTCAGAGGTACCAGTTTAAAAAAAAAAAAAAAAAAAAAAAAACATCCCGCCGAGCTCGCCTACGACCTGCCCGAGCCCGAGCCCGCGCCCGCGCCGCGAGCCAGCCGCAAGACCAGCACCGCCTCGTCCATAGGTACCTGGCGACAACATCCCGCCGAGCTCGCCTACGACCTGCCCGAGCCCGGCCGCGAGCCAGCCGCAAGACCAGCACCGCCTCGTCCATAGGTACCTGGCGACAACATCCCGCCGAGCTCGCCTACGACCTGCCCGAGCCCGAGCCCGCGCCCGCGCCCGCGCCGCGAGCCAGCCGCAAGACCAGCACCGCCTCGTCCATAGGTACCTGGCGACAACATCCCGCCGAGCTCGCCTACGACCTGCCCGAGCCCGGCCGCGAGCCAGCCGCAAGACCAGCACCGCCTCGTCCATAGGTACCTGGCGACAACATCCCGCCGAGCTCGCCTACGACCTGCCCGAGCCCGAGCCCGCGCCCGCGCCCGCGCCGCGAGCCAGCCGCAAGACCAGCACCGCCTCGTCCATAGGTACCTGGCGACAACATCCCGCCGAGCTCGCCTACGACCTGCCCGAGCCCGGCCGCGAGCCAGCCGCAAGACCAGCACCGCCTCGTCCATAGGTACCTGGCGACAACATCCCGCCGAGCTCGCCTACGACCTGCCCGAGCCCGAGCCCGCGCCCGCGCCCGCGCCGCGAGCCAGCCGCAAGACCAGCACCGCCTCGTCCATAGGTACCTGGCGACAACATCCCGCCGAGCTCGCCTACGACCTGCCCGAGCCCGGCCGCGAGCCAGCCGCAAGACCAGCACCGCCTCGTCCATAGGTACCTGGCGACAACATCCCGCCGAGCTCGCCTACGACCTGCCCGAGCCCGGCCGCGAGCCAGCCGCAAGACCAGCACCGCCTCGTCCATAGGTACCTGGTGACAACATCCCGCCGAGCTCGCCTACGACCTGCCCGAGCCCGGCCGCGAGCCAGCCGCAAGACCAGCACCGCCTCGTCCATAGGTACCTGGCGACAACATCCCGCCGAGCTCGCCTACGACCTGCCCGAGCCCGGCCGCGAGCCAGCCGCAAGACCAGCACCGCCTCGTCCATAGGTACCTGGCGACAACATCCCGCCGAGCTCGCCTACGACCTGCCCGAGCCCGAGCCCGCGCCCGCGCCCGCGCCGCGAGCCAGCCGCAAGACCAGCACCGCCTCGTCCATAGGTACCTGGCGACAACATCCCGCCGAGCTCGCCTACGACCTGCCCGAGCCCGAGCCCGCGCCCGCGCCCGCGCCCCGAGCCAGCCGCAAGACCAGCACCGCCTCGTCCATAGGTACCTGGCGACAACATCCCGCCGAGCTCGCCTACGACCTGCCCGAGCCCGGCCGCGAGCCAGCCGCAAGACCAGCACCGCCTCGTCCATAGGTACCTGGCGACAACATCCCGCCGAGCTCGCCTACGACCTGCCCGAGCCCGAGCCCGCGCCCGCGCCCGCGCCGCGAGCCAGCCGCAAGACCAGCACCGCCTCGTCCATAGGTACCTGGCGACAACATCCCGCCGAGCTCGCCTACGACCTGCCCGAGCCCGGCCGCGAGCCAGCCGCAAGACCAGCACCGCCTCGTCCATAGGTACCTGGCGACAACATCCCGCCGAGCTCGCCTACGACCTGCCCGAGCCCGGCCGCGAGCCAGCCGCAAGACCAGCACCGCCTCGTCCATAGGTACCTGGCGACAACATCCCGCCGAGCTCGCCTGCGACCTGCCCGAGCCCGGCCGCGAGCCAGCCGCAAGACCAGCACCGCCTCGTCCATAGGTACCTGGCGACAACATCCCGCCGAGCTCGCCTGCGACCTGCCCGAGCCCGGCCGCGAGCCAGCCGCAAGACCAGCACCGCCTCGTCCATAGGTACCTGGCGACAACATCCCGCCGAGCTCGCCTGCGACCTGCCCGAGCCCGGCCGCGAGCCAGCCGCAAGACCAGCACCGCCTCGTCCATAGGTACCTGGCGACAACATCCCGCCGAGCTCGCCTGCGACCTGCCCGAGCCCGGCCGCGAGCCAGCCGCAAGACCAGCACCGCCTCGTCCATAGGTACCTGGCGACAACATCCCGCCGAGCTCGCCTACGACCTGCCCGAGCCCGAGCCCGCGCCCGCGCCCGCGCCGCGAGCCAGCCGCAAGACCAGCACCGCCTCGTCCATAGGTACCTGGCGACAACATCCCGCCGAGCTCGCCTACGACCTGCCCGAGCCCGGCCGCGAGCCAGCCGCAAGACCAGCACCGCCTCGTCCATAGGTACCTGGCGACAACATCCCGCCGAGCTCGCCTGCGACCTGCCCGAGCCCGGCCGCGAGCCAGCCGCAAGACCAGCACCGCCTCGTCCATAGGTACCTGGCGACAACATCCCGCCGAGCTCGCCTACGACCTGCCCGAGCCCTAACTAATGACCATATAGGCCCTTGGTTCCCAAACTTATTTGAGACGCGCCCCATTTTGACCATACAAAAATTCCGCGCGCCCCCTCCTCCAGTCAAGATTATTTATTGGTCGTATCGAGCAGTCTGGAATGCATTCTCTCAGCGGTCGCAGGTTTTTTATACTTAAGTACACAGATGGCCCGCGCCCCCCTTTAAAAGTCTACACCTCCCCTGGGGGACTTTGGGAACCAATGATATAAAGTCATTGATTTATTTTATCGCTCCGATTTCTGCAAAAACCTTGCGGGAGCTTGATGGTTTCTGTTTACTTCCACTTTGTTCACCTGGATGATATCCTGAGTGAAGAATGTGTATTTTTTTTTGTATCGTAACTATTTCACCTATCTTCATGGTCCAGGTGAATTGAGTCGACTAAAGTGGTCGCCTTTGTTCACATAGGAATTAATTTACCCAAGTGATAAGAAATACCTGGGTGAATATATTCTTAGGTGAACAAAGGCGACTGCTTTAGTCGAATCAATTCCCCTGTGTGAAATCACTTCGGCGAAATGGTTCCGACATGAAATAAGGACACTAAAAATTCCACTTTATTCACCAGAACAACCAAAAAAAGTGGAATAACAACGCACTTGTAACGCCCTTGGGACTACGGGTGTCTATAGGCGACGGTAATCACTTCTATCAGATGATCCGTCTGCTCGTTTGCCTCCTGTCACATAAAAAAAATAGTAATAATTATCCATTTGATCTGGTCATCTTCTAATAATGAAATCGTATCCCAGGTTCAAATCAATCCGACGGCGGGTCGATGGCGCCCGAGCGTTCCGGTAGCACAGAGTCTCAGAACGGCGAGAAGAAAAGTCAGAAGCCCACGCGGAAGATCTCCAGATTTCTAGTCAGCCCCGTCGTGGACCGCGGGGAGGAGGCGGAGGACGAGGGGAGGGAGGAGAGGAAGGAGGACGTGACGTCAGCGGTCACCGTCACGGCCACGTCGGTAGCTACCGCTGCGGTGACGTCGCCGCCCGCTGTGACGTCGGCGGCGCCGGTTACGGCGGCTGTCGCGCAAGTTGTGCCACAGGTATTTTAATAATGTTGATTGTTGATCCTTCCGATAGCTTGATTTAGTGCCTTTTCACACGTCCCGGTTGCCGGGTACCCGGTGGTGAAGTGTATGGGCATGCCGGATTAATTACGCCGGAACATGTGAAAGCTACGTACCATGCCCATACACTTCACGACCGGGTACCCGGCGCCGGTTAGCCGGCAACCGGGACGTGTGAAAAGGGCCTTAGGGTTGTTATTTGCGTAGCTAGTGAATTGAAACACAGACGTGATCATCCTTTAGCTTTGTATTATTGACTACTGACTTTTTACAATCACCAACGAGTTTAAAACAGGCACGTAGGCGTTTTGCACTAACAAATGTACTAACTTTTGCCCGGGCTTCGCTCGCGTGAATTTTGCTACACAAATTTTGATTTTTTTTTCTGTCCATTAAAACTCCGTAAAAAATAACGAATTGGTTCAGTAGTTCTTTGCTGTCTAAAGTGGAGTTTAAACAGCATTGTTTTTTTTTTCATAAACTAAGGCCTGATTTTTTAATCGTCGGCTAACTTTTAACTGAAGAATTTAGAATTTGGTTTGGCAGATTGACAGTTTTATTATAGAAAATATGTCAAAATGACAAGGTTATTCTTCAGTTAAAATATATCTGACGATTGAAAAATCAGCCCTAAATGTAGTATCATAGGGCGTGATCTATTAATCTTGTCACAGTCGTTTAGATGCAAACATTCTAAAGAATGTCTTACAACTGAATAAAAGTCAATATTACCATAAATGATATTTACATGCGCGGAATGTCACATTTACTCGAGACCCATTCCATAATGTGTACTAGGGATGTTATGGATATGTAGTTTCGGTTATGGATACGGTTACGGATATAGGAATAATATTATACCGGTTTCGGATATTTTTTTATTTCGGATATCCGAAAGTTTCGGTTACGGCACAGAATAATAATAAGTTCCTACTACGTACAGAAGTTTTACTTCGCGAAGGTATTAAAAAAAATGTATGCTCAATGTCATTAACAATATGGTGTAATTTAGCCTGTCTCAAGAGTCAAGCACCATTTTGTTGACAAACGTCAGTGATCGGCACTGCGCCGAAGCTATAGGGCTGACTTCGATAAAATGATGTGACGTGAGGTGCCAAACTGCGGAAAATGGCGGAGGAAATACAATGATTTAGCATGAATTATCATGAATAATATTAACTACTTACCTCTCAGTGTCTTGAGGCAACTTAAAAAAGTACATTCTGTGTTTTTATTATTATTTAGGCAGTTAAATACTGCACAGTATTTAGTACACCATTTTCTTTATTTTCTTCCATCATACACAAGAATACGCGTGCGTATGTGAGGCCTTGTCGAATAGTATCCTGTAGGTGGGCTATAGCTCGTGTTTTGTTTTCGATGTAAACTCGCGGAGAAGAACAGGCCTGGTTACGGTTACGGATATCCATAACATCCCTGATGTGTACCTTATCGTGGTCCAGGAAAGCCGCGTGCCAACCCACCAGTATCCAGCACCGGCTCAGGCCACGCAGACCGTTGCCGAGGCCCCGCCCCCGTCGCAACCCGCGTCCGTCCCTGCCCAGGCGCCTGCGCAGCCCCGGCCGGACTCCCAGGAGCCGGGAGCCGTGCACCCGAGCGTGCCGTTGTTGCCGCATCAGTTCCCGCAGGTATGAACTTGGTTCATCATGACAAGACAGTCTTAGAGGCTTTTTTTTATTTTTTTATCCACAAAGAGGAAGCTCTTGGCCTGTATCTCACCTGATGGTAAGTGACGATCAGGCCGAAGGTGGAAGCGAGCTTCACCCGAAATCCTCAACCACGGAGGAACTGGCTATCTTACCTCTAACTGTCGGAACACAACAACGCTGTTAACATTGTTGTTATGGCGACAGACTTAGGTAAGACGGTGGTAGCTAGCCAGGCGGACTTAGAACGAGCCCTACCACCAACCAAACCGAACAGAAAAATCTGCCCCCACTGGAAATCGAGCCCGGGACCTTTGCGTCTGACGCAGGTGGTCTTACCACTAGACCACAGAGGCGGCGGCGCCTACGCAGCCCCGGCCGGACTCCCAGGAGCCGGGCACTGTGCACCCGAGCGTGCCGTTGTTGCCGCATCAGTTTCCGCAGGTAGCAACTTGGTTCATCATGACAAGACAGTCTTAGAGGCTGCAAGCTTTCAAGAATGTACCCGCCGCAGCCTGCGCAGCCCCGGCCGGACTCCCAGGAGCCGGGAGCTGTGCACCCGAGCGTGCCGTTGTTGCCGCATCAGTTCCCACAGGTATGAACTTGGTTCATCACAGACATTCATGACAAGACAGTCTTAGGCCCTTTTCACACGTCCCGGTTGCCGGCTAACCGGCGCCGGGTACCCGGTGGTGAAGTGTATGGGCATGGTACGTAGCTTTCACATGTTCCGGCGTAATTAATCCGGCATGCCCATACACTTCACGACCGGGTACCCGGCGCCGGTTAGCCGGCAACCGGGACGTGTAAAAAGGGCCTTAGAGGCTGCAAGCTTTCAAGAATGTACCCGCCGCAGCCCGCGCCCGTCCCTGCGGCGCCCGCGCAGAGCCGCCCAGATTCCCAAGAGCCGGGAGCTGTGCACCCGAGCGTGCCGCTGTTGCCGCATCAGTTCCCGCAGGTATGAACTTGGTTCATCATAGACATACATGACAAGACAGTCTTAGAGGCTGAAAAAGGTGATTGAGTTTCTTCCGCCACTTCTTCTCAGCACCAGCCCATGTCCCGAAGTGGTGGTAGGGCAAGCTATATTTGGGACGTATACAGGGTGGAAACGATAAGTGATCTCACTCGATTATTTCTAAACTATACAAGATAAGTAGGAAGATAAGTGCCCTGGAATGGGCCTATGTACTGAATAAACCTATTTCATTTTATTTCATCAAGATCCTTAACTTCTTGTGTTCTTCTGATCAATTTCGTTGCGGGTCCATTATCAGTTTAACTTTCCCCCGGACAAACTTGACCATCATTGTTTGGGGTTTTTTGACGTCCAAGTTGTAAATTATAGCTAGACAAGAGTTGCAATGGTGCGAGGAATGGTAGTGAAGAGGTGGTAATAGTTTCGTTAAGACCTTTATAATGATTTTGACCTGACCGCAGACCGCATCTAGTGTGGTAAATGTCAAATAATTACTCTTTTTTCGTCACAGTAGTTGGCAAATATTCATAACGTACATCATATTTCCAGGCGGGAATCGACCCAACGCTCCTACAAGCAGCGCTGCAGCCTTCCCTGGGCAACCTCAGCACACCGCTGCAGATCGCCACCGACGCGCCGCCATTGCTGCCCGCCGCGCCGTTGGCTGCGCCCGCGCCACAGGCCTTAGGGCTCCATGTGGGGCTGGCTACAGGGCTCGCAGCAGCTGGTAAGCATTGCGATAGTTCTTTTTATGTGACAGGAGGCAAACGAGCAGACGGATCACCTGATGATAAGGGATTACCGTTGCCCGTAGACACCCGCAGTATCAGGGGCGTTGCAGGTGCGTTGCCGGCCTTTAAGGTGAAGATACGCTCTCCTCTTGAAAGCTTGCAGCTCGTATCGGTCCGGAAACACCGCAGACGACAGTCCATTCCACAGTTTGGTTGTACGGGGCATGAAGTTTCTCATATCACCACGCGCCACTCGCCGCAGGCCTTAGGGCTCCATGTGGGGCTGACTACAGGACTCGCTGCAGCTGGTAAGCACTGCAACCTTGGTCCCTTTAGGGTTACTTCGGAACGCTGTTTACGTAGGTTCGGGTCTATCTGTCACCGTCGCTGTTGCTAGCATCTCGTTTTGCGTAAGAGGCAAGGCACCGCAAGCGTTAGGGCTCCATGTGAGGCTAGCTACAGGGCTCGCTGCAGCTGGTAAGCACTGCGACAGTGGTCCTTTATCCTCAAGTGTACCGCCGCTGCTGCTCGCTCCGCCCGCGCTGTAGATGCTAGGGCTCCATGTGGGGCTGGCTACAGGGCTTGCTGCAGCAGGTAATCCCTTATTCTTAGGGGTCCCGCCGCTATTGACCCCCACGTCGTTCGCTACGCCTGCGCCGCAGGCCTTAAAGCTCCACGTCGGGCTAGCTACAGGGTCGCAGCCGTAGGTAATAGACCCAACGCTCCTGCAAGCAGCGCTGCAGCCTTCCCTGGGCAACCTCAGCACACCACTGCAGATCGCCACCGACGCGCCGCCATTGCTGCCCACGGCGCCACTAGCTGCGCCCGCGCCGCAAGCCTTAGGGCTCCATGTGGGGCTGGCTACGGGGCTCGCTGCAGCTGGTAAGCAGTGCAACCTTGACCTTTAGGGTTACTTCGGAACGCTGTTAACGTAGTTTCGGGTCTATCTGTCACCGTCGCTGTTGCCAGCATCTCGTTTTGCGTAAGAGGCAAAGCAATATTCGAATATTCGTATAACCGTTTTCGGAGTAACCCTGCTTATCCTTAGGTGTCTCGCCGCTTGCTGCGCCCGCGTCGCAGGCCTTAGGGCTCCATGTGGGGCTGGCTACAGGGCTCGCTGCAGCCGGTAAGCACTGAGGCAGGGGTCTCTTATCCTTAGAAGCCATTGACCCCCACGTCGTTCGCTACGCCTGCGCCGCAATCCTTAGGGCTCCATGTAGGGCTAGCTACAGGATCGCAGCCGTAGGTAATAGACCCGACGCTCCTACAAGCAGCACTGCAGCCTTCCCTGGGTAACCTCAGTACACCACTGCAGATCGCCACCGACGCGCCGCCATTGCTGCCCACGGCGCCACTAGCTGCGCCCGCGCCGCAAGCCTTAGGGCTCCATGTCGGGCTGGCTACAGGGCTCGCTGCAGCTGGTAAGCACTGCGATAGATTTTTTATGTGACAGGAGGCAAACGAGCAGACGTATCACCTGATGATAAGGGATTACCGTCGCCCATAGACACCCGCAGTCCCGATACGCTCTCTTCTTGAAAGCTTACATGTCGTATCGATCCGGAAACACCGCAGACGACAGTCCATTCCACAGTTTGGTTGTACGGGGCAGGAAGTTTCTCTTATCCTTAGGTATCCTGCCGCTGCTGCCGTTCACGCCGCTCGCCCCAGGCCTCAGGGCTGACTACAGGGCTTGCTGCAGCAGGTTAACACTGAGGCAGTGGTCCCTTATCCTTAGGAGTCCCGCCACTATTGACCCCCACGTCGTTTGCTACGCCTGCGCCGCAGGCCTTAAAGCTCCACGTCGGGCTAGCTACAGGATCGCAGCCGTAGGTAATAGACCCGACGCTCCTGCAAGCAGCGCTGCAGCCTTCCCTGGGCAACCTCAGCACGCCGCTGCAGATCGCCACCGACGCGCCGCCATTGCTGCCCACCGCGCCGTTGGCTGCGCCCGCGCCGCAAGCCTTAGGGCTCCATGTGGGGCTGGCTACAGGGCTCGCAGCAGCAGGTAAGCACTACGACAGTGGTCTCTTATCCTCAGATGTTCCGCCGTGTCAGGTGTCGAGTTAATCTTTGGTTCTTATGTCTTTATGTTTGATATAACCAACGAAGTTAATCTCAAAAATGCTATCCGAAATTTTGAATATAGCAGCTCCCCTAGGCGAGTAGCAAAACGTGAAAGATGTAATTTTGAAATTCCGTCGCTCCGGAGGTTTCTTTTAATGTAGTTACTTCGATCCGCTGTCACGTCTTGCTACTTGGATAGGAGGGCTGCGCTACCCGCATCCAAGTGCTTCTCACGACCTTTACTAAACGTTAGTCCACTTAGTGGGAAACTTGTCCACACTACGTCTTCCGGTCTGTGAAAAATGTACGATACGATGAGATGACCGCATTGTGGAAATTCTTGAGGGGGGAGATGTAAACGAATGATTCTTTCCCCAGGGCTGGCGTCGTCAGGGCTTAGCAGCGCAGGGCTAGGGCTGCCACGCGCGCCCGCGCCCACGCCGCATGCAGGGTTGACGCCGGCTGACGCGACGCAGGCCGACAATATCCAGCGCATGCTGCTCAAGCAGAACATCATCAAGTGAGCATCAAATCAAAAATATTTATTCAATTGTAACCAGTATTTTGGCACTTATGAACGTCAAAGATATTAATATAAAAGACACTTTACATAAATCTCCTTATCTTACCAGCGCTTTGAGAGAAACATGGCAAGTACTTCATTGCCATGCCTAGTGCTTCATTCGTGCATTATCCATAATGGTCCATACTTCCATATGCATATTAGGACTGATAGAAGCGATAATAGCTCAATGAGGGCTATCGTTTTAGCGTTCACCAGTTAGCGCCACTGTAGAGTAAGGTATTGTCACTTGCTAGTAGCGAAGACAGTGGCACCAACTGGTGAGCGCTAAAGTGGTAGGAGGACTATCGCATTTGCACTCATCAAGATGGCGCCACTGTAGAGTAAGGTCCTGTCAATCGCCAGGGGTGCCAACTGTTAAGTATAAAAACGATAGCCCTCATTGTGTCGGTGTCAGAAAAACAGACTCGAGATCTGAAGAACGTTGGTTCAAACTCAGTTGTCAATTAGACCATTGTGGTGAATTCACTCGTGGAGAGGAGGAGAAAAACATGAGGTAGTTTTTATCTTTTTTCTCGAGCGCGTTATTAAGTGCTTGGGGACAGTCTGGAATTCAAGCAGGCTAAATATATGACTCATAATAAGACAGTTGATTTACCAATAAAAACTCCATGACTGGATTTTAAAAAAAGACTTCAACATAGACCTAAAAATCGAGCTTTCAATGTCAGTTCTTTGTCTTACAATTTTCTATGGGAGAAACTTAGGATTTAACTATTGAGTTGCCCGTTTTCACCATCAAATCCCAAAATTTTAAGTGACCCCTATGAAAACAAAATTCCTGTTATGTGTTACCATAGGGGCACTTAAAAATTAGGGATTGATGGTGAGAACGGGCATAAAAAACTTGTAACGTTTGGTTGCAGCCAGCAGCAGAACCTGACGGGCCCCAACTTGCTGGGGCTGCTGAACCAGCAGCAGTTCCCGCCGCCCGAGCTCGCGCTCCATCCCGCCATGCTCAACAACGCGCCGCCAGGTAACACATGCTCATCCTGCCACCTGACACATCATCATCATCATCATCATCATCATCATCTCAGCCATAGGACGTCCACTGCTGAACATAGGCCTCCCCCAATGCTTTCCATGTTGCCTGGTTGGTAGCGGACTGCGTCCAGCGCCTTCCTGCTACCTTTATGATGTCGTCGGTCCACCTTGTGGGTGGACGTCCCACGTTGACGTGACACAATGTATAATCTTTCAAAACACTAACGCCCGTATTCACAAACATTACTATGAGGTCTCGCAGTGCACGTGGACGCACAGGGTGACACACGAACCAATCACAGAGCTCTATTCAACGCTGTGCATTTGATTTGCTGCTTCACTTAAGCAGGCATCGTTTGTGAATACGGGCGTATATGCCTTTTTCCCGTGATGCGGCGGATTTCGTCATTTCAATAATCATACATTATCACAGCGTGATTATCACTGATCGGAATAATAGAAGCTATTTTGTGTACTTGCCATTTGAATAATATGGATATTTCCCGAATCCCGGGATTTGCTTTTTAAGTAGAAAAATCATCTATTCGTTTGTTTCCATAATGCGGCGATATCACGCGTTTCAACAAGTCAGCAACGTCGCAAGTTTGATAAAAAAGTTTGGAAACGTGTTGTTGATGTAAAAATTAAGTCGCTCGTACGCTTATTACATACACAATTTTTAAACTTATTGATAAAAAGATTTAAATTAATTAAAATCCCGGAGTACAGATTAGAGTTCGCATGCGTACCGAAATCCGCATCACAGAAAAAGGCACTAACAAATAAAACAGTGTCACCGATTCAAGTACATTCAATGTAACTTTCTGAACAGTCATATCTACAAAAAACTGCAAATGTATCTGATTTATATCGCTGTGACCTTGATGTTTACAATACTAAAACTTGAGTGTTTCCAACTAAGTCAATGCTTTGCGTAGACCCTCCTGATACTGCATATTATAACCGTGTATTTGAACGAGTTGGTACATTTCTCTTCACTCTGACAATTTACTTTGTAGCTCCACCATCCTTTAGTAGACAAAGAAACCCGTTGACATTTTTACTTTTTAAAACTGCTATTTACTATTTATGTTATATTTACTTCGTTACGTGGCGTCCTTTAATCTTGCCAGCCAAATCAACGTAAATAAAGTCACATATAAGTTCATTTATTTATATGGTAACACTCGTTGTTACGCATAACTAGCAAAAAAAATGTGAGCGATGTTTCCTTGTCTACTCAGGGGTTCTATTTCATAAAAGAACATAGTAAATTCAACAAAACCTCAATAATTTTGTTGAATTTACCATGAATCAGGTAGCCAATGTGAAATGCTTGATGTTACAACTTGCCTACTCTAATTCTGACTGCATATTCTTGTTTTATAGCACGATTTCTTCACCAAGACTTCCCTTTGATGTATGTCTTGATGTTGGGCGCGGCTGACGCCCGAGAAACATTGTCAGTTGCTCGCTTTTGAATGCTTAGATTCCGTGCTTTTCGTGATTACCAATAACTTACATTTTTTTTTGCAAAAATACTAGACGTGACTGTATTTTGACTGAGTCTCCGCTGAATATTCATTCAAAATATATTACACCTTTATAAGTTGAGAAAAGTATCTGTATAAAGATTGTTATACTGTATTCAGCAATTGAGCCACGTCTGCGTCTATATCGAGACGTTTAAATCTGCCTCTGGAGTCGTGACCATAGTTGTGTAATTGAAAAAGAGGCTGACAAAGGTGTCTGAGTTTCTACCGCCACTTATTCTTAGCACTAGCCCATAATATTGTCCCGAAGTGGTGATAGGGCAGGCTATATTTGGGACGTGTACAAGTGCTCTGGAAAGGGCCTATGTACTGAATAAACTATTTGAATATTAATAACTGCTGCTACTAGGGTCGTGGCCATAGTTGTGACAACCCACTCAATAGAAAAAGAAAATAGTCGCTACAACGCGATTGCAGCGACACGAAATGTCTAGCGCGTCTATGGCCCTTAGGCCAGGGACGCACGGTAGACTTTTTGTCACCGTGACAGTATATCTGTCTCTTTTACACTTTTATAAAGAGAAAAGAGAACACACTTAATCTTTTAAGGCCCTATTCGACCAAACTTTGATCTGAGAATAACTCCTGGTATAACTAGCACATTGACAGTTTCAGTAAGGGAAATATGTCAAAACTGACGATTTATTCTGAGATTAGTTTACCCTTGTTTGGTCGAATGCTCCCTAACTTGACTGTTTAACTTCACCTATCCCTCGCTGTGCGTACGAGCGTGCAACTAACAGTGTGGTGACTAACTGGTCCGCAGCGGGCGCGCAGTTCGCAGCGCCGCGATACTACCAGCCGATGCTCGCCACCGCCAACGACTTCATAGGTAACACGCTTCGCTCAGCACTCTTACTACTCTTACCGGTGTCTTATGGTTCGACCAAACCAACGCGTGCAGCGGTGATTGCGATCAGTAGAAATCAGTAGGATCGCCATCGCACGCATTGGTTTGGCTGAACCTTTAGGTGAGTGTCAAACACGGCAACGTGATGCGACCTAATACGAAAGTATCAAGTAGTCTTTGTTTAAAATAATTAATAAATCTTTATTTTAGCAAGAGAGATTTACAAAAAACAATAATAGCTACGGTTGTGCAATAGTAGCTACGAAGTCGCGTTTCATGACATGGGTCATAAGTCACGTGAAGTATTCGTCGCTCACCTAGGACAAAACCCTTACTAATTCAACGTTACACATTCTTAGTTCAAAATGACATTTTCACGCATTTAAGCGTGATTAATACTAGTATCTTGTTTTAGTAAGGGGATTATTTGGGCTGATTTCAAAGCTTACGTTTCAGAGCAGTATTCTTAGTAAGAGAATAGAAATCTCTTAATTATGTTGTGGTCGCTGTATTTATAAGGTAATAGATAGAACTGTGTTGTTTTACAGTTCACAAAAGTTTTAAAATCAGCCTTCAATTTCAAGGCGAGCGGTAGGAGTGGACCAATCGACCGATGTAACTGATCTATGTGTTTCTAACTGCTTCCCTTTAACCGTTTGTTTCCTTTCTCGCTCACACCGCTTGCCTCCCCCTATCTGTGTCTATAAGTTAATTTTAATGTGTTCTTCCCATCTCTAGCACTGTTCTATGCTTTGCGACGAATTTCTTGTCAAAACTTTACTTATGGACTCTTAACTGTACATTTACCCTAATGTGTTCGCCGCAATGTATAGCGTAGTAAAGTTTCAAATGTGCCTTGAATTGAATGGATGTGTTTCCCAAATTACTGCATTTTGTTTTGCATTTTTTTACTTACGTTAATGTTAATTTTGAATGCAGCATTTCTAAGGACGTTCGAAATGAGTACTTTTTTATAATTTTATTTCATTGAGCTATGTAAATGTACAGGTAATGTTTTACTGCTAGAAATTATCATGAAAAAACTCAGTTTGTTATCTTGCTAGAAATCATTTTGTTTACATTATATCTCTTTCAAGTTTAACCTGTATCACATAAAATTGCAATAGTGAGAAAAGTCTTGCTAGCTCATAAAAAGTGTCTGAATTGTCGACCCAATTTTTAACCACAACGGTAAAGCACTTGGCTCGGGTTCTACTGAAAAGATGGAAGCGAGCTTCACCCAGAAACCTCAACCACAGAGGAATCAATATTTTTAATGTACGTCGCGTGCATCTTACTGATGCAATGGCCGGAGGAAGCGAGCTTCACCCCGAATCCTTAGGGCCTCCGCTAAAACTGGCGACGGCGGCACACGTGTCTATACAGTGTGTCCGGGCATGTAGTGATCAAACTTTAAGGGCGTAATCTATGGACAATTTTATCGATGAAAATACTTCAAATTTGGGGCCTGACCCATTTCTCGAAAAATTACAACGATTTAAGTTTTTAATTTTTAGTTTACACCTCTTCTTTAAAAAACAAGTGAAAGCGTGGGTAGCTTAACATTAATAGGCAAATATTTTATATCATACGATAGCCAATAAAATTATCTATTAGTAGAAGAAGAAAGCAGACACAAGTTTCATACATTTTATGGGAGTAAGAATGGATTTAATTAGAAAAATACATTACTTTTTTCACTTCTTTTTCAGTTATTTTCCAACAAAAGAAAAACCAGGTCGTTAAGGTATGTTTTATTTGCATTGTATTTTTAGTATTTGAGCTATTCTACAAAACGAATGTAAATTTATTAGTCTACGTCTATTAGTTTCGACGTAATTGTTGAACAAAGATACCCCTTCCCAGCGGTTTCCATAGCGCACGCGACATGCGAAAATGCACTGCCTGAAAGAATCACACAACCTATTCCGATTACTATGGAAACCGCTGGGAAGGGGTATCTTTGTTCAACAATTACGTCGAAACTAATAGACGTAGACTAATAAATTTACATTCGTTTTGTAGAATAGCTCAAATACTAAAAATACAATGCAAATAAAACATACCTTAACGACCTGGTTTTTCTTTTGTTGGAAAATAACTGAAAAAGAAGTGAAAAAAGTAATGTATTTTTCTAATTAAATCCATTCTTACTCCCATAAAATGTATGAAACTTGTGTCTGCTTTCTTCTTCTACTAATAGATAATTTTATTGGCTATCGTATGATATAAAATATTTGCCTATTAATGTTAAGCTACCCACGCTTTCACTTGTTTTTTAAAGAAGAGGTGTAAACTAAAAATTAAAAACTTAAATCGTTGTAATTTTTCGAGAAATGGGTCAGGCCCCAAATTTGAAGTATTTTCATCGATAAAATTGTCCATAGATTACGCCCTTAAAGTTTGATCACTACATGCCCGGACACACTGTATAGAAAAATAGTACATATGAGCAGCGCATGCGTATGACGGGATTCCACACGCGCACGGGTCGTAGGCGTGCTTTCCCGTACATTTATAGGCGCTCCGTGCACCCGCGCAAGTTTTAGCGTAGATCCAAGCTACTTAACCATAGAGAAATCAATCTATTGAACGTGTTGCGTGTTACAGTGCAACAGCAGGCGCTTCAGACGTCTGGACAGCAGGTGGGCGGATTCCTACCGGCTGGTATGCTGCCGCCCTCGCGTGCCTTTAACCAGAACCTCATCCATCAGAACTTAGGTGAGGATAATCTTCAGACTTATTATCCCAGAACATAGGTTAACAGGTTGCTGCTTTTGGTGAAGTCAATTCTTTGGGACAGCAATTTGGCCTTGCGGGTATAAAGACTCTTGGGTTTAAAAGCTTTGAAAACTCATTAAAACTCATTTATTTCTGTAAATAGGCTTAAAAAAAGCACTTTTAAAACACACTGTTCTGGTAGACAGCATCTCTATATTTCATATGGAACCGCCAGATCTCAGTGCGCTAAGATCATGCTCAGTGCGTTTTCTGCCTTTAAATGGTTGAAACGAAAAGTAAAAATAGTTACGTTACTTAATTTTGATTGGAAACTCTCTGTTCTTACTTATTTCCTGGTCAAGCTACGCACTAGGCTTATTCATCTGTCTGATAAAAGGAACTTATCCTCTCGGCTATCATCCTACATTAAACATGACATTCTTCTCATCTTACGAACGTTTCTTCACAGGTTTAGCGAGTCAAAACCTAGGGCTAGGCGGTCAGAATCTCATCGGGGGTCAGAACCTATCGCTGGGCGCGCAGAGCATGGGCCTGATGGGGCAGAACCTCGGACAGCTGGTGGCCCAGAGAGCAGTATCGCACGCGCTTGCAAGGCGAGCGGCTGATATGGAAATGGCCAGTGAGTATGGTACTATTACTATACATTTAATTTAAGGTGATTCAATATTACGTCAAAATAATTAATTTTCCGGCGAGTACACCTATGGAATATAAATTAATATTACTACATATTCACAAGAGAAGAGACATTGCAAAAAATTAATGAATATGCTAGCTCTAACTACGACTACTACTACCACAGAATAATAATAAGTACTACGTACAGAAGTTTTACTTCGCGAAGGTATTTAAAAAAAATTATGCTCAATGTCATTAACAATATGGTGTAATTTAGCCTATCTCAAGAGTCAAGCACCATTTTGTTGACAAACGTCAGTGATCGGCACTGCGCCGAAGCTATAGGGCTGACTTCGGTAAAATGATGTGACGTGAGGTGCCAAACTGCGGAAAATGGCGGAGGAAATACATGATTTAGCATGAATTATCATGAATAATATTAACTACTTATTTACCTCTAAGTGTCTTGAGGCAACTTAAAAAAGTACATTCTGTGTTTTTATTATTATTTTGGCAGTTAAATACTGCACAGTATTTAGTACACCATTTTCTTTATTTTCTTCCATCATACACAAGAATACGCGTGCGTGAGTCAATCTTCGTTCGTATGTGAGGCCTTGTCGAATAGTATCCTGTAGGTGGGCCATCGTACGTGTTTTGTTTTCGATGTAAACTCGCGGAGATGAACAGGCCTGCTACTACTATGACTAGATGCCGTCTCTTAATATGGTGTAGGTATGTTTCTTTTTACGCGGTCTGCAACTCACGTTGGCGATGGCGATAGCGATCACTGTGCGTGCATAGATCACCGTGACCAATGACAGGACGCGTTAATGTGAACTCATCGCTACAAATTCATACACCACATCTGATCGCCATCGCGCGCATAGGCTGCACGCGTTGTATTGACCGAACTATTAGTTGCGTGTCATTTTGGAACATTTCTTGTTGTACAGACGAAAACACAGCATAGTCTCCTGCAAAATTAATGTTATTACAGCTACATAAGATTCCACATTGTTTAGCTTGAATGAGGGTTTTCGCGTATGAAAGATCCGCTAGATGGCGGGACGTGGATGTGGGGTCTGACTGCTGCGTGATTGGTGGATTTTGACATATCTGTCAATGTCATGTCAAAAATAACCAATCATGCAGCATTTGGACCTCGCGTCTACGTATTGCCATCTGGCGGATTTTTCATACGCGAAAACCCTCATTACCGTCGTCTGTCCATCAAGCAGTATCGTTGTAGTGGTGTCAAGCATGATATTTGTTGCAGACATGACGAGCGCGAACTCGACGGGCTCTACGGCGCCGGGCACGCCCAACAAGAGCCACTCCTACAGCGAGTACATGCTCTCGCTGCACCACAAGCTCGCTTCCATCTCCAACAGCGTGAGTCACACTATTTACAAGGACTAATTTCATATTTTGTTACGTTTTTTCGAGAAAAACGCCGCTTATAAACAAAAATTGATTTTTTGACAGGTGTTTTTGTGCAATAGATAATTGCGAACAAAGACGTGTTGTGAACTTACTATAGTCCCACGATTCTCAAACGTCAAGTGGCAAAAACCTAAAACTAAACCCAGTATTGATATTAGCGCCTTCTGGTAATGTCATATTATATGGTTGTACAACGTGGCAAAAATCGGAACCACGGTGGCGGTGGCGCTCCCTGTCAATGTCACGGGTGGGACGGTTCAGTGTAGTTCATCTATAGCTACCTTGGGTGTCACGAATTATTTGACACTTTGTACAAGATTGAACACCACGTATATTTTATTGTCTACTAGCTGACCCGGCGAACTCTGTTCCGCCTTAAAGGCAATAAATAAGCCATCACGTTTAGACCTACCCTGGACTACGACAAACATTTTAAAACCAAAATCAGCTCAATCGGCCCAGCCGTTCTCGAGTTTTAATCAGACTAACGAACAGCAATTCATTTTTATTTATATAGATAGATACTATACTAATTATTTTGCTTAAGTTATTGTAATGCTCTTCATTGAAGTAATTCAAGTGTTTTTCTGCACCTGCAGGGCCCGGTGTCCCCGCAGTCTCCGCTCGAGTACAGCCCAGCTCTCTCGCCGACGCACCGGCCGCTACATTCCTTGGCTAAGGTGCGCATATTAACCTTTTTTCACTCTTAAAATAGAACTGGCATACCCCTTTTTATAATTTGTGTGTTTTATCTTATCTTACGAGACTAATCCCATCTTTCTTTCCCACCACTGTAACTCACAGGAGTTCATTGGAGGCCAAATTGGCCAATAGATAGGATTCAGATCCTATCTACAACCCAGCCAGTGAAGGAAAAGTTTGTACCAGGGGAAAGTTGAACTATCTTTGGATCCGCAAAGAAATTAATCAGAAGAACATAGGAGGAGTTAGAAGTTAAGGTTCGACTTCCCTCCATTGGAAAGCGGATGACGTGTGACAAACAAAGTTTTAGTAACCTCTAAGAAAAGATGTGTAACACGGACAATAAACATCTATTAAGGGGTTCTATCTTATGAGCTATTAGCTACCTGCCAATAGTGTTCGTTCGTTTCAGCCAAATGTCGTCCACTGCTGGACAAAGGCCTCCCCCAAGGATTTCCGGTCCGGACCGGTCCTGCGCTGCCCGCATCCAGGCTCTTCCCGCGACCTTCACCAGATCGCCAATACTGTATTCTTCTTCTTCTTCGTCGCTACACTCTTGCCAGAGTGGTCGTGGTCGTCACACCAGGTGCGGTGGCAAGCCTCACAATCCGTCGCCATTCCTCCCGCACTGCAGCCTTTCTTGTGCACTCGTGGAGTGGACCATTGAGTGCGGTTTTGACCTGGTCAGTCCAGCTCTTGTGCCTTCAACCTTCCCAATAGTGTATAGCTTTACATTAATAGCGTCCCTTTCCCTCTGTATACAGTCGGAGGTGACGGACGGCGCTGAGAGCCAAGCGTCGCAAAGCACGCGGCACGCGGAAGCGCTGGCCAACCTCGACCACGAGCTCAGCAAGATCAGCCTGCAGTACAAGCACCACCAGCCCAAGGTAACGCCCCTTTTACATAAAGTAACCTGTTATCTTTTTACTGTGGCCTCGTAAAGTTTGCACACTTCAATCTACTCTAAAAATCTAATCCTGGGAGTTGTTTTTCTATGTACAAAATCTTTTGGTGTGTCGCGTTTTGTATTTGTCGAGCAGAATGTAGTGTAAACATCTTGCTTTGAACCCGGTTGGTGAGATCACTTACTTGTCTTCACGGAATCCCTAAAAAACAATAGAACTAAATTTTTGACAATAGGTAAAGCCCGGTCTCCGAGCACGTAGAGTTTTGTTAGACGTAGAGCACATACGTAGACACGTAGAGCTACCCATCCTTATCGCTCGCGCGTAATTATATTGCTGTCGCGACTGCGACGGGCGCCCGCAGTGAGTGTGCGAGCGCGACAGAAAATTTTATGTGCTCAGCGACCAAACTATACAAATTTTTGGTGTTTATTTATTGCAGGATGTGTTCATAGACCACACTGCGGAGCAACACGAGATGCTCGGCGCTAACATCAACGACAGCTCCGTCAACACCTACGAAGGTCAGTTAGGCTTGTGCCGCGCTGAAAATGTCCTTTTTGTGTAGCCTTTTGTGAATCATTCAGCCTTCAACCCAACTAAAGCCCGGTCTGTAAGCACGTAGAATTTTGTCGAATGACCCCAAGCTACCCATCCTTATCGCTCGCGCGTAATTATATTGCTGTCGCGACTGTGCGACGGGCGCCCGCAGTGAGTGTGCGAGCGCGACAGCAACATATTACAAAATTCTACGTGCTCACAGACCAGACTATATAATTTATCATTGACAATGATACTCGTATTTCGTCAAGTTGATGTTTAACGGATTATTATTCATGAAAATGAAATTCATGACTTATTAATGTATGTTCCCTTCCAGATTTGGGGAGTATGTGGGAAAGTGGATCGGCGCGGTTTCGCGTGTCACGCGCGGCGCCCTGCAGAGGCTACTCGTTATGTCGCTTATTACCACACCACGGTGAGTATTTTTTATCTATTAATTTAGGAATATCTTGTTATAATTCACTGATGAGTTTTGATCATAGAAAATGTAGATCGTTTCATCCACGAAGACGTGCCCCACTATTTTTCCACTGTTTGAGTGTTACCGGTACACGCTATATTATCCATGATTGCACACGCACAACAATAATGACGCTCGGATTGCTCGGATCAAACTCCCCGCACCGCCTTCGTGGATGAAACGAGCTATACTCTCATATGTATACGTATATCATTTTCAAAAGATACGTCGCTTTTCAAATTTTTCTAACCGCCATCACGTCAACGCTGGCAGGGAGTAGTAGCACCTAAACTGCTAAGGGCCTCTACGCTAAAATTTGCGCGGATGCAAGGACGCTTCTGACGTTCAATGCGTGTTTGCATCTGTGGTGGCAACTTGTCACGCATGCGCTCCACATTGCACTGTTCATACCTACTATTTTTCAATACAGACACGTATGAGGCGCCTGCGCAAGTTTCTAAGTCGGTTTTGTTTGAAAGATAGCTAATATTTCTTTTCATTCATCAGCGAAAGACAAACTGGACATCAGCAGCGCCGTGGACGGCTTCGACGAGACTGAGACGAATGACACAACAGAAGCCGGCTCGGCGCTCGACTCGTGCGCGCACCCGGCCTGCGCGCGAGACACCTACGTCGTCACCCCGCGCGCCGCCGCCGCCTACCTCGTCAGCCCGGCGCTCGCCCGGCCCGCCACCATCATCGACCCGCGCGCGCAGGTACACACCAGGGGCACACAGGTGCCAGCAGGTGCGACACCTGCGTCGTCACGCCGCGCGCCGCCGCCGCCTACCTCGTCAGCCCGGCGCTCGCACGCCCTGCCACCATCATCGACCCGCGCGCGCAGGTACACACCAGGGGCACACAGGTGCCAGCAGGTGCGACACCTGCGTCGTCACGCCGCGCGCCGCCGCCGCCTACCTCGTCAGCCCGGCGCTCGCACGCCCTGCCACCATCATCGACCCGCGCGCGCAGGTACACACCAGGGGCACACAGGTGCCAGCAGGTGCGACACCTACGTCGTCACGCCGCGCGCCGCCGCCGCCTACCTCGTCAGCCCGGCGCTCGCCCGCCCTGCCACCATCATCGACCCGCGCGCGCAGGTACACACCAGGGGCACACAGGTGCCAGCAGGTGCGACACCTACGTCGTCACGCCGCGCGCCGCCGCCGCCTACCTCGTCAGCCCGGCGCTCGCCCGCCCTGCCACCATCATCGACCCGCGCGCGCAGGTACACACCAGGGGCACACAGGTGCCAGCAGGTGCGACACCTGCGTCGTCACGCCGCGCGCCGCCGCCGCCTACCTCGTCAGCCCGGCGCTCGCCCGCCCTGCCACCATCATCGACCCGCGCGCGCAGGTACACACCAGGGGCACACAGGTGCCAGCAGGTGCGACACCTGCGTCGTCACCCCGCGCGCCGCCGCCGCCTACCTCGTCAGCCCGGCGCTCGCCCGCCCCGCCACCATCATCGACCCGCGCGCGCAGGTACACACCAGGGGCACACAGGTGCCA
The DNA here is from genome assembly GCF_963855985.1 of Ostrinia nubilalis. Lineage (NCBI taxonomy): Eukaryota > Metazoa > Arthropoda > Insecta > Lepidoptera > Crambidae > Ostrinia > Ostrinia nubilalis. The sequence continues at coordinate 2,353,297 of NC_087112.1, forward strand.
GCAGGTGCGACACCTGCGTCGTCACCCCGCGCGCCGCCGCCGCCTACCTCGTCAGCCCGGCGCTCGCCCGCCCCGCCACCATCATCGACCCGCGCGCGCAGGTACACACCAGGGGCACACAGGTGCCAGCAGGTGCGACACCTACGTCGTCACGCCGCGCGCCGCCGCCGCCTACCTCGTCAGCCCGGCGCTCGCCCGCCCTGCCACCATCATCGACCCGCGCGCGCAGGTACACACCAGGGGCACACAGGTGCCAGCAGGTGCGACACCTGCGTCGTCACGCCGCGCGCCGCCGCCGCCTACCTCGTCAGCCCGGCGCTCGCCCGCCCTGCCACCATCATCGACCCGCGCGCGCAGGTACACACCAGGGGCACACAGGTGCCAGCAGGTGCGACACCTGCGTCGTCACCCCGCGCGCCGCCGCCGCCTACCTCGTCAGCCCGGCGCTCGCCCGCCCCGCCACCATCATCGACCCGCGCGCGCAGGTACACACCAGGGGCACACAGGTGCCAGCAGGTGCGACACCTGCGTCGTCACCCCGCGCGCCGCCGCCGCCTACCTCGTCAGCCCGGCGCTCGCCCGCCCCGCCACCATCATCGACCCGCGCGCGCAGGTACACACCAGGGGCACACAGGTGCCAGCAGGTGCGACACCTGCGTCGTCACCCCGCGCGCCGCCGCCGCCTACCTCGTCAGCCCGGCGCTCGCCCGCCCCGCCACCATCATCGACCCGCGCGCGCAGGTACACACCAGGGGCACACAGGTGCCAGCAGGTGCGACACCTGCGTCGTCACCCCGCGCGCCGCCGCCGCCTACCTCGTCAGCCCGGCGCTCGCCCGCCCCGCCACCATCATCGACCCGCGCGCGCAGGTACACACCAGGGGCACACAGGTGCCAGCAGGTGCGACACCTGCGTCGTCACGCCGCGCGCCGCCGCCGCCTACCTCGTCAGCCCGGCGCTCGCCCGCCCTGCCACCATCATCGACCCGCGCGCGCAGGTACACACCAGGGGCACACAGGTGCCAGCAGGTGCGACACCTGCGTCGTCACGCCGCGCGCCGCCGCCGCCTACCTCGTCAGCCCGGCGCTCGCCCGCCCTGCCACCATCATCGACCCGCGCGCGCAGGTACACACCAGGGGCACACAGGTGCCAGCAGGTGCGACACCTGCGTCGTCACGCCGCGCGCCGCCGCCGCCTACCTCGTCAGCCCGGCGCTCGCCCGCCCTGCCACCATCATCGACCCGCGCGCGCAGGTACACACCAGGGGCACACAGGTGCCAGCAGGTGCGACACCTGCGTCGTCACGCCGCGCGCCGCCGCCGCCTACCTCGTCAGCCCGGCGCTCGCCCGCCCCGCCACCATCATCGACCCGCGCGCGCAGGTACACACCAGGGGCACACAGGTGCCAGCAGGTGCGACACCTGCGTCGTCACGCCGCGCGCCGCCGCCGCCTACCTCGTCAGCCCGGCGCTCGCCCGCCCCGCCACCATCATCGACCCGCGCGCGCAGGTACACACCAGGGGCACACAGGTGCCAGCAGGTGCGACACCTGCGTCGTCACGCCGCGCGCCGCCGCCGCCTACCTCGTCAGCCCGGCGCTCGCCCGCCCCGCCACCATCATCGACCCGCGCGCGCAGGTAGGGGCACACAGGTGCCAGCAGGTGCGACACCTGCGTCGTCACGCCGCGCGCCGCCGCCGCCTACCTCGTCAGCCCGGCGCTCGCCCGCCCCGCCACCATCATCGACCCGCGCGCGCAGGTAGGGGCACACAGGTGCCAGCAGGTGCGACACCTGCGTCGTCACGCCGCGCGCCGCCGCCGCCTACCTCGTCAGCCCGGCGCTCGCCCGCCCCGCCACCATCATCGACCCGCGCGCGCAGGTACACACCAGGGGCACACAGGTGCCAGCAGGTGCGACACCTGCGTCGTCACGCCGCGCGCCGCCGCCGCCTACCTCGTCAGCCCGGCGCTCGCCCGCCCTGCCACCATCATCGACCCGCGCGCGCAGGTACACACCAGGGGCACACAGGTGCCAGCAGGTGCGACACCTGCCTCGTCACGCCGCGCGCCGCCGCCGCCTACCTCGTCAGCTCGGCGCTCGCCCGCCCTGCCACCATCATCGACCCGCGCGCGCAGGTACACACCAGGGGCACACAGGTGCCAGCAGGTGCGACACCTGCGTCGTCACGCCGCGCGCCGCCGCCGCCTACCTCGTCAGCCCGGCGCTCGCCCGCCCCGCCACCATCATCGACCCGCGCGCGCAGGTACACACCAGGGGCACACAGGTGCCAGCAGGTGCGACACCTGCGTCGTCACGCCGCGCGCCGCCGCCGCCTACCTCGTCAGCCCGGCGCTCGCCCGCCCCGCCACCATCATCGACCCGCGCGCGCAGGTAGGGGCACACAGGTGCCAGCAGGTGCGACACCTGCGTCGTCACGCCGCGCGCCGCCGCCGCCTACCTCGTCAGCCCGGCGCTCGCCCGCCCCGCCACCATCATCGACCCGCGCGCGCAGGTAGGGGCACACAGGTGCCAGCAGGTGCGACACCTGCGTCGTCACGCCGCGCGCCGCCGCCGCCTACCTCGTCAGCCCGGCGCTCGCCCGCCCCGCCACCATCATCGACCCGCGCGCGCAGGTACACACCAGGGGCACACAGGTGCCAGCAGGTGCGACACCTGCGTCGTCACGCCGCGCGCCGCCGCCGCCTACCTCGTCAGCCCGGCGCTCGCCCGCCCTGCCACCATCATCGACCCGCGCGCGCAGGTACACACCAGGGGCACACAGGTGCCAGCAGGTGCGACACCTGCCTCGTCACGCCGCGCGCCGCCGCCGCCTACCTCGTCAGCTCGGCGCTCGCCCGCCCTGCCACCATCATCGACCCGCGCGCGCAGGTACACACCAGGGGCACACAGGTGCCAGCAGGTGCGACACCTGCGTCGTCACGCCGCGCGCCGCCGCCGCCTAGCTCGTCAGCCCGGCGCTCGCACGCCCCGCCACCATCATCGACCCGCGCGCGCAGGTAGGGGCACACAGGTGCCAGCAGGTGCGACACCTGCGTCGTCACGCCGCGCGCGCAGGTAGCGGGATACTAGGGGGGCAGAGAGATGCTAGGAGGGGGGCAAAGAGATGCTAACACTTTTTACTAAATCAGTATGCATCTATGAGAGCTATTCTGTTCTTCTAAATTTGGAATGTTTCTATTTCTATCACTCAAGATGAAATGACAGCCGTACACGCACATAAGTTTCATCAACATTATCTTCATTTAACTGATTTTAAAATATGATGTAGACTTACAAAAGCATTATAAAACCATCCATTAATAACCTATTCCATTCCAGATGGAGCCATCAGCGCCCAGCAGTTCTCCCGGCGATGACACGCCGCACAGCTTCCTCGTGCTGGACAGCTCGCGCGCGCTCACGTGCGCCGTGCTGGCGCGCGCTCTACCGCTTCATCAAGACCCAGCCTTCCGGGACTACACTGATGCACCGCCAACGCCCGTGCAAGTACCCAACGAGGTGAGACTTTGACAGGTTTTCAGTTGCAGTTTGCAGAGCGGTTAGCACCACTGAGCGCGCTCCTATTGTTCCGTAGCGCGTCAGTCAACTGACGTATGCGTCACTGTCGAGCGAGATTGACGCGCGTCGTACGCGGCGTACTAAATCACCCGCTGTTAGCGACAGCGTTGCAGTGCGGTGCTTCATAAAACTAGTGTATATTCGTACGCGCGACCTATATCGGGAACCGACGTCAGCGTGGAAGGAAATCAAACTCAAAACCAGATTTAAGACCCACTCTAAGGCCGCTGTCTCTAATTTCGCTGGTGATGACACACCACACAGCTTCCTCGTGCTGGACAGCTCGCGCGCGCTCACGTGCGCCGTGCTGGCGCGCGCTCTACCGCTTCATCAAGACCCAGCCTTCCGGGACTATACTGATGCACCGCCAACGCCCGTGCAAGCACCCAACGAGGTGAGACTTAGGGCCCACTATAAAGAAGGTTTTAAAATCGTGCTGACCACTCGCTGATGCCTCAGGGCTTTACTCTAAAGCCGGAACTTCCTCTGGTCGCTTAAACACCACACTCACCCGTGTATGCGCCCAACGAGGTGAGACTTAGGACCTACTATAAGGAGGGTTTTAGTCACCCTGCCATCGCTCGGCCGTCGCCAGTTTCGTGCCCGCAGACTTAGAATCGTACTGACCGCTCGCTGATGCCTTAGGGCCTACTCTAAAGCTGGATCATTACTAGAAGCAGCCTCGGGTCGCTTAAACACCACCCTCACCCGTGTAAGCGCCCAACGAAGTGAGGCCCAGCCTTTCGCGACTATACTAATGCGCCGCCTTCGTCCGTGCAAGCGCCCAACGAGGTGAGACTTAGGGCCTACTCTAAAAGCAGCCTTGAGTCGCTCATATGGAGACGCTGCTTGAACCTGAGCCACGCCGTGGACCTAACCGGATTTTGTCGACTTTTGTCGCTTCACTTCGATCCGCAACGTGTCGACTGTACCTCAAGCCTCGTAGCCAATTAAGCAGCCTTAGTCTGCCTCAAGAAGAGGCTATTCGGCCTGAGGCTGTTCAAGTGGATTCGAAGCCGCTGCCTCGAATTTCACGAGCAGTGGGTAGATGACACACCGCACAGCTTCCTCGTGCTGGACAGCTCGCGCGCGCTCACGTGCGCCGTGCTGGCGCGCGCTCTACCGCTTCATCAGGACCCAGCCTTCCGGGACTACACTGATGCACCGCCAACGCCCGTGCAAGCACCCAACGAGGTGAGACTTAGGGCCTACTCTAAGGAGGGTTTTAGAATTGCGCTGACCGCTTGCTGATGCCTTAGGACCTACTCTGCAAGTGCCCAACGAGGTGAGACTTAGGCGGGGTTGATGGAGGATGTTTTAGGACCTACTCTAAAGCCGGATCTCCACTAGAAGCAGCCTCGGGTCGCTTGAACACCACACTCGCTCGTGTATGCGCCCAACGAGGTGAGACTTAGGACTTACTCTAAGGCGAGTTTTAGTCGCACGGCCATCGTCAGTTTCGTGCCCGCAGACTTAGAATCGCGCTGACCGCTCGCTGATGCCTTAGGGCCTATTCTAAAGCCGGATCTTCACTAGAAGCAGCCTCAGGTCGCTTGAACACCACACTCGCCCGTGTAAGCGCCCAACGAGTCGAGACCCAGCCTTCCGGGATTACACTGATGCACCGCCAACGCCCGTGCAAGTGCCCAACGAGGTGAGACTTAGGACCTACTCTAAGGAGGGTTTTAGAATCGCGCTGATCGCTCGCTGATGCTTTAGGACCTACTCTAAAGCCAGATCTTCACTAGAAGCAGCCTCGGGTAGTTTAAACGGAGACGCTGCCTCAACTTGAGGCACGACTCGTGGCGAGGCAAATCTTCGCCGTGGACCGAGCCGGATTTTGTTGATTTTTGTCGCTTCATTTCGATCCGCAACGTGTTTCGACTCTTTACCTCAAGCCTCGCCAATTAAGCAGCCTCAGTCCGCCTCAAGAAGAAGCTCCTCGGCCTGAGGTTGATCGTTTGGCGCCGACGTTTCATATTTCGGCTGTCAGTGCCGACTTTAGGGCCTACTTTAAGGCCGCTGCCTCGAATCATGCGAGCAGTGGGCTGGTAACGACACACCGCACAGCTTCCTCGTGCTGGACAGCTCGCGCGCGCTCACGTGCGCCGTGCTGGCGCGCGCTCTACCGCTCCACCAAGATCCAGCCTTCCGGGATTATACTGACGCGCCGCCCTCGCCCGTGCAAGCGCCCAACGAGGTAAGACATAGGGCCTACTATAAGACGGGTTTTAGAATCGTACTGACCACTCGCTGATGCCTCAGGGCTTTACTCTAAAGCCGGAACTTCCTCTGGTCGCTTAAACACCACACTCACCCGTGTATGCGCCCAACGAGGTGAGACTTAGACCTACTCTTAAGGTGGGTTTTAGTCGCCATGCCATCGCATGGCCATCGCCAGTTTTATGCCCGCAAATTTAGAATAGCGCTGACCGCTCACTGATGCCTTAGGGCCTACTCTTAAGCCGGATCTCTACTGGAAACAGCCTCGGGTCGCTTAAACACCACCCTCACCCGTGTAAGCGCCCAATGAGGTGAGGCCCAGCCTTTCGCGACTATACTGATGCGCTGCCCTCGCCCGTGCAAGTGCCTAACGAAGTAAGACTTAGGACTTACTCTAAGGTGGGTTTTAAAATCGCGCTGACCACTCCCTGATGCCTTAAGACCTACTCTAGAAGCAGCCTTGAGTCGCTCATATGGAGACGCTGCTTGAACCTGAGCCACGCCGTGGATCTAGCAGTATTTTGTCGATTTTTGTCGCTTCACTTCGACAAAGTGTGTCGACTCGATACCTCAAGCTTCGTAGCCAATTAAGCAGCCTTAGTCTGTCTCAATAAGAAGCTCCTCGGGGTGAGACTGCTCTTCGAAGCCGCTGCCTCGAATTTCACGAGCAGTGGGTAGACGACACGCCACACAGCTTCCTCGTGCTGGACAGCTCGCGCGCGCTCACGTGCACCGTGCTGGCGCGCGCTCTACCGCTTCATCAAGACCCAGCCTTCCGGGATTATACTGATGCACCGCCAACGCCCGTGCAAGCGCCCAACGAGGTGAGACTTAGGGCCTTCTCTAAGGCGAGTTTTAGAATGGAGCTGACCGCTTGCTGATGCCTTAGGACCTACTCTGCAAGTGCCCAACGAGGTAAGACTTAAGCGGGGTTGATGGGGGATGCTTTAGGACCTACTCTAAAGCCGGATCTCCCCTAGATTCAACCTTCAGTCGCTTAAACACCACACTCGCCCGTGTAAGCGCCCAACGAGGTGAGATCCAGCCTTTCGCGACTATACTAATGCGCCGCCCTCGCCCGTGCAAGCACCCAACGAAGTGAGACATAGGACTTACTCTAAGGCGGGTTTTAGTCGCCCTGCCATCGCTCGGCCGTCGCCAGTTTCGTGCCCGCAGACTTAGAATCGTGCTGACCGCTCGCTGGTGCCCTGGGCCTACTCTAAAGCCGGATCTTCACTAGAAGCAGCCTCGGGTCGCTTAAACACCACCCTCACCCGTGTAAGCGCCCAACGAAGTGAGACTCAACCTTTCGCGACTATACTGATGCGTCGCCTTCGCCCGTGCAATTGCCCAACGAGGTGAGACATAGGACTTACTCTAAGGCGGGTTTTAGTCGCCCTGCCATCGCTCGGCCGTCGCCAGTTTCGTGCCCGTAGACTTAGGATCGTACTGACCGCTCGCTGATGCCTCAGGGCTTTACTCTAAAGCTGGATCTTTACTAGAAGCAGCCTCGGGTCGCTTGAACACCACACTCGCCCGTGCAAGCGCCCAACGAAGTGAGACCCAGCCTTTCGCGACTATACTAATGCGCCGCCTTCGTCCGTGCAAGTGCCCAACGAAGTAAGACTTAGGACTTACTCTAAGGCGGGTTTTAGAATCGCGCTGACCGCTCGCTGATGCCTTAGGACTTACTCTAAAGCCGGAATTCCACTAGAAGCAGCCTCGGGTAGTTTAAACGGAGACGCTGCCTCTTGAGGCACGACTCGTGGCGAGGCAAATCTTCGCCGTGGACCGAGCCGGATTTTGTCGGTTTTTGTTGCCTCACTTCGATTCGCAACGTGTGTCGACTCTGTACTTCAAGCCTCGTAGCCAATTAAGCAGCCTTATGCCCGTTTTCACCATCAATCCCTAATTTTTAAGTGACCCCTATGACAACAAAATTCCTGTTATTTGTTACCATAGGGGTCACTTAAAAATTAGAGATTGATGGTGAAAACGGGCATTAGTCTGCCTCAAGAAGAGGCTATTCGGCCTGAGGCTACTCAAGTGTAATATAAAAAAATACTAAGATTTAATTAGTTTAATTCGTAACTATCCGAAATATTTGAATCCGTTACGATTACATCCCTGTCATAGAACATAGATATTTTACAACCACTTTTACTTTAAGCTCAAAACGTCTAATTTATAAATAGAAGCCTTTGAACCTTTTTACTGCAGAACCTAACTAATTAAACCCATGTTTTCTCTCCTTAGTGCACGGAGAGCGTGGCGGCGTCAGAGGAACTTGCAAGCTGGGCGGGCGCCGAGAGCGGGCGCGCCTCCAACGGCCGCGGGCTCGTGGCCGAGCTCGTCGTGCACGAGGCCTTCACGGACAAAGGTCAGTGCTGGCCAGTTAACACAGCGGGGACGGTCTTAGCCGGTTATCATACTGCGCCGCGCTCCGCCGCGGAGCGCGTTATTTTCATATAAAAAATCCCGCGCGCGGACGCGTTGTCAGTGTGAAGTGCCGCGCGTGTTTTCTATACAAACTGAGGTACTTGCATACAATGATTAAATCTGTCGCCCCGCGCTCCGCGGCGGAGCGCGGCGCAGTGTGATAACCGCCTTAGCCGGTATCTCCCTTAGGCTAAGAACTCACGGCGGTTGTGGAATTGCGGTTTTATTTCTAAACTCACTGGAGCGGTTATTTGCGCGGTTACGCGTGCTAAAACCGCCGAGACTGCGGTTACCGCGTCGTGAGTTGTGCATTAGTTTTTACATAAGTATCTGCATTCTACTGAAGCTGCGAGTTCGCAACCGCCGCGGGCGCGGGTGAAAATCGCGCCGTGAGTAACCTTAAGCCTAAAGCATGGTTTCCACCAAGATGTGGAGCGGAGATGTTGGGCAGACTAATTGGTCTGTCTGAATTAGAAAAAAATCTTTCTACAATATTAAGAGTCCTTTCCCTCCAGGTGGCATTACAAAATTCCATCCTTTTTAGGCTAAGAATTCACGACGCGATTTTCACCCGCAGCGTGCGCGGTTTTCACCCGCGCGCTCTGCGATCGATTAGCGGGCGACCATTTTGTACCAGTGACTTAATTGCCCGTTTTGCAACCGCCCGTCTTGCGATTATCGCCCACCACGTTTGCGATAACCGCGTAACCACGCAAATAACCGCTCCCGTGAGTTTTAAAATAAAATCGCAATGAGGGTTTTCGCGTATGAAAAATCCGCCAGATGGCAATACGTAGACGCGAAGTCTAAATGCTGCATGATTGGTTATTTTTGACATGACATTAACAGATATGTCAAAATCCACCAATCACGCAGCAGTCAGACCCCACATCCACGTCCCGCCATCTAGCGGATCTTTCATACGCGAAAACCCTCATTCCACAACCGCCACGGGCGCGGGTGAAAATCGCTCCATGAGTTTTAAGCCTTAGTGTGGTGTAGGCCTAATATGTAAAGAGACCGCTTTGTTGCAGCGCGATGCCGGCAGGTGGTGCTGGTGGCGCTGGCGCAGTTATGACGTGTGTAGCGGATCACCTTGTACCTTATATTTATTATGTACCCTGTAACATATAATATACTATATCATTATTCGTAAATAAAATATTCATATGTGATATCTAGACATACGACTTTTATTTGCCGTACAGATTGGTCGTGCTCCTCTGAGAAATTGTTTTGAGTTACCATTTATTTAAAATGACGATTTTTTTTTACAAAACATTTCTTTTTCAATCACACAACACCATATATAAATCAGCATTTGTCATTGAGTTGTTTGTAACAAAACAAATATATTTGTTCATAAAATTTTATGCTATCATACCAATCAGTACAAAATGAAGCCTGTGACTGCCAAAGGCAATAAAAATCTAAGAACTTTGTATAAAAATAAATTTATTATCCTAAATACAAACATTTACTGCGTATTTACAATTGAGGTACCAAATTACGCTTACAGTACTTTGAAAGTGAATAACAGATACTAAAAAAATATAAATAGTTTTGTCAATAATCTGCTATACTTTATTATAGCAAAAAATAACATTTCTCTAGACTCATCTCGGGGCAAGGGAATAAAAACACTCCCTTGGTGAGATTATAAAAAGATAAATTCATTAAAAGTCCTTGATCATCAGCGTGAATGAAGCCAAGAGTGACGTCACCAGGAGCAATGATGTCGCGGTCGTGCTGCCACTGAGCCGTGGACTGCTGCTGTATTGGTTGACCTGGAAACATACATTATTATCAGTTTATTTCTGTGATCTATCTATATCTATAAAAGCGAAAGGTCACTGATTAACTGAGGCCTTGTCCAGGTCTTCGTGCGAACACGAGCGTATGTGTGACGTGATTTACGCGCGAATTAACGACTCGCGCGTGTCTTGTGGACGGAATGTATCTTGCCAACGCGCGTATGCTTCGCGGCGAATTCGCCCTCCTGGACAAGGCCTGACACACTCATCACAAAATCTCAGAAACTACAAGTGCTAGGAGTCTCAAATTTTGCATGTGGGATCCTTTTAGAACGTAGGTGCTCACTAAGAACGGATTTTACGGAACTCCACCCCTAAAGGGTAAAACGGGATCCACGCGTACGAATTCGCGGGCGGCCGCTAGTACATAATAAAGGTCATAGCAAACTTATCAACTCTGAAAGTAATCAACACCGTATCGCCTTTCGCGAGCTGTCAACCGCGAGGCGAGGCGTTTGCGTAACGGTGCGGATAAAAAGAATACTGACCGCTTCGAGTTGATACGGTTACGATCCCTTTCCGGGTTGATAGTGTGCTACGTCCTCAAGATTCACATCGTAAAACTATTGGAATCAGATCTTATCGCTCTCAACCAGTTATCTTTGCGTTTCATCTTCGCGAGAGAGATAAGTAGAACCAATTTGTCTGGGGGAAAAATGCGTTCGACATGAATTGCACTATAACAAAACGTGCAGTATTCGTATACAAATAAAATTCCCGTTATCTACCGCGAATTTTATTGTTTATTATCTGGATAAAGATAACCGTAGATATCGCATTACTCACGCCGATAACTGACCCATTTACTGATTAAACTGATAGATAAACATGCTGAAATATAAATATCGAAATGCGTATGATATCTTAATTATAAACTACTTTTTTCCATACTAGGTATTACAATTTGACCACCAGTAAATTGTAACTAGTAAATGCTGGGCAGTTTAAATCGAATCTTTATGTCCTGCTAGAATTATGACTCGTAATTTTGTCATCGACAAATAATAAAAAAACATATTGAATAACATGGTTGAATAAGCTGTTTCTAAAAATAATAACAACCGAGAAGTCAGACTAAAAATAAAAACTTCGATGCCGACTTCTGCGGTGGCATGATGCTATTATGCTGGTTTTGTTTGAGGACATATCGTAAGCCGTGTTTATCTGCTATGTTACCTAAAGCCGGGTCTCCAGCATGTTTTGCCCTACACCAGTGTTTTTCAACCTTTTTCATGCAGCGACCCCCCTAGTATGAAAAAAATTTTTGCGACCCCGAAAAGATGTTGTAGGGACCGAAGTCTTCAATCCGTACAACATATTTTATACATTCGCATAATTAGATTTTGGATTAATTTATGTTTCAAACTTTACTATTTTTTAACCGAGATAGTTTTTACGACCTCTCGCGACCCCTCTATAGAGGCTTCGCGACCCCCCAGGGGGTCGCGACCCACAGGTTGAAAAACACTGCCCTACACAATCAACAAAAGCATGTCAACATTCAACATTTTTGTAGACAATTTGTTGAATGTCGACATGTTTTTGTGTGATTGGCTTACATTCATATTCAAAATAAAGTTCATTTATCATTATCATTACCGTGGCGTTGATCCAATTGGTGAAGGAAGCGACGCGCGCACTGACGCCAGGGTATGATGGGTGACCGCAGGAGTAGCCCCACGACGTGATGCCGACCACGATGTTTCCGTACAGCAGCGGGCCTCCGCTGTCGCCTTGGCACGCGTCTGCGCCTGCAACGAATATTTTAATATTTTTGCTGTTCATCATCAGTATGGCCTAGCACGAAAAACTTTCGAGTTCAAATCGTTTGCGTACTCGAATCGCCATCAAAAGATTTAGTAAGAAAACTACAACAGCGCCGTGAACGTGTCGTAAAGTGAACTTAGTATGAGATGTGGTTGCACGAAACTTATTTTGAGAATCAAAATTGTCACGTTATCGTTTAATTCGAAGGTTGAGTATCGAATACGCAAACGATTCGAAGACGAAAGTTGTTCATGCTAGAGGTACTGATCATTTAGAGCGCTATGGCTGAAATGATGATGATGAATATATTTCCCCTATTCCTCTTGTTGCAAACTTCTTCGTTAAGAAGTTAGAATATAGATACGTACCTCCAACATCAAGAAGTCCAGCGCATATCATGTTGGTAGTGACGAGGAAGGGTTCGCCTGTGATGGCCTGCAGGTAGCGGTACCTCTCCGCGCATGTCGTCCAGTTCACCTTCCGCACAGTTACCTCCTGCAGCGTCGTCGGCAACGCGTTGATTCCCGCCTGGAAATCAAATTAAAAATGAAAGAAAGTCGGGAAGTCAAATTGAAAACCGCAAGTAGAAAAAGCAAGACAAAGGTGGTGGTGGAAACCTATTTTTTTTTACTATCAATCAAAATTTCCCTGTTGTGTTCGTTTCGTTAATCGAGTATTTTCGGGCAAGTGGGTGGGCCACCTCAGAGCTTCTGGACTCGCTCGGTTTTTTCCGGGTATATAATACTCGAATAGCTATCGGAACGCTGCCACGATATTCCGATCGACCAGCAGATCAAGCGCCGCAAGTGGAACTGGATTGGCCACACTCTCCGAAGGGATCCCGATCACATCCACAAGCAGGCTCTGGATTGGAACCCCCAAGGAAAACGCAAACGTGGTCGCCCCAAGCAAACTTGGCGGCGCACTGTGGCAGGCGAGGCGAAGAAGATCGGCGACTTTGAGCGAGATCAAACGTGTAGCTCAAGACCGAACGCGATTGAGGACTGTTGTGGACGCCCTCTGCCTTAAGTAAGTCAATGTTCCCAGTTCTATTATTGGCGCACTCATCTTCTGGCTAGAGAAGGATACAGGGCGTAAGGGGAAAATCAGTTTTTTCAGTCCCTTTGTACGATGCGGTGGTATCCGATACCTTTATGCGCAAATTGTCGAATTCGCAAATAGTCAAGTTTTAAAAATGTCCAGTTGTACTTACAACACGTCACATGGACGCTCTGATACGGACGGGGCGAACGCTTGGTGGTGTGTGTGTAAATGGGAGGAAGAGTCGTATTCCAGCGAGGTGAGCCGTTAGCTCGTTCGGGTGGTTGTAAGAATAAATATAAGGTGGGTACCTAGTAAGGGTTTGGTTTGCAATGTCCAGTAGGGAAGGGTACCGTCCACTCGGTTCGTTCGTTCGTTTCAGCCACTGCTGTACAAAGGCCTCCACCAAGGCTTTCCATAATGAACGGTCGCGAACCTGGGTTCTTTCCGCGACCCTCACTTCACTCGGTACGATGAATACTCACAATGGTAGTCCCCCAGCCGACGTGTATGAGTCCCGTGTTGACCGGCAGCGACTGTCCCTGCATGGGCAGACTGGCCCTGTTGATTCTTGTGCTGAAGCTCAGTCGTGAGGCCAGCACCATTAGCGCCACGTCGGCGTCGTGCGTCACCGTGTTGTACGACTGGTGCACCACTATTACCGACACCCGGCTCGTGGTACCGCCTGGATAATGTAACGCAATTTGTAAATGAATACACGGATATCGCACAAAATCGCACAAATTCAAATCACAGTAATCAAATGATTCATGCTGATATAGTCCGGTTGCCGAGCACGTAGAATTTCGTCCAATGACCCCAAGCTACCCATCCTTATCACTCGCGCGTAATTATATTGCTATCGCGCTCGCACAATCACTGCGGCTGCCCGTCGCACAGTCGCGACAGAAATATAATTACGTGCGAGCGATAAGGATAGGTAGCTTGGGGTCATTGGACGAAATTCTACGTGCTCGGCGACCGGACTTTAGTACAGTACCGATGTCTTTGCTTATTTCCCCAGATATGTGGGAAAGTCAATCGTTACGCTAACTGTATCGCGACAGTTGTCTGACAAAAAATATAACGGTTAAAGTTCCAAAATACTGAACTGTCCTATCCCTGACATTGACAGTGGGGCGCCACCGTCAATACCGGATCGCTGGTTCCAATTTTTGCCATGTTGGAAACCATATAGTTGAACGATGGTAGCGCCCCCCTGTCATTCAGTTTGGTGGGACAGTTCAGCGTGGGTCATCTATAGTAGGTACGGACGACATCACCAAGACAGCACATCAAGTTAAACACAGTGGCGCACTATGGATCGAAATTGCGATTTATGGACATAGCGATTTTTTCCACAATGTGTTAACTTTTATAAATACATATTATTTTGCAATAAAAATGTATAGAATTACACTTTACCAGATCCTCGTAGCGCGGTACCAGCCCTGATGGTGTACTGCGACGGGTCTGGCCTGGGTGTTAATCTGAAAATAAGTAATTGTTTAAAATATCAATAGCTAATAAAATTGATACTCCGACAGAATATCCGTTTCATCATCATCATCGACATTTCAGATTATAGGATGTCCACTGCTGAACATAGGCCTCCCCCAATGTTTTCCATGTTGATCGATTGGTAGCGGCCTGCGTCCAGCGCCTTCCTGCTACCTTTATGATGTCGTCGGTCCACCTTGTGAGTGAACGTCCTACGCGTTTTCCGGTACGCGGCCTCCACTCTAGAACCTTGCTGCCCCATCGGCCGTCAGTTCTGCGTACTATGTGTCCTGCCCATTGCCACTTCAGCTTGCAAATCTGTCGGTCTATGTCAGCGAATTTAGTTCGTTTATGGATCTCCTTATTTCTGATTCGATCTGTCTCTCTTGTCTCTCGAATATCTGTTTAGACAACTCTTAGAGATGCCTGTATGTTAAATACACTTAAGATGAATAATGCGACCGCTAAAACGCGAAAAATTTAACGAATACCTTAAGCATTGAGATACATTCAATGCCTAAGTACTTACCTACTTAGTTTCTTAAGATTGACTTAAGTGCTGCTGAAAGTACATTTTAGGTATTCCCCGTCTCTTACTCCAAAATGCAATCTTTATCAACATACGAGTAATGGTGAACCATGTTTATTATATCCCAAACTTTATCTACAATAATGATAAATTCTGATACTCAAACACGGATAGCCCTATTTTAAACTACTACTAAGTAGAGAAATATTAAGTAGGTAGATAGTTTCTTTCAAAAGCCTCGCAACTCCATGCGCCCATTGTCACGATATGTTTGTTGCAGACCTAAGTAAAAGGAAGTATTGTTTTTACGATGTAACGTTCTTACGATGCGCGATGGTATTAATACAATACAAGTAAAATGTACGACGCCGACGTTTGGTTCGTAAAAGTTTGAACACTAGAACAACAGTTGTTTACTTAGGCCCTATTCGAACAAACTTTTATCCGAGAATAACTCCTGGTAAAATTGGCACATTGACAGTAAAAATAAGTTTTTTTTATCCATTACGAGGAAGCTCTTGTGGCCTGTATCTCACCTGATGGCAAGTGATGATCAGGCCGAAGGTGGAAGCGAGCTTCACTCGGAATCCTCAACCACGGAGGAACTGGCTATCTTACCTCTAACTGCCGGAACACAACAATGCTGTTAACATTGTTGTTACAATGGCGACAGACTTACTTAGGTAAGATGGTGGTAGCTAGCCAGGCAGACTTAGAACAAGCCCTATCACCAACCAAACCGCACAGAAAAATCTGCCCCCACTGGGAATCCAACCCGGGACCTCTGCGTCTGAAGCAGGTGGTCTTACCACTAGACCACAGAGGCGGTTAAGTTTAGAAGATAACCTTATTTTTTCGAGGCACACCATCTAATAATGACCACAGTACACCAGTGTGCCGCGGAACCTTTCTCTAGCATACTTATTCTGTGCGTTAACATGATACTCACCGATCAACAAAGCAGTGCGCGGCCGAGAGCACGACTCGGTTTGTGAGCAGCGTCCCGCCACACGTCAGCTGATTGCTTCTTTGAACCTGAAAATAATATTTTATTTATTGAATAATGTTAAGTATAAGTACCTAGGTCTTGATCGTGCATTCGTTTCAGCCAAATGACGTCCACTGCTGGACAGAGGCCTCCCCAAGAACTTCCATAACAACCGGGCCTGCACTGTCCGGATCCAGGTTCTTCCCGCAACCTTGACGAGATCGTCGGTCCACTTAGTGGGGGGCTTGTCCATGCTACGTCTTCCGGCCCGTGGTCGCCACTCGAAAACTTTTCTGCCCCAAGGGGCCATCATCTCTACGAGCATTGTGCTCCGCCCACTGCCACTTTATTTAAGAAATTTTGCAGGCTATATCTGTCACTGTCTGTTTTGGTTCTCTTCATTTCTCGATTACGCAGGGAAACTCCGAGCATAGCTCGCTCCATCCTCCATCGCCCTTTGGATGACCTTGGCAGGGCCGGATTAACCATCTCGGGGCCCCTAGGCACAGCTCCTTTTGGGCCCCCCTTTTTTTTGTCGCGGAGGATATGATTTGCGCACCGTCACCACTGCCGGGGGACAGGGTGGTGTGTGGGACTCCCGGCGCCCTAAAAAGGGAAAAGGACGGGTTTTACCTACTAAAACCTCCGCGGCGTTCTGTCGTAGCCCGAGTGGGGGTGTCGCGAGTATCCGGCCGTAGCCTTAGACTTCCGCGACACCACGCTACAGCGACAGCTCGCCTGCACGGCGGACCCTACACGCCCCCCTTGTGGGGGTCCGACGGGAATGCCCGAAACGCCAAGCCGTTCCCGTCAGACGGAGGTGACAACGGTGCCCCCGCACCCCCGGCCTGCTGGCCGCCACCTGGGGGCAGAGTAGAACGGTCGTACAACCGCCTTCTGATGGAGCGAGAGACGGAGCGATGGGGCGAGAGGATCGTTCTCCCGCTCGCGCTCCGCTGCCTTCTTCTGAAGGATGACCTCTTCGCAAAAGGAGGCGACCACCTTCCAGCATCCTTCACTTCCCAGCATGGCGATGACCAGGCTCGGAAGCGAAAGATCCCGGCCCACGACCGCAGTGAGGACACGGCGCTGCTCCTCCCAGCCTGTGCAGACCGCGAGGGTGTGCTGCACCGTGTCATCCGCCGCGCCGCATTTGTGGCACACGGGGATTCCTGTCGCCCGATTCTATGCAGGTACGAACCGAAGCAGCCATGCCCGGTCAGCACCTGCGCCAGACGGAACGTGAGGAACCCGTGCGGTCGTACCGTCCAGAACAGGACCAATGGCGGCCAAACTGCGCGCGAGTCATGTCTTCGCGACGGCGCCGCACCGGTCTGGGGCCGAGCGCTATCTACGCGCCTTCTGGTCTGCCATCCAGTGATAGATGACAGACAAGACCCCAGCTTCTAGCTCCCAAGGAGGAGTACCAGTGAGGACGCACGCCGCAGCGTGCCCTACCGTGAGGTAGGTCCTTGCGACCCTCTGCGCTATGGCCCGCTGGGGTCTGCGCAGAAGGGCAGCATTCTCCCTCTTGTCGAGTGTGTCCGCCCAGACTGGGGCGCCATACAGCGCCATGCTCCTCAGAACGCCGGCATAAAGTCGACGACAGCTCGTTTGTGGCCCTCCCAAATTCGGGAGGAGCCAACTCAGTGCGCTGGCTGCCTTGAGAAGGCGTGGCGCTAGCCCGTTGAAGTGCGGGCTAAAATGCCACCTCCCGTCAAGCGTGAGGCCCAGATATTTCATTTGGCCTTTGACGTCAATCCTAACGTCCTCAACGCGTCAGGAGGGTTGCGCTGGCCCCGGAAAAAAGAGGGCCTCAGTCTACTCCAGCGCGACTTTCAGGCCGAGGCGTCATATTCTGCGAGCGACTAATGTGCCGCCCGCCGACGCCAGCCGTGCCGCGGCCCCAAATGTCTTCTTCGGGCAGTGACCAGAGTGTCATCCGCATAGCATGTGACACTCATGCCCGCGAGAAGGACGCCCCGGAATAGCCAGTTGAAGCCTAGGTTCCACAAGAGTGGACCGAGCACCGAACCCTGCGGCACCCCGCTGGCTACGCCGCGCCGTTTGAGCTGGCCGTCTCTGTTAACATACAGGACTTCGCGGTCCCGTAAGTAATCGCCCAGCAGCGCTCAAACGTACTGAGGCACTCTGTGATGTTGAAGTGCCTAGAGTATGGTGGGATGAGGGATGGTATTGAAAGCGTTGGCTATATCGAATGATACAGCCAACACACCCTCAGCCCTCTCCCTAGCCTCCACAGTGAGGCTTTTTAGCCTCTGAAGGGCGTCAACCGTCGACCTGTCATGTAAACCAAAGCAGTAATGCCAACGTCACGAAAATTAATTAGGTTCCACAGTATCGAAATATGACGATTGAATGGGTAAACCAAAATAAGGCGAAGTTTTGAGGTGGTTTGAGTTTTGTTGCATAAAAATAATCTTTAACATTTTTATTTTTCATTTTTTTATCGGGAGTGCTGGGCCCCTGGTCATAGTGGGCCCCTGGCCATAGTGGGCCCCTAGGCACTGGCCTAAAGTGCCTTATGGATAATACGGCACTGGACCTTGGGCCTTCTTATGAGGCCCATATTAAGCGACCACGTCTTGCTTGGCCACCCTGTATATTAATTACTTAAACTTATTATGATTAAGTACCTAGAACAGGGATGGCGAACCTTTATGTAGCAACGTGCCACTTTTAAAAACAAATTTGATGTAGTCGTAGACGTGCCATTTAATGCTATCAATGAGGGAGCATCGTACCAGTGGCACCACTGGCAAATGACAGCATTACAGCATCTTATTCTACAGTGGCGCCAACTGATGTGAGTAAATACGATAGATGAGGGCTCTTTTTTATTATTTACTATTTTATTTCATAGTGAATTTTGGGGTGATTGGTGGCAATGGTGGCATGCCCTACATATTGTGGTTCGTATCATGCCATCAATGGCACGCGTGCCATATGTTCGCCATCCCTGACCTAGAATGATTCTTACCTGCACAGCGTAGGGGAACCGCTCAATGGTGGTGGACGTCCCGCCGATGATGCGGGAGTCCGGGTTAACCTGGGATAAGTCGACCACATTCAGCGTGTCTGCCTCGGAGTCCCACGCCCACGATTGGGACACTGAAAGGAAAAGTTTATCATTGTAGTTGACTGTAAACTGCTATCGTTAAGTAAACGATTGAACAGCAAAGCTTTTAGTAATTTGAATTTCAAAAATTACTAATAGTAGTCCAGCGGAGGCTGGTTGGAACCAGCGTTCCTCGGATATAGAGTCTCAGTCTGATACCTTTACCGTTCGGCTATCGTCGCTTATGGTTTTGAAAACTATTGAATTTGTTTTAGAAAGAATTCATTGCTTTTCAAATGTGTCACAGTACAAGTTTGCAGTCTATTTCTGTCTTCCTCAACCCATACCTTTTAAGAATTCGAAGAAATACTTGATTTCTAACAAGGTTTATGAAATGAAGGAATGACCTAACTGATTTTCACGAATTTACTAAGTTTTAGTATTAATTATCGGGGTATTCCATCCAATTAATCAAGATTCGATTCGCTAACAGACACAAGCACACTGATTAGTAAATAACACGATAATTATCTTTATCAATGTTCGAGTGCCCACAGGTAAGCATTGATAAGACTATTTTTACATGCTCATGGCATATTCTGATCACTCACCTTTATGTATTTATTCAGGGAACTTAGGTATAATTGATGGTCTCTAAAAATAACTCAACTATTTTTCTATTTCCTTAGAAGGCTCAATAGCCTTCTTTCATCATAACTAATTTTGATTGATAAAGGTAGCCAAAATTATTATCTGTTTAGTAAATTAGTATTGTAATCCATTTTATCAGAATCGAAATTTGTTTTACCTACATTGAATTATTTCATTCAAACGGCTTAGGTACATGTGCTCAGAAATAATGGTAATACTTAAGATTAAAGGACAAAAATTAACGACTCTCCCCTGAGTTCTCAAAAAAATAAATTGAGTTTTTTTACTTAATAGCGAAGTTATTACGAATTAACAAAACAATTGCTTAACATTGAAAACTTACGTAGATAATAACTTTGCAACCAAAATGTAGTGCGATGTGCACGTAAAAAAAACGTAGCGAAATTATCATTCAATTTAATCTATCAAGCAAGAATGTTGACTTTGTCTAAGAGGGCTGATACTTATTAACAAGTATCTCTACTTATTGCGAAAAACATGAATCATTACTTATTATCACACACGTAAATTACCTACCTGTATTTATTTTAAACTACATAGAAGTTTAAACTACCTATTACTACAATTTCGTCCATGTAAAAATGTTATTTATGACTAAGCAAGCTTGTCTGGACTTCGGATGATGCTTAAACCAAAGTATTTGATCGTGCTATAAAAGTTTACTATTTACTAGGTCTAATCTTCTTTATTAATCGTGTAAACGCAAGTGGAATGGAAAAAGTGGTTTCAGGTCATACTAGGAACAAATACCTTCTTAAACCTTATTTGTTGAGTGTCTCACCCGGGAATATAACATATTACCTCTGGGTCGAGCTCGAGTTGTCGAACCACTGGGCTATAGAGGCCTTGTCTAATGTCACACATCACTTTTTTGAATGTTTTTTGAAAAAAATTAACATGAGAGACAGAGAGTTAAATTAACAGCTTTGTTTGGATCGCACAAGCGAATCGCTTCAATATTGAGTTGTAAAAAAAGCTCATTACTTACAGGTAAATAAAAGTATTATAATGTAAACTTTATGCTCAACGTAATAAGATTCGAGGTCTAATAAAGCGCTAATAAGTGAAAATTGTATGCACTTAGACTTAACTAATATCAACACATATGAAACACTGTCAAACTCCACATTAATTACTGAATTACACTGCACTAGACCCATAGAGGAATTAACTAGACCCAACACCGGACTTCACATTTGAACACAACATAAAACACGTTCCTTGGAAGTATTTTCACTGAACACAAAACTTACACGAGAAAATGGCTAAAAACAATAATGTCAGACGCATGATGCCGCTTCGATGTCCGTCCACAAATGTCGAACGGGGTTTTATCGAAAAGATAATACTTTTATCAGAGCATTCACACCTTTTATAATATCTTTCGCTGGAAGGATTGTATCTATCTATAAAGACAGATTAGCGAATTTCCCGTGTACCTTTGCTTGCACGTGAACTGTCCATATCGTAGAAATAAAATCTAATCCTATCCTAAGTATTCACCTTGTGATAAACAATACGCAAATTCATCGAAATAATGTTATTATAGACAAATAAATACTTTCTATCTAGCTTATCAAGTAGGCAGTGCTAGTAGTGTTCACATTTGCAGTAAAAATAAATGGTTCAGTTATGGTTTGAAAAACCCAACAGATTTTGTTTCCACATCACCTCTCCTCTCAGGTTCGGTTTGAAAACTTTTTTACACTATTGGTTATTAAGAGTAGGCGCACACCGTTGATTTTTCGTCGGCCCATAGTTTAGTCGGGTAGTTGATCAGTATGGGCATGTATGGGAGTGCGCACACTACGCCGATTCGATTTGGCCGATTCATACAATTTAAAATCGGGCACAACTATCGGCCAACTAAAAATCAACGGTGTGCGCCTACTCTAAAACACATCTTCAATCCCCTCCACTTTGGTCACTGGTGGAAACCAGGTACCTATTGTTAGATATGTTTATAATTGTTGTATCATTCTGTAAGCCTGTTCAATAACTTACTCAACCAAACATAATGTAAATATGTTTTATGTGTAAAACCTGAACGTGCAAAACAGCTTGGATGGTGTAGGGTGGGAAAATGTATTTATATCAACTTTACAGTTAAGATAAAGCTGTTAAATTCAAATGAAACGATATATTTGTGCCATTATTTTTATTTATAAACAAAACACGTTATTGCAGCCGTCGCACCGGCAATATCCTACTAGTCTACGGTCGCTCCGCTTTGGTCCCGCGTTCGAACCCTATAGGGGCAAACGCTGAGACCGTAGCGGAACAAGCCCTTGGCTACATCTAAGGAAGAGGGTCCGCTGTGAGCGGCGCAACAGCGAAAACATTTTTGCGTTTTTAGACTGATTATTTATTTTCAGTTATAAAATTATATTTTGAAGTACTACCGCTGTGCTGCCTACCCACAAGCGAGAACTTTACATTTTCCGAAAGATTCGCTAGAATTTCGAAAGACCATAAACAATATAAAAAATACGATAGGAATGTAAACGTGCGATAAATATATTCTATAAACTTTAAAGACTCACAAGATGTGGTAATAAAAATATAGATTTCTAGGAAAAAATAGATACATTTGAAATTTGGTCAACGATCACCATGATACGTCCTTACAGCAATAGAGGGTTCCAGCATCGATTCCCGACGGAATACAATAAATAAACAAACTAGAACGTAACTGATATACCTAAACATTTAAAAATATAACTTTGATAGAAGTAAATAAATAAATAAAAATAATATAAAGCTCTGCATTATAAACGAGTTGTTAGTTTTACAGAATTTGCACTCGAAAACTTATTTCGACGTGTTAAAACTAAGTCAAATTATATTTTGAGAAGATTTTCCAAGCACTGCCTAATTTTTATGAAATATTTACTAATTTTCAAAATGAGATTTGTCCTAATTTTGCTAGATATATTTAACTATAATTGCCCTATAAATGCAAACTTCAGTGTAGTAAGAAGAATCAGGAATGTAAGTACAATTTGGTCGCGAAAAGTAAAATAAATATATACAAGTTATAGCTATATAAAGATCAATATAAGAGAGATAGATTTCAAGAGAGACAAGATTTAAGTACAAAAATAAACAGATCAACAAAAACAATAACAAATTGCTAATATTCGGCATATAAACATTCGATTTATATGATATCATACATTAAAATAGCGTGGTAAACATCGACTTAGCTACTATTGCTCGGATGGCACAGATCGTTTAGTAAGTCAGTGTTTATTTTATTGTTCGATTGATTTACATATATTTTAGATCTCAAATACAGATTCATAATTTTCAAACCTACAATTTATTGTAGTATCGTCATGAGAATATTTTATACCATTAATGATATACTCATAATACCACGTAGCGAAAACAGGGCGTACCCAATACTATGTTTTAATGCCCTTTTTCACCATTAATACCAAATTTTTAAGTGTCCCCTTTGAAAACAAAATTCCTGTTATGTGTTACCATAGGGATCACTTAAAAATTAGGTATTGATGGTGATTACGGGCATAAGTTTCATAAAAACATATAGAACCCGCCCCTAGCACACTACGTGGTAATATGAACATAACTTTGCACGGGTAATGCTCAGAGTGCTAAATATTAACGTGTTTCATTGAGGAACCTTATTCGAACTTAAACGAATTACGTAGAAATCGGTTATATTATAACATTGTAATATCTTCAAAGCCTCATACTTAAAAATAATAATGACAAATTAACGCCACGTACGAGGTGATTTTGGCGACAGATTGAAAGGCTTAAAATAGTATTGCATACTTCACTTTGCAGCCTACAGCTGCATCATTTCGTACATCAAACCTGTAGTGACCAACAACCACGTTTTAAGTCGAATCGAATTATTTACTAGCTTAAAAATAATGTTGCCGCGAATATTCGTAGACATAGGGCTTTACAACCCTGACCTGAAGAACATAGTTAACAATGTCAATATTTCCCCATAAACTGTCAATAAGTGAAAATTATTCTCAAAAAAGTTTCATGGCATAGCGATTGAAATAAGCCCTAAATTAAACAACATAACTTTTATTTATTTGACTATAGATGTTTCTTGTACTTATTGGATTAAAAAAGTCCAACAAATTCTTTTCAACAAAAATTAGACACTATGCAGTGATTCAGTGTCCTCATAAGTCTTCGAATGAGGCCAGTTTAATACCTAAAAATGCTATTAAAATGCATCCATTCTTGTATAAATGTTGTTATGTCCAATATTCGCGGCAACATGGCAACACCTTAACACATAAGACAACCACAACAAAAGTATACATTTCACACGATAACATTGTAGAGATAGACTCGGATCTCCGGATAATTAAATAAAATTCGTTTTATCTAACTACAGTACGATTAGGTAACGGTTTTGAGCTATTCGATTGCACATGTTATTCGAAGGAGCTACTTAAAATATTGCTTTGATCTGCCTGTATAATGCTTACGATCTGTATATAAAATCTAAGGAGAAATTAAATTTCTGACAAGAATATACAAAACAAGTCGTAAGCTCCTTCATCATCATCACTTAAAAACATCCACACCTAAATCTATGAACACTAGTTAAAACAAATTCATTTGTTCTAAATTATTCATCATAGGTTTCATACAGCATAACATTGTTTCAAATGTAACTTCAATAAAATTCAACAACTTATATTTGAATCACATTAGACAAGATTAGAGAAAAGGTAATGTAACAAGTTACTTGTAATGAAATGTATGAAAAGTTACAATTGAAATATAACATTACATTATTTGTCATCAAAGTCATAAAATCGTGATTTTCTTGCGAAAATCATCGAGTCCCCGATTTCTAGGTATTCAATTTAAGTACATATTATTGGGATATTTCACTAATGAAAAAATTACAATCTTCACTTTCTGCGTTATTTCATTAAAAAACAAGTATCTTTACGTTTGTTTTAACAATTACTTTAATTGAAAACTAGAAACCGGGTTTCTATATTAAATATTCAATAGATCTAATCTAAATTAGATTCTAAATGATCAAATCCTTGGCCAATTACAATATAACTATATACGCGGTCTATATCATAGATATGTGTAGATACCTACAGGAGGAAAAATTTATTTTGTATCTTGTTTTCTTTATATCTCTTTAATTTTTAGTATTTATCTTTAAATACAACGTCATTAGTGGAATATATTGATAGCTTACTATCTTTATGAATAGGAATCTATACTTATGTATGACTCACGCTAACAATATTAACCTGTAGGTATTTTCACTCATTTAGTGTCACGGAAAATCGAAGTTATCAAGTTTGAAATGGAACATTTCTATTTGATTGTGCGATAAGTTGAGGTAAGATGGTAAAATATTAGACACGACACACACTGCTCATATAAATTATATATTGCTCGTACTTACCTTTCGTCTCGATGATAAAGTATAGCTAAATCAATTTGATATCACATTAGCATGTTTTATGCGTGTGTAAAGAAAAGTTAGCTTAAAAAGCACCTTTCCTTCAAAGAGTTTATACGACACGTTGCTTATTTTCTCAAGCAAGTAAAACTAAATAAATTATTTGGTCATACTAACTTTCACAACACTTCTTAACAACAGAATGTAAAACGGCATTAAAGCTTGTGTAAAGCTAAATTAATAGTCATATCGCAAATTTTACAAGCATAAACTATACTGAGCATTAGTTGTACGATGACGTCACGAGTGTTGAAAGTAAGTATGTAATAGATTCATACCGCAAATTTTACAAGCAACTATACTGACCATCAACATTTGCAAGATGTTGCAAGACGTAACGAGTGTTGAAAGAACGTGTGTAATTGATTCATACCGCAAATCATACAGGCTTGGAACTATACTGAGCGTAACGTTGTACGAGACGTCACGCGTGTGAAAAGCACGTGTGTAATTGATTCATACCGCAAATTTTACAGGCTTGAAACTATACTGAGCGTAAAGTTGTACGATGACGTCACGGGTGTAAAAAGCACGTGTGTAATTGATTCATACTGCTAATTTTACAAGCATATCCAATACTGAGCATCAACAGTCTTAAGATGCCGTCATGTGTTGAAAGTAGGCAGGCATGAAACTGTACTGAGCATATTAGATGTAAGGTGACGTCACGAGTGTAGTGAGCGTGTGTGTGTGTCCTGGTGTGAGCAGGTGCGGATTCACGGAGGCAGGTTCATCTGCAAGTTCTGGAGGTACACCGAGGTTGAGTTGAGGAGCCCGATGCGCTGCTTCTGTTTTCTCTGCTCCGTCATCTGTGGATGAGGTGGATTTTAGTGGCGTATTCTTTGAACAGCCAACCGGACGATGTGGAAATTATTGGGGGAGGTCTATGTTCAGCAGTGGACGTCTGTTGATGATGGCTCTTTGACAAAGAAACAATAACACCTCATGGTAAGCTAAATAAGCTTGTGTAACGAGTGGGTTCACCACAATAGTCGTAAGAGGCTGCAGAGTACGTAATCCTGAAATGTAGACTCATTATAAAGTGTGTGGTGGAGGGTATCTAGTCGCAATTGCAAATAGGGGAGGATACTGGTGTATCACGAGCGGGTAGGGGTAGGTGGGCGAGGTGATGTAGATCCTGGCTGCGCAGGAGGAGGAGACATAGCTTAAGACGCAGTCAAGTTGAATTCATGTGTGTTACCTGGTCGCGCTAAGTAAGTTAGAAAGGTCAGCGAATAAAGGTTTTTTGTATTATTACTAGCGATCACCCGCGACTTCGTACGCGCGGAGTCCGTTTAACCCCCTTAGGGATTGATATTGCAAAATCCCGTCTTAGTGAGCACCTACGTTCTAAAAGGAAAATTTGAGGCTAGAAGACTCAAATTTTCCTTTGTAGTTTCTGAGATTTCGTGATGAGTGAGTCAGTCAATCAGTGACCTTTCGCATTTAAAGATAGATTATTATACCTGGTCGCGCAGCTCTGTGAGCAGGTGCGTGAGCGTGTGCACCTGGCGCTGGGCGCGCTCGAGCTGCGTCTGCAGGGCAGCTCGAGCCTCGCCGCCGGGGAGGGGAGGCTACAGTGATGTCGCGAGGGTACCTGGTCGCGCAGCTCTGTGAGCAGGTGCGTGAGCGTGTGCACCTGGCGCTGGGCGCGCTCGAGCTGCGTCTGCAGGGCAGCTCGAGCCTCGCCGCCGGGGAGGGGAGGCTACAGTGATGTCGCGAGGGTACCTGGTCGCGCAGCTCTGTGAGCAGGTGCGTGAGCGTGTGCACCTGGCGCTGGGCGCGCTCGAGCTGCGTCTGCAGGGCAGCTCGAGCCTCGCCGCCGGGGAGGGGAGGCTACAGTGATGTCGCGAGGGTACCTGGTCGCGCAGCTCTGTGAGCAGGTGCGTGAGCGTGTGCACCTGGCGCTGGGCGCGCTCGAGCTGCGTCTGCAGGGCAGCTCGAGCCTCGCCGCCGGGGAGGGGAGGCTACAGTGATGTCGCGAGGGTACCTGGTCGCGCAGCTCTGTGAGCAGGTGCGTGAGCGTGTGCACCTGGCGCTGGGCGCGCTCGAGCTGCGTCTGCAGGGCGCGCAACTCGAGCTCGCCGCCCTCGCCCTCGCCGCCGCCCACGAGCGATAGCGCGCGCAGACGCGGGAACCAGTCCAGGTTGTTTGACTGTGGAGAAAAGACCAATTTAATAAATCATCTACATAATACATAACACTAAGCCTAGACGCAGTCGTCGTTTCAGCCGAAAGACGTCCACTGCTGGACAAAGGCTTCCCCCAAGGATTTCCACGAAGACTGAACCTGCGCCGCTCGCATCCAGGCACCTCCCGCGACCTTCACCAGATCATCGGTCCACCTAGTAAGAGGCCTGCCCACGCTACGTTTTCCGACTCGTGGTCGCCACTCAAGAACTTTCCTGTCCCAGCGGCCATCAGCTCTACGAGCTATGCACCCCGCCCACTGCCACTTGATTGACTAGACGCAGCCCACTGACTTTTATTTGACCGATTTGCGTCGGGCTGTTAATCAGTACGGAGATATGAATGTGTGTCTTCATACAAATTAGATAAAATCGAACCCAACTATCGGCCGACTAAAAAAGTCTTTAGTCTGCGCTTAGGCTGCCACACTGCACGCGAAATTCCGAGGCAGCGGCTAGACTGTGAGGCCTAAGGAATAGAGTCCACTTCACCTTGATCATAGAGTGCACATAGCTCTGAACCATGAAGTAAAGATAGTGCCACATGTTGTGTTCGCTTCACTCTACTGTAGACTGTGGGACCTGAGGAATAGAGTCCACTTCACCTTGATCATAGAGTGCACATAGCTCTCGGGCCCGGTGAACTCGGTGGGGTCCTTGACCCGTACCAGCACCATGAAGTAGAGATAGTGCCACATGTTGTGTTCGCTTTTTATGTGTTCCTCGAACGAGACCGTCTTGTTGTCAAAGGCTGACCTGTTCAATCCTGCGAACAAAACAATAACTATACAGAGTATGTGTTGGACATAATGTATAAAGAAAGGCGTTGTCATCATTATTAGCCCTCGATCGAGTCCCTACGATATTACGCACAAACGTAGATCCCTACTTTGATCACAGTACATTCAGTTGTCCCTATCACACAGGACACTTACGGGTCTGTACCATAATAGGCTTGGGACACTGCGCCGCGCTCCGCCGCGGTACACGGGACGACAGATTTAATCATTGTATGCAAGTACCTCAGTTTGTATAGAAAACACGCGCGTCGCGCGGCACAACACACTGACAACGCGTCTGCGCGCGGGATTTTTTATATGAAATCACGCGGACCGCGGCGGAGCGCGGCGCAGTGTGATAATCGCCTTACGGGTACTTACTCTAGTAATAATATGAAACTCTACCTTGATTACTGAGCATTTACGGGACCATACTATATTTGTCTGAACTCACCACAAATAAAACAGGTGTTCTTGAGTATCAGCTCCTTCTGCTGTTTCTCGCTTCTAAGATCGGCGAAGGTGTCGATGATGACGCCGAATATCAGGTTCAGCACGATGATGATCACCACGAAGAAGAACAGCAGATCGTACACCACGCGCGCAACGAACAGAGGCTCCTGGAATGATAGTGTATTTAGCGATTTGGATCACTGCTTGCAAGTTATTTTTTAAAAGAGAAAACAAAGATTTTGCCTAGTCTTTTATTTTTGAAAGTTTCAAAATTATCTCAAGCCGGGTAATTTCAGTAGAGTAAAATAGGACCAACTCCACTTTTCCCGTGAATGTCGTAACAGGCGGTTAAGGGAGAAATATGCGAACATCAAGCCTCCCCAACCTTCTTTTTATGTAACAGGAGGCAAACGAGCAAACGGATCACCTGATGGTAAGTGATTACCGTCGCCCATAGACACCCGTCTAGAAACCTGTCTAGCCTGCGTCCAAATCCTGCAGTTGCTTCTGGTAAATTAGAGAGGATTGTCCTCTTGCCACTGCTACAGACTATGACCTGGTCAAGATGATGACGTATCTTGCGGAATTGATAGATTAATATTGTCAGGCGCTGGATGCGGGCCACTTTCATCCAGCTAAACAAGAAATCGTTGGGTAACCTCTTCCAACCAGCTACTCTAAAAATGTATTATTGCGGGAGGCCTATGATCAGCAGTAGGTGTCTTGTGGCTGAAATGACAAACTCACAAATCTAGCAGGGGCGCGGAGTAGTTAAGATTGTTAGGCGCCGTGATGCTGAATTACTGGTTGGTTTTTCAGCTGGCCAATCTAGGATGCGCGAACGCACGTCAATTGTTAGACATCAACGCAATGGACTGATAATTTTCAAACCAGCCAATCTGAAAATCATTGGGGAGGCCTATGTTCGTTCGTTTATTTCAGTCAAATGACGTCCACTGCTGGATAAAGACCTTCCCAAGGTTTCCACGATTATTGGTCCTGCACTCCTCGCATTCAGGCTTATGTTCAGCAGCGGATCCTGGGGCTGAAATGATGATGATGACGTCACTCACAAAGCTAGCAGGGGCGCGGAGTAGTTAATATTGTTAGGCGCCGGGGACGCTTCCAACTAGCTACTCTGAAAATGTATTGTTGGGGGAGGCCTATGTTCATCAGTCGGTCCTGTGGCTGAAATGACGACGATGACGTCACTCACAAAGCTAGCGGGGGCGCGCAGGATGTCCCCGATGCCGCCGCCGTTCCGCAGCCCCTGGTTGAGGGTGGTGACGATGCACATGATGAGCGAGTCGCAGCTGCGCTCGCGCAGGTCGCCGCCCACCGACACGAAGCGCGAGCGCGAGCGCCGGCAGCTCGAGGGGGAGAGGTACTTCGAGCTGCCGGAGCAGTCGTCGCAGGTGGGGACCTACTGTCACGAGGTCGCTTGGAGCCCGGAGGACACTCATAAAGCTGTGAGGATCCGGCAGAGTGGAATAGGACTACTCACTCTTTCAGGGGATGACGTAGGAGGCGACTGAGGGAGCAATATGCGAAAATCAGGCCTCTCCAACTCGTCTAGTCCGCACGTGGGGACTCCTGCAGTTGCCTCTAGTAAATTAAACTCCGGTCGCCGAGCTCGTAGAATTTCGTCCAATGACCCCACCCATCCTTATGGCTCGCATGTAATTACGACCTGATAATGATGACATATCTAGAAGAAGTATTGATTAAAGTGGTCAGGCGCTTGATGCGGGCTGCTCCAACTGGCTAAACTCATTGGGGGAGATCTAGTAGTAGTATGTTTAGTAGTGGACGTCCTGGGGCTGAAATGATGATGACGTCACTCACGAAGCTAGCAGGGGCGCGGAGGATGTCCCCGATGCCGCCGCCGTTCCGCAGCCCCTGGTTGAGGGTGGTGACGATGCACATGATGAGCGAGTCGCAGCTGCGCTCGCGCAGGTCGCCGCCCACCGACACGAAGCGCGAGCGCGAGCGCCGGCAGCTTTCAGGGGAGAGGTATTTCGAGCTGCCGGAGCAGTCGTCGGTGCCGAAACGAGGGTCGTCGTCGTCTGGGGATACGAAGACAGGTTAAAGCAGGAGTTCCCAATCTTTTCCATCTCGCGGCGCAGTTACAAATTTAGTATTTTGTCACGACGCCCGGGCGCCCTACTCTTTGAAAAAGATACAGTCGAAAGAAATAGGCACCTATAATGATAGTTGATAGTTAAGTAGGTAGATTGCAAAAAAACAAAACTATTTTTATAATATGAAACTAAGGCGCACACTTTGGAAACCCCAGGGTTAAAGCATTTCTTATTGTTTCAAATAGAGAAACACGAGTCTCAACGCAACACATCCAAAATGTCAAACCGTAAGTACATAAGTAACTCATATAAAAATGTAGCGTTGAGACCCAATAAACGAAGAGCGAGTGAACGCCAGACCTACGTAATTTTATAAAAGCTGAAAGTTTGTCAGCGTATGTTCCCAATATAGAATGTTGATGAATCATGAAGTTTAGGTCATCGTGGCTTTGGCAGCTATCCTAAAAAAACTGTCTGACAAGGAGTTGGAACTGTCAAAACTGTCTGGCTGATAAGGAAACTACTTCTAATTATTGCCTAGTCATTGGTAATCTTCGTCTTGCTAGAAGGTTTATCTTGGTATTAATATCCAGGGTACATATAGTTATAAGTCACTCACCATCGAGCCGGTCTACGCTGACGAGGAAGTGGTCCCGGAAGAACATGTAGCCGACGATGGAAAACATGTAGACCAGCACCAGCGCCAGTACGGCCGTCAGTAGGATCGACCGCCCGTTGCGTGTCACTGAGCGCATTACGTTCAACAGGGTCTCTTCGCGGTACACAATGTCCAGAAGCTGGAACGGAAATTAAACCTGTCTTACTGAGCTGCCACAATGGCGGATTGCAAGCGTTTTCAAAGCGGAGCGGCGACGCAGCGAACACGCCGTGTCACCGCGGCGAAGACGTCGCGGCTGCGCGGCGATCACGAGGCGAAAACTCTTGGCGGAAACGTTGCGCAACCGCGACGTCTCCGCCGCGTCGCCGCTCCGCCAAAGTGACAAGGCCAGGCTGCATTTCCACGAGAGGATGCGTAGCGAGGGATGTGTTTGTAAAGAACCAATGAAATCGCTTCATTTACCGAGGCGAGGTAAATGAAGCGATCCTTGCGGAATCTCTGGTGGAAATGTCTCACAGTTAGGATACAGTCGAAAATGGTACAGATGAAAATTACTACGCCTTCAGTACACAGCTGGCGCGACTGTACACATTTTGACAGCCGTGAGAGTGTCTTGATCCTACCATTTAGTTATACCTACTAAGCAAAAATTAAATAACATTCACAGCAGTTCGACTATGGGAACCTAATATGCTTTTTACATGGTTGCCTCACATTTTTTCCAATATGTTTTTAATAACTTCGAAAAATTATCGAGCTTACTAATAAGGATTTCCAACCACTGTCTAAAGTATATCCCTACTTAAAATACATAAAATAAACTCACCAAAACGGAAAAGAAGAATGGATGACAACAGATTCCGAGGAAGCAGAAGACCAAGTAGACGCTATGGTAGAGAAGCTCCGGGTCGGTGAGCACGTGCCGCGTCGACTTCGACAGCGTGCCCTGGTTGCCCATTATGCTCACCAAGTGGATCCCCTTTACCACTATCTGCGGACCATAAACATCTAATAAGGAATAAGTACGCATCGATTTTAAAAGTTAGTAAATTATGTTTAAATAAACACTTTAGTTAAATTATAGAATTTCTGAAAAACTAGGTAGGTAGTATTGAAATCGGATTAGAAACAAAAAAGTTACAAGTGTATGGAATTAGCTGAGCGTGACGTCAAATGCCACCCGCCCATAGTTACTTGTATGAGACTGCGTACTATCATTCTAACATGACCAATGACGTCATGAGATCTCTAACGTCTATATCTTAGGTATTTTTTGAAATTTTTGTTAGAGAACAGCACTGATTGATTTGATAATGCCAAAGTTACTCTGAAATGTGAGAAATAAAAAAAACCTTGCATATTTTGCAGTTCGTAACAGTTTGTAGTTAAAATAACTGTGGTTTAAGTTTACAGCTGTCAAGTGCAGTCCAGACAAATTGCAAATACGTTGACTCTTTTCAAGGTGGTAACACATGGCAACACTTTATCACACTGCAATTTGTAGCTATTCCCCGCTGATGAAATCCAAAAGGTGTAGGCCACATTAGTAACAGGGGAATGTTAAGTAAGTAAATAAGTTTCACAGGACTACTTCGTATGGCCGCCGCCTATACGTGTGGTTCCAGCTCAGTAGAATATTGGTACTTCACTCGACTGCTGGGTGTCGTAAAAGGAAACTAAAGGAGAAATACGAGAACATCAGACATCCCTAACCCGTTATACTAGCATGGGAAGTGTATGTTAAATTCTCCCTTTTGCTTCTGGTGAATTGGAGAGGGTCGACCCCCCGCTTGACTTAAGGTCCTATGTCCCCAAGATGGGGCAGAGGGCGTCCACAACAGTCCTCCATCTCGTTCGGTCTTGAGCTTCGCGCTTGATCTCGCTCCAGGTCTTGCCGATCTTCTTCGCCTCGTCCGCTACAGTGCGCCGCCAAGTTTGCCTGGGTCGACCACGTTTGCGTTTTCCTTGGGGGTTCCAATCCAGAGCCTGCTTTGGGATGTGATCGGGGTCCCTTCGGAGAGTGTGGCCAATCCAGTTCCACTTGCGGCGCTTGACCCCCCGCAGTGAAGACTAAATGACTTTATGATAATTACCTCTCTGTGAGCCTGTGGGAACATGAGTGTAGGCACTCACCGTGAGCATGGCCAGGCCCCACAGCGTAGGCTCGGGCCCGGCGCAGTAGATGAGCCGCACTATGGCGGAGGCCAGCAGCGCTCGCACGCCCGACGAGCGCGGCAGCCACGTCACTAGTGCGGCGCCCACCACGCCCACGCACCACACCACTAGGGATAGGTGCTGGCCCAGCTCTGTACACAAAAACGTCCAAATGTGAGTTAAAGATACATAAACATTCACGCAGCTTTATGGCGTGCATGGAAAATGCAAGATTTGGATATGATTTAATGCAGTGTTTTTCAACCTGTGGGGTATAGGCTATAGGGGTAAAACAGTAAAGTTTTAAAGATCGATTTATCCGAAATATAATAATTATGCAAATACATACTTGTATGAAAATGCATGAAAAAAAGCGAACGGTGGGGGGTCAAAAAATATTTTTTCGACTACTGGGGTCGTGTCATGAAAAAGGTTGAAAAACACTGATTTAATGAAACGCGGTTGCCTAAATCAGTGACGAGCGCGAAGCGACACGTGGCAAACACGTTCAATTCAATGGCATCTCTAGCTTGGGACCTATTTGCCAGTAAACAACTTAAGCCATGCATATTAAAATATTGAATTAGTATATACAAGTAAGATCAATTATATAAAACTGCTGGCGTAGAATGGTTTAACATGTATTACTTTTCTCTATGGTAACCCCCATGTTGGTACCCGCTGAAAACCAGCTTCGTGACTTGACGACTTGTGTCATGACACGATTTTCGCTGAGCGGGCGCCTTTTCAGCATGGCTCAGTAATTTAACCTCTTTACATGTATGCATATAAATGTTAATGCTGAATAAAGGTAAAGGTATTCTAAAACATTTTCATACTTACTGGGATTTTCGTCTTGAAACGGGTAAAAGAAAGCTACGATTACGTTGATAAGAACGGCGAAATTGAACAATATATTGCTCCAGAGTGACATGTAGGACGACACCCAGAACAGGAATGGTTGCCCTGAAACAATAACACAAAATAAGGATTTGTAACCAAGCTGTTCGTGAGAGCCCCTTATGAGGCACCTAGGGGATCTCCCTTGTGTGGCAACCAGCTGTGTTGCAGCTAAGGGGAGACCTATGAATTGCGCTAACCATGGATTATCATCTGATGAAACATGTTGTCGAGGCGGCTGAAGTTGCTGCCGTGTCTGTGTCAGGGAGCCCTGCCCTGTGTGGCTAGGGGGAGCCCCGTGTGGCTAGAGGGAACCCCGTGTGGCTAGGGGGAGCCCCGTGTGGCTAGGGCGAGCCCCGTGTGGCCAGGGGGAGCCACGTGTGGTAATTAGGGGGAGCCCCGTGTGGCAGCTAGGGGGAGCCTCGTGTAGCAGCTAGGAGAACCGTGTGGCAGCTAGGGGAAGCCCCGTGTGGCTAGGGGGAGCCCCGTGTGGCTAGGGAGCCACGTGTGGCCACTAGGGGGAACCCCGTATGGCCACTAGAGGGAGCCCCGTGTGGCTGCTAGAGGGAGCCCCGTGAGGCTAGGTGGGAGCCCCTTGTGGATAGGGGAGCCACGTGTGGCTAGGGGGAGCACCGTGTGTCTAGGGGGAGCCCCGTGTGGCCGCTAGGGGGAGCCCCGTGTGGCTAGCGGGAGCCCCGTGTGGCTAGGGGAGCCCCGCGTGCACTCACCGCGCAACTTCTTTTGCCACTTCATCTCGTGGAACAGGTTGGAACACTATGAGCTAGGGCGAGCCCCGTGTGGCTAGGGGGAGCCCCATGTGGCTAGGGGGAGCCCCTTGTGGCTAGACGGAGCCCCGTGTGCACTCACCGCGCAACTTCTTCTGCCACTTCATCTCGTGGAACAGGTTGTCGAGGCGGTTGAAGAAGTCGGCCACCTTGCTGCCCTGGTCGTCGCGCTCGGCGCTCTGCAGCACGCGGTGCTTACTGTCGGCCGGCAGATACTCGCAGATCTCCGGGACAGGGACACTGAGCTAGGGAGAGCCCCGAGTGGCTAGGGGGAGCCCCATGTGGCCAGGGAGAGCCACGTGTGGTAATTAGGGGGAGGCCCGTGTGGCAGCTTGGGGGAGCGCCGCGTGGCTAGGGGGAGCCCCGTGAGGCTAGGGGGAGCCCTATGTGGCAACGAGGTGGAGCCCCGTGTGGCTAGGGGGAGCCCCGTGTGGCTAGGGGGAGCCCCGTGTAGCTAGGGGGAGCCCCATGTGGCTAGGGGGAGCCCCGTGTGGCTAGGGGAAGCCCCGTGTGGCTACGGGGAGCCCCGTGTGGCAGCTAGGGGGAGTCCCGTGTGGATAGGGGGAGCCCCGTGTGGCTAGGGGGAGCCCCGTGCGGCTAGACGGAGCCCCGTGTGGCTAGGGAGAGCCCCGTGTGCACTCACCGCGCAACTTCTTCTGCCACTTCATCTCGTGGAACAGGTTGTCGAGGCGGTTGAAGAAGTCGGCCACCTTGCTGCCCTGGTCGTCGCGCTCGGCGCTCTGCAGCACGCGGTGCTTACTGTAGGGGGAGCCCCGTGTGGCTAGGGGAGCCCCGCGTGGCTAGGGGAGCCCCGTGTGCACTCACCGCGCAACTTCTTCTGCCATTTCATCTCGTGGAACAGGTTGTCGAGGCGGTTGAAGAAGTCGGCCACCTTGCTGCCCTGGTCGTCGCGCTCGGCGCTCTGCAGCACGCGGTGCTTACTGTCGGCCGGCAGATACTCGCAGATCTCCGGGACAGGGACACTAGAGCTAGGGGGAGCCCCGTGTGGCTAGGGGGAGCCCCGTGTGGCTAGAGGGAGCCCCGTGTGCACTCACCGCGCAACTTCTTCTGCCACTTCATCTCGTGGAACAGGTTGTCGAGGCGGTTGAAGAAGTCGGCCACCTTGCTGCCCTGGTCGTCGCGCTCGGCGCTCTGCAGCACGCGGTGCTTACTGTCGGCCGGCAGATACTCGCAGATCTCCGGGACAGGGACACTATGCGCTAGGGGGAGCCCCGTGTGGCTAGAGCGAGCCCCGTGTGGCTAGGGGGAGCCCCGTGCGGCTAGGGGGAGCCCCGTGTGGCTAGGGGGAGCCCCGTGTGGCTAGGGGGAGCCCCGTGTGGCTAGGGGGAGCCCCGTGTGGCTAGGGGGAGCCCCGTGTGGCTAGGGGGAGCCCCGTGCGGCTAGGGGGAGCCCCTTGTGGCTAGACGGAGCCCCGTGTGCACTCACCGCGCAACTTCTTCTGCCACTTCATCTCGTGGAACAGGTTGTCGAGGCGGTTGAAGAAGTCGGCCACCTTGCTGCCCTGGTCGTCGCGCTCGGCGCTCTGCAGCACGCGGTGCTTACTGTCGGCCGGCAGATACTCGCAGATCTCCGGGACAGGGACACTAGAGCTAGGGGGAGCCCCGTGTGGCTAGAGGGAGCCCCGCGTGGCTAGGGGAGCCCCGTGTGCACTCACCGCGCAACTTCTTCTGCCACTTCATCTCGTGGAACAGGTTGTCGAGGCGGTTGAAGAAGTCTGCCACCTTGCTGCCCTGGTCGTCGCGCTCGGCGCTCTGCAGCACGCGGTGCTTACAGTAGGGGGAGCCCCGTGTGGCTAGGAGGAGCCCCGCTTGGCTAGGGGGAGCCCCGTGTAGCAACTAGGGGGAGCCCCGTGTGGCTAGGGGGAGCCCCGTGTGGCTAAGGGGAGCCCCGTGTGGCTAGACGGAGCCCCGTGTGGCTATGGGGAGCCCCGTGTGGCTAGACGGAGCCCCGTGTGGCTATGGGGAGCCCCGTGTGGCTAGACGGAGCCTCGTGTGGCTAGCGGGAGCCCCGTGTGGCTAGGGGAGCACCGTGTGCACTCACCGCGCAACTTCTTCTGCCACTTCATCTCGTGGAACAGGTTGTCGAGGCGGTTGAAGAAGTCGGCCACCTTGCTGCCCTGGTCGTCGCGCTCGGCGCTCTGCAGCACGCGGTGCTTACTGTCGGCCGGCAGATACTCGCAGATCTCCGGGATAGGGAACACTATCTGTTCCATACTCCGGTCAGTGCGCACTATCTGGTGGGGAGAATACGGATGTTAATCAAGTTTAAATTTAGTTACCTACTTATCTACTTAATACGTGTAAATCAGCCTTTAAATCCATCACAACAATTTAAGCTGAAGTCCGGTAATTATATTGCAGTCGCGCTCGCACTTTCACTGCGGCCGCCCGTCACACGTGAGTGTGGGTAGCTTGGGGTCATTGAACGAAATTCTATCTGCTCGACGACCGGACTTTAGACGTAAATGCACATTGCATTTTTAACTTCTAGCAGTTTTGAAGTTTTTTTTTATCTAGGTGTTGCGGGTTGTCAGTCTACTTCAAACGTAATCTATTAACATTCCGTAAAAAGAGAAGACGTAATCACCTCTGTGCTATTGAGAGTACCGAGTGAGTGCGTGCGTACTTCTGGCATCAATCTTTTGTACAGTTCGCTCGTTTAAACCATAGGACGTCCACTGTTGGACAAAGGTCTTCTCCAAGCATTTCCACAATGACCGGTCTTGCACTAAACGCTTCTCGCGACCTCCACTCGCTCCAACGCCAATATTATTTGATTCGTTCGTTCATTCGTTTCAGCCAAATGACGTCCACTGCTGGACAAAGGCCTCCCCCAAGGTTTTCCACAACGAACGGTCCTGCGCTGCCCGCTTATTTGATTATTTGTTTGTATTGAATGGGCTCCGAAACTACTGGTTCTTTCACCATTAGATCCTATCTGTATTTTTTCTGACGAACATAGACATCTATACAGTATTCCAACTCGGCCATATTTTTGAAATAAATGTCAACAGCCCCGCGGTACGTCACGGTATGACAACATGCGATAGGGCTGCTCACCTACAGTACCCATTCTAATTACATCTGTCTACTTTTGTGATTGTAATTTTTTTTTATTTATACAAACAAAATACTTTGTGAATGGAATAGGATAAAAATGCGTGTTGTTTTGTGATTAGTAGATTTAATAAAAAAAAAATACTGAAATAATTTTGAATCTACTAATCATAATCATCGGCCGTTTGGTGTAGTGGTTCGAAACGGACTACTATTCCGGAGGTTGCGGGTTCGATTCCCGCACAGTACAAACATTTGTGTGCATGAACATATTTGTTTGTATTGGACTGGGTGTTTTTCTATGCATAATATGTATGTATTTACAAAAAAAAAGTATTTAAGTATGTTTATATCCGTTGTCTAGTACCCATAGTACAAGCTTTGCTTAGTTTGGGACTAGAAGCGCAGTGTAAAATGTCCAAGGATATTTATTTATTATTTATAATGAGTACTTAATGACC
This sequence comes from Ostrinia nubilalis, assembly GCF_963855985.1. Lineage (NCBI taxonomy): Eukaryota > Metazoa > Arthropoda > Insecta > Lepidoptera > Crambidae > Ostrinia > Ostrinia nubilalis. The sequence goes on from NC_087112.1 coordinate 2,391,917, forward strand.
TGTTACTTTAATTTCAGGCGGGTGAAATAGTTGCAAAAGCTGGTTTTATCTGGGGGCACGGCAGTGCCCCCACCAAGTCGAGCAAAAGCGGCACGGCCGTACCATCCTTTTCTCGAAGCAATTCAGGCCATTTTCGACCGCCTGTAACTTCGTTGTGGATAAAACTAGAAGGCTGAATTTTCATTAGCTATGCAGGCATTGTAAAGACACGGTATATTTAAAATTTCATTCAATTTGAACCAGTAGCTTAAGAATTATAACGGGTCAAAGTTACTTAATTTTGTCACTCACTGACTGACTCACCGATCATCAAAATTCTAAGGCACTTCTAGCAGACCTAGAAGCTTCAAATTTGGAATATAAGTAGTGTTTGGTGTATGAATCAAGGAAAAACTAAAATATTTGGGGGCACGGTAGTGCAACCGCCAAGGCGAGTAAAATTTTTCAATTTCGGTCCAGTTTTCTAGATACATAACTGCTGTCTACAAAATACAAAAAGAAATGAGATTTGGGGGCACGGTAGTGCAACCGCCAAGTCGAGTAAAATTTTTCAATTTCGGTCCAGTTTTCTAGATACATAACTGCTGTCTACAAAATACAAAAAGAAATGAGATCCCATCAAAAACAATACTTGTCAAAAGAACCAAGTCTCGCAACTCAGTTGTTCTACGGTAAAAAGTTGTGAGATCCATGTAATACCAAGTCCAGGCCAGGAAATCTTTAACGTTTTACATAAATATATTGACTTGGCCATCGCATGAAAACACGTGTAAATTAAATTATTTAGTGCGATGGCCAAGTCAATATATTTATGTAAAACGTTAAAGATTTCCTGGCCTGGACTTGGTATTACATGGATCTCACAACTTTTTACCGTAGAACAACTGAGTTGCGAGACTTGGTTCTTTTGACAAGTATTGTTTTTGATGGGATACAATATACAAATTTTCATTTCAAATCAAACTGACTGAAAATGACCATTTTTGACAGTTAATGACTAGTTTTTGACAAATGTGACCGTAAATGATGGTCAGTCAAATTCAATCACCTTAGTCATTTTCAACATTAGGCTATCGACGTCCGTTCGGCAAATTCGCGACACCCCTAATTTTTTCATCTCGACCACGTCCCGAGATTTGAAATTCGAAGGAAAGCTCGCCTTTCGTCGGTTTATATGAAGTTACAATACTGTATGATATTATTACCGTGCCTCAGGCACATAACGACCGGTCTTGCGCTAAATGCTTCCCGCGTCCAATCTCAGTCGGTATCTTGTGTTATGTGCCATGTTGGGGGACCGTATGAATGACCGTATGTATGAATCACGTCGGGGTCACCAATTTGTGTCAACTTCGTCAGGTTCATCTTCTTCGTCGGGGTCACCAATTTGTGGCAACTTCGTCGGGATCGTCTATCACGTCGGGGTCACCAATTTGTGCCATGTTGGGGGACCGTATAAATGAGACACGGGTTGTAGTTAGTCTCTGATATTAATCTGTTTATTAACACGAACTGCGTGACTATTTATACGATATATATCAAAGGTAAATGACGTCACAGCATCAGCACTATACGTGATAAATGTGCTGACACTGTGAACGTGATCAAGATAAGATATGAAGAGATTAAGTATTGTGCATACCGGCACATGATACATAACAGGCAGTGTAAGTTTACCTCTATCTGCGCCGTGTGAGTACGGTAGTACTGCAGGGCGGGCGCGTTGTGGCCGGCCAGCTGGTGGCACATGATGTAGATGTTGTGGCCCACCTGGGGACACGTCACTTTACCTCTATCTGCGCCGTGTGAGTACGGTAGTACTGCAGGGCGGGCGCGTTGTGGCCGGCCAGCTGGTGGCACAGGATGTAGATGTTGTGGCCCACCTGGGGACACGTCACTTTACCTCTATCTGCGCCGTGTGAGTACGGTAGTACTGCAGGGCGGGCGCGTTGTGGCCGGCGGGAGAGGCGCGCACCAGCGCCGCGAGCTCCTTGTTGTGGCCGGCCAGCTGGTGGCACAGGATGTAGATGTTGTGGCCCACCTGGGGACACAACACTTTGAGAACGTGCGTATAGTCGGATTCTTTAGAAATTTCCCTATATGTAAACAAATATGGCCAACTGACATTAAAACATTTATAATCTGTGCCCTAGTGAGGCGACAAAACCTCTCGTTAATCGCGGATTGAAATTATTGTAGTACTTACGTACCTATAGAAAGAATTTATAATGCTTTATAAAGCAGTGCATTAAACAATTAGTAGTACATTCAATGAAGAAAAAATACATTGTTGATTAAGACCCTATTTAAATCTATTTAAATGCAATCAGTAATAAAAATGATTGAATAATTGAAATAAAATCGATTAAATTTACCGATTATTGTCTATGACTTACAGGTTACAACACTGATGTGTCAGAGACAACAATGGAGATAACACATAATTTTAAACTTCAAGTCAATTTGACAAGTCTCACAAATTTTCAACGTCCACATATTTTGCTAAAATAATTTGTTTATAGATTGATTCCAAACTTGTATAATCGTGAGAATAAAGTTGGTTTCATGGGCTTGTGAAATAATGTGTATGATATTATGAACACGTAAGTGATTATGGTGTTATTGTGTGCACAAGTGTTTGTTTACATTTGAGGAAATTTCTAAAGAATTTAGGTATAAAAACGTTGTTTTGCGACGAATATATTATTACATACCAGTATTTATCAACGTGTGTGTAGACTGGATCATGCCAAACATATTATCATAGGGCAGCATAGAATTGTGGTCAGGTGTCTATATACATTTCTTTACTGTTTTTAACTTGGTAGTTTAAGCAGTTTAAGCAAAATTAGTTAATTCTGTGGATAACCTTTTTGGCCTAATTAGTTTAAGAAAAATATTTGATTTAAGTCTATATGTGTCGGCTGTTATTCCAAATAAATAAATAAATAAAGACACCTCCACAACACACGATGTGAAATCTGTATTTTTTTTGTCATAAACTCGACCTTATCACTTCTGGTGCTATATTAAAGCCTTATTTCTTTTTTTAGCCGAATGTGTTCTGTTGTACTATGACGATAGCATAGCGTTTGTAAGGCAATTTTAGCTGTGAAATTAGCCGTGTGGATCTGGCAAAGCAAAATAAATGTTCGACCAAACCAACGCGATCAGCCGGCGTGCAGCGATGGCGATCAATGCATTTAGGTCTGGTCGCCATCGCTGCACGCCAGCTGATCGCGGTGTGATCGCGTTGGTTTGGCCGAACCCTAAGACCAACTCCACTTTCCCGAGGCTGTCATGGTCGTACTGGGAGGGCAGTTATCCCCTCCTGGAAATCGCTTCGAAGGAGCTAAGTTAAACAATCTGACCTAAAAAATCTGACTTGCCCCCTCTCCCTCTAGACTAGAAGCTGGGTATGACCACCTGGCAGAAGTTAGAAGCAGCAGAAGGGATAAATAAAGAAATATCAGGCCTTTCCAACCCGTCTGGCCAGCGTAGGACTTGTGTGTAGGCCGAATCATTGCGGTAAATTAAAGAAGGTCGTGCCCTGCCTCAGATCATAGAAGGGAATAGATGTGAAACGGGGGCGTGGCGCGTGTCTCCGCGATATGCCCAGAAACGAACATCGGCCGCGTAGCTAGGTTAGTCGCGATTCAGTCGTACTGAGGAAATGTCCTCCGAATTTTTTGGATAATGCGTCGTTACGTGCAATAAAACAAGTGAAACGAAGAACTACAGGAACAATGGAGTCATTTACTACATGTAAGTATTGCAAATCCATTGGTATTTTGGTTATAAATAAAAAAAAACTTAACATTTTTACGAACGAATTCAGTGCCGTAACAGTTACTGCGATATCGAAATCAGTGGTGATAAAAATTCTAACACACTTGTACATTGACGATTTAGTTAGCAACCACTTTATGTCATGCTCAACTACTGCGCGATGTATTTAATTTCTTCCGATATCCACTGTCGTGTGAAAATACACAGTACGGCCGCATGTGCCGGTCGTAACATAGTGCCGTGCTCGTGTTCTAATGCGGTTTCCTATTATCGATAAATAGAAGTAAATTATAATTTTCTATTTTGTAATTTTAAATAAAAAAATTATGTGTTACTTGCGATTATAAGATTTTACAAAAAAAATAATAACAGTAGAAGTAATTAGTAACTGTCAACTATGTAATTACTATAAGAGCTAGTTGAAAGCCTAATATAGGCATTATTTTTGATAAACATATGCGGTACGCAGATCGCCATAATTAATCCTTCAAGGCCCGCGAATCTAGACACAATAGATAATCAATTGTTATGACATTAATTAATGCCGCCGTCTGGGACTCAAGCGGTTAAAAAGTAAATGCGTGATAGTAGTTAATAATAACGTATAATAATAAAAAGGTTTTCATACATAAGCATTTTGTGAAACCAGTTTCGAGCCTTGCCCCTAGCGATTTAAAGTATCGATATCTTGTCGACTTCATTTTATCTTTGTTCTCTCACTAGTTTTCAAAGTGTGCGTCACGTCACGCGGCCATTGATTGGCCATAAGGCACGCCTTCTGGCCAATCACAGCACTTTTAAGCCGGTTGCACATGTTGTCGTAGACTCTCAGTCGCTTTGTTTTTACACAGTTGAATGTGTGTGTGGGAGCTGTGGTGGGGGAAATGTGGGGACACTGGTTCTCGTTGTAGTTACGCGCGACTTCATATCTATTCTCTTTCTATGATCTGAGTGCCCTGCAGTGACTAAATGACCTGATAATGACGAAGCTAAAGCCTGGTCCGTGAGCACGTAGAATTTTGTCCAATGACCCCAAGCTACCCATCCTTATCGCGTACCCATATTCTACGTGCTCACGGACCAGGCTTTAGTAAAGTTTGTAACCTGGAAGAAGAAACTAAATCCGTGTACTCACTTCCTTCGGTGAAACGCCTTGCACGGGCGTATCATCTTCGGAGTCGGAGTCCGCGTCCATAGCGTGCTCCTGATGGAAGGCTGAGCACGCAACATCTACCTGCGGGCGAGACATAATATACAGGGTGTTGATTTCAATCCTCGCCATATTTATTTAGGTGATCTATTATGACTTACATGACGGATATTTGTGAAAACTATGTAAGGCATTTTTCTTAACCGCCTTATCTATTAATAATACATATATGCTGTTTGTTTTCCAAAAAAATGAAAAAATACATAAACGCATTTTCCACCAAAAAAAACTTACAAACGAAAGTGGATTTTTTAGCGAATATTTTCTGTGCAACATCAATAGCTATACAGTGGCTCGCAATACTGCAATAATCGCTGATTAATCGCTTGAGATTAGGGTAGTGGACACCCCAGTCAGTTGACATACTACTGTGACCTATCAAAACGATTCGTATGGGAATAAGGGTGAGGATATCATCAGATTTTCGAGTCCATGCATGGTCTCACCAGCTGCTTGGGGTTCATATTGTACAGGATTCGCTCGGCGTTGTTCTCGGAGTCGTTGCGCGACTCCATGATGGCCAGCAGGAGTTTGGAGGCGTTGTTCTTGAGCTCGAGGACGAGGTCCATGCGAGTCTTGCCCAGAGGGTTTATGTCGTTCAGTATCAGCGCTGTTATTATGTCGAGGCCGTTGCTTTCGTGCGTTGCTATGCAGTTCTGGTTGTCGTGGCAGGGCCCTGGGACAAAAAATAACTATTAATTATGTTATGCCATAATTTGATGGTGATAAGTGGCACTTTCAGACGTCAGCATAGGAGGAAAATAAGCCTAACTAGGAAGGGAACAAATGCTCACTTTGGCAGTATTCTACGCCATACTGAGCTACTAACATCACAATGTACCCTCAAAATTATGCGACCGACGTCAGCATTGAAGGTAATCAAGCGTTATTTGATGAGGTAATAAAGCTCGCCTTGACAGTACTCGGCGAAGTCTTACGCGCCACACTTAAGGCTTTGGTCTCATCACAATGCTCACTATAGAAATGTACTGTTGTGGTCTCTTTCAGGCGTTGACGTTGACGTATATTTTTATTTGTCAATCATACAAGTAAGTACTAAGTTATGGTGCGTTGAAGATCCGCGTAAGAGCTCGTTTTTTACCTAGGAAAACATGTATGGTAACAGAGCTAAATATATTGTTCACTTACGGACTAATTTCAAATTCTTGCTTTTACCCAGGAAACAACCCTATTGTAAGGGAACAAGGCTCACCTTGGCAGTACTCGGTAAGCGTCTCGAGGGTCTGGTTGATGAGCTGCACGTTGCCCTCGTTGATGTAAAGCCCGAGCAGCCCGAGCCCGCCGGTGGTAGAGCCTATGCAGCGAGGAACAACCCTATCGTAAGGGAACAAGGCTCACCTTGGCAGTACTCGGTGAGCGTCTCGAGGGTCTGGTTGATGAGCTGCACGTTGCCCTCGTTGATGTAAGGCCCGAGCAGCCCAAGCCCGCCGGTGGTGGAGCATATGCAGCGAGGAACAACCCTATCGTAAGAGAACAAGGCTCACCTTGGCAGTACTCGGTGAGCGTCTCGAGGGTCTGGTTGATGAGCTGCACGTTGCCCTCGTTGATGTAAAGCCCGAGGAGCCCGAGCCCGCCGGTGGTGGAGCCGCATATGCAGTCGAGGAACATTAAAGTTTCCGAGACGAGGTTGTAGTTGGACTTGTTGTTTTGGTTGCGAAGAAGGTTCTGGAAGTTATTGGGTGTTTTAAAAGCTACGACGGAAGAGATGGCTAAATAAATACTATTTTTGCCCTTATTTTGCTTCGCCAAAATCTTGTGTGAGTCGAAAATTTCCAATGTGAAAAGGCCAAAGCTCAAACCTCGATAGAATTCGGCCTTTGTTCACCACAATATACATAAATGTGGTTTTAAAAGATACAAGTTGAATTAGGTTTTTCTTGTATTTGTTGTACCAATAAAGGTTCTTTTTTATCTATCTGGCAATTTTTATTTACTTACTTCACAAATAAGAAAAAGATCTTAAAGTGTAACGTACCTGCAAGTCAGGGTTATGGTTCTCGCAAAGCAGTTGCAGAAACCGTAGGATGGGCCGCATCACCGACACTTTCGCCGGCAATACGTCGCCGCTTCCTGCTTCGCGCTTCTTTTCTGCCATTATTTCTTCTAAAACTGTTGTACCTACAGTGGGAATGCCATCAAAGGAGTAAGTTAATATGAGTACACAGCAATATAAAATACTGTTGTGTTGTCAATTAAGATCCTATTTCTCTAAACTAAGTATCTTAGCTAGTTATAGATCGAGGTCAATTTTACAGACTTACCAATATTTCTTTGACAATTTAATATAGGCCAGTAGATTTTAAATCGGAAATAATTCCTACAAAAGATTTTATTTCTTTAATGGCTTTATTGGTTGCCCATTAAGACTCTCCTAGGTTTTCGACTTCGACGGTGTTGTGCTTAAGTGGTGGGTGCCCAGAAGTGGCCAGAGTGAAGTCATAAAAAAATATAATTTGACGTACTTATGACTGTTACGTATTTTGGATATACTTTTCGAAATCTATGTATCCTTTTCTTGATGAAAATAGTCGGTCAACAAATAAATGTATTTTTTTGTATGTCATTTTGTTGGTAAACCTAAATAAATAGAATAAAATGTAGTAAAGTTAGAGTAGGCGCACACCGTTGATTTTTAGTTGGCCGATAGTTGTGCCCGATTTTAATTTGTATGAAGAATCGGCCAAATCGAATCGGCGTAGTGTGCGCACTCCCATACATGCCCATACTGATCAACTGCCCGACTAAACTATCGGCCGACGAAAAATCAACGGTGTGCGCCTACTCTTAGTTACCGTGAGACATAGTGTGTATGTCTGAGTACGCGTGCACGGCGGATCCGCAAGCGTTGGCGACCTCTTCGTCCATATCTTCGCCCACCACTAAGTTGGCTGGTGTTGTACGACCTGCTGGGAGAATGGGTCTATTAATACCATTCAATATTTCCTTTTCATTATCAGTGGAACTGTGGGGATACATACTTTAGCGGATAACAGGTGACGAAACAAAGGTAAGTAAGCATCAACTCCATAGTTGATTCCACTTGATTCCACCCTAACTTCGAACTCTTATGTTCTTCTGATTAATTTCGTTGCCAGTTTAACTTTCCCCCGGGACAAACTTGACCTTCACTGGTTGGCTTTTTATTGGATCCTGGCTACACAGGAGTTGCAGCGGTGGGAACGAGAGGTGGGAATAGTCCCGTAGTGACACAGTATAATTCATGTCATTCTTTTATTATTATTCTGTCTAATAGCTTCAATGGTGCGTATTTAAAGCACACTGGTTTTGCCAATGTCGAGTGTTTATAAAGACACGGTGGAAAGTGCAATTTGAAGTTAGCCCGGTGATAATGCAGTCGTTAGCGATGACGTTTGGTGTAAACTCGCACTAAGCGCACTGTATTTATTTATTTAAGGACAACCAACAAAACATACACCATACATTCACAGTTTCCTTATAAATAAATAAGCTAAGGTGTTGCCTTAATTAAAGGTTGCCACGACATGCACAGAATGTTGGATAACAATAACGTTGCCAAAGTGACAAAATGCAAAACAATGAATTATTAACAAACTGACGGAGTATACAATTCAGAAATTTGTTTTTTGAATTTACGTAGCGAAGTTCTCGAGTGGCGGCCACGGGCTGGAAGACGTAGCGTGGGCAGGCCTCCTACTAGGTGGACCGACGATCTCGTAAAGGTCGCGGGAAGAGCCTGGATGCGGGCAGCGCAGGACCGTGCATTGTGGAAAACCTTGGAGGAGGCCTTTGTCCAGCAGTGGACTTTTGTCATTTGGCTGAAACGAACGAACGAACGTAGCGAAGATGACATATCAACGCTGGCCCCGGATGAACGTAATAGGTTGCTAAATTGTGACTGAATCCTGTTGATAGAGGAGAAATGATACGTATACTGACTGACCGTCGACAGAAGGCTGTTTATGCTTGTCGGCGTGCGAGGTGCGCTGTTTGTCGGAGCCGGCAGCGGCGGTGGTGCTCGCCGCCAGAGAGCGAATCTCTTGCTGGGCTTCTCGCATTTTGTCGTAGAACACCTGGAGTAAAGGACTTTATTGTAATAGTGTTTGTTACTCCAATGAATTAGAGCAGCGTTGCAGTGGCGGACAAACAGAAGGGTGGAAGGGGCGGTCTTTGGAGGGCCCCAAATGCCTCCGCGTTCTCCTGATCAAATCTTAAACAAAACTTTAAAAGTGCGCTTAGTAGTTAGCCAGATTTTAACGAAATAAACAAACACCTGAACTTACAAATGTGAACTGAATGAAAAATGTTAAAATTACTTTTTTAAAAAGCTGGGGGGGGGGGGGGGGGGCTCATTTAGCTTTGTCGCCCCGGACTTCTGACGGGCTTATGCCCGTTTTCACCATCAATCCCTAATTTTTAAGTGACCCCTATGAAAACAAAATTCCTGTTATGTGAATGTGTTACCATAGGAGTCTCTTAAAAATTAGGGATTGATGGTGAAAACGGGGATTAGTCCGCTAATGCAGCGTTTTCTAAACTTTAGTCATGGACACATAGGAAATTGAGTACTATTTTCAACAGCAAAAATGACGGTTTACCTTTAAAAACGCTTGCGAAATCTCGCCATTTTGAAGTTTGGTAAATATACTGTGTTGAATGATGGGATTTCCACCTTCCAAAAGAGCGATACCTGCAAAAGACAATTTTAGGAATTAGCGAATTTATCACTTACTTATAACATTCTACTACTTATAAAATATTCGAAATACTTATACTGGATTTAAATAATTGAAATCAATTACAAAGTTTAGGCAAACCAATGATAATTTTTCTTGACAAATTCGACCGCTGAAGAATTTGTTATCATAGGTTTGAAATGGTTTCCGTAGCTTCAGAACCGACACTGTAAGCAAATGGAAAGTAATTGATTCAACTATCAATCACCTGAGGCTAACTTGATTGATTTTAAAGCTAACAAAAGTCTAATTTTACAGCAAATATAAAAGTAAAGTCTAGAATTAAGTGTTTTCTTTCACAGACGTTGTCTTACGACCATATTCACAAACGATGCTTGCTTAAGTGAAGCAGTAAATCGAACGCACAGCGTTTGATAAAACTTTGTGATTGGTTCGTGTGTCACCCTGTGCGCCCACGCGCACTGTGAGACCTCATAGTAATGTTTGTGAATACGGGCGTTAGAATCATTGTTTTATCGTGTCAAGTGTCAACTGCACTATCATCATCATCAACAGCCCTTTACAGTCCACTGCTGGACTTTGAGCCTCCACTATAGTGGAGAGTTTTGCCATAATCCCCACGCTTGGCAGGCGGGTTGGAGATCGCAGTTTAAAAGATTGTTTTTTTCAGAGAGCGCAGCTACCCGTTCTCTGTTTGATATGTAGTCCCTAAGTCTGCACACATTTTCAAATCAAAATCAAAGTTGTAGTACTACGAGTGTCTTGTCTATGGCCACTTACCAAGCTGGATGGCTTCAAGGAAGATGGCGGGGCGGTTGGTGCTCTTGATGACCAGGTCCACGACCAGATCGGAGGCTCCCTCCTTGTCAAGGTGCGCTTGCACCTGCGCCAGGGTCTGGCCAGTTCGCATGAGTACCTTGGCTGTTTGACACAAGTATTTTTATAGTATAAAGTGGGAGGTTTAGGGGGAGGCACACCTCAAACATTGCAAATTAAAACTTGTCGAAAAAAAAACAATCACACAAACAGATTGATAGTATTCATGTTTCTTTTTCAGTGAAAAATAAACATTAAATAGTACCTATTCAAAGTTTAAGCTAGGTAAAGTTTCTAAAAAACACACTCACACAGAAAGTTCCCTTAATATCGATGTTTTTTAATTTTATTTAATTAAATTGTGATATATCAATTATTTTTCGATCCAAAACAAACTTCAAAGATTGAATATTTTAATTTCACGCAATCGTTCAAAAGAAAAAACACACTGATCTTATCAATAAATAATAGAAATCTTAGGGATCGGAATTGAGGATAAAGATAGCACATGTAAACAGCCAAATTAAGGTGGATTTTAATTTGCATTATGTTCAGGTGCAGTGCGGGTTCATGCTAAGGTTATAATAGCTATTTCAAACACCAATAAAGCAGGTTTATGTCGTAATAAAGTTGAAGTTATTGAAGGGGACATTTATATAATTGGAATTAGAGAAAGCAGTTCAATTTAACAGTTTTTTTTTAACTCGGAAAGAAATATTCATGGGAAAGTAGCAGAAGGGAATAAGTGTTGCGCGGGTAAGACAGAAATAGAGAGTGAACTGTACATCTTGAAAATTAACACAAGTTTCTAAGCTACTTTAACTACGTTATTTAAAAAGAAACACGTTTCTTCCACTAATAACCAACAAAACATTTATTCGTTGAGCATGTTTCTTTAAGTGAAATATTTACCTGGCAACACACAATATGTATTTTTATATGGTAACATAAAAACCGTGCTGTTGCTAAGTAGATACAGGGTGACCATATAAGTGTGGATCAAACAAAAAGCTCAAATTAGTAACGTTTATCAATAGAAGAAAGTTCAAAACCTTAAAAAAACTATTTTCATACAAATTGTCTTTAGTAATCAGTCAATTAATGGGCACGTCAATATTTTTTTTGAGAATTTTTTGTTCCTTTAGGAAAGTTGTTGCATTAAAATAGTAGAATCAATCCTTTTTGTTTTGATCTATACTTACAGGGACAATCTGTATAAAGTGCGGTCGCCGAGCAGATAGAATTTCGTCCAATGACCCCAAGCTACTTATCCTTATCGATCGCGCGTAATTATGTTGCTGTCGCGACTGTGCGACGGGCGGCCGCAGTGAGTCTGCTAGCACGACAGCAATATAATTACGCGCGAGCGAAAAGGATGGGTAGCTTGGAGTCATTGAACGATATTCTATGTGCTCGGCGACCGGACTTTAGTTGAATAATCTACGTTATACGACACAGGTTAAAACAAGTGCAACCAAACAACATCCAGTGGTGGTCTGTAGATGGACCCACCTGTCTTCGGCTGGTGCGGATGAGGGTCTGCGTCGCATGCGCGTAGTGAAATAAAGAAAACATCGGTCTAAAGTCTAGTCTAGAATGTGCTTCGAAGGGTGCCTTTGCATGTTATTTAGGTATAAATGTAGCTCTATCCTTTTCTTTTGCTTAACTCGTGATGTTAATATTAGTAAAAGAGAGGGATAGAGTCAAATTAAGTGGTCATGATTAATTAATGTAAATAATTAATTTCAAATCAAATGCAGAGTTAATGCGGAAAATCGCGACACTATAAACTTGTCTATATCGTTTGAAATTGGTTGTTATGTATGTAACATAGCAGTCAAGTGATATTATAAATTATAAAATTGTGGTTATAAGGATGTTATGTTAAAAAATACAGCAGTGTTATTGATTACAAAGGCACCCTTCGCAAAATATGTATCCTGTGCCTACCCTAGAACTATTTATAAACTAGTTGTTATTAATAGTGACAAGTTGATTGAACTAAATAGCTCACACAACTATTATTATGACATTGATTTGTTAGTGTTTTGTTTACAAGATTTGATTCAAATATATTAATATTCTTCGGACATGTTTATTTATGTTAAGACTTAAAGACAAGATAACACAATGTTTTACATAAAGGCTTGTTTTAACGGTTGTGTGAGCTACATATTATTATTGCAGTTTTTTATGTAATTTAATACCAAATCTATTTAGTTCTTGACCTAGTGCACTACCACGTCTAGTACTAGGTAAGTATAATGTATAATGTGCTTCTATTTAGTACCATGTTGAAATTCGACAAATACACCATGCTTAACATTAGTCACCATTAATTTGTCTCTGGCACACAGCATATGCGTAAGCGCAACGTATTCATACAATTTGACTGTCATTTCGTCATCAATGTCTGTCAATTTGTATGGAAACGTTCATACACACACTGGCTGTGTGCGAGAGGCTTTAACCCATTGTGTGTGTATTTTATAATGTTACAGTCAGCGTCAAATAGTTCGGGACACCCAAAGTAGTCAAAAAGTTCGCAACACGTCTTTGTTACGATTGGGATGAGGTTGGTATCCTTTCGTTTGGCCAAATTACTTTTCGCCAAATTTCACTTCGCAAACAACTTATCGCCAAAGTTTCATTTCCCAAATGAACTTTTAGCAACTGTACTTTTCGCAACTAATTCATTTGGTCAAATTATCATTTGGAAAAATTTTACTTGGCAAATGTTTATATAGCAAATGTTTTATTTTGCCAAATATTATATCCCAAATAATTTGTTTGGTCACATTGGCACTTCACATACTTACCCACCGTTACCCACAAATCAAAGCATAAGGCACATGATCATGGTTTTCACTAGAATTTTATGTAAAACAAAGAGATCGCAGAAAATAGTATGGTTGCAAAAAGTAGGTATTGCAGAAAATAGTAGGTTAGGTTAGGTTAGAACAGTGACCCGTAATGCGCGAAGGCGAGAGAAGCGTGCCGCGGCAGCGGCCGCCGAGCGCTAGAATAACCTCAATTGTTAATGAATCATTTGGAAATTTCGATAAAAAGAATGAAATAAGAAAATTAATTTAGGACAAATTTTATATTAACTACCCACTAAACAAAATAATAACCACAAGCTAATTTGTATTCCATTCTATGCACCAATCAAATTATTTTGTAAATAGTTTATCGTGAAATATTTTTGCCAAATGCATTTGGCAAAACATACTTTGCCAAATGAAACATTTGGCAAAACATACTTTGCCAAACAATAATTTGCTAAACAATAATATGCCAAAAACGACATTTGCGAATTAAAAGTTTGCAATAAGTTGTTTTGCCAAATGAGAATTTGCCAAATGAAAATTTGCGAAACGTTGTTTGCGATGTGATGATTTGGGAAACGTTTTTTGGCCAAACATTAGTAATCCGATGAGGTTGTGTTGTCAACTTTTTGGCCACTTTGGGTGTCAGGAATTATTTGACAATGACTGTACTATCGGCAACAATGTTAACTGCCCATTGCCGGTCATGTCGTCTCGTTCTATCGCAAAGAATCACCATTTGATGAGAGCGAGAGCAAAAACGGAAATGGATAGTTAACACTGTGGCCGTGTGTACATTGTATTTTATTATTTCAATTAAAAAAACGGTAAATTATTGTTCGACAATCGAAGTCAAAAGATCCTTTTACTTCCTTATATTTATCAATAAACCATCAACACAATAGACGTTAAAATCGGAGTTATTAGTTTATTTATTATGTGACCACCAATATTATAATGATTAGTCAGTTTAGAGCAAATGAAGCTCAGTTTGTTTGTCATACATGGCTTAATACGTTGATTATAATTCAAATTAATTTTGTACCATATTGTATCATTAATGTGTGTGTGTTAACTTAACATTCCCTATGTATATAGATGTTGTTTTAGATGTGTGTAATATGAGTGTGTTGTGTATGTGAGGTCACAATGACACTTACCACCCGGTCCGTGGGTCACGGTCAGAGATGGTTGGGGAGGCTGGATTTTGGGCTCAGATTTGCGGTTCACGAAGTATTGGGAGAGAAGCTTGTTACGAAGTTGATTGCCCTGTTGACAAACAGTTTATTCAAAATCAAATCAAATAAAAAATCAAAGCAATAGTTTTCACGATCCGAATAGTCGCTATGTTCAACTGAACTGCACTGCAATCCGTGCTGTACTTTACTGCGACTTTGACATTCATGTAAGCGATCTAGCGCTGCATATTATAATTTTTGGTAGATGAGAGAACTATGCAAGAATTTTGCTTTCCATAGCTTTTCTGTCCTTTATAGCTCAATGTTCGTTCGTTTCAGCCAAATGATGTCCACTGCTGGACAAAGGCCTCCTCCAAGGCTTTCCACAATGTCAGTGTGTTGCCAGTGATGGTATATGGATCTGAAACGTGGTCGCTTACTATGGGTCTCATAAGAAGGCTCAAGGTCACCCAAAGGGCGATGGAGCGGGCTATGCTTGGAGTTTCCCTGCGTGATCTAATCAGAAATGAGGAGATCCGCAGGAGAACCAAAGTGACCGACATAGCTCGCAGAATTGCTAAAATCAAGTGGCAGTGGGCGGGGCACATAGCTCGTAAAGACGATGGCCGTTGGGGCAGAAAAGTTCTCGAGTGGCGACCACGGGCTGGAAGATGTAGCGTGGGCAGGCCTCCTTCTAGGTGGACCGACGATCTGGTAAAGGTCGCGGGAAGAACCTGGATTTATTAAGAATGCGAATCGGTAGTAAAACGCATACCTTCTCCCCATATTCGGGGTCGACGGCCATCATTTCGCGAAGTGTTCGCAACACCTTAACACATAACTTCTCTTCTTTCTCTTCAAGTAGCTTCTCCGTATGACGGATTAATCTGAAAAAAGAAATATTCTTGAATCCTGTGTTTATAATGACTGATTTTGCTGATTATTACATGACCAGTGTGATTTGTTTATTTAATCATCAACAAGGTTACATTGTACCATTCACAAAGCAACTTACAAAAACGATACTTAATTAAAGGTGAAAACAACATGCATTTGTGACTAAACTCATAGCAATTAAGGGTTAAAAAGTGATGAATACTAAGCTTTCATTTTCATTCATTCACTGCCATCTCATTGAGGTCATCACTCGATTGCTATGAGCGTCCCACGTAGCTCACTTGAATATACTATTACTAGACTTCTACTTAACATCAGCTAGAATTTGGCTGCCAGTAGTCCACTGGTAGAAGGAAATCTCCCTGCCAAGGAGTGCAATCACTCTTTCATCCAGTATGAAGTCACTGGTCAACCAGGCTGGGGGCAGCAGGGTATCGGAGAGACTTTATCAGCCATTATTATTTCACCTAGATATGAAGATGCCGCTGGCGTTGGCACGATCATCATCGTCATCATTTCAGCCACAAGATGTCTACTGCTGAACATAGGTCACCCCCAATGATTTCCACATCGTCTGGTTAGTAGCGACCTGCATTCAGCGCCTTCCTGCTACCTTTATGAGGTCGTCGGTCTACCTTGTGGATGGACGCCGGCACGAGTCATTGGTGCACTAGATCCTATGTTCTTCTGAATAATTTCGTTGCGGGTCCAATGACAGTTTAACTTTCCCCCGGGACAAACTTGACCTTCACTGGTTGGGTTTTTATTGGCGGTCAAGCTGTAGATCCTGGCTACACAGGAGTTGCAGCGGTGGGAAAGAGAAGTGGGAATAGTCCCGTGGTGTACTGGATGCACCAGCAGCGCCGAGTACCTGGAGATGAAGATGCCGGGTCCCTGGAGATGAAGATGCCGGGTCCCTGGAGATGAAGATGCCGGGTCCCTGGAGATGAAGATGCCGGGTCCCTGGAGATGAAGATGCCGGGTCCCTGGAGATGAAGATGCCGGGTACCTGCAGATGAAGATGCCGGGTCCCTGGAGATGAAGATGCCGGGTCCCTGGAGATGAAGATGCCGGGTCCCTGGAGATGAAGATGCCGGGTCCCTGGAGATGAAGATGCCGGGTACCTGGAGATGAAGATGCCGGGTACCTGGAGATGAAGATGCCGGGTCCCTGGAGATGAAGATGCCGGGTACCTGCAGATGAAGATGCCGGGTCCCTGGAGATGAAGATGCCGGGTCCCTGGAGATGAAGATGCCGGGTACCTAGAGATGAAGATGCCGGGTCCCTGGAGATGAAGATGCCGGGTCCCTGGAGATGGAGATGCCGGGTACCTGGAGATGAAGATGCCGGGTACCTGGAGATGAAGATGCCGGGTCCCTGGAGATGAAGATGCCGGGTCCCCGGAGATGAAGATGCCGGGTCCCCGGAGATGAAGATGCCGGGTCCCTGGAGATGAAGATGCCGGGTCCCCGGAGATGAAGATGCCGGGTCCCTGGAGATGAAGATGCCGGGTCCCTGGAGATGAAGATGCCGGGTACCTGGATATGAAGATGCCGGGTCCCTGGAGATGAAGATGCCGGGTACCTAGAGATGAAGATGCCGGGTCCCTGGAGATGAAGGGTCCCTGGAGATGAAGATGCCGGGTCCCTGGAGATGAAGATGCCGGGTACCTAGAGATGAAGATGCCGGGTCCCTGGAGATGAAGATGCCGGGTACCTAGAGATGAAGATGCCGGGTCCCTGGAGATGAAGATGCCGGGTACCTAGAGATGAAGATGCCGGGTCCCTGGAGATGAAGGGTCCCTGGAGATGAAGATGCCGGGTCCCTGGAGATGAAGGGTCCCTGGAGATGAAGATGCCGGGTCCCTGGAGATGAAGATGCCGGGTACCTGGAGATGAAGATGCCGGGTCCCTGGAGATGAAGATGCCGGGTACCTAGAGATGAAGATGCCGGGTCCCTGGAGATGAAGGGTCCCTGGAGATGAAGATGCCGGGTCCCTGGAGATGAAGATGCCGGGTACCTAGAGATGAAGATGCCGGGTCCCTGGAGATGAAGGGTCCCTGGAGATGAAGATGCCGGGTCCCTGGAGATGAAGATGCCGGGTCCCTGGAGATGAAGATGCCGGGTACCTGGAGATGAAGATGCCGGGTCCCTGGAGATGAAGGGTCCCTGGAGATGAAGATGCCGGGTCCCTGGAGATGAAGGGTCCCTGGAGATGAAGATGCCGGGTCCCTGGAGATGAAGATGCCGGGTACCTAGAGATGAAGATGCCGGGTCCCTGGAGATGAAGGGTCCCTGGAGATGAAGATGCCGGGTCCCTGGAGATGAAGATGCCGGGTCCCTGGAGATGAAGATGCCGGGTACCTAGAGATGAAGATGCCGGGTCCCTGGAGATGAAGGGTCCCTGGAGATGAAGATGCCGGGTCCCTGGAGATGAAGATGCCGGGTACCTAGAGATGAAGATGCCGGGTCCCTGGAGATGAAGGGTACCTGGAGATGAAGATGCCGGGTACCTGGAGATGAAGATGCCGGGTACCTGGAGATGAAGATGCCGGGTACCTGGAGATGAAGATGCCGGGTACCTGGAGATGAAGATGCCGGAGGCGTCGGGCTGCGCCGCGTCGCCGGGTGACGTAAACAGTAGGTGCGGCTTGTAGAGGATGTCCACGAGCAGCGACAGCTCGGCCTGCAGCAGCGGCCTGAGCTGCTCCTCCAGGAGCGCCACTATCTCTTGCAGCCCCTCCATTACGGATCTATCGTTCTGTAGGTTTGACTGCAACAATTGAGGATTCATTTGGTTAACCGCTGTGCTGTGTTTAAAACCGACATTAAAACAGGAAGGCTTGGTAATTTAAAAAAAGAGAATTTCTTCAACTTTGCCAGGAAGTGTTACGAATCGACACGAATTTTATCGATGAACCGTCACTGTCAAAAGGGCGCATAACTGGCGTAGAATAGTAAAAATATATTCTTTGATAGTAACCCCCATGTTGGTACCCGCTGAAAACCAGCTTCGTGACTTGACGACTTGTGTCATGTCACGATTTTCGCTGAGCGGGCGCCTTTTCAGCATGGCTCAGTAATTTAACCTCTGTACATGTATGCATAAAAATGTTAATGCTGAATAAAGGTATTCTATTCTATTCTATTCTAACTTTGTGATTTTATAATGCCCCCAGACCACTTATGAGCCATCTACTAAGCATGATGGGGCTACAAGCCTTGAAAAGGTAACCCTCGTGACAGTTTGAATTTATTTCACTTCATGGACCAAAGTAACATCAATAGACATAAAAAACACCGGGGTGTGAAACGGTTTGGGAAAACTAATATTTGTAACTTTGTCTTGGGGGGCAGATGTAAGTGGAGTCACTAAAACAGTGTCTTATTAATGGGTGGCTCAATAAAAATATAGATCAAGGCTGCTCAACCCCAGGCCCAAAGAATTTTAAGTGGCCCGCGCAATTTTGATCTGATCTTAATAATTGAGTTTTTCATTGCGCTTGTCCAGAGAGTAACTGAAATAGGAAATGTAAGTGGCCCGTCGTTAACGACTGAATCCACCGTTTGGCCCGACTCTTCAACAGGTTGAGCAGCCTTGCTATTGATGTATACTCCCGAGTTGCAATGGTGGGAAAGTGTGGTGGGAAAGTCCCGTACCTGTGAAGCCATCTTCTCCAGCTTGGAGTTTTTGGAAGCCAGCAACCACCTGCTGGTCTGCCGCGAGAGCGCCGCCGCCTTCTCGAATACCGCCTGGATCTTGGCTTCTAAGTCCAGGGGGATAGCTATACTGCGAGATTTGGCTGGAAAGGAAATGTAAGTTATTCGACAATCATCTTCATTTCAGGCATAGGACGTCTACTGCTGAACATAGGCCTCCCTAAATGATTTCCATATTGCCTGGTTGGTAGCGGCCTGCATCCAGCGCCTTCCTACTACCTTTATCGAAATTTATAATAACTTGAAAATATCCAATTGCCTAAGGCGGGAATCGAACCCACGACCCTTCGCTTGCCGGGCAACTGCTTTGACCTCTGAGCCACTTAGACATTGGTAAGGTTAGACCGCGTCCAGGTGCTTTTGCAACCTTCCTTAGCCTTATTTACGTAACAAAACTTCAATGACAACAAATCGCTGAGTTGCGATCCTATCGAGTAATCGTTCTAACGAAATGACCCTTGTGAATACAGATTTAGAACCGTTTTTTATTAGGACGACTTCTAAACGTCGAGATTTTGACTGTGCCTTAATACGTGACCGTCGGTCCTAGTCGGAAGCCTACCTACAATATTTAATACCCAGAAGACTGGCCCATGGTCGTGGTCTTGGTCGTCATGCTATAATGTATGCTTAAGCCCAGCTTTACGCTGCCCACGCTTGGTATACACGTCTATTGGTCCGTATTCGTCAATCGACGTGGTCTCGGTGGTCATGCTATACGTCTATGCCCAGCAGTGGGCTTCGCTTGTTATACCATCTAAAAGATGGTATAACAAGCGAACCCGTGGACACCACTTGACTTGGTCTCTGTCGTCATTTTATAATGGAGGCCTAAGCCCAACAGTGGGCTACGCTTGTACACTCACCAACTTCGCTCAGCGTTCGTATGCACTTTTCCACGCTGAGTTTCTGCGGCGGTGCGAGCCACGGGCACTGGTAGATACTGAATGTGGTCTGCAGCAGCTTGACGAATATCGACTGCCGGGTCTGAAGATAATGAGAAATAATTAATGGAAACAATAACCACATTGAACTCTTTTTTCAAAAGTAAATTAATTATCGTTTGATTTCAAACAGAAACATAGAACACGCATTTCTTTTTATTACCCGCAAAACTAGCACTGACAGAGAAAAGATTTTTTTAGGATTTGGTAGTTTAAAATAACGAGCATTAAAGAAGAACTTAGTGTCAACATTATACTCACATTAATCACAGGTGATAAATCCGATTATGGAAAGCGGTTTGTAAAAAAATAAATATTTCATTAAAATTATCCGGTCGCAGAGCAGATAGAATTTCGTCGCGCTCGCACACTCACTGTACGACGGGCGGCCGCAGTGAGTGTGCGAGCGCGACAGCTGGGGTAGCTTGGGGTCACTGTACGAAATCTCTATCTGCTCGGCGATCGGACTTTAGATGTAGTCTAGAGTAAGTAAGTCAGTAGTAAGAGACGAGTGGTGATCCTCACCTGTACAGTGGTGCCGCAGTGAGTGTGCGAGCGCGACAGCTGGGGTAGCTTGGGGTCACTGTACGAAATCTCTATCTGCTCGGCGATCGGACTTTAGATGTAGTCTAGAGTAAGTAAGTTAGTAGTAACAGACGAGTGGTAGTTCTCACCTGTACAGTAGTGCTCTGGTCGCTGAAAGGCGAGTTGAAGAACGTGCAAATCGTGTGCATGAGCACGTCTGTCACGTAGTTCACCCACGCCTTCTGGCCGGCGCTCGCCGCCTTGCGGGGCGACGCTGTGGACGTTGATGGACCTGCGTGGTAGTAACTTATGTTAAAACTGGTTTTAACCGCTTTTAATTTGATAAAAAGTAGCCTAAACAGTCCTAGCACATAAATAAGTCGGTTATGGAAGCGGCATGAGGTATGGAAGCGGCACGGGAGTATTTTTGTGACGTCAAACGTCAACGAGACTTCAGATCTTTTAGATTTGATAAAAAGTAGACTAAACTGGTCTAGAGCATTCACGCGCTCAGGCACCGACGCTTTTAGCTGGACCAGGGTACCTCACAAGATACCTAGTAACGAATATTGGAACTAGGTTTCACCTGCCACTTCGCTAGTGGAGGTTTCTATAATAATAACCTGATTAAAATAGTGACTGTAGCGTATGAGAAGGCTTGTGCGCACGCGTCCCTTGTAGCACGTACTTTATATCTGACTGAGCATCAGAAATGTGTTTTATTGGCTTTCGAGTCACAACAGTGACATTTTTGCTTAAATGTGTAAGGAGTGTCCGTTCATTTTCATACATTTTCGTGATTATAATACTAGTTTTTTATCGCTATCTTGGAATTCAGTTACGTAACAAACAATCTCACATTCATAATATTATGAAATACAAAGTACTGTCGCGTTAGCCCCTCAAGCAAAGCTAATATGCTTGTTACGAGTGGGTTGGCCATAGTCCAGCGACGGGTTCGAACCGCCGCCTCTCGACAAGCCCGCGCCCCTGGGCTAGTGTCCCGAAGGCGGGTGCACGTGCACATCGTGTGCATGAGCACGTCCGTCACGTAGTGCACCCACGCCTTCTGGCCGGCGCTCGCCGCCTTGCGAGGCGACGCTGTGGACGTCGACGGACCTGCGAGGTAGTAACGAATGTTAAAACTGGCTTTAACCGCTTTTAATTTGATAAAAAGTAGCCTAAACAGTCCTAGCGCATAACTAAGTCAGTTCGCGAAAGTATAGAAGTTTCAAATCTCCTTCAGATTTGTATACTCTGTCACGTCATAATATGTCAATGTCACCGAAATAGTTTCATCGAAGTATGTCCTAGGATCGTTGGATGAAGATGTAACAAACATCAATCCACCTTAACAAAGTCTCATTTATTTACTATGGGGCGTAGGCTTGAAACATCGAGTGTATACGTTTTGTACGTTAGTAATGTACAATGGCGGATTTACCGCTTAATGGAATTTTCTACAAGTCAGCCACATTTCAAGCAGAGAAAATAAGGTAAAATAAAGTTCTACTCTAATTCACTACAGGCAAATGGATGATTTGACCTCTCCATAATGCGCGCTAGCTAGACGGATTCTTGTCTTCACTTATTTCGGAGACCTAGTGTGAATTTTTTTAAAGGTTATTAGTAATTGTTATTACACAATTTAAATCAAAAAATGCGGAAACGTCCAAGAAATAAAATTTTCAAAATGCGCTCACTAGTAAAGACGTTTGATGTTAACTCAGACAGCCCACTGATGTTCACTGATTTTCCTGATTGGCCTTTCACGACATTCCAAAAAAGAGTGAGGTTGGTCATATTCTACTCTGCCGAAACTACACGGCCAACGTCTCAACTTTCGTCGAGCGACCTATATTCTTTTCAAAACTTTAATATTTTGCAAACGGATCCCTAAATCGAAAAATAGTCTTTGAAACCCCTAAGTCATTTTAAAAGACCTATCCAACGATACCCCACACGATGGGGTAGAAGATGAAAAAAAAAATTCATCCCCACATGTAGGGGAGCTAGTTACCCTAAAAATTTTTTTTTTTAAATATTATTCTACCACTTTGTCGGCGTGATTAATTACATACCTCCAGAAAATTACAGCTCTCTAGTGCCAATAGTTTCCAAGCAAAATCTCGGACGGACATGACGAAACTATAAGGGTTCTTTGTCAGGGGTACGGAAAGATAAAAAGCTAAGTATAATGACGTCACCTGGCGTCGGCTGCGCAGGGTCCTGCAGGATGGCGTGCATGTCCTGCAAGAAGGACCGCTCGAACAGGTCCCACATGTAGTTGCTGGAGTATATCTCTTTCATCTCGACTTCCGTGTCTATGTAGCAGTGGTTCAGGAAGCCCACGTAGGCTTCTTTCACCTGGAAATATAAGTTTTGATGAGAAAGGAATTCAATCATAGTTATCGACGATAAATGAAATACAGACAGCTACTAAACAGAACAAAATGGACCATTCTGGTTAGCTAATAAAATGCTCATAAAAATCTAATATCAGTGCAAAATAATCAAAGCATGGCATTATAGTACTATAAATATCACTCCAGCCGGGCTAGCGCCGTGATATACTTTATCGATGTAAAAATGTATGGGCAAAATCGATAAAACGGCGTGATAAACGCTTATCGCGGCGCGCATCCTAGGCCTCCAGTAGGCCAATATTTTTGCTCTAACCGAGATTCCACACCAAGACCTTTAACGAATAACCCTTAAACAAACCAGTGGTTCAATCAAATCAAATGTGCCCTTACAGGGCTGATCATTTTTTGCAACACCTATATTGTATAACAACAAGATACTATAAATGAATATACAGGTAAATATGAATGTAAATATGTTTTAAACGCGATCCAAACACTGACTCTGAACTGTACTGCACCATACTTTGACCTTTTGGTCGCAAGAATTAGAAAACTATACTCTGAAAGCAATCTATCGCTGCATGTTTTAGTAGTTTGGTTAGAGAATAGAAATGGTTTAGGCTAACGCTGCAGTGAACTTATACTTTTATTTTTTCTCAAAATGGAGCAAATCAAATCATTTTTATTTGCGAACGTGGGTATTAGAAGTAGGTGTTACAAGTTTTTTAAGTATCTCCAGCAAGAATGTTGCTTACGATAGCTTCTCTATCCTTTATAACTTAAGAATGACTGGATAGATGACGATGTGGTATGAAGGTAAAGCCTGGTCCGTGAGCACGTAGAATCCCGTCCAATGACCCCAAGCTACCCATCCCTATCGCTCGCGCGTAATTATGTTGCTGTCGCGCTCGCACACTCACTGCGGGCGCCCGTCGCACAGTCGCGACAGCAATATAATTACGCGCGAGCGATAGGGATGGGTAGCTTGGGGTCATTGGACGGGATTCTACGTGCTCACGGACCAGGCTTTAGCTGAACACCATGGATTAACATATAAACTTCTTTTGATGGGTAGTTCTCACCTCTGGAATGCACTGCGGGTGCGTGATCATAGCCACTATGTCGTCTAACGGCAACAGACTGTGGCATTTAATCTCCGTGTACACATTCTTTCCCATGGTGCAGCAGGTCAGAAGCTTCACCAGCTGGATGTGGTATCTGATGGGAAACGGACAGTTTTAACGCGTTTACTATAAATTTACCGCTTTAGTCAGTGCTAAAAAAAAAGATATGAGGGCGGCGCGGGAGGTTTGTTTTTTTTTATCCACAACGAGGAAGCTCTTGGTCTGTATCTCACCTGATGGTAAGTGGTGATCAGGCCGAAGATGGAAGCGAGCTTCACTCGGAATCCTCAACCACAGAGGAACTGCCTATCTTATCTCTTAACTGCCAGAACAACAATGTTGTTAACATTGTTGTTATGGCGACAGACTTAGGTAAGATGATGGTAGCTAGCCAGGTGGACTTAGAACAAGCCCTACCACCAACCAAACCGAACAGAAAAATCTGCCCCCACTGGGAATCGAACCCGGGATCTCTGCGTCTGAAGCAGGTGGTCTTACCACTAGACCACAGAGGCGGTTAGTGACATCAAACGTCAGTAAAGACTTCAGCCCCCCTAGACAAAACGCACTTTTTGATCGAATCGAAAATCGAATCCGTCAAAACTCCATACAAAAAAGGGGCTTTTCGACCACTTTTCGACTGGTTTGCGATTATAATTTGCACTTTGTCTAGACCCACAGATTAGTATACTCTGTCATGGCAATGTCACCTCTCCCGTGCCACTGCTATACCTCAGGCACTGACTAAGTCATGAGCTAGAAAAAGAAGCAAGATACGATCTAAGCTTTGTAAGGCTGCTCTATCATCAAAAATGTGCGAAAAGAAACTATACACTTCGATTGAAAAGCAACTTAAGACTTCCCGCAGACTCTTCTTTTAGTCGGCCGATAGTTGGGCCCGATTCTAATTTTTATGAAGAGCAAATCGTTGTAGTATACGAACTTCCATAAATGTCCATTGTCCAGACTGGGTGATTTTCTTGACTTTCCAAAAAGGCCTAAAAAGGACACCCCTCGACAATTTCAAAAAATATCAGGTCCCTGTACTACTTTTTAAATCGGAAAAGAAAAATTAACGTAGCTGAGAGTCAGTGATAGTCAGCCCAACTATCGGTCGACAAACTGGGTGTGCGGCTAGGTTAAGACTGTACATTTATTAATACGTAAATGAAATGTTATAATTACGTCAAAGCTTCTGGCATTTCGTTGGTCAGTTTGTATTGTCTCATCATTTGAATGAAGTTGTTGAATGATGCCTTGTCGTTGTAGAACACCAGGACGTCTTCGCCTGCATTCACCATCTGTAACACAATAATGCTTTAAATAAACGATGAACTAGACACTAAAAAATCTGGATGCGTAAATCTTAATCATGAACTTTGTAAACAAATATGGCATTTATGAAGCACCATATGATCACTAGTTGGCATCACTGGCGAATCACAGAAACAATCTCAAATGGCACATCGGAGAGTGCAAATGTTAACAGCATTATTGTGTTCCGGCAGTTAAGAGGTAAGATAGCCAACTCCTCTGGTTGAGGATTCCGGGTGAAGCTCGCTTCCACCTTCGGCCTGATCGTCACTTACCATCAGGTAAGATACAGGCCAAGAGCTTCCTCGTTGTGGATAAAAAAAAATGCGTTAAACAGCCTACCCATTATTGAGGGCTATCGCTTTAGCGCACACCAGTTGGCAACACTGTAGAGCAGTGTTTTTCAACCTGTGGGTCGCGACCCCCTGGGGGGTCGCGAAGTCTCTATAGGGGGGTCGCGAGAGGTCGTAAAAACTACCTTAGTAAAAAAAAACAGTAAAGTTTTAAAGCTAGATTTATCCGAAACCTAATTATGCAAATGCATAAATGTTGTAATAGATTGAAGAATTTGATCCCTACATCTTCGTAAAAGGCATGAAAAAAGCAAACAGTCGGGGGGTCGCAAAAAATTTTTTCATGCTAGGGGGGTCGCGTCATGAAAAAGGTTGAAAAACACTGCTGTAGAGTAAGGTCACTGTCAATGTCTGTTCTATTCAATGGGAAGCGGTAGGAGGTACATTTGCATTCACCAGGATGGCAGAATTTTAGAGTAGGGGCATGTCAATCACCAGTGATGCAAACTGTTAAATAAAAAAAACGGTAGACCTCATTGGCGTCACTGTCCGAGCCACTGGTCTATAGTCTGAAGGTATGTTATATCTTCATCTCTTCGCTCAGCTTCGGTGGAAATTGATCGAAGGAGAGAAGAGATGTGTCGGGCGGCCTCACGCGCCTTGTTCCTCGCTGTCTTCTCAAGTGTCATACCGTTCGTAGACAGCAATAGACTGCCAGCTGACAGCTACGCACATACCACATCTCCTCCTCTCCTCTAATCTCGTCTCCAGTCCACTTTGGTGTGGAAATAATCAGCCAGCTTCGCCGCACATCTTTCGTCTCGTCTCCGCTTGCTTGGAAACCGGGCCTAAGGTGTGTAGTGGCTCACCTCCTGCATGACGAGGTCCTGGCTCCTCCTGATGTACTGTGCGTCGGCGTGCACTATGGTCTGCAGACGCAAGTAGACCGCGCGACTGTCGGCCCTATCACCTGCCGCGTGAGGTGTAGTGGCTCACCTCCAGGCCCCTCTTTCCCACTGGGCACTTTGGGCACGTGCCTAGGGCCCCGCATCTGCTAATAAGACCTTTTTCCAGATGATAAGGGCCTAGGGTTGCCATGTTTGGCTTTTTACGGTCATGTCTGGCCTAAAATTGTCTTGTCCGGCCTGTCCGACTTTTGTTAGGCTTTTTATGTGGTTGCCGCGCCAGGCGAAAGTCGAGCTACAGAATAATATCAAGCGCACGCATCAGGATGTTGGGCAACAGATGATGATAGAATTCACTCGTAAGCTATGACACTAATTTCACCCCCCCCCCCCCCCCCCCGTGGCATGTCCGGCTTTTGTGTTTAAGGACCTGGCAACCCTATAAGGGCCCCCCTTAATCCTTAAATGCCCAGGGCCCCTAAAGACGGCCCTGCTCACCTCCTGCATGACGAGGTCCTGGCTCCTCCTGATGTACTGTGCGTCGGCGTGCACTATGGTCTGCAGGAAGCGCAGGTAGGCCGGACGGCGGCCGCGCGACTCTATGCAGTGCACAAAATGGCCGACGACTTTCTCGTTGTTCTCGTGCGCGCAGAGCGTTGCGTTGTCTTTGAATATTGCGCACACTGTTTGCGCTTCTCTGATCTGGAAATGAATTGTATGTGGTAAGTTTTCAAGTGTTGGTTAGTTACGAAGCAGTTAATAAAACATACAGGAGTCTCCATTCAACAGATACAGTTCGATCCTTAACTTCGAACTCCTATGTATTTCTAATTTTTCCAACCAGTCTAATGATAGTTTAGTACCTCCTCTAAAACTCGCGCGGTTCTTCACGAAAATCGGTATAAGCAGCGAACGCGCAAGTTTTAGTGGAAGCCCTGAACTTTCCCCCGGACAAATTTGACTTTGATTGGTTGGGTTTTATTGGCGGTCAGCTGTAGATTCTGGCTACACAGGAGTTGCAGAAGTGGGAACGAAAGGTAGGAATAGACTAGTTTATTTAATTTTGTTAATCAAACAAGTAATTACGAAGTTATGATGCGTTGCAGTTCCGCGTGACGTCACACTTACACTTTTAAGCACGCCTTGACGTCACGGGTCTCTTCTTTGGAACTCTGGCGCACTTTATCTCTTTAAATTTTCATTAGTTTGAAAAATTGAAAAATATGTGTCGAGTATTTTTTGATAAGTTAACCGACGGACGGACTAATTCAAATTTGCTTTTTTACTCGGGAAACATCCCTATTGACAGAACTCACCCCAGCATTGAGGAATAGATCCAGGTGCTTGTGCAGGATAGCCTGGTTCTGCTGGTTGCCGTGGCAGAAGTGCTGCAGAAACTCGTGCGCCAGGGCTAGCAGTTCATCCATGTCTGCGTCATCCTCGTCGTGAGGCACCTACAAGATTAAAATATAAACTAAATGCGTTTATTCAATTTTCGCCAATGGAATTTGATCGGCCACACTTTCCGAAGGCATCCCGACCACATCCCCAAGCAGGCTCTGGAATGGAACCCCCAAGGAAAACGCAAACGTGGTCGCCCCAAGCAAACTTGGCGGCGCACTGTAGCAGACGAGACGAAGAAAATCGGCAAGACTCGGAGCGAGATCAAACGCGAAGCTCAAGACCAAACGCGATGGAGGACTGTTGTGGACGCCGTCTGCCCCATCTAGGGGACTTAGGACCTTAAGTAAGTCCATTTTCACCAGGTCGCGGGAAGAACCTGGATGCGGGCAGTGCAGGACCGGTCGTTGTGGAAATCTTTGGGGCAGGCCATTGTCCAGCAGTGGACCTCATTTGGTTGAAACGTACGAACAAACGATTCAATTTTCATTATTTATTTCATCCGGCAGACAGAGGTGATTGAGTTTGTTGCGGCGCTTCTTCTTAGCACTTGCCAAATGTTGGTGTCGAAGCGCTGGTAGGGCATAAAAATTATGAGACATGTAGAGGCTCCTTAAATGTATGACAAATTGTACAGCGCCCCTAGCGGCTACTTGCGAGATCTAAGATCTTTATAGATTTTTTGACGCACTCGCTAGCATACCTAATGTAAACCCGGCCACGGCATATGGTGAGTGGGGTCCCATTGCGATGGGCATCGCTGTTGCGACAGGGTGACACTGCATAGTTCACTTTTTATTTCCTTGTAATATTTATGAGCTATTTCTTTATTTTTTTCCGTATAAGTTCATTGTCCTAAGTGATATTCATCGTAATAAATGTTTCTTTCTTTCTTTAAACTCATGGTAAGCACACTGATGTTGATTTGATGATGAAGCTAGGTGTAGCACCGACCTGCAGCAAGTCAAGGACTATATTAAGGACCCTCTTGTACATTAGAGAGGGACATGCTCCTGCAGTGGAGACTAAAATACCTGACCATCATCATCATCATTTCAGCCAAAGGACGTCCACTGCTGAACATAGGCCTCCCCCAATGATTTCCACAAAGGCCGGTTAGTGGCGGCCTGCATCAAGCGCCTTCCTGCTACCTTTATGAGGTCGTCGGTCCACCTTGTGGGTGGACGTCTCACGCTGCGTTTTCCGGTACGCGGCCTCCACTCCAGAATCTTGCTGCCCCATCGGCCGTCAGTTCTGCGTACTATGCGCCCTACCCATTGCCACTTCAGCTTGCTAATCCGTCGGGCTATGTCAGCGACTTTAGTTCGTTTACGGATCTCCTCATTTCTGATTCGATCTAGTAAAGAAATACCGAGCATAGCCCTCTCCATAGCACGCTGTGCAACTTTGAGCTTCTGTATAAGGCCTATAGTGAGAGGCCACGTCGATTAATCAAAATGATTCGTCGAGCAATTAATCAAAATGACAATATTGGTAATTGGTACCATGCAAATTGACAGCTAATTTTCTTTATGAGAACTGTGGGACCGACCTGCAGCAAGTCAAGAACTATATTATGGACCCTCTGGTACAGAGAGGGTCGTGCTCCTGCAGTGGAGACTAAAATACCTGATTATCATCATCATCATTTCAGCCTTAGGACGTCCACTGCTGAACATAGGCCTCCCCCAATGATTTCCGCAATGGCCGCTTGGTGGCGGCGGCCCATCCAGGGCCTTCCTGCTACCTTTATGAGGTCGTCGGTCCACCTTGTGGTACCCGATGCTGATGAACCTAGGTGTAGCACCGACCTGCAGCAAGTCAAGGACGATATTGTGGACGCCGATGTTCCGCAACAGGCGCTGCTCGTGGCGCCGCGGGCGGCCGGTGTCGCCGCCGCCGCTGTTGCCTTGCGTGCAGTACTTGATCATGCGTTGGAGGATCTGCGAATAATACGTATAAAGTAATACCACAGAATAATAATAAGTACTACGTACAGAAGTTTCACTTCGCGAAGGTATTTAAAAAAATATATGCTCAATGTCATTAACAATATGGTGTAATTTAGCCTGTCTCAAGAGTCAAGCACCATTTTGTTGACAAACGTCAGTGATCGGCACTGCGCCGAAGCTATAGGGCTGATTCGGTAAAATGATGTAACGTGAGGTGCCAAACTGCAGAAAATGGCGGAGGAAATATATGATTTAGCATGAATTATCTAGAATAATATTAACTAAAGCCTGCGTGAGTCAATGCTCGCTCATATGTGAGGCCTTGTCGAATAGTAATCCTGTAGGGGGCCATCGTGCGTGTTTTGTTTTCGATGTAAACTCGCGGAGATGAACAATGAACAGGCCTGGTAATACAACAATACTGGCAAGTGTGACAATCAAAGTATTTGTCAAATCTGTAAATTATACTGAATTAAAAGTTAAAAGATTACGTTACCTCTTTAATTTTCTTATACTCGTTCATATGGTCATGCTTAGTCGTTCTAGAGGTGTCTAGAACGTTGTCAAGAGATGCGTTCCTCTCAAGCACTGCACCGCCCGGGCCCACAGTGCCTGTTATACCTGTTAATTATTTCGTACACGTTTAAGATATAAAGTATAGACATATCTGTGACGGTTTTATGCATTGTTAAGGTAGCCTTTCGAACTAACAATTTCGCCCGATGACCCCATGCTACCCATTTACACGCGAGCGATAAGGATGGGTAGCTTTGGGTCATCGGACGAAATTCCATCTGCTCGGCGACCAGACTTTAGTAGATAAAAAGTATCAACTAATAAACTTTGTGTTCGTTTTCTGTCATTTAGATAGAAATCAGCAGAGTAACGTTGCTATTGATATTGAAATTAATTTGTATGCCAAATATAAAATTTGTGTTGCAAGAGACAAAACTGTACAATATGACGATGGAAAAGTCGACAAATAATTCAACACTGAATATAGTTATAAATTATGTTTTTTTTTTGTTTGCATGCTTTATAGCATACGGCTAAATAGAACGTGAAAATTATCATTGTGTCGATGTATTTCTAAAATAAATAAATATAAATAATAAAACCATAGTTGTGTGCAAATGGTGCAAGGAGTTTTGACGTACACAAATTGTGATGTGTCTTTGTTAAAAAAAAATAGGAAAATGTGATCATGCATTTGTTCAGAATGTGTCACAGAAGAAAAGGGAAACTCACTCGGTATCCATAGGAGTGTTCCTCTGTTTGTGAACGAGGGTTCAATGAATGACAGAAGGAGACAACACTACAAAACACTAAAAGATATGTCACATGCTGAGTTTTTATAAGGTTATTTAATATAAACAAAATGGATTTTCAAAATTAAAATTTAATCCCTATGGAATTATTGTTCTTACACAAACTAAACAAAGATGTTATTTTTTTATTTATTTATTGTAAAGTTCGTCCTGTTGAAAAAGTTGTATTAATTTAAAACTCAACCTGTACATCACTTTTACTAATTAAAGATCACAAACTAATATCGTTATTCGTTATACAGTATGAAGTGAAGCCTATAAACACGATATTATGTTAGTGATCAACTACAATAATATGAAATAGCTTCTAAATCACAATAGTATAAGTAGGTAAGCTAATAAATCAATCAACAAAAATAACTGTAAAGGATCACTATAATCTAATACAGAAAAGGGCACACTTAAAAACGCATTTAAACACATGATAAGAGAAGAGATCAATCTGGATGGATGAAATAGACCGATCCATAAAAAACATAATTATCTTGCACAGCAGCATCAAATAGTTCGTGACACCCAAAGTAGCCAAAAAGTTCGCAAAACGTCTTGTTACAAATATAATAATTGTATTGTCAACTTTGGGTGTCATAAACTATTTGAGGCTGACTTTTACTATTTCAAACAAATAAAGCACATGTCCATACCTGAATGGTCATCGAGAATACCAGCTCGTCCTTTGTTGAATACCCAGAGTTCCGACTTCTCGACGCTCTGGCGCAGCAGATCCAGGTCCGCTTTGATCTGCTTGTAGGACTCCACATCCGCGTCCGACACTAGGAGTTGGACCTGGGTGGAGAAAAACAGCGATGACCTTTGAGACCACAGATCACAGAAACTAAAGGGAGATGAGACAAGGGGGCGGGGCCTGTGTCGCAGCAATATGTCCAAAAGCAGAACACATTGCTCGTGACAGCAATGATGACAGCAGCGACGTCATTATGTAAACAGTTTACATTGCTTGCGTAGAGATTATTAGAACGTTGATTACTGATACCGCAGTGGATAATGAACACATATTTCGATTACTTTCTGTGTGTAAATTTCTAATACGAGACTGAATTTCGAACTTAGCGCATTAGTTGGCATCACTTTAAATCTTTATATTTGAGACAGCGTAATCGACACATTTAGGATTTGTTAAGATGGACGCGTATCGACGAGCAATCAGGTAGATTTGTATTGGGGATTTGATGCGCATCCACTTAAAAATATTATCATCCATATTTTATGTCGTCTAAGACTATGCTTGGAGCACCTCGACCTATTATTATTATTATATTTATTCTTGAAAATCACCATCAGTCAATCAATGTCTTTGGAAAACAGTGCTGTAATCCTGTGTGTAGAGCTCCGGAGACCAGCGCCACCGCATCCCCTTCTAACTACCTAATTGCTACTGTCATAAGGTACAATATCCTACCTGCTTGAAGGCAGCCGCCGCATTCATCCAAGCTAATAGCTACCTCATTCCTACTGTCTTATGAAACAATATCCCACCTGCTTAAAGGCAGCCAACACTTCTTGCCGCTGGCTGAAGTGCCGGAACAACAGCGCTAGGGCTCCAGAGACCAGCGCCGCCGAGGCCCCTTGCGAACACAGCTGTAGCAGGACTCGGAGGACCATTCGGCCCCCGCATTCGTCCAGGTCAAGTCCGTCCCTGGATTTAAATTTAGACTTGAATGTTTTCTTGCGATTTGTAGAAGGTATAGAGCATTCCAGAGACATAAAACAATAAGGAAATAAGAAAACAAATCAAAAGAAACTCAAATCATACAAACATGTCTTGTTGAGTAAAAGTGATATTAAAATTTTACAATATCTGACAGTTATTCAGGTGTGAAATTAAGAACAAAACAAAAAGGAAACTGCATTTTTTAACACTTTAGTTTTTGTAAGTACATGGGCAATATGCATTTTATTCTTGGTAGTAAGCGAAAAAGCGTAACTTGGACATATTACAAAGGGTCAATCACAATTCAACTGTCCTTTAATATTTTCGTAGGGTGTAAAAAGAGTTACTTATTAAAAAAATAGAATACAAAAGAAAAAACAAAACAATTCCAACAAAAACAAAACTTTCACATTTCACACTATACAATTGAATTGGGGACACATTTAGAGCGTGCGCGCACGGATGACTTTTGTCACCGTGACAGTAGGTATGTATCTTCATAGATAGGATAAGAATAAGCACTACGTTGTCTCTCTTTCTCTCTTTATAAAAGTGTAAAAGAGAAAGGTATACTGTCACAGTGACAAAAAGTCACCCGTGCGCAGTCTTAGGGTTATAACCATATTGTTAGTATATGTATCTTTGGAACCATGCTGTTAGAATTGCTATTACAAGGCGGATTATAGGGTTACATATACCAGTCATCATTCATTTCAAGCTTTTTTGTGACCATAAACTTGAGATTTGTCTGTCTACTGTTGATTCAAATTAAAATTCTTTATTTAGCCATGGCATCTATACACCCCCAAATAGAGCGTGTCCTATTTATTGAAACATTGCACTTAAATAATATACAGATGCAGGCTTATTGCCTAGCCTAGCATCTCTTCGGAACAAAACATCAACTGGTGCTGAGAAGTGAGAAGTGGTGCAGTAAGCTCAGTCACCTTCGATTATTGCAAGAAATACAACTCAAAGATTTGATAAGTGCAAAAAGGAAAAATACAAATACATTATTGTCTTTTGAAAACTTTTGAGAAGGTAATTATTAGGATTATAAAATAGTCATTAAATCAAGGAAAAAGTCAAGTTTGTGGCCACAGCGGTTACACGCGTCACTCGTGCATGCAAGTAATCATCTTACTAACAAATCTACATTTTTTGGGAGACAGCTGTCGGGCACTGTCTGAATCGCTCTGAAATAATTTGTATCATTAGATAGTGTATAAATAAAATATAATATTATATATTGTTTTGTGGAAGATTTACTAAGCCTCTGGCATACCGTTGTGAGTGAGTTTTACATTTCTATACAAACTATAAAACTCATTAAAAACTCATTAAAACTCATTTATTTCTGTAAATAGGCTTAAAAACAAGCACTTTTACACGTCCCAGTATTAACCCTACCACTGCTTCAGGACAATAAATGGGTCAGTGCTGAGAATATATACAGTGTGTCCGGGCATGTAGTGATCAAACTTTAAGGGCGTAATCTATGGACAATTTTATCGATGAAAATACTTTAAATTTGGGGCTTGACCCATTTCTCGCATATTTACAAGGACTTAAGTTTTTAATTTTAAGTTTTCACCTCCTCCTTCAAAAACAAGTGATAGCGTGGGTAACTTAACATTAATAAGCAAATATTTTATATCATGCGATAGCCAATAAAATTATCTACTAGTAGAAGTAGAAAACAGACACAAGTTTCATACATTTTAAGGGAGTAAGAATGGATTTAATTAGAAATAAACATGATTTTTTTCACATCTTTTTCAGTTATTTCCCAACACAAGAAAAACCAGGTCGTTAAGGTATGTTTTATTTGCATTGTATTATTAGTAGTTGAGCCATTCTACAAAACGAATGTAAATTTATTAGTCTACGTCTATTAGTTTCGACGTAATTGTTGAACAGAGATACCCATTCCCAGCGGTTTCCATAGTAATCGGAATAGGTTGTGTGATTCTTTCAGGCAGTGCATTTTCGCATGTCGCGTGCGCTATGGAAACCGCTGGGAAGGGGTATCTTTGTTCAACAATTACGTCGAAACTAATAGACGTAGACTAATAAATTTACATTAGTTTTGTAGAGTAGCTCAAATACTAATAATACAATGCAAATAAAACATACCTTAACGACCTGGTTTTTCTTGTGTTGGGAAATAACTGAAAAAGATGTGAAAAAAATCATGTTTATTTGTAATTAAATCCATTCTTACACCCTTAAAATGTATGAAACTTGTATCTGTTTTCTACTTCTACTAATAGATAATTTTATTGGCTATCGCATGATATAAAATTTTTGGTTATTAATGTTAAACTACCCACGCTATCACTTGTTTATGAAGGAAGAGGTGAAAACTCAAAATTAAAAACTTAAATCCTTGTAAATATGCGAGAAATGGGTCAAGCCCCAAATTTAAAGTATTTTCACCGATAAAATTGTCCATAGATTACGCCCTTAAAGTTTGATCACTACATGCCCGGACACACTGTATATTATATATATATTATAGTTGTTCATCGCATACTATTACAGGCATAGCGCTTAACTGCGAAGGAATGTACTCAGTTAAATGCTATATCTGTAGTTATACACATACGATTAATATTTTGTATGAAAAGTCACGTCTCACTCACATCAGTATGAGCCGGAAACTTTAATGATAAGTATAACAGAAGCTTTTCAATTAAAATCTGTTTATTGAAATATAAGTATTGTTTGAAAAACTTCTGTAGTTAAATACTATAGTACAGGAACTGTAAAATAGCTCAATAAAAAGTTAGATCTATTTATATTTTACTAGCTTTCCGCCCGCGGCTTCGCCCGCGTGGAATTTTGTTTGTCACAGAAAAACTTTATCGCGCGCGTCCCTGTTTCAAAAACCGGGATAAAAACTATCCTATGTTCTTTCCCGGGACTCAAACTATCTCTATGCCAAATTTCATCAAAATCGGTTGCGAGGTTTAAGCGGGAAAGCGTAACAGACAGACAGACAGACAGAGTTACTTTCGCATTTATAATATTAGTTGGGATACCATGTTTGCGGTCTACAATTCACATATTGGTTTTGTATAAACTAGTTACTATATTCAAAGTTCGTATAGTGTTCTCTTTCTGGAATTATGTCAAGTTACTGGCGTAATTAACTGTGGAATTAACATAAGGTGTGAATTGTAGAAAGCAAAATAACAAGGCTAATATACCGTGACCCGCCACCAATTTTCATGCGTTAGTCACTAACTACAGCTCTACTTAATTATTTACTGATATCATTTACATGTCGCTTTATAAATAATGGCGAATGCAAAGGGTCCTTAAAACATTTTATTTTTATAATAATCATTAATGCTTTTTTGTCAGTATTTATTAAGATTACTTGGTTAGTGTCCTTCAGTTTTTTCTGGTCACATTCATGGCAAAGTAGTTATAAAAATCAATTACCCAATCAATGCCGTGCTAAAAATTAGTATTCCGATTTCTATTTGAAATAAATAGTTAAATGTTAAACCCTGCGTATTACATTAATGAAGTCAAGTCTACAGAGACCGGATAAAACGATGCCCATGCACACTACATTTTTCAATATGTACCTATGCGACGTTATTAACGTAGCACTTTTAATCTAGAAGCTAACGCACGAGAGTAAAACGCGCGTTGACGGTGCCTTGAAAAACGTAGTGTGCATGGGCCCTAAGGCCGAGTTGCTATACTCAATCCCTATCCAAATCCGTTCTTCAACTGTCAAATTTCAATTTGTTTTCGATCAAATATCCATAATTTTCGATGTTTTTACTCTTTTATATTGAACTAGCTTTCCGCCCGCGGCTTCGCCCGGGTGAAAAAAGGGCTGTTTTTAGGGTTTTCCCGGAAATTATTCGAATTTTTCTCGCCGTAAATACCGTCCTCTGACTTCAATGAATATTAAAAAAAAAAAGAATTGGTAAAAATTGGTCCATGTGTTGTTGAGTTATGCGCTTACCAACACATTTTGCGATTCATTTTTATATTACAGAAGATAAATAATCTTATAAACAATACGAAAATGAAAAAACATCGAAAATCATAGCTATTTCGAGAGTTGACAGAAGGATTGATATACTCGTAGCAACCCGGCGTAAATCTATCAAAGTCGACTTAGAAAACTGCCACCTTTACCCCCACCAAAGTGACACTTACCGGCAGCTAAAGATGCCCTCAGCCTGGAGCCCTATGGCCTCGACGTCGGCGCGGGCCAGGGCGTCCGTTCGGTCGCCGGCCTGCTCAAACTCCTTCTTAAAGATCGACAGCAGGCAGCTGATGCGGTAGTCCAGTCGTACGTCTAGGATGAACTGGGAGACACGAATAGATTGAGTAAAGCTTCAACCACTCCAACGCGTGCAGTAGGCCTAAGATGCGCACCGTGATAACTTTTATCGACGTCAAAATGTATGGGCAAAATCGATAAAATGGCGTGATAACCGCTTATCGCGGCGCGATCAAAGGCCAATGACAGGTCTCACGACCTATAGTTCCAAAATACTGAACTGTCCTATCCATGACATTGACAGTGGGGCGCCACCGTAAATACCGGATCGCTGGTTCCGATTTTTGCCATGTTGGAAACAATTTAGTTGAACGATGGTAGCGCCCCCCTGTCATTGAGTTTGGTGGGACAGTTCAGTGTGGGTCATCTATATGACAGTTCACGCATAGCGCGCTCCATAGGCTTTGCCGGCGATGGCGATCTGCACGCGTTGGTGTGGTTGAAGCATAAATAAACATCTTTAGAGGGCTACGCGCGCACGGGTGTCACTGTGAAAGTATATTTTTCTCTTTTTACACTTTTATGAAGAGAAAAAGAGAGAACGTAGTGCTTATTCTTATCTAAGGAGAGACATACTGTCACGGTGACAAGTTTCCCGTGCGCGCGCGTTTTTTAACGAAGAAAAAGCAAAGATCTAGGAAAAGAACAGTAAGAAATATAGATGGTATGACAAGATTTATAGTTGACGCCAATAGAACCTGGATTTTTTCTAGCGTATAAAACCAAATATCGGCCAACACCGAGCTGTCTTTACTGCATTTGTCGTGTCTCCGGCAGGGTAAAATAGGACCTCTCCCACTCTTTTCGTAAATGTGCTAAAAGTCGCATAAGGTAAAAAAATCAATCATTAAGCCTCCCCAACCAGTCTGGTCAGCGTCCAAATATGTATCAGATATGTACCATCCTAGACTGTATCCCACTAAACATCAGGTGCGATTGTGGTCAAATAAATGTCTTGTTATGCATAAAAAAAATTAGAGAGAATCGTGCTTCTGCAGTAGAAACTAAATGCCCTTATGATGAAGATGATGATATCGACTACACTATAATACCTGCATTTTTCTATTAGCGGCCAAACTGTAGATCCTGGCTACACAGGAGTTGCTGCGGTGGGAACGAGAGGTGGGAACAGTCCCGTATGTTGGTTACACTTCACTGGTTGGGTTTTTATTGGCGGTCAAGCTGTAGCCTGGCTACACAGGAGTTGCAGCGGTGGGAACGAGAGGTGGGAATAGTCCCGTATGGTGGTTACACTTCATTGGTTGGGTTTTTATTGGCGGTCAAGCTGTAGCCTGGCTACACAAGAGTTGCAGCGGTGGGAGCGAGAGGTGGGAATAGTCCCGTTATAATACCTGCAGTATCTCGATGATCTTGAGCTTGGTGTCCATGACGAGCGGGTGCTCACGCGCGAGCACGAGCGCCGACGCACTGCGCTGCAGCCCCGCGCCCGCTGTCGCACCCCCGCCGCTACCCCCGCCGACCTGCGGGTAGGACGGTCATTTTATTTATTTATTTATTTACACTTTTGCACATACAACTGTACAGTGGCGGACTTAATGCCAGGTGGCATTATCTGCCAGTCAACCACAGGTCGAGTAGAGAGACTAAGGCGGTGTAATAAATATGACGTTTAATTAATATACTTACATAGCATTAGATAAAATAAATAACATAAGAATACATATTAATATAATAGACATACACCTAGATACATAAACATAATAATAATATTGGCGTACACATAACACATGTCAGAGATAAGAAAAAAAAGAAAAAAGAAAAGTTTTAGTCTTTGAAATAATTGCACAGAGATAATTTGAACTTAATAAAACTACAGTGTGCTTACCATGAGTTTACGTTAGGTGTGCTCGCTAGCGAGTACGTCAAAAAAATCTATGAAGATTTTATTTCTTAAAAGTAGCCGCTAGAGGCGCTGCACAATATATTTAAATGCACAATATTTTATAATAAATAAATAAATAAATATCCTTGGACATTTTACATTACGCTTCTAGTCCCAAACTAAGCAAAGCTTGTACTATGGGTACTAGACAACGGATATAAACATACTTAAAAACTTTTTTTTTGTAAATACATACATATTATACATAGTAACACCCGGACCCGTCACAGAAATTAAAATTCATAATTTCAATTTCTGCCCGGCCGGGAATCGAACCCGGGACCTCTCGGCGTAGTAGTGGTAGTAGTCCGTTTCCGAACCACTACACCAAACGGCCGACAATTTTATAATTTAATGTCATTTATTGACGCAGTCGCTAGCGAGCACACCTAACGTAAACTCATGGTAACCACACAGATGAGGATTAGAATACGTGAGATAAGCGACGATCAACTATGCTACAAAGTCATTAAACGTTTGATCAAAATTCGTTCGTTTGTTTCTTTTCACATGACATTGACAGATATGTCAAAATCCACCAATCATGCAGCATTTGGACCCCGCGTCTACGTATTGCCATCTGGCGGATTTTTCAAACCCTCATTGAAACAAAGTATCCAAGCAATAATGTACAGGACTGTTCTATTGCGAATAAGCTACAAATTACTCGTATAATGAAACTAAATATGAATAACTCACATTCCGTGCGACGGAACCCAAGGTGATAGAAGTCATGACAGCACCCATATCACCAATGCTGCGCAGTACTCCCCCTTCAGCTAAATAAGGAACAAAATTAGGGACATTAAAATCACATAAGTATGTACAGTCGACAGCACATCAAGCTATACATTTTCGTTGCAAAGTCGCCCGTATCGCAACTACGTAAGATGCCACAGTGTTTACGTTGACGTGCTGTTGACCGTACATGTCACCGTAAAATTGTGAATTCCGTCAGATTATAATCTGACGTAGTTAAATTACAATCTAACCTAACCTAACCCACTGTTAGTTTACAATCTAACGCGTTATATTATAAACTGACAGAGTTCACAATTTCACGTTGACATACATATTCATAGTATTTGCAAGCCGACAAGGCT
Organism: Ostrinia nubilalis; assembly: GCF_963855985.1. Classification (NCBI taxonomy): domain Eukaryota; kingdom Metazoa; phylum Arthropoda; class Insecta; order Lepidoptera; family Crambidae; genus Ostrinia; species Ostrinia nubilalis. The sequence continues at coordinate 2,432,194 of NC_087112.1, forward strand.
GAATTTTTTAACATGTACGTAACATCTCAATGACCATAAATAAATTAATTTGAGTTTCAGATAAACATTCGTTCTACAAACAAACAACACCAAAAATGATGTATTTGCATTCCACTTACGTTTTTTGACTTCCTTCTCCTGCGAGGCTGCATGCGCAGTAAAAAGTGATAAGTATTAAAAATAAGTATTTTCTACTTTATTTTAAACAGTTTTTAAAGTATAATTAATACTTTTCTTGGCTAAATATGCTTGTGTTACGAGTGGGTTCAATACAATAGTCCAGTGTTGGCGGGGTTTGAACCCGTGTTCCTCGGATCTTCGGAGGTCCGACTCCGACAAAATTGGGCTATGGTTTACTTCATGGGTTTATTTCTACTTACATTCCACCTCTCCGGAAAGGGCGTTGGATTCATTCAGCAGATCCATGGCTGTGACGCAATCAAGTATGCTGAGTAGGGTCTTCGTCAGTCGGAGTAAGTCGCTAAAACTGTGGGAGAAGATAAAGTAAAATTAACTTCAAATCGACAGCAAATATACAGTGTGTTTGGTGGAAGGTTAGACAAACTTCGTGGCTGTATAGGTAACGTAATTTTGAGAATACAAGTTCGCCCATTTGACCCTAAATGAGCTACTTTTTTTTATTGATATTTTTGTTTTTATTTATTTTTTTCCGAAATTTGACCCAAAAACTGCTTCAATTTTTTTTCTTGCGTGTTTTCAACCGCTTTTTTATTAGATATTAATATAGAATATGTCTTTAGTCGAATAATGAAATGAATTTGAGATCCAGATAATGATTGGATAGATAGTTACGAGCCGCCAAAGTTTACACGATAAAAAATTCAACGTCTTTCAATATCTAATTGCTTGCTTGCTCATGATCGCTGGTACCAGGTGCGCGTGACCAGGTGCACAGGTGACCTTGTCTATTATATGTCTATAAGCCGAAGTATATTAGCTCCCTGGCCAGCTTGACCACCTCGAAGGTGAGCTTGTTCTGGCCGTGGTCACTGGTTCCAGGTGCGCAGGTGACCTTGTCTATATGACCTGACAACTCACCTGTAGAAGCCGAAGTATATTAGCCCCCTGGCCAGATGGACCACCTCGAAGGTGAGCTTGTTCTGGTCGTGGTCGCTGGTACCAGGTGCACAGGTGACCTTGTCTACATGACCTGACAACTCACCTGTAGAAGCCGAAGTATATTAGCTCCCTGGCCAGCTTGACCACCTCGAAGGTGAGCTTGTTCTGGCCGTGGTCGCTGTTACCAGGTGGACAGGTGACCTTGTCTATATGACCTGACAACTCACCTGTAGAAGCCGAAGTATATTAGCTCCCTGGCCAGCTTGACCACCTCGAGGGTGAGCTTGTTCTGGGCGTGGTCGCTGGTACCAGGTGCACAGGTGACCTTGTCTATATGACCTGACAACTCACCTGTAGAAGCCGAAGTATATTAGCTCCCTGGCCAGCTTGACCACCTCGAAGGTGAGCTTGTTCTGGGCGTGGTCGCTGGTACCAGGTGCACAGGTGACCTTGTCTATATGACTTGACAACTCACCTGTAAAAGCCGAAGTATATTAGCTCCCTGGCCAGCTTGACCACCTCGAAGGTGAGCTTGTTCTGGTCGTGGTCGCTGGTACCAGGTGCGAGTGACCAGGTGCACAGGTGACCTTGTCTATATGACCTGACAACTCACCTGTAGAAGCCGAAGTATATTAGCTCCCTGGCCAGCTTGACCACCTCGAAGGTGAGCTTGTTCTGGTCGTGGTCGCTGGTACCAGGTGCACAGGTGACCTTGTCTACATGACCTGACACTCACCTGTAGAAGCCGAAGTATATTAGCTCCCTGGCCAGCTTGACCACCTCGAAGGTGAGCTTGTTCTGGTCGTGGTCACTGAAGTACCAGGTGCGAGTGACCACGTTGCAGAGATAGTTCTCGACGAAGCGGATGGTGAGAGCGAATTGCTCTTTAACTTTCTCGCGGGTTGCGTCTGGCCCACCTTTCACGCACTGGTAGCTGGAAACATTCAATGTATTTTACTATTTTGTTCACAGAATCAATGCTTCTCGTAAGTAAATATTCTTAGGACTTGCACTATCTTACTTTAACTTTGAAAAACGTAAAAAATCTGTCAAACTGCATACAAAAGACACCGGTTATAGATGACCCACGCTGATCTGTCCCACCAAACTCAATGACAGGGGGGCGCTAACATCGTTCAACTATATGGTTTCCAACATGGCAAAAATCGGAACCAGCGATCCGGTATTGACGGTGGCGCACCGCTGTCAATGTCATGGATAGGACAGTTCAGTATTTTGGAACTATATCGTCATAGTTACGGTCAAAGTTAAGTGGTGCAATTCAGCCTTAGACATGTTATACAGCACCATCTATGTAATCAAAGCTTGAATTATAGGTATAGATTTATACATAAAAAAAAAACACCAGCCTAATAAGCCGCCCCGGGTGCCAAGCAGCATGCGGTCGCACACCTCAGTCCACAGACGCGCGTACTTGACAGGCGTGACGGGCTCTTGAGGGTCGCGATCAGCGTGGAGATGCAACATAAGGCGGCAGAATGACGCTAGTGTGAATCTGTAGACCCGGGACGTGTGTGCAACCCACTACCGTGTGTGGCTCTAGCCTTGAGTGCACTTGGGTGTATTACTAGTTCTAAATCCCGGTCTGTGAGCACGTAGAATTTTGTCCAATGACCCCAAGCTACCCATCCTTATCGCTCGCGCGTAATTATATTGCTGTCGCGACTGTGCAACGGGCGCCCGCAGTGAGTGTGCGAGCGCGACAGCAACATAATAACGCGCGAGCGATAAGGATAGGTAGCTTGGGGTCATTGGACAAAATTCTACGTGCTCGCAGACCAGACTATAGAATGAATGTTCCTGCATTTACAAGTGACTGTGTTCCTCCATTTATAAGAGTTTGTCGATTATCCTGTCATGCTCGAGTAAGTTGATCCGGCTACATAAAACCTCATGTTATGTTACACTCTCATGTATGTTACGCTCTCGTGTACGTTAGGCTGGTTTTAGAGTCAAGCTGACGCACGCTGACCGTCAGCGCTGACAGCCGAAATGTATGAAGCGTCGGCGCCGAGCGATCAGCGTCACTCAGGAACGTTCCCTTCAATTACATACATATTGATCTGTCAGCGCCGACGATCAGCGAGCGGTCAGCGCGATTCTAAAACCCGCCTTACACTCTCTTTATGTTACTCACTCGTGTATGTGGATGCGGTCGCACACCTCAGTCCACAGACGCGCGTACTTGACAGGCGTAACAGGCTCTTGAGGGTCGCGGTCAGCGTGTAAATGCAGCATGAGGCGGCAGAATGACGCGCGCAGCTCGTAGGATAACTCCGCATTTGACATGCACCTGTGGAAAATTGGAATATGTGACTAAGAAGTTAGGGTGTGAATTCGCATAACAATATCTCTTTTGCTTGCAAGAAAGACGGACGTGAAATCCGACAAGGTTTACAAGGATGTAATCATTTATACACTGCGCTGTTTTAAGGAGACAAGATGTCTTGAAGCTTGGGGACCGGAAGACGTAGCCTAAGCCGCCGGTGGACGGACGAAGACGAGTGAAGGTCGCGGGAAGCGCAGGATTGATCGTTGTGGAAAATTTTCAAGATCTTTATCTAGCAGTGGTAGTCTTTTAGTAATTCGGTCACCATAAACAATAGACTAAGAGCTGGCGAACGCCTATACTCCTCATACGCTGACAAACTTTCAGCTTTTATAAAATGACGTAGGTCTGGCGTAAACTAGCAAGCTAATAATACTGTACACCAAATTGTCAACGAATCTTTTTTTTTTAATCCACAACGAGGAAGCCCTTGGCCTGTATCTCACCTGATGGTAAGTGACGATCAGGCCGAAGGTGGAAGCGAGCTTCACCCGGAATCCTCAACCACGGAGGAACTGGCTATCTTACCTCTAACTGCCGGAACACAACAATGCTGTTAACATTGTTGTAATGGTAAGCTCAAGACTTAGGTAAGATGGTGGTAGCTAACCAGGCGGACTTAGAACAAGCCCTACCACCAACCAAACCGAACAGAAAAATCTGCCCCCCCCCCCCCCCACTGGGAATCGAACCCGGGACCTCTGCGTCTGAAGCAGGTGGTCTTACCACTAGACCACAGAGGCGGTTCGTAAAGGTTACATTAACATCTACAAACTGACTTGAGGATCAAATGCACGTGCAGATGCGGCGAGAGCGTGTTCAGCGCGAGGTACTGCCGGTTGAGGCACATGTTGGAGAACAGGTCGAGCTGGTGGCGGTAGTAGTCCAAGATGGCCGCCGCCTCGCCCGCCGGGCTCACGCGAGCTGGGAAGTCCCGGTGTATACTGACTTGAGGATCAGATGCACGTGCAGGTGCGGCGAGAGCGTGTTCAGCGCGAGGTACTGCCGGTTGAGGCACATGTTGGAGAACAGGTCGAGCTGGTGGCGGTAGTAGTCCAAGATGGCCGCCGCCTCGCCCGCCGGGCTCACGCGAGCTGGGAAGTCCCGGTGTATACTGACTTGAGGATCAGGTGCACGTGCAGATGCGGCGAGAGCGTGTTCAGCGCGAGGTACTGCCGGTTGAGGCACATGTTGGAGAACAGGTCGAGCTGGTGGCGGTAGTAGTCCAAGATGGCCGCCGCCTCGCCTGCGGGGCTCACGCGCGCCTCCGCAGCCAGTTCTGAGAGTAACCGGGAATTCTGCGGAGAAATAATTTAATCTACATGAGTGAAATGAGGAGATTCGTAGGAGAACCAGAGTGACTGACATAGCCCGCAGAATCGCTAAAATAAAGTGGCAGAGGGCGGGGCACATAGCTCGTAGAGCTGATGGCCGCTGGGGCAGGAAAGTTCTTGAGTGGCGACCACGAGCTGGAAGACGTAGCGTGGGCAGGCCTCCTACTAGGTGGACCGACGATCTGGTGAAGGTCGCGGGAGATGCCTGGATGCGAGCGGCGCAGGATCGGTCTTCGTGGAAATCCTTGGGGGAGGCCTTTGTCCAGCAGTGGACGTCTTTCGGCTGAAACGAACGAACATGAGTGTGACGTCACATAAAACAGAGGGCAGGGCAAGAACAGTTCTTCCACTTTTCCTGAGGTTGTAAGAAGCGTCTAAAGGAGAAATAATTACGGGCTTTCCTAACCCGTCTGGCCAACATGGAGTGGAAGGTTAAATATTCCATTTCATCATCATTCTTTCAGCCTTAGGACGTCCACTGCTGAACATATGCCTCCCCCAATGATTTATTATGATTTCCATATTGACCGATTGGTAACGGCCTGCATCCAGCGCCTTCGTGCTACCTTTATGATGTCGTCGGTCCACCCTGTAGATGAACGTTTCAGGCAGCGTTTTCCGGTACGTTTTTGCCTCTGATTATACAGGGTGTTAGGTAAATGGGTATATGAGCCGACACTAGCCCATGTCAACGTGGGCATATAAATGGTATGGTGAAGTCAGAAAATTGATATCTTCATTTTAATTATTTAAATTTTCATACAAATCGGATTTTATAAAATTTATTTTGTATGACAATTAAAAAAAAATTAATGATGATATCAAATTTCTGACTTCACCATACCATTTATATGCCCATGTTAACATGGGCTAGTGTCGGCTCATATACCCATTTACCTAACACCCTGTATAGAGAAATCTGTCATGTAATGGAGACTGAATTAGTGGCCTTCCAAAAAGTAAGTTTTCCTTACCTTCTTATTATTCCACAGCAATATGACTTCGTCTTCCACAGAGTATTTACTCTTGTCGTCAGGTTCCAATATCTTCGTCTTTTCGTATTTTGTCGAGGCCAATCTAGAAGAAAATACAGTTCAATATTATCATCAGACAAATGTGGCCAAAAGGCAAACTTCAGTCATGCTGTGGGAAGGTTTTCTTTTATATGTAACACCTCTTTACTCCTGTCATTATAAAATTATACAGAGCTTTTATTTTTCCATATAAATATATGATACAGACAGACGTAATATGAAATCTCGTGACGTATTGTTAATACGTCACATCCAACTTTCTTTCTAAAACTATGTTAAAGGTGTAAGAACCAAAGCACACGACGCGTTGCGGCGCATCGCCGTAGCGGTGTCGCTGCGTCGCCTTACATAGAAATATCTGTGGCTGGCACACGAGCGGTGAAATCGTTGCGGTGCGGCGCATCGTGTGCGTTGGCTCTAAGCCATTGGTTCCTAAACTCATTTGAGACGCGCCCCCTTTCACCGTACAAAAATCCCCCCCCCCCCCTTCCAGTCAAGATTATTTATTGGTCGTATCGAGCAGTCTGGAATGTATTCTCTCAGCGGTCGCAGGTTTTTATACTTAAGTACACAGATGGCCCGCGCCCCCCTTTAAAGGTATTTACGCCCCCCCTGGGGGGCGCGCCCCCCACTTTGAAACCAATGCTCTAAGCTTACCTGGTCTCGATGAGTATGTCCGAGTTGTTAGCACAAAGCACATTCTTGCAGATCAGTTCCTGCGTGACGGCGATGACCTTCTTGTGAAACCTTTATCCAGAGGATCCTCTGGCTGATACCTTACCTATTCAAGATAACATACCTGGTCTCGATGAATATGGAAATAATATAATAATTGTGCAGTGGACGTATTCTGGCTAGCCCTTTGTCCAGAGAATATCCTAATAGGAATTCCTCTGGCTGACACCTTACCTTCTAAAGCCTGGTCCGTGAGCACGTAGAATTTTGTCCAATGACCCCAAGCTACCCATCCTTATCGCTCGCGCGTAATTATGTTGCTGTCGCGCTCGCACACTCACTGCGGGCGCCCGTCGCGCAGTCGCGACAGCAATATAATTACGCGTGAGCGATAAGGATGGGAAGCTTGGGGTCATTGGACAAAATTCTACGTGCTCACGGACCAGACTTTATAAGATATTTACCTGGTCTCGATAAGTATGTCCGAATTATTAGCGCAAAGCACACTCTTGCAGATCAGCTCCTGCGTGACGGCGATGGCCTTCTTATTGGAGATGCACAGGTCGCTAAGATAGTCCAGGAACCGGGACTGCCAGGTCTTCATGTTCTTGCGGACTAGGCCTAATATACAGGAAAAAGAATAAAGAATTAAATGTTAATATTAACCTCAGGTATTATACTAGTTTAGCCAGGAATTAATCTCGCATTGAAAGTTTAGTTAATCTATTTGTTGCAATGAATGTTGCAAAACATTGAGTTCGTTGAGGATAAGCAGCTTTCGCTGACACTATTTCGATGCTGCTTGCAACGTTCATTGAGAGAACTAGACTAAACTTCTAATGCTAGATCAACTAGCATAAGTTCTTAGGTCTTACATTTGTGAAAAACTCAATTGAACCCTAAAAACTCAATTGTCGAATCAGATTTGTAGTTGTTTCATTTATCGTCAGAGTCTATTGAATTGGCGAACAACTCAATTCATCAGTAGTGTACATAAATATCATATCCAGTCTTATTTAAAAAAATCGCAACATAAAACTAGATATTTATGTAACCATAACTTATGGACTTTTAAAATAGTTACACTCGGTCTGTCAAAGTCCAAATTAAAACACCGGTTACAGTTACGGTTAAAGTTAAGATGGTACAACTACTGTATAGATGACCTAAAAACTGTCCCACTAAACTCATTGACAGAGGGGCGCCACCATCGTTCAATTAAATAGTTTCCAGCATGGCAAAACTCGGAACCAGCGATCCGGTAAATATTGACGGTGGCGCCCCGCTGTCAATGTCACGGAGTGGACAGTTCAGTTTGTTGGGTCTATTGTTTATTGGTTATTGACTTACCGACAAACGTCTCGATCTCCGACGCCGTGATATGCTTCTCCAGAAGCTTCCTGTTGTTATGTAATAACGCCGTAATCGTGTCTTCGGCCAGGATATCGTAGCCGATCTGCTTTTGCATGAAGCCGAAGTGCTTCGCTATGTATTCCTGTGTTCAATACAAACATCATTAGTGCTTGGATTGGAAAGAAGTACATAAATAAAGGATTTATAGTTTTAATGCTTGACTCAGTCAGTGCCAGAGATATGGGAGCGGCACGGAAGGGGTGACATTGACTAGTTACAAAATACGGTGGGTCTAGTCAAAATGCCATCGCAAACCAATAGGAAGTTTTCGCTAATGTCAGTCGCCGCGTCACCAGTAATTCGATTCGATCGGAAAATGGCAGCCAAAATGCACATTGAACCACCAACGACGCGGCGATATAAAAGTTCATTCAAAATCGAATAAAAGTTAAAAAATGTCTATGACTTTGCGATTGTTTTTACTTTTTTTTTTAATTAGTTTCTTCCTTCTTTCTGCTCTCTGTTTACGTCTATGCTTCGCTGTCAAACTAACTGTCATAACGACATCGCGATACGGATTTGTCAAAACAGCCTTAGGGTGGGTTGCACCATCTTAGTTTAACTTTGACAAACGTCTAAAATCTGTCTAACTCCATACAAAAAAACACCGGTTAACGTCATAGTTACGGTCAAAGTTAGGTGGTGCAACTCACCCTATTGTTTTTCGATCGAATCGAAGCTTATCACCGGGGTTTTAGTAATCGCAATGAAAATGGCGGGTGTTGCGATTCGATTCGATTTTGATAGAGTCTTAAATGCATGTTGGCTAAGCCTTTGTATGGGAAATTTCAATCCAGTCTTTCGATTGTCGATAGGCAGGGCTTTGAGATTCGATTTTTTGCCGTTTGACTAAGCCTTTTTTGTTATCGACCTCTTTTGCGATTTGTTTATTTGTTTGCGACTGGTTTGCGATGGGTTTGCGATTTTAAAGTGCGTTTTGACTAGACCCACTGAACTGTCCTATGCATGACATTGACAGCGGGGCTCCACCGTCAATACCGGATCGCTGGTTCCGATTTTTGCCATGTTGGAAACCATATAGTTGAACGATGGTAGCGCCCCCCTGTCATTGAGTTTGGTGGGACAGTTCAGCGTGGGTCATCTATAAATGAAATCTGAAGTCTCGCTGACATTTGACGTTACAAAAAAGCCCTCCTGTACCGCTCCCATTCCTCAGGCACTGATTGAGTTAGTTGGGAAGCCCATTCAACTTTTTTGTCGGCCAAATCGAATCGATGTAATGTGCGCACTTCCATACATGCCCATACTGATCAACTGCCCGACTAAACTATCGGCCGACGAAAAATCGATGGTCTGCAACTAGGCTTAACCGCTAGACCTGCAGTTTGTAGTGTGTGTATCTAATACGATAACTGTAAGATTTAAGCGAGATTTAGTAGACTAGCAATATTTGCAAAAGTTGACTTTCGCAAGCTGTCACCACTGTGTAAATCTTGCAGAAGTTGACTTGCCACAAGTATTTATACAGTGGTTAACAGCTTGCGGAAGTCAACTTCTGCAAGTTATTGCTAGTCTAACGGCCGAATACTGAAACGCCATTTAAATATTTGACGGCTTCTCAAATAGTTAAGCAGCTCCTAAACTTACATTTCGCATACTCAAAACAATATCTAAGCAGTTCTCAATTTTTAAGCACCTCTCAAATTAAGTTGCAATCAAACGCCACTCAAATGAATTTTCGCATACTGAAACGCCATTCAACGCTAAGCATTACTCAAACAACTGTCAAATCGTCTTGAGCAGCCGTTAAATTTGAGAGTGCTTGCGCGGTATCTTAAATCCTATTCTTATACCTAAATCGACCTAAAAAGTGGTAAATAATGTTTGTGTCAACGTTATCATTTCTTTCGAACCTCGAGGAAATACCTAGATCTAATCACAGGAACGCAATAAGGCTGAACGCTATTGAAAAATATTATTTGATAATGACATGCAATTCCGAGCGAGGTTCCGCGTCTCTAAAGAAACGGTGTTGTTTCTGGATTCATAATTTGGAAGCTCTTTGAAACCCCTCACCAAACGCCATACAAGCAGTGGACCAAATACTTATTATAACCCTACGGTTCTACGCAACGGGAAGTTATGAACGTGTACTAAGTAGGTGATATCTTCCACATCGAACAGCCAACTGTGCATCGTATAGTGCACAAAGTAACAACCAAAATAGCTGCTATGAAATCGCTTTAAAACATGCCTATTTCTGAGGAATATGGGGACATCGCAAATGGGTTTAAGCTATAGCAGCATTTCCAAGAGTTTTTGATTTGTCAATTTGATGCTCTGTCAACAATGATAAATGTCAATTGTGGTTACGTTTCGGTCCACGATCGCCACTTAATAGATTTCAACAATAAAAAGTATCACCTTTAAAATTATTATTTTTATTAAATAAAAATGCAAGCATTAATTTTTTTATATAATAAAACGAGATTTATATGTAATAGAAACCAAAAATAAACTGTTCTATGTTAAGTTGATTGAGTATATTTCCATAAAAGACAATACATAACCAAACGATGCTGCGTGTAATGGATAAAAAACGTAAAGTCATCATTTGTGTAAATGAAAACATACTTTTTTTGGCAAATGTTGCCATTATGTAAACATTTGAGAGCTGCTTAGCTGATCACGGCTTCAAATCCGTTGAGTAGCGTTTGAGAATACCATTTAAAATTGAAGGATACTTAAATTTAGGAGCCCGTCAGCTGAGTGAAAGATTTGAGTAGTGTTTCAGTATTCGGCCGTTAACCTCGCTTTACAAGACTTACTTGGTTTTTCCTATAGTCTTGTTGACTGAGTCGTAGTATCCGGTAGCAAAGCCGGAAAATGTACTTATAAGGGGCGTAGCGAGGGTCGCACAGATCCTCTATCTTCAAAAACGCCTCCCCTTCAGTCGTCTCTTGAAACGGGCCCTGGGAACAATAAGCATTCAAAAGTCAAAATTTCTTTATTTGCATAGACTATTATATAGTGCTTACAAATCCACAAATATTTTTCTCTTAAGGAGCCTCTACATGTCTCATAATCTTTTTACCCTACCAGCGCTATTTTATTATAACATTTTATTACATTAGAACATTTTATTACTAAATCTGAATTGTGAACCCTAGCATATGCTTAAATATTTAGATAATTTTCAAAATGAAAATGAACAAAGTCGACATTTGATAATGATTCCTATAACACCGTTTAAACCTTTCTCCTTGGTTTTCCACTTTAAAATCAGGATTGACTGAATGAACTCGCTTTGTAGTGGTTCCAGTTGGTTGACTCATAGATAAACAGATTCGTTCATTTCAGCTGATGTTTAAAGCTGGAAAAAGGCATCCCCCAAGGATTTCCACAACGGCGGGTATTACGCTAGATCGTCAGTCCATTGAGTGGAAGGCCTGCCTTGACCTTGAGTCTTCTTATGAGGCCCGTAGTAAGTGACCACGTCTCCATTTCACAGAAAGAAAATGTGTCTCAGTGGACTGGTAGTGCCTGTTAAGTATACTTAACCTTTGTTTTGTCTCCTGTCATCCGCTTTGCACCGGAGAGAAGTCGAACCTTATACTTCAAACTCCTCCTATGTTCGTCTGATTTATTTCGTTGCGGCTCCAATGACAGTTTAACTTTCCCCCGGGATAAACTTGACCTTCACTGGTTGGGTTTTTATTGGCGGGCAAGCTGTAGATCCTGGCTAAAGCCTGGTCCGTGAGCACGTAGAATTTTGTCCAATGACCCCAAGCTACCCATCCTTATCGCTCGCGCGTAATTATATTGCTGTCGCGACTGTGCGACGGGCGCCCGCAGTGAGTGTGCAAGCGCGACAGTAACATAACCAGGCTTTACACAGAAGTTGCAGCGGTGGGAACGAGATGTGAGAATAGTCCGTTTTTGGTGGTGCCTGCACGTACCTGGAGGATCTTGAACAGTTGCTTCAAGATGTACTGCTCGCGCAGAAGTTTCTGGCGGTCTCGGTTGGGGTTCTCCACGACCAGTTCCAATGCTTCAGACTTGTTGGGCTCATTTTCGAAGCCCGCTATGAAGTACACTAGGTCTTGGAGCAGGCAGGTTAGGGCCCTGGAATAGATACCATGGCGTTATAGAGAAGAAAATATGATCTAAAGATGTAAGGATGGGTTGCACCATCTTACTTTAACTTTGACAAACGTCAAAAAGCTGTCAAACTCCATACAAAAAGCACCGGTTATCGTCATAGTTACCGTTAAAATTAGGTGGTGCAACTCAGCCTAACAGTCCTATCGTCAAGGGACAAAAATCTGAACACAGTATTCATAGTAGCGCCCTCTTGTAAATGTCGGTAAATTATACGGTTGTCTAACGTGGCGAAAAGCGGAAGTAATAATCCAGTAATGATACCACCATCCTGACGATGTCATAGCTGGGACGGTTCAGTGTTGGACAACTATTCAACACAGTTTAGTTAGTGAAAACATAATTGATCAATGTGATTTAAGTTTCTGTCGCCACTTCTTTTCAGCGCCAACTGATATGTTATCCCTCAGTAGCTATAGGGCAAGCTATATTTGGAACGTGTAAAAGTACCCTTAAAAGGATTTTGTGCCAAAAAGAGGAAAAGGTTTAAGATAGTAGATTTCATGTAAAAATTGGTATGGCCTTGCAAAAATAGCACTTACTTTCGCTCGTTATGTTCTATATTTCCATGATGCAGTTTAGTCGACAAGGCAGAGAGCACCTTGCAAGCATCGTTAGCAAAATCCAAATCCCTCACTTCACTCGGCGATACGGAGATCAGGGCAAAGGCTTCTTTGTCTTCCTTCACCACTGAGCACCCCACCTGATACATAAAATCTTTTATAAACACCCAAACAGTTACCAATGATGATTATTTACGTCCTTGCCATACATTAAAACAAAAACGGAAGATACAGCATACGCTTACATTGAAATAATCAAAACTAGGCCCTGCTGCACTACATAGGTCGATCCGATGAGCGAGACAGAGCGAAGAGCTCTAGTGTTTTATATTTTTTATCATATTTTTAAGAAATCTAGATTTTTGTCAGACAAAATATAAGTTAAATCATTACTTTGTATGAAGTTTGTACTGATTGATAAAATTTTAAATCAGGCGAAAGCACTTGTTTGCAGTCTAAAGTGGTTTTGACTAACGTCCTCGATCAACACATTGACCATATTGACCAAGAGCATCAGTCAAAACTACTTTTGCCTGATTTTTGCAGTCAAAAGTGGTTTTGACCGATTGAGTTTTGACTGTAACACACACCTAATTTCCTCCGTTTTTGTTTTAATATAAGATCTTTGCTATGCTTTTGTTACCTTTGACATAACAGGTTTTTCTTCATCTTTGTCAATAGGTATGGAAGTTGAATGTACCCACGTATGCGTGCAAAGGTGCTGTAACCTGAAAAAAAAAACGCAAGGTTTTAGTGGGTAGTAAACGCACATGGTGTTGATTGCTAATCGTCAAGGGGTCCCAGCCCAGCATGTGTAAGAGTCTGTTTCTGTGAGGGACTATTCATTTATTACGTAAGACGATTTAGGGGGGAAGGGGGGTAGACCATGTCTTATTTTTTCTTAGGAAGTGGGGAGTGCCGAGTTTTGAAATGAAATGAAATATATTTATTTGCTTCAATCTTGAGTAATACAGTAAGGTGTTCTTAAAATGGTTTGTTCGTCAAAATCTACTTATATAAAAGCATGCAAACATTTTACATAATAATTTTATAATATATAATATTCAATTTAATACATTAATATAATTTACATTTAGGTAGGTATTAATATTCAATTCAATAAATTAATATAATTTACATTTTACATATACAATATTTTATTTAATTCATTAATATAATTCTAGTCATTACTTAGTTTTGTCAAGAAAATCTCTGACTGAATAAAAACAATTTTCTACTAAGTATTCATGTAGACGTCTTTTGAATAGTGGTCCATTTAACTGTCTAAGATTATCAGGCAGGGAATTAAATATTTTGACAGCCATTGAGCACACATTATTATTTGCTAAGCTTAATCTATAATTAGGTATTACTAGTTTATTTGCTGGTCTACTACGAAAAATTTTCAAGTCAGATGTTTGTTTAGTGACAAATTGGTCCATATTGTCTTTGACAAAACTGCAGATTTGTTTTATGTAGAGTCCTGTCAGTGTAAGGAGGTTATATTTTTTGAACAAGGGCTCACACGACTCTAAACTCTTTGCTCGCATGCGTATAAGTAAACGATTTCTATTTCCATGGCAACTGACCCGCGCCACTCGCACGGCGCCTTCCGGGAATTCCCCGCTAGTGCACTAGTCGTCAAACGTGTACAGTCAGCGTCAAATAGTTAGTGACACCATGACCCAAGTAACCAAAAAGTTCGCAACACGTCTTTGCACCATTCGAATAAGGTTGTGTCAACTTTTTGGCCACTTTGGGTGTCACGAACTATTTGACGCTGACTGTACCTATTCATTTTTTTTTCTTTAGAAGTTTAGGTTCTTACGTAATAAATATTAAACAATAGGGGGTCGGCCATTTTTAACTTTTTCTTATAATAGGAGTAGAGGGGGTCAAAAACTAGCGAAAATAGTCTGACGTAATAAATGAATGGCCCCTGAGTGTATGTCGAAAAAGGTCCGTATTTAGTATTTACCTGACGTAGGTTCATTGGTTGGGTTTTTGTGGCGGTCAAGCTGTAGATCCTGGCTACACAGGAGTTGCAGTGGTGGGAACAAGAGGTGGGAATAGTCCCGTTTACCTGACGTAGCTGCTCTGTGGCACGGGTGCGTCGGAGTGCGTCATGGTGGTGGGGTCCAACTCGAACAGAGTCGCGATTTCTGACGAGTGCGGGACGGATACCAGCTGGTATGCTGGCTCGCCTATCTCTACTGGGGCATCACTGCAACAAAGATTAGTTTTGAAAATAAAGCTACTGTACAAAGAAACATTCATGACGGAGATAAGCAATTTTAGAATAGGTATTCCCTAGTAAAAGTTGTGTAAAATAAGTTTTGAAATCGGACTGGAAACAAAGAAGATACTAAACTAGTATGGGACGCTGCTTGTCTTTTCAATGTGGACTGTGACGTCATGAGATATTACTAGCTTTCCGCCCGCGGCTTCGCCCGCGTGGTATTTTGTCTGTCATAGAAAAACTTTATCGCGCTCGTCCCTGTTTCAAAAACCGGGATAAAAACTATCCTATGTCCTTTCCCGGGACTCAAACTATCTCTATGCCAAATTTCATCAAAATCGGTTCAGGTTTAGGCATGAAAGAGAGACAGACAGACAGAGTTACTTTCGCATTTATAATATTATAGTATAGATCTGTATCTTAGGCGTTTCTAGAGATATTTGATAATGTCAAGGCTAAAGAAATGCGAGTTTAAAAACATGAATATTCCCCATCATAGCTGTCGCTTTTCATCTTTGTCTAGGGGGGCCTGGTGAGGCCCAAGTTCGCATATTTATCTCTTGTTGACTTTTACGACATCTACGGGAAGAGTAGGAGTGGAGGCCGCGTAGTGGGAAACGCAGCGTGGGACGTCCACCCGCAAGGTGGACCGACGAAATCTTAAAGGTAACTGAAGGCGCTGGACGCAGGCCGCTACCGACCGGGCAACATAGAAAGCATTGGGGGAGACATATGTTCAGCAGTGGACGTCCTATGGCTGAGATGATGATGATGATGATGATGATGATGATGACGGGAAGAGTATGTACTCACGGCGGTCGGTTGCACGCCTCTGCCGCTAAGTAGTGTCCCGTCGCGAGGTGCTTGAACCGGAATATCGAGTTCCAATGGCCGGCGCCGCCGCGGCATGGGTCGTGTTGCACCACCTGCAGACAATATGACGCTGTAGATAATAATACAGACGACAGCACATCAAATCATACATTTTTTTAGGAAATTCAACTCAGTTGTAACGCGGCAAATGCGATACGACGCTACGAGACGCTACACGACGCTACGGGATGCTACAATCTTATTATACTCCTGACCTCGTTCTCCCCGAGTGCCTTGCCGCAAGTAGCGGGACGCTACACAACGCTACAGGATGCTACAGATGACTCCTGGCCTAACGAGGTCAGGCCAGGCGCTCTGGGAGATTGCTCCCAGAGCGCCTTGCTGCTGGAAGCAGGACGCTACATAACGCTACAGATGACTTCTGACCTTGATCTTCCAGAGCGCCTTGCTGCTGTTAGTGGGACGCTACATGACGCTACAGGACGCTACACTACGCTACAAATGACTCCTCACCTCGATCTCCCAAAGCGCCTTGCTGCTGGTAGCGGGACGCTACATAACGCTACAGGACGCTACAGTACGCTACAGATGACTTCTTACCTCGATCTCCCAAAGCGCCTTGCTACTAGTGGCCGCAGTGGCACTAGATCGGCCGGTGGTGCGCAGGAACACATGGTGCCGCTTGCGGTAGTCGTCCATAGCAGGAACTTCTCTTACTCCACTAATTCACGACGCTACAATCTTATACATCAGAATACTTCAGACCTCGATCTGCCAGAGCGCTTTGCTGCTAGTAGCGGGACGCTACAGTACGCTACAGAGGACTCCTGACCTCGATCTACCAGAGCGTATTCTGCTGGTAGCGGGACGCTACAGTACGCTACAGAGGACTCCTGACCTCGATCTACTAGAACGCCTTTCTGCTAGTAGCGGGACGCTACAGTACGCTACAGAGGACTCCTGACCTCGATCTCCCACAAAACCTTGCGCCTTACTGCTGTTAGTGGGACGCTACTAGACGCTACAGTACGCTACAGAACGCTACAGATGACTCCTTACCTCGATCTCCCAAAGCGCCTTGCTACTAGTGGCCGCAGTGGCACTAGATCGTCCGGTGGTGCGCAAAAACACATGGTGCCGCTTGCGGTATTTATCCATCGTCAGGAACTTCTCTTGTTCCGCTAATACACGACGCTACGGGACGCCACACGACGCTACAATGTTACGATCCTGACCTCGATCTCCCAGAGCGCCTTTTTGCTGGTAGCGAGACGCTACAGTACGCTACAGATGACTCCTGACCTCGATCTCCCGGAGCGCCTTGCTGCTGGAAGCAGGACGCTACATGACGCTACAGTACGCTACAGATGACTGCTGACCTTGATCTCCCAGAGCGCCTTGCTGCTGCTAGCGGGACGCTACATAACGCTACGGAACGCTACATAACGCTACGGAACGCTACGTGCCGCTACAATGTTATACTTCTGACCTCGATCTCCCAAAGCGCCTTGCTACTAGTGGCCGCAGTGGCACTAGATCGTCCGGTAGTGCGCAGGAACACATGATGCCGTTTGCGGTATTCGTCCATAGTCAGGAACTTCTCTTGCTCGGCGTGGAATAACCGCACCACGTCTCCTCCCTTGAGGATCTCTTCTTGGTTCTCCTTGTGTTCGAGGAACAGCGTCACCTTCCATGACGTCGACGAATTTACGACGTTCACCTGGAAAAAATGGTGGAAATTGTTATGATGAATCAAGACAGCGCCATCTAACAGAAAAGTTTTAACTTCATCTGTCAGATATTACCTATCCGGGGCAAGTGGTTCGCGCGCGCGCACGTTGTCATCGTGACAAGTAGTCATAGTCATAGTCATAAATGTTTATTGCATCATGTTGGTACATTTGGATCTTAAGTATTATCTTTTACACTTTTTTAAAGGAGAAAAATAGAGACAATGTAGTACATATTTTTATCTATGGAGAGACATACTGTCACGGTAACGAATGTTACCCTTGACGTGGCAAAAGTCTATGATTCTATGATCAGTAACTTTATCCTCGTTTGATTGGTTTCTTATTCAAAAAGAATCAAGATTTTAAAGTGTACGAAACCTAGCTAGTTTAAGCTACCCACCTCCATACAGCCGGCATTGTCAGGTAGTTCATGGTTAGAGGACACGTGTAAGACTTGTTGACCTGCATTCACGGGGTTCATGATGACCTTGTCGCCAACCACCACATTGTCGCCTGGAAATAAACAGGGTTTTATTTTATCTGATATGTGGCAGAAGAGCAGACGGATCACGCTGCCCTTTTTACACCCGCAACATCAGTGAAGTTCCCCCGATTGGGCCTCCGGTTCCCTCACTCACTCGGCTAAATTCAAATCTATGAAGTAATTAGAGCTACCGTATTGGGATGGTGCCACTGTAAAGTCCTGTCACTGGCTAATAACAAAGACAGTAGCCAACTGATGAACGCTGGAGCGATAAAAGGGCTATCGCATTTGCACTCAGCAGTCGGAAGATTCGCGCTCGATAATTTTAGACGACAAAGTGCTACTCTCTTCGTACAAATTCGATAAAAGCCTCGAAAGCCTAGCGCACATCCTAGGCCTACAGGACAGGAAAAATGATAGCCCTGTTTGTTCTTGAGTCTTTGTTAGCATTTGAAATACCGGGTTTTACTGTCGTCTCTACATCAATATGATTTAAATAACCATATATTGCGTGGTGATTGTATATTCAAAAATGTAATAAATAAAGCAGCAAATGATACCAATATTATAAGCTTGCATTATCACAATAACACGTAAGCTTCCATAAATACATTCATTGTTAGATAATACGAATTATTTTTATATTTTACGATAAGCCGTTGAATATCAACAACACAGGACGGACGAAACTGACATAAAAGGGTTTAGATCCCTTCATTGTAGCCACAACGACTGAATTTATTTTCGGTGGGCATCAGTAAATATTTATGGAGTATCCCTTAGGCCAAATTGATACTTGGCGCCTTCACAAAAAGGCAAATGGGTAAATTCATCGCTTTTTTAACCCTTAATTACTCGCATGGGGTCAAAGCATTTTCGGATATAAAAATGAAGCACTTGGCGCGGCCCGATTTCCTCCGCGCCCCCGGTAGCTTCATAAAACACGTTTTAGTTTGTATTTTGATAGCGACTAATTCACGGGAGTGGAAGGATGCGTCGCTGCGCTCTTGAGTGGTGACCCCATGCGAGTAATTACGTAACTTTTTTGGAAGAGGTAAGTTTTTTGTTTTATGTATTTATTTTGTGTATTATAAATAATATTTGTGTTATTGTATATTCAGTGAATAAATGTTTGTTATAAATGTGTTTTTACAGCTCTAAACAATAAAAATATTGATAAATTCAGTTTTACTACTACTTTGTCTTTTTTTTTTGAGAGTTAGTAGAGATAGGAAAAAATAGCAAATTGTGCAATGGTTGGAACATGTTTCTGATGAAGAAGAAGCTGGAGGGTCGAGTTCTGAGCCAGAGTTAGATGAAATAACAAAAAGTGATCATGATAGCGCTAATGAGATCGAGCAATCCTCCGCATAATCAAGTGAATCGAAAATGCAAGAAATGTACAAGATTTGTGCGCAATGATCACTCTGAAATATACTGTCAACAGTGTAACAAGAATGATTCGGAGAGTTCCTAAAAAATACTAGTATTACCTATGATCTCAGTATACCTAAGTACAATTTGTTAATTATTGACAATCATTTTAATTTAGCTTGTTTTTGTATAATTAGTAAGAAATTCATGTTATTACCTATAGATATTAAAGAATAAATAAAGCATTTTTATAATAATATAGTTTCATTTACTTATAAATTTCAGTATGTATTAAAAACTACTCACACAATTTGGGGTCATCTGTGACCATAGCTGGGCATTAACTCGTTAATCCGTTAATCGTTAATTAACGAAGTTAACATTTCTATTAACGGATTAACTTTTAAGTTAACTTTAAAAAATGTTAACGGACTCGTTAACTTCCGTTAAATTATCCTAAGTCCGTTAATCGTTAATCCAGTACCTACTATTTAACAAAAAGATACAGCAGGCACGCTGAAAAACGCGTTCTGACAAGTACGTTCGGGCTTCCAGAACTTCCAGAACACAAAACAACAGTTTTTGTAACCAGATCACTAACGCAACGATATAAAAAAAGCTTTTTAAAATTTTTTTACAAGCTTTATATTGACTTCACTTGTTAATAATGTGTGGGACAAATCTTGCAACTGAATTTAAGACCAGTTCTCCTCGACCGATTGAGCTGAAAGTAACTATACTCATCGTTATTAAAATTTATTAGCGAATTGAGTCGCTTCTCAAACTAAATTTTAAATAAACAACTTGAAAAAATCGAACTGCCTAAGGCGGGACTCGAACCCACGACACTTGAAAATTTCGACAGGTTCATCCAGGTCCATCCAGTTGAAAGAGCGGTCGCCCGGCAAGCGGTAGGTCGTGGGTTCGAGTCCCACCTTAGGCAATTCGATTTTTTCAAGTTTCAGTTATTTAAAATTTGGTATAGGTACTTATGTAAGTACGAGAACAATGCAATGTTATAGTACCATTGAGCTGGTCTGATGGTTGGGTCAGGAGGTGGCCATAGGAACTCCTAAATGAAACGGCGGAATCTCATCAAATTTGGGTTCGTTGGATTTGTCTTTTCGAGCACTTTAGTACTAGATGATGTCCAGGGTCCTGATGATGGAGTCAGGAGGTGGCCATAGGAATTCCTAAATGAAACTGTGGAAACTTATCAAGTTGGGGTTTGTTGGATTTCTTTTCGAGCACTTTGGTGCTAAATTGTATTGTAATTGTACCAAGGCTCTGAGATTGAGATACAACTAAAAAGTGTAAAATAAAATTATAATAAAAAAAACTTTTTTAAAAACAAGCTTTTATTCTGAAATGCAGTTGTCCTAAAACGAAAAAATTATTGTACTTATGCAAGGTTCAAATAATTTCGGAAGCTTGTAGCGCAAACATAAAAGCGCAATAAATTCCATGCGCGATACAAGCTTTTAAATTTATTTGAACCTTGCATACAATTATTTTTTTCGTTTTATTATCACGTGTTAACGGATTAACGATTAACGTTAACTTGCGTTAAATCTTCCGAAATGTAACGTTTTAACGTTTAACGAAGTTAATTTTTTTAGTAACGGTTTAACGATTAACGAAGTTAACTATTTGATTAACGGTGCCCAGCTATGTCTGTGACCCCATGCGAGCAGTTATGTAAGATTCTTTATGCGAGTAATTAAGGGTTAAGCTTTAGAAACCGATATTAAGGTTAAAATACCGTTTTATTTTCCGTACAACCCGCATATAAAGCAAATTGTTCTTTTGTGTACACAACTACATACTACATTTATCACTAAGAAAAGATATACTCATTCGAAACGTTTTTTGTTAAGTGTAATTGCAATTTACAATCTTTCTACATTATTGCAGTCATACAGTTCGGGAAAGAAATCAGTAGGCAGCGAGTTTCAGTCCCTAGCTATTTGCTTTATAAAAAAGTTTGCAAAACGTTTTGTGCGGGTAAATTAATGTCGTGAACGACATCAATAACAAGTGGTATATGAATGGGGATCCCCGAAGACTACGATGATTGGTCTGACTGTTAGGCCCGGTTTCCACTAAGGCGGAGCGGAGCGTAGAAGTGTCAGTCGGACGAATTTTTCTATAGAATTTGACAGCAGCGGCGGCGCAGCGCTGAGCGGAACTGTGCAGAGCGGAGAAAAGATGTGGAGATAATGAAATCTGATTGGTTATTCAAAACATTTCTCTGCTCCCCTCCACCTTGAGGGAAACCGGACCTTAATCAGGGAGAGGGCTAAATGTGAATCAAATTACTCACCAGTCGACCGGAGTTTGTAGAATGGCATGACATAGAACCATGAGCCCTCATTACCATTTGCGTCTAAATGCACACGCATCGCGTTCTTCTCTAATAGCGCTGGTAGGCGCTTATTTACCTGTGGATATACAAAAAAATTCAAATAGGTCTATTCAGTAATCATATCTTATAAAATTAAGATAGGATTATGAGTGCAGGCTAAATCTTCCATTTGCCTCTGGTAAAGTAGAGGGCTGTGCTCCTGCAGTGGAAACTAAATGACCTGTTAAAATAAGTGCCTCATAAGTGCCACTAGCGGTCTAAATTGAATAAAATATTTTCGATTTAGATTTTTTGAAAAAAAAAAAAGAAAAAAAAGAAATTGAGTACCTAGCATAACTATAGGGTGGCAGTGCTGGCAAAATGCAATAGGGCTGACTGCTACAAGAAACTACTGTGTCGCCATCACAGATCACAAAAACTAAAGGGAGATGTGAAAAGGGGGCGTGGCCAGTATTTTATTTATTTTATTTATTTATTAAGGTACAGCAACAGATTGCAAATCATGGCTTAAAAATAAAGTACATTGAACAAAAATTAACAATTAATTTGCACTCCGATTGTAGCTGAACACAACATTCGTGTATCGCAGCAATATGCCCAAAAACAGAACACATAACTCGCGACAGCTATGTCTCATGCGCTACGCGTGTTTTGTCATCGATGGCTACGCGGGAAGATGAACAGGCCTGGTATGACACCCGTACCAGGCCTGTTCATCTCCGCGAGTTTACATCGAAAACAAAACACGCACGATGGCCCACCTACAGGATACGATTCGACAAGGCCTCACATACGAGCGAACATTGACTCACGCACGCGTATTCTTGTGTATGATGGAAGAAAGTGGTGTACTAAATACTGTGCAGTATTTAACTGCCTAAATAATAATAAAAACACAGAATGTACTTTTTTAAGTTGCCTCAAGACACTGAGAGGTAAATAAGTAGTTAATATTATTCATGATAATTCATGCTAAATCATGTATTTCCTCCGCCATTTTCCGCAGTTTGGCACCTCACGTCACATCATTTTACCGAAGTCAGCCCTATAGCTTCGACGCAATGCCGATCACTGACGTTTGTCAACAAAATGGTGCTTGACTCTTGAGACAGGCTAAATTATACCATATTGTTAATGACATTGAGCATACATTTTTTTAAATACCTTCGCGAAGTAAAACTTCTGTACATAGTACTTATTATTATTCTGTGCCCGTACTCACAGTCAGATATTTATTGGACTTCACGTGCAGCAGTTGTATCACGCTTCCGTACTGCACAATGGTCCCTAGTAGTTTCTTATTCTCCAGCTCGTTCTGCTTCTTTTCTATCTCCGCTGCATGCTGGAATAAGAACACATCAATTTAGCCGTATGGAACGGAAAACGCAGCGTGAGACGTCCACCCACAAGGTGGACCGACGTCATCAAAAAGGTAGTAGGAAGGTGCTGCACGCAGGCCGCTACCAATCGATCAACATGGAAACCATTGAGGGAGGCCTATGTTCAGCAGTGGACGTCCTATGGCTGAAATGATGATAATGATAAGCCGTATGGTTCCGGCAGAGTAGCATAGGACCATCAGAAATTACTGTGGGTCATCTTCCTATAGCCAACTGTTTTTACTGGTTGGTATGACAATACCTCCTATAACTGTATTTATTTTTTTGGTTTTCAGGAGAAAGAAAAAAATACGTTTACTTGCGCATATAGCAGCTATTTCCACAAAGTTTTATCAGTTTTATTGTTATCTAAAAACAAAAATATCAGTTAGGAGAAAAATTTCGAATGGAAAAAGTCCACGCGAAATTTAAGCCTATTGTATTAAGAAAATCGATTTTTTTAAATGTTACTTAGGAGGTATTGTCACTATTATCTGTGGCTAGGGTGCGTCACACTGCAATCGCCAATGTATATTATAGTACCTACTCCAATGTATGAATAGTAAGTTCTAGGATACTGAATCTACTTCCTGATTCGCAGTTAGCATTATAATCTATTCCAATGTTTAGTTGTATAAAGTCACATCAAATTACGAGTACATTGTAGTGTACAATGTTTTGATGACTGTAGCTTTCTGATAATTTTGAAGAATTATTATGTCTTTGTAGTTTCCTGACAAATACGAGTATATCTATGTCAACCACAGTCAACATCTTTCACCAGTATTAACCGCATAAAAAAGCTTTAAGAAACTCTTTCAAAACATAAAGATTTATCCGAGAATAAAATCTGAAATAAAACTTTCTATATCAACACTGCGATCGAAATTAAACAGCGTGCTAAAGAAATCGAGTCTGCCTCGAAGAATCCGCGCCTTTGAAGTGAAATTCAAACAAAAGTTTATAAATACGCTTCAAAAGTGCCACGGGACGGCATAACTTTCTTTGAGTAATGCCTATGGTAATGCCAAAGATTGGTGTAGGTATGTTGTTTTATGGAATATTTTTTACTGCCGCGAACGTCTCTATAATTTATGGGAACTAATATTTTGCCGTGACAAATGTATGTGGTTCATTGGAATATGCTTTGATTGAAAGTCAAGCATAGCATATAAAGCTAAACACTATGGTATCTAATGCCTCTTGTAATACGTACGATTTCGCTAAAAATGTAGTCAGGTGTCTTTTATGCCCACAAGCGACGCTAAAGTGACCATATTTTCGGAAATAAATAATTTTCTTTATAGTATTATCTCGATTATTTTGATATGGAAATAGGAGTTGCAAGTCCCGGTACTAAGGAGTGTTACTGAATTACCGGTACCAGGTCCAAGCCAGTATCGGAAAAACCGGAAAATTCGGGAATTTCGGTACCCACGTCAATGGTTATTAAGACAAATTACCTAATTTGTACGTAATTTTAATAAAAATGTGATTAGATTAACAAAAATATTAAACTTTTTCTGTTCAGTTCAATTGGTCTGTTACCTTAATAATAAATCAGTCAAAACAGTTACACAACACGACAAAACTAGTTATAAATGCCCATTAAAAATCATAACCGCCATGCCATATTCATAAAAAGCAACAATCGTTTAATCAACCTATTTTAGTTAAAATATGTTTTCTCACTTTCTATCAATGTCAAATACTGGCAGCGACAAGAGTTAGGGACAAACAAGGGACAAAACATAAATTAGAAAGAAAGAAAGAAAGAAAGAAAGAAAGAAAGAAAGAAAGAAAGAAAGAAACATTTATTGCCATGGACATCACAAAAGACAAAAGAGGTAAAATGAAAAAAAAAAGCAAATAAGACAGAGGTGACATAAAACATACAATGAATGAATGAATAAACTAAGCAGTGCCACCCTGTCGCACAGCGATGCCCATCGCAATGGGACCCCACTCAGCATATGCCGTGGCCCCCGGTGAGGGAAGCCACGACGCTGGTTTTCAGTGTGCCCCATGCCGAGTGAGAGTCACGGACACTAACCTATACTGCATAAAATATACATACATAAATAATAATAATAGTGCGCGTATAAATTTTAAATGTATACAGGGTGTTACTTTGCATTCTTGCCATATTTACAGAGGTGACTATATTACTGATACTGATCACAAATCCGTTAAAAAATAATGCCCGAAAATTTTTTTTTTTAATCTTGAGTATTTTATTTTATCGACAATCTGTTAAACACATCACTAATTATCGTAACGCATGCACATCACTTGTTGGCGATGGCGATGAAGACTTTTTTACTTTTTATTGTATTTTTAAATATCTATTGCAATCTATTGTCTTTAAAATGTCTTTTTGACACTTGTAAAAAACTGAGAAATCCATCAATCACAAATCACGTTATAAATTATACAAAAATGTCTGAAGTGTATTCAAACAACGAATAATTTAATCAAAATGGTGCCTGGAGTGTCTGCAAGACGTCTTAGACGAAATGCTTGATGACGTACCCTTAGCGTTACACCAAATGCTCTACTAGCAGCAGGATGGTGCTCCCCCACAATAAGGACGTCAAGTGCGCGAATAATACGTTTGGTGAACAGTGGATTGGACGAGTGGTCCAGTAGCTTGACCACCACGATCCTCGGACCTGACACCAATGGATTTTTGGCGTGTCTTGAAACGACTGGTATGCGCAGAAGAGATAAACAGTGTAAACGCGTTACATGAAAGGATTGTTTTAGTGAAACTGTGAGACAAAACGTTTATGTGTTGTGAAAACTAAAGCGGAAAACCTACGCTTCGCCGTGCTAGACTGTGCCTTCATCAGAACGGAGGACACTTTGAACACTTGCTTCGCAGTACGTAAACTTTGTAAGTAGGAACTTATAAATAAATAATTAATTGTGAATAAGGTGATTTCATTTCATACTTAATTTATTAATTTGTAAAAATAGGGTACAATGTTAAAATTAATTAAAACCCTAATAATTATTACGTATTTTTGACGGTCCTAAGCCCGTAAAGTAGAAACTGAGAGTAGAAAGGAAAATCTGAAATCAACTGAAGAGTATTTTAAAATAATTATTATGACTGGATAAAAAGGCTGGTACCCAGAGCCATAAAACAACAGATTATTAAGAACTAGGCCACGCCCACTAGGTTTATTCCACTTGCACCTGTAGAACGTGCGAGACAAAATTGGTTTATTCCGATTTGTACTGAAAAACCAAATTTACTAAAATCTTAGTGTACTTTCTTTATGGGAGTCTCTTGTTTATCTTAAATAATAGGTATTGTTCCCTACTTTTATCTCTGTGAATATGGCAAGAATGCAAAGTAACACGGTGTATACAGACGTAGTAGAAAATAATAATATACGATATAGACGAAGTAGAAAAGATGTGATAAGATATTTATAAATAAAAAGATAATATTTAAAAAACAAAACTGTGTGTGTGTACATAATAATAATAATAAATTGTAATGTATTAAAGTGCGTTTGTGTATGTAAATTAAATAAATTAGGTTCATAAAAAAACATGCTATTATAAGAAACAATAAGTAGTACCTAAGTACAATCAGATAAAACAATCAGTCTTAAAAGGATAGTAATGAATTAGGATTTTTTTTTTCATTTGTTGATAGTGTGTACGTAAAAAAATGATGGCATCTAGTCAAAAAATTGTTATTCAAAAATAAATTATTGAAGTCCCGAAAGTACCGAAAGTCTCGGGAATTGCATCATCAGTACCGGAACTAGATAAAGGATAAGATTATCGGGAATTCCCGGGAAAAATGAGTACCGGGATTTCCCGGGAGCGAACCCTATATGGAAATCGTAAGATATGACATCACACAATATAACTTTTTTAAAGTTAACGGATTCAATACAGTTGTATTGCTGCTGGCATATCCAGAAAACATGGAACAGACAAAAGCATAAAATTAAAAAAAAAAACTACTTTGGCGACCCATTATTCATGGTTAACACAAAAAATACAATAATAAATGGTTACAAGTACAAAACATACAAAAGAAGACATAAATTAAGAGATTTCAAAATCGGACGGACGACCTACATCCAAATCACCCAATTAACAATCAAATTAGATTTGTGTCTCCGATGTGATGTAACACCACATTAATGTCACCATAATGCACGCCAAAAGGTTTTAGGGTTCAACCACACTACTTTGAAAACTTCTACGAGGTTATTTATTTAAAAGAATGGACAAATGGACAATATTTTTCTGAAATATGAGGCTGCAATGGTGGCCGGTAACATCGCAATATTGCATTAATGTCCTGGCCAAATTGACAAAAATTTTATAGCGAGCAAAGAGAAGCCACATGATAGCAGTATTGCAATAAAAACATTGCCCATTGAGAAGCCCCATTAAGTTTGAAACTTAACTACCAGTTCAAAAGAAACTGAAATAAAGTACCTATATATTTTAATCACGTATTATTGAAGTCATTAGAATTAGCAATGTACTAGCACAAATTGAATACGAGTTAATATTAAGTTTCTCAATAACCTTCAAATAAAATTCTTCAATCTGATATTCATAGGTAATGGTAGATTATGTCTGACACTTTCCCACGTACCGGCTCATTGCAAATACAAAAGTCAGACAGATCCGATAAAACGGAAAGATTCGATAAAATTGAAACACAGTACCTACTTACATAGTTAAGGAGTAGCTTTTGATAAAACGTGTCTTCCGCCTTACCCTGCTGGTAAAAGATTAATTAATGTATCTGCTGGCAAAATAAACAACGTCGGATGCTCTAATGGAGCCATCCGTCAAAGTGACGACTGCTAAGGACGTAGCACATTTATCAGCCCGGAAAGGGATCGTAACCGTATTAACCAGAAGCGGTCAGTATTCTTTGTACGAAACTCCATATTGCAACGCACACTTATCCGCACCGTAACGTAAACATCTGGCCTCGCGGTTGACAACGCGCGAAGGCGATTACAGTTCGCGAAAGGTGATAGGCCTCAGCCTCGAATTTAGCGGGCAGCGGGGCGGCGGCGGTAGCGGCGCGGGAGCGGCAGGATCATAAGCGTAAAATAAAATCAAATAGACCGGTTCTCGAAAACAGCGGCGCGGGAGCGGGCAACGAGCGGGCAGCGCACTCCTTCTTTTGCCCACAATAAATCGAGCGTTAGGAATAAATTTGAATCGAAATAAAATTGTCGCTGTTGTTCAGACATTTCGTTTGCGAATAAAAACAAATATCTCGACAACACAACCCCGAACACAACACACTTCGCCGCTAAAGCGCCGCGCGAGCTGCCCGCTTGTTTCGAGAACGGGTCTGCGTTGCCCGCCCCGCTCCCGCCCCGCCGCCGCTCCCGCGCCGCTGCCCGCTAAATTCGAGGCCGAGGCCATACGCGCTACGGTGTTGATCCCTTTCCTAGTTGATAAGTCTGCTATGACCTTTATGCATGGAAGTGACACTTCTGTGATTGATAAAGGTGGAAAGCTACAAATATAATATAGGACTTTACAGGGGATATTATAAATTGTCGTGTCACAAAACTTTTATAATACGATTTAGAAAGTTAGACATCAGGGAATACGAGAAAAAGGGTAGGATCCGCTCCCGATTAGATCTCGTTTGGGATCTTTCAGCAAGTTGATGACATCGGGGAATAAGAGAAAAGGGGTACGGTCCCTACTTTGGGTCTTGATTGGTTCAGCACGTCTCTATTGGCATTTAAAGTTGCATAATGGAGCTATAATGAGGATCTTGGATCAGCTGAAAGGTGGTAAACTGACTAATCACTACGTAATAACTTCGTTTCAGTCAAATGACGTCCACTGCTGGACAAATGCCTCCCCCAAGGATTTCCATAACGACCGGTCCTGCGCTGCCCGCATCCAGATACTTCCCGCGACCTTTTTGCTTTTTCTGGCCCGTGGTCGGTTGACTGATAATAATATGTTGTGCTAAATTGGTCAATGGTTTTCAGGATAAATAATATTTTCGCGTACGTTCCCGTAGAAAAATCTAGCCGATTGTAAAAATGTAGGTAGGTACGTCAGGGAATAACCGTACCGTACTGATTTACTTTCCGGGTTACTTTCTTGGCAGTTTTATAAAGGCTTGAATGAATTAATAATTAAATTCGTATTACAACAAAGGCTTTATAGGACCGCCATTCTGACTGATACTTATTTATTTAAACATTCTATTGGAGGGCTGAATTGGTGTGCCATTAAAATACAAAATAAATAAATAATAAATAAATATATCCTTGGACATTTTACACTGCGCTTCTAGTCCCAAACTAAGTAAAAATAGACCGTAAGGAACTAAGACGGAAGTAAAAGTTTTACTTGTGTGTTAGTAAATTGGATTATTTCCATCTAAGTAGCGCTTACGATACATGTAATCCACACTCGAATGCTTACGCCTTATGAGTTAATAACAATAAAATAATTGCTACAGACAGACACACGGCTAAACATCAGTCTAATTATAAATTTTAAACTCCAAATTGGCTCATTTAGTGTTGATTTGAGATATTATCGTCCCGAATGTGAAGCGATATATCAATTGTACAGACAACACAACAAGCGGAACTGTAGCATAAGAATACAGAGTGTCCCAAAAAGTTGTGTCAAGCTGAAGCCCAGAGGTAGAGCATCACTAGGGCTATCCGAATCATCGCCATGAATGGTCCGCGATTTTTGCTAGTTTTCGAGTTATGATTGTTTTAAATTTCTGTACTTAGACACTTTTGTGGTCACTGTTAGTCCAGTCAAATTAGACATGAACCCTGCATTAATTCGCATACAGCTGAAAATTGGTACGAATGTTCGGAGCACCATTATGAATTAACTGTGAAAAGTCCCCATCGAACCGACATGTGCTAAAAAAAAATTCAAGGTCAAACTTAAAAAATACGGGTTTTTGAGATTTTCAGCTAAACGGTAAGTTTTATCACAAAAATATGTATGACAAGGTTTAAGA
This sequence comes from Ostrinia nubilalis, assembly GCF_963855985.1. Lineage (NCBI taxonomy): Eukaryota > Metazoa > Arthropoda > Insecta > Lepidoptera > Crambidae > Ostrinia > Ostrinia nubilalis. The sequence continues at coordinate 2,462,185 of NC_087112.1, forward strand.
ACATACTATTATCTATCAAAATTGTCTATACACTTTCTCCTAAGAGTCAGCGTTTCTGAGATTTGATGATCCGAAGAGTCAAAAAAGTGTTTTCTTCATAACGGTTTTACACATAAATCCAATGTGATATCGCCTCGTGTCACGACTCAGCATTGTATCATGATGTGTTGTCGACGTCGAATATAAAATGATCAACCTCAATGTCGTCTGTCATCTTTAATTATCGAAAAATGGGTGCAACTTTGACGAAGGACTGCACCGTGAGTTTTTAAGATACGAAGTTTTCGTGTTTATTATGTTTAAGAGCTCTTATATGCACACGTTACTACTCTACTTGTAACTCTATGGTCACTCTTTTAGCCCGACCAAGTTAGACAGTCCAGGTTATAATAATTCGCATAGAGCTGAAAATTTGTGTGAATGTTGAGAACATCATCCTTAATGAAATGTCAAAAGTCCCCGACGATCCGTCATTTAAAAAAAAAGTTTTCGAAGTCCCAAGTTTTTTGCATTTTTTGGCCAAGTAGTAAACTTATCATAAAAATAGATAAAAAATAATAGTAGATCATATAATTATCTATTAAAATTGTCTTTACCCCTTTTTCCTAAGAGTCACCGATTATGAGGTAGAACGAATCAAAAAGTTAGTAAAGATGTTCTCGCTATATGCACATGTTTCTACAACACCTATGATGGTTATTTGGCGCATTTTTTTTACCAAGTTTCCCCAGTAGGCCTTTTTAGGATGTGTTTGTTATCCTGTTCAATTCAAAACTATTTTGAAAGAGTTGAAGTTGTGGACTTGTGGAGTAGTTAACAGAATGCGAATTCTTCAACTTTTTGCATCGTTACCACATTAACGGTGACTCTTAGGAAAAAGGGGCAAAGACAATTTTAATAGATAATTTTATGATCTACTACTATTTCTTATCATTTCTTATGATAAGTTTACTGTTAGGCGGAAAAATGCAAAAAACTTGGACTTCGTAAAATTTTTTTTCAAATGACGGATCGTTGGGGACTTTTGACATTTCATTAAGGATGGTGTTCTCAACATTCACACAAATTTTCAGCTCTATGCAAATTATTATAACCTGGATTTTCTGACTTGACCGGGCTAAAAGAGTGACCATAGAGTTACAAGTAGAGTAGTGACGTGTGCATATAAGAGCTCTTAAACGTAATAGACACGAAAACTTCGTATCTTAGAAACTCACGGTGCAGTCCTTCGTCAAAGTTGCACCCATTTTTCGATAATTAAAGGTGACAGACGACATTGAGGTTGATCATTTTATATTCGACGTCGACAACACATCATGATACAATGCTGAGTCGAGGCACGAGGCGATATCACATTGGATTTATGTGTAAGACAGTTATGAAGAAAACACTTTTTTGACTCTTCGGATCATCGAATCTCAGAAACGCTGACTCTTAGGAGAAAGTGTATAGACAATTTTGATAGATAATTGTATGGTCTTAAACCTTGTCATACATATTTTTGTGATAAAACTAACCGTTTGGCTGAAAATCTCAAAAACCCGTATTTTTTAACTTTGACATAGAAATTTTTTTTTAGCACATGTCGGATCGATGGGGACTTTTTACAATTAATTCATAATGGTGCTCCGAACATTCGTACCAATTTTCAGCTGTATGCGAATTATTGCAGGGTTCATGTCTAATTTGACTGGACTATGTGGCGCGAATAGATAAGATACATGCCTGATTTTTTAATTATTATTAGATGAATACTATGCCTAGCTGTATCAGAAGTATTTACATCCATAACATGAATGTAAACTAAAAAAGTTGAAAATGTTGTAAAAAAAAATTAATAACACGAAAATTATCAAAAGTCGTGCTGATTCGGGTAGGTAGGTAGGTGCTTGACAGTACTTTTTGGGACAACCTGTATAGTTGTATTAAGAGCTATTTTGCAATAAAAATGTGTCTATTGTGCTGGTGACTGTACACGGAATTCCCGAGCTCGATACCGTGACATGACAGGCAGTTTCTAAAGACTAGTTTATTGATCGTTAGGTCTTGTATCGCGGAGCTAGATATCTTCTAAAATTATTACAAACGGAATAAAGATAATAACAATCAGACAGTTTTCTAACATTGTTTAGATACAATACAGAAAGTTTCATCCACACGATATTGACGATTTTTAACAAACAAAAATTGATTAATTTCATTAACTTTTCTGACTTCTACCTAAGCAAAAGAGATGATGCCCAAAACATATGTATTTATAGTATCATCAAGCAAATGAAGTCTTAATTTTTCTCATAATATGATGCATAATTAAGTAGCCAAACAACTGCAAGATTTAATGAAGGCTACTGACAACGCCCGTCTTGTAGCGGAGTTTTGGGCTGACACTGTGTAGGTTTGTTGTCGACACGACAAGAAGAGGAAGTAATTAATTAAGAATTGCCACCCTGATAAAAAGCATCTTAAAATAATTATACTTAACCAAATTAAGCGGTACTTTTCTTTTCAAATCTCATGCCTTTCTCGGAATAAAACAAATATACACCAATAGTCTATAAGAACTGAATTTTAATTAAACTGTGTGTTAGCTCCTGGCTTTTAACTACCCCCATCTATTTGACAGAGTGCACAGGGCACTGTGACTTGGCGTAACTTGGCACCAGCTGGTAGCAAACAAAAGCGTCCATTCCAATTTCGCCAACACAATGTCTGAGTTCGATTGAAATGTTTTAGTGCGATTGCGACAATGTAAACTTTGCGCTTTGTGGCGCTAACTAGGGCGAATTCTTATCAGACACCGTTACAGGGCAAGATATGTTAGCAGGGGTGATTATTCCATCAACTTTTTGCGACATTACTTTGGACGACGACGAATAAAACTCCAATCTTTGTCGCAGATACAAACCTTGGAATCCCGTTTCGCCCCTTCAGGGAGTGAATTTCGAAAAGTTATTTCTTAGCGAATGCTACGTCATAATAACTCTCTGTGTGCAAAAATTCAGCGTAATCTTTCACTGGCTTGATATGACTGTGTAAATATAATAGATCAATCACTATTCCCACCGCTCCTTCCCACCATCTACAGTATAGCGTTGGCCTCCAATAAAACCCAGAATAACAGTGAAGGTTAGGTTGTCCCAGAAGATAACTATCATCCGCTGCCGCCAGACGCTGTGGAAACCCTCCGGCACCTCGTGAAATCGAGTACTGGCGAGAGGAGGCCCGTAACTTGATATTGGAGGAGTGGGCAGAGTAGCTAGAGGAGCCCAGTGCTGGGCACCGAACAGTCGCCGCCCTGCAGCCTTGCCTGCGACAATGGGTGGAGAGGAGCAGTGGTTCGCTCACATACCGCATGGTGCAGGTATTGACCGGACATGGCTGCTTCGGTAAATACCTGCACGACATCGGTCGTGAGACAGCTGCTGCTTGTCACGACTGTGACTGCACCGAGGACACGGCGCAACACACTCTGGAAGAGTGCCAGGCTTGGACAGCGCACAGAACAACACTGTGCGCCACTATCGGATTTGACCTAACGCTGCCGGCTGTGGTTAGGGCCATGGTCAGTAGTGAAGCAGGCTGGGACGCATTTAAAAACTTCTGTGAAGAAGTGATTAATGCCAAAGAGGCGGCTGAAAGGGAACGGGAAAACGATCCTCTCTCAGATCCCATCCGCCGCCGAAGAGCTGGTCGGAGACGGCGTGCTTTTGCTAACCGTCTCTGACACTAGTCAACGCTAGTCATATAGTTAAGGTTCTACAGAGTACCAGTGGATAGGCCTTTTACACCTTTCCGCTGGTCTCAACTGTTTTTGTAAATAATATGTAGGTAGATAGATTTTTGCACAAATGTACATTCTTGTATACAATTAGTAGTAAGTTAATGTATATAGCGTGTAAATTTATCTCCGAGTGGTCGGTGGCGGATCAGCAAGCCGCCACTGTTAAAAGAAGGATGTGGTAAAGACGGAGTCTGCACACTTAAGCTGACTACATGAGCATTGGTTGGATAGGTCGGGATAAGGCTCAGCTACACCGGCTCCTGCCTCTGCTCAATAAGACGGAGATTGGTGGATTTTTAGTGGGTAGGCCCCTCCCTTCTGGAGGGGAGAGCCCCACATAACCCGTCGCCTTACCACATCGGCGGGTATGCAACTCAATGCATTTTTACCACCTAAAATAAAAAATAAAAAAAAATAAAAAGAAGATAACTATCATGGTGGAACCCACAACGAATTTAATCAGATGATAAAGTGGCGTTGATAAATCAGTGTAACGGCCTTTTGTACACTGAAAATTTCTGACAAAGCCCATATTATTGTAATTTTCTTTTTCTTCAGCGGCCCTTAATGTTTTATGTTACTGACAAAACACATGCGGGTTCGCCCGTCGAAAGGCGGGCGCCACCCGCGTTCATTTATTTTTACGTGGATTTGATTTATAGCATGAATCCACAGCCGTGCGAATTTACTGAACGCAGGTGGCACCGCTTTGAAGAAACACGAAGTTAGGTAAATGTGATGGATTGTTGGGAGACAGTTTCTTGGGAAGTCAAGAGTTATTTTGCTTTGTTGCTCTTTGAAATGTCAAAGAATGTGATTCATAGGATAGCGATATGCAACTGATTAAAGAAAATTAGAGAAACGGATTTCGACAACGGATCCACCTTTAAAAATCGACTTAAAAATTCATATTTTTTGCAGGATTCGTTTCAGCAGGAGTAGCAAAGAAGCTTTTATTTGTACTAGCAAGAGTAGCAAGCTTACTTCAGTTATTAGAGGACGACCCCTTAGAATAGTTTTCAGACATTCAGGTCAAGTCGGCATTGTCTTCAAACTGATAAAAGTTACACAATGTTTTTCCTATACTTTTCTTTTTCCTGTACTTGGAAATGACATACATCTTTTTCATTGCTATGAATTACAGAGGATAGTTGTTTATATCAGCGTCCGCCGATTGTTGGTGTGAACAACTAAACCTGGTAGGAAGCTTTTATCGCGCCATTTTATCGATTTTACGTGTTAAACCCATACATTTGTCGTCTAAAATCATCGATAAGATTTTATCACGGCGCCCATCCTAGCCCTACTACTACTGTCTACCTTTTACATCTCTCTAAAGTCCGCTCGCACATTCACTGCGGCTGCTTGTCGCACAGTCGCGACAGCAATATAATTACGCGCGAGCGATAAGGATGGGTAGCTTGGGGTCATTGTACGAAATTCTATCTGCTCGGCGACCGGACTTTAGCATCTAGTATCATCACAAAGGTTCTCAAATAAGTGTATACTCACGTGTAACCTCTTGAGTAGTCCAGTATCGGTGTTGTTGTTGGCAGACTGCTTGGCTGTGTTCCAGAATTGCTTTTGAGCGGAGTAACGGTTCATGGGGCATATCTTGAACAGGCAATCTGGGGGAGGATTCATTACTTAAAACTTGACACGTGAACCAATCACCGATTCATGTATCTGTTTACTGTTTATGATCTAAAAGGCTGAGTTGCACCACCTAACTTTAACGGTAACTATAATGATAACCGGTGTTTTTGTATGGAGATTGACAGATTTTTGACGTTTGTTAAAGATAAAGTAAGATGGTAAAGCTTAGTTATGCATTTTGTTTCAGCCAAATGATGTCCACGGCTGGACAAAGGCCTCTCCTAAGGATTTCCACAAGGATTAAGGACAGTTCCACAACGATTAAGGCTGTCCTTAATCGTTGTGGAAGTGTTTCCACAACGACTAAGGACAGGACAGTAAAATTCTCCCATGGATGTTAAGCGTTTTTCAACTTGAAAAATTCTGAAGTAATGTGAAAAATATTCTTATAGAAACCTGTAGGGCATTTTAATTAGGTAAACTAAGTTTGAAACTGCCTCTTGCATTCTTTTTAAGTGTTTTACAAAACTTTACCATTCTAAGTTCCCCGACAAAACGAGCAACTCGTAATTTATTTATCAACGTCACTCGGCGCTTGGGAAGTTGAGGAAGGATCAACTCAACGTGCTGGTTGGTTATAAATTTTAACAATATTTCAAGTTGAAATATTCGCTAGCTCTTGTCCGCGGATTCATCCGAGCTTATGAATTAAATTGTCCAAAACATTTCCTGCATCAAAATGTTGTCCTGACTAAGAAGATATATGTAGATCGTTGCTGTACGATCGTATGTTTGGACTTCAAATCACTGATAGCTGTAAACCAATGTTTGTTAAGCATAAGATTCTGACACTTCCGTCTCTGTACATTATTGAAACAGCCTTATTTGTTAAAAGCAATCCCCATCTATTTCCTCGAATGTCTGATGTAATTGTACGTAATCGCCGCGGTGGGGACCGTCTTTGCTTACATTTGGCCAAAACCACATTATTAAATAAAAGTATTATCTGTATGGCACCAAAAATATATAATAAAATCCCAGAAAACTTGAAACAATTACATAATGTTATGTTTAAAAAGAAACTTAAACATTTTCTAATTGACAAGGCCTATTATACTGTACAAGACTTCTTGAGTGACAAAATTTGACTAATTTTAATTTTAATTTTAATTTTACTTTTATTATCAATTATCAGATGTACCTATTGTTATTATGAATTTTAATGTATTATTGACATTCTTACTTGACATATCATTTACATACCAATATCTTGGTAAAACATGTTGTACCTATCACCTGTTAAAACTGTAAGACCAAATCATGTTGCTTTGTAATATGTTTTCACACATGTTTATGTAAATAAATATCTTTATCTTTTATCTTTTATCTTTTGCATCCACGAAGACGCGCCCCACCAATTTTTGGTCGAGGGAAGCGCAGGGTGCCAGGAGTTTGATCCGAGCAATCCGAGCGTCATTATTGTAGTGTGCGTGTGGACTCATAGATGATTTAGCGTGTACCGATAATACTCAAACATTAGCGGAAGAATGGTGGGGCGCGTCTTCTTGGATGAAACGATCTATACTGATGATGACGTTTTAACTAGTAGTAGTTTGAATTAAGTTTGTACGTACCCCGGAACTTTTTGGGCGGATCAGTCAGGTCGCCTGCTTCGGGGCAGACCACGCACCTGTCATCTACCAACCTGCGGACAAAAAACATATCAGAAAACATTTTAGCTATGAGTTATTTGCATGAATTTATTTTAAGCACTTCATTTCCAGACCAATAGCGCATGTTCTACACTGTTATGGAGAGCTTGTATTATAGCGTAGATGACATGATAAAAGTTCAGGAAGTATTTATTATTTTTTCATGTTTATGCGCTACTGTTTGGTATGTGCTTTTTATTACATTTGCTCTGTGATAATTACATTCTTTCTTCTTTAAACGAAGGCACTTTAGATATTTTAATTTTTACCCTTTTATTTAGTTATAGTTTAGTTGAGTAGTTATTTGTTAATATTACGTTATTTTTGTTTACTACTGCCATAATGTAGATGACTCTTACCCCAAAGTACTCAGGAATCCTGAGACTGTGCCCTCTGCATGAAGGGAGACTATGTCCCCTTGATGCAGAAAACTGTCCCCCATCTTCGCACCTTCTCCTTACCCCCACCATGCACCAACACCTGTTGACAAAATTAAAATAACATTATTTACTTAGTAAGTAACTCTTAAGTAAGTAAAGAAAGATGCCGGTCGGTCGTTGTAGAAGTCTGGGGTAGGCCTTTGTCTAGTAGTGAACGTCATTTGGCTGAAAGGAAGAATGATCCTCCTATAACATTTTTAATGTTACTCAAGACTAACCAACCCATTTGTGCCTTAAAAATTGATGGCATAAGCTTTACATCTAAATGGATGAATACAGACGGCGCTTGTCCTACCATTTAATAACATCCTGACATGTTATTGAATGTTGAACCATCAATCGACATCATCATCATCAGCAGGACGTCCACTGCTGAACATAGGCCTCGTTGGTTGCTGCCTGCTTTTATCCAATCGAAATACTTTTTGATTTTAACTTCCTTTTCTCTGAAGTTGGACTCTTAACTCGTGGTTTGACGTCACGAATATTAACAATTATTATTACACGAAAGAACAAATTAATCAGTTCTTGGAACATGGTTCGTACCGCGAAATACTTGATGACGCATCCATTCACGCGGGAACAATAAATAAACAATGGCGCGAATCAGCGCAATACATTTTAAAACAGTGTGAGATTTATCCGATTGGAAGCTTGTTATTACAAAACGTTCTGAAAAAATAATTCAGGAATGATGTAAGTACGGGACTATTCCCACCTCTCGTTCTCACCGCTGTAACTCCTGTGTAGCTAAGGATCTAAAGCTTGACAGCCAATAAAAACCCAACCAGTGAAGATCAAGTTGTCCCGGGGGAAATTTAAACTTTATACATTTTAAAACAGTGTGAGATTTATCCGATTGGAAGCTTGTTATTACAAAACGTTCTGAAAAAATAATTCAGGAATGATGTAAGTACGGGACTATTCCCACCTCTCGTTCTCACCGCTGTAACTCCTGTGTAGCTAAGGATCTAAAGCTTGACAGCCAATAAAAACCCAACCAGTGAAGATCAAGTTGTCCCGGGGGAAATTTAAACTTTCATTGGACCCGCAAAGAAATTAATCAGAAAATCATAGGAGTTCGAAGTTAAGGTTCGACTTCCCTCCATTGCAAAGCGGTTGACAACAGGTGACCAACAAAGATATAGTAATTTTCAGGAATGATGCAGGAGGCAAGTGATATTTATGATTAATCTCTCCTATATTACTTTGCCATTTTTGTAAAATAAACCCCTTTCCTTGCTATTAGGTCCAAGACAATACAACCACCTCAAACATTTTTAACTTTTTCTTTTTTTTATGCAGAACAGCAGCAGGTATTTGATCACAATCGCACCTGATGTTAAATGAGATGCAATTTAGGATGGTATCTTGCCCTGTAAGTGCCTATTCACTCTCGCCTTGAAAAGACCCAGATTAAAGCGTTCTGGAAAGACAGTAGGTAGCAAATTCCAGTCCCTAGCTGTTTGAATTTCACCTGAATCCTCAATAATTTCTCATACTTAGTCATTTAAATTTCATCATTAAAATTACGTGGATATTCGAGTCATTTGTTCGTCAAAGGAATTACTTATTAGCAGAAGCTAATGCGGAGTATATGTAGACAGACGACCTTATAAAATATGCAGGCGCCATAGTTCCCTCCCGGTGGATATCAATAGTGGTATTAGTGATGCCAGATCTAGTGGAAAATTTCGGGCCGGAAGTAAAAATTGTCGGGAGTTTTCATGTCAAACTAGGATTTTTTTATAAGAAAACTTTTTGCAAAGTACCCTTGACATGGTAAATCTAGGGATTAGGCATAGCTATACAACTCTAGCCAGTCACGAGATCTATATCTTTAGTACACTAAACAACATCCTACAAATACAAAAAAAAAAAAAACCGACTCCAAAAAACATACACTAAAAAGTAGAAAAATAATCACTAATTACTTATTTATTAGGACGAATTAATATTTATGTATACCATGATTGATACTTTTGGAGTCGGTGCCAAGATTATGAAACGTGTGAAGTTTGCCTGCACCGACTCCAAAAGTATCAATTATGGTATACATAAATATTAATTCGTCCTAATAAATAAGTAATTAGTGATTATTTTTCTACTTTTTAGTGTATGTTTTTTGGAGTCGGTTTTATTTTTTTTAATAAAAATTAATTTATTTCTTGCTTTTTAGTTAACTAATTATTACCTTGGTGTTACCACTGAAGGTAGGCAGTATATTCTTAATGTCAAGTGTAAAATAATATTCCCTACAAAATACAGGTTACCATATCGGCAACCTAAAAAGACCTTAACCGTCAGCCCACCTTAAAAACATGAAAGAATACAACTGTTAGGTTATTTGTACCTATAATATTTAAAGAATTATTCTCCAACTCCTAAGCGTTAAGGAGTTGTACCTACCATGACCAGTTCATCGTGATGAGATGATGGCTATCTGATGCAAACACTTGAATAACTTTAGAAACTATACTTATCTATAAAATTTAAAGAATTATCCTCCAACTCCTAAGCATTAAGGAGTTTTACTTTCTATCATCAGCTCATGAATTTGAGATGATGATTTCCATGAGCAAATACTTGAATAACTTAAGAAAATGTTTGAAAAACGATATACGTGCCTATAAAATTTGAGGGTTGCAGTCGATTTCCCTAGGATCCCATCATCAGATCCCGACTTGGTGACAATGGGACCACCTCAGAAGTGTACCCTATCGAACAAAAAAAGAATTTTGAAAATCGGTCCACAATTGACGGAGTAATCGGTGAACATACATAGAAAAAAAAAAAACATACATACAGTCGAACATATAACCTCCTCCTTTTTTGAAGTCGGTTAAAAACAACAAGGTGTCCTATCTAAATCCATACCATTTCATTTTTGCACACAAATGCTTACAGTCATACCTCAACAAATGCAATCGGGATGCTAGCCATTATACAGCATCTATTGTAGGTAGTTAGTGATCGTTGAAAGTCAAGTACATACCCAATTGGGGCTTACGTTAGGCACGTTAGGCAGTTTAGGCACCTATGATAGTTGGGTAGTAATATGTATTTTTTAAGTTATCCAAAAATTTTGCATCAAGATTATCATAAATACTTGCTTCTTCGAGTGCTAAAATGCATATAAAAGTTCGTTTCAGCCAAATGACATCCACTGCTGGACAAAGGCCTCCCCCAAGTAAACGTAAACACACAAATAAGTTCGGACGACCCACTATGTGACGAAAGGCCGATCAAGATGGACAATATTATTTGACAATATTAATTAGCTTTAAAGGCGGTACCTATTGATGATTTGACTATATATAGCAAAAACAGTCATAATTGCATTTAGTTTTGGTACATTTAATGCTTTAATACATAAACCAGTATACGTTGATACACGGTTATAAAGAATTACTACCTGATAGGAGGTCAGCTTAAAATGGACATGTTTCTAAGAAGAAAAACAATGCTGAATTCTTTATGGCAATTGAAAATAAATAAAAAGGATGAGTGAATAAAAATATAGAATGCCATGCCAGCCACTTTCCAGCCAATTGTTACAACCAATTCCGAAAATGTTCATTTCAATATTTCATAACTCTTCCGTTACCTCGTAAGTTTCGTATTTTATCGAAATATTCATTCCGTTTATTTTTTTCATTTTTGGGATATTTTATCCATTGTTAGTAGAACTCCCTTCGGGATATAAATATTACGTATTCTGAAAAAAAAAAAGAACGAAAAAAAAATTTTGGCATCAGCTTTACTAAAAAAATTGACAAGGTTCCGCACCAGTCCGCACTTTCTAATTTACTTTGAGCAATACAATATGAATGAGACTACAACATATATAAGTTGCAGCCATGGTACAACAAAGTACATGTAGTTTCTGGTCCAACAAACACAAAGTTCGCATTAAAAATGTAATATCCATCACATTCGACAGCTATGTTTTCGGCAACTGTAAAGTTATTTGCAATGTGAATGAATAAAAATGGTAGTTCTTACCATCAACTTCACGATCCATCATTAACTTTAGCACTATTAATTTTATAAACACTTTGAAATAGCGACAGACCAAATGCAGAAAAGTGAATGATTTCTTCATGAATTCCACCCGTAATGACACTTCAAAAATATTTATTAATTTATTGGAGGGTACTTGCACAAAATTATCACCAGAATCGTGACCTCCAGATTGTCGACTATCGATTTTGCTAGTATTATTGGAGATTTGAATTAACCCTTTTTGTCCATCTAGATCGGCCTTTCGTCACATAGTGCGACCGTCCAATTTGTTAAAGGATGAAAAAAAATAAATAAAACAAAACACTAATTAGTTCTCATGCCCAACCAATGATCCAAACTGTCCATTACTGCTTCTGCAGTGGACATTAATGGGTTAACATGTCGAATTAATAGGAAGCTCATGAAGTCTGTTTCGGCTCACACATGTAGCAATATTCATCATCATCGGTTGTTAATGTAAACACATTACAGCAGCAAAACTACTAAATACCCCAGCTACACTACTTGCAAAGTTGGCCGAAGTTAAAAGAAGTACGCACTTATAATATTTTTTTAAAGTATAGTAGGATGTAAGATAGCCAGTCCCTTTGTGGTTGAGGATTCTGGGTGAAGCTCGCTTCCACCTTCAGCATTTTCCATCAGGTGAGATGCAGATTAGGATCATGACTACACAGGAGTTGCAGCGGTGGACAAGAGTGGTGGGAATAGTCCCGTACCCTACTCGGCTAACTTCGGTACTTCATCGAAGCGCGTAGTGTGGCTGAAGCATAAGTTTTGGCCACAAGCGGTCGTGATTCACGCCACACGCGGGCCGATAGAGGAGATAAGCTCATATCGAGTCTTAATTAACTGCCCGTACGGATGTTTGTTTGGGCAGCCACTAACCAACGGCGATGTGAATATTTTACTCATTTATATTTTACAGGTAATAATAGCAGTAGAATTTATTAATAAAATGAGTAGCTTGAGATTAACGAGATCAGTTTACTCATGCATCATTTGGTCAATAAGGAGAGCCTGACCGATTTGGCGGACTTAATTTTATAGAGAAAATAGCAGAAAGCGTTAAAACTTCTAGGTCAAGACTGAAATTTAAGCGGGCAAAGCCGCGGTCACAATTAAGTTTAATGTAACTTAGCTACTCTGCGTTGTTAAAATAGTTCACAGTCTAATTTCGATGAATAGTTTAGTCACCATCTTTATCAAAGGGTCTTACAAAAAAAATACAGTAAAAATACAGAACCTAGAAAGAAAGATTTACGATATGGTGTCGAAATCATTAGGACCTGTTACGACCTAATGATCAATGTCCTACGAAAGAAATATGGCTGTGTTGATGAAATGCTGACAAAACTTGTCAGCTTGATTACAATATATTGATCTCATCAATAACTATTTCTCATAAAGATTCTGTCCATCAGAGTCTACGGCCGACGGCTAAACACCAAACACGATTCGAATATTAGTTTTAGTTAATACTCTATTGTTTGCACAGATAGCGAAATATGTACAGTCAGCGTCAAATAGTTTGTGAATTGTGACGCCCAAAGTGGACAAAAAGTTAACAATACACCTTATTCCAATTGTAACAAACACGTGTTGCGAACTTTTTGGCTACTTTGGGTGTCACGAACATTTTGACGCTGACTGTACAAATCATGCTTTAAATAGAGGTATCTTAAGCAGTTGAAATAAGGGCGATGTTGCAACAAAAATGCACTCGCATAGTCTGATGTGCCGTGTGCACATAATTTAGCGGCTTGCCTCACAATTCGCGGATCTTATGGTTAGTGGAATGAATACCTTATTAGGCAACTTTATGCTTTAATTAACAAGTACTCAAATCAAAAGGGACTACAGGGAAGCATTGCCAGCAAGGAAAGACAATGTCTACAGGTGCTTTCAGTTATCAGACTCTCGTAGAGATTCAAGCCCAAATTATGTACTCTTAATATGCAGCCATTTTGAAAATCTGAACATGAAAACTTGACCTAAAGCTCGTTCATTCAAAAGACTCCGTTTGTTGAATATTGACAGATACACAATACAAACACTAATAAGTACCTAAGGTGAGGCTCAAAAAGTCAAGAGAACTCGAACGCTACTCGTGAAGCAAAAGCTTCAGCGCTCAAAAGCTCGTAGAGTATTTAAATCTCTGGCGATAGATTCTTGTAGAATTGAGTCGAGACTTGTTTTTTTTTATCCCCAACGGGGAAGCTCTTGGCCTGTATCTCACCTGATTGTAAGTGATGACCAGGCCGAAGGTGGAAGCGAGCTTCACCCGGAATCCTCAACCACAGAGGAACTGGCTATCTTACTCCTTAATTCTTCAGTTGAGCTCGAAAGGAAGTTATGTAACTACCAAGTTCTGTTTGTGTATTTGTGTCAACACTGAATGTTAATAGTGTCAATGTATTTGGCCATTTGTTAGCAACATTTGGATATACCGGAACCAGCTGGGAACCCCCTGAGAGCTGTTGCCGTAGAACGATACCAAAACAAGGAAGGTCAAGTTGCATACCTACCTACTGTTTACCAGTGCTGTTTACTTATTTATTTGAATGGCATTTGGACCCATAGACCAACAATCGAGAGTAACTCACGTCAAAAGTCTAATGAAAATAATTTAATTGCTTTTGCAAATAAACATAATTAAATTATTGAGAGCTCGGCGTTGCTCATAAATTTTGGTCTTGCACAAAGATCTGTAGGTAGGTACCTTATTTATGGCTTACTGTTTATTACATAAGTAAGACGACCATAAAATGCAGTAATGAGGTAATTTGGACAAAACACAGCCAGTATGATATCACTTTAGGAACATTAGCCAGATACACACTACTTGAGTCTTTTTGCCATTCTAATAATACTCGTAATAACTACATTATGGCAGGCCTGGCTCACTCCGCGCGGTACATCCGATAATTACCTACAGCGAAGCGCCCCGCCGGCGGGTATTATATCAGTCGAGTGTCACGCGCGCGCCCGTCAGGACGCTGGCGTGCGTTGTAGTACCTAATTCTATGATCGAAGTATTATTTAAAAATGGACATAAAGAGAAAGAAATATTATTGTGCGGCGTTCGGGTGTTTAAATTCGAAAAGAAATCTACCGGATTTATCTTTTTTTTCGCTTCCCAAAGATGCTGAAAGGTATGTTGTTGGCCATGTAGGTAATCAATAATTCTTAGGATAGTATAGGAACCTAACCTACCATGACTACTGCTCAGAATGCGTTCGTTCGTTTCAGCCAAATGACGTCCACTGCTGGACAAAGGCCTCTCCCAAGGTTTTCCATAATGAATGCGTACTTACCTACTATCGTACCTCATTAAAAATAAGTAGATTAATTATTTTTTTACTAGACACTACTAGACAGCAACCCTAACAGCGTAAGAAGAGTTCAGAGACACGCGATAGAAAGAGACAAAACTTGTAGGTGAATAAAATTGTAGGTACGTAGTGCTGTGCGAGCTGAATTACACTGTATCGCGTCGTAGCAAGACTCGCATTTATTTAAATCGTCTTGCGGAGTAATCCTTGTACCTGTACTATTACTTATTCTGTGATTATGGTCACGGTTATTTGTGTGAGTTAGTAGGGAATTTAGTGCAATGATTTGTATGGAGACCCCTCCACTTTGGTATAGAAGGCTCATTTTTGCACCAGTTGTTCTTTGGGTGCTCCTGAGTAGATTTCCGTCGGTAGACATCGGGAGCCCCCCCTGTGGTAGCAGGGGGAGGGGGGGCAAGTTTCCTTCTGCCGCGCTTCACTTTAAGGCCCATATCTTCAAAACTATGGGTATTAGGGCAAGTGTGGTGTCATTTTCAGATAATTAAAGGATGGCGAATTCATTTCTAGAACAAACTTTTTGCCTTTTCATACAAAAAAATAGAAATATTGAGCAAAATTCACAAAAGCTAAAAAGCATTTTTTTAAATAAACGTCGTTTACTTTTAAACCACTGGAGATAATCTAATAAAAAAAATATATCCTGAAAGCTACATTTATCAGGATTATAAATATATACCATTGTATGGTACTTTTTTCGAAAAAAGTAGGTGAAAAAAATTTTTTCTTCATGACACAGTGGGCGAAATTTACTGCGCGTCGGAAAAAAATATTTATTTTATCCATGAATTCATACTATTTGGTTCATAAGCAAGTAAAGATAATTATTTTAGAATTTATTTAGAGTTCCTGGCACACCAATCTACCATGATTTGTATTTTTTCTTCAATTAATTTTGAACTCTATGTGTAAGACATAAGGTTGAAAATAGCTTAAATACATTTTAATGTTGAAAATATCTTAAGAAGAAAGCACTAAATAAAGAACTTGAATTTGTCTAAACGTCTAATGATTATTATTATTTTAATTAACACTTATTTGTACATACTATTGTACCAGTGATTTAACGGAAAGGTAAGTGTGAAGAAAGCGAGGATTGATAATCATAGTACGGGAGATTATTTTTAGCACAAAAGCTACGGCTGTGACCATTATAGTTGTTTTTCCAGAAAGCACCAGCTTCTGCACTACTTCTTGCATCTCACCATTTCCAGGCAAGCTTCAGCAGCTACGGGCAAATCGGTCCATGTAGGCTCCATGTTGCTATCGACTCTGGTCCACCCCCAACCAGTCGGGTAAAGGGAAGACTGAGTCGGTTGCTTGCAACTGACCCTATGTATACGCGAACCCCTTGAACCTACTAAATCTTAAATAACTTGAAAAAATCATAAGGACATGATTAAGAAAGAAAGACAGAAAGAAAGATTACTGCCCTTGATATACTGCCTGTAGCCAATTCTGATACAAAACTGCCTAGGTTGGTGGGCACTTACAGCACTCGTTCATAGTAAAGCATGTAGTAAGTAATAGTAGGAGGTACTTGATCTAAAACAATACCAATGGATTAATATGATAAGTGGGAAAAAAACAGTGGATTGAGCTAATAAGTGGATACCTAGATCTTAAACAAGGGACGACTAGAAAAGAGGACCAAAATCCCAACAGAACAGCCTAATCTGTCAGCTCCAAGCCAAGCTGGCCTTGGGAACGGGAGCGGGCGTTTACTGTAAACACTACGAACACAGTGAACGTTTAAGGAGGTTTGCTACAGTATTTCAAGCTGAATTCTACGCTATAATTATGTGTGGCATGACAAAGTGTTCCTGATGTGGGATACCTGGACATACAAGGATCGAATGTAATGAGAGAGCCGACAGTCTAGCGAGACAAGGGTCAGAGACGATATCTATTGGGTCAGAACTGATAGTTCTTTATCTAAAAGCATATCCAAGAAGCACAGGGCTGAATGGGAAAGCTCCAACGATATAAGCCTCTCCAAATCATTCCTAAAGGGAAATACAGGGTCATAGAGAAAACTCATCAAAGGACAATGTTCGTTCTCCATACATTGTTCGCCTAAGAACCAACAATTTTGACATATTACTACCCGAAAGCGAAATAATACGATTCTGTGTGTAAGAACAATGATTCCTGATGGACACTTGCCATAAAATTATTGATTAAGAATATTAAATCACAGCGATTTTATAATATG
Source organism: Ostrinia nubilalis (assembly GCF_963855985.1). NCBI lineage: Eukaryota > Metazoa > Arthropoda > Insecta > Lepidoptera > Crambidae > Ostrinia > Ostrinia nubilalis. Next base: position 2,479,305 of record NC_087112.1, read on the forward strand.
TCGTTTATGACAACATGGCGTCTAATGTATTGTGTGAATGTATGAACACCGATTCGCGAAAAATGTTTTGTATTGTCGTCACGCCGAGTCGCAGCCAAATAGTATAAAATAATAGAACAAGTTTTAGAAATACAACTCGGCATTCCACTTTTATAATATGCCCACATATTGCACGTAAATAAACAACATGAATCGTAGGTTGTTTCCACCCTTGTCATCTGACACATGAAATAAACTCCTATTGTATTATAGATATCGAAGCCGAATCGTATATAATAATAGAATGGGTTTTGGAGATCACTCGGGGTTCCACTTTTATAAAATACCTACATATTGCATAAAAATAACACGAATCATGAGTTTTCTTTTCACCATTTACATCTGACACGAGATAACAAACTCCTATCTCCATGACTACCGTCGTAGTCTATGCCAAAGACTACAATATTTTAAGCAAGAAGTTTCAAACCTTAGCGGCTACGGTAACCCCTGGGCCACATACATCATGATAACATTCGGTCGACACCGGAACGAAGTCTTGCGATTATGCAAAAAAGCATCGTATCCTAGTGCGGCTATATCACGTTCAACCGGGGTTTTAATTCGACTAAAGTCCTGACTAAAGACTGGAAGAAAATACGCCGCATTGTATGAGCACTTCGTGTTCGTTAAAGCGGCTTCAGATCTAGAGCCCACATAGTTTTCTTTCCAATAATATCCGCAAGTAGCGCTGCATGATCTTTACAACAAAAACGGCAATAGTTATTAAGGTGCCAAAATTATATGATTACTTTGGCACGGTATTATACACGTTCGAAGATTTGTCATTTTCATTCATTTCATCATCATCATCATCATTTCAGCCACAGGACGTCCACTACTGAACATAGGCCTCCCCCAATGACTTCCACATCGCACGGTTGGTAGCGGCCTGCATCCAGCGCCTTCCCGCTACCTTTATCAGGTCGTCGCGGTCCACCTTGTGGTGGGTTGACATTGCAGAATATGACTTTTGATAGGTTCATCATAGAATTCGGCGGGGATATCCTCACGGAGGAAGTTCGTAAAAGGGCGGAACAAGATCTTATAATAATGCAAGGCCGAAGCTGTAACGCGCGTGCTCCTACGTGTAATCCGGCGAGTATGCAATAAATAGTAATGTCTGGTAAATAGTGGTAATACGTATCATTCGTTCGTTCGTTTCAGCCGAAAAGACGTCCACTGCTGGACAAAGGCCTCCCCCAAGGATTTCCACGAAGACCGATCCTGCACCGCTCGCATACAGGCACCTCCCGCGACCTTCACCAGATCGTCGGTCCACCTAGTGGGAGGCCTGCCCACGCTACGTCTTTCGGCTCGTGGTCGCCACTCAAGAACTTTCCTGCCCCAGCGGCCATCAGCTCTACGAGCTATGTGCCCCGCCCCGTCTATGTCTATATGCGCTACGATTACAGGGTTTCATTTTGCATAGTCGCAAGACTTCACTCCGCTGCTGTCAAATCAATGTCGCATAATGTTATCGCAATGTGTGTGGCCCTTGGCCAAATCACAGAAGCCTATGCGAAGAAAGAGCACTTGAATGACAATGAAAATCAGGGTTACCATTTTATAAGATCTCCTCACTATTGAGGGTAACAAAGTAACATTAATAATCTAGCCATTAATTACATTTATTACCTATACGAGAAAGTAAAGCAACATGCGGTTTTATTTTAATTTGTAAAATATTTGTAACAGTTTGTTCCAAGTTTAGTTTTACAACAGTATTGCTGTTTCAGCTGTCACTGTGAAGCTTTGGGAAAATAAATAAATAGAAAAAATATTAACATAAATATTTATTTAAGTTTTTATGTTCATTATCATAATATGCCAATTTAAGTTACACTGTGTGACAGTCTTTGACACTAAACAAACTCTTCAGCTTAATAATACCTACCTACAGGGCGTTTTTATAGTTACTCTTGCTGATGAAACAAGAAGGGTTGATTCTACTACTGAAATACAACTACTTTTCTTACAGGACCAATATTAAATTCTCAAAAAAATTCACATCCTCGTGATGGTGATAATTTCTATGGAGAGGTTTTTTTTTATATTCGGTCTCTTGGGATAAGTTATTCCATTTGAGCAGTAGAATTAATCCTTTTTATTTGATCACATATAAAAATAACACAAGTGTTTAGGAAAACTTCTTCTTTCGTATGGTATCACTACGGAGTTATAATGTCGGCAACTCTGTATCACTGACTTGTAACTTTCAAACAGTATGAATAATAAGGGCACCACATTGGTTTTCTTTCTGAAAAAAGGCTTTCACTTTTAGTACTAACCCTTTAGCACTATTTCATTGAAATAAAAATACAATAAACGCACAGAAGACTGAAATTGAGTCAACTGACGTGACATTTATAATTTGTTGACATTATGACAGTTTGACAAGACTAGGGATTGAAAAAGTTTTAATTGAAAAAGTAAAATGACAATTTATTAAAACGATTCACAATGATATAATCGATTAAAAATATTTATAAAATGTTCTGATACTTGCCTGTAGCGATTATCCAATCCTGGTTTCTACTGAAAAACTACCTCGTGGCAAGATTTTAATAAAATAATAAAATCTTTATCTTCTCTTTCACAATCTATAAAAGTTCATTTGGTCTATTATTATACATGTGCTATGAATGAGGGTTTTCGCGATCGAAAAATCCGCGAGATGGCAATACGTAGACGCGAGGTCCAAATGCTGCATGATTGGTGGATATCTGTCAATGTCATGTCAAAAATAACCAATCATGCAGCATTTGGAACTCACGTCTACGTATTGCCATCTGGCGGATTTTTCAATCGCGAAAACCCTCATTGGCATAGATTATGAGAGACTGGCAACTATACTAGGTTGATATATGTTTCTCACACTTCAACTGGCATTGGATTCAACATCGGATTCTGACACTTTTACAGTTATGATACCATGAATATCAGTTTATGGTCCTAATTATTTTTATTTTATTTACGACCTTCGACCAGTTGGACACTTTAGATAGCTTCTTGTAATAGTGTCAATATCTTTTTAGCTTTTAACGCAAATCTAGTCTTCAAAGCAGTTTAATCGATTTATTTTATTTTCAAAATCGATATTTTATTGTCTATGATGGCCGCAGGAACATCACTATACATGGACTCCCAGCAATAAAGTACGGTAATGCCTCGTACAGATTTTATCGGCAAAAATTATGGAACTTGATATGTTTTAGACCATGCCACGCACCAAAACGTCCGGAAGTTGTAATAGTATTATAGAATAAACGTTAAAAGACTTATTTATTTAATTTTTCAATGCTTAAGTGTCCATTAGAATGAAAGGGTGCTTAATGTATTAAAAAAAATAGAAAATAATTATGATGGGTTATTGTTTTTGGGTGGTTTTTAGGCGGTTTCTGACAATGTCCTTTAAGCCCAAGCAATTACAGGTACGCAAACTGGGCATTATGGAACGAACCACATGTCCCACAAAATGGGCCTAACAACAGAAGCTTTCGAGCATGTGGAATAATGTGTGGGGTCCATGAAACACTTAATACTGTAAAGATGGGTCTGCTTGGGTCAGCATATCCGGCATCAGAAGACTACTAGGTGGCTTTCATTCAGACGCTTAATTCACCTAACTCATTGAAAGGATTTTTTTAGATGATAGGGAATAAAAAAGGAGAATAAAGATCCTAATGGGTCGCTGTGGACTACGCTTAGGTGTGGCCCTACATAAGATAACCCAGACAGCTTTGTATCAGCATTGGCTACTGGCAGTTTATCAAGGGTTTCGCGTATAGGATCAGTTGCAAGCAACCGACTCAGTCTTTCCTTTACCCGACTGGTTGGGGGTGGACCAGAGTCGATAGCAACATGGAGCCTACATGGACCAATTTGCCCGTAGCTGTTGAAGCTTGACTGGAAATGGTGATATTTAAGTGCAAGAAGTAGTGCAGAAGCTGGTGCTGTCTGAAAAAACAACTATAATGGTCACAGCCGTAGCTTTTGTGCTAAAAATAATCTCCCGTACAATGATTATCAATCCTCGCTTTCTTCACACTTACCTTTCCGTTAAATCACTGGTACAATAGTATGTACAAATAAGTGTTAATTAAAATAATAATAATCATTAGACGTTTAGACAAATTCAAGTTCTTTATTTAGTGCTTTCTTCTTAAGATATTTTCAACATTAAAATGTATTTAAGCTATTTTCAACCTTATGTCTTACACATAGAGTTCAAAATTAATTGAAGAAAAAATACAAATCATGGTAGATTGATGTGCCAGGAACTCTAAATAAATTCTAAAATAATTATCTTTACTTGCTTATGAACCAAATAGTATGAATTCATGGATAAAATAAATATTTTTTTCCGACGCGCAGTAAATTTCGCCCGCTGTGTCCTGAAGAAAAAATTTTTTTCACCTACTTTTTTCGAAAAAAGTACCATACAATGGTATATATTTATAATCCTGATAAATGTAGCTTTCAGGATATATTTTTTTTATTAGATTATCTCCAGTGGTTTAAAAGTAAACGACGTTTATTTAAAAAAATGCTTTTTGGCTTTTGTGAATTTTGCTCAATATTTCTATTTTTTTGTATGAAAAGGCAAAAAGTTTGTTCTAGAAATGAATTCGCCATCCTTTAATTATCTGAAAATGACACCACACTTGCCCTAATACCCATAGTTTTGAAGATATGGGCCTTAAAGTGAAGCGCGGCAGAAGGAAACTTGCCCCCCCTCCCCCTGCTACCACAGGGGGGGCTCCCGATGTCTACCGACGGAAATCTACTCAGGAGCACCCAAAGAACAACTGGTGCAAAAATGAGCCTTCTATACCAAAGTGGAGGGGTTCTTGCACTAAATTCCCTACTAAGTAGACTTACAAGTGCTCGGTCTCTGCTAGAAATGTGTAATGGATAGTGAATAACTATTTGTTACGTTTTTATCACGCTTTGGGTAATGTTGAATATTTTAAATTTTCATAGAGAAGTGGGCGAAGTAGATGACATAAGGTAGATGAAGAATGTAATTCATATTATAATTCTTGGGAAGAAATAAGAGTTAATATGATCACAAGACACGCAAATAATATGTGAAACGTCAAAATCCACGAGGGTGAAGCCGCAGGCAGAAGTTAAGGCATAAGTTAAAAACAAAAGGCGGAAGTTACGGGTAATGCACCTTATGATTTTATATTTAGTAACATCTTTTTGCATTGTTTTGTAATAGGTAATTACATTTTAAATGAGTTTCAATAAGAGCATTTGAATTGTGCATTTTCTGCATTGAAAATAGAAAAAGAAAACATATTTTCAACTCACAACACAATACAATGAAAACGAAATAACTAACGCCGGTTTCCGCAACTCACCTCGCACCAATATCAAATCATCTTCAATACAACTCGACGAGTTTCATCAGCAGCTTCAGCATATCACACACGAAGTAAAACAGGTGCAGGATCAGCTTATACCACGCACGGCGTACATCCAAGAACAAGTAGCACACGACCAGGGCGAACAGCAACACAGCGCAGAAACATAGCTTGCGCCTTTCGCATACCATCTGAACCTCTTTCCCTCGCCCTCCCGGAATCAGACAATGGGAATCCCCATTCTACCACCAACACTATACGGTTCACTTTGCCTTCAAACTTGAGAATGTTATGCCCTTCCCACACGTGTAGGGTTGGGTGTTTTTAATAAAACTTTTTGACAGTTATTGTGTTACCCTAATTTAGACGCATCTTCCCACAAAATGGCAATTTACCCGGAGAGTATAATGTAATTTTAATAAGGGAATTAGATTAAAAGAGCTAAGTCACTTGAAAACTTCTGAATACCAAAACTTACTTTGGTCTGCCAAATAATGATGCACATCGGTGCAATGGCAATAATTATGAATTTACATAGGTACATAAAATGGGAGTTTTGTATTCACAGCGTTCACTGATTACTTTGATATGGTCAAATTCGTATCGATTAGAAGCAACCACACGCAACGTAGTTTCAGGGACACACTATTTTCGGCGAAAGTTAGGGTGTAGTTTTTGTAATTTCACTTTTTCGAGCGTGGCGACACGAGCCGGCCATTAGGCAATAAATATTATCTTAGACTAGCATTTTCCACGGTAGATAAAGGGCAATCAATACGTGGGTGCGTGCTGTCTAATCAGGCATCTGTGGGGGACCGGCCTATATTTGGAGGGCTGCGGACCGTGATAGCCTTTGGAGAGTCAACTGACCTGGATCGTGAGAGGCTGCATTATTTTTTTAGAATTGTAAAAATAAAAAATCGGTCAAGTGCAAATTATACTCGTCCTACCATTCGGGTAACGGTATTTTTCATAAATTGTGGACTTGCGGACTATGATTCATAAGAAACCCATTCACCAAAGTATATTACTTTCTGGGATAATATATCCTTGCCTCAAACAATTAGAGACACGACGTGTACTGATAAATTATACAAAATATTGAAAATACTTTTAAAAGGAGAAATAATCATTCGTAACATAGTAGTATGGTACCATGGCAGCAATTTGTTATAATTCTGTAGCTTATGTGTGGTGTGACACAGCTTTGATAAAAGTGGTAAAAATTCTGATAACAAGAAGTTTAATTAGTAAGTTTTCCTGTAAATTTTAACGTACATTTTATTTATGTAAGTTATCCTCAATCAAAACGTGTACAATAGAACAATGTTTTGTTTAATAAAATAACTTATCATCTAGCTATGACCCTGCCCAAGTTTAGACTTATTTAAAATTTAACATATTAGAGAGACAATGTTTTATCCGCATAACATGACAACAACACAAATGGCTTTACAAAATTAAATGGTATTTCAATAACATCAAAATACTTTTGAAACACAAAACTTAATCAAGTTCAGTGGCACACTGGCACACACAAGCTAAGAGAGAAAATTGGATCAATTATTTGTTTAGGAAATTGCCGTCTTGTTGAAATTCTACCCGCAGCTTGAGAAAGAAACAAACTGCTATTTCTGAAAATTGCTATTTATTTTTGGGATGAGACAGAATGGAGGGGTTTAAATATCTTGTTTGATGTCATTTTGGAATCAGATGTAGATCTATGGCGATGAAGAAAGTTTCAATGGCGATTACTTCGAAAATGTATCGTATCGAGCCAGAATCGAAGAAAGAATCGAATCGTACCAGACTCCTAAATAATAGACGTTATTAATTAGTAACTAGAACACTGTCACAAACTTTTTCCTATTCCACACGAAACTGCCGAAAACATAGGATTAGCAAAAACATAATTAACACAAACACATGAAGCAATACAACTAAAACTAAAGCACTTTCTGTAATTAGCCCCAGTAATTAGAGCGCGAAACAAATGGGAAACTGAAGCCGCCGTTTCCACATTTCGCCCAAGGGACAGGGTACAAAGCACTGAGCTTTGGAACGTTTTTTGTTTGTCAGTTCGCGTGAATGATGCATGGAGGAGTCTTGTCTGAAACTAGCTGAGATAGGTGAAGTAGTCTCAGTTTAACTAGGTCTTAGTATAGGCGCAGACCACCGACTTTTAGTCGGCCGATAGTTGAGCCCAATTTTAATTTGCATGAAAATGAAATAGGTGTCATGTTCGCACTTCAATAATACATGTCCATCCATACAGATTACAGCCCGACCCAACTATCGGCCAACTAAAAGTCGGTGGTCAGCGCCTAGGCTTAGAAGTAGAGCAAATTCGGGACAAATTTTTGCACATTCTGGGCCCGGAGGACTTGGTCCCTTAGGTTCAATTGAGAAATCACTGTATATTGCCAGTTTACACAGGGAATTGCAGATAATAATATGTAGGTTGAGCCATGTTGGGCGCCAATAGCATCTTATAAAGACTGAGCCTTGGGTTCCGTGTTGCCATGGTCACCACGATGTCGTGATGTCTGGATTTACTGAGCGATATTAGCTATGCGCACAAGCTAAATGTATCTTAAGTCACGGATGAGATTTTATCGGTTTTGATCTCTATACATACGAGTAATACAATAAGGGTTCCATTTTTTGCTATTGGGCAACGGAACCCTAAAAAGGAAGGAAAAGACTGTGTACCCTGTATATAAAATTAGCAAATATAATGTATTTTAAAGGAATCTGCGCTTAAAATAAATAAGTCATCAAGGTAAATAAAGTATTAGAAGCGCCCCCACTGAGTTTTCTTCCATTGCGCCTGCAGTTTATTATTCTTACAGTGAACTGGTAATGATCTGAGAAGCATGTATCATCGCGGCCGAGCAAATTGTGGGTGAATTTAGTTTAGGAAGGTTTCTCTTTTATCTTTTGGAAAACTTGGCCTCTGATTAGCCAATAACAATAATTGGTTTATGTAAAATCTTAAAACCGTTTGAAACATTAAATGGTTTCAGATATTTCTTCATTATTTTATAGGTATTCCGCCAGTTTCCTACAGCATAAGTAATACATGTTTTAAAAATAATTTTACTTCTTTTCCTGTCAGTCAAATTAATCCAAACTTTCATAATATCGACTGGTTATGGGTTATGTAATTATTACTCCAAAGCTTTTAGTAAAAATAGTACAAAAATAACTATATCCCTTTACTTTTATGTTTCCATGCTGAACCACCATCAAAATTCCAGGGCATTATTTCGCTAAGTAGGCCTAATACCAGTTTAATTAAATATTAATGCACGGTCAGCCCTCAGGGATGTGGGTAGTATCCATGCCAATATTACAAACGCGGGCGCGGCATAGATTAAAATGATTTCAGCGGGTACTTCAATAGCAATTTGGCTAAGTACCCTTAAAATGGGACGCAGGTAAGGTCTTAGGGCTGCTAAATTGAATTAAGCGAGAAAAAAAGGTTCATTTGAATTTAAATGGCGGATGGAAGGAAAAAGATTCTATACAAACTTGCTAAATCGAAAGCTTTCAAGAGGTGCATTTCATAATGACAGAATCAGATCTGTTTTTCACACGTCATGTGCAGGACCTATTCCAACTAGGAAAAACAGTTTCTTTTAGTTATATTTTCGTGAGAAATTACCGAATTCAGATAGAACAGTTCTATGTCTCATAAACGAAAAGGCAAACCTTTCCGAATGTATTGAAAAATAACATTTCTTCGACAACAGTCTTATTAACCATCAAACGGGCCATCAACAATTTCACACAATCTGATCAATATGACCTTCCCATTACAGTTCCGTAACATACTACTCCCAAGTGGGCTAAAACTAGGGCAAATTGGGGAACGATGCCGCGATGCGAAAGGAGGGCAGTGACAACCCTGCGCCCTACGTTTATAGGAAGAGCGAAGGGCTGACAGAGGGCCCTTGAGGTGAACACGCAACTATGCATAGGATATAGGTTAGACATGTCTAGGTATTGGCATAGTTTAATATTGGATTGTAAATGTAATATTAAAGTTATTTTTGAATGGTAAAGTACTCAGGTCGAATAGAATAGTCAGGAATTCGAGAATATGATGAAGGATTTAGAAAATCATGACATCATGAATATGCATTTTTTTCCACAACGGGGAAGCTCTTGGCCGGTATCTCATCATATTCTCACCTGATGGAAAGTGAGGATCAAGCCGAAGGTGGAAGCGAGCTTTACCTGGAATATTCAACCACAGAGGAACTGGCTATCTTAACTCTGTCGGAAAACAATTAAATGAAGAAATATTGCTGACGAAGTTTTAATTTAAAAAGACAGAGAATCCATGTTTAACAATAAACCTATAAAAATACACGAATAAATAATAAATCAGGTAGTTAAATGGTACACCAGAAATGTATCAGGTACGTGTCATCTCATCGACGAATGGTCAATGATAAAAACTGAAGATAGATTCAAAATGAGTCATAAGTTGATAATAAATAAACTTTTGCAGTTAATTAAGATATCGGACTTAATTAAATGTCTAGAAACCAACGAGACTAGATACAATAAACTGCCATTTAGCACAGACAGAGATAATAACATGGCACGATAAGAATATCTTAGGTAATAAATAAGTAGCACGATTATAAATAGATGACCAGAAAGAATCGTACCCATACCCGATATTAAATTATGAAATTACAGCGAATAGAATAGAACGAGATTGCTTACAGAAGATGCTACAACATGGTGATTGGTGATACAGAAATCAAAATCATCATCATCATTTCAGCCATAGGACGCCCACTGCTGAACATAGGCCTCCCCCAATGATTTCCACAATGGCCGGTTGGTGGCGAGTGGCGACCTAATCCAGCGCCTTCCCGAACAGAAACACCTAATAATAAATCGCGAAATATTGTGTTTAATTGATGTATTATGTCTATGTCAGATAAATAGAGAGATAGAGCTAAGACTACATTAGAAAACACTGCTAAAAATAACCGATGATCTGGAGAGCACCTAGATGCGGGAAATCTATCAAAGTGGACGTCATTTGGCTGAAACGAACTGAAAATAATCTAAAAAATACAACATCGAAGTTGACAGCCCTTACCTCCACGTCAAACGGCGTCATTTAGTCGACCCAAAAGGAAGCCCGAGCTCCTAAAGGGTTAGTTTTCGTGCTGGCATTGTTACGGGTATTTTTATGCAGGGTTGGGATTGGCTTTTCTTTGATGATGGTGCGTTGAGTGTGTCGTTTGCTTGTTATGACGATCGCAAGGCGTAACCCTTTTTATGTCTTTATATTTTACTTGATTGGCGGTTGTCTGGTCTTATGGGCCTAGTTCCAAGATATACCAACGTGTCGTGCATGATTTTTATTTAGTAGCAAGAACCAATGATGTTGATAAAAATCTGATTGCGGAGTTGATAAGGTCCATACACGCGCTAAAATCCTAAAGGGGAAGACTTTGTCTAGTAGTGGATACAAAAATGATGATGATGATGATAAAACCCTACCAGTATTTCAGTATAATAATGTGGGTCAGTGCTGAGAAGAAACAGAGGCAAGAGATATGTCCCTATTATCACTGTCATCCATCAGGCATTCAGAGAATTCAATGCTCATAGATATCGTAGGTATCCCAAACTGTTAATGGCACTAGTGGCAACGAAGGAGCACAATGTTTCGTATGGAACACTTCAGAAATGAGTCCCCAAGAGTTTTTGCAGACCACATGACAAGCATAACCATTTACAGCGGCTAAGACAATTAGTTTTTATTGCGCCTGCTAATCCGCCAACACGCAGGCCCAGTCTAGTTAAACTACAAGTTAAACTAGTTAATCAGCTGTTTCCAATCCAGCTAACTACGGATATGGGCCATAACAATTTATTTTACAACATACTCAAAGCAAACCCGATCCATCTTCCAATCTAAAGTATATGGCTATAATAATAATTTATGCTCCAGTGGCACAATGTGTAAAATGTATTCGATAGAATGATCCATTACATTGCCTGTTACTTGTAGTAAGCAGCCATTTAATTTCGGCTCACAACACTATACTGCTCTCGAGCCAAATGTATATGCCGATCGCTGTATCGATCAATATTTTCTTTTATTTCGTTTCGTGCCGAAAATATTACACAAAGGCTGGAAACTTGTGGGCGGTGGTATCTATGAAATACAATAAAACTGAGCTACGAGGGAATTTCATTATTCAGGGAATGAAACCGGAATACTGAAAGGGAGTGATACTCTTTATTACACGCCACAAAAAGTATTAAGAATGGCAATATTTAGGCAGTCTTATCGCTACGAAAAATAAAAATGTCCAGCTATAGGTACTTAAAACACTGGGAAAGCTCGATTATTTAATAAAAGAATACACCTAACTACCGAGTGGAAATGTGGATAATCAGTACATAGGAAACAAAATATGGCGTTTATACTTTCTCGCATTTGGATTCTCAAATTCCGATCCGGAAAATTCGGAGGCCTTTTCCAAGAGGACGAGTCAACTCAAGAAAAAATAAGTTACAAGAACTTATATTTCTTGTGGCGTCTTACGAGTATAATATGGAAACAGCAGCAGTTAGTTTCGACTAGATTCTAGTATCTTTGCAACTAACACGCGTATATTTATAGCAAAGGGGAATTTCGATCAGTCAAAACCTCAAAGACCACATTAAAAACAATCATAAAGTATCTCATTTGGATAAAAAAAAGCAAATCCACGATCGCTCTATCACTACGAGCGCCGTATTCATAGCAAACTACTATTGTCGGGCACTAAACCTCGCTCGTCGTTGGTATTCAACTGGCGACGGCACTAATCATGATCGAGAGATTGGATCTTTGACAACATTTCCCGGGTGTAATTGGTGGACCTACTTATTAGGAAGAAACTGTGGGATTACATAAAATATTGTCTTTTTGGGAAACAGGAGAGGAATACTAATGAACTAGGTATAATGTTGTACTATATAGAAATTCTCTCGTAAATAAAGGATCATAGCTGAATGGTTGACTACAAAGAAAAAGTGAGTAGAAAGTTGCTGAGTTTCTCTATATGTGAAAACATTCTGTGAAGTAGAGATACTTTTTCCTTATAATTTTCTTTTTTAAATGAAATAGAAAGAAATAATCCATTCTTCTGTGGAACCAAAACTTTTCAGTTTCATCTTTGTCGATCAAGCAAGCTAAAACCCAAAGCTACGTGCCTATTTTACCTACCTATGTGACATTTACCAGTCCTTTAAATAAATCAAAGAAAGTAATTTCAACGAGTTACGTACAGTCGACGGCATCAGACTACCTGCTAGGCAACCTGCTGAAAATCGCCCCTATTACAACGTACATAAGATGCTACAATGTTTAGTTTTATGTGCTGTACATCACATGGCTTCGGAACAGGTGCGTGTATCTCTCGGGAACTGAATGTGTGCGCCGACTTGGATCGCTGCCTCGTATACAATTACAAACTGGGGAATGGTCTTAATGTAACAATAAATAAAGCCATTTATTGCCACGAGCTTCTAGAAAGATAAACAATAAGTGACAACGGACAACGATCGTCATTGCCTCGGTTTAATGTCTTCAAAGATTTTTTATTACAGATAGGTAGATTGTATGAACCAGAATGTCCTTTTATCAGAAAAAGCTTGAAGGGCGAAATCGGGGATGATTATTGTCGTCTTCATTTCTTATTATGGGATGAAATTGACGATGTATTGATAGTGGCTGTCGCGCCACACTAAAATACAATTCTGTTGCTAGCCCGCTGCAGCCTTGACCATAGTTAATCAAATAACATAAGTTATGGACACACAGTTGAAGATGGTTTGGCAAGAGCATAGTATAAATAAAATATACGGCTATAAAGTATCTATTCGTACATGGACAGTGTTTTTTCTGGAAAATCAATGTGGAAATGATCCCAAAACTGAATGAGGAACAGGACTTAGAAGCGGGATGCTGCATTAACTGGTGCGCTTTGAACAGCAGGTGCATCGAATTTCATCTGTTATACCTATTTTATCACACAATATGCCGATTAGAGCTTTAGAAAGATAATATGAAGCTTTAGAAGGGTAAATCCCTAAAATATTCTACCTATCTCACATCATTTTGTCAGTACGTAAATCTTAGGCAGTTTATTTTGCTCCGACAATTCCCTTCGGCGCAATAGGAAAAGTTAAAGGGTCCTAATCTTAGAGTAGTTGAAAAGGCTTCAGAAAATGTTCCAGAATTTAAGGGACAAATCTGATAAAGACATCTTTCATTTATTCAAGGTTTTGTTGGAATGGCGATAACATCGCCCTCTGAAAATTTACCAGTCATTTTAGTACTTTTGTGAGAATATTTGGTGCTTTTTTTTCTCTTTGAGTGTCGTGTTATATCGAATAGTTTGAAGAATCTAAAAGGTAAAGAAAATTTGGTTTTTGAAACAGACACTCCAAGAGACATCCTTTTAAAAAATCCTATCGTATTTTTATTCTATACTGGGATTTTCTGGAATTTCCGAAACTAGGACCATGGGAAAAACAAAAAAACACCTACAAAGCACTTTCGGAGCGTGTGGCATGTGCCATCACATCGTGATTGGCATGCTTTAAGCCTGCTGCCGGCGCTTGTCCGCTCGTAAAAACGCCGTATAAACTAATAGCTTGCAGGCCACTAGAATAGCGGAACGTTTAGACAGTTTTTTATTATGATTAACTACTCCAACTCCTATGTTCTTCTTAATTTCGTTGCGGGTCCAATGGCAGTTTGGAAACAAACGTGACCCTTCATTGGTTGGGTTTTTATTGGGATAAAGTACTCGAACTCCTATGTTCTTCTGATTAATTTCGTTGCGGGGCCAATGACAGTTTATTATTCCCCTGACCTGACCTTCACTGGTTGGGTTTTTATTTTCGGTCAAGCTGTAGATCCTGGCTACACAGGCGTTGCAGAGCGGTGGGAACGAGAAGTGAGAATAGTCCCGTTATGATATTCTAATAAATGAGGGGAAACATGGTTGCTTAAAGCAAATTTTTCACGCCCTTTAAGCAGGAAAAGCGGTTTCTAGGGAAAGCGGTAACGGTGTCAGTGTCGGATTATCCGAACTCCGACATCGATAACCCAAGCATATATTTGCTTAGCTGGGGGTTAACAGGAATATTGGGACTTGCGGCAAAATTATAAGTGTTTTTGCATTTCTGTCAGACATAGTCGGTTGGATCGGCATTTTTTTCCGGCAACCCATACGACTAATCTACTACCGCTAATTTAGTGGCTTCGGACGTCTGCCTAAATAAAAGGAATACAGTAAACAAGACAATGCCCGCGTATGTACGCCTAGTTATCAATTGAACTGACTGCCCTCCATTTCTACAACTGTTTGTGTTAAATATACCTATAGTAAAATTAAATGATGACTCGAGTTTTCATTGAAGAGCCAACACACATAATTCTTCACGTAATATTGTCTGTCTGTGTTTCCTTTTTACGCTTTACCACTGATGTTTGGTAAAGAAATGAGACCCAGGGAAAAACATTTAGGTCAGTTTTATCCCGGTTTTTTGAAGAGAGATACGCGGGAGTCTTTCTGTAACAGACTGAAATTCACTCAGGCAAGGCAGCGGGCAAAAACTAGTTATAGTTGCAGCCTCTTATGCAGTCGTAATAGGTGTTATTTTGCAACAAAACTGTGTATTTAGCCAATCTATTGCCTACGTAAAACGGGACTATTCCCACCTCTCGTTCCCACCGCTGCAACTCCTGTGTAGCCAGGATCTACAGCTTGACCGCCAATAAAAACCCAACCAGTGAATGTTGAGTTTGCCTACCTAAAAATAAAATGCCCGCCACTGGTACAAGTGTGCGGTTTCTCATCTGTTGCGACCTGCGACCTTTATTGTTAAGGTAGTAGGTAGTCTGTAAAAAATAACAACAATACTGTGTTCTCATGGGTTTGGCTATTTAAGGAAATCTATTAGCACTGAATGTTAATAAATCTGAAAAGATTGAAAAGGGGCCCCTAGCTTTGGTGGGTAGATCAGACAATGAAATCAAGGAAGGCCATAACTCAGGTGTAAACAAATTGAAAATGTCTTGACACCCTACGAAGTACATAAAGTATTGATTCAGACTGAATATTTCCTACTACTAACATTGTGGAAAACCTTGGGGGAGGCCTTTGTCCAGCAGTGGACGTCATTTGGCTGAAACGACGACTAACATACCTTTTCCTAGCCTCTACTAGGACACATCCTTGAATAGTCTGATTTTTTTTACATCTATTATGTAAGTCTGCATTCTTAGGATTCTTATTGTACTCAAGGTCAATATAGTTTAAATATTTTTTTTTGAAACAAATGTGGAATGAGCTATAAATTCATTAAATATCTAAATAATTACTCAATCATAAAATCTAATAGGAAACCGATTACTGCTTTGCATTTTTATTAGGTACTAAAAGGGCTATTGTTTAATTTAAATAAATATAATAACTTAAAACCATTTTCCATAACAATACACCCATCAAACTTGTCCATCCATCTTGTTAACGCTGGCAGCAATTAATTAGTATCCAAGATGCAAATGCTGGTGCGCCGGCCAGTTAGAACAATTACCATGCTCCGAGTGATTGGAATCAATTGTTACGTTCATCTTGAACATCGGATATTTGGCTGTGTGTGCTTATGCCCATAAACATTCCAATTACATTCCAATATTGAGTTGTAACACAGTTAAATTATTTAGTAAAAAAGTTCTTTGAACATTTTCTCATCTTAAAGAAAGGATAATTACTGTATTTTTTTAAGCTATATGACAATCTCACACAAAAATTGGTTGTGTATAGTGCTTAAACTTAAAGACAAAGCAATTTAGCTACATGAAAAAATTTATAATTATAGTAATTTTATGGTTCTAAAGCTCGGAACTTAATTTTAGTTGGGTTTAGTTTCACCAAATTGTAATCTGTTATTTTGACTTTTATTTCTAAGAAGTAAATCAGTAGTTTAAATTTTGTTAAATCCGACTGCCTACTTTGGAATATAACTCATTTACACCATTGTTCATACGACTTATTGAAAATTTTACGGTTTAAAATTGCCTCTTCTAACACTTAAAGTGTTTTATTGCCTGTGTAACATCTTAGATAGCTGCTGGAAGTAAATATTTGGACAAGAATCTTATTTATAAACAAATTAGGAGTGTCCTTGTAGGATTATCTCATTGTTATCTTATTGGAAACCGAACCAAAACAAACAACATAGTAAGTCTGAGAAAGCTGTAATCTTCTAGATACTGCTTATTCGTATTTTAGTATGCTAAAATGTATTTTTTAGTATTTTAATGACGTTTTAATTTTTTGAGTTGTAACATAAGTTTACGTAGCTACATAGAATAATTAATACTTCCATTATTTTACCTAAAAGAGTGCACAAACTAGGAGCACTAATTTCACTAAATTTTGGCATTATTTAGGTAGGTATTCAAGCAGGGTAATTTTTTTATTTAAAGGGTAGGTCTGTATTTTTAAGTTTCGTTGCGGGTGAATTCTAATAAGATTCCAATTGGTATTTTTTAGAAATCAAAATGTTACTTGTTCTGGACTATTAGCATGTTCCTGAATTGCGTATATTCGTCATAAAGTAGAGATATACATAAAAACATGAACCAGGATATGAGGAACTGTAAATAATGCATAATTTATTACCGGCGCCAACAAGGGTGTTAACAATACTCGTGGTGACAAATATCGACACAGCATTTTATGCTGTGACTGTGAAATGCATAAAACAATCTTTTTAGAGCCATCGGCCTTTCATGAACATGCTCCGACACTGAGCGAACAAATGTTTATATACGGTTATCTTACCCTTATCTTGTACCTCCACCGCACATGAGATGATAACACATAATCACAAAAACGTCACTTTTGAGATTATTTAGGGATTTCAAGTGTTAATTCCAAAAAAACATGAAAACTTTGATTTTCAATGACACACGAACGCAACACGTTCACCTCGTACGAAGGCGCGCCACTGTCAGTGTTGCCATAATTAAATTAAGTTTACCTCAAAACAAACGTCAGAATGTGGTGGTAATTTTATTTATGAATGAAATAAATTATATTTAGATTCTACGTTCAACTATCATACTGCTACACTGCGACTTTGCCGATGTTGAAAATCTACAGACATTTTACTACACTCACGACAGTACGTTGCACATGGATATGAATTTACTCTTTGACACGGTTTGCAAGGTTGCGCACAGTCACAAGGTCTTAGGTTGTTATGCTCCGAGTGACACCGTTTGATTCGATGTAATTTTTTGTAAATGTCGTATGGATTATTACATTCAGATGATAGAAATGCCAAAATAATTGGTAATTCTTTTCCTAATAACGAACGAAGCCTCCGAAGTTCATCTCTTGAAGATTTTGTGAATCTAGAATTCGACTTTCTTCGAGTCCTTGAGTTTGAAGCAGTTGCTGCATTTCTAGAGTATCTTTTCCGTCTTCTTTTTTCTTTATCTCCAGTTGAACTTATATTTTGATCTTCAATATCATTAATAATTCTTGTTACATGTCTATTGCCCATTACGTTTATATTTTATTTAAAATTTTCAGACTTAAAATTTTGGTTTACTTTGTCAAAAATTTGTCATTATGGATTTGTCACAATTTGTCATGTCATTGAAAGACAAGAAAAAGAAAAAGTATTTTAGGTATTTAGAAAAGAAACAGTTTTATACATTTTGTATGCAATTATTATTTTCTAGAGAACTTAAATAATTTTAAAGGTACATTTAACTGCTGAATGATTTTGCTCTTCACAATCTACCAGGCACCTAGGCGTAGCCATTTATTTATTTGTAATAGGTATACAAAGAATTGGATTTTTTTAATGAACCTTGTTTATGTCTGCACTGATAACGTTGATAATAATAATTCATTTAATGACGTTGTTTACACCTTTTATATCCAATGATTTATACTTTGTGTGTGTAGTAGATATGAATGTACCTACCTAAATTATGACGTACGAGTATAAGCGTGAACTACTCGTGTAACGATAAGCCTAGGGGCAGACCACCAACTTTTAGTTCGATAGTTAGGCCCTATTTTAGTTAGACTTTCATACATTATGTCCTTAACAGCCCGACCCAACTATCAGCCAACTAAAAGTCGGTGATCTGCGCCTAGGCTTAAATTGAGTCTTTTCATGGAAAGGATCCTCTAACTATGCTTTATCGTGATTCAATCGCTTTACCCGTTCATTAAATAACTCGTACCTACTTATTCGTATTTGGGTATGTACTTGATAAACTACTGTCGAAAGCATGAGGATGAATAATATGGAGATTGCCAATTTAATAACAAAACAAAATGATATCTACGCTTTAAACTTGGAGGTAGATTATCTATTATTTATTGTTGTTGTTGAATGAGATTCTCAGTAAATACACGTAGTATTTATTTATTTTAATTTAAATAAGTAATAATACCTATGTATATGTTACGGTCAAAGTGATAAATGTGAAAATTATGAATAATCGCCGGTTATTATGAATAATTACCGCATGATTTGGTAAATGTAATTAATATGAGGTCATTTATGTGTGTATAAAACTAAATAGGCGGCTTAGGGGTGGCCCAAGGGCCACCCCCGCCGCACCTTAACCTATTTTTCACTTTAAATCAAAACATTATGTTATAGGCATCATGGAAAAGTAATATTATGCAAGAAACATTCCAAACTCATTATGCCAAATTATCCCAACTAATATTAATATTATAAATGCGAAAGTAACTCTGTCTGTCTGTTACGCTTTCCCGCTTAAACCTCGCAACCGATTTTGATGAAATTTGGCATAGAGATAGTTTGAGTCCCGGGAAAGAACATAGGATAGTTTTTATCCCGGTTTTTGAAACAGGGACGCGCGCGATAAAGTTTTTCTGTGACAGACAAAATTCCACGCGGGCGAAGCCGCGGGCGGAAAGCTAGTATTAATATATGATATCAAAACGTTCAAAAGTTTGGCTGTACACGAACACGTACACAAGATGTTGTTCTCTTTTATGAAATTTGTTAGTACTAAGGTTGAATTATTAAATAATCACTGTTAAATGTGATTAATTTATCACTTTCACCGCGACTGTCGGGAATTATTCATAATAACCGGTTATTATTAATAATTTTCGATTTATCACATTAACCGTAACATATACATCATAATTATATTTATCCTGGTTTTTGCACTTGTGTTTCATGTCAAATGTGCCTGAAATAAGTAGTTAAATTATATTGTATTATTACTTTAGATTAGGCTGGTATCAGCAATTTTTGGGTTTATAAGATTATTGGCCACTTCTATCAAATGTAAGTATGTAATACGGATATTAATACTAACATTGTAAAAACTAATTTGTATTCTGTTGCTGTACCTAAATAAATAAATAAAAATAAAAAAACATTTTAAACAGTGGGTATGCCTCTTTCTTACCATACAACATCAGACACAATTAATTACATTGGCCCTTAATTTCAACACTGTACCTACTCGTACTTATTGGAACAATTTATTTAACTTTATCATCTTGTGGGAAGGCCAAAAAAACTATTTTAAATTGCAGAAAAACTATTTTAAACTAGTTTAGGCTTTAAATTATTTTTAGATAGTTGGTGTTGGCCATAAGCGCTCAAATTTTACAAGTCAGGCATGTTGAAATTGGGTATCATCATCATCGGTCATTAAGTCTGTTTTCACTGCAGCACTCCAGAGGCAAATGGAGGATAATATACACTCCCCACGCTCTGGCCAGACGGGTCGGGGAAATTGGGCATACAGCATTAAATACTTACTTATCAGCATTTATTTATGTTTCAATACAAAGCAAGTGAGGTAAGTTAATCCAATTTGATTAACAATTTGAGATTATCTTAGTACCTAAATATAAATTGAATAAAATGATTGATGTAAAAGCAGTGTGGTTTAGGTCGTAAGGTTAATAAGTAGTTATTGTAAGTTTATTAGAATATCAAATATGAAATTCTCACTATTATTACTATTGACCATCGTGTCAGCTGGTGAGTACTAATATAATAACTTAACATGTAACTATAATATTGAATTCAAATAAATAAGCGGTTAAAAATAATAATAAATTTAAAAATGCCTCCGGTTTTCCCTAAATGTTATCCGGTACCCTATAGTTGGCAACATTATAAACAGATGACGATCGCTTCCCTAAATTGGTGAACTTCCGGGTCCGGTTCCCGGTATTGTATCTTTTTCATTCATTCATTTTAAATCATGGCGCGAAGACATTATAGACAATCAGTTTTAATTTTACATTATTTTTTTTAGTGTTATGTACCTCTCAGGGCCCAGACACGCGCATCGTGGGGGGATATCCCGCCACGATATACAACTACCCCTTCGTGGTGTCCATAGTGTACACAAACCCTGAAACTGGAGAGCAGACGCCAAGATGCGTTGGCTCTATCATATCCTCGTGGCATGTGCTGACTACGGCTCACTGTTTTAGGTATGAATGTTTTACATTTTACAACGTGAGATTTTTTTTCCTTGATTTTACAAAATACAAAAATTGCTCTTAATTTGCACAAGAATCTAGGCACCCTAAGTTTATGCCGTTGCAGCCTTGCGAAACAAAGTAAAAAAGTGCAACCCGAGTTTTGCGCGGGAAGCGTATTTTATAACTTTTAAAAAGTTTACTTTTTATTTTTACTTTTTTAGTTACATAAGCTACAGCAATAAAATAAAATTAAGAAGCCTTCTGATTTGTGCAATATGCATCTAAAAATAGCTCGAGAATAAAAAATCCTGTTTAAATTACAAGTTGTAGTTTAGTGTTAGCGTAATAATAATAAATAATTTTTAACCGTGAATGTGGCAAAACAGTAGTTGGTCAAGAACAACTTCTTCTTGACCACGGAATCATTTCTTTTCATTTCCACCTCGAAAGTAGGAAATGTAAAGAAATGTATCTGTGCCCGAACTAAAGCAACGACATCTGTTGACGAAAATTGCAAGTCTCACCGCCACAAATTCTCCCGCTCTTTCGCCAGCGACCCAAATGTCGAAAACTACAAGCTCCGCGTCGGCTCCACTAGCAGCATGGAAGGTGGCACTCTCTTCGACATTTATTACATCATCATTCACCCCGACTATGTGGAGAGCCCGCGTACCGCTGACGCCGCCATAGTGGTGCTGACCCAGCACATCACCATAAGCGAGAGCGTGCGAGTGATCTACATTCCCCCGCAGGAGACGTACATCCCTGATGGCTACACTGTGAGGGCTATTGGCTGGGGGGCTGAGGAAGTAAGTACTTAAGTAGCTCACTCAAGATCACCATCATCTGACGTCATTATTACATCATCAACCAAGACATGGTCGTACGTCTGGGGGGGGGGGGGCAAGTTATTCTCAGCTCCCAGCTTTGACCTAGGGGGGGGGCAACTTATACACAGCTCTAGCCTGGGGGGGGGACACTTCTGACTTCGGGGGACTGTCAGACTTTTTAGATCAGATAGTTTGACTTAGTTCCTTCAAAGCGACCTCCAGGGGGGAGTAACTTATGCTTGGCACCCGGGGCGGACCATCCCCCCCTTACGCCGCTACTGCCTTACAACCCCACTGACCGTCAGTTCTGCGTGCTACGTTCTCTAGTGCAGAAAATATGATTTCCATGTCACATTTTTTACTCTTTCCAAAAGGCTCATGTTGCTACGAGGCATAATATAATATTATAAATAACGATTATCAATTTCACTTCAGCGGCATTTAATATGTAACTAGAATCTACATTCTTCAATGCGTCACAGTTTTTCCCTGACACATAATAATAAAAGAGGTTCACAATAGAACGTACTAAATAAAATAACAATAAGATCGGGGCGGTTTTCCCTTCCATCAATTCATCACGGTCCGTCATCATGAATCATGAATATCATGTT
Source organism: Ostrinia nubilalis (assembly GCF_963855985.1). NCBI lineage: Eukaryota > Metazoa > Arthropoda > Insecta > Lepidoptera > Crambidae > Ostrinia > Ostrinia nubilalis. Next base: position 2,501,720 of record NC_087112.1, read on the forward strand.
GATTAGTATCAGCTATCATAAATTACATACGTTAATGTATTACCCATAATACCCAAACAAATATAATAAACTACTTAAGTGTCAGATAAGAAATTTATTATAATATAAATACATTTATTTATTCAACATTCATAATCCTAACTGAGATAAAAACTCAGTCTAGGCCTAGATTCTATACTAGCTAGCTAGCTAGACAAACTAGACACGTGATAGATTCTGAATTTGATGATGAATTCGCTACGTCCTATAGGTAATATTATATAGGTGGTGCTGGTGTACCTTAGTCCTAAGTACGTAAAGTACCTACTTAGTACGTACTCGAAGATACGACTTACAAAAAATACTTAAGTACTTGCATGAAATGAAGCAGCGTCTAGTCAAAGCCAATATCAACTTTTCCAAAAACCAACAACCTTTACACGCATTGCGTAAATCGTATCGGTTGTTGTTGAGATAGTAACGATAATTTTCTACCGTTGCCTCTAGGTCCAACTACTGGTAGGAGCACAATACATTCCTAACCTTCAATAGGAGCTCGAAAAATTAATTCCAAATCTTGATGTTCACACCCAAACTCTGCATTCCAGGAGGCCGGTGCCTTGCTGGACACCCTGAAGGTGTTCGACACCAGAACGATCCCGCTGCAGCAGTGCATCGAGGCTTTCGCTGATGATGACAACATCAACGTTTACGACCGTACGTATCCAGAAGTTTACAGAGATTCCGGATATCACCCACCCCTTATAAGCTTCATTGGTTGGGTTTTTTTTACCGCGGTCAA